>NC_090265.1:1047634826-1050134826 GCF_040414725.1 Anabrus simplex | reverse complement strand
TACAAACACCAACGACGGAAGACAACGCCGACGCCGACCGCAAGACGACGCAGCCGCCGCGGGACAACGTCCTCTTCACGCCCTCAGGGACAAATCTACAATTCAGCTATAAAAGGTGACATAATTATTTGCCTATTTATTGAATAAACTGAAGGATCCACTTAATCATGAATTTTTCTTTCACTACCCTTCTCTCTTACTCTCTTAGCATGGGCCGTACACGCCTTGTCGTTCCTCATGCTCTCCGATAAACTGAAGTACGGGCGTTCCTGTTACAATATTAAAATCAGAGAAGAGCTAAACATAGAACCATTAGTACAGAACCTACAGAAAGCAAGACTGAGATGGTTCAGACACGTAAAAAGAATGGAAAAGGAACGGGTAGCAAGAAGGGAATTGGAAAGAGAAGTTAAGGGGAAGAGACCAGTTGGAAGACTGAGAAGAAGGTGGATGGATCAGATTTGGAAGGACATTAGAGAAGCTGGATTGGGTGTGGTGGAAGTAATCGAGCAGGAAAAGTGGAAGGACAGAAAGGAGTGGAGGAGGCTTGTTAACCACACCCAGGCGACTGGAGTGGATTGATGATGATGATGATGATGATGATGATGATGATGAAATTATCAACACGTTAAAAAACACGGCTTCTGATTATATTTCAAAACTGTTGACAATAATGTAAACCTTCTTTTATTTATTTATAATCAGCATACAGTTAATAATATTGATAACTAATTCAAAAAATCAGGGGTTTATACACTAAAATGGAGTCAATGGGTAAGGCTGGATGTAATTTTTACATTCGGTATAATGAACACATCAATGCCTCAAAATACAATAGATTCTCCGCTGTGAATTCTCACTTATCGGATTCCAAACATTCTTTGACATCCATGGAACAAGACCTACAGATCCTTCAATTCAACAACAAAGGCAACTTACTCATTACTTTGGAGAATATATTTTTCAACACAGATCAAAAATGTAATCCCGTATATAACTCAAATGAAATTTCTAAGAACATGAATGTGCTAATTGAAGAAATAATTAAGAAATTCCTCATGACTACACATCAAAACAGAGCAATACACTCCCATTCCCTGTCCACTCACTCTAACCCCCTGATTCCTTCCCCTCCCTTCTCACTTTCACAAACACATGATCTTCACAAGCATGGCTCAGTTTACCTTAGCATGAAGGTGCAGCAGAACCACAGGGGACCAGAGAAGACGTAAGTAGTCAGACACACCTCTGTCGTACAGGTATTTTTATACACGTCCATATTTAGGGAGAATTTATTGATTCTCATTTTTATTTTAGGCCCATCTTTCTTCTTGTGGCACAACGTGACATTTGGTATGTGCATTTTTAAACAAAAGTTCCTCCTATTTATTGCCCTGTAGCATCACAAGAATTGCACTGATCTTTGAATCCAACACATCAAGAGTTATGTTCAACAAAAACATTTTTGTGTGCCAAAAACATTCATGCTAACAACTTCTAGCTTAAAAATTGGTGCACATGATCACTGGTTTTTACAGTTTTAAACATTCTTATTTTGACATGTTCTTGAAAACATGTTGCATTTTATTTGACGTATTCAACAACAGAATCATATGTTTTTCTTTTAATGTGTTAAAAATATCCTTGTTGTATTTTAACTTGTCTTTTATACATCAGCTGGAGATGTCTGCAAGGTGGACGAAACATGTCTTGAATTAGCATATTTTATGTTGACTTGAGGAATAAAACAACTAATAGTATTGCAAAGGTGGAATTTTAAATTAATAATCTTAAAGATTATACATGTGCGACGAGGTCTTTATCAATTAGCCATTACGGAATTAGTAGTGATGAAGAACCTTGATTGTGAAGTCATTACTGTACCATTACGAAGAAGACTACAAAGGCATTATGGAGTATTACGAGTGTATTGCGAGGTTATTGCTTGTTCATTCCCGGTATGCATTCGGTAGAAGATGGTACATAAGGGTTCTGTTGTCAGTCATATTCTGGATTATTCCTCTCCGAGATAATGCAAAGTATGTGTGGTGGTTTGTATGTGTAATCGGGAGCTAATGTGTTGTTGTGCACAGAAATGATTATTGCTAGATGAAATAACAGGCCAAGTGTTCAGTGCTAGGTCATTCTTTGATTAATTCAACATGGCATTTGTCGTTCATCTATTTCACAGTAGCTTTTTTTACTTTGTGAAGTTGTATGGTTTGATTAACAGAGTATAGTGAGGTGACTGGGATTGATTTTTTCTCATACAGTTATAACCCACGGTAAATTGATTCCACAGTGATGATGCTATTTTGTTCATGTAAATAAGGTCAAGTATAGGCATTCATCTTCTCCATATGAAATCATCAATATGAAGTGTGGCCTTCAGAACTATGTACATTTGTAGTTTATAGATCGTAGATGTTGTTTGTGGATGTTTATTTTCATAAGTGGCAAGAGTTAGTCTCATCACATGATGATTATTGCTGGTGTTTGTATTATTTTGTTTCGGGAGTAAACTCTTGTAGTGAAATTTATGATAAATCTTTTATTGGTGGAGTGAGAAAAAACCTGGCATGCTACCCAAATTTATTTTCAGAGTTAAATAGTAGCAGGTAAGGTAATGAAGGAATTTTGGAGCCTCGTAAGCCTGGTGATCGTTGCCTTGAGAGAGGGAGTTCATTCATGCTCTACAGAGTCAATTATTCCTGTACATTTTTTGCAGGTTGCACCCTATTTTGTTATTTATATTTTATTCCAGTTACAAATTATTTGCTTTGTGTTTCAATTTCATCCATTGCTAGTGGCTTTACGTTGCACCGACACAGATAGGTCTTATGGCGACGATGGGATATGAAAGGCCTAGTAGTTGGAAGGAAGCGGCCATGGCCTTAACTAAGGTACAGTCCCAGCATTTGCCTGGTGTGAAAATGGGAAAACAACAAAAAACATCTTCAGGGCTGTCGACAGTGGGATTCGAACCCACTATCTCCCGGATGCAAGCTCACAGCCGCGCGCCCCTAACCGCACGGCCAACTCGCCCGGTTCAATTTCATCAAGAAGTTACACATGGTGTCGGGGTTCAGTGGCTGTGCTGAGGGTGACAGAGGTGTTGACTTAGTATGATATAATATAGTTATATTTGACATTAACATTTATGTACTTGATAGGTGGACCCATTTCGGCTTATATCACGTACCTTATTTCACACAGAGGTGTCAGTTGCCTCTAGTGTCCCGCCGAGATCTGAACAAGGAGCTGTGGTTGTTGTGTCAGAATGTCCAGTCAGTAGCTGGACTGATGACGGCATACAGAATGGAACGGAAGACTGACTACTACCTGAGAGTACAGTGTGTCCATGTATTTCTGTGGACTGAGGATCGCCATGAGTCAGTGAGGGAAGCAGCTACCGGTATTGTGAATGTACAGTAATTGGAACAGTGCTAATGGCTACTCTCCTGCTGTTTAGCACTGTTTGGTTGTTCACTGCATGTGACTGTGTACATTTCTGGAGTTGAACCAAGGAACAGTCATCACATGCTGTGTAGGCAGTATCACTGTGTTCAAACCCAGTGGTCTGCCCACAGCTGCTGTATGGGGTGACTGGATTTGGAGAAGTGAAAGTAAAGATTATAGCCACCCCCAGGTAATATGAACGGGCCGGCCCGCCTGCTATGTAAGAAGACTTGTAAATAGATAGTAATTACTAACTGTGGCCATTTAGGGTTAAATAGAATTGTGTGTGTATTGATAGATGTGTTTTTCATTAGTTATTTCAAAAAATTATATAACAAGAAATTATCTTCGAATTATTCTCTAAGACACAAAGACGCTTACAGACACTTGAAGTGTGCCTGTGGTATGATTTGATTGTAATCTTATTGGTATGTTATTTTTTGTTTTGACATTGATTGTCCCCCTCCTGTTCCTTCCCCTTCCCTTCTCAAATGTAGTGTAGGTGGCTAGTTGCGTCCAGCAGTTGAGATTCATTATTATTTTCGCTTGATCAGAGCATCAACTTAGGGGTTCCTTTCAAACCCAAGGCTGCTGGGCTGCGAGCATCAGAATGTAAGACGTGAGTGTATGTTGAGTGAAAGGTTAATGCTTGTGGCAGCACATGGGTGTGTGATTGGGTAAGTGTTGTGCTTTCTGTGTGTGTTGTGCTGTGTGCATGTGCCAGGCTTGTAGCCCAGGGGCCTAGGGGCTAGATGAAGGCTGTTCCTTTTTAGTATTTTGTAAATATATTTTTGTACTCATTCATTTGGTACTTACTTTTGGTAAAATATGTTCTGTTCTGTTCTAAATCATGAATCATATGAGGTCAATAGAGGTTTATTGGTGTGTGTAATTGCTGTAAGGGGTTTCAGCAGTTTCATTTTTGTAAATAATTTGTTACCTTGTTAAGTTTCCTTTTAATGAGTTAGAATAAATGCCAGATGAATTTACAGATGGTAAACTCCCTAACCTTGGTTCACCTCACTTCCCCTCTGGGTATGTTCCTTTTTCCTAGGCCCTAATGCTGTAAATTCTATAACTCTGTAAATTCAATCTTGGCTGGTATTCTTTCTTATTACAAACTCATCCTAGTAAAGATGCGCAAGGGTCAATTGACCCTGTTAATGAAGATAAGTTACGCAAATGTTTTGGTCTTGAATTGCAACAAACCGAGGAGCTGGGATATGAACTCAGTATTAGGTGTGTTTCTCCTGCTGGCACATTAGTCGATAACATTAAATTACTTTATTCCTCATTAAGTAACCCTGTTAGTTTATCGAACTGTCAAACTCTGATTGTTCTTTAAAGTGCATTAGGTTGTCTCAAATAAAGTCCATGCTGGACGAGTTTAGTCAAGGTCAAGATGATGCCACTCAAAAGCAGATTTGTCATATTAAAACTTGCCTGTTTCATTACAGGAACCATGTGTATTATTTGGTGATAGTATGAAGTGCACCTGCTTTATTACATCTTTGTACTTTGAAAATCTTATTCCTTTTGTGGTCTGGTAAAACTGACTTGCTTTTGAGGATGGGAGATAGTCTATTTTCTGTCTCTGTTGAAAAATAAGCCTGCTGAAGTTACTGAACAGGAGATTTCACAACCACCACCTGTTCACCGCATTTCATCCAGCGGTGATTCATCTGCCACCAAGAATGTTTCTTCTGTCATTGATTTCAAAAAGCTACCTCATCTGCTGCAGTTACTTATTAAAGTAATGAAGTCTTATCCTATAGACTCTATCAAACAAGTTATTGAGTTCTTGTGAATTCTAATTGAATTTCTCGAGCACAGTGCTGAGTATGGTGTCAAAGATGATCTGATTTTTCAAATCATTTATCCACATGCTTCTGGAGCCTTAGCCAGTCGCATACCTATGGCTACGTCTGAGCATGAATCTATTCTATTGGGGATTTCCATGTGAAATTGTTATTGATGTATTTCTAATAGAACACTATTATCTCTAGTGCAGCAATATTTATTTTGAGTATAAAGAAGTAATGAATCACTTTCAGAGTATGATAGGGACATTAAAATGTATTTGACAGTCTTCTGCCTGAAGTATTCGGAAGGTGAGATTGTGAGTTCTATTGTTGAAGATCTGATGCCTGAGTATATGTCTTAGTTATCATTTACATTAAGGCCTAATTCTTACCTTGAGCTATAAAATGCTTATGTTGCTGAAGAAGGAGTGAAATATGCAGACCCACTCTGTAATATCGATAGACCTTCATATAGTAGTGCTTCTGTTCCTGATTCACCTTCTGTAGACAAAACACAATGTTGTTTTCTGCGTAAATTGGTAGATCATCTATGAAATGCATGTCCTAGATGACAGTTTTCTAAACCTAGCAATGGTAACTCTGGTACTCAGCCCGTTGGACATAAGTGTTACGAGTGTGGGTCTGCCACACATTGGCGTCCTCATTGCCTTGTACTTCAATGCAATCGTACCCAATCATCTAACAGTGATCGCAGTAACAGGAGTTGACTAGGAAAGCTATCATGTAACAGAGTGGGTGGCAGAGGGAGTTTCTGATGCAATCGACGTTCACCTGCCGATGTTTATTCCTGAAACTGAAGGTTGTTCTGATCATTCAAGTTTGTTTGAATGCCGTTTGTTTGGGTCTCCTTGTTGTTTGTGAGATTGGACTTGGGTAAAGGCCATTCATCAACCTCAGCTGCCCTATTGCTCCTACTTACTGATAGTGCAGCTTACATGATAAAAGCAGTCAAAGGCCTTTCTGTAAGCTTTCCAAAAGTTATACACATAACTTGTGTAGTTCACCCTCTACACAGGTTATGTGAAACTGTATGTGCTCAGTATCCAAAAGTGGATATATTAGTGTCTAATGGCAAAAAAAGTCTTTGTAAAAGCAACCTCAAGAATTGATTTGTTTAAGTACAAAAACCCAGGTCTTGCGCTTCCTCCTCTGCCGATTGTCACAGACTGTGGTACCTGGCTTAAGACTGTGTTATACGTCGGAGAAAATTTCAAAAGTTTCACATCCATTGTGAATGCACTTGATAAGAAATGACATGTGGTCAATTAAGATTCTTCAGAGTTACTGAAAGACAGCTCTTTGAAAAATAATTTGGTGTATATATCTGCCAATCTAAGTTTCTATTGTAAAACCACTGACATACTTGAAAATCCACTAACCTGTTGACTGGAACAGTGAAGGAGGTGCATGCTGTTGAAAATAAACTATAATCACTCTCAGACTCACAAGTACTGTTCTGGAAAAACACAGAGTTTAAGAAATGTGCAAAGTTGCTAAAGTATTGGAGGGTGCTCATGTTGTTGAAATTAATGGCATTAGTGTTGGTGACATTCTTGTCTGTAGCCACACATTGACATTCTGTGGTGTGGAGTGATTGTTTTCTCAGCATAAAGCATTCTTTAGAGATAATCAGCGTGCATTTGTGATGGACCATTTGAAGATGACATTTGCTGTTCCCTGTAATTCTGATACAACTTCTAACAACTAATATTTCAGCATGTGATTGGTGAGTACAAACTGGCACGAATGTTTCAAGGATGATAAGTTGTTTTTGCCATATTTAAACAATACATTTTTGTAATATCCATAATATCTATACTGGCTCATCAAAAATTAATATACCATCCTGTTCTTTTCCATAGACTGACAGACATTCATTTGCCATAAGGAGCACATTTGGTAACACCATATTTTAATACAATAATCTATACTTATTTACCTCTTGAATGTGAGTGGTTATGTGATATTTAAAGCAGAATATTTTAAACTTTTATCAAATATTTTCAGGTTTACTAGTATATAAACATTTCTCACATTTTTAGCACATGAAAATCTGCTCCCTAGTGATCAGTTATTCAGTGCTTGTGGACTAAAGAGAGAGCTACAACACCGAAATTCTCGCGTGTCATATAAAGTGTTGTTGTTGCATGTCAGCATGGCTGCATCTACCTTATATAACATGGGTTCTTTTGGAACACTTGTACTGGGAAAACAACATGTACTTTATAATCTGAATCGGACACCATTATATTTTCACCTGTTCCCTATTGAGAAAAAAAACATATTCATGGTATTCAATGAGAATGATATGCTGATTATAAGCATGAGGTGCAAATATGGTTAGGATGGGATAAGCAAAAGGAGCCTCCCTGCAGATTACGATGATTCGTAACCAAGTTGAGAAAAGTAATCGGGTGTACCCTGGGCAATGTCAGAAATTGACTCTAAAAAACCTGATGGCTGATCCTTTCATGACAGAAACATCGATATCCCAGCTCTTTTCAGGGCCACAGTTAACAATAATCTCTATTAACACAAAAAGCATCACACCAGTCAAAGAAGAACTGCTACGAGAATTATGCAGTCAGCACCAGTGCCATATATTGTGCATACAGGAGACACATAGACGTTGTGAGATGTGCAGACCAAAAATAAGCAGAATGCGTCTTGCCATCGAAAGACTGCATGATATACAGCACTATCTTTGTTCATCCAGATGTCCAGAGTCTATCTATGGCATCTATGGAGGAAAATGACACTGTAATCCTCGATGTGGAAACAGCTAACTGCACCATTTTCTCCCTCTATGAACACTTGGAGTAGAATTCACTTTTGACAAATCATCCAGTTTTCAAAATAAACATGTGCAGATTATGATTGGCAATTTCAACAGCCATAGTAATGTTTGGGACTATGACCATGAAGATGAGAATGGAACAGCAGTACAAGAACGGGCTGAAAGAATCACCTGACCCTAATTCATGATGCAAAGCTACCCGCATCATTTAACAGCAGCAGGTGGAGACAAGGTTACAATCCTGACCTTATATTTAGTGGCAGCAGTATTAGTATGTGAAAAATCTGTCTGTTTCCCAATACACAACACACAGCATAGATCAATAATGTACCAAATATTTGTTGCTGTGGGAGCTCAGAAGATATATTTTCGGAGAAGGTTTAATTTCAGAAAAGCAGACTGGTAGAGATTTGCAGAATTGCTCGATGCTGAAGGGCCCTCCATAGAATCAGCTATGACAATGCTATGACACTTTCATCATGGCCATAAACAGATGCTCCAGAATGTCTATTCCCCGCAGATGCCGAACATCTTATATCCCCGGGCCAGCATCAGATCAAACCACCCTACTTGGAGAATACAACAACTTATTTGAAAAAAATCCTTTCATTGAAGCAACTGTCGATGCAGGAAACAAACACATTTCTTCAGTGAGGGAGACAAAAAGGGACTAATGGATTAAAACTATAGAAAACGTAGGTCTGAAAAGAGACAGTCACAAAGCCTGGAGACTTCCGAGGTGCCTAAACAATGATCCAACTAAGACCACTGTAACTCATAATACCACTGCCAATTGAATTGCACATCAGTTACTGCTGAATGGGAAGGCATCCCTCAAATTTAAAAGAACTGAATTGCAAAAACGAGAACAAGAAGGCGGTAATGACCTTTAACATCATTCAGTATAGAAGAAATGGAGCAGACTATCAAACAAAGCAAAAATGGAAAATCAGCTGGCTTGGACGACACAATCCCAAGTTACCTACGGCGAAAGCATTACCGAAGATTCACAAGACGGATGTCCCCATAAGGCCCCTTATTAACTTCAGAAGTAGTCCGACGTATAATATATCCCAATTTATTCACAATTTTCTTTAAAAAATTATTCCTTTCAAGCTAACACGTCAGTTAAAAATTCCCTGGAATTCTGCAATAGAATAAAAAATCTCACGTTACCGAAACATTACACCCTTCACTCCTTTGACATAGTAAATATGTACGCGAATGTACCCGTCAATAAAACCATCGAAATAGTAAAAAACAATCTTTCCAAATTCAGTAAATTGACTATAGGGGAGATAGAAGTGTTTATTCAGATTCTCAAGTTTACATTAAATAATGGCTTCTTTATTTTTAACAACATCATATACCAACAGAAGGGGCCTACTATGGGGTCACCGGCCTCGGGAATCCTCGCTGATATTTACGTAGATTTCCTCGAATACACTCACATTATAGGTAAAATTAATGGGATCAAACATTGGACTCGGTATGTGGATGATACTTTTATTATCCTGGATTCTCACATTAGTGACAGCAACACCGTTCTTGAATTACTTAATAACCTGGATCCACACATAAAGTTTACGATAGAATCCGAGAACAACAATTCCCTTAATTATCTCGATTTAACTATTACTCTCAATCAGAATAATACCATTTCTTTTAATATTTATAGGAAGCCCACTCACACAATAAACACAATCCATCAAACTTCTCTACACCCAGGTACACAGAAGAAGACAGCTTACAATAGTATGATTTTCAGAGGTCTTAATGTTCCTTTATCCCGTAAGAATTTTAGAAAGGAAATCAACACCATTTATGCAATAGCCGAAGGTAATGATTTCAGTAAAGCTTTCGTGAATAAAATTCTCAATAAATTTAGAAATAAACCCAAGACCACCTTAGAAAAACAATCTTCCCATAAAGAGAAGTTCACCACATTTACCTTTAATAATAATAATATATATCCTATTTCAAACATCTTTAAAAAGCACAAGTTAAAAGTAGCTTTCAAGACCGTTCACACCAATACAAAAATGTTTTTTAATTCTTATACTGTCAACAGCAAAAAATTTTCTAACTCTGGAATATACAAATTAAAATGCCAATCATGTCTTTCAACGTGTATTGGGCAAACAGGCCGCAGTTTCAATGTAAGATACTCCGAACATCTTAATGCCCTAAAGTATAATCGCTACTCAGCCATGAGCGAACATTGTAGAGAGAAAAATCACAAATACACAACAATTGATCAAGATTTAAAGATCCTGCATTACGAACAGAAAGGTCCTTTACTTAATATACTAGAGAATATATATATATAGATATCGACCAATATAACAATCCCGTCTATAACTTATATGAAATCAACGAAAAGAAAAATATTTTGTTGGAAACCTTTGTCCCGCTCATCTGCGAACAGTTCATTAATAAAAAAGAGTTTCACTACCGACATTCTAGAACAAGACCCGCCCTTCCATCAACACCCTCCTACCGCGAATCACAACGTCCCTCCCTCCCTGCCCCTCCCCCTCCATTACCCCTCCCAACCACATCGACACAGATACACAGTAAGCCACACACAGGCTTAGTTGTCAATGTGACTTGAGACCGACAAGGTCATCTCCATTCGAGACGACAACTTTTAGTTACAAGTAAGTCATATGACTTTTCTTTTCGTACATCATTTTTAACTTGTTCTTCATCCACTCATATATTCCTTTTTTCTCATTACAGATTTTATACACGTTTTATTCGTAGTATTGACGGTCTCACTACACTCCTCAGCATAGTGTTTTATTTAACAGTCAGCAAGATCTATTAGACGAGAGGACTTTGCACCTCAGTGTGTTTTTAACTCACTAATCATGATCACTGTCACTCCACATCATTACGATTTTTAATTTGTTTGTATATTATGTAATCATTGTTTTACTACTGAAGATGGCCTTGAGATTAAGCTGAAACATGTATAGACTTTGCTTCATCTAACAGATGACTTGACTTGTATTGATAGGAGGATTTTATAAATATTTTCTTTTGTA
Organism: Anabrus simplex; assembly: GCF_040414725.1. NCBI lineage: Eukaryota > Metazoa > Arthropoda > Insecta > Orthoptera > Tettigoniidae > Anabrus > Anabrus simplex. The sequence goes on along the minus strand of NC_090265.1, from coordinate 1,050,123,697 downwards.
AAGTGATAACCGTCAATAAGGAATGAGATTCATAACTTGCAATTGCTGAAACCTGGCAAAGAAGGTAATAATCCAAAGTATTTTAGACCAATTGCACTATTGTGTCATCTTTATAAGTTTCTAGAATGATTGATTTTAAACCATTTAACACCTATTATTGACCCTTTGCTTATACCGTAGCAAGCTGGATTTTGCCCTGATAAAAGCTGTTGCGGACAATTGCTGAATCTTACGCAGTATATAGAAGATAGTTTTGAGGCTCAAAAGGTGACAGAAGTGGTATTTGTTTATCTATCAGCAACATATTACACTTTCAATCACCAACTACTACTTGTTAAGAAGACCAAGAATTTTAGCCTAACCAGGCTCATCACCACTCTTTTATAAAATCACAGGTTTTTTGTGGAATTCCAACAATAGCATTCTCGATGGAGACTATAGAAGAATGGCCTTCCCCAGGAAAGTGTACTGGCTCCTATCCTTTTCAATACAGATATGAACGCCCAACCCACAGCTCCTAATAGCAAGAGTTTCTTTATATGCTGATGACCTTGCTCTAGCCACCCAAAGCAAAGATTCGAATCGGTGGAAAATATGCTTACGAATGCCCTTGAAGATCTCTCCAGATACTACAGTATAAACCAGCTTAAACCAAACACCTCAGAGACACAAGTATACACTTTTCACTTGAGAAATAGGAAAACCACTCGCAAGTTGAAGATAGTATGGTCACGGGTTGAACTGGAACACTCCAAAACTCCAAAATAAATAATTTAGGAGTGACACTTGACAGATCTCTTGCTTTCAAGAAACACTGCATGAACTGCAAGTCGGGGATGTCCACCAGGAACAATTTCCTTAAGAAATTGGTTGGAACGCAGTGGAGAAGTCATCCTGATACCATCGGAGCTTCTGCAATGGCACTATGTTATTCCACAGCAGGGTATGCTTGTCCTATTTGGTATAGTTCCATGCATGCCAAACAGGTAGATGTACCTCTTCATGAAACCTGTAGAATTATAATAGGCTGCTTGAAATCCACTCCTGTTGAACAGCTTTACCACTTCGCAGGAATAGCACCACCTCCTATTCGAAAAGTAATAAGGAAAGCTGCCAAAAAGGAAAGAAAATGAGCAGGAAAGAACTCATCTTTTGTATGGGTATGATACACATCCACAATGACTGAAATCAAGGAAGAGCTCCCTTAGAACATCAAAGGAACTTAGAACCACCACTAAAAAGCTAGGCTACAACTATGGAAGACTATGACCTACCTTCCCACTGGTTGGAGAGGAATTTTGGAAACTTTACCTGCTGGACATGACAAGGAATGGCTGACTTGGAAGTCCCTGAATAGCTTGATACCTGGAGTGGTCAGATCAAAGGTTAATTTAGCAAGATACTGATAAAGATGATATTCAATGCGAATGTGGAGAAATTCAGACTGTACAACATTTGCTGCAATGCCAACTGTGTCCAACCTCCCGTACTCAAGAAAACCTTCATTACTCTAGAGAAAATGCACTGGAAGTAGCCAAGTTCTGGTCACAAAGAATATAACATTTCAACTGTGCCTTATATGTATATGTTTCTGACATGAGAATAAATAAATAAATAAATAAATGGTTAGGATCCCATTTTCTACCATAAGGGTTTTTACTCATAGATTTCACTACAAATGTGCCTCGAAAAATGATGAGCCTTTGTGAAAAATGAGACAAAGGAAGTATCTTTATTAGTAGCACACAAATAAAGGAGTGGTGCTTGTAGAGTACATCTATCATCACTAATCCATTTTTATCATTGAGCCCCATAGTTGAGTATCTCTTAGTTTGTAATATACATTTTTCTATATTATAATTGTAGCATGTTAACTTAAGATGTTTTAAAGTGTAACTTATTATCTTCAGTGTATTCTTTGTATGTTGGTTAGTAACAGGCATTTTTCTACGTTATAATTGTAGCATGTTAACTTAAGATGATTTTAAAGCGTAACATATTTTCAGGGTATTCCTTGTATGATTGGTTAATGATTTTGACTTTTGACCTTAAAGTTACCTACAGGCTGATGATGCCCTTAACAGGGGGTAAATCATGTTCCTAAGAAGTGTACATAGTATTATGTAAATTTCACTCACGTAGCACATGGCATGTATTGAATAGGTGGTACAATAGAATAAATTATTTTGTGATAATTTGCTTATAGTCAGCTTCAATACGGACCAACCATGAGAATTGTCTCTTGCATCTGAAGAAGTACTGGGAGGACTGCAAAGCTTGAACAATCCTTTCAAAGAAACTTGAACGGTGAACTGACTAAAGTGATCCTATGTGGTCATAAAACAACAACAAGAAGAAGAAACTGCAATATGGCAAGGTTGCATACTTAATAGTTTCCACAGGCCGATTTGTTTATTTGGCCCTGAAAAGGTGCATTGGTATGGTGGCATATGGTATGGAGCTGGGTTGGAACAGGCTAGGAAACATGTGACAGGATTTCAGTTACCTACGTCTTTTAACACAGCACCTGCTTGAACAGACGATCTCCATGGTCGATACAGAGCTGCACACAACGTTGTAAGGACTGTCTGGCTCATTGCAACATCTCCGGCGTAATGTATTGGCATGCCTCGGTGATGAGGTGTCTGAGGTGACCAGGACTGGTTGGCTCCTGTGCATACATCAGTTATTTTACATCGTTACACAGAATAAAAGTCCAGGGGAATAAGATCGGGCAATCTGATGGGGCAGGGGACAGGTCCTCCCCCTCCTATCTGTTTATCAATTATCATTATACATCGCATAGAGATGGTTCCGGACAACCACCGCTGCATGCGATGGAGCTCCATGATCAAACCACATCCTGCAGCGGTCAAGGAGTGGCACATGTTCCAAGAATGGTGGTAGGTCATCTTGGAGAAACCGCAAATAGCGTTCTCCCATCATAGGTCCCTCAAAGAAATGGGGAACCAATGATGTGATCATGCCACGCCATATGTGTCTCACTGTAACTGAAAAGCTGCCGGTTGTACCCACTGGGGATTATCCACACTCCGGTAATGCATATTATGTCAATTAACAGTTTCAATGTTGTGGAACCGCACTTCATCCATAAATAAGATGGTCGCCAAAAAGGTAGGATCAATGTCCACATGCTGTAGGGCCTATTGGCAGAACATCACCTGTGCTTCGAAATCATGACCATGGAACTCATGGTGTAAGTGCAGATGGTATGGGTGAAACCACCAAGTATGTAATATCTGAATAACAGACACCCGGCTGATGTTCGTCTCCTGTGCAAAGACCCATTTGCTAGTGTGAGAGTTATGCCAGACAGCATCCAACACAACATTTTCATTGTGAGCAGATGTCACAGGATGATCGAACAGGCTGTCCTTTTCAGGGATGCAGTAGCCTACAGACAACTTTCCACACTCCGAAATGTCATGCCTGTCAGTTGTCATCTATCCGGATAACGTTCTTGATACAGGCGTTGTGCCAGGTATGCATTCTGTCTAGTTTCTCCATAGACGAGTAACATATCCATATACTCATCACTGGAATACATTATGAGACAGTGAATAAGCTTTGTGTTGTGTTGTGTTGTGTTGTGTTGTGTTGTGTTGTGTTGTGTTGTGTTGTGTTGTGTTGTGTTGTGTTGTGTTGTGTTGTGTTGTGTTGTGTTGTGTTGTGAATTGCCTCAAAGTAGGGGAGTTCACACAGATGCATCTACCCACCATTGCATGTTGTTATCGTTCCAATAGGGCACACTTTACCCTACCTGTGATCTACGAAGCTTGGAACATGTACAACGTAGCTAATTGGTTGCCTATGTCCTAGCTACAGACCATCACCTCCTCATACTCGTCCAATACAGCTCAGTACCCTATGCCACGATACATATGGCCCATTACAGGACCAAATAAACAAATCAGTCTGTGGAAGCTATCAACTATACAACCTTAGCACATCCCAGGCAACTCGCAGCAAAATAAAAATACTTTCGTGGGATTCGAACTTTTGAGCAACGTACACTATCACAACTCCCACTGCACCCCTGCAAAGTGAGCTAGTTCAAGGCTTGACATGCAGCATTCAGTTTCCAGCCTGTACAATACCTGCTCCTGGTCTGTGTGTGCACCTTCTGTTGTAAGATACATGTTATTCATACCTGTGCTCATTTTACAGGTTCATTCAAGGTACCCATAATGAATTAATAGAAGTTCCCATGTTTCCTTCCATCTTCTAGCCCATAAACACACATATATTATCCTGGTTTAGGGAGAGGGACTGGTGAATTTCAGAATTGTAGTAAAAGTGACGGAATGCATAAAACTAAATTGGAAAGGGCTGGTGAACCACCCGGTATATAGCAGGTTCTCTTTCAAGCACGTGTACCACAGTTTTATACAGATAAAAACAAAGAAAAATATATAGAACTCACCTTCCCAGAAGATACTTGAGCAATGGGCTTTGGTGCCTGTATAACCTTCATAGGTACTTCAGGCTTGGCTGCTTCTGGTTCCCCTTCACCCATAGGACTCACAGAATAACGCTGCATTATTCCCTCAAGAATAGTTTGGATATCTTCTGCAACACGTTCTTTCTCTTCAGAAGGTTCAGCTTCACTATGAACTACGTCATCTACCATTTTCTTCATTTCTCCTGCTAGAGCTTCTTTTTCAAATGGATACTGAGTATAAGAATCTATTATGTCTTCCAGTATTTTCTGAACATCTTCATTTGTAAGTAAATACTCTTTCCCTGCCAACTCTGCCTCTATGGCACGGGTCAAATCTTCAACATTATCTATGGAACGTTCAGCAGTTACTCTGGCAGCAATATCAAGCAATATTTCTGCTACAACTGACTTTGAACCATCTACAGAGAATTTAGAGACTTTAGCTACACTAGGCGCTGCACTTTGCTCAACAGTTTCCTCAGAAGCATCAGGTTTGGAGGGTTCTTGAACTGCAGGTTCCATAGACTTTTCCATTACTTCCTCAGGGACTGGCTGATCACCTACACCCGGTTGTTTCTTAGCATCCTTACGTGGGTCACAGAAACATTTTGAGGGAATATTTGGCTGTTCTTCAGTGGGTTCCTCCTCCACAAATTCTTCTCCATCTTCAGCTGGAGCTGCTTTTACTTCATATAGAATAGGTTCAGAAGACCCCTGTTTGTGGACTTCAGGAGTTTCCGCATCACCGGATACAATACATTCTTGTATTGGAGTTGGAGACAGTTTGCATGATTCTAAGCCTTCATCTAGGCAGCAAGCACACCGTCCCTCTGGACAGCAACATTCCCTACTCACGTCTATAAAGACCAAATTTTCATCATCTTCATCTTCATCCTCATTAGGAGCTTCTTGCCCTTCTTCAGAAATGACAACTGGTTCTTCAGATGAGGCAGCACCTTCTTCAGATGGAGCAGCTTCTTCTCCACTTGGAACAGCTTCTTCTTCAACTGGGGCAGCTTCTTCAACTGGAGCTGCTTCTTCTTCAGCTGGAGCAGCTTCCTCTTCAGCTGGGATAGCTTCTTCTTCAGTCGGGGCAGCTTCTTCACCACCTGTAGAAACTTCATCTTCAACTGGAGCTGCTTCTTCTTCAGTTGGAGCAGCTTCCTCTTCAGCTGGGATAGCTTCTTCTTCAGTTGGGGCAGCTTCTTCACCACCTGTAGAAACTTCATCTTCAGCTGGAGCTGCTTCTTCTTCAGTTGGAGCAGCTTCCTCTTCAGCTGGAACTGTTTCTTCATCGACTATGGCAGCTGTTTCTTCAACTGGGACAGCTGTTTCCTCTGATGGGGCAGCTTCTTTGCCACCTGGTGCAGATCGCTTCTTTTTTATTCTTTGATCACTAGGGCACTTGCAAATTGGTCTCTTAGCAGGGGCATCTTTCTCTTCAGCTGAAGCAGCTTCTTCTTCAGTTACGGGAGCTTCTTTACCACCTGTAGAAACTTCATCTTCAACTGGAGCTGCAGTTTCTTCATCCAGAATTGTTTCTTCAGCTGGGACAGCTTCTTCTTCAACTGGGACAGCTTCTTCTCCTCCTTCAGTTGGGGCAGCTTCCTCTTCAGCTTGGACAGTTTCTTCCTCTTCAGCTGGAACAGCTTCTTCTTCATCTGGAACAGCTTCCTCTTCTTCAGTTGGTGCAGCTTCCTCTTCAGCAGGGGCAGCTTCCTCTTCAGATGGAGCAGCTTCTTCACCACCTGTAGAAACTTCATCTTCAGCTGGAGCTGCTTCTTCTTCAACTGGAGCTGCTTCTTCTTCAGCTGGAGCAGCTTCCTCTTCAGCTGGGATAGCTTCTTCTTCAGTTGGGGCAGCTTCTTCACCACCTGTAGAAACTTCATCTTCAACTGGAGCTGCTTCTTCTTCAGTTGGAGCAGCTTCCTCTTCAGCTGGGATAGCTTCTTCTTCAGTTGGTGCAGCTTCTTCACCACCTGTAGAAACTTCATCTTCAGCTGGAGCTGCTTCTTCTTCAGCTGGAGCTGCTTCTTCTTCAACTGGAGCTGCTTCTTCTTCAGTTGGAGCAGCTTCCTCTTCAGCTGGAACTGTTTCTTCATCGACTATGGCAGCTGTTTCTTCAACTGGGACAGCTGTTTCCTCTGATGGGGCAGCTTCTTTGCCACCTGGTGCAGATCGCTTCTTTTTTATTCTTTGATCACTAGGGCACTTGCAAATTGGTCTCTTAGCAGGGGCATCTTTCTCTTCAGCTGAAGCAGCTTCTTCTTCAGTTACGGGAGCTTCTTTACCACCTGTAGAAACTTCATCTTCAACTGGAGCTGCAGTTTCTTCATCCAGAATTGTTTCTTCAGCTGGGACAGCTTCTTCTTCAACTGGGACAGCTTCTTCTCCTCCTTCAGTTGGGGCAGCTTCCTCTTCAGCTTGGACAGTTTCTTCCTCTTCAGCTGGAACAGCTTCTTCTTCATCTGGAACAGCTTCCTCTTCTTCAGTTGGTGCAGCTTCCTCTTCAGCAGGGGCAGCTTCCTCTTCAGATGGAGCAGCTCCTTCACCACCTGTAGAAACTTCATCTTCAGCTGGAGCTGCTTCTTCTTCAACTGGAGCTGCTTCTTCTTCAGCTGGAGCAGCTTCCTCTTCAGCTGGGATAGCTTCTTCTTCAGTTGGGGCAGCTTCTTCACCACCTGTAGAAACTTCATCTTCAACTGGAGCTGCTTCTTCTTCAGTTGGAGCAGCTTCCTCTTCAGCTGGGATAGCTTCTTCTTCAGTTGGAGGAGCTTCTTCAGCACCTGTAGAAACTTCATCTTCAGCTGGAGCTGCTTCTTCTTCAGCTGGAGCTGCTTCTTCTTCAACTGGAGCTGCTTCTTCTTCAGTTGGAGCAGCTTCTTCTTCAGCTGGGATAGCTTCTTCTTCAGTTGGGGCAGCTTCTTCACCGCCTGTAGAAACTTCATCTTCAGCTGGAGCTGCTTCTTCTTCAGCTGTGACAGTTTCCTCTTCAATTGGGATTTCCTCTTCAGCAGGGACAGCTTCTTCTCCTGTCCCTCCATCTTCTTCTTTTGTAACCTCCTCCTCTGATTTTATTTCAGATTCTTCACCTGGAGTTTCTGGTGTTGGTGGAGGTTCAATGTCAGCTTCTGCAGGTATTTCATCAAAAGTGGCTAATTTTGGCTCACCACTCTCCCCTAAAACAATTGCCTGAAAAGAGAAAAGAATAAATATTGGTAAGACAAATTGCATTCAAATAGCATTGATTTCTGAAGTGAATGATATGATACAGGTACTTCATTAACTTTTAAGGAAATGCTCACGTAATTATTCCCTACACCATGGGTAATGTTTATTAGACTTAAGGGATAGTAACATTATTTTTCATTTATATGAATATTCATAATCGGGCACCATTATGCATCATTAGACCAATCGCCTGAAATTGGTTTTGAAATATTCATTTTTAACTTTTGGTTTATGTGTAAATTCAAGCACACATAATTTTGCCAGGCTGCACATGTTAGAAAATGGGCCATTGCAGTCTTTACAATGCAATGTCTATCATTTCTTTATGGATTTCCTTTCACGTTACGTTTTGACAGTAGAGTATTGAACAGATATTTTCAAGCCTATGAGTAAGTTTTGTCCACCTTTAGACACACATTAGTTATTACATCTTCTCTAACACAGCTTCTCAATTTTTGTCCAGGCCCTCCTGAACTTTTAAAATAAGGCAGACAAAACAGCCAACATTGTGAAACAATAATCAAGAACGGGACAGTTAGATTAAGAAGAAATTGAGAATGCTGACGTTCGAAAGTTTTAAATTTCATTGGCGTTTTCCCATCACTTGTCACATGCATTTCGCTGCATATTATCTCAGGCTTGATTTCTCAAACTTTTCGCTCCCGTTCCCCTCCTATCCATTTGATGTGATGGTGTTTCTATAAAGGCAGACTTTCGGCCTGAATTTTCAACACAGTAATTTCATCCTGTTTGAATTGTTATACAACCAAAACGTTTTAGACCAAGAGGTCTGCAACCTCGCTCTGTGCACAAAATTGGTTACTCCATCTAATGATGGAATTATATGATGTATTGAATTAGGAGGATACACTTAATTTTTCCTTTGTAAAGTGTAAACACATTAGTTAAGTAGAATAGCAGTCTCCTGAACTGAGTAAAGTCTACAGAAATAAAGAGAATTTAAAATCAAGTTTTTTCTTTTTTTACAATTTGCTTAACATCATTCTGACACACATAGGTCTTATGGTGATGATGGGATGGGAAGGAAGTGACCATGGCCTTAATTAAGGTACAGCCCCAGCATTTGCTTGATGTGAAAATGGAAAACCATGGGAAACTGTCTGCAGGGCTGTCGACAGTGAGGTTTGAACCCATCTGAAAGAAAGTATTGAATTTTTAATTACTTATCTCAGTCAAACAAAAAAGATAGTGGATCAGTATATGTGATTAATAACCATTACTTTCTCCCATAAATCTCCTCAAAGTACTGGATAGGTAATAAGATTGTTACGCTCAGCTCATTCAAACTCAAAATCAGGGTCTCCATTGAATCCATCTATGTTGTCCATGATGTCAAAATCTCCTGCAAGTTTCTGGTAAAACTGTTTAGCATCTGCTGGTATTAGGTGAATCAGTGATTTAAGGTTACCAAGTTTGACTTTAGAGGTAGGTTTCCCTTTCGGCTGTAAAGGTATTAATACTCAATGAAAAGGAACACTAGTCTTCCGTGTCCATCCCACTCTTGACTTTTCTAGATTTAATTCCTGAGGTTTGCCATCAATTGAGCACACCGCCAAGCAACGCTGCAAAGCACATCTTTGGTCAAGCTGAGTTTATGGCTGAACATTGATGTAGAGAGCATTCTGCATACATTGATACATGAAACAAGGTAGAATGTTATTCATAAGCACCTCACTACGAGTCTATAAGTTTGGTGCCAGGTGGAACAACGCTGTACGGCACAGTGGAGTCTACAACATGGCGAGCGCATGAGCTGCTGTGTTGTGTTCTAGCAGTGTAAACTTTCTAGCTCCATGGCTAAATGGTTAGCGTGCTGGCCTTTGGCCACAGGGGTCCCGGGTTCGATTCCCGGCAGGGTTGGAAATTTTAACCATGATTGGTTAATTTTGCTGGCACGGGGGCTGGGTGTATATGTCGTCTTCATCATCATTTCATCCTCATCGTGGCGCGCAGGTCACCTACGGGAGTCAAATCAAAAGACCTGCATCTGGCGAGCCGAACTTGTCCTCAGACACTCCCGGCACTAAAAGCCGTACGCCATTTCATTTCAGTGTAAACTGACTGAACAGATAAAGAAAAAGTAAAGTGAGTTGAAGGTTTCTAAGCGCAAAACACTGAGGGAACAGAGGAAGGCATGTATAAGTCAATGTGGGAGGAATATCCCTGATAAACAGCCTCCAAACCAAGTAAGTGGAACAACACTGTATGGTTTCTCAAATGTTGGTTCCTTTGCAGTGGAATACGTGATGGAGGAAGCATCTCTCTACAAACCACTCACAGTGACTGAACTCCAACAAATGCTTTAAGTATTTAAGTGAGGTCAAAGCATCCAAAACGGAGACTGTGGCCTAAAAATAACGAAGGTTAAGTGGTTATATTGTCCAGTGATGAACTAACTGCACTGAGTGCTCGTGAATCTCATGACATTTTTCATCCATGGGTAAGATATGCTACATTAAACAAGAACAAGGTGACATCAATGAAGTGCGTTTCAGCAAGTACTCTGCCACAGAATCTTCCTGCCTGATATGTAAGTCCATTTCCCATCACGAAATGAAAGAAAAAAAGGGGGTTTACTAGACAATGACAAGTATCTGAGCACAGAATACAGGAAGTTGTGAAAATCTCCTGAAGGCTAGCATTGCTGTTTTGACTTCGTGAAGTATTGTATATGTTGACATGGTTGGATTCTTTTATTTTTATTTGTTTTTTGTCAATTTTTAATGACCAGTTTAATGGTTTAATAGTCCACATCTATCTGATTTTCCCACTTTAGACAGACTCTCTGTTTGAAGTATGATGATATTATCAATTATTTTCAAAGTGAAGTCAACAATTGAAGTATGCCCCCGAACAACGCTGTATGGCACATTTTTTGTGAAGTTGAGTTTTAATGGAAAATTGATGTGTGGCATACGTTACACATGGAAAAGTCACTGGAAGATCAAATATCCATCTCTAGGTGGCAGTAAGAATCAGATATCTGAAGCACTTCAGTGGAATAATGTTGTATAGCAAACAAGATGGTGGTCGCTGAAAGTATACATGTTTTGCCAAGCACTATAAAATAACTTAATAGGTCAAGCAAATGAAAAATGAACATATTTCAGTGGAAAGGTGTGAAATTACAAGTTATGAATTTCATTATAAAACTGTATTGGATTTCAGAATAAGAAGTTATTATATTAATAAAACCACCTTTCCAATACACAATAGTCCTTTATATTTCGGATAAAACAATTAATAGAAATTACAAGTAGGACATATTTCGCTCAAACTTAGTGAGCATCATCAGCTAAAGATAACTTAATCCATGGTGGGTCAGGGCCCTGATCGCGGTATATATAACGAAAAAAACATCTAATATTACATTGATAAAATACGAATCTTAACAATTTAAAAATAATCAATAAGATTATATTTATGTCTATTAAAACAAATATTGATCTTTAAAATTGCTTAAAATGTAAGTGGAATGAATGACTTAAAATGTTACTAATAATATGTAGTGATTAATTATTTGTATAAAACAATGACCATAATAATCTTTGCTCAATGGCATTACACTGTTTGTGATTAAAAACAGTTATTCACATAAGGGTGAGCTCTTGTAATGAACTATGATGTTGTTTCATAAAATAAACATGGAGGAATGCTAAAATCACATATATTGGTTGAAAAACGAACTGCTGATGAATAAAACGTTGTCTGGATCGGGGTAAATAATCTTATGGGACTCCCTCACGTTGTGTTTCAAACATTGTTCATGTAGTAGTGTGTTAATATTGGTCTTCAAATGGAGAACTACTGATCTCGTAGATGAAAAAACATAAATCGGGTGTATCCCGTGTGTTAATTGAGGGGAAATTAGTCCCTTGGTTTTTACGGAGGTTTGATGAGAGATTAGTAGCAGTGTAGCAAAATGGCTCACGTGTCCACTCCTCCACCTTAGATCTGGAGTTCAGTGGCAAGTGCCAGCATATTTGTACTGTTTTCTTTATCTGTAATGTGAAATAATATCAAATACATTTAGGTTTTATTGCATTAAACACGCAAATGCATACAAAAATTGCAATTAGATGCTACTCTGGCAGTATGTTATTACAATCAAAATTCTTCTTCACTCTGTATATTGTACCAGAAACGCTGGTGCAAGACAGAGTTCCCGATGTTTGAAGTCGAACTATGCGCCGTGTGCTAGCACCCAGCCGGCTACAGCAGGTCAGCTGAAAGCAACGTGGAACATGTGACATCACGTCCTGCATATCTTCGCCAAGGCTAGATTATGTCAGCCAACAGAACATTCTAAATGTTCTATTATTAATAAATTTTTTGGATCAGAGAACAATTAAAAGCACAACACCATCATGTCAACCAATTTTTTATCATCATAGTCCCCAAGTTTGAAAAAAAATCAACCAAGGTTAAGGGAGATATTCAATAAAATGTAATAGTCTTCATTTTCAAGAATCTGGTATAAAAGGAAGGCAAATTTGCGTGTCCATGTCAGTCAACTAAGTACCACAGTCGAGGCTGAACGGTCGACTGGTGTTCCTACATCAACGTAATGTGAAGTACAGGTTCGGTTTGCATCAAGTGTTCAACAATTCTGTGTGCTAAGAAAATTTTAACTCTGTGATAATCTGTGTTGGACTAAGAAATTCTCAACACCATTCACAAGGGATAGAAATATTTCCCACGTAAATTTCAATACTTCCATTTAACTTGTATTTCAAGTGACTATTTCGGAGACCAACTCAAGTCTTACTAGAACTTGTCTTATTTTCTCATGAGTGCAACATTTCTTCAAGTGATTGAAATATTTTGAATAACTCAGTATTCACATTCAAAGGTGATAGGAATATTTCTCCGATAATAAATTTCGAACTGTGCGTTTAGTTTCATCAAGTGATTAAAATATTTGACTAAGTATAAAATTACAATTGAACTTAGGATTTTTTAAGTGAATAACATTCCATGTAGTACTTTATGAATTGTCACAACTTTGTGATTATGGTACTTCATTAAACTTGTGTTTTGCAAGTGGAGGACATTTCTCGCGTATTTCATAAACATAGGATTCTTGATAGAACTTGTGTCTGTTAATAATAGTTACCTTTCGTATAAGTCAAACCAAGGACTGTCTTCAAACAGATATTATTTATGTTACAATGTTATTGCTTGTAGTTAAGTGAAGTGAACGAAACTAAATTCATGAGATAGAAATCTTCATTGATAATTTATTGAAGTGAGTAATTTCAAGTTAGTTGAAAACTGTGTGACCTTATAAATAATCACTGAGTGAAGTATTATCCGCGCACTTTTTAGTGATAGATTTTTGTACTCGTTGGAGAAGTAAGAAGGGTTCCGTTAATACTGCCAACTGAATGGAAATGAAATCTGAATTGAATCGATAATATGATCGATCGATATGAATTTTATAAACCTTTATTATTTTAAGCAAACAACTGTGTCACACACACAATATTTAATACTATATAACATTTCCCGTTGCGAAACGTGTTCCTAGCATGAATTCTATAGTTTAGCTTTGCTGTGTAAACAACAACAGTACGAGTACTTAAAGTGTACGCCAGATGGCGCACAGCGATTCTTAGTTTGTGTTTCAAAGGTTGCCAATACGAATCTCGAAGATAACCAAAGTCGACCGCTTCAGCACTAGGGTGTAAATCTATCACTAAAAAGTGCGCAGATAATACTTTACCTTTTCTTCAAGTGTCACGTTATTCTTAGGTCAATTTTATTAACATTCAACAGTGATAAGTGACATAATTATGCAATTTCCTAAGTGTCTGTTTTTCATTACAAGTTCAGTTACATTTTATATTTGACTTGGCCTAATAACATTTTCAACTGTATAACTCAGTTGCGGATTCAATTCTAGTAACATTCAACCTTATTTAATTTATCTCAAGTGATTGAATTGCAAATGCTATCAGATTTCATTGACGTTCTGTTGTGTGAAATTCTTTAACTAATTACTTGAGTGTACAATCTATCAATGTAATGATTCATTTTGAAGTCGTTGCTATTAATGATTTTGTCTGTGCAGAAACAATTTGCCTAACCAAATATATCTCAGGCACAAGTACATTGTCGTGTTCTATCTCAATGTCTACAAGAACTTCTATACCTTCTAGAATTTCAAGAACTTCGAGAACGTCTAGAATTTTGAGAAGTTCCAGACCTCCTCGGACTGTCTAGACCTCCATCGGAAGACGATCCAGGGTTGAACGAGTATAATAGCAGGACCGCAAGTGGACATTACCAGCCCAGACCAAAGAGTGGGAATTATCAAAATCTTCTGTACAGAGGTGATATGAAATCTAACATTCATTTTATTAATAAATTCATCAGCAATTTTAAATAATCCATTATAATAATTTCATGCAAACCTCTCCTTCTCTGTAATACTTCAGTTAATAACCGGACACACCTTGTGTCAGTCTTATGCTCAGCTAGCCAACCAGATCAATAATTGTGGTTACAATATATAAGTACAGTTGTATGAATAATTTGAAGATTTCTTATTTAATCCAAGTTCTAGTTCTTGTGAAAACTGCTCCAAGAATCCACATTTCTTTAGTCCTGTAAGGTGACCGCATGGATTGGGGCAATGAGCTTGTTTGTCCTCTCGCTGCTTATCTCTCCTTTGTTTCGAGGACATGTCACTTTGAGGATATATTTCTGCTCCCATACTCATCTCCCTTGAATTGCAATGCTGTCAATGATTGCAGTCTGTCAGTATAGTAAGGCTACTCTTCTCAAACAACTCCCACCATTCCCCCCCCCCCTTAGAGCTTAAAATACTACCAGTATTGTTTTACAGGAAGCATACTGTTGAAGATATTATAAAAATATGTTTTCAGCAAATATATTTAAATTAAGTTGTTGACAGTATGTACAATACAGAGTTTAAAATAAATCATTCACTCTTGGGTAAGGTTGCCTATATGGATCTGAGAGTATATAGTATGAGGTAACACATGTGTATACATGCAGGAAATGAACCCAGTGTCTCTTGCACATACTGCACATTAGGTGATTACTAGGGCCCAGATTTTTATATAATATCAAAGTGTGGAATATGTACATAAAAATGTAGTCAATATCAGTGAAATATGTAATTAAATATGTATTATGTAATTCAGTATGTCATATTCATAAAATATTAAATTTATAAAATTACAAAAATGTTTCTATATTCCTCTTATTGTCATGACTAATGTTTATGATATTAAACAATAAAATTGTTTTAAATACCTCAATATTTTACAACAACATTGACTGTAAGTTTAATTTACACTGTAAATTGCAGAGTATATTACACAATTTATTGTTGTAGTTACCCTGAAAATTTAAGAAAAAATAAACATCACCGAATAAAATTAATACAGAATCTGCCTTTAAACCCCCTATTAAGTAACACTGAGTATGGTATCTTTCCTTTTATTGTGATGCACAGTGATCACCAAGTACTTCTCCATGTTTTCCATGGTGATGCTTTGGCGCTGATCCGATAAAATTATGTTGTAGGCTGAGAAGCAGTGGCGAGCATTCCGGGTAGGCTAAGTATTCGGTGCCTACCCAGCAAAGGAATAAATTGAACCTAATTAAATTTGTATCAAAAGTAACATTACTT
The DNA here is from genome assembly GCF_040414725.1 of Anabrus simplex. Taxonomy (NCBI): domain Eukaryota; kingdom Metazoa; phylum Arthropoda; class Insecta; order Orthoptera; family Tettigoniidae; genus Anabrus; species Anabrus simplex. Next base: position 1,050,108,320 of record NC_090265.1, on the reverse strand, counting down.
AATAAAATCCTTAAATAGTATTTGCCACTTTCAATGGATATTGAAATTTTCATTTTCATTTTGTTTTGGTGAGTGTTATGTGCTGATTTCATGTGGGTGTTTTCAATTGCGTGGTCCGCAGAATAAACAGTCGGTGTAGTCAGTTACACAGCCCATCCCGCTCATCTATGAAGTTGTGAGCTGAGCTCCTTCCTCTTTGGTGCTGTAGGCACCACATTGGGCCCCCGCAATGAGCTTAGTATTCCCCTTCATAGCCAGGACATTACATAAGCTGGCGCATGCACCGTGATTAGCGTACATAGCAGTTTGCTATAAGACATTCCCCGGTAGGCGCTATTGGAAGCACTTTTGGTGTCAAATTGACTGTGGTTATAGCGTTTATTTCAACAGAGTGAAGAATAATTAGGCCGATATTGCTGGATAATGACAGAATATCATTGTAGGATATCACTGACGATTCTTTTTACAAACATTTTGGCTCTCATTCCATTAGTGAAAAAAGTGACATTGTAACAGCATAGAGTTCCCTCTTCATAGCCAGTCTATTACATAAGCTGGTGCATACACCGTGATTTGTGTATGCAGTGGCTTGCCATGGAACATTCTTCGGAAGGTGATATTAGAAGCATCTTTGATGGTGAAGTCAATAGAGTAAATTAATGTTTTATTTGGGTCCACCTTTTCAATACAAAATGTAAATATTTTAAATTACATAAATGATTAGGGACTAGTTTTGACTTAGTAATAGGTCATTGTCAGCCTAAAGCAAAATTAAAACACAAATAATGAAGAAATTAAACAATGTAAAGACACGTACAGTCTCATAAAAGTACATACCATGTGAGATATTGTGCAGCACTATGTTAAAAAATAACTCTCTGAAAGAGATTCATAATAAGTCCTGTGCCTATTAAAAAGATGTTATAGATAGGAATCCTTGAGTTGCTGGAATATGCTGGCTCCTTTAAGATGCAGGTATCCAATTGAAGACCACTGAGCCGAAGTTACATCGTTTATTTATCTTGAGGATTTCCTTTGAACCTACCCCTATTTCTCTTCAGCTTATTACAACACGTGTAAATTCCCTTATGACATTTTATTTAAATATTTTCTTCCACCTGTCCAATTTTCTTTCTTTCTTTCTTTCTTTCCTTGCTGTCATTTATTCCGAGTCAAATATATGGTCCGCATTGAACTGCGAATTCCTATCCACCTTTATTTAACTCCATATATGTTAATCCTCCTCGCGTAACATCCATCGTCCTTCAAGATTCTAGAAACAGTAGAGCTTTCTTCTAGCATCTTACTTCGCATCAACATTTATTTCAAGTTTATAAACATCTTGAGAAGACAATGTTACTGTACTGTAATTTCAATTGATCTCTGAATGAACAGCAGCATCGCTTGAAAACCAACCTTTTTCAATTTCCATGACCAACAACTTAAGTATTACTTTTACAACTTGTTACTTTTATACGGCGCACGGGACCTTTTTATGGATCTCTATTTTTTAACATAATGTAGCGCACCTCTGGATTCTTAAGCCTCCATGCGCAACAATTACCTTCCTTCAAGTTCCAAAAAACTGACGAGCCTTTCCAGCATCCATGTGTTTTTACATCTATGAATATCTTAAAAAATGGCGTAACTTCATCTCAGTTGTTCTTCGAATATACAGCAGCAAATTTAAGAAGCCAGCATATGTTGAATTACTTGACCAGCAACTGAAAAATTTCCATCCCTATCAATTTTTTAATGCTATACGGCACACTGGTCTTCAATCGTAAATAAACGACGTGACTTCTCAATGGTTCTTCAATTGGATATCAGTATCTTAAAGGAGCCAGCATATTCTAATCTCCTTATCCAGCAACACAAGAATTCTATTCTATAACATCTTTTTAGTGCACACTGAACTTCATTCATAAATAAACGACGTAACTTCGGCTCAGTGGTTCTTCAGTTGGATACCTGCATCTTAAAGGAGCCAGCATATTCCAGCAACTCAAGGATTCCTATCTATAACATCTTTTTAATATGCACTGGACTTATTATGAATTTCTTTCAGAGAGTTATTTTTTAACATAGTGCTGCACAGTATCTCACATGGTATGTACTTTTACGAGACCGTACGTGTCTTTACATTGTTTAATTTCTTCGTTATTTATGTTTTAATTTTGCTTTAGGCTGACAATGACCTATTACTAGGTCGAAACTAGTCCCTAATCATTTATGTAATTTAAACTATTTACATTTTGTATTGAAAAGGTGGACCCAAATAATATATTAATTTACTCTATTGTAATCACAGTTCAGTACGGATCTATCATTATGAAACTTATTTCATTTAATTTGGTGGTGAAGTGATTTCAAGTGAGTGAAAAAATTAGGGCGATATTGCTGTATTATAGCAGAATATCGTTGCATTATTAAAGATTTTTTTAAAAAAAGCCTTTTGGTTCTCAATCATTTAGTGAAAAGAGTGACATTAATAACAGTGGGAAGACCCGCGCCGGCGATTCTGAAATAAACATTTCTTCATAAGGAAAAGGATAGAAAATATTTACGTCATTTTAATGTGAATCAATACGAGAAAACTATTTGGCTAGCTGGAAGTTATTTTAATGAATTATTTTGTTGGCCATGCTTTTTATTTTGTAATTAACAAATTGTTTGGAAGGGTAGTTTAAATAATCTCAGTAATGCCATTGTCAAACATGAACGATCGCAAAGTCATTTACATTTGTTTGTTCAGCTTACGTGCTTTGGAAGTGTTTGCATTGATACCCAACTGGATCAGCAATTGAAAGCTGATGTATTGCATCACAACGAAATGGTCAAGAAGAACAGAGAAATATTAAAATGCCTAATCAACGCAACATGCTTCTTATCCATGCAAGAATTGCCATTCAGAGGACACGATGAAAGTGAAGGTTCATACAGAAAAGGTACTTATGTAGAACTTTTAAATTTGTTGAGCAGCTATAACACTACTCTTATTTAGAGTCATCCTCAACTTTTAAGGGCACATCGAAAAGGATGCAAAACGACTTGATTGCTGCTATCAGTAGCAAGATGATGGAAACCATAAGGAATGAGATTTCCATAGCCCAGCATGTAGCAATTATTTTAGATGAAACTTTTGATATTAGCAACAAATCACAACTGTCCACCACCCTCAGATATGTTGATCACCAAACAGCACAGGTTCAAGAAACGTTTATTTCCTTCGTTGACATGAGTGCAGATAGATCTGCTAACGGCTAACTTAATCATGTAATGGACATAGTGACTTCCTATAACATCAGAGTAAAATTGGTTGCCCGGACGTACGGCAGTGCTGGTGAACTAAATAGACTAAAAAGCAAAGTTCAATAAATATACCCTACAGCTCTCTTTGTTCACTGTTTCATTCACATTCTAAATCTAGTCTTATCTCAGTCAGCTATGAGTATTAAGGAGTGCCGTAACTTTTTCCAAACTCTTAATGGACTAAGTAGCTTCTCTAAGGTCTAAAAAAATGTACTCATGCTCTTACTGATTATTCCAACAAGAAAATTCCATGAAATGCACCAACAAGATGGAATTTCTCTTCCAGAGTTGTAAATGTAGAGAACCGTGAATTGCTGGTGGACTTCTTTCAGAGTATACTAGACAACTCATCAGACTGGGAAAATGAAACCGTAGCCCTTTCACATGGATATTTGTCTTTTCTTTCAGAATTTGTGACCAAATTCCTTCTTTATGTTTTATCAAACGTCTATTTATATAATGACGTTCTATATAACATTCTTCAGACAAAATATTTAGATATACGGTATTGTGCAGAAAAGGTGAATGAAACAAAGTGTATTATTCAGGATGAAAGAGAGAGATTTGAAACTGTGTGGAATGATGTTTGTGATGGTGTCAAATACGAAGAAGTCCTACGAAAGAGAAAATGCCTGGACAGTGATATCGTGAAATATAGGAGAATATATTTTGAAATAATAGACATGTGACAAGTCACATTACAGACAGGTTTGTAAACTTGCCCCAGCTGGAATTTCTTTCATTACTTGATCCAACCAAATTTGAAGTGACCAATTTAGTTATCCTAATCCCACTCTAGATGCACTCAAAATGAAATACAATTCAATGTATGATATTGTTCGACTAAAAAATGACAGTCTTATATTCCATGGGGGAGTTTTATGGCAAATACTCTCACAAACTGGCGATACATTTGAAATTGAAACAACTCTACTTGGCATTTACTGAATTACATAAATTGACATTACTTGCTTTGACCATACCAAGCACATCTGCATCAGCCGAAAGATCATTTTCTGCATTTAAATGGATCAAATCATTCCAAAGGTCAACACAAGGACAACAAAGATTGAGCAGCCTTGCACTGATGTCCATAGAGAAGAAGAAGTTGAGGGAAATCCAAAAATCGCCAACATTCCACAGCGATGTCATTGAGGTGTTTTCCAAAGAAGAATGCAGAATGGAGTTCTCCTTCAAGTAAAGGAGGTAATTGTTTATTTTACTCATTTGCCATCAGAATTGGCATGGCCCTAGTTTGATGTCAGAAGTCATAAATTACACTACATTACCACTGTGTTCAAGATATTGTAAGGGACCAATGAAATACTACATCAATTTTTACGGATCAATCTTAGCTTATTCTGGTGGCAAGTGGGAGGAAAGGAACAGAGCAAATCTTATTAAAGACAGACAAAACTGAAAATGTCCTATTATTAAATAAAGAATGGAAAATTGTTCAACACTTTGATATAATTTTTGTTGTTTTCATTTATTTTTCAATGGTGTTTGCTGTCATTCTGTTAACACCTATACATTTCTACTCCAGAGTGGACTATGAATTTAAATATTGAAACCAGTAGTTTGCTCAGTGTTGTAATATAAAGAAATTAGACAAATCTTACGTAAGCATAAAAGATTCAGGGGACTAAAGGCTTATCCTTGCTTATAGGAGGAGGGTGGGGGGGTTTATAAAATACTAAATATGCTTAGATAATACTTGAATGGTCAATAAGTAGCAAGGAAACATGAAAAACGTACCCTATTGCAGAAGGCACCGCATGCCACTGCTGAGAAGGATCATTCAACGTCACAGGAAGTCACCGGTGCATATTTTAAAAGATAAAATATGCTGGACAAAATATTTTCTGGGATTCTTCTTGTTCACCACAAATGATCTTGCAAACAGATAGAAAATTTGAATTACTCTGATTCCATTTCAAGGCTGTACGGAGTTTGACACTGATTTGTCCTGCCATGGTACTACTAAGTTTCATTGTAGCATTCTCCACAATTGTCATGGATTCTTGAAGAGGAAGGCCAATGGACTCTAGTCCAAGTAAAATTTCTCTGAATGTATGCAATATTGCTGACTACGCTCTGTTCGCTGACTGCAGTCTGTGAATCGCGTGCTGATGCTGCCAACTCTGGAGGAAATTAATCTACAATTGACTGAACAGCTTCAAACTGTTCATTGTACAAACTAACAGCTTGAAGCCAAGTACCCTATCGTGTTAAGATAGGCTCAGGTGGCAAGGCTACGTGCAATACTTGTCTTTTATAATACTGTACTCTTATTGGGGATTTCTTAAATACTTTTTTTTTCTTGGTGCTATAAAATTATTTACATTTGTAAAACTACTTCTCACTTCTTAAGTGGCACGTTGTAATTCATATGCTAAGCATTTGAAATGAACAGTGTTAGGGGAAAAAATTGCAGTGCTTTAGCAGCTTTCAAAATATAGGCCACAGAATCTGAATACAAAACAAGTACTTTATCTGCTTGTATGCTTTCAGACCACAAAATTTTCAACCCCTCATTAACAAAACATGCAATTGTTGCATGGTTTGTTTGCTTCAGGATTCTCAAGCAGATTAGGTGTGACTTGGAAGGGGCTTCTGGATCCAGTTTCCCAACAATAAGATTGGCAGTGCAGTGTCCCATGGCATCTGTCGTTTCATCTGCTGTGATCCAAATGTAGGAATTCTGAATACCACTTTGAATAGATGCTAGTGTATCCTGGTAACACTCGTCCGGATAGTTCATTTGAAGTGTTGATTCATCTGGAATTGGCCTATTGCAATACTTTCCACGAAATTAAAGATATTCCAGCACCTGAAGTTTGTTCCATGGAATATTTGCAGCTGCCCTTGCATGGCACATATCTTTTAAAAACTCACTTTTAGAACCTGACTGTTCCATTTGATTTAAGAGTGACTGTTTAGAAGACACACAATGTTTATTGTTTGTGTGCAATGCACTCCATAAATGTTGGTCAAGTTGTGACTTCATGGAATACTCTATAGTGTTGTTACACACTTGGCACATGGTAACCGCTTTCCCATCCGTTGTAAAACATTCCTCAGTACTCGACCAAGAACTTAGTTTTGATGCAAGACTAGATTTAATTGGAACCATTTTTAAGATGTCAACTTTACATAAGTACAGACTAAACAGAACACCACTAATGCACACTCATCAGTAGATGAAACTTAAAATCATTTGCTCCTGAATTCTAGAGTTTTATGCTTGATTCGCCTGCCATGCGCTCATCACACACGCAGTCATTAGAAGTGAATTGACAGAAATATTGTAGAATTTTGTTAAACCTTGCTGCATTCCCATAGCTCAGTAAGCTATCGGAACCTCATTGACAGTCTTTCGCATGGCACTACAGCCCTTGAAGAGCCTTGGCCTACCCAGCAGCCGCTGCTCAGCCCGAAGGCCTGCAGATTACGAGGTGTCAGATAGCTCCTCAAATGTAATAAAGTAGGCTGAGTAGACCTCAAACCAGCCCTCAGATCCAGGTAAAAATCCCCGAGCTGGCTGTGAATCGAACCTGGGGCCTCCGGGTAAGAGGCAGGCAGGCCGACACTAAGCCAACTTTAGCAAATGAAATGTTCTCTGTATGAAAGGAAATTTGCCAATTATTTTACTAGAGTCTGTAAAATAAAATGAACTAGAACATTGTTTTTTTTATTACATTTTGAGTAATTGCCTAGATATGTAAAAAAAAAATGTGTAAAATATGTAATATTACTAAGAAAATGTGAAAATATTGAAAATGAAACCCAAGCATAACCACATGAGTGGCTCAGTGCCAGAGATGACTAAGCGCCATCGTGGCTCATGTTTACATTTTCAATGTAATGAGTAGAAAAGGTCGTATTCTATCTATGCCACTTAAGACTAATAACCTTACTATTTCTGTAATGTGCTGCCACCAGTGAGCAAGTCCGGCACAATAAAGATGGCTGTGATGTTTAAGCCGTACATGACTAAGTGCTGAGATGGTGATATTACATGAAAGCTCATCACTTTATGACTTATCTACTGTTATTGACGATGATAGGACATATCAGACCGAAGAAAATACCTCTACTAATGAATCAGGTATGCCCGATGTCTTTACACCAGAAAACTGGTTGACTGTCATTGCATCAGCAAGAAAGAAGACACCCCATTTCCACGTTACTCACATAAGCAGTAGCACGTTCTATTCCTGCAAACAACTCCAGAATGTAATTACTAACAGGAAAACATCTATCGCAGGACAAAAAGTGCAGTGGTTCCAGATTTGACACATAGTTCTCCATAAAGATAGTCCACTTAAGTTCATAGCTTTCTACAACTTTCAACTTGTTCCAGTGACTGTTGATCTGAGTAAGAAAACAGTTTGTCACCAAAGTGGATTCAGTGGCATAAACTCACTCTTGTACCCTCAAGGTTACAGGAAATGACTGCAAGAAGGACTGACCTATTGGTTCTGTTGAAGTATATTCCTCCCCTCCCATTCATCATCAGTTCTACAGAAATCTGGCAACAGTGGAGGCAACAGCAGATCAGGAAGAGGAGGGCATATTATAGTTTAATTCCTGTGATAGTGTATATGCAATTATGCAAAGAGCAAACAAAATCTCCCCATTGTCTTTACAACCTACAACATGCCGACTGTCAGAGGGTTTATTATAGTTATTTCTTTGAAGGCATAATTTGTAGAATTTGTAGTAGGCTACTGATATGCATACTAGCATCAGAGTAACTTTGGAATACTTTTCACTATGAAAGCAGATACTTTTCTCATTGTCCAGGTGCTTCAATAAATGATTTTGAAAGCTACTATAATTTTAAATCCCTTGTTGACTTTATTCTTCATTTACTCAAAATGTGGCAGATGGAGTTTAGTCACCTCTGGCACTGAGCCCTCCATATTAGAAGCATAATTCACCAAAATTTTCAATTGTCTACAAGCACAGGAAGGGAATATGTAAGTACATAAGAATCCGGGTGCTAGTCATTACCTAACCTGCCTCACAGTACATTGACTCTCCCATCTAGCACTCCATACATGTTCCATACAGTAAAGAAGAGTGCCCATGAGGTGGGTAGCCATGGTGTTCTCAAAAGAAGTACAGCACAGCACCTGCTGCAGTGTCATTGAGGTCTTCATGAGGCATGCTGGGTATCACTGTTCTCTTACGGAACAGTGGCACAGACGGATATCAACATGTGACAGACATGCCTCAGCTGGGCCATTCTGATCTCAGTGAAGAGAATGAGCAGGTTGTGGTGTGTTGCTGGTGACAGATACCAACCAGACAATTTGTGATTGGTGGTGATTAAGGACCATCTAGTTACAAGAAAATTTGTATTGCCTTGAGCTCTACACCATTTGATGGAATTGCAGAAATGACAAAAACATGACACTGCACAAACCCACATGGAGCACTATGAGCACGAAAGGAGACTTTCCTGTGCCAATACCATTACACTGTATGAGACATGGTTGGGTCCAATCGTACAAGCCTAAAATGAAATGCCAATTGAACGTGTGACATCATTGCAGGTCCTCACAAAAGTCAACAGTTCATCAGAACTCCAGCAGTGTGAAGGCAATGTTGATTCTGGTGTACAACTGTGATGGCATTGTCATAACCCATACCATACCCCGAAGAAAGATCACAATTACACAGTATTGTATATTGTATGTGGTCCAACCATTGGCTGAGTGGGGCTAAGAAGTGCTTTACTATCTCCCATACTTCTCGGACTTAAACCCGGTTATTTTGATTTGATTATGAAGATGAAGGAACCACTGTGTAGCATGTGTTTCCAATCAGTTCAAAACATTCTTCAGGTGGTACAGCACTCCAAGAGAAAATTGTTCAAAAAAGGCTACTACCAAGTTTCATTCTCAACCAGTAATAATAATGGTCATTTGTTTTATAACCATAATTGTGTAAATCATAGCAAAGAAGATTAGGTTCAGGAATATATAAACTCAAGTGCAATCAATGCAGTCAAATGGGAAGGAATTTTCATACTAGATATCAAGAGCATGTTAATGCTAATCGACATAGAATATATTCTGCTATGAGCGTACATATGGGAGATACTAGCCACCATTACACTAATATAAACCGAGAATAACCATACTAAAAAGAAGTAAGTAAGGGGAGTGTGATGAATATATACGGCAGTATTTGTTCTTATAATCTTATATTCTCTTGTATATCATTCAAATAGTTCTTATTGTAAATTAGGTCCAAACCTATATATATTTTCGTATGAATCAAGACTAAATCATCAATCACCACTGTTCTGCATTTAGGGCTGTCGCCCAGGTGGCATTCTCTACCAGTTATTTAACTAGTCTTGGCTGTACAGTTAGGATCGCATAGCTGTGAGCTTGCAGTTGGGAGGTGATGGGCTCAAATCCCACCATCAGCAACCCTGAGGATGGCTCTCCTTGGTTTCCTATTTTTACACCAAGCAAATGCTGGCCACTGTCTTCCCAATCCTAGCTCCTTCCTATCTTAGCATCACCAAAAACCTTAGATGTCATAGGTAATAAATTTTATATTAATCCATATTGAAGAACAATATAGTGTACAACAAAAGCTAAAGGTTTCTGCAAACAGTACTGAATAGGTGGAAAACATTTAGCTTATTTTTTTTTACACTAACCTTAGATGTATTAGTGCAACATTAAATTACTAGCAAAAAAATTCAAAGAAGTTAGAAAGGTATCAAACATTTCCCTTGGTAAATAATTCCAATCTCTAATTCCCTCTTCTTATAAATTAATATTAAACCTAATTTGTCCTCTTGATTTGGAACTTTAGCTTCATATTTTGATATTTCCTACTTTTGAAAACTCCATTCAAGTTATTTCATCTGCTAACATCATTCCACACCATCTCTCAGCTTACAGCCTGGAACATACCCTTTATTATTACAATTAACAAATTTTGTAATTTGGAAAATCCCTGGGTTTGTGAATGTGAAAGCAGCATAATTAGAATTCTTATGATTATCTGGTGTTAATTTTGTTTCTCCTTCTCTTTACTTTACTTCCCAGCCCAAGTTTTGCACCATTTTTGTAACACTACTTTTTTGTCTGAAATCACCCATAACAAATTATGCTGTTCTCCTTCGGATCTTTTCCACTTCCTGAATAAAGTAATTCTGGTAAGGGATCCATACACTGGAACCATACTTTAATTGAGGTCTTACCAGTGACCTTCATGTCCTCTCCTTCACATCCTTACTACAATACCGTACGTAAATACACACATAACCATATGAAGAGATCTGTAAACTTTATTTACAATCCCATTAATGTGGCTACCACAACGAAGATCTTTCCTTACATTAACACCTAGGAAAATACAGTGATCCCCGTGAGGTACTTCCACTCCATCAACACTGTAATTGAAACCGAGAGGGCTTTTCCTCTTGGAAAAACAACCTGACTTAATTCTTCCTATTTAACACCATGCAATTGCCTGCAACCCATCTCTCATAATTGTTGAGATCACTTTACACTTGTTCACAATTCTATAAATTATTTATTACTCTATACAGTATAAAATCATCTGTGAAAAGCCTTATCTGTAATTCCAGTTCTGTTTCCTTGTATTTCCTTACAGTGGCAAGCAACAGATTTATCAAAAAGTATTACCTGTTTTACCTGAAGAATCAAGAAAGAAAAGCCATCCTGAATGTGAACCAATGCTATCAATGACAACTTGATAAACTTGATTTTGTTCGGTGCTTAGTTTAGTAATGTTTTGAGCAACTAATTGAGAAAGTTTGACTACATCATAAGAAATTGCTCTCATGTATTCATGATTAATGCTAACTTAATTTAGATCATTGGACAGTGACCAAACTGCTGAAGTGGTTGGTTAGACATTGAGAATACTATATTTTCTAAAGGCAATGTCTATACAGTGTTGAAAGCCACCCTCTTGAAATACACTTCCCACCTGTCTTTTATATCCACAGGAAGACTGCCTCTGTGGCTTTCCCTAAGTCTGAAATGATCTACCAATTGACAAAACACCAACATGACAGCAAATAGTTCTTAAAGCTTGTAAGGTGAGTCAGAAATGGTGGCTTCCTCCAGAGTGCGATCCCAGTGAGTAAGCCTATCAGCCTCCAACAAATCCAAAACTTGTCAGGTAGACTGATAAGTAGAATGAACCATATCTCACACTTTCTTAAGATCATTAAAGCAAGTTGGCCTTTGAACATCATGAAGTGGGAGTTACAAGTAATAATATTTTGCATTGTTCAGATGTACAGTGTATACATGATTCTATTTGACTCCTGGATGTCCAGGGGCAGCCTTTTCCTGCTTCTTCCAGCTAAATTTATTGTTCTTCCATATGCAGTATGCTGGAATTTCACTGTAGAGAAGACCACTTGACAAGCATCTATATTAAAAAGTTCAAAAAATGCTAAGAGAGTGGTTTTTGGAGTGTTTTATACTTTACCCACAGCATTATCAGTTGTAAACTCTTGACTGTTCTTTAGATGGACAGAGAGATGCATGACAGGTGGATATGTTTCATGAATAGGGAAGCATAAGACTCTCCAAGCAGCTTCATAACTATTAATATCACCCTACCTGATACTTCAGTCACTCAATCAATCACTACTGATCTACATTTAGGGTAGTCACCCAGGTGGCAGAATCCCTGTCTGTTGTTTTCCTAGCCTTTTCTTAAATGATTGTAAAGAAATTTGAAATTTATTGAACATCTCTGTTGGTAAGTTATTCCAATTCCTAACTCCCATGCCTATAAAAGAATCTTTATCCAATTTGTCCTCTTGAATTCCAACTTTATCTCCATATTGTGATCTTTCCTACTTTTAAAGACACCGCTCAAACTTATTAGTCTACTAATGTCATTCCATGCCATCTCTCCACTGACAGCTCGGAACATACCAATTATTGCATAAGACCAGTTTCATGTTTTTTGTCTGTATTGAACTTACTCATAATAGTTACAATTTCTTGTTTTTATGTCCACCTTATTGACATCATGAGAACAGCAAAAGCAGCATATGGAGGAAGAGAAATGAACATGATGTTATTTGCAGATGATATTGTGATTTGGGGAGAAGACGACAGGAAGGTTCAAGAACAGTTGAATGTTGTGAATGGGAAGATTGAAGAATGTGGATTGAAAATAAGTGTAGAAAAGAGTAAAACTCTTGTTATGACTAGAGGGGAGAAAGAAGGGAAAGGTCAGATTAGACTTGCAGACAAGCACCTGGAAGTAGTGGAAACGTTTAAATACCTGGGGAGTGAATTAATGGAGAATGCTCGACTGGATGCTGAGATTAGTAAAAGGATTCAAGCTGGAAGTTGTTTCTATCATAGTGTAAGAAATATGTTATGGGACAAAGATGTGTCAATGGAAGCAAAGGATACTATGTACAAGATGTATTACGTACCCATAACAACTTACAGAGCAGAAACTTGGACAATGACAAAGAAGGATGAGAGTCGAATACAGGCAGCCGAACTGAAATTCTTGAGGAGTATGATACAGAAGAGTAGAAGAGACAAAATAAGGAATGAGAAAATCCGGGAAGAAATTGGAGTGGAAAAAATGAATGATAGAATAGAGAAGAGCCGACTAAGATGGTTTGGGCACATAAAGCGAATGAGCGACGAAAGAATGCCAAAAAAGGTGATGGAAATGCAAATCCAAGGAAGGAGAGGCCGTGGACGACCACGATTGAGATGGAAGGATACCATCCAATGCAGCATTATAGAAAGAAACCTGGACTGGGACACAGTGTTGGAGGAGGAGTGGTGGAAAGACCGAAGAAAGTGGAGAAGAACCATATTTGCCCCTACCCGGCTACAGCTGGATAAAGGGAAATGATGGTGATGATGATGATGTCCATCTTATTCAATACATAAAAACTGAATGCATTGAAAATGCATGAAAAATGTATTGAATAAGGTCAGTTTAAAAACAAGAAATTATAACTATTACATACCACTTAGTCGAGCAGCTCATATCCTTTCTCCCAAGTCTTCCCAGCCCAAACTTTGCAACATTTTCATAACGCTACTTTTTTTTCATAAATCACCCAGAACAAATCGAGCTGCTTTTCTTTGGTTTTTTTTCCAGTTCTTGAATCAAGTAATCCTGGTGAGGGTCCCATACACTGAAACCATACTCTATTTAAGGTCGTATGAGAGACTTACATGCCCTCTCTTTTACATCCTTACTACAACCGCTGAATACCCTCATAACCATGGGCAGAGATCTGAACCCTTTATTTACAATCCCATTTATGTGAATACCTCAATGGAGATCTTTCCTTATATTAACACCTAGGCACTTACAATGATTGCCAAAAGGAACTTTCACCCTATCAAAACAGTAATTAAAACCGAGAGGACTTTTCCTATTTGTGAAAATCACAAGCTGACTTTTAATCCTGTTTATCATCATACCATTGCCTACTGTCCATCTCACAATATTATCGAGGTCATTTTGCAGTTGCTCACAATCTTGTAACTTATTTATTACCCTGTACAGAATAACATCATCTGCAAAATGTCTTATCTCTGATTCCACTTCTTTACACATATCATTGATATATATAAGAAAACATATAGGTCCATTTCCCTTCTTAATTGTTACAGGGTCAGATGAAGCTTCGCCTGTTCTAATTCTCTGATTTCTATTTTCTAGAAATATAGCCACTCATTCAATCACTCTTTTGTATAGTACAACTGCACTCATTTTTGCCAGCAGTCTCTCATGATCTACCCTACCTAATGCCTTAGATAGATACATCATGATACAGTCCACTTGACCTCCTGAATCCAAGATATCTAATACCTCTTCCTGGAATCCTACAAGTTGAGCTTCAGGGGAATAACCTTTCCTAAACCCGAACTGCCTTCTATCCAACCAGTTATTAATTTTGCAAACATATCTAATATAATCAGAAAGAATGCTTTCCCAAAGCTCACATGCAGTGCATGTAAAACTGACTGGCCTGTAATGTTCAGTTTTATATCTATCAACCTTTCCTTGATAACTTCAGCCTATTCATTCTCCAAGGCAAACAAAAGAGTGATTGAATGGGTGGCTATATTTCTAGAAAATAGAACTCAGAGAATTATAGGTGACCAAATGATTACTTGATCATGTAGGCCTAATCATTAAGAGGGTAATTCCTCAAGTCAGTATTATTTGACCTTCATGTTTTCTTATAAATAAAAACTGATATGAGTAAAGAACTAGAATCAGATATAAAGTTTTTTTGCAAATGATGTTATACTGCACACAGTAATAAATATAAAAAGATTGTGAGCAATTGTAAAAGACCTCAACAATGTCATGAGGTGGACAGCAGCAATGGTATGATGATAAATAGGGTCAAAAGTCAGGTTGTAAGTTTCACAAAGAGGAAAAGTGCTCTCAGCTTCAATTGCTGCATTGATGGGGGTGGAAGTTCCTTATGGGTATCACTTGAAGTACCTAGGTGTTAATATAAGGAAAGATCTCCATTAGGGTAGGTAATCACATAAAAAGGATTGTAAATAAAAGTTACAGAACACTTCGTATGGTTATGAGATTACTTAGGGGTTGTAATAAGCATGTAAAGGAGAAGGCATATACATCTCTGGCAAGAGCCCAATTAGAGTATGTTTCCATTGTATGGGATCCTCACCTGGATTACTTGATCTGAGAACTGAGAAAAATCCAAAGAAAAGCAGCTCAATTTGTTCTGGATGTTTTCTGACAAAAGTGTAGTGTTAACAAATTTGACCAATTTTGGAACTATATTGGTCTGTATTGACTGAGATCATCAAAAAACACAATGGGTTGTTAATGGGTCCACCATATCAATATTTATTGAACTATATTGGTCTGTATTGACTGAGATCATCAAAAAACACAATGGGTCGTTAATGGGTCCACCATATCAATATTTATTGTTTTCACTAAAACATAGTTAATTTACATTATTCATTAATAGTACATGTTTTGAGAAATGTATACCATTCTCTTAATCAGTGATATCAAAATAACCTGCAAAACATCCTTATTTTCTAGGACTCAGGATGATGATGATGTTGATGATTGATGATTGATGTTTGTTTTTTAAAGGGGCCTAACATAGAGGTCATCGGCCCCTAGTGGTACGAAATGAGGCGAAATGAAATGACAATATAAAAGTCCAAAATCCTCCACTGACCAGAATTCAAAGCATGAGAATGAAGAATGAATGGATGGACGGATATGCATTTAAAACGATCAGTGGATCCGACATACAGTGCCTCACATGCACAGAAGCTGGCACAAAACAATAGTATTACTGACCAAGGGACGGCTTCTATAGCACGATGCTGAATCGATTATGCTTATAGTCGAAACGGGTCCAAAATCCAGTTCATCAACCCCTCATAATGGTATTTATTGCCAGGAAAGTAGAACTATGCTATGTGTAATGTTGCGGCACTAATCAAAAGTAGCAGAGACTTGCGGTATTCCACTCATTATGGTACTATTCACAGGTAGTGTAATCCGCACATGTAACACAGACCTATGGCGTTTTGCACATTGCGGCGCTATTTGCAGGCCACGTAAACCTATGGCATTCCTCACATAAGAGGACTAACCATAGGGACTCGTACTATCCCGTGGAAGTCCTCACATAGCGGGAACTGAGCACAGGTAAGGCAGAACCATGGTGTTGCTAATCCCATGGTGTCGCTCATATAGGGATACGAATCACAGGTACTGTAGGACCCACATCCTGATTCACACACTGTCGCTACTAATCACAAACCTATCGCGTACCTAACATAGTGGTACAACGCACAAGTAAATGCAGCCCATGGTGTTCCCTGCGTGATGGTACTAATTACAAGTAATTTCATGGTTCTAATTGGATCATCCCTTGGTCGCCCCTTGTAGTTGCCTCTTATGACAGGCAGGGGATACCGTGAGTGAATTCACCTGCCTCCCCCACCCACAGGGGGTGACTCAAGATGAAAATTACAATTATTGAACGTACAGTAGGCCTATATTGTTTCAAATCTTAAAAGAAACTTAGCACTAAAATATATTCTTCTTAATGATGATCTTTTCAGGATATAATTTCTAGAATGTTGCTGCATCCATTCTAGAAATTAATGATTAAAAATCACTTATCAATCAATCAATCAATCAGTCAATCAATCAATCAATCAATCAATCAACACTGATCTGCATTTAGGGCAGTCATCCAGGTGGCAGATTTCCTATCTGTTGTTTTCTACCTTTCTTAAATGATTGCAAGGAATTTGGAAACTTATTGAACATCTCCCTTGGTAAATTATTCCAATCCCTAACTCCCCTACCTATAAATAAATATTTGCCCCAATTTGTTCTCTTGAATTCCAACTTGATCTTCATATTGTAATCTTTCCTAGGCTACTTTTATTTAAACACACCGCTCAAACATATTCGTCTACTGATGTCCTTCCATGCCATCTCTCCACTGACAGCTCAGAACATACCACTTTTACAGACTATAAATCTCATTTTAAATCCATATTAATGGTTAAACATTTTACAAATTGTAAAATTGCTTTGATTATCCTCCTAGTCAATACTGAATAATACGTGCAATTAAGATGGAATTTTAAATAGACGTTTCGACCCAGCATAGGGTCATCCTCAGTAAAATATATATAATAAAATAAAAAGCACTAGGCACAACACATAAAGTGATTGTTAAAAAGCTTTTCCTTAAAAACATGATGAAATTAAAAGATTTGAGGTGAGCTCGAAAACTGTTTTAACGACCACCACCTCCTATATTTTAATTTTCATCATGTTCTTAAGGAAAAACTTTTTAACAAACACTTCATATTGTGTGTATAATGCTTTCTAATTTATTATATATTGTACCAGAAACGCCCATACTTAGCTGTCTTGGAAAGCACGGATTTATGCAAAGTGTGTACGATCCATGTTGGAATGCGTACGGAGAGAGAGGTTTTCAAAACAAACTATTTAAATTGAACTCTTTGTTTATTCATAAAAGAAGACAAGTTACATATCACCTTTAATACAGCCAAAGTTGGAAAAGAGAAGTGAATGTCCTTTGTGTTGTGGCAGGTGATGTCCCTCAATGCTGGTACTCCTTCCCACACCATAGCTCAGCTCTCTCTGTACCATGGGACCACGTGAATTCCCATGACGACTGGAAGTTCTGGAAGTTCTGGCAGATCGTAAACGGTCTGGGAATCTAAGTTCCAGGGCTCCCTCATTCGGTACAATCGCGTACACTCGACTGATCATTGGAACAGTTTGAAATTAAATTGAATGGTTCCCATGAAGGGGATAAAGAAACAATGTCAATAGAATCTATCACAAACATTTCTTTACTATAACTGCACAATGAAAATAAGGAGATTATTCTGCAGTTTGAATGTTAACAGATCAAATGCACATTCAAAAGCAAGATTCAATGGACACAGTTTTTAAAGATTTTCAAAAGAAACATTTCACTTGGCACAGTTTTGAAAATAAATCATTCACTTGGTACAGTTCTGAAAAATTCACTGGGCACAGTTTTAAATAAATTCAAAGTAATGATTCACTTGTGCATTTCAAAGTACATGAAGTAAGAGGACACATATGCATAAGAAGTTTCGTTATGACCTACTATTGTCAGAATTATTTACAAGTTGGTGAGACTACAACATGCTAAGTACAGAAGTATTAATTTAGTTCCGCTTCACATTCTATTGTAACACGACACTTGATATTTACAGAATGTGAATTTAGTTACATTCACACGCGATAATATCGGGTATTTATTTACGAAGGTAAATAACGTTTTGTTTACTGAGACCACTTTGTTATGTATAATACTACAGATAGTATTGTCACGACCTTCAACTACTTGTACAAGAAATTAATTTCTCTTCATTGAAGCCAGTTGGTTAAGTCTATTCAACTCTAATGTAGAATAAATGTTAATCAGCTTTCGAGCTGTATTTATGAACTTCTAGTCTTATGCACTGGTATCCTGAGTCAATATCTCCATTTAAAGATAAAAATTTCATTGTTCTGTATTGAAAAGTATCACAGTTAAAAAAGAAAATAAAGAGGTTCAACCTATTCAATACAAAAGAATAAGAAATGCAGTGAATACATTCTTATTCAACAGTAAGTAGAAGTGGTACCGATTTTGACCCTAGTCCAGGTCATCATCAGCGGATTAAAACATGAAAAACAATGCATAGGAAAAAGAAAATAAAAGATCAAGTTCACTCCGGATCAGTAGAAGAGGCGATATAAAAATGACAGGGGTAGACACTGTAAAATTCAGAAGAAGTAAAATGTAAGTCACTTAAAAGAAACAGTGCGTAATTTTCTGAACAACAGTATGGCACACGCAGTGTTAGGCAAAGTCTTATAATGTTTATGAAAAGCGTACGTGTTCGATTGTGTTTTGACTTTGTGCCTGACAGTGTATACAAGCTAGCTCATTTAACCATTCTCTGCTTTTCATAAACATTATAAGACTTTGCCTAACACTGCGTGTGCCATACTGCTGTTCAGAAAATTACGCACTGTTTCTTTTAAGTGACTTACATTTTACTTCTTCTGAATTTTACAGTGTCTGCCCCTGTCATTTTTATATCGCCTCTTCTACTGATCCGGAGTGAACTTGATCTTTTATTTTATTTTTCCTATTAATTGTTTTTCATGTTTTAATTGGCTGATGATGACCTGGATTAGGGTCGAAACCGGTACCACTTCTACTTATTATTAAATAAGCATGTAATCACTGCATTTCTTATTCTTTTGTATTGAATAGGTTGAACCTCTTTATTTATTATTTCAATTTTAACTGTCAATATCTCCACTCGAAAGAAATAAAGAATTTGAATCACACTCGGAAATTGACGACCTAAGATTAGCACTCGACATTCAAGTAAGTTTGAGTTCACAGTTCCAAAATCTAAGTTGAATTGCACAGTTCTAATATAACTTGAACAATGCAAGTCCGATGTACACTACTCGGAATATGAACTGATTGAAAATATTCAGACACCTTTATACAATGGATTTCTGTCAAAATTCATAGTAACACACTGGTAGAATTTTGTTGTGGACCATCCTACAGTAAGCCAGCATAGCTAGGCTGTGAATCACACTCTGTCGTGTTTCCTGGTCATTAATTTATATAAAATCAGCTGATCAAGTCACGAGATTTCCCTATAACTTCAACTTGCAATACCTTTGTCAATTTTCCATGGATTTGCTTGAGACTTGATATTTATACACAATTTAGCAATGGCTACATGGTTATGTAGTCCAAATCATGATGCTAATTTTATTTATTGAGTTATCAGGCATGGAACTATAGAACATTCTATATGACGTAGCCTGTCGTGGGCTGACCAGCACCGAGCTATTTCCTCACCAACTGTGGTTGGCTAATCACACGGGCAATATTTTAAGCTTTAAATACTTCAAGTTGGGGTGCTGTACTAGCATTCCTGGTTCATTTTCCTCCTGCTTAGGGGAAAGAAAATTGGAACAAATTTTTTGTTTATCTTCTATATCTCTCTCCAAGGATTTTTTAAGATTAGCAGCATTTAATATTCCCTCAGCACTGCTGTTTAATTTTTCCACTTGGTATGCACCATTGGTACATACAGAAGCAATCCCGTACAGTCCTAAAAAGAGGGGACAAATTTGGCATAGGTGATATTTTCAAACATAAATCTAGTGAACTTCCGGTTATCTTCATCTAGCAAAATATGGAAATAGGATGAAGTCATATCCATGATTGAAAAGAGTTTCACAAGATGAAACTTCCTTATGACATCCCAAAGTCATATTCTAAGACTAGTCTTTCATTTAATGCCCAAGCATCGAGGCATATGTGTAGGCTGCTGTTTGGTTTCCTGACAATAGCAAGGGGATTAATAAATGGAGTGACGCATTTTAAAATTATGCCATCACTTTCCATTTGTTTAATTAATATCCTAGCTTCATCCAGGTATTTTTCAGGGACTGGGTACGGTCGCTTTTTATATGGAGAATTGTCCTTAACATTCAGATGAAACTTGAAGTCCTTAATAACCCCTGGTTTATCATTAAATTTGTCTGGGTAACTCTTGAAGATTTCTTGTGTTGCCTCTGCCACTTCTGAGTCGAACTCTGGGCTTTCAACTGCTTTGGTGAGAAAGGTGAAATAATCACAACCTGCATCATAATCATCATCGATACGGGCAATCCCTGGCCCTCGACAGGTCTCAATTCATCGAGTCTACTCCCGTCATATTGAGTATCTTTGATAGGTGGAGCATCGTTCATCTTGCCGTCGGTTTCCTCTATTGGGGTATCAAATTACTGGCTCCTCACATATTCATAATTAACCAACTGAAACTCTACAGAGTGGACATATTGGCAGGGTAATCAATTATTCCTCCATATTTTACAAGAAAATCAGATCCCAATATGACATTGAACTTCATCTGAGTTAATATTGGGTTGAAATTGTACACCTTCAATTTCAAACTCCACAATGCCTGTAATTTGCATTTGATACTTTTATCTGGTACATTTCCCTTTATTATCACCTGGGGTACAGGTATTGTAAGTACACCATCTTTCCCCCTTTATGTTCTCTATCAATTTGTCAGAAATTAGGGAAGCCTGAGCTCCAGAATCTATCAAAGAAGTAACATTGATGTTGCTTATTTTAATGTTTATGACTGGAAGACTAAGCTGTAATTTTGGTTGTGCTAGTATGGAGTCTTCATACAATAATTCTGTATTGCCTAGATACCAGTAGTTAATAGCTGTAGTACAAAGTATCTCTCCTCCACCTGGGTTTTTAGGCAATCTCTTTATTGTATCATTGGTTTCTTTTATTGCTCCCTTTTATTCAGGTTTTGTTTCAGACATCGTTTCTCCTCCTAAAGTTTTTCTGGTATTCCAAAGAAGTAGTGCCTGGTAACCCCTCATCCTTATTTGTATTTTGAACGTATTCATGTGTCTCTCTCCATCTGGTTCAAATTTTTGCCTTCTTCTTCTTCTTCTTCTTCTTCTTCTTCTTCTTCTACTTAAGACGTCGTCTCCAAATGGAGGTAGACGATCTACACGGCCAGCTCCGATCTTGACGTTGCAGCCATGCCATGTGGATTTATCGGAATATCTCTCAGGATCTTTAATGCAGTGGTTTGCCGTTGCCTTCTGCATTCCAATGCCGTTGACCTAACTGGTTCCTCCACCTTTGGGAACAATTTCTTGTCCCCAGGACAATAGAATGCCCTTACCCATACCCGCTCATCCACTCTCAAAGAGACTGTTGGCACTTGGTATAGGGGATCTCCTTATACCGGGAGATAATCGGTCCCTTCATTCATTAGCCGCCTGCATATAAAAATTATCATTTTTATATGCAGTCGTTGCCCCCTTTCTACTGCGGGGAGGTGAATGTCAGGATTTCACCGTCACTGAAACAAGGACCAAATGGCATTTCCTTGTTTCTCTGGGAATCTTTATCATTGTTTGGTGTATTTGTAGGTTTCCTCCAAGTTTGCTCACATTGGTATGGTGTCCTTCCTTCATATGGACGTCTCCTAAATCTTCTATAATGATATTGTGTGCCTCTTTGAAATTCCCTCACTTCTTGAGGTTCAAGGTTCCGTCTAAGTTGGGTCTTAACTTCTACAGGATTAGCTGTAGTACCTTTTGCCTTGCTTGGTTTTTGCAAAATTCTGAGTATGGGCAGTATCAAGCCTCTTCAGAACTTCATCTAGCTGTTCCAGATCTTACACATTGGCTGCTACCAAGATTTCCTGTACATTCGCTGAAAAATGCAATGTCACCACCTGTATTAATTCTTGCTCCGGTAGGGGATGATCAAAGATTTCCATCTTCTTTAATTACAAAATCAGAAAATCAGAATAACATGAAGAATTTACAGCTGTGTTATATTTCCAAAAATATAATTGGAGTTTAATTAACCTTTTTGCTGATGAATTCTCTGACAGGCTGGTGCGACCCCAGTAAGGTTCATTCAATAACCTCATCAAATATTATCACCAATTTAAACATAAAATACAAGCATTAACTACAGAATAACATTTGGAGACGATATTATAACTCACCAGTTTGTTCCTACAGTGTTGGAGACAGTTCATGTTCGGGATCCAAGGTTCGATTCCACATGAGGTGGAAAAAAATTTCATCCATTAAGAAGATGCTTAGAAATTTTCATTTACATTATGGGCTATGCCTATTATATTTATGCACAATGCCAAGCCATACACACGATTAACAGCAGAAAGATTAAATTAAACACACAATATTGATAAATGTAGGGCGGTTATTGTCATAACTGCCTGTTTATAAAATCTGTTTGCTTTGTCCGCTACTCTCGCTGACGTCTCTTCATCCACAAATATCCCGAAATAATCCATTTCAGGGCATTCAGGGGTCAAATTATTATTTGACATAGCTAGGTTGCATACAGGTGTTGATTCACATAGGGAACATAAAATATTTTTCCCGAATGATTATGCACTAGCCATGCGTCTTGGTGGGTGTGCTATTTACCAACTGATTAGCCCAACAGCACACTAGGGACAAACGCTGGCAATCAGGAATGAGTAAGCTTGAAAATTTATAATGTCCAGTAACAGACCATTTATTTTTGTATTATAGCTAGGTTTGGCGCTTGAAATGCATACGCCTTCGGCGTAAAGTCGTCATCCGACTACATGGTCAGCCCTAGGTCAGTGTAATTTCTTCATCTCTCTGGCAGCAAATCATTACCTCTGTCAACGTTATTATTACTTTCTATCATTTCACTGATATCCTCAATATCAATACTGTCACTGTTGAAATGCACAAAAGACTCTATCTCCTCTAAAAGAGTAGAATATCCTCTGGGCGCATGTTATGATCATAAGCGCCAGCCATGATGGAAACACTAGAGTATTTGTTTACATGTGGTGACAAAAGGAAAACGTTTATACTACATGCTATATGCAAATAGAAAGGTAACTAAGTTGTTCTAAGGTTAGCTAATAGATGGCAGGAAGATATACAAATGTTTCAAGACAGATCAAATATATTTGATCATAGCACTGATGGCACAAATTTCAGGACAAGTATACCCGACCGCAGCACTGATGGCTCACTTCGCGGAGGATGAATATACTCGACCGCAACAGTGAATGAGTTAAATGTTGGAGTTTTGGCATTCCAAAAGCTTTTGATTTGTGCCTCTTTAAACTAATTGTAAATCCTTATATTAAATTTAAAAGCAGTGTTCCATGTTAACACCCATCCTTCTAATAACCTGGACGCCATACATAACTAATGATCGGGACTTACGCGATTTTTCTGGAAATATTCTTCTACATTAAGAAGAAATTCCTTTGCTGTATACTCCTCCTTCCTGGAAAATTTTTCTGGTTTATCTTCCAATATCCTCATCACTGAAGAAATTTTAGGTATTTTCCCACGAACTCCTTGGAAATTGGATGAGAAGGCGTCCTTTTCTGAGATACTCTGATATTTAAGTGTCTCAATTTTCCTTTGCAGTTCAACTTTTAACAGTCTTGACTTGCCCTCGTATTGAATTTTCGACTTCCTTTACTTCTTTTTCGAGGTCCTGTTTCACTTCTATTACATTGTGACCTATACGAGTAATTTGAGTATGGGCGCTATCTAATTGGGACTTGAAATGTTTATCAGTTTCTTCTTTCTGAGTTTTCAACAGGTTAACTTTGTTACTTGCCTTATTGAAATTGATTTTGAAGGAATCATTGATATTGTCTTGAATGGAACCTATCTTAGCTTGTGCTAGTGACAACTTTTCATGAGACTCCTTGAAGTCTGCCCTTGAGCTTTCTACTTCTTTAATAATCTGTTGAAAAGTAGGAAACGCAGCTTTCAAGTCCTCTACTATTATCTGCGCACTTTTTATCGATAGATTTGTGTACGGGTTTGAGGAGTAAGGAGGGAGCAATTCCAGTTCCAGTAGTACTGCCAACTGAATGGAAATGAAATCAGAATTGAATCGATAATATGATCGATCGATATGAATTTTGCTAAACCTTTGTTATCATAAGCTAACAACTGTGTCACACACACATTATACAACATTATATAACATTTCTCAATGCAAATCTTATTCCTAGAGTGAATTCTATAGTTTGGCTTTGCTGCGTAAATAACAACAGTACTAGTATGTAAAGGGTACGCCAGATGTCACACAGCGATGCATAAGCAATTCGTAGTTTGTGTTTCAAAGGTTGCCAGTACGAATCTCGAAGATTGCCAAGGTGCAAATCTATCCATAAAAGGTGCACAGTAGTGATGGGCTAGCGACGGAATCGAGTAGAATCGAGTAATGTGCTCTTAGAATCGGTATTACTCGACTCCAGACTCGAGTCCAAGCATACTGGTGTCGCTATCTGTGGACATGCCTTAGAACTAAAATCTACTGTACTGGAGTGCACGGCATTCAGGGTCACCCACAGAATATTTTTGTGGTGTGGAGTGCAATATGTTTGCTGCTGATGATTGATGTTGTTCAGTCATCGGTCGTCAATAATTCGATTGTTGTGATTATTATTATCATCATCATAGGCACTAAAGGTTGTGACTTACTAACAAACTGTCAGCTGTTTAGCTAGAACAGAATGACGTTCTGTCCGCTGATTTGCTGCGTGAACGTACGTCACATTCTGGACGCCTCTTCTTAATACCCGACATTATATCTGCCGAAAGTAAGATGTACATATAAACTGCTGTAATTCACCTGTTCCCCCGGACGATTGTAGGCTTTGGCACGGTTAGCAATAGGCTATGGTTACAATAAATCTGTCATACTACCGATCATATTAGCACATCTACGTCCGTGTATATGCATAATGGCTACATGAGATATAATTTACCAGTAGCGAAGCAATACAATGTGTGCAGAAATACCGTCTATAGTCTACAAATAGCACATGTTACCGGGCGAGTTGGCCGTGCGCGTAGAGGCGCGCGGCTGTGAGCTTGCATCCGGGAGATAGTAGGTTCGAATCCCACTATCGGCAGCCCTGAAGATGGTTTTCCGTGGTTTCCCATTTTCACACCAGGCAAATGCTGGGGCTGTACCTTAATTAAGGCCACGGCCGCTTCCTTCCAACTCCTAGGCCTTTCCTATCCCATCGTCACCATAAGAACTATCTGTGTCGGTGCGACGTAAACCCCTAGCAAAAAAAATAAAAAAATAGCACATGTTTAAAATACACTAATTACAACATACATACCGTGACAGGGATTTGAAATAATAATAATAATAATAATAATGTTATAACTTTTACGTCCAAGTACGTACATTTGTATGGTTTTCGGGGATGCCGAGGTACCGCATTTAGTCCCCCGGGAGATTTTTTACGTCCCAATAATTCTACCGACACTAGGTTGACGTATTTGAGCACCTTCAAATACTACCGGAATAAACCAGTATCGAACCGGCCAAGTTGGGCTATGAAGGCCAGATAAGCTATATTATCAATATTAGAATAGATGGCATATTCAGTGAAGTGTGTGCGAGACGCCGTAAACGGATATTTTCATATCTTATTATGCGTATTAAGTGGTATTATTATCGTTCTCAAGTAATTATCAAATTTAGGTTATTCCTTTTCCGCATCCATTCAGTTTTTTCATATCGTACCGCGCTGTCGCAATCCCATAAACCCTCAGCGACCGCTTGTACGCATGCTTCATCCATCTACGAGCCGGCGAGTGAGCGAACGTGTGACGTCATGCTATCATCGAGCCTTCGCAAGCGAAGCGAGTCCGAGCCTGGACTCGAAAGAATCGAGTACCGCGATTCCAGGCATCACTCGCGCACATCACTAGTGCACAGATAATATTTGGGTTTTAATATTTTCCCTCGTGGCTTCTCAGTCACGTGTAAGTATTTCATTGATTTCCGTGAACTTAAAATCCATTTTTGTATTGGACTCGCTAAATCATATTTTATTTCAGTACCAGCTTAAACAAGCCTATGTTCTACATTGACATTAACTTCTGCTAATTTATTGACAGTCCCCTTCTGGATTTGTGTACCGGTAACAGTTTCAGTCAGTTGAGTGATACTAGCATTGGTTGCAGCATTAGATTCCCTGAGCTGAGTGATGCCTTTTCCTAGATTAGTATTAGATTCATTAAGATGAGCCATGCGACCTTCTTAGTTAGCATTGGTTGCAGCATTAGTTTCAGTTATTTGGTGTCCTAAATTAGTGTTGGATTCGGTGATCCTTTCATTCAAACTAACCTTTAAGGCTTCTGTAACAACTAATATGTTTTCCATTTTTGCTGGTATAATATTTGAATGACATGAAAATATCAGCAAAATATGCTATCATTCACTTGTAAAAGGTCTCAATTTTACCATTAATGTTCAATGATTTAAAGTTCATTTTCATATATTCACTCAAATATTTAAAAACTATTTAACCTGTTAATTATTTTGCACTAGCAGATAATCAAAGTTCAATATTGTCTTTGAATTACAATCCTAGCATTGTGCCTCATATGAATGTCTATTTGCATTTACTTTGAAGTTTAGAATTACAAATTCACTTGCAAAATCACTATTCTACAGTAATAGAAATAATTCTGTCACTTATGAAATTGTCTATCCAAATCGAATTACTGATACGTCTTACTAGCATTCCTATTGAGTCGAGCTCCAATGTCATGGGTGCCACTCTTACCCCCTCTTCTCTGTACCAGAGATATTTGGCAATGGCAGAGCATTTGGTTGAAAAGAATCATAAATTTACAGACATTTGTAATGACATGGAATTAATACATTCGGCCAAAAAGAGAAAATTCATGAATGTTTTAGAATTAGAAATTTATTTTGCTCAAAAAAATTATTTGAATCAAGTTTAAATGAAATGCATAAAATAGCATTTAATCATTTAAGGAAGAAAAACAAACAAACAAACAAAACAAAAAAAATCTTGAAGATCTTAAATTTATTTAGGTATTCTCATTCAACATTATCAAAATATTAAAATTTTATGTAATGGTAATTTTAATAATATTTCACTAGTGTTTGTTTATTCACTGATATGGTGAATTATGATATATATATATATATACACTGTATACCAAAAAAAGACGCATCAGGAAGGAATTGTCCGATGGTGATAAAAATCAGTGGATGTGAGGAACAGGCATAGAAACACAAACGAACAAAAGTGCAGAACAATTGAATGATTTATTGCAGAGTTAGAGCATTACAAAGTGAGGACGTCGATAAGGTGTTGGTCCACCCCTGGCCTGGATGCAAGCTGTCACTCGATGTGGCATAGACAGATAATGTTCCCGGATGGTGTCCTGCGGAATTTTGTGCCAAATTCTCTCATGCTGTTGGGCTAAATCGGCAACATTCCGGGGATGTTCACAATCGCCTTCCCATGACATCCCAAATGTGCTCTATGGGAGAGAGATCAGGCGACCGAGCTGGCCAAGGGTGGATAAGGCAAGCTTGAAGACAGTTCATAGCAACACGTGTCATGTGCGGACGGGCATTATCCTGTTGGAAAGTAAGGCCTAGATATCGCTGAAGGAACGGTAACACAACCGGCCGTAGAATGTCATCAACGTACCGCTGTGCTGTCAGTGTGCCAGGAATGACTACCAAAGGGGTCCGGCTATCGAAGGAGATGGCACCCCAGACCATCATCCCTTGTTGTGGGTCTGTGTGACGTGTGATAGTCAAGTCAGGATCCTCACGCTGGTCTGAACGTCTCCAAGCACGTCTGTGGTTGTCGTCAGAGCACCATTGGAAATGGGACTCCTCACTAAAAACTATATGTCCCCTGTCAGTGCAGTTCCACATTGCTCAAGAGCGACACCACTGTAATCTGGCTTGACGGTGAACAGGCGTGAGTGGTAAATGGCGTAACGGGCGGTGCGAGCGCAAATTCCTTTCGCTCAGGTGTCTGTTGATGGTCATGGTGGACACGTGTGCGGGTCACACGCTGGATCGTTCATAACGATGACTCCAGTGCTGTGACAGCTGTTCTGGGAATCGCTCTGTCTGCCCGTGCTGTTGTGGCCCTTGGTCGACCTCTTCCATCCTGACACTGATGCCTGCCGTTGCTGACCCGCGCTTATCAGCATCGTCTGATCTCCGCATCACTTCAGCCCAAATGTCCCGTGACAGCTCGATTCGATCAACCAGCTTCTTTCAATCCGATCACACGACCTCTTCCAAACTCTGAAATCTGCTAGTAATGAGCACGAATCCTTCGGCGTGGCATTCTTAAAACCGACGTTAAGATATCGCAGTTGAATGCAACAGCTACTTTGAGTACACGCTTCAGAATCACACCTTATATACACCTGATGCATGCACAGTTCGGATGCGCGGGAGCTCCCGCTATTCATTCATTGGACACAAAACTGTAATCATTTGCATGTTCGGTTCAAATGTCTTTGTATATGTAATTTCCTTACAATCGGACAACGCCTTTCCGGTGCATCTTTTTTTGTTATAGAGTGTACTTCATTAAATCTTAGGCTAAACAAAAGATAGTGTTATATTGTTTTTTATTCTTTGATTGGACTTCACTGATGAAGGTAATGCACAATGTTCCTGAAACATACGTAGGTGGTTTGAAAAGTTCTCGGAATGTACTAGAATTAAGTATCTTACCTCGGTGGAACTGCTTTTATTTTTCAACATAGTCTCCCTGTAGACTAATGCATTTGGTCCAGCGATGTTCCAATGCCTTAATCCCATCTCGAAAATGAGATTCCTCCAGACCTGCAAAATACCTCTCCAATTTGGCTGTCAGTTCTTCCCTTGTAGAAAATCTCCGTCCACCGAGGAAAATTTTCAGCTTGGGGAATAGATGAAAGTCTGATGATGCCAAATCAGCTGAATAAGGTGGATGTGGCAACAATTCGTACCCCAGTTCATGAAGTTTTGCCATGGCTATAACACTTGTGTGCGGTGGAGCGTTGTCCTGATGAAAGATGACCTTTTTCCTTGCCAAACCAGGCTTATTTCGCGTATCTTTCCCTGTAGTTGGTCTAGGAGGTTTGCATAGTATTGCCCCGTAATTGTTTGACCAGTAGGAAGATAATCTATCAGCAGAATGCCTTTTGCATCCCAGAAAACTGAGGCCATGACCTTTCCAGCCGAACGCACTGCCTTTGCTTTCTTTGGTGGTGGTGAATCAGCATGTTTCCACTGCTTTGACTGCTGTTTTGTCTCTGGTGTATAGTAGTGGACCCAAGTTTCATCTGTAGTTACAAACCGGCGCAAAAAATCTTGTTGGTTGCACTGAAAACGGGCCAGACTTTGTTCGGACATTTCCAATCTGGTGCGTTTATTGTCCAATGTCAAGAGCCACGGCACCCATCTTGCGGATAATTTTTTCATACCCAATTCTTCGGTTAAAGTACAATATACCTGCTTAGAAGACATCCCTACAGCTTCAGCAATCTCTCGCACTTTCAGTCGACGATCCTCCATGACCATTTTACGCACTTTTGCGATAAATTCTGGGGTCGTAACACTTTTTGGCCGTCCACTACGCGGATCATCATCCAAGCTCTCCCGACCAAATTTAAACTCGCTGGTCCACTTGGCAACAGTTGAAAATGAAGGAGCAGAGTCCCGCAGTGTGTTCTGAAAGTCGGCATGAATTTCCTTTGCTTTCATACCTTTCTTTACAACGTTTTTTTTTTTTTTTTGCTAGGGGCTTTACATCGCACCGACACAGATAGGTCTTATGGCGACGATACAAAGTATTTAATCACTGCTCGAATCTCAGTTTTTTCCATTGTCACAAATCACTATGCGGGAACACAACAAAGAGTCGTCACTACCACACTCCTGCAGCTAGAGCACTGACATACCACATGTTCACTCACAAAGGATGTTTGATTATTGCGCGGGAACCTTGTTGCTCTAGCACTGACATCTAGCGGTGATTCCGAGAACTTTTCAAACCGTCCTCGTATATGAATGAATAAATAATTTTCTATTATAATAAAGGAAAGATATTGAAAATATGGAAAGCTTTTGGAGGTTACTCAAAGAGACAATGGACCAGATCCCAAAGCAACACACAACTATTTTAATGGGAGACTTTAATACCCAGATTGGCAAAGAGAGAAAATTCAAGAAACAGGTAGTTGGAGAATACTCAGCCCACAAGAGGACCAATAGGAATGGAGAAAGGCTGACTGACCTGTGCAGAAATTACAACTTAGTCCTCAAATCTACAGCTTTCAAATGCCTTCCTAGGAAAGCCATGACTTGGAGATGCCCTAACCCAAAGCTTCAGGAATTCCAACTGGTCCATGTAGCCATCAGTGGAAGGAACAGCAAGGATGTGCTAAAGGTCAAAGTATTGAGAAGTGCAAACAGTGATTCAGACCACTATCTTTTTTTTATCAAAACCAATTTCATCCTTAACACATTGGAGAGGCCATATTTGAATGTGCTACCCTCCAGAAATCCCAGGATTTTTAACAGTTTGTGAAAATTTTTCAATGCTAGGGTAAGCCATGATGATAACAACTTTTGAAATACATAGAAAGATCACACTTTCTTCTACACAGAAATGAGTTTTAATTATCACAATAGTGCAGCAATTTTTAAATATAAATTTATGAAAATAATATGTTTTACAAACAAACAAAATCTGATGCATCTATGGATGCCAGTTCGGTTAATATTTTGAAATTTGACTTTGAGGGCACATCTACTGGAACACACTAAAACAGATTCTAACCTAATTAGTCAATTGGCACTGGTATCCTTGTTTACAACCAGGAATTTGCATTCCCACTGTTCTTTGTTTGATGACGGGGTTGCATCGAGTTGCTGCAGGTACACGGGAAACACCCAAATTTTTAGGAAGCGGTATAAAACAGTATTACAGAACCCACTTCAAAGAAGCTATTTATAACTATGTTACCCTTCACACCAATTTGAAATTATCTCATTTTCTACATTTACTAGCCTGAAGCAGCAGAATCATCATGTTCACTTAGTGTGTAATTGTTATCCTCATCCTCATTTTCAGAAATCGTGTCTTCCATAAAAACATCCATTATGGAGTCGTTGTCGAAATTTCGTACACTTGAATTAGACATGCTAAATATTCACAAGAATTACACAAACAAGCCTGCCTCTCGAACACACACTCTTCCTGTCCGCATGTAGCATACGTACTTTCCCGCCCATTTCACAGCTGAGAGTTAACGATGACGCAGCCTTATATTATGTAGGAATGTGGCTGTGTTATCAATGCCTTGAAAGAAGAGCTCTCGACTTATGCTCATAACTAGTATATTTTATGCTTATATAAGCATTCAACAGTATCGTAATGAAGTCATAGCTCACTGAAACGGCAACTACAATTTTTTAGCTACAATGAAATCGTGCCCGTAGATTCTCCGAGCTCCATCAGCAGCAATGAATTAGCGCACCCATAGTTTCTAAGAGTGGCATCTCCAATGTGTTAAAAGAAGCAGAGAAAACCACTGCATCAAGTCGTGAATTCCAAGGTTCAATCCAGCCAAGCTCAAATATAAAAATCGGGAGGTTGTGGGTTTGGATCCCACTGGTGTCTGGTTGGCCATTTTTGTTCTGTACTTAACATCTCTTCAACGTGTACTAAATGTACGCAACACGACCTAATAGGTTGAAAGTCGGTTTCGAAGACAAAAGTAACTTCACCAAAACCCTGGCTAAAAACACAAAAAGAGATTGGCCCCAACTACAGAAGGCACTAATAGATGCAGTGACAACCCCCATCTCAGTGGTCAGAAAGAACAAACATCCATGGTGGACAACTACTTGTAGATCGCTTCAACCTACAGTCCAACTGTAGCTCCTACGCCCAACAAAAGCACGAGAGTTTATTGCTCTTTAAACCAATGTACTTTCAGGCAGACCGAGTAGCTGCAGTGAGGTTTCACCTCAGGACGCTCTTTTTATGATGTTAAGTCCATTTTCTGAAAGAAGTTATCGTCCATCCTCATCATGAGTAGGCATTCTTCAGACACTGAGTCCGAAATGGAATCCAGCGACATGGGAAAACAGCTTTGACCACTAGATACAGGATCTCCAAGTTTGATTTCTGGCCGTAAGAAGCGCCGTGCTGAGCCAGCATCTACTGGGTCGTGTTATACCAGGTCCCCTTCTGTTGGCTCTGTTCTAGAACAACCATTCCATGTCGATGCTCCACTTCTGGGACCTTTTACATTGACTGGGTATCCCCTGGCCAGTCTGACTCCTCCATCTATCAACCCCCTTCCATACATGCCATCTAATGTACGTAACTATGCCCAAGTGACAAGGAATCCAGCTCTTCTCCCAACAGTCCGCCAACGGAGTGCCAGTCTCACCTCCGCCACTTCAATCGAACCAAATGTCTGTATAATTTTAGGACTAATTTATTTAAATTGCATTATAACTTCATGCCTAATAGTATTTGCAGGCTTGTTCATGGAACTGTTCACCAATTCTCATAAACATTTTGAAGCACAGTGCCGGACATTACGTATGTTATGCTACTCTTCAAGAACTTGCACCTTGCTTCATTTAAATGACTGATCTTGAAATTCTTCTGGATTTTAGGATCTTACATCATGCAGTGCTAATCCCTATAGTGTTATAGTACTTCTTGAACTGCTTTTAGTGAAAGACTTATCCTTTACCTATTGTTTTCCTATGCATCTATATATATAAAATAACTTGTCCTTACTGACTGACTGACTGACTGACTGACTGACTGACTGACTCATCATCGCCGAGCCAAAACTACTGGACATAAAGAAATGAAATTTTGGGGATACATTCATACGACAATATAGGTGCTCGCTAAGGGAGGATTTTGGATATTCTGTTGCTAAGGGGGTGAAAAGGGGTGGTGAATTTTTAAAATGAGTGTATCTATATCTCAAAACTTTAAAAGTTTACAGATGTAAAAATTGGTATCCTTTAAAAATAGATAAACATGTAATTTTTTGTTTTCAGAAAATCCCATTAGGAGGGGTGAAAAAGGGGTTGAATGCCTTTAATGAGGATACTTATATCTCAGAAACTGAAGATGTTACAGACCTGAAAATTGGTATTTGGAATCTCCTTTAAAAATAAAGGAACATGTATTTTTTTGTTTTTGGAAAATCCAATTAACGGGGCTTAAATAGGAGTGACAAATGGGGTGAATATTTAGAAATTTTTAAAATGAATGCATCTGCATCTCAAAACTTTAAAAGTTTACAAATGTAAAAATTGGTATTTGGAATCTCCTGTAAAAGTAAAGAAACACAGGTGATTTGTTTTCAGAAACTCCACTTACGGGGAACCAAAAAGGGGGTGAAATTTTAAAATGAGCATGTCTACAGTATATCTCAAAAACCTAACATGTTACAGAAGTGAAAAATGGTATTTTTAATCCCTATTAAAAATAAAGAAACCTGTATTTTTGTTTTTGGAAAAAACACTTAGGTGGGGGGTTAAAATGACTGAAAATGGGGTTTAATTCTTTTCATTAGGCTACTGATAGCTCAAAAAATGAAGCTGTTACAGATGTGAAACTAAGTATTTGGAATCTCCTTCAAAAATAAAGAAATACGTATTTTTTGTTTTCAGAAATCCACTTCGGGGGGGGGGGGGGGGATTGAAAAAGTGCTTGAATTATTTGTATGAAGATACTATTATCGCAAAAATGAAAGATGTTGCAGATGTGAAAATTGGCATTTGGAATCTGCTTTAAAAGTAAAGAAACACGTATTCCTTTGATTTCAGAAAATTCAATGAAAGGGGCGGGTGAAAGAATTGAAAAATTAATTGAATTAATTGTATGATGACACTTACATCTAATAAAAACTAAAGTTGTTACAGACGTGAAAATTGGTATTTGGATCTCCTTAAAAACAGAGAAAACACATTTTTGGGGGAAAAAATCATCTTGGGGCGCAGGGGTGGAAAGGAGTTGAATTACTTTTATGACACATATCTCAAAAACTGAAGAAGTTACAGTCATGATAATTGGTATTTAAGATCCTTTCCTAATAAAGAAACAAGTATTTTTTCAGAAAAGTTACGTAACAGGGGGAGGGGGAGGGGAGTGTGAAAGGAAGTGAGAAAGGTGAATTATTTTTATGGGGATACTTATATCTCAAAACTGAAGGTAACAGACATAAACATTGGTATTTGGAATCTCCTTTAAACATAAAGAAACATGCCTTCCTTTTGGGGGGGGGAGTAAATCAACTTAACGGCGGTGGGGTGAAAAAGGAGTTGAGACCAATTGATTTCACTGTTCTTAATGTACTTGATTTTGATCATAAACTAATCATTCTTAATCTTTCCTGGGTTTGTTTTCAAGAGCCATCTTTTCCTTTGGAGAACTTAAAGTCAGATTACAGTAGATTCTCCTGGCATATAAATAAAAATTTAAACACATTTGAAATAAACAATAGGAATGATATTGACCGTTCAGTTGTTCACCTCTATAATAAGGTCAATAATGCATGGAAGTATATCATTCGTATCACCAGAAATCCAGCGCACTTGCCTACGCGCGACTATGGTGCTGGTCACATTGTTAGCAATGTCAATGGCAGCAGATGTAATTTACCGCCAAGTAGAGGTCTTGCATCTTGCTGCGGGGTGCATAATAATAATAATAATAATAATAATAATGTTCTGGACCATCGTCCAAATGTGCGGACCGTGCTGCAAATGGGTCCTGGCCGGGTAATGACTACGAATGCAGTCCAGCCACAGGTTCAGTACTGCCAAGGCACCCAAGAAGACACCACGCCGGATCTCCTCAAGGATTTGATCCATATTAAAAATGCGTATAGGAAAAGATGGCAAAGATTTAGGGACCCAACTGACCTGGTGGAATACCTGGACCTAGCCCGGGAAGTATGAAATCGATTGCTGAAAAGAAAGATTGAAGAATGGGAGGAAATTTGCAGTAATCTCTCAGAAAATGAGTCAGATCGCGAATTTTGCAGATTCTCTCAGAAAACTAGTCAGATCGCAAATTTCGGCGGATTATATATAAAACGTTAAACATTCAATTATACATTTCAGTATAATACCGTAGCAAAGCATGGGTATCTTGATAGATTTTTTTTATTTAATCGGCTGATGATGACCCAGAATAGAGGTCAAAACCGGTACCGCTTTTAATCAAATAAGAATGTAACATTACATTTCTTATTTTCCTTGTATTGAATAAATTGAACCACTTTATTTCTTTTTTTCAATTTAATTATCAAACTGACAAACATTGATCTTGGCAAGTCCAATCCTTGGCATATTTTCCAACCAATTGCTAAATTTACTCCAAATCTTCCTGACTTTCAGCTGGAACTCCAATGGACCCGTGAAGGGTACAACATTAAAACCATCCGCCCTTTCTACAACCACTTTATTTCCAACATTGGAACCCACCAACTTGGCATGCATTGCAAGGCCACCAATATCACTCAGCAGTGACCGGCTTGACGACCAGAGTCACCTTCCAGACCAGCCCCTGTCCTCTCCGTAGTTGCCTACGGGGTAGAACGAGAGTACACGGACGATGAAATAGCGGCCCAATTACAATTGGAGGGCCACCAAATCTACCGGGTGGTGCGTATCCGCAACACCGAGGGACCAACATTGCTCGTCTGGATCCTCTCCAGGGATGTGGCCACTCTCGACACTCTTCTCCGTGACAGTGACATGATTTATGCAGGTCGTCATCGAGTTCAACCATCTCGTTCTCCACCACCGCAACTCATCCGGTGTGCTCGCTGTCAGCGATATGACCATCCACCAGGTACTGCTTGCGTACAACCAGAGGTATATGCTATCTGCTCCAGCGAGGAACATGTCACCCACAAATGTTCCAACAAGTCCAGCCCTAAATGTGTTAATTACACCCTTCCTCATCCTGCTTTCAGTTATAAGTGTAAGGCAAAACCCACTCCTGACACTTTCAAACCCAAAACCATCATGCCCGTCACTTCCCCGGATCTCCCTACCCCTGCCTCCTTCTCTACCTTACCCCCTCCTAGTTCTGAAAATATTATTTGTTCCTTGACAATGGTACTTCAGAACATACTTCCTTTCCACCATTCTCATATCCTTGCCCAGGTTCAGTTAGCAGCACGATTGATTCTTAACACTCACATGGATGTGGCATACTCGGGGAATAGGATGTATTTTGTATTCTTTCCCTTGAGTGTGTCCAACTTCATATAGTGAAATGTCGCGGATATACTATACCAATCTCTGCTATCTCAATGCCAACCATCCGCTATTTGACCTTTCCCTTTCCAAATATACCCCGGATGTCTTTGTTCTTAACAAGACATTTCTGAATCCCCTCCACAAACCACAATTCAGAAATTATACCCTCTATTTAGGTGTCCGTCTCTATGAAACGCACGATGGCGTCGCCATAGGCGTTCGACACTTGCTTACATTTCAACAACACTTTTTGCCTTTCCCTAACTACTATACTGAATATATTATTCTTGAAATATTCACTCCTTCCAAATCTTTCGTTGTCACAACTTTATACTTAACATCTCATTCATATATTGCTTCCAATTTTATTAAACATCTTGATTCTAAATTTCCTGATTATATCCTTGCTGCTGATATCAATTCTTACATGCCCAGACAGTCTCTGAAATTTAACGCTCTCTGTGACCACCTCCGAGGCATGTTTTTTCCTTTCTCCTTTCACACCTTCTCTTCCCACAACACCACTCCTGATATCCTGATTCTTTCCCCTTCCTTGGCTACCTCCCCTACTATCCAAAAAATGCCTTCCCATTGGCAATGATCATGCTCCTGTCCTCATTACTCTTCCAGGTATCACTACCCATAGACACCATGCTCCTTCCCACATCCCCCTCCAACTCGTCGTTTTTCCCATACTAATTGGGATAATTACTGTCAAACTATCACTGACCTTCTTCAGGATGCATCTGCTCCAATGTCTCTTCCTTCTCTTAATTCTCTTATCTGCAAAATAGAACATGCCATCATTGCTGCTGACAATCATCATATCCCTCGCCATTCCTATCATCTTACCAAACCCCCAATCCCTCCTAAAGCTCTACACCTTTTCCGTTTAGCGCACGACTATTACAATGCATATGCAAGTACTAAGGATCCCACCTCTTTACTCCAACATTGACGTAAAACTTGGACACAGCAAAGGACGAATGAAGATCAGGCCATGAACAGCAGATGCATCAAATTGAAAAGTACCTACCACCTATGTAAGAGTATGTACAAATCCAAATCCCTCTCCCTCAACCTCAAAATCAGGCATTACAGTACTGTAGTGAAACCATCAGTATATATGCCTAGAATGTCTAAACATGGTAAGAAAAAGGCAACTCAGAAAACTAAAGCTGAAGGAAAGGTAGATCTTGAGAAAAACATGGGCCCTATTAAAGAAGAAGGGAAGTACAGAATCAGGCACAACAATGAACTGTACCGACAATTAGAGAGCATTACAACATCTATGAGGAATAGGATATTGAACTTCTATGGTCATATCATGAGAATGGCCAATAAGAGGCTCACCTCCAGAATCTTCCACACCATCTCTAAAGGGAAAGCAATAAATGCCAAGTGGGCAAGACTTGTCAGAAAAGACCAACAATTGGACATTGCTCCCAATGAAATCTATGAGAGGAACAGGTACAGAATGTTGATCAAAACATCGAACTCTCTCCAGTCACTAACAGAAAAAGCAGTGCATCTGAGAGGAGGTGTGAAAAGGTCTCAGGAGCAAAAAGACGTTCACAGTGCAAGAATGAAGAAGTACTGGTCTAAGAAGAAAGCTGCTAGAGACAAGAACCACATGGTCCATAGCCAGCCTGAATGGAACTTACCCACCAAGACGAATAGCTTGTGCATACCGTGGTATGGTGGGTGTGCTACTATGTATTTACCAACTGATGAGCCCAACTTAGCACACTAGGGCAAAACGCTGGCAACCAAGAATGCGTTAGCTGGAAAATTTATAGTGTCCAATAACGGACCATTTATATTTGTATTATAAATTTACTTATTCGGAAAAAAATATTTCAGGTTCTCTGTGGGAATCAACATCTATATCATCTGATGGCCAGGCAGGCATCAATTTTTGGTAATGAGACAATGTTTCTCATAGTGCATTGGCACTGCCAATGGCTCCAAATAGCCTACGCAGTGGCCTCCATGGTATGCACTAGCCATGCTTCTTGGTGGGTGTGTTATTTACCAATTGATGAGCCCAACTTAGCACACTAGAGTGAAACGCTGGCAACCAGGAATGATAAAATAAAGATAATTAGTTATAAAATATTTTATTCCACCTATTCAATACTATACATTATTTGCAATGCCTATGCTTATGAGTATATCATAAAGCTTTGCTAGATACTAGTTTCAACCTCAGTTTAGGTCAGCATCAGCCTAAAGATAATTACACTTTTCTATTGGATGTCCTGGAACAATACCCTCTTATGAAGTAATAAAAACTTATAGAGAAACTATATGTACAATGTGACAACAATCATTATAAAATGTGGTTGAATGCATGAATGAGATTAAAATAAATTGTGATGCCAATGATTAGATAAAAGCAGTCAATGAAATTGTCTAAGTTTAAAGTACAAAATATTGTCTATGAATCTGTAAATTCAAATGTACATTACATCAATAAATAAATAAATAAATAAATAAATATAGGATCTAAATTCTTAGCATCTGGAGTATGCTCATCATCCAGACTCTTTCTTGCATTAATATTCATAGAATTTTTAGTTCCATCACTATTAATCATTACAATTTCAATTGCAAAAAGGGAACTGGTAAATGTTGATTTTGGAGTCAGATCATCAATCACCAAATCTACTTGAGTGGTGTTAACAGTACGCAAGCCACTGGATGCCACTGTAAATAACCACCAGCTGATGCAGAACTGCTAGATGATGTTTCCACATCAACCAACATAAACAAAATGAAATCTTCCTGTAGTGCTTGTTAAAATTATGCTGAAATGCTGAAAATTGCACATTGTTAGGATGCCACATGAAGATATGGTTAAAACTGACAATCCTTAATTTGTGGCTGGTATAAATTCGCAATTCATTGCAATGTCCATGAAGTTAACCTGAATAAATCATGGATAAAATTAGATAAGATTAATGAATTGAAGGAGAGAGTGTGTTAGTCAAATGGCATAGGTTATACGAGATTTACCTCTCGTTGAGGCATGTGGTGCGTGGCCTATTTAATAATTATTATTTCCTTTATGATGCGTTGAATAGTGTAATAATTTGAACAGAAAGGAAAATATACCAGTAATGCCATAAAGATACGGGTATATGTGTGCATGTATCTGAAAAGGGACTCGTTCTCAGGTTAAGTATCCTTCTGGACTATTGATACTTTGATGTAAGTACGGTAACAAATAGATCGTTTCCATGAAAAGGATCATTTAAGACCAGCTACAATATTATCAGACCTGAAGGCACATATACAGGATGAAGCCAAACTCTATCGACAGATTTTCGGAAATTGTTCAGGGAAACCTTCTGTGTATATTAGTACAAGTGACCCATGGTCTCTGGTGGCTTGTTATAGAGTAGAACTGTTAATTAAATTATTATTTATTGTTTTATTTCTGCAAACAACCTTATTTATGTGAAAATTCTTTCACAACAGAAAAACAGCCTGCAATATTCAATAACCAAAACGTACAATACAAAACCCAGTGTAGCAAAGCCTGTAATATTTAATAACCAAAATGTACAACATGAAACACATAGTAATGTGATAACCCTCTGTCGGAACATTTACACTTTTATCACAGTATGTTCAATATGTTCTGTCAGTGTACTGTTTTAAAGGTAACAATTCCATGTCATTGGCTTCCAGCACATTGAAGAACTCCTGCAGGACATAATTCCCCCACCCCAGTGTCTGTCAAGAACTAGCATTTAGGCTGGACGTAAAACAAATAACTTTTTTTTTTTTCAGTCCAATACAGATACAAAGCTAACTGATCTGATGACATGGCCATGAGGTAATCAGATTTGTTTACATTATGATCGGTTTATATTGCATGTGTTCAAGTGGAAGAGATTTTATCTATTGGTTATTTTGTACACTGACTGACAGAGCAAATGCAACACCAAGAAGGAGTGGTTCGAAAGGGATGAAAGTTGGGGAAAAAACAGAGACGGCACGGACGAATAATTGATGTTTATTTCAAACCGATATGCAGGTTACACAATGCGCACGGCATTGACTCAGTAGGATGTAGGACCACCGCGAGCGGCGATGCACGCAGAAACACGTCGAGGTACAGAGTCAATAAGAGTGCGGATGGTGTCCTGAGGGATGGTTCTCCATTCTCTGTCAACCATTTGCCACAGTTGGTCGTCCGTACGAGGCTGGGGCAGAGTTTGCAAACGGCGTCCAATGAGATCCCACACGTGTTCGATTGGTGAGAGATCCGGAGAGTACGCTGGCCACGGAAGCATCTGTACACCTCGTAGAGCCTGTTGGGAGATGCGAGCAGTGTGTGGGCGGGCATTATCCTGCTGAAACCGAGCATTGGGCAGCCCCTGAAGGTACGGGAGTGCCACCGGCCGCAGCACATGCTGCACGTAGCGGTGGGCATTTAACGTGCCTTGAATACGCACTAGAGGTGACGTGGAATCATACGCAATAGCGCCCCAAACCATGATGCCGCGTTGTCTAGCGGTAGGGCGCTCCACAGTTACTGCCGGATTTGACCTTTCTCCACGCCGACGCCACACTCGTCTGCGGTGACTATCACTGACAGAACAGAAGCGTGACTCATCGGAGAACACGACGTTCCGCCATTCCCTCATCCAAGTCGCTCTAGCCCGGCACCATGCCTGGCATTCTTAGCTATACACGTGTGGCACACGACAACACGTTCTACAATGACTGTCGGCTGAGAAATCACGGTACGAAGTGGGCCATTCGCCAACGCCGTGTGCCGTTTATCGTTCGCTACGTGCTCAGCACAGCGGCGCATTTCACATCATGAGCATACCTCAGTGACGTCAGTCTACCCTGCAATTGGCATAAAGTTCTGACCACTCCTTCTTGGTGTTGCATTTGCTCTGTCAGTCAGTGTATATTCAGTAACGTTACAATTACTTCTATCAGTGATTTGGTTATTTCTGCATGAACAGGCATGTGTTTGGTAGCCAAAACTCCAATTGCAAAACAAAAACAAACAAAAATATTTGAAGATAAGATTCGAACCACCACAAAACGTAACGGAGGATAATACCCAACAATGCTATTTAGCCAACTGAGCCACGCTAACTGCTTGTGTTTAATAATAATTTCTGTTTCTACCATATTCATCCTGGCTGAGGTCCAATTAAAGCTTGCTCCGAGATGCATGAGATAGTGACGTCAGGCTCAAGTATCTCAAACGAGAGTTATGTCCATCCTTACGTACACCTTGAAGATGCATCGAGAGTACTGACATCAGTCTTGAGTTTCTCAAACGAGAGTTTTGCCCATCACTACTAAAGATGTTACAGACATGAAAATTGGTATTTGTAATCTCCTTTAAAAATAAAGAAACACACATTTTCAGGGAAAAATAACTGGTGAGAGTTATGGAAAAGGAGCTGAATTATTTTTATGATGATACATATATCTTAAGAACTGAAGATGTTATAGCCATGATAATAGGAATTTTGAAGCTCCCTCATAAATAAAGGAACACAAATTTTTTGTTTTTGGAAAAGTCACTTATGGGGGGTAAAGGAAGTGAAAAAATTGAATTTTGGGGTGGGATACTTATATTACAAAAATTGAAGGTTACAGACATGAAAATTGGTATTTGGAACCTTCTTTAAAAATCAAGAAACACACATTTGGGGGGGGGGGGGGGAAATCAACTTGGTGGGGGGTGAAAAAGGAGCTGAAATTTCTTTTACGAGGATACATATATCTCAAAACTGAAAATGTTAGAGTTATGATAATTGGTATTTGGAGCTCCTTTATGAATAAAGAAACAGACACTTTGGGGGGGGATTGACTTAATGGAGGAGAGGTCAAAGAAAGGAGTTGAATTCTTTTTATGAGGATATTATCTCAAAAACTAAAGATGTTACAGATGTAAAAATTGGTATTTGGAATTTTCTTTAAAAATTAAGAAACACACACTTTTTGGGGGGGAATCAATATGAGGGGGGGGGGGATGAAATAGAAGTTGAATTCTTCTTATGAGGATACTTATGTATCAAAAACTGAAGATGTTACAGATGTGAAAACTGGTATTTGTGATCCTCTTTAAAAGTAAAGAAACACATAATTTTTGTTTTTGGAAAATCCATTTAAGAGGGGGTGAAAAGAATTGAAAAATTGGGTAAATTTTTAAAATGAGCACCAGTATATCTATTTTATATGTTAAAAAACATTACATGTTACAGACGTGAAACTTGATATTTGGAAAGACCTTTAAAAATATGCATTTTCTTTTGTTTTTGGAAAAGCCACATAATGGGGCTGAAAGGAAGTGAAGAAAGAGTTGAATTATTTCTTACAAGGATACCTATATATCAAAAACTTAAGATATTACTGACGTGAAAATTGGTATTTGAATCTCCTTTAAAGATAAAGAAACATTTTTTTTGGTAAATCCATGTAGGATTTGGGGGTGGGGGGAAGACTGATAAAGGGGTTGAATTATTTTTATGGGGATACTTATATCTCAAAAGCTGAATATGTTACAGATATGGAAATAGGTATTTGGAATCTTCTTTAAAAATAAAGAATTTTTTTTTCCGACTTGAGAGAAGACTGTTTATCACATGTACAGTTGTATGTCACACGGTCATTTTAGCCACAAAAGGCAATACCACACACGTGGTTTACAAAGAGTTCCTGGGGGTAAATGAAACTCAGTTTTTCAGTGAGTTTTTATATTTTGGGGACTTTCAGATAATGTCTTAGTACAGTAGCGAGGAACGATTACTTTTATCAAGTTACGAAATCCACGCGAGCGAAGCCGCGGGTAACTGCCAGTATGAAGTTAAAGTTGGAATTCAAGAGGACAAATTGGGGAAAGTATTCATTGATATGAAAAGGAGTTAGGGTTTGGAATAATTTACCATGGCAGATGTTCTATAAATTCCCATTTTTCTGAAATCATTTAAGAAAAGACTAGGTAAACATTTTTTTTTTGTACACATTAATGTGGACCATGAAGTTTTGGGACAGGACAAGATTATACAATACCACCCACCGACTGTCAAGATATACTCCATTTAAATTAACTGTAAATAAATCCACCATCAGAATGAGATTGTCTGCGGTACAGGAGATAGCCATGATCAGTAGTTTGAGTATCCTTAATTAGGTGATGTAGGTATCTCTTACTACAAGGGCCACCGATCTTACATGGTGAACTACATGTGTTCAGATTTCCATGCAGCCCATGAATCATCATAGTCTTTATGATTTAATGAAGGACTGGATCAAATTGTGCATCAAGAATCTCAGCACTTAGGCTGGTATGATTCTGTCTTGAAGCCATAGTAAAATGTGGGCATGAGGCAAATCACGCTTCTGCCACTCTGTAGTGTACATATAATGCCTACTTTGACCAAAAATGGAGTCTTTAGTTTATAGATGGATCATCTTTGTTACTTCTATATGAAAAACCTTATCATGGCTGACATTTAATGCCTCTTGTATATTGGTCCACTTTGGGTTATATGCAAATGTGATGAACAGACCAGGATGAACATACTGATGTACATTTGTCACAATGTCCTGGGTCTTACTCATTCATGTAATGGGGCCCTCCAGAAAAACTTGAAGGTAGCACAACCATCTTGCCTAAATCAGAAACTTGC
This sequence comes from Anabrus simplex, assembly GCF_040414725.1. Taxonomy (NCBI): domain Eukaryota; kingdom Metazoa; phylum Arthropoda; class Insecta; order Orthoptera; family Tettigoniidae; genus Anabrus; species Anabrus simplex. The sequence continues at coordinate 1,050,064,025 of NC_090265.1, read as the reverse complement.
TTGTCTCCTTTGCACGTGACATCCCGCAGATACAAATAATTTTCTGTCCATAATTTACTTTGGTTGTGTCTAACAAAATTTAGTCTTTCTGTTTCTAGCTTGGCATACACGTCGACCAAACAATGATTAAGCAGACTGTGATAGAATAAGATGTAATTTTCTTGACCCTCTCTTTGCATGATTTGGTACAAGTAAAAATCTGAAGCAGAAACTGCTTTCTTAAGAGGGGCTTTAGACTTTGGATGGAGTTGGGGGATGATAAAGTAGTATCCATTCCTCCATAGCAGAACATAAGAGGGTACTGTAGGGTGCCATAAGCACAGTGAGTTTAGTTGTTCCACACCAACCTAGTGTCTCTGCTGTGAAGAACGATGTCCTACTTTTCAAACTCTTGACCCCACTATCACTAAATCCACCTCACTCGTAGGAGCATTATACCAACCCCTATGTTTTGCTGATTGTTTTCGGTCCTCATGAATCACAACTTTAAACTCTTGACCTTCTGAGGCATTCTCCATCGCTGTTTTAAAATCTTGTATATAAGGACAGTAATCATGCAGAAATTGATGAAGTTCTAAAACTGATCAAAGCTTCACAAGAGGGAAAATATTGGACTGAATTACTGACTCCTTTTTTTATCATTGTCAAGGAAATATATTTTTTTTAATGAGGGGTTTTGTTGTGATGTTTGTTGTGTTAAACTTAGCCTTGAATCTTAAAAGCATAAAATTTCCTTCATGCATCTTTTTAACCCTCAACCCGAAAGATCGGTCTGTCAGGCCGCTAGATAATTTTATTTCTACGATATTGGCAACAATGGTAAATGTTTTACATTTTCCTTCGAGCTATGTGTTCTTTGACCTTTCGTCTAATAAGCTACAGCGTGTTTGTTGTCTCAAAACTGTTTAGTGCATTGTTATCGGGGTTATTTGTCAAGTGTGTCATTGTTCCGTGCTAATCTTGGCAGTCTTACAGACCGGTATGCCGTACAACGTAGAATTTATCAAATACAACATAGCTGTAAGTTCTATTTGAGGGAGATTTCTCTTATGTAATTGTACTTATTACATTCCACAGAGATGGAAAATGTCTCTCGCCGTATTGCAATGGCAACGAGGCCAACAGATGTTGATTTTCGCGCAAGATTGGGAGAATGGTTGGAAGACGATAACGATGAGGTGGAAGATTCGGAGATTGATGATTCTGACCAAGATCCAGATTTCATCATCAGCAATACAGGTGAGAGTGTAGCATCTGATTCAGACACCGAGGTGTTAGAAGAAGAAATGCTGAACCCTGACGAAGCCAGCCGTGAAGATGAAAATATAACAACCACAACCGCTTCACCTGACACTGCTACAACCAATGATGTCTATCTAGGTAAAAATAAATTTGTTTGGTACAGCCAGCCGCAAACTCAATCTAGAAAAACACCTGCACACAATATTATTTGAGGTCTGCCTGGTCTTACTGCCGCTGCTAAAGCCTTGGGTAATAAAGCAGCTCCTACAGATATCTGCAACCTTCTTTTGGATGATTATATGATTAATGAAATTGTTCTATGGACAAACCAAAAACTATCAAACGTACGGGGTAAAATTCAAAATCGATCAAATCTTTCTAATTACAGGGACACCAATTCTGTTGAAATTAAAGCTCTTCTTGGATTACTGGCATTATCTTCCAAGTCAGGCCGCGAGAATATGCACTCTTTGTTTTCTACTGGACCATCAGGACGTCCAATTTTTCGGTGTACAATGTCAGTGAAGAGGTTCGAGATCCTTCTACTCGCTGCGTTTCGACGACTCTAGAGACAGAGAAAGCAGGAGGAAGACAGATCGCGCAGCTCCAATCTCCACATTCTTCGAGAAATTTTTGGGCAACTGCCAAAAGTTGTTCGTCCTGGGAGAAAACGTTTGCGTCGACGAGATGCTTATACCTTTCAGGGGTAGATGTCCATTTAAAGTATACATGTCAAAGAAACCAGGAAAATATGGAATAAAGGTAGTGTGCTTAACGGATGCTAAATGTTCGTACCTTTATAATGCCTATATTTATACAGGTAAAGATTCTGATGGGATAGGCCTTACAGGTGAAGAACGTAAATTAGGAAAGCCAACGCAGTCCGTCTTGAGAGTTACAAAGGTCGTGCAGAAAAGCAATCGCAATATAACAGGTGACAATTGGTTTTCATCTGTGGAATTGGCAAACGTTTTAAAAAATCGGGGACTATCATACGTGGGAACTGTGAGGAAAAACAAAAGAGAGATTCCTAAGGAATTCCAGCCATCACCTTCAAGAAAGGTTAACTCCGCTATGTATGGATTTACTAAGGACTTGACACTGTTGTCTATTGTTCCAAAGAAGAATAGAGCTGTAAACTTTATTTCATCAATGCATCATGGCAGATGTGAAGATGAAAATGGAATGCAAGAAATCAACAGTTACTACAATGCAACTAAATCTGGTGTGGATACACTTGACATGAAGTGCGTAAATTATTCATCTAACAGAAGAACCCGGCGATGGCCCATGGCAGTATTCTTTTCTTTGTTCAATATAGCTATGGTCAATAGCTATATTCTATACTTGTGCTACTCAGGGAACAAAATTGTGAAAAGGTTTGACTTTGTTCATGAACTTGGGATGGAAATGGTGAAACCTCATCTTGCCGAACGAGTTTCCATATCAAACTTCCCACTTAAATTGAGGAACAGTATTCGAGAAGTCCTTAACCTCGAAGATGACCTTCCTATTGCAGAACGCACTATAACTGACAGACTTGAGAAGAGGAAGACTTGCAGCACGTGTCCATACCAGAAAAAGAGGAAAACGGCATACAAGTGCATTAGATGTGCAAAAGCAATATGTTTGGAATGTTCTTTCAAAATCTGCCAATCTTGTTCATAAGATCTAGGTAACTGTTGTCAGTTACAGTGCTAATTGTGTAGGAGTGAAAGGATAATATCACCTTAAAAATAATTCGTAAAATAACACTGTACTTTTCCAGTAATCTTGAGCTTGAAGTTTGCAATATTGACCATTTTCTCTACCTGTTAATACCTTAGAGTGTACTAATTGATTGTAAAATGTGCTTTTTATGGTTTATAATATATATTCATCAACTAAACATACATGGATTTTACGTGGTGTCAGTAGTTAAATAAGCCCGGTCTCCGAGACCGGTCTTACTCTAAGTGTTATTTAGAGAGGTCTTTCGAGTAGAGGGTTAACTCTAAAGGACGCATTTAAAGACATCCACTTTACTTCCTGATGTTTGTCAAAAAATGCTCAGACTCAGTATGATCATTAGTAAGGAGACCATGTAAAGGATCAGAAGGATCGTATAACACAGATCATGGCTTTCTTCTTTCCATTCTTCTCTGTGACATCACTTGCAATTGACTTTCTGGCCAATAGCAACAGCCTTTTCATTACCATAATCTGTTTTGCAATTGAACTTGAACCCTAATAAATATTTTGTTTTGCAAGGGGTCATCATTTATTCATTGCATCCTCTTGCCTGACATCAGGATTGGCTTGTATCTTTTAACTGCTGCTCTACTCAGATGATCAGGATTTTTTTCGTATGTCCTAACAGTCTCCCTTTAAACATTGCAAACAATAATTTTCCCTGTAAACTTCAGAGTTTTTTCAGTATCACTTTTACAGTCTCCCTACATTTTTTTCTTATTCCACTTTTTTCTCATTGTATGGTGGAACTTTGTTACTGTTTTCCAAGTCAGGGGGAGAATTTAGACCATCATCAGGTACAACAGAAAGGATGGTGATAATCAGTGAGAGGAAATTCATTGTCAGTTTTTTATTAGCACAACACTACAGGGCTGAGTGCATCAAGTGATGTCAGGGTAGGGCTAGTGTTAGAAGGTGGTTGTTGAGGAGGAGGGACTGACTGATGTATAAGTGGTCCAAAATGTGATGACATAATGGGACCAGAACACCTAAAATGTAATATGAGCCTTCTCTCAACAGGCCCTTCAGGCTGTATAATTGCCTTCCCATCACAATACACCACCAGATGGTAATGGTATATTTCACCAAAAGCCACAATTTCATGGTGGTTGGCATATGAGGTGCACAGGTACATGTAAGCCATGGTTCTGTACATGTTAACACATGGCATCATAGTTAACTTTTGAAACTGTTGCCAGTAGTTACAAATGTGCTGTATGACACTGACCTACACCTGAGGAACTAGAGAGTCAGTGCTGTACATAAAGTAAGATAGAGAACAGAAAAAACAAGACCTGTCTCCCTTCATAGGCACAATGCAGTGAGATACCATTATGCCTACCGAATTCTATTATGGAAAAGAAAAGGAAAATAGAGTGAACTATGAGAAACAGGAACTATACAGGAGCTCTATGTAAACAGAAAGGAAAACCTGATAGGACAACTATAGCATTGTGACCAAAATGAATCTGAAAACAAGTATGTATTAAATATGTAACAGTAATCATCGATGGATCAATTCTTACTGTAGTTATCATAGCCCATTGTAAAATCATTGGCTGATTTTGAGATGCCAGTGCTGCTCTCAGAGTGATTTGTTACTTTTCTTTCCAATCTTTCCATAGATGTAATGAATGAAGATAATGTTGCCATCTTGTGTCTGCTCTGCTCTAACTTAAATATATCTGTTGCTGAAACATTAATTTTCTTTGGCGAATGTAAACTTTGGTTCCATGAATCGTGCATGGAGTTGTGTAGCCAAGACACAGCAGTTCTAGGAGAATCAAATTCCAAGTGGCTCTGTTCTTCATGTGTTCTGTGCACAGATCCTCTTAATCTTTCACATACCAAATATCTTCCATGTCCTCCTTGCAGTTCTCACGATGCTAGACAGTTCAAAGGATTGAAAGAGATGTGAGTTAATTGGACAACAACTCAACCAAATCAGTCTTTTTCTAATAATGACAGCTTCCTTATTAAATCTCAAAGTACCGTAAGTAATTTCAGCCTAAACAATCAAACTATAAAAATAATATAAGAGTTCTAAGATTTAACACCTATGACATAAAACAACCACCATCATGTAAAATTTCAATTTTATATGTCAAATAGTATTGTAAGAATGTCTACATTTGTTTTTGAAGCTATCTCCCAACCTTTAAAGCCCTTAGTGGTGAAGTGATTTACACTATTTCTTATGTAATATTTAGGACATAAAAGAAACTTTTAACTTTGTATATCAAACAGTTTCAGAGAAATCAATACTTTTGTTATCGGGTCTAACCACCATTCAAGCCCCATAGAGGTGGAAAGTTTTCAGAACATTTCTTATGTATGATAATTATTTGGGGATATTAGGTCGTGTAATATTAATTATCAGCTGACGCGTATCAATCCTGCGACCAGGATCGTCTTCAGAGCAGTAACAAAGCATAATGGCAACTGTCACTCCATAGTAACCAGACTCAAGATAGAGAAACCCTGTTAGAAATGTAGTTCATTCCAGGGCCTCCAGAATCACGGAAAAGATGTTGACGCGTTACCTAGGGAGTGAGTTAACTACTCAGTATATAGCCGTCACCTTTGTTAAAATTATTCGGGCATTTAGCAATTTCTATCACCTCACGATTCTAGGAATTAAATGTTTCTCTTAAGAAATGACAGAAGTTGCATCAAAAATTATTTGATGATCATTATGTATGGCATGTTCTACCACAGCAGACTTCTCTGGCTGGCCTGCGATGTTCTTTTACCTTTGTTGCTACCTTCCTAAATGTTTGGCCAACATAAACCGATCATGGGGATAATGTGGAGACACCAAGGTGCTAGAATTTTGTCCTACAGGAGTTCTTTTATGTGCCATTAAATCTACCGACACAAGGCTGATGTATTTGAGCACCTTCAAATACCACCTGATGAACCAGGTTCGAACCTGCCAAGTTGCGGTCAGAAAGTTTGCGCGTCAACCATCTGAGCCACTCAGCCCGGCTCTTTCAATTTTTTGGTGATGAATTCTATAGACTTTAGTACAACTTCTCCAAAAAATTTTTGAAGATAGTTAGATCCACGTATTTCCCTCAGCATATCATTTCCAGAGATTTCCAGTCTATGATTGCTACACTGCCATACTATTATTGCCAGAAACTACTTACTTATTTCTGTTGCAACATCACTTTTTCCCCTCTTTTCGTTGATGCACCATCTTAAGAAAAATGAATTTAATTTTATTTTAAAAATTACAATGTTAAACCATGCATATTTAATATCTTTAAAAGTGTGCTTGTAATATGCGTGGCACTTCTGTTTTCCAATTCTATAAGGTGTAAGAATATTGTCTAACATGAGTCATCACAATCCATACATACAGTAATTTGAAACAAATAACTAACAATTTTTTATTACTTAATGTTGCAGATTCATCTATATGAATACTAACTTCTTGTTTGTTGTCTACCATGTAGATCACAATTTTTGAGCATATGCTTCTAGCTATATGATAAACTATATTGGTACAAGAGACATTTGATTGTAAAATTCTTCTTATATTTAAGCCATTAAGTATTTGATGATCTCAATTTTGTCTCTTAGCATTTTGACAAGACCTATCTCTAATGATTCTTTTATTTCTTCTAAAATTTGCAATGCAGAATGATGAACCTTGTTTAATTTATGTTCTCTAATTATCTTTCTTAAATTCAGTTGCTGAGCATTTTTATCACTGCCAAAATAAGAAACTTTAGTCTGTACCCATTCTTTGGAAATATGTATGCTTTGATTTCCTCATTTCTTAGTTTTTATTTTAGAACAAATGTTACAACCTAATTTAACTTGTTGGCTGTGTAAAATAATTAATTTATTCTTCATTCCAACAAGCTGGTAAATGCTTCTCATTGCTGGTCTCAGAGCTACATAGAAGATGTTGATTAACGCTGTGACCAATGTTGAACAGCCGTGTGCAGAGATCAGTGAAGCCACAGATATCCTTGTCAATATTTAATTTTGGCCTTGTCATCATTTTTATGTAAAACTGCTGTTTGCAAAACCAAAAGGGAACATTTAAAAACTCAAGAGCTTATGCAAAAAAAAAATTATGTTTTGAGAATTTATGTGAATTAGAAAATGTTAATTAGAATAAGGTTTTGAGGACAAAGACATTACCGAAGTATATATTGAAAGTTATTTTTTTAATTATTGTAACTCGTGGGTATGAAGAAGAAGAATTACTGAACTAAATTGTATTATCATTTTATATTCTGTACATCAAGAATTGTAATTTTGAAATGTGTTTTAAAAATTTAAAAGGGTCCTTATTTTTGAGGCAGCCTATATCGCACGTGAGGTTTCTGCTGATGAAAACTTTGGTGTCGTGATTGAAATGTTCGAGAACTTGTAAAAAACTTTAACATCAAAAATGTAGAATTTGTATTGGTCACAATAAGAACTATGTTTATTGGCCAGTATACTATCATTTGTAATGGGTGAATATGGAGGTCTGGGTAAAATTCTGTGTTTTCATTGGTTACCTTGTATTTGCACGATTTCCTGTTTTGGACTCCTTGTGTGAGTACTGCATTTTGTCCGTATCTCTGAATTCTGATCGCCTTAGCGGGCGGACACACCTTGCGTCCATCCCGCCTTGGGTCCCCGGTCTCTTACGGTAAGCACTCTGTCATTGCCTATTAATTCATTTAAATTCATTCTCATGTTTTGTGTGACAGAGTTTCCTCTAGATTCCCGTATTCACCAATTTCGCTTTTCAGAATGACTGCTTCAACAGTCATAGCATCTTGTTTTTGGCAACTCTTTTGCTTGTTCTTAATTGTGTAACCTAACGTAAATTTAACTGCTTTTGAGTTTGCCTTAATGTATTGTCATCGGCTATGTCTTTGTTTTGGTTTATTTAATTTTGTATTTTTTCATTTGCTAATTTTTAATACATTTGAGCTTAAGGGTGGTCGCCGCACGTTTCTCTTTCCGCACAACCAAATACGATCTCATAGCCTCATTAGGGTTCCTCCCACGTTCCACCGTCCTTCTGTAGTTGTCGTTTGTTATTAGACCTGTAAGTTAAATGTTGTCACAATGTGAATATAGCATTAAATTTGTTTATTTAATTTCGTATGTTTCTAGTTTCACTTTTATTTTTATTATTATTATTATTATGTTGACGCATGCAGCTGCTACAAACACTAACAGTCAGGTTTTCACTTTTGGATATTTCATCGCTCTGCACTAAACCAGCACTTTTATCTGTTATCACATCACTCAGCACTGTACAACTTCTTTTATACATCTTTACCATTTTAATAAGCTCATTTTTAAAAAATATTTGAAAATGTCAGATTATTGAATTTCATCCACAGAAAACAGTAATAAAGAAACATAACAAACCATTTGGCTAAGGCACTACACTGACATTTCATTACATTACTGCCATGCTAAGGACTTGTAAACTGAGAAAAGTGAGATCAAAGTTTAATCAATGGACGACATTGAAATTAACTCATTAACTATAAAACAAGCAGGCAAATTTATTTCTGATATCAAAAATGATTACTGAAGTTACTGTCCTTTTTTGTTGTATGTTGTAGATGCTGCTGTTTTCCTATGTACTCTAATTAAAAAACACAGTAAATTTTAAATCAGATGTTTTGACTTTGTATTTTATTGTAACATTTTCCAAAAAGAGCATGATCTAGTGCAAAGTTAATTACCTACAACAGTTACCATATACAGAAATATACAAATATAAAATATAACAAAAAACCAATAAATACTATATACTAAATAATAGCCTACTATTAATTACTCAATAGAGGGTTCAAAAAAGTTCAATTCTTAGACAGACAATTCATTTTTATTCACGCTCAGAAATGTTTCCCCAGAATAATTATCTATTCTCAGGCATTAGAAGAGTGAGGTTTCTGATTGTGACTTCCTTCCTTTCCTTAGAAATTCTGCATGATTTTGAGTGCTGAACTGGTTCAGGGAGAGAGCTTTCCTCTACAGTAGCAGGGTTAAAGAAATGGAGTTCAGACATTAATTTAATTCATAGTCTGTTTTATACTGCAGATTATTATCACCTCTTGTAGCATGAATATGCACTATTTTAAAAAGAAAAACTTCCTCAGGATTGCAAAATTTTGAGTTCCACATAGAAACTGAAGATAAATCTTGAAAAAGATGGAAGTTTGAAATATTCATTGTTTTTAATCACTTTGCCTTCTTTTGCAGACTGAACAGCACTGACAAAATCATTGAAGTTCCCTTGATGTTTCAGGGTGAAAACTGTTACAAGACATACATATGTCCAGGTTTGAAATAGTTCACTCCAACTGATTTCGCATTCACCCTCAAAAGAATTTGCTGTGTAAACCAGGCAAGAGAGCAAGGCCCAATTTTTATTTTGGACAGCACAATTTGTAGCTTATAAATCTCATACTTTGTCCCATATTGGCTCAACACAACTACAATACAAGTATTGCAAGGTGGAAATCTCCTTGTAACATAACCTTAGTTACAGCACAATTGTCTAACCAAAATATGAACTGGTCTTGATTCTCTGAGAAATAAGATGAACTGCATGAAAGAACTTACTAACTCTTCTTTCCCTATTCCCTTGATCCTTTCATGCCACAAGGCAGCAAAAGGAAATAGCTTGTTCTGATTTGATCCCACAGGTGTAAAAGTTTCACTATAAGCAGTTAGTCTATTAGTGAAGATGGGTCCTTTTAATGTGAAAATATGAGGTAACATAATAACCTCTTTTCCAAATCAGCAGATACACATATTGTTTCAGGTTAAAACCTCCTGTTTTCATGGCTCTTGTAAATTTAATGAGCACTGGAAGCTCATTTAATGTGTTGATCCCAATGAAAACAGGTTTCACACTCTGGATCCAGATTGTCTTTATTGTCTCACATATGTTGTATTGTTCATATCCCAGTTTTGTAAAATGTACCAGTATGTCTTCTTCAGCAAGATTTTTTAATAATGTCTCATAGAAACATTTTAGCTGGGAATGTTTCTTAACAAAATTTTCACACATCATTGTGATCATCACGTCACTAGGGAGGTATTTAAAATTCGGTGCATGTTTACGTCAGTAATGGGATACCATTGGATGGAAAGTTTCAATGTGTCTGCAGACAACATCTCAATTTATTTTTGAATTTTGGAGGATGCCACCCTTTTATGTCTTCATTTGGAAGAATGGCTCCTTGTTTTGATTCATGAAGAACATTGAAAATTACTTTATCATTCATTTTACTGTAATATAATGTTATTAGATAAATGTTTTTGCAAACTTGCACCTGTCTTTTGCTGTTGTAGTAATTATAAACATCTGTAGAATTCCTCTTGGTGTTCCACTCCCTGTTCGCTTTTTGACGGACACTTTGCAGCAGGTGTGGAAAAGGAATTTATGTTGATCCATCAAGGATAGAGACCAATATTTTTCATGAATATATTTTCTTTGTGCCTTGCTAAAAAAAAATCTGAACACTTTCTCTTGAATGCCCATTACAACCTTCTTGGAGTGGATGCTTGTTAAATTCTTTTCTTTTATTCCCTCCATTCTGCACTTCTGTCTCTTCATTTCTTTTCACTATCTACAGTTGAAGAAGTCTCTTCTTCATTTCCTGAATCATCTCCTGCTCAGTATCTTCCATGACAGCATATTCTAGTTCTTTGTGTCCTTCTGTTGTTCACCTTCCTCTTCTAGTGTTTCATTAAAACAATTTCCACATGTGTCCGACTACCACATTTTCGCTTATCTTCATAAATATGATCAAAGTCATAATTGTCTTCTATACACACATCATTACTTATAAACTGTAACAGTGCATTATTCAAAATGTCATCATATTGTAACGAAATATTTTGGTTGAAAATGTCGGGTGATAAAATATGACTGTCTATATTGTCAATTTTTTTTTTTAGTTAGGTCCAAGGAATTGCCATAAAACTTATGTTTCTATTGCATCATACTTAAGCATCATCATCAGCCACCATGTGGAAGCATTTTAATTTGATGCCATCTGGCTGCCTGCTCGTCAATTTTGACATTCCGCTTTACACTAGGCCTACTAGATGGCAGAATAAACCGTATCTCTCTTGTATATGGCTGAGTTTTTTAATGAATTTTGTCAGGTGACCAATAAATGTGTCACCAGAGATCTTTTATAAGTCAACATCATATGACATGGAGTGTCGAACAGACATTTTTTCCGCCCTTCAAAAATCCAACTACCTCTGCTGGGTTTAAACTTGCTATCTTGGGATCTGGAGGCAAACACACTACCACTGTCCCACAGAAGGAACTACCGGTATCATAATGAATACTGCTTCACTGCCAATATCACTGATACACACTAATACACCCTTTTTAGATCTGAAAGTTCTGGTACCCAAGGTTCAATTATAGAAAAATGCTGGAGCATATTATTGAGTACTGGCTCAGTTTATCTCCTGTTTAGCACTAATTGAAGTTGGACTGGTTAGTGCCTGATTTTGTCCCTTATTGACCTCTATATGCTCGACCCAAGGAACTTCATATCTTTTCCTTCTAATCGACTGCTGTCACTGCTGGTCCTTCCGGTACTACAAATTAGAATGCATAGGCCAGTAGCATTTTGTTACTGTAATTATGTATTTCTATGTATCCGAATTGGGGCAAACGAAAGAAAGAGGAAGTTGGCTGGATGAATTCTGCACTAATCATAATTCTTTGCTAATACTTGGTTCAAACACCACAAACAATGACTGTATACACGGACAAGACCTGGAAATACTGAAAGGTATCAAATAGACTTCCTTATGATTATGCAGAGATTCAGAAACCAGATGATGGACTGCAAGACTTTCCCAGGACCAGACGTGGATTCTGATCACAACTTGTTGGTCATAAAATGTCATCTGAAAGTTGAAGAAATTGAAGAGAGGAAAGAATGCAAGGAGACGGGATCTAGACAAGTTGAAAGAAAGGAGTGTGAGGGATTGTTTTAAGGAACATTTTGCACAAGGAATAAATGGAAAGGCTGAAGGAAACACAATAGAAAAAGAATGGACAGTCGTGAAGAATGAGGTCAGTAGGGTTGCTGAGAAAGGTTAGGAAGAAAGGAAAGATCAACTAAGAATCAATGGATAACTCGGGAGATATTTTACCTGATTGTCAAATGATGTAAGTACAAGAATGCAAAAAAATTAGGGTGGCAGAAAAGAATATAAGCGATTAAATAATGAAGTGGATAGAAAGTGTAGAACAGCCAAGGAAGAATGGCTGAAAGAGAAGTTCAAGTGCTCATTTCAAATAATGATACAGGAATTAGAAAGTTGTTTTTGAAGACTTTTGTCTGGAGCATGACATTGTATGAAAGTGAAACATGGATGGGAGACTGCTGATAAAAATGAGGGCTATTGGACTATAGGAAAGAATGGTTGAATGGGTGGCTAAATTTCTAGAAAACAGAGTTCAGAGAATTAGAATAGGTTAAGCATTACCTGATTATGTAATGATTAAGAGGGGCTCTTGCAAGGCAGTATTATTGGACCTTTATATTTTCTTATGTATATCAATGGTATGAGTAAAGGACTGGAATCTCAGATAAGGCTTTTTGCTGATAATGTTATACTGTATAGAGCAGTAATAGAGCTTTCCACCTTTTTTCTTTACATATTTGTCAATAAGGGTTCTCACAATAAAAACATTATCTGGTGTTGTTCTCCCTCTTCTGAAACCACTTTGAAATTTCAACGGGATTGAATGTCTCTCTGCCCAGTTCCTTAGTCTATTTGCTAGTATACCCGTATATACTTTCCCCAATGTATCTAATAAAGTAATTCCCCTATAGTTTCCTGGATTTAATCTATTCCTTTTATTTTTGTATATAGGGCATATTATCCCCTCTTTTCATGCTTTTGGACATGCCGTTTCGCTCTCCCACTTCTTTCCAAAATTCATATGTAATACCCGAAAGAGCTCCTGATTTTCCCTTTTTGGCTCATTGTAACAGGTTCCTTATTTCGTGAGTCAAAATTGCCTCATCTAATTCAGGCAGAGTGACACTCAAAACCCCTGAAACAATAATCCCCTCGTGATGAGCTCTCCATTTGTCTTCTTTATTCAATAATTTCTCGAAATACTGGACCCATGTACTATGACTTATGTTGGTCCCCCCAGAACCCGACTTCTTCTTGGTTATTTGATTTATTTTATCCCATACTTTCCTACTGTCATTGTCCTTACACTTTTTATTTATGTCTGCAGCCATCTTTTGTTGCCATTCCGACTTCGTCTTTCTTAACAATTCTCTGTATTCTTCCCGTTTTTTACAAAATTCGTTTCTAGCTACTTGACCACCATCCACTCTGTATCTCCTAAGTACCTTCATAACTTGTGACTTTTTCTTTACACATTCTGTATTATACCATCCACATTTTATATGTGTTTTACTTAGATTTTGCCTCATACATTTTCCTGCCATTCCTATTAAATTTTCTATCCTGGTTAGGGCTTCTTCCACTCTATTCTCTTCTATCAATTTTACAATACCTATTTTCCAAATCTCAAAATTTTCTCCATTGAAGTACTCTCTGAATTCATTCCCTAATTCTTCTCTCCAATGATACCTAGGTATTTTCCTCTCCTTTACGCTATCGTAAACTATCTCTTGCGCTCTTATATCTTGAATCATTAATTTTATAGATACTGGCATACGATTTGCCTCTGCCCAATCCCTAATGCGTATCTCTTTGATAATTTGCAAACTATCCTTACAGCATACAACTAGGTCAATTGTACTGCCCCCATTTTCTACTATATAGGTTAGTTTTCCACTCTCATCGCCGAGCCACCATCCATTTAATATGTAAAGCTCCTCTACCGCGCATAATTCTAGTAGTTTTTCTCCATTTCTGTTACATTCTTTATCCTGGCTATTTCTATTAACTACTAATACCCCGTCCTCAAGTTGACTGTAAACTGGCTTCTTGTCCCCTATCCTCGTGTTAAGATCGCCCATAATAATAATGCTTGCCTGATCATGCGTACTTCTCATGCGTCTAATTTCTGTCGCTAAATTCTCAAAAAATTCATTCTGCGCAAATGGGGAGCTCAAAGGTGGAATATATATAAAAGCTATACATATTTCATTCCTCCAATTGATCCTATCTAATATTCTTATTCAGATTAATTCCTTGAACTCAGATTCTAAGAGCTGTATCCTATCTTTTAAGTTGTTTTTGATTACCACAGAAATTCCGCCCGATATCCTTCCTCTATTGGATCTCCTTGATCCATACTGACTCCATACGATACACCCTTCTATCTTTAAGTCTTTCTTGTAATCAGCCCAAGTTTCTACAAGCCCAAGGATGTCCATTTCTTCCAGTAGCTCTTTAAAGTCTTCATTACCTATTTTGTTCCATATTCCTTCAATATTAACACCTCATACCTTTAACTCTAGTTATTTTTTACTTCTGTGTTCTAAACTCCCTGACTTACTTCTAGTCATTCTAGATCTTTCCACTTCCATTATACTCCCCTCCAGAGAGCAAATAACGTCTTTCTCAGATAGTTCTTCTGTGATATTTAATCTACTACCTGAACCCATCCCCTTCTTCTGAAAAAAGTCTTTTAGACTCACTGACCTACACCTGGAAGTATCCTCAACTCCTCCACGTGGCGCTGGTTTTGACATCCGGCTTGCCTCATCGTTCCTCCCACTGTTATTTAACTCCACGGGGAAGATCTGACGTAGATCGTTGAATCACCTGTCCAGGGTTATCAACCCCAGCACCGCACGTATACTCGGGAATCCCTTGTGTCATCACTCCTTCACCATGCACTTCCGCTGATGACCCAAACTACTTACTTCGTTCTTTGAACATATTACCCAGATCACTGACCGTTTACGTTCTCGCCCAGGTATCTCCTATCACATGCAAGTGGTTTCTTCCTTGCCTGTCGTAAATGGAATTGTAGAACTCTTTGCTCTTGGAGGCTTTTTCTGTCCATAACCCTTTCTATCCAAACTCTGCTGCCCTTCAAGTTCTTCGCACTATTCAAAATTCAGCTTGCCATTAATAAGGCAACAAACTTAATTCTAACAGGTCTTCTTCCCCTATTCTTTCCCATCCTATACAAATTATCTATCTCCCTTTCAGTACAATCAATGCCGAATTTCTCTCTCATTAGCTTAAGGACTGAGTTCATCAATTCCATCTTAGATTCTCCTTCCGTTTCATCCAGTCCATAAATAATAATATTTCTTCTCTTCTCCTCCTCCGTTCTTCTGCTATCTCACCATTGAAATACCTGTACTTGTTCCTCTAGTGCCTTTATCCTCTGATTTATTATAGCTCGTTCTTCCTTGTTTTCTCTTATCTTCACCTTTATTCCTGTCAGATCCTTGGTTATGCTGTCCTTCATATCGTTGATTTGTTGGCACTGTGCTTCGAGCATTTCTTTGGTCTGATCAGCCTGAGAAGCATCGCGGACAACTTCCTTGACTTTCTCCATAACCTCCCATGTCAATGGGCCTGGGTTCGTTTTGATACCTCCGATGACTAATAAAGTAACCACTATAGCTTCCACCATCAACAGTTCTGACAGTCCTATTCCTTTATTAACTAATTTACACTCCGTCTTGATCCACTTTACCCGATTGTACCATCGCCCTATCACACTCTTATATTGCTGCACTGTTACGCCCATACTGCTTTTCCTGCACTTCTGGACCATTCCACGCATGTCTGCTCACTAACTCAGCTCAGCAAAGACTGTATAGAGTAGTAAATAAGTACAGGATTGTGAGCGACTACAAAAAGACCTCAACACTGTTGTGAGATGGACAGCACGGTGTTAATATAAGGTAAGGTCTTCTTTGGATTAATCACATTAACAAGGTTGTAAATAAAGATTACCGATCTCTTGTCCGAATCGTTGGCTGAATAGTCAGCGTACTGGCCTTCGGTTCAGAGGGTCCCGGGTTTGATTCCCGGCCGGGTCGGGGATTTTAAACTTAATTGGTTAACTCCAATGGCACGGGGGCTGGGTGTATGTGTTGTCTTCATCATCATTTCATCCTGATCACGACGCGCAGGTCGCCTACAGGAGTCAAATAGAAAGACCTGCACCTGGCGAGTCGAACCCATCCTGGGATATCCCGGCACTAAAAGCAATACGACATTTCATTTCACCGATCTCTTCATATCATTACAAGGGTATTTAGGGGCTGTAGTAAGGATGGAGTCCACCTCTGTGGTGTAGTGATTAGTGTGATTAGCTGCCACCCCCGGAGGCCTGGGTTCAACTCCTGGCTCTGTCACAAAATTTGAAAAGTGGTACGAAGGCTGGAACGGGGTCCACTCAGCCTCGGGAGGTCAACTGAGTAAAGGTGGGTTCTATTCCCACCTCAGCCATCCTAGAAGTGGTTTTCTGTGGTTTCCCACTTCTCCTCCAGGCAAATGCCGGGATGGTACCTAACTTAAGGCCACGGCCGCTTCCTTCCCTCTTCCTTGTCTATCCCTTCCAATCTTCCCATCCTCCCGCAAGGCCCCTGTTCAGCATAGCAGGTGAGGGCGCCTGGGCGAGGTACTGGTCATCCTCCCCATTTGTATCCCCTGACCCAGAGTCTGAAGCTCCAGGACACTGCCCTTGAGGTGGCAGATGTGGGATCCCTTGCCGAGTCCGAGGGAAAAACCGACCCTGGAGGATAAACAGATTAAGAAAGAAAGAAAGAAAGTAAGGATGGAAAGGAAAGGGCATATAAGTCTCTGGTAAGACCCCAATTAGGGTACAGTTCCAGAGTATGGGACCCACACAAGGTTTACTTGATATGCAAACTGTGAAAGGTTCAAAGGAAAGCAGCATGATTGGTCATGATAATTTCTGTCACATGAGTAGTGTTATGAAAATGTTGCATACTTTGGACTGGAAAGAATTGGGAGTAAGGAGATGAGCTGCTTGGCTCAGTGGTATGTTCTGAACTGTCAGTGGACAGATGGCGTGTAATGACATTAGTTGATGAATAAGCTTGAATAGAGGTTTTAAAGGTTGAAAAGAAGATAAAGATGAAGATGAAGATAAAATTGAAAGTCAAGAGAACAAATTAGGGCAAATACTCATTTATAAGAAGAGAAATTAAGGATTGGAACAATTTATCGAGGGAAATGGTTGATAAATTTCCTAGTTCTTTGCAATTGTTTAAGAAAAGACTAGGTAAACAACTGTTAAGAAATGTGCCATATGGGCAACTGCTCTAAATGTAGATCAATGATGACTGATTGTGAAAGAAAACGAATCAAATAACAGAAGAGCTAGTTTGTGAGTTCATAGCTATGATGTGATGTGTTTTGAAAAATATTGGATGTTATAGCCTCATAAGCTGAAAAATTGAAGTTCTCTTTACACCTGAATGCATGTTTGGAAGACTACTGGCAAAGGGAAGAGAAAATAATTTCCAAGAAGAAACTGATAAATTATTTGAGCTAGATACTGTAATCAACCAGATCAGTGTAAGCTCTCCAGGTGTACTCAAACAAGGTATGACTAGAAAATTTTGCTGTGATTATAAAATTAATATGTCACTTCTATAATATCATTGTGGATACTGGACATTAAAACTGATTCTTAATTTTTGATTGTGAAAAGTGCTAGATTTTTGTAAATATCACAAAATCAATTTCACCTCTTAGGAACTATTTTGTTAATCTTCCTTATTACATCAGAACTGTGTAATACACAATAAAAGAGTAGTAGAGTAGCTTTATGTTGCATTCACCTCTGTCAACAGGAAAACACAAGCCTTAACTGTAGCCTCCATTAGAGGCTGCAGGCTATGGGCAGAATGTAGAAGAAAGGATGATAATTTCTTCTGTAATTAAGAACAGATAAACACTGAACATCAAGACATGCAACTGAAGTGTATTAGCTTGGTTCATAGCTCATTCTTCTTCTGAGAAGAGTTCCATTATCTTCAGCTATACCTACTTATAAACATCCAACCTTATTTATTCAAATCCAAACTGCTCTTCAAAATTCAGGAATACTTCATTCTTGAGTTTGAGTGTATCATGTTTGCCAGAGCCTCATCTTCATCAATGCCAGGGGGGAGAGATGAACAAGTGGCATTGCTACTGGCTTCTCACAAAGGCAGCCAATGAGTGTAGGATTTATGAAATGGAAAGTCAAATTCCTGTGCCTCAGATTCCACATAAAACTGGAAATCCCATGGGTACAATCATAACATCAACAGTCATGTAAAGATAAAAGTTTCTCTTCAACTGTGCCCTCTTTATTTCCATTGTTCCTTTTGAGGTTAATCACACAACAATATCCAGATGTCTTATTTTGAGAGAGAGAATTACAATAAAAATGCTATGAGTTAATCCACATTTAATTTTATTGATGTAATTGTTTTAAAATATAATTTCGAAGTTCACCATAGTACGTTTTAATGTATTCTTTTACTATCTTTTTCATCAAGTTAAATATTTAGTCCAAGTTATTCCTTATATTAATCCACTGTTTCTCACATACTTCAATACAACCAGCAACAGAAATCATCTTCTTGTCTAATAAGTGAAGAACTGCAGCACTGATTCAACTTGCATTATTTTCTGATCTTCTTTCTCATCGACTCGGGATACCTTAAGCAGAGATCTGGTAACCACATGCTAAAAAAATGGGAAAATATAGATGCAAATATGAACTGACACCTTGAAAATGTGAATGTGCTCTTTGAAATAAAGTTCATTAAAATCAAAACACAACAACAAACTAACAAGGGAACGTCACCAGTTTTCCTAAAAGAAGAAATAAAACATGTAGATGGACATTAAAATATAGGGGTAGTGAGATCTAAGTCAAGAAAGAAAAGTGGGCCGAATATTTAGAAGGACAAGGAAGAGAATGGGAAGAAAACAGCAGCATACAACAGGGGATATACAAAGCACAGTGAAATGTCTGGGTATTTACTTTGATCTGAGATAGTTTGGCTTCAAGTTGTTAAGTGACTGTTCAGAGCCTGTGGCTGCAGTAGACTAAACTGATATATTTACACAAATGGCAGAAATTTAGGTGTTGTTCTTATTTGCCCCAATAATATGGCAAAGTACTCTGGAACTCGAATGTGAGAGAAAGAAGTATACTACATAAAATTTTTCTAGAAGAAATTTTTAGGATAACATAGTGATTTAGATATGCCTAAGACAAACCACTTGACTAATAACTGAACATAATTGAGAAGACAGTGAAACTCATGGAAAGAAAAACAAGAGGAGGAAATTTATCATAAGATCATCACAACGATCATAAAAACAGTCAAATATAAAAATTTAACTTCAGCGGTGGCCTCTGATAACAGAAATTTTAAGATGTGTGCAGCATAGATTTGTGAAAGTTAAGAAACACAAAATGTTTCAACAATATCTAGACCTAGCGTAGGCGGATAACGAACATTCTTGAACATTTAGCTATGATTTGAAAATTCAGGAAACTTAAGATAGCCATGTCTTTTTCTCAATTATTATTCCTCTGAATAAGAACTAGTAGCAAATTTAAAATGCATCTTAATGCACATTTCAAAGCCTGCAATAGCATTAAAATATTCCATGTGGTGCCAAAGAAACAAATTTAAGAGATGTGGATTTGGACAAGAGAGCACTTAGAACATGATTCACTAGTAATAAACATTACTGATAGTGACGCATCAGGTAGGTTGGTTTTAGATGCTGAATTTCCTTTTATTCCATTTTATAATGATTTCATCAAATTTCATCTATTTCAGGCACATTTGTGCATAATAATTCTGATAATTTCTGTCACTTATGTTCAAAGTTCACAAATTAACATTGGTTTTATAGTCAAACAAATTTTCCAGATGCATTCAATATTCATGATTCATTCTTATGTACACATCAGCTTAAATATGACCAATGCTCATTGGATGACCTCCATGGAAAGTATCAACATACCTTATATTTTCTGTAACAAAATTTATCTTTTTACCATTCAAATTTAAAACTGTTACCATGTTCTGACGACTACTTCCTGATTGAATACATTCCATGGAAATACTGAACTAATTCAGTCACTTGATATGTATATCTAATTAATGGAAAGAGACAATCAGGTGAATGCCAAGTCATATACAGAAAGATGGGAACATTGGAAGGAACACATAATAGGATAAACACAATGAAAGTTCAGTGTGGGGAAGAGGGAGAAATAGAAAGAGGACAGGACAAGGACAGTCTCCATGTCTTCGAATATATTACCTCTCTCCTCATTCCCTGGATTAGCTCGGGCTCCAAAGGTATAAGAAGAATTGGTCACAGTCGGTGCTTTACTATTCTTTCTGAAACTCAGTTTCCTTTTGAAAACAACCTTCTTCTTTCTTTCGTTTTTTTTTTTTTGTTTCTTTTTTTTTCCTTCCCCTCTGACTCACTAGGCCTATCACAGTCAATTTTCCTTCTGTTGGAGTGAGCATCCATAGCCTTTAATAGTCCCCTACTTTACCTACAAGGCAACAGGTGCATTTTATACCTACTGCCAGGTACTGACTAAGGATGATCATCTTAGAGTACACCTTTACAGCTGCTTCACTGAAGTAGTTCTTCTGCTTTGTCTACTGTTGGGATGGTAGTTCTCTTCTACCATCCAAACCATTGACCATCTTCTCCTGTAACGCTGTAAAGGGGTTCTTACAAGGTATTATAAGCTGGGCCTGCTAGCCCCAGACTTTTTAGAGAGGTTTTACTTCTCTATCACTCACCCTTTGTCCTGGTTTGTGACAAGCAGAGCCTGGCTACCTAAACATTGTACCCACATTGATGAGGAAGAATTTGAGGAGGATGCAGATGAACTACAAAATGGATACAGCCATGTTTGGATGAGGTGAATGTGGAGTTGTGAGAGCAGCAGGAGAGGTGGGGAAACAATGATTATATGGGGGATGAGAGTTGCATGGAAAGAGAAGAAGACACCAGAGAAAGGAAGTGTAAAAACAAATGGGGAGTCATCCTAATGTGACATTGTGCAAAGAGTTTTGAAAAGATTCTGGACAGACAGATTCAAATTAAAGTAGAAGCAGGTCTGAGAGAAGAACAGCATGGCTTCACACCAGAAAGGTCTGTAGTAGATCTTATCTTTGCAGTAAGACAACTATAAGAATGGCATTATGAATATGGAAAAGATCTACTGACAGTCTCCTTGGACATTGAAAATACATATAACAGCATACGCAGAAGCAAAATGTTCAAGGCCCTGAAAACAAAGGAGTTGAGAAACAATCTATATGGAGGGTGAAGGGGATGTATCAGGGGAGTGTGAGTTGTGTGAGAGTAGGAGGAGAGAGAACAGATTGGCTAAAAGAGGATAATGGTTTTAAATAACAGAGTGAACTCTCACCATTACTTTTCATTGTAGTAATAACCAAGAGTGTCAGAGAAAATTTAGGAAGAAAAGATGGAAGTAATGGTGTTTGCAAATGATTTCATGGTGTGGGGAAAATGGAAAAGAAAATTTGGAAGTATCTGAATGTTAGGGATGAAAGCGTACAAGAATACAGCATGAAATTTAACCCTCAAGTACACGCGCCAGATCTTAGGACGCAGACACACGCGTGGGGGTGCTTTCCACCCCACATATCATTGTATTGTAAAATATGAATTACTGTATTAATTGGATATTTTAAGATAAATTATGTACGAATGACTCTTTCTGCAGGGATCCAGCCAGAAGGTACAAGAGCGGGGAGAGCACAGGAAAGTTATTTGTACATTTCACTAGGAAATAGAATGACCTGGGGTGGATTCCACCCCATACGCGTGTGTTTGAGGGTTAATATGAAGAAGAGTGAGATGGTGCTCACAGTCAGGAAGAAGGATAGGCCAACAAATGTAGTAACAACTAGTTGGGAACAACCAAAAAACCTGGAAAGCTTCTAGTATCTAGGCAGCTTAATACACACAAATAAAGAAATTATAAGGAAATAAGTGAGCAAGGAAGACAAGCACAAACATTCCTCAAAAATGTTAGAAGCTTAATGTAGAGTAAAGATGTCCCACAAAACGGCAAAAGAGTGATATACCAATCTCAATACTAACATATGCTTCAGAAATTTGGGTAATGAGGGAACAGAGAGAAATTAGGAGTCAGTCTAGTGAGAAGAATAGGAGTAACAATAATGGATAAGAGATGAGAAGGTTACAGAACTAGTGCAAGTGAAACCATTGCAGGGTAGGACAGAGGAATCAAAGCTTACATGATATGGACATGTGAAGAGAATGGAGAAGAACAGGATACCCAGAAATACCATGAGATGGGAGTGGAAGGCAAAAGACAAAGAGGAAGACTGACAGGCAGATGGCTGAAAGCAGTGGAGGAGCAACTGAAGAAAACAGCAGGGGGAGTGGACCAAAGTGATGACAGAGAGATGGCATGAAGACAGAAGATAATGGAGTGGCTTATGTTCTAAACAGACCTGGCCAGTGATGGACGCTGTGCAAACACTGAGCTTTCTAATAATGGTATGTTGAAAAATGAACAATTTTGCAGCTTGAAGCAAAGTCCTTCTGAATAGTAGTTACCTTGTTTGTGTGTGAGAGAGATAGAGGCAGGGAGGGGGAGCGTGCATACTCGCATGTGTGTAAACCTTTGCTAAAAGTGTGTACTCATGTGATGGTAACAAAGAAGATTTATCATTCTTCACCATTTGACCCTGACCTACACTTCCCATTCAGATTAGGGATGAAATAATATTACTGCTGCTTCCACTTATTTTCTCCAAAAAACATTTATATAATCTTAATGGATATCTGGTGTTGTTCCCTTGCCATACATTAATAATGGAAATTTCACAAAATATCATAAAATATTGTATTAAAATGTAAGACATGTAAGACACTAATGGGTAGATTTGTTTGCTGATTTAAATTGTTGACTCATACACTCACAGTTACATGTAAGACATGCAAAAATAAAAAAAGAGGCAAAAAGTGAAAATTGCAATATATTGAAGACATGTTTTGCTACATTTTACTTTTCACCTATTAAATTTGTTTTCAGGAAAACAATCAAAATTTCACCCAGATATGATAGCTCATAAAATGTATCTTGAATGACTAGTAGCAAATAAATCACCCTCACATTGAATGGAATATGAGGTTTATTAGTTGATTCTATAAAATTGAAGTTTCTGTGTTATACTGGTGGATATGGATAATGCTATTCCCTCTTTCCCTATTGAAACTTTATTAAACCATCACCAGCTGATAGATGATGGAAGGCTTCACAGCACATCCATTATCAGTTTGAATGGCAGAACATTTCAACATTTAAACAATATGAAAGAATTAAATACCTCAGTGTAACATATGCAAATGAAATTGTTCTGGATAAAAACAAAATAAACAGGTAACCTTTAGAAAAAGATATCAATTATTTAGCAGTCTCTGATCTCCTAAAACTGGACCAGAAAATAAATATTATTAACCAATATATTTGTCCCAGCACTATCTGTCTCTTGCAAAGTACTCCACTCCTTTCTTGAGGATATTGAAAAACTTCTCTGAACAACAGTAAAACAAATAATTGTTTTTTCCCTATGATTGTCCAAGTCACATGATTGATTTCTCTAGAAATGTTCATGGTTTTGGTAAAAGCAGACTAGGAAAAACATATTCAGCACTTCAATATTGACAAAATATTATTCAGAGTAGACAAACATCTACAAGCTTGTCGAGGCCTAAATGAAGAACTCATGGAAGTCTTAACTCATTTGATTTTGGAATACAGTGCAGAGAATTTTTAAAAATCAGAAAGAAAAGAAATGATGTTAGAAATTGGTCTTTCAAGCCTGTCATCAACTTCCTCTTAAGGGCAAAGATGTCAAAGTTTATAAGGAGAACCCTGAAACGAACTTACGGATAAACAACAAGAAAATCTATCAACATCAGAATGAATGAATATAATCAAGATGTCATGTAATGTTGTAGCCATCAGTTCAGTCCTAGGAAGGACCCAGAACATGACAGCATGCAGACATCAGGGTTGTTCTGAGCCAAAGACTCTGGGACATGTACTCGGATTTTTTTCTAAGGGGAAATTACTCTGGAATTCTCAACACAACAAAATATGTTCTTCTACTGCAATGCCTCTATGCAAAGAAAAGTGGGGGGTGTATGAGGAGGTAGATCATACCTCAGAGAACGGAAGTAAGAGAAGAGCAGACATTATAGCAATTGATAGCAGGAATGAAAAAGAAGTAATTCTAGATCCCACAATAAGAATTTAGGAGAACATTCCACAAGTTGCCAAAGTCACTGTAGAAAACGTGACCATTTACAGCCCATGTATACTTCAATTAGGCTTAAGTAAGAGATATAACCTACCTGTTCATGCATGGGAGGTGAAAGATCTCCTTTTGGGACTCGGGATACATGATTTAAAATTTACAAACATGTTCTTAAAATCATTAGGTATATGTAGTCAGACAGTACAACATCTTTGCATCAATATCTTGAAAGTTTCCTGTATAAATCTATATAACCATATACATAACCACTATTTGTAGCCATCAGTTTAGTTCCAGGAAAGACCCAAGACATGAAAACATGCAGACATCAGGGTTGTTCTGAACCAAAGACTCTGGGACATGTTCTCAGATTTTTCTCTAAGTGGGGTTAATTCAATAGATGTACAGTATATAACTTCTTGTATTGAAGGCAAATGGATATAATTTAATGTGTCACTTTTTATATATCGGTACTATATTATAGAAGGGCATACAAATATGATACAGCCCATCCTGCAAAAATAAAAATTCAGGCCTCCTCAAATAAAATGTAAAACCTAGGAATAAATAGGTATTAATGTAATTACAGCAGGTAGAAACCAAACCTTATGGCACAACAACCCCAAAGGGCGAAGGTCTATCAAGCGACCGCTGCTCAACCAGAAAGCCTGCAGATTACGAGGTGTCGTGTGGTCAGCATGATGAATCCTCATGGTGCCATTCTTGACTTTCTAGATCGGGGCCACCATCTCATCATCAGATGGCTCCTCAATTGTAGTTATGTAGGTGGAGTGGACCTTGAACCAGCCTTCAGATCAAGGTAAAAATCCTTGATCTGGCTGGGAATCAAACCCGGGGCCTCTGGGTAAGAGGCAGGTATGCTATCCCAACACCACGTGGCACGGCAGGTAGAAGTAATGCAATTTATTGTCAAGTTATATAAATAAAGGGAACATTCATTATTGTAAGATTATTAAAACGTAAGTAACATATTTTATTTAACCGTCTCCATGGTGAAACAGCTAAGCTGCTGAACTGCCAACCATCAGGACCTGGGTTCAATTTTCAGCTCCACCATGAATTTTAGACTGACTGGAGAATTGGGAAAGGGGTCGTACTTGCCTCATGTTATCAAGCGGTGAATATAAGGAGCAGAGAAAAGAAACTGGCCATCCTATCTCAAGGAACTCCTGGCTGAATATGCCTGACTGAGCGCTGAACTGAGCACTCAACAAAGAAACAGATTTTATTTAAAAATTAAACATATTAAATATGTTAAATGACAATTATGCATACTCTGTCAGATGCAGCCTCGTCTTTCCCCAACCATCAAGTGTAATCTGTATTGATGCATGTTTCATGCTAGAATTGGCCAGTTCAGTGATAAGAAGTACAAGAACAAACAGCATTGAGTGCTAGTGGAATGTAAGCAGGAGAATATGTATACTCAGAAATGAGTAGCAGACAGTGAAGTATGTTATGGTTGTTGAAATTCAGTAATAATAAGCACATTCTTCTATCTGCTAAGCTCACCAGGCAAAAAGTTAGTCACCCCTGGAGAAATCATTACAAGCATCATTCAATACCGTGTAACTCGCCTCTGGACTTGATAATCACCTGGATTCGGTTAGGAAGTGAGTCAACAAGGTTGTGTAGGTACGTTGCCTCCAGTTTAAGCCACTTGTTGAGGATTTGATCGCGCAATTCCACCAAATTGCGGGCATGCTGATGTCGGCATTTTACTCGCTGTTCCAACATGACCCACAGATTTTCAATGGGGTTCAATTCCGGTGATTTTGAAGGCTAATCGATATGTAATAGGGTGGAGGAGAGTTCATAAAACCACCAAATATGTGTCCAGCCCGATGAACTTTGCTGTTCGCAAATGTAAAGACAGGAACTTTCCACCTAATCAATACATTTATTCTATTATAAAGTACTTGAAACGTGCTAATATGTCAGTACCAGTTTTGACCCTTTTAGTGGGTCATCTTCAGCTGAAGAACCTATCGTCTTAATAATAACTTATAATGCTAAAACACAGCTTGTCCTAATTATGAATGACTCATGCTAACTTAAGGTGATGTATTGTGGTGATAAAATATGATTGTAAAATGGTTTTTAAAAGTCTGCAAAGTTCACAAGTTTATTTTGATGCTGATCTTGATGTTCACTCATTTAAATCAGTGTTGTGTTGTTGACACTCATTTAAAAATATTTCAATGTTGAGCTGGTAAAATATTACAGTACTATGTTAATTACAAATGATTAATGTTAAAATAATGATATGTTGTGATAATAAAACATGCTTGAAGGAGTAACTTTGACAGTCTAGAAAGAAGAAGAATTCTATATCAATATGGATCAGTTCGCTAATCCAAATTTTAATCTGAACCTGATCACAGGAAAAGCAAACATCCTTTTTAATGCCAAGGGAGTCAACAAACAAAAGCGAAAACACACAAATGAAACCTCCAATAGATATGCTCTGCCCTACCCCAACTCCTCCCCAAATCATCTCCTTGGCCCCACTACTTCCCCCCTCCAGTGCCGCAATAGCTAGTCCTCGGTGCACACAAAGCAGTGCATGGCATGCTCCCGACTAGCGCACAAGGACAGGCTAAGCTAGCAGTAAGTACCGGTAAAACACACACTGATATTTAAAACACGCTCCATAGACATTCTCTATTAGTAAAATTCTTTTCTCTTTTTCCACCAGATCCTTTGACACAATACAACGAAGGTGAGTATGAAGAGGGGAACATTTGCACATAAGTTAACAGAACTTCAAAGCCCAACAAATTGACTCTAAGATGAGCTTATGAAGACGTTATACAAGCTCATCAACATACATCATCATACAATAATAAATCTCCTACTGACGCAGAATTTATAAATACAGCACTACGTAACTTAGCAATAAGGGATTTAAAATAGGTGTATAACATTGAAACAATGGATTGAATGAGTGAGAATATGTAAAAACATCAAAAACAGTGTTTTAACGGACTGGTGAACTTTCTAGACTGTCAAAGTTACTCCTTCAAGCATGTTTTATTATCACAACATATCATTATTTTAACATTAATCATTAGCAATTAACATAGTAATATTTTACCAGCTCAACATTGAAACATTTTCAAATGAGTGTCAACAACACAACACTGGTTTAAATGAGTGAACATCAAGATCAGCATCAAAATGAACTTGTGAACTTTGCAGACTTTTAAAAACCATTTTCCAATCATATTTTATTACCACAATCCATCACCTTACGTTAGCATGAGTCATAATTAGGACAAGCTGTGTTTTAGCATTATAAGTTATTATGAAGATGATAGGTTCTCCAGCTGAAGATGATCCACTAAAAGGGTTGAAACCGGTACTGACAAATTAGCATGTTTTAAGTAGTTTATAATAGAATAAATGTATTGATTAGGTGGAAAGTTCCTGTCTTTGTATTTGTGAATACTTTAACCATCAATACAGACAATAAAATTAATAGATTATAATAAGAACTTTGCTGTTGTCATCTTGAAAAATTGGGCTATCAATAATGTAATCATCATGCAGAAGTTGACTGAAAGGCAACACCAAAT
This sequence comes from Anabrus simplex, assembly GCF_040414725.1. Classification (NCBI taxonomy): domain Eukaryota; kingdom Metazoa; phylum Arthropoda; class Insecta; order Orthoptera; family Tettigoniidae; genus Anabrus; species Anabrus simplex. The sequence goes on along the minus strand of NC_090265.1, from coordinate 1,050,036,154 downwards.
CTTCCAGAATGTTTAAATAAACATGCTGGTTCACGTTAGTGGTCACCTCAGTGAGCGGGCCCAATCCATGATACAAGAAACACCCCCAAAACACCACAGACGCACCGCTTGAACCTGATCTTGCACACATCCTGGATGAATTGCTTCATTTGGCCTTTGGTGCTCTTGATGACAAGCATCATTGGAATATAGGCAAAAATGTCATTTGTGAGACCACATTACTTTCCACCAGTCAGCTACTGTCCAAGTTCAATGATTTCTAGCCCATTAAGACACACATCTTTATGTGCCTATGTGAGAAATGGCCTCTTGCGAGGAGACCGACTCCAAATGTTCATTGCATGTTACATTTAAAAATAAGTGCGTGTATGCATAAACCTATCCTTTCTTATGATTTACACCTATGCACATAGTGACTATTTGCAAGCTATTCCTCATATTTAGCCATTCCTGGCCATTTTCGCAATCAGTTTTTAGCTACTTTTTTTCATTAAGCATTGGCAGCACTGTTTGTATATTGACACAACCATCATAACCCTGACCATGGCGTTTAATTAATAAGATGACAAAGATGTTGATTCCCATAGGGAACTTGAAATATTTGTTCTGAATGAGTAAGTTTATAATACCAGTATAGTTGGTCTGTTATTGGATATTATCAATTTTCCAGCTAACTCATTCCTGGTTGCCAGCGTTTCGCCCCAGTGTGCTAAGCTGGGCTCATCAGATGGTAAATAGCACACCTACCAAGACGCATGGCTAGTGCATACCGTGGAGGCCACTGCATAGGCTACTTGGAGCCACCAGCAGTACCAATGCACTAAGAGAGCACTCATTTCTACATCTGCTTCGGCATTGTTGCAGCTAATGTCCCAAAACTCTACACACACATTCTCAATACTGATGTGAATCTTCACTCCCCAGTTTGACATGCACAAGTTGATTACAGTGCCACCAGTGGCCTTCAAACTCGTCACCAGAGATCCCGAGCAACCTTCTGTACACGATACATAGTTTGGCTATCAAAGACATGTACTCCCAACATTCCTATTGTAGATACCATAAAAATAGTAAGAATTTAATGAAACACAGCAAATTAAGTAAGGTGGAAATTGAAGAATTTTTAACATTACTAGAATTTACCTTAGAAAATAACTATTTCATTTGTGACAAAGAAATTTAGAAACAATCTAGAGGCCTAGCAATGGGTTTGCTGCCTTCAAGTATTTAAATGAACGTATTCATGGATTACATGGATTATAATAAAATAGTGGATAAAGTAGATGGACTGATTATATGGTTAAGGTACATCAATGATATATATGTTATTATCGATGAACAAAAGGAAAAACCTGATGGATTATTAGAGTATACTTTGAATAAACAAGTGCATTTTATGATAGAATATGAGAATGATGGAACTTCTGAGTTATTTGGATTTAACAATTACTAGAAATTTTGGTCATTTTGATTTTCAAAGTTTCAGAAAGGAAACAGATACTATTATCAGAAATGACTCCAATCGTCCAGGTCAACATACAAAAGGCAACATTTTACAGCTTAATTAATAGAGAGAAAATAATAATCCACCAAATTGCTCATAACAATGGACACTCCACAAAATTTAACAATATAATGATAAATAAAGTGAAAAGTGAAACAAAAACAACTTTCGTTAAAGTTCGAAAGGAAAAAAAGAAATTTGCAGTGCTAACTTTTTGAAATAAGCAACCTTACCAACTGGCTGAAATTTTCAGAAAAAGGAACATCAGTATTGCACACAAAACTGATAATACACTACAGTCCTGTTAATCCAAACTCAGTTAATCCGAAAGTCCGGTTAATCCGAACTGAAATATTCATTTTTTTAAATCTCCTTATTGAAATGAAAGAACATATTATAGAATGAAGATTTACTTGCATTTTATTAGTCATATTTTACTAGAATAACTTAATGTAAACATAATTACACATCATAAACCATCAATCACTGGTCATTTATCTTTACAAAGTCTGTGAGTTTCTTTTGCCGTAGTGATTAGAACCTACTCGAAGATGCAGTGTTAAACCAGCGTCTCATAAACATCACCTCAGTGGGGAGTGGGCATAGCAGTGGAATGTTGCTCGACGTAACGTACGGCAAGTTCTAAGGCGGCCACGGGATCTGAATGTGACACTAGTTGTTCATTGTGGTCTTCTTCGTCATCACTCTGTTTATTAATGTAACTGCTAAGGAATGGACATTTCAAATTACAGTATGTACTGTACTGTATTGTAGAAACTATTTTCCTCAGACAGTTGAGGCGCTAGCAGGTTCGATCCTGGCTCAGTCCGATGGTATTTGAAGGTGCTCAAATATGCCAGCCTCGTGTAAGCAGATCTGCTGGCACGTAAAAGAACTCCTGCGGGAGAAAATCCCGGCACCTAGGCATCTCCGGAAACCGTAAAAGTATTTATTGGGACGTAAAAACAATAACATTATTATTCGAAAATATTTCCGGTTAATCCGAAAATTTTGTAATCCGAACAGACTCCGGTCCCTATTAGTTTGGATTAATGAGACTACAGTAATACTAATGAGATAATTTTCAATTCCGATAAAACTGAGAATAAATGTAGATTTAAATCAGGAATTTACAAATTGACATGTCAAACATGTAGGCAGCGATATACTGCATAGGGCAGTCTGGGAGAAGTTTGGCTATAAGGTACAAAGAACATGTTAATGCAGACAAACTTCAAAGATATTCGGCAGTGGGAGAGTATATGACTGAAAATAATAAATTTACAGACATTTCTAATGACATGAAATTAATACATTCAGCCAAAAAGGGAAAATACGTGTATGTTTTAGAAAGTTTAGAAATTTACCTGGCTCAAAAAAAATCAATTTGAATCAAGTTTATATGAAAGAAGTACAGATGAGAACCTGTTGTATAAACTAGCACTTAATTATTTAAGGAAGAAGAGAAAAAAAGAAAAAGATACAACTTGAACATCTTAAATTTATTTAGGTATTCTCATTCAACATCATCAAAATTTTAAATTGTATTTAATAATAATTTTCATATTTTAATAATGTTTGTTTATTCATTGAAATGTGAATTTTGAATTCAATGTGAGTGAATTATGAAGGATGAATGATGAATACTACTTTAAATTTTGGACTAAAAAAAAGATACTGTTATATTGTTTATATTCTTTGGACTTCACTGATGAAGGAAATGTACTATGTTCCTGAAATATGTGTGAATAAATAATTTTCAATTATAAAAAGTGTATTGTCAAGGTGGACCAAACACATACTGATTTAAATTGTTTTTAGTAGCTTTAGACAAGTCAGTACAGGATCAAATCAAATACCTATTATGGTTAAGTTTATCAACAATTAATAACTAGTTTGAAATGAATGAATACTGATCTGCATTTAGGGCAGTTGCCCAGGTGGCAGATTCCCTATCTGTTGCTTTCCTAGCCTTTTCCTAAATGATTTCAAAGAAATTGGAAATTTATTGAACGTCTCCCTTGGTAAGTTATTCCAATCCCTAAATCCCCTTCCTATAAATGAATATTTGCCCCAGTTTGTCCTCTTGAATTCCAACTTTATCTTCATATTGTGATCTTTCCTACTTTTATAAACGCCACTCAAACTTATTCGTCTACTAATGTCATTCCACGCCATCTCTCCTCTGACAGCTCGGAACATACCACTTATAATACCAATATAAATGGTCCGTTATTGGACATTGGACATACCACTTAGTCGAGCAGCTCTTCTTCTTTCTCTCAATTCTTCCCAACCCAAACTTTGCAACATTTTTGTAACGCTACTCTTTTGTCGGAAATCACCCAGAACAAATCAAACTGCTTTTTTTTTGGATTTTTTCCAGTTCTTGAATCAGGTAATCCTGTAAGGATGTAAAGGAGAGGGCATATAAGTCTCTAATAAGACCCCAACTAGAGTTTGATTTCAGTGTGTGGGGCCCTTACCAAGAGTACTTGACTCAAGGAATGGAAAAAATTCAAAGAAAAGCAGCTTGATTAGTTGCGGGTGATTTCCGACAAAAGAGTAGCATTACAAAAATGTTGAAAAGTTTGGGCTGGGAAGACCTGGGAGAAAGAAGACGAGCTGCTCGACTAAGCTGTGTGTTCTGAGCTGTCGGTGGAGAGCATGTGGAATGACATTAGTAGACGAATAAGTTTGAGTGATGTTTTTAAAAGTAGGAAAGATCACAATATGAAGATAAAGTTTGAATTAAAGAGGAAAAATTGGGGCAATGTTTATAGAAAGAGGAGTTAGGGATGGGAATAATTTACCAAGGAAGATGTTCAATAAATTTCTGAATTCTTTTCCATTTTTAAGAAAAGACGTGATAAACAACAGGTAAGGAATCTTCCATCTGGCCAGTTAACCAAAGTTCCTTCGTCAGAAAAGAAAGGTAGAAATTCTTTTTCACGTTCTCTCTACCAATAGTATGCTGTCCTGAGTGCCAACATGTTCCTTTCTAGGAGTATAGACCCAAGTATCTTGGCAGATTCCTTTGCAAACCAAGATCTAGAACTAAGTCATTTAACGCACATTGCTCGAAAAATTTGGGTTCTTTCCCAGCAACGTCTGGTGAGAATTTGCAGTTAAAGGTAGCACCAGCAATTTTTGCCTCATCTTCAGAAGAAGAGCCATCATATAATTTTTCCAGATACTGTGGTACTGGTACATCAGGACCATAAGGAACAGGTAGAATTGTGGATGAAATACTGCTTGGATACACAATCTGCTTGGATACACAATCTCACTTTTGTTCCTCCTGTTAAAACCCTTCACATTCACAAAACAGTAGTAGTGAGAACTGTGGTCTGCTGTTCGCTCACCGTTCACCCACTAACTGCTCTACACAGGTCCAACAGACTTTATAAGGTGCTCACTGCTCGTCTTGGTCTCCAAGTTTGATGTCATAGTAGGCATAGTAGGCCTTTCTGGTGAACTCTGTTATATTGTGCCACTGTTTTATAAGCACAGAACTTCCACACACATAGCAGAATATATCTAGACTATTCATTCAGCCACAATGTGACATATTGATATAAGATCAATGATTAACACATTCTATCACGCATATACAGGACACTACCTATTCTCATTAGCAAGCGAAGTACGACCCAGTCTAAAGTGCAGAAAGAACTACAATGGAAACCTACTGTGTTGCAATCACAATAATTATGAACTTGGATTTCCCACCTAATCAGTACTTGATTCATTTCTGATGTATTTACATTACAAATACATTTAACGGTACTGGTTTTGGTCTCTATTACAGGCCCTCTTCAGCTGATGAAGAACCTTATTTAATAAAACAACATATACAATAATATTAAAAACATTACTTATTTCTAAGACTATTATAATACAGTTTCTAATAAACCTCCATCAGATTATAGTTATAAAGTTTCAGGTCTAAAATTGTCTAAAAGTTCATTTGCACTGTTCTTGAATACATTAGGTCTATTCTATTGAATAATGCATATATTGGTCATGATCTCTAGTATGAAACATGAAGTGTCACTGGTATTATTATTATTATTATTATTATTATTATTATTATTATTATTATTATTATTATTATTATTATTATTATTTATTTATTTATTCATTTATTCACTGGGGCCATCAAGGACCATGCTAATTCTTGTTACTTTTGGCAGTGAACTCTGATTTCTCTTCAGCCCAGAAATCCCTCATTCTTTCTGAGTGGGCCTGATTGCGTTCCTCTGTCCAAGGGGCACTGTGTCTTCTTTTTGGTTGTTCGTCTTGGATTAGCCCGTCTGTCACTATTTACAAACACTTGATGAATTGTACAGTTCTATACTAAAACAGATGCACGTTTTTAAAAATATATTTTAAATGATGCAAACTTTGGTAAAATTAGTTAAAATCTTCTTATCGCTATATCTGAGTCTTGTCTTGTGGATTTAATTGTTCAGTGTTTTGAAGGAAAATTGTGAGAACATCCCTTTGATTTGTTTTATGTAAATTGTGATCTGTTGGAAGCTGGCACTGAGTTGTGTTGCAATGTTCTCCTGTTGTGTCCAGCCGGTCGCTTGCATCTTGTTAGGAGTGTGTTATGCACTCTGCAAAATGCTAAATGTATTTGTAATGTAAATACATCAGAAATAAATCAAGTATTAATTAGGTGGGAACTCCAAGTTCATAACTGTGATTGTTGGAACTATCAATACGGATTAATGAAGCCAATAAACTACTTACTGTGTTGTACAGTATTGTCAACTCAAAGCTGTGAGTGTGATTATACAGAGTTGCTGGATGGCTTCAGGAGTTCATATTAATAAATTCAGAAAAATTATTCAAGGCAACACTTCTCCTAATAATGTAAAGTATGAAATGGTGTGCGTGCGTGCGCGCGTGCGTGTGCGTGTGTGTGTCTAAGAGAAGAAATTTCAGATTCTTAAAGAAATATGTTGTGATAACACCAGATTCTGTTTCAGGATGCAAAAGCCATCTTATAAATCAATACAGGATGGCAGAAATGAAACCATTTCAGGACAGTGTAATATTAATAATAATATAATTACACAAAGGTGTTCGTCAAAGAGATGGATCTCTCCGCTTCTGTTCAACTTGGTTTTAGATAAAGTCATCAGAGAGTGGGAAAAGGATATCACAGGCATAACCATCGGGACTGGTGGGAAAAAAATCAAAGTGAAATGCTTGGCTTTCACAGATGACCTAGCTATCATCACTAAGAACAAGGAGGAAACTAAGTATGCTATTGAGACATTACACAGAATAGCATCACAGGCAGGCCATCAGATATCGTTTGAGAAAACCAAGGCATATGCAGAATTTTCAGCAAAAGTGCAAGAAAGATAAAATTGAAACGGCATATGGGACGATTTCACATATACTGTATCTTTCTTTAAATGCTTCTTCCTTGGGGATTGGACAGTTTGGTCAATACAGAAAGGGCTTCAAAACATCAGAGGGCATTTAGATTGACATGAGATCACTACAATAAATTAGTAATGTCAAGTAACGTAATGTATCCACACAGATGCACACGAGATGCTGTCAGTTGGTACGATTCCTATTCACATCTATTTACAAACTAAAAGCACACATAACCTTAACCACTGCTGTCACAACAAAACACTCACATCACAATCCGCCATTCTAAAAAAATGCCAATCACTGCACGTTGAGATACAACCTTGAAACACAGTTGAAACAGTTGACTACCGACTGCCTGCATCGGCATGTCAGTTAACCACAACATGTGTTCACCAGTGAAACTCTCCTTTCACCGTCAAGATCGTCTCCTTATATATGTCCTGGCCAGGCTTCCAAAAAGATACGTTACAAGAAATACCTTCTCGAAAACTCTAGAGTGCCCAATACACAGACATAGTGTACAGAATATTCTCAATCGTTCTCATCTACCTATTATCATTCTGGAAGTTACACTGTGTTTCACAATTATGGATTATAAATTATATATACAGGTTCTTACATTAATTGAACTGATATAAATGTCTATATACAGTGCATGTTTCATGACATAACCTCACAAACAATGCGACTGTATCGTATGTACATATGGTGTATTAATAATACTAATACTAAATGGATGTAAACACTTCATAAATATACATTACAAGTATTAATAATAACCATAGCAGTGGCGGTTCGTGACATTTTACTCTGGCAGGGCTGTGCCGTCATCTCCTCCCCCCCCCCCCCTTCCAACGGCCCAGTTTTCACTGTCCAGCACCACGATAATTGTAGATGAAATATAATAATAATAATAATAATAATAATAATAATCCGATGACACTGGCTAAACACTGTATGTATCTTCTTCCGATGCAGAACGATCACGTAGCGAAAATACGATTTCTGTACATAAAAACCGTACTTACACATCGTGCCTTGAAGTTCCACCTTCTGGTGGTATTTCTTGGGATGCGCCTTTTTACCACTTCGTCCAAAACAGCAGTTCGTTTCGCAGATTTTGAAAAAAATTATGAAAACCCTTCTAAATTACTAAAAAAAGATCCTGACCTGCTTATTCTGAGTAGCACATCGCTCAACAATTAAATTTAATTGATGCGCGTAGCAGTGCACAAAATGAGAGTTTTTGTAAACGACCTTGACCCTTGCTTGAACGCCAGTCTGCCTTCCACTCATTACTGAATGGCCGTCGTACGTCTGCGCAATGACTTTGTCCGGAGTTTGGTCCAGCTTAAGTTTTTCCAACTCCTGGAATACTGCAGAATACTTCTGCTGAGTTATCAGGCAACACAAAACTTATGAATTTTTCATTTATTTTGCTACCCAGCTCGTACCGTACAACAAAAACGAGTTAAGATAAGGTGGAACAATCGGTGGTTTCATCAACTTGAATTGCCACAAAATTTGTCTGAGAGATTTCTTCCAAAATCGTTTGATGGCACACGGCATAGATTGAATTCAGAAGCTCGTTCTGCATGGTATTAGATAACCCAACAAATACTCTGTTATTTGCTCTTTCGATATGTTCTTTCAGTGTGCTGTCTAGCTCTGACATTAAATTGACTAAACCTCGAAAAATGCCTGGTTTATCAGACAGACGTGGTCCCTGAGCGCTAGTTCAAACTTCCCACAGAACTTAATAGCATTAATTAATTTACTAAGAATGTATCGATTCTTCGAAACCTGTTCATTTGATTGTTTAATTTTAAATCTGTATGCGCTGTCTAATTCGCATCGAATATCTACTCTACCAAGCATAGCAAATTCAATACTAGCGTTTATATGTTTCTCGCTCATTTTATGCTTTTTCACTTTTTCACCTAGGTGTTTTATGTCTGATACCCCGCATGATGTCCATGGAGCGTCAACGGCATTCATTGCTAAACAAGAGTAACAGAAGAACGCATTTTTTCTCACATCCGCACAGCCAGTCAGCCTGCTTATAAAGTGACAGACTGAACTTCCTAGTAGGCCTATATGCATTTTTGTTCTTGTGCAATATTTAAATTCGGCCGAGAAGACCCTAATTTCTTCAATTCTATCCTATGTTCAAAACTTAAATTCCCGTCACTACTTAAAATACTATTTTCAGAATTCATCTTCCTTGTCTTCCTAAATTAAGACTGTAACATTTAGTTTTCAAATGGGCAGGTAAGTACTAAACACACGAATGAAGATATTAAAACGACATTTAAAACTGAAGGTAGAATTTACAATGTTATTTAAACTATTATGGTACCGTAGTTTTATCTACTGGACACTTGCACAGCAACACTACACTACAATGGCATTTAAACACACACATATTAGCCGGCTAACAGCTACTGCAATCACGGCTACTCCTGTTTCATTGATCACAAACGACAATGACATTCACGAGAACAAATAAACAATGCACGCTAGAATTCCTTTCGGTTTCCTCAAATCTCAAAGAAATGTGACCAACGTACAAATAGTGCCGTCACCTTATGATTAGATTTTAAATATTTATTTTAGCTTATTTTTAAAACTGAATTGTTTAAATAGTCAGTCTAATGGAATCCATTGTTTTGTAAGCAGTTTTGGAATTAACCTCTAACAACAGTTAACGTAAGACGTGTGGGAAAAGGCCTAGGTACATTGTAAAGTGGTTGGCGACATTGCTACGGGCTCTGCCGGACAGCCCATATAACCTTCAAGTATTAAATGCTCTAAGCATACACCCCGCCTGCACTCTTCCTTCCCCTGACAAACCCAAATCGTCTTCCAAGGCTCCTCCCGCACCCCTCACTCTTGTTAAACTCAAGGAGCTTACTGGGGGCTCTCCTGCCAGCACCCGACCGCCTAATGTCTAAAGAGAAAACACTGTGCTGGACCAAAGAGAAAACATCGTGCTTGCTGAACGGATGCCACGGTCAGACAGCCTTTGCCTTGTCTTTGAAAATAAAAAAAGTGAAACGTTTACAGCCAAAACAATAAAGATAACATTGAATAACTGAATAACACAGTACCATAAGTTAGACTTTGCTACATTGTCCATCTCTTTATATAATCAGCTACGGAGTGAAATTATGTTACGTGTTTTAGTAAAGGCGGCGGGGCAGCGCCCGAAAGCCCTTCATGCACGAACCGCCACTGAACCATAGTTGTAAAATAATAATAATAATAATAATAATAATAATAATAATAATAATAATAATAATAATTCAAGCTCAATATTTGCATTAGATACACATGGATGAGAGAATATTGTTTTCAAGTTATATCTGTTTATCACACTTGCATCAATATCCCCCTATAACTTGAAACAATTTCCACACTTTGTCACACTCTCTTGGTCCTCACCATTTAACTACACACGGACTATCTCAGTCACACAGCCCTCCTGTTGGTGCTGTCAAAGTCTGCAGTTCACAACCTGGTGGTTCAATCAGGGGCCACCACCTTCCCATGGTGGGTCCGCTGAGTCTGGTCGATGGTGCCTTCATTTCTGGTGATGGTGATCCATGGGTTCTTGCGTGGCATTTGAAGCTTCGCTGGCTTTCCCCTCGTTTGTACCTTCGTGTTCTGTCAGGTGGCTTCCTCGTTTGTTGGTTGTTGGTTCGGACCCCATTGGTTCTCCGTCTCCTAGAAGGGGTCCCACTGGCTGTGTCATTGCCACCGCTACCTCCATCTCTTGGGACATCATCTGAGCCTCCCCATAGTTCTGCTCCATGCTGAACATCCTCCCTGGACAGTTCATGGTGCCATAGAGCTTACTTCGGCCATCGAGCACCTCGCTCTTGTTGGCATACTGATACGGCCCATTCACCATCACGTCGTCTCGTTCGGTCTTGGCTTCAAACACCTGTGGCATTCTATCGGTGTGCTGAGTCCTCTCCTGCAGCTGGACTCGGTAGTTGGCTCTTGGTTGGTGGAGACTGCCGCGCCCACTGAACTCTCCAACAACTTCCTCGCAGGTTGAACATGACTGCAGGCTGCGTCGTATTTCCACCTCCTGCCCACGAAGTACAGTGATCGGGTATTCGGCCCCCTCTTCTGATGTCAATCCGGTCTTGAACAGGGCCCCGATTTTCTCCTCGAGTTTTCCAAACTGGGCCCCAGTTTTCTCCTAGAGTTTTCCAAAGTGGTCCTTGATGTTCTCCTCGAGTTTTCCAAACTGGGCCTTGAGATTTCCAAATTGGGCTTTGATGTTCTCTTGAGTTTTCCAAACTGGGTCTCGATGTTCTCCTCGAGTTTTCCAAAGTGGGCGTAATTTTTTTTGCCAAGGAAATTAACTGTTCAAACATCACCATGGTCCTCTGCTTGTTCTTCATTTTCGAGTCCAATAGATTCTAATAGTCCTGTCGCAGTTGCCAGTTAACGTATCCACAAAGACGCACACGAGATGCTGTCAGTTGGTACAATTATTTTTATTAACATCTATGTACAAATTAAACACACATATAACCTTAATCACTGCTGTCACAACAAAACACTCTCATCACAATCCGCCATTCTAAAAAAATGCCAATCACTTTTCATGGAGATACAACCTTGAAACACAGTTGAAACAGTTCACTACCGACTGCCTACATCAACATGTCAGTTAACCACAACATGTATTCACCAGTGAAACCCCTGCTAAACAACTCTCCAGCCACCGTCAAGATTGTCTCCTTATATATGTCTTGCCCAGGCTTCCAGAAAGATACGTTACAACAAATATCTTCTCAAAAACTCTGGAGTGCCCAATACATAGACATAGTGTACAGAATATTCTCAATCATTCTCGTCTATCTATTACCATTCTGAAAGTTACACTGTGTTTCACAATTATGGATTATAAATTATATATACAGGTAAGAATGAATTATATACAGGTTCTTACATTAATTGAACTGATATAAATGGCTATATACAGTGCATGTTTCATGACATAACCTCACAAACAATGCAATCATATTGTATGTACATATGATGTAATAATAATACTAATACTAAATGGATGTAAACACTTCATAATTATACATTACAAGTAATAATAATAACCATAGTCATAAAATAATAATAATTCAAGCTCGATAATTTCATTAGTTACCCATGGGCGAGAAAATATTGTTTTCAAGTTATATCTGTTTATTACACCTGCGTCAATATTCCCCTATAACTTGAAACAATTTCCACACTTTGTCACACTCTCTTGGTCCTCACCATTTAACTACACACGGACTAACTCAGTCACACAGCCCTCCTATTGGCATTGTCGAAGTCTTTAGTTCACAGTCCAGCGGTTCGATCAGGAACCACCACCTTCCCATGGTGGGTCCGCTGAGTCTGGTCAACGATGCCTTCATTTCTGGTGATGGTGATCCATGGGTCCTCGCATAGCATTCGAAGCTTCGCTGGCTTTCCCCTCATTCATACCTTCGTGTTCTGTCAGGTGGCTCCCTCGTTTGTTGGTTGTCAGTTCGGACCCCATTGGTTCTCCGTCTCTTAGAAGGGTCCCACTGGCTGTGTCATTGCCACCGCTGCCTCCGTCTCCTGGGACATTGTCTGAGCCTCCCCATAGTTCTGCTCCATGCTGAACATCATCCCTGGACAGTTCATAGTGCCGTGGATCTTACTGCGGCTGTCGAGCGCCTTGCTTTTGTTGTCATACTGGTATGGCCCATTCACTATCACGTCGTCTGGTTGTTCAATCTTGGCGTCCAATACCCGCGGCCTTCTATCGGTGCGCTGAGTCCTCTCCTGCAGCTGGACTCAGTATTTAGCACTTGGTTGATGGAGACTGCCGCGCCTGCTGAACTCTCCAACAACTTCCTTGCAGGTTGAACATGACTGCGGGCTGCATCGTGCTTCCATCTCCTGCCCACCAAGTCCAGTGATCAGGTATTCGGCTCCATCTTCTGATGTGAATCTGGTCTTGAACTGGGCCCCAATTTTCTTCTCGAGTTTTCCAAACTGGGCCCTGATTTTCTCCTTGAGTTTCCAAACTGGGCCTCGATGTTCTCCTTGAGTTTTCCAAAATGGGCCCCAAGTTTTCCAAATTGGGCCTCAATGTTCTCGAGTTTTCCAAACTGGGTCTCGATGTTCTCCTCAAGTTTTCCAAACTGGGCCTCAATGTTTTTAGTCAAGGAAAATAAGTGTTCAAACATCACCACAGTCCTCTGCTCGTTCTTCATTTTCGAGTCCAATAGATTCTAAAAGTCCCCTCACAGTTGCCAGTTAACGTATCCACAAAGATGCACATGAGATGCTGTCAGTTGGTACAATTGTTTTTATTCACATCTATTTACAAATTAATCACACACATAACTTAATCACTGCTGTCATAACAAAACACTCACATCACAAACTGCCATTCAAAAAAATACCATTCACTTCATGTGGAGATTCAACTTTGAAACACAGTTGAAACAGTTGACTACCGACTGCCTATATCGGCATGTAACCACAACACGTGTTCACCAGTGAAACTCCTGTTGAACAACAACTCTCCAGTCACTGTCAAGATCGTCTCCTTATATATGTCCTGGCCAGGCTTCCAGAAAGATACATTACAAGAAATACCTTCTCGACACTTGCCCATCGGTTAATATTATATTTAGGAATAAATATGAGTACCTGTGTGAAGTGTGGGAAAGCAGTAGCTAGGCAGAACGTAGCATCTAAAATTGAGTGTAACACCTGTAGCAGTTGGTTTCACAGTAAGTGTGTGAACCTTAATGATCAAGATATGGAATATTTGAAGTTCCAGGTTCAGACATGGAGGTGTGACCAGTACAACTCACAGCGGCATAGGAGCATGCAAGAAGAAGCACAGTCACTTGTGTCGGCACCATCAGTTGGGGACATTTATAAACTGCTGCAAATTTTAACTGAAGATACGGCCACATTGAAGAAAAAACTAGTGAAATAGAAAAACAGTTAGGTAAATCCATTGATGTGTATCATGAAAGGCTGGACGAGCACAAACAAATTCTAGAAAATCAGCAGGCAATAATTAATAGACAACAAAATATTATTGATAACTTATTATCTGAAAACAATCAGCTTGCAAAAGAATTCAGTGAACTTAAAATAAATTGCGATGACAACGAGCAATATTCTAGGATTAGCACACTTGTGATATATGGTGTTCTGGAAGTACCGGATGAAAATGTCTGTCAGACTGTCATCAGTGTCGCCAAGGCGCTAGATGTAGATATAAAAGATAATATGATTGATACGTGTAATAGGCTGGAAAAGGTTAATAATCGTCCAACTCGTGGCATTATTGTAAAATTTGTTAGAAGATATTATAAGGAATAGATCTTAGAAAAATTTAAGATCAAATGGAATTTGTCCACAACTTATCTTGGTCTTTCCGTCCCTAGTCCCATATATATTAATCAGTATTTAGCTCCTAATAGGCAAATTCTATTTGCTAAAGCTAAACATTGCAATGTGATAGGGAATATAAGTATCTGTGGGTGAACAGGAGTGGCAAAATTTTGACGAGAAAGACTGATGGAAGTCAAATGCATGCTATTCGTTGTGAGGGAGATTTGGATAAATTGTAATTTTTTCATCATAATGTTGTTACTCTTTCAACTTTAATTTTTCATGAGCCATGATAGTGAGTTTTTCATTTATTATCAAAATGGAAGAGAACTTAGAACTAAGGTTAATATTGTAATGGTTATAGGGTCTGCCATGCCAACTTGCTATGGGCCAGGCTCGTCACCATATTGGCCCACCCACTTATGCTTCGACCACGCCAATCAGAAGCAAGACTTAAGTGCTGGACTGGCCCTCTCTCTCTTCTGTCTGTGGTTGCGCCGCTTGGGATGATGGAAGTTACTCGACGATTAATCTGGAGTCTTCCATCTTGCGAGGTTCCTTGATACATCTAGCATCCGGACCATTCTAGAAAGCCCGACACAGGTATATAAGAGCGGAGTGACTTTCTGGAGTGAGAGTGAGAGAGAGATTGAGTTTGCTGGTGTGAGTTAGCGAAGAGCGCAGTCAGTGATAGCCTGGGCTGAGCTGTCAGCCTGATGGAGTATCTGCCTGTTGGAGCCGAGGACTCGTTCCTGTTTCTCTGACGTCGTGTGTGTGAGTCTCTTGGGGCCGGCTGCTGTAGAAGAACCTTGGGGTTCTGGAGCAGCGCAAAGGGAACACTGGGTGCCGACGTGTGCAGACTGCGAACGGAGTTTGATGGATTGAGTGAACAGCGGATACTATCCCCGAGCTGTGAGAATGACATGTAGGCTGTGGGCCGTGACAGTGCTAACTAGTGTGACTGAGTGGCTGAGTGAGTGTAGTGTAAATAATAGAAGACTCTCTATGTGTGTCATCGTAGATGGAACATGAGAAACTAAGAGAGGGAGCGCGAACCGTGTAAGTATGTAACCGTGTACTTGTGTAAGTTGTAAGCTCAGCAATCGTGTGTGTGTGTAAATGTGTAATTGTAATGCTTAGTTAATAAATCTTAGAAATAGGACACTGCCAGGTTCTGTACTCATTTATTCATTTATTTACCCCGCCAACACATTACAATATATTTATCCAAAATCTCCTGTGCTCTTCATACGATATTGTTGTACTGACTGAGACTTCTCTATCAAACTGTATATATGATAGTGAATTATTTGACAGTAGATATTTAGTATTCAGAAATGACAGAGATCCTTTAGTTACCAGTCAGGAGCGGGGCGGGGGAGTTTTGATTGGCATCAAAAAGAGTTTCAAGGTGAAACTATTATCCACGTACTCTATAACAGCATTGTGAATCACTTACTATTTGCATCTCAAATAATAATAGGAAGTTATTTATAAAGGTTGTATACATTACTCCAGCATCATCTTTAACAATTTATCAGGACTACTTTAGTTATTTAGAAAGCACTGACAATCTTATGATTTCGGACTGCGTCATCGTGGGTGATTACAATCTTCCTGAAATTAATGGTAATGGTTATTTGTTTACAGAAGGAACTCTGACTGGTAAAAGATTGGGTCAATTGATATCATATTTAGGTTTAATGTTGTAAGATAACATTCTTAATTACAATTATAGGACGCTGGATCTCGTACTGGCCAATTTCATAGTTGATGTGAAACGTGATGAATTTTCTCTTGTGTCAAAGATTTATATCATCCCCCACTCTGTTTATGTTTACCTCCAGTAAAGAGGTGTTCATTGCCAAAAAATATAAATCGAGAATACTACAATTTCAAGAAAGCAGATTTTCTACAACTGTATTACGAGTTAAGAGATATTGATTGGAACCTGTTGTATACGTATGAGGCTGTGGATTTCCTGTGGATGCTTTGATAATTGCATAGCTAAGTGTCAAGTCATTAAAAAATCAAAATTTCCACTCTGGTTTAATCACGATATCATTCAGATAATCAAAAAGAAAAGGAAGTGTACTATGACAAACAATTCAAACAGCTCAGATCTGAATTGAAAGTAAAAATAAATTCCACATATTGATATTACATCAGTGAATTAGAGTTTAGGGTACTTTAAAATGTGATATAACACATTTCTGGAGGCACATTAAAAATAAAGCGACTCACGCGATCAGGAGGAACCACGTTTGAGTATAATGGTGAGAGCTACGAGGGCAGTAACGTTCTTCAGGCCTTGCTCAATATTTTTCGTCAGTTTATGTCAGATCAGATTTCAATTTTATATTGGATAAGTTGGCTTTGGATGACATTCCTCTATTTCCCTCTGTTGATATATTACATGTCAGTGAGATATCTGTTGAAGAGGTGAAAATGGCTATTAATGGTAAATTAAAGCCTAAAAGATCAAGTAGTCCTGATGGCATACCTCCATATATAATTAGGGCTTGTGCCGATTTATTGGCTAATCAATTAACTTTCATTTTTAACCTTTCTATTCGCACTTCATCCCTTCCTGAGAAATGGAAAGTCGCTAAAGTTACACCCATTTTTAAGACAGGCAGTTTTGTAACAATATCTAATTATCGTCCAGTATGCATTATCAACACTGTAGCTAAGGTATAAATCGGCAGATAGTGGGTTCGAGCCCCACTGTCGGCAGCCCTGAAGATGGTTTTCCGTGGTTTCCCATTTTCACACCAGGCAAATGCCGGGGCTGTACCTTAATTAAGGCCACGGCTGCTTCCTTCTCATTCCTAGGCCTTTCCTATCCCATCGTCGCCGTAAGACATATGTGTCGGTGCGACGTAAAGCAAATAGCAAAAAAAAAAAAAAAAAAAAAAAAAAAGCTGAGGTATATGAACATATATTGCACCATAAAATTTATAACCATGTTAAGATTGCTCTATCTGAATTTCAACATGAATTTGTACCCAACTGATCATTTATCACCAATCTTTTGGGAAGGACTAATGTGTATATGGATTTTGAAAAAGCATTTGATAGTCGACCATAGAATTTTAATTTAAAAATGTATAAATTTGGTTTTTGTAAACAGTTGAAGCAGTTAATGTGTTCATATTTAAAAAATCGAAACCAGTTTGTTTATTTTTACAATGGAATTTCAGATAATTTTTTCAGTCCTTCTGGTGTTCCGCAAGGTTCAAATCTTGGACCCCTCTTGTTTTTAATTCTAATTAATGATTTACCAGACAATATTTGCCACTCTAACTGTTTACTTTTTGCAGATGATTTGAAACATTACAAATACATTAGCGACCACCAAGACCAGGACGAGTTGCAAAAGGACATTAATAATGTCATTTGTTGGTGTGATATTAATAATTTGTCTTTGAATATTAGTAAATGTAAGTACATGACGTTTACCAGGAGGAAGGATTTGAAGTCCCAGCCTATCATATATGGGGGGGAGAATTGGATAGGGTTTTAATGTTTAAGGAGCTTGGTATAATTTTTGATGGTAAGCGAATGTTCTACAATCATATCAATACTTTAACAACGAATGCTAACCGAATGCTAGGATTTTTGATAAGAACTTCAAGACCTTTTACCCAGCCCTCTGTACTGAATAAATTATATATTACCTTAGTATGGAGCATACTGGAATATTCTGTAATAATTTGGAGCCCATATACAAAACAACAAGTGAATGCTATTGAAATTGTACAAAACAAGTTCCTCCGTTATCTTTATTTCAAAACTTTTAATACGTTTTTGCCTTTCGACACATCAACCCAGTTATTAAGGAATATATTTTAATTTCCTTAATTAAAAACCAGACAGTCCCTAATTTCTATACAAATACTAAAAAAAATTGTAATAGGACGATATGATTCCTTGGACCTGTTAAAACACATTTCATTCCATGTTCCGCAGACAAGATCATGTCAGCACCAATTATTTCACGTTCAAAACATTGCATCAGTCAAATTCACCTTTTGTAAAAATGACAATGCTTTAAAACACTGTAACAAAAAGTTGATATATTCACTGAATCGGATAATGAATTCAATAAGAAACTAGAAACCTGCCTTTACAATTTGTAAATTTTTGATAATTCCTTCTTTCTGGTATTCATCACATTTCCCAGTGTACGCATTCGTGTTTTAAGTTTCTTTGTTTTTAGTATTGTCTTTTGCTTTGTATTACCATGTGATTTCTTAGTGAATTTTTCATTTCATTTAAATTGTAAATGGTATCATATATAATGTTAATTTTGTTCTATTTTGTTTTTGCTGATTTTTAACTTTTTTGTTAAACTTTAACTATACAGATTGTTACTGAATGTCAAGAAGGTACTTAATTGGGTTCAAAACCTGTGTAGTTTCAGATAAATAAATAAATAAATAAATAAATAAATAAATAAATAAATAAATAAATACTCTAGAGTAGCCAATACATAGACATAATGTACAGAATACTCTCAATCGTTCTCGTCTACCTATTACCATTCTGGATTACACAATTATTATAAATTATATATACAGGTAAGAATGAAATATATACAGGTTCTTACATTAACTAAACTGATGTAAATGTCTATATAGAGTGCATGTTTCATTTCACAAACAATGTGATCGTATCATATGTACATATGATGTAATAATATTACTAATACTAAATGGATGTAAACACTTCATCATGATGCATTACAAGTAATAATAATAATAATAATAATAATAATAATAATAATAATAATAATAATAATAATAATAATGATAATAATAATTAAAGCTCGATATTTGCATTAGTTACCCATGGGTGAGAGATATTGTTTTCAAGTTATACCTGTTTATCACATCATTATTCAGTACTGATCTGCATTTAGGACAGTCGCCCAGGTGGCAGTATTCCTGTCTGTTGTTTTCCTAGCCTTTTCTTAAATGACGGCAAAGAAATTGGAAATTTATTGAAGATCTCCCTTGGTAAGTTATTCCAATCCCTAACTCCCCTTCCTACAAACGAATATTTGCCCCAATTTGTCCTCTTGAATTCCAACTTTATCTTCATATTGTGATCTTTCCTTCTTTTAAAGACACCACTCAAACTTATTCACCTACTGATGTCATTCTATGCCATCTCTCCACTGACAGTTTGGAACATACCATTTAAATACAAAGTATGTTACAAGTGTTATTTTTAATATCCACCTATTCAATACAAAGAGATATAGTAAATTAAGAATTAAATTATTATAAAATGTTACAAGGGACATGTTATGCGCATATTAAGGGCATCATCAGCCTCAAACTCAAACCTGCATGGTGAATAATCAGGATCCTGATTGTTCTTACAAATCATAAAAAGAGGATATCAATGTAGGTGTTTGTCTAACATAAAATTATTAGAATGTCCTTGGTTAAAATCATAGTATCAAGCTGCATGTCACAAGTTCACAAGATTACACTTTTCGGAGTGCCGAGTCAATGCGCCAAAAACTTGTTGAGGGTAGAGCAATAAACAGCTCAATCTTTATAATGAAATAGAAATGTGTTTCCTTGAATACTCCTATTGGAGAAACCGAGCTCGATAGCTGCAGTCGCTTAAGTGCGGCCAGTATCCAGTATTCGGGAGATAGTAGGTTCGAACCCCACTATCGGCAGTCCTGAAGATGGTTTTCCGTGGTTTCCCATTTTCACACCAGGCGAATGCTGGGGCTGTACCTTAATTAAGGCCACGGCCGCTTCCTTCCCACTCCTAGGCCTTTCCTGTCCCATCGTCGCCATAAGACCTATCTGTGTCGGTGCGACGTAAAGCAACTAGCAAACCTATTGGAGAATAAGAAAAATAAAGCTGATAAACTGTTAAAGATGTTAATTTTGTAATTTAAGATAAGACAACAGTCTTCTTAAGTAGGTAGCTGTTCAGCTGTTTATAGTCTTATTTAACTGGCTTGAAGGAGTGAAAGTTGAATGTGTTACGATAAGATAACAGTCTTCTTTAACTCTCTTGGTGCCAGGTGGTAGTGCGAGCATGCGCCCTTTAAATTGCCAGAACCGATCTGGTCGGCCTTTAACAATCCAGTCGGAAGTTGCCAAAGCCGATTACATCAGCCGGCTTAAAATTCTGTGATATACATAATTTTGAGGCAACCTATAGTGACGTGCATACTTTTGATACAACCTGTAGTAAAGGGGTTACACGTTATTGTGTTCCTGGCCTTGCTTTGGCAGTACTAAGAGGGTGTTATACCTTTCACAAGAGTCGTTTCCTGTGTTTACAAATACCACTGACCGGTCAGTAAGAGATTGCTCCTTGCAGTGAGTGGATTTGTGACAGGAAAATGGCATGTTGTTCATGTGATATTTTTTCAGCAGGTATTGATGACAATAAATTAATGCAGTATTTGGAACAGTACAAAGTTAATGCGGATGATTTATCGGATAGTGATAGGGAATTTAGTTCAGAGAGTAGCGACGAAATTATACCGGACATGTCCGCGGAATCACCGCAGCTAAAGAAGAGACGTTCAATTGTGTCTAACAGCACTACTCTGAATATAGTGGTAGATGAAACTAGTGATAACGAGTATGATAATGTCTCTGGAGAACATTTTGTGGAAATTTGTCCCAATGAACCCGACAACATTCCTCAACCTCCTGTCTCCTTCAAGGAAGTTCTTGGACCTAAACATGTCCTACAGTCTGATTCTCCGCCCATATCATACTTCAATTTATTTTCACTTACTCTCTGCTAAACCTTATAGTCACATATAGTCCTCTATCATTACCTAAATGCCGGTCTCCGTGGGCCAAGTGTAGCGTGCCTGCCTCTCACCCGGAGGTCATGGGTTCGATTCCCGCCCAGGTCAAGAATTTTCGCCTGGTCCTGAGGGTTGGTTTGAGGTTCACTCAATGTAGGTGACCCTAAGTGATTGCAATTGAGGAGATATCTGAGGGTGAGAGGGCGACCCCGGTCTGGAAAACCAAGAAAAATTACTGAGAGGATCCGTCCACTGACCGTGATTCACCTCGTAAACTACAGGTGCCGGACTGAGCAGCGGTCGCTTAGTAGGTCAAAGCAAATCACGGCTTTAGTGCCATACATTTCTTAATTTCGTAAATTCTGTTGTATTGTAAAATTATTTTTCTAATATCTACAACCGAAAACGAGAAACATTTTTTCCTGAAAACAAAAAACTGTAATATCAACTACTATTTTTTTACTTATTTAATAATTCAGAATTATTTTAATACTGTGTTGTCCACACGTAGAAAATTTGTTGTCAGTATTTGCCAAACATCGATACATAGACGCGAATTTTATTGGTGAGTAAAATTGTCTTGTTTTTACTAGTGACATATGTTTGAATTTTTATTTTTTACGTTTTTATTTTTCTTATTCAAATTAGTTATTCTATAGAATTGTATTTAGAAATACATTATACATAATTATATATATTCTTTTGTATCATAAATTAATTTTCCAAAGTAGATATTGAGAGAGAAAGTGCAAAAAATATTTTTCTCTTCCTAAAAATAAACGTTATCGACAACTATAAATCAACGATGAAACGTTTACGACTCTTTATATCTCTCCAAACCAGTTTCTTATTCTACGTAGTCGATATGTAGAAAATTTCATGCCAGTATTTGCTATACACCGGCAGGTATCTGCAAATTTTAAAATACATGTATTTCCACAGAAAACGGCCTGGCACTTTACAGCAGTAGAGTGGAGGCAGAGCTCTGGC
This sequence comes from Anabrus simplex, assembly GCF_040414725.1. Taxonomy (NCBI): domain Eukaryota; kingdom Metazoa; phylum Arthropoda; class Insecta; order Orthoptera; family Tettigoniidae; genus Anabrus; species Anabrus simplex. Next base: position 1,050,014,057 of record NC_090265.1, on the reverse strand, counting down.
CTCTTCCAGCTGATGGGGAGCGGCCAATCAGATCGGCTCTTGGCTCCAAGAGGGTTAAGTAGTTGTGGGAGCAAGGAAAGGTATTCGGCTGTCCATAGTCATATTTATCTTGCTTGAAGGAGCGAAAGTCGAAGGTATATTGATGTTGATATAGCTTTTTGGTGTGAAGTGTGTAACAAGAGGAGAGTGAATGCTTAGGAAAGGTATTTTTGAAGGGAATGTGGGTGTTAAAAAAGAAAACATGGAGAATGTATAAACACTTACCCTTTTGGCTGTAAAGATGTAAATTGGCCACTTTTCACAGTTTAATTTAAGAGCTTCAAAAAATCCCTCTAACACTGAAGAACCTTGAAACAGAACTAAATTATATAAAGGATTTAGCAAAAATCAATGGATATAAACCTGAAATGATTAACCGTTTAATAAATAAGGTCAAATTCAAATTAACAACAAACCTCATCCCTGACAAACCCAAAAAATCCAAATTCATTACCTTCACCTACAACAATCCAAATTTTCACCAGGTCTTGAACCCAATAAAAAACAAAAATACCAGTATAGCTTTTAGGAAAACAAACACTAACCAAAAATTATTTTTCAATCACAACACCGTCAATTCAAGCAAAACAATTACTCAGACTCAGGCATATAAAGACCACCGGGCGAGTTGGCCGTGCGCGTAGAGGCGCGCCGCTGTGAGCTTGCATCCGGGAGATAGTAGGTTCGAATCCCACTATCGGCAGCCCTGAAAATGGTTTTCTGTGGTTTCCCATTTTCACACCAGGCAAATGCTGGGGCTGTACCTTAATTAAGGCCACAGCCGCTTCCTTCCAACTCCTAGGCCTTTCCTATCCCACCGTCGCCATAAGACCTATCTGTGTCGGTGCGACGTAAAGCCCTTAGCAAAAAAAAAAATAAAGACCACCTGTACGCAATGCATGGTGCCTTACATTGGTCAAACAGGCTGGAGTTTTCAAACTAGGTACTTAGAACATAATAATGCCAATAAGCACAATAAATTTTCAGCTATGAGCTCCCATATAAAAGAAACAGGACATCACTTCACAAAGATAGAACAAGACCTCACAATTATTAAAAGAATAGACAAACGAAAGTTGATGAATGAGCTTGAAACCATCTATATACTTTTGGACCAATACTACAACAAAAATCTAAACCTCAATAATTTAATTGAAGTCAAGAATCCGTTATACGAAAGTTTACCCAAATTATTGCAAACTCTAAACTCAAAACATAACTTCTAGAACCTCCACTACTTTAACTAATATGACTCCCTTCATGTCTGCCCCCGCAAATCTCCCGCAACCCAACACGACTTCCTCCCTATCCGATTACGCAACTAGCAACACATAAATTTAATGCCCCGCCTACCCCCTCCTCTCCACTACACCGTCCTCCACCAATCTCACATTGATACAATACTAGAAGCATAAATGTCAGTCAATCAATGCTACCATAGCAACTGATTAACACCATAACAGTCAAAGAAATAAATGAACGTACACATAACGTTGTTTTTCTTCAACTAACCTTTCCATAACTGATTTACAACTTACTACTTGAAGAAGACTGTTATCTTATCGTAACACATTCGACTTTCACTCCTTCAAGCCAGTTAAATAAGACTATAGACAGCTGAACAGCTACCTACTTAAGAATACTGTTGTCTTATCTTAAATTATGAAATTAACATCTTTAACAGTCTATCAGCTTTATTTTTTCTTATCCTTCAATAGGAGTATTCAAGGAAACACATTTCTATTTCATTATAAAGATTGAGCTGTTTATTGCTCTACCCTCAACAAGTTTTGGGCACATTGACTCAGTGCTATGAAAAGTGTAATCTTGTGAACTTGTGACATGCAGCTTGATACTAAGATTTTAACCAAGGACATTCTAATAATTTTATGTTAGACAAACACTTACATTGATATCCCCTTTTTATGATTTGTAAGAACAATCACGATCCTGATTATTCATCATACAGTTTTGAGTTTGAGGCTGATGATGCCCTTAATATGGGTGAAACATGTCCCTTGTAACATTTCATAATATGATTTAATTCTTAATTTACTAGATCTCTTTGTATTGAATAGGTGGATATTAAAAATAACACTTGTAACATACTTTGTATTTACGTATATTTCAATATGGACCTAACATGAGAATTATAACGTGTAACATACCGGTACCACTTAGCCAAGCAGCTCGTCTCCTTTCTCCCAAGACTTCCCAGCCCAAACTTTGCAACATTTTTTAACTCTACTCTTTTGTCGGAAATCACCCAGAACAAATTGAGCTGCTTTCCTTTGGACTTTTTCCAGTTCTTGAATCAAGTAATCCTGGTGAGGGTCCCATACACTGGAACCATACTCTAGTTAGGGTCTTACCAGAGACTTATATGCCCTCTCCTTCACATTCTTACTACAACCCCTAAACACCGTCATAACCATATGCAGAGATCTGTACCTTTTATTCACAATCTCATTTATGTGATTACTCTAATGAAGTTCCTTATATTTACACTTAGTATCTTACAATGATCCCCTTAAGGAACTTTCACCCCATCAATGCAGTAATTAAAACTGAGAGGACTTTCCCTATTTGTGAAACTCACAACCTGACTTTTAACCCTGTTTATCAACATACCATTACCTGCTGTCCATCTCACAGCTTTATCGAGGTCATTTTGCAGTTGCGCACAATCTTGTAACTTGTTTATTACTCTGTACAGAATAACATCATCTGCAAAAAGCCTTATCTCTGGTTCCACTTCTTTACACATATCATTGATATAATGAGAAAGCATAAAGGTCCAATAATACTGCCTTGAGGAATTCCCCTCTTAATTATTACAGGGACAGATAAAACTTCGCCTACTCTAATTCTCTGAGTTCTATTTTCTAGAAACATAGCCACCCATTCAGTCACTCTTTTGTCAAGTGCAATGGCACTCATTTTTGCCAGTAGTCTCCCATGATCTACCCTACCAAATACCTTAGAGAGGTCAATTGTGATACAGTCCAATTGACCTTCTGAATACAGGATATCTGCAATATCTTGCTGGAATCCTACAAGTTGAGCTTCATTTGAATAAGCTTTCCTAAACCCAAACTGCCTTCTATCAAACCAGTTATTAATTTTTCAAGCATGTCTAATATAATCAGAAAGAATGCTTTCCCAAAGCTTACATGCAATGCATATCAAACTGACTGGCCTGTAATTTTCAGCTTTATGTCTATCACGCTTTCCTTTATACACAGGGGCTACTATAGCAACTCTCCATTCATTTGATATAGCTCCTTCATGCAAACAATAATCAAATAAGTACTTCAGATATGGTACTATATCCAAACCCATTGTCTTTAGTATATCCCCTAAAACCTTATCAATTCCAGCTGCTTTTCTAGTTTCTAGTTTTCAACTTTGGCAGCTTACTCTAAATGTCATTGTTTTCATAGGTAAATTTTAATACTTCTTTAACATTAGTCTCCTCCTCTGTCTGGATATTATCCTTGTAACCAACAATCTTGACATACTGCTGACTGAATACTTCTGCCTTTTGAAGATCCTCTCATACACACTCCCCTTGTTCATTACTGATTCCTGAAATATCCTTCTTGGAACCTGTTTCTGCCTTAAAGTACCTATACATACTCTTCCATTTTTCACTAAAATTTGAATGACCGCCAATTATGCTTGGCGTCATATTATCCTTAGCTGACTTCTTTGCTAGATTCAATTTCCTAGTCAGTTCCTTCAATTTCTCCTTACTTCCACAGCTATTTCTATTTCTGTCCAACCTGCACCTCCTTCTTAGTCTCTTTACTTCTCTGTTATAATATAGTGGATCTTTACCATACCTTACCACCTTTAAAAGTACAAACCCTTTTTTACATTCCTCAACAACTGCTTTAAGGCCATCCCAGAGTCTGTTTACATTTTTATTTACCATTTTCTGCCGATCATAGTTACTTTTTAAAAACTCCCTCATACCTGTTTTATCAGCCATATGGTACTGTCTAATAGTCCTAATTTTAATATCTTCCTTTCTTTCACATTTATTATTAACTATGACAAAAACAGCTTTGTGGTCACTAATACCATCTATTACTTCAGTTTCTCTATAGAGCTCATCTGGTTTTACCAGCACCACATCCAGAATATCCTTCCCTCTAGTTGGTTCCATCACTTTCTGAATCAGATACCCTTCCCATATTAACTTATTTTCCACTTGTTGGTCATGTTTCCTGTCATTTGCATTACCTTCCCAATTGACATTTGGTAAATTGAGATCACCCGCTACAAACACGTTCCTTTCCTTGTGTCAAATGCTGAGTTAAAACATTAGAAAACAGTTATTCTACTGGGAGCTCTATATGCATCAGAAACAACTTTAGGAGGTTATTCTAATATATCAGACATTGATAAACAAGATTGTAAAATTCTTATAAAAAATTTTGACTCCATACAACAGAATGGAATTTGGATCAAAAGGTGAACTGCAGACCTCTGTAGTTACACAGATAGTTTCATCAATACTATATGGAGAAGACATTTTTTGGACACAGTTTTAGGATGGATAGACTCACAAAACGGATATTCAATGCAATAAATTCCCAAAAGAGGGGAATAAATTGGCTCGAGGAAACAAGAGGTGACCTGAATGAATTGAACATAAAGGAAGACATCGTGAAAAATCGTAAAGCCTTCAGGACATTAGTAAATAAACGCACACATTTATGGTCAAAACTAGCAGCGGGACTGGTACAAAGTAGTCAGAAGAACAGGGGAGGCAATACAGTGAGTTCATGAAGAGATTTTGGACGAATAGGAAGGCAAACATCATCAAGTCAATGAATGAGTTCAACACGCTCTATGAATGGGCATAATGAAACAAGAAGAATAACATCATTTAATAATAGTGCTAAAAAGGAAATCAGTGAATGAATGAAGAGATACTGGGATGAAAAGAAGAAGCATTGAACTAAATAAGGTCAAATGTACTCCTTAGTGGAAATAATAATAATAATAATAATAATAATAATAATAATAATAATAATAATAATAATAATAATGCAAACAAGATCAGAAACCGAGCACCTCTCAGATGAACAATCAGACAAAAGAGGTTTCAGGTCAGACCATCATGGAAAAAAAGAGGCGCCCTTTGGACAAAGGAAAGAAGAAACAAGCATAGCCAAAGAATGTGTGAGTATTGGGCAAATATCAAGCCCGTTTCCAAGCAGAAAAGTTGAGGATCTTGGTCCTTAGTTGGCCCGTTCGAAGTAATAATAATAATAATAATAATAATAATAATAATAATAATAATAATAATAATAATAATAATAATAATAATAATAAAATCTCATTTACCATTTGATTATAAGACATACTGCATGTTTGCAATGCTTTGTCTACAGGGCAATCTGAATGGCATATGCTGCTATGAAATTATTGTTGTTGTATGTCTAGCCCTTAGTCCCGTTTCCTGATACAGGAGTGGGGATGAAGTGAAATGAAATTATAAGGCATGATTCTACAGCTGGATGTCCTTATCGCCAATCTCATCTCAAGAGCTAATGAAGATGAAATGAATGATGGTGAATGAAATTCGGTAAGAACGTGGAAGGAATCGGCTGCAGCCTATGACTAGGAACTGTCCCAGAGTTGCCTGGAGGTGAAAATGGACAGCTGGCAGTGGGGCTTGAACCCACTCATCTCCCAAAGGTATAGCTTGGCTCCATAGCCATAGCGCATTAACACGCATGACCACTCGTCTATTATTACCATCATCATCATCATCATCATCATTATATACATTGTGTTTTGCCCTCTAAGGAACAAGTAGAACCATTACTTAGCACTGGTTTTCTTGTTTTTCTTATCCTTCTTATCTTCCCAAAATTTCCTCATCCTTTCACTTTTGGGCCTGTCTTCTTTCTTGCATCCATGCATTTTTTAATTTCAAGTTCTTTCCTGTTGGGTTCTTGGGTATGATTTTTTACCTATATGTAGTCTGTATAGTTATTATTATTATTATTATTAGTATTATTAGGGGCTGCCTGGCAGAGGCAGTAAAGGCGTGCTCTGTTCGCCCAGAAGGACGTGGGTTCGAATCCCCGTCAGGAAGTCGTAAAATTTAAGAAACTAGATTTCCACTTCCGGAGGTGGATATGGCCCTGAGGTTCACTCAGCCTACACCAAAAATGAGTACCAGGTTAATTCCTGGGGGCAAAGGCGGCCGGGCATAGAGCTAAACACTCACCCCATCACGTGCCGCGGTTAACAATGGTGGAAGCCTTTACCTTCCATTCCTCCAAGGGCCTTCGTGGCCTGTACGGAGGTGACTTTGTTATTATTATTATTATTATTATTATTATTATTATTATTATTATTATTATTATTATTATTATTATTATTATTATCAATTTAGGAAGGCTCGGCTTGTGCCGGTAACATAATGGGCTGACTCGGCCTAAGCAAGGAGTCACCGTCTTGATTATGAAACTACATGTACATATATGTACAAATATTTACAACAGAAATAATTACAACATATACATTTATACAATAAATACAAACAACTTCAGACTTCTTATGTCCACGTTTTGGGAATCTGTTTTTGTGCTACTGGAACTGCGGCCTGGAACTTCATGCTGTTTGGCGTGAGTCAGAGGAAAAGTCGTTCCTAGGAACTTTCTCACAATGTGGCAAGTGCTCAGGAGGGTGGCTTTCTGTAATTCTACGTATGTGTGATGATGCAGGTTTAATGCGGCCAGAGAGCTGTGCAAGCATTTTGGAATAACACCGGTACATGATATTACTATTGGAACTGTGGTGACTGATTCTAGTTTCCACAGGCATTGTATTTCTATTGTCAGTTCTGTGTATTTTGATATCTTTGTGGCTATTGTTGTTTGCAGATTGGAGGTATTTGGACAAGCAATTTCTATAAGGGATGCGGATCTTTTTGATTTATCGATTAGAATAATATCTGGCCTATTGTTGCTGAGCGTGACATAGGTTATGACTTCTCGGTCCCACAGTAGTTTATATGAAGAATTTTCGAGAATGCGTGGAGGTGTATATTTCCAATATGCAGTTGATGACTGAAGAAATCCACATTTTACAGAAAGTTTCAGGTGAATGATTTTTGCTACCTGATCATGTCGGTGCTTATAATCGGTGTTGGCCAAGTGTGGGCAACCAGAGATGACGTGCTGTATGCTCTCTGTAGTTCTGGAACAGCGGCGGCAGTTGTCTGAGACAATTGTTGGATCATTCATGATAAATCTACGGTAGTTCCGTGTAGCAATTATTATTATTATTATTATTATTATTATTATTATTATTATTATTATTATTATTATTATTATTATTATTATTATTATTATTATTATTATTATTATTATTATTATTATTATTATTATTATTATTATTATTATTATTATTATTATTATTATTATTATTATTATTATTATTATTATTATTATTATTATTATTATTATTATTATTATTATTATTATTATTATTATTATTATTATTATTATTATTATTATTATTATTATTATTATTATTATTATTATTATTATTATTATTATTATTATTATTATTATTATTATTATTATTATTATTATTATTATTATTATTATTATTATTATTATTATTATTATTATTATTATTATTATTATTATTATTATTATTATTATTATTATTATTATTATTATTATTATTATTATTATTATTATTATTATTATTATTATTATTATTATTATTATTATTATTGGTCTCAATCAAGCAATGCAGCAGATGAGAGCACAATTTCTGAATGTAAATAAACTTATCTCCTCAGTCAAGAAAGTCTTTGTGAAAGCTCCATCAAGAGTGCAAACTTTTCGGCAGACACTTCTAGATGTTGCTCTCCCTCCACAACCTGTACTCATTCACTGGGGAACATGGCTGAAGGCTGTTGACTACTTTAGCAAACATTTTCAGGAAATCAAATGACTTCTAGCCACCTTCAAGGATGATGCAGTTTGTGTAACGTAAGCTACAGCAACTGTGAAAGAACACAAGGAGTGCTAGTGGAATGACAGGCAGTCGTCAAGCAGCCGTGCAGTGGCGGCGCGTGGGTAAAGCGTCTGGGGGTTCACTGCAGTCGAAAATAACGTGCTGAGATTTATTGTTACTTGATGTTTACATAGATGTAAAATAGTGACATTGCTTGATTAGAAACGCGACTTTCCTTTGAAGGGATACGGCTACAGTTCGAAGAAGTTACCAAAACAATGAAGATGAAAGACAGAGAATATGAGGTGCAATTACTTAAAGCTGCTCCAATTTCCTCTGATTTTGGAGACGTTGCTTGCGTACAAATACCTTCTTCAAGAACGTGTTAGGCAGACTACTGTTGTTTATGTATTGACGTATTTTGCTGCTTACTTTTCATAAAACACGTATTACTAATGAAAAGGTCCAGGGGCTCTCAACTTGGGACTGTGGGTTGGTGACCACGGGGCCCTTATTTGGGTCGTGGCATTGCTTCCACTTACTTGCATCAGGCTCCTCACTTTCATCTATCCTATCTGACCTCCCTTGATCAAGTCTTGTTCTTTTCCGACCTCGACGGTACTAGAGCCCTCGAGGCCCAGGGAGTGTTTTATTTTCACACCCTTCGTGGCCTTTGTTTTCTTTGGACGATACCTTCATTTTTGAAGTGTAGGATCCCTTCCATTTTTCTGTATGATTAGTGTTATATAGAGGATGGTTGCTTAGTTGTACTTCCTGTTAACATTATAATAACCATCACCACTTACTAATGAAACGTTTTTATTAATTACATAAACTTAGGCTACGTACGCCTATTGATGCTATACAAAACGTAGTTACCAAAATATTCTGGCTCATTGCGGTTAATTACATCAGAATTGCAAAATCGTCAAATTAAAACCCCTCCAAAACCTACCACATACGGCAAACTTTAACCGCGCGCTCTGACAGTGCTTCGGCTAATTTCAGAGCTGCTCGATGTAACTCGTATCTATCGCTGGTCCAGTCGCCAGCGATTCTTGGGCTATGTTTTCCCTGCTCCTCACAGCCCCTCGCCTTGTGCACCCTCCTTACATCTCACGGCCCCGCTCCCGCAGTCCTGAAATTGAACCTCTTGGCTGGTTCCGAAGAGCAACAGAGTGTTGATGTCAAAAATATCGCTACGCGAGTGGATATACAGAGCTTATTAAAGAAATAGGCTGTAATACACCATTTTACATAGACTTATCTATTTCTAGGGGGTTCACTGAACCATTGAACATATAGAACGCACCGCCACTGCAGCCGTGAACACTAACAGATACACAGGCAGGAGTTGAAGGGATATGTCAACAAGCTCATTGCTTAGTTTGGAGAAATCATATTTCAACTGTCAACATTAAGTTTGAGTGTCCCTTTTCACCCAGGCCCTATTCATACACACAGATTTTTAAATCTTGAACAAGATAATTGTTAAATTGGATTACAACACGTTTCAACATATATAAATTCAACTGTGTAACAATCAATACTTATAATAAGAAATGGTAAAACATGAACTGCAGATAGCAAGACGACGAACACAAAAAATCTTTAGCCTGATCTCATAAAAAAATTTTGAGAGTGTAAAATAGTCATTTATTCAAGTTTATAAGAAGTGACAATGATTCTTCAAGATTTTAGTAAAACATTTTAAGTAAACAACAAACCTTTATGACTTAATAGTTATAATTGAATGTGAATAACTCTTAGCCCAGCCATTTTGATGTTATACACAGAATAACTGTTATACCTAGATCACAACCATTGGACACAATATACAAGAAAATTGTATTTAACCATGTTTTCTTAAAAATTGCATTATTTGCTAATGACAAATCAATCATATAAGTTCTAGGTCAACATTCCTAATTAGCCTTAATATTCTAAAGAAAATGAGCAAAACATGTACACATGTACCATGTTTTAATAATTTAGCAATAAAATAGGGATGAAATCCTAATTATGTAAGCTAGTTGAGTACTGAATAGGTGGAATATAATAAATTTATTGCTTTTACTTTCAACTGTGAAAGAGCTGGGCTGAGTTGCTCAAACAGTTGAGGCGCTGGCCTTCTGACCCCAAATTGGCAAGTTCGATCCTAGCTCAGTCTGGTGGTATTTGAAGGTGCTCAAATACGTCTGCCTCATGTTGGTTGATTTACTAGCACATAAAAAAGAACTCCTGTGAGGCTAAATTCTGGCACATCAGTGTCTCCGAAAACCATAAAAGTAGTTAGTGGGACGTAAAGTCAATAACATTATTATTAATTGTAAAAGAATGTAGTGTTCAGAAGGACTTAGTTATTTCAGGCCCACTTTACTTTCACGGCAGACACTATTACTGCTCTTGAAAGCTGTGGAAGACCTGTCTATGAGTAAGTTGAACTTTTGAACAGGCCAGAGCAGAAGCTTTATGAAGCACCAAGTACCACTGGAGAAAATGTTCCGAAGAAGTTGGGATTGGTGCTTCAGAAGAACACGGGATTAAGGTGACTGTCCATTGCTACTGATATTTTATCAGGCAAGAGTGACGGAGATGAGGTGAATTTCCAATTATTCTTCTGAATCTGAAACATTGTCCAGTTTCCTCAGTTGATGTGAAATGCTCATTCTCAGTATATAAATGAATTATGAGTGGCAAAAAATATAACTTTACAATTGAAAATTTAGGAAAACTGCTTGTTGTTTATTGCGAAGTAAATTGCGGGAAATATATTGAGTAAGGGACATTATGAAGGCACTTAAGTACTTTATGTTCAGATCGTTATCATTATTATCATCATCATCATCATCATCAATGTCCCACTCCAGTTGTCTGAGTGTGGTTTATGTTTAGGTATATTATGTGAATTTGTGAATGTACCATTTAAAAATGTGAAATTTGTGTGTAAAGTTCTTTTCAAATAAAAACATAGGTATGGAATAAATTCTTCACATTCTTTGGTGAGTACTTTTAGTGTCTGTGTGAAGAAAATTTTAAGTGACTATTTTTTAATTTAATGCCTAAAAGCAGCAATGAAGGGCCCAAAAAAAATCTCCTTTTTAGACCTAAAAATCTGCTGACTATTCATGCAACAGCACCTACTTTGATGGTAATCTTAATATGATGCTACTGTCTCCCTTCTTCAAATTATTAATCGATGATGTCACTATAAAGAGTTCATTGAATGGTGTATGTAGAAAGCATGCTGATCATATACCATTCACAAGAATTCTGTTCTTGAATAACTTTGTGTGTGGATAACATTGTGAGCTAGTTCGAGGTTATCAGGTGGTTCTCTTATGCAGGAAACATTAGGTGCATTATAGGCCTAATAATAGATACTGGTACATCAGGGCTATGAATTTTTAGTATGTATTATAATATATGTACATCAGGACCAGACATTTAGGTTCACTAAAGCCAAATGTTCATTATAACCAAGTTCACTATATCCTGAGTTGACTGTACCGTACTATTTTGACTAACGAGTGGAAACATTTATTGGTTTTGCCTCGTCCTATGGTATCCAGTTGAATTGTATTAGTTTATCATAACAGGTGGCTAGGGTTGATTCTTTAGGAATTTTCAACCATTACAGACCAAGGTCTAAATTAATTTTTATCTATACAGTACTGCAGTTCATCTTAGTATCAAAAGACTAAAAAATTCATGTTGAATGTATAACATTTAAAAGACCTAAAGTTCAAAGTTGTGAGTCAGAGTAGGTAAAATCAGTCTAACACATTGCGTTGATGACTAAAACTCTATCCGTCTGTATTTTCTGCATATTTTAATCATGAGAGAAGGAAAAACCAACATCAAATATGAGATGATTAGTGTTTCAAGTCTCCTTACAGCTAACACAATGAGAATGGCTACTATAATCTGGTTATGGTAATAAACCTCTTTTTCATACCAGCTGCAACGTACCTTCAGTTCATTCAACTCCTGTCTCATATTATCACTCTCCTGCTTGGCCACCATATAGTTGTTGGTCACGGACGCCAGTTGTTGCTTGAGATTCTCAATCTGCAAAAAAGCAACATACTGTATGTAAATACATTTTCATGGCAAACAAACTATATTAAGAAATAAGGTCCATTAAATCTCTGATGTACAACGGATCACAAACGTACACGGTGTCATTCAACATACAAACATGGGGAGACATCAAGAGCATCAATTAAAAGCTATGGTAATCTACTTATCACAATCTGCCTCTGTGGATCAGTGCTAGAGGTTGACCTTTGGATCCCAAGACCGTCGGTTCAAACCCGGCACAGGTAGTCAGATTTTTGAAGAGCGGAAATAAAGTCCATGCAACACTTCATGCCACATGATATCAACATATAAAAAAACTCTGGTGCACATTTGGCGTTTACCTGACAAAATTCATTAAAGCTCAGCCATAGATGACCAAGAGAGATTCCATTTACTCTGACATCTATTAGGCCTAGAGTGAAACAGAACATCGAAATTGATGAGCAGGCAGCCCGATGGCATTGAATTAAAATGTCTGCACACGGTAGCTGAGACCATATGATCATCATCATCATCATTCCATCTATTTGATGGGTTGGTATACAAAGACCCTCCACCAATTTCTATCCTTTAATCTCTCCTCAATTTTGATCGTGTGTCAGTCTTCACCTCTCATCTCGATATCAGACTTCCTCATATCTCTTTACCTCATTCTAGGCCTTCCTTCTTCATCTCTTGTCCTCAAGTTGTAAATCAAACATTTTCCATGGTAATCTATTTGCATCCATCCTTCTCATGGGTCCATAATATCTGAACTTGCATGACACTTTGTTATCCTTGTAATCTACTAACTTCAGCCATGTTTGTAATATCCATATTTCTTCTTCTGTCACGTCTGATATTTCCGATAATACCCCAAACAAATCTCACCCCAACATTCTGAATCCTGATCACCTCTTTCATCCTCATCATCCAAATTTCACATCCACATATCACCCGTTGGGCAAAAAGGGACCTAAAGTCAGATTTTTCATTTTTCTGGTTCTAAAATTAGCATAAGATACTAAGCATTTAAAAATCTAGTTCATGCTTTCAGCTGCAATAATTCAGAAGATATTAATTATTGAATGTTGCTTTTAAGAAAACTGTATTTTGAGAAAAACACAATTATGGCTTTCACTAACTTTCTTACCAATTGTACAAAGTTTTCATGACATCGAGTAGCGGACTCGAACTGTTGCATAACTTAGTTTGTTAAGAAGACCCATAAGTCAAAACACAGAAATGTAGTTTTCACTCCCCAGACACTTTTGTTCAGCTCTGCTGTAAAATTTCCATTGCCGACTTTGGGTCCCTTTCCACGCAACGGGTCACATATGTCAGAATCAGTACATAATAGGTTTGGTAAATGACTCTCTTGAATTTCAATGACATTTCCATTTTTCTGCACAACACACATACGTGATATAAACTATTATATCCTCCCCAAGGGTGATTACCAGGCCTGGTGCTCTAGTGTGCTCCTCTTCTGGTTCAATGGTTGTCTGAAGTGGATGTAAAGCTTTCTGCAGAGCAGTTGATGACATTTGTTTCCACAGAGCAATGAGGAAATTTTCTGACATTACTTCCTGATCCCAACAGTTATGACACAGTCTCTTAACGCTAATCAGAAGAGAAAACAGAAGAGGTTAAATCATTTGAAGAATTATGATATTAGCAAAACAAAGGGAAGAAGCTAGTGTAAATGAAAGACTCTCTAGGCCTTATAAACCTAATACCATTGGGTTCAGAGGAGAACAAGAGTTGACCAAGAGACGTTGGTTTGTAAAGATTAATGTGAGGAGACTGGCACAAGTAAATGGAAACAATACCAGACTCACGGTTGCCAACCCACAGTTCAACATTGTCTTCAGCAGAAGGATGGATGTTGTTGTTCTTTTTTTTTTTTTTCGAGACGTCAACAGCTTTGACTTCCATTGATTGCACACCACAGACATCTGTGGCCTCAGTACTGCCAGGAATTTATCCATGGAAAAACACATGGCATAACAATATCTATTTTCATTAATCCTGCTTCTGTCTGTAGTACCGTAATGACTGAAGCAAGTTGACAGACTGAGTGAATTCCACATTATGCAGTGCCATATCTGTCTGGTAATCTGGTTAAGACTGCCACTGGATTCCAGTCCTACTTGTTTCTAGTATAAGTCCCTTATAGTCTATCTGAAGTCATTTACCAACACGACGAGGTACATGATATCCAATTATTTTTCTATGGCAATCACGTTCCACTTCTTCCTTAGCAACAGGAAGGTTTTATTTTTCAAGACTTTGACAGCTTTGGCTTCCACTGATTGCACACCACAGATGTCTGTGGCTTCAGTAATGCCAAAAATTTATACATGGCATTTATATTACTTCTCTCCCACTGAACACGTATAGTCCGTAACTCCACAGTACAATAAATGGCTTATCAGTGATCATTATCAGGTATAGCTGTTGAACTTTGGCAGCATATTGAAACCACATGGACTGACATACCCTACTTCTTATGCTGCACCACATAGCAGCAGTTTTGACTCATAATGGTGGTGGCTATATGTCAGACAGAGCAATTCTAACGGCGAGTTGTACAAGTTGAAATAATTTGGTCATACTGTAGGAAAATAATCTTAAAAACTGAGGGGAAAAGAAAATGGAGTCGATAGAATGTTAGTGGTTGCAAAGAGGATGGCGTCTAAGGAGGGGAATAGGAGTTGGCATAGTCAAGAGTACAAGTTGACTAAAGAATCAGTGAAACCATAATTCCTACATGGGAAGGGGAGAGGCAGAGTGGAATAGTTTTAAACAGACATCTTCAGAAGTTTACCTGATAATATTTCAAAATGTAAACAGGTCAGAAAATGGCAGGTACAGCAAAAACCATTGTAACAAGTGAGAAGATACCGCCAGAGCTAAATGCCCTAATTGAAATAAAAGGTATTTCATTGGCCTCATTCATTTGTATT
Source organism: Anabrus simplex (assembly GCF_040414725.1). Taxonomy (NCBI): domain Eukaryota; kingdom Metazoa; phylum Arthropoda; class Insecta; order Orthoptera; family Tettigoniidae; genus Anabrus; species Anabrus simplex. Next base: position 1,049,998,992 of record NC_090265.1, on the reverse strand, counting down.
TAATAAATAAAAAATGAAATGGCTTGAATCTATTAAATTTAATGAGAGCACAACAATGTTGGTCACTTGATTAAACATATAGGTCAGCAAAACCCTTTACTGAATAAGAAAATTCTGGGATCTCATTGAATAAGAGTACCTATCGATAAAAAACAGGGAAAGGTTTAAAACATAGAAAAATGGAACATATCCTAACTCTCATAAACTATTAACTCCAGGACTGAAGAAAACACAATTGTTCAGGGGAGGTCTGAATGAAAAGATAAATTAGAAGAATTGCCACTATTAAGTGGAAGAAATGCAAATTTCAGTTGAGACCCTCATCAGCTGTGAATATTTGGGAGGAGAATGCAACGAAGGTAATGTTGACTTAAAAATTATTATAGATCACAGCAGTTACCTCCTTTTGCTGGAGCCGAATCATATCCTGTGTCGCGTCATCTCCTCCCATAGCAGAAGTTGCAGTGCGAGGTCCCTCACTGGGTACCGGTAACTGATCTGCTGCTTTATAATCTTCTTCTTCAATGGCACATATGAAGTTCTCCAGTTCCCTCATAATTCTGTGCAACTGGGCCAATGACGTCGAGGAGAGCCTTGGGCGGAGACTCTGACCTGGAGCTCTCTGCATCAAAACCCCTTGCTCTGGTGAGGGTGGTGCTTGTTTCACCTTTTCGTGTAGCTGCCTTTCAAGCTCTGCGACCCTCCGCTTCTTTTGACTGACTTCTTCAGCAAGGCGATTCAGACGCTGAATATTTTCAATATCGGCCGATTGTATAGAATCAACCGAACGTGAATATTCAGGCTCTGGCAAAAAATCACTTCTAATGGACTGTAGCTGTGTGAGGAGCTCTTTTTGCCTCTTTTGCCATTTAATATCTGCTTCTTGTTTCTCTAACTGAAAGCGCCTGATTTCATCTTCCAGTAAGTCTATAAAATTTCGGGACTGTGGGCCACGCGGATAGCCACCCCTCTCGGGATTGGTTCTAGGCCGTGGTGTTGGACGCGGAGGAATCCTGTCGGAGGAAGTTGGGTCATCGGAAGTACTTATGTAAGGGAGTGAACTTGTATTTAAATCATACTGTAACTCGCTCTCTCGTTGTTCTAGAGAGGCCATACGATCTTCTAACTTGGCTATTAAGGCTTCCAGTTGCCTATGGCTCCTCCGTGCTCTATCCATTTTTGCAGCCTCAAGCTGAAACAAAGAATAAGAAGTGTTACCTCGTGAGGTTAGATTACTGGGAGGTTATTTAATAATATTTAAAATATTACTCCAAAATCATCAGGATAATTAGGTATATTAGAACTTCATTCATTCATTCATTCATTCATTCATTCATTCATCATGCAAACAAGAAAGTGACACAATAACCGAGCAAAGATGAACTAATAACTACTGAATATTTTCTCAGATTGATGGACTGTTGATAAAAAGAAATCCACAGCCTTTTTCCAGTCATTCAACCAGGTCAAGAATCTAGTGGCGATGATAGGAATTCTTCTGGTTGCCAATGCTTGTTGCACTCCTCTGGGGTAATGATTGCTGGAATGAAAGATGGTAGGGAAAACCAGAGCACCCAAAGAAAAACCTGTCCCACCTCCGCTTTGTCCAGCACAAATCTCACGTGGAGTAACCAGGATTTGAACCACAGAACCCAGCGGTGAGAGGCCGGCATGCTGCTGCCTGAGCCACAGAGGCTACTGATGGACTGTTAATCCAGTTTGTAAAATGAAGTCAACAGCTAATTTCTAATAAATCATTTTCTGACACACTTTATATTTGCCTATGTGACTGTTGCATAACTTAATTAAGTGCTGTGGCAGGACTTAAGATTTGTTTTATATGTTATCCAGTTTACTTATTGATACTATGCTCTTCAGTTGGCAATAATGATCTAAAAGAATGAATACATGTCATTAACTAGAGGTTAAATTTGGGTAATTTTAGAAAGTGTGTTCATTTGGTCAATCACTTATTCATCCAACCATCCAATAAACACACTGTAAATTGAAAATTATTATTTAGTCATTTTGTAAACAATGTTGTAATTGTTAATGACCGTTATACTAGACTACTAGAAATTTGTCTTGAAGTGAATTTACTGACATGGTCCCTTGCATTTAAAAACTTTTATATGCCAACTAACTATCCTGCGAGTGGTGGGAGTGATTATTGTTTTATGATGAAGTACAACTGGGCAGAGATTCAATCCTGTCACCTTAAAGACATGAGACGAGTGCCTAAACAACTGTGTTACTCAGCCGGTCACAATATTTTATTGTTTACAAACCCATGCTCACAAAGTCCAAGCATTTAAATCCATTTGTGGACAGACAAGGCTATGAAAATATTCATAGGAGATTTTTTAATATGCTTATTGTGATGTAATAGTAGTGAGTCTACCTCTTACCCAGAAGTCCCAGATTTGATTTGGACTGAGGGCTGGAAAGGGTTTCACTGAGCCTTATGAGATCAGCTGATGAGCTATCTGATATGAGAGGCAGCAGACTGTCAGTCAGTCACTATGGCTAAAGGTATTGTCATGCTGACCACGTGGCACTCCAATATCTGCAGGCCATCTGGTTGGGCAGCATTGTGTGGAGTGACACAGAGATTTTAGTGATGCATTGCCATTTGTCGGTATTAAAGTAGGCACTGGGTAGACTAAAAGAACCATCACAGATTTACAGTATAACGCTGAGGTTTAGTGACTGTGTTCAGCTCATTCACTGGATGGTCAGCATAGTGGCTTTCAGTTCAGAGGATTCCGGGTTCGATTTTTAGCTGGATCTGGTTAATTTCTCTGGTTCAGTGATAAGTTGTTTGTGTTCATCTTCATACACATCTTCGTTTACAAACAACATTTCATGCTACAGACAACCATAGAAACACACAATAGTGATTAGATCCCTTCACATAGGTTTCTTCTTCTTCTTCTTCTTCTTCTTCTTCTTCTTCTTCTTCTTCTTCTTCTTCTTCTTCTTCTTCTTCTTCTTCTTCTTGTACCATATCCTTATTGGATGTCAGCTGTCATCAGGGTGACCTGATTCTTGTTCTCAAAAAGTCAGAAAAGAGTCGAGGTACTGAGTCCATACCATTCTCATAGATTCTATATATTTTCCTTCTTCCCCTACTTCTACTTCATTAAATTTTAACTTGTAAGATAAGCTGAAGGAGTGTATATTTATCATTTCAAATGATATGGCCAGAGTACTCTAATTTCTTCTTTTAGATGTTATGCATGACCTGTAGCTTTTTGTTCAGCTGTTGGATTATTATTATTATTATTATTATTATTATTATTATTATTATTATTATTATTATTATTATTATTATTATTATTATTATTATTATTATTATTATATTTTTGATTCATTGTGCCCAACTGTGGAGCACATATGAACTTATTTTGCACAATGTTTCTTCTTCTTTTCTTTCCAATATCTCTTCATTTTTTCACTGTGTTCCTTTCTGCGTGTTTCTGTCCAGCCTGTATTTTTCTTCTTCCCCTCCTTTTTGTTATTATTATTATTATTATTATTATTATTATTATTATTATTATTATTATTATCATCATCATCATATGGCATTTACAAGCATAATGTGTAAAAATATACAATGAACATATAAATTAAAATATAAACGTAGTAATTAAAGTAGAATGTCCAGCTTCGACAACCTGTCCACTGCACTTGGTGTCAATTCATGCAGAGCCCATAAACCATCCTTAAATGCTGACAGTGGACAGCTCTCAGCAACATGAACTAATGTCTGCTTCTCAACACCACACTCACATGCAGCACTTTCACAATATCCCCACTTTTTCATCATATATCGGCACCTGCCGTGGTCTGTTCTGGAACGGTTGAGTTTTGACCACTCATGACGAGGAAGATTGAAACCTGGCACTTTCTTCATTGGGTCTTTAATCAGACAGGCATTGGTGGGTGGACATTGTTCCCATCGCTGTCTCCATTCTGCTGTTACACTAAATTTTTCATAGGAGTGTAGCTCAGTCCAGAGTGGATTCCAGGACTTTAACCTCATCACAGGTGGATCTCATAAGACAATGAACAAGAGTGAGTTCCTGTACGCAAAGGTCTTCTTGAGCAACTGTACTTTCGCTGCTTGTCTCCTCAGATCTGGAGGAGCAATGTTTGCTAAAACAGGTAGCTACTGAGTAGGAGTGGACCTCACTGTACCAGTAACAACTCTCATGGTTTCATTGAGCTGTACGTCAATCTTGCTCGAATGTACGCTATTTTCCCACACAGGAGCGCAGTACTCACCAGCCAAGTATGCTAGAGAAAGTGAAGCAGTGCCAAGAGTGTTTGCATCTGCACCCCACTTGCTGCCCGCTAGTTTATGCAGCAGATTCACTCTTGTACTCAGCTTCTTTGACAGATTCAAGCAATGCTGTTTGAACAACAAGGATAGATCCAGTGCGACACCCAGATATTTTGGGAAGAAATTGTGGGAGACTTCTATTCCGTTAAAAACCACACACAGCTTCTGATTAGCTTCCATTTTATGCATGTGGAATACTGTTACTTCCGTTTTACTAGGATTTGGCTGGAGTCTCCATTTGTGAAAATAGTCACACATGGTAGGTAGGTGCTCTGTAAGTACATCCTCACAGTGTGCCAAATCCGTACCCTGGGTAATTAAAGCTAGATCGTCTGCAAACTGTATCTTCTTTGAAGTTGTTCTTGGCAGTTCATGGATGTAAATATTGAATAGAATGGGAGATAATACTGACCCTTGGGGTAAACCATTATTTATGCTTCTTCCACTGTTTAGAAATACAGCAGGTCAACGGTTGGATAACATTTTGTTTAGTGAGCATGCTAGCTTCTGACAAGGGATGACTTGAGCAACAGTTGGAGTACTTCAGTGTTACATATTCTATCAACCCCCATGATATTCTAAGCAGGTGTCAGTAGCATCACATCTCAAAGGATCAAAATTTTGTTGCTGGTTAAGGTCCAAGTCTCAGTACCATTAAGGCAGAAAATACATAATGCCAAAGTAAGCGGAGATGGAGATTAATATTAAAGTACCTGTTACAGAGGAATTTACTCATCTCTTGAATGCATCACATAGGCTTGGCATCAGGAAAGGCATCTGGCAGTAAAAATGGACTAAATCCATACAAAGTGCTGACCACAGGTAGATGGGAAAAAAACCAGGAAGAAGAAGAAGGCTTGATAATCATGGGACATGGCAATTATTGCAGGCAGGATCCTGAGAAAGTGGTACATTTGCCTGTCAAATCGGTTGGAACAAAACTAGGTTGATCATATTTTTTATCTGTATCAGCCATGTCTGTGTGCAAAACATCAGGACTTAAAGTTGTGTTTGACTTTACAGTATTGATATTCTGTTGATATGAAGGGCTTTCATTATCAGAAAAAGTGATCAGTAAAACTAATTTTTATACCAGTGAGACTTCATTCAAGATAAAAATTACTTATTACTATCCTGTGTTCTTGAAGGTGCTCTGTTTATTTTAACTAACATATATGAAAATATTTGTGTGCGTAGTTCATGGGTATAAAGTACAGCTGTTCATAATTACTGAAATCAATCTATCAATCAATCAATCAATCAATCAGTGAATTGATCAATCAATCACTACTGATCTGCAATGAGGGCAGTCGCACAGGTGGCAGATTCCCTATCTGTTGTTTTCCTAGCTTTTTCTTGAATGATTTCAAAGAAATTGAAAATTTATTGAAGATCTCCCTTGGTAAGTTATTTCCATCCCTAACTCCCCGTCCTATATACGAATATTTGCCCCAATTTGTCCTCTTGAATTCCAACTTTATCTTCATATTGTGACCATTCCTACTTTTAAAGGCACCACTCAAATTTAGTTGTGTACTAATGTCATTCCACGCCATCTCTCCACTCACAACTCGGAACATACCACTTATAATTCTGGTACTGAGATAAATGGTCCATTATTGGACAAAATAAATTTTCCAGCTAACTCATTCCTGGTTGCCAGAATTTCACCCCAGGATGCTAAGTTAGGCTCATCAGTTGGTAAATAGCACACCTGCCAAGACACATGACTAGTGCATACCGTGGAGGCCACTGCGTAGGCTACTTGGAGCCACCGGGAGTGCCAATGCGCTATGAGAGACTTTGTCTCAATTTACTCATTCGGGACAAATAATTCAGGTTCCCTATGGGAATCAACATCTATATCAACATACCACTTAGTTGAGCACCTTGTCTTCTTTCTCCCAAGTCTTCCCAACCCAAACTTTGTAACATTTTTGTAATGATACTCTTTTGTCAGAAATAACCCAGAACAAACCAAGCTGCTTTTCTTTGGACTTTTTCCAGTTCTTGAATTAAGTAATCCTGGTGAGGATCCCATACACTGGAACCATACTCTATTTGGGGTCTTACCAGAGACTTGTATACCCTCTCCTTTACATCCTTACTACAACCCCTAAACACCCTCATAACCATGTGCAGAGATCTGTAGCCTTTATTTACAATCCCATTTATGTGACTACCCCAATGACCTTCCTTCTATTAACACTTAGGTACTTACAGTGATTCCCATAGGGAACTTTCACCATATTTACACAGTAATTAAAAGTGACAAGACTTTTCCTATTTGTGAAACAACCTGACTTATAACCCTATTTATCATCACAACATTTCCCGGTCGGGTCGGGGATTTTAATCTTCATTGGTTAATTCAGATGGCTCAGGGGTTGTGTGCATGTGCCGTCTTCATCATTAGAATTCATCAAAAGTAGGGCCCCATTCTCACAGTCATGCAGGTGGCCTATACGGCGTCAGTTTGAAAGACCTGCACCAGGCCTATTCGGAGGCCACAAGCCATTATTATTATCATACCATTGCCTGCTGTCCATCTCACAACATTATCGAGGTCACATTGCAGTTGCTCACAATCTTGTACCTCATTTATTACTCTATGCAGAATAACATCATTTGCAAAAAGCCTTATCTCTGATTCCACATCTTTATTCATATCATTTATATATAAGTAATCATAAAGATCCAATAATACTGCCTTGAGGAATTCTTACAGGGTCAAATAAAGCTTCACCTGCTCTAATTCCCTAAGATCTATTTCCTAAAAATATAGCAACCCATTCAGTCACTTTTTTGTCTAGTCCAGTTGCACTCACTTTAGCCAGTAATCCCCCATGATCCATCCTTAGACAGGTAAATCGCAATACAGTCCTTTTGACCTCCTGAATCCAAGATATCTGCTATATCTTGCTGGAATCCTACAAGTTGAGCTTTAGTAGAATAACCTTTCCTAAAACTGAAGTGCCTTCAATCGAACCAGTTATTAATTTCAAAAACATGTCTAATGTAATCAGAAAGAATGCTTTGCCGAAGCTTACATGCAATGCATGTCAAAATGACTGACCCATAATTTTCAGCTTTATGTTTATCACCCTTTCCTTTGTACACAGGAGCTGCTATAGCAATTCTCCAATCATTTGGTATAGCTCCTTCATGCAAACAATAATCCAATAAATACTTCAGATATGGTAAAATGAAATGGCATATGGCTTTTAGTGCCGGGAGTGTCCGAAGACATGTTTGGCTTACCAGGTGCAGGTCTTTTGATTTGACTCCCGTAGGTGACCTGCGCATCATGATGGGGATGAAATTATGATGAGGACAACACATACACCCAGCCCCTGTGCTAGCAAAATTAACCAATGATGGTTAAAATTCCCGACCCTGCCGGGAGTCGAACCTGGGACCCCTGTGACCAAAGGCAAGCAAATTAACCATTTAGCCATGGAACCGGGCTTCAGATATGGTACTATATCACAACCCATTGCCTTTAGTATATTCCCAGAAATCTTATCGTCAATTCCAGCCGCTTTTATAGTTTTCAACTTTTGTATCTTATTGTAAATATCATTGTTAACATAGATAAATTTTAATACTTCTTAATACTTGCTTATAACCAACAATCTTCTCATACTGCTGACTGAATTTTCTGCCTTTTTAAGATCCTCACATATACACTCCTCACATTCATTAATGATTCCTGGAATGTCCTTCTTGAAACCTGTTTCTGCCTTACAGTACCTATACATACCCTTCCATTTTTCATTAAAATTTGTATGACTGCTAATTATGCTTGCCATCATGTTATCCTTTCTTCTTTTGCTTTACGTTGCAACGAAACAGATAGGTCTTATGGCGACGTTGCGACAGGAAAGGCCTGGGAGTGGGAAGGAAGCGGGCGTGGCCTTAATTAAAGTACAGCGTGGTGTGAAAATGGGAAACCACGGAAGACCATATTCTGGGCTGCTGACAGTGGGGTTCAAACCCACTATCTCCCGGATGCAAGCTCACAGCTGCGCGACCCTAACCGCACGACACGTTATCCTTATGATATAGATGGTGATTCCCATAGGGAACCTGAAATATTGGTCCCAAATGAGTAAATTTATAATATCAATATAAATGGTCCGTTATTGGACATTATAAATTTTCCAGCTAACTCATGCCTGGTTGCCTGCGTTTCGCCCAGTGTGCTAAGTTGGGCTCATCAGTTGGTAAATAGCACACCCACCAAGGTGCATGGCTAGTGCATACTGTGGAAGCCTCTGCGCAGGACAAATATTTCAGGTTCCCTATGGGAATCAACATCTATATCATCTGATGGCCAGGCAAGCATCAATTTTTGGTAATGAGACAAAGCCTTTCATAGTGCATTGGCACTGCTGGTGGCTTCAAGTGGCCTATGCAGTGGCCTCCACGGTATGCTCTAGCCATGCATTTTGGTGGGTGTGCTATTTACCAACTGATGTGCCCAACTTAGCACACTGGGGTGAAACGCTGGCAACCAGGAATGAGTTAGCAGGAAAATTTATAATGTCCAATAATGGACAATTTATATTGGTATTATAAATTTACTCATTCAGGACAAGTATTTCAGGTTCCCTATGGGAATCAACATCTATATCATCTGATGGCTAGGCAGGCAGAAATTTTTGGTAATGACACATAGTCCCCGATAGTACAATGGCACTGCCGGTGACTTCAAGTGGCCTATGCAGTGGCCTCCATGGTATGCACTAGCCATGCGTCTTGGTGGGTGTGCTATTTACCAACTGATGAGCCCATCTTAGCACACTGGGGCGAAATGCTGGCAACCAAGAATGAGGTGGAAAATTTATAATGTCCAATAACGGACCATTTATATTGGTATTATGTTATCTTTAGCCAACTTCTTTGCTAGATTCAATTTCCTAGTAGGTTCCTTCCATTTCTCCTTACTTCCACAGACATTTCTAACTCTATTTCTATCCAATCTGCACCTCCTTCTTAGTCTCTTTATTTCTCTGTTATAATAAAGTGGGTCTTTACCATTACTTACCACCTTTAAAGGTACAAACCTGTTTTCACATTCCTCAACAATTTCTTTAAGCCCACCCCAGAGTCTGTTTATATTTTTATTTATCCTTTTCCACTGATCATAGAATTTTTTTAAACTCCCTCATGCCTGCTTTATCAGCCATATGGTACTACCTAAAAGTCCTACTGTTAAGACCTTCCTTTCTATCACATTTACTTTTAACTACGACAAAAACAGCTTCGTGATCACCAATACCATCTATTACTTGAGTTTCTCTATAGAGCTCATCTGGTTTTACCAGCACCACGGGCAGTATATTCTTTGCTTTAGTTTGTTCCATGGCGTCTCCGAAGACCATAAGAGTAGTTAGTGGGACGTAAAGCAATTAACATTATTATTATTATTAGTTTGTTCCATCACTTTCTGAATCAGCTCTCCTTCCCATATTAACTTATTTGCCATTTGTTAGTCATGCTTCCTGTCGTTCGCACTTCCTTCCCAATTGGCATTTGCTTAGGCCTAATTGAGATCTCCCTCTACAATCACATTCCTTTCCATGTCGTTTCCCACATAACTGATTTTATCTTATCAAATAATTCCGAATCAGCGTCAGTGCTACCCTGTACCAGTCTGTAAACTCCAAAGACATCAAGTTGGCTGTTATCTTTAGAAATGATCCTTACACCTAGAATTTCATATTTGTCATCTTTAACCTTTTTGTAACTTACAAATTCTTCTTTCACCAGAATGAATACTCCCCCCTCCTACCATTCCTATCCTATCTCTACAATATACACTCCAGTTCCGTGTGACAATTTCTGCATCCATTACATAATTTCTCAGCCATGATTCAACTCCTATTACAATATCTGGTAAGTATATATCTATTAAATTACATAATTCTATTCCTTTCTTTACAATACTTCTACAGTTCAACACTAACATTTTTATGTCATCCCTACTTGACTTCCAGATCCCTGTATCCTTATCACCGCTCCCTAGACTACCCCGTTTTCCTGAATGTACCTCCTTATAACCCTTCTAAACAAATTTCCTAACTTATACGTACCACTGTGGTTTAAGTGAAGGCATCTGAGCGCAGATCCCTAACTCCTACCCTCCCATTAGGATCTATAAAACTCACTCCCAGTTTCCCCAAATACCCACTCTATAGCCTCATTTATATCCCCAATCACCTTCCAGTCAGTGTCCCTCCTACACAGTATTCCACTGATAACAATCTCCGCTTCCTTAAACTTCACCCAAAGGTGTCTATGCAAATAGCATAATATTCTCAATATTGTGATTATTTTATTAACAGGATATTAAAAAATGTACACTCACTGATTAAAAAACATTCAGATACATAATATGCCCAAACAAATGATGCAAGCAAAAGTTAATTTTGTTATTTTATCCATGTATGATCATAAGCATCATGTTGAGATCCCTCAAGTGTTTGCCATTGCCACAGAGCTCTGTGCATCGTAGTCCAGCAAATTGATATGTGAATGTCATGTACAAGGTCCTCACTATCTACAGTAGCGATATTGATTAGCAGGTGCGTCCTTAGTGTCTTGAAGATGGACAGGACAAAGATGTTATAGACTGGTAGAAAGATATAATTACACTTGAATTGTCAAAAGGGCACAGTTTACAGGAGGTGCATGACTGCCCCATGTATCAATAATAGAGTCAAAGTGTACCATATTCAGGCAGTGCAAGGAAACACATTATTCATTGAACTAATGTACTGATTGTGATCAGAAGGAAGTCCTTGTTATCAGGGACTTCCAGCAAATGTGATATGAAGTGTCCTTTAAGTGCTTTACAAACAGGGAAAAAACTGTCCATATATGCTCATTTCAGAACTAACCCTATGCATCATCTAGAGCAATTTACAAAATCACTGCTAATATCTCCATACAAAAGAGCATGAATTGAGTGGGCTAATTTTCTGAAGAACTAGATGGTAATGGAAATGAGCTGCCTGGCCAGGTGAAACCTGTTTCTGCCCTTACAGTAACGATACCAGATGTTGTGTGCCAAAGGGTAACCAGATGTCCCTTATTTTACCCCTGGTCCCGCTGTCCCAACTAAACCCTAACGGGACGTTTATTGTCCCTTTTTATAGACTTTGATCCTGTTCTGTCCCTTTTAAATTTATAGCATGACTTTGTTATTCTATGTTGAGGCATGATTTATTTTGAAGTCAAAAACATTCATGATACGACTATTGTCCACCTTTATGAAAGCACTCTCTTTGTGATAATTTGAAAATGCTGAAATGATTGGTAGCATTGCTACATCAAATGTGTATGCTGATTTCAGTCTGTGTATAGTACCAGAAATAGTAATAGTGAAGTTATTGAAGATATATTATGTGTTGTGAGTGGTAGTATTTAATTCCAAAAATGAAGTGTAGTTTCACTCGGGATTTAAGAGAAGAATATCCCTTCTTGAGAGAAGATATAACAAAAAACAAGCTGTTATATCTTGCATCGCACAAAGGGTTGTTACCATTCCATGCAGCAAAATATAACCTTTCTTTGAGATCGATGGACTGCATTTCTGACAAGGGAGAAATTTGTTTCAAAAGAAATTTAAATGAGGACGAACAAAGTGCAAATTTTAGTGAATGTCCTGGCACCTTATGCAATGTGAGAAATAGCAGCTGAACTGAAAGGAACAAATATATTTCGGTTATGGTGGACACATCAAACCTAAGAGATCTGAAGTTGGTGCCCGTCCTTATTAGGTACTTCATGCGACTGAAAATATTCAAGTCAAAGTTATTGATTAGCAGAACATAACAGGAGAAACAGCAGAACTGTTTGCATATCATATCATAGGCATTTTGTGAAAGAACCAGCTGACTGAGAAGATTATTGTTTCTCCAGTTAACTGCAACACCAGTTCTAGTGGATACAAAGTGGTAATGACAATGCTTTTACAAGACCGAGAAAAGAGCTGAAAAAAAGAAAAACATTCTTGGTATTGGTTGTGCTGCTCATGTTGTTCATAACAATGTCCATAGAAGTGCTGATTTTTTGCTTACTGATATCAAAACAGTTATAAATAAAATATTTAATTATTTCCATATTTACACCTTATAAGTAAATGCCTTTGCTGGCAGGTCCTAGTGTTTACTGTGTACTATGTCTTCTGGTATGGGCTAGAGCAATTTTGTTACTTTCATTGATCTGTCTCTGTTTTATCCTTGGCTTTGACAATATGAAAGTGACTGAGGTATGAGCGATGCTAGTAATGCCATTCCTTGTGCAGCCAGTTCCTGCTATGAATGGTGTAAAAACGTTGCTCATAGGGTCAGTTGGTGCATGCATTTCAGTGGGCTTGGCAGATTGATATGTAATAGCAACTTCTGGCTCGGTGAGGAAAGCAATGAGAAACTACCTCACTCCTCATTTCCCAAGTACGCCTCTTCAGTGCTGCCTAGGCCATCTATGACAGCTGATGGCAGAGCTGTTGAGGATCCAACCAGCCTTAGGGCTGAAGACTGAACAAACACACATACATACACAAGTGGAATAATTGAAAAAAAAACTGTGAATTTGTATAAATTGAATACAAGCATCTTCTAGATATTGTTAAAACAAAATGGTTATCATTGCTACTGGCTATGAGTAGAGTTATTGACAAGTACCCTATGATAGACTTAGAAGTTAGTTCTTGTCACAAGAGATTTAATGTCCTTTATTGTTGAAATCATTTTTTAAAGATCAAAAATGACTTCTTTGGCTTAATTTCTTTCAAAGCCAGCTGATAATATCCTGAACAATAATCATGGAAATAGAAAAAGAAAACATTTTGGCATCTGAAGTGGTAGAACAACTGGAATTGCTCAGACAGAAAATTACAAGTAGGAAAGCTAAGAAATCTCAAACCTTTAAAATGTTATTGATGATTTCAGAATCGAAAGATGAGGGCATCTTTTATGAAAAATATGTTTTAACCACTACAGATTTATTTTATGATACTTTCTTTGAATATTTAAGTAAATGGACTCACCACTTGTAACTAGTAAAAGCATTTCACTGGATTAAGTTACAAACTCCACCAGCTTGGGCTGAAGTTCAAAGCAGCCTATCTAAAAATAGCCAGTGATGTTGATAACAACATATTCAATATTATGGTGAAGACGAGTTATTTGATGAAGACAATCATGTAAATAATGTTGAGAATTCCAAGACAGAAGAATGAAAGGACACAAATGCTGAAGTGGACAAAAAGTGGTGACATGTGCTCCAAGAAAAGAAATCCATTTCAAAAACTTTACTGTCAGTTGTTGAATTTGTTATGACAATCTCAGGAACAAATGCAGATATGGAGAGAATTCTTTCTCTCATGAGTTCTTTATGGGCAGAGGAAGAAAACCATTTAAACATCAAGACTGTGAAAACAACAATTGTGAACAAGACATACTGGCCAAGCGAGCGGGTCGAGGAGATGTGATGGAGAAGGAAGGTGGGTAGACAAAGTGGGAAATGACAGGAGATGTGTGTATGTGATGGGAGAAGTTTAGAAGAGAACGCCAGAGGGAAGATGTATAAAGAGCAGGTGGAGAGTAGCGGTGATGTTATGAAGAGTTGTGGTGAGAAGGCGGATTATATCTAATGTTGGTAGGGGTAGGAGAAAGTGACTAGATTGGGGAGGGGGTGGACCAAGGGATTGAGGGGGTGAAACAGGAGGAGGGCCAGGCCGGGGGCGACGATGTGGGTTGTTGTGGGGTTGGCGAACTGTTGAGGGTGGGGAGCGAGAAGGCTCCACTCGGTATCGATGTCCTTGGACTCGGCCGACGTAATAAAGCATAATGGCCTGACACCAAGTCGGTAGTCGGCCTCCCCTACAAACATGCATACCTGTCTAATCCCCGATGTGGATCTGGAGCTCTCTGAAGACGACATTTTTATCGACCTCCGCACATCCGGCGTTCCAGTTGACAACATCTATAGACTGGAGGATGGTGCAACTTCCGCACCATCATCGCAGATTCTAGTATATTTACGCAACGATGATGACCTGCGACGACTACAAGCCTCTGGAGCGACTATTAACCATAGAACCTATGCAGTGGTGCCCATTCCTTCGTATATCCTAGCCCAGCTATCCGCAAACCCCTCTATTGTCCCCTTCGCCAACGTGTCTCAACACTGGACATCACACCAGCAATCATCACCTTCCTTCTCTACAACTACAACCACCACGACCACCACAACGTCCGCCTACACCCCCTCCCCACTTCCAGTTACTACTGTCACGACCTGTCACCCTTCGCCCGTAATGTCATCTTCCCTCCCAATTTCCTTGACTCCTGCACCAGAGCAACTCCCTACCACCTCAGCGCCTGTGACTTCGACCGCCACCGCTCCGCCACTACCACCTACACAGGACAACATCACAGCCGCCGCCACGTCATCTTCGCCCCAGCAACCACCACCAGCCTTCCACACCATGTCAAGTTGTGTTCTCCGTGGGATAGCACCGTACATCTCTGAATGGGACATCATACAGGAACTACAAACAGAAGGTGTTCCAGCTTGACGCGCCTTCCGGATCCACAACGTTAATGGCCCCACATATATGGTGCGACTCCATCTTCCCACTCCAGATGACGTCCACAACCTCATTAGCACCGGCGCCCAAGTCCAAGGACATCGATACCGAGTGGAGCCTTCTCGCTCCCCACCCTCAACAGTTCGCCAACCCCACAACAACCCACATCGTCGCCCCCGGCCTGGCCCTCCTCCTGTTTCACGCCCTCAATCCCTTGGTCCACCCCCTCCTCAATCTAGTCACTTCCTCCTTCCCCTACCAACATTAGATATAATCCGCCTTCTCACCACAACTCTTCATAACATCACCGCTACTCTCCACCTGCTCTTTATACATCTTCCCCCTGGCGTTCTCTTCTAAACTTCTCCCATCGCATACACACATCTCCTGTCATTTCCCACTTCGTCTACCCACCTTCCTTCTCCATCACATCTCCTCGACCCGCTCGCTTCTCTTGGCCAGAGAAAGGGCGTAACCCTTTAGGTGGCCCACCCCACCCCTTCAGGGTGGCGAATGAAAACATATTTTTTTTAAAAGCCTCCACGGTATGCACTAGCCTTGCGTCTTGGGAGGTGTGCTAAGTCCCAACTGATGAGCCCAACTTAGCATACGAGGGCGAAACGCAGGCAACCAAGAATGAGTTAGCTGAAAAATTTATAATGTCCAATAACGGACCATTAAAATGGTATTATAAATTTACTCATTCAGGATAAATATTTTAAGTTCCCTATGGGAATCAGCATCTATATCATGAGATATGAAAGCTGGACTGAATCTATTTTCCACTATTGCAGAGGGGTCTCTGAAGTCGGCTTCTAGTTCCACCAATGACTTGTAGAATGTAATCTCCATCATAAGTAGTGTCGAACTCGAAAGCAAAATAACATGACCAGAATCCTCTTTGTCTTCAACGGTTTCAAAATTCAATTTCTTCTTCTTGCTGCATAGTTTTGCTGTAACTTGTACTCCATCCACGTCTCTCTCCGAAATTATTTTCCACACAGATTCCTGGTCCTTTATTCCAATACATCTAAGATATTCACATCTAGGATCAAGAACAGTAGCTTCCTGGTATATCTTCATATTACACCAATCATTTATCCTAGCCATTAAATATTCTACAAGAATCCTTTTAAATCTAACTATGTACCCAGGTTCGACATTGGAGAAAAAGATAATTTCAAGTGTGTTACTTCAGGCAATACTACACTACCTGTCACATATTTACTACCACCAAGGAGGTGTAATATTTCTAAGCATGGCTTCAGACACACTATAATTTTTTCTATCACCTCCCATTCAATTTTTGTTAGCGGTCTGATATTAGAAGAGTGAGTTGATAGGACATCTACATTACCCCATTTAGATTTCATAAGGCTCTTGAACATGAAATTCGTGCTATTCCATCAAGTAACTATGTGCTGTTTTAATTTACAATCATCAAAGCCTTGTTTCTTAACTTTTTTATCAAGCTCACTTTCTAGATAAGGGTTGTGTTTAAAATGTCCAACTATTTTCCTGCGCTTTGAAAGTAATGTTCCGATAGCAGCATTGTGAGTGTGGGTTGCATACTGAAAATTGTCGTACTTCGCTCTTTCAGCTCTTAGAATGATGTTTCTTGCATTGTCATTGCAAACAGCTACAGCTTTATCTTCCAAACACCATTAACAAACTACATCTTCAAACTCTTCTATGCAGTTAAGGACATTGTGGTTTTCTGTAACATATTTATCTTGTAATGTTCAATTATGATATTCCCGATTTGAATCAATCCAGTGAGCTGTAACCCCCAAGCAGCTACGGTTTGATATGAAAGACCAAAAACCGGGCGAGTTGGCCATGTGGTTAGGGGTACGCTGCTGTAAGATTGCATCTGGGAGATGGTGGGTTCGAACCCCACTGTCGGCAGCCCTGAAGATGGTTTTTCATGGTTCCCATTTTCACACCAGGAAAATGCTGGAGCTGTACCTTAATTAAGACCATGGCCACTTCCTTCTCATTCCTAGGCGTTTCCTGTCCCATCGTCACCATAAGACTTATCTGTGTCGGTGCGACATAAAACAAATGGCATTATGGAAAGACCAAAATCTCACATGAAACGAACAAATTCTGCTTGTTTCAGTTCATCTAATAATTTTGACCTTTCTACATCACACAACTTGTCATTTTTTGTTACTGTGTCTCTAGAGGGAAGATGAGAGGTGTAAGAATTGAGCTTCCTGTAAAACCTCTTTAAGACCATGATCAGAGCCACTGTTGGCAGACCTACTATCCTGCAGAATCCATTTCACTAGTTTATTTGTAATTTCAGTTTCCTTATTAGACAACACAGGCTTCACTTTCTTTTTTTTTTTTTTTTTTGCTAGGGGCTTTAGGTCGCACTGACACAGATAGGTCTTATGGTGACGATATGAGATAGGAAAGACTTAGGAGTTGGAAGGAAGCGGCCGTGGCTTTAATTAAGGTACAGCCCCAGCATTTGCCTGGTGTGAAAATGGGAAACCACGGAAAACCATCTTCAGGGCTGCCGATAGTGGGATTCGAACCTACTATCTCCCGGATGCAAGCTCACAGCCGCGCGCCTCTACGCTCACGGCCAACTCGCCCGGTGGCTTCACTATTAGGTGCTCGAGTGTTGACTGAGGAGATGAACTAGTAGTGATATTGATAGACATGGGTACACTTTGAAAAGGATGTATGAGATGAAATTGAAGACTGTTTTTACTTCCAGTGTAACTGAACGATTTTCCACATTTCTTACAGAAACACTGTTCTTTTTCTGTCACCTTACCCCAATCATTCAGTTTAAACCCGAAACATTCACCAAGTTTTCCTCGCTTCGGTTCATAAGCCACATTTGTAACTGAAGTTCATAAACACTGAATGTGAATATATACTGTCTTCTGAACAACAACCACACACGAACTGAGGTTTAATTTGTCACTTTTTCTACTGTTTCTTTCTGGCAACTGGTATCTGTCCATTCATATATTACCTGGAACCCTTCAAGTATCTTCCCCACCCCTACCCATTACGCTGCCTGACTGTAGTTTGCAATGGTCCGCAAGTATACTACACTATTTCCTTTTCAATAGTTTGTAAAAGCAACGGTCATAACCCTCATTTTAGAAGCAATCAAAGAGGTATTATTGTTTTTATCTTTCTGAAAGAAAGACATGAACAACAGCTTACTTTAATGAGCTGCCAATCATACAATAGCTGACGCTTGCACACCAAATGACAGATAATAATACAATATACAAAACTTTTTTCCCCATTATCACACTACAATTTTAATTGATTTGATTAATTGGTTAAAATCACATTGATCGGTTAATTGGATTCTTAGATTAATTGATTAATCAATTAAATTGATAGCTCTAGAGAATACTGTAATAAGAAAAGCTTTTGGAAGACATAATGTCTTCACATAAATATAATGATAATTGTGATACTGTGTAACTGTAATCATAAACACTTCAGTCCTGTAGTTAACTTATACCCTAAATAATTATACAGTATGAAATCTGGTCACCCTCGTGTACCGCAGACTATGTGAAGCACTCTTTAAAGATTGTATGCAAGGCATGGTACAAGCAATAGTAGATCTGTTATGTTCTGGAGGTGCTCCACTTATACCAAATTGAGCTCTCCTGCTGTAGTTAATATTCACATGAACCCTACATTTGGCTTCTTGAGAGACAAGTGCTACCTTTCATTCAACATCTCACTTATAATCCAGCCCATTTTTCAAGATGATGTTGCCATGTGCATTGGGATTGAGATATCAGTGATTGGTGAGATGAACATTCCAAAAAGTTCTTCCATTTTCCCTGGCCAGCAAAATCACTGGATTTGAGTCCTACTGGAAACCTTTGCAACCACTTGGAGCAATGGGTCAAGTATAACCAGAAGCATCTCCGTATCTCTGCAAATTTCAGAACCAGTTGATAACACAGTAATTTAAAAAGGATAAGAATCCCATTCACAAGTTTGTTGGGCGCCTGTAATTCGAATCATGGGCGGACCATTTCCCTTCGAGTTACCATTCACTAAATGGGTCTAATTGTTTGTCCTTGTGCTTATAATGAAAAGTCTACAAGTGTAATTCTTAAACTTTTGACTAACACCTTTTTATATTTGAAAATCAAGTTTGAGTTTCTTGTGATAAGAATCAAAGGCTATGAAAAAGAAGCAGCAATCCAGAAAAGAGTGAGGCAAGGCTGCAGTTAGCTGCCGTCCTCGAGGGTCCAGGTTCAATTCCCGGTACTGCCAGAAATTTAAGAATAGCAGGAGGACTGGTATGCGGTTGAAATGGCACATGCAGCTCACCTCCATTGATTCTTTTTTTAAAATCATCTAGCATCTTGATAACATGAAAATATTTCTATATGTTTATGGAAATTGATTATTTAAATGTAAAATCATGTGGTCTGAGTGTCATATTTAAGAGATTTTCCTTTTTTTCCTTCCTTTTTTCTTTGTTACTTTACAACTAATATTTATTGAGTAATGAAAAATTCTTAACACTGCATTAAAGTTTCTTTGATTCTTCTTCTTTCAAATAGAACTATTTGGGACCATGTTTGCTCAACCATTGGGCTTTGAGCTTTCCCCAGCATGTCACATCTTCTTCCAGTGTAACTCCTTTCTTTCCTCTAATCTGGGGGGATATCCTTCTTTATAGATTTTTCGTGAAAACCACAGAATTTCTTTAGGATCTATCACACAGCCTGTTGTTTTGTAAATCTGTTAGCCCCAGTTCTTTTATGCCCTTTTCAGTCTCCCTGAGCCATATGGTGTGGACTTTCTTGTTTTTCCAGGAAGTGAATAGGTGTTTGGTCAGTCTGTTGGGAGAAGATCTTGCCACATGATCATAGAAAACTACCCTCATTTTCCTGGCTTAGTGAGAGAGCCTCTCTATCAGAGAGTAGAGCTCTGAATTTTGACATCTCTCGTATTCGCCATCATCCAGTGCCGGGCCGTGGATCTTTCTAAGTTCTAAGAACTCTCACTCTCTGATTTCCGGTTTCTCAATCAAACCTTTTCATATTATACTCTGATAGTACTATATTAGAATGAATAAGTCATCAAATTACCATCAATCAATACTGATCTACATTTAGGGCAGTCGCCCAGGTGGCAGATTTCCTATCTGTCGTTTTCCGAGCCTTTTCCTAAATGATATCAAAGAAATTGGAAATTTATTGAACATCTCCCTTGGTAAATTATTCCAATCCCTAAATCCCCTTCCTATAAATGAATATTTGCCCCAGTTTGCCGTCTTGAATTCCAACTTTATCTTCATATTGTGATCTTTCCTACTTTTATAAACGCCACCCAAACTTATTCGTCTACTAATGTCATTCCACGCCACCTCTCCGCTGACAGCTCGGAACATACCACTTAGTCAAGCAGCTCTTCTTCTTTCTCTCAATTCTTCCCATCCCAAACTTTGCAACATTTTTGTAATGCTACTCTTTTGTCGGAAATCACCCAGAACAAATCAAGCTGCAGTTCTTGAATCAGGTAATCCTGGTGAGGGTCCCATACACTGAAACCATACTCTAGTTGGGGTCTTACCAGAGACTTATATGCACTCTCCTTTACATCCTTACTACAACCCCTAAACACCCTCATAACCATGTGCAGAGATCTGTACCCTTTATTTACAATCCCATCGAGTGGAATGGCCGCACATGTTAACACACTACAGCTACGGAACCAAGCTCTGCATTCATACGACGAGTTTTTTCAAACCCCACCATTGGCTGTCCTGAGAATGATTTTCTGTGGTTTCCCATCTTCACTTCCAAGCAAATGCCAAGACAGTCCCTGTTCAGAGGCCCCAGCTGATTCCTTCGTCTTCGTCACCCAATTTCATTCACCATCATTCATTTCATCTTCAATAGTTCCTCAACTAAGTTTGGCATCAGAAAGAGCATTCAGCCATAAAATCATGCCATATAATTTCATCTCACTTCACCCCCGATCCAGTACCAGGAAACAGGATTAAAGGTTAGACATACATCATGATCAAACTATCACTATTCTCAATCAACTAGTTAACCGGTAGTCAGAACGATGCGACAGTGAGACTTGCATTGCCCAAATATGACTTTACACTGAATAACATTGCCACACTTATCAATTTTGTTTACTGCAAATATGACCCTTTAGGTGGAGGAGAAAGAAAAAAAGTAAAATGAGTATACTAGGAAAAATATATTCAACATCTGTTGGGATTTTGCACAAATTTCTGTGGCTCTGAATCTGTATTACAGCGGTTGGTTTTCCTCCCGTTATAGGTTCTCTTTGCAAGCCTTTATTTTCATGCTTCTGAGTCAGGGAATAGCCTTTTGTAAATAGGCTGAAATAGGTTGGGTTTTACAAGTACAAGTAAAATTTGAAGTGATGAAATAATTTTTAAGTGATCTCCACAAACTGTTTAAAAATACTAGAAAAGCATGAAGGCACAAAAACTATTCAGGACAAAATCCAATAGGATGCAAAGCAATGAAAAGAAAATTCATCTCCGTACAGGCCATGATGACCCTTGCAGGGGTCTTCAACTATAATAATAATTTTAGGCTTCAAGCCGTTCAAGTTTATAATTATGCTATTTCAACATTTATAATATCAATACAAATCATTTTAAAACTCTATTTGTATAATGCTAATAAAATGCCCAAGCAAAACATTTTAGGAGAAACAACTTGGGGTGGAGTGGAAATACTGTAATTGAATGATGTTGCAAAATTTATTAAGAATATTAAAACTAGCAATCTGTATATCGAACCAAAATTCAGATTTCCATTTATGTTTTCAGTAAATTTGTTAACTGTATTCAATTGTTTATTTTTCAAATACCATACTTGTTTTCATATTATTTCAATTTGTTGTATTTCAAACCCTTATGCACTGTTAATTCTGTAAGTTAATTTTTTATTTCAGAGGGGGTTTGAACATCCACAACCTCCCCAGTGGATATGGCCTTGAACTGTTGAATCAGGTATACCTTTAACATGAGAGCAATATATTGCCATATCTGAAATACTGTACTTATTTGATTACTGTTTGAATGAAGGAGTGAAACCAAATGAATGGAGAGTTGAAATAGTAGCCTCAGTGTACAAGGGAAAGGTCATAAACATAAAGCATATAATTATAGGCCAGTCAGCTTGAGGTGTTATTTGTAAGCTCTGGGACACGTTTGTGGAATTACTAACTGGTTTGATAAAAGGCTGTTCAGATTTCAGAAAGTTTATTCCAGTGAAGCTCAACTTGTAGGATTCCAGCAAGATATAGCAGATATTTTAGATTCAGGAGATGAAATGGATTGTATTTTTATTGACCTACCCAAGGCTTTTGACAGGGTAGATCACGGGAGATTACTGATGAAAATAAGGGCTATTGGACTAGAAAAAAAAGAGCGGTTGAATGAGTATCTAAATTTCTAGAAGCTGGGCAAATTGGCTATGCGGTTAGGGTGCACAGCTGTGAGCTTGCATCCGGGAGATAGTGGGTTCGAACCCCACTATCGACAGCCCTGAAGATGGTTTTCAGTGGTTTCCCATGTTCACACCAGGCAAATGCTGGGGCTGTACCTTAATTAAGTCCACAGGCGCTTCCCTCCCACTCCTAGGCCTTTCCTATCCCATCCTCGCCATAAGACCTATCTCTGCGTCGGTGCGACATAAAGCCAATTGTAAAAAAAAAAATTCTAGAAAATAGAATTCGGAGATTAGAGTAGGTGAAGTTTTATCTGATCCTTTAATGATTAAGAGAGGATCCTGCAGGGCAGTATTATTGGTCCTTCATGTTTTCTTATTATATGTATAACCGATATGAATAAAGAACTGGAATCACAGATTAGGCTATTTGCAGATGATGTTATAAGGTATAGAGTAGTAAATGAGTTGAGGGATTGTGAGCAACTGCAGAAGAACCTAGACTATGTTTTGAGATGTACGGATAATGATATGATGGTGAATGGAATAAAAAGTCAAATTATAACTTTCACCAAGAGGAAAAGTCCTCTCATCTACTGTGTTGATGGGGTGATAGTACCTCATAGAGAACACAACGTACCTGGGTGTTAATATAAGGAATGATCAAGCAATCAATCAATCAAGCAATCAATCAATCAGTCAATCAATCACTACTGATCTGCATTTAGGGCAGTCGCCCAGGTGGCAGATTCCCTATCTGTTGTTTTCTTAGCCTTTTCTTAAATGATCACAAAGAAATTGGATAATTATTGAACATTTCCCTTGGTAAGTTATTCCAATCCCTAACTCCCCTTCCTATAAAAAAATATTTGCCCCAATTTGTCCTCTTGAATTCCAACTTTATCTTCATATTGTGATCTTTCCTACTTTTAAAGACACCACTCAAACTTATTCGTCTACTGATGTCCTCCCACGCCATCTCTCCTCTGACAGCTCGGAACATACCATTTAATCAAGCAGCTTGTCTCCTTTCTCCCAAATCTTCCCATCCCAAACTTTGCAACATTTTTGTAACGCTACTCTTTTGTCGGAAATCACCCAGAACAAATCGAACTGCTTTTCTTTGGATTTTTTTCAGTTCTTGAATCAAGTAATCCTGGTGAGGGTCCCATACACTGGAACCATACTCTAGTTGGGGTCTTACCAGAGACTTATATGCCCTCTCCTTTACACCTTACTACAACCCCTAAATACCCTCATAACCATGTACAGAGATCTGTGCCCTTTATTAACAATCATATTTATGTGATTACCACAATGAAGGTGTTTTCTTATATTAACACCTAGGTACTTACAATGATCCCCAAAAGGAACTTTCACCCCATCAACGCAGTAATTAAAACTGAGAGGACTTTTCCTATTTGTGAAACTCACAACCTGACTTTTAACCCCGTTTATCATCATACCATTGTCCACCGTCCATCTCACAACACTATCGAGGTCACCCTGCAGCCGCTCACAATCTTGTAATTTATTTATTACTCTGTACAGAATAACACCATCTCAAACAGCCTTATCTCTGATTCCACTTCTTTACACATATCATTGGGGTAATCATATTGACAAAATTGTTAAGAAAGGTTACAGATATCTCCACATGGTTATGATAGTATTTAGATGTTGTAATAAGGATGTAAAGGAGATGGTGTATAAATCTCTAGTAAGACCCCAGTCAGAGTAGGCTATGGTTCCAGTGTATGGGACCCACACCAAGACTACTTGGTATGAGAACTGGAAAAGATTCAAAGGGAAGCAGCACGATTTGTTCTGTGTGATTTCCAACAAAGCAGCAGTGTTAAAACATGTTGCAAACTTTGGGCTGGGAAGACTTGGGAGTAAGGAGACAAGATGTTCGACTACTGTATGTGCTATTTTCTGCTTAAAACTGAAGGAGGGGATGTTCCACCTGATCAATGCAATATTATTTTCAAATTCAATTATATTTTATATTAAAACGCAGAACTAGTTTCGGCCCTATGATTGAACCACCCTCAGCTGAATACATATATAATCTTAAATACTAAAATAGCACTCTTCAATAATTAAAAGATTCTATCACTGTTATTGTTTTTAAAATGTCAATTTAATGGTAAAAAGGGGTTTGAAAACTTGTTGTTTTCCAAATATTTCTTCACAAAATGTGAGCATTCTCTTCTTTAATAAGTATGAAAAATATTGCTGTACTCTAGAACTGGCTTGGCAGATTTGTTATTGTATTATAAAATGTTGATCATGAGACAACATCCGTATTTACTACAATAGTTGCTGGTAAAGTTGATGAGCTGTTGATTAAGGAATTGTCAATACTGTATTTATTTCAAGTCTGTGATTGAGAATAAAATCAAGGATAACTGAGAAAAGGAAAAATATTAAGTTGGAGAATGCTGTGTCAAGTACAAATTTAATGTAAAGGATCGTAAAGGATCAGGATTTAAACGTACTCCCTCGGCTGCATTGACGGTGCACTGAGTGTGCTGTCCATCACTCAGAGCATCACCCCTCTGCTGTAAGCATAGCAGACGACAATGTTCGGAGTAAACTAATACTTAAAATTGTGAGAAGAGGAAGCGGGGGAGAGGGTAGGGGTAGCAGACGGAAGAGGCTGATGAGTGTGTTTGTAGCATTGATTGAGAAACCTTTTAGAATAAAAATTGGCAATTAAAGGGATAAAGGTATTATATAAAATGCTTGTGTTCTCTGTTATTTCATTTAAGTTATAATTTGGGTTAGCATATTGATCTAGTGGTATGAAGCATTCCTTGACAATATTGAGCAGGATACCTTTTTGCATTAATCTTAGAATTTTAGATCCTGTTTGATGTTACAGAAATTATGTTCAAAATCAGCCATGTGCTTTCCCGTTGCAGAGGAGCAGTTGTGTTTTAATGTATTAGTACGTTCAAGGTAGCGAGTATTAAAACTTCTACGTTTTGACCTACATAAGTGGCCTTTTAATCACAACACTTTAATCTATAAATGCCTGAATAGTTGTATTTATTAGGCTTGTTAACTGATTTGGAATTGTGAAAACTGGAATGTTTTGGATGTTTTGAATGCTATTTTGAGATTGTGCTTTTTAAATAAACTAGCTGTAGTACCCGAATAAACCTCCATGGCTCAAGCAACAATGCTCCGGCCTCTCACCACTGGGTTCCGTGGTTCAAATCCTAGCCACTCCATGTGAGATTTGTGCTGGACAAAGCAGAAGCGGGACAGGTTTTTTCTCCGGGTACTCTGGTTTTCCCTGTCATCTTTCATTCCAGCAACACTCTCCAATATCATTTCATTTCATCTGTCAGTCATTAATCATTGCCCCAAAGGAATGGGACAGGCTTTGGCAACCGGCACAATTCCTGTCCTCGCCGCTAGATGGGGGCTTCATTCATTCCATTCTTGACCTGGTCAAATTACAGGAAAAAGGCTGTGGATTGTCAGCTGTAGTACCCAGATAGCTTTTGAAAGTTTACCTTTATGATTTGTACTGCCTGTTAATTAGGTGTAAAGTGAATTTTATAGAATTCCTTATTGAGATGATTAATATTTTATAATCAATTATGTAATTTTAGAGTTATTTAGATGTGTCTGATTTCAAGTTTCTGATTATTTAATTTTCAAGTAAATCTTTGTCCTTATGGAAGCTCAAATTGCCTGAGAAGTATTTGATCCTTTCAAAATAATGAGTGTTTGCTGTTGTTGCTATTTTGCTTTATATCATACCGACACAGATAGGTCTTATGGCGACGATGGGACAGGAAAGGCCTAGGAATGGGAAGGATGCGGCTGTGGCCTTAATTAATGTACAGCCCCAGCATTTGCCTGGTGTGAAAATGGGAAACCACAGAAAACCATCTTCAGGGCTGCCGACAGTGGGATCAAATCCACTATCTCCTGGATGCGAGCTCACAGCTGCATGCTCCTAACCACACGGCCAACTCGCCCAGTGACTAATGAGTGATAACTATATATATTTACCTGTCGCGCTATAGATATGATGTACACAATTCCAACGGTCATTCAGACTGTCACCAATCAGCCTTACGACCCCAAAAGCAGTGGATTCAACACTCTTCTTGGCAATTTTAGACTATTTACTTTTAACTCCATCTCAGCCTCCACCCCAATGGAGGTTGAACGTGTATTTAAACGGTATCCAGACCATCACAATACATCTCATTAACACAAAAACAATAGATTTGACATTAATATCAGTTATTTTCCATTATTTTTACATGTCACCCCCTTCCATTTGACACCCTTAGCATGGTTTGGGATATTTCACTTTCATAGTGGTTTTGTTTTTTCTTCCCAGATGGTAAGTCATATGTTTCTTCTGGAACATACCCACCTACATCCATAATCTCAGTTATGTTTACATTCATTTTCACCCCTTTTCAAATTCTATTCCCACTGTAGTTGAAGTATTACTTAATTGGCATCCAGAATGTCACAGTTCAACTCAGCGACCTCGTAAACAATGAATTCACATTAATATCAATCCTTTTTGTTTATTTTTATATTTCATCCCCTCCCCTAGGAGTGCTAAGCGTGTTTTACCCCCCACAATATTTTTTTCATATAGTAAGTTATATGTGTACCAAGTTTAGTTAGGAGCTATTCTGGATCATCCATACCAGGCCCCACACCGCTGGCTGTGCAGTAGCGTGTGACTGAGAAAGAGATGTCCATGCGTGTACCGCCATGTTGAGGGCACTCCTGAGCTCACCAAGTAGATCGTAGTACAGAATATATGTATTAACTTACATCAACAGACGAATTAATACACCTGTCGATGTTATTGTTATTTCTATGACATGAGATAACACGGTAAGGACGAATATTAATTACGTTCATCGAAGATATTTTTAAAAGGGGCCGCAATAGGAAACAGAAGATCCGTACAGATATTCTCGTCTGTTCACAAAATAAAAACACTGTATTGCCACTTTTAAATCAAATGCTAGGCAGAAGTTGTTTACAGGGGTGTAATCCGAGGTCTGGAGTGATAAAAATGGACCGTGAAGTGTGAAAAGTCTGTGTGTGTTCTTTCACATTAATTCTCGGTAATTGTCCGACCTCAGGGAAACTTAGCCATTCCAAATTAATTGATTATGAAAGAAACAGCCTACACCAACTACCGTGCATACATAAAAACTAACACGTTTTGCATTGTTATTGAACAATCTTCACTAGCATGTTTTAAATTTAAAAGAAAATCATCTTATACCGGTACATGAAATTGAAAACCTTAAAAAATACCACATAGCTCAAGGCTTGTAATGAGCATTTTATAGACCTGGGCCTAGTAAAAAATTCTGAATAACATGTTTAAACATTCTTTTACTACAAAACAGGTGTGAAAAAGGATAAATTAAGACTTACACTAGGTTACCTATAAAGAATTGTTCAGATAATGCTTAATGCTTTAAAGCAATACATTGCCCTAAAACTAGATAGGTTTTATCAAGCTTTATCAACCATATTTTCAGGATTTTAGGCTCATGCTTTTTCCAATTATTAGTACCGGTACACAGTCTGTAAAAATAATATGCATGTTTCTTTCTTTTTCGGAATAGGGTTGTTTATTTCTTAAGAATTATCTCTCAATAATGGGGAAAAAGGCCAATAATAAGAAGCCTACACATTCAAAACTTCCATGTCCATACGTTCTCTGAATCTACTGTCCTATTATGGTAACTGAAAATAATTTCTTAACAGTTTAATTTCCACTCATTATAAAGCATCCCTTCTGATAGCGATCTGTACAATTATAAACTACACAAGAGTTCATCATCCTTGAATAATTTTCCACTCCACAAGTAAGGCCTAACTTAACTCTCCATTAATATTGCCCATCAATTTAACTACTGGTAGGCCGACTGTAAAAGCTCTCACTTATTCACCAAAAACATTTGGCAATATGTATCACTCCATCACATATAATACTACAACAGACCCACTAACCAACACAATTCAATAGGAAAGTACTCAGGGAAATGTAAACTTTATCACGTGCTAACCATGCGTTCTAAGCTGAAGTGCCCACAACATGGCGATGCGCAAATGTGTTCAATATTCCTCATGGCATCAGTGCGCTCTGTGAGTCTAAATAAGTAATATTAAAGTCTTTGATCCACACGTACATCTATAATCTCAGTAATTTTGGACATTTTCTTTCACCCTTCTCAACCCCCATGGTAATGAGGAATGAACATGGACTTAAACAACAACCAGATTGCCACTATTGATCTCAGTGACCCCAAAAACTATGGATTCTACATCAATATTGGTCATTGTCTAATACACACTTACACACATACATCCACAATCTTGGTCATTTTGGACATTCTTTTTCACCCCCACTAACCCCCATTCCGACTGGGGATTATTTTTATATCTCACTCCCTCCCACCCCAACCCCTAAGGGTGCTAGGGTTGCATACCCACTTGCAGTTTATCTCCTGATAGTAAGTCATAAGTGTACCAAGTTTGGTTGAAATTGCTCCATTAGTCCCGAAAACTATTGATTCAACACTAATATTGGTCATTTTTTAGTTATATTTAAATTTTGCCCCCTCCTCTAGGTATTCTAGGGGTGTCTTAGACCCACAGTATTTTTTCCAGATAGTAAGTCATACTTGCATCAATTTTGGTTTATAGCTATGCTAGAACATACACACATACGCCCATTATCTCGGTCATTTTGGACATTTCTTTCTTTTTTCTTTTTTCTTTTTTTTTTTAACACTTTCTCACCCACTAAGCCAAACGAAGCTGAACTTGGACTTTAAAAATTCCAGAG
This sequence comes from Anabrus simplex, assembly GCF_040414725.1. Classification (NCBI taxonomy): domain Eukaryota; kingdom Metazoa; phylum Arthropoda; class Insecta; order Orthoptera; family Tettigoniidae; genus Anabrus; species Anabrus simplex. Next base: position 1,049,969,734 of record NC_090265.1, on the reverse strand, counting down.
TGTCATTATTCATCTCAGGGACCCCAAAAACTATGGATTCAGCACTATTTTCAATTACTTTTATACCTCACCCCCTCATCCCCAACCCTAAGGGTGCTCCATCTCAGTATTTTTAACAGATTTTTTACAGATAGTCAGTAATATTTGTACCAAATTTAGTTGACAGCTATGTTGGAACATATACACGCACATCCCTAATCTCGAACATTTTGGTCATTTTACTTGTTCACCCTTTCTCAACCCTTAAGCCAAAGGGGACTGAACTTGGACTTTAAAAAAACATGAGTGTTACTATTCATCTCAGCAACCCTGAAAACTGTGTATTCGACACTATTTTTGATTAATTAATTAATTAATACAATATTAATAATAATACTATAATAATATTAATATAATAATTAATACAATAATACAATATTAATAATAATAATAATAATAATAATAATAATAATAATAATAATAATAATAATAATAATAATAATAATAATAATAATAATAATAATAATAATAGGTCTTAAGTCTTGCAGCATTAATGAAATAATCATCAAATAGAATGCTATCAAGAAGTGCTTCAAGTCACTGCTGCCCAAAAACTTCGGACATGCATCTGGATAGAAATGCCTTATCTGCATTATGTAGCAAAAATGCTACATTCAAATTTAATTAATTTTTAGCAACAAATATTGTAAATTGTAAATTATTAATAATAATAATAATAATAATAATAATAATAATAATAATAATAATAATAATAATAATAATACAGACAAATCAACAGAGTCCCTCACTTCAAGTATCTGGGCAAAATCCTCGAACCAACCAGACAAGAAAAAATAGCCCAAAACAACCGTGTCCAAAAACTCAGAAGAGCATATGAGAGAACAAGAGAAATCTACAACAAAAGAAAGTGTATGTCTCTCCACATTAAGATTAAACATTACAATACTGTAATCAAACCTGAGGCCTTATATGCAGGGGAAGCTCTAACGCTTCACAAAAAGGTGAACTCGAAAATATCCTAAAAGAAGAGAAAAAAATCATGAGGAAAATTTTAGGACCAAGGCACATAGAAGAAGGGTACCGCCTTCAATCCCAGAAATCCACAGAAAAATGATCTAATATTGTGGCGGACCTCAGAAAAAGAAGGCTAAAATTTTATGGACATGTTAAGAGGCTTCCAGAAACCAGACTAACCCACAAAATTCTTGAAAGAGTTGATAAACGGAAGAATTTTCCTTGGACACAACAAACAAAAGCGGACATAAAGAATGCACAAATTCAACCTGAAGCAATTTTGAATCAAAATGTATATAGAAAGAAAATTGATAAGTGGAAAGTTACTCCAGAGAATGAAGTACAAAAAAGAGCAGATACCAAGTAGACGGAAGAAAGGAAGAGGATCTTTAGTGAACAGATGAAAGCATCCTGGATCCTCAGCAAACAAAACCATAAATAAAGCTTTGTGTGTTCCAAAAGGGACCATTCATGAATAATAATAATAATAATAATAATAATAATAATAATAATAATAATAATAATAATAATAATAATAATAATAATAATAATAATAATAATAATAATAATAATAACTCTGCTATTACCGGTCCGAAGCCCGGGGCCTCGTCTATCAAGAGACGAGGAAGTGAGGAGGGGGAGGAGTAACAACCTCGTTAAAAAACCTGGGTCCATCTGGCTCCGGGTGGTAGCACCCAGTAAGGGCCCCTGCCTAGGGTTACAGGTGAAACCTGGCCAACGGTCTTGAAGGCGGAAGAGGAACTCTGCTTTAGTTCCGAATGGTGGAGAGAGCGGAAGAGCCTAGTGGAGTGAACCACGAACAAAAATCAAATTTCGGACTAACAATCCGATCTTATCCTGGAATCTAATTCCTCACTTTGTATTTTATACAATTTCAATTGCAGTATGGAAAGTCCGCTGAATGAAGGCACTACCCCAGGTGGTAACTCGAAAGAGAAATCCACCATTGCGTCACGCAATGCATTGGGACTACAGGTTCTGGGGAGTCCCAACAACTGCAATCAGAAGGTTGAGTCGGAGCAACCTTGGAATCCTTCTAAAATAAAATTCAAAAAGGAATTCTTTTTTGGCACTTTAAATGTAAATTCTCTACTCAAGGCTGGTAAACAAAAAGAACTAGAAATACTTCTAGAGAAAAACAAAATTCAAATTTTGGCAGTTCAAGAAACTAGATTCCTAGATGAAAATGTAATAGACACTTTGTAACTACAGGATCTTTAAAGGCAAACCAGCAATCAAAATTATGAAGGGGATGCCACTACTTGGTACAGCTTTCTACATTCATAAAAGTATAATAGGAAATGTAACAGAATTTAAATCCAGAATTTATCATTTGATGGCCAGGCAGGCATCTATTTTTGGAAATGAGACATAGCTCTCATAGTGCATTGGCACTGCTGGTGGCTTCAAATAGCCTATGCAGTGGCCTCCACGGTATGCACTAGCCTTGCGTCTTGGGTGGTGTGCTAAGTCCCAACTGACGAGCCTAACTTAGCACACGAGGGCGAAACGCAGGCAACCAAGAATGAGTTAGCTGGAAAATTTATAATGTCCAATAACGGACCATTATATTGGTATTATTTAAATCCAACTCAGAAAGAATATCTCTCCTATCAATTAAATGCAAAAACAAAACGTACACACTTGTTAATTGCCATGCACCAATAAATGAAGACAATAGGAAAAACCCTCCAAAAACAGAGGAATTCTGGGTTCGTTTGAAAAATGAAATATCCAAAATTCCGAAAATGAACACCATATTACTATTAGGTGACTTCAATGCACAAATAGGTAGAGAAAAGAAATTTAGAAATGTAGTAGGACATTACCCAGCCCACAGAAGAACAAATACAAATGGTATTAGGCTAATCAGTTTGTGTCAAAGCTATCACCTGAAACTAATGTCAACCTTCTTTAGAAAACTCCCCAGAAAAACTAAAACATGGATATCTCCAAACCCAATGTTAGGAGAATTTCAGTTAGATCATGTGGCTGTTTCAAAAAAAGTACAAAAGAAATTATGAACGTGAAAGTAGTAAGGAATGGTGAATTTGATTCTGACCATTATCTCTCTAAAATTAAAGCCAAACTCCTACCTAATAAAGAACAAAGAAAGCCACAGAGGTTAATAAAATATAATGTAGACAGACTTACTATAACAAAAGAATCAATTAAAAACTACCAAGACGAAATTAAAATGGCTAAACAAGGCAACTGGCAAGAAATATCCAAAGCAATTAATCATGCAGCACAGAAAATATTTGGGCCAATAAAAAATAAAAGGAAAATATGGTGGAATGAAATATGTGAAGAAGCTTTAGCAGAGAGGGCTAAAACATGGAAAAAATGGAAATGCTCAAAGAAAATTGAAGATTTTGATCAGTTTAAACAACAAAGGAAGGAAACAGCAAGGATAATCAGAAGTACTAAACGAGCCTTTCAAAAGGAGAAACTTATAGCAATGGACAAAAACTTTATAAAAAATAACACCCATGACTTTTATCAGACTTTTAAGAATGAATTAAAGGGGTACCAAACTACAAATGTTAGTTTCAAGGATGAAAATGGCAGAATTGGACTAAGCAATACTGAAAATTGTGAGATATTAGCAAGATATTTTGATCACCTTTTGAAATGTCCTGAACCAAGTCATAAATTAGAATTTCAAGATATTGATGAAAATTTGGAAGAAGACATACCACCAACTATAAAAGAAATTGAAGAAGTAATTAAAACCCTCAAAAACAACAAAGCTAGCGGAGAAGATTCTATTACAGCGGAACTTTTGAAGTGGTCCTTGCCAAATATAGCAAATGAGCTACAATTACTCTTTGAAGAAATCTGGAAAACTGAAAAAATTCCTGAGGAATGGAAAGTAGCCTTGATACATCCACTCCACAAAAAAGGTAATAAACAGGACGTTAATAACTACAGAGGAATATCTTTATTAGCAGTGGCATATAAAATATTTTCCAAGATTTTATTAAACAGAGTAGAAACAACACTAGACAATCATTAGGTGAATATCAAGGTGGTTTCAGGAAAGGAAGATCATGTTCAGAACAAATATTTAATCTTAAGTCAATAATTCGCCACAGGTTACTTAATTCAAAGGACATTGTAGTCATGTTTGTAGATTTCAAAAAGGCTTTTGATTCTGTTGACAGAGAAACTATATATAAAATAATTCGAGAATTTGGCATAAAGTCTAAACTGGCAAATCTAATCCGTGAAACACTTATAGACACAGTCTCTAAAGTGAAATTTCTGGGAGAGATATCACAGCCTTTCAAAATAAAAACTGGTGTACGACAAGGTGACAGACTATCCCCAATTCTTTTTAATTGTGTCCTAGAGAAAATAGTGAGAATTTGGAACAAAAACTTATTGAACTCAACATTTCACCGATAAGGTTAGGAAGAGGAAACAAAAGGATCGAAATAAATTGTCTTGCATTTGCAGATGATTTTGCAATACTTTCTGAAAATGTGACATTTGCTATAACCCAAGTAAATGTCTTGGAAAGAATCGCCAGCAGAACTGGCTTAAGAATTTCTGCAGAAAAGACAAAATTTTTAACAAATATTTGGGATGCACCAAAATTTCTGAAAACAGATATTGGCCAAATAGAGAGGGTAAAAAAATTCAAATATCTAGGGGAAATAATCCAAGAAAAAGGTTTAGGAAAATCTGCAGTAGAGGTGAGGGTACATAAATGGAAAGAGCTTATGGTGTCACCAAAGATATCTACAATAAAAGATGCCTATCCAAAAATGCAAAAATAAGGCATTACAACACAGTAGTGAAGCCAGAATGCCTATATGCAAGCGAATGTCTGGTATTAAACTATAATTTAGATAAACTAGAAATACTAGAAAGGCGAATCATGAGGAAAATATTAGGCCCACAAAACACAGCAGAAGGTTGGAAATTACAAAGTAATGCTGAAATATATCAGATGTAATGAGGAAAAGGAGACATGTTTTTTGGACATTTATATCGAATGCAAGATAGTAGATTAACCAGTAAGATTTTCAGATATTTGTGGGGTAAGAAATCAACGACAAGCTGGGTCAAAAAAGTAAGAAAGGATTTAGAAAAAAACAATATAACAACAGAAGAAATAAATAATAGAGAAGGCTTTCGGGAAAAAGTATTGGAAATAGAAGGATTCCAAGGTAGGAAAGTAAAAAAGACTGGTTCGAAGTGGTCTGAAGACAGAAAGAAGAAACATAGTGAACAGATGAAACCGTACTGGAAGAAAAGGAAAGAACAAAGAAGAAGGAATTGAAATTGGCACGTGGTCCTCTGGTGGCCCATTCGAAAGAATAATAATAATAATAATAATAATAATAATAATAATAACAACAAATATTTAATCTTAAGTCAATAATTCGCCACAGGTTACTTAATTCAAAGGACATTGTAGTCATGTTTGTAGATTTCAAAAAGGCTTTTGATTCTGTTGACAGAGAAACTATATATAAAATAATTCGAGAATTTGGCATAAAGTCTAAACTGGCAAATCTAATCCGTGAAACACTTATAGACACAGTCTCTAAAGTGAAATTTCTGGGAGAGATATCACAGCCTTTCAAAATAAAAACTGGTGTGCGACAAGGTGACGGACTATCCCCAATTCTTTTTAATTGTGTCCTAGAGAAAATAGTGAGAATTTGGAACAAAAAACTTATTGAACTCAACATTTCACCGATAAGGTTAGGAAGAGGAAACAAAAGGATCGAAATAAATTGTCTTGCATTTGCAGATGATTTTGCAATACTTTCTGAAAATGTGACATTTGCTATAACCCAAGTAAATGTCTTGGAAAGAATCGCCAGCAGAACTGGCTTAAGAATTTCTGCAGAAAAGACAAAATTTTTAACAAATATTTGGGATGCACCAAAATTTCTGAAAACAGATATTGGCCAAATAGAGAGGGTAAAAAAATTCAAATATCTAGGGGAAATAATCCAAGAAAAAGGTTTAGAAAAATCTGCAGTAGAGGTGAGGGTACATAAAATGGAGAGAGCTTATGGTGTCACCAAAGATATCTACAATAAAAGATGCCTATCCAAAAATGCAAAAATAAGGCATTACAACACAGTAGTGAAGCCAGAATGCCTATATGCAAGCGAATGTCTGGTATTAAACTATAATTTAGATAAACTAGAAATACTAGAAAGGCGAATCATGAGGAAAATATTAGGCCCACAAAACACAGCAGAAGGTTGGAAATTACAAAGTAATGCTGAAATATATCAGATGTAATGAGGAAAAGGAGACATGTTTTTTGGACATTTATATCGAATGCAAGATAGTAGATTAACCAGTAAGACTTTCAGATATTTGTGGGGTAAGAAATCAACGACAAGCTGGGTCAATGAAGTAAGAAAGGATTTAGAAAAAAACAATATAACAACAGAAGAAATAAATAATAGAGAAGGCTTTCGGGAAAAAGTATTGAAAATAGAAGGATTCCAAGGTAGGAAAGTAAAAAAGACTGGTTCGAAGTGGTCTGAAGACAGAAAGAAGAAACATAGTGAACAGATGAAACCGTACTGGAAGAAAAGGAAAGAACAAAGAAGAAGGAATTGAAATTGGCACGTGGTCCTCTGGTGGCCCATTCGAAAGAATAATAATAATAATAATAATAATAATAATAATAATAATAATAATAATAATAATAATAACAACAAATATTTAATCTTAAGTCAATAATTCGCCACAGGTTACTTAATTCAAAGGACATTGTAGTCATGTTTGTAGATTTCAAAAAGGCTTTTGATTCTGTTGACAGAGAAACTATATATAAAATAATTCGAGAATTTGGCATAAAGTCTAAACTGGCAAATCTAATCCGTGAAACACTTATAGACACAGTCTCTAAAGTGAAATTTCTAGGAGAGATATCACAGCCTTTCAAAATAAAAACTGGTGTGCGACAAGGTGACGGACTATCCCCAATTCTGTTTAATTGTGTCCTAGAGAAAATAGTGAGAATTTGGAACAAAAAACTTATTGAACTCAACATTTCACCGATAAGGTTAGGAAGAGGAAACAAAAGGATCGAAATAAATTGTCTTGCATTTGCAGATGATTTTGCAATACTTTCTGAAAATGTGACATTTGCTATAACCCAAGTAAATGTCTTGGAAAGAATCGCCAGCAGAACTGGCTTAAGAATTTCTGCAGAAAAGACAAAATTTTTAACAAATATTTGGGATGCACCAAAATTTCTGAAAACAGATATTGGCCAAATAGAGAGGGTAAAAAAATTCAAATATCTAGGGGAAATAATCCAAGAAAAAGGTTTAGAAAAATCTGCAGTAGAGGTGAGGGTACATAAAATGGAGAGAGCTTATGGTGTCACCAAAGATATCTACAATAAAAGATGCCTATCCAAAAATGCAAAAATAAGGCATTACAACACAGTAGTGAAGCCAGAATGCCTATATGCAAGCGAATGTCTGGTATTAAACTATAATTTAGATAAACTAGAAATACTAGAAAGGCGAATCATGAGGAAAATATTAGGCCCACAAAACACAGCAGAAGGTTGGAAATTACGAAGTAATGCTGAAATATATCAGATGTAATGAGGAAAAGGAGACATGTTTTTTGGACATTTATATCGAATGCAAGATAGTAGATTAACCAGTAAGATTTTCAGATATTTGTGGGGTAAGAAATCAACGACAAGCTGGGTCAATGAAGTAAGAAAGGATTTAGAAAAAAACAATATAACAACAGAAGAAATAAATAATAGAGAAGGCTTTCGGGAAAAAGTATTGAAAATAGAAGGATTCCAAGGTAGGAAAGTAAAAAAGACTGGTTCGAAGTGGTCTGAAGACAGAAAGAAGAAACATAGTGAACAGATGAAACCGTACTGGAAGAAAAGGAAAGAACAAAGAAGAAGGAATTGAAATTGGCACGTGGTCCTCTGGTGGCCCATTCGAAAGAATAATAATAATAATAATAATAATAATAATAATAATAACAACAAATATTTAATCTTAAGTCAATAATTCGCCACAGGTTACTTAATTCAAAGGACATTGTAGTCATGTTTGTAGATTTCAAAAAGGCTTTTGATTCTGTTGACAGAGAAACTATATATAAAATAATTCGAGAATTTGGCATAAAGTCTAAACTGGCAAATCTAATCCGTGAAACACTTATAGACACAGTCTCTAAAGTGAAATTTCTGGGAGAGATATCACAGCCTTTCAAAATAAAAACTGGTGTGCGACAAGGTGACGGACTATCCCCAATTCTTTTTAATTGTGTCCTAGAGAAAATAGTGAGAATTTGGAACAAAAAACTTATTGAACTCAACATTTCACCGATAAGGTTAGGAAGAGGAAACAAAAGGATCGAAATAAATTGTCTTGCATTTGCAGATGATTTTGCAATACTTTCTGAAAATGTGACATTTGCTATAACCCAAGTAAATGTCTTGGAAAGAATCGCCAGCAGAACTGGCTTAAGAATTTCTGCAGAAAAACAAAATTTTTAACAAATATTTGGGATGCACCAAAATTTCTGAAAACAGAAATTGGCCAAATAGAGAGGGTAAAAAAATTCAAATATCTAGGGGAAATAATCCAAGAAAAAGGTTTAGAAAAATCTGCAGTAGAGGTGAGGGTACATAAAATGGAGAGAGCTTATGGTGTCACCAAAGATATCTACAATAAAAGATGCCTATCCAAAAATGCAAAAATAAGGCATTACAACACAGTAGTGAAGCCAGAATGCCTATATGCAAGCGAATGTCTGGTATTAAACTATAATTTAGATAAACTAGAAATACTAGAAAGGCGAATCATGAGGAAAATATTAGGCCCACAAAACACAGCAGAAGGTTGGAAATTACGAAGTAATGCTGAAATATATCAGATGTAATGAGGAAAAGGAGACATGTTTTTTGGACATTTATATCGAATGCAAGATAGTAGATTAACCAGTAAGATTTTCAGATATTTGTGGGGTAAGAAATCAACGACAAGCTGGGTCAATGAAGTAAGAAAGGATTTAGAAAAAAACAATATAACAACAGAAGAAATAAATAATAGAGAAGGCTTTCGGGAAAAAGTATTGAAAATAGAAGGATTCCAAGGTAGGAAAGTAAAAAAGACTGGTTCGAAGTGGTCTGAAGACAGAAAGAAGAAACATAGTGAACAGATGAAACCGTACTGGAAGAAAAGGAAAGAACAAAGAAGAAGGAATTGAAATTGGCACGTGGTCCTCTGGTGGCCCATTCGAAAGAATAATAATAATAATAATAATAATAATAATAATAATAATAATAATAATAATAATAATAACAACAAATATTTAATCTTAAGTCAATAATTCGCCACAGGTTACTTAATTCAAAGGACATTGTAGTCATGTTTGTAGATTTCAAAAAGGCTTTTGATTCTGTTGACAGAGAAACTATATATAAAATAATTCGAGAATTTGGCATAAAGTCTAAACTGGCAAATCTAATCCGTGAAACACTTATAGACACAGTCTCTAAAGTGAAATTTCTGGGAGAGATATCACAGCCTTTCAAAATAAAAACTGGTGTGCGACAAGGTGACGGACTATCCCCAATTCTTTTTAATTGTGTCCTAGAGAAAATAGTGAGAATTTGGAACAAAAAACTTATTGAACTCAACATTTCACCGATAAGGTTAGGAAGAGGAAACAAAAGGATCGAAATAAATTGTCTTGCATTTGCAGATGATTTTGCAATACTTTCTGAAAATGTGACATTTGCTATAACCCAAGTAAATGTCTTGGAAAGAATCGCCAGCAGAACTGGCTTAAGAATTTCTGCAGAAAAACAAAATTTTTAACAAATATTTGGGATGCACCAAAATTTCTGAAAACAGATATTGGCCAAATAGAGAGGGTAAAAAAATTCAAATATCTAGGGGAAATAATCCAAGAAAAAGGTTTAGAAAAATCTGCAGTAGAGGTGAGGGTACATAAAATGGAGAGAGCTTATGGTGTCACCAAAGATATCTACAATAAAAGATGCCTATCCAAAAATGCAAAAATAAGGCATTACAACACAGTAGTGAAGCCAGAATGCCTATATGCAAGCGAATGTCTGGTATTAAACTATAATTTAGATAAACTAGAAATACTAGAAAGGCGAATCATGAGGAAAATATTAGGCCCACAAAACACAGCAGAAGGTTGGAAATTACAAAGTAATGCTGAAATATATCAGATGTAATGAGGAAAAGGAGACATGTTTTTTGGACATTTATATCGAATGCAAGATAGTAGATTAACCAGTAAGATTTTCAGATATTTGTGGGGTAAGAAATCAACGACAAGCTGGGTCAATGAAGTAAGAAAGGATTTAGAAAAAAACAATATAACAACAGAAGAAATAAATAATAGAGAAGGCTTTCGGGAAAAAGTATTGAAAATAGAAGGATTCCAAGGTAGGAAAGTAAAAAAGACTGGTTCGAAGTGGTCTGAAGACAGAAAGAAGAAACATAGTGAACAGATGAAACCGTACTGGAAGAAAAGGAAAGAACAAAGAAGAAGGAATTGAAATTGGCACGTGGTCCGCTGGTGGCCTATTCGAAAGAATAAAAATAATAATAATAATAATAATAATAATAATAATAATAATAATAATAATAATAATAATAATAATAATAATAATAAGAATAACAACAAATATTTAATCTTAAGTCAATAATTCGCCACAGGTTACTTAATTCAAAGGACATTGTAGTCATGTTTGTAGATTTCAAAAAGGCTTTTGATTCTGTTGACAGAGAAACTATATATAAAATAATTCGAGAATTTGGCATAAAGTCTAAACTGGCAAATCTAATCCGTGAAACACTTATAGACACAGTCTCTAAAGTGAAATTTCTGGGAGAGATATCACAGCCTTTCAAAATAAAAACTGGTGTGCGACAAGGTGATGGACTATCCCCAATTCTTTTTTAATTGTGTCCTAGAGAAAATAGTGAGAATTTGGAACAAAAAACTTATTGAACTCAACATTTCACCGATAAGGTTAGGAAGAGGAAACAAAAGGATCGAACCGGGCGAGTTGGCCATGCGTGTAGAGGCGCGCGGCTGTGAGCTTGCATCCGGGAGATAGTAGGTTCGAATCCCACTATCGGCAGCCCTGAAGATGGTTTTCCGTGGTTTCCCATTTTCACACCAGGCAAATGCTGGGGCTGTACCTTAATTAAGGCCACGGCCGCTTCCTTCCAACTCCTAGGCCTTTCCTATCCCATCGTCGCCATAAGACCTATCTGTGTCGGTGCGACGTAAGGCCCCTAGCAAAAAAAAATAAAAGGATCGAAATAAATTGTCTTGCATTTGCAGATGATTTTGCAATACTTTCTGAAAATGTGACATTTGCTATAACCCAAGTAAATGTCTTGGAAAGATCGCCAGCAGAACTGGCTTAAGAATTTCTGCAGAAAAGACAAAATTTTTAACAAATATTTGGGATGCACCAAAATTTCTGAAAACAGATATTGGCCAAATAGAGAGGGTAAAAAAAATTCAAATATCTAGGGGAAATAATCCAAGAAAAAGGTTTAGAAAAATCTGCAGTAGAGGTGAGGGTACATAAAATGGAGAGAGCTTATGGTGTCACCAAAGATATCTACAATAAAAGATGCCTATCCAAAAATGCAAAAATAAGGCATTACAACACAGTAGTGAAGCCAGAATGCCTATATGCAAGCGAATGTCTGGTATTAAACTATAATTTAGATAAACTAGAAATACTAGAAAGGCGAATCATGAGGAAAATATTAGGCCCACAAAACACAGCAGAAGGTTGGAAATTACAAAGTAATGCTGGAATATATCAGATGTAATGAGGAAAAGGAGACATGTTTTTTGGACATTTATATCGAATGCAAGATAGTAGATTAACCAGTAAGATTTTCAGATATTTGTGGGGTAAGAAATCAACGACAAGCTGGGTCAATGAAGTAAGAAAGGATTTAGAAAAAAACAATATAACAACAGAAGAAATAAATAATAGAGAAGGCTTTCGGGAAAAAGTATTGAAAATAGAAGGATTCCAAGGTAGGAAAGTAAAAAAGACTGGTTCGAAGTGGTCTGAAGACAGAAAGAAGAAACATAGTGAACAGATGAAACCGTACTGGAAGAAAAGGAAAGAACAAAGAAGAAGGAATTGAAATTGGCACGTGGTCCTCTGGTGGCCCATTCGAAAGAATAATAATAATAATAATAATAATAATAATAATAATAACAACAAATATTTAATCTTAAGTCAATAATTCGCCACAGGTTACTTAATTCAAAGGACATTGTAGTCATGTTTGTAGATTTCAAAAAGGCTTTTGATTCTGTTGACAGAGAAACTATATATAAAATAATTCGAGAATTTGGCATAAAGTCTAAACTGGCAAATCTAATCCGTGAAACACTTATAGACACAGTCTCTAAAGTGAAATTTCTGGGAGAGATATCACAGCCTTTCAAAATAAAAACTGGTGTGCGACAAGGTGACGGACTATCCCCAATTCTTTTTAATTGTGTCCTAGAGAAAATAGTGAGAATTTGGAACAAAAAACTTATTGAACTCAACATTTCACCGATAAGGTTAGGAAGAGGAAACAAAAGGATCGAAATAAATTGTCTTGCATTTGCAGATGATTTTGCAATACTTTCTGAAAATGTGACATTTGCTATAACCCAAGTAAATGTCTTGGAAAGAATCGCCAGCAGAACTGGCTTAAGAATTTCTGCAGAAAAGACAAAATTTTTAACAAATATTTGGGATGCACCAAAATTTCTGAAAACAGATATTGGCCAAATAGAGAGGGTAAAAAAATTCAAATATCTAGGGGAAATAATCCAAGAAAAAGGTTTAGAAAAATCTGCAGTAGAGGTGAGGGTACATAAAATGGAGAGAGCTTATGGTGTCACCAAAGATATCTACAATAAAAGATGCCTATCCAAAAATGCAAAAATAAGGCATTACAACACAGTAGTGAAGCCAGAATGCCTATATGCAAGCGAATGTCTGGTATTAAACTATAATTTAGATAAACTAGAAATACTAGAAAGGCGAATCATGAGGAAAATATTAGGCCCACAAAACACAGCAGAAGGTTGGAAATTACGAAGTAATGCTGAAATATATCAGATGTAATGAGGAAAAGGAGACATGTTTTTTGGACATTTATATCGAATGCAAGACAGTAGATTAACCAGTAAGATTTTCAGATATTTGTGGGGTAAGAAATCAACGACAAGCTGGGTCAATGAAGTAAGAAAAGATTTAGAAAAAAACAATATAACAACAGAAGAAATAAATAATAGAGTAGGCTTTCGGGAAAAAGTATTGAAAATAGAAGGATTCCAAGGTAGGAAAGTAAAAAAGACTGGTTCGAAGTGGTCTGAAGACAGAAAGAAGAAACATAGTGAACAGATGAAAGCGTACTGGAAGAAAAGGAAAGAACAAAGAAGAAGGAATTGAAATTGGCACGTGGTCCTCTGGTGGCCCATTCGAAAGAATAATAATAATAATAATCATAATAATAATAATAATAATAATAATAATAATAATAATAATAATAATAATAATAATATAATAATAATAATAACAACAAATATTTAATCTTAAGTCAATAATTCGCCACAGGTTACTTAATTCAAAGGACATTGTAGTCATGTTTGTAGATTTCAAAAAGGCTTTTGATTCTGTTGACAGAGAAACTATATATAAAATAATTCGAGAATTTGGCATAAAGTCTAAACTGGCAAATCTAATCCGTGAAACACTTATAGACACAGTCTCTAAAGTGAAATTTCTGGGAGAGATATCACAGCCTTTCAAAATAAAAACTGGCGTACGACAAGGTGACGGACTATCCCCAATTCTTTTTAATTGTGTCCTAGAGAAAATAGTGAGAATTTGGAACAAAAACTTATTGAACTCAACATTTCACCGATAAGGTTAGGAAGAGGAAACAAAAGGATCGAAATAAATTGTCTTGCATTTGCAGATGATTTTGCAATACTTTCTGAAAATGTGACATCTGCTATAACCCAAGTAAATGTCTTGGAAAGAATTGCCAGCAGAATTGGCTTAAGAATTTCTGCAGAAAAGACAAATTTTTAACAAATATTTGGGATGCACCAAAATTTCTGAAAACAGATATTGGCCAAATAGAGAGGGTAAAAAAATTCAAATATCTAGGGGAAATAATCCAAGAAAATGGTTTAGAAAAATCTGCAGTAGAGGTGAGGGTACATAAAATGGAGAGAGCTTATGGTGTCACCAAAGATATCTACAATAAAAGATGCCTATCCAAAAATGCAAAAATAAGGCATTACAACACAGTAGTGAAGCCAGAATGCCTATATGCAAGCGAATGTCTGGCATTAAACTATAATTTAGATAAACTAGAAATACTAGAAAAGCAAATCATGAGGAAAATATTAGGCCCACAAAACACAGCAGAAGGTTGGAAATTACAAAGTAATGCTGTAATGAGGAAAAGGAGACATGTTTTTTGGACATTTATATCGAATGCAAGATAGTAGATTAACCAGTAAGATTTTCAGATATTTGTGGGGTAAGAAATCAACGACAAGCTGGGTCAATGAAGTAAGAAAGGATTTAGAAAAAAACAATATAACAACAGAAGAAATAAATAATAGAGAAGGCTTTCGGGAAAAAGTATTGAAAATAGAAGGATTCCAAGGTAGGAAAGTAAAAAAGACTGGTTCAAAGTGGTCTTAAGACAGAAAGAAGAAACATAGTGAACAGATGAAAGCGTACTGGAAGAAAAGGAAAGAACAAAGAAGAAGGAATTGAAATTGGCATGTAGTCCTCTGGTGGCCCATTCGAAAGAATAATAATAGTAGTAGTAATAATAATAATAATAATAATAATAATAATAATAATAATAATAATAATAATAATAATAATAATAATAATAATAATAATAATAAAACACTTATTACAGCAAAATAGCCATACATTAGTGAAAGTTGTTATAGCAATTTAACACTTGCACCATTGGTCACATAGTCTCTGATTGATCTAGTCCTCTTGTTGCAGAATTCTAAGTGATATCGTTCACATAACTGTCCACATAATGTACACTTGCATGAGTTTGACGGTTCGTGGTATGTTGGGTTTTCGCAAATGACATGGTGGAATCCATGTACTGCAAGTCTTGTAAACACGTGCCTCGTCTCAAAATTTGCTGTTGTCCATGTACGGTCAATCATGGCCCCAGTTCCATAGAATTCCGTGGGTACTTCTTCTCTTTTCCTTATTAGTGTCCTTAGTAGGTTCTCCGATGCCGTTGTGTTGGGTAGGGGGTACATTGTCCTTAAATCCTCTATGAGGAAAGTTTCCCGCGCGAGAAGGTAAACTAATCTGGTTCTTGTTGTTTTTGCCACTCCGTTTGCTCTTTTGATGTATGTTGCTTTAACTCTTTCCAGTGTTGCTAAGTTCTTTTCATTCAGGTGTGTCCATATAATTTCAATCCCACATGTAAGTATTGGAACGATTTTCGATTTGAAGAGCACCATTGCTGTGTCAAGATTTAGTGTTCTGATGAAGCTTATTTTGTTTATCGCTCTAATTCCTTGTGTCGCTTTCTCTATTCTGTGTGTAGTGAAGCATTTTGCAGACGGCTGGAGTGTTGTATTCTTTGGTGATTTTATTTTATTTATTTATTTAGTCTGATCCAGGACACCCTAGATTTGCCATAAGACACATAATAATACACAATAACAATTTTGAGGGAAGGTAAAAAAAGATTAATGTTTAAAAAAATTATAGGTTACAATTAACCATGTTAAATGGCATGAACTCCATATAAATGGTGACGAAGAATCGAAACGGAGTATTTGATGAGTGAGACGACTATCTCATCTTGTAGGCTTCTCGCTAGTTTATATTTTTGTTGCTTGACAAAAGTGTTTTCCTAGCAACTGTGCAGGCTGTGATGTAAGGCATGGATGGATGGCGAGAGAATGTTACCTAGTAACTGAGCAGGCTGTGATGTAAGGCATGGATGGATGGCCAGACAATGTTACCTAGCAACTGTGCAGGCTGTGATGTAAGGCATGGATGGATGGCCAGACAACATTACCTAGCAACCGTGCAGGCTGTGATGTAAGGCATGGATGGATGGCCAGACAATCTTACCTAGCAACTGTGCAGGCTGTGATGTAAGGCATGGATGGATGGCCAGACAACGTTACCTAGCAACTGTGCAGGCTGTGATGTAAGGCATGGATGGATGGCCAGACAATGTTACCTAGCAACTGTGCAGGCTGTGATGTAAGGCAGGGATGGATGGCCAGACAATGTTACCTAGCAACTGTGCAGGCTGTGATGTAAGGCATGGATGGATGGCCAGACAACGTTACCTAGTAACCGTGCAGGCTGTGATGTAAGGCATGGATGGATGGCGAGACAATGTTACCTAGCAACTGTGCAGGCTGTGATGTAAGGCAGGGATGGATGGCCAGACAATGTTACCTAGCAACTGTGCAGGCTGTGATGTAAGGCATGGATGGATGGCGAGACAATGTTACCTAGTAACCGTGCAGGCTGTGATGTAAGGCATGGATGGATGGCCAGACAATGTTCCCTAGCAACTGTGCAGGCTGTGATGTAAGGCATGGATGGATGGCCAGACAATGTTACCTAGCAACTGTGCAGGCTGTGATGTAAGGCATGGATGGATGGCGAGACAATGTTACCTAGTAACTGTGCAGGCTGTGATGTAAGGCATGGATGGATGGCCAGACAATGTTACCTAGCAACTGTGCAGGCTGTGATGTAAGGCATGGATGGATGGCCAGACAACGTTACCTAGCAACCGTGCAGGCTGTGATGTAAGGCATGGATGGATGGCCAGACAATGTTACCTAGCAACTGTGCAGGCTGTGATGTAAGGCATGGATGGATGGCCAGACAACATTACCTAGCAACTGTGCAGGCTTTGATGTAAGGCATGGATGGATGGCCAGACAATGTTACCTAGCAACCATGCAGGCTGTGACATAAGGCATGGATGGATGGCCAGACAACGTTACCTAGCAACCGTGCAGGCTGTGATCTAAGGTATGGTTGGATGGCGAGACAATTTTACCTAGTAACCGTGCAGGCTGTGATGTAAGGTGTGGATGGATGGCGAGACAGTGTTTCTTAGCAACCGTGCAGGCTGTGATGTAAGGTATGGATGGATGGCCAGACAGTGTTTCTTAGCAACCGTGCAGGCTGTGATGTAAGGTATGGATGGATGGCCGGACAATGCTATCCATCAACCGTGCAGGCTGTGATGTAAAGTGTGGATGGATAGCCAGACAATGCTATCTATCAACCGTGCAGGCTGTGATGTAAAGTATGAATGGATGGTCAGATACTGTTACCTAGCAATCGTGCAACATCCATAATGCATATTTTCAGATGATCCTTAGCCATAAGACATTTATGTCAAAATGAATTACGAATATATTTGCTAAAGGTAAACAACTCCATCTTGAGAAAACACAATACATATTACAATACACATTATTTGATTATTATTATTATTATTATTATTATTATTATTATTATTATTATTATTATTATTATTATTATTATTATTATTATTATTATTATCAAAAAGCTTAAAGAAACTGCAGAACACTATAGACGAAGTGGGAAAATGGTGCATAGAACACAAGTTCGTAATTAACACCAAGAAGACGGAAATGATGGCATTCAGATCAGGAGGGCAAATACCAAAATTGACAAGGCTGTGATGTGAAGTATGGATGGATGCCAACATAATTCTCCATTTAGTGGATCCGTGTCATCGTCCTTCAGATCACTACCACTCTGACATTTACCCGATTGCGTAACCGATACCTTCTTTTTTGTTTCTGCGATGCAATAACGACACAGGCAGCTGCCACAAGAGCTGCTTCCTTTAGGGTAGCCATGTAACATCTAGGACATGCTACAAAACATTCATTTGCTTCAGTGTTATATGTCATATAACACTGCTACCGGTACATGTTACATAGTGTAAACTCAGCTTAAAGAGCTACACTTTAGGATATAAATAATTTTATTCATGCTGAGTAAAATGGTATATTAGAGAAAGACCTAAAATTTAATTCTCAAATATTTATGTTGTTAGTGGTCCTATCGATATACCCTGAGTGGCCAAAAGATATGGAAAGGGGTGTCCCACTAGAAAATGTGCTGTGTATGACCCCTGAGCGTTGCGACTAGCTGCTACGTAGATGAGCAGTCTGTCACAGACATCATGGGCGCGTGAGAGTGTGGCATATGCCCCACGAAGCTATGGATCCTGCATGTCAACAAGGTTGTGTCTAGCCCAGAGGTGGCTTTGTTCTGGTCTGGGCAGCATTCTCATGGTTGCAATTAGGCCCCATTGTCCGGCTGCAGGGAGCGTTGACAGGTGCATGTTACGTGGACATTCTTTCAGACCACCTGCATCCCTTTCTGGCCCTAGAATACCCTGATGGAGATTGCATGTTTCAACAGGACAATGCGCTATGTCAGCACTCTGTGGTGGCACAAAGGTGGTTGGAGGAGCACTCCAGTGAAGTTACGACCATGGATTGACCCTCCAATTCCCCCGATCTTAAACAGTTCAAGCTTTTATGGGATGCTGTCCTGTCGATGCTGGTGTACACTCCATGAACCCTGTACCAACTACATAAGACCAATTGTGGGTAGTAGTGCAAGATGTGTAGGTCCAGAACCCTCCAGAACAATTCCAGCACCTTGTAAAGTCGATACTTCACCGTATTGCTGCCGTTTTGAGGGCTCGCGAAGGAACAACTCATTATTAACATGACATTCAGCGTCTTCCCATGACTTTTGGCCACTCAGTGTATACTACATAAAAAAAGTTTTATAGGATACAATTTCCGATCATTTATACCTTGTACAGTTTTACCATACCGACTATGATAACAGAGATATTCATGAATTTAGGCATTTGTTGCTTTGTCCATATCAATGCAGAGCCATGAGTAATTAAATTAAAATCAGTATGTAAAGTCAGGGAATAAGGTACTACAGTCTAAGCTACATAAAGTATTCATGCTGGGAGAAATGGTAGTTTATAGGAAAGCCTAACATTTAATTCTCAAATATCTATATTATTAGTGGTGCTATCGATAAATACTACATAACGAAAGTCTAAGAGATTACAATATCTGATCATTTATGCCTTGTACAGTTGTATCAAACTGACTTGGGTAACAAAGATATTCATGAAAATGATATTCATGAATTTAGATTTTTGCTGCTTAATCCATATCAGTGCCGAGCAACGCTAACATGGAAATATTGTTCAATCATGTTAACTGGTTGGTTTTACACTAAGATAGCTCATGACAATTTTTTGTTCTATGCCTTTTTCCGAAAGAGTGAAAAATGAGGGAAATATCAGTGGCAGTTATAAGAAATTTTAAGTCCAAGAGCCAGTAACTAGCTCTATAGATTGTAGAGAGTATTTCCAGAACGTTTTAAAGGTCTTGTACACCTGCCAGTATTTTTTTATATATTAACCTGATATTTGGCTTTATTTTATGCCGGAAAGAAGAGATTGAATCAAGATCAGCAATAATGAAAAAAATGTTATGAAACTCAAAAGGGCCACAGATAGCAAGGAAGTGAGTATGCCACGACAAGCCACTGATAGAGAGAGGCATGCCCACTTATTTGCCTGAGAATCTGGGGAAGAATGTGAGGGGTGGGCAAAAATATCATGCATATGCTAAGTGGCTGTCCCGTCAACAACAGGTACTACAGCTAGTCATAAATGAATCAAAATACACTCAAAAGTGCCTAAGCCCCTCAATTCAAAATGAGTTAATAAGTGTTCTATCCCATGTAGTTGAGAAAGAAATTATTAATGGCATTAAATCTGCTCATCTCTCTTCTATCATTACAGATACAACACAGGATATAGCAAAAAGAGATCAATTAACTCCACCAATATTAGATACATTACCATTTCACGTTACGTAACAGGCGAGCCTTGTGATGTGAAAACCTATTAAAGCTTCTTAGGTCAAACTGCATTAGGAATAGAGAACAGTGGCGTATGCTGGGATCAATACGTGGGCTACCACTAGATTTACGTGCCCCCTTTTCGATGGTTGGTTCAGTGAACATCAAGCCTTCAGTGTTTTGAGCTGTAGCCAATAGCCAACGGAGAAGCCTGCTGTGTTGTCAAGGCTGCCCTGGCCTCTGCTCTGCCAATGCTCAACCCCTGATCAGTGGAGATGGTAGTGTAAGGTTTAGCAAAATTAAAGTCTGGCGACGTCTTCGCCATTCATTTTATCCTCATTAGGTCACCACCAAACCTATACAGATGGCATGCACCATTACTTTTTTTAAACATCATTATGTCCTACTTAGGAGCTCGACTGAACCAGCTTAGCTGATGTGTTGGCCTTCTTTTCCTCCCAAAATCTCTTCATTCCCTCGCTGAGCTTCTTCCTTCATTCTTTTGTCCAAGTTATAGTGGCTCTGGTGATGGGTTTGTCTTCAAACTGGTGATTGTCGATTTTGGTTCTGAATTTACACCTGTCCTGTACAATGTCTTCTGAGATGTTGATTTCCTGGAGATCTGTTTCAATTTCATAAAGACAGCTGTTCTTGGTTTTAGATGAAAGGGCCAGGCTGAGAATTATTTTAGTTAGTTAGACTGTTACTGTTCATTCTGATAGTGTGTTCATAACATTTCAATAAAAATGTTGAATTTTACAGTCGTCGTACCCATCGTTCACTGGTCAATTAGCTTCCTCGGAAGATCAGTAGTGGTGTCCGACCCATGATCACGGGTTCGATTCCAACCAACAAAGGAGAACACTAAACCTGAAAGACTGCATTTCATTTTAGCAGATCTACCAATAAAAAGAATACTATATTGCTCCTACAATAGCAGCCCTGCAGTGTCTTCCTACAAGGATGTAGAAGTAAACGGGAGTGAAATACCAGCACTCTGTTATCTATATAATTAAGTCAGAAGTATGAGGTGTGGAAGTATATACGATGAGTAACACATGGTTGATAGTAGGAGTGGCGATCTGACGGACCAAAGCCTAACACACTTACCTCTCCCGGTCCCCACTCCTATCTGAAATACAGCAGCATGACATGTTGGGTGAGTCGAGGGGAGAGGGACGAGAGTCTGGGCTGCTATATCAGTCTCCAATGCCTTGTTCTCAGAAATATGTGCAACGTTTTTTTCTCACTGCTTTCAAGTTTTGTCAATGGGATAACGGCTCAGATGCTTACATTATAATGTGTTTTAGACTTAAATAATTCTCAATTGAGGTTTGGGCTTCACTGATAGCCTTGGTAGCCCTCAGTATACGCCATTGATAGAGAAGGATATATCCATTGCAATAGATGAAAAGGAACTCTTATTAATTAAATGCCGTGGTCAGGGTAATAACGATTATGCCAAAATGTCAGGTGTATAAAAAAAAGTGTCAAAACGAGAATTCAACAAAGACAGAGAATTGCAAAATATGTGCATTGTGCAGCACATAATATAAACCTAGTACTTAATGATGCTGTATGTGGAATTAAAAAATGTAGGTCATTTTATGACACAGCAGAAATGTATCTGTTCTTCAGTCAGAGTATTGGAATGCAATTGATAATTTATTCTGCTATCAAAAGATGTACCGCATTCCACTGCAGTTTGAAAATAAAAGAATTACATTCTTTTAGCCCTATTAAAGGATAGCTTTGAGGGTAAGCTTAATGATAACCATTTATTATAAATATTTCGCCCAAATTTCTGAATTCAACTTCCGATGAAGAGATTCACAACGCAACAGTGGTTCTTCAAAATTAATATGTTGATGATGATGTATTAATTCTTATACCGGTACCACGTTGTAGGTTTCAGAAACATCTTGAATAAATAGCATCGTTTACCTCTGTAACTATCTTAACAAAGCTATTAGTAATAGGGCAATATTATTCATATTACTGTAGTATTATTGGACCTTTATGTTTCCTTATATATATAAAAGTAATAAGTAAAAAAACTGGCATCACAGATAAAGCTATTCCTGGATGATATTGCACTGTATAGCGTAGTGAATGAGTTGCAGGAATGTGAGCGACTGCAGGGGGACCTAGACAATGTTGTGAGATGGACAGCGGCTAATGGAATGAAGGTAAATGGGATGAAAAGTCAAGCTATAAGTTGCACTAAGAGGAAAAGTCCTCTCAATTGTAATTACTGTGTTGATGGGGTGATAGTACCTCATGAGGAACAATGTAAGTACCTAAGTGTTAATATAAGGAATGATCTTCATTGGAGTAATCATATTAACAAGGTTGTTAAGAAAGGTTACAGATCTTTTCACATGGTTATGAGAGTATTTAGGGGTTGTAGTAAGAATGTAAAGGAGAAGGCTTAGAAGTCTCTGGTAAGACCCCAATTAGAGTATGGCTCCAGTGTATGGGACCCACAACACGACTACTTGATAAGAGAACTGGAAAAATTCAAAGGAAAACACCACGGTCTGTTCTGGGTGATTTCCGACAAAAGAGTAGTGTTACGAGAATGTTGCAAACTTTGGCCTGGGAAGACTCGGGAGTAAGGAGTCGAGAGGCTCGACTATGTGGTATGTTGTGAGCTATCAGAGGAGAGATGGCATGCGATTACATTTAGTAGACAAATAAGCGGAGCTCAAGATAAAGTTGGATTTCAAGGGGATTAATTGGGGCAAATATTAATTTGTAGGATGAGGAGTAAGGGATTGGAATCAATTATCAAGGGAAATGTTTGATTAATTTCCAAGTTTTTGAAAATGATTAAGAAAAAGCTAGCTAAACAATTGATAGGGAATCTGTGGCAAAACCCTAAATGCAGATCATTGATTGATTGATTGATTGATTGATTGATTGATTGATTGATTGATTGATTGATTGATTGATTGATTGATTGATTGATAATTCAACTGTGGCTGCTAGTGTTCCCAACTTATGTACGGCGTTTAACCTGTTTCTGGCTATTCCTGTTACCATTGCCATTTCTTTGGCCAAAGTACCCTTTTCAAAACTAATACTAATAAAGAACTAAAGAACTATCTATGAAATTTTATGACCCAAGACAGATTCAGTGAAAGTGAACTCAGCCTACTCAGTATCAAATGTGAAATAAGTTAAATAATCCAAACCTTCGCATGAGAGAAGTTTGCATGGTCCAGTTTCGGTATAGTTCAATGTGAGTACAAAAAGCAGCAGATACAGTAGTATATGTCTATTAATACTGAATTGCAATCACTATAATATATTTTAAATAAAATCTGTTCATTTTTGCTCAGTCCAAAGTTTTCTTGAGGTAGGGCAGCCATTCCTTTTTTTCTTTGTTGTTTTTTTTTCTTTTTGCTGCTTATATATCACCGCTTGGCAATACAGGCAGGTACGAACCCATTCCAAACCCTCCGGACAATCTTAAATTTGTGGCGGAGTCGGGAATTGAACCCGAGCCTCATGGTTGACAGTTCAGCAGCTTAGCTGTTACACCACGGAGGCAGTCAAATAAAACCTATTATTATTGATTTTTAAATCCAATAATAATGAATAATCGCTTTGTTTATGTAACGTGACTATACACTGCATTACTTCTACTTGCTGTAATTAAATTTATATCAATTACTCATGGGTTTTACGTTTTATTTTAGAAGGCCCGAAATGTTATTTTCGCAGGCGTGCCCGTAATCACATTCATTACGGTACACCCCTGTCCATATAAATATTCTTCTCAGAGGAGGCCTGGTTCCACCTGCTTAATTATGTGTGTGCATGAACAATCGTTACTGGAGTGCTGTAAAACCTGACTTCGTGCATGAAATGTCCCTCCATAACGAAAAATCTGTGTATGGTGTGCCATCAGTACCGAGTGAAAGATTCACAGGACTTTTTTAGAATAGGCTAATTCTGTTACTTATGTAAATATACTAATCCCCATTTTCAGATAATTAACCGACAGGGAGCGTGAATTTGCATTATTATTTTTCAACAAGATTCTGCCATTTTTCACTCTGAAAAAATTCCATGAAAGAAATTCGCAAACTGTTTCCACAGAACAGATTTGTGACTCCCTCGGTTCCTGCGGTTTTTATCTCTGGGATAAACTTAAACCTTCCATATACCGTACAAGACAAACTGAAACATACCGTAATATTCGTCAGAAAACTGTCGGGATTCCTGCAGTGAGTAATAAATAATTTCCTAACGAGATGCAAAAAAATGTGTGTGGAGTATAAAGGCTGGCATTTTCATAATTTGGTAAGTAATGAACTTCTTAAAATTGTTTTTGTTACTGTTGTATGGTTTATCTTCCCGCTACTGACTTTGACCCGCACCCGGCAAACGAGCGCGCATTCGCCCATAGAGAGAAACCGCGCGCCGTAGAAAAGCATATCATCTGATAATCCTGTATCTTGTTTCCTGAGATTTCATCATCATGTTATTTGCTTTACGTCCCACTAACTACTTTTACGGTTTTCGGAGACGCCGAGGTGCCGGAATTTAGTCCCGCAGGAGTTCTTTTACGTGCCAGTAAATCTACCGACACGAGGCTACCGTATTTGAGCACCTTCAAATACCATCGGACTGAGTCCTGAGATTTAATGAGTGTTATTGCAGCCATTTGGACCTACGCCAATGACAACGTTTTTCAAATACCTCGCAATATATGTTGAAGTAGAGGCATAGGAGAACATCATTAAGATAAATTCCAGATTTCAAGTTCCTAAGAACGTATTTGAACAGAAATAAACATAAATACCGTACATATTTCTAATTTATGTGAATGTGATTTGATAGAACTTGACGGTGTTCTTTGAACAACGAAACATGTCATTCTATTTTAATTAAGTTGATTTTTTCAGATGTAATTCTGTTACCATATGTTTTCTCTTTCGGGTAGTTTATAAATGTATTGATTCCAAATTTGTTTTGGCAGTTTGAAGAGCCTAAAAGTAATCTGAGTCGAAACTGAAAAGAGATGGCTTCAAATATTACAAAAAATAGATCTTTTCACTATGCTGGTCGATGTTGCTTGCCCGCTGCGCTATTTTCTTATTCATTATTAAGCCAACTCCCGCATTTCCCCTGTCTGATTTTGTTGTTGATAATTCTGTAGTCGCCTGACCTATAATCCTGCTCTTCCTGCCAACGTACACTGCATCTAACTTTAGTCTAACCATTTTCCTTTTCAGATTCTCTAACCTACCACAAAGATTCAAACGTCTAACATTCCACGCTCCGACTCGCAGAATGTCAGAATCCAGCTTCCTGATTATTGTGGTGGCAGTGGTGGTGGTGATCATTTAGAAGAAAGTACAACTGAGCAACAATCCTCTGTTAACACTAATAAAAGAGAAAACAAAGGGCTCCGACAGTCCGACACTTCGAAAAATGAAGGTATCGGCCAAAAAATACAAGGGCTACGAAGGGCGTGAAAATGAAAGACTCCCTGGGATTCGCAACCTAATAACGTCGGGGTCGAAAAGAACAAGAGTTGACCAAGGGAGGTCGGATAGCATGGATGAAAGTGAGGAGCCCGGCACAAGAAAGTGGAAGCAATGCTAAGACTTGGCTAAGGGCCCCGCGGTCGCCAATCCACGCTCCCGGGTTAAGAGCTCCTAGGCCCCTTTCAGTCGCCTCTTACGACAGGCAGAGGATGCCGTGGATGTTATTCTACCGCCCCTATCCACAGGGGGATTCCTGATGAATGCCTCCTCTCGTGTAGTCCCCACCGGATATCCGAATGGGGGACTAGTTGACGTCCGCCGGACTGATTGGCTCACACGGTTAAGTCGCTGGCTTTCCGAGCGCAAGTTGGCAGATTCGATTCTGACTCAGTCCGGTGGTATTTGACGGTACTCAAATACGTTAGCCCCGTGTCTGTACATTTATAGGCACGTAAAATAACTACTGCGGGACAAAATTCCGGCACTTCAACGTCTTGAAAACATAACTAAGCCATGTTAAATATTATTACAAGGTTATATCAGTCAATTATCCAGACTGCCGTACTTGCAACTTCCGAAATACTGCTACCCCCTTTCGATGAACCATTCGTTAGTCTGGTCTTTCGACAGATACCCATCCTACATGATTACACCAACGATTCGGCTATCTGTTTTCCTGGGACGCCCAAACCACCCTACCGCGGCAAAGTCAGGTGGTTCGCAGGAATGCATATTATGAACTTAAAATATCGGTACATCAGAGGGTGTGCTGGAAGGAGAGTTAACCAAGATTGAATATTAATACTTCAGCCCAACATCTTTCTCATAAACTCATATTCATAATATGAAGATTCTGCAGTATGTTGAATAATTTATTGTGTTCACTTCGATAACTTGTCAGCAGAAGAATATAAAACACCCCCTCTTCGGCTTAAAATTCGCATTAAGGTACCGTATTTAACGGACGAGACAATCACTAAAACTCCTCTGACAGAGATACATGGAATTAAATATTCCATATTTAAAGGTAACGTTCAAAATGGTAGTTTGCGAATAAACAGAGACGAGGAACAAATAAATGCCCGTGGAGCAGAGGCTACAGCAAAAGTTATTAAAATTATATTATTTCGAAGGAATAAGGGCACAGATCTGATATTGTCTGTAAGGATAATCATGGAGAAGCACTGGGATAAAGGAAAATATGTCATCTTCATTTTCCTAAGTACCGGTATTGAAAAGTCTTACGACAGTGTACCGTACAGAGGCAAAAATCTGTGAATGCCTTGAGAATAGATCTATACCATGTGCTTTCATTAATAAAGTCAAAATGCTGTATAAACATTGCTAGAATTGTGTCCAAATAGAGGATGGATATTCAGAGTGATTTGAGACTAGAGAGGGTGTACGACAAGACAGCACACACTATCGTCACTTTTATTCATCACTGTAATTGATTAAATGCCCGGCTCAGGGCTAAATGGCCAGCACGGCCTTTGATCATAGGGGTCCCGCGTTCGATTCCCGGCAGGGTCGGGAATTGTTACCTTAATTGGTTAATTTCACTGGCACGGGGGCTGGGTGTATGTGTCGTCTTCATCATCATTGCATCCTCATCACGACGCGCAGGTCGCGTACGGGTGTCAAATCCAAAAGACCTGCATCTGGCGAGCCGAACTTGTCCTCGGACACTCCCGGCATTAAAAGCCATACGTCATTTCATTTCATTGATTAAATAATGAAAAGAGTTAAGAGACTCAACAATTCTGAGTTTTAAGATCTTGCTTTTGAAGATGATGTTGTGATATGGGGTGATAGTGAGGCCGAAGTACAACAGAAGCTGAATGACTAGAATGCTATATTCAAGCAATTTGGTCTCAAGTAGTGCAAAACGGAAGTGTTACCTGGTAGGCAACAGAACATCTGTACTAACATCACTCTAGATGAATCTAAGTTGGAACAAGTACATCAGTTCCGTTATCTTGTCAGTGTTGTAACAACAGATAGCCGACAATCTCGGAACTAGTGGAGTACAGAATGGAGCGCATTTTAATTAATCATCTTGTGAGAAAACTTCTATGGAATAAGTAAGTTCCATTAAGATCAAAAATAATACTCTACAGGAGCTTTTTTTGGACCAATTACCACATACAGTCTAGGAACCTGTATCCAAACAAACAGAAATATCAGCAAACAACAAGCAGTGGAAATGCAGGTCTTAAGAAGTGTGATTCGGAAAACAAAGAGGGACAAAATAAGAAACGGCGAGATACGCCATCTTGCCCAAGTTAAAAAAACCCTTAATGAGATCTCTGTCGAAGCTATTCTGAAATGGTTTGGTCATCTCAAAAGAATGGACCCACAAAGAACAGCTAGGGTGTGGTTTGAGAAGGAACTCAAAAGGCAAAAGATCAAGAGGTCGGCCAAGGACGAAATGGATCGATCAGATTAGAAATGATCTAACTGAACGAGGTTTGGATTTGCAGCAGGTTATTGAAAGAAGACGCCTACATGGACAGAAGTAAATGGAGTGTTCTCATTCACCTCACTCGGGAAACTAGAGCTGGGTCAAGATGATGATGTCTTATTGAAAATGTTGACGTCTTGTTTCTAGGGGTAACGAACGGAATTATCATCCCCCTCTTATATTAATCGTTGGAGAAAGAGGTCCTCCCCGAAGAAGTAATATAGCATGGTCAAAAATAAGGGAAGGGCCATGCGACGACGTGAAAATGAAAGATACCATACGCCGTCTTACAAGTTTTAAGTCTGGAAGGGGGTAAGCGCTGTTGGTTGTGTTTTAAATGGCTTTTAATAGTGTATGTACCATGGAAGTTCTCAGTTAAATCTCTTAAGATGGTGATTAGTAGACATAAATATTATTGAATTATGTCAAGGCCTGTGAAGACTGTAGTATCATGTAGAGGGGTTATGCCAGCATGAATCTAAACGGCCCATGTCAATTCAAAATAGTATATCAGATTATCTTCATTCAATTGCAAAAGAATTTTCTCTTCATTATTGATTAATGTAACCTATCGTTAATGTTGATCCGGCTTCTTAGCTGAATGATCAGCGTACTGGCCATTGATTCAAAGGGCCCCG
The DNA here is from genome assembly GCF_040414725.1 of Anabrus simplex. NCBI lineage: Eukaryota > Metazoa > Arthropoda > Insecta > Orthoptera > Tettigoniidae > Anabrus > Anabrus simplex. The sequence goes on along the minus strand of NC_090265.1, from coordinate 1,049,941,078 downwards.
GATTCAGTACCTGGTAAGACCGGGGATTTTAACTGAGTATGAGTAATTCATCTTGCTCGGGGACTGAGTGTTTGTATTCGTATTAGTGCACTTATCTTCACTGGTAAACCAGATGCCACACTACCAACCACCACAGAACCAGACAATTGTGAATCACCGTCAGATAGCTCCTCAATTCTAATCACGTGGGATGAGGGGACCTCGAACCAGCCCTCAGGTCCAGGTAAATCGAACCTGGGGCCTGGTGAGAGGCAGGCACGCTTCCCCTACACCACGGGGCAGGCCAATTGTGAATACATCCATCCATGTTGGTTAGCGTCTGGAAAGTCATTCGGCTGTCAAACTGAGCCAAATACACATCGAGTTCGAAAAAGGCCGGGAAGAAGATCTTTACACGTTTATAATATTCTTGAACAATGTATTGAACTGCAAATCCCTGTCTTTCGCACTGTAAGCACTTGTGACTTAAGCTTTAATTTTAAATAGAATATACATAGGCCTTTTTTCACAGATTCTTAAATTTAGTAGCCTTCAGTCCAAGGCGTAAATACTAAACATCGATTATCGTCAGTGTGGTCTGAACGCTAGTATGCTCTTTCCACCTGGCTGGCCCGGGTGGGTTTTTGTGTCATGTCTGTTAGCTTCGGGCACAGAACTATGATGTAAAATGGGCCAAAATACCATGCCTGGCCATCCCAAAAGTAGTTTACCGTGGTTTAACTCCTGGTGAATGCCGTCAGGGTACCTGCCATGTTGGTTACGACCGTCTCTTTTACATTTCTAGACCTGATTCATTCAAATTAGGCTTTACAGCCACACAGGTTTTCAGACCTGCTGTACTTCACAGACACTAAGGGAAAGGTTTATCATCATGTTCGCAGGACTGAAATTTCACCCATAAATACATATTTCGAATTAATTTTCATCTCCACTAAATAGTAGTTGCATGCAAGTGTGATAATAGTGCTGGTGACAGTTGATTTACTGGCCAAACCTATGAGATTATTTTCCCCATCTTTTGATCATGGGTTTATAATATTACCATGAACTTTCATTATCACACAAAGTAGCAAAATGCATGAAAATACCCTTACAGAAAGCTAATTTTGAATGTTCTTCATGAACAGATGATCTGTCAGAAATGAGCTTCTACCAGATGCAAGACTAAAACTAGTTATGACATCGAAGTACAGTAAAGAACGGTAACTTAGCTTTGCAAGATGCAAAGAAAAATCTACATACAGTATATTCCACCCATATCATGGGAGGCTGAGAAAGGGGAAGAGAGAAAAGGAATGGATAAGCGGAATAAATTACATACATACATACTACGGTACATACATTTTCATTACAGACTGTTATGCCTTTCAGCGCTCAGTCTGCAAGCCTCTATGAATTAACTACACGTCTCCACAATAATGTAACATTATTATATTCCGTTTACATATCCAATCCTGCTAAATTTTACCTAGGTTTCTGGTGAAAAGTCGAGTTTTTCTTTATTTTTAAGCTGTTAACAAGACACAAAATCGAAGAACTTTAGATGAACATTCTCCTACCTTTTGGAGGTCTTTTCCTTAAGACAATCCAGAAGTACACCGATGGTTTCGTGCAGTTTTGTTGATGATAGAGGTGGTGGTGATGTGCTCCCATTCGATCCAGAGCAGTTAGGCAACTAAATTATTTCTTCCTTAAATTCGCGTAACTCCATTATTTTGAAAATCCCCTCACATGTCTTAAAACTTCGAACAAGGCAAACGATAAATATTGCAATAATTCGTCAAATAATACTCCAAAATTTGATATATTTCTTCTATATAATACCGACTGATGGTGGCCTACACTAATTTAAAAAGCATATTCTAAATTACAAAACACAAAAATTTTCTTCTTCTTCATCCCTGGAAATAAGAAAATATCGTGTGAATAGACTGCAAATTACTGTAAGTATTTAAATACCTAAAACTTAAAAGTAGGCCGTATTTTTTGAAGCACATAAGATAAATAAGTGAAACAGTACCTCAACTACATTAATAATTTTATTTTCTGCACAGGAATTTTGCACTTCCGTACCAAACATATGTTGTTCAGGTCAGAAATGGGGAGGTAAACAAAACATTGTATTGATAAGCCATAGTGAAGTGAGGTCTGACATGATAGGTATGAACAATAGAAGTAGTTCTTAGCGGAGCACTCTAGAGGTCAAAGAAAATACTATAGTACCGGAAATTGATTACCAATAAGCAAAACACTAGAAACTGTCTTCTTTCCATAACGACTTTGCTGTAACTTAACTTCCGATAAATAATTTACCTTAATTATCTGAGTAGCAAATTATTATGATCAACATTGTAAGTTGTGAAATAGTTTCTAACACGTTATTTTATATTAGAATCCATATTACTTTTACTTTATTATATTTTAATATTTGAAACATGTGCCATGCGTGACGTTGTTTACGTAACATTAGTAAGCATTACTACCGATAGTCAGTATTAAACTGACAGAAAATGAACGGACAATTCATCTCATTCTTCAGACCATAAAGGAACTTGGTCAGTATAGTAGTTATTTGCTGAAACTCCATGAGTACCGTACTGTACGGAACATGTACAAGAAGCGCAGACCCAGGTCGTCTATAAACTTGGATTTCTAAAATGTAATTAACAGTTAACAGTTTCAGATACCTAGGGGCAACCTTGCAGACCACATGCAGCAGTTTCAGGATCCATGTAAGAGCTAGAATGATTACAGCTCTGAAAGCGATGAATGACATTGAGAACATAGCACAAATTGCGGTAGATACAGCTATGGTGCTTTTTCGAGTAAAAATGCTACCAGTGTTAACCTATGGGCTGGAGATCATAGGGGAATTTCTGAGTATGATGCAATTAGAAGATCTGGAAAAGATAAAATCCAGATACGTGAAGCGAGTCCTGAGTGTATCTAAGACTAGAAGATCTCGACTTGTATATGAGCTCGCGAGAGAAACTTTCCTGGTTGAGGACCTGAGATACATATCTTGTTTTACCAGGAGGCGCAGCATGTGATGATCTGTTGAAGAAACTAAGAGAAAAATAAAGAGGGACATTTTTAGGGAAGACTTCTACTCAACTGAGACCATGGCGGATCGGAAATGGATGGAAACGGGCTACCAACTGAGACATATAGTTACGAGATTGGCTGTTCACGGATTCCACTTCAAGATGTGTAAAAACAAAGTATTATTTCATGATCCGAACATAAACTGTGTGTGTAGGCTATGTGACCAAGTATGTGAAAGATATCATATCCAGAAGTGTTCCTCGAGGTCCTGTTCGATTAATGAGTTTATCAAGAACTAACACTTTATGCAGAGCGCAGTAGACGTCTCGCTATCATATCTAATTGTGATCCTCTATGCACATTGTGCGCAATAAATTGTATTATTAAATATTATGTTGATGGAAAGAGGGAGCTATATTCGTAAAAATTTTTGCTACTTCGCAATGTAAAACACGTGGTGGGGTGGGGTAAATATTTGAAACATATGCCATGCGTGACGTTGTTTACGTAACATTAGTAAGCATTACTACCGATAGTCAATATTAAACTGACAGAAAATGAACGGACAATTCATATTATTCTTCGGATCATGAAGGAACTTGGACAGTGTCGTAGTTATTTGCTGAAACTCCACATGTACTGTACTGTACGGAACATGTACAAAAAGCGCAGACCCAGGTCATCTATAAACTTGGATTTCTAAAATTTAATTAACAACATAAATATAAAAACGTTTGGCCTGTGTATAGTATGTGTGATAACTGTTTCGCCGACAAGTTGACACCCTTCTGCTGCTTCCTCCCGCTCAGCTGACTTCTGTGGTGATTTTAATTGCATAATCATTTTACCAAATACCATTTATTTTTCAAATATTTATTTCATTTTAATAATACAATGATCAGTATCATAAATACTATAATATTTTTTCAGTCAGAATGCGCTAATAAGTTATGTCAGTGAACATTAGCCTAAATTAACTGACGAAACTAAAACATCCTACGAAATATCATTAATCCAGTGATTTATTATTTTTAGAATGTTATGTAACTTGAAGTGGTACAAAAATAAAACATTGCGGTAAATTAACAAATTGCAAAAACTGACATAAGCTATGTGAGCATACAATTTAAAGAGTTTCCATTGGGAGGGTAAAAGAATTATTTTGTACTGGAAGCCTGACATCACTTCTCGTCCAGCAGATGTTCAAATTTTTTGACTAGATAACAACTGTCATAATACAGTACTTTTTTACGTTACTCTATAAGGTGACTCCTTAGTTGGCCTTGTTCAAGTAATCAACTCTATGAGGGAGAAACTTTTTCCCTTTGCTAAAAGATAATGATGATGAATACTGTATGTCTTTCATCTTTCATCTACTGATGTGACGTCACTGATAGTACACTTTCTATACAAATCCACAGCCTCAGCATCTTTGGCGACTAAGGTCTACGGTAACGACTAATGTGACGTCACATCCGTCACACATTTTGTCGCATTCATTGAACCATCATTGAACTATAGGTAATTATTTATAAGAAATTGAACTTATTTTGCCTAATTATCGAGGTTTATGCTGCATGCAGGCACGCGGTTCTAGCCCTCCCGGCTACGTCACGCGCGATCAACCAATAATATACTCTACCTACCTTGGCTGATTGTAGTGGCAGCTCTCGCAGAAAACTGCTTCCTGCTCCTTGGCTAGTCACGCCCCCTCGTGTACGGCAAAGTTGACTAGATATAGAGCCTAGAAGTTAGCTGATGTGTTTGATGGACTCTTTTGGTAATATCTGACCATATGTCAAATTTGTGATATAATCAAAATGCCCATTTCTTGTCTAGCATATGGTTGCGCTAACAGGCAACAAAAAAAACCAGCTGTGAACTCACAAAAGCTTCATTTCCACAGGTAAGCAGTCTAAGCACTATCTCACTGCAAAGCTATAAATATGGTATTTTAAAACGATAATTACTATTTTCTTCCGGTTTGGCTCTCGTCATTAAATAATCTATGTTTATGAAGATATCTTACATGATATTTTGGCATATTAAATATCGTACGTTACGTTTTATAGGTTATAGTCAGAATGACATTGTTACAGAACTTATAACTTCAGTTGCAGATTTCCGTGGAAACGTCCCAAAATATTTAAAAAGTGGGTTATAGCTGTGAGAAGGAAATACTGGACCCGAACAAAATGGGAGATGTTCGATACATTTTCAACTTCTTTGAAATCATTTCAAAAAAGTCTAAGGAAACAACTGATAGGGAATCTGCCACCTGGGTTGGTGCCCTAAATGCAGATCAATGGTGACTGATTATTTTGTAACGTATATAATATACATTTGGTTTATTAAGTGTATATTCTAATATGAAGTTGTGTATGTATATATACACGCATACGTATGTTGCCTTTGTCCTGATAAAAAAAATTATGGTTCAAAACCTGATTACAATGTATTTTCAATTGGCCATAATTCGCAGATATTTCCCGTCTAAACTCATTAAGCTATACATTTTTATGCATATGTTTCGTTTGTGTGGCGTCTATTTTATTGCCTTTCTAGTGTAGGTATCGGTCTCGAAAGCCAAGAATAATGGTCGAGAGGATTCGTCGTGCTGACCCCACGACACCACCTAATCTGCAGGCCTTAAGGCTGAGCAGCGGTCGCTTCGTAGGCCCTGGCCCTTCGAGGCTGTTGCGCCAGGGGTTTGGTACTTTTTTTTAGTGTAGGTATACGCAATAACTGTCTTGTGATCTCTTGAAGAAAAAATGTTTGAGAATAATCAGGCCTAGAATATAATTATGTTCATTTAATCCAATATTCCTAGCCATTTTCAGTTTCAAATTGCTATTAATCCTCTGAAATATATATTTCACCGTAAATCAGATGAAATCTGCAAGAGACATTCCGCTTAAATGTTTAAAATTCGCTAAGATACCTGTGTCTCGTCGCATGTACGTATACGTCAGTCATGCTTCCATGCCGAACAGTTAGTCGCCCCGGAAGCCGCATTTCGCTCCCATACAGTCAGCGTTCCAGTATTACCTACAGTTCAATGGTCGCACTACACATTTTTGGATGACCCCCGGTCATATGACATATTCATGTCAAAACTGTTGGGAATACGCGATACCGCAATTTAGGTACAGTAGGGTGCATTCCCTTTTGAAGTGTAACCCGCTAGAAAAGGCGCAGATTTCACGTACCGGTAGCCAATGCATTGAAGATAATAGTTAAAGGAGGAGAGAGGGAATAGTTACACACATTCGCTGATGTTCACCGAATGAATTCTCATGCCCAACATTTAGGGTTTTCTAGCACTCTAGTGAGTGGGTAAACGACAACATTAATTGTGCTAAACTCTGAAATGACCCACAGAAGAGTAAATTAAATAGAATACATTGCACTTACTTGCCCCATTTAACTACGTGCGTGCCTCGCGCAGTGCCTAAAGGTTCTACTCTTGGCTCCACCAAGAACTGAAACGGTTTGATGTGGTCTTGTTCAGACATATCCAGCCCTATAAGGAGAATCGAGGCCTTGGTATATAGAAATATAGGATGACTGATCTCCTTACCGCAAATAATATCAGGCCCACTATCGCTACAAATATGTCTTCAGTATCAGGCCCACTATCGGTACAAATATCTCTTCAAACACCACAATAACAATAGGTTGTCTTGACACAACACACAACATGGAAAAGTCCTCTCAGTTTTAATTACTGCGTTGATGGGGTGAAAGTTCTTTTTGGGGATCATTGTAAGTATCTAGGTGTTAATATAAGGAAAGATCTTCATTGGGGTAATCACATAAATGGGATTGTAAATAAAGGGTACAGATCTCTGCACATGGTTATGAGAGTGTTTAGGGGTTGTAGTAAGGATGTAAAGGAGAGGGCATATAAGTCTCTGGTAAGACCCCAACTAGAGTATGGTTCCAGTGTATGGGACCCTCACCAGGATTACCTGATTCAAGAACTGGAAAAAATCCAAAGAAAAGCAGCTCGATTTGTTCTGGGTGATTTCCGACAAAAGAGTAGCGTTACAAAAATGTTGCAATGTTTGGGTTGGGAAGAATTGAGAGAAAGAAGAAGAGCTGCTCGACTAAGTGGTATGTTCCGAGCTGTCAGCGGAGAGTTGGCGTGGAATGACATTAGTAGACGAATAAGTTTGAATGGCGTTTATAAAAGTAGGAAAGATCACAATATGAAGATAAAGTTGGAATTCAAGAGGACAAACTGGGGCAAATATTCATTTATAGGAAGAGGAGTTAGAGATTGGAATAACTTACCAAGGGAGACGTTCAATAAATTTCCAATTTCTTTGAAATCATTTAAGAAAAGGCTAGGAAAGCAACAGATAGGGAATCTGCCACCTGGGCGACTGCCCTAAATGCAGATCAGTATTGATTGATTGATTGATTGATTGATTGATTGATTGATTGATTGATTGATTGATTGATTGATTGATTGATTGATTGATTGATTGATTGATTGATTGATTGATTGATTGATTGATTGATTGATTGATTGGAGCTGACGAGGAAATTGTACTTTTTCCCTAAATGAATTAACGCCTTCACTAATTGTAACAGCCTTCTCTGTTTCCTCTTTCCCATCTCATTATTACCCTTGGAAGGTTTCTGTTCCATGACTTTCAGTCTTCTGAACGCTGTTTAAGTGTAAGACAGAGACAAATATTCCTAACTTTGCCAGGTTAAATCATTTGTCTATATATCCATCCTTTCCTTCGAGGGGCTCTTCCATTTCCTATCTCGCGATGATCACATGCGTTACCCCCATAATTCAATTTTGTCAATACAATCTCTTATAATAAATGTAATACTCAGTGGCATCTCGTTACCTTGCACAAATTTTTCGGGATCTAATTTTAAAAGTAATATCTTAGTCATGTGCGAGAAAAATATTCAATTTGATCTCCATTACTACAAATAAAATTACCTAATCTTTACTTTACAAATTCGACACTCCGATTCTTCTGTCAGTGAACTTCAGTGAACTGAAACTGTAGCCTTTTTCTATGAAAAGCACTAACATCGCATTTAATCTAGTTAACCTGTTGTCTCATCTTTCAAAAAAAAAGTGTTGCTTAATGCCGGTCGCACGGTGTAGGGGTAGCGTGCCTGCCTCTTAACCTGAGGCCCCGGGTTCGATTCCCGGCCAGGTCAGGGAGTCCTACAACTTCAAGCGATTGTCCTTGTCCCTTTTTGATGCACGTGGCGAAACTCAAACAAACGGGGAACTGCAGACGTCTAAATTGAAACGGTATATCCGAAGGGATGATTTGAATCCAAGGAATGAATACTACTTCGCCCGAGGCATGTCCAGTCATGATGGTGACTCCAATTATATTCGGCATCAGTGTCTTGACTGAGAGTCGTGTTCCGTTGCAAAGGGCAGGAGGATTCACATTCCTGAGAAGGATAATTCTGTGCCATAATCATCCGCTCCATGATGTTCGAGGGTACTCCATTTGACTCAAAGTTGTTCAAAAGCTCTGTCGTGTAGTTGACAGCCTCATCTTTTTTTTTTTTTTTTACATGTCGTGTTGATAGGCGTGTAAATTTGTAGAACACCGAATAACTCTTGTAGCTGTTGCTTATTGATGTCGTTCAATGAGAAATTAACACGTGTAGAGAAAGATATAACTGCCTTTTAAATCGTGTTATAATTTGTGAATTTTCTTCTTCCTGTAGTTTCTTAAGTCTAATGTTTTTCGTTACTTATGTTTGTAATTGCTGTTGCCTCCTCTGAGTACCAGGTGCAATAAATACAGGATACGTCCGTTGGTTGGGGCGTAGGATATGTCTACGGTACCAAAGCATATTATGAGTGGCCATTAAACTTGAGCCCGCAGAACCCCTAGCCATATCCGACATTGTTTCCACGTACTTCTACCAACTTCAACACTTTCATCTTTCTATCGGACCTCACTTAGTCAACCCTCGTAGTCTTCCGATCCCGACAGTATTTGGCTTACGAGACCTAGCCAAACTTTTAATTACCGGGCGAGTTGGCCGTGCGGTTAGGCGCGCGCATCTGTCAGCTTGCATCCGGGAGATAATGGAATCGAACCCCATTGTCGGCAGCCCTGAAGATGGTTTTCCGTGGTTTTCCATTTTCACACCAGGCAAATGCTGGGACTGTACCTTAATTAAGGCCACGGCCACTTCCTTCCCACTCCTATGCCTTTCCTATCCCATCGTCGCCATAAGACCTATCTGCGTCGGTGTGACGTAAAGCAAATTGTAAAAAAAAATCATAGTTCTCTGACAAAAAATATAGAATACGGTAAATGCATGATAACCCCAACTCTTGCTCTGATCTGACCCAACGTTGTCAGGTTTGTGAGACCTAGGGAGTGGACTTGGCCCAGTTTTACGACCGAATGTCCTTCATGACACCAACCCTGTGTAGAAGAATGTATTGAATAATTGCGTGTTTCTGCAGTGGTTGGCAATGTGCTGTGCTATGTGTGATTCGAAGATATGAAACGGAACCCTATGAACTAAATATTGCTATCATTGATTTCATGTACCAAAACTACTTTTAAAGTTTTCGGAGACGCCGAGGCGGCGTAATTTTGTGAGGCTTCGTGCCTGACCACATTGAAATATTGCTTCTACCGTCTGAGGAAATCAACTCGATACAGAGCTGAAGGCCGTTAAGCTGGTTGTTCAGTCATCAAGTGCCCTTCTCCACGGTATTATTGAATTCTACATTTTTATTATTTATTTATTTATTTACTTCGTTATTTATTTATTTATTTATTAATTAATTTATTTATTTATTTATTTATTTATTTATTTATTTATTTATTTATTTATTAGCTGATGTGCCCGTGCTTCGCTACGGAATTCTACATTGTATACAGAATTCTAGGTTAGGGTGTGTACACGTTGTGAGCAAGATTGAATTAAATTGCATAGCTCTTAACTTTACCCTGGAAACGCAACGGGGAAGTCACCAAACGCCTTTCCTCATATGAAAACTGGGTCAGGCAATTTTCATTGTTATAGTAGGCCCGCCTGACTACCATCAGTCACCATCAGGTTGGGGAGTTTTCATTATAATGACAGGCACTTACTCTCCATCTGCCTTTTTTTACATCCTCAGAAAGACTGTCTTACTGATTTTCCCATCTGAAATGAACACAGGTCATACAATGACGGCAGTAGGAATGGTGCGATTAAAAGCAATGCATTCATATAAAGTACTCGATCAAATGAAAAACCAAACATTTTCTCACTTTTAGCGAACAGTACTGCGCTGCCGATCTAACAGTCCAAAGTTCCAGAGCTGGAATGACCAAGCCGCAGACAGCCGTGATCCGTGAACACTACGTCTTTTTTCCGCGCGGAGGGTGGAGGGGTGGGGGTGTCGAATAGCGGAGAGCCCAGGGCAAAAACTATGGCCTTTTACTAATCTGTTTCCTAGGAGTACCCGATGAGTCGGAAAATCTCACTTCACTACACTGGCGGCGGAAGAATCTATCTGACTTGGAGCTAAATTTTTCCTTCTCCCTCTTCACTGTTAAGTTGGAATAAAATGAATGTACAATTTAATGAAAGTGAAGAGGAAGAAGCTTTTTTTAAGAAACGGCTCTTTTCAGGGTTGAATTTTGAGTTATTTTGTGAATTATGGTGCTATAATTTGGAATAGGCCTAAATTGTAATTCTAGACCAGGTACTACTACTACTACTACTACTACTACTACTACTACTATCAAGTGAGCCTCTGCCTTGAGTGTGCACACTGCTCATTCAAAACAGCGCGTCAGAGTAGGGATCGAATACCTGGAATACTATGGTGAACCAGTGTGTTACGTTCCAGCAGTATCAGAAAATGTATGAACTAGAAGAATGGCATGCTAAAGAAAAAAGTTTTCTAAGTCCCCAGCTATTTCCCGCCAATATTCAGTCAGGCTGTTATACTCGGTACGCAGCAGTAATCCCATCTATCGGAGTTGAGTGGCAGCATAAGAGACAAAGAACATTACAACAAACAATGGTCAATGTAATGTTATTGTTGATAAATTTTATGAGATTTCGATATTGTAGGCCTTCACGGTTACTTTTCTTCCGACTCTGAAATACCACTTTTATCATAGTCGGTACGGCAAAACTAAATAAAACATAAAAGATCGGAAATTGTTTTCTTCTATAACTTTTGCTATGTAGTACTTTTCGATAGGACCAATAACATAGGCATTTAAAAAATTAAATTCTATGCGCCTTCCCCTAAACTACAATGTTATCCAGGGTGAATAAAATTGTTTATAGCTTAGACTGTAGTTTCTTATTCCCCGACTCTATATACCGATTTTCATTAACTTATGTTAACCCATTTTCTCGTGGCTCGGCGTTGATATGGACTTGGCAACAAAAATACAAATTCGTGAATATCTGTGTTATAATAGCCGGTACAGTAAAAATGTATAAACCGAGCTCGATAGCTGGAGTCACTTAAGTGCGGCCAATATCCAGTATTCGGGAGATAGTAGGTTCGAACCCCACTGTCGGCAGCCCTGAAAATGGTTTTCCGTGGTTTCCCATTTTCACACCAGGCAAATGCTGGGGCTGTACCTTAATTAAGGCCATGGCCGCTCCCTTCCCACTCCTAGCCCTTTCCTGTCCCATCGTCGCCGTAAGACCTATCTGTGTCGGTGCGACGTAAAACAACTAGCAAAAAAAATGTATAAGACATAAATCACCGGAATTTTAATTCTATATAACTTTAGTTATGTAGTATTCATCGATAGGACCACTAATAATATAAATATTTGAGAATTAAGTGTTAGACCTTCCCCTAAACTACCATTTCACTCAGCGTGAATACAATTATTTATAGCCTAGATTGTATTGGCTCATCCCCCGACTTTACCTACCGATTTTCATTAAATTATCTTCAGCTGTTTTCTCGTGATGCGTGTACAAACAGACAGATAGACAGGCAGACAGAAATTACGGAAAAGTAAAAAGTGCATTTCCTTGTTAGTGTGGACATGACCGATACAGAAATACCATTATTTTCACATTCTGAGCAATGTACAGACAAAACTCTTATTTTATATATATTGTACCAGGAAAAGTTCTTGGGTAAAGGGCATGAGTAGGACCTCAGGGAGTGGAACTTGGTTTTGGAACCGATACAGAGTAGGATATAACTCGCAGAGCTAATAATAGATGGTTATAATTTTTTTTTTTAACAATTTATTGATTCTTCACCCTGCAATATGATTATTGAACTCAAATCTGGCATTGAAATTAAAAATTTAAACGTAATCTTTTTGAATTCTGTACGAGGTATTAGATTTCCACCTAAAGTCTTTCTAAATATGAGCACACACTTGTAATTGCAAATTGACATGAGAATTTAAATTTCTGTTGAAAGTTTTTCAGTTTTTCAGTTTGTAAACCTTAATGTATATCACACTTGAAAAGACTAAAGTTCTTCTATGAGATATGAAAATTAAATTTGAAAATTAAATTAATCACAAAAGATGAACTTCTGAGAAATTATGAGAACTCTGAAATATTTGTTCACACGCGGCACTGAAGTTTCAACTGTTCAAAATTAATGAGAAAATTTTAGTCAGTTTGTTACTCACTTAATGAAAGAAATGTCGCTACAAATGTTGAAGGACGGATGTCTGGAATGTTCCGTGGAGAATCAGGATCGGCGATGTTCCATTAACACACCATGTTGACGTCCCTCGATGAGGTGATGATTGCTGGAACTGGATCGTGTAGAATTGCAGCTCGTTAAGGTGATTTTTCGCACACGGAAAACTCACTTAGTGCGATTAGTTATCACTGACATTGTCATTTACTGTCGAACACAGTTTATGGCATAATTGAACTTTAAGACGTCAAATGAATAATCACAGTCCTTTCTGTATGAAATACTATTTAATGTCGTTACTAAGAACGTCCATAATTACACAGTTCACACTTGAAAAAGGCAAATCACAGTCTTTGAACACGGTCATTAAGTCACTAAGGATTATTTTCTGATTATCTGGTTATTATAACGTCATATTACCTCAGAAAAAGTTCTAAGTGTTCACCCAGTTTACTACTGTAAATCGTATACTAATGTGGCATGAACACTACGTGAATAAAAAAACACAGTTCAATGCTCGAAAAGAAATAAGTCCTGGTAATTCTACACATTCGTTTCTGTTCATTGTAGAAGTTCAATATTATGTAAACTAAGTCCACACGTAATGATACACTCTGTGAACGTTAAATATTTGGTATTTGCACTTCAATAAGTTCACTCGTATTATATTCTCAAATGTCTTTAGAATTAGACCGTAGTCGCGACGCGATATACTAAATACAGTGCGACGTCTTTTATAATTTTGTCGACGATATAACTTCGTATTCCGGAAACGCGACGGCAAGTACTTTCACCGTGACTGCGCGGACATACTGTACGAGGGTCGGTCTCCCCTCTGTCTCACTCACACACACATCTGTGTACTCGTCCTTGTACTGCTCTGCTCTGCTTGTTAGCCTTGACATATATACCGGCGCTGGGAGGGGTGGTTCTCTTGGTCATGTGACCGTGAGTGCATAATCTTCTTAGACTTTAAATTATTATAACTCAACAACCATGGGATGGATTAATTCGAAATTCACAGAGATTAACTTTTATGACGTCCGCTACAATTCAGCGTTTGTCCCGTTGAAATTGGTTAAGGCGTTGAAAAGCTTGCGAAAAGAATTTTTTTTTCGAGAAATATCTCTAGGGGAGGTGAGCTTCGAGCGACAGGTGACGTCACTTGACTTCGCCTAGTGCACTCGTGGAGTCTGGCACATGCTGGAACATTCCTTTGCTCAGTTGTTCGTACGTCGGACGGATATTTTATGCTGGAATAACGTTTCTTTCGATTGATATGGGCCAGGACCTATATAGTGTTTATTATTTATTTATTTATTTATTTATTTATTTATTTATTTATTTATTTATTTATTTATTTATTTACCGTCATTTATGCATCTTTCTCACCTTGTACACCTTCTCAACGACCATGTTTCGGTACATAGGAACTTTTCGAGATCCTGTCTACGATAGATTCAGAGAAAATAAGCGTTTGATTTACGGGTGCCTTCAATTATCCTATGTTTGTCATGTCGTGAAGACAGAGCTCTTTACCTGTATAAACATTCATCTAAGAATACGCCTATCAGTGGCGTATACTGAGGGGTACCGAGGCTATCGGTGAAGTCCAAACCTCAATTGAGAACGATGGAAGTCTAAAGCACATTATAATGCAAGCATCTGACACATTGTTCCATTTACAACACTTGAAGGCAGTGAGAAAAAACGTCGCACATATTTCTGGGAGCTAAGCATCGGAGACTGATGTCCCTGATAGCCCAGACTCTCGTCCCTCTACCCTCTAGTCACCCATAGCGGCTTGCTGCTGTATATCGGCTAGGAGCGGCGACCGGAGGGTATAGGTGTGAGATCGCCACTACTATCAACCATGCGTTACTCATCGTCTATACTTCCTCATCTCATACTTCTGACTTAATCATATAGATAACAGAGTGCTGGTATTTCACACCGTTTCCTTCTACATCCTTGTAGGAAGACACTGCAGGGCTGCTGTTGTAGGAGCAATATCGTTTTATTTTTATAGGTACAACTGCTCAAATGAAATGCAAACTTTCAGGTTCTTTTTTGTCGGTTGGAATCGAACCCGTGATCGTGGGTCAGACACCACCACTGATCTCCCGAGGAAGCTAATAAACCAGGTTGGTAGTGTCCTAATGATGATAAAATGAATGGCGAAGACGTCATAAACATCCAGTCCCCAAGCCAGGGGAATTAACAGTATGAGGAGGTTGATTTTGAAAATTGATCCGGGGTCATCGGACCAAAGGCAGGCATTCTATCCATTTAGCCACAAAGCCGGACTTTAATTTGCTAAACCTTCATCCACTGATCAGGGGTTGAGCATTGGCAGCAGCAGAGGTCAGGGCAGTAGCTTGTGAAGCAGATTTCACAACACAACAGGCTTCTCCTCAAAACGCTGAAAGCTTGGCGTTCACTAAACCTGCCATCGAAAAGGGGCAACTTAAGTATACTGGTAGCCCACGTCTTGATCCCAGCATAAGCCACTGATCAATCAATCAATCAATCAATCACCACTGATCAGCATTTAGGGTAGTCGTCCAGGTGACACATCCCCTAGTCTTTTCTTGAACAATTTCAAAGAATTTGGACATTTATTGAACATCTCCCTTGGTAAATTATTCCAATCCCTAACTCCTCCTATAAACGAATGCCCAATTTTCTCTTGAACTCTATCTTCATACTTCTTTCCTACTTTTAAAAACACCACAGAAGCTTATTCGTCTACTTATATCATTCCACGCGAAGTCTCCACTGACAGTTCGAAACACACCACATAGTCGAGCATCTCGCCCCCTTACTTCCAAGTCTTCCCAGCCCAATGTTTCTGACATTTTCGTAATACTACTCCTTTGTCTGAAAACGCCCAGAACAAATCGTGCTGCTTTCCTTTGAATCATTTCCAGCTTTCGTATCAAGTTGTCCTGGTGAGAATCTCGTACACTGGAACCACATTTTAGTTGGGGTCTTGCCAGAGACTTACACGCCCTCTCCTTACATCCTTACTACACCCCCTAAATACTCTCATAACCATGTGGAGAAATCTGTAACCTTTCTTGACAACCTTAATATAATTTCCGCAATATACCTTGACCTGTACTATTCGTTAGTTTCTAGTCAAACAACCAGTAGTAATAGCGTTAATATTACAGGGAATTACCTCCAAAAGACCAAAGATGAATGCTAGTCGAGATGTGATGTTCGCCATGCCATTTATTTCTCTTCTATCAGACGTAAAGTTTGTGGGAGAGCTTTTTATACTTTAACTTGCCTTGTGGGTGGGGGCAGTAGAATAGCACCCACGATATCTCCTGCCTCTCCTGCCTGTCGTAAGAGGCGATAAAAAAGGGCTCCAGGGACTCTTGACTTGGGAGCGTGGGTTGGCGACCACGGGGTCTTTAGCTGATCCCTGGCATTTCTTGTGCCAGGCTCCTCACTTTCATCTGTCCTACCCGACTTCAGTTGATCAACTCTTGTTCATTTCAGACCCCGACGGAATTAGGTCACGAGGCCTAGGGAGTCTTTCATTTTCATGCGCGTAGTGGACTTTGTCTTTCTTTGGCTGACATCTTCATTTTTCTAATTGTCGGATCCCCTCAACTCCTCCCTCCCCTCTGATTAATGTTCTCGGAGGATGATTGCCCAGTTGTACGTGCACTTAAAACACTATTCACCATCATCGCTATGACAACAATGGTGCGGCACCACATTCTCTATGCGGTCCGTTCGTAATGTTATAAGTGGAGGCTGCAATAATATCCTAATTTGAAGGGGGTATGCGAAGTAGCTCCTTTGGGAAGAGCTTTCGCATTACTGGCCATCCGCATGGTCGTTTGCAAGACTACTTTTTATTCATTTATTCTCCCTCGACCGCGCGTCAACATTTCTTAATTTCTCTTATCTTACCCATTTTCTACCTTGAAAGCCTTGCAGGCGGCCATGGACCGGGGGTGACAGTGGCTCTTGAGCGGCAGTGGTCTAGCGCCGGGGATGTCTTGGTATGACCGCGACAGGGTAACCAGTGCCGAAAGGAGATATGGGATTGCCTGGTGGGTTTAGGGAGGTTTCTCATAACTTCTCCTTTACGGAGGGGTGGAAGTAGCTGGCAGAAGACTAGCCTTTGCACCTCAAGTTATTCTGTACTCTTGTACTAGGCTATGTTCCTGCGTTAGTACTCGCTTGTCGGTCATTTGTCCAAACAGGTAGGTCACCACGGGCTGTGAGGCGGGGCGGAGCCTCACGGCAACCCCCCCCCCCCAAAGGACACATACTTCTTTTCTCACCTAGAAAAAGGCAAACCTTGTCGAGGTGGACTGAGCGATGACCGTCCGACCAGGCCTCCAGTGATTTCCATCTCTTCGGGCCGTTGATGAAGCACGAGAATGAACCCCATGACGTGGCTTTAGAAACTGGAAGCAGATTTCTGTCTTGCCAACATCGATGTCTTGATGTAGAGGAACAAAAGCTAAGAATAGTGAGTATGTTAAATAGCAATGTGCACTGCTATGTATTCTTTTATGTGTCTGTAAAATAAACTTTCTCAATGCAAGATCTTGTCCCCTTATTTTTTAAAGGGTACATTGTACTTATAACACATGGTGCCCGTCATCCATGAAGGGTCTGCCTTACAAAGGCTGCACCACTCTTAGTAATAAGTAGAGCCCGGATTTCCATGCAAATGCATGTTTTTAAATAAGATAGTTACACTTCTCAAACTTTGCAAATATGCTTTTTATGGCTTAACAATTCCAAATAACCGTTCTTTATCTGTGCATGTTTGCATGTTTCGGCCTTTTTAGGACAAAATTCATGCATAATGCATATTTTGAAGATTTTGGATTTAATAGCGAATATTTGAACGTTTAATATTGCATAATATGACTTTTCTTCTGACTTTGGCGCATATATAACGGTAACTTGCATGATAGTGCCTTTTATGAATGTTGGTTTTTCATGTTACACAGTACCATATGTCTATTACTGGGAGACGGAGAGAATGTATTCCTGGTATCCTATGTTACAACCAAAGTTAGTACATACGGTAGAGGCCCTATAATCCAATTTAACCAAGCACTTTCTTATCCGTTGCTTGAATAAACATTGACGTAAGCCGGAAGGCTGCACGTCGATCTCTGTAATTTTTAGGAATAAGGTGTCCCAGTTAGGACATTGCTATAAATTGAACCGCAAATTGTGCATTACTCATTGATGGACCATTTTCTCGTTTATGTTAGACGAACAAAACAGAACTTGTATCACTCTTCTGTGGTGCCGCGTTACTGAGATATTAGCTTCCAAACCTTGGTTTTGCATTGAATCCTCTTCTGTTGTTATCCTGGAATTTTCTACCCGGAACTCTCAATTGCCACACGTCTTTGTTATCACAGCATACAATCGTTACCAGTTATTGAGGACATTCAAATGTGTCTGCAATCATCGCACGGAGAAGTAGCTGGGGCAGGTACAGATAGGTTGAACAAAGTGATCCGTTCGTTATGATTTTGAATTCGTCAAGCTTATAAAAGACGTATTGTGGTGAAAGTGCAAAAGACGTACAATTTAACCTCACTTTGTCCCAAAAGTCCACAATTAAGTATGCACCTGTCACTTCTTGTGACGTAGAAAGGTAATTTTCTGTGCTTAAGAATGTGCTGACATATAAACGGATGAGCTAAAATTAAGACTATTTGGATAAATTAGTTGTTGTACAATGTTTCAAAAGGAACTGAATTTTGATAGTGCATATTTTCCAGTTTATTGTGCATGTTTTCCCATATGATCGTGCATGAATGCATGTATATTTTGAGATTTGATAGTGCATGGAAATCCGGGCTCTAGTAATAAGCCATACAAAATACACCCTGGAGTGTACAAAATTCCCTGTACTTGCGACAAGGTATACATTGGCCAAACATTCCGGTTCCATTGGTACTCGTATCAAGGAACACAAACGTCATATCCGTCTCAACCAGCGAGACAAATCAGCAATAGCTGACCACGCCCTATCTATGTCGCGTTCCAAGATATTTGACTATTACTAACATGTTTTCATTCCTTCCTTGAAGAAGGAGGTGAGCCTCTTAGACGGCTATGCCATCTCTCACACCAGGAGGTGCTTGGAGAAAATGAGGGGGTAGGCGTTCGTTGCCTATATTAGGAACTGTCTCGGCTTTCACCTTAATGCAGGAGAATGGAAAACCACGGGGAAAAAATTTTCAAGACAGCCGAAGGTGGGGACCAGTCCCTCTCCGTCTCTCGAATACAGGGGCGTAGAGCCACGGTAGAGCCGTAGCCATCCATCCTCTGCTCGACTGGCCGGTCAGAGTGCAGAGCTGTCGGAACCACGGACCAGCGGTGGCCACGTGTGGGACCAAGGACGAAGGGGGAAGTGGGCCCAGACTCACCCTGCATATGCCGACCCGATGCTCGAGCTCTTACCCACACTAAACACTACAGGTCTGGGATTATACGGGAAGCTGTGTAAATACGTATTTCAACAGGGACACACTCTGTCACTTACGTAATACGTGGTTGCCAGTCGTTAAGGGTTTATATAGGTGTCCTTTCACTATTATTATTTTATTCCGATTTTTTCCAAATTCGTATTATCCTCATCACGAGATGGTTCACTCAACTAGTGGCGAACGAGAGTACTACTTACTATAGATAACGGTAAAGTGATTCAAACATTCACTCATTTTTAGAGAAGTCTTGCTCGTGAACAGAGAGATTATCTTTTCAAGACGCAGAGCAAAGTTCTCTGAGAAGAAAAAAAAGGCCCAAAAGCTTATTATCGCATCTACATACAAACGATTATTATCTATGTAATGTCATCATCATTCATTGTGCAAAATTTGAATCACCAGTATACTGTATTTCAAGGAAAGTGTGTGTTTGGTGGTTACTTACACTAATGCGTGTATTTCATGTACATCACCGTTTAAGGGCACCCGGAGGGGGTGAAATCGAAACATTTTTTAAATTTTTTTTGCAGTTGTATATACCTGTGACTTTCTTCTTTCGAATACTTTTTGTTTTAGACCTCTGCGACGTTTGAAAGGGTGTTAATTTTTATATTATCTGGAGTGCTGCAGATGTCGGGCATGACATGTCCTCGAACTGATGTGACGTAACATTACTTTCCACTTGTCAGCGGTGGCAAAGACTCTGTTGAAGGTGTTCATGTTTCAGAATGTGGTCATTTTCTGCGAGAGGATATTACCTGTGCTGCAGGAAAGTACAACTTTCAATTGTTGGCAAACCTGGACGGCAGAACGATTGAGAACATAACTGCATGTATTTATTGTTTGTTTTGGCGGCTTCTTTTACAACAGTGTTCAGCTGCTTTTTTTGTTTTGTTTTCGGTTGGTTTCATACATTGAACAAGAAGCCTAGACATAGTAATGGGATTTTCTAGCTGCGAAAGAATGTGGGAAAGAGGAAAATCACTGTTATTATTCCGAACATTACAAGTGAGTGTGCAAATGTGTGTTCCCCAAATGACTACAAAAAAGATGCAGAATGAACAACCACAGCACGGTTTGTGTCCAAAAGGATAGGACACGTGGTGCAAATACCATAAAAATGAAGCAAACTGCGACCACGACCACAAGCACAGTCTCAGGTATGCAGTCGTGGAATCCATAAGGCCAGTCTTCAGAGACTTATCCTATGAAAAACTCCTCCAGAAATGCCTTCTCGGTAAAACCCAAAACCCTAACGAGTGCTTAAATAACTTGATCTGGACTCGCATACCCAAGAGAGTATTTGTGAGTATAAAAACACTCCACTTTGGTGTTTATGATGCCGTGGCAACGTACAATGGGGGCAATATCTCGAAGAGTGAAGTTCTACAAAGACTATATATACCTCCAGGGCACAACACTGAAACAAATGTCAATTACAGATAAGGAAAGAGAAAGGAAAGCAGACGCAGCAGAAAGGGAGCTGGTGAAGCTTGGAAGACAGAAGAAAAGAAGAGTAAATAGAAGATTACAAGATAAGATGGAAGAGAACCCAGATGATCCTCTGTATGAAGGTGGAATGCATAAGGAACTTTGAGGCTCGTTTTCTGAAAAGTAGTTTTTTCTGTATCTAAGGAACATTTATTCGGAGACCATTGAACGTACATTAACCAAACTTATAGGTGGTATGTAACTAATCATTCTACGTATTTTAACACGAGATTTTTAAAATCAAAGGTACAATATCTGAATTATGGAACAAAATGTCTCATTTTAAAACCTAAAATTTTGATGTTCACTTAAAAAGGTATATTTTCAAAAAAAACAGAAGGTATTAAAAAATGATGTCGTCTATCTACGTGCGAGGTTCTAATAAATATGTGTACAAAAATGAATTTCCTTGGTTCATAACTTTATGAGAAAATGTTCCTTAAAAACGCCCATTTTAACATTGCAGACATAGCCCCTTCCGGGTGCCCTTAATTGGTCAGTTTCATTTGTAAATGGTCTGAAGGAATACAGTTTATCAAGTTTATATTGACTCAAGGAAATGTATAACTGGGCAGCCATCATAAGCAAAATATGAAAAGTTCTAACAATGCTTAGAATGAATGTATTGGCCAAAGAAATACAAGCGCCATAAAGGGCTTGAAAATGAAAGACTCCCCAGGCTTCGGAAACCTAATACCGTCGGGACAAAAGAACAACCACTGATGAAGGGAGGTTGGATAAGAAATATGAAAGCGAGTAGACAAATAACTGGAAGCAATGTCAGGCTCAAAAGTACTACAAAAATGAAAGCCTCTGGGACCTCTTTTAGTCGCCTTTTACGGCAGGCTATTATATACCTTGAGTGTATTCTACCGGCCCCACCTACAGGGAGAAAGTAACATTATTATTCCTGTTCTATTACTAAATTCATTAGTCAGCCCGTACCGTTGTTAGGTCTAGTTTTACGGCTGAATATTCTTTCTGACGCCAACGCTGTGTGGTGGGACGTCATCACTATTACGTGTTTCTGTGGTGGATGTTTGTGTGATGTGTTTTGTGTATATGAAGTGTATGAAGATAATAATAATAGTACCAGGGGTTCCCGGCTATTTAAACTGCGCGCCTTGTCTACGACCATCTATTCCAACGGACTTGCACTTGTAAACTCCCAGAGAATTTCGTTTTCTACAGTTAGATGGCTCTAACATAGATTTGCTAGCTCACACTCACACACTAAAAATGAACTTAGAACTTAGGAAATTTCATTTTTGTTATTAGTAAACCTTTTTCTGAAGACTGTTTTTTTTTTCTATGTACCGGTACCGAAGTTGTCAACACTTCAGCTGGTTCCTCCTCTACTGTAATTCGACTATCAGATGCTTGTAAGTATGTTCTCTAGCCAATCAAAACAGGGGTTGTGTACAGGAATTCAGCCTATCAGCAAAGTGTGGTTCAATTTAATCGGGAAGCTTCCCCTTACGGAACTACATAAGCAGGGCACTTTAGGGCCGTCTTGTCCGAATTGCTCCAGTGCCTAAGAGTGTGACTTGACGGAGGCCTAGAAGGCAGAGGCGCGGCCTGCTTGAAGAATATCCACCGATACAAGGTAATTGCAGAATTTTCGTAAACATGTGGTAGCTCCTGCGGATAGTTTGAGGGGAAGGTTTTAGCCGTTTTCTTTTAATGTAATTTTGTAAACTGGTGGTTTAAGTGTAGTATTTTCGTCGAAGTGTGAGGACTCTGTTTCTATTCCCTACCGGGAAATATGTAATGTAAGGGAAAGAAAAGTGGTAACCCTCTGCCCTCTCCCATTCAACCTTGTAATTGGGTGACTAATGTTTTCAAACTCTAAATTTTGTAAATCTTGTCTTGGCTTTAAAGGTTCCTCCCTTAGTCATCCTCTTGTAGTATGGGATTGACCTCTGTATCTTTGGGCCGTAAGCCCACTTAGGTTTTTAGTGATTTCTATAAGGACCGTTGGAGTTTCGCCTCCTTGCCTTTTGTTACTAGCCGGTTATGTGCAACATTTTCTCTTTTATTCTTAAGGCCAAGTAGTGTGGGTAAATATGTCCCTGTATTATCCCTAAGACAACTGTTCTTCGCCGCAGATCAAAACGCTTAAAAGGCTTGTCATTCACTAAACCAACCATCGTAAAGGGGTAACCTAAGTCTAGTGGTAGTCCACGTCTGGACTCAGCATACGCCACTGACGCCTATGTTAAAAGTTTCAGATCTCTGCGTGCTGTAGATTTAGCAGGGCGTCGCACACAGCCAAACACTTCCAGATATTACGGATTCGTGTCTGAGACCGAAAATGGCTTCCTACGCCATGGACTTAAAATGGCTCCTTGACTTATTACCTATCTTATGTACGTTGCCTAGCGACTGTGAATTTATACATTAAACTTGATGGCAGCACGTTGGACTGTCATATCCCAACACACATTTTCCGACGGTTTTTCGTTCATAGCTCACCAACGAAAGCAGAAATTAAAAATCCGACTTCGAGGTGCATTTACCTATGTTAAAAATTTCAGATCTTTGCGTGCCGTAGATTTCACTGGGCACCACACACACACACACACACACACGCGCACACACACTCACGCACAAAATTCCTTTATTATTATTATTATTATTATTATTATTATTATTATTATTATTATTATTATTATTATTATTATTATTATTATTATAGATTTGCTATCATTAACTTAATTTTAAGAACGGTATATTTTCCTTTCAACTAGTATATTTCAGTGGGCATGGCAGACTGATATGTAATAGCAACTCTGGCTCGGTGAGGAAAGCAACGGGAAACTACCTCACTCCTCATTTTCCTAGTACGCCTCTTCAGTGATGCCTAGGCCATCTATGACAGCTGATGGCAGAGCTGTTGAGGATCCCACCAGCGGAATCGCTGACGGACTGAACATACATACATGAGCCAATTACGCTTTGCCTTTTCATCATTTGGACGCCGGTGAAAGCAGTGGTATGCTCTAAAACATCACCCAACTTCGTTGTTTATAGGAAATACCACGTTATTAGCACAGATATCTGTAAGGCCTTCCTTAACTAACTTTATTCTTTCTTTTTTGTCTACAACTTCTGGCCATTTTTTTTTTTTTTTTTTTTTTTTTGCTACAACTTCTGGCCAATTTCCTGGTTCAATCGAATCGAATACACACTGAAGGTCTTGAACTTCCGATGGTCTTTCTTCCTTCCCGTGGAATTGAAAGTTAGCTGAAGTATCATTTTCATTACACAGAACTGAATATAAATTTGAGTATACTACTGTTTTGGTTTCAGAAACATTCACATTCATGTGCAATCCTGTACACGGTTTACCACAATAACTCGTGTTGAATTTCCCGCACCTCGTTCTAATTGTAGGGTAAACTTGGCAAATATGGGCACTAAGGTAATATGGGCAGATTTAAGAAATTTTTCATTTTCCACGCAATGGTGGCGAGTAGAAGCATGCGCTCTGCTAGGTTGGTGATCGTGAAGTGTCATGCCTGCTCAGTATGTTAAAGGTTGTCTTCTACTGTGCTAACAGAAGCTGTAAAGAACATGGTTTGAGGTAAGTAGACCAGTCTACTCTTCCAAAAAAGAGGCGTTATAATAACTCTGTTAATTTACTTAAGGCACTACACGCAAAATAAGTTTATTTTTCAAGAAATATTACTAGGGGTAGCTTGCAAGGTTAGTGTAGGGTATATTGTAGCGAGAGGATACGCGCTTGGGAGTTAGTTCTTTCCCATTAATGCCAACTTCTGAAATGTGGGACTAAGGCAAAAATGGGCAGTGACATTGTAGGTAATATGGGCATCATCAAATTACATTGTATTTACGTGACGGGCTCTGAGATAGACTTATTCTTTTTTATTTCTACGGCAATCTGTACGTTTTCATGTTAATCGATTAATATAGCATGTAGCTATTTCGCAAAAAATAAATAATTTTTCCTTTTTTTCCAGATTATGATGCAAAATGGGAATGAACGAGCGGGTATCCGCCAGAAATGGTGTAAAGAGGATATGTCGCGTGTTGTAATAACAGTAAGAAATGGCGACTGTACATTTACAAGCATCTAGAACTTATGTGCCTAGACAAACTTAAAATTCTTGATAAAAAAGATGAAGGATTTGAATCTGCTAAACAAGCCGGCCAGAATATTTAATGCCGACGAGTCAGGACTCCAAACGAACACGAGGGGTGGCCATGTTGTATGTAAAAAAGGAAAAAATTAATCCAGTTCCAAAACTGAAGATGACGACTAGTAACCGGGGAAGACGTAAGTGTTCTGCAAGAGAACTTGCAAGTGAAGAAAATCTGGCTTCAGCGCAGAAAAGGGCTAGGCCTATCGCAGGAGTCAGTAGAGGAGGTTTAGCCGCAAAGCGTAAAGCCATACGGAGCAACAAAGTTTCCGGTATTTGTCCTGTGTGCAAGGGGAATTATTATGATGAGAATGAAGGGCAGAAGTGGGCTAAGTGTTGTGGTTCATGTGTTAAGTGGTTCCATGAGGAGTGCGTAGAGATGGAAGGCGATTCTTTCTATTGTGATGAAGGCAGTTAAAAACCTTGTCAGTATTTATGACTCAGAGTGCTCTCATGTGACTGCTTCTGTTAGATTAATCCTTTTACTTTTCATATTACACACAGTTTTGGCCAGTTTTACGTTACTTACATTCTCTAATTCAATTCAAGTGATTCCGAGTTGATAACTTAATAATGGTATTAGTTCTACTTCCTTGGTAGCATTTGTTCATGATCAGTGTTTAATTATTATATATATTTACCCTTATTTCATATATGTATGTTCAATACAACCACCTTGTTAGAATACAAAATGAATATAACCATATCAGTGGCTCTAATTGTGATTTAATAACTTGTGCCCATATTACCAGAAAATGTGCCCATATTTCCTTAAGAGTTTGGCAAATATGGACAGTTGCAGGGTTTACTGCGAAGCTGCACAGTATGTCAACCACTATGGGATAGAGGTTAGTTCAAGCTTTATTCGAATGGAAATGGTTGTAAGTTTTCAAGGATTTTTTACCAGGAAAATGGAAGTTGTTTTAGTGCTCCTTTTCTTCAGATATACCTTATGGTGCCCATATTTGCCAAGTTTACCCTACACTGTTCTTACACTCATGAGCATAAGTTCAGAGATCTTCGAGATCTTCGAGATCCACGAGAAATCATTCCGTCACGGCGATGATGTGCGGACTAACTGTGGCTGGACAACATGAAAACATGTGTAAAACTGGCAACTCAGTACGAAACCGATTAGTATTCCTGAAACAGTTCGTGTAGGCAGAGGTCTTCGGTCCATCTATTCTGACTGCGCGATGTGCTCGTTTGGCACACAGTATTCGAGTTGTAGGGAAGCAGGATGTCATAGAGAACATATTTGGTTGACATTACGCCGAGACCTCGCATTACGTGCTGTCGGATCATTGGCCGATTCGAGCAACTTCTGGCTCAGTGAAGAAAGCAATGGGAAACTACCTGACTCCTCATTTCCCTAGTACGCCCTTCAGTGATGCCTCGGCCACCTATGATGGCTGATGGCGGAGCTGTTGGCGTCCAAATCATCCTCCGGGCTGAACACTCGCTCAACATACTACACTACCAACCAGCACAGAAACACGCAATAGGTTGGTGTCAGGAAGGGCATCCGGTCGTAAAACACGACCAAATCCACATGTGCGATACAGTTCGCACCCGCGACCCTACAGGTGTGGAAAAAGCGGAAGAAAAAATAAGAATTGGGAAAATAGATTATGTCACAAAACACATTCAATGATTATCGTATCTCACTTGAAAGAAAATATTATTGACAACATGGTGACCTAGAGAGGCACAATAAATGTACCGTCCTGAATCTGGTTGACATTCAGAAGTTACTACTTGTTCAGTGAAGAGGCTGACATTCAGAAATTACCATTTGTAGCTGTGTATTAAAGACAATGGCTCTTCCTTTATCGATGAAGAGGCCACACAGATTGCATGATGGAGCAATGAAATATCCGTTGTTGTATAACATATTTGAAGGAAATGCCTTTTCACCATGACCAACCTGAAAACAATTCAGGAGTAGGCTACTGCTTGTTAGTTATTTGTTATCTATGTAGTATTGTTACTCCATTTTATCGAAGAATAAATGTTCTGTTGAAATTACACTGACTGAACAAATGCCATGGGATAGCGGAGCAGTGATGCGCAGGTGTGTCTGCGCACCACACGCCCCCTGTGCCAGCGGCAGTTGTATAGGAGACCTTGTGAGCAGTGGCTATCGTGTGACAGGTGTAACATGGAACGTCGTCGTGAGCTGACACAGTTCGAACGGGGTATGGTGGTCGGTGCCCGACGTATGGGAAGTGCGATTTTGGTGCGGGAATTCGGCTTCACACGATCAACAGCGTCCAGGATGTATCGTGAATGGTTGATTGCGGGTGTCTACCGTCCACAACAGACGAATGATCGGCCGTCCAGCCACCCTCGATGACCGTGACCGGCGACATCTGAGACGGATTGTCATTAGTGACAGACGGGCAACCGTGCAACAAATCACGGCTCAGTTCAACACAGGCCGTGCTAGACACATCTCCTAGTGGACAATCCGTAGGAACATGGGTTCTACGGGGGTATGGGAGCCGGCGCCGCACACGGGTGCCACTGTTAACCCAAAGTCATCGGGCACAACGACGCGCATTTGTCGCCAGTCACCAGGGATGGACACTGGAACAATGGCGTAACGTGATATGGTCGGACGAATCACGATTTCAACTGCATCATGCCGATGGGAGGCACCGTGTATGGTGCAGACCACATGAAGCAATGGATCCCGCCTGCCTCGAAGGTGTGGTCCAGGGCGCTGATGTCTCTGTTATGGTCTGGGGTGCATTTTCCTGGTATGGAATGGGCCCCCTAGTTGTTCTGGAAGAGACTTTGAATGGTACGAGGTATGTTGAGCAGCTCGGAGACCATCTCCACCCATTTTTGGCCTTCCAGCGGCCAGACGGTTCTGCGGTGTTTCAAGATGATAACGCGTCGCCACATCGCTCACACGTCGCCCGGGAATGGTTCCAGGAACATGCAGCGGAGGTCCAACGACTGCCATGGCCACCCAGGAACCCCAATATGAACCCTATCGAGCATATCTGGGATGTCCTGGAACGCAGGCTCCGTGCCATGGATCCTGCACCCACGAACAGACCAGCATTGGCGGCCGCTCTGCAAACGATTTGGTGTCAGCTGCGTCCAGAGGACTACCAGGGACTTGTCGACTCTCTTTCACGGCGTCTCACTGCAGTTCGCAGGGCCAGGGGAGGCCCTACACGCTATTAGGTGACTATCCCATGACATTTGCTAAGTCAGTGTAAGGCAAGAGCAAAAATCGCAGTTATCAATTTCCCCTTAAAATCGCTGCCACCGTCAGAAAACAACTGATGTTCAGTTACTATGAAGAATATTTTTGAATTTTTTGAGACCTTATTTATGGTCATTTAGCTGTAGTACCTGGCGCTGCCTGGGTACTTTTTGAATGTTTATTTCCAGTGTTTGTATTACCTGTTAACTATGCATGAAGTAATATTTTGTAGATTTCTTTATTGTGACGATTGATTTGTAAATCAAAAAACTACCCAGGCAGTGCCAGATACTACTACAGCTAGGCATTAAATTAAAAAAAAAATAAACAATGAGTTCTCAAAAAGTTCAAAAATATTCTTTATAGTAACTGAGCATCAGTTGTTTCCTGACGGTGGCAGCGATTTTAATTGAAAACTGCGATATTTGTCGTGGCCTTATTTAGTAGTTTTAGAGTTTGTAGTTTGTAGATTATTTTCTTTGTCCTTGTTGCAGCCAAAACTGAATCGGCACATTCTAAAAGGGCCTCAGTCCAAGCAACCCAGTTTTGATAAAAACGAAAAAAACTGTCTCTCTCAGCGACCTTTTAGCGCACGTTAGGAATTTCCCTAGCTAATATTAGCTAACCCACGCGTGTGACTCAATCCCTTTTAGCATAGATCAGGGCCTCTCAAACGCCCAAAATCTCACGCGTGCAGATAGCGACGCAGAGTCCCTGTGCAAAGAGCATCGGTCCCGCTAGGCTCGGCTCGGACCAACGCTTCGTCTCTGGGGGCTAAGCTTGGCTCAACTCGGCTCGCATTTGGAGCGCTACGGAGCAAGTGAGGAAGAGGGAGACAGGGGGAGCGAGAGAGACAAGCGTGGGGAAAGAGAGAGACAGCGCTATTGCTCCAAATCGAGGAGTGGGGGTCTGCACTCTGATCTACCAAGTGAAGTCGTCTTTTTCACCGTGCACAGTGCATGCACCGGACGCATGCGCCCTGAGAGGCCCTGGCATAGATACGAGTATTTGAAGCTATTCTATAACTTGCGATTTTCATGCTTAACTCACTTTGCCATTTTTTGTGACCGAGGCTCTTTTAGCATATCCCGATTCAATTGGGAAGAATTCAAACCCCACTGTTAGCAGCCCTGAAGGTGGTTTTCCGTGTTTACCCATTTTTACACCAGGCAAATGCTGGGGCTGTACGTTAAGCAAGGCTACGGTCACTTCCTTGCCACTCCTAACCCTTTCTTATCTTATCGTCGCCATAAGACCTATCTGTGTCGGTGCGATGTAAAAGCAAATATCTGTGTCTGGGAAGTAGATGATCCTTTCAAATAAACAATACTGTACCTATTTACACGTTACGCTCTCGATACGATGTATACGATTCCTTATCACCAATCAGTAGGTTTGCCATGTTTTTGAAATGCCAATAAGGGACAGGTCATGTCGACATGACATGACGTTTGCTCAAGAAAACACTGAGATATAATTTACTATAGGCCTACTATAATTAGACTGTAGGCGCAAACTTTATTTCGGTATTTTGCTGTTTCGTTTTCTACATGCAAAGTTTGAACCCCGTATTGTCCTTCACTTTTAGCCTTTTTCAATTATGCTGAATCTCCCTTAATCAATTCATTACATTTCTGACAACTTTGAGTGAGACTTGAATTTCTGGCTTTATCAGAGGTCTTGAACATCTATTCCTATCATCATTCTATTTGTTTAAAAAAAATATAAAATCCTCACAACATATGCATTCGAACCAGGTAAAGTAAGTACATAAAATACCAAGACTAATATATTTGGAGCGGCATCTATTTTAACTTTAGAGAAAATATTCGCTCATTTTGAGTTCAAAGTACAACTCTGATCACTATCAGTACATGTAGCTCCAGCATCACGTAATTCAATGTTATGGGACAAAAATTCTTCATAAAAGCTATCCAAATTAAAAGCTGGAAATTTCAGTAAAAATCAAAGTTAATCATTTCATTAAAACAGAAAGTATAACATATTTCAAATTGAAAGCCTGTAGTTTCTTCAAAATATTAACATCACTGAAGTCATGAACTTTTTTCTAGATAATTTATTGCAGCATTGTAAAAAGCTCTTTAGGTTAGATTTCACTTCATTCATTCCGAAGGTTTTGAAGGAGTTGATCTATTCCAAACTTGCAGAAAGTGGTCATGTAAGAAATTTACAAGAAAAACAGTTCGCAGGAAATAGCAACAGTGCAATAATTGCAAATGTGATCAGAAAGAAACATTAAGTAAGTGTTATTCTGCCCGAAGGCAGGTCCGAACCTCCGCAGAGGTGTTCCTGAGCCGGAGTTTACGTGCGGTAGGGTGGCCAGTTCCTTTCCGCTCCTCCATTCCCTTACCTCCCACCAACAGCGCGTGGTAACCCATCCAACTCCTGACCACGCCCAGTGTTGCTTAACTTCGGAGATCTCACGGGATCCGATGAAAGAAACATTGGTTCACCAGATATCCTACCATTTCACGAAAGATGCAACGTAGTAATTTATGAATTAGTAGTGGTGATAACGAGATTAGCGTTCATATACTTATTCAACAATGCTGTCCGGCTCCATGGCTAAATGTTTAGCGTGCTGGCCTTTGGTCAAAGGGGTCCCGGGTTCGATTCCCGGCAGGGTCGGGATTTTTAACCATCACTGGTTAATTTCACTGGCACGGGAGCTGGGTGTATGTGTTGTCTCCACCATCTTTTCATCCTCATCACAACGCGCAGGTCGCCTACGGGGGTCAAATCAGAAGTCCTGCACCTGGCGAGCCGAACATGTCCTCGGACACTCCCGGCACTAAAAGCCATACGCCAATTCATTTCAACGATGCTGTCTGCAGAAAAATATCCTTGGTCTGTTTCGAATATGATATCATGTAAGCGTAGGTTAATGCTGCTAGGGAGGCGATTTATTTTAAATTTTCATTTTAATTAATTTTAAACATAACCCTATTTTCTAAGAAAGACCTAACAATAGGTATTATTTCATGAAGGTGAATAATTATTTGCATGAAATATAAGCATATGTCAGCTGTTGTTTATGCATTTTGCTCAGGACGTGTCACTGCGCGTACTCATCGACCGTGTGAATGGTCTCACCCTCGCATCTCAAACGTAGGGAAAGATAACTACAACAGGAGGGAAGAGAGTAGAGGAACTTTTTCTGATAAAAAGGCTTAGGCCTGATGTTGGACCTATTGAAATTCCTGATATTGAAACTGCATGTACACTATCAAAAATTATGCCCGAGAAGAATAGTTCAGAATCACTTAAAGTTGCCAATAAGTGATTATTTATATTGTGTGTCTGTATCTATAATATGACCAAGTCCATCTCTGTAATATAACTGTTGGTACTACTAGCTGCCTTCCTCGGGAGCCTGGGCTTGAAACCTGACACTGCCCGAAACTTGAGATTGGCATGACAGTTGGTGTGTGGTTAAAACGGTGCATGCAGCTCATTTCCATTAGGGATGTGCTTGAAAAGAAATGCACCACCTCGGGATGAGGACATGAATTTACGGATGTAAAATACGGTATTTCTATGAGCAACTGATATTGCGTAATGGAGGCCCATTTGTGTAATTATATTTGTCTACTGCTTTTTCAAATCCATGTCGTTACGTTGTAGCGGAATACTGTAACATTTCACTCTTTGGTCTGTAATACAGTAAGGTACAGGTATACTATTATTATTATTATTATTATTATTATTATTATTATTATTATTATTATTATTATTATTATTATTATTATTATTATTCCGGGGATTCCGTGGTGGACATAAGTAGTAGAGCAAATACAGTTCCAAATCCTTAGTCAGCACTTTTTCTGCTGCGCCAGCACCCGAGTTCATTGACCCCGGGTGACATCACGACCACGTGCTATTGTTTGTAAACACACCCACGTGCTTGGCTACGTGCTTTTTCGACAGCTGTCAAGATGACAGCTGCCATCTTTAAATAACAGAGCATCAATAACCTCAGTGCTGCCATCTTGACGGAGCTAAACCTCATTGCTGCCACCTTATGCACGTGGTGGGGACAATTTGAGTCCACGTGCTTTTTTGACAGCTGCCATCTTTAACCACGTGGGCATGGAGTTTAAACAGGCTAACCTGAGTAAATGTTTATGCTTTATTGAATTCGGGGAGTAGGGGACTTAAAGAGGTAGTTCTCTTTTCCCTATCTCCCCTTCCAAAAATAGGGCATGGAGAGATGTGCTCCCTCCCTAGAGGTCTACCGCCTTGGTAGTCCTCTACCAAAAATATTGCCAGGCTAAGAATCCAGCCACGACCACCTCACTTCCGAGAGAGTGGCGAAGAATTTGCACAGTGCACCGCCTTTCATTGCATCGTTAAGCGGGTGGGAGGTGCGCAGATCGAGGAGTAGTGGATAGGGGAGGTGCGCGCGCCATCCGATTGTTACACACACTAGTGGAAGAAGTTTAGTACGATATTCGATGTGTATGCACATCGATAGACAATGGATGCTCACTCTGGTGGAAGAAAATATAAATTTTCCCTCATTGCTGCTATATTGGCAGGATTTTTAACATGGCTATCCACAGTACTGCTATCTTGACAGACCCTAACCTTATTGCTACCACCTCATGGCGCGCAAATTAAAATCCACGTGCTTTTTGACAGCTGCTACCTATAAACACGTGGGCATTGACTTTAAACAAGTAAACATGGCTAACCTCAGCGCTGCTATCTTAACAAACCTAAACCTGACTGCTGCCACCTTATGCATGTGGTGTGGCGGGCAATTAAAAAACTACAAGTTTTTGACATCTCTTAAGATAACAGCCGCCATCTTTAACCACGTGCACTTGTTTTGAACATAGCTTACTTCAGTTCTGCTCTTTTGACGGAACTAAACCTCATTGCTGCCAACTTATGCACATAGTGGCGCGGAATTTAAATTGATTTTGACGGGACTTAGCCACGCCGCGGAATTTTCAGGACATAGCTAGGGGTTCTAACAACAGGCAAGCTGCCCTTCTCAACCTACCCCCATCTTAGAGGTAATAGTTATAAAACAAGCTGTTCTTGTCGACATACGACCATCTTATAGCAAGCTGCCCTTCTCAACCTACCCCCATCTTAGAGGTAATAGTTATAAAGCAAGCTGTTCTTGTCGACATACGACCATCTTATAGCAAGTTGCCCTTCTCAACATACTTACCATCTTATAGCGAGCTGCCATTCTGAATATACCATTATCTTAGTGAACATAGTTTTTAAAAAGCAAGCTACTCTTCTCGACATACTTACCATCTTAAGGCAAGCTGCTCTTTCTAACATACGTACATCTTAGAGGACATATATTTAAAGTAAGCTGCCCTTCTGTACACTTTCAGACCTTAACCTTACTGCTGATATCTTAACTACGTTGTCTATGGAATTTGAAAAAGGGCAAGAGGGTTTCCTTCTCCTTATCCGTACAGCAAAAGGGCTGCTCTACCTCGCAAAAGGACAAAAGGGCACCTCCTCCTCAACCGTAGGGCAAAGGGCTCCTCCTTCTCGTAACAAAACTGCAAAATGGCACCTCCTCCTCCTCATCCATAGGGAAATGTTGACTATTAGTGTTTAGAATGAAAAACTTATAACGCTACTGTGCTGTATGTTTCTATTCGTCAAGGCAAGTTTAGTCCTGTTACAATTGTATGTCTCTATTCGTCAAGACAAGTTTAATCCTGTTACAATTAGCGCACGCTAGAAATGATTGTAGAACAAGAGGAAAAAAAAAACATGTTGACTGTTAGTGTTCATAACAGAAAACCTAAAACGCTACTGTGTTGTAAGCTTCTATTAACAAGACAAGTTACAATTAGCACACACACTATAATTCATTGTAGAACAAGCTAATGCTGTAGGTATGTCTTTATCCGACATGACAAAACAAGTTTACTATTAGTGTTGAGTATAGTAACATCTTATAACCCAAACACAATAGTTACTGTGCTGTATGTTTCTATTCGCGATCTACAGTTGTACTACTTCTTAATTACTATCAATCACTACTGATCTACATTTAGGGCAATCGCCCAAGTGGCAGATTCCCTATCTGTTGTTTTCCTAGCCTTTTCTTAAATAATCGTAAAGAAATTGAAAAATTATTGAACATTTCCCTTAGTAAGTTATTCCAATCCCTAACTCCCCTTCCTATAAACAAATATTTGCCCCAATTTGTCCTCTTAAATTCCAACTTTATCTTCATAATGTGATCTTTCCTACTTTTAAAGACACCACTCAGACTTATTCGTCTAGCGGATCGTCTCCTTTTTCCCAAGTCTCCCCAGCCCAAACTTAGCAACATTTTTGTAACGCTACTCTTTTGTCGGAAATCACCCAGAACAAATCGAGCTGCTTTTCTTTGGATTTTTTCCAGTTTTTTAATCAAGTAATCCTGGTGAGGGTCCCATACACTGGAACCATACTCTAGTTGGGGTCTTACCAGAGACTGATATGCCCTCTCCTTTACATCCTTACTACAACTCCTAAATACCCTCATAACCATGTGCAGAGATCTGTGCCCTTTATTTACAATCATATGTATGTGATTTCCCAAAGAAGGTCTTTCCTTATATTAACACCTAGGTACTTACAATGATCCCCAAGAGGAACTTTCACCCCATCAACAGAGTAATTAAAACTGAGAGGACTTTTCCTATTTGTGAAACTCACAACCTGACTTTTAACCCCGTTTATCATCACCATACCATTGCCCACCGTCCATCTCACAACACTATCGAGGTCACCCTGCAGCCGCTCACAATCTTGTAACTCATTTATTACTCTGTACAAAATAACATCATCTGCAAACAGCCTTATCTCTGATTCCAATTCTTTACACATATCATTGATATATATAAGAAAATATAAAGGTCCAATAATACTGCCTTGAGGAATTCCCCTCTTAATTATTACAGGGTCAGATAAAGCTTCGCCTACTCTAATTCTCTGAGTTCTGTTTTCTAGAAGTACAGCCACCCATTCAGTCACTCTTTTGTCTAGTCCAATAGCACTCATTTTTGCTAGTAGTCTTCCATGATCTACCCTATCAAATGCTTTAGATAGGTCAATCGCAATACAGTCCATTTGGCCTCCTGAGTCCAGGATATCTGCTATATCTTGCTGAAATCCTACAAGCTGAGCTTCAGTGGAATAACCTTTCCTAAACCCAAACTGCCTTCTGTCAAACCAGTTATGAATTTCGCAAACATATCTAATATAATCAGAAAGAATGGTTTCCCAAAGCTTACATGCAATGCATATCAAGCTGACTGGCCTGTCATTTTCAGCTTTATGTCTATCACCCATTCCTTTATACACAGGGCCTACTATAGCAACTGTCCGACTCGTTGGCTGAATGGTCAGCGTACTGGCCTTCGGTTCAGAGGGTCCCGGGTTCGATTCCCGGCCGGGTCGGGGATTTTAACCTGAATTGGTTCATTCCAGTGGCCCGGGGGCTGGGTGTTTGTGCTGTCCCTAACATCCCTGCAACTCACACACCACACATAACGCTATCCTCCACCACAATAACACGCAGTTACCTACAAATGGCAGATGCCGCCCACGCTCATGCCTTACAAGGGCTGCAATCGGCTAGAAATAGCCACACGAAATTATTACACTATAGCAACTCGCCATTTATCTGGTATAGCTCCTTCATGCAAACAATAATCAAATAAGTACTTCAGATATGGTACTATATCCCAACCCATTGCCTTCAGTATATCTCCAGAAATCTTATCAATTCCAGCTGCTTTTCTAGTTTTCAACATTTGTATCTTACTGTAAATGTCATTGTTATCATAGGTAAATTTTTATACTTCTTTAGTATTACTCACATCCCCTATCTGGACATTAACCTTGTAACCAACAATCTTTACATACTGCTGACTGAATACTTCTGCCTTTTGAAGATCCTCGCATACACACTCCCCTTGTTCATTAATGATTCCTGGAATGTCCTTCTTTAAACCTGAACTACAGATAAAATGATTTTAGTTACTACTTAGGAGGGGATACCTTTGTCCTAAGAAGACAGATTTTGCGAGATTCGAACACATGCAACAGAAAAATCTGTATAGTAATTTAGTTACCGTAACAGAAAGAAAAGTCTAATTACTGTACAGATAAAATAATTTTACGTCTTAGCGGTGGCGTAATTACGAACGTCGTATTCGAACTACTACATAGTTTGTTTGGAGGGCTGGTGTGCGTGTGTGTGAATTGAACCACCGACCTTGCATGCGATAAAACAATAATCACCACTACTGCTAGTATTGAAAATATCGTAATTACGAATATGGTATTTGACATTCAAGCTGTGAGCTTACGCGCAAACGAGTGCGATTCCCGACATTGTCTTGCAAATGCACACATTAGATAATACTTCCTCAAAAATGTGAAACCACGGAAAATTATCAGTATACGCGCACAAAAATATAAAATTGATTGTAGAACAAATATAATGCTGTGAGCTTACGCGCACACGAGTTTAAAATTCTCTGCACACACACTTAATTCACAGAAGTAGCAATTACATTTTTTAAATATTCATTACCTGAGGAACTTACATGTGTAAATGAATCATATATTAAAATTTCATGCATGCTCTTTGCTTGATGCGTTAAAAGTGAGCGAGGTGACGTGTTCGATTCTGCTCGCAGCCCATCACCGGATGTGCGAAGTAAATTTGCCGACGCGAGGCTTTACTTTGCCCTTGACAGGGAACATGCATTTGCTACGTACAGTACAGGCGCTCCATACAGTGAAACCTTGAATAATAATAATAATAATAATAATAATAATAATAATAATAATAATAATAATAATAATAATAATAATAATAATAATAATAATAATAATAATAATAATCTTCCGCCTGTTTTCATGAACCCGGGCCTCCGGGAGTGGTAGCTAACCACTACACTACAGAGGTTGACTAGGAGTATTTTATGCTATAAATTTTGTAGAGCGTTTCTCTTAGATGTTGAGAAATATTCAGGACGACCTACCTGTAAAAAATATTCTACACTGACAAAACACCTTTTCACAGTTTTGTTTGTTAACAAGACGATTGTCTGTAACCGTGTTTAGTTTTGGGTAGAACGCGTATATCGCCGAGAATATTTACCTTACGATTGAATTTAATGTCGCAATTAACATACAAAAGAGGAGGATACCTGTCAAGGCGACACTCCGGAGATAAAAATCGGTATTTTCGTTATTTTTCGAATCAACTCTTAGGTGTACGTGATAATTCCTGAACTCGGAGCTTCCAGGTAACGCTCACAGCATTTTGCTTGTTCTACAATCAAATTTTTATGTGTGTGTGTGCTGATAATTTTCCATGGTTTCACATTTTTTAGAAAGCATTATCAAATATGTGCATTTGCAAGACAATGTCGGGAATCGAACTCGGGAACTTGCGCGAAAGCTCACAGTTTTAATGTCGAATATCACATTCTTAATTACGATATTTTCAATACTAGCAGTAGTGATGATTATTGTTTTATCGCATGCAAGGTCGGTGGTTCAATTCACACACACGCACACCAGCCCTCCAAACAAACTATGTAGTAGTTCAAATACGACGTTCGTAATTACGCCACCGCTAAGACGTAAAATTATTTTATCTGTACAGTAATTAGACTTTTCTTTCTGTTACAGTAACTAAATTACTATACAGATTTTTCTGTTGCATGTGTTCGAATCCGGCAAAATCCATCTTCTTAGGACAAAGGTATCCCCTCCTAAGTAGTAACTAAAATCATTTTATCTGTAGTTATAAAGAAGTACAGTATATATAATTTCGTATGGCTATTTCTAGCCGAGTGCAGCCCTTGTAAGGCAGACCCTGCGATGAGGGTGGGCGGCATCTGCCATGTGTAGGTAACTGCGTGTTATTGTGGTGGAGGATAGTATTATGTGAGGTGTGTGAGTTGCAGGGATGTTGGGGACAGCACAAACACCCAGCCCCCGGGCCATTGGAATTAACCAGTGAAGGTTAAAATCCCCGACCCGTCCGGGAATCGAACCCGGGACCCTCTGAACCGAAGGCCAGTACGCTGACCATTCAGCCAACGAGTCGGACAAGAAGTACAGTAGTACAACTGTACATCGCGAATAGAAACATACAGCACAGTAACTATTGTGTTTGCGTTATAAGTTTTTCCTATTCTCAACACTAATAGTAAACACGTTTTGTCATGTCGGATGAAGACATACAACATTAGCTTGTTCTACAATGAATTCTAGTGTGTGCTAATTGTAACTTGTCTTGTAAGACAGAAACATACAGCACAGTAGCGTTATAAGTTTTTTCTGTTCTGAACACTAATAGTCAACATGTTTTTTTTTCCTCTTGTTCTACAATCAATTCAGTCAAAATCAATCAATCACCATTGATCTGCATTTAGGGCACCAACCCAGGTGGCAGATTCCCTATCAGTTGTTTCCTTGGACTGTTTTGAAATGATTTCGAAGAAGTTGAAAATGTATCGAACAACTCCCATTTTGTTCTCACAGCTGTAACCCACTTTTTAAATATTTTCGGACGTTTCCACGGAAATCTGCAACTGAAGTTATAAATTCTGTAACAATATCATTCTGACTATAACCTATAAAACGTAACGTACGATATTTAATATGCCAAAATATCATGTAAGATATCTTCATAAACATAGATTACTTAATGACGAGAGCCATACCGGAAGAAAATAGTAATTATCGTTTTAAAATACCATATTTATAGCTTTGCAGTGAGATAGTGCTTAGACTGCTTACCTGTGGAAATGAAGCTTTTGTGAGTTCACAGCTGGTTTCTTCTGCTGCCTGTTAGTGCAACCATATGCTACACAAGAAATGGCCATCTTGATTATATCACA
Organism: Anabrus simplex; assembly: GCF_040414725.1. Classification (NCBI taxonomy): domain Eukaryota; kingdom Metazoa; phylum Arthropoda; class Insecta; order Orthoptera; family Tettigoniidae; genus Anabrus; species Anabrus simplex. The sequence continues at coordinate 1,049,902,106 of NC_090265.1, read as the reverse complement.
AATTTGACATATGGTCAGATATTACCAAGAGTCCATCAAACACATCAGCTAACTTCTAGGCTCTATATCTATAGTCAACTTTTTCTAGTTCGTGCTAATTGTAACACAATCGAACTTGTCTTGTTGAATAGGGACATACAGCACAGTAGCGTTAGAAGTTTTTTCTGTTCTGAACACTAACAGTCAACATTTTTTCTCTTTTGTTCTACAATCAATTCTAGTGTATGCTAATTGTAACAGGATTGGGCTTGTCTTGTCAAACAGGGACATACAGCACAGTAGCGTTATAAGTTTTTCTGTTCTGAACACTAATAGTAAACATATCTTGGTCTACAATCAATTCTAGATCGTGCTAATTGTAACACAATTGAACTTGTCTTGTTGCATAGGGACATACAGCACAGTAGCGTTATAAGTTTTTCTGTTCTGAACACTAATAGTAAACATGTCTTGGTCTACAATCAATTCTAGATCGTGCTAATTGTAACACAATTGAACTTGTCTTGTTGCATAGGGACATACAGCACAGTAGCGTTATAAGTTTTTCTGTTCTGAAGACTAATAGTCAACATGTTTTTTCCTTGTTCTACAACCAATTCTAGTGTATGCTAATTGTAACAGGATTGAAATTTTCTTGTCTAACAGGGACATACAGCACAGTAACTATTGTGTTTGCGTTATAAGATTTGTCTGTTCTCAACACTAATAGATTCTGTCATGTCGGATGAAGACATACACCATTAGCTTTTTCTACAATGAATTCTAGTGTGTGCTAATTGTAACTTGTCTTGTAAAATAGAAACATACAGCACAGTAGCGTTATAAGTTTTTTCTGTTCTGAACACTAATAGTCAACAGGTTTTTCTCTTGTTCTACAATCAATTCTAGTTCGTGCTAATTGTAACACAATCGAACTTGTCTTGTTGCATAGGGACATACAGCACAGTAGCGTTGTAAGTTTTTTTCTGTTCTGAACACTAATAGCCAACATGTTTTTCTCTTGTTCTACAATCAATTCTAGTTCGTGCTAATTGTAACACAATCGAACTTGTCTTGTTGCATAGGGACATACAGCATAGTAGCGTTGTAAGTTTTTTCTGTTCTGAACACTAATAGTCAACATGTTTTTTTCTCTTGCTCTACAATCAATTCTAGTGTATGCTAATTGTAACAGGATTGAAATTATCTTGTCGAACAGGGACATACAGCACAGTAACTATTGTGTTTGCGTTATAAGATTTGTCTGTTCTCAACACTAATAGATTCTGTCATGTCGGATGAAGACATACACCATTAGCTTTTTCTACAATGAATTCTAGTGTGTGCTAATTGTAACTTGTCTTGTTAAATAGAAACATACAGCACAGTAGCGTTATAAGTTTTTCCATTATAAACACTAATAGTCAACATGTTTTTCTCTTGTTCTACAATCAATTCTAGTATATGCTAATTGTAACAAGATAGAACTTGCCTTGTCGAACAGGGACATACAGCACATTAACTATTGTGTTTGCGTTATAAGTTTTTTCTGCTCTCAACACTAATAGTCAACATATTTTATTCTCTTTTTCTATAATCAATTCTTGTGTGTGCTAATTGTAACAGGTTTAAACTTTTCTTTTCGAATAGAAACATACAGCACAGTAGCGTTATACGTTTTCCAGTTCTAAACACTAATAGACAACATTTGCCCTACGGATGAGGAGGACGAGGTGCCCTTTTGCCCTTTTGCGGGACGAGGAGCCCTTTTCGTAGAAGGAGGTGTCCTTTTGTCTGGAGGAAGAGCCCTTTTGCCCTTTATTTACGAGGAGGAGGAGAAGACATTTTTGCCCTACGGATGAGGAGGAGGTGCCCTTTTGCGAGGTAGAGAAGCCCTTTTGCTATACGGATAAGGAGGAGGAAGCCCTCTTGCCCTTTTTCAAATTCCATACACAACGTAGTTAAGATATCAGCAGTAAGGTTAAGGTCTGAGTGTGTACGGAAGGGCAGCTTTCTTTAAATCGTTCTCTAAGATGTACGTATGTTAGAAAGAGCAGCTTGCCTTAAGATGGTAAGTATGTCGAGAAGGGTAGCTTGCTTTTTAAAAACTATGTTCACTAAGATAATGGTATGTTCAGAAGGGCAGCTCGCTATAAGATGGTAAGTATGTTGAGAAGGGCAGCTTGCTATAAGATGGTCGTATGTCGACAAGAACAGCTTGTTTTATAACTATTACCTCTAAGATGGGGGTAGGTTGAGAAGGGCAGCTTGCCTGTTGTTAGAACCCCTAGCTATGTCCTGAAAATTCCGCGGCGTGGCTAAGTCCCGTCAAAATCAATTTAAATTCCGCGCCACTATGTGCATAAGTTGGCAGCAATGAGGTTTAGCTCCGTCAAAATAGCAGCACGGAAGTATGTTATGTTCAAAACAAGTACACGTGGTTAAAGATAGCGGCTGTTATCTTAACAGATGCCAAAAAGACATGTCGTTTTTTAAATTGCCCGCCACACCACATGCATAAGGTGGCAGCAGTCAGGTTTAGGTTTGTTAAGATAGCAGCGCTGAGGTTAGCCATGTTTACTTGTTTGAAGTCAATGCCCACGTGGTTATAGACAGTAGTGTCAAATGCACGTGGAATTTAAACTGCGCACCATAAGGTGGTTGCAATAAGGTTAGGGTCTGTCAAGGTAGAAGTACTGTGGATAGCCATGTTAAAAAGCACGCCAAGATAGTAGCAGTAAGGGTAAGATTTTTATTTTCTTCCACCAGAGTGAGCATCCATCACCTATCTATATGCTTCATCGACTAACGTACTAAACGTCTTCCACCAGAGTGTGCATCGATCGCCCGTCGATATACATACACATCTACTATCGTAGTGAACTTCTTCCACTAGAGTGTGCAACCATCGCATGTTCGCGCGCACCTCCCCTATCCACTGCTCATCGATCTGCCCACCTCCCACCCGCTTACCGATGCAATAAAAAGGTGGTGTACGGTGCAAATTCTTGGGATTCTCGCATCGACCTCGCTATTGGGCATATTCAATCGCAGTTTCGCCTACTATTTTTGCTCGGCCGTGTTGCTCGTCAACTGAAATCAGCTCCCCCGCCGACCTCAAAAAGCAAGTGGCCGAACTCCGCACTGGATGTGTGCTATGTCCACCACAACCACTACAACGACTACCTCGACCTCCGCTTTCACCCTTCAGTGCCTCACTCTCACAACTTTAACCTACTCCCATCCCTCCCCAGTAATGTCTTCATCTGTTCCCATGCTACCCACATCTGAACGTCCCAAACTTCTAAGTATCCCACCTCGCTATTTCCTGCCCCAGCGCATCACCGACGCACCAGCCTCAACTGTCGCAACCGCCGCACAGGCAACTTCGTCACCGCCACCGTCGCTTCAACCCACAATGTTTAGCTGCGTCATTCGCGGCGTTGCCACAACCATCGCCGAAGAATAAGTCTTACGTGAACTTCAAGCAACAGGCGTCCCAGCCCGGCGGATGTTCCGCATCCTGAACTCATCTGATCCGACCACCTTAGTGCGCCTCCATGTACCATCAGAAGACGCAGTCCATCGCCTCATCTCCAGTGGAGCACGCATCTACCGTCATTATCATCCAGTGGAACTCTCTCGCTCCCCTCCTTGAACTTTCCCCAGACGTCCTTCCGTCGCTACACGCCCTCGCACCTGGCCAGCTCATCCTCCCTATCAACCTCGTCACTACGTACGCCCACCACTTCCCGCAACTCGTCCCTTCTTCCACCCACCTCCACGTACAGGTCTCTATCGACTCCTCACAACTTCCCTAAGTCACATCACTGCAGCCCTACAACTTCTCAACCCATTCTACCACCCTGGCACTCCCGTATAACACTTCACTCCTTCTACACTCCCACTCTATCTCGCATCTTCCTAGCCAAGAGACCCCACTCTTCCTCCTCCATAACTTTGTAACATCGTTTTCGCATCTTTCTCCTTCATCACACCTCACTCTCACTAGACATCTCCTGGCCCGAGAGAGCGCGTCACGCTTTGAGGGGCCTACCCCGTCTTTCGGGCGAGGAATGAAAACAAGTAAACAAGACGCACGCAAATTCTTTGCCACTCTCTCGGAAGAGAGGTGGTCGTGCCTGGATTCTTAGCCGGGCAATATTTTTGGTACAGGACTAACAAGGCGGTAGACCTCTAGGGAGAGAACACATCTCTCCATATCCTATTTTTGGAAGGGGAGATAGGGAAGAGGGCTCTACCCCTTTAAGCCCCCCTACTTCCCCGAATTCAATAAAGCATAAACATTTACTCAAGTTAGCCTGTTTAAACTCCATGCCCACGTGGTTAAAGATGGCAGCTGTCAAAAAAGCATGTGGATTTCAAATTGCCCGCCACCACGTGCATAAGGTGGCAGCAATGAGGTTTAGCCCCGTCAAGATGCCCGTACTGAGGTTAGCGATGATTAAAATTACGCGCCGACGTAGTAAAAGATGGCAGCTGTCACCTTGACAGTTGTAAAAAAAGAGCACGTGGGTTTTAAATTTCCCGCCACCACGTGCATAAGGTGGCAGCCATGAAGTTTAGCCCCATCAAAATGGCATTACTGAGGTTAGCGATGCTCTGTTGTTTAAGGATGGCAGCTGTCATCTTGAAAGCTGTCAAAAACACGTGGCGTTGTTTAAAAACAATAGCACGTGGTCGTGACGTCACCCGGGGACAATGACCTCGGGTGCTGACGCAGCAGGAAATGTGCTGACAAAGGATTTGGTACTGTCTTTGCTCTACTACTGACAGAGGTGAAAGGAGGTGCGGGCATGAAAAGGTCAAGATAGGACAATCAGTAGATTGATTTAAAATAAAATTGTGGTTATATTTCTTTCTCAGTTTTCTTTTTTTTTTTTTTTTTCTGAAATAAGACTTTACAAAATTCAAGTACAAAAGATAATGAGATGGGGGAACAATCGAGAAATCTTGATTAATAACTGTGAGCTTTAAGCTCCCTAATTATACACTCTCCAATGAGTGCTGCGGCTCCTTTAAAAAAGCAGTCAAGGAGACTACCCTCGTAATTTCTTTTACAGAGTATTCAAAATATACAATGTTTCAAGAGCACCTTTTTCTCCACAATATCCAGGAGTCTAGGAGACTATTCTCCACACATTACACCATTACAGCGTCCCAAAGGTTTCCTTCAACATTTACAATAATACCCAGAGCGTCTTCGCTCTATAAAATTTGCATTTTCAACAAAATGTCCAGGCCTATGAAAGGCACAACCTACATTTTACAATTCCAACAGTATTTACTGTCTTAGATGCTCAACAGTCTAACATATTTACACAGAATGAAATAAAATTTCACAGGGGTATAATACCAAATCTACTTGACCTTTGTGGAAAAAAAACAACTGTTACTGTTACTGGCCCAAAAATCAAAATGATTTGGACGCGGACACTTGCACTCCTTGAAATTTGCAATTAAAATATTAAACCACAGAGGCTAAGCCTATACTACTGAAGTGACCAGATGGAGAAAATTTAAGTTACAAACGTTATAGACAGAAAACGGTTTCAAAGTCATAGTCACCTCAAAGTCAAGTTGTTAGGGAACTCGAGAGGGTGTCACACTCTCTATTCCCGAATTTCGGCCAAGTTCTATTCACTAGTTTGGCAGTTACATTTTAGAAAATTACAGTTACATTAGTAAAGTTTGGAAACCTTCCCCTCAAGCTAACTTTCAAAGACTATCATTTCTATAGGACTGCCATTACCTTGAGCTGTTGGACTGCTCGATGATGAACGAGGCACCCCGCTTCTTTTGCTAACACACACTAGACCGGAACGATGAATAAGACCCCCTGGTCGAAAACGTGCCAGCTTTTATACCCAAGAAGAAGGTTCTAGAGAGCTCGGGGCAAAAGCCCTACACACACCAAATTTCCATTGGATAATTAAATAGTTACAAGATAAATGTAATTGGCAGAAAAATAAATACACAAAATTCTCTATTGGCCAACATCTTAAGCTGGCGGGAAGAGATCGAAGTATTGACAACTTTAACATACCAAAAACAAAGAATAATCAACTCAGTGTAGTAAACCTTAAAATAAAAAAATACTTTAGGATTTTAATAGTTCCTCTTCACACTAGAGGACATAACGTAAGTTCTTTTAGTAGAGACATCTGTAGAGAAAAGTCCAAACTTCCCGCGCTAGTTGTTGCGAATTTTAGATTCAAGAAGCATTCCCCAAGGCGCTTCAATTAAATGAACGGGGCGGGTGTACCTCCAGGTACAATTATTATTATTATTATTATTATTATTATTATTATTATTATTATTATTATTATTATTATTATTAATAGCTTGCATCCAGGAGATAGTAGGTTCGAATCCCACTATCGGCAGCCCTGAAAATGGTTTTCCGTGGTTTCCCATTTTGATACCAGGCAAATGCTGGGGCTGTACCTTAATTAAGGCCACGGCCGCTTCCTTCCAACTCCTAGGCCTTTCCTATCCCATCGTCGCCATAAGACCTATCTGTGTCGGTGCGACGTAAAGCCCCTAGCAAAAAATATTATTATTATTATTATTATTATTATTATTATTATTATTATTATTATTATTATTATTATTCTACTGGATATAATTAAGACTATGGCAATACAACACAATGTGTACCTAACAGAATGAGTGTGCTCTAAAAATATGGCCTACTGCAGCTTGCTTTGCAAATACATAACATTGTTATAATAATTTGTTTCTAATTGTTAACCTATTTGTAAAATGGTTAAAATACATGTTGTAAATAGTTATTTTGTATTAATTAAAATTTATAAATCCAGAATTACTTCTTGCGATTTACAGCTATGATCCATAGTTTTTTCAAATGCATTTCATGAGATGGTGAAGAAAACCTTTGTATCACAGTATCTATGAATGCAGCCGAAAACAAGCATATAGTTCTGCCCGAACGTTATGACATTAAAAAATAATCATCTGAAGACAGCATTGTAAAATGACTCTTCTTCTTCTGCGTGTTCTCCTTCTTAATTTATTTCGCGTTATACCCAGCCACTAATCGTTTTATCGAGTAAAGCCAAAACTATGAAGGATGATGTATTAATTTGAAAGGCGGGGGGGGGGGGGAAGATAAGAAATTAACTGATAAAACATACGTAGGTATCATATACTGTGTCCAAGACCAAAACAAAACTTGGGATAGAGAATGTACAGGGACACAAGGTTCTATTCTTCAAGACAATGTGATCCATCACGGCGGCTAAAACATAGTAAGGGATTCAGTGATAGAGGGCCACAGTAAAATGATTGAATATATGTATGTAAACATCACACATATTCCAGCGTCCTATGGTCAACTGTTGAAGAAGGTCCCCAGAGTAGTTCTCGTAATTTCCAACCGCAGCAGCACATTACTATACGCACGGAGCCTGTAGTTACCTGTGTTAAGAAGGCAAATACTACTATACATTCCTATATACATACATCTTCATGATAGACCGTTATGCCTTCAAGCGTTCTGTCTGCAAGTCTCTGTGATTTTATTAAACGTCGCCACAACCATCTATTTGTAACTAGCCCTGTGGTCTCATTTAGTTCTGCATTTCTTATCTTTAAATCGTTAGAAACTTAGTCTTGTTATTTATCGGATAAGAACTTAAAGAACCAGCATGTCTTCCATTCCAAATTAACTCTTTCCACATCGATCGGGCCCAGAGATGCCGGCACCAGAGCGAGCTAGAGCAGGAGGCGCCGGAGATCGAGGTGGAGACGGAGCCGTACAGGGACGGGTGTGGGACCTAACGGCTTTTTCTTCCGCGAGGGCTACACGGAACCCGAGTACGAGGCTCTGCTCCTCTACTACAGGCTGGGGCTCCCTGTACCTTCTGACCGGGGCCTAGTCCTGGACAGAATGTGGCGCCCTCTCCACGGAGGAAAGAAGATCTCAATGACCATGTCTGTCGAGAACTTTCTACCAGGAGGTCTCATCATTAGGCATTACAACCAGGAGCGCGACGTGGATAACGAGCTCTCTACTCTCTTTCAGGTCGTCCGACTACCAGGGAGGGACGGCGTGCCAGGGACGAATGCCGGCGCCCTCAGGAGGAGAGCCGAGACGGAGACCAGGGAAGCCATCACCCAGACGCCGAGGAGGCAAAGGCATAAGGCGGTTAATACCAACCTAGTCCAAGCCAGCCAGCCGGAATCAACGACGCCACCACTCAGGTGGTCCCAGGACAGTAGTCTACCGAGGAGCCAATCAGGAGAGGGCCTCAGCGGATAGAGGCAGTCATGCGAGACCCATACGTCCCCCTCGGCAGCTCTTGTAGGTGTTTCCGCGACTTGAGGAGGGGCCACCGACAGGATAGGTGTGGGGTCCTAGTGAGGTGCAACCGGTGTGGGGGTGATTACCACTAGACGGCCTGCACGGCACTTAAGGAGGCGCTGGTGTGCGCCAACTGCGCGAGGGGCCACCCGGCTCTCATCGCAGTTGCCCTGTTTACAGGGTCATGACGTGGGTAGAAAGGAAGGAGGCCCGGCATCGTGTCCCACCCCCCATCCAGGAGGCCCCCGCCTTGGCCTCATTCTCATGGAATCGGAGACTGGGTACGAGGGACCCCAAGGTGACGGAGCGGTGCGACAGACCCTAGTGGCTATTGTTACATTGCCCCGCAACCGGCAAGGCCCGTGCTAGTCATGGCAGTGTCCAGAAGGACTGATCCCCTGATAACTGTACTGGCGATAGAGGGTTCAAACCCGACAGAGGTAGTCGGATTTTTGAAGGGCGGAAAAAAGTCTATTCGACACTCCATGTCGTACGATGTCGGCATGTAAAAGATCTCTGGTGACACATTTGGTGTTTACCCGACAAAATTCACTAAATCTCAACCATAGACGCCCAAGAGAGTTTCGGTTTACGCGGTCTGCCATCTAGTGGGGGCCTAGAGTAAAACGGAACGTCGAAATTGACGAGCAGACAGCCAGATGGCGTCAAATTGAAATGTCTGCACACGGTAGCTGAGGCCATACGATTATTATTATTATTATTATTATTATTATTATTATTATTATTATTATTATTATTATTATTATTATTATTATTAACTAACATTATCACCTGGACGTTTCCAGAACCACATCCTTGCATGTACTATCAAAATCTGTCAGGTTTTAAATGTAAGCTCTTTCTTTTCCCGCCTATGTGGTTTTTCCCTGACTCTTTACACCACGCCTCAACGCCACCTTTTCAACACAAACCTTGCCTGGTAATGCGTCTGAGGTACAAACGGGCAGCTACTCCTATAGTACCATTTCTACTGTAACTCCTTCCTGCTATCTCTTTTCTCTTTAGAAATTAATAGCATGCCGGAATCAGTGTAGATTAGTGTCGATTGCTACCCCGCGGGAGCGGGCTTCGGTACCCTCCACCCCCCGAAATAAAAAGAACCACTCTCGCAGTGTGATTGATTACCTGATTACCTCGGATCGAGTAGGGGTATTTCAGTCACCTTGACAAAGAATACTGTAATGTATTCGAAACGTCGGAAAACTGTGCGGAATGTACAAAAACAACAACATTGTTCAGCCCAGGAAAAGAACTAAATAATATTTAGATTAAAATTCAAATTTGTTCTTCTGTCAAAGCAAAAGTTTTAAGGGTGCTGTCAAAAACTATTTAAACAACTTGAAGGAATCCGAAACATTTACGTAGGTTTTCATATTGGAAGGAAAATCTTAACCTTTGAATATACGAGGGCTGTAAATAAAGTACTGGCAACGTAGTCCAAACACTCGCAGGAGATCAGACATGCACAAATAGGATATGGGAGCGGTCAGTTGGTGCTGTTGTCGATGTGTACTGTGCATTTGACGGGCATCCAATTGGATGTGTTGTTACTGGGTGGCCTTGAATTGAAGAGTGTCGATTGCATCGGTCTAAAGCATGTTTTCAAAAGCGTTCGAGGATTAAAATCAAGGTTGCCCGTGGCAAAAATGCATCAGAACGTTACCGAGGATTGCATGAAGCCTGTGGTGAGAATGCATTACCGTATAGCGCAGTCGCACGATGGGTCAAGCGTTTCGTGCGGATATCGAAATGAGACTGTGGATTTGCACCGCACACCCTCCATACTCACAAGACGTGCGTCCTTGTGACTTCAACCTGTTTCCGAAGATGAAGAAACCCCTCCAAGAATGCCGATTTCCTGACATGGCACCTGTATTCCGCGCAGTAGTGCGCTCCATCGCTGTCATCAACAGAGAATCCGTTGACAACGGTCCCCAACGGCTTCCCGACATTTGGCAAAAGGTAATGGATATTGAAGGAATGTAATTAAATTGTATTCGTTAATTCATTAAATATTGTGTTTTATCAATATTGCCATTATTTTATTTACAATCCTCGTATTATTATTATTTTATAGGTTCAGTTTTTAAGACTCACTAAAGCAATTCCGCTTAATAGTATTGAAGATCAAACTAGGACAAAGTAAGATGTTAATTAATTTAATTATAAGGTGTGATTTCATTGTTCAGATTTCACTATTTATTTCCATTACACTCTGGTGGCCTCTTCGTGTCTAAAACGGCGAGATATCGGTCTTTAACGCTGGTCCTGTGTTCAAGCCTGATGGCTACATGTAGTATTTGTGCTGGATAAGCCAGAGATAGGACTGGTTTTCACTGGGATCTCTAATTTCCCAATATTCCTTTCATTCTAGTGATGCTCCATTTAATCATTAAGCATCCTCTCGGAGGTGCATGAGAAGCCTCCCCTGCCGGCACGTTCCTCCTCCTTGATGCTATTTGACACTCCCTCAACCAACCCGGTACTTCGCTAGATTAGGGGTAGACTGTCCGCGACTGGATCATAAGATCCTACAGTAGGTTTGAAACCGACAGAAGTAGTCGATTTCTCTTCTTCATTTCATTCCTGGTATTCTTCCCATCTTAAGCGAGGTCTGTCTTTTTACATTTCGTCCTCCATTTTGCCTGGTCTTCAGAGTCCGCAAGACCTGCAGCGCTCATTCCTCGAGACCATTGCCCATCTGGGTTGAGCATAAGTAGTCGTTTTACGTTACGTTATGGGTCAGCTCTGGCCACGTGACCATAGCATCTGAATTTTGCCTCTCCCATTTTGTCAGGAATCGGGGCAACTATAACAGTGTTCCTGACCGCTTAGTTCTTAGTGTGGTCTAGTCGCGTGACTCCCAGCGTCCATCTAAGCATGCACATCGCCGTTACGTGCAGGATCTGCTCGTGTCCCTTTGACAGCGGCTAACGTTAGACTCCATGCAATATGGTGGTGATTATTGTTTTAAGAGGAAGTATAACTAGGCAACCATCCTCTATATAACACTAATCAGAGAGAAAATGAAAGTGATCCGACACTTCGAAAAATGAATATATCTGCCATAGAAGGGCATGGGCCCCGAGGAGGGTGAAAATGAAATTCAATTCCTTCGATTTGGAAAATGCCTATGACACCACATGGCTGGATATCATTATAAACCGAAGGTAATGGATCAGTGTGACTTGAGAAGACGTGACGGATGCCTCGCAGCCGTATGCGAGAACCGTACCGTCAAATGAGTGAGTTTGAAAGAGGGCGCATTATTAGCATGATAGAACGTAATGCATTCATCTGGGAAATTGCTGCTCGTGTGGGACGAAGTGTGTCGGCAGTGCAACGGGTGTGTACAGAATGGTTCACAGAAAGCCGTAGAACATGACCAGATGGGTATGGTCGCACTCCCGCCTCCCTCAAAAGATCGACACCTCATCCGAATGTCATTGCAGGACAGATCTGCGTCTTCCTCGGCTCTGTCGCAACAGTGGAACAGTATAACACATCGTTCACTATCAGGAGTGACAGTCTGTCACCGTTTATTACAGTCTGGGTTACCGGCGCGTCGTCCACTTCTCCGCCTACCTTTGACTAATGTGTATAAATATGCTAGACTGCAATGGTGTATGGAATGACGTCAATGGGGACAGGAATGACAGCAGATAGTGTTTTCGGACGAATCCAGACTCTGTTTGTTTGAAAATGGTAGCCGCATTTTGGTTCGCCGCAGACGGTGGGGGAGGCATCACATTGACATCGACCACAGTTGGTGCGGGTCCAGGGCACTGTGACCAGTTTGACCTACGTGAATGACATCCTGCGACCCGTAGCCACACCCTTTCTGCATGACATCCCATACGTCATACTTCAGCAGGACAGTGCGCGACCACATGTTGCTGCACGAACACGTGCCTTCTTGTTGTCACAGTATGTCAGACTGTTGCTCTGGCCCGCCCAATTACCTGACTTGTCGCCAATCGAAAGTGTGTGTGACATGGTGAAACGACGGGTGCGGCGCTGTGACTCATTGCCAACCACCAAAGATGAACTGTGAAACCAGGTGAATGACTAGACCCCAGGACGCCACTCGCGCCTTATACGCGTCGATACCATCAGGCATGGAACAAGTTATCAGTGCCCATGGAGGACCCAGTGCCTACTAGGCAACAGGACACATGCTGAACATATGTGACTGAAGCGCTAATCGTTTCTGCAGAACCTACTAATGAACATGTCCTCTGAATATGAACTTCCTATCTCTAGTCTTTCAAGGTGTTCTGAGTGTATATAATACATAATGGGGTTACGTGAGTGAACGACGATATTCCTGACAAAGAAGAAATACTCTGAATTTCCTGAAGTCTCTCTCAAAGTGTATGCATGAAGAATTACCATACTCACGTATTAAATTAGTTAAACTGGTGCTCAAGCCTATGCCAATTAATTAAAAGCCCATGGAACTACAGCCCTTAAAGGGCCTTGGTCTACCAAGTGACCGCTGCTCAGCCTGAATGCCTGCAGATTACGAGGTGTCGTGTGGTCAGCACGACGAATCATCTCGGCCGTTATTCTTGGCTTTCTAGACCGGGCTATGCCAATTAATACAGTAAAATAATTTTCTTACGCCGGATTGAGTGGCTCAGGTGGTGGAGGCGCTGGCCTTCTGACCGGAATTTGGCAGGTTCGATCCTGGTTGTCCGGTGGTATTTGAAGGTGCTCAAATACGTCAGCCTCATGTAGGTAGATTTACTGGCATGTAAAGGAATTCCTGCGGGACTAAATTCCGGCACCTCGTCGTCACCGAAAACCGTAAAAGTAGTTGGTGGGACATAAAGAAAATTATTATTATTATTTTCTAATAGTAAAACAAAAAAGCTGACTGGATTCGAAACTCATGGCCTTCAATTTTCAAGACAACCGCAATAACCATTACGCTACACGCCCACAACTTTTCGATTGTTAAATTGTGTTAATCTAAAAATATATGTCTGAAAGAAGTATTTCTTCTTCTTGATCTGTTTTCCCTCCAGGGTCGGTTTTTCCCTCGGACTCAGCAAGGGATCCCACCTCTACCGCCTCAAGAGCAGTGTCCTGGAGCTTCAGACTCTGGGTCGGGGGATACAACTGGGGAGGATGACCAGTACCTCGCCCAGACAGCCTCACCTGCAATGCTGAAGAGGGGTTTTGTGGAGGGATGGGAAGATTGGATGGGACAGGCACGGAATAGGTAAGGAAGCGGCCGTGGGCTTAAGTTAGGTACCATCCCGGCTTTTGCCTGGAGGAGAAGTGGGAAACCACGGAAAACCACTTCCAGGATGACTGAGGTGGGAATCGAACCCACCTACTCAGTTGACCTCCCGAGGCTGAGTGGACCCCGTTCCAGCCCTCGTACCACTTTTCAAATTTCGTGGCAGAGCTGGGAATCGAACCCGGACCTCCGGGGATGGCAGCTAATCACGCTAACCACTACACCACAGAGGCGGACTAGGAAGTATTTCGCTCAATATATTTTTGGACTGTGTGTTGCATACCACCAGAACTTCGCATTTTAAAACATTTTACTCCTTCAATAAATATGTAATCTATATATATAAAATAAGAGTTTTGTCTGTACATTGCTCAGAATTTGTAAAGAATGGTATTTCTGTATCGGTCATGTCCACAGTAACAAGAAAATGCATTGTTTACTTTTCCGTATTTCTGTATGTATGTATGTATGTATGTATGTATGTACACGCATCACGAGAAAACGGCTGAAGAGAATTTAACGAAAATCGGAATGTAAAATCGGGTGATGGACCGCTACAATCTAGGCTATAAATTATTTTAATCACGCTGAGTGATGGTAGTTTAGGGGAAGGCCTGAAATTTTATTCTCAAATATTTATGTTATTAGTGGTCGTGTCTTAATGAAAATCACTAGACAAAGATGGGAAATAATTCGCTACAATATAGGCTATACACGCTGAGATAAATGGTAGTTTAGGGGAAGGCCTAAAATTTAATTGTCAATATTTATTTTATTAGTGGTCGTATCTTCACGAAAATTGATATGCAAAGTCGGGGAATAGGTCCCTATAATCTAGGCTATCAATAAGGTTATTCGCACTGAGTGAAATGGTAGTTTAGGGGAAGGACTGAAATGTAATCTATATATAAGAGAAGTGTTTTGCCTCTGCATTGCTGAGAATTTGAAATGAGCTATATTTCTGTATCTGTCATGTCCACAGTAACAAGGAAATGCGTTTTTACCTTTCCGTAATTTCTGTCTGTCTGTCGGTCTGTCTGTTCACGCATCAATAGAAAACGGCTGAAGGGAATTTAATGAAAATCGGTATGTAATGTCGGGTGATAAACCACTGCAATCTAGACTACAAATTATTTTATTCACGTTGAGTGAAATGGTAGTTTAGGGGAAGGCCTGAAATGTAATTCTCAAATAAGTTATTTATGTTATTAGTGGTCGTATCGATAAATACTACATAACTAACATAAGTTATGTCGTAAGTTAGTTGTAGTTATGTAAGAAGTTATTAAATTTCCGATCACTTATGTCTTATACATTGTTACCGTACCGCATGTAATCAGAGATATTCATGAATTTGTATGTTTGTTACTAAGTCCATATCAGCGCCAAGTCACGAGAAAATGGGTAAACAGAATTTAGTGAAAATCGGTATGTAAATTCTGAGAATAAGGAACTACAGTCTACGATATAAATAATTTTGCAAGACACCCTAATATCACAGAGTCGAAAGAAAACATGTGAAGGCCTGCAATATAGAAAGCTCATAAACTGTATCAACAATAACATTACATTGACCATTTTTGTTGTGACGTGCTTTTTGTCTTCTGTTTCCTCTCATCCCCGATAGATAGGATTACTGCAGCGTACCGAGGTTTTTTTAAAATTTGCTTGACGTCGCACCGACACAGGTAGGTCTTATGGCGACGATGGGATGGGAAATGAATAGTGGTGTGAAGGAAGCGGCCTTGGCTTAAGGTACAGCCTGGTGGACTGGTGTGAAAATGGGAAACCACGGAATACCATATTCAGGGTTGCCGGCATTGGGGTTCGAATCCACTATCTCCCGGATGCAAGCTCACAGCTGCACGCCCCTAACCACACGGGCAACTCGCCTGGTCGTACCGACTGTAACAGCCTGCCTGTATATTGGCGGGAAGTAGCTGGGGAGTAAGATAACTTTCTTCTTTTGCATGTCATTCCTCTGGTTCATACATTTTATGATATATCTGGTACGTAACACACTGGTTCATCACAGTATTCGAGCTATTCACTTCCTATTCTGAGGCACTGATTGGAGTGAGTAGTGTGCATATTTAACGGAATAATGACAGAGGAGTGTTCACGGCAGTCTGCGACCTGGTTATTCCAGCTCTGGAACTTGGGACTCTTAGATCGGCACCGTAGTACTGTTCGTTGAAAGTGAGAAAGTGTGCGGTTTTTCATTTGATCGAGTATTTTATATGATAACATTGCTTTCAATCGCTACATTCCTACTGACGTTTTTGTAATGACCTATATTGAATTCAGTTAGGAAAATCACCAAGTCAGTCTTTCTGAGAATCCCGTAGCGAAGCACGGGTACATCAGCGGTAGAGTGTCGGCCTCCGGATCCCAAGATAGCGGGTTCAAACCCGGCAGAGGTAGTCGGATTTTTGAAGGGCGGAAAAAAGTCCATTCGACACTCCATGTCGTACGATGTCGGCATGTAAAAGATCTCTGGTGACACATTTGGTGTTTACCCGACAAAATTAACTAAATCTCAGCCATAGACGCCCAAGAGAGTTTCGGTTTACTCGGTCTGCCATCTAGTGGGGGCCTAGAGAAAAACGGAACGTCGAAATTGACGAGCAGACAGCCAGATGGCGTCAAATTGAAATGTCTGCACACGGTAGCTGAGGCCATACGATTATTATTATTATTATTATTATTATTATTATTATTATTATTATCAGCTAGTTTAAACTAAAATTATGAATGAATTTAGATCGCATATTAAAGTACTTTTTAGCCAGTTTTTAGGTCCTTTTTGGATATCTTGGGTCTTTTTTGGTCAATTTATACGTCTTCAACTTCTGAGCCCCTGTCATCAGGCTTGAGAAGAATTACTATCCCCTCTTGCCCTGTGACGGAAACTAGTGATGGGCAACGCTCTCGCTCGAGACTGACGTCACATATTTCGAGACCGATTCTCCTGCGCTGCGATCTCTGCAACGTTCTAGTAACTCCGAATGTAAGTTTGATAGTATATCATTTATTGCGTGAAATAACGTTCTCATATGGATACGTGTGTGCCGATAAATCTTTTCGAAATTCTAAAAAAATGCCGCATGTCCCTTAATACCTTTAACGAAAGTGAAAACACATCTTAAACGGTTCACGAGTTGAGATGGACATCTTAGCTGAATAACTCTGCATAATTTGTGAATAACTGTAGAAAGAATGTTCACCTACCTGGATACCTCGCAATTATTGCTGTCGACAGGATAGCTCCTTGCGATTCAGGCTGGGCTGGAGGCGTCCTCTGTGACGATTCCCCTTCAGCGATATTATGTGTTTTTAAATGCCGGATCATCCCAAAAATATTTCTCCTGACGTATTTTGCTTCTTTTGAATAAACAACAGAGTGGGCTCTTCAAAATAACCTACAGTACATCCATCACTTACGTTGCGTTTCGGACAGTCTCAAAGTTGTCGCGTACAATTAGACACAGTTACACAGTCATATATCGAAATACCGGCACCTAAATATGGCGCAAATACTCTATAACATTTTAAGGAATGAGTTCCTTCGTCATCAAAATATCGGTAAACACAAGCAGTGGTCATATGATTTTGAATGTGGGGTCTGATAACCTGTCGAAAGAATTGGGGCAAACTCAGGCATTTTAGATTACACGTTCCACTCATGCCTAGTAGTGGTTACATATGCAGCGAGGCGCATCTTGCCCCATCTCGAATTCGAATAATGCACGCCTCTACTATTCAGATAGGTGTACCTACAGTAGCCGTCAATTTCTGTACTTAGCCTATTCATTCGCGTACTTACTGTTGCATACAATGCCTGAATGCGTATCCTTTATTATTATGTTATACTGCGTCAAAATAGACCTCGGTAGAAATGAAAGCCCTACTCGTTTCTTGACACGTATTTACGGAATGGAGAAGACTGTTAGCATATTTGGCACAGACAACATTCAGCTCCGCCTACCTGTAGGCCTACGGCAGGATCCTCCCCAGGTGGTGGTGAATATTGTTTTAAGAGGAAGTACAACTAGGCAACCATCCTCTATTCACACCAATCAGAGAGGAAAACATTGAAGGGGTCCTGCACTTCGAAAAATGAAGATATCGGCCAAAGGAGGACAAGGACCACGAATGGCGTGAAAATAAAAGACTCCCTAGGCCTCGCAGCCTAATACCGTCGGGGTCGGAAAAGAGCAAGTGCTGACTAAGGGAGGTCGGATAGGATATATGAAAGTGAGGAGCCTAGCACAAGTGAGTGGAAGCAATGCCCGGACTCGGCTAAGGGGCCCGATGCCGCCAATCCACGCTCCCATTTTTAGAGCCCTTGCGTTCCTTTTAGTCTATCACCTCTTACAACAGGCATGGATTGCCGTGGGTGTTATTCTACTGCTCCCACCCACAGAGTGACGCTGCTCGCTAGACAATGCGGTGACAACGCTCTAGAAATTTCTTGCGAGAAACAGTGCCTGCGCTAGTCTCGAGACCCCATCTCAGACTGCACATCACTAACGGAAGCTCATACTCTATCCATATTCGATTGAACACCCTTAGAAGATATCCTCGCTGAGGTGTTTCAACATTTAGTTATGAACTTTATCTGCTCCGGGAGTTGAATCCTTGCAAAGCGCCTACGGCCCGCAGAGATCCCACCCCGTAAAGGGCATGTTGCAATCACATGAAAAGTGAATGGCAAAACATAGGGGATTGCGTTCTGCTTCCCGCTTCAGAATAAACGAATCAGGATGATAATTCACGGAATCAAACACACCTGCGAAATGACCGGCTAGACGATTAGCAACTGTGGGTGGATCAGTGACTATATTACCTGCAATCGAAATTCTCGGTACTAAGGATGGTCCTTGTACATCCGAAAAGCGTCGAGAAGTTCACTCTTGAGATGACTGTATGTGCCGTCGAGCTCGACAACGCTGTTTTATAGTTGCAGCAAATTCTTCGTTCTACAAAGAAACGAGTTTTCGTTAAATCTCAGAAAAAGATGGAATGGACTCCTCAGCAGCAGCAAGAATAACTTGTGGGATATAATTTATCTCGTCGTCTACATTCAAGCTGTTCGAGTCGTTAAAGACAGCTAGTGATGTGAATTTTGGTCAATCAGCACGTTTTAAAATCCATCGGGCAGGTGCCTCGTTGGATTTCTGTTTCAATAAAGTGAAAACAATGGAAAAATGGTCACGGTCGTTGTCGTGAACATCCCACCGAAATAGGGGAACGAGCGCATGACTACACAGACTAGCGTCAATTTGAGAGGAGATTCCGTCTGCTACGCTGAAGTGTGTTGGTTCTCCTGTAAACTACTTTAAATCGTCTCTCTAGAGCAAGGTATTTCAAAGCCCCATAATGGACGATGGGTGTTGCAATCACCCAATGGGAGGAACGGAGGTGGGAGCTGATCTATAACGTCAATTACATCATTGATAGTCAGAGGCTGGCCTGATGGGAAATAAACACTACAAATGTAGGTATGACAGGCAAAGAAACAGGTGCAGCTAATGCCTCCAGCTGGGTTCTTAGAGGAACCGCTCCGCTGTAGGCTCCAGAACGAGAGAAAATACTAACTTCGCCGGAAGCCCGGTCAGCATTACCCCGTTCCTTTTAGTAGTATAGTTTAAAATTTTTCAAGACTGTATGATGATCTGGTCTGATATTGGTTTCTTTAATACAGACTATTCGCGCCGTGAACTGACTGATTAACTGGTGCAGTTCATTAAAATGCCTGTCATAACAGTTACAATTCTACTGCAACAGTGCCATAATGGTTTCTTTGTGGTTGAAGGCTGGGTTTTCCCCAACCTTCGAATTTTTGCTCTTTGCAGTGTAGCTCACAGGAGCAGCTGCCACCTTGGGCACAGCGATCTTTACAAGTGTTACTGAAACAAATGATGAACCTGGTAGACTCTGTGC
Source organism: Anabrus simplex (assembly GCF_040414725.1). Classification (NCBI taxonomy): domain Eukaryota; kingdom Metazoa; phylum Arthropoda; class Insecta; order Orthoptera; family Tettigoniidae; genus Anabrus; species Anabrus simplex. Next base: position 1,049,882,565 of record NC_090265.1, on the reverse strand, counting down.
TACAATATTAAAGTTTAGTGACTTGACAAATTGGTTGTGGCATCATACACAACCATTAACCCAGCTCAAAGAAGATAGGGTCATCTTCCTTATCCTTTACTTGAGTAATTCTTGTCTGTCACATCCACGTTGCTGGGGTGGGGATCCTCCACATCAGTAGGCCGGTGTGAAAGAGAGCTAAGTTCAGGCAGGGACCCTGTCGCACGGGGCATAACGTGGAACCCATGCCCAGGGTTACGGGTGAAGACCTTAACGGCATCTAAGGCAGAGAAGGAGACCTTTGGAATGCCAAAGATGGTAGATGAGTCAATTCATCCTCTCTGAGGAAAATTCAAAGAGGAAACCACTGCCTTGTGGAGAAGAGGGATCTTCAAAGGCTAAGGGAGCAAACTCCGAGCGAAAATCCTCAGATACGTTAGGCTTAGCATGTCAGCAGATGAGTAAATTTGTACTTGCTTTCAACTATAATACAAGCCTCAGATGGAAGTTTAAAAATAGAAATCGAATTGACAAGTCTCTGGCTACAGTTGCACAGTATGATGGTAATCCTGATGTTCATGCAAGTGATAGATCAGAGAACAAAAACCAATTTGAAACAATAAATATTATAACAATGAATGGGAAGGAAAATTAATGACCTAATGGAGAGACGAAAACTGGACATCCTGGGATTAAGTGAAGTAAAATGGAAAGTAATCAAGAAACTAAGAAAGGGGTACACCTTGTACTGGATGGGTAACAGTACAGAGAAAAGAAATGGAGTGGGATTTGTAGTGAATTAAATTGTCGAACCAATTGCTGAAGTTGAGTATGTAAATGAAAGCATTATAATAATGCACATACATGTAAACAAGGAACTACTGAAGATAGTACAGGTGTATGCTCCACAGACAGGATGTAGACTGGAAGAAAAAGAAGAGTTCTTCAATGAAATGGAAACACACATTGTTGGAGATGGGATCATGATAATGGGAGATCTGAATGCTCATGTGGGAACTGATAGAATGAGATATGAGAATGTTCTGGGCCCACGTGGGTATGGCGATAGAAATGAAGATGAAGAGAAACTGTTGGACTTTTGTATCAGAAATAACCCGCTAATAAAGAACACATGGTTTATGAGGAGAAATAGTCATAAGATCAGCCGATATAGTTGGGATGGACAGTATGGAACACTCATCGATTTTATAACAACAGACAGAGAATGGGAAAGATACGTCATGAATACGAAGATAATCTCCAGCGAAAGTATGGAGGGTGATCACAGATTATTAATTGTGGATTTAAAACAAGTAAAAATCCCTAAAATTGTATTGAAGAAGAAACCAAAGATCAGGATTTGGGAATTGGAGGAGGAGGGTAAAAGAATGGCATTCCAAGATTGTATAAAAAGGAAGTTGCCTAAATCGGAAATACAAAGTGGAGAAGAAGAGTGGGACAATTTAAGGCAGACATTTGTGGAAGCAGCAATTGAGGTATGCGGGGAAAACAAAAGCAAAGGTTAAGGGAAAGAAGACACGATGGTGGACAGACAAAATAAAAAAAGAAATAAAAGAAAGGAACAAGGTGAAGAAAGAAATGGACAAGGAAACAAAAAGTGTATCAGAGGGATGAGAATAAGATAGAAAGGTTACATGTAAGATACAAAAGACTGAAACTATAAGTAAAGAGGAGTTTGAAGGAAGACAAGGAGAAATGTTGGGGAGAGTTTACAAACAAAACTGAGCAAGATAGTTAAGGCTAGCAGAAACTATAATACAGAGTAATAAAATCGAAAAGAATAAATCATGAAAAAATCGAGGCATTAGAGAGAGAAGATGGATCAATAGTATATGACGGAAAGGGTCTTTATAAGGTGATGGCAAAGTATTTTGAAAACTTTATAATGATGATGACTGCTCGGAGGAAGGGGATAAAATGGAAATAATAGATAGAGAAAAAGAAGAGAACCCGATAACATGGTTGGAACTTGAAAGGGCAGTGAAAGCAATGACCATACCTGCCAATTTCACAAAACCAAAAATCAGGAGATTTCGATAAGAAAATCAGGAAAAATCAGGAGATATAATTGATCAAAACTGCTTATTCTACATGTCTTGCAGAATACCGCACTATGATATATTTATAACACTTATTGCCTTAAGGCCCAACTGCTGCTATACGAGGCTACAAGGCTAAAAATTACACATCTCTATTACCTCACAGAAAGTATGTGAGTGAGATGATCAGTCTCTGATAAGCCTTCCGAAAATAGTAGGAACACGTTCCACACGTGTGAATCGGTCATGCACTTAAATGCCTTTACTTAGCAAATGCATAGAATAATAGCGGCCACGTGATTATGTGAAGCTCAATGCTATTTGTATCAAATAACTAGCTGTTGTACCCATGCTTTGCTACGGAATTCTCAGAAAGACTGTCCTTATAGTTTTCCCAACTGAAGTCAACATAAGTCATTACAATGACGTCAGTACGAATGTCACGATTAAAAGTAATGCTGTCATATGAAATATTCGATAAAATGGAAAACAGCACATTTTCACACTTTTAACAATAAGTACTTGTCGTGTCCGCCCCCAGTTCGAGCTCACGACTTACTCTTCCGAGAATCGAACCCATGACCGGGAACGTAGGAGGAATGGTGTCGCTGAGACATACATTGATATTATGGGGAAATTAAGGGCTAATATTCATATTTATGTAATGGCAGTGAGGCCAAGGTATTATAATAATATGGAAAAAAAGATTTAAGGTAAAATTAAGAACCACATAAGTCTTTAAGAGTTTGAAGACACACAAAAGCTGTAAGCAACAGGTTGTGCAATTGGAAGTAAGGCTTGGTCGAAGTAGGGTGAATCACATGCTGCACCCTGCTGAAGGTGCGTAGTATGTCTTTAGAAAAGGTGGGTGGAAAGTGAACGGAAGGAGGCAATTCCGTTTTGGTGTGTCTGTGGACAATCTCCATAGGATGAGAACTTCGATGGCCTTCTCGAAGGGAGGCGGAAGTTAGTGAAAGTATAAAACAGGGATACACGCCCTAGTCGAGGCTTTTTTTTGTGGAACAATTCTACTAGGAGTACAGGCGGAAGCTTTGTCAGTCAGGTCTCCGATGATAATAATAATAATAATAATAATAATAATAATAATAATAATAATAATAATAATAATAATAATAATAATAATGTCCGAGTTTGGACTTAGAATATTCAGTGCGATACTTCGACCACGCCAAGTCTTCTATGTTAGTGATATTTGAAGTTGAGATTGTAAATACTGTATATAATTATACATACTCATCAGTCTACAATTATAGAAGGTTTTTGGGAAGCAGAGGACTTCGTCTCTTTCACACGTTGCGAATCACCCAGGCCCATTGGAGTAAAACTCCCTACCGCTCGGGGAAATCAATCTGATTATTCATCACTATTCGTCGCGACAAAACCTGTGTCACGACAGACTACCAATCTTAACTGGTGTGCAGCTGTGGGGTACTGGGTTCGATTCCGCCTCAGTGAAGAGACAGATTTTTTAAGAGCCCCGCAGAAGAGGCTAGCTCAAGCAAGAAGATTCGCAGATCCGGTTCAGAGTAGCAGGCGAGAGGCCTACCGTTCCAGCCGACGCAGGAGGAAGCGGACATCAGGACAGGAGAGCAGCAGGAGGCACCTGGAGGAGCTCAACGCCGAGACGCCGGGAGAAGACAGCAGATATTCGGGCAGTGGTAAGTACCCACAAGTGTTGTAAATATGGCAGATTCCAATGTACCCAATGATGTGCCAGATAATGTTTCTGATTATGATAGTGCGGGGGACGCGCAAGATGGACATTTATACGTGTCAGTTACTGAGAGATACCGTTTAATAGGTCATGAATTCAGTGGTGCTAAACCAGAGCAATTGCGTGAGTTTATCGGTAATGTGGATGCCGCACAGACTATGATTACAGATAGGGACCGACCACTGTTCTTTAAATATATTTTGACAAAGATTACGGGTTCTGCTCGCGAAAAATTGTTGTCTTGATGTGATATAGTCAATTGGGAAAGAGCTAAGGACGCTCTCTGGGAGTATTGTGGTAAACAGGGCACGTTTGACTTGTATTTGTGTCAGTTGTTCCAAAAAAGTCAAGGACCGAAAGACACTGTGGCCGAATGGGCACATAGGGTTGAGGAAATAGCGTTAATGTTCCGAAATGCCATTTTAGAAAATGAACCGGTAGAATATCGAACAGGACAACGCAGAATGCTAGTGAAAATCGCGATAGCGGCTTTCATTCAGGGGATCCATACAGCGCGAATACAGGGTAAGCTACAGGATCGTAGTCCTCAAACTTCTGAGGCAGCTGTAGCCATTGCTAGAGAGGAAGAAGCCTTGATTAATTCCCAGAAGGAGAGAGAGGCACTCCTCAGGAATAGTACGGCTTCTAGAAGAGAAGGCGCGCACACCCAGCCGGTAAACCACACGAGAGGTCGGTGGCAAGGCAAGGCCACGCAGGGGTCACAAAAACCTAGTAAATCTCCCCATTATAATAAAGTGCTATTAATAGGCTTTAATTGTAACAAGGAGGGACACATGGCTAAGGATTGTAAGCAGAAAAATCAGCGCTCAAAAGCGAAGGAATCCCTTACTCCTCGAAGAAACTCCACGGGAGAAATAAAATGTAATTACTGCGGAAAGCCAGGCCATTGGGCACGGCAGTGCAAAAAGAAATTAGCTAACCAGAACCGAAGTAAAGTGACCGGTAACGAGGTAAACATAGTACGCACCTCAGGTTACCAACAGCGCGCGAATAGTGTAGGGCCGAAGTGCTTTAAGTGCAATGAAAGAGGGCATAAGAAAGCAGAGTGCCCACGTAGAGATTCGAAGTCGGAATCCAGGCGTTGTTACGCTTGCGGCAAGGTTGGACACCTACAGTGGCAGTGTCGCACCAGATGCGATAGTGAGCACAAAAGCAGGGCAGAGTTCTTGCCTAGGAGTCGAACTAGGAATATTCAGAGTGGTAACCATAATAATAATAATAATAATAATAATAATAATAATAAATCCTGTGACAAATCACGCGAAAAGGCGCGGTGTAAAATATGTAGGAGATGGTCGCATTCAGCCAAAGAGTGCTGGTTCAATACTGAAAGAAAGGCTTTAAACTAGATAAGGGAGACACGTCAGAACTCCCCGAAGACCATCAGTCCCAGTAAGGTCGGACAGCAGAGGAAGGTACCGTACTAGTGACGGTAACCGGGCGTAAAGATGCATTCAGATTTTTGATCGATACAGGAAGTGATGTCTCTCTTATTAAGGAAGGTAGTGTTCCTTACGGTGCTTGGGTTAACCGCAAGGAAATTTTGAAGCTAAGAGGGATAACGAAAGGGTCAAAGCAAACCAAGGAAAAGGTTCGAATTCCCGTTGGTGGTAGATGCTCGGATTTCCATGTAGTGGACAACAAATTTAACTTGAAACAAGACGGTATAATTGGAAAGGACGTGTTAAGAGACAGCGTCTTAAATTATAAGGAAGGCTATCCTGTGATAGCAGGTAAAAGATACCCACTAGGGGCGAAAGAGGATATGTGGGTAGTGCTCGAACCAAGAGTGGAAAAGATCGTGGCCATAGAGGTAGACAAACAGGCAGCCGAAGGCTTGATAGAACGGCAGGAAGTAAAGCCAGGCGTATACCTAGCTGAGTGTTTAACGAAAGCCAAAGATTATGTCGCACTCGTTAGTATGTTGAATACTACTGACAAGGAGTGGCGATTGAGAAGCCCTGTTACGTTATTGGATGTAGAAAGCGAAATTACAGCAGAGGTACACCAAGTTGAAGAAGCCATAGCTGTAAAGGACAATAGTCAGGCCAAGAACCCGATCACGCAGAGGGATAATAATAATAATAATATTGAGGAAGGCAAGTCTCGAGCGCAGCGGATACGGGAGCTGCTTAGAGTAGATCATTTAGCTCCCCAAGACAGGGAGAAAATGTATGCTATCTGTACGGCTTATCAGGATATCTCTCATCTAGAAGAGGATAAATTGACGCATACGAATATACTTCAACATGCTATCCCTACACGTGTAGATCAACCTCCAATTCATGTGAGCCAGTACAGGTTACCTGTGGCTCAGAAGGAAGAGATAGGTCGCCAGATAAATCAAATGTTACGGGATGATATTATAACTCCTTCAACTTCTCCATGGTCTAGTCCCATTCTTTTGGTTCCAAAGAAAATGGACGCTTCTGGTAAGCAAAAATGGAGGGTCGTCGTGGATTTCAGATTTCTCAATGATGTTACCATTGGAACTACGTATCCTATTCCGTTAATTTCTGATATATTAGATGCATTAGGAAAAGCGAAGTACTTTTCCACTATGGATCTGGCCAGTGGATACCACCAGGTACTGCTGAAGCCTGAGGACAGAGAAAAGACAGCATTTTCTGCCTTAGGAAGGCATTATGAATACAAGACATTAGCCATGGGGCTTCGAGCCGCGCCACCGACTTTTACGCGCTTGATGAAAACGGCACTAACAGGGTAAGAAGGCATTAAATGTCTGGCTTATATGGATCTGATTGTGTATGCTAGCTCTGAAGAGGACCTCAATCAGAGATTACGTGATGTTTTTCAGAGATTGAGAGAGATGAATCTTAAATTAGGTCCAGATAAGTGCGAATTTCTAAGAACGGAGGTAGCCTCCTTAGGACACGTGATTACCAAGGACGGTGTTCAACCTGATGACCGGAAGGTTCAAGCAGTGAGAGAATATCCTCAGCCTACCACCACGAAGCAGCTGAAAGGATTTCTAGGCTTGTCAGGTTATTATCGCAGGTTCATTCCGAACTATAGTAAGATAGCGAAACCACTGTACGAGCTGCTTAAGAAGGAAGTACCGTACGAGTGGACGGATAGGCAAGAGCAGGCATTCCAGATCTTAAAGAAAAAGTTAACAGAGAATCCGATATTGCAGTACCCAGACTTTGAGAAACCTTTCATATTGACTACAGACGCTAGTAATGAGGCCTTAGGAACGGTGCTGTCACAAGGACAGATAGGTAAGGATTTGCCGATAGCTTACGCTAGTAGAACTTTAAATAAGGCCGAGAAGAATTATTCTGTGACAGAGAAAGAATTACTAGCAATTGTTTGGAGTGTGAAGTATTTTAGGCCGTACTTGTTCGGCAGACATTTTACGGTAGTAACAGACCACAAGCCTTTGAAATGGGTATTTAATGTCCGAGACCCATCCTCTAGATTAATTAAATTCCGATTGAAATTAGCAGAGTACGACTTTGAGATAGTGTACAAGGGAGGCAAGCGTAACTGCAACGCGGATGCCTTATGTAGCATTCCAGTTAGGAACGAAGAGCCTGATCAAAAAGTGCGAGTGGTTAAATCTGGTGATAATAACCAAGAGACTAGTAATGAGGAACGTGAGGCTAGTGACAACTTAGGAGCACCTGTTAGCTCAGATAATAATGCACAACCACGGAGACTCAGCTCTGAATCCGAGGACGCCACGGCAGAGGTGACAGAGCCTGAGAGTGAAGAAGGTAGTGATAGCGAGGATATAGCCGAAGAGGCTAGGAACACTAGCCCGGAGCTAACAGAACACGAGAAATTAGAGATTATTAAGGAATGTCACGAGTCACTAGTATCAGGCCATATCAAGAACGTATGCCCGAATAAAAGACCACTATCAATGGGAAGGGATGCAGAAGGATGTAGAAAAGTACATACGCTCATGCCCATCGTGTCAAAGAAATAAGGTTACCGGACCTGAAGTAAAGGCACCAATGGAAATTACAGACACTCCTAAAGCAATTTTTGAAAAAATAGTACTAGATGTAGTAGGACCTTTAAATGTAACGGAAGCAGGGAACAGGTACATACTCACCTGTCAAGATCAGCTGTCCAAGTATTTAATTGCGAGTGCTATGCCAGACCAAAGTGCAGAAACTATAGCACGAACACTGATTAATAGTGTGATTAGTATATTCGGTATACCAAATATCATACTGACATATTTCATCTCAGATGTTTTTAAGAAATTATGCAGAATATTGCGAATCAAGAAGGTCCATACAGCGGCATTTCGACCGCAATCTAACGGTAGTCTGGAGCGCTCTAATAGAGTGCTGGCAGAATATTTAAGACATTATGTATGCAGTTCACAAGATGACTGGGATAGTTATCTTCCTATGGCAATGTTTGTGTATAACACGACCAGGCACACTAGCACAGGTTATACACCATTTGAGTTAATATTTGGGCGAAAGGCAAATATTCCTGGTGTTCTCCAAAGGAAACCAGAATCGAATTAAAACGAATGTCAGAATGTCTTGGAGCAGTTAACCAGACAACTGCAAGAGAGCCATGAGATAGCTAGGAAGACGTTAATTAAAACCAAGGAACGAGATAAAGAGTATGATGACATGGCTAAGAATGAAGTTTCATTCAAGGTAGGAGATCTTGCGTTGTTACCACTGATCTCTATACATGGATCGCTGATGGCAGCTCTCCGCTGCAGGAGAAAGTACGCCAAGTTGAGCGCGCGGTTCGCCATGTTGGTGTACCCATCCTAGAGCTCTCCTTATGGGGAAGCAATGATAATATAATAAATTTTAAATCGCAATTAATGGCGCATTGGAATAATTAAAATTGTAGGAACATGTTCACTCAAAGCATAAGGACATTGGGAACACCGACACGTCATTCCGAGGTCAGTAATTCTTCGGGATAGCAATAAGAATGAGTGTATAATAACGGCCGACAAATATTAACTTAGGTGCTGAATATATCCAATTAGCAATCGGTAATACAATACGAGTGAAAAACAGTTTCTTGAACATTTCTGTAAATTTTATACATGCAAGCCATGAAATTATGCATTCATAAGGGGAGGTATGACTGCATTTTTCGTATTTTGAGCCAAAACCTCTATTTTTCTTTTTATTCATACAAAAATAGCCCTATTCTTCCTCTTTCAGAAAATGTTTTTAGTTTAGTAATTCCGGCTTGTTTAAAGCTTGTAGAAGCCATTTAATATGAGCCCGCAGGGCATTTAAAAGCACAGAACCACACCCACTTCTCCTGTAACGGCATAATGATAGTTTACTGTGTGTTTTTCGCTGGATATTCAAGTATTTCGCGGCGTATTTTCCGTAGAAGTACACTTCGGCATGCTGACAGTCACTTGTTTACTATGTAATCAATACAATTACGTTATGTTAAGAAATATTGTAATTTGAACTGACGAAGAGAATGTTGTACTTCTTCCAAATAGTACTCAGTTTATATCTGCCACACATGTATACTTTGATAGTTTAAATATAGTATGTATTTGTATATTTACATTTAGGAATTCCTATTTGTTTTAATTGTAGTAGTACAAGCATGGCTCCCTTTTCTGTTAATAATTTACTGACATGCAGAAGTAACATGTGGTTTCAATTCAGCAAGTGAAATATCTAAACTAGCGATTTTTCATTGATCTATTTCATCTTAATTCCTGTGTAAATGTGTGGGGTATTGCAATAACACAGCACAGAACACCCGTGGAACTACAATCAGGAGGCCTGGCGTCACTGAACTAAGCATAAACAAAACAAGCGCGCTCCTCGTGGTCTACTGCACCGTGCGCTCGCTGCCATCTTACTACGCCAGTCATCTTCTATTCGGCTTACTGCTACCCAAGCTATTAGCCATCCATGTATAGAGATCAGTGGTTGTTACGCAACGATGCCCTACGAAGAGGACGTTCAAAGAAACTTTCTCCACCGTATCAAGGTCCTTATAAAATGACTAAGGTATCGGGAGTGAAATTGTGGTCCACCAGAACAGACTAAAAATGTACATTAATTAGAGAAGAAATGTAAGGTCGCAGTGAGTTACACTTCCCTCACTCCAACGGCATTGTGGATTATCGTGTACCGCTGATAGAGTTAGTTGAAATACTCTGTCAGGTCGCGTCGAAATCAGGAAATATTGGAAATTTTAACCTAAGTAAGAGAGGAACCTAGGAATTTTGGTAAGGGAGTACCATTGTGAGTACATCCTAAGTACCCATCCGAGGGACTACAGGTGACGAGACTGTATGTCCAGACGTTAACTCGTCAAAAGGGAACCGCAGGGTTTGAACTGAGTATGGAGAGAATTCGAGTTCATAATGAGGATTAAAATTATTTACACCTATGTGCACGTTCTGAAGAAGCCTACACTTACTGTCACTAGAAATTAGATGAATAATTTAGGTAGCGTTGTATGTAAAAGTAAATGAGATCTGCTTGTAATTATTATAATTAGAAAGGGCGTGGTGCCAAGCCTAGTTCCACTGAAACGAAATTCATTCATTGTAGAGAGAAAATTTACAGGTAGACGTTTTACGTAATTCAGACGATATCTGGGTAACGGTCGTTATCATGAGGATAACCCCGCGTGGTGTCGGAGATTTTCGCAAACAACACTCTACACTTAGGTACTTTTCTTCCCATACAGTTACACAACCAGAATAACACCACGATTCGAACCTGTCTGTCATAGGAGGCGACTAAAGGTTCCACTTAGGGAATGGCCTTGTATTTAGTCCTTTGTGCACGAATACGGGCGCCCTGAGTGAGGTATGAACTCAGTGAGGCGGGTTCTGCCTGGGAAATATCACCATTAGGCCAGTGATTTTCCGCAACAGTGTGATTCTCGTGGGAACAGAATCCAGTGAAGGGAATGTTCTCACCATGTTGAGGATCATTCCACTAGTAGTAACTCCGAGATTGGGGTATAGTTTGATGAGGTTACTTCACTAGACTGGCTATTAACATTTTGCATAGATGCCATATTTTTCAGTTGGTAAAATGAGACTCAGTGCTAATGATATTTTTCATCTATCCGTTAGGTAAGGAGAAGTGACGCAGGTACGTCAAACAAGGAGAGAATTTTTGAAGGGGCTCATGATAGCTCTAAAATTTTGTTAGAGCTGCCCAGAGGTGAAGTTTCACAGAGATATCAGTTACGAAAAGGAATTCGTAGATTTTAGTAAAATTACTCACGAGTATACTAGTAGACTTGTACAGAGCACAATTACGAGAAGACAAACGTTACAGTGAGACAGTCAGTCACATTAAGTGTGTATTCAGGTACAGACAAACAGTGAAGAGTAGAGTCCACTACACCCTAACGGTATAGTGCGTAAAGTGGAGAGAAAGTGAAAGTCATTGTTTACCTTGCAGGGAGGTGAACGAACCAGGCGGATGGAAGGGATGACAGGCCACACGACATGGGGAGTGCTGGTCGTCACAGTTATGGTGCTAGGGGTGTCCATACCCACCAGTCAATTGGATTTCAAGATGAATCGGTATGAGAATACAGCTGGAGTCTATTTTGATTATCTAGGAGAAGTACAATTGTACACTACAGAGTGGAAATTGATCACTTATGTTAACCTTACACGTTTGGCAGATCTATTTAATGTAGCCCGCAGAAATTTACAGAAGACTAAAACCCTGTGTATCCAGATAGAAAAGGAAATGCATATTAAGTGCGAACATGAGATAATGTTGGTAGAACAACAATTTCAAAGGATTCAAGGGATTAAGGACTTAATTAGGAAAATTACTAGGGTCGGTACGCCGGAAGGCAACGGGAAACGAAGCAAGCGCGGGTAAATTAATACAATTGGTACCATTGCGCAGACGTTATTTGGAACCATGGATGAGAGCGACGCAATTTACTACGAGGGCAAGATTAAGGAATTAGAGCAGGAACAATTGTCCATGATACAAGTAGCAAAAAGTCAAATGTTAGTTGTAAAGTCAACTTTACAATCTGTCAATAGTACTCTGTATGACATCACGGCAAATGAACTCAAACTAAGTGAAACTTTTGAGCAACTTAAGAGTTTCATTCAGAATGAAACAACGGGCATAAACGAGGCTTTTAGACAGTCAAAAATGCAAATATCATTAAATAAACACTTAATTGAGTTGCAAGGGTTTCTGATGCAACTGCATGAGCATTATCAGATCTTATTAGATAGTACTATAAGCTCTCAGACAGGCACGGTGAGTGTCCAAGTGTTAAGCCCCGATGATCTAGTAAGGGCATTTAAGAAGGCCCAAAGAGATTTTCCTAAGGGTTATGATCTGCCATATGATTTGCAAGTCACTTATGGGTACTTGATTTTGAAAATATCATCAGTGAGATACTTTGGTGTATATTTTATGCACCCCTCTCACTAACAAAATAAAGTACAATTTGTACCATTGTGTACCTTTCCTCTCTCCCATGAAGAGTAATCCAAACCATTTTGTGTATATATCTAATGAGAAACAGTATGTATTAATTGATCAAGAAAGACAGACATATCTAGAATTAAGTGATGAACAAGTGAAACAGTGCAAGCGGACAGAGATTATGCAAAGCAAATTTTCCTATTAATAATGTCATGTCAAAGGGTAGTTGTATTGTCAAGTTGTTAACTCGTGTTAGTTTTATTCTGGAAGACTGCAAGAAAAGTGTGATGTCAGTTTATGAACTCATATAGATACCTATTGATGATATGTATATTTTTGTATCGCCTCATGAAACAAAGGTCACCAGTGTTTGTCAGGATATTACGAGTGATATAAGTTTAAATGGTGTGGAAATTATACAATTCACAGACTTGTGTACAGTTTACAGTCCCACCAGTAAAATTCAGAGTACAGGTTCAGTGAATACTACCACGAAGAAGGACTTAGTGCCAGTAGTAATGTTGATATATGATTGTTGTGAACAATTACAAAGTGAGATCAAATTAGAGGATGTACCAGAATTAAATAGGGTTACAGTAGGAAGCTTACTGAACCACATAAGCGACCTAAGGTTAGCCAGTCATAAGAATGAGGACGTAGAAGCACTGGTACTACAGAAAGAAAAGGAATTTAAAATGCAAATGACCCAACAGTATACAAGTGTATATCAAATTGTAACTGGTATTATTTTGTTTGCAGTGTATGTAATAGTCAGTTGCTATTGTTGTGGTTGCTGTAGAAGGTGTAGATCCTTAAGTAGATGCATAGAAGACAAAAGGGAGCGCTGTCCCAATTTACGTGTTTTCCAAAATGTGATCACTAATGACCACAGAGCTAAGGTCTCTGATGAGGACATCACTGTCCACTTTCAGCATCCTCGACTGGCTGGAAGGGCCCCTAGTCACTCGGGATCGCTACCGGGATTAGAATTATATGAGCGCCCTTCTACGAGCAGAGCAATTATCAGAGATAACTTGGCGCAGCGCACCCACGATCAGGAGCATAGAGACTCCGACAGGATGTAAGAGTAAAAATGAATGCTGAGGTATTGCATTCATTTTTCCCCAGGGGGGGGGGGGGGTGTCGTGTCCGCCCCCAGTTCGAGCTCACGACTCTCTTCCGAGAATCGAATCCATGACCGGGAACGTAGGAGGAATGGTGTCGCTGAGACATACATTGATATTATGGGGAAATTAAGGACTAATATTCATATTTATGTAATGGCAGTGAGGCCAAGGTATTATAATAATATGAAAAAAAGATTTAAGGTAAAATTAAGAACCACGTAGGTCTTAAGAGTTTGAAGACACACAAAAGCTGTAAGCAACAGGTTGTGCAATTGGAAGTAAGGTTTGGTCGAAGTAGGGTGAATCACTCACATGCTGCACCCTGCTGAAGGTGCGTAGAATGTCTTTAGAAAAGGTGGGTGGAAAGTGAACGGAAGGAGGCAATTCCATTTTGGTGTGTCTGTGGACAGTCTCCATAGGATGAGAACTTCGATGGCCTTCTCGAAGGGAGGCGGAAGTTAGTGAGAGTATAAAACAGGGATACACACCCTAGTCGAGGCTTTTCTTTTTGGAACAATTCTACTAGGAGTACAGCCGGGAGCTTTGTCAGTCAAGTCTCCGATAATAATAATAATAATAATAATAATAATAATAATAATAATAATAATAATAACAAGGTCCGAGTTTAGACTTAGAATATTCAGTACGATACTTCTTCTATATTAGTGATATTCGAAGTTGAGAAGAAGATTGTAAATACTGTATATAATTATACATACTCATCAGTCTACAATTAAAGGTTTTGGGAAGCAGAGGACTTCGTCTCTTTCACACGTAGCGAATCAACCACGCCCACTGAAGTAAAACTCCCTACCACTCGGGGAAATCAATCTGATTATTCATCACTATTCGTCGCGACAAAACCTGTGTCACAACATACTATGGTGTCGATCTAACTGTTGAAAGTTCCAGAGCTAGAACGAACAGGCCGCAGACAGCCATGAACACTCCTGTCTCATTATTCCATGCACACTGTTCATTCCAATCACTGCCTCAGAGTAGGGATCGAAAAGCTGGAATACTATGATGATCCAGTGTGTTACGTACCAGCAGTATCAGAAAATTTATGAACCAGAGGAATAGCATGCAAAAGAAGAGAGAGATCTAACTCCCCGGCTACTTCCTGCCAATATTCAGGCAGGCTGTTATACTGTACTAGGTACGCAGCAGTAATTCCATCTATCGGAGGTAAATGACACAGAATACACAAAGCACATCACAACAAACAATGGTCAATGTAATGTTATTGTTGATCAATTTTATGAGCTTTCTATATTGCAGGTCTTCACATTTAGTTTTCTTCCAATTCTGTGATATTAGAGCATTTAATGTAAAGCGAGTCCTCCTTTCTCTCATGATTCCCTCTCGTGTTATTATTTAAGCGACCATTCCTTCATGACATTTTTCTCATTCTTATTATGATCATCTTCACAATTTAATCACCCTCACCACAAATATTATTAGTCAGTACGGTCAAACTGAATAAGATATATTAATAATCAGACATTGTACTCTCTATAACTTTTGTTATGTAGTACTTTTCGATATGGCGAAAAAGGTGACTGAAAATTAAATTTTTGGCACCTTCCCCTAAACTGCCACTTCAAACAGGGTGAATAAAATTATTTATAGCATAGGCTGTAGTTCCTTACTCTCCAACTTCACATACCAATTTTCATTAAATTCTGTTCACCCAGTTTCTCGTACTTCGGCACTGATATAGACTTAGCAACAAAACTCCAAATTCATGAATATCTCTGTTATCATAGCCGGTACGGTAAAAATGTATAAGACATAAACTACCATTTCACTCAGCGTGAATATAATTTTTATGGCTAGATTGCAGCGACTTATATACCATTTTTCATTCAATTCTTGTCATCCGTTTTCTCGTGATGGGCGTATATACATACAGACAGAAATTACGGAAAACTAAAACGTGCATTTATCCTTGTTACTGTGGTCATGACCGGTACAGAAATATCATTCTTTTTCAATTCTGAGCAATGTACAGACACTTATTTTATTAATATTGAGATAAATTAAAATTAGTCACAATTGTCTTCAAATTGCTCCTAAAATCTCTAGAAAAGTCACTAGTCGTTATCATTGAAATTCTGTCACTAAACCACAGTACTAAAAAAAGAACCCATATCTAGCGACTAGTCTCTAGAATCGACTAGACTGATGTGAACGAATACAAACATAGCATGCGAGAACGAGAGATTGACAATCGATATACACATCACAATGTACAGGTTTAAATAATCATCGCACATTCGCACACATTTCTCGCATTAATGAACGTTGATATTTCGTTTGAAAGCGGCCAATGAGCGAAGGACTTTCGGCTACTGGTGTAAAGAAAAAGCAGAAATGGTGGGATTTGAAAACAAATGTTTGAAGTTTACCAAAAAATAAGCTAAAATCGGGATAAATAATAGAATAATAGGGAGGCGGGGAAAACTATCGAAAATCGGGAGTCTCCCACCTAAATCGGTAAAGTTGGTAGGTATGAATGACCAAAGGTAAAGCAAGTGGAAAAGACGAATTCAATGCTGATATGATTAAGGCAGCAGAAAGCATTGGACTACAGTGGCTATACCGAGCCCTCAATGCCATATTAGAAGGATGAAAGGACATCTGAAGATTGGCAACAAAGATGTATATTAGCCTACCACTATTCAGAAAAGGAAATAGGAAGAAATGTGAAAATTATAAAGGTATAATACTATTATCACATGGGCTAAAAATAATGGAGAAAGTCACAGACAAAAGACTGAGGATATAATAGAAACACAGTTAGAGGAAGAACAATGTGGCTTTAGACCGAATGGATCAACAATAAGCTTGATATTTACAGTGCGAACGGATAATGGAAGAACATCTGGAAAGGAACAAGGAAATCACCTTCGTATTTTTGTATTTGGAAAAAGCTTGTGATACAGTTAAGGGAAAACATGTATGGGAATGCCTACTGAAAAGGAATGTACCAAAATCATTAAATAACAAGATAAAAATGTTGTATCATGAGAGTAAATCCAGTGTACAAGTGGGGGGGGGGGGGGGGGATGACTGAAACATTTTATACAAAAAAAGGTCCCAAGCAAGGAAGTGCACTGTCACCATTATTGTTTATTATATTGATGGATGAAATCATAGAACGTATAAAACAGAGTATCAGTAGTGATGAAGTGAATGCTTTGGTATTTGCAGATGATGTGGTGATTTGGGGACAGGGAGAAAAGGAAGTACGAAGGAGACTGTACGTTTGGAATGAATATCTGAAGGAGTTTGGAATGGTAATCAGTAAAAAGAAAACTGTAGTCATGCACTGTGGAAAAGAGAAAAAGAGAAGCCAAGTGAACATAGATGGAGAAGGGTTAGAGAATGTAGAAGAGTTTACATATCTGGGTAGCATTATTAATGGAAGTGTCCACTGAAAAGGATGGATTTAACCCGCCTGAAATCATGCGGAGAGCAACCAGGAACCTAGGGAAGATGGATCCCATCATTTCAAGCTGCACGTCCCCGTGGAGTTGCACCCCTTAGGGAATAAAAAATTAAAGACTAAGGTGCGGGATTAATCCGGATAAGCTTTAGATGTTTAACGGAAGCCATGTCTGGAAACATCCTCCCCGAATGCCACCCACTCTGGTCAGGGGCCTCTGTAGCTGAACCAACCAGCCAAGGCAATACTGTACCCATCTGGTCACAGCAGGTATTGCCTGGACTCCAATGCTGAATGATGCCTAGAATGGGCAATGAGCAACAGAGCCCCCTTTCTCCAATCATCCACATAGGAATGTACCCCATAGTGTATCCAGAGCACATAACAATAAAATAAATTGATACCTACTAACAATGTGCTCTGGCATTCGGCTGTGCGGGGACCTGGTACACGGAGCTCCCACCCGAAGTGTTGTGGATGCCGTCTGGGCTTTTGAGCATAATCGCACATGTAAGAGGCCCTTCCCCAAGCAGCATGCACAAATTTTGATTAGTCTACAACTAACCCTCGAGAAGGGTTCGATGCCCACACGGCCCTTTTAGCTACCTTCTAAGACAGGCAGGGATTACCTGTGGATGTATTCAAACCCTCCTACCCACACGAGGCCAATTCATGATTCCAATGCCATAATCCATATCCGCAACTAGGTCACCCCTTTTAGTAGGTTCTTATGACAGGTCGGGGATATCATGGATATATTCTTCATCTGCAACATGGAAAAATGTTCTCTCTCCAGTGGCATCAAAGGAAGAAAAATGGAGGAGGGAATGGAGAGAGGCATTGGCCAAGCTGAAGTAATCTTATGTTTAACTACTGAACAGCTCAGGTTTTAGGGGTATACTAGCTTAATGACACTGCTGCAAATAAGGACAATCTATAATTTACACCTAATTCCGAGCTTACTTAATCAAGTGGACAAGGATACGAAAGCTAGATAAATGGAGGAGGTTGGATGAATTTTACAAGGAAGGTGACCGAAAAGTATGAAAAATTTCACATTTTCAAGACAAGAGTTTCTGTAGTAGTAACAATAATAATGAACATTTCACTATACTGTGCATCCTGAGTCTCGACTATTACTTCACGAGACATAACATTAAAACACACGATCACATCTCGGTAAATGAAATATATAATTCTTTAATAATAAAATACTAGTCCATCTTTTAATAATCTGACTTCAGTCCCACATTTCAGTTATGTACAAACATATAAGTAAAACAACGGTTTATTAATATCTCAGCCCTGACAAACAAAGGTATGAAGGCTTACACACAAAAGAATATTGGAATATTAAGTGGCTCGTATAGCTACATAAATAATGTTAGTCATTTGTTTCCTACATAGACTGAAAGATCAAGAATAGATTTTTACTGCATACACAAATTGTTGTCTTCTCTCCCTGTTGCCTGACAATGTCACTATAATTGTTTTGGTTAAAGATGCATAAAGCTTTCTGTGTTCTCTTGCTAGCAAAGTGTACTTCAGTAGTTAAAATTCAGAGCGAGTTTTGATGATAACTTGGAAATGAGCCTCTATCTGGTAACAATATTGTGATGTAGCAAATAGTTCAAGAAGAGAGTATGCCTGTATAAAAAGAAGTCTGAGGTGATCATGAACATCATGCATGACAGAATGTGTCGGAGGGACTTCCTTGTGTAATCATTAAAAAATATTGTATGGCAGGTAAGCCAAGAAGTGGTGCTCCTGAAGATGATAGCGTAGAAAGAGATAAGAATGCAACTGGAAATGCATTCACACTACCTTCTACTCTCATATGCCCTAAAAACGGTAAACCATTAACACATGTCAACTTCAGCATAGAAATGCAAGTTAATGGAAGGTGATGAAAGTTTTCTTAGTCATGGTATATTCAGCAATCAATGCCCATCAGACCTGAATGGTGAACACGCATGGGCCATAGGGAATCTACATAAAATGGAAGAATACAAAAAGTATTCCTCAAAAGTTCATGTTTTCTTCACATTATCTAAACACATTTATAATCTGTTCATTTTCCAGGGAAAAGACAAACTGTTACAATAAGTGTGAAATTATACATGATTCAGAACTGGCTTTTCCTCAGATTCAAAATGAAATATAAAACAGTGTTTGGCAGCAAGATGCTGCACTTCTCATTCTCCTCACCAGAATGGTTGTCTCCCATTGCTAAACTGGTCATCATGGTCTAGACAACAATGCATTCTTCATCAAGGGCCTTGCAAAGAACTCCATACTCTCACCATGTAATTTAGTTTTGCAAGGGTATGTTTCAAGATTAAGTTACGTGTCATCACTACTGAGGGAATGGATGAATGAAGTTGTCCCCCACTCCTGAATGAGCCATCCTGGTCCGGACAACACGGCTTTCCTCAAGAGGCCTTTAAGAAGCCCCAAACTCTCCCCAAGTAATTTAGTTTTGAGAAGTTTTTGTTGAAGATTAAGTGTGTATGCCATCACTACCTGCCAACGTATGTGAAGGTGTTTTGGCAGGAGTGTCCATCACATCACATATGCTGATCAGAGTGTAGGCATAATTTGACTATCAGTCAGATGTGTATCATGTGACTAAGTTCTCACATAGAATACCGTATTTACGCGAATAATCCCCGCATCTTTATTTTTTAAAAAAATTGAGGCACGACATTGGGGTGCGGGTTTTATTTGCGTCAAGGTTGGTAACACGCTCCTTGATCACGTAGTTTTTTTAATG
This sequence comes from Anabrus simplex, assembly GCF_040414725.1. NCBI lineage: Eukaryota > Metazoa > Arthropoda > Insecta > Orthoptera > Tettigoniidae > Anabrus > Anabrus simplex. The sequence goes on along the minus strand of NC_090265.1, from coordinate 1,049,863,005 downwards.
TTGGGTGTACAGTTATTCGTTGTATAACTGCAGATGGAATAAAACTGTCTCCATATGTCGTATTTAAACGGAACACTATTCAGACTTAATTCTAAACTGCCTTCACATTTAAAAAAAATACTATTTGTACAGAGTAATTTAAATTCAAAATTTCTCCGCATCACGATAGAACGCGTCTTCCGGAATGTGCAGGGTAGGTTTGCGCACTGTCACTCACTTCGGTGTGTCTACAGTGCTTTTCATAATTGCTACGTTCGAGTGAAATCGCAACTCTTTTGTATTCTGAGTTTTAAGGAACGCCAAAACATCACGTCGCAGACAGTGTGCGGAGAGACAGAATCCGTGAACACTGGTGATGCCGACAGATGGCAAAAAAGAGTGGCTCATAATTATAATCAATTTGTAAGCACCGAACAATATTGTCTATGCCGATGAAACAGCTTTTTTTTAAATATTTTTTTATTATTGCTGAGCCCAGACGGACTTATGGTTTTAAAGGAGCTGGGGTCAGTGTACTGTACTGTGTTACAATGCACATGGAAGCGAGAGACTTCCTCCCCTTGTTACAGGAATATTCGATAAGCCACGATGTTTTAAGGACGTTGGGCACTTTCCGTGCAAGTACAAGGCATCTAAAAATGCAAACAGTACAGTAAACAAAAAAATAGAGCACTTACACATGGGAGCCAGCATAATTTGTCCTCGTCTTTGAATTGTGTTTTTTTTTCCTTTGTTGCAAGAGGTTATGTTTGCCAGTGAGTAAATGCACCTTGCTGGATACATTTCTGAAATAGTTTTTTCCATGGCATTTGCAAGGTTTATACTGTGAATCAGTGTTAACTGCATGCAATAGTGGGCATTAGAATAGTTTGTGATGCCGCAAGCGTTGGCATTTCTGAATTACGAGTTGGTGGTTAATTCGAAATCACGCAATAACTAACATCGGAGTTCACAGGTGTGTGTGTTTCAAGTGTTTACATTGCACGAAAAGAATATTATCCATCACCGGTTGTGTTACTATCCGAGTAAAAATAAACCACGTGTGAGAAGTGTTTTAGACGTGGAGTGTGGCGAATTTGTAATTTAGGAGAGGATTCTAGAGATGCAAGAAACAATGGATCTTACTCTGTACAGAGAATCGAGCATATAGCAAGTTCAGATTAATGAAATATTTATCAGGCCTACTTGCTCATTTTCATGGCACTTTATAGCAGTGATAACGTATTTTAATAATTTCAGGCAAAGCAGCTATATCTGTTAATTTACATGTTCATATTTGCGTAAAGACCACGTGGACCTCGTGGAGTGATACGAAGTGTTTGTTTATGCCTACACTACTCTTTCGATGGAAGGAATTTTAGTTCAAATCATTTTTTTTTCAAAACGAGCCTTCCTAAAATTAGGGTGCGTGGATTATTTGGCAGTGGGAATTATTCGCGTAAATACGGTACTTGTAAAGTGAACTGTGAAATTGACATGTATTCATTCATCCCAATGTTTGGATATCACTGGTGCACACCTAGACCCAGACCAAGGTGGTTGAAAATGATCAAGAACAGTATAACTACAAGAAACCTGGAATGAAACACAGTTAAGGAGGACCAATGGTGGTCGGAGAGAGGAAGACAGAAAGGTGCCATAAACATTCCAACCCGGCAGGAGCTGGATGAGAGGAATAAATAATAATGATCACTGGTAAGGGAAATTATAAAACTTTAAAAATCTAGTATTCTTTTGTGTAACACAGCATTATTGCAAAACGTAAGTCTGATACCGAGTTTGCTGCCAAGTTACAGAGCAATATTAACTGATGCAAATACATTGATCACTGTGAGATATCTACTGGCATTAGTCTTTGATCCTTCTTCATTTGCACAGGTTTTAAAACTTTTGAGAGATTGCATTTCTATTCATTTTAGTCATTTAGATATACTTAAATATAACATCTTTTGGATCTGAAACTATTTGTAATTCAAGCTTCACTGGGCATTGTAGCCAATAACTTAAGAGTTCTTCACAATAACCAATCAGAAAATACATTTTTCTTGCATTTATTGCCTGTTTAACTAGACCGGCAATGCGAATAATATTATGTTGGCGCTTAATGATAACTTCTGAAAGAAATAGGTTATGCCATGTTCCAGTCATAAACTTCCTAATGAACATATCTTCTATAGCTGTTTCAGCAGGTCTCACTCCATCCAAGACATTAGCTGAAAAAAAAAAGAATTTGTAGTCATAGCATACAAAATTTAAACCATAACTATAAATACTTCTATATATTCACACTACAACTCTTTCAGAATTAACATGCCGAGAATGTAGTCTGCCATAAAGTTAAATGCATGCACACATGAACACACTCCCTCTCTCCTTTATCTATTGTTATTCTTCTAGATCAGTGGATCCCATACTGTTCTCAAGGTTCTGTGAAATACCTCTTAGTGCTCTGAAGATACTGGAAGGTTAAGAAAAGTAAAAGTAATCAGGTCTTAAAACTATGAATACTGTGTGACCATGAACAGTGTGTTGATAAATATCAAGTAGAAACAACTGAGCAATTTCAGTGTGCTCCAAAGCTGTATTACTCCTGCACTCTGACGGTTACTGACAGGCAGCTAGTTTTGTGCATACTTGACTTTCTGCAGGCTGTATGTATGTATAAGAAAGAAAATTAGATGTTACCACCATACAATCAGCCATTCAATGCCTTCTTCTGATGTGAAATATCACCCCTCAGGCAGGCAATAAGTACAGTACTATAAAAAGCTAGTAAGCATTCATTGTGCTAGTTTGCTATTTGTCAGCTATTTTATCGGTCTGTAACATCAAATGGGAAAAATGGGAAGAAATCAAGAAACAAATAATTGATGCAGCAGAAGATTGTTTTGGAAAAGAAGAGAGAAAAATCTATAAGCCATGGGTTCCACCCGACATTTTGGAACAAAAGAATGTGCCCAAAACGCTGGCAATCAGGAATGAGTTAGCTGGAAATATGATAATGTCCAATAACGGACCATTTATATTGGTATTATAAATTTACTCATTCAGGACAAATATTTCAGGTTTGCTATGGCAATCAACATCTGTATCATCTGATGGCCAGGCAGGCATCAATTTTTGGTAATGAGACAAAGTCTCTCATAGAGCATCGGCACTGCCAGTGGCTCCAAGTATAGCCGACGCAGTGACCTCCACGATGTGCACTAGCCATGCGTATTGGTGGGTGTGCTATTTACCAACCGATGAGCCCAACTTAGCACACTGGGGTGAAAGGCTGGCAACCAGGAATGAGTTAGCTGGAAAATTTATAATGTCCAATAACGGACCATTTATATTACAAATTTACTCCTTTGGGACAAATATTTCAGGTTCACTATGGTAATCAACATCTATATCATCTATGGCATTGTGTGCTCAACAGCCGCTAGATGGCACCGTTGTCTATGTCTGTGGTAGGTTTCAGCGTTATCAGATCAGTACAGCTTGCGCTGTTGCGACATAAACATGGCCGCGCCACTCTCTGTTTGCACCCAGGAAGAACAGTGTTCCGTAATCCGTTTTTTGTGGTCTGAGAACTATGGCTAATGTGCATATGGTCTGCCACGTCATCAACAGTCACTCGGCTGTTATTCAGGATCATATCATGCACTTGTTCAATATTGGCATCAGTTACAGCTGCAGATGGACGCCCGGATTTTTCCTCATCCTTCACACTCGTGCGACCCCTTTTGAATTGTTCAATCCACTGGTAAACACTTTGCAGTGGTAAAACATTTTCCCCATATTATGTTGAAAGTCTTTATGAATTTTCGCTTCTGGTACACCCTCACACTACAAAAAACGGATTACTAAATGCTGTTCTTCCTTGGTGCAAACAGAAAGTGGCACGGCCATCTTTACATCACAACAGTGCAAGCTGTACTGATCTGATAACGCTGAAACCTCCCACAGACGTAGACAGCGGTGCCATCTAGCAGCTGGTGAGCACACAACACCATAGAGCCAACCTAAAAGACAATTAGAGCAAAACTGAAGATACTTATTGACCTGCCCTCATAGAATATACCTACAGTATCCTCTGCCTGTCGAATAAGGCAACTAAAATGGGCAGCTTGGGCTCTCAGTTTGGGAGCTTGGACTGGCAACGACGGTTCCCATAGCTAAGTCTGGCATTCCTTCCACTCACTTGTGTCAGTCTCCTCACTTTCATATTTCCTCCATGACCATCCTTGATCAACTCTTGTTCTCTTCTGACCTCCACTTTATTTTTACAAGGCTTGGCGAGTCTTTAATTTTCACCCCTTCATGGCCTTTCCAGTTCTTTTGTCGATGCATTCGTTCTTCGAAGTATGGGCATCTTTCGCGTTCCTTCTGATTAGTATAAATAGAGGCTGATTGCCCAATAATAATAATAATAATAATAATAATAATAATAATAATAATAATAATAATCACCATCAGTGCTTTTTACTTTTCTGGGACAAAAGTTGCCAGTTCTCACCACGTAGATTCCTAATAGAGCATCTTCCACACTTCTAACACACACACCGTTATACCCTCGTTGTCACCATCGAATCCTTCCTCTCGCAGAAGTTCTTTTCTATCTTTTTTATTTTTTTCGTATTTCCTTTTGACCCCGTGAATCTTTGGTGTTGATTTTTTGTGAAACTCTTCACCACGTGTATTTTCGGTACCGTACTAGATTTTCGTTTTACGAGATCACAAGTAGATTTGACAATTTCTACTTCTTCAGTCTTCCTTATTTTGCTCATTGACTAATTCGACTCATTTTTAGCAATGTTTGTACTATTTGAACTTAAAGTAGACCTATTCAAAACTACGGTACGTGAACACTCGCATGTTGCAGAGCGGATATATAACTGATAGTCTGACAATGGAAACAACTGGAAAGTGAACACAGTTTCCTGTTTCCCACTGCGTCGCCAACCTATGAAACATGTAAGCAGGGTACCAACTTGCGAGAATCAGAACTGAAAATTCAATTTGTGAACACACTACCATCTGTTTGAAAATTTATAATAAATTGCTCTGTCAATAAATTGCAGTTCTTTTTAAAAAGAACTTGGGGAAAAGAAGGTGCCAGTATTGTGTACTGTTGCATACCAGCAGAAAAAGCAAAGATAATAATAATAATAATAATAATAATAATAATAATAATAATAATAATAATGGCATATTTTTGCAGAGGCCTGGTGCAGGTCTTCCGAGATGACGCCCCACAGGACACCTGCGCGTCTGAGGATGGCACCCTCCGTAAGATGAATTCTAAAACTGAAGATGGCACAAACACCCAGCCCCCGAACCAGAAGAATTAACCAAGGAAGGTTAAAATCTCCAACCTGTACAGAAATACAACCCGGAACTCCCTTGTTCAAAGGCCAGCATACTAACTATTTAGCCATACAGCTGGATAAAAATTGTATCCTCATCCATATGTGGCGCAGCTCTTTTCAGATACACCACCAATGGAGGAGAGCTGCATATGCAATTTTAACCTCGTACCAGCCCTCCTTCAAACCCAGACTACCGAGAACAGCAACTATTGTGCTAATCATTACACTGGCAGAAATTCAAAACACAGACATACAGCATGACTGATGCATGCTTGCAATGCACGAGTTGGACACGAAACTATTTACCTATTTGTGCGACATCATCAGAGCTGCAGTAGGCCTACGCTACGGAGGAGGACATTTTGTAACTACAAAACACATATGTACCGCATGACTTTGACGCGTGTTTTCATTTGCGTGGGTCGTACGGACTAAACTATTCACATATTTCTGCGATGTCATCAGAGCTGCATTAAGACTTGTACCCGCTTCGAAGCGGAATCGTCGTTCTTCTCTGATAAATTATGTTGGGGGGCCTTTTATGCGAGATTTCTTTTTTTCATTTTCTTCGTCTCTACTATATGAGTAAATATAGCAATGCAGCAGTTTTCCAGCGCAAACATATAGGCGCGATTTTTCACTGTTATTTGTTTCTTTCTCGCTGACGTCTCGCTATGGTTATGGCCGTGCAGTGCACAGAGCTGCCAACTCTTGACCTTAAGAACTAGTCATACAGTGTTAGGTGCAGCGGCGCTAATTCTGAACTTACGAACTAGCGGATTGGTTTGGACTGTGACCGAGTAAAGGGGGTCTGGTGGTGTAAGCAGGTTAGGGCTGCAAAGCAGCTGTTAGGCCTCTAGCATTCCGTACACTGTGTAATTTTGTTAACTCACCCCCGCCACATTCGTCATTTTCCGCTGCTTTCTTTGTGATGTTTGACATCCACACACTGTAACAGCTATGGGAATAATGTCACCCAATTACCTGCGTCAAACCTGGAAGACGTCTTCGACTCTAAACTCTTCATGGATGTTCTCAGCGTTTCCAGTGCCATGTGTCATGATTTCCCCTGTACCTTCCTTTTCCAACTGTCTTATATTTTTGCAGCACTCTTTGCCTATTACTTGGAGGCATTCTTCGGCTGTTGGAGAGAGGGGAACATCTTTGTGCTTTGCTGGTGTAAATTTTCACCCCTATCAACCATGAGGTATTGTAAACTTCTCGCCTGTAAACTTCGTATGACCATGTTTTCGAATAGTTGCACTCGATCATTATCAATAAGAGAGAAGTGGATCGTTCATTCCTTTAACTTATACGCTGTTGGGATTTATGTAAAGATTAACATTATTTTGTCAATATGCTCAAAAATCTTCCGTACTTCTGTGCTTTAAATATTTTTCTATTTTGAAGATCTCTTATACTCAACTTCTGGACTGGTAACTTCATTCTATTGGGCCTAAATGCATCTCTGCTGTATAGTGTTTTCTAGAACTTGCCATTTGCCCTAATGCTCTATTCAAATCTTGGTAATTTAAAATGTTGTTCTTTGATTCACTCGACTATTCAATTGTTTTTACTATTTCCCTAATGTTTCTTATTACTCGTTGTACAGTTGGTTGGGAAACGTGTTATTTCATGTACGTGTTTGTTTATTCTATTTGGTTAAAATCCAAGTCATATTTATGTAATGATATCTGTAAAATCTATTGCAAAATGTGTTCTAATCTTCCAATATTTTCTTGCTGTGCAATTCGTAACTTCTTGTGTCTTGTGTTGAATACATCTATTTTGTTCATCCGAAGTTGGCAATTCTTGTCCATCCCCTAGTGCCCTTGTATTTTCCTAACTACTCATACTTTTTGCTATTTTATATCTAACCCCCACAATACCATCCATGGTTATCCTCTCATTGCCCAGCACTTTGTGAACATGTCTCTTCCACAGTCACCTTCATCTTTCGTAAATAATAATAATAATAATAATAAACTACCTACCTGCCACATTTGGTAGCAGAGCTAAAACCTTTATGTATGGTCACAGACTTGTTACCCTCTCTTTTCTTAAACACTCTAAATTGATATTGCCTTAGGTACATGTAATGGTTGTGCTTTTTCCATTATCTATCGATTCATGCAATGCTACCTAATTTCTTCTTGCTATAACCTCAAATTTTTCTCACTCAGTCGTGTTATCGTACCTATGACCCATTTTTCGATATTGATTTGTGAAGCATATCTATCATATTTTCGAATGATTTTTGGTGAAATTTCCTAACTAAATTTTTTACAGTGCATCTTCTCAGGGGCAGTGCATCATTAAGGGCTAAAGGAGCTTAGCCCAACCAGATTTTTGGACATAAAAGTTCAGAAATGTTATTTTACTTATACTTTAGATAATTTAATGAGATCAAATTTATATTTGAGTACCACTGTTCTGAAGTAATTAATGGTATGAGAAAATGAAAGTATGATTGTATTACATGTTTCGTACATTTATCCCGACACAGGGGCTAATTCGCTCTCAGTCCTCACAGTGAGTACTGGTAACTGCTTTGAAGGTTAGTGAACCTTTGAAAGAGTAAAAGTTTAAATGCATTTTAAAATCTCAAGCTAGGGGCTAGCTTTGACATGCCCGCAATAAAAAAGAACAATGTCGACGAAGCTGTAGCGGCGGGTGTTATGGCGATGTTATTGCAAACTCACTTGTACTCTTTTAACCTCGTGTAACATGTTCTTGTGACCATTCAGAGTGAAGCTTTCGGCACGTTTTGAATTTTAGTTTACAGTTTGCTTTTAGCAGTTGCGGAGTGGAGAGTATAAGTTCTGGATAGTTTTTGTTTAACAGTGATTAGTATGTAGTGTTTAAAATAGTAAATAGTATGCAGTAAAATTATTAGTAACTTGTCTTTTATTATGAATAGGGTGATACTCTTGTGAAATCTCCATTCTCATCATTAAATTTAGAAGGAAAATTAGAAGTAAAAAGACTTGGCACGCACCAACCAAGATATTTTAAGCTTCATGGGAGGTGCAAGAATCAGAAAAGAATATCTGCGTTATCTTGGTTTGACAAGAAGTGGCTGACTGTGAGTGAAGAAAACAAGTCACTTTTCTGTTTCGTGTACTTATTATTTGGTGGAAAAACTAGTTGGACTGTGACAGACATAACTCATCTTAAACATCTGTCAGAAAGAGTTAAAAAACACGAAAATTCAGAAACACATACAATGAAACTTCGTTAGTACGTTCCTCATTAACATTTTTTCCCGCTTAGCACATTGTAAAATTGAAACCCCAACGCCCATTGTATTAAATCTGTATAAAAAATGCCTCACTCAACACGTCATGATTTTTCACCTTTACTGCCTAGTATGATCACATATTCCCCAGACCTGAAAATGTTCTTTGTCATCCCTTGTGTACCAAATGTGATTTTCAATAGAGATAAGAACCCTTGCAACGGGTCAGTCGGAGAAAGTTGCGTGATAAGAGGAAATGACCTTGAATTCTTGAACACCGAGTATATTGTGCCTTTGAGGAGCAAGCTGTTAGCTTAGGTAAAGTTGAGTTTTGCGTCACTGGTTGGCAACAAAGAACAAGACAGGACAGTGCTAAGTTTAAGCACAGTAATAGATTTCACTGTGGCTAGGAGCGCTGAATTCAGTTTTCACGCATTCTTTTTCCAAAGCTGTCGTGTTGACATACACGGCTTATGGCTGGGAGTCATCCAAAATTATGAGTCAGGGAAGTTACTGCCACAAAATGTGTAACGGAAGTGTAACCCTAGCAACCGTGCAGCCGTTGGTGTATGGTTATGACCAAGAGACATATCTATGGTCATTTGATATTCCAAAGGTAAATGTGCTTAATTTTTTTTTCTATGTTCTTTGTTCTACGGAAAGGTCTTTGTTGTTAGTGAGATTGTTGAATAACCCAGTGCGCTTGATTGTACTTGTAGCCTATTTCGCATTCCAATCACAAGTTAGAAATTTATTTATTCAAAATCATTCTTTCCAACTTCAGAAACTTTCCTTCATGCACTCTTTTTCCTTTTCCATTTCTATTTTGCTTATACGCACTTTCAATTTTGTCTCTGTTGCCCACAATAGTGTTCAAAGTAGAAGGTGCTAGTTTTAACGTTCGTGCCTACTCAACGTGCTTAAGGTGTGGATTCCTTATTTCTTGAAGAATTTTAATTTTTTCTTCATTAGCGAGTGGTTTCACGACCCTTTTCTTATCCATAGCTAAGCTATCACAAGACGGACACCGTACATACCGTGCTACCAAACTTCTCACGATTATCCTATTAGTCAGTAAGTAGGCTGTCACGCGACAAATAATCATTTCACTTCTTTTTACCACTCAACACAATGAATTGAAGGTAATGCCAATAACTGTTCTTGTGATAAGATTATTTAAATCCGTGTGGTATGACTGAAGTTAAAATAAGTCCACTGCGTAGCAATCTTCGACAGGTCATTTGTGGGTGCCGTTAAGTAATAAGGCTTCCATATACTGTAGGCCTATCCCATTAAAAAGTTATGTAAAGATACAGGCAATGGTAAAGCAGGGTACCATTCATACAAAAATACAAACTACTAATTTGACAGTTAGCATGTTTTTATTATACACCGGCGAGTCTGTCCAAACCAATGCCAAGTACTGCCGAAGTTCCGTGTTCAAGACGGTGGCCGAAGGCGCGTAATCGCGTGTGACGTGTATAACCTCACGAGAAATTCATGCTCGAACAAAGTGACCAGAAAACAGTGTTTAATTACCCACTGGTCAGAAATCTAAGGCTTCAACTAACAATTCATTATACAACTGTTTTAGGAAAAAAGTGATCTGCTATGATATATAGGTACTGTAGCTACATACTGTAGCAAAAGAATGTCACCTGTTCTTCCGTGTTTTTCACATCTTTTAATAGTCGCTTGTTACTTTAACAGGCTACAGTAGAGAAATATTTGTTCTCTCGACTTTTTCACACTTTTTAGTGTTCTCCTTTATCTTCTGAAACACTACACACACAATGTAAAATGTAGGTACTAATGTGTAAAGTGATATCATCTCCCTGTTGGACAGTTTTTAATGGGATATTTGATAGTACATTTTCCCGTCTAACACAATTTTTTTCGTCGTCACCTGCAGAAATGTACTAATGAAGTTTCACTGTACTGAAAAAAAAACTAAAAATATTTTTGTTTCTGTAAACATTTTGACTCAATTACCATATTCACGCGAATCATCCCCGCATATTCTTTTTAAAAATGAGGCGCGAAATTGGGGTGCGGGTTTTATTTGCGTCAAGGTTGGCAAGTTTTCGATGTGGGATGTACAGTTACGCTTTGTGAAATCGCAGATGGAAGAAAACTGCCCAAGTGTGTCATATTTAAACGGAAAACAATTCAGACTTTTAATTTAAAACTGCATTTACATTTTTCAAAAGAGTATATTCTCAGTGTCACGATAGAAAGCGTCTTCAGGAACGTGCAAGGGTATCTTTCCGCCTCTCTTTCACTTCGGTGTGTCGACAGTGTGTTTTATAGTTGCTAATTTTGAGTGAAATCATAATTCTTTTGTATTCAGGGTTTTAAGGAACGCTACAATATCACGTAACAGGCAGTGTGGAGAAGCAGAATCTGTGGACACTGGCGATACCAACAGTTGGCGAAAAAGCGTGGCTCATAATTATAATCTATTCGTATGCACCAAACAATACTGTCAGTATAATAAAAATCTTCCGGGCTATTATGCCGTGGTCCACTCCTCTCGCTTCTTCCAGACGTTTCGACTACTGCTGCGGTAGTCATCTTCTGTGGTGTCGTGTAGATACACTCTCCTGTATCCTGCTGTCAGTGCCAATGAAACTGCATTGTTTTTTATGCCCAGCCAAAATGGACGTTTTTAACAGATGGGGTCACTGTACTGTGTTGCAATGCGGACGGAAGCGAAAGACTTACTCCCCTCGTCATAGGAAAACACAATAAGCCACGATGTTTTAAGAGTGTCGGGTACTTTCTGTGCAAGTGCAAGGCATCTAAAAATGGAAACAGTACATTAATCCAAAAAATAAATCACTTGCACAGGGTCTTTGAAGTGGGTTTCTTTTTTTTTCTTTCGTTGCGTGAGGTTGTTTGCCACTGAGTTAGCCAAGTGCATTATTTGAATACTGTAAATGCACCTTTTGGATACATTTTGGAAATATTTTTTTCCATGGCATTTGAAAAGTATTTTTTATTTTTTAAATTTATTTTTTTATAATGATGTGAAAAGTTTGAACTGTGAATCAATGTTGGTTGCATGTAGTAACGGGTCTTGAATATTTTGTGACATGGCAAGGATTGGCATTTCTGAAGCACGAGTTGCCAGTTAATTTGAAATCACATCATTCGAAGTCAGATTTTTGCGTCCAAAAGTTTTCGAATTAACGAGATTTTACTGTATCGAAAAACCAACATCAGTGTTTGCCGGTGTGTCTGTTTCAAGTGTTTACATTTCACGAAAAGAATTATCCACCACCGGTCGTGTTAATATCCGAGTAAACAAAGACCGCGTGTGAAAAGGGTTTTATACATGGAGTGTGACGAATCTATAAGTAATTTAGGAGAGGATTCTAGTGATGCAAGAGACAAAGAATCTTCCAATCTACAGGGAATCAGCCTACTGCAAGTTCAGATTAATGAAATTCCTAGGGTAGATAATTTTCATGGCAAATATATTTTATACCAGTGATAATGTATTTTTATCGTCTAAAATATGTTCAGACAAAGCAGCTATATCCATAAATTAACAAGTTTTATTTGCATAAAGACCACGTGGACATCGCAGAGTGATATAAAATGTTTGTTTATGCCTACTTTACGCCTTCGATGAAAGGAATTTTAGTTCAGTTCATTTCTTCAAAATGATCCTTCCTAAAATTAGGGTGCAGGGATTATTCGCGTAAATACGGTAAATGAAGGCTATTGTGTTTATAACCAGTGTCACAACGAACTTGTAGATAGGAACAGACACATTTTAAACAGGTTAATTAACTGTATTAAGTTTTGCGGAAGATATGAACTACCTCCTCGAGGCCACAACGAAGGTGACAATTCACACAATCGTGGGGTATTCTTGGATCTGTTGTCGTAACTAGTGGCATTAGACAGCATTCTAAGCGATCACCTTCTCGATTCTACAGTGTCAAAAAATACCTCGAAAACAATTCAGAATGAAATACTGGATTGCATGTTTGCGGTCTATAGAGAGATGATAATACAGGAAATACAAACAGCTAAATATGTAGCCATTCAGGCAGATGAAACTTCAGATAGGATCATGGATGCTATAATTAGTTATATTGTTGCAATATGTTGCTCGTAGTGGCCCAGTTGAAAGATTCATTTCCTTTTCGGAATTCAAAATCGAACTGCAGATTTTTCCATTAGTTTTTACGCTGCACCAACACAGATAGGTCTTATGGCGACAATGGGATAGGAAAGGGCTAGGAGTGGGAAGGAAGCGGGCGCAGAATTAATTAAGGTACAACCCCAGCATTTGCCTGGTGTGAAAAAGGGAAACCACGGAAAACCATCTTCAGGGCAGCCAAAAGTGGGGTTCGAACCCACTATCTCCCGGATGCAAGCTCACAGCTGCGCACCACTAAACGCATGGCCAACTTGCCCGGTTGCAAACGGTTTAAGGTCCGTTCTGAAAGATCAATTGGAACTGCCAAGCTAGAACAGAAGTTCATTGCTCAGTCCTATGATGGTGCTGCCGTATTTATGGGGGGAGGGGGGGGGGGGGGGGGAAGGAGGAAATGGGATGCAAGTAAAGATAAGAAATACATTTCCTTAAGCACATTTCATCCACTGTTACACCCATCAGCTAAACTTGGTAATAAAGAAAGCGGGCTCGGCTGTGAAATCAGTGAAGTTGTTTTCATCAATATATCAGGCTTTACATAATTGTTTTTCCTGTTTCTTCCAAGCACACTGATTTACTAAGATCTGTCTGTGGCAGTGCAGTTCTGAAAACTATAGAAACGTGCTGGAATTTTCATAGCAGAGTTGTTAATACTGTCTCCAACAATAAGGATGCTCTTCTTGAATGTTTTGACACCATTCAAAATGACGATGGTTGGGATGACATTACAGTTAGAGAGGCAATAGGACCAGTTAATCTTCTGAATGATGAGGAATTCCAATATTTTCTCTCATTTTTTAATTCTGTTGTAATGAAATGGCGTATGGCTTTTAGTGCCGGGAGTGTCCGAAGACATGTTCGGCTCGCCAGGTGCAGGTGACTCCCGTAGGCGACCTGCGCGTGGTGATGAGGATGAAATGATGATGAAGACAACACATACACCCAGCCCCCGTGCCATTGGAATTAACCAATTAAGGTTAAAATCCCCGACCCGGCCGGGAATTGAACCCGGGACCCTCTGAACCGAAGGCCAGTACGCTGACCGTTCAGCCAACGAGTTGATACACGTTGACATTCTGCACAACACACTGCAGAAATCATCAACCAATGCTGTAAATGCTCGTACTGCCATCCAGCACTTCGAAACTGAAATAAATGACATTAGAAGGAATTTACCTGAGTTGAAACAAAATTCTGAACACCCAACAAAACTTGCGCGGAAAGAAGTGAATGCAAGTGCCGATGCTATAGAAGCCTGCGACATAACTGTGAATCAAATTAAATGCAGTTTCGAAGAAGCGCAGCGCACACAATGCTTTTCTTTAATAGATCCACAATTTTTCGTAGAACATAAAGTTGCTTTTCGTAGGTTACTTGTAACCAGTGCACTAAAATGTTATCCCCTGCTTACGAAGGATAAGACAGAAATTGAACTAACTGTGCTTTATAGGAATGATACATTTGCGAGTGTAACGAGTGTACTATCTCTTTGGACCCTAATGAAGGAAAACAATCTGGAAACAGCCTTATCAGAAGTACACAAACTAGCAGAAATAGTACTTAGAACCCTGATTTCAACCGCGGATTCAGAATGTTGTTTCAGTACTCTAAAACGAGTTAAAACTTCTTTAAGGAAATCAATGGGACAAGAACGTTTAAATACATTAGCTGTGCTTAGTATTCATAACAATGTCATTGCAGAGATTCTGGAATTCAACCGAAAAGTGATTGATTTGTTTGCATCGCAGAAGAATTGATGAGCACAGTTCCTTTATAAATGAGGTAACTTTTAAGGTACAGTAAAACCTTGTTAATTCAAAGTCGTTGGGACGCAAAAAACGGATTTCGAGTTAACCGCCAACTCTTAATTCAGAAATGCCAACCCTTGCTGCATCAAAAAAATAGTCTAAGACCTGTACTGCATTGATTCAAAGTTTAAACCTTTGAAATGCCAGGAAAAAGAAGATTCCAAAATGTATCCAACAAGGTGCATTTACAGTATTCAAATTCACAATACAGTATTCACTTGGATAACTCACCGACAAACATAACCTCATACAACAAAAGAAAACAAAAGCATGATTCACAGACAAGGAGAAATCTAAGCAATGACGAGGGGAAGAAGTCTCTCGCTTCCGCGTGCACTGCAACACAGTGCAATGACCCCCCATGTACGATTTTCCAGCTGGCACTTCCCTCCTATAAAACCGTAAGTTTGTTTGGGCTCGTCATTAAAAAAAACAATGCAGTTTCATTGGCACTGACAATATTCAGTGCGTACGAATTGATCATATGAGCCAGGCTTTATCGCCAACTGTCGGCATCGCCAGTGTTCACATATTCTGCTTCTCCGCACACTGCCTGCTAAGTGATATTATGGTGTTTCTTAAAATGCTCAATACAAAAGAAATACGATTTTACTCAAACTTAGCAAATGTGAAACACACTGCAGACACACCGAAGTGAGTGAAAATACTGAAATCTATCCCAGCACGTTCCAAAAGACTCATTCTATCATGACGCAGATAAATTTTGAATTTAAACTACTCTGAAAAAAAAAAAAAAAAAAAAAAAAAAAAAAAAACCCTAATTTTTAAATATAATGGCAGTTTGAAGTAAAAGTCTGAATTGGGACCGACATTATTCTTCCAATTATGAATTATTCATATTTCAAATTTTAAAAGTTTAAATAACATGAAAAACCGTACCTCATGTTTCTGGGAATGAGAGCTGCTTCGAATTAGGTGGGACTTAACCGATTTTGAATTATCGAGGTTCTACTGTATTTTACTATTAGAATAAATTAGAATCAAGCATGCTTAATTGTACTGATACTGCCAATAAAAATGTAATGACAAGGCTTAATATGCGTGTATATACCAAAGCAGAAGCAACATAGACTAAATAAACAATAATAATACCCACATTAGTCCCACTTGCCATTTGAGCCACAAGCCGCTACTGCATCTTCTAAATAATTTCACTTATGTTGTTGTTCATGATGCAGTAATAAACCTTGACTCAAAGTTTTAATGTCAGGCAACTGGCTGCCACAGTTTAGGTTACTTTGTGCTATAATTATGTGCAAAAATCGGAGACTTTTTGTGCTAGTGATTTGCTGATGTTTTGATTATATACTGTGTAGTAAGTTATGGATTTCGTGTTAAGATTTAGAGTTTATTATTAATCTTAAAACTTTAACTCAATCTTGACCTACTCGCTCATTTCTTTTTTCTTTTTCCGGCCTCGGATATGCTACTCTACTCGCTTGACTATTAATATTTCTACATTTTCATTATTTTATGCACTCTTCTTCTGATGATCTAATTTTTTCTTGGAACTTTTTATTTTTTGCCTCCTGTCTTCCTAATGTCTTATTGCTCTGTCTACTTCTCTACTAATCTGTCACCTAGTGAAGTTCTACATTTTCGAATGTACTGACAACAAAAATTACCCTCATGATCATGCTAATTTTCTTGCTAATTGTATCGCCTTTGATTGGACTTTTCCTACATTTATTCTTTCTTTTCTCGGAATTAAATATTCCTCCTGCTCTTATTGTAGCTATTCAGATTTTTTTTTTTTTTACTTTCCTCAGAGTATCTCCATTAAAATTTTTTTCCCACTCTCCAGCAGTCCAACGCGTCCTCCCTCGCAAGCCTCAAGCCACTACTGCAATTGGAGTAAAATATTTTCCCAAGCCTCTTTTCTAGGTGTTTGTTATGCATATGTATCCCTCTGACCCTTTGTTATTTCCTTTTCTCTCTCGCCCTTTACCTTTCACTCTTTGTATCGTCATGTGTATATTTATTTCTTGAATTCGCCCACCTTTCTTATTCAACTTTGTACTATTGTAGATGAATTTTGTTGGAACATCTTTCTGCGCCATTCGATTTCTGCAAGTGACTAATCTCATGTTTTAATCCGCATTGAAAACTGTTGATATACAATAATAAAGTTTTATTATGAATCCACCTGTTCAATACATTATAATGTTGTTACATTTGTGACAATTTGAGATTCAGATTTGAAATGTAACAACATTATAATGTATTGAACAGGTGGATTCATAATAAAACTTTATTATTGTATATCAACAGTTTTCAATACGGATTAAAACATGAGATTAGTCACTTGCAATGAAATAGCCAACCAGGCTAATACAAACAAAAAGAATAGATATCTGAATCTCAAAATCAATTTGAGATTCAGATTTGAAATGTAACAACATTATAATGTATTGAACAGGTGGATTCATAATAAAACTTTATTATTGTATATTCGATTTCTGTTCTAAATACACCTGACCACTTCTCCGGACCTGACATCAAATCATGCAGCCCTACATCTTCATCACTGCTCTACGCAAGATACTCTGGATACTGAACCCTCCCTTTTTTGGACCGAGCCTACTGCCAGTGACATCTCCTTTTCAGCGTCCATTTGGATATTCTACTGCATAAGATGATTTTTTTATCCTTCTTTTGGGGGGGGCAGCCGGTGGTTAATGTAACAATGTTAATTCATCTCTGCCGCATTAGTCATTTTCCACTGCTTTCTTCAGATGTTTGTCATCCGCACACTGGCACAGCTATGGGAGTATTGTCAGCCAATTACCTGCATCAAACCTGGACAATGTGATCGACTCTACACTTTTCATGGACGTATAACATTACAGTGACTTATTGAAAGCTGAGGTGTTCTGCCATGTAACTCAATTATAGGCTACAAACAATAACCCATCAACGATGGGTACGACAGCTAGTACTGTATAAATTTCAGCCAATGGCAGTGGCTGTTGATGCGAGTAGTAAGAAAAATGTTGTACAATTTAGGGGATAAAAGTAAATATATTTCTAAGGCCGGAACGGCAGATCCCTGATATTCAGCAATAAACACATCAGTACCCTACAAGACTAACGAAATAGATTTATATGATTCACTTTCCAAAATTATATCATTTATACTGTTGAGCATTTTTTTAAGGTTTACCCTGTTCTCCATTCCACACAAGAGTTAATGGGTGTAAGAGATAGACAGGGTGTGCATGTTTTTTGTGAATATGTTCTGAATAAGTTTCAGTCTAAACCTATATTTACAAAATATTCAAAAGTTTAAAAACAATAACCATTCTTCACTTTCCTTCTCATTTATCACTGTACTGCTAACCTAATCACACTATGAAGTATATTCTAGATCTACGTACAAGTGTTCCAAGAATTCCAAGACTTCCTGTGAGCGATGTAGTGAGGAGGGTTGGCCATTTCATATGTGAGAGGTCTATCTCTCTTTGGAGTCACTCTGTATCGTCCTGACTGGACTTTCTCGCAGGCAGGTGTGACGTGGATCGGGCGACACTGGGATAGAATGCCACAGCATTTGGTGAATGGCTACAAAATAAATATATATAACAATATTTACTAATATTAACAACATACATTACTACTGTAGACACACATTATTAACAGCATGAAAATATTTAATCACAGTTACAATGAAATATATCACCATATATCAACATTAAAAGATAATTTAAATTATAATAATATTTAAGCTACATGTTTCATTAACAGAAAATGGCAAAACTGTTGTACTCAAGTACAACAAACAGGTTCCTTAACATTGCAGGAAATCTACTGAAACAGATCTCTTGAAGTATAGGCCTAAACACTTCTAAAACTGGCTGACTATGCTTGGATTTGACATAAGCACCTTTTCAACTGCACTATACAATAATCAATAAAAGGTACAAAATTAAGGTACGGCCAAATTTTCAGGACACATTCCACACATGTAAAGGAAGAAAATATGTGATATGGACATAGGTCCAGAAACGTTCTATATCCATATTAAAACACATTTTCTACAACTGTACATGATATATTATTCATGGCAAACAAACAGGAACAGAATGTATCAGCATACCAAATTAAACTCCTTCTTACAAGAAATGTTAAAAATGCCCTCCATTAGCACTGATGCACGAGTATGGAATACTCCAGGGACACGTCAGTGTATCTCATTAAAAATGTTAACCATAATGGGTTTGCAGATACCTAGCTATCTAACATTCTAAAAAGAGGCCATAAAGCTTTGAACAAAGAAAAAAGATGAAGATCTCAGTGTTATGTAAAGAGAAAACCATGAAGGACAAAAGATTAATCCTTTGAAACCCAACAGCACTTGAGTCAGAAAAAAACTCCAAAGGTGAACAAGGAAAATCTGGTAGGGAACCAACCCTAACCTAAAAATAGACATTTTACTTTAACCATAAAATGCCACAAGTTACAACGCATAAACTTGCAACTATATTTTACAAATTACAGTGATTAAAAGGTTGTCTTGAAATAACATCCTACTCCTCATGGTCACACAACAGACATTATCTTCACTATTAAGAGAAAATAGTAATGCCACATACTTACCAAATTATTCTTCCATAACGCCCAATTTCCAATTAAAGAACACTTCATTGTGTTCTAAAGATTAAGTATAGTACAATATCTTCAAACGGCAGGTAATGCCAATGTTCGCAATAAAAAATAACATTCACATAAGATACATTCAAAATCTGCTTGCAAGAGACTGCTATTTTCTTCTTCCCAAGTATCTCTGCAACTAAGAGACTGTCACTGATAATATTTCGGATAGATGGCAGAACAATACTGTTTACTACGAGTATTCCTTAAATATGTTTGCTAATTCGAAAACATTTCCTGAATGCGAGATTATAGCAATACCCAGTTGGGTATGTAAACACAAAAAATTCTATGTACTATAGAGATGGGTATGATGGGCACTATCGAATGATAACAATCGAACTAGTCGATAGTTAAAAATATCGTAACAGTCGACTACTTTAAAAAACAAAACGTTTTAATAAGAAGAAATTGCGCACAAATGTGCATTACATTTTAGAGTAATCCAATAAGGAACTGTTCTTTTGCTGCATACACTAAAATGGTATCGTTCACATCGTTTGTTACATAACACGCACACGCACGGCACACATGGGTCATGAAAACCAGGTCGTACGCACAGTTTGTGATGGAAACCATGTATGGCCAGTCTATTCGGAGCACTCCTCAGTTCGTTGTTCGGCCCAGTCCAGGTTCGATTAATCATTGCGTCCGTCCCGTAGAATTCCAAGTCAATTTCCGCTCGTTTTCTTAGTCTAATATGAAGTAGTTCCTGTTCTTGTCGTGTGGAGGGTAATTGTAGTCTCATTCTCTGGCTAGCACATAAGCAAGACTTGACTGTGACATTTTGGAAATACCTAAAATTCTTTTCAAGAATCTAGCCTTGACATTCTCAATAACTCTAAGGTCAGATAGAGTTAGATGTTCCCAGATTAGCTCCAAACCGTATGTCAGGGCAGGTAGAACCTTTGCATAGAACAGCGTCATGGCTGTATTTAGAGACAGTTTAGTGGGTTCCTTCAAATCATACGTATTTCTTATGGCTGCCAATGAACTTTCTCTTATATGAATTCTAAAAGAAGTAGAAGAGGGCTGGAGCGTAATTCCCAAGTATTTGAATGAATTCACAACTTCCAGGGCTGTTTCACTGCTTGTTATCTTGTCATTTGCTGCTATTCTCCCTCCTTTCCGGAAAACCATTTGGACTGAAAAACTGAGTAGCGGGTGTGTGACGGTAGTGCTCCTCAATATCGTGTGATTTTGGTTGTACTTAGTTTGAATAACGAAGTGAAACCGTGTGCCTCTGGATTACTAAAGTTTGAAGAATTGATGTACGTATTACATTTTTATTAGATCTTAATTAGTGATGTATTACATACCAAATTTTAGTTAACAAAGATTAGGACTCTTGGCGAAGTGACTGTGAAACAGAAGAATTCTCTGCAGTGTAGATAATAATAATAAAAGTAATACATCTGAATACGTGATGTAAAGGAAAGCGCCATACTTGCAAGGAGTACAAAATCTACGAAAGTTATAGCTTAGATAGTACGAAAGTGATGGCCACGTCAGGGTGCAGTGCTGAAGTGGTAACTTGCGGAACTTGCAACAAAAGAGTAAGAGAGGAAGGTATATCTATACAGTGTGACGGGATTTGCGAAATATGGCATCACAAGGAGTGCACATTAATGACCTCAGGTGAATCTGAAATGTTGAAACGTAAAAATTGCAAATTATTATGGATGTGTGAAAAGTGCAAGCATGAGATAATCAACAAAAGGCAAGTGGCAGGGGACAAAATTGAGAGCCTGGCTCAGAGACTGGACTTGATTCCGAGCAAATCGGAAATTAAAGATGAAATAGCAGATGTTAAAACGTCTATTGATGACCTAAGTAAGACATTACTAACGAAACTAGCACAAATATTTGAGGTACAAGTAAAACAATCTGAAACTCTAGCAGACCATCTCAAAAACACTGAAAGTGCGAGTTGGCCCTCACTGCCAAACAAGAGAAAACAGAAAGAAATCAGAAATCCTGCAACTTCAAAAACAGACGAAAATTCTGCACACAATCGGGATCAACTACAATACTGTTGTCAAGATAAAGCACAACTCTCACAAAGCAGCACGGACCAACAAGCCAAATCTCCCATTTCCCAAGTACCAAGCACTATAATGCACGGGAAGCCACGATTACAGGTACCAGGTGTTAACACGATAATCGAAGACCACTCACATAATCATACACGAGATACTCAGGAAGAATGTAACAAGAATTCCCTTGACAACTGCACCGAAAATATGACAGAAAATACTAATGTGGCAGAAAAACAAACGATGATGCCAATCAGGGCTATACTGGACCTTGGATTACCCATCAAAGAAGAAGACCAACAACATTGCGGAATAGAAATGGGCATGCAAAAGGGGACACAATAATCGGAACTAAACCAGATATAGAGCCGCTACAGGCAGCTACCAAGAAAGCGTGGATGTATATGGGGAGGCCCCACAAAGAAACAAAGTCGGAATCTATTATAAACTTCCTCCGAACAAATGGTAACCTTGGAGATATCGAATGCGAGTCATTACAAACAAAAGGATCAAACAAGGCACTCAAAATAGGAGTGGATTTGAGATACCTTGATTCATTACAGGACAAAAACTTCTGGCCTCAGGGAATCTTAGTGCGGCCTTTTCGTTTCTCAAGAGGAAGAACCGGTGTACAGTTGCACGTCTAAAATAAGATCACACGACAAGACTAAGGCACTAAATTTGGACATTGTTCTTTGGAATGTGGAAGGTTTAAAATCTCTTTGTTCTTCCCTTCCTGATAATTTCTGGCAACAGTTTGATATAGCCATACTTACTGAGACTTTTCTACTGGAAGACATAAGTTTTCCACAGCTTTACAGCAGACACGCTCTTGCCACACCAAAGGAGCGAGGAAGGCCCGAAGGAGGAGTTAGTATACTGTATGGAGAAGGCATCGGCTCACCAAGAGAAGTTCATAAAGACGAAAATATGCTAATAATTGAGACGGACAAAATAACCATAATCGGTATCTACATTAGCCCAGCTAGAACAGCAGACGATGCAATGGAACATATAGTTAAGGCAATAACAGCGGTAAAAGATAACAGAAATGTGATTCTGGGGGGCGACATTAACTGTCGTTTAGACAAACCTGATCATAAAACTAACATTATTCTTGATTACTTACAAGATGAAGGCTATAAACTGATAAATAAAGCAGAAGAAGTAACCTATATGGCTCCAAATGGTAAAAGTACTGTTGATCTTTTTTTTTTCAAAGGACGTTGCCTAACAATTCTTGATCGAGAGGTCATGGCCTCACATCCGACAGCAGTTCTTAGGAAGCATATACCTGTCGCCATTAAAGTTGAGCTAGGAAATCAAAATCCAGTAACCAAGAAGAGTCCTAATCTATGCATTACAAGGAAAGTGTGTATGCCTGTTATAGAGGGTGGAAAAGAAGACTTGGAAAGAGTACCACAGATGATAAATGAAGGAATGATTGACGCTGCTCTGGATAGTGTTCTGGACCTCATAAAGAAAGCACAAATCAGGAAGACTCCGAGGATCGCCAAACCATGGTTCGACAAGGAGTGCTACACGGCCAGACAAGATACTCTAGACCTTTTACACAAGGCACGGAAAACAGGTGGGAAATCCACATATGCTGAGTATGCAGTGAAAGGGAAAACATATAAGGAACTACTCAAACAAAAGAAGGCGCACTACCTAGAAGAAAAGGCTAAATTGCAAGCTCAAGATGCTATGAAAGACCCTTACATTGCTCTCAAACAACAAGCTACGTGCCCTTCTCCAGAATTTCCAATAGCTACATGGGAGAAACATTTCTCGGAGATCCTTAATCAGCAAAATCTTGACATAGCTCTCCCACTTCGAGAAAATCTACATTGTACAACAAGACCTATAGATCAGGAGGAAGTCAAAACTGCTATCCAGTCCATGAAAAATAAGAAGGCAGTTGGCCCAGATGGAGTTTTCAATGAAAATCTGAAAGATACCGGTGACATTCTGCTTCATACATGGACCACTCTGTTCAACGCGTGTTTGACGACAGGGAAAATACCCGAAGGTTGGAGACAGTCGCATATCAAAATGCTCTTCAAAGGCAAAGGAGACAGGGATGACCCTGATTCGTATAGAGGCATTGCCCTCGAAAACAACATTTATAAGACCTATGTCAAGATCCTAGAGAACAGACTAATTGCAGAAACAGGAACAATGATCCCCGAACTCCAATTTGGTTTCATGAAAGGAAGAGGGACATTACATGCAGTCAAGAATCTCTTGGACAATATACGTGAATCAATGAGGTGGTCAAAGGGGAAATTTTATGTAATCTTTGTGGACTTTAAGAAGGCTTTTGACCTCTTAAACAGAGAAATACTCCTTAGAAAAACTAGCGAATATGATTGGAGCAGACAACCCACTAACCATAGCCATAAATAACATACTTGCTTACAACAGGGTCACGATACAAGATGGCAAAGCGTCCTTAGCAGCCATTTTATACAAAGCAACGGGGTACTGCAAGGGGACCCCCTTAGTCCGATACTATTTAACATAGCCTTAGCAGATATCTCAAATATCATCCACAAAACATCGGTTGTGATGTACCAGTATGCAGATGACATAGCAATAGGATCGAACAACAGAGATGACCTACAAGCTGTAATGGATAAACTCGATAAGTATGCCTACATGAATAGTCTCATAATCAACAAAAACAAAACGTTTTGCTCCCCAGTCAGCACAAAACAAGTCGACTCGCGTCACACAGAAGCGGAAGCGAATGGAACTATCGGTTTATGGTCACTTCGGATGTGCAATACTGAAACGGGAACGCCCTACGAGCATTCACGTTTCATTCTTTTATTAAGAGGAGCTCGCTAACACCCGGCCGTAAGCATTTAAAACTTGCGCCGAGCGCACAGGCATAGAGGGAACTGCAAGCAAGCTCGCGATGTTCTAGAACACCGGCCAAGGACAAGCGACGTCACGCACAAGGTTCTTTCGTGTTCCATAGCATTGCTGCATGAACGAAATGTAATATCAATAACGTCACCTTGCAGGCAGGAATAATGAACGCTGCTAGCCGAAATTTCGTGTCAATCGGTGTAAAGATGGCCAAGATATAAAATTTTCTTGGGGCCCACATGTGTAGCCACGCCCACCAACCTTCGGCAATATAAGGGAGTCGCCAGCCTGGGGTAAATCAGAGAGTGTGCAGTGTGCCGTAGGCAGAGAGTGAGGGGAGTCGGCAGTAAGCCGTGAGTTCAGTGTGTGTGTGCAAGTAAGCACGTCGCGATATAATTCGTCACTCAGTCCGGCTGTATACTTGAGTTCAGAAACGTTAGTGTTAGAAGCTTTCTCCGTGGGCTTCACTTCATTTAAAGACTGTGTTTCTAGCATAAACTGTGCCAGCCTTGATTTCATTTAAAGACTGTGTTTCTCGCATAAACTGTGCCAGCCTTGATTTCATTTAAAGACTGTGTTTCTCGCATAAACTGTGCCAACCTCGATTTCATTGAAAGACTGTGTGAAAACAGCGATAGTGTTTCTAGCCAACCTTGATTTCATTTAAAGACTGTGTGAAAACGGCGATAGTGTTTCTAGCATAGACTGTGCCAGCCTGCATTTCATTTAAAGACTGTGTTTATCCATTTTTCGGAACTGTGTTCGTAATAAAACTGTGCCGACCTTCATTTCATTTAAAGACTGTGTCTATCCGTTGAACTGTGTTCGTAATAAACTGTGCCAACATTCCCTCTTAAAGACAGTATTAACTTGTGGAATACAGTATCGTGATTTCTTTCCGAGGAACCATGCCAATTCCCATCATAACCTGTTCAGAATCACGTATGATCTTAAGTGCCAGTGATAATCTTCTGAAAATTACGACGTAACAGAACTTGGACTGTCGTTTATTTCAACAAGTGTGTGAATATTGTGCTCATGGAGTACAGTGCAGAGGCTGTACCCGGTGAATTTAATTTTCTTTGTGAAGTGCTTAATCACTGCACCTCGGAAGGTCCTAGATTGTTTTCGTTTGTTTATTATTCCAAATACGATAATTCCTTCCATCTTATCCTCGTGGAACTGTGACTCTGACTTTATCCTTGCTGCTAAAGTGCGTTCAACATCATTGACTGTGGGAACTATTTCGGCGTGCTTCGCCTTAGAGAGGTGTCACACCAGAGTCCCATGACGTCCGATGTGGAAGCTCCACATTTCCCCGTTCCTGCCTCAGGTTCGAGTCATCAACACTAATACAGAGAAAACACCAACGAAGGAAGACAACGCCGACGCCGACCGCAAGACGACGCAACCGCCGCAGGACGACGTCCCCTCCACGCCTTCAGGGACAACTCCACGATTCAGCTGTAAAAGGTGACATAATTCTTTGCATATCTATTGAATAAACTGAAGGATCCACTTAATCATGAAAATTTTTTTTCACTACCCTTCTCTCTCTCACTCTCTTAGCATGGGCAGTACACGCCTTGTCGTTTCTCATGCTCTCCGATAAACTGAAGTACGGGCGTTCCTGTTTCAATACCAAATACAGTAGAGATAATACGCGACACGTACGGATTTCGCATTGCTAAAATGGGAGACAATTCGACGGTGGCGCTCCTAGTGACTTGACCTGAACAAATCGCGCTAAATTCAAATATCAATGGAAATGTATATACGGAAATGGATTAATAAATTACGTCTAGAAAGAAAGTGTTATTGAGATATTAACTTCGAAGTTGCTAAAGCAATTCTGGATAAATGAATGAAGAATTATTTAAAAGGTTATTATTCAAAGACTGAAATTAGACATATAAACAAGAAGTGAAATGGACTGCTGTGAAATGGCTTGATCTTCCATTTATGCATTACTTTTTTAGCTTTAGCATTCCTGCCTGAACTCTTACGGTTGGATTTGTCTTTTTTCTCATTTAAAAACGTTGTATCATCACATTAAGACACTTGTCAATAAAAATATCGGCACATTCCTTACACATATGATGCAATGAATTAACATTTAATAGCTGGACAATAGGGAACATGCATAATTTTCAAAAATATTTGTTTTGAAAAGTACACAAATGAAATAGTACGTAAACGTCTTACGTTGTGGTAAGTAACCTTGTTTTCTACCATTAAAAAATATTTAATAGTGCTTTTCCGCAAGGCGAGTGAAACGGCCTCTGACGTAAGCGGCGCGCTGTGACGTCACGATCCA
Source organism: Anabrus simplex (assembly GCF_040414725.1). Taxonomy (NCBI): domain Eukaryota; kingdom Metazoa; phylum Arthropoda; class Insecta; order Orthoptera; family Tettigoniidae; genus Anabrus; species Anabrus simplex. The sequence continues at coordinate 1,049,836,530 of NC_090265.1, read as the reverse complement.
GTACCGCATGCAGCTCTACCAGCCGTTGTGCATCAGCCGTTGCTAAAAGCCGATTGTTTATTATTCATGATCGCGAATAACTTCGAAATGACAGAAGAAAGGTTCAAAACAGCACAGTCAGACAATCTACCATGTGTAGATGTCATCATTCTTGAAAAATAGTGACTTTTGTGGCCGCAGAAATTGGCGGATAAAAAGCAAGTTTGTAAGTGGCGTCTTTTATATACGTACAATGTACTGTAACCCATAGTATTAGGATAACAACGAACCTGGATAGATATCACATCACTTTCAACATTTCCTTCTAGACTGATTCCCATATTAAAGAATAACATTACATTTTCGGGCTTTCAGCATTAGTAAAGTAATAAATCGGATTTCAGCACTAACATAAACATATAGGTAGCATTATAGTACTAGTCCGCCTCTGTGGTGTAATGGTTAATGTGTGCCACTCCCGGAGGCCCGATTTCGATTCCCGGCTCTGCCATGAAAGTTGAAAACAAATAGTACGAGGGCTGGAACAGGGTCTACTCAGCCTCGGGAGGTCAACTGAGTAGAGGGGTTTCGAATCCCACCTCAGCCATCCTCGAAGTGGTTTTTCGTATTTTCCCAATTCTCCTCCAGGCACCTAAGGCCATGGCCGTTTCCTTACCTCTTCCTTGTCTATCCCTTCCGATCCTCCCATCCTCCAACAAGGCCCCTGTTGAGCATAGCAGGTGAGGCCGCCTGGGCTAGGTAATGGCCCTCCTCACCAGTTTCATCACCATACCCAAAGTCTCACGTTCCAGGACACTGCCCTTGAAGCGGTAGAGGTGAAATCCCTCGCTGAGTCCGAGAGAAAACCAACCCTGATGGATAAACTGATTAAGAAAGAAAGAAAGAAAGAAAGAAAGAAAGAAAGAAAGAAAGATCATAGTTAGCGGGGCGTAAAGCCAATAACATTAATTACATTTGGCTTTTAACAAGCTGAGCATATCAGGCAAGAAAAGTGTCCTGGTGACATTTTAGTCGTTCAGTACAGGAATGTCTTTGGATGCTGTGACTTTTACTTTTTTTCTTTTTGCTGTTTGTTTTACGTCACATCGTCACGTATAGGTCTTATGGCGACGATGGGACAGGAAAGGCTTAGGAATGGGAACGAAGCGGCCGTGGCCTTAGGTACAGCCTCAGCATATGCCTGATATGAAAATGGGAAACCACGGAAAACCGTCTTCAGGGCTGCTGGCAGTGGGGTTCGAAACCCACTATCTCCCGGATGCGAGCTCACAGCTGCGCGCTCCTAACCGCACGGCCAACTCGCCCGGTGTTTTTACCCTTCGGTTTATTGACTTGGCTTGTATAACCTAAAACTTAGGCTAAGTTGGATAATATTTTAAACACCAATATCACTATTTTCACCTGTGTGCAATTATGTTATTCATTTCATTAATATTATGATAATTATTATAATTGAGCATTGTTAACTTATAAGACCCCAATAGACAAGCATTGGTTTTGTGTAGAGTTATACATTTGTTAAATTCACGTTGTTTCCTTTCATTATGTACACGCCTATTCTTTGTTATATTACAGAGTATTTAGATATAGCCTAAATTTCTTTACGAATTAAGCTCCTCAATAAAGACATAAATAACTGACGCATGCCAAGATAAATAGGTAGAATTAGAGGTGTCAAAATGATTCATAACCCCTTTGATTTATTATCTTGACATGTATCACCCAAAACATAGGTTAGGTTTGGAGAATACTTTAATAATCAACATTAAGTAATGCACTGTTTATTACTTTCATATTCCAAGATGTAATTGAAGCATTTAAATAAAGCATCGTACATTAAAATTGTAAGTTTTATCACTAGAACAGCTGACATGGAAAAGTGATTGAAAATTCAAACAAATTCATCTTACGTTAAAATCTTCAAAAAATAAACTGTAGACTTTTCCGATATATCACCAGCATTTCTCCGGCTCGCCAAAATCCATTTCTCCCTAGTTTTAGCGTCTTTGGAACATTTATAAACAATTTGTTTGGGATGGTATGCGATGTGCTATTGCACGTCGGAACTCTACACTACTTATAAGTTTTCTGCCTCACTGTCTGCGCATGATTCATTTTAAGTCTAAAATATACAACTCAGATTATTATCCAATGTATATACCTCGAATTTAACCATACCAGACACTAACATAAAGTAGAAATACGCGAAGTGTATCCTGCTTCTCACGGCACACTGTGTTATTTCGTCTGCTAATTCAGTCAACCTGTACGATGACGTCAGACCAATGAGATCGCGTACTTGGGTCACGTGACAGTTTCGTACATTGATTTAGATTTTTATCATGTTTGGAGTTATTATTTGTACATTCTGATCACATTTTTGAATTCAGCATGAAATTTTGAATCAGATTAGCATATTTTTAATTAAAACCCCGGATCATGCATGTTCCCTATTTTCCTCTTAAGATGAAGCCTACTAACAGAAAGATATTCCTTACACATATGATGCAATGAATTAACATTTAATAATAATAATGTTATTTGTTTTACGTCCCACTAACTACTCTTTTACCGTTTGCGGAGACGCCGAGGTACCGGAATTTAGTCCCGCAGGAATTCTTTCACGTGCCAATAAATATACCGACATATATTTATTTATGTATTTGAGCACCTTCAAATACCACCGGACTGAGCCACCATCGAACCTGCCAAATTGGGGTCAGAAGGTCAGCGCCTTAACCGTCTGAGCCACTCAGCCCGGCGAATTAACGTTTAATAGCTGGACAATTTTACTTTTAACATGAAGCCTACTAACAGAAAGATAATCTATAAAATCCCAGCTAAATCTGAGAAGAGGGATAAAAGATAGAAAAGTGTGAAAATGTTGTCGATAGTGATGCTTTGAGGAATATTTACGTACAATTAGAGTAAAAATGTAACATACCCTTGGCTGTATAGTCGAGGATTTTTAAAGTCGCTGGCCTGGAAATGATCTGAACAGATCTTATAATTCTTATATAAGCGTAGCGCCCCTTCTTTCTTGTAAACCTTCTCCAAATCACTTCTGTGACATTTCAAAACCCACAGATCACACCTACAACAACACATCGGTATTGAAGGTTAACTGCTGCACTATACAATAAAATATGCGTATTACATTTTAAGCCAGTTAAAATATGGGTCGAGCAGGTCAGAAGATTATGAAGTACTATAAAAATCTCTGTCACTGGAAGAATATATATGCAAACACAATATTACTTACATGTTCTTGTCACGAGGGAACCTGAAGAACGACCGCGCATTTTCCTCTACTTCGTAATTACTGCAGCCAAACACAGCACATACCTTTCTACCTTTCCCCTCATGTTGAGAGGAGATATCAAGGAATGACACACACTACTATTTATTTATGTCAACTCACTGAAAACGCATAAATAACACCAAAAACTTCACACAAAAATACACGTGCTCTTATGTGAGAATCAGTACTGTTCAGGTCTATCCGCTAGAGTGAGCTCCAGTAGCTGTCCCTCGATATCTCGCTCAGAGTCGCGTATTATCTCTACTGTATTTGGTAATACATACGGTACCTGCTTGATATGGCGATTTTCTCTTGTCGTTTATGCGCTCATTGTTTCGTTGTATATTTTTTATATTAATTACGTTATTCATAAATAAGTCATTATAATAATCTAGAAAATACAGTAGTAGCATAGTAGTGGGCTTGGCTATTATCATATGATTATATTCTGATTGTGTACTACAGCAACAAGTTTTACATATTATTGTTAGCATTGTTCGGGAATAGAGCCTCATTGTCGCCTTTCTAAGTTTCACTGTCCAGTTAGCACCAAGAAAGGCCATTCGTACGATGCTGGTTTATATTAAGGGAATCTATTTATTAGCTCCGTGAACGGACGAGTGCGTAAATCGGATTTTAACCTGCGCAACTGTGAGTTCCTCGATAGTGTGATTATATAAGTCCGGGATTGGGGTACGCGCCTAACGTACAGTACCGTACTATTCTGGCATTTGCCAGGAATGAATGTAGAAAACCCCATGGAAAACTACATTAAGGATACGGTATCCGCTGTCAGTGAATGGAATACGAACCTTGGATCTCTGGGTGTGCAGCTTCTTATTCCTAGTGTGCAGCGGAGTAGACTTCTCGGCTGCGAAAGTTGGTCCCTTTGAATACATTTTTAAGTCACTCAATATAATATTAATGTTGCTCTAATGGGTGTCTACACAAGTGATTTCTAATTATTGATAAACTGCGTTAAAATAAGTCGAATTCGTAAAAGTACGACTCTCCATTTTTGTTACGGGGAGTTTCGACTGGAAACATTCGAATGTTTTTCGTGGAACGACTGACTACTTGCGTTATACGAATACTTTCACTCGACTATTCAGTCTTCTCGACAGGAAGTAATGAATACTTTCGTTCGACTGAAAACATTCGACTATTCAGTCGATAGTTCGAAGGGACTATCGCCCGATTAGTCGATAGTGGTTTTCAGTCGATAGTGCTCATCTCTAATTCTATGTACTATTCGCGTAACTTTTAGTGATAGCTGGTGATGGGCGATTGAGGAGTAACGAGGGAGTTCTCCTGGTTCCGGTAATACTGCCTACAGAATGGAAATGAAATATGAATTGAATCGATAATATGATCAATCGATATGAATTTTCTAAATCTTTATTAACTTAAGCCAACAACTGTATCACACACACACACACACACACACACACACACACCACACAAAAATTATTTAACATTTCTCCATGCGAATCTTGTTCCTAGCATGCATTCTATAGTTTGGCTTCGCTGTGTAAACAACAACAGTACTAGCACGTAAAGTGTAAGCCAGATGTCTCACGGCGATGCATAATTGGTTTGTGTTCAAAGATTGCCAATTCAAAGCTCAGTGTTTGCCGAGGTCTACCGATTCAACAATAAATAGGAAAAGCGCAAAATGTGCAGGAACACAATAGTTAACAATAGTTATAAGGATAGTCACTGTCCCTGACTGCAAAGCATTTTTAATGAACACTTCCTTTCACTGCATATCATTGCGTGATATCGATCACAACTTCTGTTGCACAAAGCACAAACAAACACATGTGACGTCCGAATCGTGATATTTTCTGGTCATGCACGCCTTGAAGACCTTGAAGTGGAAGCCATGAACGGCATAGCGTGTCACTTAATGTCTCAGCTCATAGTTCCCTTGTTGCCAATCACTATAGATCATAGCGTCTGTGGCGTAGAACTCTGACCATGTTATATTTTTCTTTTTCCAAAGCATTTCCATAAGGCCTTATATGCAGGAGTTGCTGGCAAAAGTAGCTGCAGTCGTAGTTCCTCAATGAAGAAAAACTCCTTGGTGAGCTCGTATGCGAGTCGAGATGGTGTGAATTTGGAAAGGCATAATAATCTCTTCAGAGAAGTAGCTTTCACTTTCTCAATTTGTTCCAGATTTCTCTGTGTGCAATGTATCCATATTAATTCTAGTCCATATGTTATGATAGGAGTGATTTTAATTTTGAATAACTTCATTGCTGTTCCAATTGATAGTCTATTATGCCATTCATCGCCTTGATAGCCGTGTTTGTTTTTTCTTCTATCTGTTTTCTGAATACGATTCCACGTGTTTGTAAGGTCATGCCAAGATATTTGAAGTGTGACACTGCTGTTAGTCTCTTTCCTTGGTAAAAGAAGGTGGCCTGTGGTCCCCCTTTTTTGAAGCTCATGGGCACTGTCTTTTTTTCGTTAATTTGTAGCTCATTTTCCTTTGTCCATTGCACTAGTTGATCAAAGGCAATCTGCAATTCTACCGGGTCTGTTGATGTTATTACCATATCATCTGCATAGATATACAGACGTACCATATCTGATGTTATTGCTTGAACTACGTCAGCTGTTGCTGCAATGAAGAGCAGAGGGCTCAGTGGATCTCCTTATCCCGTTTGTTTGTTGAATTGGACGTGAGATATTGATACCGTCACTGATGATTATGCTGTTGTCGTGCAGTATGTTTTGAATAATTCGCAATAGATAGTTCTCTCCACTAACTAATTGCTTTAGTTTCTCCATTATTAATTTCCTACTGATTGAATCGAAAGCCTTCGTGTAATCTATAAATATTGCATGTAGTTTTCGACCTGTATGTATGTCTGTATGTCGTTGAGTAGACAGGTAATGGCTTGGATTGTGCTTCTATCTTTCCTGAAACTGCATTGTTCCTCAGGTAATTTCAAGTCTATCTGTAAGCCTCTTGCGTAGTAATTTAGTCAGTAACTTGAACATCGTGCATTCTAGGGCGATTTCTCTGTACAAACGGCACTAGGAAAGTTTTGCAATGTGAGTGAACACTTTAGACTTTTTTCAAAATAATTTCCACCACACTCAATACACTTCTCCATACGTCGAAACCAGTCACTGAACTAACTCTGCCACTTTTCTTCGGCTACATTTTCACACTCTTGATCCCATGCTGCCAGAAGCTCCTCGTCGGATGCAAAACGCCGGCCTTTCAGCTTCATCTTCATTTCTGGGAAGAGTGCGAAGTCACATGGGGCAAGATCAGGACTGCATAGAGGGTGATCAAGCACAGTTAACCCTGATCTAGCAAGAACATTCATTATTACATTAGCACGATGTGCTGGAGCATTGTCGTGATGCAAGAGCCAAGTGTTGAGCCGTGACCTTGGACGGAGCTGCTTGAGAGCCTGGATGACCTGAGGCAGACAAGTGTCACTGTACCACTTCGCAGTAACTGTCCTTTGTGTTTCTAGCACAACCCGAGTCAGGATGTCCCGTTTAGTGAAGAATACTGCAATCATCCTTTCCTTACCTGACCTTGACTTTCGCACAGTCACAGGAGTACCCTCATCGTCAAACAGTTACACCTTGTTCTGGGATTTTGTTGGGACATGGTAATAATAACGCCAAGTTTCGTCACCTGTAACGATGCTATTGACGTTACGCGAGGTCCAATTTTCAAACTGTTTTAGCATTTTTCGATACCATTTGACTCGATGTGCCCCTTGTTCCTCTGAAAGTGAATGGGGCACCCAAAGGGAACAAACCTTTCTAACATGGAGATGTCATGTAGAAATGAATGAATAGCTGGTGCAGGGATGTGGAGGGTGTCTTCTACCTGCCGATATGTCAACCGCCTCTCTTGCTGCAACATTTTCCTCACAGCTTCAATGTTTTCCCCAGTCACTGATTCAGACGGTCGCCCAGAACGAGGATCGTCTTCAACCCCAAAATTTCCTCTCTGGAACTCTTTGTACCAGCGGAAAATTGTTGTCCGATGTGGACAGTCTTTCTCAGCACATGAGTCATTTCCTCCAGGCACTGGTCAACAGTTAATCCACGAGCAAAATTGTAGCGGATAATTGCGCGATATTCACCTTTAGACCACACTGACATCTTAACTTGCTTTCAATCCCACTGCCGGGTAACAACTGGTGTGAAGGTCGCGCCTTGCTGTCTTCTAGACCGGTTTTCACCCCTCTTTTCATCCCTCACCATAACACGGTTGTCCAGCCAACCGTTTTTGTTTTTCCTAGTGCCCTTTGTATGAATTAGGATCCCCTGCGTCTCCTTTCCCTTTATATAACATTTTGACCGTAGATTTCCTCCAACTGTCCGGAATATTGTTTTGCTGTAGGCATCCGTTAAGAAGATCGATTATTTCATCTTTCGTTTCAGGCCATATTTCTTTAATATGCTCACCGTATATAGAGTCGGGTCCACTTGATTTGTTGTTTCTGAGACCTGTTATAACATCCGCCACTTCTTCCTCCGTAAAAGGTTCGACGTTCGTGACATCACTTGCCATTTCCAGATCAGGGCGGGTTTCTCTTGCTTGAACTACTTCGCGTAGATGTTCCTCCCACACATCTGTTGAAATGCTTCTAGGAAATGTTGGTTGCCGTGCATTTAGCGGCTTATATGGGTTCTGTTCTGCTTCACGTATCAGTTCACTTTGTGCTATTTGTTGATGCACTTTCGTTGCTTTCCTCACTAGGCGTTTATAGAGTCAGAACTAGGGTGTCCACACGGTTACTAGACTAGACGGTAGGGGTCACGCGCAGACTCGCTTTGGCTGGTGACGTCATCGGGCCCCACACTGCTAGGCATACAGTGAACACGACCCACTGTAATTGTGCGTTTCTGTTAATGATTTAGTTTTTATTTAACCACTTGCTTAATATTTTTCATTTTGTCAATTATAATTGCCAGTTGTTATGTGTAGATAGGCCTAAATATGTTGTAATTTATTTCAGTATTTTTCAGAACATTACAAGTAACATAATAACTGTGCTTAGCAGGAACTATTCCAGTAGCTTTCTCAGTACTAAATAATCTTTCGCCTCGCAAATAAAGTACTTGCGGTTCAGTTTTCGTATTTTCTATCCATCGAGTGATTTTAGAACGATTTTATACGTGGTTTCATTTCTGAAACTAGTTACTAAAATTAAAGAAAAATGAGCAATCGCATGGGATGCGTTTTATCGTTGTTTTGGCGGATTGTTGGCGTTAAGTAGTATTGTAAACATCTAATATTATATTTATGTATAGGTAATTATTTATAAAAATGTATTGGCCGGTGGAATGTTGGTAAAATGCCCCTGAAGACACGTCAACCTCTTCCACCATATCAGGGGTCACTCTTTTCTGGGGGGGAAGGAGGCTTCCACAGGCTTAGTTCATACAGACCAGTGGTACGGAGAAAACCCTCAGTTAGAAAATGGGATCAATAGATCAATATTCTTATTATTAATAGAATTATTATTTATTAATAGAAAATGCGCACAATGTGCAAAAATTTACATGGAAGAACAGAATTTTGTCAAAGATTCTGTTCTAAATACACAGTACATAGCATGATACCTATCGCAATGTAGGTTACATCTTTCACACATACATGTTTGTCCGGGTTCGTGAAATCGTTTGTTCGCGCATATCTTGTAGTGGAACCCATGAGTAGCAAACCTTGTTATAATATGTCTGAGGTTAAAGTTAGCTTGCTTCCAATCATTGGTTGTCATAGCATCAGTGGAATGAAACTCACTCCATATTTCAGATCTTTTTCGTTGTCTGTCTTTAATTAATTTTTCATAGTTCACGGTAGAAAGCAAACCGTGAATTATCCTTAAATCTTCTATGAAGAAAGTTTCTCTGGTAAGTTCGTATGAGAGTCTTGAAAGGGTATATTTTGATAGGCCTAAAACAGCTTTCAAAAACCGAGCTTTCACTTTTTCCACTGTAGCAAGATCATGGAAGGATAATTTGGGCCATATGATTTCGATGCCATATGTTAGGCTGGATACAATTTTGGCATAAAAAAGCTTCATGGCAGTTTCTAGTGAGAGCTGTTGTAAGTTTTGTATGTCATGAATACCTTTTATTGCTGTTGTTGATCTATCTTTTATATGGATTCTGAAGGATTTGATTGTTGTTTGAAGAGTAATGCCTAAGTATTTAAATGTGTTGATTATTTCTAATGGGTTGTTCTTATGAAATATTTTATCATTTGCTGCTAAATTTCCCCCTTTTCTGAAGATCATTTGTACTGTTTTCTTATCATTGATTTTGAATTTATTATAATTTGCCCAGGGAACTATGCTGTCCAATCCTTTTTAAAGATCTTCCTTGTTGTTTGAGGCCAGGACCATGTCATCTGCATACATATACAGAGATAAATTTGATATGTCCTTAATTGAATTGACAATGTCAGAGGTTGCAATGTTAAACATCAGTGGGCTGATGGGATCTCCCTGTAAGACTCCATTTGTTTGAATAATCTCAGACGAAATTGATGTGGAGTCATTAATAGTTATATAGTTGAATGCCAGTATATTTCTTAATAATTTAACTAGTGGGTGTACTTCCCAAGAATTTTTTCGAGTTTCTGAATTAGTAGTTGTCTGTCTAGTAGATCAAAAGCTTTTGTATAATCAATAAATACACAGTAGAGCTTCCCTTTCGGATGTCTCAAAGATTTTTCTATATCATCAATCAGGTTTTTTATTGCGTGTAGTGTGCTTCTGCCTCTACGGAAACCAAATTTCTCCTCAGGCAAATTGTTGTCTGTTTCTACAGTTAATTTATTCGTCAATAACTTGGTAAATATTTTTAATATATTAAAAATATTATTTTCCAATGCGACACCCCTGTACGAATTCGGATCTTCTGAATTACCTTTGCCTTTATATAATACTTTGATTGTCGATTTCCTCCAACTATTGGGGATGTTTCCAAGTTCAACGCATTTATTTAATAATTTTGTCCAGATGTCCGAGAATAGATCTACTGTTTGTTTTATATGTTCGTTAAATATGTGGTCAGGAACTGCAGATTTTTTGCTTTTGACAGATTTAATAACTTGTTCCACTTCAGCACTGGTAAAAACTTGTGAATTAATGTTTTCACTATTATTAGAATCTAAATTGAAGACCAGATGGACACCAGAAATGTTTAGAATTTTGGAGAAGTGGGATTCCCAAGTCTGCATGTCTATGTTACTAACATGTTGTGATTTTCTTTTTCTCAGTGCTATAAATGGATCTCTTTTTGCTTCCTCTGCAAGTTCTCTAGCTTTAGCTTCTAAATGGTTTAACTTTTTCTTTTGTATGAGGTCTTTGTATTTCCTCCTAGCCAGAGAGTATTTTAAGAGATCTTCTTGTTGATTAGTTTCTCTTGCGATCCTTAAGAAATGTAAAGTTCGTTGTCTTTCTTGATAGCATATAGAATCAAACCATATTTTGGATTTCCTCCCTTTATATGGAATAACTGCGTTTAGAATGATATTTTCCAGTGTCTTAGCCACTGCGTCTAGTTCATTATTTCTCAAGTGATGTTCGATAGTACTTACTTGATCAAAGGTTGCAGCGAGCTTCGTTTCATCTAGTTTTCTTGTACCAGAATGATGTGGCTGGGTAGTTTCTTTCGCAGAAGATAAGATTTCCACTTTTACTGATACTGGACAATGTTTTCTGAACGGGATAATTAATTTGAGAGTGGTTAAGTTGTAATCTAAGATTTTCATCCGTTGACCTCTGTAAAATATAAGGTCTATTGTACTGCATCCGTTTGATGCAAAATAGGTTTTATCTTCTGGCTTATTGATTAGCTTGAAACCTTCTTCATCCATTGTCTGCAAAAGAATCTCTAGTTCTGAATATCTATTCTGCAGTTGAAATCACCAGCTATTATTATACACTGACTGACAGAGCAAATGCAACACCAAGAAGGAGTGGTTCGAAAGGGATGAAAGTTGGGGAAAAAACAGAGACGGCACGGACGAATAATTGATGTTTATTTAAAACCGATATGCAGGTTACACAATGCGCACGGCATCGACTCAGTAGGATGTAGGAGCACCGCGAGCGGCGTTGCACGCAGAAACACGTCGAGGTACAGAGTCAATAAGAGTGCGGATAGTGTCCTGAGGGATGGTTCTCCATTTTATGTCAACCATTTGCCACAGTTGGTCGTCCGCACGAGGCTGGGGCAGAGTTTGCAGACGGCGTCCAATGAGATCCCACACGTGTTCGATTGGTGAGAGATCCGGAGAGTACGCTGGCCACGGAAGCATCTGTACACCTCGTAGAGCCTGTTGGGAGATGCGAGCAGTGTGTGGGCGGGCATTATCCTGCTGAAACAGAGCATTGGGCAGCCCCTGAAGGTACGGGAGTGCCACCGGCCGCAGCACATGCTGCACGTAGCGGTGGGCATTAAACGTGCCTTGAATACGCACTAGAGGTGACGTGGAATCATACGCAATAGCGCCCCAAACCATGATGCCGCGTTGTCTAGCGGTAGGGCGCTCCACAGTTACTGCCGGATTTGACCTTTCTCCACGCCGACGCCACACTCGTCTGCGGTGACTATCACTGACAGAACAGAAGCGTGACTCATCGGAGAACACGACGTTCCGCCATTCCCTCATCCAAGTCGCTCTAGCCCGGCACCATGCCAGGCGTGCACGTCTATGCTGTGGAGTCAATGGTAGTCTTCTGAGCGGACGCCACGCCGGGAGTGCAGGCCTCCTTCAACCAATCGACGGGAAATTGTTTTGGTCGATATTGGAACAGCCAGGGTGTCTTGCACATGCTGAAGAATGGCGGTTGACGTGGCGTGCGGGGCTGCCACCGCTTGGCGGCGGATGCGCCGATCCTCGCGTGCTGACGTCACTCGGGCTGCGCCTGGACCCCTCGCACGTGCCACATGTCCCTGCGCCAACCATCTTCGCCACAGGCGCTGCACCGTGGACACATCCCTATGGGTATCGGCTGCGATTTGACGAAGCGACCAACCTGCCCTTCTCAGCCCGATCGCCATACCCCTCGTAAAGTCGTCTGTCTGCTGGAAATGCCTCCGTTGACGGCGGCCTGGCATTCTTAGCTATACACGTGTCCTGTGGCACACGACAACACGTTCTACAGTGACTGTCGGCTGAGAAATCACGGTACGAAGTAGGCCATTCGCCAACGCCGTGTCCCATTTATCGTTCGCTACGTGCGCAGCACAGCGGCGCATTTCACATCATGAGCATACCTCAGTGACGTCAGTCTACCCTGCAATTGGCATAAAGTTCTGACCACTCCTTCTTGGTGTTGCATTTGCTCTGTCAGTCAGTGTATTTCTTGATGTATCAATTTTTGTTGTTATTTCCATTATAGTTTCTATAACGTCTTCTATGGGAGTATCGGGTGGCAGGTACAGGCCTGCTATTGTAATCAGATCCGAACGTATTATTATAATATTTTCATCATTGAAAACTTCTCGAATTTTTCCGAAACGTGGTTTGTAATAGCAGGAGACACCACCTGACGGTCTGCCTATTTCTCTTTGTTTTGCAAGTGCATGAGATGCATAGAATCCTTGAACACCCATGTCGTCTGTTAAGAAGGTCTCCGTAAAAATTAGTACATCTTGTCTTGTTAATGAGTCGTCAGGTATCAATTTGAGGAGATTTTTTAGACCTTTGACATTCCACAAAAGTAGATTAAAAATCAAAGCGTACCCCTGTTGAGCGTCGAAATCTATACCGCCTTACAAGGACGCCTCTGGGCCAGAATTCCGCCTTTTCACCATTTGCAAGATCTGTAAATAATATTCCTATGCGGAATGTCTTATGATAACTTTTAGTTTGCAATTCTTCACATTCAACTACAGTGGTAATTCCTTGTTTGTGTACATGTCGTTCTATTTTCTCTTTAGTTGTATCATGATGTACCTTGCCGACATATAGCCAAGCATGTTTAGCTCCAGCCTGAAGTTCCCCTTCGGTTGATTGCATTGTGCCTATTGTTGCCTTGGGTATCGCGGGATCTCATTTCTTCTCAATGCTTCTGTATAGTCTCTTCTTTCTCCCGTTTTTCTGTTTAAATCTTGATGAGCAGATGTAGTAGTATCTTGTTTAGAGCTCTGAAGGTCATGATTTTGTGTGACGTTAGTTATTTGTTGGATAGGAATTGTAGGAATTGTAGGAGCTGGCCTTTTAGGCCCTTCGTTTATAACTGTTGATGGTAGTAAAACTGTATACATATTTTCATTATATACAGTACAAAATATTTACATCTAGATATTTACTTCGTTGTTTTACATTACTTTAAAATCCAACAACTTTCTTATCTTTTTTCACACTTTTCCTTTGTTCATTAGGAGTTCGTTTTCACCTCTTGTAAGAATTCATGTTAAGTTTATGTTTTTCATCCTTATGAACGTTCTGGTTTAACAAAACATAAAACATCAAAATCTTTAAAATCAGGATTTTTTTATGTTTTCCTTTTAACAACCTAAAAACTCGTGGATATTTCTTAATGTAGTTTCCATTTCAATAATAGAATTAATGCATTCATCCGTGGTACCCTTTTAAAATGGTTTCTAGCCAATTTCTAGGTGAAGGATAAATATTCACGGTTTGTATGGCTTTCTGGGGGTAATTTTTCTGCGCCCTATAAGCTACATAACCAGCAATCATTTCTAGTAGCTCGCTCTTCTCTCTAACTACTTCGACAGACACGTTTGCATTATTTTCATCCTGAAAATGTTCCAGAAGTCCATTGACTGCTGAAGTGAAATCATCATCATCATCATCCACATTACAATTTTTGTCACAAGCTTCTCCATTTCAGTTGGACACTGCTTGGCAATGTTCGTCATTATCAAGTATGAAGTTTTGAGGTACCGGTACCTCATCTTGCGCAGGCAAAATGTCTGCGCTCAGAAATTGGACATTTTTCATCTGGACAGTTTTTGCTGTTTACTACTCCACCTGCATTCCGGCTTAATATTAAAGATTTAATTCGCTGCGATACAATGGTAGAGAGAGGATGATCATAAAAGCTACCAAGTCCTTGGGTCTGGGAAAAGTAGCTCTCAATTATGTCCTGGTTACACTTGGCCGCCATTACCTAAGTATAGCCTTCTGATTTTAAATCTTTAAATAGACCACGAAGGCTATTTATAGACATTAGAAAACCTTTTTGAAAAAAAAAAAGGAGTGTGTTTCTACAAATTATTCTCATGGCGAAAATTAATTCGATTAATTTGTCAAGAGCATGATTTTGTTGCTCTATACAATTCCCATAGGCACTTTTTAAGCTGTTTGTTCCACACATGGGGACAAGGGCGTCAAATACATTATTAATTGTCATTACAGTCTCTCCTACATAGCTGAGCTCTAGGAAGACGTTATGACGTGATAACAGTTCAGCGGCTTTCCGTACATTTTGCAGCTCCGTTCCAGTCATAAGAATATGCTTCATTGAAAGCTTATGCGCATATTGTAGATCTTCGCCGTCACTTCGTACTTCAATTAATTTTTTAAATGCTTCTTTTGTAACACATTGGCCACTTTCGAGTTGATATCCTTCCTGAGTACATCTCTTTCAAAATTTGTAAAAAGAGTTGTGTTTTTAAGATATTAATGCTCAACTCAATGAATCCAGGAGAAATAGAAAACTGACTTAGCCGTCATTTCATTGTAACTTCGCTAAGAAGAGGGTAATTAATCACGTCTCTAACAAAACACCGTTAGGTGATCGCCTAAGCAATGTCCTCACAATCAGATGACCTTTTACTAAAGCTTGCTGTTGACTTTTAGAAAAATTACCTTCAAAAACTTGAACATTATTTTTTAATTTTATTATCACGGTATTAGCTACACTTAGATGGTCCTGAAAGTACTTATTTTGCTGTTTTAAGTCACACTTTTCTAGATTAATTAACTCCAATTCTGCAATCACTTCAGCAATTTGCTGATCACAGAAACATTGATGTTAGCAGAGAGGCAGAGCGGGTTCTAAAACACCTTGTTAGCATTTTTGTGCTGAGTCAGCACACGATGTCATTGACCTCTAGTAGTATACCTGTGCGGGTTCCGATCCCCGAGGTCATTGACCCCTAGTATAGTAGCAGAGCAATGCCTATTAGCCGTTGCCTACGTTATAATACAAGGCCTGGAAATAGAGCCCGTAAAACGCTATGGAAGTGGTTACACTGAAGTTCAATGCCGGACCGCTAGGATTGCTTTCTTGCCCCCTGTCTACCAGGTTCGCGCCTTTAAACGTGTTCATTAACTGAGTTGGTTGTGAATGTATTATGTATTCGTCTGATGTTAAGCATTCGCAGTTCCAGTCATGGTTTATTCACGAGAAATTAAAGGTAGTGGAATTTCGTTTCACAAGTTTCCAGTGAATGTTCAATGTTCGAATCATTATGCAGAGGAAGTACGCATGAGATACGAATTCAAGCTGTTCGAAGTAGGCCTCTGTTCCTAAGTTTTGATCCGAGTTACGTCATAAGAATCGGGCGATCCCAAAATTTGTCACTGGACTCTTTTGTAACCAATGCTACCGTGACCGGCGATCATTTGAGAGGCATCTTCTAACTCAGAAATCTTAAATTAGGAAACCAACGTGGAGAATAATTTGCCCAACAAATTTGGCGAAAATGAATGTAGCAAGAGTTAAAAATATTGTATTTTCCCCTGAAAAAATCTCTGGTTAGAAAAGTATGGAGGTGGTTTGTCCCGAGAGCATTAAATACAGTTTAAAATAAGCCATTTGTTTTATGGAACATTTTATGAAATTGTTCGATGCGCATCACCTCACATGGGGCATATTCCAGGAACGAGAACAAACGAGCATCTTTTAACCGGGTGAGTTGGTCGTACGGTTAGGGGCGCGTGGCTGTAAGCTTGGATCGGGGAGATAGTGGGTTCGAATCCCACTGTCGGCAGCCCTGAAGATGGTTTTCCGTGGTTTCCCATTTTGACACCAGGCAAATGCTGGGGGCTGTACCTTAATTAAGGCCACGGCCGCTTCCTTCCAACTCCTAGGCCTTTCCTATCCCATCGTCGCCACAATACCTATCTGTGTCGGTACGACGTAAAGCCACCAGCAAAAAAAAAGCATCTTTTAGTACTGAAGATGAACGCCTCAGTTGGTTAATTAATGATTTCCTGTCATATATTAAGAAACTTCAAATGCATTCAAAGAATGTAAAAAAGGTTCACGAGAGAAATGTATCAGGCATAGATCTTGATTACCCAATCCACTGTCGCCTGCGTAAAATACCTCATAAGTATACATGTGCATTATGCATTGACGAGAAACCTAACGAGCTATGACATCGAGCTCTTCTTCAGCTAAGACGCCAAGCGGAATAAAACGACATTATGATTCGTGTGGCAAAAGAAAAAACAGACTGTAAAGGCTGTTTAGAACATATCTCTTCTCCAGCTACTCAAATTTCAACATTGTGTCTTATTCGTTTTCAAGATCGAGGTGCCCTCAGATACCGAAAATCATCGTCTGTGGCATTTCTGCACTGAACGACGGAATTTGTCACCTCCGCTACGCAGTACTTGCCCCGAAGAGAGTTACTTAAAGGTCTACGTATATTTTTTCGAAAGACATGTTCAACAGTGAAATTAAGTGTGGAAAGTGTAAAGGCGACAAACCACCTCTTTTTCTACTATGAAAATTTCTGAGACCTCTGTTTGACAATATTGCTTTGAGCCACTCAAGTAGAAGAGAGAAAGTTTTGAAACTTGATAAGAAGCCCCTCAAAAGGAAAGTTTTGAAACTTAAATATCCAAGCCAATGCAGCACCGCTATATAAATAAAGTACTGTCAATACTCGCAAAAACATTCAGTTCTTTTTATTTAGGATATAATTTACTTATTGACATATACGGCCGTGCGAATACAAGGGGGCAAGAACGCGATCCTAGCGTCTGAATGGTGAACTAGGAAGCAACCCGTTTCCACGAGTGCATTTCAAGGCCTTGTATTATAGCGTAGGCAACGCTATTAGCGTATTTTGCATAAGAGAGCTAGCTTAACATCACAGACCCCATCTTGGAGGGACCTAACCTCATTTTACGGCCATTTGCCCTTCTCGGCGCGGATTTTGCATATGAGAGCAATCCTAACCTCACAGTCGCCATCTTGCAGGGGCATAACCTGACTTTTACGGGCAGGTGCCCTTCCCGACGGCAACAGTCGCCTTCCTGGCGAGGCCTAACCTCACTTTAACGGCTAGATGCCCTTCTCGACGCCATCCTGAGTAGTAGGGCAATGTGGCTCCTCACGACGCCATCTTGAGTAGTAGGCAATGAGGATTCGCGTAAGAGAGCCAGAATAACGTCATGAAAAGGCCTAACCTCACTTTTAAGGCTAGATGCCCTTCCCAACGCCATTTTGTGTAGTAGTGCAATGGGATTCTTGCGACGCCATCTTGAGTAGTAGGGCAATGGGGGCTTCGCATAAGAGAACATGTCTAACCTCATGGATGGGGCCTAACTGCACAGGACGTAGTTTTACTGTCAGATGCCCTTCCCGACGCTATCTGAGTACTAGGGCAATGGGGATTCTCGTGACGCCATCTTGAGTAGTTGGTCATTGTGGATTCGCTTAAGAGAGCGAGCCTAACCTCATGGAGGGACCTAACCTCACTTTTACGGATAGATGCCCTTCCCGACGCCATTTTGTGCAGTAGAGCAATGATGATTCCCGGATTTTGCCGACGTCATATTGAGCAGTCGGGCAATGGGATTCGCATAAGAGAGCACACCTAACATCATGGTGGGGCCTAACTACACAGGGCCTAGTTTCACGGACAGATGCCCTTCCCGACGCAGGATTAATTAAGCAAATATAAACGTTCTATCTCATTTGAAGATGTTAGGCATGCTTGAGGTATTAAGAGCCTATAGCTAGTTTATTGGTCTTCTAGGATTGAATATTAAACTTTCTAAACCTCTGTTATCTATAGAAAGAGTGGAGATTGTTTATCGCTATCTGTTCCCTCTAAATTTAAAAGTTGAAACAAGAAGTATGTTGCTGTAACCCTCGATTCACAAAAGAACTCATTTAAACTGTCACAAGTAATCGTAAATTTCAGTTATTCTTGTAAAACGATTTTAACGTTTTGAAATCCAATTCATATTTTGTTAATGCCGCCAAGTACAATTCGAAATATTAAGCAGAAATTTTGTAATATACCTATCCAGTTGAAGTTTTAAGGCCGTGTCAGAATAGTTTAGTTGTATTCAGCTTTGCTATTTGGTAACTCTAATAACATGGCACTTTCAATCTTCCTAGAAAAAATAGCAAATGTTTTTATCTGCACCTCTGAATGTTACGCGCCATTTCATAACAATAGTGATCGAGTACTTTTAGAATGATTGGTAACAACACCGAATGAGAAAAAGGAGGGTACAACTATATCACAAGCCATGGTACAGTTTTACGTGGGATCCGAAGCACTGGGTCGTAACTTACCGTTCGGACAATCTCATTCGCTTTGACCAGACTTTAATCCAAAGCTGCCTTACAACAAGCTACGACGAAGTAATTTCGCTACTTCATTGACGCAGACACGTTCTTATTATGTCCTTGACGACTCAAACAAATAAGATATTTCAACAAGATCAGAACCCTGATTTGCACAATAAAGAATAAACACCTTTGATCTCGGAAACAAAAAGGAAAAGAAAGAAAAGAGACATGTTGGAATGAACAAGCAGAAGAAGCCCAGCCTGTGTGATAAATGGAAGGAGGGAGGCCGATGCAGCAGACTGCTCTGAATTCTTTTTACTGTAGACCCCTCTTATTACAAGACAGGAACGTCGTGGATTTATTTCACCCCCCTTCACAGACGAGTTTCTTTTGCCTCTATGGAGGAAAAGAAGCACCGTTCATTTCCTTAGGATGGTTGTGAAGGGGAATGTAGTGCATTTTTACAACCTCTATCCTAGGAGGAGTCATTTAGACCTTCTATTTTGATGATAAAGAGTAAAATGAACGTTAATCATTATTATGATTGGTGAATTCGATTGTTTTTGTTGTACCTCTTGGACGTAACTTTGAGTGTGGTCAGATGATCACTTCCTTCTCACTCCTCACTGCAGTCAGTAGCTGAGCGTTGAACAAGAGAGTCCATGGCTTCTCCATCATTATCACTTTATATCCTGATCGATGTCTGCTGGGCAGCTCGAGGATATAGCTCATGTCTTACAATGTTTCTAGTACAGTCCAAGACCAACTACAACGCTCAGACCACAATACAGAAAAAACATGAATGACGTATCGGGCCAAAGCTGATGTAGTGAGCAGTAACCTAATAGTCGTGAGAATTGTGTACTACGAAAATACGTATTTATCAAAGGTTTTTCAAAAACCGTAATATTTGATACGTAAAAGAATAATGGTAATTTCCTGTGCACTTTATCTAGGAGAGTAACATGCATCGAAAGGATGTTTAAGGCATTACACCAGACATCAAGTTACCAACACCTAACAAAGTTCACTTTATTTTAAACATGAATACGGACTAAACAAAAATCCGACACAACACCAAACAAATAAAAAAAATAGTATTTCTGTTCTTAACATTATGACAGAAAGTCCATTAGTCCAGCATGCATCCTTCACTAAAATATTGACGTTGGCGGAAAACGTCCAACAAACAATTCCTTTTGGTTTCCTGAAGTTTCTAGGCAATTTTTTTTGAGATCTTCTTTTTATCTGAGACCTTCGTATATTTGTTGATAAAAATATTGGCCAAAATTTTTACACACTTCTTTATAATTTTTGTCAAAGGAACAGCACATTGGCACACATTACTTGAATTTTATTATCGCGACTTTCAAAAGCTAACATAAGGCTAAACAAAGGTTTTTTTCAGAAAGTCACTCGGTTCAATACTGCTCTTTTCATGACTACTAAGAAGACTTACCAGAGTTTTTGCTCCATCTGACACACTTCAGGTCGCCTTATTCTTCCACCATAACATCAACTTAAATTTTTCTGACACTCAGTCAATATTTTTAAAACACACTTGCACTTCTAGGTCGCTCACCACTTTAATATCAATGAAGTATCAGTAGTATAAGTGTACAGTTGGGCGGCACCCGGTACCGGTGGCCCCCTGGACGAGGCCTGATCCGATGAATGACGTCACAGCGCGGTGCGGGCCCCTAGCTAAGAGCGCGCTCGTAACCTCGCATGACCTTATTCTGACTACGTGTCCAGGCTTAACCTTACAGACCTCGGGTTCGACTGCAGACCTAAGAGTATTAGTTTAACCTAACAGCCAACGTGATTATGACTAACAGGGCAAGCTTAACCTATCAGGCATGACGTGTCTAGACTTAACCTCGCAGACCCGGGTTCGACCCCAGACCTAAGGGCGTTAACCTTACATACCTTGTTCGATGCCTAGGCTAACAGCATAACAGTGTAGGATTAACCTTACGTGATATTAATAGCTAAAAGTGCAGGCATAGCCTTACGCTGACCAGGCGTTAACCTAACCGATTGCCCTTCCCTACACCTAGGCTAAAAATCCAGTCTTAACGTTACGCTGACCACGCGTTAATCTAACTTAACCTCCCAGGACTTGGAGCTGAACTTGAAACAAGATGGCGGCTATAAGGCTTAATACGTATTCTTTATTCATAGGGGCGTAACATTGGAAAGCGACTTAAGGTAGATTGGAGCTGAACTTGGAACAAGATGGCAACTATAAGGCTTAATACGTATTCTTTATTCATAGGACCGTAACATTGAAAAGCGACTTAAGGGAGCTTGGGGCTGAACTTGGAACAAGATGGTGGCTATAAGACTTAGGTACATATGCTTTATTCATAGGGGCGTAACACTGGAAAGCGACTTAAGGAAGCATGGAGCTGAACTTTGAACAAGATGACGGCTATAAGGCTCAATACGTATGCTTTATTCACGTCGCGTTAACCTTCATATGGTTAGCGTACCGGGCCGATGACCTAGATGTTAGGCCCCTTTAAACAACAAGCATTATCATCTTTATCATCATATCATCACAAATCTTAGCGTACAGTGCAATATCATCTGCGTATTGAGTTATACACACGTGCGATAAGATGGGAAGATCGTTCACCATGAGACTGTATAGCACCGGTGAAAGAGTACTTACCTTGGGGTACTCCCGCTTCAATTCCGCGAGTAGAGGAGCGCTCTTCATGTATGCTCACGGATAAATCTGCTCAGAAAGTTGGCTACCATCCGAGTCACATATGGCTCAACATGGGCATTGCAATGCATTTTATGTAATAATAGTGAGTGCCACACTTTATCAAATGCATGTTTGATGTCCATAAATATTGCCGGAACCGGCTGCCTGTGGCCAGTAGCAGTGGTAATGTCAAAAACCAAGCGCAATAACTGTAGACGGGCATAACGCTTGTATCTGAACCCAGACTGCTCAGGTTCGATGATATCATGGCTAGTAAGGTGTCGATTTAGGCGTTTAAGAAGGCATCTCTCAAAAATGTTTGAAATGTGGGACAGCGGTGAGATGGGTCTGTAATTTTGCGGGAAAAGATAGTCTTTTCCGGGTTTGGGGAACATTATGGTCTTTGCAGTTTTCCATTCCCTAGGAAAGTACCCAATGGAAAAGGATTGAATATATCAGCCAAATATTTCAATACACTGCAGAGCAGATGCTTTAAATGCGTTGTCTATACGCTGTCAGACCCAGCCGCTTTGCCCTCCCTGAGTTTTTGACTCGCCTAATTTCCATAAGAGAAATTTTATCATAGTCATACGTAAGACTTGTCCATTGTCTTCCAAGTCTCGAAACGTTTCGCAGAATATCGTCGTGAATGGTCACAACTTCATCGTACGCAGTGCTATTGGCTGTAAATTGACCTTCTAATGTGGCTGTGAAAGCTTCGGCTTTTCCAGACGGGATAAAGTAAGCCCCATCTGCCGTGAATTCCGCCTTTGGATAATTTACGACGTGTAAGAGAGCGAATGACACGTCAAAACTCATTTTCGCTCTTTTCTAAAGTCGCAGTTAGCGACTCCCATCTTTCAATTTTACGTTCAAGTAGTCTTTCCTGAACGCGTTTCTTTATTTAGTTCTTTGAACTCAGTTTTATCAGCAGGATTACGAAATCTCTACCAGCGCTTCCTGACAATGTATTTAAATTTAATCAAATCCTGGAGAAAGTCTGGAGTCCGTGCGTGATTGTTTGGCAACTGGTTTTGAACCTCAGTTCCGTGGATGCATTGTCATCTAGAAAAGGAAAATCCACAGTCTGTTTCCAGTCATTCGATCGGGTCAGGAATGGAATGAATGAAGCCCTCATCTAACGGCGAGGATAGGAATTGTGCCGGCTGCCGAAGCCTGTCACACTCCTCTGGGGCAATGATTGATGACTGACAGATGAAGTGAAATGATACTGGAGAGTGTTCCTGGAATGAATGATGACAGAGAAAACTGGAGTTCCCGGAGAAAAACCTGTCCCACCCCCGCTTTGTCCAGCACAAATCTCACATGGAGTGACCGGGATTTGAACCACGGAACCCAACAGTGAGAGGCCGGCGCGCTGCCGCCTGAGCCACGGAGACTCCATTGTAGTCTAGGCGAGTCGTAATTAAAAATACGTCCAACACTAAGCAAAGATGTTTTCCTGATCTTGCTGGTACTCGCTATTTACAGTCACCGTATTTTGAATAAAATGCATAATAGCAAAGTCTATTTAGTCTTTAGTTTCAGAAATGAGCCTGGTATTTTTTTTTATTTTTTTTATTTTTTTTTTTATTTTTTGTAAATATGCCGATTATATTTACGAACATCTACATCAGGTCTGACGAAAGGCATAGGTGCTCTCTGAATGGTCCACGCAATATTGAATACGATGGGTTGATGATTTGAATTTAGAACTCTGTGAACGTTAACCTCAATTGCGTTATAATAATGTTTACACAGAACTACGTCCAATATGTCCGGCTTACCCCCTGATGACCACGGACAGTATGCGGGCACATCAGAAATGTGAATCAGAGCATTGTTTTCTCGTAGAAAGATCGGAGTAGTAACCCTAAATTTGAAGTCTATGTGCTTTGTGTTGAGTTTGTCGGCTACTATTATCGGAACTCTATTTTGTTGATCTAGTAAAATGTTTAAGTCTGCTGGTTGCAGAGGACTCTTAGGTCTTGAGTAAACGGAATATATAAGGTAGCGGAGGTGGTTCAGCTTTACCTCTACACCTACACATTCCACGGTCATGTTAGTGAGGAGGTGGGGGGGGGGGGGGGAAGTAGCACGTGATGTACTTTCGATTTAATACACACGGCTACTCCCTCTCCTTTCGTCTATCGGTCAAGTGATGGTGTTTATTGTTTTACGAGGAAGTACAACTAGGCAACCATCCTCTATTTAACACTAATCTGAGAGACAAAATGGAAGGGATCCGACACTTCGAAAAATGAAGGTATCGGCAAATGAAAACAAGGGACACGAAGGGCCTGAAAATGAAAGCTCCATGGACCTCCATAAGTAATACCGTCGGAGTCGGAAAAGAACAAGTGTTGACCAAGGGTGGTCGGATTGGATAGATGAAAGTGAGGAGCTGGGCACAAGTAAGTGTAAGCAATGCTAGGACTCAGCTGAGGGCCCCGTGGTCACTAACCAAGGGCGCTCCCTAGTCAAGAGCCCCTGGGGCCCTTTTAGTAGCCTCTTACGACAGGCAGGGGATTACGTGTGTTTTATTCTACCGCCCCCACCCACAGGGAGAGGAGTAAATCGGTCAAATCGGTAGATCATTTTATTACGTATTTTAAAAACATGTGTGATTTAAGAAAGGTTTTTCGATAACAACAGTATGTCGATATCGTTGTCAGACACAAAAGCCTCGAGCTCGAGTTTTTGTCCCGTAACACCTTCAAAATTATAAGTACATATGAGTCCATAGTCTGGTGGCCGCTTAATCTGATCAATAATAGCTCATAAAGGCGTTTATTAGTACTTCAATATATTTTACTGAATACATTCGTACACTGCCTTAACTTATTAACACCGAGCTCGATAGCTGCAGTCGCTTAATTGCGGCCAGTATCCAGTATTCGGGAGATAGTAGGTTCGAATCCTACTGTCGGCAGCCCTGAAGATGGTTTTCCGTGGTTTCCCATTTTCACACCAGGCAAATGCTGGGGCTGTACCTTAATTAAGGCCACGGCCGCTTCCTTCCAACTCCTAGCCCTTTCCTGTCCATCGTCGCCGTAAGACCTATCTGTGTCGGTGCGACGTAAAACAAAAAAAAACTTATTAGCTGTATTTCTTAAAATGGAAACTAGCCTGGGGAGGTTAATTTCCCGGAGAAGGGATAGAATTTTTCTTATACCGGAAAGGTCACTTGTATTTTCCTGGAACGGCAAAGGTAGGAGGGGGTGGTGGTGGTGATTATTGTTTTAAGAGAAAGTACAACTAGGCAACCATCCTCTACATAACACTAATAAGAGAGAGAAAAAGTGGACGGGATCCGACACTTCGAAATATGAATGCATCGGCAAAAGAAACACAAGGGGCACGGAGGGCGTGAAAATGGGACTCCCCCAGCCTTGCAACCTAATAGTGTAGGGGTCGGAATAAACAAGAGTTGACCAATGGAGGTCAGATAGGAGAGATGAAAGTGAAGAGCCTAGCACAAGTAGAAGCAATGCCATGTTTATTTGAAGGTGGCCGGGTTGAGTGGCTGGCCTTTCGACCTCAACTTGGCAGGTTCCGGTGGTATTTGAGGATGCTCAAATACGTCTGCCTCATGTCGGTAGATTTACTGGCACGTAAAATACTCCTGCGGGACTACATTCCGGCACCTCGGCGTCTCCGGAAACCGTAAAAGTAGTTAGTGGGACGTAAAGCCAATAACATTATTATTATTATTATTATTATTATTATTATTATTATTATTATTATTATTATTATTATTATTATTATTATTATTATTATTATTATTCTTTGATGCCTTTGCTGGCAGGACCTAGTGTTTACAGTGCACTATGTCTTCTGGTATAGGCTAGAGCAATTTTGTTACTTTCATTGATCTGTCTCTGTCTTATCCTTGGCTTTGACAATATGAAAGTGACTGAGGTATGAGCGATGCTAGTAATGCCATTCCTTATGCAGCCAGTCCCTGCTATGAATGGTGTGAAAATGTTGCTCATAGGGCTGGTTGGTGCACGCATTTCAGTGGGCTTGGCAGACTGATATGTAATAGCAACTTCCGGCTCGGTGAGGAAAGCAACGGGAAACTACCTCACTCCTCATTTCCCTAGTACACCTCTTCAGTGATGCCTAGGCCATCTATGACAGCTGATGACGGAGCTGTTGAAGAACCAACCAGCCTTAGGGCTGAAGACTCAACATACATACACATTATTCTGTGTTCGTATCGGCCTACTAAGGACCTCTTCTCTGGGCTTTGATCTTTGCCCTCGCTCCTTCATTCGTTGCCGGTGTTGCTCTTTTCTTTCCTCCGTCCATGTCTTTCCCGTCCTCATCTTTGGCCTTTCTTGAAAACCCTGGTGGTCTTTTAGTTTCCTCCTGAGTGGGTTGCGTTCTTGTACTGTATATTTTCATAAGTGATCCCCACCTACTGTAGGTCTCTTTCCACCTCCTTGAACAAAGTTGGCTGGGTCTTCTTATCTTTAAAATAGGTAAAGATCTGGTTCGATAATCGTGTGGGTTTCAATCTTAGCAAGTAGCCATAAAATGCAATTCTCCTTCTCCGCATGACATCAGAGATCTTCTGGACATGAGTATACAGCTCAGAGTTATGTCGACGTCCATATTCATCTTTGTCTTTAAATGGGCCAAGAATTTTCCTTAAGATCTTTCCCTCTTTAATTTCCAATTTTTCTATCACGCCTTTCTTGTTCATAGCAAGGCATTCCGCTGCATACCAAGCCTCTGGTTTTACGACAGTGCAGTAATGTCTGAGTTTGCGTTCAAGGATATGGACTTTTTGTTGTAAACATCTTTTTTTTTTTTTTTTTTTTTTGCTAGGGGCTTTACGTCGCACCGACACAGATAGGTCTTATGGCGACGATGGGATAGGAAAGGCCTAGGAGTGGGAAGGAAGCGGCCGTGGCCTTAATTAAGGTACTTTGCCTGGTGTGAAAATGGGAAACCACGGAAAACCATCTTCAGGGCTGCCGATAGTGGGATTCGAACCTACTATCTCCCGGATGCAAGCTCACAGCCGCGCACCTCTACGCGCACGGCCAACTCGCCCGGTATGTAAACATCTTTGGTCAGTTGATAAGCCATTTCCATTTTATTCATGCGTGACGCGAAAGCTTCTTTTTCAGAGATGTTTGGTTCTATCCACTCGCCAAGATATTTAAACTTATCCGTCCGTTTGATTGCCCCCTGGTTTACTTTAAGCTCTCTTGGTGTTGTCTTGATGTTAGTTATGAATTGCGTTTTCTCCAAATATATCTAGAGGCCTGATTTTTCCGCCTGTCGCTTAAGGTGATTAATTTGCTTTGTAGCCATGTCTAAAGAATTAGAGAAAATTGTTAGATCATCTGCAAAAGCTAAGCAATCAATTGAAAGTTTCATGTTCTTGTAACCCAATCTCACACCATTTTGGAGCCCATCGTTAATTTCTTTGCACCACTCATGGATGACTTTTTCAAGGACGCAATTGAAGAACAGGGGTGAGAGCCCATCTCCCTGCCTAACTCCTGTCTTTATCTTGAAAGAGTCTGAAATTTCTCCTCTGAACTTCACTCTCGAGGTTGTGTTAGCTAGGGTCTGTTCGATGATTGCCCTTGTTTTGTTATCCAAGCCAAATTCCTTTTGGACATGAATAAAAGTGGTTCTATCGGTAGAGTCGAAGAAGGTCACCACAAATTTCTTGTTCCTTAGTTTCAGATAAGTTTAAGATGATTTTGCAACCACATCAGAAATTATACTTCTTTAATATCAAAAACACTTACTCCAATATATCAGTATCAAAAAACCATCAAAGTAATTAAAGACAACTTGCTAAAACGTAGTCAATTAAGCAAACAGGATTTTTTTTTTGCTAGTGGTTTTACGTCGCACCAACACAGATAGGTCTTATGGCGACGATGGGATAGGAAAGGCCTAGGAGTTGAAAGGAAGCAGCCGTGGCCCTAATTAAGGTACAGCCCCAGCATTTGCCTGGTGTAAAAATGGGAAACCACGGAAAACCATCTTTAGGGCTGCCGACAGTGGGATCCGAACCCACTATCTCCCGGATGCAAGCTCACAGCCGCGCGCCTCTAACCGCACGGCGAACTCGCCCGGTGTACCTGCTTGTCTTACGTTGTTAGTCCCAACATGAAACACTACCACCTTCTCCTTTTCCTCCTCCTTCTCTTCTACTTTCCTGTCCGGCTCCATGGCTAAATGGTTAGCGTACTGGCCTTTGGTTACAGGGGTCCCGGATTCGATTCCCGGCAGGGTCGGTAATTTTAACCAACATTGGTTAATTTCCCTGGCACGGGGGCTGGGTGTATGTGTTGTTTTCATCATCATTTCGTCCTCATCACGACGCGCAGGTCGTCTACGGGCGTCAAATCGAAAGACCTGCACCTGGCGAGCCGGGTCCGTCCTGGGATCTCCCGGCACTAAAAGCCATACGCCATTTCATTTTTCCATTTCTACTTTCCTCAACATCTGCCTTAACCTAATTCTTGGATAATACTCTACCCTGGTACCTTTCCTCCACACACTTTCCCGACATGTCTGACAATGGAATCCTCCATGACCAGAGTCTCAACCCTACCGATCTCATTTGATCCTCTTCCCTCTTGGTCAATCCTTCCTGACAGCTGCAGAAGCTACTTTCTCCTCCCTTTTCTCCATTCCATGACCCTGTTCCACCTGTCTTTTCCTATCCATTACTCTAGATTTCCCTTTCCTATATATTCCCTTTCTCCTGCTTCCACACTTCTCAGAAACAGTTCCCTGTTCCTCATCTTCCCTCGATTGTTCTACCTGCAGTGACTTAGCTTAATGTCACACTTGGCTAGTACATGATTGTAGTCGCTGTCCACATCAGGCCCTGGGTAGCTGTGACTGGACTTAATTTGCTTTCGATATCGCTGTCTGACTAATATATAATCAATCTGATAACGTGCATTATCTCCATGCGCTTTCCATGTGTATCTTCTTCGGACGGATGCTTCAAAAAAATGTGTTTGTTATAACCATGTCATGTTATTCACTAAATTCTAATAGTCTCTGACCTCTTTTTTTTTCTCTTCCCTAGCGCTAATTTACCAACATATTTAAAGCTTTTATGTGAATCAACAGATGCATTAAAATCGCCCATCATTACCACAGTATCTTTATTTTCTACGAGATCTAACAAGCTTTCAATTTGCTCATAGACTATCTCTACCTCTTCGTCGGAACTGTTTGATGTTGGGCAGTATATCTGAATGATCACTAGATCAACTGGAGTGGTTTCCACTTTGATCATCATCAAACTGTCACTTACATGATATGTGTTGATCACATCATTGGACCATTTTCTTCGCAAGATAACAGCGACTCATTTTGTTCTCGACTTTTCACTTCCACTCTAAATTATTCTAAGTCCGTCTGAACAGTTCCTGACCACCTTGTTTCACATATTCCTAAAATGTCAAGTGCTGTTTCTTGCATTACTATTTTGATTTATTGTAGTTTTCCCATTCTTAGCAACGTTTTCACATTCCAAGTCCCTAAACCGAACTTATTAAGCACTTTCCTGCAATGATTTCGTTCGTTGACGACCTGTGAAGCCTTGCAGACATCCACTCTCCTGCCGGATCTTGGTTTCCGAAGCCCTGCTCATCTTGGGAATTTGCTTGTGCAGTGGTTTCCCGTTGTCTTCCGCACAGCAGTTTAACAGCCGCCCCTAACCTGGAGAACAGACGCTGCCCACAAGGTGCCCACTATGGGTCAGACGCTTGCAGTTAGGAATTCCAGTGGCATTTCCTCTACTGAGGGTTCATCGCCCCACTAAGAAGACTCCTCCACCCGAAGCCGCTGGTCCCCGCCGCTTGGCGTTGAGACACTGGTTGTACGGCCTTCTCAGTTACCGTAGCAGGATATACCTGGCCAGACAGCTAATAAAATACCTGAAAGTAAACAATCAAAGTGCCCGGGCTGCGCCAGGTAATATAGTTAGTATATTCAATACGGCAGCCAACAATGTCCGGGAAACCATCTTCAATGAAAGCTTTCATCCTGATTTCTTAGATAAATAACGTAAATAACTCAAAGCAGGCAGTAGGCCTTAGTGCAGTTTCATGTCATTTGATGAATATAAGTGCTATTAAAACAACGTGCGTGTTCTGACAGTTCGCAGCACGTAGCGCCGAGCAAAGGAGTGGGAGCGCGGTGTTGCCACGTGATCCAGCAGGAGTTACTAAATCGCAATCAACACCTCACGTTCTGCGCTAGGCTCTGCGAAAAATAATATCCATGTACGGGGATCACGAGAGAGTTAGAAAAACGTTTAATATCGTTGATGTTATTCCAAGGTGGATCAGCAGTAATTTTATCAGCTCAAATATCGTAAGACAAACTCCTCACTCCCCTTCCTCATAGGCATTTATCAGTCTATCTCCGGAAAATTGATTTTAATTTAAGGTGGAGTTCAGAAGCAGAACGGCACTTTGACAGGCCTGCTAAACATTCTAGGTTCAAATCCGGATGAGGATGAGGGAAATATCTAAGAGATTTTTGTACAAAGAGGAGAAATCGGTCGGACCCTGTCATAGGCAACGGCACAATTTAAGATTCCAGCTATAATTAGAATAAATTTGTGAGAGGTAAAAGTTCGTCTTTCACCTTGTCGTTTCGAGTGCCTTTAAACTTGCATATTTAGTCATGGGACCTCTTTATATTGAAATCCGAAGCAAAACAAAGAAAACCTTATATATTCTAACCATAGGTCGTGATTCTTAATTTCTAAAATCTCGCATGCTTTATCTAAAATTCCAAAAATCGAAGCCCGTCCACCTTAATGAGAAGGAAGCACAGAAGAAGAATCTATAATTAACATTTTCAGAAACAAAAAATAACAAACATTATCAAAATTTCGAAAGGTCCTGGAAACACTTCTTATATTTCAATTCAAATATTAACTTTTCAAGGTAATTTCGCCGACTTCATGCTAAAACTGGAAAATTTGCATTACCAGTTTTCGAGAAAAATGCGAAATTACATTTTATGAATATGATACTAATTATCAGAAAGCAGATTCCCGTACTGGTTACTCACCTTTAAAATTCACTTTGGAGAAGTTCATCACAGTAGAAAATTACTCACCTTCGCGGTGTGAGTAGAGCCACCCCCAGGTAGGAATCGCTTTCTTCACCTGCGGAGCTTGAGCTGGAACCGAGGGAGATGATCATTTCTTCCAAATAGTATTCCAAAACTCTTTTCTTTTTCTACTGCTTCTGCGTCAGTTCCCATGTGTGGTTCACCATAGATGCCCATTTTTCTGTAGTGACATTCTCAATACGCTCTCTGGTCAGTCTGGGCATGGTAAGGAGGCAGCCTGATCACCTGATGGCCATTCATTTTTGCTATTTCATCAATGATATAAACTGGCTTCGGTTTGTAAGTTGTCACAAGCTCCATTAGCTCTGACTTTGTAGTACAAGGTTCAATGGTAATGTGTCTGTTCCAAGACAAGACATTTCTTTCTACCCAAACCGGCATGTCAGGTTTTCTTGCCACCATTGTTGGGGCTCTGTCCGCTATTGCAGAATGGTATGGAGCATTATCTTTAACAATGGTGGACTTGGGAGGAATGTTCGAGGAGGGGAATTTTCAAATCATGCCGTGAAGGAAGCAGCGTTCATTTCTTCGCGGTAGTCCCCTGTTTTTCGCGACCGGAACAAGAGGAAACAACTTGAAACGAAGCATCGGGCAGTGCCAGCATGCAGGACAATTATCCTACCTCCCTTTCCTAACGGGGCTTTCATTGCGCCTTAACCCGTTGGTTAAGGTGTGGCCAGTATTTACAAATGTTTCATCAAGCCACCTAATGCTTTCGTAATCTGCATTCCTAACAGCTCTCTAGTAGCGACAGCGCCAAGCCACGATATCATGTCTCTCCATTAAAACAGTTCGGTTTGAGTATTTTTCAAAGTGAAATCCTAACTCATGATGGGAGATTTGAAGTGAAGAGGCACTGCCAAAAAAAATTTATCTTCTCTAAGACTCTTATGTAGTTTCCGTAGTGTTTGGTGTTCCTTTCTCTTGTGATAGGCATATATATGCCGTTGAATTGCTCTTTCCTGGAAACCATCCATACTGGTCACGCGTTTGCCTTAATGCCGGGTTTTGCCCGGTGTTGATAACCCGTCATGTGATGGTCCAGATACTTCCACTCCCTCTCTTTCCCCTTCACCTTCCTCTCAAGGCTTCTCTTTTTCTTTCCCTATTCTAATTACTGTAACTTGAGATATTTTTAATGCTGCTGCTATTCTTTCTACAACTTTGTTAACGTGTATCAGTGGGCCTCCATTTTCCTTTTCAGCCTCAAAATATTTTCGTAAGGCACACATCATATCGCGAGCTTGACCACGAATAACTAAGCCATGCCTTCCCATTACAGCTGACTTTTTTTTTTTTTTTTTTTTCGAGGTGAATTAATTCTTGGTCGCCCTCGTCGTTTAGCGGCGCCCTGAACGGGTTGCAACATTTTGAGTTCAGTAAATGACAATGTGTTAAAAATGACACTATACTACACAATACTAAAATTTACACTACACTAAAATGCCAGCCTTGATAACGATACACTTACTAACACGAACACGAACACAATAGCACTATAAATATATAGCTGATTTCAAAAACACACTATACAGAATGATATCACTCAAACAAGACACTGTTATATAGCCCAGCCACATGTGCTGCGGTATACTATATTGGCAACGTAGAACTCGGACCGACCACCTCTCACAAGCTTACGACAGAGGGGGTAGGAAAAGGGAGAGCGCGTGTCGAGCTGGGATTGGCTTAAACGGGAGGCGTGTACTGGTTGCCATAGTAACTGCCACCTCTTACTACCACATTGAGAGCTGTCAGAACACGCACGTTGTTTTAATAGCACTATAATGTTTCAACGTGTAACAAAATGCCAATCTCACTTCTCTGAATTAAAGGCATTTTGTCGAGAAACAAGCTTAGGAAATTTCATCTCGCTCGAATCATATCTCTACCACGAATATACCTACAACGAAACATCCACGATCAAAATTTGTTAAATGTGTCACAGTGGTAAGGGTTGCGTCTCGTGCTATAGATGGAGGTAGTATATCATCGCATAAGCCAGGAATGTAAATATGATTAATTATTAATTTCTCTCAAAGAAAGGTGGGTAGTCATGATCATATTGTTCTTGTAACCTGTATCAGTGTCAGCCTTGCTAACGTTCTCGTTTTCCCAGCGTCAATCAATCAATCAATCAATCAATCAATCAATCAATCAATCAATCAATCAATCAATCAATCAATCAATCAATCAATCAATCAATCAATCAATCAATCAATCAATATTGATCTGCATTCAGGGCAGTTGCCCAAATGGCAGATTCTTTATCTGTTGTTTTCCTAGCTTTTTCTTAAATGATTTCAATGACATTGGAAATTTATTGAACATCTCCCTTGGTAAGTTATTCCAATCCCTATCTCCCCTTCCTATAAATGAATATTTCCCCCAATTTGTCTTCTTGTATTCCAACTTTATCTTCACATTGTGATCTTTCCTACTTTTAAAGACGCCACTCAAATTTATTCGTCCACTAAAGTCATTCCACGTCATCTCTCCACTGAGAGCTCGGAACATACCACTCAGTCGAGCAGATCGTCTCCTTTCTCCCAGTTCTTCCCAGCTCAAACTGTGCATCATTTTTGTAACGCTATTCATTTGTCGGAAATCACCCAGAACAAATCGAGCTGCTTTTTTTTTTTGGATTTTCTTCCAGTTCTTGAATCAAGTAATCCTGGTGAGGGTCCCATACACTGGAACCATACGCTAGTTGGGGTCTTACCAGAGACTTATATGCCCTCTCCTTTACACCTTACTACAACCCCTAAATACCCTCATAACCATGTACAGAGATCTGTGCCCTTTATTAACAATCATATTTATGTGATTACCACAATGAAGGTGTTTTCTTATATTAACACCTAGGTACTTACAATGATCCCCAAAAGGAACTTTCACCCCATCAACGCAATAATTAAAACTTAGAGGACTTTTCCTATTTGTGAAACTCACAACCTGACTTTTAACCCCGTTTATCACCATGCCATTGCCTACTGTTCATCTCACAACCTTATCGAGGTCATTTTGCAGTTGCTCACAATCTTGTAACTTATTTATTACTCTAAAGAGAATAACATCATCCGCAAAAAGCCTTACCTCTGATTCCACTCCTTTACACAAATCATTTATATATATATATAAGAAAACATAAAGGTCTAATAATACTGCCTTTAGGAATTCCCCTCTTAATTATTACAGAGTCAGGTAAAGCTTCACCTACTCTAATTCTCTGAGATCTATTTTCTAGAAATATAGCAACCCATTCAGTCACTCTTTTGTCTAGTCCAATTCCACTCATTTTTGCCAGTAGTCTCCCATCCCGTGATCCACCCTATCAAATGCTTTAGACAGGTCAATCGCAATACAGTCCATTTGACCTCCAGAATCCAAAATATCTGATATATCTTGCTGGAATCCTACAAGTTGAGCTTCAGTGGAATAACCTTTCCTAAAACCGAATTGCCTTCTACCGAACCAGTTATTAACATCGCAAACATGTCTAATGTAATCAGAAAGAATGCTTTCCCAAAGCTTACATGCAACGCATGTCAAACTTACTGGCCTGTAATTTTCAGCTTTATGTCTATCACCCTTTCCTTTATACACAGGGCCTACTATAGTAACTCTCCATTCATTTAGTATAGCTCCTTCAACCAAACAATAATCAAATGAGTACTACAGATATGGTACTATATCCCAACCCATTGTCTTTAGTATATCCCCAGAAATCTGATCAATTCCAGCCGCTTTTCTAGTTTTCAACTTTGATATCTTATTGTAAATATCATTGTTATCATGTATAAATTTTAATACTTCTTTAGCATTAGTCACCTCCTCCATCTGGACATTTTCCTTGTAACCGACAATCTTTACATTCCGCTGACTGAATACTTCTGCTTTTGAAGATCCTCACTTATATACTCTCCTTGTTCATTAATTATTCCTGGAATGTCCTTCTTGGAACCTGTTTCTGCCTTAAAATACCTATACATACCCTTCCAGTTATCACTAAAATTTGTATGACTGCCGATTATGCTTACCATCATGTTA
Organism: Anabrus simplex; assembly: GCF_040414725.1. Lineage (NCBI taxonomy): Eukaryota > Metazoa > Arthropoda > Insecta > Orthoptera > Tettigoniidae > Anabrus > Anabrus simplex. Next base: position 1,049,801,810 of record NC_090265.1, on the reverse strand, counting down.
TCCTTAGCTGCCTTCTTTGCTAGATTCAATTTCTTAGTAAGTTCCTTCAATTTCTCCTTACTTCCACAGCCATTTCTAACCATTTCTTTCCAATCTGCACCTCCTTCTTAGTCTCTTTATTTCTCTATTATAATACGGTAGGTCTTTACCATTCCTTACCACCTTTAAACGCACAAACCTGTTTTTACATTCCTCAACAATTGCTTTAAACCCATCCCAGAGTCTGTTTATCTGTTTACATTCTTATTTACCGTTTTCCACCGATCATAATTACTTTTTAAAAACTGCATCATGCCTGCTTTATCAGCCATATGGTACTGCCTAATAGTCCTACTTTTAAAACCTTCCTTTCTATCACATTTATTTTTTACTACGACAAAAACAGCTTCGTGATCACGAATATCATCTATTACTTCAGTTTCCCTATAGAGCTCATCTGGTTTTACCAGCACCACATCGAGGATATTTTTCCCTCTGGTTGGTTCCATCACTTTCTGAATCAGCTGTCCTTCCCATATGAGCTTATTTGCCATTTGTTGGTCATGGTTCCTGTCGTTCGCATTTCCTTCCCAACTGACATTTGGTAAATTAAGATCTCCCGCTACAATAACATTCCTTTCCATGTCGTTTCCCACATAGCTGATTATCTTTTCAAATAATTCTGAATCCGCATCAAGTTGCCTATTATATTTAGAAATGAGCCTTTTACATATAATTTCATGTTTCTCATCTTTAACTTTTTCGTAGCTTACAAATTCTTCTTTCACCAGAATGAATACTCCCCCTCCCACCGTTCCTATCCTATCTCTACGATACCGGTAGACACTCCAGTTCCATGATAATATTTCTGAGTCCATTATATCATTTTCTCAGTCATGATTCAACTCCTATTACAATATCTGGTAAATATATATATATCTATTAAGTTACTTAATTCTATTCCTTTCTTTACAATACAGTGCTACACTAACACTTTTATGTCATCCCCGTTGACTTCCAGATGTCTGTACCCTCATAATCGCTCCCTAGACAACACCGTTTCCCTGAATGTACTTCCCTATTACCCTTCTAAACAAACTTCCTAACTTAGACGTACCACTGCGATTTAAGTAAAGGCCATCTGAGCGCTGATCTCTATCTCCTACCCACCCATTAGGATCTAGAAATGTCACTCCCAGTTTCCCACATACCCACTCCATAGTCTCGTTTAAATCCACAATCACCCTCCAGTCAGTATCTCTCCTACACAGTATTCCGCAACAGAACAGGTGAGAACTCGGAGATGGACGTAGCTTGAATACATGCCGATAGACGGAGCTGTGCGCGACAATGTGGCGAATAATCATTTCACTTGAAGGGATGCATTTTTCTTTTAAAATTACAAACATTTTCGTTGTGAGAGCTTCATTGTATTTTTTTCTTGTAAAGGAGAGGTAATGACCTCTATCTGGTGTCAATTTCAGCTGTTGAAAGCTTCTCTTCTCAATATCGCCGTGAAAGACAGACGGAACTAAGGATTTTATATAGATAAATACTAAGCGTACTGGCTTAATAACTCTGCGTTAGGCGCCCGCAATTCAGTAACGGGTTTAGGCGCCTGGATGCCACCTGTCATCCACTCTGTAACTCATGTTGTATGAGTAACTTACTAACTAGATACGATTTATTACTTATTTATTAACTACAGTAATTGCACCTAATACTACAGTAGATAGCGTTCATTTTAATACAATATATCTGATCACTCAAAAAAGATTATATTAAGAAAACAACAAAAAAAGTACGATACATGGATATATTTTGTCCCGATTTTTATTGTTGCTAAATGTGTATCATTTTCAAACAATGTGAACAATTTCGTAAATATAGATGTTCAACTTCGGCATTTCAAGGAGCTCGTTTTCTTATATTGGGAATTTGAGGATTTTTCGCTCTCTTTCAATCTGAGGTTTCAGCAGCTCCCATGGGCGCCCATAGGATAGTTTGTGGGGGGGGGGGAGGATCTGGGGGGTATGTAATAGTTTTAATATTTTGGAAGATAAATGGCGACTTGTATTACACGGTAGAATACATCCCACGGTATTCCCTACCAATTCTACATAATACAGACTTTTAAATCATATTCTTGAAAGAAAAACACCTGACTACATTAGATTTTTTCCTTTCCCTGAGAGCCAGGGGGAGGGGGGGACGTCCCCGCTTGCCCCCGGGCATGGGCGCCCTTGGCAGCACCCAAGCAACATTCTGTAAATAATCTGTTCTCCTTACTTTCTCGTCGCTGTCAGTTTACAATACGTCAGTAAAACAACAATGATATTACAGACGTGTTCTGTGTAATAATAACTAACTTACAATGTAATGTGCAGAGAATACCAGAGAAGAGGACAGTATGTATTCAATCAGCGTAAACTTACCAAGGGCCGAATTTGGGCGCGTCGATGACAATGGTTAAATGCATGAATTTTTGGCATTAATTTATCTACGATTTCGCGAAAAAGAAACAAATTTTCGCATTATTTCGGGAAATTCGCTATAATGATATTCTAAAATTATTCATAAAAATCTCTTTCGTGCGATTTATACATTATTTAAGCCTATGTGAAAGATTAAATATATAAAGAGAAGAAATATTAACAATCATTCATTATTCCTTATGTAATCTTGAATAGGACTATAATATAGCCCTAATCAAGATTACATAATAAATTGCCCTTTCACCCTACATGGCCATAACTTTCACCCTATATGGATTAAGGGATTTCCTACAATATTAAAACGAGCAGGTACTTCCGTCGAATTGAGAAATCCTTATTCTGTCAATTCCAATCACTACTAATCTGGATTTAGGGCAGTCGCCCAGGTGGCAGTTTCCCTATCTGTTATTTTCCTAACCTTTTCTTAAATGATCATCATTGAAGTACATACAGCCGTCCATGCGCAATTGCTGAGTTTTACATAACCGTTGTCGAAAGCTGTCTGAAAGACACCTGTCTTCCTTGCGTCTAACCTAGGCTTAAACCGATTTCTAATAAATAAGCTAGTTTTACCACATTGAATGTATGTACTCAATTACAAATTATAGAAATATTAGTCTCTTTCTTTCAGATGGTCAAGAAAAAGAGACGTACACTTCCTTTGGTGGACCAGAGTGCTGCTTATTGCTTTAATCAAGGACTATCCTCAGATTATTTTATAGCGCGAAAATTTTACTGAAAACAACAGTTTTCACAATTATTTTTAAGCAGTTCGCTATGCGTATCGGCAGGTAAACTTTTGGATGTGGTTTTTACAACCAGCGGAGGCCTGTCCAAATGGGGCAGTGGGGATAGTATACCCTTCAGCTTGAGGAAACACCAGTCGATGTATTTAGTTTCAACATTTTTCCATGTTACCCAGCCCCCACTGTAATTCACGAGAAAAAAGTTGGATAGGGTTTCGTTAAGACGATGTTGACCTTTTCCTTATTTATATTTGAATAATAGTTTACTCCAGAAGTGTGTTCCGTCAAAATTGCCGCCTTAGTGCTTATAGCACTGCATAGCGACTCTCCTCAGAAGTGTGATTCGGGCAGTGTAACGTCTCCCCCACCTCACGCTGTATTCGCTTGGCGCATCGACCGACCCTGGCAGCCAGTGTGATCACAGCGCTATCAGCGTTCTGACCTGTAACTTCTCAGTTGTGGTTTTATGTTGTTTGTGGAAGCTGAGTGAAGGTTGAAGTGGGAAGTGTGCTGTGCGGAGTGACAATGGCTAGGCAGGCGGCAGAGAAAGTGAACAGCTGATTATAGTTTAGTTATTTGTGCGTGCTTTGTGTTCTAAATGTGGTCAAAATGCCTGTTCGGAAGTATAGAAGAGATACAAGTGAAGTTAGCTGCTGTTTGAAATATGTTATCTTTGGATTTAACGTGATCTTTTGGGTAAGTAAATTTTCCTCTTCAAAGAAAAGATAAATTTGGTAGAATTTTGAATGGATGTGTGGTTGTTATTGTCACAGTTTTATTATTGATGTATTATGTACATCTACCCGGCCAAGTTAAATCTTGTGTACAAATAGTGCAATATGTGAAGAGGGTTTACCGTTGTGACTACCATTAGAATGTAATTTAATATGTTATATTCTTATTTTTAAGAAGACATTTCCGTGAGAGCTTCTACGCATGGAATGCGAAACGTTTCTTAACTTATTAATATTATATGTTAATTAACTACCGGTAATTTATTCATTTTTAACTCTGGGATAAGCAGTGAGAGGCAAGTCATTGTAAAACATAGAATGCAAAGAGTAACTTCAATTCCTAAGGGCATTTCGTTTGATTCTGAAGTCCTTGTTTATCTGCAGGGTCTAAAGACGAACGTCTGATCACATTACATTACTTCCCTACTGATATTTAATGAAAACCACCAATTACAAGCCGCCAATGATTCACACGTAGAGTAATATTTTGCTGCCTGGATGAAGGAAAATAGATGTTCGCTGTAATGTACAGTGGCTTGAAGGAAATTTATTATGAAAAGTGGTTCGAACATTTTCCGTAGAATAATATAATAATGTTTCCCGCTTGCTTGCACGCTCGTCTCTCTTATTATAGTCTGCACTGAGGAAATATCGTGGAGCAATAGAGTGGCTGTCTCGCTTCAGCAGGCCTGCCTAGCAGACGTCCTTCAACCTCTCACACCGTCATACTGTACTGTTAATTTTCCTGTGCATATGCCTTTTATATGCACGTAACATTTTAAACTTTCTCATTGCTGTCATCTTGAGTTCGATGCAGTCATAATTGTTTAAATAATAATGCCTGCTTTCCCTCAGCTCTTTCATTATTAGTTCCCATTCTTTCTCGATTCGTAATGATAAAATGCATGTTGAAATTGACACACACTTAAAAGCAATGTAAATACATATGATTATTATTATTATTATTATTATTATTATTATTATTATTATTATTATCGCCGCCTCTGTGGTGTAGTGGTTAGCGTGATTAGCTGCCACCCCCGGAGGTCCGGGTTCGATTCCCGGATCTGCCACGAAATTTGAAAAGTGGTACGAGGGCTGGAACGGGGTCCACTCAGCCTCGGGAGGTCAACTGAGTAGAGGCGGGTTCGATTCCCACCTCAGCCATCCTGGAAGTGGTTTTCCGTGGTTTCCCACTTCACCTCCAGGCAAATGCCGGGATGGTACCTATCTTAAGGCCACGGCCGCTTCCTTCCCTCATCCTTGCCTATCCCTTCCAATCTTCCCATCCCCCTACTAGGCCCCTGTTCACTATAGCAGGTGAGGCCGCCTGGGCGAGGTACTGGTCATACTCCCCAGTTGTATCCCCCGACCAAGAGTCTGAAGCTCCAGGACACTGCCCTTGAGGCGGTAGAGGTGGGATCCCTCGCTCAGTCCGAGGGAAAAGCCGAACCTGGAGGGTAAACAGATGATGATGATGATGATGATGATGATGATTATTATTATTATTATTATTATTATTATTATTATTATTATTATTATTATTATTATTCCAAGTTTACGTGGCCATTCAGCCAGACTCATTATGACAATTGTGTACCGGTATATAGGCTATATTTTAAGTTTTGTCGTTTTATTGTTTTAATCTCTCTGCTATTTGATCCATAGTGTGTGGTTGATTATTAGCCTACTAATGCCTCTCTCTCTCTCACACGCACGCATGAACACCCGAGTTGAAAAGTAGAGACTCGAATAGGCGTCAAACGAAACGCAAATTTCGATAGTTAACGTATACAGGTTATTAGCCTAATTGTGTAGGAAATTTTGAACATAAATACAGAGCAAATATTAATTGGAGAACTTGCGGGATCTAGGTTCTGCATAACGGAATAGTCGGCGAGGTGACTGTAATTGACGTCTGCTTTCGTGAGAGATGCTGTTAAAAGGTCATTATCCTTTTCTCTTGATTGTACAAGAACGAAAGAAAGCCTTCTCATGGAACTGTTTGAATGTATTACGGAAAACAGTGGGTAGGCTTAGCAACGATGTTCACTGAACCGGTTTGCTATGGCATAACTTTAGCTATTTTTTGTCGCTTGTCAAGTTATCAGCCGGAGGCTGGTTAGATCCTCACATAGCACCACCAATAGTTACGCAGTTTTAAGGAAACCGAGAAACACACTCCATGAAATGCCGTGATTGACGATCCGGAAGACGATGTATCGCCTAAATGCTAGGTCTAAAAGTCTCTTTTTTCCTGCATAGGAATCCCTACCATTTCAAGAGATGGAAATCTGCAAAATGTAACCTCAGGTTCCTTCCAGTTGAGTTGGAATAATTTCCACTTGCTAGACCCCTGTGAGACTTCCGTGGCCCACTCTTCTTCTCTTCCGACTCGGATTATATTGGGTAATACATACGCTATTCCATTTTTTCTGATACCGATATATTTCATTGTAATCTTTGTCAACTTATGATTCAATTAAAAGTGATATTGCTATCGAGGGCGTAAGTCCTGCCCTTTATTTTGTACCCCTTGATATACACACCATTCGAGGTATTTACCGCGAGCCCAAGTTGCCTGGTTCGACCCACGTTCAGTCGGGTGGTACTTGAAATATGCCAGCCTCATGTGCACGTAGAAGAACTGCAGGACAAAATTCCGGCAACTCTGCGTCTCCGGAAACCGTAATAGTAGTAGGTGGGGCGTAAAAAAGCAATAACATTGTAACTTTGCTACGGCATATCTTTGGGTGTGTGTGTGTGTGTGTGTGTGTCTTGTCAATTTATCAGCCCGGAGGCTGGTTGGATCCTCGCATAGCACCACCAATGGTTATGCAGTTTTTAGGAAACCGAAAAAACACACTCGATGAAGTGCCGTGCTTAACGATCCGAAAGACTATGCATCTCCTAAATGCTTGGTCTAATAGTCTATAATGCTATTGTTGTTACGCCCCACTAACTACTTTTGACGGCTTTCGGAATTTTATCCCGCAGGAGTTCTTTTAGGTTCCAATAAATCTACCGACTGGGGCACTTTCAAATACCACCGGACTGAGCCAGGATCGAACCTGCCAAGTTTGGGTCAGAAGCCCCGCGTCTCCACTGTTTGAGCCACTCAGTCCGGCAAACCAATAACATTATTACAGCCTATTATTTTAATAACTGATCATCGCAATTTGGGGTGGAGTAATTACGAATTTCCGAAGCTCGTGATATATTTCTAGTTTTACATTCTTGCCGGTACTTTATTTCGCCTCAAGGCTGTTCTTGCCCGTGTAACAGTATACAAGCTATGCTGTGTAATTATGACGAATAGTTGGGGTATTTCTTCAAGGAAATACTTTAAATACTAATTAATGTAGGAGTTCTGGGTTGTTCAGAACAGCCAATGGCACAGAGTTGTCTCATTTAAACCCCACAAATGCCACAGACTTCAGCCTAGATCGAACCTGCTATCCTGGGGAGAGAAAGAAAACAAGTAACCGACAGTGCCACAGAGGTTGATGAAAATGAAAAAAAAAAAGTCCGAATCTTCCTTGAATGAAGATATCGGCTACAAAAAGGGAATGGAAGAGTATGTATACGTATTCTAAGTCAGAAACAGGCGCAGGAATTATTAATGAGCAAAGGGAGTGTAAATTTTAGGATTTACGGAAGGCAGAAGTGTAAGGCTCTAGATAATTGGATTTGAGGATAATGCTCATGTAGGGAAGAAAGTACTGACATAACTTATAATGATACAGGTATTTACGAAAAGATACAAAATTGAAGAAAAAAATAGTTGTAACTGATAAGATTTCTGGGGATATAATTAAGGCGATGGTTTGGGAGTAGTATCATATCTGATGCACTTACTTGATTACTTTCTATAGACTGTGAATGAGCTATGCCAAATGAAAGGAGAGTTGCTGTAGTAGCCCCAGTATACAAAGGAAAGGGTGATGCTTGTGTTGCTTGTAACCTCTGACAAAACATGTCTTCTGATTATGTTAGACGTTTGCAAAATTACTAATTTGTTTGATAGGAGGCAGTTCGGAAAGGTTATTCCAGTGAGGCTCAACGTGTAGGATTTCAGCAAGATATAGCAGATATTTTAGATTCAGGAGGTCAAGTGAACTGTATCGATATTGGCCTAGCCAATACTTTTGATAAGGCAAGTTAAAGGGAAGTCCGCTTCTGCGGTATAGTGGTTAGTGTGATTAGCTGCCAAGACTTTTGATAAGGTAAGTTAAAGGGAAGTCCGCCTCTGTGGTGTAGTGGTTAGTGTGATTAGCTGCCACTCCCAAAGACCCGAGTTCGATTCCCGGCTCTGCCACAAAATTTGAAAAGTGGTACGAGGGCTGGAGTGAGGTCCACTCAGCCTCGGTCAGTTGAGTAGAGGAGGGTTCGATTCCCACCTCAGCCATCCTCGAAGTGGTTTTCCGTGGTTTCCCACTTCTTCTTCAGGCAAATGTCGGGATGGTATCTAACTTAAGGCCACGGCCTCTTCCTTCCCTCTTCCTTGTCTGTCCCTTCCAATCTTCCCATCCCCCGTAAGGCCTCTGTTCAGCACAGCAGGTGAGGTCGCCTGGGCGGGGTACTGGTCCTCGTGTCCAATTGTCCAGGACACTGCCCTTGAAGCGATAGAGGTGGTATCCATCGCTGAGTCCCAGAGGAAAAACCAACCCTGGAGGGTAAACGAATTCAAGAAAAAAAAATGGTAAGACTAAAGTGACGAAAATGAGGGCTGTTGGGACTAGATAAGAGAGTGAGTGAATGGTTGGCTAAGCTTCTAGATAATAGAACTCGCAAAATAGAGTAGGTGAAGCTTTAGCTGAATATGTAATCATTAAGGGGGGAATTCCTCAAGGTACTATTATTGGACCTTTATGCTTTCTTATAATATACATGATATGAGTAAAGATCCGGAATCACAGATAAGGATATTTGCGGATGGTGTACTGTACAGAGTAGTATATAAATTGCAGGATTGCGAGCGACTGCAGTGGGACTTAAACAATGTAGCGAGATGGACAGTAGGCAATGGTATGAATGTAAATGGGATGAAAAGTCAAGCTGTAAGTTTCACCAAGAGGAAAAGTCCTCTCAGTTTTAATTACTGTGTTGTTGAGGTAAACTCGTGTCCTCGTCCTGAGATAGTGCAGTTCTTTCCAGGCACACCTCCAATTGATGTGGGCTGTATCTACCATTTTAACCACATACCAGCCCTCCTGCCAATCTTAAATTTCTGGCAGTGAGAATTAAACCTGGACCTCCGAGGACAGCAGCTAAACCGTTCCGCTACGGAGACGGACTGTTCGTGAGGTGAAAATACCTCATGGGGATAATTGTAAATACATAGGTGTTTATATAGTGGAACTATTTTCATTGGGGTAATCCTATAAAGATCCAGAGGAAAGCAACACGATTTCTTGTGGGTGCTTTCCGACAAAGGGGTTGTGTTACGAAATAACAGTTATACATTACTCTAGGAAAAACGTGTAGAGTTTGCACATCTCTTCATATGTTTATGAGGGTATATAGGTGTTATAGTAAGGATGTAAAGGGGGAAAGGCTGTAGGGACCCTAACCAGGATTACTTGATTCGAGAATTGGAAAAGATCCAAAGGAAAGCAACATGATTGGTTCTGGGTGCTTTCCGACAGAGGTTGTGTTACGAAAATGTTGCAAATTTTGTGCTGAGAAAACTTGGAAATAAGGAGAACGAGAGATAGCCTTGAATGGCATTAGTGGACTAAAGCTTAAGTGGAGGATTTAAAAGTTTTTTTTTTGCTAGGGGCTTTACGTCACACCGACACAGATAGGTCTTATGGCGACGATGGGATAGGAAAGGCCTAGGAGTTGGAAGGAAGCGGCCGTGGCCTTAATTAAGGTACAGCCCCAGCATTTGCCTGGTGTGAAAATGGGAAACCACGGAAAACCATTTTCAGGGCTGCCGATAGTGGGATTCGAACCTACTATCTCCCGGATGCAAGCTCACAGCCGCGCGCCTCTACGCGCACGGCCAACTCGCCCGGTGGATTTAAAAGTAGGACAAATAATATTAAGATAAAGTTTGAATGGAAGTGGATCAATTCGGGCACATATTCCTTTATAGGAAGAGGAATTAGGGATTGAAATCATTTTAAGAAAAGAAGAATCTGTCACCTGGGCGACAACCCTAAATGCAGATCACTATTAACTGACTGATTGAATGGCTATGAAAAGCGAGAAATTCGCCTCATGCAAAACACCTGTGTTATTTCAAAAACTACTTTGAAGCATTGCGTTTCAGTGGTATGTAATTACAGAGTATACATTCACACTGAATACATAATCAGCATTCAGGGTAAAATCTGCCATGAAATGAGATAATCTTCCTATTCTAAAATTAGTGTATTTTCGTTCTGCACATTAATTAATTGGGTTAGGAAAGAAAAAAAAATAACACTCTGGTGGAAGCTGTAAAATAACAGTTATACATCAGTCTAGGAAGAACATGTACGAAACTGTTTACAATCCTTGGGAATGTTGATACTGTGAATAAAAGTAGTATCTTCTGCAGGGCGCGTGCAACAAGTTTGTAGTTTCTCGCCTTTATACTCATTGTTGTGTTTATTATCGTTAAGATAGCAAGAACTATTTGAAACTGTTGTCAATTGAGCAGTAATTTTACTTCCAGCTATTATTGAATAATGGTGCCTCCTGCACTCACGGTTGAGTTCAGCACGACAGTGGGGAGCACAAAGAACTAGGACGTTGACGGTGTGGGCGAGTGAGTGAGTCGGCCAGGCCAAGGTCGGTGGCCGGGTGGAGCCCTGCCTGGTCATTTCCTTTGAGGAACGTTACCTTTCGTTCCGATGGTCCATTCTCCATGATCATCTCGGCACAGCAAATTATCACTTAGAAGACATATGACAAGGTTTCATTTCGTTGGAAAGTCTGTTTCGACTGAAAACAAAGTTCGATTCATTTTCTCCCAGGTATTCTTTTCACAGATGGGTGAAAGAAACATTACTTCGCGCAGCTTATTTGTTCGTGAAACGAATATCGTGAACGTCAGCAAGTTATATTCAGGAAACTGGCTTTCCCTTATATATACATTTATCTACATTATAGATTGTTATGCCGCGTCCAGTCTGCAAGCCTCCGTGAGTTTAGTAGGCCCTACGTGTTTCCACAATCCTCTGTTTACAGCTAGTTCTGTATTCTCGTTTAGTTAATCTCCTCTTATCTTAAAATCATTTAAAACTGAGTTTTAACCATCGTCACCTCGGTCTGCTCCTGCTTCTCTTACCCTCCATGCCTGAGTCCATTCTGCTAGGTAACTTGTCCTTCATTCTCATCACATGCCCTACCACTGAGGCCGGTTTATACGTACAGCTTTATCAATCGAGTTCATTCCTAACAGCCTTTATTTCCTAATTCCGATTACCTTGCCGTCCTTCCCGCCTCAATCAATCATTAACCACCACTGATCATCATTGAGGACTGTCCCCCGGTTGTTTACCTAGTCTTAAAATATTTCAAAGAATTTGGGCACTTATCTCTCCTGTGGCAAATTATTCTAATCCCAAATTCCTCTTCCTGTACACGAATGGTTGTCCTCTTGAATTCCAACTTTGTCTTCACATTGATCTTTCCACCTGCTAAAAACTCCTTTCAAGCTTGTTCATCTATTAATGTCATTTCACGCCATGTCTCCACTGACAGCTTGGAACATGCCACTTAGTCGATCAGCTCGTGTCCTTAATCCCAGAACTTCCCAGCCCGAAGTTTGCAATATTTTTGTAACACTGCTACTTTGTCGCAAACAACCCAGAACAAATCGTAGGCCTACTGTTTGCCTTTAGATCTTTTCCAGTTCTCGAATCAAGTACTCCTGGTGTGTCCCATGCTGTACACTGGAAACATACTCTAACTGGGGTATTACCAGTGACTTATAAGCCCTCTCCTTTGCATCCTTATTACAACACACAAATGCCCACATAAATATATCTGTAACCTTTATTTACAATCCCGTTTATGTGATTACCCCAATGGGTACCAGAGAGAAACAGATATGAGAGTAGCGAGGATAATTGCTGGCTTTCCTTTAAGGCAGAATATTTTAAATGCGATTTCTGGCCATTTAATTTCAATTGGTCGTGTAACCGATACCTTGCTTCTCCGCCAGGATAATCACTTGTAACTTCCAAGCCGCTTAAAGTTCGGTATGATGTTCGTTTTCAAGTATCTTGGATATTTCGCCATTTAAATCAAGCAGTAGTAACTCCTAGTCGACTGGATAGTCCTTTTTTTTTTTTCCTACGTTCGTGCTGTTTGAAATCATTCTTCCGTACCACCCATCGGCGAACATTCACAAGCGACGTGAAGCTTAATGGATTATCTTGAGCGATTCTGAAGTTCTCAACGGATTTCGTTGCCCGATGTGCTCAGCAGTACCGGAGGACCTAAGTCTTCTGTAAAGGAAATGCGTTTTCGATCACATACCTAATTGACATTCGATGGTTATCCTAAGAGGTCTACTGTGGAATTTAACATGGTAGCCTCCGGTCCGACTGGCTGGGTTCGGTTCTCAGTTCTGTCACGCGCTGGGACTGGCTCGGTTAGGTTCTCAGTTCTGTCTCGCGCCGGGCTGAATGGCTCAGAACTGTAGAACCACCGGCTTGCTGAGCCCACGTTCGTGGGGTCAATCCCGTGCAGTCAGGTGATATTTGAAGATGCCAGCCTCGTGTCGGTAGATTTACTGGTACGTAAAGGAACTCCTGCGGGGCAAAGGTCTGTCGTTTCTGCGTTTTGGAAAACCGTAAAAGTTGTTATTAAGACGTAAAACCAAAACCATTATTATTGTTGACTGTGATATCCTAAGCAGCAACAGCAAGATACCCGGATATTTGATTCACTGTCTCGTCATAATAATACTAAATGTCCCTTGTCTTAACATCCATGGAACCACTCCAAGATAGTAAATTACAGATTTAAAATATACAGGATGAACCGAAATTCGCACACTCGGGCGTCGCAGCGCAACTCCTCACATGCCAGCAATAAAACAGTATCTCTCTCAAAAGTTCGTCCTGCGAGTATATCCAGTAGAAAAAGGACGTTGAAGAGTGGCAATCTGGCAACACTGTAACCACATGTAGGGCAACTACCTTCCGTTCTCTTTCTTTCTGTCCGTGTTTCACTTCCATAAAATGCCACGCTTCACACAAAAATGTCTTCAAAACCGTATTTCTAAAATTCATATCATTGTTTGAGGTGAGCAGATTTCCTTTCTTAAGGAAGACCTTCCTTTCTTGTGCTAGTCTGACTTCGGAATCCGACCACCGTTAGTTATTCTGCCACCGAAGTAACAATATTCGTCTACTTCCTTTAAGACTTTATATAATTTAATATTTCCTGCGTCACCTTAATATACTACATTCTATTACTTTTGTTTTGGATTTATTTATTCCATATTTCTGTTTCTGCTTATTAACTTCGCAGTGCACTTTTCTTTGGTAGAAGGGAATTGAGTTCTATGTTGTTTAGTACAAATACTCTGGCCACTTCAATTTGGTAAAGTGTGTGTAAATGTGCGAAAGCATGCTCGACGATCTGAGAAATTCGATCAAGATATTTCCCTTGACGAAAGTTGAAAACGTCTGGTAAACTTCAGACGATAACTCCCAGAAGTCGCCATTGCCTGTGTCTGAGCACTCATGACGTATGTAACGCGCATTGTGTATGAGGTTCTTTCTGCTGGAGTTGTTCTAAAACTTGCTTCTTATTTGCATGAAGCTTTACTGCCTTGGCATTAGGGATAGAGGGCTGTAATCTCAAGGCGAAATGACTCTTAGGAACTAAGAAACAACACTCACTGTCGTCATTTACGTAATAACTTGTGTTGTGCGACAAATGTGAAAGTTAACTTGAGCTTGGGGGAACTGCTTGCACTTTTTCTGCTCTACTAAAAAGTTATTTTTCTTTTTATGACCTCGGAATCCGACCAGCGGGAGGGGGGTGGGGAAGTCGCACGGAATTAAACCCTCCGTTACCTGTTACTAGTGCATCACTTTTCTTTTTTATTAGAAATAAAATGTTTCGGCCAGGTATAGTATTTTCCAGTACGAATAAAGTTATCTTAAAGCACCCACGCTCAAATACAGTTGGCAATGTTAGCGCGTATATTACGTTTTGCCAGATGGACTGTATTGTTATATTGGGAGTAAATGACTAAGGTGGAGTGTTTCTGTGTTGTGTTTATTCTCGTTTTTGGGATCATAGCCTGATACCATCTATACTTGTAAGGAATGTGGTTATCGCGGGGAAGATCCAAGATAACATGGTTTAATTGTAGCACTGTCCGATTCCGTGGCTTACTGGTTAGCATGCTGGCCTTGGGTCCAAGGGGTCCTGGGTTTGAATTCTGGCCGATTCGCGGATGTTAACCTTCATGGGTTCATTCCTTTGGGTTCAACATTAGATTTCATACGTCGTCTTAATCCTCGCAGACACGCAGATCGTCCATGGTCATCAGATTATTTTATATTATTACTAACTGTATTGTCCAGCCCCATGGCTAAATGGTTAGCGTGCTGGCCTTTGGTCACAGGGGTCCCGGGTCCCGGGTTCGATTCCCGGCAAGGTCGAGAATTTTAACCATCATTGGTTTATTTCCCTGGCACGGGGGCTGAGTGTATGTGTTGTCTTCATCATCATTTCATCCTCATCACGACGCGCAGGTCGTCTACGGGCGTCAAATCAAAAGACCTGCACTTGGCGAGCCGAACCCGTCCTGGGATCTCCCGGCACTAAAAGCCATACGCCACTTCATTTACTAGCTGTATTACTCGGCGTTGCCCGGGCACTTTATTGATTGTTTACTTTTAGGTATTTTATTACCTGTTAATTATGTGTGAAGCGAATTTTTGTAGATTGCGTTATTGTGTCGTTCACTGTTACTTGACCCCTTTCCACTCCCGCCCAGAGGGGCGCACACACATAAATCCATAATCTGGGGCATTTTGTACTTTTTTCACCCCGCATGCCGATGGGGGATGAACTTGGACTTAAACGACATGCAGTGTCACTGTTCGTCTCAGCGACCCCAAAACCTATGGATTTGACAATATTTTCGATTATTTTTATACGCTACCCCCACCACACCTCCACCCATAAGGAGTGGCTTACCCCCCTTCCCCCACAGTGCTTTTTTCCAGACAGTCATATGTGTAGCAGAATCTCTCCTTGGCCTAGCCTACATTTACGCACGTGCCTTCTTCGAATACCAGGCCTGTATTCTACTGACGTTGCCATGGTTACGGGTGGTCATTACTTCAACCGATTCCTAGAGCGGGGTGGTGTGATGGCAATATCTACATAACGGTTGGTTTTAGGTCCTTAAAACATGATTTTGGGGGCCCAAGGGCCTTACCGAGTTTTGTTCTTCACGTCGCGAGGCTTAAAATGAGCTTTGTCTCGTCCTTGTGCGACAAATTCAAAATTTCCTCTATATTGGCCTGTATTGACTTTTATAGGCAAAAAATTGTTCATACCTTGGGTCATATTATTTCAGTTTTTATAGGGATCTCTAATTGTTTTGAAAATATAATACAGTCCATGTTACTCACTGGTAATGTAGCTTTCTATAGGTGAAATAATTTTTTAAATCGGTTCAGTAGTTTTTGAGTTTATCCATTATAAACAAATATACAAACATACACATCTTTTTCTCTTTATCATATTTAGTATAGATAATACTGGTCAAAGGAGGCTGAGTTGCGATCCTTCAATGAATGAGGGTACCGAATAAAAGAAAGGACAGGGCACGAAAGATAGAAAATACTGAAGTCCTAAAAAGAGTTGATCGAGAGATGTTCGATATAAATGCTGAAACAACCCCAGACTTGACATCATTGATCTGAGTCTCACTAGCTATTGGCCGCTGGGTGAATTTGCCACACATTTTGGCACTGAAGATTTTATTTTATAAACAGTGTAATGATATTTCTTCTCCCTCAGACTATGTAGCGAGCACTCTGTCCACTAGGGAGCACCAATTACAACTCCGACCATTTCGTAAGCTATTATTAATTACACTATCAACGAAATTTATCAAAAACCTGTTAAATATATACTGTATTTTATGAAATATATGCCAGTATAAGGGGATAGCATTTTATAAATGTATGCTCGTCATGTTATATCTTGTAAAAGATTTAACTAATTTGAATCCAAGCTGGCGGATCGTAAGTTCAGCTGAAATGTTGCTACTGCCAGTTTGTTTCTTTAGAGTATAAATAGCCCGCCTAGTAGCCATGCTCGTTAAGGCGTCTGACTCCGAGGATAACTGGTTTGAGTCCCATTGGTGGAAAAACGAAATTCACCATCAGAATGTTGGCCGGCGGGGTAGGAGAGGTGGATGTATAAAATTTCTAATTACTTGTTTCGTGTCAAAAGTCTGGGCTCAATCTCAAAGATCTCCGCAGTGTTCATATGGAGTCGGGGCATATGACACTATTGATAGTGATTCGTCCGTTGGATGGGGACGTTACGTCTTGAGCAGACCTTTCGGTTTTATTTGACAGGAGCTAGGCTATGTGCCAACACCGGGTTTCACCCTCTCCCTAACTCATCTCTTCACACACACGGGTCGCCCGTGGATGTCCTATAGAATGTCCTGCACCAGATGAGCCGAACATGTTCTCTGACTCTCCCGGCCCTAAATGCCATACGCTAAATCAATAAATCAAGCAGTCAATATCTGCATATATACAACTCAACGTCTATCCGTATGTAGCCTGTGTATTGGTGCCCGGTATAACCTGATAATCACCGGACGGAATTTAATGAGGTTTTCATTGTTTCCTAGAAGACTATCAGAGGAAGGTTTTCGTGTAAGTAAATATTGAACTGTGATGAAGAGAAATCGAGGAGTAGCGATATCTGCGGACAAGTCGAAAAAATGCGCCAGACGACAACTTTATCGGCTTACGTTACGTAAACCAATAAAGATATTCACAAAGTATATGCGTACGAATTATAGAGCATAAAAGTTACTACAAAACGTTCGTCCAGACGAATGCTAGGGATGTACCCTAATCAAGGCCTCAGCCGCTTCCTTCTCACCCCTAGCCCTTCCCTTTCTCATCGTCGCCAGAAGACCTATCTATGTCGGTGCGACGTAAAGCAATTGTTTGTGGTTTTTAACAAGAGAAATCCTGCGATTGGTTCGGGAATAGCAGTTCATAAATGGAGAACCGCCGAACAGATTTTTGTGCGGTTTTCGCTGTTTCCTGGATAAGATTTCCATGTATTACATATAGAACTGTGAAGAAAGGAAATAGAGTAATAACGGTTTCAGCGGAGCAACAGAAGAAAATAACACCACGCACACCCTTGAAAATGATGTTTATTGTTTAAAGTGCCCTAACATCTAGGTCATCGGCCCCAAACTCTTGAAGATATCCCCTAAATACTACATAGAACTGAAAACAAAAATATTCTACAGTTAAGTCTTGGGGGATCACATATCTGTCTCGATAGCTGCAGTCGCTTAAGTGCGGCCAGTATCCAGTAATCGGGAGATAGTGGGTTCGAGCACCACTGTCGGCAGCCCTGAAGATGGTTTTCCGTGGTTTCCCATTTTCACACCAGGGAAATACCGGGGCTGTACCTTAATTAAGGCCACGCCCCCTTCGTTCCACTTCCTAGGCCTCTCCTATCCCATCGTTGCCATAACACATATCTGTGTCAGTGCGACGTAAAAAAACATCTGACTTTAAAAGGTCGCCCACAGTACCAGTTTGAACTTTCTTTTTCGGTCTGTAGATCTCAGTTCTAGGTACGGAAAGAGCATTCGCGAGGCTCGGCTTAGCACTGTCTAGTCAGCACCTTTTAATTACTTGGAGCATACAGAAAATATGATCCTGACAGCCCCTCTGTCGTCTGAAACTACACTGATCATGCCCTGTCTTCCCACTATATTTCACAATTACAGGTCTAATTTAATCCATTCCTTCTGCTTTATGACGGTGGAGTTTATTTATCATCCTTTCCACTTCCTTAGCGTAGTTTCACCTACATCATTGCCATTCTCCCCATGGGATCGGTTGTTCGGGGTGTCACCAGGACGTATTCCTTTGACGTTAAGAAGATTTTCAAAATATTCCTTCTACCAGTCCAGTGATTCCCTGGGATATATTATGACTTCATCTGATTTACCCGTAACACTAGGCCTATTCATTTCCTTTTTCCCTCCCTTTTTATTACTGTCCTGCTGCTTGACCTAGCATTTCCAGGTAATTACCAAAATCTTCAAATGACTTCTTTTTGGATTTCATAACTACTTGTTTCGCTCTGTTTCTTTCATCTACGTACAATTCCCTGTCTGCTTAGTCCTTGTTTGAGCCATTTTTGATACACCTTCTTACATTTACAAGCTGCCCTAACTTAATCATTCCACCAAGAAATTCGCTTTTCACTATCTTTACACACAGTTGTTGCTATGCATTCCCTTTCTGTTCCTACTACAGCATCTCTGTATGATCCCCCACTCTCTTTCTATATTCTCAATATGCTTACTGCCCACTGTTTGGGACTTTTCACTAATCATATTCATGTACTTTCGTCTAATATCCTCGTCCTGGAGGGTTTCTACCCTTATTCGTCTGCAGACGGTTTTCACTTTCTTTATCCTAGGCCTAGAGATACTACGTTCACTACAGATATAAAGGTCCGTATCATCGAAATATCCATGGAAAACCCGCACATTCCTAACAGATTTTCTGAATTCAAAGTTGGTTAAGATACTATGGATCTGGTTAGCCTACCCTCCAGTGTGTAGCGGTGAATAGCTTTCTGCTTGAAGAAAGTATTTGTAACTGCTAATCCCATATTAACACAGAAGTCCAGCAAACTCTTCCCATTCCTATTATCTTCTATATTTTCCCCATATTTACCAATCCTTCAGTTCCATTTCAAACTCTCGCATTGAAATCGTCCATTAGCACTATCCTATCCTTGCTGTTGACCCCTACTACGATATCACCCAATCCTTCAATAAACTTGTCAACTTCATCCTCATCTGCACTCTCACATGGTGAATACACTGAGACAATTCTCGTCCTAATTCCTCCAATTGCCAAACCTAACCACATCATTCCCTCATTTATCGTGCTTATAGGAAACTATGTCGCGTGCAACAGTATTCTTGATGAACAGTCCTACCCCACACTCTGCTCTTCTCTTTTTGACACCCGTCAAGTACATTTTATAATCTATTCCTCGTTATCTCCCTTTACCCGAATCTAACATCCCAACACATCCAGATACATTCTCTTTGCTGACTCAGTCAATTCTACTTTCTTTCTTCCATAGCCCCCATTAATATTGAGAGCTCCCCATTGAATTTCATTTCGTTCACCAAGTTGTTTCCAAGGAGTCCCTCGCCTGTCAGATTTGTGGGTCCGAGGCTTGCTTAAAACGTTCTGAATGTGCTCTGTGAAAATTCTGTGAAGTACGATGCTACCCTTACTTACATATGCCCCAGTGAAGATATCTCCTCTAACGAGTTAGGCACCACGGTGGATTGTATAGTCCTGGTCACCTGAGTACAAGGAAGGCCATGAATCAGAATATGTCCGAGACGCCCACTCCATTCCATAACAACTTGGTATCCCGACTCTCAGGACCACTTACTAGGCCACTCAGGAGTTGGAGGACCCCATTCCTACTGACAGTAAAAGTCGATGTGGGGAATATAATTACAATAGCAGACGCCCTAGTGCTGATAGTCACTATCGATTTGTAAAGTATTAATTATAATGGCAGACACACCCCTTGTAGATAGCTGCAAATTGACTTCAATGAATATATACAGATCGACATACGAAAGTATTTGCATAATTACAACATTGCAGACCCTCATTTACAGATTAACAGCTGCTAAACGGTACGTTATGTCGACACGCAGTTTGCACAGTAAGTCGCCTCTTTTAACGGCTGAATAGTTGATCCCCGTATCTCCTCTATTTATGAGTTAGAGTCAGAAACTTAGAATCGTAGAATAGGGAGAAATTTGGGAAAGGTTTCCACACACTGCATTACTTTCCGGATACATACGTGACAGCTAGAAACATAGAATTTGGCTCACATATGGCTACCATGAGGGCCAATGTTCGTGCCGAATTTTATGATTCCGTCTTTCATATAAGTGTGTCCAAATATGAATTGTACGTTTAAAAACATCAAAATTTACGTACAGTCGAAAAACCAAATCTGACGCATAATGGATAGAGATAAGACAAAACGTCATAGGACCAAAGTCGTAGATCACTCCAAATTGAACGGATATTGTACAATCCGTAGTTCCCGTTTAGCCACGAAATATATCGAAACGAAGGTCTGCACCGTCATTAAAATTGAGTCCTTATTTCGATATTTTCCGGGGGTAAAAGCTGAAAAATTTTAACATCTTGGAATTTTTCTGAGGCTAAAACCCATAATTTTGCAAAATTTCCATTTTCTACCTCGCTTGATAGATTGTGACGCCATCATGAGTTTGGGGAGAGGGGGGTAAAATGAGGACTTTCAGGAAACGAAGCTAAAAAAAAGCTAAAAAGCAGATGGTCATTGTTACACATGAAACGGATAACTGTACGATAATTTCGCCAAAATAGTCACTGTACAGACACACGTTTGTTACGATTTTCTTTATATTGATAAGTATCATAATATAAATACTATTCACTTGTTTTCAAGGCCCTCTTAAGTGGATTTATTTTTAATGAAGATTCCAAATACCAATTTTCACGTCTGTAACATCTTCAGTTTATGAGATATAAGTATCCTCATAAAAAGTATTGAACCCCTTTTTTACCATTTTATCCCCCCTTAAGGGACTTTTCCGAAAACAAAAAAATACGTGTTTATTTTTAAGTAGATTCCAAATACCAATTTTTACGTTTATAAACTGTCAAGTGTTGGAGATATAGATGTACTCGATTAGACAGTCCAACCCCCTTTTCACCCCTTTAGCGACGGAATATCAAAACATTCTGCCTTCTTTATGTCGCGTACTTTTGGCTGGGCGGTGTTTACAGCCAACCGGAGTTAGCCTTTTATACAGCGAGATTATGCACGCATTACATTACATTATAATATAATTGGTAAGCAGACATGATCGGTGGTCGACCTAGTAAGATACTATAAAAATAATTTTAAAACTTGTCTCTTATAATGACTTTCACAGCACACTGAAAGTCCGAATCATGGTAATTTTTCATAGCCAAATGAACGTACAAAGACGTACCAGAGCACGAGTAATGCTCAGCTAAACATTTCTTTAATAAGTAGCTGTTTCTTACCCGTTATTGACGGTTTAGTTTCTGCAATTTCAGCAGTAATGCCATCTAGTGGAGGTGAGTGGCAGCAGAAGAGAGAGAGCTCTCAACAACAGTAGTCAGTCAGTGTAATGTTATATTGGTAATACGTAGAAGCTTGTGTGTGTATGTTGAGTAATCAGTCCGAAGGCTGGTTTAATCCTCTGCAGCTCCGCCAACAGCTGTCATAAATGGCCTAGGCGTCACTGAAGAGGCGTACTAGGGAAATGAGCGAGGTAGTTTTCCCGTTGCTTTCCTCACCGAGCCAGCCGTTGCTATTACATATGTGTGCCAAGCCCACTGAAATGCATGCACCAACCAACCCTATGAGCGATATTTCCACACCATTCATAACAGGGACTGGCTGCATAAGCAATGGTATTACTAGCATCACTCATACCTCAGTCACTTTCATATTGTCAAAGCCAAGGATGAGACTGAGACAGACAGGTCAATGAAAGTAACAAATTTGATATAGCCCATACCAGAAAACATAGTGCATTGTAAACACTACATCTCGCCAGCAGAGGCATTCCTAGAAGCTTAGGATGTTGTAAATAATCACAGTTCTCTTTCGGTTCGGCAATATTGAAACATTCGAGATCTGGGCTTTCAACTCCGACTTTCATGATTTCCTCCTCCCTCCCCCCTCCTTTCTTCGAGTGATCGTTCTTTTACTTTATTTTCTCATTTCGATAGTCATCTTCGTTATTTTCCTGATCAGTAAGGGCTAATGACCACTAATAAATAGTTCGTTTCCTTAACTACTTAACAAGCGGTGCACGCCGTTGGAATTTATAATTTCTCGCCTCTCTCATAACAGACTGAAATGCCACCAAGTGCAGGGAAATTCCGGATATCTCCACTTTAATATGGGTACTTCATAAACAATGGGTTAGTAGGGTTTTTTTTTTTTTTTTTTTTTTTTTTTGCGTTTATTCAATTAGATCAGATAGACAACAAAACAAAACTTTCAGAAAAGGTGGATATCGTCTCTGCTTCGTGCATACCAGTGTTATTCAAAGTACCCACTAGGAGTACGTGGGGTCGTCTCATGGGGTACGCAAATTTATTGTAGCTTCTGTTTTCATTGAACTGTTCAGAAAAGAGTCGAGCCTGCTCCTTTTCAATTAAATCATGTTTTGATTTAGTGTTTTTGTCTACCACTACACAGAGTCTTCCTTGCGAACTATTCGTCCCAAAATATATCACTTTGTATCTCTCATTGACTAGGTATGTAAAAATGCTTACTCATGCTGCATTGCTCTTTTTAAATGTTTCGTTTCGAATTCCACTTATTCAGTTCATTTTTTTCAGTGTATACGGTACAGTAGTAATTGTTGCATTAATAATTATACTCGTATGTGTATCGTTCCTCCCGGTCTAGAAAGCCAAGAATATCGGCCGAGAGGATCCGTCGTGCTAACCACACGACACCTCGTAATCTGCAGGTCTTAGGGCTAAGCAGCGGTCGCTTGGTAGGCCTTGGCCCTGTGGGACTGTTGCGCCATGGGGTTTGGTTTAGTTTGGTTTGGTGCATCATTCCTAGGCGATAAAACCTAGTAATTCCACTCACGAAAAATCAACAACATGTTTCTCAATCTGTCTTGTGAAAGCTTGCCGCGTTCAATCAATCAGTCAATACAGATCTGCATTTAGGACAGTCTCCCAGGTGGCAGATTCCCTATCTGTTGTTTTCCTACCCGTTACTTAAATGATTTCAATGACATTGGAAACTTATTGAACATCTCCATTGGTAAGTTATTCCAATCCCTAAATCCCCTTCCTATAAATGAATATTTGCCCCAATTTGTCCCCTTGTATTCTAACTTTATCTTCATGTTGTGATCTTTCCTACTTTTAAAGACGCCACTCAAACTTATTCATCTACTAATGTCATTCCACGCCATTTCTCCGCCGACAACTCGGAACACACCACTCAGTCGAGCAGCTCGTCTCCTTTCTCCCACTTCTTTCCAGCCCAAACTTTGCAACATTTTTGTAACGCTACTCTTTTGTCGGAAATCACCCAGAACAAATCGAACTGCTTTTCTTTGGATTTTTTCCAGTTCTTGAATCAAGTAATCCTGGTGAGGGTCCCATACACTGGAACCATACTCTAGTTGGGGTCTTACCAGAGACTTATAAGCTCTCTCCTTTACATCCTTACTACAACCCCTACACACCGTCATAACCATGTGCAGAGATCTGTATCCTTTATTTACAATCCCATTTATGTGATTACCCCTAATGAAGATCTTTCCTTATATTAACGCCCATATACTTACAATGATCCCCAAAAGGAACTTTCACCCCATCAACGCAGTAATTAAAACTGAGAGGACTTTTCCTATTTGTGAAACTCACAACCTGACTTTTAACCCCGTTTATCATCATACCATTGCCTACTGTCCATATCACATTATCGAGGTCATTTTGCAGTTGCTCACAATATTGTAACTTGTTTATTACTCTGTAGAGTATAAGATCATCCGCAAAAAGCCTTACCTCTGATTCCACTCCCTTACTCATATCATTTATATATATAAGAAAACTTAAAGGTCCAATATTACTGCCTTGAGGAATTCCCGCCTTGAATTATTACAGGGTCAGATAAAGCTTCGCCTACTCTTATTCTCTGAGATCTATTTTCTAGAAATATAGCAACCCATCCAGTCACTCTTTTGTCTAGTCCAATTGCACTAATTTTTGCCAGTAGTTTCCCATCCCGTGATCCACCCTATCAAATGCTTTAGACAGGTTAATCGCGATACTGTCTATTTGACCTCCAGAATCCAACATATCTGCTATATCTTGCTGGAATCCTACAAGTTGAGCTTCAGGGGGAATAACCTTTCCTAAAACCGAATTGCCTTCTATGGAACCAGTTCGCAAACATGTCTAATGTAGTCATAAAGAATGCCTTCCCAAAGCTCACATGCAACGCATGTCAAACTTACTGGCCTGTAATTTTCAGCTTTATGTTTCTCACCCTTTCCTTTATATACAGGGGCTACTATAGCAACTCTCCATTCATTTCGTATAGCTCCTTCAACCAAACAATAATCAAATAAGTACTTCAGGTATGGTACTATATCCCAACCCATTGTCTTTAGTACATCCCCAGAAATCTTATCAATTCCAGCCGATTTTCTAGTTTTCAACTTTTATAACTTATTGTAAATATCACTGTTATCGTATGTAAATTTTAATACTTCTTTAGCATTAGTCGCCTCCTCTACCTGGACATCATCCTTGTAACCAACAATCTTTACATACGATACTGCTGACTGAATACTTCTGCCTTTTGGAGATACTCACATACACTCTCTCCTTGTTCATTAATTTTTCCTGGAATGTCCTTCTTGGAACCTGTTTCTGCCTTAAAATACCTATACATTCCCTTCCATTTTTCAGTAAAATTTGTATGACTGCCAATTATGCTTGCCATCATGTTATCCTTAGCTGCCTTCTTTGCTAGATTCAAATTCCTAGTAAGTTCCTTCAACTTCTCCTTACTTCCACAGCCATTTCTATATTTCTTTCCAATCTGCACCTCCTTCTTAGTCTCTTTGTTTCTCTTTATTTCTATATTATATTATAATATTATAATAAGGCGGGTCTTTACCATTCCTTACCACCTTTAAAGGTACAAACCTGTTTTCACATTCCTCAACAATTACTTTAAACCCATCCCAGAGTCTGTCTACATTCTTATTTACCGTTTTCCACAGATCGTAATTACTTTTTAAAAATTGCCTCATGCCTGCTTTATCAGCCATATGGTACTGCCTAATAGTCCCACTTTTTAAAACTTCCTTTCTATCACATTTATTTTTAACTACGACAAAAACAGCTTCGTGATCACTAATACCATCTATTACTTCGGTTTCTCTATAGAGCTCATCTGGTTTTATCAGCACCACGTCCAGGATATTTTTCCCTCTAGTTGGTCCCGTCACTTTCTGAATCAGCTGTCCTTCCCATATTAGCTTATTTGCAATTTGTTGGTCATGCTTCCTGTCGTTCGCATTTCCTTCCCAATTGACATTTGGTAAATTAAGATCTCCCGCTACAATCACATTCCTTTCCATGTCGTTTCCCACATAGCTGATTATCTTATCATATAATTCTGAATACGTTTCAGCACTACCCTTTCCCGGTCTGTACACTCCAAAGACATCAAGTTGCCTGTTATCTTCAGAAACTTTTTCGTAGCTTACAAATTCTTCTTTCACCAGAATGAATACTCCCCCTCCCACCATTCCTATTCTATCTCTACGACAGACACTCCAGTTCCGTGAGAAATTTCCTGCATTCATTATATCATTTCTCAGCCATGCTTCAACTCCTATTACAATATCTGGTAAATATATATATATATATTAAGTTACTTAATTATATTCCTTTCTTTACAATACTTCTTCAGTTCAACACTAACAATTTTATGTCATCGCTACTTGACTTCCAGATCTGTGTACCCTCATCACCGCTCCCTAGACAACAACGTTTCGCTGAATGTACCTCCCTATTACCCTTCCAAACAAATTTCATAGCTTGTACGTACTATTGCGATTTAAGTGAAGGCCATCTGAGCGCAAATCCCTATCTCCTACCCACCTATTAGGATCTAGAAATTTCACTCCCAGTTTCCCACATACCCACTCCATAGTCTCATTTAAATCCCCAATCACCCTCCAGTCAGTATCCCTCCTACACAGTATTCCACTGATAACAATCTCCGCTTTCTTAAACTTCACCCGTGCTGCATTTACCAGGTCCCACACATCCCCAACTATGTTGGTACTTATGTTAGCTTGCTTTAC
Source organism: Anabrus simplex (assembly GCF_040414725.1). Lineage (NCBI taxonomy): Eukaryota > Metazoa > Arthropoda > Insecta > Orthoptera > Tettigoniidae > Anabrus > Anabrus simplex. The sequence goes on along the minus strand of NC_090265.1, from coordinate 1,049,775,679 downwards.
ATTGTTGGTACGAACGTGTAAAACTACCACCTCCTTCTTCCCCCTCCTTCTCTTCTACTTTTCTCAGCATCTGCCTCAACCTAATTCCTGGATAACACTTTACCCTGGTTCCCTTTCTTCCACACACTTTCTCCACGTGTCTGACGATGGAATCCCCCATGACCAGAGCCTCAACCCTATCCACCTCCTTTGATCCCCTCCCTTCCTGGTCAGCCCAATCTTTCCTGATAGCTGCAGAAACTACTTCCTCTTCCCTTTTCTCTCTCCCATGACCCTGTTCCACCTGTCTTTTCCTACCCTCTACACTACATTTTCCTTTCCTACCTTTCCCTCCTTCCCCTTCCACACATCTCAGCAACAGTTCCCTGTTCCTCATCTTCACTCTGTTGCTCTACCTGGAGAGGCTCGTACCGACTTCTCATAGACACCTGTCCTGAGTTCTGATTCTGAATGGAGCCCTTAGCCTGCAATCTCCTTCCCCTTAAAACATTAGACCACCTGTCTTCTAGAGTTCTCCCCTTTCCGTCCCCCTCCCTCTAGTGCACCTACTGTAACCTGTACATTGTTTGAGGGAGTCCTATCTTCCTTCCTGTCTTCTGTGAGAATCTTAATTATCTCCCTCAAACTCTCCAACTCCTCCCTCATACCCCTGAATGCCTCGCCACACCCACAGTTCCTACACTTGCACTCTTTAGCCATTCTTTACAGAAAAATGAAAAGAAAAGGAAAAATAAAATAACTTGTTTTGTGCAAAAAAATGAACGAAAAGAAATATTGTCTAGGATAGTGCTGAAAGATCACACGACAATTAGGTAATTAATATACTACTACACTCTAATACTACTCAGTCGTATTCTATGTTTATTCTACAACACCCTAACAGACAAAAACTACTGTTAATTACTGAATACCGAAAGGAATACCTCACAATTTCACAATTCTATACTGCAGTTAAGCCTCTCCTAATTACAACAACAGAATTTTAGTAAGAGAGTTTCTACAGATACCTCTACTATACTACACAAAAATTCTACAATAATAAAATTAGCACGCCTATTTGTAATATTACTTGTATGCTACTGTACAGTGCACTACAATAATTTTAAACTACGTTCAGACGTATCCTAAATACAATGCCAATACCGTATGTCACTACTAACCACAAACAGAAATTGAAATTGCAAGTTTGAAAATTGCACGAACTACTGTACTGAAAGATTACAAACAAAGCTAAATGCTTAGGCAGATTATTATTAGTACTATGCTCCAATAGATACACACACAAAGATACACACGACTATAGCAGGTAAGATACTGTACTATCTAAATATACCGTATCTGCACTACAATTCTAAACTGAAATGTGGTTATATGAATTTTACCGCTGATGGATTACTATTATTTTTCCTTCTATGCGGGACGGAGAATATAAGTGTCCTTAAATGCCGAAAAATAAGAGATTGTCTACAATAATTTCTGTCAAAACTACGCCGGGGGCTTGAACTGCAATATTATTACGATAGGCCTTACAGGAATTTAATTATTAACTTTTAATCGATGTATGAACGAAAGTGCAAAGTACAGTACAAAGTATGCCGGTAGCTTAGGCTACAAATTATCGGAATAAAGTAATCGACTGATTTTGTATTTGTTTACACAACTACTATGTGCATGTAGCCCGTACCCTTTGATCTCGTCGGAATGTACGGTATCAACAATCGCCAACAATCCAAAAACTGTTAAGTACCGTAATTATCAAGTGAAATTACCGTGCAGTCTATTTAACTTGTTTTGAAATCGAAGTTTACAGGCGTATCGTGTTTTTTAATTTAGTAAATTATTACCTCGCGATAGTTTGAACGGATATCTATAGGAAATATAGGAAATACCGGAAAAGTTGCGGCGAAAGTTACGGTACTATTCCTTATGATAATCTGCCTTTGTAAGTATTATACCAACGAACCTACGGATATTTACAAAAAAAATTATAGTTAATATTTTTACCTAAAGTATTTCCTAAACCTAAATTCGAAACAAGATACACCTAGCTAGCCTACTTAACCTAGAAAACGTACTTTACTGAAGACCAACTGAATTACTCGTTATAGAATTTAAATAAATATCACTACTCCCAATTTCCTGAGAAGGGAACAGAAGACTCCAATGGTCGCTATCATTAAGCAATGAAAATGCCAGGAGTAGTTCTCCGGCCGCAACACAGATGAATTTACAGGTTAATGAAGGAAAAACTAAGTACATGCCCGTAACCAAGAAGGACTACCCTAGTGGGTCTACATTCATAGAAATTTGCTCGTAAAAGTTTGATGTGCGTGGCTTTACCTACCTTGGATCAGAAGTTCATTCAAAGAATGTTAGTTCTGAAATCCAAAAACGTATACTGTCTGCTAACAAGTGCTATCAGGGCCTGAGAAAACATATGTAGTCTAAGGAAAACTAAAGTCCTGATGTATAAAGTTTTAGTAAAGCCTGTATTAACATATGGTGCTGAGATCTGGACACACTCAAAATCTGACGAAAGATAGCTTGGTATATTTGAAAGTAGGATTTTAAGGCAAATTTTTGGGCCACAAAATGTTGTGTGCAGAAGAAATAATCATGAATTGTATAATTGTATAATTTATATAACGAACCAATCATTGTCAACTGTATAAAGATGAGAAGGTTGGAGTGGGCTGGGCATGTGCTGCGTGCTAATGACAGAATGATAAAGAGGATATTTATGCAGTGCCAGAAGGAATCAGGAAAGTTGGCGGACCAAAGTTAAGGTGGGAAGGTGTGAGAGAGGATGTAAAGATAATTGGAATTGAGAACTGGAGGAGCTCTGCACTTAACAGGAAAGAATGGGGAAAACTTCTTCAGAAGGCCAAGGCCCACAAAGGGCTGTCGCGCCAATGATGATGATGATGTAGTTCTCCGGCCATTGCTAACCGCTCCGTTTTGGACTTCGTCTATAAACTTTACTCCGAAGGAGTTACCAGGTTTTCTTCGCCCAACAACGATATACGTATATACAATACATTATTGTTGTTATTATTATTATTGGGAAACAGGGTGGTGTAGCTGCTTTCCTGTTAGCCTGACGACCTTGGGGTGAGATTTTCCGTTGAAAATCCCGTGTTTTCAGGGAGGTCATGCGACCTCAAATCCCCGGCCACAATTTTTTCATGCTTCAGCTAGCGGGGTAATCTGCGGGTGATGATGATTACGGATAGTATCATTTGCCATCCAGCAAAATTTGTTATTTCTGGTATAATCGCAATATACTCGTACTCCGGGGGTAAAACAATTGGATTTTGGGGGTACGCCAACCAAAAAGTTTGAATACCACTTCTGTATACTATCAACCCTCTCAAAACTATGACAAACAAGAAACGTACGGAGAGGCACTTACATTAGTAAGGTATAATCTATTTGACTAGTTCTGAACGAAAATACACAAGCTGATAGCATTTTTCTTTAATTGAAACAGTACTATTTATGTATTAGTTTTCGGGCGTGTTCGACCCTGCTGTCAACCCCAATTGTTATGCTTATTCATGGAAGTCATTTTACATGATACTGCTAGATCTACTGTATATATGCAATTTTGTGAAATGACATGATTAATTGAACACTGTACATTTCAGACGAACACAAACAGCCAATCACCGAGTCAGAGGAATTAACCAGACGCGGCTAAAATCTCCAACCCGACCGGCAATAGAAATGGGGCCCTCTAAACTGAAAGCATAATCAGCGAGTCTAGAGCTTGGAGAGTGGAACTGGCGAGGGGTTATATTCCGCAAGTAGGTTCTACATGAAGATGGTGGGATAGGTAGTAGTGGGGATGATTATTGTTTTAAGAGGAAGTGTAACTAAGCAATCATCCTCTATATAACAATAATAAGAGAAAAAATTGGAGGGGATCCGACACTTGGAAAAATGACGTTATTGGCCAAAGAAAGACAAAGGCCACGAAGAGCGTGAATATGGAAAACTCCCAAGGCCGAATGCTCTAATACCGTCGGGGTTGGAAAAGAATAAGAGTTGACCAAGGGAGGTCGGATAGGATAGATGAAAGTGAGAAGTGTGGCACTAGTAAGTGAAAGAAATGCTAGGACTCAGCCAAGGGCAGATTGGTCGCCAATCCACGCTCCCAAGTTGAGATCCCCTGGGACCCATTTAGTCGCCTCTTACGACAGGCAGGGGATTGCCGTGGGTGTTATTCTACTTAATTGCCACACTACACGCTTGGAAGTATCGTATATTTCGCTACCCTGTGTGAAAATTATCATAAGCCCTGTTTATTACCAGATAAAGTGACAAAGATGAACACTGAAAATAACAATTTGAAGCTAGACGGAACATCCAGGAATACTTCACGAACTGCAGTTGTTGGTTTATGAGTTTGTTGTGACCTACTTCATGTCTATTACACCGTGCTTTGAGACTCCCACGTGTCATTTAAATTTACAACTTGGAGGTATAATAACTCTCAATTTAAGTCCCAGTGGTGTATGAAGTTACGAACATTTGTATAAACGACATCTCTCTAAATTGCTTGGTGATCAGGGGAAGTATTGTACACGACAGAAATACTCTACTGTCCGTTGTTGTACAGTTATATTGTATGTCACTTGAGATTTGACAGACACAGAGGTCATTCGCAATGCTTATTTTTAGAACCGGATGTTTTAGATAGTTAAAATTGCAAAAATAGGCAGGCAAAAAGACAGAGAGAATGAAGAAAATAGGCACGGAAAGGAAATTTAAAATGTGTTATTTATTAGACATGTTGATGAAATAAACATTTTCGTATGTTATACATTACTGGAATATGATACTTCATAGTCTGGTGTCTAATCACTGCGTCCTTCAAATAGAGTAACTAATTTACATTATTGCATTTCACCATGAAATGCTCCCTCAAATTCTCAGAGCTTAAACTCTAGCTGCTATCAGTCAGAATATATTTAATTGCAGAGAAAGATCGCTTTACGTCGACTGATATGATGGACGCGTATTTAAATCAAAGTAATATAGATGGATTTACATGTACGTCTACTGTGAGGTCACCTTTCAAAACTTAGCAAATTTGCCTCAGTTTTTGTAAACCTAAATCTGCAGACAAAACACATCTCCACTTTCCACTGACAGCACTTCCTACTTCACCTAGAACAGCTTCAGTAAGTTCACAGTTTCTTCAGCAATGTTCATCGAAGGCACAAGAGGCTTCTCTCTCTTTTCAAGTTTCGTGATCACTTACGGCAGTTTACCGCAATAGGTTGCTATGCAAAAAAATCTATTCCTGACACTCACATTGGTGAGGAGTTTCTTTACGTCAAGAACTGATGCAACATCATGTCCAGAGAGCGGCAGTCACTTAAAATATCTTGTCACAGTTGTCTTAATAGTAGGTAACAAGGCAGCAACAATCCATGTCCCCTATCTTATTAACACTGGCTGTGAAAGAAGCGCTTGTTTCGGAGCAACATCATAGAAGATCTGGATTCGAGTTTGAGCTTTGTAAAATATCTTATTTATACTAGAAATGAATTTGTTTACGTCGGCAAACAGACTACGCACCGTCCTCTGCAATTCAGTGAAACCCGTGTGCTAAGCAAGTAACATGGAGCATTTCTAGAAAGAGAATTCTTAAAGCCTCCGCACTTTTCTTCATATACGGTGCTGCATCTGACCAAATTATTGCATATGGAATTTGACATAATGGTGGTGTAAAAGCCATAGATAAATAGTTAAAAATACATCGTTTTGAATCTATGATGAAAGGTAAGATTTCATTTTAGACGAAATTAAGCCTAGTTGTCACCCCTTTCTCTCTCTCTCTCCGCGCGCGTGTGTGTGTGTGTGTGTGTGTGTGTGTGTGTGTGTGTGTGTGTGTGCGGCGTTTTTCCTCTGCCTGCCTTTTAGGTAGCTCTTTAGTTCCCATGTAGTATGTTACGGGGTTTCCGTGGCTCACAGAGGGATAAGAAGCGCGGGGGTGAATGGGTGGACAAGGAATTAATTAGAGCATAACTTAACACAACACATTTGGAAATTTTATTTCTTTCCTTTTTTTTTCTATAATTTAAAATTGATAAATAGAAAATCTGAATAAATAACAACCATATGATGAGCTCGTCGGCTCCAACAATCACAAGGACATAAAGTCCGAAAATCAGGTACAAAATTTACAATAGTTAACCGTTTGTTTAATTTACATATAAAAGAGGGTTATTGTTCTTGATAGGTACAAGATTTACAAGAGCACGATTTGTTCCTATCCTAGTCCAGCCTCGCGGAGGCATCGGTTTCTAATTGCGCACTTACAATATATCGGTTGTCCTTAATTACAGTATTTACACAAGGTAGCCCCGAGGTGGGCTTATCTATTGATCAACAGTTTATAACTTTCTGTTCCTCAAGGAAACTTCACACCAGAAACCGTTCTACATACCACAATCAATTTACAGGGACATAATTGCCCATGGCCTTAAATGACAAAGGAAAAGGTTGGTTGTAACCGATCAGAAACAAAATACAAGGAGGAAAAACACCTGCACTCCTTCGAGAAATGCTTAAAATCCTAAGTGGGCTTATGGCCAAATGATACAGAGGCTAAGCCTATTCTACACCTGGGTGACTACATGAGAAAAATTAAATACCAAATAAGTGTTAAGAATTTTAGAGGTTTCGAAACTGTAGTCACCCCATGCCAAGTTGAATGGGAATCAACAGACGTAATCACTCTTTGTTCCCTTACATCACAGATTTCCCAGTAGGGAATGAAAGAGTCCACAGACTTGCCGGAAGTTCTACATTAAAACCACCAAATTTAGGATGTTACATAAATAAGAGGTCGAAACCTTCTCCTCAAGCTATTCGCAGAAGCAATCATATGCTTATTATAATTCTGCCATTACCTTGAGTTGCTAGGCCTTCCGATCGCCGCCCACCGCCCCTGCCTCCCTTAGGACACGCCGCACTCAAATGACTGGAGCAAGAAGACAATACGGCTATAAAGCGCTCAGCTTTTATAGTATTTTTTAGGAGAAGCTTCCAGAACTCTTAACTGGTCGGCTGGATTCCTGTACACACCCGCAATTTTGATTAGGCAGAGAAAATATTTATATTTATTGAAGAAGGAACCAGCAGAAGTGTAGACAACTTTGATACATAAAAAAACTATCCTAAAAAACAGGTTGAAAAACCTCCGAATTACAAATTTATGGAGTAATTGTAGTTTACCCCGAAAGATGGACCAATTAAAGCTATGGTAGAGACATCTAACAGTTGAAACCAAAATATCTAGTAATACATCAGTACATGTTAAATTACATTTATGGCCTTATAGAAGGCGCGCAGTTTAACTGGCCGGAGAATGTGTACCTCCGGTACATAGTATATAAACCATTCCTGCGCTTGCTTGTAAACTCCTAAACCTTTCACGCAAAGTATGTACTGTAAATAATAAACAAGACTGAACAATGTCTTTTGATAAGGACTACGTGATCTAAAAATATGGTTTATATTTTTACGATATTTCTCACTGTAAACTATAATAACATAAAAACACTTCTTGATATACCACCGATGACTTTTTAAATGGCTTTTTATGTTCAACTGTTCTTCCATACATTCTGCGGGCGAGTTATCGTTGACAGTTAAGGTTGCATAAGTTAAGAAAGCGTTAGGATGACCGCTTTTTCTTTGACTTCCTTAACTAAAATCATTTTTTCTGTACAATGGTGAAAACTGCACCAAAATCCGTTGGGTGGTTTTCGAGATTAGCCTGCGCAATCACCTACCGGGAAGTTTAGTTTATAATATATATTGCCCAACTCCATAGTGTAACGGTTAGCGCTATTAGCTGCCGTCCTTGGAGACCCAGGTTCAATTCGTGGTAGTGCCAGAAATGTAATAGTAGCAGGATGGCTGGTATGTCGTTAAAAAGATATATGCAGCTTACCTCCGTCGGGGAAGTGTCTGAAAAGTGTCGGGGTGAGGACACTATTTTTAAAAAATAGATAGGAACATCTCTACATAGATGAAAATTACTTGGAGTTTTTATACTTGTGTAATCTTGGTGTTTTCTGCAAATGCTGCTCCAATAAACCGAATTACAAATCAGGATTTAGAATGGCTCGACTGGACCGGAAAGGCTGAGTTGGTTAACTAGTATCTTTCTTTACGGATAATATGAGGGCATGTTCTTAGTGATCTCCATCACTCTTATTGGTTTTCCGTGGATTGGCTCGCAAAGATTTGTCGAGATCTACCTAGCCTTCGTAGTATTTTCAGAACTGAGATGGTGCGATATCTGATCGGAAATCAGACCAAGATATGAGGAAGCTGATTTATTTGAGAACTTGTGGATCAAAGTTTATATAACTCGATAGACTGTTTTGATAAAGACGACGAACCCTTCCCTGCTGTGCAGCGTCGTAACTGCCTGCTTTTTCTCTGTCTGATTTATTAGATCGCTTCTGCGCAGTCTGATTCAGCAACTGGACCATTTTATTGGGGGTAGCTCCCACCCTCAACTCGCAAGCGAAGATCATGTTCTGGGAAACAGAACAGTTTTGGTTAGTGTAAGCTATTTTATTAGAAGAGGCTTTTGGGCTACCTTACTCTCATCGTTTGTTCACCGTAACATCATTCTACTCTTCTCACGTAGTTGGGACGAAAAAGAGATAGCCTATAATTGGATATTTGAGTTTCAAATCTCACGGTTGATAGCTGTCTTCCTGTGGAGTAAGACTCTGCACTTACGTCGTATAAAATCTTTCTGATCCTGTGGTTGTAAAGTCTGTACTTGCGTGTGTGTATATAACCAGTGCTAGGGTTGGAAAGGGGGTTTAGATGAAGGAAGGAGTGTTAACACCGACTCGGGTAAATTTTATACACATATATAGGAATATCTTTAAATATATCTAGAGAGAAAGAAAGTTTCGAAATGTCATACGTTTGGTCTGATTTTCGTATCTTGTGTGTGTGTGTGTCCAGAGGAAGAGAAATACCTAGACGAAAAAATGTTAGTCCCAATTGTTAAGAATTTCACGGTGATGAGGTGTGTGATTCAAACTGTAGAAGCGCTAGGCTTGTGAACCCAGCTTAACAGATTTGACCCTAATCCACTTTTGTGATATCTAGAGCTGCTCAAATTCATCGACCTACTGTCGGTAAATTTACCGACACATAAAAGGACTCATGCGGGGCAAAATTGTGGCACCGCGGCGTTTCCGTAAACCGTAAAAATAGTTAGTAGAACGTAACAAGTTATTATTATTGCGCCCTTACTGCGTCCAGCAATGGCGTAACAAAACTCTCCGACCGCTCAATTTATCTCAGGGTAAATCTCCTTCTGTAGCTCCACTTAAATAGTTACGAAGAGAGGTGAGACTGCATTTAATTCGCTACTGAATGTATCGGATGAACGTCTCCATCCCCTCACACCTAACTCAACGCTTAAAATAACATAAATCGCACTATCTCTACTTAACATTACACTATTCTACTATAGCTATATATAATCTATAAAATAACTTGTCCTGACTGACTGACTGACTGACTGACTGACTGACTGACTCATCATCGCCGAGCCGAAACTACTGGACATAGAGAAAGGAAATTTTGTGTATACATTCATATTAACATGTAGGTGCTCGCTAAAGGAGGATTTTTGTATATTCCGTCGCTAAGGGGGTGAAAAGGGGGGCTAATTTTTAAAATGAGGATATCTATATCTCAAAAACTTAAAGGTTTAGAGTAATAAAAATTGTTATTTGGAATCTCCTTTAAAAATAATCACGTATTTTGTTTTGTTTTCGGAAAATCCCATGAAGGGGGGTGAAAAAGGGGGGAAATGGATTGAACACCTTTTATGAGGAGACTTATATCTCAAAAACTGAAGATGTTACAGTCATGAAAATTTAAATTTGGAACCCCCTTTAAAAATAAAGGAAAACGCATTTTTTGTTTTTGGAAAATCCAAATAATGGGGCATGAAAAGGGGGGTGAATTTTAAAATGAGTGTGTCTATCTCGAAACTGTAAAAGTTTACAGACGTAGAAACTGGTACTTGGAATCTCCTTTAAAAATAAAGAAACACGTATATTTTTGTTTTCGGAAAATCCTAATAGGAGGGGTGAAAAGGGTTGAATGCCTTTAATAAGGATCCTTATATCTCAGAAGCTGAAGATGTTACAGACCTGAAAATCGGTATTTGGGATCTCCTTTAAAAATAAAGAAACGTGTATTTTTTGTTTTCTGGAAAATCTAAATAGTGGGAAGGGGGGGGGGTGTATTTTAAAAATGAGTGTATCTATATCTCAAAATTTAAAAGATTTACAGATGTAAAAATTGATATTTAGAATCTCCTTTAAAAATAAAAGAACACGTATTTTTTGTTTTCTTTAAATCCCAATAGGAGGGGTGAAAAGTGTCAATAAGGGGTTGAATGTCTTTAATGAGGATACCTATATCTCAGAAACTGAAGATATTACAGACCTAACAATTAGTATATTGGATCTCCTTTAAAAATACACAAACATTTTGTTTTTTGTTTTTGGAAAATCTAATTAATGGGGGTTAAACAGGAGTGACAAATTGGGTTGAATTTTTAGAAAGACTATATCTACAGTATATCTCAGAAATGTAAAATGTTACAGACGTAAAAACTGGTATTTGGAATCTCCTGTTAAGGTAAAGAAACAGGTATTCCCGAAAAATCCAATGAAGGGAGGGGGGAGGTGAAAAAATTGAAAAATGAATTGAATTAATTACATCTAATAAAAACTTATGTTGTTACAGACGTGAAAATTGGTATTTAGATCTTTAAAAATAAAACGACGCGTTGGGGGGGGGGGAATCATGTTTGTGGGGGGGGGGTGAAAAAGAGTTGATTTCGTTTCATGAGGACACATATCTCAAAAACTGAATATAATCGGTATTTATAAGATCCTTTACTATTAAAGAAACAACTTTTTGCAGGATAATTCACTTACGGGAGGGGGGAGTGTGAAAGTAAGTGAAAAAATGAATTATTTTTATGGGAATACTTGCATCTCAAAACTGAAGGTAACACACGTGAACATTGGTATTTGGAATCTCCTTTAAACATAAAGAAACACGCCTTCTTTTTTGAGGGGGGTGGTTAAATCAACTTAACCGCGGTGGGATAAAAAGGGAGGTGAGACCAATTGATTTTACTGTTCATAATGTACTTATAAGGAGCCTTCCTGGCTCGGGCGGCTGCTCGCCGGCCTCTCACCGCTGGGTTCCATGGTTCAAATCCCGGTCACTCTATGTGAGATTTGTGTTGGACAAAGCGGAGGCGGCACAGGTTTTTCTACGGGTACTCCGGTTTTCCCCGTCATCATTCATTCCAGCAAAACTCGCCAATATCATTTCATTTCATTTGCCATTCATTAATCATTGCCCCAGAGGAGTGCGACAGGCTTCGGCAGCCGGCACAATTCCTATCCTCACCGCTAGCTGGGGGCTTATTCATTCCATTCCTGACCCGGTTGAATGACTGGAAACAGGCTGTGGATTTTCGGTGTACTTATTCTGATCATAAACCGATCATTTTTAATCTTTCCTGGGTTCGTTTTCAAGAGCCATCTTTTTCTTTGGATAACCTTCTTAGAGAACAGTAGATTCTTCTGGCATATAAATAAACATTTAAACACACTTTAAATAAACGATAGGAATGAGATTGACCGTGCAATTGTTCACCTCTATAATAAGGTCAATAATGCACGGAAGTATGTCATTTGCATCGCCAGAAATCCTGCGCATTTGCCTACGGGAGACAATGATGCTGGTCTTACTGTCATCAATGACAATGGCAGCAGATGTAATTTACCGCCAAGTGGCGGTCTTGCATCTCGCTGTGGGGTCCAGAACATCATTAATAATAATAATAATAATAATAATAATAATAATAATAATAATAATAATAATAATAATGTCCTGGACCGTCGTCATAATGTGCGGACCGCGCTGGAAACGGGTCCTGGACGGGTAATGACTACGAATGCAGTCCGGCCGCGGGTTCAGTACCGCCAAGGCAACCAAGACGACACCACCCCAGATCTCCTCAAGGGTTTGATCCACATTAAAAATGCTTATAGGAAAAGATGGCAAAGATTTAGGGACCCAGCTGACCGGGTGGAATACCTGGACTTAGCCCGGGAAGTACGAAATCGATTGCTGGAAAAAAAGATTGAAAAATGGGAGGAACGTTGCCAAAATTTCTCAGAAAACGTGTCAGATCGCGAATTTTGGCGGAATCTCTCAGAAAACGAGTCAGATCGCGAATATCGGCGGGTTATATATAAAATGATAAGCATTCAATTATACATTTCAGTATAATACCGTAGCAAAGCACGGGTATCTTGCTAGTCAGCCTATAAATTAATACGTCACGCATGTTCAATCTTAACAAACTAGTTTATTATCATGATATTACGCATAGGAAAGAGAAAAATTAAATTGAGTCTTTGTACCTTATCTTTGAAATAAAATGAAGATCATCCATTGGTTTTATGTACAACTCTACTCATTAATTACGTTCATTTTCAGTCCTGATATGAGCTAACTTCATATTCTCGATCATTAGTTGATGTCTGAAATCATCCTTTAAATCACTACATGTTCAAAAATAATTAAGTTAAAAGTCAATAACATCACTGCTGAAAATAACACACATTTTCCGTCTTTGAGTTTTAAACATTGAATCAGATCCACTAAATTGTTTGTCATTGCTGTTTCTCTTAATTACCATTACCATCGAATGACTTGCTAAGCTTACCATCACCTACTGCCATACAAAATCTCGGCACCTACTATCCTAACTGCACTATGTTTAATCATTTGAATATCAACATATAACCTTCTGAAATTCATATCTGAAACTCATTTCTAACTATTCTAGTTCTTAATTAACTATCTCTTTGATTTAATATTCCAAATTTAACTCTCAATGAAATGTCATTTGCCTTGAAAATTAAGTTACTCCTTTCAAATCAATATGATAGCTCCATTATAATCTCAGATGTCAATATTATTCACCACAGCAATATATATATATATCATCTAGTATCTTGTGCACTATCTCGGGTATTTAATATGGGTATTTCCTAACAACGCAACCGCATTTTAGTTATAGCAAGAATTATTTACCTTGACTTATGCGTTTGGGTTAGCTATACCTACCTTATATTACTATATTCTCTCGATGTGAATTCTTTCTATGCATATGCTTCGTGTATACGATCCAGAAACTAAATATACGTATTCTGCGTCCATCATTTTGTAACATCTGTACCTAATTCCATAACAGCTCTTTTCAACGCTTTTCTTTCTTCATTACAACCTACATATCATTCAACTCATCCATCCCAACTTCTTACCGTAACCATTTTCTTAAATCTCATAACCTCTTCTTGTATACAATTTTTCCCACGACGTATTAAGGTCTATTCACACATATCCGTGACGTGTCAGTTCCATGAAATTGCATCAGTGTCAGTGATGATTCATATCGTTCCTTTGAATCTGACTGTCGTGTTAACACTTGTCCGGCTCAGTGCCGTATTTTCTGCGTCAGTATCAGTGCAGTATCCGTTCCGTGATATCGAGTAATGTCGCCAACGATATTTTTGCTGTTTCACGGACGTGTTCTGCTGTGAAGTTGGTACGCGTTAGTGAATACAAAATGAGCGACGTAAGTTCAATGTGTGTGGTTAAGTAAATATTTGTTTAATTGTATTTGTACTGTATTATTCACTTACCTCAGACAAACCGCTAACCGTTTCCTCGGTATTATCGCCTTTCTCCAGTGGGTGTCTTGTCGTTCTAAATGAACTTCCAGTTTACTCAGCACTATGTTAAAACATTTTTCAGACATTCTGAAATATTCAGAATATTTAGTTTGATCGTCAATTAGTTCCTTATACAGGGTGGCGAATTCGCCATCACGTTCTCTATTTTGCCATGCCTCATGTACCCACTTCCTTTTTTTAAACTGACGCTGTTCCTTTTCACCTAGAATTATAGCAATAGCTGCCAGTTCCACATCCGTAAACTTTGACATCTCGGCAATCACTGAACTGAAAATGAAACAATACTGATAGGTGTGGATAGCCATCACTGAGACGTCACGTATGTCACGGAACTGATACGTCACGGCACTTTCACGTCACGGATATGTGTGAATAGACCTTTATACTTCATTGAATCTATATTCGCTTCACTGGATCAGACTTCATCCCTCAGAATAACATGTAACCATCTAGTATACTGAGATACTTCTTCACGTTCTACATCGACAAGGAGGAATTCGTATTAGTTGCATATCCCTTCTATATCCTAACATTCCGATGACCAACAAACATGTTAGATTTCCTAACCCATTTAAGATATCCACAACTCAAATATGCTTTCAAATTGCTGTGTAAATCTCTACTCATTCCTGCTATTAATCATGAATTCTCCATAGCTATCATATTACACTCAATATATACGGTCACTTCTTCCAATCGAGATATATCGATTTTCATATAACCTTGAAAGCTAGATTCTGCAATTGCATTTCACTGAATCACTTGACAACCTAAATACACCACGAAAAACAATAATTTAATGATATTATTATATCCTAATTTAATCCAGAACTATAATTTAGTAAACTTAGCTCGTCATTCTCTGGCTTACGACGTTTCTGTAGCCCTCTGAGCTACAACTGTTGTCTTCGGCCGGCTGGAACCCATAGATCAGCTGGTCTCCACTTCTACATCAGGTTGGTTGGTCGGCTAGCGACACACTCATCTCCAGGTCGGTCCAGTGCGGATTTAGCAGCACATATTCATGTGCCTGTGATCCTTTGTACAGTGCTTGAGTGAGAATAGCCGAATTTATTGCGTCAATCAGACAGTTTAAATCGCTTGTGAAAATTTCCGTTTGTTTACTGTCTTCTAAACCCTGTGTTTTAATACCCCGTTAGAATACTATACCATTAGCGACTGATCTACTGAATAGTTGAAATGACAGTCTTATATTCATTCGCTGAAACGAAGGATCCAAGTGGGCAGAGGTCAGTTTGTAGCAAACTTTCAATCCGCAAAATTCAGGAGACCAGTCACATTCGTAAACTTTCCCATAGAATGAATAATCAATATTGCCATTATAATTAACCTGTCCTTTGTCATGAAAATGATTTCTGACACTTTTAAATATATGTGGCGCGTCTGAAAATGCCCATAATTTTCTGTTGGAGTCAGCTGGATTGGAAATATAACACTTCAGATTCTTTATGTTACCAGATATTCCTAAGCATTTCAACAACTTTTTATTCGACTGGCTACCATCCGATGTGAAACCAATGATTCGGACACCTACTTGTTCTAATTGTATGATGAATGAGAACGTTTGCAATTATATCACCAGGGGTGGCGTTCCGGCTAGCATATGTCGCTATGCGTTGTATCCAGTTATATAGAAAAGAAACAAACATAAAAACTCGAGCATGATTTGCCAACTGACCCATGCTTTTATCTTCAGTAAATTTCCCCAGATCAACAAAACCATTCACTTGCAACGATTCCGAGTTAAAGCGAATTTCTTCTCGTAACTGTACCTCGACAGATATCAACATCCCTAGGCGTTCATGTAATCCTTTCCATTTAAAAAATCTGCTATGGCAGCGGTAGCATGCTCATTTATGTCGTACGAACATTTTAGGCCCTTCACCAAAGTTCTTAAGTGAGATTCAGAAGGCAAAGGTAGCAAGTCTTGATTTAAATAGTGCCGATAATCCTTGGGAGACTTTATTTTTAAAAGAAGTGCATCAAGAAATTCATCTCTATATCTCATTCCTTTTTTTTTTTACTTTTCGCTTGACATTTCTTTACCATTGTATCAACTATAATTTTCTGTTTTTTGCTGAGAGAACCGAATTGTTTTGACAGTGAAATTTCTCTTTGATTTTATATCAGAAATGTATTTTTCAAGCAAATGTATTTTACCTTTAGCGACATTGAGTTGATTCTGCGTTCTAATGAAATTACGTTTCTGATTCTTCAATCTCCTCCTTAAAAAACACAATTGTTTTCCTAGCATCTGCGACATTAGAGCTATCTTCAACTGCTGAGCGTACAGGTTGATCACTATCACTGATATTTACGATCTGTTCAGGACTTTTATTAGAGAAATCTCTTCGTTTGGATTGCCTATTCGTGGGGGAGTTGCGTTTCTTAACTGCCTAAATATACTTGGGTAGATTAGGAAATATGTGAGGAAATGCTTCTGGTTTTAATTTCCAGCGCTGTCTTGGTATCTCTACTCTTTCACCATTCACCGTAAACGAGCCTACTTTTACTAGAAAGTCATCGCAAAAATGAATGTCACACATGAAACAGTTATGAGTTAATTTTCGGTCTTTTCTATGGATAGCATTTTCCCATTTCAGTAAAACACCTTTCTCTTTAGGGGGCCCAAAGAAATGCCTACCTGAAAACGATCGGTCATATCCAAATCTGCAGCCTGGTACAAAACACGAGGGCATGATGTGGCAGTTTCCTCCCGCACTGATGATGGGCTATCCCTCGTAAACGAGTATGATTGTCTTCCTGAAGAACTTAGTTTTTGTGAGATCTTGAGTGACTGTAGAGGCCAATCGTAGAACCGCAGGTTTTTCAACATTTTTGACACACATTTTTTTCTGTTAGGTACTGGCTGTGTAGATTGGCTTTTCTTCATGAGCTGACGTTGTCTTCTTGCATTGCGCTTGTCAATTTCTGTTCTCCGCCTTTCTTGCTCGAAGCGCTGAGTTCCTTCCCAGACATTGCGACGCCAGACTGTGCGGTTATGTGCCGTAGCTTCCCAGTTGTTAGTTTTCATTTGACACTTTTCCATGTTGATTTTTAGTGCATCTTTGTAACGCTTTTGTGGTCTTCCAAGTTTTCTATGACCATCCTTTAGCTGGGAGTACATAATTTGTTTTGGGAGACGGAATTCAGGCATGCGAACGATGTGGCCTGTCCAGCGAAGTTGGTGCTTGATAATCATGGCCTCAATGCTAATGGAGTTAGCTTCTTCCAGAACACTGATGTTAGTGCGTCGATCTTGCCATTTTACCCTCAGGATCCTTCTCGGACAACGTTGATGGTATTTTTCCAGGCATCGTATGTGCCTCCTGTAGGTAGTCCACGTTTCACATCCATATGTATGAGATGGTATAACAGTAGCTTTGTACACATAAAGCTAGGTCTGAGTGCTGATATTATGATTATCAAAGACCCTTACCCGAAGACGACCAAAAGCCATACTAGCACATTTGAGGCGGTGTTGAATCTCATCATCAAGATTTGCATTTGCTGAGAGATGGCTGCCAAGGTATGAGAAATGTTCTATGTTCTTCAGAACTTTGCCTTGGACTGTGATTGTAGGGCATACGGAGATGGAGTTGGGTGCAGGCTGGTAAGGGATCTGCGTCTTTTGGATGTTAAGGCTTAGGGCAATACTTGTATAAGCTTCATCAAATGCATTTAAGACTGCTTGTAAATCATGTTCAGAGTTTGCAAGAACAACATTGTCATCAGCATACTGAAGTTCAATGATGGATGTAGTGGAAAGTTTGGTCTTGGCTCGTAGTCTACTGAGATTGAATAAACCCCCATCAGTCCTGTATTCGATTTCTATGCCTTTTGGTAGTTTCCCATCAACAAGATGAAGTATAGTTCCAGCAAATATTGAGAGCAGAATGGGAGCTATCACACAACCTTGCTTCACGCCTGCAGTGATTTCAAAATTTTCTCCAGGGTTATTGTTGACAAGAACCATCCCGCACTGATATACGTTGCCTTATAGCACAATAGCGACAAAGACCGAGATATTTAAAACATAACACTTCTCACACCACTCAATCGTGAATACACTAATAATGCAAACTGTCGAAACATCTCTGACAGCGACAGTAATGAGCAATAAAATTACAACTGAAGGCGAATATAACGCGGACTAATGGCCAAGGATCTCTGTTGACATCACAATCACCTGTGCTGCCACCAAGCGGGTGTCACACCAATCTCTTGAGCTCTCTTACGGGCGAACGGAACAGATGTCGCACTTTCTCTTCGATACGCTATGATTAAAGAAAACGTTTCCAAATAAAAACGGGTAACGAACCCGAGAAATTAAAATGACATTTTTGTTACATGGAATAAGTCTGAAATATTTAGTTTTAGTTGCTCGCCTTGTGAAGTCCCTAGTTCTTTGCCCGAGGGATCGATTTCTAACCGTTCATGATATGCGATAATAATACCCGATACACTAGTAACTGGCCTAAATTACCTTACCTTACCTATGGCGCGACGGCCCGTTTTCGGGCCATGGCCTCTCCAGTTGCTTTCCGCCAAACTTGTCGGTCTCGTGTAGCTACTCTCCAATTCCGGATATTGAGGATATGTGCTGCGTCTTGATGTACACCATCTTCCCATCTGTTACGTGGCCTTCCCACAGGCCTTCCTCCTCGAAAGTCTCCTAAGAATACCTTCTTTGGGATTCGGTGTTCTTCCATCGTAATTAGATGACCTGCCCATTTAAGTCTCTTCATTCGAATGGCATGCGACAATTCCCCTTGTACGCATATGGGTCCATAAATTCTCCTCAGGATTTTCCTTTCGGAGGAATCTATCTTCCCCACGGCTTTCTTTGGGAGGGTCCACGTATCACTTCCGTACATCACTATACTGCGAATGAGGGTTTTGTATAGCATAACTTGTAAGCTCTGCTTTATATCTCTACTTCTGAAAAGTGGTAGTACTACAAAGTATGCTCTGTTGGCAGCTTGAATTCTTGCCTTATTTACACAATTTCCTCATTCTTGTTGCTTAGATGTACACCAAGATATTTAAATTCATCCACCACCTCCACTTTGGATCCTTCAGGGACAAGTTGGTCATTTGTATACTTCCTTCTCCGAGCCTGCACCATTACCTTCGTCTTTTGTTCATTGATCTTAAGTCCAATTTCTTTGTCTTCTCTACTCAAGTCTTCAAATGCTTCTTTAACTGTCCTTGTTGTTCTTCCCATCAAATTTATGTCATCAGCATATCCAACTAGTTGAGCTGTTTTGTATAGAAGTGTTCCACCGGTGTCCACCCTTAACTTTCTAATCACTGATTCTAGTGCAGGTTAAATAGAATTGGTGCTAAGCCATCTCCTTGTTTCAATCCCTGATTCACTTCGAAGAAGCTGCCTACTTCAGTCTGAATTTTCACTCCCACCAACGTATTTCTCATAGTCATTTCCACCAGTCGCACCAGCTTTTCTGGTATCTTGAACTCTCTTAATATCTCCATTAATTTATCCCTGTCAATAGAGTCGTATGCTTGTTGAAAGTCGATTAACACCTGGACCACATCTATGTCCCGTTCCCAACACTTCTCCAACACTTGTTTCACAGTAAATATCTGATCAATAGTGGATCTTCCCTTCCGGAACCCTGCCTGGTATTCTTCTAGAATTTCTTCCGCCAGGGGTTCTAGTCTCTTCTTCAGGATGGAGGTGAACAGCTTATATACTGTACACAGCAGTGTGATCCCTCTATAATTGCTACATACAAACTTATCCCCTTTCTTGTATATTGGGCATATGATGCCTTTACGCCAGTCTTCAGGCATTTCTTCTTTATTCCACACACTCAAAATTAGGTCATATATAGCTTTTTGTAGTGTGGTTCCTCCGTATTTCCACAACTCTGCAGGGATTCCATCGATACCTGGTGCTTTATTGTTTTTCAGTTGCTGTATGGCTTCTATCACTTCTTGCATAGACGGTGCTGTGACTTCTAATTCATTTGTCTCAGTGTTATTCCTTGAGGTAGTTGGTGTTTTCCCTTTCATTTCTACTGGGTTCAGGGGGTGTTGGAAATATTCCTTCCATCTATCTTGGATCCCTTCTTTATCTCCCAAAAGCTGTCCATTTCTGTCCTTACACATGTTTGTTCTTGCCTTGAATCCTTCTTTCACTTCCTTAACTTCTCTGTAAGCCATGTAGCTATTATCTTCTTTAAATTCCTCCACTATTCTAGCCATTTTCTCATTTAATTTTCTTCTCTTCTTTCTTCGACATACATTCCTTACTTCTTTATTCTGGTTTTCAACCTCTTGTTTCTTCACCCTTGTTGGTCTCTCTAGGTATGCTTTATATGCTTTATCTCTTTCTTCTATGGCTTTTTGGCATTCCTCATCAAACCATTCCTTTGTGTTCCTTTTGGGTACAATGTCTACTGTAGTGTGTCCTTTGCCACGGCCTTAACGCTTTCCTTCAGAGCAATCCACTTGGTCTCGACCGTTGCTGTTTGGTCCTTATTATACAGTATTTCTCTACCAGCACTTCTGCCATTCTTTTCCCGTATCATTCTGATACTTCCTTATTCTTCAGTTCATAAATATTGTACTTTTCTATTCTACTTATTCCTTCCTTTCTTGTTTTCATAATGCGGCACCTTAAGATTGCCTTAACTAGAAAGTGGTCGGAGCCACAACTTGTTCCTCTGAATGATCTGACATGCATGATATTGGATGCTCATCTTTTCTCCATCATTACATGGTCTATTTGATTACAGGTCTTTCCATCCGGCGATATCCATGTTTGCTTGTGTACCTCTTTATGAGGGAAACAAGTTGACATCACTTTCATGTTTCTGCTGGTAGCAAGGTCAAGCAATCATTGTCCATTATCATTAGTATTGTTGTGTAAACTATGGATCCCTATTGTTCCTTGATATATCTCCTCCTTCCCAATTTGTGCATTTAGGTCCCCTATTATCATCTTAGCATCGTTTGATGGGATTGAATCTAGCGCTCGTTCCAGTTCAGCATAGAACTGATCCTTGACTATCTGTTCCTTGTCTTCCGTTGGTGCATATACATTTACGATTGTTAAGTTGTACAATCGCATTTTAACACACAGTGTTGCCAATCTTTCATTTGCTGCCAAAAACTGTAGTACATCATCTTTAGCTTGTTTTCGTACTATAAATGCTACTCCTCCTTCTTGTGCATTCCTTGACTTCCCACTACTGAATATTGTGTGGGTTTTGGTGTCTCAGATCTCATCCCTTCCTGACCATCTAGTTTCTTGTATGGCTGCTATGTCCACTTTGTTGACTTCTAGTTTCTGCATCAGTACTTTCAGTGCTCCGGCTCGTAGAAGTGTGCGTATATTCCATGTACCAATTGCGTAGTCTATTGCCTTTAGCTTAGCTCGTCTATTAAATCCACCATTCCGAGGCATATTCTGGGGCTTCGCAACAGTTTGTTTTCCGGAGCGAGGTTGTTAGCTTTGCTCCAACCCCCAGCAATCCTGGAGGACCGATGTTTTCTGTTAGGGTTATCTTCCTTAGCTGATTGGTCCCCATTTAAGCGTCGGGAACTCGCTTTCTGCCCTTACATGACTTAGCCGTGTACCTTAAAGAATGTACCCGTTGCCCAGAGGCCACGGCGTGGACGTGCATGTATCGGACTTGGTAGGAATAAATGGCATTTCCTGTGTTTTGCTAGTGCACTCCCATCAGAAAGAAGTGCACCCACAGGACCACATACTACCCCTTCGACCCCAACTGGCCTAAATTACATATATACATTCTGATCACTCGGACACAAATATACAACACTTGTTCAGGATGCGTCTGAATTACCCTTCCAAAATAATTACAGATTCTAATTATATGGGTCCGAACCCATGATCACGGATAAGGTCATAACCTTTCTTCCCAAAAATGGCCGTCGGGCTATGTCTCCCCGTTAACAAACAAAAGACATCACAACACAGAAATAATACACTGGACACAACAATACAAATCACAAGATAAATAAATAAATTAACCACACCTGCAAAATAAAGCACACAGAATATACACACTGAAGTTGATAGAGCTGTCGGGTCAAGAACACAACATATCCGGCCACTGGACATCGCATATCTCAGACATAGACACAGCATGGCAGTAGTATTAGACATGACAGAGAAACCAGCTGCTTGTCAACGTACACATCAAAATAATTTGGTGCTGTGGTCAGGCAATTCACGAGGATAACGGAATCATTTGTAACAACTTTCACTTCTTATCTCTGCACCTTCTCTCAGCCTACAGCAGAGTCAAAGGGGCTTCTACCTGGGTAAGAACAATAACACGTCGACCCTTGCTACATTTTCGGTGCTTCAGAATAGCTCGCAATTCTGACCAGCAAAATACCACTCACAGCCTTACATAACCTCATATAAAAGAGGCTGGCTTATTAACTCATATCATAGCTCCAAATATAATACCATGGCTTTCATTGCCTTCCTCTTGTCATCTCAGGCCCGTAAATATCCATAGGCAATTCTCTAGGGTCACATATAAATAATCCTCGGTTCGACGACCGGTACATTTATGAATTTGCCTGCCGCCACACTTAAACACCCCATTCTACTTTCGACGTTGAAAGATCTCCCGTCGAGTCTTCTCACAGGTGGAATTCATGCACCATGCAGTAAAACATCCTAACATTACTGTCTCTAATCTAATCCTTTTCTTGACATTACGACGCTGATGGCGTACAGCCATTAGGGTTTTTGAACAATCTGCCCATACAACTCTATCTAAAATCAACACACAGTGGAATAAAATACAAATAACTATAACACACATGTATATCTAACCTGTTCTCTCCCTTATTCCCATCTAATTATGTACAACACATAGCTCGGGGACGTATTTAACTTTACTAAAATGAGCAAAACAAATACCACTCTGGATTACATTTAAAGATTGATCTACTTGTTTAAATCGGCCCTAAACTAGTGCATCTAGATATCACTTCACATGCTTATAGAACAAAAGGATTTAACCTGGCAGCAACCTCTCCATCAGCGACGAATCGCATAACCGCTATGTCATGCGTGCTTAGCGCATGACCACGGTACACAGTACAGGGATGAGTGTCCTCTTGTCGACTCCTGGATACTTAATAGTTAGTCTCCTTGATGTCGGTCGTATCTGGAACTGTTAAGTTAGAACCATCTACTTCTCCGCTTAACGTGCTCTAATGCACGATTACAACCTCAGCACTTGCTGTTATTTGCCTATAGCCTCCGCACATATACATATATTAGTCCGGTCCACGCGGCACTAAATTAAGGGTACTGGCCCGGTTGCAATCTGTCCTTGTCAGCGGTTATATTTTAAAAGACTCGCACACGTTATTTACAGAGTTCGCATACACGTTAAATATTATTTATAAATGCATATCGTCCCTAGCTCTTGTGAGCTAAATCACAGTGATTCTATTTCAGTTTGACAAAACTTCACAAAACAATTGTCTTGTCGGCTCGCGAATCACGATACGTCACACTTGGCGTTCAAAAGCAGAAGGAGGGCCCTTCCCTTCTCAGCGCAGATTTTATAGTCTCTTGAGGTCGCCAGCTTCAAGGGAAACCACCGGCAAACATACCCTTTTTCTTTGTAAGAGCTCGCCAGATGTTAACGGCTGTTCCCGTTAATACGCAGGGAGTTTTAAAAGTATGTGGTGAAAAATAAGTGAAATGAGAAAATTGTGGTCTAAAGAAATGCGAATAATGTCTTTGTTTCGCAAAATGTCGTGACATTTGGACAGTTAAGGTCTTCAAGATTATTGAAAACGCATTCGAGAGGATACAGCACCGGGCGAGTTGGCCGTGCGGTTAGGGGTGCGCAGCTGTGAGCTTGCGTCCGGGAGATAGTGGATTAGAACCCCACTGTCGGCAGCCCTGAAGATGGTTTTCCGTGGTTTCCCATTTTCATACCAGGCAAATGCTGGGGCTGTACCTTAATTAAGGCCACAGCCGCTTCCTTCCCACGCTAGGCCTTTCTTATCTCATCGTCGCCATAAGATCTAAGTTATCTGTGTCGATGCGACGTAAAGCAAATTGTAAAAAAAAAAAAAAAAAATGGATATCAGAGCGGCTTTCAGAATCACCAATACCGAGCGTCAAAAGACATCGGGGACGTCTCAATATTAAGGCGGGCGAGCGTCGTCAGGCGAGTTTCGCGTTACTGCTGTCCCAGCCGAGCACATCTGCTGCCCCTGTGGTGAAAGTCGATTTGGAATTCATGGATGTACATACTGATCACTAAAGCCCGGATTTTTATGCAGTAACAGGTTAGATTGCAATTTTATTTGGTTAGTAGGAAGTGTCGGCCACCCGCTCTTCCATAATGTAGCAAGAGTAACATAAATGATAGGGGTTCTGATTGGCCGTTCCACTAATGTTTATGCAATCCCCATAGCATAATCGTTGTGAAGGTAGACTATACTTGCTACTCGCTTCGGTAAGTTTGCATTCTATCCTATTACTGCATCAAAATACGGGCTCTACTGATCACTCTGGTGATGATGAAGCAGCTCCGGTTCACCCATAGAAGCTCCCGTGAATATGGATAGTACAAATATAGATTAAACTTTTGCCCTAATATTGTTGTCGATCTCTGTTATTTCTTATATTACAGATACATTGGATGTCGACTTTAGCTCGCCTGGTGGCCATGATCGTCAAGGAAGTCTAAACGGTCTGACACCGTGGTTAGCCGGTTCGAGTCCCGTTAGTCGAAAAATGTTCACCATCAGAATGTTGGCTGGCAGGGTAGGGGAGGTGGTGGCATACAATTTCTAATCACTAGATTGCGTACCAAAAGCCTGGGTTAAATTCCAAACCTCTGCGCATTGCTCATATGGAGTGAGGTCATATGACGTTGTTGATGGTGATTCCGTCCGTCGAATGGGGACGTTAAGGCTTGAACAGACGCCTTGGTGCTATTCGACAGGAGTAGGCTATGTGCCGGCACCGGGTTTCACCCTCTCCCTTCCTACTATATGACGTCATTCATTTCATCTCATGAACTCATGTGATGAAGTTGACGTCAGGAAGGGCATCCGGTCACAAAAACCCGCCAAGACAGATTCATCTCACTTCATACCTGACCCTGTAGAGAAACGGTACAATGGTTGGAGAAATAAGCGAACAAACAAACAAACAAACAAACAAACAAACAAACATTGGACGTCAACTTTGTCTTGAAGTGTAAATTTGTTTATAATTAAGAAATAGAATTGTCAACAGTAACATTTCACATCCATACTGACTAGATATTGTATTTCGACGATACCTGTCACGCGGTACGTATTCTATGTCGAAACTTGCGGTCATGACCTCGACACAGCCCCGTTAGAATTTTTGTGTGTGGCCATCCAGTGGACTTGTTTTTATTACATCTCCATGCTTGGGTTTCAGTACTCTGTTCAATCATAATGTATCTAAACACACTGCAATTCAGTGTAAATATTAAGAAACACATAGCTGTGCGCTTGCATTCGGGAGATGGTGGGTTCTAGCCCCACTATTGCCAGTCCGGAAGATAATTTTCCGCGGTTTCCTCTTTTTCACACCAGGCAAATGATGCGGCTGTACCTTAAGGTCTCGGTCGCTTCCTATCCAATCTTAGATCTAGCATATTCAATCGTCGTTATGGAACCGGTCTGTGTCGATGCGACGTAAAATGGCAAAATATTAATAATAATAATAATAATAATAATAATAATAATATGATACATAGAACAAGAAATCCCTTTCGTTGGGAGGTCCAGAATTAAACATTATAAAACGGTGATTAAACCAGGAGCACTATACGCATCAGAAACACTATACATGAATTTCAAAGACCATGTGGAGAAACTCGATCTTAAATGAAAGGAAATTTTTAAGAAAGATCATAGGATGAAAATATCAGGAGAATAAGATAATACACATCAATGAAACACTCTGCAAGAAAATTGAAAAACTCTCAGATTCTATGCGAAAAATGAGGATAAATTTTTACGGTCATCTTCTCAGAATGAACTCTGAATAGATTAAGCAAACAAATCTTTGACTTCTTCCGTAACCGCAAAACAAAACCCAACTGGTTTAAAGAAACTGAAAAAGACTTTGTAGAACTAAAAATTACAGCAAATTCACTATTCGAACGAACAGCCAAAGTAATAACTAAGGATGGAAATATAAGGTTCCAAGACAAATAAATCTACGTTAAAAACCAAACCTATGATCTAGGAGGATGAGAGGAAACGAAGATCAGAAAACATGAAGAAATACTGGGCATTAAGAAAAGAATAACACACATAGAAATGATGATTCAACGTACCCCAAAGAGGGTGAAACGAAAGATGATAATAATAATAATAATAATAATAATAATAATAATAATAATGTCAGGCGGAGTTTTCTTTTGTCCGGTTCCTTGGCCGAACGTTTAGCAAAAAAATATTTTAATGGAAAATCTGAACTATTTACACCATATGTATTCAGAAAGAATATAATTATGTTTTGTTCACTTCAGTTGGTACAGGGGCTGAAGAGGGCACAGATAAGGTACATTATAATGTATATTAAGGAAATGAAGATAGTATTTTGTTATTACATTATTGTGTGGCGTGTGGTCATGTCTAGAACATATCGCCAAAAACCTGTTCTATGAGTTATTACGGTGTTACACCTCTCTACTAGGGAATAAGCGGTATTTTTATTTTCATCGTAGTTCTGTATGTAAATCTGAAGTGGGAAGATAGTACATAAATATCTTTAACGTCTGTGATCGGCTATGCCCTCTTGCGAGATCAAAAGATGGCCACCACTTCCTATTCTGACTAGAAGCAGGGCGTTCCTAGTAACATGAATGAGGATCGTTAAGGTTGTTCATGAGTGGCTGAAGATGGGGAGATATGAAAGTAAAGAGTCTCCCTCCGCTTAAGCTTAAAAGGGGTCGTGGCGATGGAATCTTAATATCACTAGAGAAGGTGTAAGTGAAACAACAATGTTGACGCATCTTCCACGCTCCCACTTGAGTAGTTGAGGCCCTTCATGAGAGTGCTCAAGTGCCGCAAGATGTGTGTGTGCTCGTTTTTGGGATTAGAAGAGATCCCGTCATGTGTGAAGGTAATAGTTTAACTTGACAAGATCGTGTTCAGAGTTTCTCACCCTTCATCAGAACATGAGTTTCGTACTGCTCCTCCATTCATATAATAATAATAATAATAATAATAATAATAATAATAATAATAATAATAATAATAATAATAATAATAATAATATGATTTTCCGTAGTTTCCTCATTTTCACACCAAGTAAATGCTGGGGCTATACCTTGGCCACGGTTGGTAGTCCTAGACCTGTCATATCCAATCGTCGCCATAAAACCTGTCTGTATCGGTGCGACGTAAAATAAATGCATACTACACTACTACTACTACTACTACTACTAATAATAATAATAATAATAATAACCAAGTAATTGTATCAGGTGGATTTTTCTGTAATCTGGCTCCTTGGCTGAATTGTAGTGGTAGTGGTCTTCAGTTCTGAGCGCCCCGGGTTCCATTCCCGTCCGGGCTGCGGATTTTAGCTGTGTCTGATCAATTCCTGGTTGTTAGTGTTCATCTTAACACACACACACAGCCGTATTTACATAGAATACATCACACTGCCAACCACCACAGAAACACGCATTAGTGAATAGGCTGCATCCCTCCAGATAGCCTTGCCGTCGGGAAAGACTTCCGACCGTAAAACTGAGCTTTATTTGCATGAAGTGCCGACCGCAGATAAAATGAGAAAAGGTCTAGGAAGAAGATTGAATTTTCCGCAGAGAGTGCCCTTCTTAGTAAATGTCCGGTTCCTTAGCTGAATGGTCGTTGTACTGACCTTCGGTTCAATGGATCTCAGGTTCGATTGGCGACCGGGCCAAGAATTGTAACTGCATATGGCGAATCCTCCGGCTCGGGCAGTAAAACTCGACCAGATCAAGTACCGACCCCGATAAATTGTGGAGGAGGCCAAGAATATTGATGATGATGATGATGATGATGATGATGATGTTTATTCGTCTTTTTCTTCTTATTATTAGTTGTAGTATAACAGTTCTTGCAATTTCCTTGTTAACGACCGGCAAGCTTTTTAGGCCTAGCTGGCTGGCCGTGTTTACATTCCTTGCCCGCAGGGTGCCAGGATTTCCCCAACTCGAGATACAGCGTTGTCAACTCTCAGTTTTAACTAATTAGCCTCTGAGAGCGAGCAGCCAGACTAGACAGAGCTGCGTGCAGCTGTGGAACACAGGAGACCTGACAAGCGAGCCGGCTTCAGGGCAGACACGCTTTTGAAGTACTCCACGTGGACTACTACTGACAAAGCAAGCATGCTATTTGTTACTGGTCACAACAGAGGCGAGTGTAGACTGTCATAAATCTGGTTGCTGTTTGAATCGCCGGTCGTTAAGGAGAAAACAGAGAGAATGAATGAATGTATCATTGAATGAATATCTTCTCTCCCAGTCACGGATAATCACCAGCTGGGAAGAGAGTATTCATTTATTGTAATAAGTTATCATACCTGCAGTTAGTTTTCATACAATACCTATACGATATTGTAAAATGTTGCAGCATTGTTACAACCATCGCCTTCTGAAACATTTCTCAGACCGTAACCATGTTATAAAGTCCAGGATATCTCCTCTTTTATATTCCTACTACATGTGAATGGACGAAGACAGTGAACATAATCCCCTCCCCCGCCAGTCACGGATGACCGCCGACCGCCGGGGGGAGAGAACATCCGCCCGCAGAAATCATCGCAATCACATGCAACTGGTTTTGTTGGTAATATTGTTACATTCCTACCACACGTGAATGGACGAAGGCAACGAACAGATT
This sequence comes from Anabrus simplex, assembly GCF_040414725.1. Classification (NCBI taxonomy): domain Eukaryota; kingdom Metazoa; phylum Arthropoda; class Insecta; order Orthoptera; family Tettigoniidae; genus Anabrus; species Anabrus simplex. The sequence goes on along the minus strand of NC_090265.1, from coordinate 1,049,746,889 downwards.
CCCTCACCCCGCCCAGTCACGGACGACCAACCAACAGGAGGAGAGGACATCCGCCCACAGCAATCATCACAATCATATGCAATTAGATTTTTCAGTAACAAAACATTATCAAACTTGCTCCAACTAAAAAACAACTGTCCTAACACATGATTACGCTATCATTTACTGCTACAGTAGATTATATAAACCTAGCATTTGAGGTACTGCCTAGACTTTAACAACGTCATAGAGTCTAGGATACCTCCACATACATGTGCTACATTCATTTTCTGTTTTCATTCTCTTTTAATTTATTTTCCCACATTCCTCTTACGATATTACATTGTTTTGCTGTTTTTCCTGGTGTCTTCCATTCTCTGTTTAACTTAGCAATAGTGCAATATTCAGGTTCATTTTCGATTTTACTTCTCTCATTCCCATGCATATATTTCTATCTTTCGTGTTTCCTTGTAGTATTTTAGTAGGTGAGCCACTTCCATGTCTTTAATGCATAAAATGCATCGATGTTCCTATATTTTTGACTTAGAGCTTTATTCTTATGTACTCCCATCAGTCACCGAATTATCCCTCTCATTTCCCTTTTTGTTAACATTTCAGTCCTTACTGCCATATTTTCACTTATTTTACAAAATTAAACCAGTTGTTCACTTGCTATTACATTCTGTCCTTATTGTTTGCCTTTCAATGTCTTTCACTCTTTGAACCACCGTTTTACACGATCCCATGTCATAAAACTGAGAAAAGTATGGTTCTAGTAGTAGTAGTAGTAGTAGTAGTAGTAGTAGTAGTAGTAGTCCACGGACCTAAGTAAATGCTACATTTGTCTCCCATTTACCTTGTCAGTTCTATACTGCTCACTTGAATTATGTGCTGTCGTATTAATATAAAATATATTTTTGAAAACAGAACATTTCATGTAGTAAATTTAGTTAGTTGCGTGAAACAAAGACTACAGTCTTGTGAGAGTGGGAGACTTATTTGTGTGAGCGAGAGCCAGTGAAAGAAAAGTAATGGAATATCCATGTGACCTGCTGTGCCCCAACAATTGTAGGCAACATTTTACGTTTTTATGCACGTAACACTGTTTAACAGCAACACCATAGACTTTTGTATACTATATTGGATTGTTGAATAATATTTTTCCTATGAGCAGAGCGAAACAAATAAATATTTTGTTAAGAATAACAGTCCTGAAGCGCTACATAATTTTAAAAAGGGGAACGCCATAAGCGTGAATAAACCACAACATTGGCAAATATTAGATTATAGCAAAGCAGAAAACAAAATTATCTCCATACAGTCCATGAAGGCCCTTGGAGAGGTGGAAGGTAAAGGCTTCCACTATCCATCACCTCGGTACTTGTCGGCATACTCCACGTCCGGCCGCCTTTGCCCCAGGAACTAACCTGATACCCATTAGTGGTATTGGCTCAGTGAATCTCAGGGCCATGCGCACATCCGAAAAAGTGGATTAGAGCTGATCAAATTATGTTGTCCAAAAGTGTGATACAAATATGCCACACATTACTGTTATAGACGTTTATGATGTTCAGCATTAGCATTTCTCTTCGTGAACGCCACGAACCTACTACGCTGGCGTGGCAGGGGGAGAGGTGACACTCCCACGTGGCGTGTCCCAGGTAGCGGATAGGGGGGTCTTGCCGGCGGACGTGAGGGAAATAAAATACCTCTCGCGGACCGAACACACAACCCCCTGTGGGTAGGGGACGCAGACGAAGAATACACCCACGGTATCCTCTGTCTGTCGTAAGAGGGGCGACCAAGGGATGATTAAATCAGAACCATGAAACTACTTGTGATTAGTACCACCACGCGAGGAACACCATGGGTCGCTTTTAATTGCGCGTAGTACCACTATGTTGGGTACCAAATAGGTTTGTGATTAGTAGCAAACGAGGGCTCGACTGTTTTTACAGTAGCAATAATAATAATGCTATTTGCTTTACGTCTCACTAACTACTTTTACGGTTTTCTGAGTCGCCGAGGTGCCGGAATTTTGTCCCGCAGGAGTTCTTTTACGTGCCAGTAAATCTACCGACACGAGGCTGGCGTATTTGAGCACCTTCAAATACCACCGCACTGAGGCAGGATCGAACCTGCCGAGTTGGGGTCAGAAAGCCAGCGCCTCAACCGTCTGAGCCACTCAGCCCGGCGTTTTACAGTAGCCTACCTGTGATTAGTAGCACTATATGAGCGACACCATGGGATGAGGGAACCCATGGTTCTGGCTTTCCTATGATTATTACCCACTGTATAAGGAACACCACGGGATAGTACGAGTCCCTTTGGTTAGTACACTTAGGTGATGAACACCATAGGTTTGCGTTGCCTGTCAATGGCGTCGCAATGTGCGAAACGCAGTAGGTCTGTAATACATGTGCGAACTTCATTACCTGTGAGTAGTACCATAATGTGTGGAATACCGCGAGTCTACGCTACTCTTGATTAGTACCGCAACATGACAAATACTATGGTTCTACTTTTCTAGTGATAAGTACCATTATGAGGAGCCGACGACCTGGATTTTGGATCCGTTTCGACAACGGGCATAATCGATTCAGTATCGTGCTATAGAAGCAGTCCCTTCGTCCGTAATACTATTGTTTTGCGCCAGCTTCTGTGCATGTGGGGCACTGTGGGTCGGATCCACTGATCGTTAAATTCATATCCATGCATCCATTCTTCGTACTCACGTTTTGAATTCTGGTCAACGGAGGATTTTGGACTGTTAATTTGTCATCTCATTTCGTACCATTAGGGGGCGATGACCTCGATGTTAGGTCCCTTTAAACAACAAACATCAATCAATCTTCGTGAACGAACAGAGAACTAGGTTCATACAAAATCACATTTATGTTCCTGATCTCACCCACTTTTAACTTCCTAGTATCGGTTGGCATTGTTCCATTTACATACATAAACTACGGGATGGAAAATAATTCTCTGATGATTGTTGGAGGCTCTGGGCAATATCTGTGTACACCTCCCTTTACTTTCACTCTGTGAAAACAACGCATCAATTGTACAACTCGTTTCGGAAATATTGCCGGTGGTAAGCAGATGTTTCAGTGTTTAAAGATAATGTAACACGAACTTTCAAGAGTGAATTATTATCTATTTCAGTCCAGTTACACACCAAAATGAAGTAAACATATCATTGCTTGCTTTCATGACCATAAGAACTCAAAATTTAGTCATTCCGTCCAGACATCAGTTGTTAAATGGTAGAGCTGAGGGAAATGTGGACAAACATTGAGATGCGTAGTTAGTGTTACGTCAAACCAATAATATTATTGTATGTCTTGAAACACAGAGTAGGGAACAGGATTTCTTAAAATTACTTCTACACTTGGAATGGAAAATGATTCAGTTAAAACTACATAAGTGTCGTATGACTTAATTCTCGAACAAATACGGTCTGTAGTAAATGCTGAAGACGATCCTACACATCTTTATATAATACTGTGCGTTCTTGTATACTGTACTTCTTATATCTTCTCCCAAACTTATTATATGTTAAAAAATGGTGTAACCTAAGAAATCTAGTGGAACAGTCAGACGTTTCTGTGGGTCATGTTTCCGTTGGTTTACCTTGCAGGCTCATCGAAAACAAGAAAAATGAAACATTCTATTGGAAAGGTTCATATTCTGTCATATTCGTATTATGATATCACAAGATTTGGCCATGGATTTTCACGTGCCTTAAACTCTGGCGTTTATTGTTGATGACCTAGATAGCCTCCGCCATGCTTGCTTAGCCTCACCAATGAACTGCATATTTCTCTCAATCTGCAATAGCAGTGGTGCTTGCAGCATAATGAAGTTTGTATGTCCACTCCACGTGGAATGAGCGCTGCAATATTTTAGTGTCAATGAAGAGCTTATAGTATTGTTCACAACGACTGTTATTTGCAATCCGTCGTGTTTCAGTACATTATTCAGTGGCGTATACTGAGGGCTACCAAGGCTCAGTCACGCCCAAACCTCAATTGAGCATGATGGAAGTCTAAAACAGTTTATAATGCAAGCAGCTGACACATTGTTCCATTTACAAAACTTGAAAACAGTGAGAAAAAACGTCGCACGTATTTCTGAGAGCAAGGCATCGGAGAATGATATGGCAGCCCAGACTCTCGTCCCTCTCTCCTTGACTCACCTCGTGCGGCTTGTTGCTGTATATCGGTTAGGAGCGGGGACCGGGGGAATAGGTGTGCTAGGCTTCGGTCTGTCAGATCGCCACTGCTATCAACAATGCGTTACTCATCGTATATACTTCCTCACCTCATACTTCTGACTTAATTATATATATAACAGAGTGCTGGTATTTCACTCCCGTTTACATCTACATCCTTGTATGAAGACACTGCAGGGTTGCTGTTGTAGGGGTGATATAGTTTTATTTTTATAGGCAGATCTGCTAAAATGAAATGCAAACTTTCAGGTTTAGTGTTCTCTTTAGTTGGTTGGAATCGAACCCGTGATCATTGGTCGGACACCACTACTGATCTTCCGAGGAAGTTAATTAACCAGTGAACGATGGGTACTACCGCTGTAAAATTCAACATTTTTATAATAATAATAATAATAATAATAATAATAATAATAATAATAATAATAATAATAATAATAATAATGGTGCTGTATATGCTTGGTGGTGACCTAGTGAGAATAAAATGAGTGGCGAGGACTTCATAAACACCCAGTCCTTAAGCCAGGGAAGTTAACAGTATGAGGGTTTGATTCTGAAAATTGAACCGGGGCCATCGGGCCAAAGGCAAGCATTCTATTCATTTAGCCACAAAGCCGGACTTTAATTTGCTAAACCTTAGGCTGCAATCTCTACTGATCAGGAGTTGAGCATTGGCTGTAGCAGTGGCCAGGGCAGAAGCTTGTGAAGCCTTGAGAACACAGCAGGCTACTCCGTTGGTTATTGGCTGCAGCTCAAAACGCTGAAGGCTTGACGTTCACTAAACCAAACATCCAAAAGGGGTAACCTAAGTGTAGTGTAAGCCCACGTCTTGATCCCAGCATACGCCACTGACATTATTCGTGTGCAACAGCTACATTCAACAGGAAAAGCAAGAACGAGGAGCTCTAGATGTCAGGCACGATCACGCGAGTGTATCAGGAAAAAGTGGCCTTCAACGCATTCTTCGGACTTCGATCACTTGATGTGCCGCTCGTTAACAAGGATAGTGCGCGGGTAATAGTTGTAGTCTTGAAGAAAGGCATATTCTATTTCTTCTTCCTTTTAGAACTGCATTATTTTAATTATTTTCCATTTCAAATCCAGAGGAACACTGGACTGGTGCAAACACAAAGTTATAATTCACTAACTCATAACTCAGCTTCTATACAAACATTACGTACACGGGGCTGATAGCCCTACAGTGTGTCAAGCCGCTGAATGACGAAATTTAGCTCGTCATTTTTTTGAAAGAATCACCTCTCCTAGCTGACGTTTAAAGACCAAAAATATTGTTTCTTTCATAAAGTGAATTTATTTTATTTTCCTATTCTACTGTATTTTCTATAAGCATAGAGAAATGCGAGCTGAATGTGACTTCTTCTGGGATAGCAAGTGATTTGAACTAGTAGATGATTTGTGATGAATATCGGTGTTACGCTTTTGTAAAATATTAACAGCAAAGCGCTATTCGGATATGATATAATATTTGCGAACAAATAAGCTGACGTAACGAATCTGACAACTGTCTGCTTGTGTTGCAGTTCTGTTGTTCGCAGTTTATTTCCTCCCACACGTAAACAGAGAGCTTGTCCCTCGGGGCAGAAAAAATTTTCCCCGTCACTAAACTCAATGGTTGTATTTAGAATCGGTTTTCCTTGTTCTCTTCAATAAATACTATATTTCCTCTTATTGAATAGTCTACTTACCATTCTATATTTTAATGTAATGTGTCTGAAACCTAAGAACAATGCGGACCCCTTTTCCGTGCATCTCTATTTCTGCGGAGTCCCTGCTATATTTAACAAAATTCAGTCAATTGTTTATAAACTGAATTAAACGAAACGTAAATAATTCATAATTCAATTTTTCGCCACTGCTTTCCGATGCAGAATTGTCGATGATATTTTTTATTTGTGCCGGGCTGAGTGGCTCAGACGGTTGAGGCGCTGGCCTTCTGACCCCAACGTGGCAGGTTCGATCCTGGCTCAGTCCGGTGGTATTTGAAGGTGCTCAAATACGCCAGCCTCGTATCGGTAGATTTACTGGCACGTAAAAGAACTCCTGCGGGACTAAATTCCGGCACCTCGGCGTCTCCGAAAACCGTAAAAGAGTAGTTAGTGAGACGTAAAACAAATAGCATTATTATTATTATTATTTCTTATTTGTTGAACTTTTCGGGCTTTACAATTGGCTTTACCTCGCACTAACACAGATAGGTCTTATGGTGACGATGGGACAGGAAAGGGCTAGGAATCGGAAGGAAGCGGCCGTAGCCTTAATTAAGATACAGCTCCAGCATTTGCCTGGTTTGAAAATGGGACACCACGGGAAACCATAACCAGGACTGCCGACAGTGGGGTTTGAACTCACTATCTTCCGAATGCAAGCTCACAGCTGCGCGCCCCTAACCGCACGCCAACTCGCGTGATACGAAACCAATGGATCTACCTGAGTGATCCGAATGTCTGTTTTCAGGAGATTATGAAGTTTAGCAGGCTTCATTCATTCATTCATTCATTCATTCATTCATTCATTCATTCAAGGCAGTATCAAAATATAGAACACACTGTTGTTGTAGGCGTTCATCCGTACCGTAGATATTCATCACAATATTTCCGTGATTTATTTTTTACTGGAACATCTCGAGACGCAAATGAACTTCCCAACAGCTTATCACTGTCAACGATGTTTTTCTTTAATCCGTATTACGATGACGTTAACGACCATTAAAGGCAATTTTCCTTCGCTGAATGGTCAGCGTACTGATCTTTGGTTCAGAGGACCCTGGGTTTAGCTCGGGGACTGGGTATTTACGTTAGTCTTCATAAACTTTTCGTCATCTGCATACAATAAATAAATAAATACCGGTACTACAAAATTATGACCAGTTTGTTAAACACTTTTTTGTTCAGATGTCGCAGAGGTGTAGTTATGATTTACTTACAACCAGCTTGAGTAGGAGTGATAAGGCACCCTATCAGCTTGTATGTACTCGTATCTTAGTCGAATACTGAAGAGTAATAGTCTACTGGAGGATATCGCCCGTGACATTCAGCTCTGGAATAGTTGTGTACGCAAACGTTAAACTGGAGTTCTTGTGGCTATGATTACTATAGCAACAGTCACGTACAACTACCAAGTTTTCTTTTTTAATTACACTATTCCATATAGGTGTATGTTCACATTTGGGACTAAACAAATGTTAAAGCTAGCAGATGGAGTGATCAACAGTATTATATTCAAACTAACCTTGTTTTGTGATTGCAGCAGTAATGCCATCTAGCGGAAATGAATAGCAGCAGAAGAGATAAGTACACCTCAGCTAACAACAACAGTTAGTGTAATGTTATCACAATCGAGTTCAGGAGTTTCTACCATAACGGTGGGCTCACTTTCCTATTGCTATTCACAATGGAGGTGTGGAGTTTTCATTATAAAGATAGACCCCTTTTCCTAATGCCAGTCAGTATCGAGTTGGGGGTTTTGATTATAAGTGAGAAATGCAGCTCTACCTAAAGCTAAAAACGAAGTGGATGTATTGCAAAAATGAAATGTCCCTCAATAAATGGTGATGATATAGTCAAAGCGGTAACAGAGGAGAAACTTAAGCGCAGGAATTCTTAGATAAGAAGATGACTTACGGTGTCAATACTTAGCCTAAAGAGGCAAGGCAGAGGGAAGAAATTAAAGCAGACAAGGAAGTAGAAGAGAAATGAAGTAAAAATTATAGCAAATCCCAGAAAACACCTTACGGTGTGAAATAATGGACTACACTCCGCGTGCTGTTGAAATCATAAGCACTGTTAGAGCTATTCGAATATGATTGTAACCTCCAACGATATTCCACAAATATCTCTCAGAATGGCAGCTTGACGTCTATCTCGCCTTCTACCCAACGAACAACGACGAGTTTACAGGAATAACGACGAAAATGGCATTACGTTACTTCCCTGCTGGCGAGCAGCCAGACATTGCCATGGTAGCCGGTAGTTTCGATGTCGGTCATTCATTGCAGAGCATGAAACCCGCAGAAAATATTGATTTTCTCCGTCATTTGAAGAGTAAGCGAAATGATGTACATAACAAAAGTTGTTTAAAATGAAGGGAAGTTTTACGTACAGTTCGCGGATTTCACAGAAAATCAGTAGTATAAGAGAAAATTGAAGAAAACTGTTCTTGTTTTCTTACAAACTCCTGTCTGTTCATTGATGTTTAAATTACTGTATATGCATATCCAAACCTGCTACTGGTAGAGTATACTCTAAATATTAAGTTTGGTCGAGATACAGTATATCCAGCCGTTTCGCCGTGATGGTGGAACAGCCGGACAGATAGACAGACGGACAGACATGAAAGCTGAAAACCACTGATACAGTCTTGAGCAGTGTTGCCAACTAAATTTGCCGCTAAATTTGGCGGAATTAGAAGACTGTCGGCGGAGAAATATATCATTTAGCGGACAGCGGACTTTTGGGCGGAATTCTAGATTTATTATAGCGGAATTTAGCGTTTTATCTATTTTGCTTTTTTTAAAAAAATAATGTACTCCAGTCTGTCTCCGAGCTATTCCGTATTTCTTGTCAGGAGCTAGCAGTCAAATGAGGAAAACGTGTTATATGGATTTGATATTATGAGATCATGGTATCATAAATTTGTAATGCGTGGGGAAAGGGTTCTTATCTCTTAGTTGACGAATGACGACAGATAATGAAACTGTGAGAGAGTAGCATTTATATTTATGCTATGATGGATGGAAGACCGTTTAATGAACTGGCCTGTTCTCTGTGTGTGGCCCTTGAGGTAGGGGCTTCACCAAGTTTGCCACCAGCAGTAAAACGCCTACAAGTTTTAGCTCGCCGGTTCGCAGGCAGGGGTTAATCCAAGGCCGCACTAGATAGACAGGCCACAAGGCTCGGACCGTGACGTCACGCTAGTGGCTGGCGTTCATCATGGCAGTGTAGGGCCCGCTCTCACTTTCACCATGATACTGTTCATTTATTTTACCTTAACGATAAAATTGAACACTCCTTCAATTGTGGCTTTACTTAGGCTTGTATACTACACGAGTTTTATGCGGGGAGAAAACTGGAAGGGCAGTACATGTACATTTCTTTACGTAAAATTATGATGACATCTGTCACTTGTAACTCAACACGGTATCTTTAAAAGATTAGAACGCATAATACGTATACAAAAAGTTTTAATGTTACTAGGAAAATGCATGATGGCAATTCACAACAAAAGTCTGAAACCTTTCTTAGAAATTAAGCTGCAACTTAAAACTTACCTAAGAATTCCTAAGGTTTCAGTTTGTACATTTTTATTTTCCTGAAGATTTCTTCTTCTCAGCGATGAGTTTATCTACGGTAACTTTTCTATTGTTATTCAATAATATATTACAAAAGATGTATATACATCTGTCAACGAAATGTTTAAAACTATTTATTTAATCACAGCATGTTTAAACATTTTCGTTTTCCAGAACATTGTTGACAAGCGAAGTCAGAATTTTTCTCTGAGAATCCTCATGTAAAAACATTAGTATAGAGGTTTACATTTTGTAGCTCTAAAAGAGTCTGGTACGACACCTTTTTATACAGGGCAGGAGCAAGCCAAGGCCGCACTAGATAGACTCAGACATTTTTTTGTCTGACTCAGAGTTGTCAAAGTCAGGATAAGTTGTCAGCTTGATTAAGCCAGTTATTTATTAAGATTTTAAATAAATGACCAGTATCAAACAATTTTGTGTGTGTGTGTGTGTGTGTGTGTGTGTGTGTGTGTGTGTGTGTGTGTGTGTGTGTGTTTCGTCAAATAGATTTTGAAAAGTGGTTTGTAAACTGCTTTTGCACAGCTTTTCAAACATTTTCCTGTTATTATTAGAAATTATGCATGCTACCTTATAAGCTATAGGACTATCTGTTAATACTTTAAAGACTTGCAAAGTTAGTTCTTCTAAGAAATGTCATATTAGGTTCTTACATGGAAACAAATCAACAACGTCTTTATTTTTTTAAAGACTGGATGACAACATAAAAGTTTGTGCAGTTGTAGCTAATGTAGTGTTATTTTCTCCGCTTTTACTACTAAAAGCAACTCCCTCTACCTTTCCTCCTAGCGGGCGATCTGGCCGTACGGCTGTGAACGTGCATCGGGAGATAGTGGGTTTGAATCCCACTGTCGGCAGCCCTGAAGAAGGTTTTCCGTACTTTCCCCATTTTCACACCAGGCAAATGCTGGGGCTGTACCTTAATTAAGGCCACGGCCGCTTCCCTCCAGCTGTTATGCCTCTCCTATCCCATCGTCGCCATAAGACCTATCTGTGTCGGTGCGACGTAAAGCCACTAGCAAAAAAAAAAAAAATAAAACCTTTCCTCCTTTATAGTTCAGCTCACGTTTTATGTAGACTCCATTCAACAAGTTACAAAATATGTCATGCTCCTTTAACAATTTTAGTTTCTTTTTTCAAGTAATTCCAATGTGAATCATCAATACCCGAATTTCCCGTGCCTAGTTTTGCAGTAAAAGACTGTGAATAACCAAGTGGGGCATTGTAAGAAACGTTGACTGTCTTATCTTCTTTTACGCCCCAGGAAATGCGAAAAATATTGAAGTGAACCATGTTATTAGAATACAGGAGTAAGATACTTTCTTTGCAAAGGCTATATTTAACTGTTCCTTAAAAAATATATAATTTATCAGTAATGATAGACTCATTAACTTCACTTTCAATTTCATCGATTATTTTGTGTACAGATTCTATTTTATCGTGGACAGTCACTTTTGAGTTACGAGCAGGTCTAAACAGGAAGTTATAAATACTTTTCTAATTTGACCATTTTAATATCTTGCCCCCATCACCTAATGCACGTATATCAGGGTTATAACTCATGAAAATATCATGTTTAATGGATTTAAAATCAAGAGCCTCGTTTAATGTTAAGGAAGTACCAATTTTCGGAATATTTTTCTCAGTCACATACATTTTGAAAATACAGACTTTGGCTGTTAAAGTTGACGGAAACTTTGTCCAAATCTAATTTGCGTTTAATACTGAAATTACCCTGAACTTCGTCGAAGTCCTTGATCCTGTCATATTCTTCCTCAGCTTTCTTTCTTTCCTTCCTCTTCCCGTTTTTCAATTTCTTCTTGTCTTTGAATAGGATTTTTGCTCGTTGTTGGAAGATGTTTTATACAGATAGGCAGGCACATTTTAAAACTTAGGAATAGCATCGTTTGAGAGTTTTAAATGGTTAGGTTTTACAGTTAAAAGTGACTCATCAGGTCTTTCAACGGAATCGTCCCTAATTACGAAACTTCGTCGAAGTGTTTTATGTACACAACTGAGCTTGCTGAAGGGATGAATTCTGTTCGATGGATAGCTATGATCCACTTTTGTTTCCGAAACACGCCAGTAGGAAATTTAAACACTGAAATATTAGGCTGTTTTGAACTGTAGTTTATTCTACAACCAGGTGTACAACACGACGTGGCCATAATTCACAATGTTCACACACGTTTAAATCATTCAACACCATCGATAGCCTCACTGCTGCGAAGTTCAGATCAGCTTATAAGTCTCTGGCGAGAAGTGAAGCGGCTGGCGACTAGTGTGACGTAGCGCCCGAAGTGGAGGGGGAGCCTTATGGCCTGTATATCTAGTTGGCCTTGGTTAATCCCAGTGAAACTCACAGATCAGATGAGTGCAGACATTTACTTTTATTATTATTATTATTATTATTATTATTATTATTATTATTATTATTATTATTATTATTATTATTATTATTTCCGGCTCCAAGGCTAAATGGTTAGCGTGCTGGCCTTCGGTCACAGGGGTCCCGGGTTCAATTCCCGGCATGGTCGGGAATTTTAACCATCATTGTTAATTTCGCTGACAGGGGGGCTGGGTGTATGTGTCGTCTTCATCATCATTTCATCTTTATCACGACGCGTAGGTCACCTACGGGGGTCAAATAATCAAAAAACCTGTCCCTGGCGAGCCGAACATGTCCTGGAACACTCCTGGCACTAAAAGCCATACACCATTTCATTATTATTATTATTATTATTATTATTATTATTATTATTATTATTATTATTATTATTATTAGCGTATTCTCCCAATAATGGAAGACGTTAAGCAAACAACTCAATCAAGCTATCTTTGGGTTCTTCTTGTTCTTCCAATAGGCTTTCATTCTCTCTGAGAAGGCTTGTTTACGTTCTTCCGACCATTTCGGTCTGCACTGTTTTTGCTTTGGTTGCTGATGTAACTTCCCACTTGTTGACTTTGTGTCTGAAGGTGTCTCTTTCTAAAATGTCTGTTGCACATATGTTTGCGTTTTTGAGGTCCTTTCGAAGTTCGTCCAGCCAAGGTGTTGAATTCTTAAGTGAGCTAACATAATTTAATATTCTTTTTGACAGTCGATTTTCTGGTAATCTTGTGAGGTGTCCAAAGAATTTCATTCGTCTTTTCTTAATGTCAATTTCAATGTTTGAAACTTTCTCTGTTGTTTTGATTGATTGTAGCCTGTAACCATCTTGGGTGTATCTTGTTCCTAGGATTTTCCTGATGATCTTCCTCTCTTGCTTTTTTATTTCTTCTAATTCTTGTTTACTGTTAAGTGACAATGTTTCACTTGCGTAAAGGACTGTTGGTTTTATGACTGTGTTGTAATGCCGAATTTTTGTCTGTCTTGACATGCATTTTTTGTTGATGTCTTGAACTAACCCTAATGCCTTCTTGACTTTTTGTAGACGGTTTTGCTGTGAGATCTTCTCAAGGCCTGTCGGTTCGATGAATTCTCCGAGGTATTTAAAGTACGAGACCCGGTCGATTTTACCGTATTTTGTTCTCAGGCTCGTGATATCTGTCTTTGAACAGAAGAATTTAGTTTTCTCAAATGAAATCTGTAGTCCCACTTTTGCTGCAGATTCCTTAAGTATCTCAAGCTGCTTGATGGCAGTCTCCTCATCCTCTGTTAAAATCGCCAGATCGTCCGCAAATGCAAGGTATGGTACGTAGAGGTTGTTTTTGGGAAAGCCCAATCGGATCGGTTTCCAAGATTCACGTTTCTTGAGTTCCTTCTCCCATTCTTCCATAACCTTGTCCAGGACGACGTTGAACAGAATAGGAGAGAGTCCATCACCTTGTCTCACACCTGTTTGAATGTCGAAGGGTTCTGAAATTTCTCCCATAAATTTCACTTTAGATTTTGTGCCCGTTAGTGTTTGTCTTATGAGTTCTAGGGTTTTGGGATCTAGTCCTCTCTCTTCTAGAATTTGGAATAGTGAGGGTCTGTCTATCGAATCATATGCCTTTTTGAAATCTACAAATGTGCATACTGTAGGCTTTTGTCTGAGGGCTCGTAGTTAAGTATGGTTTTGAGGTTGAAAATTTGTTCTGGGCATGACCTGTTTGGTCTGAATCCTGCTTGAAATTCTGATAATTTGGGTTCTAATTGTTGTTGTGTTCTATGCAAGAGACAGGCTGATAGTATTTTGTATGTGACTGGTACAAGTGAGATTCCTCTGTAATTGTTTACGTCTAACTTGCTGCCTTTTTTATGTAGTGGATGGATTAGAGCAATCTTCCAGTCATCCGGGAGCTTTTCGGTTTGCCAAATGTTTTGGATTATTTGTGTAATTTCTCTGAGTGAATTTGGGCCTAAATTTTTCAGAAGTTCAGCTACAATTCCGTCTTCCCCTGATGCTTTGTTGTCTTTAAGTTTCTTGATATGTGAATAAATTTCTTCTTGAGTTGGTGGTGACGAATTTTCCGGTATGATTTCTGGCTGTAATTTCGGGAATCTCTTTTTGGGTTCTGGACAATTTAAAAGCTGTGAAAAATATGTAGCTAATTCTAGGCAGTTTTCCTTATTTGTCAAGGCTAGTTTACCATCGTGCTTCCGAAATCAAAGGTTCTGTGGGGAATATCCTTTAATTTGGTTCGCAAAGGTCTTGTAGAAACCGTGTGTGTTGTAATTTTTGAAGTTGTCTTCAATTGACTTCAGTTGGACATTAACGTATTTCCGTTTATTTTGTCTTAAATTCTTGGATACATGCTTGCGAACTTCGAAGAATTTCTTCTGTGTTTCTTCTGATTTGTTACAATTGTAGTTTTGAAATGCCTTTTTCCTTTCTTCTAGTGCGGTCTCACATTCTTGATTCCACCAAGGATGTTTTGGTTTCTTGCGAAGAGGGATTAGGTCCTTCGCCGTTTCGATGATTTTAGTCTGGAAATTCTCCCAGCTCTCTGCAGGTCGTTTTTCCCATTCTTCTGAAATTTTGGAGTCCTTGATTTTGTGCAGATCAAATTTTGGAATCACCGATGTTTTCCTGTTGAATTTCCCTTTGGGTGTGAATTTAATTTTGATTCTGCTTAAATAATGATCCGAATCGATGTTTGCACCTCTGCGCACTTGCACATCATGAATTTCCTTTTGGTAATCATATGATATTGCCACATGATCAATCTGAAATTCTCCTAAATGATGGATGGGTGATCGCCAAGTTTTTTGCTTTTTGGGATTCTTCCGGAGTGATGTTGACATAATTTTGAGGTTATTTTGTTGGCATAACTCAATGAGGCGTGTGCCATTTTTATTGGTGAATCTGTGGGCTGGATAGTCTCCCACTGTCCTCCTGTATTTGCATTCCCTGCCAAGCTGTGCATTGAAATCACCGAGTAGAATTTTCACATCATTTTTAGGGATTTTGGCCATTTCTGTTTCAAGCTCTTCCCAGAATCTTTCTGTTTTTTCAGGCTCCTTTTTATTGTCTCCATTTGTTGGTGCATGCACATTAATAAAGGTGTATTTTTTGTTTGTATGCCTGATTCTTAAGGTCATAAGCCTATTGTTGATGGGTTTCACCTCTATTACTGAATCCAAAACTTTTTTGTCTACACAGAAGGCCATTCCTAACAATGCTGCTCCTTTACCAATTTTCTTGTTTGTTCCACTTTTGAAGATCCTATAATTATTGAATCCATCGTTTCTGAATCAGTGAAGCGTGTTTCTTGTAGGGCCAGAATTTGGATTTTCTGCTTTGTAAGTTCTGTTGTGAGATTGTGCAGTTTTCCTGTTTGAATCAGTGTCTGAATGTTGAATGTGCCAATGAAAGTGTGAGTCTTTCGTGGAAGTTTATCAGAGCACTCCGACTTGCTCTCTCGTATTCTCCCAAGCTCCCAAGAATCCGAATGCTTGGTTGCCACTTTAGAGTGGGTGGATTGTCCACCTGGGGTAATTTTGTCTTTACTTGTACGAATCATGTCTGCTTGTAAGCAATCTTCTAGCTTTCGCTAGTGGTGTAGAACCAGGGATTGTTAGTTCCTGGAGCATATTTACAGCCGCACCTCTGGTGATCAGACGCTGACCACTTGCCGCTTGCTACAAGTCAGACGCGAAGTGGATTTGATTCGGTTCTTCCGCCCTCTCTGCCATTGGGATATGTCCTCTTCTGCCGTCGAGGCCGTTGACCATTTCTCTGTTTACCTCAGTTGATCCGCGGGTGCTTATTTGGCTAAGCCTTATTCACACCTGTCCTGCATATCTACAGGAGCTTCCCCTATCAGCCATATGGGACGCGCCGTGTCGGGGTTGAGGCCCCCCACCCCAGTGTCTTACGCAGGGTTATGCCTAGCTCCTACTCATTTCAGAACCAGACCCCCAGAGATCGGATTTCTTGGCGGAATTTCAGTGGATGTTTAGTAGTATTTAGCGGATTTTGAAAATATTAGTTGGCAACACTGGTCTTGAGTTGACCTAAAACGGATAAATATCTTTAAAAAATGACAAAATAAAAGAAATTACAGACAGTCGACCCCCCTACAACTTTATTTATGTCGATTAAAGCAACTGAACTCGCATTCAGATTCATGAGAAATTCAGTTAAGCTGTTCTCCCATAAGGTCGTAATACTGTAGACAGACGGACAATACTGAATTGAACCTATTCTCGATTTTTATCGAATCCGGGATAAAAATGAAGTCTGTCTGTCTGTCTGTCTCTCTGTCTGTCTGTCTGTCTGTCTGTCTGTCTGTCTGTCTGTCTGTCTGTCTGTCTGTCTGTCAAGTCATCAGCCTGCAGCCTGGTTGGGTTCTCAAGTACAGTAGTAGTACCACTCACACCTCAGCAGTTTCTACACTGTCACAACAATGAACGAGAATGTGACTTTGCCTCTTTAGGCTTAAGTAATGACACCGTAAGTCTTCTTATCTAAGAATCCCTGCGCTTAAGTTTCTCCTCTGTTACCGCTTTAACTATATCATCACCATTTATTGAGGGACATTTCATTTCTGCAATACATCCACTTAGTTTTTAGCTTTA
This sequence comes from Anabrus simplex, assembly GCF_040414725.1. Taxonomy (NCBI): domain Eukaryota; kingdom Metazoa; phylum Arthropoda; class Insecta; order Orthoptera; family Tettigoniidae; genus Anabrus; species Anabrus simplex. Next base: position 1,049,730,350 of record NC_090265.1, on the reverse strand, counting down.
GGTAGAGCTGCATTTCTCACTTATAATCAAAAACCCTCAACTCGATACTGACTGGCATTAGGAAAAGGGGTCTCTCCCGGACGGAGAGGACGATTGTCAAATTATAATTTGCTCGAAATATTATTTGTGACGGGACAATTTCTCATTCAGACTTCTTCAAATATTGAACATTTCTTGGACATTTTGAAGCAAGCCACGTCGTCACGTAATAATAATAATAATAATAATAATAATAATAATAATAATAATAATAATAATAATAATAATAATAATAATAATAGGGTTTATACTTCCGTTTCTATGAGTTTCGACTTGACAGTTAACCGGAAGTCAGATATTGGTGCCAAACTGTTGAGTACAAACAGCTGATTCACGACTCACAACACGAACGGAAATGTATACTCGAATATATGTCCAGAATCAATAATTCTTTGTAGCAACATGCATAACTCTCATAAGATTAACAATAACACATAAAATATTGAGGATAAGACTATAAGATAAAAATAGATCAATGCTCGAACAAGTAAAGAACGCGAGGAAATGAAATTAAATTTCTACTCACCATCTAGAAGAGCTCGCATTGCTGATAGATTCAGTTTCTCCTGAGGAAGGAAAATACCCTACAAAGGGAATACACCACTCATTTCTGAGTCACTATCGGCATTGTCATCGTCTGTTGAGTTTTCACTCTCGCTTAACGGTAACGAGATAATTAACGTCTTCAACATCAACTTGACAGTCTGTGACACTTTCCTTCTCCTAAGCTTCACTTATGGATTGTGTCTCACAACCTGCACTTACACGGCCTACGGCTTCCCAAAGAAGTATTTCAACTTCCGAAACTGTGAAGAGTCGCAAATCACTTCTATGGCGTTGAAATGGCAGTGGTACGGTGGAAGGCGAACAACTTTATGCAATGCCTCCTGGCTATTTCATCCACCACGAAAACTGCGTACTAGGGCTTGTTTCTTTTCACAGCGTGCACCTCTCTTATGTCGTCGCGTACCGAAATATTCTGCTCCTTCAACCACTCAATAAACTCATTAAACTCATATCATTATATCTATCCGCCATTGTTGGTGCTTTGTCAAGAATGACAGAGTGAACTGACAAAGATCGCGAAAAGAATCGAGCACAATACAACATACAACTGATAGCACGTGGTTATAGTAAACAGGATGATCGACAACACTGGTAACCGGAACTAGAGTCCAACGCGCTCTATCGGAGCGGTCGGCTGCGTAAGTGCCTATGACTGGCTGTTTATTAATTAAGTTAGCCTCCGCCTAAAGGCAGCGCTCAATTGTCAAGCCGAAATTCATAAGAACTGAACTACAGGTAATAGTCTCACCGGCTTAATTGCTCTTCATTACGGGTATAGTTTCTTGCAGGATCTGTTCAGTCAGAAGCGGTGGTTGGGAATTAAAAGTGGGGGGTCAAGGAATGTACAGACAACAAAAAGTACTCGGGTTAGTGGGATATAGCGGAGGGGGGGGGGGGGCACGACGGGGTATATGCATGAAAACTGGAAGGAAAAAAAGCTACAAAGTGGTAAGTTTTTTATGCTCTCTGAGCGAATTTCCACAGAGAGGTAAAGGTTTTACCAACTTAAGTGCAGTAATAATAGTTTTCGAGATTTTGATTCAATACTAAACTATAGAATAAAACTTTCACCAAAGGAACAAACAATATACACATGTAATGCAATTTTATTAAATAGAAGTACGTCGTGATTGTGTAATTAAAAGTAATTTAGCATTTGATTACACACTAAGAAACTAACAGACACTAAAGAGACTGCCAGACGGACGAATGCACGCGGCAAGTCTTGGCAAAAAGTATACCCCTGCTGCCCTTTCTCAGAGCACATGCTTGCTTGCTGTGGCGCTATGCAAGTCGGTTAGCCGCGACGAACGACGTTTTGTGCGTATTTCGCTAATAATTAAAGAAAATAAAGTAAAGAATCAGCTTATAATACAACAGGGCTTGTACAAGTTGCCTTTTTAATAATTCCTATAATTCCTAATTTCAGTCGGCTAAAATGAAATAAAAATGGAGTTTTCTCCACAAAGTGTGTGTGTGTGGGGGGGGGGGGGTCACCCGTCTAATCACCGTACAGTCTGTTCTAAGAAAAGGCAAATCATGCGAAATAATATCTGTAGGTGCTATGCTAGCAGCTGAAATGATGAGAAGCATCTCCAGTCGTTGGTATTATGGGACGAGAACCGGTGTATCCAACATGGTATAGCCGTTGGCTAGTCATTGGCATTATCGATATATCGACATAGTTTATTAAACTTTACTTTTTAAAATTTACGTGTCTATGACCTTTTGACAATTCAACAACAAAAAACAGCAATATAAAAAATGAGATTCTGGTATTGTCTGCTTGGTCCATTAATATGTACCCGCTGATAAATAGCCGAATTCGAAAGTGATCCATAAGATGATGTGGATATCTAAACCTAAATATGGCATTTGGCTAATTTTCCATTAATTTGGAGACTTCTCTGATACACCCTGTTAACGTTAATGTGTGTCGACGTTTAGCTTACTTTGACTGTGTTTATTTATTAGACCAAGTAGCAGCGACTATGATTTAATGAAGTGTGTTCGTAAGTATAAAACTTAAAATGCATTGCAGCTGTTGTTGACGTAAGATTTTCAATTACACATGGACTAAACAGAGTACAAATTTAGTACTGAGCAAGTCGGCCGTACGGTTAGAGGCGCGTAGCTGTGGGCTTCCATCCGGAAGAGAGTGGGTTCGAACCCCACTGTCGGCAGCCCTGAAGATGGTTTTCCGTGGTTTCCCATTTTCACACCAGGAAAATGCTGGGGCTATGCCTTAATTAAGGCCGCGGCTACTTCCTTCCCACTCATAGCCCTTTACTATCCCATAGTCGCCATAAGACTTACCTGTGTCGATGCGACGTAAAGCCGATTGTAAAAGAAATAGAAGTTAGTACTATGAACTTGACTTGAGAGAGAGAGAGAGACGTTGCAGCGATGAGGTAAATTCTAAGATAATCGGATATCATTATATGATACTTCTTTCATTTTATTCGGGCTGAAACCTTGACTCGATTTTCCCAAATAACAGGGGCCCTGCAACGCCACCTGGTTTCGTTCGGTGTTGCAACGGCCCGGTATCCTACTATCCCACACTATGCTCCCAGTTTTTGGGCTATTTGATTGCGATTGGAAAATATTTGTCATAAAGTATCCACAGGACTTTTTCCAGACAGTACATGTAATATATGTACCATATTAGAACCAGAAATTTGAGGGTTTAGTCCGAAGCAGCTACTACGGCAATATTTTATGACGAGACTTCCCAAGTATTTTCTGCGATGCAAATGTTATGGCTACTGGCTACCCGCCTTGAACACGTGTGTATTGAGAGTTGAGAAACAGGAGGTGTGACTTGATTCCGGCACGAGGTCACTTATTGTACTGTGGCCAAGGAAGTTATAAGGTCATACTTGAATAACTAGGGGACTAGAAGGAAATGCACTCACACTACCTCGCAGACTTCACAGTTTCGTTGGTAACTATGCTCATTATAGCTCATGTAGATACTCTTCTGCGGAAGGTTGCCACTAGACAGGCTTTGTACTGTTCACAGAGAGAGAGAGAGAGAGAGAGAGAGAGAGAGAGAGATTGTTTGGGGTGGGGGTGAATTGTTGCCTCTTTACTAATTGCACAAAATATTCAGGGATAATAACATTTAGTCTCGTAGAATTGTTCATTGCGATCTTGTGTTATTTTCGCTGCGTAGTGGTTCCTGGCTCGACCGTTATCGATTAAACTATGAACATCGTGTTTTCTTTCCTTCTTTCGCTTGCCAGATTAATGCTGTTTTATTCAGTGATCTCATTTTATTCGTTATGAGTGTTAATACCGTGCTAGTTGAGCTCGCCAGCTGAGTGCTGAGTGCATGATATTCAAGGCGAAATTGTTCGCACCAATCTAACTTTAACACCTGCGGCATACTATTTTTCTTCTTCATTGGCGTTATTCCCAAAGCCTCCGTGGCTCTCGGGCTCTCACCGCTGGGTTCCGTGGTTCAAATCCCGATCACTCCATGTGAGATTTGTGCTGGACAAAACGGAGGCTGGACAGGTTTTTCTCCGGGTACTCCGGATTTCCCTGTCATCTTTCATTTCAGCAACACTCTCCACTATCATTTCGTTTCATCTGTCAGTCATTAATCATTGCCCCAGAGGAGTGCGACGGCTTCGGCAGACGGCACAATTCCTATCGCCATAAGAAGGGGGCTTCATTCATTCCATCCCTGATCCGGTCACTGGCTGGAAAACATGCTGTAGGTTTTCATTTTCATTGGCTTTATTCTCGTCAGGCTACAGCGTCCGTCTTCCTACATCTCGCCTTCTACTTCACCGGTGTGCAACGTCGGATTGGTGTACCCCTGCATGCCGTATTTCCTTCCACAGACAACCCGTCCACCGATTTTTCGCTCGTCCTCGGGGTCGCCGTTCGTCAGGGCTAGTTCCAAGTGCCCGCTTAGCAATTGATTCTCCATCAGCTCTGGCTACGTGTTCATACCAGCGCAATATTGGCCGATATTGGGGTGATCTTGAGAGTACAGACGTGTAATACCCACCGACCATTTAAATATATATAAACCTACTGTAGAATTTGTTGGAGAGCTAGCTCCGCGCCAGCCTCTTACCCCGAGATCGTGGGTTCGATTCCTCACCTAGTCAGATGTTTCTAACTTGGTTGGTTCGAGGTCCACAAAGGCTGCGTGAGAACAATGAGGAGTTATCTGATGGTAAAATGGCGTCCCTGGTCTAGAAGCCAAGAATAACGGCCAGGAGAATTCGTCACCACGCGTCGTCTTGTAATCTCCACATCTTCGAGCTAAGCAGCGGTCGCTTGGCAGAGAGCGTGTCAGGGTTGTGGCACCATAGAACTTTATGCAAGAGGGGTAGAATTTGTTGATCAGAACTGATGTTAAACTTAGAACATCTGCTAATTCAAAATACAGTAAAATTTCTACTTGCAAATGACCTAAGATTATTACCTGGAACCTCCCCTGGTAAGTAGGGCGAGCGTGCGCGCGCTTTTTAGTTGCTAAGATATTCTAACTCGTTGGGTAAAATGGTCGCATAAACGGAGCTGGAGTGCAAACGGATGTTATTTTCTTCGTAATACCTGTACTGTCCCCACTGTCTAAACTAATTGTTTCCAGATATTCATTTTCTTATTCGGGGCCCGGGTTCATACTATCTCAAAAAAGTGACCCTGCGTTCTAAATATTTGGTCGAGCTAAGAATAGCTCTGGAGAGGTCTGATGCAGGTCTTTCGCGTCTGCGCGTCTGTGAGAATGTGGGGGAGGGGGGGGGGAGGGGCTACCTTTGAGAATTCTAATGCTGAAGATGGCACATACACCCAGTACCCGAACCATCAGAATTAACCACTTAAGGTTAAAATCCGCGACCCGGCCGGGAATCGAATCCAGAATCCCTTGGAGCAAGGCCCGGAACGCTGAGAATTTAGCCATACAGCCGAACTTTGGTCGAGCTTGACTGATGCCAATCTTTTAACAATTATTGGTTACCCTGTGCAAGTAAATTATAATTACAAGAGAAGTACCGTGTGTTTGATTTATATTTTCCTAGCCTCCCCCCCTCCCCCTCTAATTTAATTAGTAGAATATGCACTTATAGACATTCAGAGAGATGCAAACATTTAAATCGATAACATTTTGAAATGTAAATCTCACGTATCTTCTTTCAAGTCCGAGTGTACGATGTTTCAGCAATGGTTATGCAGTCCAGCAAGTGCTTATTGACTAATCTGGATCAGAAATAGTTCTTTATATACTTTAGGTAGGATGACATTATTTTTCATAGGTGTCTATATTCAGCAAATATTTTGTTAACTCACACAAGATAGGATATGAATTACAATCATGAGAGCAAACGCCTGTCACGTATCATTGAATAATAATAATAATAATAATAATAATAATAATAATAATAATAATAATAATAATAATAATAATAATAGTAATTCTGAGCTAGTTAGCTGAGCAGTTCTGGCCAAGCTGTTAGCGTGCATTCGGGAGATGGTGTGTTCGAACCCCACTGTTGGCAGATATGAAGATTTTCTGCGGTTTCCAATTTTCTTGCCAGGCAAATGTTGAACCTTGATTAAAGCCACGATCGCTTCCTTCGCAGTCCTAGCTTTGGCCTATCCCGCTGTCGCCATAAGACCTGTCTGAGTAGGTGCGACGTAAAAACAATAGCCATTTTTGAATTAATGAAGAAACGAAATGCCAAGGTGTCGGAATTTTGTCCCACGGGAATTATTGAATGTAGTCTAAATCAACAAAAAACAAACTCCGTGACACTACAGTCCCGAAGCCCCTTGGCCTACTATGCCACCGCTGCTCAGCCCGAAGGCCTGTAGATTACGAGGTGTCGCATGGTCGGTACGACGAATCCTCTTGGCCGTTATTCTTGGCTTTCTAGACCGGGACTCGAAGTTAACAACACACTCTCAAATGCCTCCGACCATATCAAGGATCGAACACGTTATTCCATTAAGAAATTTGACGTGCCAAAATAACTGCCTTGCCTAATGGTCTGCACGTACTGAAGTCTCCGGGTCAGAGTGATGACTCTTCAGCCGGTCAGCTAGACTTTCTTGATCGAGTTCGTTGCCTCTTAGACAACACCTCGGTTGATTGAACCCTGTTACAAACCCTCAGACCTGGATTAAATGACATCGACCTTCTGCTTTCGGGTTGCAGATGGAGACGCTATTCTGCACTATAGGGCTGAAAACACTTTAAGGGCACCTGTATGCTTTAAGGTTCATTTTGTAAGTTCATACCTAAGGAACTGTTTGTTCGAGGACTACCACACTGATTTACTTGTCAACATCAACTAAGGGCAATTTGCATGCAAAAATATCAACTTTCTCCTTTATTTCATCAACGGTGATGTAAATGGCAAGAAATCGTCTTAAAAAAATCACGTACAATTTTCGCGGTAGATAAAGTATTATTTTGAGTCGTAATTCTTTTTGTGCAAGTCAATAACACTACTACAAACTTAAAACGGATGTTACTTCTGCTAGTAGGCCTACCTCCTATAAAAACTTGTAAGGGTATCGACAAAAATATTTTACCTTATTCAAATGGGGTCTTGAAAAGAAAATATATTTTCCTAAAAAATGTAGAGTTAGTGCCATGCTAAATTATTATTATTCTTTGTCTGCCGCTTTTCCCACACCTGTGGGATCGCGAATGCGAACTATGTCGCACATGTGGATTTGGGCCTGTTTTACGGCCGGGTGCCCTTTCTGACGCCAACCCTATATGGAGGGATGTAATCACTAGTGCGTGTTTCTGTGGTGGTTGGTAGTGTAGTGTGTTGTGTGCATATGAAGAGGAAAGTGTTGGGACAAACAAAAACACCCAGTCCCCAGGCCAGAAGAATTAATCAGAGGCAATTAAAATCCCCGACCCTGCCGGGACTCGAATCCGGGACCCTCTGAACCGAAAGCCTCAACGCTGACCATTCAGCCAATGAGTCGGACTTTTAGTGCCGTAGTAATATTTTAGGGAAACATATTTTTTTTGCAAGTTTTCCTTGTAGCTTTTAGGCAATTAAAGAAGAGTACTGACTCTTATGGCTCCTGAGGAAAGTGTAATTGTTGAAAGAAAGTCACTTTCGGAAATGCTGTGTTAGCATACAGTAGATGGCAGGAGGGGGTGGGGTGGCCGTAGTGCCGCCACATTCAAACAGTTATTTAAAATACACTTTCGTTTTACTCATACATTATATACATATGAGTTCAGGAACAAGTGGAAACCAAAATGTGAGTTTTTGTCCACGTCGAAGTGCTCTTAAACAAGCAATCTATTAATGAAGTAGCGTACGGCTTTTAGTGCCGAGAATGTCCCGAGGACAAATTCGGCTTGCCAGGTGCAGGTCGTCTGAATTGACTCCCATAGGCGACCTGCGCATCGTGATGTGGTTGAAATGAGGATGAAGCCAACGGAATCAACCAATTATGGTTAAAATTCCCGACTTTACCATGAATCGAACCCGGGACCCCTGTGACCAAAGGCCAGCACGCTAACCATTTAGCCATGGAGCCGCACAGCCTAATAATAAAGTGGAGTGGTTATGAAAAACTTCCTGAAGAAAGAGCTGAGGATGTGAGAGCCTGGAAAAGCCTTGTACATATGACTAAATAACGAATAAATATCCTTGGAGAAATCGTCTTAGGACTCTTACGTTTGAGCTACGGTGCAGTGAAGTGAGATCTTCTGTACGGAAGGCTGCAATGTACCTACGTGAAGCAGATGACGTGTTAAGCTAACAGCAGGTTGAGCAAGGCGGTGGCAATGACCGACTTGTCTAGACGAGGCCTTGTTCCTCTCTCGCACAATTCCCCACCACCCCGAGCCCTCACCCTCACCCTCATACTAGTCCTAGGAACGAAACACATTCCATTGAAGAGCTTTCCCTAACTAACTGCAATATAGAACATTGTTACAGTAGAGCTAATTAGTTTTCTGTACTGCAATTGTGGACACGCTGCTACTTTTGTTTTGATAAAATAATTACATTTCTAAATGGTCCGACTCATTGGCTAATTGGTCAGCGTTGAGGCCTTCTGTTCAGAGGGTCCCAGGTTCGATTCTCGACCGGTTTTGGGATTTTAATCCTGTTTGATTAATTATTTTGGCTCGGGGACTGCATTTGTGTTTGTTCCAACACTTTTCCCTTCATATTCAGACAACACACTACACTACCAACCACCACAGAAAAACGCACTAGTGATTACATCCCTCCATATAGGGTTCGCGTCAAGAAGGGCATCCGGCCGTAAAACAGGGCCAAATCCACATGTGCGACACCCGCGTCCCAACATGTGTGGAAAGAGCTGTAGAAGAAGAAAAAATACATTTCTAAATGGCGTTACGTTTTGATCTTCGCTTCGTGGTAAACGAGTTAGGAAGATGTGTATGGCCTCAAAAAACATGACTGTAAGCATCGTGACTGTGGCGGAAACAGGCGAATGTCAAAATATTCCTTTCCTTCCTAGTTTCCAACACCTTGACTGAATGGTCAGCATACTGACCTTCAGTTCATAGGGCCCCGGGTTCTGTTCTCGGGTTTTAGACGCATTAAATTAATCTAGCTCCGGGACTTGGTTAATTAACGTATGGCTTTCAGTGCCGGGAGTGTCCGAGGACATGTTCAGCTCACCTGGTGCACGTCTGTCTGTAGGTACCAAGTCCACGGGGTTGTTGACAACGGTGTTCCAATCCCCAGACTAGTGATGGGTTGAGTATCCAGCATTTGGCGGATAGTGGGTTCGAACCCCACTGTCGGCAGCCCTGAAGATGGTTTTCCGTGGTGTTCCATTTTCACACCAAGCAAATGCTGGGGCTGTACCTTAAGGCCACGGACGCTTCCTTCCCATTCCTAGCCCTTTCTTGTCCCATCGTCGCCATAAGACCTATCTGTGTCGGTGCGGCGTAAAGCAACTTGCAAAAAAAAAAAAAAAAGAAAAAAGTTATGGGTTGCGACTGGAATCGCGAATAGTTGATTCTATATGGCTGGGAAATCGGATACCCGATACCGGAATCGATTCCGAGGAACTAGGAGCACCATCTATGATGCAGATACGTAAACACGTGCAGCACGAATGTGTTCTGTAATGTGAGTTCGTTTTGGTTTATAACCAGGTCACTTTACAAGCCATGCCTGCTCCCATTTTAGTGTCCTGGAGTTATACACTCTAATGCGATTGTAATTTAATCAGAAAATATGGTTCTCTGTTTGAAACTAATCAAATTGTATAGACTGTCAACAAATCAAAACTTGTTAGGGGATTATGGCATAATAAGTGAAAATAAGTGAAAACTTAAATAATGTTAAGCAGTTACGAAAACAAAAATAGTAATTCTAAGTGCTTCTCATAATAATATTTAGCAGAAGTATGAAATCTTCTTCTACTTTTTCTACCACTTCTCCTACACCTGTGGGGTCGCGGGTGCGAACTGTATAGCACTTGTGGATTTGGCCCTGTTTTACGACTGGATGCCTTTCCTGACGCCAACCCTATATGGAGGGATGTAATCACTATTGCGTGTTCCTGTGGTGGTTGTGTAGTGTGTTGTCTGAATATGAAGAGGAAAGTGTTGGGAAAAACACAAACACCCAGTCCCCGAGCCAAAGGAACTAATCAGAGGCAATTAAAATCCCCCACCCGGCCGGGAATAGAACCCTGGACCCTCTGAACCGAAGGCTTCAACGCTGACCATTCAGGCAATGAGTTTGATAGTAGTACGAAATGTTCATTGCAAATGAAATATAACGAAAGACAGGTATGCTACGAAACAAGTTGTGTACTTACAAAAATGTGACTTAATTCCACAGCCTTTATACGTTTATACTAGCGATATTTGAAAACCATATTAGAAAAATACAGTATAAGCATAAATAACAATTTCGATTGCTACACCCAGTGTCGAAATGTGTAATGTGATTTCCAAACTACCAGGATAAATTGTTATTTCATTATGTGGCATACTTCATTCATGACAACCAATATGACATTTCATTTAAATGATTGTTATATCATATTATAGTATACAAAAGAAACGGTAAATATTGCACGTTCGAATTTGTCCCACTTATATACGAACGAGTCACTCTAGTGAGTGCGCCCAGCACACTGGTGACGTCATCAAGGGAACAGATTCCTCGCATGCGACATCGAGTGTGACCTCGGAGTCGTAGGAACCGATTCTCGCGATTCCAGGCGTCATTCGCGCACATCACTACCCCAGACATAAAACACTATTGTCCAGCTGGCATTAGAATAAGCGCTAGTACTTTGCTCGCATTACCGCGGCCTTGATTCAATCAAGGTTATTAGTCGTTCCGGCTGTAGACCGCTGATTTCTGTTGTGGCTGTGAATCACTTTACTGCGAAGTTCTACTTTCCGTCGCCTAGGCCCATATACGTCAGCCTCGTGTCGATAGATTTGCAGGTGCGTAAAAGAGCTCTCGTGGGGCAAAATTCCAGTATTTCGGCGTCTCCGAAAACCGTCAAAGTAGTTAATGGGATGTAATACCAAGAACATTAATTATAAGTAAAGGCAGTGAAGGAGTCAAAACGAACATCAAAATTGACACTATCACGGGTGAACAAGTTAAACACTGCTGCTACTTGGGGAACGTAATCACAGTTGATAACAGATGTGTGGTAGAAGTGAAGAGAAGAATAGTTTGGCAAAGCATGCCTACCTGAACTTTTTATTTTTACGTACCACTAACTACTTTTTGTCCCGCAGGAGTTCTTTTAGTTTTAAATCTACCGACACGAGGCTGGCGTATTTGAGCACCTTCAAATACCTCCGGACTTAGCCGGGATCGAACCTGCCAAGCTGGGCTCAGAAGGCCAGCGCTCTACAGTCTAAGCTATTCAGCCCGGCTTTTCTGAGTAAGAAACATCTTCTAACTTGAATAGCAATAAAGCTTTCACAAAGTCATTCATGTGGAGCACCCTGCTATATGGAAGTGAAACTTGTACGCTAGGAAAAGCAGAACTGAATCGTCTCGTAGCCGCAGAGACGTGGATATGGAGGAAGATCACAAGAACCAGCTGGATAGAAAGAACAACAAATGAGCAAGTATTACATGAAGCTACTATTCTCAAGTTACCAGAATAAAATCACGCAACAATCTGCTAGTATTTAAGGGTGTTGAAATACAGGAGATTCATGCTTGTAGAATAACTGAAGCATTAAAAGTTTGTCCATTTCGGAAAATATCGTACAGAAGTCGACAGTTAAATGAACTTTAAATAACAATGTTTAGTACGTAAGTTGATTCTAAAACATAGTTGACATTCTGATACATTTTAACCATGAACCAAGTTATATCTTCAGAATGTTACCTCCTTTCGAAGCGGTGGTAGGCATAAAAAATGAGATAGCGTAAGGGCGTATAAGTTGTAAGACCCCAATTAGAGTTTTCTGTTGTAAGGGACTCGCATTTAGATTACGAGATTTGAGTACTGGAAACAGATCAAAAGGGTAGCAGTACGATTTGTTCTGGATTATTATTATTATTATTATTATTATTATTATTATTAAGGATAAGGGTTATTTGACCTAAGATATTGGTTTTATTGGAAGTAAAAATGAACTTAGAAAAGTGTGGTGTGTAACTATTCTAAATTTTGGTTAAGAATTAGTGTCCTGTGTGACGTGAATGGGGCTTTTTTTTTTTTTTTTTTTTTTGTATTCACTATCCAAAAAAAGACGGGCTGAGTGCCTCAAACGGTTGAGGCGCTGGTCTTCTGATCCCAACTTGGCAGGTTCGATCCTGGTTCAATCCGGTGGTATTTGAAGGTGCTCAAATACGTCAGCCTCGTGTTGGTAGATTTACTGGCACGTAAAAGAACTGAGAAAAAAAATTGTGGCACCTCGGCGTCTCCGAAAACCGTAAAAGTAGTTAGTGGGACGTAAAGCCAACAACATTAATTAAGGTATAGCCCCAGATGGGAAACCGCGGGAAACCATCTTCAGGGCTGCAGACAGTGGGATTCGAACCCATTATCTCCCGAATGCAAGCTGACAGCCACGTGACCCAAACCGCGCAGCCTCTCGCTTGGTGTTGCTAGTATTATATAGTCAGTCGTGTAGGTACGTTACTCCGTCACGCCCCAATATAATCAGTTATCAAGGATTATCCTTATTGACCACAGTGCTCATTGTCTCTAGAACTGAGGCTACACCAGAGTTCCGACCATGTGCTTGACCTCTCGCCAGCGATGTCAAGGAGGGTCTCATCTCCAGGCTGCCTGCTAGTCTACGCTCCAGTTTTTCTCCCAATTAAAGACTGCGTCACAGGTCGGCCTGCAGCACTTGTTGAATACATAAGAGTGAAAGTACAGTGCAGCTGCATAAAACAGTTACAACATTTCTAGAGTCTTCAATCTTACGGTTTTCATAATATTATCCAGTTTTCGTCGTCATTATTATTATTATTATTATTATTATTATTATTATTATTATTATATTATTATTATTATTATTATTATTATTATTATTATTATTATAATATATGCGTTAGGCCCTCTAAGGAGCACGTAGAACCATTAGTTAGCATTCTTCTTCTTGTTTCTCTTATCCTCCCAAAACCTCTTCATCCTCGCACTGTGAGTCTGTCGTCTTTCTTGAGTCCATGCCTCCTGGAGTTTCAAGTTTCTTGTACATTGTCTGGCTGAAAAGCTGTTAATTTTGTGTCTAAATGTAGCCCGTGTAGTTGTCAGTGGGTCAACGCCGACTTCTGCGAGATCTTTTTTGGTGTCAGCAAGCCACCGTACTTTATTTTGTCGGGTTCCGCTGATAATGAGAAAGATTTTCTTAGTCAGTCGCGAGTCGTCCATTAGTGCTAGATGTCCGTAGAATTCCATACGTCTTTTCCGGGCGATTGAAGTGAATCTTTCTGTCAGCGAGTAGAGTTCTTCCGAGCTTTTTCGCATCCATATTCCATCTTGGAACTTTGGTCCAAATATTTTCCTAAGTAGGGGCCTATTTGCCGTTCCATTTTCTCGATGCCATTGATATTGATGGTCAGTGTTGATGTTTCAATCGCGTAGAGTGCTTCAGGAAGAACTACTGTATGGTAGTGACGCAGCTTGGCTTGGATGGAAAGGGATTTCTTATTGTAGATATTCCAGGTGACTGTGTAGGCTTTACGTAATTTTTCGGCACGGGTTTTGTTGGCTACCTGTCGTTACCAGTGCTTCCGATAATTTCTCCTACGTACTTGAAATGTTTAACTCGTGTGATATTGCCCTATTTGGTCTCAAGTGATTCCACACTGGTGTTCTTGGAGTCCATGTATTGTGTTTTCTCATATGATATTTGGTGGCCAGTCTTAATAGCAATCTCATGCAGATTCTCAAGAGCGGTTCTGGCTTCCTCGGGAGTGCGGGTGATTATTGCTAGGTCGTCAGCAAAGGCAAGACACTTAATATTGATTCGCTTATCTCTCGTTCCCATATTTATCCCGTGTACTTCTTTCTCCCATGTTCTAACGACCTTATCTAGTACAAGATTGAACAGCAGTGGAGATACTCCATCACCCTGCCTCACGCCTGTTCTTATCTCAAATGATTCGGAAATTTCGCCCATGAATTTCACTTTAGAAGTTGTGTTAGTTAAAGTCTGTTGGATTAACTTCGTTGTTTTGTTGTCAACACCATATTCATGAAGTACATCTAATAGGGTGGCACGGTCAATCGAGTCGTAAGCTTTTTTAAAGTCAACAAAAGTGACCACTGTTCGAATTGATTGGCGATGTTGGAGAATCATTGTGAGGTTCCAGATCTGTTCTGCACACGATCGGTGAGGTCTGAAGCCCGCCTGGTATTCTCCAATCTTCCATTCTAAAGAGCGTTCCAACCTTAAATTGCAGTACAGCGTAGATGGAGCGCGCTGTTGCGAAATCGACTCGTGAAGATCACGCTCGAGTATGACTCAAACAGGGCGTCACAGTTCCACATTTTTCGTTTGTAATTTACTTCCTTCACGTAATTTGCCCAATTGTCGTATGTTTTTATGGCATAAAAATGGTAGTTCAGTATTTGGAACAAAACCATGTTCATTATCCGCGTGGACTAAGGCAAACCACGGTCCTCGGCTTTTCGGTGGCGTAAGCCCCGAACTCACCCCTTCAGTGGCGTCCTGCCGTGCACTATTCACTGTCGTATCCTTCCATTCTTTTTTCACTGTCTGCCCAATGTTTACCCACGATTCATCTGTGTAAATTATAGCTTTATTTTGTGCCCTCAAACGTTTTATCTCCCTGAGATATCTGTGCCTCCAATTAATAATTTCATCGGTTTCAATGAAAGCTGCTTTATTACCCCGTCTTAAATAACGGAAGCCTATATCATGTAAGAAGCGATACAACGTAGTTTTGGAAAATCGTGGCACAGAATCTTCTCCATTTACCCGACTCAAAATCACGTTCAATGTATGTGGTATGTTAGCAAATAAAAGGGAGTGAACTACCCGACGGACTCCACTTCGCACAATTTCATCATATTTAATTTTCCTCGCATTTTTCTGCCATCCTTCTCTTTTTTTGCTTTTTTTGGCGGGAGTACGCAAAGGACCATGTGTGTGTTCCTTCTTTATACCATAGATTGTTCTTTCGGAACAACCTGTAGCTTTAGCTGTTTCACTGACTGTGCTAGTCACATTCATAGTCTTTAAAAATAATGCAGGACACTCATTAAAATATTGCGTTCTTTTCCCCTGAGTTTACCTACGGAACGTTTCTTTTTAATTTGACGATCCATTGCACATCCTTCTGCACTTTTTCTTCGAACTAAGAACCCTCCGCACGAGCACGAACAAGAACTGACAACTACACAGACTACACAAACAAAACAAACACAATCCACTTGTCCTCAAGAACTATACATTTATCACTGATCTTGTTTGGCTCCATGGCTAAATGGTTAGCGCGCTGGCATTTGGTCCAGAGGGCACCGGGTTCGATTCCCGGCCAGGTCGGGGATTTTAACCTTCACTGGTTAATTCCAATGGCTCGGGGCCTGGGTGTGTGTGCCGTTTTCAGCATTAGAATTCATCACAGGTAGGGCCCGATTCTTATAGACGCGCAGGTCGCCTATGCCGTGTCAACTCGAAAGACCTGCACTCGTCCTCTTCGGAGGCCGCACGCCATTAAATATTATATATATTACTGATCTTTAATTAATCAACCTTATAATACTGATTAAATGAACACCACTGCCCACGGCTGTCAGTATATTTAAAAGCTCAGCCAGCCGAGCCACTCGTGAAACGTAAACAAACGAGACGTTCTCCCTGTCATAAATTAAGAGATAACGAGATAAGGACTTGAGGTATGATTTAATAATAACTTCCATATCCGACGACCGTTTGCTTTGATTTAACCACGCCATGATCCTTCTGCGCTTTTTCTTCGAAATTAGATCCCCACGCACGAGCACGAACTCACGAACCACATAAACGAAATACACTTTCCCTCAAGAATTGTACATATGTCAGTGATATGTATTTAATCACTATTATACGTACAACTGACGAAATGAGCACTGCACTGCATGCGACTGTCTGGAAATGTTAAAAGCGCATGTTTGGGTGATCACTACCGTACTTCAGCCAGACAGACAGACAGCCAGCCGAGTCACGCGCGAAACCAAAATTCAAGGAGATATTCTTCCTGTCACAAATTAATAACTAAGCAAGATAAGAACTTCGGGATTGTTTTAAAAATAACTTCCATATCTGAAGACCATTTGCCTCGCTTTGACCCCCCATGCAAATTCAACAGAAAAGACGCTGGCCAGCGACTGACTTTTTCGTGCCTGCACATAAAATTCTCTGAACATGACTGAAAATAAACGCATATACTGCATTTTATTATCATTTAAATTTAAAAATAAACTTATCTTCATCGAGCTGAAATGTTTCTTTACCAGTAGTGAAAAAATTAGGAAATTCATGAATATTAAATAGGAGTTATGACATGATAAGTTCTATGCAATGAAGATTTTGCATTTGGCGAAACTTTCCATTATATTACCGTTTTCACACTAAATTATATTTTTACATTTTTTTTTGTTAACGGCATCGAATGTGCCTTGAAATTCTGTACATAACACGATATTAACCCATTTTAACCGATAACATTCTGATTTGCGGATATTTGGCAAACCCGCTGCATTAGAGTAGGACAGCGCTACACGCAAAACATGGGAGAAGGAAAGAGACGGAATTATCCCATTACTGCTGTACTGCAATTTAAGGTTGGAACGCTCTATATCTGTTCTAATCTGGTACGGAGAGCACGAGAGAATACTTTGTAAGCAATTGAGAGGAGAGAGATACCTCGGTAATTGTTCGGATCTGTCTTGTCACCCTTTTTGTGTAGAGGATGAATCAAAGCAGCTGTCCACTCTGCAGGTATGATTTCGCTCTCTCATATATCAGCAATGATGGCTTGTAATCGGTCAATAATGACCTCACCTCCGATCCTGAGCATCTCGGCAGTTACATCATCTTCCCCTGGTGCTTTGTTGTTTTTCAGATTTAATACAATATTCTGTATCTCGTCATGTGTAAGTGGAAGTGAGTCATGGTTTGGAGTGGATATGCTGAATTGCAGTTTTTCGGCAGGAGGTTCACAGTTACGTAACGCCTCAAAGTACTGCTTTAAGATGTCACAGTTGGCTTTTGTATTCGGCTCAAGTGTTCCATCGATGCGACGAAAACAAATACTAGGGAGTTTGTAGTTAGTCAGTTCTTCTCTAAAAGTTCTATAGAAATTTCGAGTGTTGTTCCTTTTGAAATCGTAATCGATTTCCGACAATCTATTGAGGTGGTAGGTACGTTTAACTCGTCTAATAGTTTTGGCTGTTCGCTTATGTATTTCTATGAAGTTACTCCAATTTTCTGGTGTTTGGTGACTATGCCAATTCTTCCAGGCTTGCATGCGGGATTCCAGAGCTCTATCGCAATCGGCAGTCCACCACCTGTGTTTACGTTTTCGTGGAGGTTGGCCAAGTTTCTTCGCTGAGTCTTGAATGGTTGCAAGAAGGGTGTCCCATGTTTCTTTGTTAGTCTGCATTGATTCCATGAATTCCTGTGCGTGATCTTTTAAGTATTCTGGATCAGTGCGTGGTATTTTAGGTTTCTGATAACTTTTCCGGTTAGGTCTGAAGCGGACTTTGATTTGTGAAAGATGGTGGTCGGACTCTACGTAACCCTTGCGAACTCGCACATTCATGATTTCTGGAGAGTATTTTCTTGTGATGGCTACGTGATCAATCTGGTATTCACCTATGTAGTTGATTGGTGATTTCCAAGTGGTCATTTTCCACGGAGGTTTCTTAAAGTGTGTGGACATTATTTGGAGGATAGCCATTCTACAAATGTTGATTAGGCGATGTCCATTGGCATTAGTCTTCTTGTGTGCTGAAAAGCACCCAATGATGCTTCTGTATTCTCGTTCCCTGCCGATTTGAGCATTGAAGTCCCCAAGGAGAATTTTAACGTGATGCTGAGGTATCTTGGCGAGTGCTCGTTCGAGTTGCAACCAGAACTTCTCAATTTTGTTTTTGTCAGTTTCACTGTTCACCGGAGCGTGTGCATTAACCAGTGTGTAGGCTTTGTTAGCACATTTGACCGTGAGTAGAGAGACGTTCCGAAGGTGATGTAAAATTTATCACCGAGTTCTGTATGCTGTTATGTACTAGGAATGCAGTGCCCAAAATATGTAAATTACTATTTGCGAGTTTAGTTGCAGGCCTCCCCTTATATATTCGATATCCACCTGAATCAAAGTGATCGTAATCACGAAATCGCGTTTCTTGAACTGCAAGAATAAGAATTCTAAACTTGTCACAAGTATCAGTCACAGTCTTGAGTTTGCCTGTTTTAGCCAGAGTCTGTACGTTGAGTGTGCCAATGAACTGCATTCTCTTGGGTTTCAGAAGTTTTGCGAAGCTCCGACTCTTCCCTGCATGATGCCCTGGTCCCCCAGAATCCGAATGACCAGGTTCGCCTTTACTGTTAGCAGTGCAGGCCTGAGGTAGATGCTCTGTCACCTGTGTTTCCATCATGCTAAGTTCGTGGTTGATGTTCGCTGGTGGGCGTGAGCCCGCGACGGATGAATCATTCATTTTGATTCACCCTCATCGTAAGGGTTGTTAGTCCATACGGGTAGCTGATGTTCTGCTATGATGTTTATTATTATATTATCACAGACCACCAAGATGGCTCCCAGCAGTAGGCTAAGATCTGTTGCCTTAGAAACTCCTCAGTGGAAGAGTGGAATTATATATCTAGTTGGTAGTATCTATGGAGACCAAGAAAATTTAGCGAGTGGGTGGTTGTTAGGGCAAGGTTAGTAACCAACATACACTCTTGGTAAGTTATCTATGGAGCAATTGTAGTTAAATCCAACCTGGAGGCATTTAGGGCAATAAAATGAAACAAAACTATGCCCTCAAATCAATCAAAACAAGCTCCAGACTCCCAAGACAACACGTTCACACTACCACCACACCAATCAAATGCTCAAATACTCCCTGATACCCACCGACACTACACAGAACGCGAGAAAAGGAGTCAAGATCGCGGAGCTCCACTTCATGACTCCAGCTTGGCGGCCACCGCTTTCCCCACTCGTTTGGGTCGCAAGTGCGAACTGTGTAGCACGTGTAGACTTTGCACTGTTTTACGGCCGAATGCCCTCACTGATTCCAGCCCTACGTGGAGGGATGTGCTCAGTATAGGCTAGTGTTTTTCTGTGGTGCCAGGTAGTGTGGCGCATTGTGTGTGTAGGAAAGGGTGTGTGTGAAGACAAACACAAACACCCAGTCCCAAGTCGGAGAAATTGATGAGTCGCGGCTATAAATTACACGACTCAGTCGGGAATCGATCTAGCATCCTCTAAACCGGAGGCCTCAACACGGACCATACAGCCAAAAAGTTGGATCCTGTTTTCATGATTATTCCTGAAAGAAATATACATAGTTTATCGCTTTGAAAACGTTGAAGGCGGGCTGATTGGCCCAGACAGTAAAATTGCTGGCTTTCTGAGCCCAAGTTGGTGAGTTCGATCCCAGCTTTGTCTAGTGGTAATTGAATGTGCTCAAATACGATAGCCTTATCTCGGTAGATTTACTGGAATGTAAAATATCTCTTGAGGGACAAAATTCTGACACTTCGATGTCTCCTAAAACCGTGAAAATAGTTAGAGGGGCGGGAAGAAAATAACATTATGAAAATGCTGAATAAAAAGAAGACTAGTACAAAGGAAAGAATGCAAAATTCATGGAGTTAAAGTGCTTGTTTATGTTGTTGCAGATAAATAAACCTGTGTACCATCGCTGATGTACAATAGTCAACCTAAATTATTATCCCGTATTTTGAACACGCAATTTATTCCGTTTGATAGTTCCTGACCGATGCATGTCCGATAAGAGCAAGAGTAGTACTGAACCAAAAGCACATATTGTGGATTTACAGGCAAACGTCAAAGATCTTACTTCTTAGAAAAACAGGTTAGAGAGTTTTCAGTCTTCTTTTGCCAATGTTTGCTCCACAGACTGGCAGTTCCATCTCGTAGCATTGGTGTTAGTGAAGCTGGACACTTGCTACCGCCGCCATCTTACGTCACCACAGATAGACTGGAACCTTTTTTTCTTCTTCTTTTAAATGCTATTTGTTCGGGGCGTCGATCCATGTGGATCTTTTGCCCCTACTGGCACCATATTGTATGAATCTGCGTGTAATTGCAATGGCGGTGGTGTGGAATGTTGTGTGTGAGGAAAGGATGATTAAGGACGTCACAAACACGCAGTCCCCAGGCCAGGGATATTGATAATTACAATTAAAAACCTCGGGAATCGAACCCGGGTCTGCCGGGTGACAGGTGGACGCGTTGCCTTCTACACCGCGCGGCCGGACAGACTGTAACCATTATGTGACTCTGATTAAGTGAAGCTTTAGTTTCTGTTTTATGCACATTTCAAATTAATTTTTCAGCAAATTAAAGCGAGGCAGAATGGTGAATACCTGCTCTATGTTTAGGTGTAGTTTTCGCTTTCGCGAAGAAAGAAGGAATGGAAGATTCAGTACACCGATCGGTGGTTTACATGTGCTGATATACACGTCTTGTTTAGTTATAGTATTAATGCAATTACATTGTTAAGATGCCTAATTATATCAGAGATCGAGGCCACCTACTTCCGAATTATTGGTTCATGCGTGGGAATTTACTGAAAGGGAACCTTCAGGTAGACGGGTCAGGGATTGTTTCCATACTTACAGTATGTGAAGATGATTTCTCGAATATGAATGTCCTAAAGCCATTAGGCCAGACAATTAGGTACCCGTGAGAAAATTGGCTTTGACTCATTTCAAGTGTTTTATATTAGCTACACATTAGAGAAGTGACATGGCTCAGTGGGTTGCGCCGGGTTCTAGCCATCGAGGGATCAGTGGTTCAAGTCCACGTGCGTGTATGGGTTAATTTTTATTTTTTTCCCCTTCATATGCTTCATTGTACCTTTATTTGATCTAAGAATATTCGTAATTGTTTACAGGTAGAGTACATTATAGTGTTATATTTAGTGTTCGACAGATTGAAACGCTTTGGAGTTCCATTAACTGAGTCACTGACAAGTATGGTTTCCTTCTTAATAAAGTAGGAGAGATCACTGGAAACAAATTTGACCGCAGATCGGTCTATAACAGGTTAGCTTTTGTAAACTGATGTATCAGTGTCGTTTCTTCTAAACATTAAGATAAAAGCCATCATAGACCTAAAGAATCAGTATTCTTTATTTATTTATTTATTTATTTATTTATTTGTTTGCTTATTTATTTATTTAATTCGTTTACCCTCGGATTCAGCGAGGGATCTCACCTCTACCGCCTCAAGGGCATTGTCCTGGAGCGTGAGACATTTGGTCGAGGATACAGCTGGACAGGAGGACCAGTACCTCGCCCAGGCTGCCTCATCTGCCATGCCGAACATGGGCCTTGTGGGGAATGGGAAGATTGGAAAGGATAGGCAAGGAAGAGGAAAGGAAGCGACCGTAGCCTTGAGTTAGATACCATCCCGGCATTTGCCAGGGAAAGAAGTGTGAAACAACGGAAAACAACTTCGAGGATGGCTCAATGGGAATAGAACCCTCCTAAACTCAGTTGACCTCTTGGGGCTGAGTGGACCCCGTTCCAGTCTTCGTATCTTTTCAAATTTTGTGGCAGAGCCGGAAATCGAACCTGGTCCTCAAGGAGTGGCAGCTAATCACACTAACCACAAAGGCGGACATTATTATTATTATTATTATTATTATTATTATTATTATTATTATTATTATTATTATTATTATTATTATTATTATTATTATTATTATTATTATTATTATTATTCCTCGTCCAGTATTCCTATTTCGGCTACGATTTTGCATTACTGAATTGTAACAGTGTAGTGACGTAAGATGGCGGTGGCGTTAAGCTTCCGGCTTCATCACTAGCTGCTGATTGCCCCGCTATTTATCTCCTCTCAGAATGAGAATATTTCTCTTTTATAATTATCCAATGGGAGAGTACCTAGAGGCCATGCGGTTAGGGGCGCGCAGCTGTGAGAATGCATCTGGGAGATAGGGGATTCGAGCCCCATTGTCGGCAGCTCTGAAGATGGTTTTCCGTGGTTATCACTTTTTACACTAGGGAAACGCTGGGGCTGTACCTTAATTAAGGCCACGGTCGCTTCCTTCCCACTTCTAGGCCTTTCCGATCCCATCGTCGCCGTAACTCCTATATGTGTCTGTGCGACGTAAAACAAATAGTAAAAAGAAAAAGAAATCCAGAATAGCACTGTGCAGCAGAAATTGTAATGATGTATTTTACCCTAATGGCATTTCTCTCTTAAGAATAAGAAAATGCGAATTAGAAAATTGGGTAACCGAAATGACGTCGTACAACTGAATGGATATCACCAGCGAAAAGAGCAGGGAAAAATCACACGGGGCAGTGTGAAAATATCACAAATTCAGAAACTGACTTAATGTGTTTTCATGTAAACTCACAGTATGAAGTACTTCTACGAGTATGATAACTAGGGAAAGGATTTTAAGATCGAAAGTATGGTCAGAAAAAGGGGGAAATACGTTCTGTAAATACGTAGGAAAAGGTGAAAAAATGGTGTGGATGAAATCGCTTTGTTAATGTTTAAACCAGTTACATGATCTTTCCTTGTCCCCTTTACTTGGGTCAATTAATAAACTTGATATATTGGATTACACAACGACATTTCAGTGGTTTTGACAGTAAGTCTCTGGCCCTTTGAGGATGGTAGATCCTTATATAGACAAACTCCGCTCGACATCTATACAAACCAATGGAGCATATCTTGTCAGCACTCATAAAGGGAGTTCAGTCAAAGTTGCAAAGGTTTCTACATCTGGATTGTTCTTCAAATTTAATTCGAATTTGTCTTTAGCAGATCCATTAAGGTTCTCCCTAACACTCATCAGCTTCTTTCAAACTGTGAATCACATCGGGCAAATACTTGTTGCCATGTACTGCAAACTGTTCCAACTTTAGGACTTTGCTGCTGCGTCCGTTGAGTCTAGGGCACATATGAAACATTGATAACATTGATGTTATCAATGTTTTCGCCCAAGAAAACTGTGCATCTTATCCAAGATTGAATCTAACGAAGAAGTCAGCTAAGGATAACAAGATGGCAAGCATATTTGGCAGTCAAACAAATTTTAGTGAAAAATGGAAAGGTGTGTATAGGTACTTTAAGGCAGAAACAGATTCCAGGGCATTCCAGGAATCATTAATGAACAAGGGGAGTGTGAAGGCGGAAGTATTCAGTCAGCAGTATGTAAGGATTGTTGATTACAAGGATAATGTCCAGATGGAGGCAGTGAATAATACTAACGAAGTATTGAAATTTACCTACGATAACAGAGACATTTACAATAAGATACAAAAGTTGAAAACTAGAAAAACAGCTGGAATTGATAACATTTCTGGTGATATTCTAAAGACAATGGGTTCGGGTATAATACCAAACCTGAGGTACTTATTTGATTACCGTTTGCATGAAGGAGCTATACCTATTGAATGGAGAGTTGCTGTAGTGGTCTCTGTGTATGAAGGAAGACATAAATCCGAAAATTACAGGACAGTCCGTTTGACATGTGTTGCTTGTAAGCTTTGAGAAAGCATTTTTCCTGATAATATGAGACATGTTTGCGAAATTATTAACTGGTCCGATAGAAGGCAGTTCTATGGTTCCAGCAAGTTATAGCAGATATCTTAGATTCAGGTGATCAAATGGGCTGTACCGCCATTGACTTATCTAAGGCGTTTGATAGGGTAGATCATGGGGGACTATTGGCAAAAATTAGTGCAATTGGACTAGACAAAGGAGTGACTGAATGGGTGGCTATATTTCTAGAAAACAAAACTCGGAGAATTAGACTGGGTGAATATCGGATCATGCAGTCATTAATAGGTGAATTCCTCAAGGCAGTATTATTGGACCTTCATGTTTTCTTATATATAAATGATATGAATAAAGAACTGAAATCAGAGCTAAGGCTTTTTGCGGATGGTGTTATTCTGTATAATGTAATACATGTTACAAGATTGTGAGCAACTGCAAAATGACCTCGGCAATGTTGTGAGATGGACAGCAGGCAGTGGTATGATGATAAACGGGGTTAAAAGTCAGGTTGTGAGTTTCACAAATAGAAAAAGTCCTCACAGATTAATTACTGCGTTGATGGGGTGAAAGTTCCTTATGGTGATCACTGTTAAGTACCTAGGGGTTTGTATAAGGAACGATCTTAAGTGGGGTAATCATATAAATGGGATTGTAAATAAGGGGTAGGCCTACAGATCTCTGTGCACATGGTTATGAGGTTGTTTAGGGATTGTAATAAGTATGTAAAGGAGAGGGCATACAAGTCTCCGGTAAGACCCCAACTAGAGTATGGTTCCAGTGTATGGGACGTTCACCAGAATTACTTGATTCCAGAACTGGAAAAATCTAAAGGAAAGCAGCACGATTTGTTCTGGGTGATTTCCAACAAAATAGTTGCTTTACGAAAATGTTGCAAAGTTTGGGCTGGGAAGACTTGGGAGAAAGGAGACGAGCTGGTCGACTAAGTGGCATGTTCCGAGCTGTCAGTGGGGAGATGGCGTGGAATAACATTAGTAGACGAACAAGTTTTGAATGTTGTTTCTAAACGTAAGAAAGACCACAATATGAAGATAAAGTTGGAATTCAAGAGAGCAGATTGGAGCAAATATTGATTTATAGGAAGGTGAGTTAAGAATTGGAATAACTTAGGAAGGGAGATGTTCAAAAATGTCCAAATTCTTCGTAATGTTGAAAGAAAAGATCAGGCAAACAAGCTAAAGCTCATTCCATGTTAAGAAAACAGTATTGCTCGTATGACAACAGGGTTGCCATATTGAACGGCTCTGTTCAACACCATCGCGGGGAAACGGCAGCACATAAATGTGTGAAATTCAAAATTTAAGGTCAAGACAAAAAGCGGAAGAAACTAAGCTAAAAACTATTTTTATGAACTACAGGGGACGGGGGACGAGGTTACAGGGGGTATTTTTGTTTGTACCGAATCAGAGGGAAACTACGGCACATAAACAATATCAGCGTTGACGTGTAAGGCAAATTAGGGGAGGGGGGAAGTCGACAAATGATTTTTATGGGCTCGAGTGGTGAGGGATGCAATTATTTGAATTTAATATATTCTCAAGGCAATAAAGGCTAGAAATCAGACGCAGCAAATAAATACTGTAGATGACTCTACAAAAGATCACAATATTAATGTTAAAGAAAGAAATCACGCACGTAGGCTTATCGCATAACTGTCACTGAACACAAGACATTTACGCACTGACTTAAAGCAACAAATAATACTGCAGATGACTTCACTTCAGAAGTGAGCTGCCGGCGGTTCACAGAATGAGGGACTACACGAGGCTTGTACCAGGGCAACACAGAAGGAAAATGAAGGAAGGCAACGAAGCGATGGCTGTTCCTGCCATTGTGCTTCCTCCCTGCGAATGTATTTATGAAGAAAAAAAAGTTATGCAGTTATTTGAATAACTCATGGGCAAAAATGCCTCATCTTTTTTATCTATCTCTCATAATATATTACAAAGTACAGTATAATATCTCTTAATCACGAGGAATTATGGGTGTAGGTCCATAAGATCAATACTGTTTTCATAACGTGGAATGAGCTATAGGGAATCTGCTACCTGGGCGACTGCCCGAAATGCAGATCAGCGGTAATGGATTGTTTGTTGTCTCACCTTGTGGTGACAGGAAACTGTGGAAGAAGGAGCCCAGACACTTCTTGGTACAAATCTTGACTGGGAACTTTTACGAGAATATTTTTCAGAGCAGCAATGAAGTCATTTACTCTATTGTAATTCTCCCTGATATTTTCACGAACGCGGTGTAGTCCATATGCAGTACATGTCCCATAGCTGAGGGGTACATGTCCTTCAGTTGTTGGAAAGCCGAAAGCATGTAGCGTGATAGATCAGTCTCCACAAGCCTGACTTTTACGTATTTTATGCCTCCTGGCTACAGGTTTATCCATGAGTCATTGGATTATCACATTATTCTGCGGGTATTTGTCTTCTCGAGTTGATATATTTTAAAAAGCATAGTTTTCACCCATTCACCAGATTATGGAAATACCAACACATTCCAAACGTATTTTTGCAGGTCATCAGTAGTTACTTCTAAAATTAATTCCACTTCATATTTGTCGACCGCTTCTTCTATTTTATCGAAGACATGCTCATAAATTGCCTGCAAGTAATTTTTTTTTCTCTCAGAGTGCTCTCATCCGATATTGACCTTTGCGTGCATTTCTCAAGGAATGATTTGAACGCAGCGTTGTTTACCTTGTGGACTGGAATTCCTGACAGAATTAATGCCATGGCAAGATCCGCACTGAACTCATGCAATGACGGCTGCTTTTCGGATCTTGAAGCGAAGGCATTTATCAGAGTAGTTTGTTTAGGTTTCGACTTCCGAAATTAATTGTTCTTTACATGTTTGCTGTACTGGATATGCTGGTTTATTCTGTTTATTGATGCTTGTTATTCATTGTAATGTCCGACTCGTTGGCTGAATGGTCAGCGTACTGGCCTTCGGTTCAGAGGGTCCCGGGTTCGATTCCCGGCCGGGTCGGGGATTTTAACCTTAATTGGTTAATTGCAATGGCTGGGGGGCTGGGTGTGTGTGGCGTGTTCAACATTATAAATCATCGTAGGTAGGGCCCTCATCTTCACAGACATGCAGGGCGCCTAATAGGCCGTCTACTAGAAAGAGATGTGCACCAGGCCTCTTAGGAGGCCATACGCCATTATTATTATCGATTGTAATATTTGCTTCGCAGGCGGCACATCAAAGAATGATGCTATCCGTTTCAATAAATTGTATCTTGAATTCTTAGATAGTGCATACAACTTCTTCTTAACCTTAGTCATAATTTTGCGTTGTGAAAAATACTTTCTAGTTCGGAATGAAAAAACACTAACACGTCCAACAAAAGAGTACACAGTCGATGGGTGGAAACATAAATGCCAGTACTAACTGTACTGTTGCAGCATCATTGTTTAAATTTTAATTTTATTTCACAGCTGCAGGTTGGCCATTATTGCTGGGATATGAATTACTGATGGTTTGTATAAATTATTATTATTATTATTAGGCCTATTATGTCATATTCTTCTTTGTCGTGCAGTCAGGTAGCCCTCAATGAAATGGTCTATATCACGCATTAGCTAAACAGAGAGGCGAGGAAAAAGATAGCTTAGCTAATGTTCACATCACTGTCACTTCTGAGGAGAAATAGCGGAACTCTTACCTTTGTTATCCAGTGTTGCAGCATCGTGCCTTGCCCAAGACCAGGGTTGACCTTTAAGTCTGAGGATAATGTCGCTCTTGCTTTCTCTCAGCAGCGACTAACGACCATGAGCAAGTGAAACTCTTTACTCTGTTCTGGAATGTCAGGCTCTGGTGCAAGCAAATATCGTAGCGACCTTAGCATTGAACGTTCCTTAAGGAATGTACAATACTCGGTACGTTATTTGGCATTCAGTGCCGATTAAACAGGTACAAACTTGCTTAAGGTTGGCAGTTTCGCTTCTAGGAAGGTGGAAGGAATTCAAAACAAACTCCTTACGAGACTGAAGGCACTTAATTTCATCCCTCGTAATGGCACAGCTGCAATTTTGAATTTTGAATAGGGAACACTTCGCGGACAAGTATAGGTCAGGGTCAAGAAGTGCTCCTTTTGAACTGTGATGCGGGTGTGCAAGATGCAGGCGTGGGTGTAGTTGTTGTATTTCATCTTGTTCAATAATAATAATAATAATAATAATAATAATAATAATAATAATAATAATGAGTGGGACAAACAATTGTTATCACGAAAGAGCATAGCGCAGGATGAGAGAGATAAAGACACTAAATTTCCCATCCAACAGACGCTCAATTTTTGTGTCGAAAAATGTAACATTGCGAGTTATTTGATGTAAAGCTATTGAGTGCACTGTGATCTACTGATTTCTTCCGCTACAAAGGTTACTTTCAATTCCCTCTAGTGCTCCAATACATCTAATTTGATTTTTTCACGAACTATTCTTGAACCGCTAGACATATAGACACTGGTATTATTGGTTTAGAGAGGTATGGTCTTCTGCAGCACGCACTTCTTACATTATTATGAATTAAAGATGGAGTGTTCCGCGGAGCAAACACGCACACTTGGATAACGTTGAGAATGCATTATTTTGGTATTTGTATTAAATGACGAGGTAATTCTTTCCGGCTCGAGAGTCCGGCATCGCCAACATTCGTGTCGTGAGAGGTGAGGTTGGCTGATGTAGACGTTGATACCGAATGATACAAACTCAAAAGATATCAGAGTACGCTTATGATTAGAATTATAAGCAGCGATGCTTGTAATCTGTAGTAATATTATAAAGAGAGAAAGTTTGAGAGTTTCTACGTGGAGGATAATGTTGGGAACCACTCAACTGATTTCAGTATTTACTGTGTTAAACTTTCTGATATACCGAGCTCGATAGCTGCAGTAGCTTAAGTGCGGCCAGTATCCAGTATTCGGGAGATAGTAGGTTCGAACCCCGCTGTCGGCAGCCCTGAAAATGGTTTTCCGTGGTTTCCCATTTTCACAACAGGCAAATGCTGGGGCTGCACCTTAATTAAGGCCACGGCCGCATCCTTCCCACTCCTAGCCCTTTCCTGTTCCATCGTCGCCGTAAGACCTATCTGTGTCGGTGCGACGTAAAACAACTAGCAAAAAAAAAAAAAAAAAAAAAAAACCCTTTCTGATACAAGAAATGAAACAAAATTTGTAAGTCCCACTGCTCTTCGTCATTTCTTCCTCACGATTATTCAACCTCTCTTGAACTACTGCTCTCCGATTTGGACAACGGCCTCCCCCTCCAATATTAGCCACTTATACAGAGCCGTGTCCTTCTTTGCTGCAGTTTTTAGGAACAGAGCCCCCAAGCTCAGTAATCTGTCTACGCAGCAGGTATTAAGGGCAATAAATGTCACCGCTGCACATCAGGCGACAGGTAGGTGACCTGACTTTCCTCCACGGAATCTTAAATGGGGAATATCGCTCGAAACATCTTGTCTCACGGTTCTCTCCCCGTGTTCCTTCCCGCTCCACCAGAATCAACGAACTTTTCCACATTCCCCACACTCAGCACTCAATACTTCAACGATCTTTCCTCATCCACCTACCAACTCTCTTTAACACTAATAAGAGGAGATAAGAGCTTGATATAACATCAAATAAAAGTACATTCGAGAGGGGTGTAAACAGTCTCTTAAGGATAAGTTGATGTGCAGTGGTTATACCGCCATCTTGACCCACGACGATTCTGGTATGAACATGGACATCCTCATGGTTTTCGATTTGGATAGTTGTTATTAATTGGCTGTGGACCTGATCTTGTTATCTTTTGTTATACCGGGTGGTACAGCTGCCCCTACTTTTTCCCGAATATATGCAACCAGCTAGGACGTAAATGCCTCTTAGATCCATCTTGCGCAACACCTTACAGCAATGTTATGTGCAGTTAACCCGATGTAGACTTCTCCGACAATTGAAAAATGGTACAAGAGGCAGTAAGTGAGGTCCATCTCAAAAACACTGTACTATTGTATGTAGAGCGGTGTCCAATACTCTACTAATTTTTACGAAATGTTACTATACTGTACAAACCATAAACACGCCTATAGCTGTAGGTAGAGAATTGCGCACCTGATTGGTCCAAGAGGCCATTTTCTTTTGATAGAAAGGGCGGTCGTGGTATCATAGAAAACGTGATAGGGTAAGACCAATTACAGACATGTCAATGCACCACCATTTTGTACAGTCTCATCACATCGAAATTGATAGAAACGTGTTTTGCACTGTAGTTTATAATCTGTGGCACGCAAATGCTGTACAGCAGATGTGATAGCTTACGCCATGTAATTACTACCGTTAGAGCGATCAAAAAAGGCATAAAACGGGACCATAAGGCTGTAACTCATCAGTAACTTGTCGAAGCGGGAACTTCCGCTCTCCTCGTGAATACAGAGTTACAAGGATGGCGCTTGTACGTTGCAAATAGCTGCGCGGAATTACGTACGGAAGACGTACCTCGATAGGTTACTTGAAGCAGGAAGGGTTCCAACCATTCTTGAGTCATGCATTTTTTAATGTCATTTCGTATTCGCCTAGGCATCATTTACGAAGACCTTTCTGAAGTCTCCGATATTCTTCTACGGAAGTTATAATAAACAGGTATCATAAATATCGCCACATACGCACCGATTGTGAATACCACCTGAAACATAACGCTGGACTCATTCAACCAAGTAACGCATAGAAAATGGTTGCAACTATCTGGGCGTAAGGGAGACGCGATTCTTTAGTTAGTGTTTGCACATTCGAGTTCAAAACTTTTAACATCAACGATCAGTATCGAAGCGATAGCCTAGGTAATTCCATTAGTGCAGAGCTACGAGACCAATTCTTTGTCGCCTGCAGTAGCTACATGGCACCAATCGCAGCGAGCATACGATATGTTAGCAGGCATTTAGAGTTCGAATCTAGTTACGAGCTTTTCAATTTTATATTTATATTATACTTGTAAGGCCATTCGTAATAAATATTTAATGTTCTTAAGTCTCAAAAGTAATTTGCCACCTTTACAAAGAAAGCATACATACGAAAGGAATAATAACATGCGACTTCCATATGGCAAGCGACTACAGGGAATGAAGCGCAGTGCACGTGTTGTCAACATTCTGACCCACCCATTCAACCAAGCAACTGCGCACGTTCGACTCGAAGACCAACTAACAGCGGTCTACACTTCATACGTAGGGCACATGAAACAGCATATCGTAATCCTAGCAGCAACGTGTGAGCACGTACTGTACGGTTAGCACGAAAGCAAACATTATGTATTCACGGGATGATTATGTGAATATGGTACTACTTTATGGAGAAGCAAGGCAAAATGCACGGGAAGCCAGACGCTTGTATCAAGAACGATTTCCTGGACGAAGGCTGCCAACTGCAGATACATTTCGACGTGTTGAAAGACGGTTGCGTGCAACGGGGTCATTTCATACATTACCCCCCGTTCGGGATGCTCCAGTGACGTCTGGAAATAACGACGAAGCTGTTCAAAATGCAATTGCATACAACCCGCACACAAGCTCACGGGTCATAGGAAATGAACTGAACATCAGACATGTATCTGTACTGCGAATATTGCACCGCCATAAATTCCACCCTTTCCATCAACAGCTGCATCAGGAACTTCACGGAGATTACTTTCCAAAACGGATAGAATTTTCGCAATAGATATTACAACAAAGAGTTGAAGCTGATGCGAATTTCTTAATGGACATTCTCTTTAGTGATGAATCCAGATTTCACAACAACGGAACTGTTAATCGTCACAACTTACATTACTGGAGCGTTGAAAATCCTCACTGGATCAGGGGAGCTCGATTTCAGGTCCAATGGGGCGTCAACGTGTGGTGCGGGATACTAGGTGACAAGATAATTGGACCATATTTCTTCGAAGGAAACCTCACGGGACGACGCTATCTAGAGTTTCTTCGTGAGTACCTCCCACTCTTATTGGAGGATGTGCCCCTTATGACACGGTTACGGATGTGGTTCCAGCAGGATGGAGCTCCCCCACACTGGTCGTTGGCAGTACGGAACCACTTGCATAGGACATATCCTGGACGATGGATTGGACGAGGGGGTCCGGTCACATGGCCGGCTAGATCACCTGACCTTACTCCACTCGACTTTTTCCTCTGGGGTTATTTAAAGGAAAGAGTCTATGAGCAGGAGCCTGAGAGCCCGAATCATTTACGGCGGCTCATCACGGAAGCCTGCAGGCAGATTCCACCACATATGTTGCAGCAAGCAAGAATGTCTCTCCTCCACCGTGCTCAGATGTGCATTAACGTAGCAGGTGGTCATTTTGAACATTTGCTTCATTAATCGAATGGCCATGCATAAGCCCATCGCACCGCTGTCGGTACAATCTCACTTTATTGCAAATAGCTCTTTTAAGAGCTCCTTAAAAAACAAACATAGCTGAGTACCTGCAATATGAGAACTGATCATGATTTAGATTTGTCGTCAACAACACGACTCTCACGAACATCAACAACGCAATAAAAATATTCGTCGTACACAGGACTCGAACCGCGTACTAACGAACACCGGTACTCTCCTCTAACTTTTAGCAAGCTCGGCTATCACGGGTTGCTGTTTAGCGCTGTTGTGTTGCTGCTACTTCTAGTCATTCACCAATAATATTCTCTGTACAGGACGTTTCTGCGACACATAATTTTCACGATTCTTTACCATCAATCGGTATTTTATCATTAATGCTGATTTGCTTGACACGGTCCGACTCGTTGGCTGAATGGTCAGCGTACTGGCCTTCGGTTCAGAGGGTCCCGGGTTCGATTCCCGGCCGGGTCGGGGATTTTAATCGCTTATGATTAATTCTTCTGGCTCGGGGACTGGGTGTATATGTCCGTCCCAATACTCTCCTCATCATATTCAGACAACACACTACACTACCAACCACCACAGAAACACGCAATAGTGCTTACATCCCTCCATAGAGGGTTGGCGTCAGGAAGGGCATCCGGCCGTAAAAACAGGGCCAAATCCACATGTGCGACGCAGTTCGCACCCGCGACCCCACATGTGTGGGGAAAAAGCGGCAGGAAAAGAAGAAGAAGAAGAAGCTGATTTGCTTGACACGAATTAACGAATTATGGAAAGCGTTGTAAGAGCAGACATTGTAGTGAGTAGTCAAGGTCAATATTTTTAGGTTCGACTATAATCTGCGGGTTGCATAAAACTGCGTGAATAGGGGCAGCTGTACCACCCGGTATTTCATCATGAAAGTTTACATTCGTTAATTAGTCTGTTGACAGTACAAGTGTAGTGTAGCTGAATCTTGTGCCTCGTGATTAAATAAAGTAAGTCCCCGAGTACTAACACGACCTAAAGGAAGGAACGCATTATCATTGCGACTCTTGGCTAGTGAACAGACAGAGGTTTGCCTAAAGAAGGTCACGTGGATATGCCGTAAGATGGGCACGTGGGTGCCTTGGATTGCGAGCATAATTCGTTCTGCAAACGTGCTTGTAATCTAAAGCACTCGTGTGTAAAAGCAAACTTCTCCGTAATAAATAATTGAAGCGCAGATGATTCGCTCCACAACACAAAAAATATTTACTGATATAAAACTTTTTCACAGAGGAAGCAACTTCACTGCATTTTCTGTAACACGTGGCCGTTACTTTAATACTCTCGTGGCTCCTATTGCTGCATCCAGACCCTTTAGTATTTTTTAATATTGTACAAATAGTTGATGTAGTCTTGCGATACTGGCCACACGCACACCTTGTTCGTACTTCTCGATGATTTTTTTCTTAACTATTAGAGCATTCGAGGGCTAGGGAGTCTTTCATTTTCATGCCCTTCGTTGCCTTGTCTTTCTTTGGCCGATACCTTTATTTTCAAAGTGTTGGATCCCATCCATTTTTATCTCTGATTAGTGTTATTAGAGGATGGTTGCCTAGTTTTACTTCCTCTTAAAACATCACCTACCGAGCTCGATAGCTGCAGTCGCATAAGTGCAGCCAGTATTCAGTATTCGGGAGATAGTAGGTTCGAACCCCACTGTCGGCAGCCCTGAAAATGGTTTTCCGTGTTTTCCCATTTTCACACCAGGCAAATGTTGGGGCTGTACCTTAATTAAGGCCACGGCCGCTTCCTTCCCATTCCTAGTTCTGTCCTGTCCCATCGTCGCCATAAGACCTATCTGTGTCGGTGTGACGTAAAGCAACTAGCAAAAAAAAAAAAAAAAAAAAAAAAGAAGTCATCACCACCACTCCATTGAAATCATTTCCTCTTTCTTACTGCCTTCCTCTCCAGACTCTTTCTTCACGGGGCCCATTGCTTTAGTAAAGTTAAGGGCCTGCTAAATAACCATTACTACACTTGGGCACAAAATATAAAATGCTTTATTTAAACATGCACTTGATTACAGTGCTCTGGTATACAGTTCGTATGGATACTGACTGTATTAGCGAGGCACTCTGACTGAACTCGACCATGTGAGATGATTACCGGCAATCCCACTGCGTGGGGGAAACAATTGATTCAGTTGTGGTTACGTGGCGCTTAGCTGACGGATCAGTACTACTCCAAGTGTAAAACTTAACTTGTTTATCAAGTTATAATTCATGAAAAATATGTACTTGTCTTGCAAAACGTTCGCAGACTAAATTGCTCGTAATCCGAGGTTTTACTGCAATTCTTTCACAATTAGAAATCTGATTTCTTCCAAATTTATTATAGGCTATGTATGTATATAATTATGCCAGCTTATCAGAGGATC
The DNA here is from genome assembly GCF_040414725.1 of Anabrus simplex. Taxonomy (NCBI): domain Eukaryota; kingdom Metazoa; phylum Arthropoda; class Insecta; order Orthoptera; family Tettigoniidae; genus Anabrus; species Anabrus simplex. The sequence continues at coordinate 1,049,695,717 of NC_090265.1, read as the reverse complement.
AGCTTATTTAAAAAAAAATGTAGAACAAGTCCGAAGAATTATGCGTTCGGGATCCTTATGGGTCTAAAGGTAAATACGCTACTTGAAATGTTAGTCCTGGAACCCACCAGTTGTAACCGTAGACAAGTACGATCTCCCGATTTTACGTTAGGAAACATTCGTAAATTAATTTATAATATAAAGTAGTGAATATCAAATGAGTGTGTTAAATTAAGATGTAAGAACATAGTGTGACAAGAATAACTTATCGTTAGGAAATACTGAATATGTACACAATTATATTTGTATAACCTTTTAATTTGGGTGAGAATCTTTACATATGGCGTAGCAGTGAAGATTGCTCAAGGTTGTACAACACTGTAAGCAGTGTTTATGTTGGTAAAGATGGTTGAAATCAGTTAAAAGTGTCGCAACAAGTGGCGTGAAAACCCGTGGAACATTCGGGAAGTAGAGACTGAAGATTGTAATTCATCAACGTGGATAAACATGAGAGTTCGCTAATTTTCGTATTGGCCGCTTGATAGCCAGAGCATGCTACCGAAGTTAATTGTTACGTTTAAATAGTAGCAGGTAAGGTAATGAAGCAAATGTGAATCCTCGACAGCGTTATGACCGGCCTCTTGGAGAAGGGATTCTTTGATGCTCAACGGAGTTATTTATTTCTGTAACCATTTTGCAGATGGCGCCCAATTTCGTCACCAATTTCATTATTTATATTTTACTCACATTTCACAGTTAAGGAAGAATTAGATTTTTACAAAAAGTCAGTTTACATTTTCTTCCTAATTCTAGCAGTTTTCCAGGAAAAAGCATCTTTCTGTGTTTTGCTGCATGTTTTATCCTATAGAAAACGAGCAAACTGTTAGTCGCATCACGGAATTAACATACGTACAGGATTTAGAATTCAATTTCGTACAAAATATCCATATGAATTTTCTTTGCAGTTCGTAACAGTTCACCAGATAATTACACTTTAAGGTGTTAAAGCAGTATTTCGAGGGTACGGCCCGGAGAGCTCGCACGTAGAGTGTGGTACAGCTGAGTGGATAAGGGTGAAATTCGTTATTAGTGTACATTAGCGGTGAAAGTCCAACAGTCATTATGCTCTTTCATATCACGAGAGAAACTTCAAGAGAATACACTGCCTAATCTGTCAGATGTGCACGCTGTGTTCTTTGGCTACGGAAATTGACACGCTATAGAGCGTTCCAACCTTAAATTGCAGTACAGCAGTAATGGGATAATTCCGTCTCTTTCCTTCTCCCGTGTTTTGCGGGTAGCGCTGTCCTACTCTAATGCAGCGGGTTTGCCAAATATCCGTAAATCAGAATGTTATCGTTTAAAATGGGTGAATATCGTGTTGTGTACAGAATTTCAAGGCGCATTTGATGCCGTTAACAAAAAAAATGTAAAAAAATAATTTAGTGTGAAAATGGCAATATAATGGAAAGTTTCGCCAAATGCAAAATCTTCATTGCATAGAACTTATCATGTCATAACTCCTATTTTATATTCATAATTTTACCGAGCTCGATAGCTGCAGTCGCTTAAGTGCGGGCAGTATCCAGTATTCGGGAGATAGTAGGTTCGAATCCCACTGTCGGCAGCCCTGAAAATGGTTTTCGTGGTTTCCCATTTTCACACCAGGCAAATGCTGGGGCTGTACCTTAATTAAGGCCACGGCAGCTTCCTTCCCACTCCTAGCCCTTCCCTGTCCCATCGTCGCCATAAGACCTATCTGTGTCGGTGCGACGTAAAGCAACTAGCAAAAAAAAAAAAAAATTCATAATTTTCCTAATTTTTTCACTGCTGGTAAAGAAACATTTCAGCTCGATGTAGATAAGTTTATTTTTACATTTAAAAAATAACAAAATGCAGTTATATGCGTTTATTTTCAGCCATGTTCCGGGAATTTTACGTGCAGGCACGAAAAAGTCAGTCGCTGGCCAGCGCCTTTCCTATTGAATTTACATGGGGGGTCAAAGCGAGGCAAATGCTCTTCAGATATGGAAGTTATTTTTAAAACAATCCCGAAGTTCTTATCTTGCTTAGTTCTTAATTTGTGATAGGAAGAATATATCCTTGAATTTTGGTTTCGCGCGTGACTCGGCTGGCTGGCTGGCTGGCTGGCTGGCTGTCTGGCTGGCTGGCTGGCTGAAGTACGGTAATGATCTCCCAAATATGCGCTTTTAACATTTCCAGACAGTCGCATGCAGTGCAGTGCTCATTTCGTCAGTAGTATGTATAATAGTGATTAAATACATATCAGTAACATATATACAATTCTTGAGGGCAAGTGTATTTCGTTTGTGTGGTTCGTGAGTTCGTGCTCGTGCGTGGGGATCTAATTTCTAAGAAAAAGTGCAGAAGGATCATGACGTGGTCAAGCAAACGGTCTTCGGATATGGAAGTTATTTTTAAATCATACCTCAAGTCTTTATCTCGTTATCTCTTAATTTATGACAGGGAGAACGTCTCGTTTGTTTACGTTTCACGAGTGACTCGGCTGGCTGAGCTTTTAAATATACTGACAGCCGTGTGCAGTGGTGTTCATTTTATCAGTATTATAAGATTGATTATATAAAGATCAGATATATATACATATAATATTTAATGGCATGTGGCCTCCGAGGAGGCTGAGTGCAGGTCTTTCGAGTTGACGCCACATAGGCGACCTGCGCGTCTATAAGAATGTGGCCCTACCTGTGATTAATTCTAATGCTGAAGACGGCACACACACCCAGCCCCCGAGCCATTGGAATTAACCAATGAAGGTTAAAATCCCCGACCCGGGCGAAAATCGAACCCGGGGCCCTCTGGACCAAAGGCCAGCACGTTAATCATTTAAGCCATGGGGCCGGACAAGATCAGTAATAAATGTATAGTTCTTGAGGACAAGTGGATTGTGTTTGTTGTGTTTGTGTAGTCTGTGTAGTCAGTTTGTGCTCTTGCGGGGGGTTATTAGTTCGAAGAAAAAGTGCAGAAGGATGTACAATAGATCGTCAAATTAAAAAGAAACGTTCCATAGGTAAACTCAGGGGAAAAGAAAGCAATATTATAATGAGTGTCCTGGATTATTTTTTAAAGACTATGACTATGAGCAGCGCAGTCAGTGAAACAGCTAAAGCTACAGGTTGTTCCGAAAGAACAATCTATGCTATAAGGAAGGAACACACACACATGGTCCTTTGCGAACTCCCGCAAAAAAAAGCAAAAAAAGAGAAGGACGGCAGAAAAATGCAAGGAAAATGCGGGTAATGAACATGGTTTTGTTCATAATGCTGAACTAACATTTTTATGCCATAAAAACATAAGACAATTGGGCAAATTACGTGAACGAAGTAAAGAAAAATGAAAGAGATTTGTGGAAAGCAGACGAATTACAGGACGATGTCGATGATGAAAATTTTTTAATACGACTTTCTTCAGCGTCCGTATCATCCTCAAGTTCATCTCCCGAAGCTGGTTCATCCAACGCGGGAACATCAGGCCTTGCAGAAAGGATAGAAGGTGTACGTCCAATGTCTGAGAGCAACGCCAGTGATTAAGGTACGTTGTATTTATTTTACCACCCTACAAATATTAATTTATGAATGAATGAAGTTAAAATTACAAAATTACAAACGAAAAATGTGGAACTGTGACGCCCTGTTTGAGTCACACTCGAGCGTGATCTTCACGAGTCGATTTCGCAACAGCGCGCTCCATCTACGCTGTACTGCAATTTAAGGTTGGAACGCTCTATAGTTAATGTAGAGGCTAAGGAGAGAGACGGGACGTGACAGAATAGATCATAGGTCAGTTCTTTTTGGACTGTTCTCTGTTGTTTCCAGCAGAGTTCAAATCAATTTTTATTCCGACTTCAATCGTGCGGAGCTGCAGATTCTGCTAGTGGAGAACCATTACTAATGGGCGAATAAAAGCTAAGGAAAGGCAGTAATGTTGTTTACATGCTTGGGAAGAACTGGAGGCGTTGACTACAAGTGCAGTCGGATCATATTTTGCTTTATGGAGATAATCAAAACATTCAGTTTAGAATTACGATACTTCTACTTCATCATCATCTTCTGGTGCCGTCTCCTCGCAGAAGGATGGCGACCACTATGGAGTAAGTTTTCTTGTTTGGTATTTCACGTATCAGAGGTGCCCTATCGTGGATGTCGAATTACTGTCGGGGGTTCCACTTCCAGCATATCGACGTTGCCGGGACAAAACCTCCTTGTGAGATATACTGACCCGCAGCACATACATCATGAAGAGCGAGAATGCCTTGACTATATTCACACAATATTGCACCTTAGATGACAGAACCTTACCGGCCAAAGTTCTAAGCCAAAATATTTCACATAGGAGGTTTTGTCCTGGCAGCGACGATAATCTTCTCCGCCCATGTCCCTCTACCATGCCTCCTTGCATAAGGCTGTCATTTCGAAAAATGTGACCGAAATGGACTGCTTTCCTGTCCTTGTGAGAGTTAAGCCTTGGCACGATTTCCTGGTTTGACGGAATACTCCTTAGTTCGTGATATGGTCTAGCTATGGGATCTTGAAAATTCTGTGATACAGCCACGTTTCAAGGCCTGCAGTCGGTTCGTGCGAATCGGAGATCACGGTTGCACGCAAGGTATTCTAACTTCAGAAACGCTCTCCTTGGAGTGCCGGTTCTGGTTATGATTTCTGCATCTAGATCCCATTCCTGTGTTAAAAAGCATTCCAGATACTTGAATTGTTATACCCTGTCGATGGCTTTTTTGTCCACTGTGATAAAAGCGTTGGGGATTTTTTGCTTGCTGATTACCATGAATGTTGTTTTCCAGTGGTGGGGAAAGGAAAAGAAAAATGTAATTGGGCTGAGAAATGTTTTACTTAATTACAGCTACAGATTAGTTTTTCAACAAGTAATCAGCAAAATTACAATAGCAATTACTTCACAGAATGCCATTCTTAACGAAGGGGATAGAATAATACAATCGTTTGCAGGGAAATGATATTAGGATACTTCATCTTGTTTTTTGTTCTTGTTTTTTAAAAGTCTTAAGTGGCTGTCATCACTAACTATAAATTAGGCTAAACATAATACCTTGCAACTTTCGAAATGACTTTTTCTCATCGTTGTAACATGGATAAGTTCCAGATTAAAGCTTGTCTGTCTCGTAAAGTATAGGCCAGGTAAGTTATGTAAGGTATGTTGGATTAAATCGAAGTCCAATCCAGCAACGAATATGTCCTTAAAATGATACACATTAAGTTACGACCGTTGTGTATTGTGGAAGAACGGGGACTGGTGCTGATAAAATGAAGTTCTTTAAGAAAATTGTGGTTTCCCAACAAAGTACTGTATAACGAAGTGTAGAAAAGTGTCGACTGACGACACCTGTCGCGTAGGCTAGCTCTGTTTCAGGGTGATGAAGTCGACTTCTGCTTTCTGACCTTTTTCCGAATGACTTGGGGTTGGCACTTCATGTGGATCAAGCCCAGTTTTACGGGCGAATGCCTTTCCTGACGCTAACCCTATGCGGAGCGATATATAAGCACTATTGGGAGTCTCTATAGTAGGCCTACCTAGTTCGTAGTGTGTTACGTGGTAATGAGGATGTAAATTAAGACGAACTCAGACATCTATCCCCTGAGCCAGACGCGACTAAAATCCTTCATTCGGCGGGTAATCGAACCGAGAGCCCTCTAAATCGAAGGCTACTACGCTGATCATTCAGCCAAGGAGACGAGCCGGGGTGATAAATGTTACTGGAATGAACTAAACTAATGAAACTGGAGATTCACGAACAGTTCTGTTCAGTTTTCGAGTTATCCAGTGTTAATTTAATATTCCCACGACAAGATTTGAACCCAGAATGGGAAAGATGGGAAGATGTTTTCTCCATTTGACCCTCGGAAGTGCTCGTCCCTTCACGTATTCCTATCTTAAATACTCTTGAAACTTTGGTAGGCACTAGTGGCTTGTGCATTTCCTGCGTGTTCTTTGTTGCGGAGTGTCGATGTAGAAACAGAGCCCGCTATTGTGATATCAGCCCGTGAATCCGGAAAGTTGAAAGTGCTGCTGTTATAAACTCGCTGGATTCGAGTGCTGTCATTGAGAGTTAGAGTTCACAACAGTGATCCTACTCTTCATCCAATTGCTCCTGCGCAATTTACTACGGATATTTGACTTGATTTCACACGTGTTCATCATTTTACGGTGTGTTATGAAACACGACTCTTGTTTCACAAACTCAATTACAGGGTTCATTAAAATTATTCAGCTAAGTAATACATAATTATGCTATTTTTAATGTATCTTTAATTGTTATAAATTTTAAGAGCGCTGGGTGGTCGGATTTTTATGTTCGTGACATTTGTCCAGGAGATATTTGGTCATCATCCATGTCCAGTTGATATACAATAGAGCCACACAAGACATCCACACAGTTTTATAAATACTTTGCAAAAATGTTCGTTTTTTTGCATTAAATGGGAATCCTTGTAAAAGAAAGACATTATTATTCAGACAAGTAAGCTGAGATATTCATATATTGCATTGCGCAAAGTGGAGGTTTTGTAATCTATCTATATACGTATCTATAAAGCAGAATGTCCGTCTGTCTGTTCCTTATACAAATCCATACCATTTCACCAATCTGAACCAAATTTTGTATACTTTTAGGGTCCTGCGGGTAACCCTATCTATAAGAAATGTTAACAGCCCTCTCCATTCTCCAGATTTAGGCTGTTTGGCTCATAAACATAGGCTAATTTAGGCGAAATATCGAATTTGTCGTACAAAGACGGGACAAAGCTAATTTTAAGCTTCACGACGCGAAGAACAAAATTATATTTTAAGGCCCTAAAACGGGTAGTCTGGGAGATATTGCCAACAGTGCACCCCTGCTCTAAGAGGGAGTTGCCTGTGATTAGTACCACTATATGAGTGACAGAGTGGGTCTGCGTTGCCTGTGATTAGCACCCACTGTCCGACTCGTTGGCTGAACGGTCAGCGTACTGGCTTTCGGTTCAGAGGGTCCCGGGTTCGATTCCCGGCCGGGGATTTTAACCTTAATTGGTTAATTCCAATGGCACGGGGGCTGGGTGTATGTGTTGTCTTCATCATCATTTCATCCCCATCATGACGCGCAGGTCGCCTACGGGAGTAACATAGAAAGACCTGCACCTGGCGAGCCGAACCCGTCCTGGGATATCCCGGCACTAAAAGCCATACGACATTTCACATTTCAATACCCACTGTATGAGGAACACCACGGGAATACCGGCGCCCGTGATTAGTACACCTAGGTGAGGAACACCATGGGTTTGCGTTGCCTATGAGTGGCGCCATTATGTGAGAAACACCATAGGTCTGCGTTACCTGTGCGACGTACAATACTTGTGAGTAGTACCATCATGTGTGAAACACCGTGAGTCTACGCAACTTTTGATTAGTACCGCAACATGACAAATGCCATGATTCTACTTTACTAGCGGTAAGTACCATTATGAGGGGCCGTTGACCTGGATTTTGGACCCCTTTAGACAACAAGTATCCTCGATTCAGGATTGTTCAGGATTGTGCTTTAGAAGTGGTCCCTTGGTCAGTAATACTGTTGTTTATTATAGTTTCTGGGTCGGATCCACTGATTGTTTTAAATTCATATTCATCCATCCATTCTTCATCGCATTTTTATTTTGGTCAGTGGGTGATTTTGAACTTTTAAATTTAATTACATTTCCTACCATTAGGGGCCGGTGACCTATATGTTAGGCCCCTTTAAACAACAATCATCATCATCATCATCATCATCATCATCATCATCAAACGACTGCTCTATTGAACTCAACTTTATAGCAACATGTTATCAACATGAGTAGGCCTGAAAGAACATTAGTTGTGTTAATGTCAGTAATCCTATACTCAGCATACATATCATATTTTAAGTTTCCTAAAATCAGTTTGTTTAATGTTCGTTCTAACTGATCAAGATCTTGACAGACGCCGGGCTTGCGAATTTTACCCCGTAGGAGTTCATGAACGTGCCAGAAGCCAACAACACTGAGTTACCTCATTTAAACACACTCGATTGCCCCTGATCTCAACCAAGATCAAACCTAGTAAGACCAGCAACTACCAGACTTTGCCACTCCGTTCGGCTTTATTCCAGAAAATAATGAAAGACATACATACATACATACATACATACATACATACATACATACATACAGACATAATTACTGTAGACTGCTACGTCTTTCTATGTTATGTCTGCGAGTTTCTGGGTAATGAGTTTAAACATCGTCTCCAAATCTGTCTCTCGACTTCACCCTTCACTATCGATTCATTACTCGCTTCACTAAATACCTTCCTCTGTTCGCATCACATCTAAATCGCTTCGTACTTCATACATTACAGTAAATTCCTCCCACAGAAATTTAAAGTTTTCCTTCCGCACCACAAAATTCCTCAGATCGATGGAACTAGAGTCTTCGCCAAGCCAAAACCAATCACATGGCCTTCAAATGGAGTGCCACGAGGTCATCGTAACGACATCTTGAGTCTGTTATTTGGAGTTTGTGATCATATCCCTTGTCTCTCGCATTCGATAACTCCTCAGTTGGTCTCGCGATGATGAGTGAACATCGTCCCAACCTGTAGCCCAAAATGTAATTCCTTGAACTGATCGGGAATCGATTCTGGGGACTCCAGATAAGAGGCAGGTACGTTACCGTTACACCACGAGACAGGTTGAAGTTAATGCAATACTCTACAAGTGAAAAAAGTGTGATTTGTTGATTAAAAATACCTTGCGTACAACATAGTTCAGAAAGCATGAAGTAAAGAAATTGGTAACATTTAAATGCATAATAGTGTGAAGGAGGTGACCAGGTATATGTCACCAAGTGACCTGTCTTCGAAACTAGACGTATCGAATTACAAGTAGGAAAACTGGAAGTAATCTTCTGGCGTACGCCTCTGAAAGATGTATGGAAACGAGCATTCTAACTCTTTCAGCTTCAACTCATAATGCCTCATGAATCCACCGTTGATTTCACTACGACAGGAATATTCTCCAAACTAGGTTCTAGCTGTCGAGAAATGGATTCATCTTTTGGCGAAGAGAATGGATCTGTGTAAGTACTCACATTTCTTTGCAAAATGCTAGTTGCTTCACGTCGCACCGACACAGATGGGTCTTATGGCGCCGATGGGACAGGGAAGGGCTAGGAGTGGAAAGGAAGCGGCCGTGGCCTTAATTAAGGTACAGCTCCAGCATTTGCCTGGTGTGAAAAGGGGGAAACCACGGAAAACCATCTTCAGGGCTGCCGACAGTGGGGTTTGAACCTACTATCTCCCGCATACTGGATACTGGCCGCAGTTAAGCGACTGCAGCTATCGAGCTCGGTCTTTGCGAAATGTGAATAAATCTGGGTTAACACATGGGTGACGGGCCCCGAGAAATCTCGTAGTACGCTCGCCAGCGGTAGGTGACGGGCCCCGAGAAATCTCGATTTTATTCACGACATTGTTTTCGGTCTTCCTGTGACATCTCTTGACCATATCTTGAACTATTTCGGACGTGCACATTGAGTAGAATAAATCGTAGATGTATATCTGCCACTTTTCTTTTATTCACGGCCTCTTTTATTCTTTGATTTAGTTTCGAAACGTCGACTTTCTTTCTGCCGGTTCAGTCAATGACAAGATGGAGCGCCCGCGGAATACGGTGTTAGCTGACGACGTTATTTTAGAAGAATTATATGCCGATGATCGTTCAAATGGAAATAGTCTAATGAATTAGTGGAAACTGAATGTGAGAGTGATAGCGGAAGTGGTATTCAAGCCTCTACAAGCCGTAATTTACCTAGTGTACTTATTTATTCAAGTGATCCTGACGACGACAACGATGTAAACATTAATGATGTTTTAGTAATTAACGCTGAATATGGTTTTGTAAAGGCAGATCCACTATTACTAGGGGCATTGGAGAGTACCCATTCCAACTTTAAAGATAAAATATTGACTGGTTTAATATTTATTAACGTCTTTATAATCAAGTGCACCCTAGTATGGTTAGTAGAAAAATGTCCGGTGTACAGGGTATGTGACAAGCTCAAGCATCCGGTCAGCAATGTGTTAAGTAAGGAAACATCCTATACGATAGTTAATTGCATTATTAGTGGAATTACTGTACGCTTTCCGACTGTCATGACTAGAGCCCGGATTTCCATGCACTATCAAATCTCAAAATATGCATGCATTCATGCACTATCATATGGCAAAACATGCACAATAAGCTGGAAAATATGCACTATCAAAATTCAGTTCCTTTTGAAACATGAACAAAAACTACCCTAATTTCTCCAAATTGTCTTGATTTAAGCTCATCCGTTTATCATTCAGCACATACTTAAGCACAGAAAATTATCTTTTTACGTCAGGTGAAGTGATAGATGCATGATTCAATGAAGACATTTGGACAAAGTGAGGTCAAATTGTACGTCTTTTGCATTTTCACCACAATACGTCTTTTATAAGCTTGACGAATTCAAAATCAGGATTTGAACGAATTAGTTCGTTCAACTTATCTCTATCTGCGGCAGCTGCTTCTCCATGAGATGATTGCAGACACATTTGAATGTCCTTAATAAGTGGTAACGATTGCTTGTTGCGATAACACAGACGTGTGACGATTGAGAGTTCCGGGTAGGACATTCCAGGATAACAACGGTAGAGGGTTCAATGAAAAACCAGAATTTGTAAGCTGCTATCCCAATAACGCGGCGCCACAGAAGTGCGATACAAGGTTTCTTTTGTTCGTCTAACAGACGAAAAATGAGCCGTCAATGATTAATGCACAATTTACGGTTCAATTTATAGCAATGTATAACTGTAAAACTGGGACACCTTATTCCTAAGAATTAGATTTCGACGTGGGGCCTTACGACTTACGTCATTGTTTACTCAAGCAACAGATAAGAAAGTGTTTGGTTAATTGCATTATACTGTAGGACCTGTACCGTTTGTAGGCTACTAACTATGGTTGTCACATAGGATACCAGGAATACTGTACATTCTCTTCGTCTCTCAGTAATAGACATACTGTAGCCTACAACGTGAAAAATTGTCCCAAATTCTGCAAACTAACATTCAGAAAATGCACTATGGTGCAAGTTAACAATATATATGCGTCAAAGTCAGAATAAAAGTCATATTATGCAATATTAAACGTCCAAATATGCGCTATTAAATCCAAAATCTTCCAAATATGCATTATGCATGAATTTTCTCCGAAAAATGCCAAAACATGAAAACATGCACGGAAAAAGAACAGTTATTTGGAATTGTTAAGCCGTAAAACGAATATTTGCAAAGTTTGAGAAGCGTAGCTAGCTTATTTAAAAACATGCAATTGCATGGAAATCCGGGCTCTAGTCATGACACAGACAGCTATGGCAGGAGATATGAACGTAACCCTGCGACGTAATAATTATCTATTATAGCAACCCACGACCTTGCAACGCTAGCAAGAGAACTATAGCTGTAAAAAATTATCCATTTTTGTGTTTAAACCTTACAGGTTGAATTTTTAAAATGGTCTATAGTGAATTAAGTAGTGGTATTTCGCATACAGGTTATATACAGGCTGTATCAGAAATATACCGACAAAAAATTATCAGAAATGCTCTTCGTATTATGTTAAGAACGATGGTGCAATCGGATTGGCGGAGAAAATGTTTCTTTCCGAGAAAATGAGGTTACTTTACTTCCGGACGCACGATTCAAATTGACGAACTCGCCGAGCACAAGTCACTGCCTTGCTTCAGGGAAAAGAAGGGGAGGGAGGGGAAGCTGTGTGTATGATGGGGACAGAGATAATGCTCCGCACGTATGCAGAAGTTTCCTCGTTCGACTCGTACAGGATTCTCCATGTCTCTTACAGGCAATATCCACAGTTCGTTTATTAAACAGCCGTCAACTGCATACACACAGTACCAGAACACACTGTTATTAAGACACACTTGTCAGTCTAGGAATGCACCAGATCGTTTCTCCTCTCGTCTCTTGGTCGCAGTAACGTTCTTTATTATTTGACATGCTCAAAGGTGCAACGCTGCCGCCCCACGATTGTGTATTTCTTCACTAACAATATTGTAAATGGAAAGAAATACTGAAATAAGGAAACAATACGCCCAATGGTTTGAATACAGTAGATGTTCAATATGTTCCCCTCCTACTTCGATGCACAGTTCACAACGGCGTGGTAGTGACATTCGGACTCTGTTCACGATATGTGGTGTGTCACGAACGACCTGGAAATCTGCCTGTATTCTTGGTACAAGTTCATCTTCTCTTTCTACGGGGTTCGCATAGCAGTCAATTAGTTCAGAACAAACTGTACACCGCCTACTGGGAAGAGACTGCGCGAAACGAGCGAGAAACTTGCGCATTCACACCGAGCATTACCTCTGTCTCCCTCCTCTGACGCACAGCAACAGGCAGCGGCTGGTTCTCTGGCAAAGCATATGCGGCAGGTTCATCAATTTGAATAGCGCGCCCGGAAGTAACGAAGTACCCCCATTTCCTCGAAAAGAAAAAAAAAATTCTCTGCCAATCCGCTTGCACCATCGTTAATATAACACGAAGAGCACTCCTTAATTTTTTATTTTTCTGTATTTTATTTTTTGCCGGTATAGTTCTGACAACCGGGCGAGTTGCCGTGCGGTTAGGCGCGCGTAGCTACGAGCTCGCATCCGGGAGATAGTGGGTTCGAATCCCACTGTCGGCAGCCCTGAAGATGGTTTTCTGTGGTTTCCCATTTTCACACCAGGCAAATGCTGGAGCTGTACCTTAAGACCACGGCCGCTTCCTTCCCATTCCTACGCCTTTCCTGTCCCATCGTCGGCATAAGACCTATCTGTGTCGGTGCGACGTAAAGCAAATAGCAAAAAAGAAAAAGTTCTGGTACAGCCTGTATGAATGCAATGTAGGATTTAAAATATACATTTCATCGAAGAGAATTAGACGAAAATAATAGATGAAACTATTGTAAAAGAGTTGGAATAGAGTACAGCAGTTTTTTTTAACTTGCTTTACGTCGCACCGACACAGATAGGTCTTACGGCGCCGATGGGATTGGAAAGGCCTAGGAGTGGGAAGGAATCGGCCGTGGCCTTAATTAAGCGCATTTACCTGGTGTGAAAATGGGAAACCACGGAAAACCCATCTTCAGGGCTGCCGACAGTGGGGCTCGAACCTACTATCTCCCGGATGCAAGCACAAAGCTGCGCGCCCCTAACCGCACGGCCAACTCGCCCGGCGAGTACAGCGTTTACAACAGACATGCCGTCATACTCCTTAATGCTGACTAGTGGATATAATCACTGTAATAGAAGCTTACCAAATCTGTGATCTTCCACTTCTTTTCCCCACATTGAGGTGAGGTCATGGGTACGAATTATGTCGCACATATGGATTTAGCCCTGTTTGACCGTCGGATGGCCATGCTGACGCTAACCCCATGGGGAGGAATGCATTCACTATTTCGTGTTTGTTTGGTGGTTGATAGTGTGGTGTTAGGTGTAAGCTACATGACGAGGAATGTATTCGAACAAACCCAAACACCCAGTCGCAGTCTCCGAGTCAGAGGAATTAACCAGATGCAGTTAAAAATCACCGACCCCACCGGGATTCGAACTGGGAGGCTCTGAGCCGGAGGCATCGACGCTAACCATTCAGCCAAGACCGGGTGATTTGGCCGTGCGGTTAGGGGCTCGCGGCTGTGAGCTTGTATCCGGGAGATAGTGGGTTCGAATCCCACTGTCGGCAGCCCTGAAGATGGTTTTCCTTGGTTTCCCATTTTTCACACCAGGCAAATACTGGGCGTGAACCTTAATTAAGGCCACGGCCGCTTCCTTTCCACTCCTAGCCCTTTCCTATCCCATCGTCGCCATAAGACCTATCTGTGTCGGTGCGACGTAAAGCAAATAACATTCAGCCAAGGAGACAAAAGATAAAATCTATCCGGATTAAAGAGTACGTGCTGTTCATCACGTGCGCTCCCCTCATATTGATAAACAGCGAGTGCTTCCCTTTTTTGGTTGAGTGACTCGGGGAGGGTGCAGCGAGCGCTTTTGGGAGAATCATCAATTCGTATGTTCGATCACGGCCGATTTGATGCGTCGTTCTAGTCAGCTGAGGGAAGCGTAGATCTAGTTCGCCGTGATTCGACATAAGAGGTATTGAGAAGAAGGGTCGGCTCTGGCGGGCCAAACGCAGTTCTGATTAATACTTCCATAAAGAACTCAGTTTCTCTTACGTCTGTCCTAAAACAAAACCAGTCCCTCCGTTGCATACAACTTACTAAGAGCCTTCACCTGCGAATACGACTGGTGCCTATAGTTCCGTTTTTATGAGTTTCGACTTGACAGTTAGCCGGAAGTCAGCCGGTGGTGCCAAATTGCCACGAATGCAAACAGCTGATTTACGATACACAACACGAACAGAAATGTAAATACTGGAATATAAGTCCATAATCGGTTATTCTTTGTAGCAACATACATGATTCACGTAAGATCAATAATGCACAACACATTTAGGATAAGGCTACAAGATAAAAATATGTCAATGCTCGAACAGGTAAACCGTGAGAAAATTAAATTAAATTTCTACTCACCATGTAGAAGATCTCGCGTTGCTGTTAGATTCAGTTTCCCGTAATGAAGGAAATAATCCTACAAAGCGAATATACCACTCATTTCTCAGTCACTATCGGCATTGTCATCGTCTGTTGAGGTTTCACTCTCGCTTAACCCTAAAGAGATAATAAAGTCTTCAACATAATCGTCTGAACTACTTTATGCCCGTTCCTTCTGGCTATCCACCACATAAACTGGGTACTGGGGCTTGTTTTGTTTCAAGAGATGCATAAAATCCCCCTTCCCCATGTCATCGCGAACCGAAATATTGTGCTCCTTCAATCACTTAATCAACCCATTCTTTCTAGCCGCCATTGTTGGTGCTTTGTCAAGAATGACTCTCTAACATTACAAACAATTTCCCGGGTCCGGCTCCTTAGTGGAGTATCTCGTCCGAAGGGCTTTGTTCTCTTGGGAGCTTCAACCTTAAACGTAGGCGTCTACATGACAGAACATCAAATTCACACACGGGCCTAAAATTAACCTACTATATTGTGCCCGTCATAGTCAGTCTGCGAACACGAGACACCCCAGGGGTGCTCAGTTCGGTGGCTGTAGGCTTATAAAATAAACGAATGTGGCAGGATTTATCATAGGGTTCATCAAATAAGCACGTTCCAAGTATAGAACAAATGTGACACTTTTATTTAATTAAATGCAATATTGGCCATCCTGAAATCTGTGATTATGATTATGATCGTTACGTTACGGAATTTAATATGGCTCTTGATGTAACAAACCTATGTGCAATCAAATGGGATGGTACACGACAGTTATTTCCCTGACATTCTAACAGAGTATTTACATTGTGAAAAAAAAAAAAAATTTTCGTCTTTAAAGTTATTAAGTTATTGGTTTAAAGTTGAATTAAAATTTTCATTCAGAAAAATGAGGTCTGGGCCAAGCCTTCATCGATAATCTGGAAAAAATGCAGTAATTGTAAGAACGAGTATAATAAAGAAATATCCAAGATTCAAAAAGTTAACACTCATAGCAAAAATAAAATTTACAGTCGTTGTCTTAACAATAAAATGAAAAGTTGAATTTGCCTTGGTTTTCTCTAAGTTAATCCGAGACGTCGGATATACCTGTTCACGTCGTCTCACATCTTTTTCCGTGAGAATTATACTGAACGTCAAGTATTTGACCAACAATTAAACAAAATAAAACGCCTTCTGGGCTTGCAAACGTAAGTAAATGGGGAGAATACCATCCATGTGGAAATCCTGTCCACTATCAATCGATAATATCAGCGTCACATATTTCAGAACAGAACACATAAAAAATAATCCTCTAAATACTAACAAATTACTACTTCTACAGCTAACTACGGAAATTGTCAAGAAGACTGTAAGTACCAAGAAGAAAATATCTACACTATGTACACGTCGACGAGTGTCGATCAACCGTATTACTCTCCTGTTAACGAATTTATTGAGTTACAGCAAGATTGAGTTATCACATGAAAGCGAAAAATTGCATCAACGAATGAGCTGATATAGTCACGAATCAGATATTATTTAGATATTTCGTCGAAGACCTGTTCTTCAGACCTAAGGCCTTCTCGAACGTTCATCTGTACCTTGAGCTTGTAATGACTGGATTACTTGAGAAAAGTTGGGATATTCCCACGAATTAAAAAGTACATCGATTAACATGGACTTTCATTTTCTTCATCTGAAGACACTAACATTAGACTACACTGCATTTATCGCGAATAATCTATTAACATGTGAAAAGCTCAGTTTCACGAAGATTTGTGTCATGCACAATTATTCCATATACTCTACACGTACAGTGTACCACAATGACGACCCTAACTTGTCGCATCCTAATCTCAAATATGTGTAGTCATGAAATATCAGGACCTACCATCGTCCTACAAATACATAATATCCACTTAAAAGTGTCTCGATGATTAATTACTCCAACTAATTATCACATGTTCCCAATGCACATGTTCACATTAAATTCGTACATAGAATTCGGACTCAATATCCCGATGACACGTTGTCTCAGACACGAGGTACAAGTAGAAGTTCCATTACAAGGAAAATATAGAAAATGTGGACGAAATATCCTACCATTAAATCCATCGGACATAAATTAATTCATATTCGTGACGAAATTCACTCAATAAGCAAAGATGGTGTCGATAACACATGGATAACTCTATCAGAACCCTCACTGTCAAATTCATGGCCACATGGTCATTAAGTAATCACATGTGTCAGTTTTACGACGTATTCGAGCAAATAAACAACCATAAAATGTGTCAAAATAGCTTACTAAGAAGAAAGAAAGAATAGAACAAAACTACATAGAACAGATATAAATGAGACGTAATCGACTTAACTTATAGAGAAATCTTCATGTCTGGAAGTCTGGGTCCTCAATCAGCCATGCCAGGACGAAAGAATCTGCATCCCGACGCCGCCAACGATGGTCAAAGGTTTAGAACTTCATGGTGAAGCACTGGTAATCCATGATGCGAAGTTCCGTCCTCTTCTGGAAATATTCACGTCCACGTCTTCCGCGTCCACTCGTGAGAAAGCTGAAACTTACACAAAGTGTTTTAGCATAAACTCCAAACACACACGTAACTGTATTTTGGAAATGACACGTACTTAAGGGATTAATATCTGCACATTCGACGTCTGATCACAGCACTGTTCTAAATTGTATCCAATTTTCAGACGTGTAGAGCACAGGAGTGAAGCCAGTATTCACGACGTTCCACGCTGAGCGACTGAAGGTGATAGTCCAGGAACACGCCAGTGTGTGAGAATGAGTATGCGTATCACATGACTTAAATATCATGTCTGGTGCACATGCACGGAAGTAAAGTCAATTTAGGAACTAAATTCTTCTACTGTACGAATCTACACTTCATCACCACTTCAGCCACAAGGTCGTGTAAATTATTTCAAAATTTCAGTTTTTAATTTATATCCTCCAAATGTGCTATTCTTTTATCCAGTTTATTTTACTTTAACCCTTGAGCCTTCCGTAATTATGCACGTCGCCACCGAAGATATTACAAATATTTCATTCATATCGTTCCTCGCAATTACAGGTGACACGCGCTGGCCTCCTTCTTTCACTCGCCAACCTTCATTTTTTTTATTTTTATTCCGTTAGCCAGCCGGCCGCTCTCCGCACAAAAAAACTCGTTCTCGCCCTTGTCCAAGGTCGCGCGCACCCCATCTCGCCGACAAGCGAACACAAGCCGCACCAACACCTGTTCACTCATTTGTGGCCTCACGGTCACAATATAACTACCGAACGAAATGTAAACTAAGCTACTATATAAAATAGATCACCTGTAACACACTATTTACTACAATATAACGCGTTATACTATTAAAAATACTAAACAATACATTTATAAACTCTACACTGCGAAATATAAACGAACAACAACTTAGCACAAAGACCGCGAAAAGAACTGAGCACAATACAACACACAGCTGATAGCACGTGGTTACAGTAAACAACAAATCGACAACACTGCTAACCGCAACTGGAGTCTAGCGCGCTCTATCGGAGCGATCGGCTGTCTGTGATTGGCTGTTGATTAATTCACTTACCCTCCGCCAAAAGGCAGCGCTCAAACGTCAAGTCGAAACTCATAATAACTGAACTATAGCTAGATGTCCTGTATCACGTGATCGGCATGGCGATCTCCTCAGCTGTATGGCTTGTTCTTAATCGAGTCCGCTGCCTTTCTTATCAGGCAGCGCTGAGTTGAACTCACAGGACTGAGTGAACCCTCAGTCCAGGATTAAACGTTTTGGACGAACCGGAAGAGGGTCAGAGGCAGAAGCGCTACCCCTTGCAGAGGTGGTCATATCGTTACACTAGGGATGATCGGGTTGGATTTACGTGAAACTGTGACGTGAAGTCACGGTAGCTAGTTCTAGTGAAAAAGACCTGGGCCATATTTAACGAAGTGTGTGTGTTGTTGACATTAGAACACAACGAAGTACAGATAGGTACTCCGCGCACTCTTTGAGGGTCGCTTCACATCATAATTTCAACGACGTGAATCCAACCTGGTCCGCCTCTGTGGTGTAGTGGTTAGTGTGATTAACTGCCACCCCCCGGAGGCCCGGGTTCGATTCCCGGCTCTGCTACTAAATTTGAAAAGTGGTACGAGGGCTGGAACTGGGCCCACTCAGCCTCGGGAGGTTAACTGAGTAGAGGTGTTTCGATTCCCACCTCAGCCATTCTGGAAGTGGTTTCCCGTGGTTTCACACTTCTCCTCCGGGCAAATGCCGGAATGGTACCTAACTTAAGGCCACGGCCGCTTCCTTCCCTCTTCCTTGCCTTCCCACCCCCCGCAAGGTCCCTTTTCAGCATAGCAGGTGAGACCGCCTGGGCGAGGTACTGGTCATCCTGCCCAGTTGTATCCCCGACACAGAGTCTGAAGCTCAAGGACACTGCCCTTGAGGCGGTAGAGGTGGGATCCCTCGCCGAGACAGAGGGAAAAAATGATCCTGGAGGGTATATAGATGAAAAAAAAAGAAGAACCGAACCTGGTTATCCTGCTTTATACTCGATATTATTATTACAATATATTTTCCAAGTAATGAAATAATAATATTATTTCGTGTGGCTGTTACTAGCATGAAGCGTCCCTTGTAAGGCAGACACCTGACGCGGGTGAGTGCCATCTGCCGTATATGAGAAACTGCATGTTATTGTAGTGGTGTATGGGTTGCAGGGATGTTGGGGACTATACAAACACCCAGTTTCCGAATCAAAGAAATTAATCATTTGAGATTAAAATCCACGACCCGGCCAGGAATCGAACGCGGGGTCCTCTGAACCGAAGTCCATTACGCTGGCCAGTCAGCCCAGGGGCCGGACGGTAATATCAATCAAAAGCTCTGGGGTGGAGAGGGACCCCTAGATGGTTACGCCCTCTCTCTGACCAGGAGTTGCGCTGTGGGTAAAGGTGATATGATTGGTAAAGGATATGAATAGGCCATTGAGATCCTTTGTTTACCAAAGGACTTTCTTCCATGCTTCCCCCACCGGCCGCCACGTTTGAACCGCTTGAGCCCTTGAGGCAATGTATGTTATTGTGCCATTGGAAATCGGTTTTGCTTCAGTGCCAAAATATTCTAGAACCACTGAGTCAAATATGAGTTTCGTTTTTAGGTTGGCACCGTGAAAATCTCAGGGCACAATTTCCCGTCCCACTTTTTCAGACCGTGGACTGATAAATGAGAAATAATTCTCATCCGATGTGGTTAAATATTGTGCTCTGACACTCGTCGATATTTGAATATTTAAAATACGTAAGGTTGTCATTGGCGTGGTGCGTTGAATTAAGATACATGCTTTACAAAATCAAGGCAAAAAAATTGCTTTTTTATTATAGTTCTATATAGTACGCGCACTTTTTATTGATAGATTTTTGTACTCGGTTGAGGAGTAAGAAGGGAGCACTGGCGGTTCCGGTAGTACTGCCAACTGAATGAAAATGAAATCTGAATTGAATCGATAATATGATCGATCGATATGAATTGTCTAAACCTTTATTATCTTACGCCAACAACTGTGTCACACACACAATATGTAATACTATATAACATTTCCCAATGCGAATCTTGTTCCTAGCATGAATTCTATAGTTTGGCTTTGCTTTGTAAACAACAACAGTACTAGTACGTAAAGTGTACGCCAGTTGTCGCACAGCGATGATAAGCGATTGTTAGTTTGTGGTTCAAAGGTTGCCGATACGAATCTCGAAGATAACTGAAGTCGACCGATTCAGCACTAGGGTGTAAATCTATCGCTAAAAAGTGCGCAGATAGTATCTGCAGTTGTCTGTTTTCAGTTTTCATTCTCTTTTTAATCTGGATGTACATTGTGATCGAATATCATTAAATGATAGAATTTGCTATGGAGTGCCCCACAAGCGATTTTAATTAGATTTAAATGAATGCTGGAGAGTTTAGGGCGTTGTCAGCCTTACACGATAGTCGCTTGTCGATGGCTTATCCTCAGCCATACCGAATAAAAACAGTCCTCTACTTCTGCTGGCGGTAAATAAGCTGAACCAAAACAGTTAGCCACTTACCTTGCTAGGGCAAGACTGTATTTTACACGACCAGGTCTGGCAAAGATGAAATCACCACCTAATAGAAGAATTTCTTCCCCTTAGTTGACTTAACACCAAATTAAACACACACTCACACACAAAACTATTTGGAACGAGGCTGGACCAAACTCATTCCCCCGCATTAGTGACCAAAAGAGTAACCAGCAACGCGGGCGCAAACCCGTATAGCACCTGTCTGTACCAGCCTTGGCCATTGTTCACCAGTGCTCACTCCACGTCTCTTCATATTTTCTTTAAGACTATATCACCCGTCAGAGTTTAGGTCGTCCACATCCCCTTTTTCCGTCTGGGATGTACTTTATATTTTTAAAAACCTTTCCTCTACACATACTCTGTGCATCTTAGTTCAGTTATTCTAATCGATGCCACAGTATCAGGTGACCTGTACAGTTATTCTCTATTCTCCTCCTTTATTAATGGTAGCATAGGTTTTCCTCAATATTTTTCTTCCAAATAATTGTCCCTCCGACTTTTCCGTGTGCGAGTAGAGAAGGCATATTCACAATATCATGTTCAGGAAAATTAGAGTCCCACAGGGTTCGGTTCTCAGTGTCATTCTGTTCGCGATTCCCATAAACTGTATTGTCACTGCTGCCGGTCCAGCAGTAGTACCGTCACTATATGTAGAAGATTTTTGCTTTGCACTATAGCTCACAAAGTATGGCAGACGCAGAGCGATAATTACAGCAAGCTATTAGGAAAGTGGAACAGAACATGGCTTTCGGTTTTCAACTGCAAAGACCTCTGTTGTTCACTTCTGCCGGAGGCGCGTTCTTCACCCTCATTCTGAGCTTAATTCAGGCGGGGGTGGGGGTCGCTCTTCCTGTAGTTGACATTTACAAACATTTTGGGCTCCTTTTCGATAGTAAATTATCGTGGCAGCCACACGTGCCTCAGTTGAAAGTAAACGTTCACTAAGAGATGCGCTTAACGGCGCTACGTGGGGGGGGGGGGGGGGTGACCGCATGGCGCTCCTATGCTTTCGTAAGGCACATATTTTTATCTAGATTAGACTACGGCAGTGCAACATACAGATCAGCAAGGCAAAGCGATCTTATAAAGTTGAACAGGTTAACAGCGGTAGCATTGCGTGCAAGCCCCATCGCTAGCCTGCTTGCTGAATCTGGTGTGACGCCTTTACACCTAAGGCGCCAGCAAACGCGCTTGTCGTATGCTGCGAATTAGCGACAGATGCCACTTCACCCAAGCTATCCCCGCGTATTCCACAATCGAAACTGTCGGCTGTATGCTGCGTATCCACGAGCAACGCAGTCAGTTGATATACTCTTGGATAGCAGTAATAGTTTGTTTGAAGTACCTTCAACTCCTTGTTTTGTTAGACGACCAAGTAAGGTACCTCCGTGGTTAATACGACCTGAAATCATCCTGGATCTGCACACCGGGACTAAAGTGAACACGGAGCCTTCCATTTATCGGAGGCTCTTCCTGTCCGTTGTTAGCCGATATCCAGATTCAGCAATTATTTACACGGATGGTTCGAGGGTAGAAGCGAAAGTAGGTTGTGCGTTCTTTCTTTCTTTCTTTCTTTCTTTCTTTCTTTCTTTCTTGCGAACCGGCCAAACTTAGGACCACGCCAATACCACTTCACTTCCTTCTAATCATCCCTTCTTCCTTCCTCTTTCTCCACAGTGCCTTCATTCTTTCAGAATGTTGCGCTCTTCTCTCATCAGTCCATCTTCCCCTCTGCGCTCTTTCTTTTCTTCAACCAGAACTTTTATGTTGGAAAGTCTTTTCCTGAATTGGTCCTATCACGACATTCTTCATCTGCAATTCCTAACCTCTTGAGTTCTTCCTTCATCTGCTTGGCATATCCCCCCTGGCTCTTCAAGTAGTATATTTTGATAATGAAAAAAATTGTCCTCTACCGGAAGCCTGTAGCGTGTACACAGCAGAGCGTCTTGCTATCCTTCAAGCTCGACACTTTTTGCTGTGTACTAACTCCTTGAGCTCGTTACAATCTAACGATACATGTTTCCCGCGGCATGCTCTGGTGCAGCAGATTCAGGACCTGCTGGCCGAGTGTTGGAGTGCTAGCACCAGAATTACGTTTTTTTGGCTCCCTAGTCAGATGGGTGTAGCGGAAAACGAGTTAGCTGACAGGGCTGCAAAGGAGATGGTCACGTTGCCCCGTTACCCTATAAGGTTCCAGCCAGTGATATTCGTTCTCAGCTGAGACATTTGGTGATATCCCATTGGGAGATGGAGTGGCAGGCCACCCCTGTTTCAAATAAGATAAGAACGTTTAAAGGAACTGCGAAGGTATAGAAGACTTCTCTTCGGGTTTCTCGGAAAGAAGCAGCGGTATTATGTCGTCTTCGGATCGGCCATGGTATAGCAATGCACTCCTACTTATTGAAGGGAGAAACCCCCTCGGTGTGTAATTGCGGCGGTCATCTGACGGTAATACACATCCTTACGGAGTGCACGGACCTGGCTGATCTGCTCCGTAGTCTAAAACTTCGAGTACCATATCTTTCATTCTGCGAGATGACGAGCAGTCAGCAGACCTCGTCATCGGTTTTATGAGGGATAGTGGCCTCTTTTATTGTGTTTAAAAGTCAATTTTCTGTTTGTTTTTATTTTTTATTCTATTGTTAACTGCTTTTCTATTATATTAGTTCTGTTTTAGTCTGTTTTTGTATATTTTTAATGTGTTTTTAAAACTTTTAATTTGATGAAATATTTCATTTCAAAGGACCGGGCGAGTTGGCCGTGCGGTTAGGGGCGCGCAGCTGTGAGCTTGCATTCGGGAGATGGTGGGTTCGAACCCCGCTGTCAGCAGTCCCGAAGATGGTTTTCCGTGGTTTCCCATTTTCACACCAGGAAAATTCTGGGGCTGTACCTTAAGTCCATGGTCGCTTCCTTCCCACTCCTAGGCCTTTCCTATCCCATCGTTGCCATAAAACCTACCTGTGTCAGCGCGACGTAAAACAAATTGTAAAAAAAAAAGTCAATGTTTTATACCATGTTAATACATTTAATCTAATTTTAAATCATTTTACACTAAATTAAGGCGCTGAGAATGAGATCCACCTATTATTTTAAATTCATAATTATTTTTACATAATTCTAGTCAGTCGGTAAAGTTTAAATTTTAATTGTCATTGCATATCGTTTCATCTGATACCATTATGGATCGATGACCTAGGTGTTAAGCCCCTCTAAATAGTAACAATAATCGTCATCATTTCTTCCAAAGGAGCCAAGTTGGGAAACTACATACCGTGACAAGGCACGCAACCATACATAAAACATGGGCTTATTAAGGTTTTATATAATCCATTTAGTCCAGTTCAGCCCGCCTGGTGGCTATGATCGTTCAGGCGACAAAGTATATATGGTCTCTCGCCGTGGTTACCCGGGTGGTGCCGTTGGTGGAAAAGGTTTGGCCGACAGGATGGGAGAGGGGGTGGTATGCCAAAAGTCTGGATTCAATTCTAAATCTCTCCGCAGTGTTCATAGGGAGTGAGGGCATATGACGCTGATAATGGTGATTCGTCTGGGGAGACGTTAAGCCTGGAGCCCTTTGGTGTCATTCGACAGGAGCAGGCATGATGTTTCACCCTCTTCCTACATCATAATTATCACCGACACCCAGACGCGCAGGTCGCCCGTGGGAGTCAAATTGAAAGAAACGGACCAGGCGAGCCGAACATGTCCTCGGACACTCCCGGCACTAAAAGCCATACGATAAATAAATAAATAAATAAATAAATAAATAAATAAATAAATAAATAAATAAATAAATAAATAAATAAATAAATCCAGCTCCTTGATTGTTATCAAAGTGGTCCAGTTCAAAGGATCCCGGATTCAATTCGCGACCGGGTTTGAAATTTTAGCCCCCGCGCCTGGCTGATTTCCCTTCCACATGCAACATACCACACTACCAGCCACCACAGGAACACCCGATAGTGAATACACACCTCCATATTGGATCGGCGTCAGGAAAGACACTCCGAAAACCGTAAACGTAGTTAGTGGGACGTAAAACAAATAACATCAAGAGAGGCATCCGGCCGTAAAATCTGGACTTAATCGGCATGTATTGCTGATCCCCAAATAATTGAGAAACAGCCAAAAGGAAAAGAAAAGAAGGGAAAGAAGATAACCGTCTAACCTTGGTTTCATGGTGAATGAGATGTGAATTGAATATTTCATCAGCAAAAAATAACGTTTGTTAACATTCTGGATTCGCTTACTTATATCTTGTTTTACATCTTTGGTTTCATCCACCAAGAACCTAGATGCACAATATTCGGGACTCTTTCAGAACAGAGTTTCATTATTTTAATGTACGCGCTACCTGTGAGCTACAAGTTCTGTTATTCTGAACCCTCATGTACTTGGTTTTCTCTTCATTTACTCTTTGTCCCATTTGTTCCCGGCTTAGTGATGTAGGCTATAGCTACGAATGCTTTCTTTGTGGTGTTCTGTGATCTTCCAATAATTGTAACTCCCACTGACTTGACACTGACCTCCTTTCATTAGAACCACAACCATTCTAGTAATCTTTGCAGGAATTATAACTTCGTTCATTGCAGCACCATTTGACTCGGTGATGAAAGCAACGGGAAACTCTCACTGCTCATTTCCCTAGTACGCCTCTTCTAAGACACCTAGGCTACCCATGGCAGCTGGCGGTGGATATCTTGAAGAGCCATCCAGCCTTCGGGCTGAGTACTCAACCGACCGACCGACCGACCGACCGACCAACCAAACAAACCGTCGCTGTTAATCTAAAACCTCGGATCTCCAGAATTCTTAAGTTTTCAGGAAGGATAAAGTATTGATAGAACTTAACTTTACGATAGGAATTAGAGGGAAAAAAAACTCCGCTATGTTAATGCACATACACAACTCTGTTATGATGCAAAAAATTACAAGTTGAAAACTGTGGATATACGTGGAATCGGTGTTAATTCATTGTCAGATCATGTGGAATACGAGATTTTGTGACTCAACTTCATGACAAAGTCGTGAATTTGCTGAGATTTTGTATTCACGCATTTAAAACATCAAAAGTTTGCATGTACAATTTTTGAGGTTTAGTATGAACAGAACTGTGAGCATCTCAATATTCGTGGTTTTGATTTTTTGCCATTAACATGAAAATCGAAACTTATTGCACTATGAGGTTCTATCAAGGCTGACTACAGTATCTCAGACCTTAACATCAAAACTAAAATGATGGACATCATAGAGGGATCAGCTGCCAACTGTTCAAGGTTAGGGAGTCATCTAGATAACTTAATTTCCACGTGAAAACTTGGAATACTAGATTACATTCTTCCATGAAGTCAAAACATGTACTTTGTCTATACTAATATTATAAAGAGGAACAATTTGTATATTTGTTTGTAACGGATAGACCCCAAAACTATTCAACCAATTTTAAAAATTCGCCTATAGAAATCTACATTGCGAGTGAGTAACATGGGCTGTATTTTATTTTCAAAACAATTCGAAGCGGCTGGGGCAGGGGGAGGGACTGTAGGTATAAAAATAATAGGCTAATATAGGCAAAATATCGAATTTGTCGTGCAAGGACGAGACAAAGCTCAGTTTAAGCCCCTTGACGCAAGGAACTAAACTCAGTAAGCCCTACGGGCCCGAAAACCATGTTTTAAGGCCCTAAAACCAACCGTTATGGAGATTTTGGCACAAAACTACCCCTGCTCTAGGAATTGGATAAAGAAATGAACTGCCGTAACCATGGCAACGTCAGCTCCAGTATTTTTACAGCAGCGAGATTATCTACAACAACATATCACAAAAACCTAACATGTTGCAGACATGAAATTGGTAGGCCTATTTGGAATCTCCTTTAAAAATAAAAGAACACAAATTTTTGTTTTCAGAAAATCTACTTAAAGGGCGAGGGCGGGGAGTGAAAAGAAATGAGGAAGGAGTTGAATTCTTTATATGAGGATACATATATCTCAGAAACTGAAGATGTTACAGACGTTAAAACTGGTATTTGGAATCTCTTTTAAAAATAAATGAACACACTTTTTTTTTTGGAAAATCCACTTAAGGAGGTGAACTAATTTTAAAAAAGCTGGTGAATTTTTAAAATGACTACCTTCTTCTTTTACCGCTTTTCCCACACCTGTGGCGTCACGGGTGTGAACTGTGTCGCACATGTAGATTTTGCCCTGTTTTCCAGCTGAATGCCCTTCCTGACGCCAACCCCGTGTGTAGGGATGTAATTACTATTGCGTGTTCCTGTTGTGGTTGGTAATGTGGTGTTTTGAGTGAATATGAAGACGAGAGTGTTGGGACAAACACAAACAACCTGTCACCGAGACAGATGAATTAATCACACGCTATTAAAATCCACAACCCAGCCCGGAATCGAACCCGGAACCCTGTAAACCGAAGGCCTCAACGCTGACCACTCAGCCAAGGAGTGGGGAAGTTTTTAAAATGAATATATCTAATAAAATTAACATGTTACAGACGTGAAAATTGGTATTTGCAATCCCCTTCAAAAATAAAGAAACACGTATTTTTTGTTTTCGGAAAATCAGCTTAAGCTGGAGATCGAAAATAAGTGAAGGAGGAGTTGAATTCTTTTTATGTGGATACTTATATCTCAAAAGCTAAGATGTTACAGACGTGAAAATCGGTATTTGGAATCTCCTTTAGAAATAAAGAAACCCTTCTTTTTCAACTTACAAGAGGACTGTTTCTCATATGTAGAGTTCCATGTCGCATGTTCCAAATTTAGCTCTGCCAGTAACCTGGTCATCTTAGCCCCAAAATGCAATGCCACATACGTGGCTTACAAAGAGGTTCTGGGGTAAATGAAATGCAATTTTTCAGTGAATTTTTATACTTTAGGGATTTTCAGATAATATCTTAGTGCAGGCATCATTGCGGAAGCTCTAAAAGCAGGTGGAAATACGATCACAGAGGCCATACACCAGATCTTGATTGACTGCTGGGAGACTGGCAGGATCCCTGATGACTGGAAATTAGCTATCATACACCCTTTACATAAAAAAGGTGACCGCAGTGATGTCAACAACTACCGAGGGATATCTCTGCTGTGAGTAGCATACAAAGTGCTGTCAAGGATTTTACTGGACAATGTAGAAAGCCAATGTGATCGAACGATTGGTGAATATCAAGGAGGATTTCGGCGGGGACGGTCTTGTACCGAGCAGATCTTCAACCTAAAAACCATTCTCCAACTAAAACAAGTAAGGAGTATGAACATCGCTGTGGTTTTCGTCGACTTCAAAAAAGCTTATGATTCCATCGACCGCCAGACACTCTTCTCCGTACTGCAAGAACGAGGTGTTGATTACAACACACGCACCCTCATCCAACAGACTCTTACGGATACAACATCTAAGGTGAAGTTCAGGGGAGAACTATCTCGGAGTTTCAAGATAAAAACTGGAGTACGACAGGGTGATGGCCTCTCACCCATCCTGTTTAATCTAGTACTTGATAAAGTCATCAAGAACTGGGAATGTACACTGAGGAATCTAGAAATCAAACCCGTTGCCATTGGAGCCGGGACCCGAAAGATTGAGATCAGGTGCCTAGCATTCGCAGATGACATTGCAATCCTAACCAACAACTCTAAGGATGCTGTCATTGCTATCGAAGCCCTGCACGAGATAGCGGTGAAGGCTGGATTACACATATCGTACGACAAAACTAAGTACTTTGAGACTCGGCATCCCGTAAACCCCCCTTTGACGACCATACATGGAACGATTGGGAAAGTCAATCGCTTCCGCTATCTTGGTGAATGGGTCCACCCCAATGGTAGAGACGGTACATCCATCCTAGAAAGATGTAACAAACTCAATGCAGCGTACCAACTATCCCACAACCATTATAATAAGAGGTGCATTTCGAAAAATGCTAAGATCTGTCATTACAAAACTGTTGTCAGACCACAGTTTTTGTACGCCTTAGAGACCCTCCTGATGAACAAAAAAGGCACCATGGATGATCTAGAGAAAGCCGAAAGACGTATCCTCAGGAAAATTCATGGACCGAGATTGCTCCCAGATGGAACCTACAGACGTAAATCGAACTCTGAGCTGTATCGACAGTTAGAATCAGCCAATACCAGCATGCGACGTAGGAGGCTTAAGTTCTACGAACACCTACAACGAATGGACAGCAACAGGCTTACCAAGAAGATCTTTTCTTTGGTTAAAAGCTACAAGACTGGAAGCTTGTGGCTTAATGAAGTACAGAAGGATTTGGATTCGGCTGGGATTTCAGATACTGATATAGAAGATCGTTCCAAATTTTGTGCTATGGTACAGTCTTGGACCCCACCACCCAGAGTTCCTAGAAGTCGGAAGCCCCTTTCACAGGAGAGAAAGGAGAAATTATCAGCAGGGCTCAAGAGATATTGGGAACAAAGAAGAGCATCGAGGAAGAACTAGTCACCAGCGCTCCTTAGTGGGCTTAAATCAATAATAATCTTAGTGCAGTGCCGAGGAACAATTAATTTTTATCAACTTACCAAATCGTGCGAGCGAAGCCGTGGGTTACAGCTAGTAGACAATAATTGGAATGATGGACAACAAATAAGAAGATTACGAACGAATGCATGAGATATGTTAATGCATTACCTTAGCATCGATTAAAATATGAATAACACAACACTAAACGAAACATGTAAATAAATATGACATGCAATAGATAAATTTCATGTAACAAACAGCTGGTTACACTTAACATAGTAATAAATGATGATAGTGTTCCTTTTATTAAGGATCATGATGGTGGTGGATTTGATGATATCAATCTATGCAATCCTAACTGTGCAGTTACGGAAATATTATGATAGAATTGCTACAGTAAAAAATTCAATGTATGTTAATGTGAGCATATAGGCTAGGCGCATCTTTCTTGATCCACTATTTAGATATTGCATTCAGAAATTGGCTACTGCCCTCAGAAATAATAGTACACTCATTATGTGAAATCTTATGGTATGATAAATGCTCATAGCTAGAGCAACTTTGTCTCTCGATAGCAGTAGGATACAAGGAGTTCCTGGTCCAATTTAGAGCAAGCTTTGATAGTATTCTTACCAACCTATTCTATTAAAGATATACATGATGAAAGAGAGTCATGATACTAGTTCTTTGTATTAACTAATAGGCTCCTGGATACGTGTAAGAAATTGTAGCAGTTCATATCAGAAACTCTGGCGGGACCTGTACCCTAAGCTGAAACTAATAATTCCAATATCATTCCAAAGCAAACGTTATTTTTCTATTCTTACTATATCCATATAACTACCAGGAGTAAAAGCATCCTGTAAAATATTCATTAGGAGATAAATCCTATTGACGGTGGAAAGATGTTCGTAATGGTAAAGTGACTCACCAAATTGTACAGCTTATCCGACCTTTTATACAGAAGGTCTCGGTTGGCACACACATTTTTTCTTAGAAAAGGCACTCAATACTTTGAAACAGACATTCCTTGATGGATATCGTCAAATCTATCATAATCGTGTACTTTAATAAAAAGGACAGTATCATAATTCATTACTACGTTAAGGGGAACCAGGAGTTTGTTCTAAGGTCATCAAAAGTAGATCAAATCTTGTTCGCAGCACTGGTAAAATTCAACTCGTCTCCCTAGAATACTCATCACTTTCTGCTGGAAAGAGATATTTCCTAACCACAAATCTTGGTTCAATACGTTGAACTGTTTGGCCGTTGACTTAAATTTCTCGGTGTATATTCCTTATCCATTTTCGCCTTAAAAGCTTTGTACTAAGGGAATTTACAAATTGAAGTATCTGCAATAGTATAATTTAATCTACAGCCTAGTACGCAACACGAACGATCCATTTTGGGAACAGCTACAGACGTAAGAACACAACAGTAGACTCTATTCTGTCTGTTAGGTCAACAGTCCAGAGGCTGGTTGGATCCTCAAATAGCACCACCAAAGGTTATGCGGTTATAAGGAAACCCCAAAAACCAATGGCAGCACCAAAATGAGGCGTACTAGGCAGGATGAGGAGTGAGGTAGTTTGCCATTGCTTTCCTCACTGAGTCAGAAAGTACTATTGCAGCACAACTGACCCTGTGAGCAGCACCTTTCATAACACTCAGATGCACTAGTCGTGCTCTGAATGTCATTACTCAGCACCACCCATACACCAGCAGCTTCCATATTGTCACAGCCATGGATGTTGACTGGGACTTCGGTGGAAGCTACACTTTACTCCGGACTGTGCCAAGGGATGGATGCAAAAGTACTGTATCCATCAAGAAATGGCAGCAGGCAGTAGACTCTATTATGTACAATTATTTATACGTCTAACACTGCACAATAAGCATTTCTCGTTAAAGACTGCGTAGCCTATATACTTTAACAACGCGGTTGAAATAGTACTTCTTATCCTTTAGACACAATGTAAACAAACATAACCATGTGCGAACCACACCTTACGACCACCACGAAATCCACCATTTTTCCGGAAATACAATACAATACAAATACAATAGTTAACAATAGTTACTAGTATAGTCGCTGTCCCTCACTGCAAAGCATTTTTAATGAACACTTCCTTTCACTGCATATCATTGCGTGATATCGATCATAACTCCTTTTGCACAAAGCACAAACACAGGTGACGTTAGGATCGTGATATTTGCTGGTCATGCACACCTTGAAGTGGAAGCCATGAACGGCATAGCGTGTCACTAAATGTCTCAGCTCGTAATTCCCTTGTTGCCAATCACTGTAGATCATAGCGTCTGTGGCGTAGAACTCTGACCATGTTATATTTTTCTTTTTCCAAAGCATTTCCATGAGGCCTTTATATGCAGGTGTTGCTGGCAAAAGTAGCTGCAGTCGTAGTTCCTCAATGAAGAAAGACTCCTTGGTGAGCTCGTATGCGAGCCGAGATGGTGTGAATTTGGAAAGGCATAATAATTTATTCAGAAAAGTAGCTTTCACCTTCTCAATTTGTTCAAGATTTCTCTGTGTGCTGTGTATCCATATTAACTGTGGTACATATGTTATGATAGGAGTTATTTTAATTTTGAATAATTGCATTGCTGTTCCAATTGATAGTCTATTGATGAGTTTTATGCCATTCATCGCCTTGATAGCCGTGTTTGTTTTGTCTTCTATGTGTTTTCTGAATACGATGCCACGTGTTTGTAAGGTCATGCCAAGATATTTGAAGTGTGACACTGCTGTTAGTCTCTTTTCTTGGTAAAAGAAGGTGGCTTGTGGTCTCCCTTTTCTGAAGCTCATGGACACTGTCTTCTTTTCGTTAATTTGTAGCTCATTTTCCTTTGTCAATTGCACTAGTTGATCAAAGGCAATCTGCAATTCTACCGGGTCTGTTGATGTTATTACCATATCATCTGCATAGATATACAGACGTACCATATCTGATGTTATTGCTTGAACTTCGTCAGCTGTTGCTGCAATGAAGAGCAGAGGGCGCAGTGGATCTCCTTATCCCGTTTGTTTGTTGAATTGGACGTGAGATATTGATACCGTCACTGATGATTATGCTGTTGTCGTGCAGTATGTTTTGAATAATTCGCAATAGATAGTTCTCCCCACCTACCAATTGCTGTAGTTTCTCCGTATTAATTTCCGACTGATTGAGTCGAAAGCCTTCGTGTAATCTATAAATGTTGCATGTAGTTTTCGTCCTGGATTTGAAATGTAGTCCGTATGTCATTGAGTAGACAGGTAATGGCTTGGATTGTGCTTCTATTTCTCCTGAAACCGAATTGTTCCTCAGGTAATTTCAAGTCTATTATGTTTGTAAGCCTCTTGCATAGTAACTTAGTAACTTGAACTTCTTGCATTCTAGGGCGATTCCTATGTAGGAATTAGGATCCCCTGCGCCTCCTTTCCCTTTATATAAAATTTTGACCGTATATTTCCTCCAACTGTCCGGAATATTGTTTTGCTGTAGGCATCCGTTAAGAAGATCGATTATTTCATCTTTCATTTCAGGCCATATTTCTTTAATATGCTCACCGTATATAGAGTCGGATCCACTTGATTTGTTATTCCTGAGACTTGTTATAACCTCCGCCACTTCTTTCTCCGTAAAAGGTTCGATGTTCGTGACATCACTGGTCATTTCCAGACCAGATATTAGCATTAAGATCTGAGATATTGTAGTCGGTCTTGGTTCTATAGACTTCTGATAATCTGTGTCGGTGCGACGTAAAGCCCCTAGCAAAAAAAAAAAAAACCTTCTGATAATCGATATTTTCATTTAGTATACAGTATTCAAAAACTCGATTTCGATGGTCGTTGGAGTTACGATGTTTTGGAGTACCGTAACAGCAACAGCGACGAAATATATATTCGTTTAAGCAATCTATGGACTGTGATTACACATTCTTCATCCTCAGGTTCTTTTATCTTTCCCCTTCGCCAACATTCCTTTATTCTCCAGCTCGTTCTTGGTGATTCTTCTTTGAGAAAACCATTTTTGTTCTCTGTTTCTCGGTTAGGTCGTTCACCTCAGCAAGTTTCATTCTGAATTAATATCTTTACTATTTCTTTAATAATAATAATAATAATAATAATAATAATAATAATAATAATAATAATAATAATAATAATAATAATAATATCACTGGGAAGATCTGGAGTCAAAATTGACTGTCTAGCATTCGCAGATGATATGGCAATACTGGCAGAAGACACTGAAACAGCCAAGGTACAAATTGAAACACTTCAAGAGACTGCCGTAAAGACGGGACTTCAGATATCCTTCGAAAAGACGGAACTAATGATTCAGGACAAAAAGGATCCGACACAAAATATTGTCACCAAATATGGAACAATTAAAAGAGTACAGAAGTTTAAATATCTAGGGGAATGGATAACCCCAACAGGACTACCAGGAATAGCATTACAGGAAAGGGCAAGAAAGATAGAAGCAGCATACCAGTTATGTCGAAATGTCTACAATAAAAAAATCAGTTTCATACACTGCAAAAATCAGGCATTACAACACTGTCATCAAACCAGAAAGTGTATATGCGATCGAATGTATTCCACTGAACAGGAAGGGCTTACTAGAAAACATTGAAAAGACAGAAAGGAAGATCTTGAGGAAGATACTAGGGCCCAGGAAAGTGGGTCAAGAATTTAGACTGCGACCAAATGAGGAACTATACAAAAGGACCGAAAAAATCACAACATCCTTCAAGAAGAGAAGACTCTGCTTCTACGGACACATTAAAAGAATGCCACCAGAGAGAACAGCCAAGCGAATTCTGGAATACATGGAGAACAGGAAGACACAAACTAGCTGGCTTAAAGGGGTCAAGGAGGATAGGAAAATAATATATCACAGCAGGTAGTATACAACAGACAGAAATACAGAAAAATCATCAACAAAATTAAGGGATTCCAAGATCAAAGTAGCAAAAAACGGACCGGCAACAACTGGTCACGAGAACGTAAAGAAGCCCACTCCGAAAGGATGAAGAAGTACTGGGCCGATCGAAAGAGGAAGAACCGTAAATGAATGATGCTTAACGTGGTCCATAGTAGACCCATTCGAAAACAATAATAATAATAATAATAATAATAATAATAATAATAATAATAATAATAATTATAATTGTATGGCCTAAGCTATCATGTGCAGCCATTTTCATTTCACGCCATCTCGTTGTCTGCTCGACAATTTAATTTTGACGGGTAAACAGCTAGTGTGTCACAAGAGATCTTTTACATGCTGACATCGTGCGACATGGTATCGAATGTACTGTAATAATAATAATAATAATAATAATAATAATAATAATAATAATAATAATAATAATAATAATCTCCAGTTCTAGATTATATGCACAATATAGATTATTAGTTTCCGTGGTAGTTTTATGAGCGTCATGAAAGAAAATGTAATTGTGTACTTAATAGATACTTGTGTACTGTAAAGCACATCTGCTTGACTTTCACCATGAACAAATATTTTAACCGAAACTTCTTTCAGTTATTTAGCGTTACCCTAATCATTCCTCTTAGGTGTATATTTAATTTTTTGGAACTGGAATTCTCTATGTAAGAACATTTAGACGAAGAGCACTACGCATTTTTCAAGATGTAAGCTGTGATTTGTTCTTGTTGGTTCCTGCACGTAACAAGTTGTAAGTAGATCATCTTCTCCGGGTTCACCTTGTTCAGTGGCGCAATGTGGACAAGTTGCACTTTTAAAGGATGGTTCTCTTTGATGGCCATGGCCTAGATTCGATTCACTCGTCGTTAGTTTTGTAATTCTTATATGCTTGAAGGTTGGTCGTTGTACACGTTCTGACGCAAGGTGACGTTTTAAGTGATGTTTTAAGTCTCCTGAGTACAAGCACAGCTGAGATTAAGAAGCACACTATTGTCAAAGGTATTTCTTGGGTGGTTAATACATGGAGATTTATCTATACTTTGCCGATACAAAGGTGCACTTTTATGCATTTTGAATAAGTTGAAATGTTAACATTCATCACAACTTGACCTAAACACTCCTTGCCATTTACCAAACATAACAAAACTACACACATTTATTGGATATAAGGTACGGTATATTAAGGAGTAAGACAAGAATATTGTAGTAGCCTCCGTGACTCAGGCGGCAGCGCGCCGGCCTCTCACCGCTGGGTTCCGTGGTTCAAATCGCTGTGAGAGTTGTGCTGGACAAAGCGTAGGCGGGACAGGTTTTTCTCCGGGTATTCCGGTTTTCCCTGTCATATTTCATTCCAGCAACACTCTCAAATATCATTTCATTTCATTTCATCTGTCATTCATTAATCATTGCCCCAGAGGAGTGTGACAGGCTTCGGCAGCCGGGACAATTCCTATCCTCGCCCCTAGATGGGGGCTTCATTCATTCCATTCCTGATCCGGTCGAATGACTGGAAACAGGCTGTGGAATTTCGTTTTTCATTTTACAAGAATATTGTACAGAGTGAGTTGACTGGGTGGTACGTGCCGCGAATCTGTAAGTTTGCATTCAGGGGATGTTGGGTTCGAACCTCACCATCGGTGGCTTGAAGATGGCTTTCCGTGGTTTCCCATTTTCGCACCAGTCAAATGCTGGGGTCGAACATCAGTTAAGGCCGCTTCCCCCCCCCCCCCCATCTTAGCCCTTTTCTATCTCATTGTCGCCGAAAACCTATTTGAGTTATTTCGACGTTAAACCACTAGCAGAGAAAAGAAAGTACGAAAGACTGTAGCGCAGTACGTAGAATTCATAGTTTGACGCTGATTCTTCTGTATGAAAATTAGCTCTGTTTTGGTGTCAGAATATTCTACTTTGGAGGCCTGCTAAAATTGATGTAACTTTCATATTCATCAGCTAGATATTTTCAAAAATACGAAAAATACTTAATATATAGTTGGGAACTAACATGCCATCTGCAGTTTTTTTTTACTCGGAGTTTTTATTGCTTCAAGTGTCATAATAATAATAATAATAATAATAATAATAATAATAATAATAATAATAATAATAATAATAATAATAATAATAGGCCTAACAATAACATTGAGAAAATATTTTCGAAAATGTTACCAACAAACTCTACAAAAAAAAAAAAAAAAAATCGTTCAATTTGTGGGTTACCGTACATGAAACTTCAGAGAGCCTCCGTGGCTCAGACGGTAGCGCGTCGGCCTCTCGCCGCTGGGTTCCGTGGTTCAAATTCCGGTCACTCCATGTGAGATTTGTGCTGGACAAAGCGGAGGCGGGACATGTTTTTCTCCGGGTTCTCCGGTTTTTCCTGACATCTTTCATTCCAGTAACACTCTCAAATATCATTTCATTTCATCTGTCAGTTATTAATCATTGCCCCAGAGGAGTGCGACAGGCTTCGGCAGCCGGCACAATTCCTATCCTCACCGCAAGATGGGGCTTCATTCATTCCATCCCTGACCCGGTCATTGACTGGAAGACAGGTTTCAGGTTTTCACCGTAGATGAAACTTCAGATTATGCTGGCAGGAAAGTCGGGAATGTCATTGATGGGGTATTAAAAAACGATGAAGTGATTTCGATTTTTTTTGTTTTTTGCTAACATTCAAGAAATGGCTACTGCGAACCATGTGACGGTTGCAAGATTATATAGGTTAATGAAGCATTGCAAATTTTGTGGCCGCGTGGTGTGAAGTTCGGCAATGTTTTATTGTGCATTGTATGTGAAGAAGGCAGTGCCATGTCTTGTTGCTAGTTATCCTAAAATGATCCATGTTGCATGCATTGCCATGGTTTACAGGGGCCATGTGAAGAAATTAGAGCATTATATATATCCTTATGTGGATACATTGATTTCAAATGGGAAACAAACTATTCATTAAGTTGCCAAGAAGAATTTACGTATTCAAGACTAAAAATTGCAACGTACCAGTGCTACCCACCTCAGTAATAACGCGGTGGGTAACTTAGCTCGCTGTAGCCTAGTGTTATGCAGAAAATTTTGATGGTTTTACCTCAGTAGTTGATGAACGGGATAAAGGTGACGCTGTTGTCACCCTAGGGAATGCTAAGCCAGGACGCACGTAAACCAAGGAACGAAATACACCTCCGCAATATATTTCCTTGGCCAAAAACGCGTGGGCCAATGTCTGACACGAAACAGAGCCTCCACCCCCCCCCCCCCCCTCGCTTACTCCCTTCGAGAGGCTTTTTGCTAGACACCCTTGACGCGTTAAAGCAATCTTTTTTCGTCACTAGCCAAGACGTGCACAAAACAATTAAACAAATATACACCGAAAAAACACACTGACTAAAAACATAACATCGCGACTTTAAATATGTTATACACAGCCTTAGCCAATGTTGAAGTAAGCAATTGTCGGTCCCATCCCACAACATCTTATCGGCACTCTCGTGGATTAACAACAAAAGAGCATCATCCTGCATCGCCACTCTCGTCACGGAGAAAGAAAAGAGTGTCACCCTGCGCC
Organism: Anabrus simplex; assembly: GCF_040414725.1. NCBI lineage: Eukaryota > Metazoa > Arthropoda > Insecta > Orthoptera > Tettigoniidae > Anabrus > Anabrus simplex. The sequence continues at coordinate 1,049,657,930 of NC_090265.1, read as the reverse complement.
GAGTCTCCACCTCTTCTGTCTCGTGTCGGTTTCCTTAAGTTGTAATTCGCAGAGTAATATTATATCGTCGTTGCGCCTCGAAACACCGCTATGTGACAGTGTTGAGGGCAGAAGTGCTGACCCTCAACACGTGTATCACAGAACGAACATTCGTTGATGTAGTTCATGCAATATTGAACCTTAGATGACAGGACCTTTCTGACCAGTGTTCTAGGCTGAAATATTAGCAGATACATTAGCATTTTTTCAAGGAACAAAGACGATATCTCTGTTGGGCGACTTATGGTTGAGTTTTAATTACTCTTGTCGGGTAAACACCTAAAGGGTCACCGGAGATCTTTATACACGTCGACATGGAGTGCCGAATAACTTTCGTTTTCCACCCTTCAAAAATCCGACTACATCTCTCGGTTTGAACCGGCGATCTTGGGATCCGGTGGGTGCCACTCTGTCGCTGATCCAGAGGAGGAGCTATCTAACGTGCTATTAAAATGATATATAACGCTGCAGGTGTGTGACTGTTCCTATTTTTGAAAGAGGGTGAGTGGGGATTCGGTAAAAGTCACTGGAGTTCAGTAATGTGTGGTTTCAGAGCAAAACAGTATTTTACTGTCTTATGATGATGCCATTAAGTGCATAGGAATGCTCCATCCCATCGTTATTTCCGAAGAAATCAAAAAGTGTATTTCTGGTTCAGTTATGGCCAGGAGAAAGACCATTTAACTCAGGACCATAAAATATCACTTAGTGAGTTTTACCTCTAAACAAACGATTATATCGTTAAACAAATTAGGTACACTGTTGGACTCTACAGCCCTTAAAAGAAGTCTTTTACTCTATCACAACTTTCGCTCATTCTATTCTAACTCTAGTCTATTCTTACTCCATTAGACGCGCAAATGGAGCTCCTTAAGGCCCTCCTCTACCGAGCTAGTTGGCTGCAAGGCATTCGGATATTATGGGTTCTAACCCCACCTCCGGCAGCCCTAAAATGGTCTTCCGTGGTTTCTTGTTTTATACCGAGCAAATGCCGGAACTGTACTATTTCATTTGAGGCCATGGCAGTCACTTTGCCAGCTCTAGACTTTTCCTATCACACCTTCTCCGAAAACCCATGTTTATCCATGGGACGTTAAACAATGAAAATGAAAATCCACAGCCTGTTTCCAGTCATGGACCGGGTCAGGAATGGAATGAACGAAGCCTCCATCTAGCGGCGAGGATAGGAATTGTCCCGGCTGCCGAAGCCTGTCACACTCCTCTGGGGCAATGATTAGTGAATAACAGATGAAATGAAATGATACTGGAGAGTGTTGCTGGAATGAAATATGACAGGGAAAACCAGTGTGCCCAGAGAAAAACCTGTCCCGCCTCCACTTTGTCCAGCACAAATCTCACATGGAGTAACCGGGATTTGAACCACGGAACCCAGCGGTGAGAGGCAGGCGCGCTGCTGCCTGAGCCACAGAGGCTTCATGTTAAACAACATTAGAAGAAAACTCTCATCCCCCCCCCCCCCAGCTGAGTCAACCCCCTTCATCTGACCGTTCTCCCAGTCCTCTCCTTCTGGGTTTCCCTTTGTCACCATTAATTCCGATTGTACTTTATCTTCTCGGTTTGATCAGTCCATCAAATACGCAAATTTTTGAGTGTGGCAAGTAAATTACGATCTTGATGTAAGTCAGGCAGCTGGTGATTAGATAATATTCTGCATATCATTCCATCGTTTGTTTTTCCGAGTATCCTCCTCAGGATCCTGTATTCCCGGACATTTACTATTTTCTCATATATAGGCGTAAGGTTCCATGTCTCGGCTCCATAGAAATCTACCGATTTGTCTGTTTTGGGGAGATTCAATTTTACGACATTACTTCGGACCGCAAGTCGGTCTTCGGAAGTGTTCTGAAGTACCTACTTATATGTCGACGTTTCGTTCCCGGTAGGCTTGAAATCCAAGTGGCATTGTCGTGCAGTCTATCAATCTCGGATTTTGAAAACATAAGCACTGTTTGATAAAGTGTGCTCCGTTCATATTTGACGACGCCTCAGTCATACGCAACATTGTGTGAGAATATGTCCATATATATTGAATCTTCCTTTATTCTTTCAGTAACGCTTGCAAGAATGTTGTCCTATCGGCATTTGCTATTTGTTGCAGTTTCTTTGGAATGGACTGTAGTTCGAACGGAAAACAAATCGGACGATATTGTTTGGTGATATACATTTCTGTCTGTCTGTCTCTCTCCCTCTCTGTGTGTGTGTGAGTGCGTGTGTGTATTATTAATGTGATTTTCTCCTTTTTTGCAGGTGAGTATTTGTCTTCATGGCAGTGCTTGAACGTAATTGCCTGGTAACTTGTGAGTTCATCTTAATATTAGTTTTATTTTCAAAACATGTCGATAAGAAGCTAGATTTTTGCAGGGTGTAAAATTACGTGTTAATATATTTACAATTACCTCTAAAAAGCCCTAATGACCGAATATGCGTTACACCTTATGAATTATTACACATTTTATTCCCACACTTATCGTAGGATATGAAGATAAATTTGTAGATGAATTGTGCCTAAACCGTCATACTAATACTTTGTTTTACTGGAATTCAAACAAATACCAATTCCTCAAGCTGGAGGAATTAAGTACAGGAGGACCAGTTAAAATTATCCGCCCGGTCGGGAATCAAGCCCCGAGCCCTCTGAACAGAAGACCAATACGCTGACTATTCAGTCAAGGAGCCGGACTACTACTACTACTACTACTACTACTACTAAAAGAAGTGGATGATAAGATTCTGGAATAAGAAGTAACTATTGATGCTGAGAATTCTTCAGAGCCTTGAGAGACCTAAATAGGAACAAGGCACCTGGAAATGATAACATACCTTCAGAATTACTGACTGCCTTACAATAAACCAGCATTTAGTGTATAAGACGTACGGTATGATACAGAAGAAGAGTCATCCGATTTTAGACAAAATGTTATACCTATTCCCAAGAAATCAGACGCTGACAAGTGTGAAAACTACCGCACCATTCGTTTAGTCTGTCATGCCTGCAAAAATGTAACATGTATTATTTACAGATGAATGGAAATACAAGTTGAATCTGAGTTAGGAGATCAGTTTGGCTTCAGAAGAAATGTAGGAACACGTGAAGTAATCCTTACTTAACGTCTGATCTTAGAGCAGGGCCTCTCAAACGCCCAAAATCTCACGCGTGCAAATCGAGGCGCAGAGACTCCGTGCACTGTGCTTCGGCCCGACTCAGCTCAACTCGGCTTGACTCGGATGGTGTAGTGTGCTGAGAGCGACGAAATAATGGAGCAACCTGTTTCGAAGGAAGCAAAGACTTCCGAAAATCCATTTCAATCAAACTGGGAACTTTCGTACTTTTTTATCAGTCGTGACGATAAAGCCAAATGCTTAATCTGTGGGACAATAATTATGTGATAAGTTAATCAAAAAGATTTATTTTCCAGTACAAAGGCTTTGCTCAAATTCGACGAGAATTTGCCGAAGGAAGATTTTCCTAAGTAGCTAAGATTATTTCTATGTTTGGTTCCACGTGCATATGTGAAAGGTATTTTTTCCTGTTTTGACTTGTACGAAAACTAGATTGCGTGCTAGTAGGCCTATTTCTGATTGTAATTTAAAGAAGGCTCTCAGAATTGCTGTCAGCCGGTCTTGTTCCAGGCATAACTGGTATCATTGCAAAGATAAAGGAAAATAAGAGCTAGAGAAGATGAAGTGTCTGCTCAAACCAAATTGAAAGAAGAGTGTTTTAACACCGGTAATATTAGCCCATACAACAGTGTCACCGCTCACAGCAACATAAACATTTCGCAGTGAGGAGGAAATCAGTGGGGAAGGTGGAGAAGGCGAAGGCAGGCCGAACGGGTGAGACAGGTGTAGGGAAGTGGAGTGGGAATTTGCACTCTAGTCAACCAAGTGAAGTCGTCTCCTGCACCTTGCGCCGTGCAGTGCACGGGCGCATGCACCCTGAGAGGCCCTGTCTTAGAGGATCTGATTAAAGAAGACAAGCCCACGTATATGGCATTCGATAATAAGATTTGGATCAAGCTATTTGAGATTCTGAAGGTGATCGGAGTCAGATACCGCCAGAAGAGTTATCTACAATATGCACAGAAATCAATCTGCAGTGATAAAAATCGAAGGCTATTAAAGTGAGACTGCAGTTTGTCATACACAGAACAGGCGATAAAGGTAATCAAAAAGGAATCATAATCTAAGGAGAGCAAATAAAAAATCTGGGATTTGCCGATTATATTGTTATTCTGAGTCTGCTTACGATCTTGAGAAATTGTTGAATGGTATGGAAACAGTCTTAAAGAAGGCGTAGAAGACGAAAATAAATAAATTCAAAACAAAGGTAATAGAGTGCAGCCGAAGGAAGTCTGGTGATACGGGAAATATCAGATTAGGAAATTAAGTCTTGAAGGTAGTAGATGAATATTGTTACTTTGGGTAGTAGAATGAAATGGCGTATGGCTTTTAATGCCGGGAGATCCCAGGACGGGTTCGGTTCGCCAGGTGCAGGTCTTTTGATTTGACTCCCGTAGACGACCTGCTCGTCGTGATGAGGATGAATTTAGTCCCGTGGGAGTTCTTTAACGTGCCAGTAAATCTACCGACACGAGGCTAACGTATTTTAGCACCTTCAAATGAAGACAAAACATACACCCAGCCCCCATGCCAGGGAAATTAACCAATAATGGTTAAAATTCCCGACCCTGCCGGGAATCGAACCCGGGACTCCTGTGACCAAAGGCCAGCACGCTAACCATTTAGCCATGCAGCCGCGCGGTAGTAGAATAAGTACACACAATGCAGACTAGGACAAGCAAGGAAGGCTTCTTAAGAAAACAAACTTGCTTACTTCGAACATTGATGTAGGAATTAGAAAGATGTTCTTGAAGACTTTCGACTGGAGCGTGGCATAAGTATGCATGGAGGGACGAATCATCGTCAACAGCGCCGGGCTGAGTGGCTCAGACGGTTGAGGCGCTGGCTTTGTGACCCCATCTTGGCAGGTTCGATCTTGGCTCAGTCCGGTGGTATTTGAAGGTGCTCAAATACGTCAGCCTCGTGTCGGTAGATTTAATGGCACGTTAAAGAACTCCCGCGGGACTAAATTCCGGCACGTCGGCGTCTCCGAAAACCGTAAAAGTAGTAGTTAGCGTGACGACAAGCCGATAACATTATTATTATTATTATTATTATTATTATTATTATTATTATTATTATTATCAACAGCGTCATACGCCCTCGCCCCACATGAGCATTGTGGAGAGGTTTGGAACTGAACCCAGGCCTCTTGCACGTAATCTAGCGATTAAGAATTGTATAACACATTTCCTACCGTGCTGACCAACATTCTGGCGATGAATTATTTCTTGGGCCAACAGTTCTCGAACTGGCTAAGCACGGTGTCACACCTTGACTCCTTTACGATCATGGCCAGGTACATTTACAGACGACATTAACATTTTATGTAGATGTGTTGTGTATAATTCTTATTTTGATTTGTTGCCTGTTGTATGGTTTACCTGCGACTAAACGCCATCGAGCAGTTATGGCAACCTTTTGAAACCACTGCGCAAGATGGCCGCCACGCGCAATCTACCTCTAGCTACGCGCTACGTCCTCTGACACCTTCAGACAATATGATGTCGTTATCGTATGGAATACTGTCGAATGAGGCTATTAAAAGGGGTACCTGACTTGAGGGAGCATGGGTTAGCGAACTCGGGAGTCTTAAGCTGAGTCTAGGCATGATGGGTGCTAGCTAAGCTGTTGTCTATCTAACCTCCCTTGGCCAACTCTTGTAGGACACTTTATTCCGAGGTGTTGGGGGTTGATCAGAGTAAAGCTCCTCCAGGGGCACCCTTGCCTGAGGTAGGAGCCGAGCAACCTGTGCTGCTGTTGTGTCTGTATTAGCGAACTAGGGCTCTTTAGCTGAGTCTAGGCATGTTGTGTGCTAAGCTGTCGTCTATCTAACCTCTTTGACCAGCTCTTGTAGGGGAACACTTCAGCCCTAGGGGAGCAGAGTAAATGTTACTTCTAAGGATTTGAACGTGGAGTTGACATATACTCAAAACTAAAGAGCTTATGTGCAATTCAAATATCCTTACTTTGATTGAAACCGAAATACACGTAACTTTGAAAGTCAGGCACGTTGCTGCAAATATGGCAACGTAAAACCTATACTTCAATTATCCACCAACATTTATATTTACTGATAATTAGTTAAAAGGTACCGATAAATTATGTAAATTAGATTTTGAAAAAATGTTGGCCTGGATTAGGCATTCTCATCCCGGTGCCCGCGAGCACCATCAGTGCTCTCGTCATGCGAGTAAAAATGTGCTCGCTTACACGAACATCTGAGGTTGTTTTATACAATTCAAACTTAGTGGTAAGAACTGGAATAATTAACTTGCTACTCATCAATTGTAATATTTTAGTATTTAGGGACTCCCAAGTTGTTAATTTGGTTATGTTATTAATAATCTAATCTTATCAGTAGACATCGGATTTATATTATGCTGTATAAATCACCAATATAAGCATGCAGCTATGCTGCAAAAAATGGTGAAATATGCATTTAAGTATGCACTTATTTTCATGCTATTACTGTACGCTCGTGAATTAAATGCAAACGTAACATTCCTTTACTAGACTCACGCGATTCACCCACCCCATTACATAAAATCACTATGATTAATAAACAAGGGAATGGAAGCAAAAAATCACACGTTACAGCTGCAGCTGTTCCACTAGTACAAACAATGCATGCATAGTTTGTGAGACGTATCGATCTTTCAGTGTTCACTGTTAAAACAGTTACAGTGTGTATTAATTAAAACACGTGATGAATCAGTGAGGTTATAAGAAACTCGTGTAAAAAACACTAAGGTGAAGAAACACACTTAAATACACATTTCTCATTCATTTTACACTGCATACCCTTCTTTTTCCGTCCATGATTTGCTTTGGAGTGTAATACAACAGTCTTCTCCAAGTTTTCTGGTATAAATCTATGGCGTTTGTCTGTTAAAACTAGCGTCAATGCGGAGAATGATATCACTGCATCTACGGATGTGACGGGATAGTGCATGAATTCGGGAGCGGGTGCAGGTGTTAAAAGTTCAGGTGGATACATATTATCAGTACTAGCCAAATAATATATGTTTTACAATTGGGTTTACGTCGCACCGACACAGATAGTCTTATGGCGACGTTGGGGTAGGAAAGGGCTAGGAGAGGGGAGGAAGCGGCCGTAGCCTTAAGGTACAGCTCCGGCATTTGCCTGGTGTAAAAATGGGAAACCACGGAAAATCATCTCAGGGCTGCCGACAGTGGGATTCCCACCCACTGTCTTTTATCCTCAGTAGGAAAATGTGTTTTAGGCTTTTTATGTATTCTTTTTATTATGTTTTGTATATTAATTGATACATTTCAGTTAAAGTGGCAGTTAGTTACAGCCTAAGGGACCTCTGGTCCTACTTGTAGCCCTAACTTCGCCACTGAAAAAAAGGCATTAATAAATAAATTAATAAATAGATAAATAAATATATTTCTATTTCTATATTCCGAATGCAAGATCATAACTGCGGGCCTCTTACCGCACGGCCAACTTGCTCGGTCAAATATTTCTTTATAGTTACGATGATGTCGTAGGCCGGATTTCGTTTAAGGACATGTCCGAGGTTCACCTTCCAGTTCATACTTCACGTTCTCCATAATGTCCAGTGTATCGCCAAGACGCAACCCACGTGTTTCTAACTTCACGATTGATTCTAGTATGATTTGTAAGTGTGTCTTGATAAATGCCAGTTGCGTTTGAACCGTTTCATTGGCGAAAGAGTTCACGGCATTAATTACGTTACATTTTCTTGAAGACTGCTTGTAAAACCTATTAAATTATGCACAATCGGCTAAAATTCTAAAACATGCAAAATAAATGCGGCATTTGAAATGTACGCACTAATCTCAAATATATGCAATATATGCACTTCCTTGTCGGTTTTGGAGGTCTGCATATCGCCAAACAAAATAAGCACTTGCATGCAAATCCGACGTCTAGGCCTACTTGATCAGTTAGCCGGGCTGAGTAGCTCGGACGGTAGAATGCTGGCCTTCTGACCCCAACTTGGCAAGTTCATTCCTGGCTCAGTCCGATGGTATTTGAAGATTACGTCAGCCTCGTGTCGGTAAATTTACTGGCACGTAAAAGAACTCCTGCGGGACAAAATTAGTTTCCTCGGCGTCTCCGCAAAAACCATAAAAATGTAGTTGTGGGGCGTAAAAGAAAGGTTTATCGTATCAGTTATCGCTCTAGCTTTTGAAATATTTGAAATAATGTCATTACTCACGCGGAACATGAAATGGCGCTGAAGTATATCTTCGAAAAGAAGAAATTCATAGCCTTTCGGGTAGCAGAAGGTGCTAAAAAGTTCCAAATACTACGGAGTGTTTCTCTCAAATGTTTGGCTATGTTCGGGAACGGTTCGCGATGACTCACCTGTGCGAGAAAGCGTTATTACTTACATCAAGAACAGAGCACGATCACGATTAATTCATTCACATCTGCACATATCTGCAGGACTGTCGTTACAGTCGACTGTTTTTTGGACATCGCTGAAATTCTGAGTTACAAGCTCAGGGATCGCATTAACCAGGCAGATATTTTTGAAATGTATTTATTTATCTGTATTAACCCCTGGTCTAGAACAAACAGTTATGACTTATGAATCATGGGACACACACTGAGGAGCGATGTAATATCACCTATGTTTGTAATAGTTTGAACTCGCTCTGAGTGGTTGCAGATCGCTGTAATGTCTTCAGTAGAAATTGCCGGCATCAGATGTGTTGACTTAACCTTCAGCTTCTGTGTTTCCCCATGACGTTGTTAACAGATGTGCTGTATGTTCAGTGATTCCCTTTGAGCCAGTAGTGCGTGCGTTCAATATCGTATGCTGCCTGTGTCCGGGCCAACTCGGTGGAATACACAGTCGTGCGGCGTGTGTTAAGTTATAATGCGGGAGATGACTACTACTGTCTTTGCTGTAAATATAATTAACAAAAACGTGCTTTTCTTTGCACATGGACAATTTATGGCGACAAATTTATTACTCTCTACAGGTTTCAAATATATAGGTGGTGAGATCGAAGGTTTTTAAACATTGTCTCAGAAAAGACTTAAGTCACAGTCTTGAGTGATTAAGTCGAAAAAAATTGAAATACTGAGAGAATAGAAAGAGAGAAGCCCAGTAATGTGACATAAAGATGTTAGTGTTGAACTTTAGAAGTATTTTAAAGAAAGGACTAGAATTAACTCATTTATTAGATACAGTACAATATTATGGTTGCGGAAGTTTTCTCACGGACCTCGAATATTTATCGTAGAGAAAGGATGGGAACGGTATGAAGGGGAATATTCATACTGGTGAAAGAAAAAATTGTTTTCTGCGAAAAAGTTAAGGATGAGAAACATGAAATTCTAGGTGTAAGGGTCATCTCTAAAGATAACTGGAAACTTGATATTTTTTATGCTATATAGACCTGGAAAGGGTGGAGCTGACGCTATTGCGGAATTATATAAGGTAATCATCTATGTGGGGAACGACACAGAAAGGAATATTAGTACATCGGATAATCTCAATCTAAACAGTTTTAACTGGAAAGGCAATGTAAATGAAAGCATGGAAAACAAATGATAAATAAGTTAATATCGGAAGGACAGCTTAATCAGATGATGGAACCAACTAGAGGGGAAAATATCTAGACGTAGTCCAGATAAAACCAGATGAACTCTATAGAAAAACTGAAGTGACAGATGGTACAAATGAGCACGAAGATTTTTTGTCGTAGTTAAAATAAATGCGATAGAATGAAAAATTGTAAAAGTAGAATTGTTATACAATACGATATGGTTGATAAGAGAGACATCGCGGGTTTTGAAAAAGTAATTATGATGAGTGGAAAATGTAAATAGCGTATGAGATGGGTTTTAAGCAATTGTATGAGTAATGAAAACAGTTATGTACCTTTAAAGGTGGTATGGAATGGGAAAGAGCTATTTTTTATTTTTTTTGCTTTACGTCGCACCGACACATATATGTCTTATGGCGACGACGGGATAGGAAAGGTCTGGGAATGGGAAGGAAGCGGCCGTGGCTTTAATTAAGGTACAGCCCCGGCATTTGCCTGGTGTGAAAATGGGAAACCACGGAAAACCATCTTCAGGGCTGCCGACAGTGGGGCTCGAACCCACTATCTCGCGATTACTGGATACTGGCCGCACTTAAGCGACCGCAGCTATCGAGCTCGGTAAAGAAGCTATGTTGTAACAGAGAAATTAAGAAGGAAGTGCGTGTTTGTGCTCGTCTCATGTGTATAAGTTCACATCATCACGTCCTTTCACTATTAGCATACAGTATACAGTTAATAAACGTACAGACCGAATGAAGAAAAAAAACCTTGGTGTTACTGAAGAGGAGGCTATGGCAATGAGGAGTGAGATAGTTTTCCGTTGCATTTCTCCCTGAGCTAGATTGTGCTATTACGTTATTAGTCTGCCAATCCCAACCAGGCTACATCAAACGGTAACGCTCTGGAACTTCTGAGCTGAAGCTGACGGTTCAGACCAGTGATATTTGAAGGTGCTCAAATACTCCAGCCTCTTGCCGGGATATATAATGGCATTTAAAAGAATCTCCCGGGACAAAATTTTGCACCTCGGCGTTTCCAAAAAAACATGCAGGTAGTTAGTGAACGCAAAACCTTTATTATTATTATTTATTATTATTATTATTATTATTATTATTTACCGAGCTAGTTGGCTGCACAGTTCGGACCACGTAGCTGAGAGCTTGTATTCGGGCGATAGTGGGTTCTGTCGGCAGCCTGAAGATGGGTTTTCGTTTTCACACTTGTCCTTTCGTATCCCGTCGTCACCGTATGTGAGAGTGCCCGAGTTGCTATTTTGTAACCGGGCCACTTTCGATCATATTTTTGAAAGTGTATGTGGTATATAGACAAAGATGTCCGCACAGGTCATGAAGAGCCTGGAAAGAGTGGAAGGTACGGGCTTCCACTATCCGCAACCTTGAAACCAAGTAAGAGTGGTTAGCTGTATGTTCCGTCGCCTTTGTCTCCAGGAACTAATTGGATACTCATTTTTCTAGTAGGGCTGGATGAACCTCAGGGCCTGTACCTCTACAGGAGTGGAAATCTTGTTTCTATTTTTTTCGACGTCCTGACGGGGATTCGAACCGAGCACATCTTTGCCGCCTCGGTTAGGCAACGGTTTCGGCCCTCGAGCCAGCCAGCTCCCTGGTTGATCCTGCCAGTAGTCATATGTTTGTCTCAGAGATTAAGCCATGCATGTCTCAGTGCAAGCCAAATTAATGTGAAACCGCAAATGGCTCATTAAATCAGTTATGGTTCCTTATATCATACCACTTTACTTGGGTAACTGTGGTAATTCTAGAGCTGATACATACAGAGTCCCGACCAAAAGTGGAAGTATGTCCTTATGTATGTGGTATATACCGTATATTCGTATTGAAGCATTAAACACAAGTGGACCTACAAAAATTACAAATAAGCACAAATTAATAAAATATTTGTAGGAAACTCCTCTTCAGCCAGCGCAGTATGTCATCGAGCAAGGCTGTCTTGGATATTTTTCACCTGCTCGTGGAAAGTTGGATGGCGTGAATCTGGAGCAGTAAATGTTTCTGGGTCCCTTGTGTACGAAGGTGTGATAAAATCTGTGTGCACCATTACATGCAATATACTAGATTGTCCTTGTTTCCTGGGATTTGTTTCATGTCTACCTTATCTATAATTATTATCAGCCAGCGGTAACTGCATTTCTCACACCTTTTAAAGCGTTAAGTGTATAAGGGAAGTACTACTATTAGGTTTCAAGGCTGTCTGCCATTGTGTGGCTAAACACAATACCATGCTTAATTAATCCGAAAAAAAACTGGAAACATGTATTTGGAGGATACATTCGGCTTACTCTTATTCCGGGATTACGATGCATTTAACGCAGTGTAACGTAAAGTAAAAGTACCGGTATAACACATGGTGGCGTTGCTTAGTGTAACACTTCTTCATATAACTTAAACCGTTGGTCAGTATCTATCTTTCCATTTTTTACGTTGTTTTACTATTACTGCACTTTAATTCGAACGAATCGGCATGGAATAATTAACTGTATATACGGAGGTCGAGTCATAAGTCATGGCAACTAATTTTTTCTCGCCAACAGGAGACAGCACGGAAAATCTAAGATATGCATTTGGAAACGTACGATATGTACTTGCGTATGATGCCACTAGATGGTGTATGTAAACAACAGTGTAGGTCTAAGCATGCCCCCAAGTTCAGTGTGTGAGTGAGAGCGCCACAAAATGGAAGTTAACAAGCAGGAGCAACGATCGTATATTAAAATAGCAGTTTTCCGCGGCAGAAATGCTCGCCAATGCCATGCAGAGCTGCGGGAAGCATTAGGTGTATGACTATGATCTAATCCCAAAAGTCAAGAAGCTATTACGTGGACAACGGTTTGCTAACAAAGAGGACATCGTAACAGCATTTCGGAGAAAGGTGTCACACGTTAGCGATACACATGCAGCGAATGGTATTCAGCGCCTGCCCCGCCGCTGGCAACGCACAGTGGAAACCTTGGGTGATTATTTCGAAGGTCTGTAACCAGTGGAGACCTGTCCTTTGTACGTAGTCTTGTGTATTTGCTGTCTATACCATAATAAAACAATGTTTACCAATGGCCTGTGTTCTGTCACTTTCCTACGAGAACCTCCTGAAGTCAGAATTTGTCTTCAGGCACTATGCATAAGTACAAGCCCTATATTTCCAAATGCATATCTTAGATTTTCCGTGTCGACTCCTGTTCGCGAGAGAAAAAGTAGTTGCCATGACTTATAACTCGACCCTCGTATAATAATGAATTGGAAAATATCTGACTGCAAAATAAAAATCTAAACATTCGTTGTTCATCCTCGAATATTCTACGCCCTCACTAGTAAATATATGAAGAATATTTCTACATCGTCGACATATTAAAATATTCTTACTTCAGACTTTCATAATCTGATTATTTTAATTTTCGTTACAAAAATATATCCGATGAGTAGGAAAAGCAGAATAGTAGACATGTCAACCGAGCATTAAAGCAACTACCAATCAGTGGTAGTTATATACCGTTTGGTTACTTCATGTCAAATGATTGTAAACACGTCGTAATTTAACGCCCTTTCTAACCCTTACCTTCACCTATTGCCATTTCTTGAGTTGCGTCTATTTCTTGGCACAGGCCAAAGCAAAATGTAGCTTCCACCGAAGTCCCAGTCTCATTTATGGCTGTGACAGTGTGGAAGCTGCTGAGCGTAGTGGTGGTGATTATTGTTTTAAGAGGAAATACAACTGGACAACCATCCTCTATTATCACTAAGCGGAGGAAGGCATGGGCAAAAGAAAAGAAAGACAAAGGCGACGAAGGGTATGAAAAATGAAAGGTTCCCTAGGTCTCGAAAGCTAATACCGTCGTGGTCAGAAAAGAACAAGAGTTGACCAAGATAGGTCGGATAGGATAAATGAAAGTGACGAGCTTGACAAAAGTAAATGGAATAATTGTCAGGACTCAGCTAAGGGCCCCGTGGTCGTCAAACTTTGTTCTTAAGATAAGAGCCCCTAGGGCCTCTATTAGTCACCTCTTGCGACCGGCAAGAGGTAACGTGGATGTTATTCTACCGTCCCCACCCATAGAGCGCAAGCTGCTGTTTGGATAAGTAATGACGTAATGGCATTCCAAGCACGACGTGTGCGTCTTGAGTCTTATGAAAGGTGTTACTTATAGGGTCAGTTTCCCGTTGTTTTCCTCGCCGAGAGACAAGTTGTAGTTGCATATTAGTCGGCCAAGCCTACTGAAATGCATGCAGCAACGAGCGACTTTTTCTCGCCGTTCATAGGAAGGACTGGCTGCATAAGGAATGGCATTACTAGTACTGCTTATACCTCAGTCAATTTCAAACTGTCAAAGCGAGACTGACATATGAAATACATAATGATGTTACTAATTAAAACAGTTTCAATCTAACTGAGGTGTTAACATATGGTGTCGTTCATGCAAGGATATCGGCTATTTTGTTTTTTAAATTCATTTTTACATTATTATAAATATATTCTTAAAATGAGAGTTATATCATAATTTTATGACAGGCCTAAAGAGTTCAAGAAATACGGGGTGCAAGGAGTGGAAGTTAATTTTTTTTATTTCAAGGTTTTCTGTTTGAACTTAGATTGAATACTCAAACTTGCCACAGTAGGAAATCTGAGAAGAACCTACTGGTGCTATAATACGTCAAGGAATAAATGAGAAGGGTGGTCATTCGATTTACGTCCTTAATACGCAAGATATTTTTGTAATCGGCAAGAAATGTAATAATAATAATAATAATAATAATAATAATAATAATAATAATAATAATAATAATAATAATAAAGTAAAACCTGTACATCACGGACTATATATAAGTAGCAAACCTCTAAATAAGGAAAAAATACCAGAGCAGAGTGGTTTTGTGTGTGAAATTCTTTTGTGTAAGGCGGAAATTTAGATTTGATCTGATGGTATGTACTGCATTTCATTACAGTTTACAATACGCTAAAAATGTGAAAACGAAGTGTTGTATTCTGGTATTCGCTATTAATATCATTAAGTGATTTATTCCTCAATTCAGCACCAGTTTACGTCATTTTATTACAATTTAGTGATGTGCCTGCAGTGAAAACATTGTCTTTTGCCGCCTTCTGATCGATGATAGTGTCAGTATGAATATAAAGCACCGCACGGTTTTGTCATGTTTTTAACATATCAATATATTTAAATTTGTATTAGCAACAAGCAGGAATTCCTTCAAGATGTAGAGAATCACGAACTAGGCCGTCACGTGAACAAAAATTATCAACTTACCTTGCTGCAGGTGTGAAGAAAATACAGTTATTTTAAAAATGTAATTAACCGGGCGAGTTGGCCGTGCGCGTAGAGGCACGCGGCTGTGAGCTTGCATCCGGGAGATAGTAGGTTCGAATCCCACTATCGGCAGCCCTGAAAATGTTTTTCCGTGGTTTCCCATTTTCACACCAGGCAAATGCTGGGGCTGTGCCTTAATTAAGACCACGGCCGCTTCCTTCCAACTCCTAGGCCTTCCTTCCCATCGTCATCATAAGACCTATCTGTGTCGGTGCGACGTAAAGCCCCTAGCAAAAAATATGTAATTATAGTACGGAGCATACTAGTTCATACTATTTTAGTTCATACATTATAATGTTGTAGTGTAGTTTGTCTTCACATTTTTTCCTACTTGCATTATATTGGAAAGAAAGGAATGCAAGTTAGTTCTCTTTTCCATATAGAGAGATTATTATTATTATTATTATTATTATTATTATTATTATTATTATTATTATTATTATTATTATTATTATTATTGCGTTAGGGCCTACTAGGGACCACGTTCCAATTTCAATTCTTCATCCTTTGTTGTTATTCCTTCCTTTTCTTCCAACATTCCTTCATTGTTTTACTATGTTTCTTTTTTCTTTCGTCAGACCACTTTGTGCCGGTTTTCTTTGCCTCCCTCCCTTGGAATCCTTCCATCTTTAGAACTTTCTTCCTGAAAATCTCTGTTTCCATTACTTCTTCTCTGATGTTGTTTCTTTCCAAGTCTGTTTTGATCTCTTGAATCCAGGCGGTTGTTGACTTTTTCTTCCAAAGATACGTGAAGATCTTTTTGGTTAGTCTACTGTCGTCCGTTCTGTAAATATGTCCAAACAATAGCAGTCTCCTCTTCCGTACTGTTATAGATATATTTTCTATGTTCTGATAAATTTCGTTATTACTTAATTTCCAAAATGATGTAGTTTTTAGAGGGCCTAATATTTTTCTTTTTATTATTATTATTAATATTATTATTATTATTATTATTATTATTACTAAATATTAAGTTTCCAAAAGGAAACCATAATGTAATTTTTATCGATTGCAAATTGTTTAAACATTGACGCTCTTTAGGTCTTTTCAGTGGACCAGCGTTTTGCCTCAGTGTAGCAGTGGGCTCGTCAGTCTGATTGCCACACCTTTCCAAGACGCTGGCTGTTAGTGTGTTGTTGAGACACTATAGCAAACATCCTTCGTTGAACGAAGCAGTCACTGTGCACGGTGTACTATAGGCGAGTACGTAATCTTGATGTCCGAGTGTAATACAGGTATTTACGATCAATACCGACAGCATCTTACAAATGTGTATTGTATTCCATATTGATTAGTACTGAGTCGGAAACGTTCAAAGGCTTCTACAGTAAGTTATTTAAAGGAATAGTCGGTGGCAACACCGTACGGTGACGTCTTGGAAGAGTCCAAATCTTTGTTAGGTGCGATCTGACATCTCGCGTTGTTGAAGTCGTACTGCCATTTACCATAATTCGATCGACGGTGTCACATGTGTATCGGGAATACCTCATGGAAAGCATTACCGCCCACGATGAAGAGCACAGTGGTCGACCACAGATGCCTAATTATTGCGATTAGCGGCACCTGACTAGAATTCTCCTCGGTAACAGACAAGCCGCACTGGCTCAAATCACATCCGCATTCTATGCAGACGGTACCAGACGCATATCCAGAAGGTCATGCACCGTTCTTTAACGTCAGTGGGATATGAGAGCAGAACACCTGCCAGAGAGCCCTTGTTAATATCACGGCACCGGGCACAACGTCTTACTTGGGCGCGTGACCGTGGACGAATGGTGACATGTAGCTTGGTCCGATGATTCACTGTTCAGTTGTTTCGAGCTGAGTGATACTGATAAGTAGAGCCCTGCACGAATGCGGATTTCCGCGAAGTTAGTGTCTTGACGGAGGTAAACTTTATGGCAGTGAGGATAATTTTGCAGATAATTTGTAAATAATGAAGTTTATTGATTTTCTTTTGTTTGTGGTTAGGCGACCATTGATATTGGTATGGGGCAATGGTGAAAAAAAAAAGCCTCGAGTTCATAAAGCCGTAAATCTAACCTAAGCCTAATTGGCTCCTGCCCGCAATTAGTGGAACAAAGAAACAAAAGGTTCAGAAAGTGAACCGCTCAGTACGTCGGTAGTTGTCACAAACCTGTGACTGTGGGCGGTCTGGCCTGTTGTATTAGGTTAACAGATCTATCCGTTTCAGTACCTTGGATGTAATATAGTTAAGTATTTGCAATATCCGCGGATAACCATTCGCGGAGGAGGGTGCGGATGAAGGGTGGATGCAGATATTTTTCATATCCGTGCAGGGCTCTAATGATAGGGTTCGGATATGGCGCAGGCCCTATGAAACCAAGGACCCCAGTTGTCAACAAAGCTCCATACAGGCTGGTGGTAATTCCATATTGATGTGGGGTTCATTCACGTGGTATGGTTTAGATCTGCTGATCCACCTGAACAGGTCGTTAACTAGCGACTGCTACGTTGAACTGCTTCATGGACTTGGAGTACCCCTACAACGATAAGGCACCGTGTCATCGGGCCGATGTTGTCCAGAATTTGTTCCAGGAGCGTTCTGGAGAGTTTCAACGAATGTTGTAGCCTCCTTGTTAGCCTGATATGAACCCCGTCGAGCATTTAGGCCTATAGGATGTGATGGTCAAGTCAATTTTCACCCAAGATCTTGCACCTACAATAACAGGAAGCTGTTGGTAGCTATCCAAACGGCATGGGCCGGAATATCTCTACAGATGTTTCTTCCGCTTGTAGAATCGATGCTACGACGAAGTAGAGGACGGATTACGCGATGCTGGATCCCTATACCATGATTTTTGGTATGTCGTTGTAATGGACAATGTTGTATTTCCCTTTCAGGCAGTCACAGGAACAGTTCGAGTGCAACAGACATGAGTGCTGTCTTGAATCATATTTTTGTTCCATCTCTTATTTAAAACATTTTGACTTAAATTGCACGTGTTAGTATGCAAATAAAACAAACAATGAGTCATCTAGAAAGGAAAAAAAAAACCAATATGACTATCTGGCGTAAAGACAGGCAAGCACATTTCGTGATCATAGCTACTGCCCTCTAGTTTTACATGAAATTCGAATCATAGAGTCGTGAAAGTGGGCTTTCATTGGCCGGAATTGGAACCGCAGCTGCCTTGGCGAGAAGCTGGTCACTATTTCACTCGGCTATCACGCCCCTGGGTTAAGGGAGCCAGGTGCCAAATATTGGAGGAGGAACATATTTGATTATCTCAAGGTTAAACAGTAATTCCCACCATTTTGAGGAAAATAATCCTCGTGTGGGAATAAGCGAACTCGGCATCGATTACCTGTCCAAGTCCTGGTTGACTGGATTTCTCCCCAAACTGGCTGTCATCACAGTTCACATTACATGTGTTATGAAGAGCTGCCAATCACTTTCGTTACCTTGTTCTGCAATATAAGGAAGAGTTATTGCTCTGCTCCTGTCATAAATCAAAGCGTCTCATTATTATTGGCTGCTGCAGCATCGATCTGCTGCCGACTCATCGCTCACAGCGTCGGCTTAATTTATAGAAGCTAAGTCTCTTGACAGTACAGTTCGCAAGTCTCGCACCGAAAAATCATATGAAACTCGAACTTGTATGCCATTCATGTAACGTTACTGAAAAATAATCGTTCATGGGAAGATATGTTCATGTGAAACTTCCCATTTCATAAATAGTTTTCTCGAGAAAATGCACAGAATTATTTAAATTTACTTTGCACCGATTGAGACCTATCATGCGAGTCATTGCTTCGTATTTATAACTAAATAAGTAGCTAAACATATAAATAAAAATATTTTTAATACTACTGAATGTATGTCGAAGTGTAGCGATATAAATTTAGGCATAAAAATGAATAACCGGGCGAGTTGCCATGCGGTTAAGGGCACGCAGAGGTGAGCTAGCATCTGGGAGATAGTGGGTTCGAGCCCCACTGGCGGCAGCTCTGAAGATGGTTTTCTGTGGTTTTCCTCTTCACAACAGACAAATACTGGCGCTGTACCTTAATTAAGGCCACGGCCACTTCCTCCCATTCCTAGACCTTTCCTATCCCATCGTCGCCATAAGACCTGTCTGTGTCGGTGCGACGTAAAGCAAATTCTAAAAAGAAAAAAACCTAGTAGACATACATTAATGAGGTATCCTAGAAACTTAAAAACTTGGTATCAGAGAACCTCATACTTCCAAGATCAGTAAAAAAAAAAAATGGGATATTACCATGCCTCCCCGAGGTCTGACCTGAAGGGGCTTCAAAATTGAAACTCAGAAGTGAAATAATATAAGTACGCAAGCGTGTTTTTTTTTTCACACGGTGAAACGCTGAATCAACGGGCCTAGGAACAAAATTCTTGTGAAAATGACATTGTCATGGTTTTAAGTGCGGTAAATGTACCAAAACGATGGTAGTGTATTTGAGCACATTGGGTTTGGAAGGCCAGCGCTTTGACTGTCTGAGCCATTCTTGTCTGGCGAACAGAGTACGTGTATTAGCACGTGACGTAAAGTAATACACATGTTAAATTAATGTGTTGGGGAAGAATTAACACCAGGAAGGCCATCCGGTCATCAAAGTGAGCCAAATTCAAACGTGCGACACAGTTACCACCCGCAACCCCACCAGGATGTCGGATGAGCGGTGGAAAAAAGTACGGTATGAAGCTATTGATTGTATTGTAGCCCTTTGATTTGAGGAACGCGTTGGGCCAGGTTCTCCCGTATATTTATAATTAAGATCTATTTTCTTTTTCCAGTTTTGCTTTACGTTGTACAGATACAGATAGGTCTTACAGCGACGATGGGATAGGACAGGGCTGTGAGTAGGAAGGAAGCGACCGTGGCCCTAATTAAATTAAATAGGAAAGTACAGAAACGCATCTTCAGGGCTTCTGATGGTGGGATTAGAACCCACCGTCTCCTGAATGAAAGTTCACAGATATGCTACCCTAACCGCACGGCCAACTCGCTCGGTAAAATAGCTAGTTATAATACCTGCAAACATGACACATTAAAGCATGAGTGGTTGCAGAAAATTCATGTAGTCGCTTAGGAAACATGTGCTAGATATATTTGTGACAGGAGGGGGAGATAAGGTTATGGTGGTGTCTACTACACTAAATTTGCCCGCTTCGGTACGTAGGCGAGTAGGTCAATTTCACGACCTTGCGCGACCCGTATGCTTACTACCGTGACCTTATAAGTGCATTGCAGGCGGTAGTCTACATAGAGCTTGATTGATTGGAAGTTTTGAGTGTTACTTATAATGCAAGAATAAACTGAGCGGAGTGGTCTCGCGTGTTAACGCGCTACGGCTATGGAGCCAACCTCTGCATTCGCGAGACACGTGGGTTTGAAACCCATCGTCGGCTGTCCAGAGAATGGTTTTCTGTGATTTCCCATTTTCACTTCCAGGCAAATGCCGGGATAGTCCCTATTCGTAGGCCACAGCCGATTCCTTCCACACCGGGCGAGTTGGCCGTGCGCATAGAGGCGCGCGGCTGTGAGCTTGCATCCGGGAGATAGTAGGTTCGAATCCCACTATCGGCAGCCCTGAAAATGGTTTTCCATGGTTTCCCATTTTCACACCAGGCAAATGCTGGGGCTGTACCTTAATTAAGGCCACGGCCGCTTCCTTCCAACTCCTAGGCTTTTCCTATCCCATCGCCATAAGACCTATCTGTGTCGGCGCGACGTAAAGCCCCTAGCAAAAAAAAAAAAAAGATTCCTTCCACGGGGCGATGACCTTGATGTTAGGCGCTTTTAAACAACAAGCACAAGATTCCTTCCACCCCTTACCCAATTTTATTCATCATTAATGTTATCTTCATTAGCTCCTCAACTAAGGATAGCGTCAGGAAGGGCATCGGGCCGCAAAACATGCCACATTAATTCATCTTACCCCCATTACTGACCCCATAGCAAGAAATGGGACTAAGGGGTAAACAAGTCCGGCCCCGCGGTGTAAGGGGCAACGCGTCCGCCTGTTACCCGGCGGCGGGTCTGGGGTTTTTAATTGTAAATGATTAATATCCCTGGCCTGGGGACTAGGTGTTTGTGTCGTCCTTAAGGTTCCTTTCCTCACATTCAACACTTTACACTCCCGCCATTTCCAAATACGCACAGGTTCACAACATATGGTGCAAAGTAGGGGCAAAAGAACTTCTTAGGTCGACGCCCCGAATAAATTAAAGGAGTAAACAAACAACACACATAATATAATAATAAACTAGCTGCTGTACCCTTCGTTGATGGGTTAGTTTTGTCTAATTGCAGCAGAAGAGGCAGAGCACACGTCAGTTACCAATAGTCAGTCAGTGTAATGTTATTATTGATTAGTTCCAGGATCTCCTCCTTAGGATTGGTGGTAGAGAGTCGACCTCCGAATCCCAAGATCTCAGGTTGAAAACCGATATTTCCTATGTTATTTCCATTTTGTCAGTAGGTGTTGGTTCTGTCGAAGAAACTGCCCTGACATAAAATATTAAAAATTTAGTTTAAAGTTAGTCTGGTTTGAAACCTTTCTTTATAAAGCTGACTGTTTTTAAATGAACCATCTAAAATGAACAAATATTATTATTATTATTATTATTATTATTATTATTATTATTATTATTATTATTATTATTATTATTATTATTGTCATCTCGATAAACTTCATGTGTTTTCTGAACATTATGAACCTCTACCACCCCCACCCCTTTCCTCCTTTGAATTTCGTAAAGCCAATTAACCCATTACCAAGCTACCGCAGTTGTTAAATATATGCCGAGTTTCTTGAAAGTATGCCCTGCTGTTTTCACGTGATACTCGTACATACATACATACATACATACATACATACATACATACATACATACATACATACATAGAACTGGTAAACTCGAAGGTTTGTATAATTCATGGAAAGGTTCATCTGTCAAACGAATTGATCATTTTCATAATGTTCAGAAAACACATGAAGTTTATCGAGATGACAATAATAATAATAATAATAATAATAATAATAATAATAATAATAATAATAATAATAATAATAATAATAATAATAATATTTGTTTATCGCCATCTCAATTGCTGTCTATCTTAGGGATGCTGGAGAATTTTGTCCAGTAGGAGTTCTGTGCAGGCACGTTCAACTTGTCACATTTAAACCGCCTTAAAAGGCACCGACCTCAGTCAGGATGTAATCTACTATCTTGGGAACAGAAGGATACTGACTTAACGTGCTGCGCCACTGAATTTGAAATTGTATGAACTGTAAACGACAACCACCAGAGATCAATCAACAACACGCTACAGTTATACAACTCTTCTTAATATCGGGGTTCAACCTAGTTCATCGACGGTGTTCTTTTTAAAAAAATGCTATTTGTTCGGGTCGTCGACCTAGGAAGATCTTTTGCCCCTACTTGCACCATATGTTAGGAACCTGCGTGTATTTGGAAATTGCGGAAGTGTAAAGTGTTGAAATGAATGAAATGTCTTATGGCTTTTAGTGCCGGGATGTCCCAGGACGGGTTCGGCTCGCCAGGTGCAGGTCATTCTATTCGACGCCTGAAGGCGACCTACGCGTCGTGATGAGGATGAAATGATGATGAATACAACACATACACCCAGACCCCGTGCCGTAAGAATTAACCAATTAAGGTTAAAATCCCCGACCCGGCCGGGAATCGAACCCGGGACCCTCTGAACCGAAGGCCAGTACGCTGACCGTTCAGCCAACGAGTCGGACGTGTAAAGTATTGAATGTGAGGAAAGGAACGGACGGTGTTCTTAATACAGGATTTTCTTGGTCGTCCCTATATTCTCTTCTCCAGAACTTTATCCTCAGTAATTAACTGGAGAAGACAGTCGAGCCTAAGTACAGTATGTGACCAATGAAGGTAATTTTCCTATTCTTAATAGAGTTCAGGAGACATTTTATTTCACCTTTTTATCCCTCCAGCTTTTTCTGATCATTCATTTCCAGAAACACATTTCGCGGCTTCTAGCCTTGCTTTTTCTAGTTTTCGTAGAGTCCAGGTTTTGCATCCCTATATCAGTACACTCCAAAATAAGGTCTTCTGAAACGACTTATCTCCAAACTGTTATGTTCATTTGGTAACACATTATCCCTGATTTTATTTATTTATTTATTTATTTATTTATTTATTTATTTATTTATTTATTTATTTATTTATTTATTTATTTATTTATTTATTTATTTATTTATTTATTTATTTACGAGTTTGTTGGTGTATGAAATTTACTATGATGAGTCAAATCATAGTGACAATCTTCCATATACTGCGCTGGTTTCTTATGGTGCCAGTAGTGCGAATGGTTTCTTTATCTCCAGAACGAGGTCCGGATAGACGCATGCGAATTTGTTGATCCAGGGCCTTGCACGTAAGTTCAGTCGGGTTGATTTTTGTGGCCTTCTGTTTCCTGCGTGTCCTGCGTTCCATATTTGTTACACGAATTATATCAGAACTTATAGGAAGTTCAAGTTATGGTCTGTTTTCTTACTATCTACTGTCTGCTGAGGTACATTTGTCACACATTTATTAACTCCTTGTTAATCCCCACTGATTTCTTTGTGTCAGCCGACATTTCCTGTGAAAAAGTGAAGGATTTCTAGACTAGAATGATAACAAATTATTTCATAAAGCTTTAGATATAGGTCTACATAGATAATTGAGAGGATATAACACAGATAATAAACTGTAGGAATGCAATGTTAATTTCCATGACTCATAGTTTTCATTGAGCATCGGCCCCACGGTTTAGAGGTAGCGTGCCTGCTTCTCAGCCGGAGGCACCGGGTTCGATTCCCGGTCAGGTCAGGGATTTTTTACCTGGACCTGAGGGTTTGTTCGAGGTCCACTCAGCCTACGTGACTACAGTTGAGGAGCTGCCTGAAGTCTAGTAAATCAAGAATAACGGCCGAGACGATTCGTCGCCCTGACCCTACATCCCCTCGTAATTTGCAGGCCTTCGGGCTGAGCAGCGGCCGTTTGCCAGGCTAAGACCCATCAGGGCTGTAGCACCATTGGGGTTTGATTTGGTTTGGTTATACTGTAGTTTTTATTGGCCATTCTTGTGATGTAGGGGTAGCGTGTCTGCCTCTTTTCTGGAGGCCGCGATTTCAATGCCCGGCCTATCTAAAGAGTTTAATTCTGGGCTGAGGGCTGGAGTAGCGTTCGTTCATTCTCGTGGGATTAATTGAGCAGCTGTCTGATACGAGAGGTAGCGGAACGATCGCGGAAGCCAAGCGATGCGACGGAGGAAGTAGTTACACTGACCACGTTACACTTCAGGTCATCTGGATGGCAGTAATTTGTCTTGGCAGGTGAAGGGTCTCAATAGTCTACATGCGTTACGGATTTTATAGTTCAGGTCATACTCGTGCCATGTACTTCGATGTTCACGATAATCAACTTCAAGCTCATTTTTCAACAATGTGATGAATTTAGTGAATTTACCTGTTCCCGGTTAGAAAGCATGAATAAATGTGCTTTCAAACGAATTGATTCCAAATGCCAATTTTATTGCCCAGTCTCATAAAAGAATGAAAGAATTCAAACAGCGAGAGTCTTGAACAACAGTCTGTATGGTAATTATAGAGGTTTTTACACAAATAAAATTATTATTATTATTATTATTATTATTATTATTATTATTATTATTATTATCATTATTATTATTATTATTATTATTATTATTATCGGGCCAGATATATTGTAGTCTCGTAAGCGTAAATCAGTGGTGGGTATGTCTTCATTCTTGCTTAATTATTGAACCATGTCACCATTCACCTATTGGAGAAATTCTGAATGTGTTCTAAAACGAAGCAAAATCATCATGACGCTGCTGGCTGTTTGAGCCCGATTCTTATGACCGACGCGACGTCTGCGTTGTTTGAGGGAAGGCTGAGTGTAATGTGGGCAGCATGGTGGATGCGACTGCCGTTGACTACACTGAGCCGCTACTTTTCGAAAACGATAGCTCCTCAATTTTCTTTTCACGGCCAGATGAGCTAGAAATTCTTAACAATAGTAGTAGCAGGAAGGTTCAGATTTAACTGTCGTTAAAGAGCACCTCTTTAGGTGAAAATTGCGGCACTGTGACGTCTGTTGAAATCTATAGATCAAGCGCGTTTGCTACGCCGCGTTGTACGGTTCGTAAGTTGGCATTTGATATGTCACAGATTCCAATTCCGCTATCATTAGCCATGAAGTTGGTTTTTAGTGATTTCTCACTTTTACACTATGTAAATGCTCGTTGGACTGACTAGCTCAGTAGGTATTGCGCTGACTACTGAACTGAATTTAGCAAGTTCGATCCTGTCTCAGTCCTGTGGTATTTGGAGGTGCTGAAACACGCCAGCCCCGTATCAGTAGATTCTTTTTTTAGAAGTTGCTTTACGTCACACCGACACAGATAGGTCTTATGGCGACGATGGAACAGGAAATGACTACGTAGGAGTGGGAAGGAAGCGGCCGTGGCCTTAGTTAAGGTACAGCCCCAGCATTTTCTTGGTGTGAAAATAGGAAACCACGGAAAACCATTTTCAGGGCTGCCGACAGTGGGGTTCGAAGCCACTATCTCCCAAATACTGGATACTGGCCGCACATAAGCGACTGCAGCTATCGAGCTCGGTATCAATAGATTTACTGGCATGTGAAAAAACTACTGGGTCATATTTGCAGGACGTTGATGTCTCCGAAAACAATATAAATAATTTGTAGAACGCAATGCCAATAATGGGAAAGAAAATGTAATTATTGAGATGCCCACTTTCCTTGTCGTAGCCTTTCGACTTATTTGTTTTTAGTGCATTATTAATCAGCTAGCAAAATAATCTATAATAATGCAAGAAACAATAATTCATGCATTATTAAACCCATTATTATTATTTATCTCATCATTGTTTAGGGAGTGAGGAATCCTCCTCCTCTCTTTCCTTTCAAGCGTACGAACGATCCTCCTTACGGTCTTCTTATAGATGTTAACAGCCTTCAGTATCCGGGTTGGAGATCATTGGTGAAAGTTGCAATGGTAGGAGGGATCACGAACTCGGGAACCGCAGCCCACCTATTGCCACTTGCCTATTGGGGCGTAGCCGCAAACGAAATGTGATAAATAATATGCTTGTGGTTGTGAATAAGAAGTGCAATCTAGGAATGCGGAAGTGACCTGCAGGTTTCTCTGTCCGCCACTGCCAATATTTTCCAGTCCATAGTACTTACTGTACATTGTCCGACTCGTTGGCTGAATGGTCAGCGTACTGGCCTTCGGTTCAGAGGGTCTCGGGTTCGATTCCCGGCCGGGTCGGGGATTTTAATCGTTTCTGATTAATTCTTCTGGCTCGGGGACTGAGCGTATGTGTCCGTCCTAACACTCTCCTCATAATAGCAGACAACACACTACACTACCAACCACCACAGAAAACACGCAATAGTGATTACATCCCTCCATATAGGGTTGGCGTCAGGAAGGGCATCCGGCCGTAAAACAGGGCCAAATCCACATGTGCGACGTAGTTCCCACCCGCGACCCCCGACTGATGTGGGAAAAGCGATAGGACTTACTGTACATTCTCGTCAGCTATTCAGAGGACTGTGGGCAATCTTCGTCTAGCGAGTTTCTGCTAATGGGAATGTGGAAATCTATTATTCAGTATAAGCTGATTTAAATTAATACGTGTGTATGTAGAAGAGAATGGTATGGCCAGTTCGAGTACCAATTCGTACACACTATGAAGAATAAATGTCTTCGCTGGCGGGACCTAGTGTTTACAGTACACTATGTCTTCTGGTATAGGCTAGAGCAATTGTGTTACTTTCATTGACCGATCTCAGTCTTACCCTTGGCTTTGACAATATGAAAGTGACTGAGGTGTGAGCAATGGTAGTAATGCCATTCTTTATGCAGCCAGGCCCCGCTATGAATGTTGTGAAAATTTTGCTCGTAGGGTCCGTTGGTGTATGCATTTCAGTGAGCTTGGCAGACTGATATGTAATAGCAACTTCTGGCTCGGTGAGGAAAGCAACGGGAAACCACATCGCTCCTCATTTCCCTAGTATGCCTCTTCAGCGATCCCTAGGCCATCTATGACAGCTGATGGCGGAGCTGTTGAGGATCCAACCAGCGGAAGCGCTGACGGACTGAACACACACACATAAAGAATAAAACTGCAAGGCGTTTTGATTCCTTTCTTATGTAATTTAATATCCGTCACTGTTCACACAGGGATCGCGCTGGATACTCATAAGCAAGCAAGCTTGTAGATATTATAATCATGAGAAGCCAACGACAATGCCTCTCGGCTACAACGTCCCCTGAAGTTGGCTATGCAGTACGAATCGTTTGGCTATAACCTTTAATTGGGGCGTAGTGGGTTCGAATCCTACCGTCGTTAGCCCTGAGGACGGTTTTCCATGATTCCTCATTTTCATACCAGCAAATATTGAGGTCACGTCTGCTCTCTTCCCAGCCCTGCCCCTCTCCTCTACCTCCGTCTCCGCTATCCTCCTTACGTTTTTGCCAAGTTAAACAGCTAACCAAAACATGTATTTGACATAATCCTATAACAGAAAATATAACCCTTTCAGGTTATGGTTCTTAATATTGGACTGATGCTGACACCCCGTACAGCCATGATGCGGTGGTAATGGTGGTGTTGCTGGCTGTGCTGCATAGCAGTAGTACAGTGAAACCCCTCACTTTGGACAGTCCTATATCCTGGGCACCCTTTTTGATTGGACATATATTCACCGTTTAATTCTTTATACATTTATATGTTAAAAATCCTCTGTATATTGGACACCCTTCAAATCCGGACATTGGACAGCTATTAACTGACAGTTTGGACAGGTTCAAAACTATTTTGTGTTTGTAATGGTTTAGTGCAAGCAAGTTTATCATTGCCATTGGAAATGATGCCTGTTCAAAAGCATTTAGAAACAATGATGTTAAGACAAAGAATCTTCCTGTAATTTGCCTGATAAGTGTAACAATGCAATCGACTTGACATGGAGTGTGACGATCCTCGATGCAATTTGCTAATCCATGGTGCTTGGATGGGCGTATCTAAAGAAACAGTTGTGAAATGTGTTAACTGAATCTCTCCCTGAAGTCCTAAGCAGTGAATTGTGAGACGTTGGTGTTTTTAGTGACTTCGATAATGTGTTGGAAGACCACGCTGATATTCCTGTTGTTACAAATGTGATCGATCAGAAGAAGAAATAATTTCCGCCCGCAAGGAACCACCCATTCAACAAAAAGCTGTGCAGTGTATTAATGAGTAGGAACGTTATGTGTTTGTGTATAACCAACCAGAAATGATTGAAACTCTATTTGGATTACGTAGGAAAAGTGAATCAGAATGAGCACGTACAAAAGTCGATAATTAAACAGTCTTGTGACTGATTTTTTCGCTAAGCAGTAAAGGGTGAGTACAGAACAGTACAATATTCAAAATAAAACATAAGACAATACTCTAGTGAGTTTTAACAAGTTTTAGTAGGCATAAAATTCAGTGTACTGTATATAGATTCAAAGAAGCACTGTTTGTATTATGTAAATACAGTACACACTAACTCAGAATTGTTCCTTTCCTGGACTGTCAGTGTACTTTTTAAATACTGTACGTCCTCCCTCTAGATTGGACACCCCACTACATTGGCCACATTTTTAAGGAACCGTAGGTGTCCGATTTACAGGGGTTTCACTATAGTAGATGATTTGGACTTGTCTTGTTTAATTAAATATGTATTCTCCCTATAAACCTGGGTATACATTTTAAAATAATAATAATAATAATAATAATAATAATAATAATAATAATAATAATAATAATAAATTCCCCCATCAAGAATTCAAAATTTAGAAATGAGATTTCCCGTTCCGGAGGAACACACAGCATTTCGATTCACTCAACCTGCAATTGAAATGAGTACCTGGTCAATTTCTGCTTTGCCGAGGTGTTAAAGGCGTGCTTGGTTCGCCCGGAAGGATGTGGATTCGAATCCCCGTCAGGAAATCTTAAAATTTAAGAAACGAGATTTCCACTTTCGGAGTTGCATATGGCACTGAGGTTCACTCAGCCTACACCAAAAATGAGTACCAGGTTAATTCCTGGGGGCAAAGGCGGCCGGGAGTAGAGCTAACCCCATCAAGTGCCGAGGTTACAAATAGTGGAAGCCTTTACCTTCCACCACTCCAAGGGCCTTCATGGCTTGTACGGAGATGACTTTGCTTTGCTTACCTGGTCAATTTATGGGCGGCAAAATTGACCAGTATAGATACAGTATATTCACTCTGTCCCAAAATATTGATTTGTGACTTATTCTACTTCTGCTTCACCTCCAAGGACTTTTCGCTGTGGTCTTTGGTCGATGATAATGTTATATTGCATCAGTATCTCTGGAAGAGAAACGTCTAAGGACCGAGTGAATTGGCTATGCGGTTTGCGTCATATAGCTGTGAGCTTCCATTCAGGAGATAGTGGGTTCGAACCACACTGTCCGTAGCCCTTAAGATGGTTTTCCATGGTTTCCTACTTTTACACCACGTAAATGCCGGGGCTGTACCTTAATTAGGCCACAGGCGCTTTCTTCCCACTCCTAGCCCTGTCCTATCCCATCGTCGTCGTAAAACCTATCTCTGTCCGGGTGACGTAAAACCAATACAAAAATCTGAGGCAATATTGTCTTGATTGTTCGATAGTCCGTGCCCTTCAGAGGATCAAACTACTGTTCACCTCACCTGCGTGTTTTTGGTCAAACAAACAAGGGCTGCGCAGTATCCAATTATTACGATATCAAGGATATGTATTATGATGTTATCTGCATTGCAAATTTTTGTTATGTTTCCATAACTAGCTTTGCATATTCATTTTGTTTTCACCGAAGTGAATGGAAGTGAACATTGTTTTGTTTTGTTATTGACAGCTCTGACGAAAGAACTGAATTATGATCACCGAATACTAATGATCTAATTATTCAAATGTTTCATCATTGCATGCCCCTACAAACATCATTGCTTTACCTGGAACTTGTTTACCTGCTGATCTAAGGATCTGAGAACTTGTTCTAATATAACATAACACGTCACTCATTCTACCCCAGTGAAGACCAAGAGATCTGAAGCGCTGTAGGGTTGGGTTTGCCTGACAGTGGTAAGACGAGAAACTCAAATCTCAAGACAATACTTAAATATCAAGAGCATGTTTCTTCTGTAGTAGGATTCAAATTAAAGAAGGAACAGAATGACTAAATGTAAAAAACATTGAAACTACTAACATCTTACTTTCATACATTTTTTTCGTTACTTCATAACGATAACGATATTTTCGTAGTCAGCATGAAGATGTAGCTTACAACAGCTCTAAGTAGGTTAATGTTCTATATTGTTACGAATAAAATACACAGTCTGTTTTATTAAATGTATTTCAGGATGACCCGTTAAATTCACACACACACACACACACACACACACACACACACACACACACACACACACACACACACACACACACACACACACACACACAGTACTCCGCCCCGTACCCCACGATATCCTGACGGCAGACAACAGACGTCTTCAGTCCACCTACTGGCCGGCTCCATGGCTAAATGGTTAGCGTGCTGGTCTTTGGTTACAGGAGTCCCGGGTTCGATTCCCGGCAGGATGGGGAATTTTAACTATAACTGGTTAATTTCGCTGGCTCGATGGCTGAGTGTATGTGTCGCCTTCATCATCATTTCATCCTCCAGGTCACCTACGGGAGTCAAATCAACGGGAGAGCCGAAAATGTCCTCGGACATTCCCGTACTAAAAGCCGTACGCCATTTCAGTCCACCTACTCACTCGACACTCCGACGCAACAATCACTCCTTGTTCAGACTCGGCGAGACATTAGCGACAGCCATTACCTCTTTTACCCTCAGCCCAGCCACCTAACCCCAAAACACTGACTCCCACACTGAATCTAACACTGACTGACTGCCGCGGCTAGCCTCCTTTTTATAGTTCGGGTGATGTGTACCGGAATATTCGCGATGTGGTTAGAGACGGAACATTCTCGCTGCACCTCGCAGAATCTCACGGGGAAACCAGCCGACGAAAACAATTCACGGAAAGGCTGGCCCTGCCCGGTCGTCTGACTCACTAGCCCCTTCCATGAAGTACCAAAAGGGGCTACCACAGTGCTGACACGTAACAATATTGTATTAATATTTCTGTTTGACAAGATTACAATAACTCTAGGTAAGTGAGGGATTTACATTGTAGTAATGTAAGTACGAGTATTAAAATTAATTTGGTCTCGTTACGATTGTCAACGAAGGGCTATCTTGTTAAACTGGTAAGAGCGTGTTCGGCTCACCCGGAAGAATGTGGGTTCGATTTTTCTGTTGCCGTCTCCTCACAGAAGGTTTGCGACCATCATGTAGCACTTTTCCCTATATATATATATATTTTTTATTTTATTTTTTCACTTTTCGAAGTTGCCATCGTTGATGTCAAACTGCAGTCGGAGGTTCGATGCCAAAGATAGTCTTTTCCACCCTCGTCCACATTTCCCTTCTATCTTCCCTTGGACTAGTTGTATTAGACTGTAACCTATTTGTCATTTCGGAATATGTGACCGAAATAGGCTACTTTCCTGCGTTTCATGAGGGTAAGACCCACGTGACTTCCCGGCACGACGGAGTATTTAATCGATGGTGATGTGGTCTATCCATGGGATCTTAAACATTCTATAATACATCCATATTTCAAAGATTTGCAGTCGATTAATTGACGAAAAGTTTGTCATTCTAGACTAGGAATTTGTCTAAAATTCTGTTAGGTTGTGATGGTTACGGTGTTATTCTGCTATCTGTATGTATGGCTGCTTGTTTTTGATGAGTAGAGTGCTGTTGATGTGATTCTAATTACTCTTAACGCTTTTGTTTGTATGTTTGTATGTATGCATATATGTATGTATATCATGTGGAAACGGCTAACGGAAAGAATGTTCATTTTATCGCCAATCCTCGAAGTGGGCATTGGTCGACTCCGCCAGTTTTGTACTAAATGTGTACTAAATGATTTCTTCCTAGTGGGTAATGGACTGTGCGGTTGAAATATTCATCATATGAACCCCATCTGTTGCGCTAGAGGTCAAAAAATAATGTGTGACCGTAACTTCATCACTTGTTGGTTACAAAATGTTTGGTCGTAAAATTTCTACTTAGGATGTAACGGCTAGTATTGTGACTTGGTTGCTAACTCAGCCCTTAGTAACGAAGTGTTATTGGAAATTCGTGGAGGAATGAAACACTCGGAGCTGCCATTGTGATTATTATTGAGAAAATTCGTCGTTGTGGATATTTATAAATTTATTCAATTAACCACAAACGTGATAAAGCTGACTGGCCCAGCAAATGGGACATAAATGGTGATGGTCGAAGCAGGCTCAGTGAGGCGGATGGCCAAATGATGTGTACAGTGTAAAGTACAATAAAACTTTTTATTAATGGCCATCATTTGTGGTGCGATGCCATTAACAGTAAAGGCCTAGGCTGCACGGTCATTGTGTACACTCGGCCGCACGATTACATATGCTTGTGACTTTGTATATGTCCTAGCAACCTCATAGCCTACTGTCCAAAATTCGATCGCGTAACCCAAATTTCTATGTTTCCTAGAACCATTTCTGTTGAGATAGTGTTTACAGTGCACTATGCCTGCTGGTGTAGGCTAGAACAAATTACTTATTTCCATCGTTCCGTCTCTGTGTGACCTTCGACTTCAGCTATAATATGATAGTGACTGATGTATGACTGAACCGGCCAGTTTCTAATGCAGCCATTGAGCGAGTTGGTGTGGTAACTGTAAGATTGCACTAGGGAGAAGATGGGTTCGAACCGGCCTTGAGGATGGTTTTACGTAGTTTTTATCGCGCTATAAAAACTATTTACGCACCTTAATTAGTTTCATTCACAGTCCCAGATTTGTGTATCCCATCTTCGTCGAAAACTTATCTGAGCTAATGCGACGTTAAACCGCTCGTAACAAAAAAAAAAAGAAAAAAAGAAAAAGAAGCACGCGAGTTGGCCTTGTGGTTAGGTTCGCGTAGCTGTGAGCTTGCATTCGGGAGATGGTGGGTTCGAATCCTATCGTCGGCAGCCCTGAAAATGGCTTACCGTGGTTTCCCATTTTAACACAAGGCAAATTCTGGGCTGTGCCGTAATTAAGACCATGGTCGCTACTTCGCCAATCCTAGCGCTTTCCCATCCCTGCGTTATCGAAAACCTCCGATATGTTAGTGAGACGTTAAACCACTAACGATATACATTAAATAATACAGCCAGTCTGTGTTAAAGATAGTATCAAAGTAGACTTATAGGGTCGATTTGTGTGGGCTCAGTAAACTGGTATGTAATAATAATAATAATAATAATAATAATAATAATAATAATAATAATAATAATAATAATAATAATAATAATAATAATAATAGTAATAATAATAATTATTATAATAATAATAATAATAATAATGTTATTTGTTTTACGTCCCACTAACTACTTTTTAAGGTCTTCGGAGACGCCGAGGTGCCGGAATTTAGTCCCGCAGGAGTTCTTTTACGTGCCAGTAAATCTACCGACACGGGGCTGTCGTATTTGAGCACCTTCAAATACCACCGGTCTGAGCCAGGATCGAACCTGCCAAGTTGGGGTTAGAAGGCCAGCGCCTTAACCGTCTGAGCCACTCAGCCCGGCAGAACTGGTATGTAATAGCACATTTTGGCCAATTAAGAAGGCAACAGGAAACTAGTTCATTTTCCTTGTAGCCCCATCACTAACGCCTCTTAGTGGATCTTAGGGTAACCAATCGGCCTTGCGGTTTAATCACTGACTGTTTTGTTGAACTAATTTAATCGAGGATTACCCAGTTAACACACACACACACACACACACACACACACACACACCTATACTTGACCACGAATGTCAACATTTCACAGATTAGTGTCAATTTACACAAAGTCTCTTGTCCTCACAGCGGGTCTCCGACTAGGAGTCTTTACGTGGAACTGGCGATCCTTTCGTAATCTTGATTGACAGGTTTCAACTTTTACTTCGCTTCGCACGCACTAGTCATTTCACACAGCAGTCCCGTATAGCCAGGTTTGAATGCACGTCCGCTGGCTATTGCAACGTAAGACGACGGCTACACTTGGCTCGACTCCAGGCAAGACCGACAACTCGCACAATCAATTCACGTGACCGCTACACACCGAACTGTTCAACGAATATCACTACACGAGACAACAACAAAACAAAACACAACGCAACACCATCTCCTTCCCATGTTCGTGGCGAGCCTGCATTTATACAGGGTGTATTAGAACTACACGAAATCCTTTTATCAGGGATACATGGGAGGTGTTGATCATATGAATGGCAATATTTTCACTTAACCCCATTGCAATCAGAGGAAAGAAGCGGTATATCCCTATAATCTTCTGGATGTTTGACGTAACACAGAACAATGCCTTTCAACTGGCAAAATCAATGAGATACTAATCAGGCATGTTGAAGTTCCGCAGAGAAGTTGCAAGGTCACTTCTAATGAAATATGGCTCACTAAGGTCGCTGCCAGGACCAAATCGCCTCCTAGCTACTCTTCGGATAATACCTACGTCAGTACGAAAGAAAATAGCAGAACATCTCATTGTCATGCAGCAACCACAACGGGGGTATGCTGTTTGTCAAAATAAGACACCAAAGGCCAGTATAAAGAGCGGCATTGCGCTCCATAAGTGTTTTTTGGAATTTCATAGGGCTTAAGAGGATTCAGACTGAATGTTTTAACTTTCTGGATACAGAATAAAACAATATTGTAAAGATACATTTTCGGAGGAAGAGAACATCTAACGCAGCTTATGACAACGGTGGGATAGGAAAGGGCTAGGAGTGGGAAGGAGGCGGCCATGGCCTCAATCAAGGTACAGCCCCAGGATTTGCCTGGTGGTAAAATGGGAAACCACGGAAAACCATCTCAAGGGCTGCTGACAGTGGGGTCGGAACCCACTATCTCCCGGACACAAGCTCACAGCTACGCGCCCCTAACCACATGGCCAACTCGCCCGGTTTCTTTAGATTTAACACTTTTGCTCAAATATTCATTTTCCGTCCTGACTATCAGTTACATTTCCTCTGTTATAGCGTGATCATAATCACACTCTTCTTGGATTATGGACGTATTTTCTAAAAGACGACCGACAGTTCTTTTGCTTGCTCTATTTTCATTGGGTATACTGCACCCTTTGCACTACTCGGGTTATGGGTACAATACCTCATTTAGGTGAAAGTTTTCTTAGGAAATAAATTCAGCGGATCTGCTGTTAGGTCCCTCTTACAGGCTTTCACAGCAAAATTTTCTAAATATGTCAGCGAAGTTCAAGGTTTACTCTCCGCTTCACTTCAGGACCACTGCACCCATCTTGGTCTAATTAAAATGTATTTCGGGAAAGTGTGGCATTTTGTGTGTCCACTTACGGGATTTCGCTTTGTTTTAATGAAACTGTTAGTGCATAAAGCCACATCGAAGATTACTGCTATATAAATGAATAAGCTAACGATTTTCCTACACATTTCACAACACGCATCCTTTATGCTGAGAGTACTCCACCTAGCATTAACGAAGACTTGTTTTTTCCTACAGTATTATGACATACAAAAGCAGCTGGTAAACTACACTGAAACTTGGAGCGATTGCAGACTGACTTCAATCACGAAGCACGACTCTCAGTGTTACAGCATGAGGTTTTATTTATTTATCGTATGATGAATGTATGTGCATACACTGACTGACAGGGCAAATGCAACACCAAGAAGGAGTGGTCAGAACTTTATGCCAGTTGCAGGGTAGACTGACGTCACTGAGGTATGCTCATGATGTGAAATGCGCCGCTGTGCTGCGCACGTAGCGAACGATAAATGGGACACGGCGTTGGCGAATGGCCCACTTCGTACCGTGATTTCTCAGCCGACAGTCATTGTAGAACGTGTTGTCTTGTGCCACAGGACACGTGTATAGCTAAGAATGCCAGGCCGCCGTCAACGGAGGCATTTCCAGCAGACAGACGACTTTACGAGGGGTATGGTGATCGGGCTGAGAAGGGCAGGTTGGTCGCTTCGTCAAATCGCAGCCGATACCAATAGGGATGTGTCCACGGTGCAGCGCCTGTGGCGAAGATGGTTGGCGCAGGGACATGTGGCACGTGCGAGGGGTCCAGGCGCAGCCCGAGTGACGTCAGCACGCGAGGTTCGCGCATCTGCCGCCAAGCAGTGGCAGCCCCGCACGCCACGTCAACCGCCATTCTTCAGCATGTGCAAGACACCCTTACTGTTCCAATATCGACCAGAACAATTTCCCGTCGATTGGTTGAAGGAGGCCTGCACTCCCGGCGTCCGCTCAGAAGACTACCATTGACTCCACAGCATAGACGTGCACGCCTGGCATGGTGCCGGGCTAGAGCGACTTGGATGAGGGAACGGCGGAACGCCGTGTTCTCCGATGAGTCACGCTTCTGTTCTGTCAGTGATAGTCACCGCAGACGAGTGTGGCGTCGGCGTGGAGAAAGGTCAAATCCGGCAGTAACTGTGGAGCGCCCTACCGCTAGACAACGCGGCATCATGGTTTGGGGCGCTATTGCGTATGATTCCACGTCACCTCTAGTGCGTATTCAAGGCACGTTAAATGCCCACCGCTACGTGCAGCATGTGCTGCGGCCGGTGGCACTCCCGTACCTTCAGGGGCTGCCCAATGCTCTGTTTCAGCAGGATAATGCCCGCCCACACACTGCTCGCATCTCCCAACAGGCTCTACGAGGTGTACAGATGCTTCCGTGGCCAGCGTACTCTCCGGATCTCTCACCAATCGAACACGTGTGGGATCTCATTGGACGCCGTTTGCAAACTCTGCCCCAGCCTCGTACGGACGATCAACTGTGGCAAATGGTTGACATAGAATGGAGAACCATCCCTCAGGACACCATCCGCACTCTTATTGACTCTGTACCTCGACGTGTTTCTGCGTGCATCGCCGCTCGCGGTGGTCCTACATCCTACTGAGTCGATGCCGTGCGCATTGTGTAACCTGCATATCGGTTTGAAATAAACATCAATTATTCGTCCGTGCCGTCTCTGTTTTTTCCCCAACTTTCATTCCTTTCGAACCACTCCTTCTTGGTGTTGCATTTGCTCTGTCAGTCAGTGTATATATAGCTTCAGGACAAATGTGCGTAGTCACAAGTCCGTACAATACTACAACTCTAGGTATAGCATTTTGACCCAATCAACTGCTTCATCCGATGTGCAGTGAATGTCCATTACCGTTCCTTTGAAAGCTCGGATTGGGCAGTCAGCAACAATGTGGTGGATTGGCTGAGAAGAGACACCACAATCACAATCTGCAGAGCTAGTTCAACCCCATTTGCACAACAGATAACCACATCTGCATTGTCCAGTTCTTATCCGATTGATGATTCTCCACTGTCGTCTTAGAAGATCAAATCCTTGTACGCGTTTAGAAGGATTCTCAACTAGATGTTTGTTCACTACTGAAGACTGGTCCCACTGGGCTTTCCATAAACTGTTAACATGACGAGAGGTTCTTTCAAGATCCATTGCTGTACGCCATGGTGGTTTCCTTGATTTCAGTCGTTGATGTTCAGTGTGTGTAATATCTTGATGGATGGGTAGTTGGGGGGTTCTGCTGAATGTTTTTCCAAACCTTTAGAAGAGCTTCTGATCGTCTTAGGGCTGGAGGTGGAATATTGCTGAGAACAGGAAGCCATAGCGTGTTCGTGCTCCGAACGGAACTCGTGATTATGCGCATTGCCTGATTGAGTTGTACATCGATCTTCTTAGTGTGAACACTATTTATCCAAGAGGGGCAGCAGTATTCAGCAACAGAATATGATAAGGCTAATGCTGTTGACCTTAGAACATCAGTACTGGCTCCCCATAATGTACCAGCAAGTTTATGAAGAACATTATTTCTAGTTTTAACTTTAGCAGCTACATTTGGGAGATGTTGCTTGAAAGTCAAAGTTCTATCAGTGGCCATTCGTGCATGAAGGGCCCCCACCCCCACCCCCACCGGCTTTTAAAGAACACTGAATTTTATTTCACTCTGTAATTGATTACATAAAGAGGTGGGCAAATGTAGCGAAGTCAAACTTATAGTGGTGTGCTGTTCAGTTATACAATGTTATCTTTATTATTTTCGCTATAAATATTTTGCTTTTCTATTTTCAAGAAAATGGCAACGGCTTTCAGACCGTGGTCGCTGTCCAGCACGCTCGATGTTTTCTCTTTAGTCGTGTAGCGTTCGGACTGTGGCAGCAGAGCCCTGATCAGGTCCCACACTTTGCAAGTTTGCGGGGTGCGGGAGGAGACTGGAAGGATGATATTGGCTTGTCAGGGGAAGGAATAGCGCAGTCGGGTGTAAGCGCTGAACGGCGGAGCCCTCAGCACATCGCCAACACTTTGCAATGTACCGAGCCTTTCCGCCCACGTCTTATATTAACTGTTGTTAGAGATTAATTCCAAAACATTTTACAAAACAATGAATTCCATTATAGTGACTATTTAAACAATTCAGTTCTATAAAGTAGCTAAAATAAAGATTCAAAATGTGACCATAACGTGACGGCGCTGTTTGTAGTGTGATCAAATTGTTAAATTTCTTTTCATGCTTTGAAATTTGAGCAAGGAGAGAGAAATTCGGAAGTGCGCTGTTTATTTGTTCTCATGAATGTTATCATCACTTGTGATTGTGATCATTGAAACAGTGCAGTTTCATAATAGTCAGGATTGCATTAGCTGTTAGCCTATTAATGTGTGTGTATAAATGCCATTGTAGTGTAGTTAATTCATTAATTAATGTTGTAATGCAAGCAGATTTCTATTCAGCTACTGCTATCGATTATTATTATTATTATTATTATTATTATTATTATTATTATTATTATTATTCGTCTAAAAGTATCGTGGTGCTGGTCAATGAAAACTGGACCGATTGGGGAGGGGAAAGAGATGGCGGCACAGCCCTGCCAGATTAAAATGTTACGAACCGCTACTGAGTTCTATTAAGTGTTATTTCCAAGTATTTTGGTGTACTACAGAACGGCAACACTTGATCTCGGAATTTTATTGTTGGTTTGTAATTAGACTTTTTTTGCGTGAGTGGAATGTAGATTTAACTGTTTTTTTTTTAAGGATTTGGGTGAAGGCACCATTTCTTGAAGCATACATCCGAGGCGTCCAGATCAGTGGCTAAAGTAGTTTCAGCGTCATAATAGTTAGCGCACTGAGTCACCAAAACAAATGTCATCAGCATAAATGAATTTCCTTGATGATGTGTCTGGGAAGTCGTATATGTACAGACTGAAAAGAAGGGGGGCGAGGACTGATCCTTGAGGCAAACCATCGTTTAATTTAAACACTCTACTTCTGTCATTATCAGCGTAGATCTGGAAGTACCTATTACTAAGCATATTGCTAAGTAAGGCTGTAAGTTTACGACATGGGATAATAACAAAATTTAGGAGTCCTTCTCGCCAGACAGTATCATAGGCAGCTGATAGATCCAAAAAGGCAGCCAGGCTTACTGATTTCCTCTCATACATGGTGAGAGACAGTACTTGATCATTACAACTTCTTCCGGGTCTAAATCCTGCTTGCTCAGTAGACTGCGGTGCTGCTCTTTTCTTGATGTTCAACTTTAATCTGATATCCTTTTTAGTTCGATCGTCTTTTGTGCTTTTGGAAACTGATACTAGATGATTAGCAAAATCATTCGGATTGATGGCTGTTTTTGATCTCTTAGTTGCAGGCTTTGAAAATCCAGTTTCCTAATTATAGACCAGGCCTTCCTGCTAGAATGGGTGTAATCTAGAGATTTCACTGTTTTATACCAGATCCTTCTTCGACTCTCATCCAAAAACATCCATCCATAATTTTGATGATAGACGCTACCATTTTAAAGTTTGGAATTTTCCCCCTACTCTGTAACTGTAGTTAGTCTGCTGTGTGTGTTTCTTGTGGCACGATGACATCAACTGCATATTCCAGTGCAATCCTGGAAAGATACATTTCGCTCGACTAATTCTTTCGATATTCAATTGACAAATGCGCAGCGATGGTCCACTTCTACGAACTTGAAGGTCCTGAAAAGGACCACACATCTCCTTGTTCGCTCTTTGACCGAGAGGTCGTTTCCGACAGTTCGGTCTCATCTTATCACTGTTGCTTCCTTAGCACCACCCGGGGGACACGTGTAGGGCGATGTTGTTGTTAAACCTATGGACGTGAAGCAACGTAGACCCCCACAGCATGAGGTGTCAGCCGGATTGTTGGCTGTCACCAGATCTTGCGAGTATGTCATCGAAGGCGGGACAACCTGTCCTATACTGGCTTTGTGTCTGTACACATAAAAAGGCAAACTTTACATTTTGAATGTAGCAAGTCAAAGTACTTTTATTCAATGATATACCATTATAAAATCTCTTGCCGACCGCAGTGGCGTACTTGGTTGTTCGTTGACTTCTATAAGCTGGCAATTTGTGGGCGTGGAGTAGCGACCACTGAATATCCGCTGAGTTAAACATTTCTTCAACTTAGGCCTAACTGTGCATTGATTTTATTTAATTTCTCCCCTCTGATCTTATTGTATCAACCATTTTTGCAATAATAGTAATGTACCGAGCGAATGCCCGGCTCCATGGCTAAATGGTTAGCGTGCTGGCCTTTGGTCACAGGGGTCCCGGGTTCGATTCCCGGCAGGGTCGGGAATTTTAACCATAATTGGTTAATTTTGCTGGCACGGGGGCTGGTTGTATGCGACGTCTTCATCATCATTTCATCCTCATCACGACGCGGAGGTCGCCTACGAGCGTCAAAAGACCTGCATTTGGTGAGCCGAACTTGTCCTCGGACACTCCCGGCACTAAAAGCCATACGCCATTTCATTTTACCGAGCGAATTGGCCGTGCTGTTAAGGGCGAGTAGTATAATTGGACAGTTCGGCCGCCACCGCCACCTCCGGCTCCCAGTGGCCACCTCCACCTCAGCCAGTGGCCTCTTCCAGTACTGCCAACTTAACCTAACTAGCGCGACAGTACTGCCAACTTAACCTAACTAGCGCGAAATTTGAATTTGTAAACAAAGCCACGTGCTTTTTGACAGCTGTCATCGACAACAACGCATCGCTAACCTCAGTACTGCCATCTTGACGGGCCTAAACCTCAGTAGTGCCAACTTAACCTAACTAGCTCGAGATAAACAAAGCCACGTGCTTTTTGACAACCACGTGCTTTTTGACAGATTTGTAAACAAAGCCACGTGCTTTTTGACAGACAACAACGCATCGCAAACCTCAGTACTGCCATCATGACGGGCCTAAACCTCAGTAGTGCCAACTTAACCTAACTAGCATGAGGTAAACAAAGCCACGTGTTTTTTGACAGCCACGTGCTTTTTGACAGATTTGTAAACAAAGCCACGTGCTTTTTGACAGACAACAACGCATCGCTAACCTCAGTACTGCCATCTTGACGGGAATAAACCTCGGTGGTACCAACTTAACCTAACTAGCGAGAGGTAAACAAAGCCACGTGCTTTTTGACAGCCACATGCTTTTTGACAGCTGCCATCCGCCATCTTTGAGCACCGTGCTGCCCTCTTTCGTCACCTGTCATCGGCAGTGCTGCCATCTTGACGGGTCTAAACCTTAGTGCTACCAACTTAACCTAACTAGCGCGAGGTAAACAAAGCCACGTGTTTTTTGACAGCCGTCATCCGCCATCTTTAATCCATAGAGCACAGTGCTGCCCTCTTTAGCTACTTACCTTTGAAATGTGGTGGCGGATAATTTGAAAAATGCTTTTTGACAGCAGCCATATTGCATCGCAAACCTCAGTGCTGCCCTCTTTAGCTAGATACCTGTGGTAGCAGACAATTCCACGTGACAGCAGCCATCTTTAATCAAGAGAGCACCGTGCTGCCCTCTATGTGGTGGCGGAAAAATGAAAAATTCCACGTGCTCTTGTTTGGAAACAAACTCACGTGCTTTTTTGACAGCTACCATCCACCATCTTTAATCAACAGAGCACAGTGCTGTACTCTTTAGCTAGATACCTTTGAAATGTGGTGGCGGCAATTTGAAAAATTCTATGTGCTCTTGTTGGGAAACAAAGCTACGTGCTTTTTTTGACAGCTGTCATCCGCCATCTTTAATCAATAGAGCACTGTGCTGCTATCATGCGGGCAATTTCGTTAGCTGTCATCCGCCATCTTTAATCCAGAGAGAACAGTGCTGCCCTCTATGTGGTGGCGGCAAATTGAAAAATTCCACGTGCTCTTGTTTGAAAACATACTCACGTGCTTTTTTGACAGCTGTCATCCGCCATCTTTAATCCAGAGAGAACAGTGCTGCCCTCTATGTGGTGGCGGCAAATTGAAAAATTCCACGTGCTCTTGTTTGAAAACATACTCACGTGCTTTTTTGACAGCTGTCATCCGCCATCTTTAATCCAGAGAGAACAGTGCAGCCCTCTATGTGGTGGCGGTAAATTCCACGTGCTCTTGTTTGAAAACATACTCACGTGCTTTTTTGACAGCTGTCATCCGCCATCTTTAATCCAGAGAGAACAGTGCAGCCCTCTATGTGGTGGCGGTAAATTCCACGTGCTCTTGTTTGAAAACATACTCACGTGCTTTTTTGACAGCTGTCATCCGCCATCTTTAATCCAGAGAGAACAGTGCTGCCCTCTATGTGGTGGCGGTAAATTCCACGTAGAAACAAAGCCATGTGCTTTTTTGACAGCTGCCATCCACCATCTTTAATCCAGAGAGAACAGTGCTGCCCTCTATGTGGTGACGGCAAATTCCACGTAGAAACAAAGCTATGTGCTTTTTTTTGACAGCTGTCATCCGCCATCTTTAATCACCGTGCTGCCCGGTGACGGCAAATTCTACGTGGAAACAAAGCCATGTGCTTTTTTGACAGCTGTCATCCACCATCTTTAATCACCGTGCTACACTCTATGTGGTGGCGACAAATTCTAAATGCTTTACAAACCCATGTGCTTTTCTGACAGAGCTGTCATCCACCATCTTTAATCACCGTGCTACCCCGGTGACGGCAAATTCCACGTGCTCTTGTTTGGAAACAAAGCTTTTAATCCAGAGAGAACAGTGCTACCCCGGTGGTGGCAAATTCTACGTGCTTTACAAAGCTATGTGCTTTTTTGACAAAAAAAAAAATTCTGCTCTCGAGATACTTACCGAACTATACTTACGAAACTGCTCATCACCTTCTTTCTTCTTCTATGAGCGATAAACAAAAACTCTATCCTGCAAATAAGGAGCGGGAGGAAGGTGATACCTAACCTAAAATAAAAGAATATGCCAATTCTACATTATTTATTTACATCTTGTATGTACAAGTTTTATCTCGAATCATTTTACCCTAGCGTACTTCTCGATGCAATTCTTGAATGTACAAGTTTAGACTTGCCGTACCAGCGTTCCTCTCCCGAATTGTGATGTAAGACAGCGTAACGTAAGTACGCACACCTCTAGCATAATGTTTATGTAAAGTAGTACTTATCAATACTACTATGCCCCCAGGCTAGCGTGTTGGTAGAATTTGGAATGACAAACCGTTTACAATCATCGCTATTAAGGGCTACCTTACTAATTAAATGAGTGTACAACTGGTGCTTCTTGCTTCTAATGACAGACATTTGCTTATGCAAAACAGGTGGATTACTTTTAATGCAATTGTTATAGTTTTCAAAACTTAGCTGATTCTGAACGACATTCTTTTTAACCCCCTTCAATCTCTTTATTTGTAATTCATTTAAGAGTTTTATGCAATATGACTTGGATTTAGTACTTGCGTCAGGAAGGGCATCCGGCTGTAAAACAATAGTTCGTGATTTAAAATCTAAGAAGTGGATCTAGCTGTAAATCCCCGATTCCCCCGTGTTAGACGTTGTAAAACAGATTCTTAATCCGAGTTGTCAGGAAGGGCAACCGGTTAAAAAACTATAGTGTATGAGGTTAGATACTGCTAGTTTTACGTTAGGAAGGACAACTCAACAAATTCATGCGATTTAAACACATTTTATTCCCAAGAGAATCGAACCCGAGACTACCGGGTGAGAGGCATGCATACTGTAGGCTATGGGTTTGTTCTACAGTCCTTGAAGTATCGGCACAGTCATTCTGAG
Organism: Anabrus simplex; assembly: GCF_040414725.1. Lineage (NCBI taxonomy): Eukaryota > Metazoa > Arthropoda > Insecta > Orthoptera > Tettigoniidae > Anabrus > Anabrus simplex. The sequence continues at coordinate 1,049,613,532 of NC_090265.1, read as the reverse complement.
CGAGCAGCGGAATGCGTGTGTTAGCTGAAATTGTACACGTATCTTCCGGCTCAACCTTGAGCGAGGACACTGATAAGCGACTTGTAACTCGCGAACGTCTTCTTAGCTGAGTGTAAGCTCTTAAAACACAGTACTAATTAAGGTTGTAAAATATTCTGAAATAGTCCTCCTCTGTAGTGCAGTAGTTAGCTGCTACCCTCGGAGGTCCGAGTTCGATTCCCGGCTCTGCTACGGAATGTGTAGCATTTAGCCTATGTAAGTTCCTAACGTAAACTATCATGATTGTACGGAGAGGTTAAAACACACACAGTGCCTACTCCTATCGAAAGAACCTGCACGGTACCGGCATGTAGGCTTCTCCTGGTGAAGGAGCTTGCACATGGTTTAACGCCTCCTATCAACAGCCCTTACTTAATGCTGGCTTTTTTGCACACCCCGCCTCACACCATAGTTTTACGACCGGCTGCCCTTCCTGACTAGGATTTTAAATCGCAGTATACGTGATAAATTTGTTGTAGCGGGTTTTATAACTAGATATCCCGGTACCGATACATAGCCTACTCGACTGAAGAAGCCTGCACAAGGCTTATTGCCTCCATCCGACAAATGAATCAGCATCAACACTCTTGTACTCAAAAAAATCATTTTCGAAGGAGTCTGCACAAGGTTTAACGTCCCCATCAACAGCCCTTACTTATTGCTAGCTTTTTTTGCACACCCCGCCTCACACCATAGTTTTATACGACCGGCTGCCCTTCCCGACTAGGATTTTAAATCGATATCCCGACATAGCCTACTCCTACCGAAGAAGGCAGCTTAACGCCTCCATCCAACAAATGAATCACACTCAAACACTCTTCAATCATTCTCGCTACTTCGGAAGATAGCGGGTTCGAACTGGAAGCCGTAAATGCTAGGCGAGGGGCCTGCGCGATCGTCATTACATGATCTAGCTTTAGCTCAATACCTAGAGGTAAGGAATACCGCGTATGTACCCTCGAGAAGTCGAGGATCACACGCTAACTTTCCAAGGATCGAACTCTTAAATTCTGACACCTCGGTATCAACAGGAGGTTTGAATACGTCAGCCTGCAGGTAGGAGCTCTTGTTTGCATTCGTTCCGACTGTACCGCAGTTGTCAGCTCAGCGATTATCATATCCGCTTGGTAACAAGCAGAATATTTAGCCGCAGCAGTCTGCGCGAAGTGCTCACAGTTCTCTGTATGCGTTTATTACGTACACACACACATCTCCCGTCTGCAGTGAATATTATTCTTCAGCCTTAATCTTAAGGTAAGGTAGAACTGTTAATTACTTTTTTTTTTATTTGCAAAGCAACTTCTACGCTAGACATCTACATTCATATATGTGTTTGTTCTTTTTTTTTAGGTACCGTTCGAAAGTACGCAACAATTTTATTCATCCGAGTAACAGTCTGCAGCACGTGCATTTTTTAAAAAGGTATGTTTTCGAACTTTGAGTTGTAAAGATAATTAGGTTAGATGATGCACCCTACACTACATTCATATATGTTTCTTCTTTTTTTTTTTTAGGTACGACCAGAATATTATCATTCGAGTTACAGGCTTGAACGCACGCATTTTATACATCCGAGTAACAGTTTGCAGCGCGAAGATTTTAAGGTATGTCTGACCTCTATTCGTTGAAACTTGGTTTCTTCTAAAACATCGTAACTTTAGTCTATTGATAAATAGTTGTTCTCTTTAATCCTCACGCGAGGTGCGTGCATAGCTATGTCTGCCCTCAACAGGCTTAAACTTGGTTTCTTCTGTAACTTTAAGCTATTCATAAATAATTGTTCTCTTTAATCTACATACTATAGACGTGGTATAATTTCAAACACGCACACATAGCTATGTCTGCCCTCAACAGGTTGAAAGTTGGTTTCTTCCGTAACTTTAGTCTATTGATAAATAGTTGTTCTCTTTAATCTACATACTATAGACGAGGTGCGTACATAGCTATGTCCGTCCTCAACAGGCTTAAACTTGGTTTCTTCCGAACATCGTAACTTTAGTCTATTGATAAATAGTTGTTCTCTTTAATCAACATACTATAGACGTGGTATAATTTCAAACACGCACACGTAGCTATGTCTGTCCTCAACAGGTTGAAACTTGGTTTCTTCCGAACATCGTAACTTTAGTCTATTGATAAATAGTTGTTCTCTTTAATCTACATACTATAGACGAGGTGCGTACATAGCTATGTCTGTCCTCAACAGGCTTAAACTTGGTTTCTTCCGAACATCGTAACTTTAGTCTATTGATAAATAGTTGTTCTCTTTAATCTACATACTATAGACGAGGTGCGTACATAGCTATGTCTGTCCTCAACAGGCTTAAACTTGGTTTCTTCCGAACATCGTAACTTTAGTCTATTGATAAATAGTTGTTCTCTTTAATCTACATACTATAGACGTGGTATAATTTCAAACACGTACACATAGCTATGTCCGTCCTCAACAGGCTTAAACTTGGTTTCTTCCGAACATCGTAACTTTAGTCTATTGATAAATAGTTGTTCTCTTTAATCTACATACTATAGACGTGGTATAATTTCAAACACGCACACATAGCTATGTCCGTCCTCAACAGGCTTAAACTTGGTTTCTTCCGTAACTTTAAGCTATTCATAAATAATTGTTCTCTTCAACCTACATACTATAGACGAGGTGCGTACATAGCTATGTCCGTCCTCAACAGGCTTAAACTTGGTTTCTTCCGAACATCGTAACTTTGGTCTATTGATAAATAGTTGTTCTCTTTAATCAACATACTATAGACGTGGTATAATTTCAAACACGCACACGTAGCTATGTCTGTCCTCAACAGGTTGAAACTTGGTTTCTTCCGAACATCGTAACTTTAGTCTATTGATAAATAGTTGTTCTCTTTAATCTACATACTATAGACGTGGTATAATTTCAAACACGCACACGTAGCTATGTCTGTCCTCAACAGGTTGAAACTTGGTTTCTTCCGAACATCGTAACTTTCGTCGTTCTCTTCAATCCTCATGCTATAGGCCTAACTCACAGCCATGTCCAACCTCTATAGGTTGAACATCACAACTTTAGGCTAATCTCTATTGGTTGTTCTCTTTTCAGAACTTGTTGCATACGCTGTTCACCTAAACACTTTATTCGAAGAAAGAGAAGACACTATGTTCCCATGCGAGCTGTGTAAGGCAATGTTCACAAGACGTGACAGCCTTGCACGCCATGTAAAAACAAAACATCATCAGCTATCTGCTTGCGACTATAACCCTACTATGTTCCCCTGCGAGCGGTGTAAGGCAACGTTCGCAAGACAGGATAACCTCGCACGTCATATAAAAGCAAAACACCCTAGCATAACATCTGCTTTATGTGATGTTTGCGGGCTGTACTTCGCTAATGTAGAGCAATACCAGGCTCACTTAGCTGAGGTACATCAAATATCTACTTGCCCTCAGGTAGTAGTAGGGAAAAAGCGTGCAGCTACTGATGTAGCCGTAGAAAGTACTAGTAGTAAAAAACCTAGAAAAAATCATGAACTTCAAACTATTCACTGCGAGCACTGTAACACTGATGTACCATCTTCGCATTTTCAGGGACACTTACGGAGTAATGTGCATAAAAATAATGCGTGTAGAAGTGGTAGTAACGCAAACATCGAGGAAATTAATACAGCATTTAAAAGTAGGATTGCTAGTTACCGAATTCGCACCAGTCAAAAGTTTCAGAGCACTTCAAACTTTTTAAATTGCGTTCAACCGGATGTACAACAGCTTCTTGCTAAATCTTTGTCCAATCATAGTTTATTTAAAGTTAATTTTGAACTTTTCGCCTTGTACATTAAAAGCACGGATGAATCCGAAATAACGGACATTAAATCATTTAATACGAAGAATTTTGTCATAAGTCAGTCGACTAATTTTGGCGATGTACTTAGGGATGTCTCTAACATTATTTCAACTAAGAGCGAGGAATTTCAGGAAAAGGAATCAGGGTGGGCTTTAGTTGAAATAATGTATCTAGAAGTTAACATCAATAAGTACAATCCTATGCGTGGATCTTCGCACATCGAGCTGCCGACATGGATTCAGCGAAAAGAAGCTGTTGTAAACATCCAAAACAATGACGAAGCATGTTTTGCATGGGCGGTGATGTCGGCTTTAAATCCTGCTAAATCGAATGTAGCGTATAGAACATCATCCTATCTACACTATTCAACGCAGCTAAATTTCGATAGTATAGAATTTCTTGTGCAGATAAAGGATATTAAGCGCTTTGAGGAACTAAATAACATTAGTATCAATGTGTATGGTGTAGAGAAAAAGTCTGTAGTAGGTCCTCTGTATTATACATGTCATAAGAAGAGTACTCACGTTAATTTACTCTATATTGAAAACAGTGAGAATAGCCACTTTTGCTGGATTAAAAATCTGAGTAGACTTGTTGGCAGTCAGTTGTCAAAACATGATGGTAAAAAGTGGCTATGTGATGGATGCTTGCAGTATTTCAGAAATGAAGATCAGTTAACAAAGCATTCCAAGAATGACTGCAATCATGTACGTACAGAGATACCTACTACAGGCAATAATGTTTTAAAATTTACAAATTTTCACAAGCAGATGTGGGTACCGTTCGTGATTTATGCAGACTTTGAAGCCATCCTCACGCCATGCAACACATGCTCACCTAATCCTGACAACTCTTTCACTAATACTACGCACATGCATGTCCCGTATAGCTTTGCGTATTACATCAAGTGTAGTTACGATAGTACGCTTAACAAGTTAGAGCTGTATCGAGGACATGATGCTGCTAAAGTATTTTTAGAAAGACTTGAAAGTGATGCAGTTCGTCTCGGTCGTATTCTGAATAGTAATATTCCTATGAAGCCACTCACCGACATTCAGTTAAATGATCATGAACGTGCTACAAAGTGTAGCATTTGTGATGGGGAATTTTCCGAAAATGACCCTAAAGTTTTTGATCATGATCATTTAACTGGTTTCTACAGATGTGCCGCTCATTATAGCTGTAATCTTAAGTATAGAGTTCCTAAATTTATCCCTGTAATTTTTCATAACTTATCCGGTTACGACTCTCATTTCATCATTTCACAATTTGGAGCTTCAGATGAAAAAGTAGATATAATCCCTCAGAATAAAGAGCGGTACATTGCGTTTGCAAAGTCTGTAAAAGTAGATGCTGAGCATTCTATAAAACTGAGATTCCTTGACTCGTTTCGCTTTATGGCGAGTAGCCTCGATAAACTTTCTAGTCATTTACAGCCTGAACAATTTACAGAAATTCGACGCGTTTTCCCTGAAGAAGCGCAGTTTAATTTACTTCGGCGTAAGGGTGTTTTTTGTTACGAATATCTCGACTGCTTAGACCGCCTCGAAGAACGTGCCTTACCATCGAAACAATCCTTTTACAGCTCGCTGAATTCAGCAGATATTAGTGATGATGACTATTTACATGCACAACATATCTGGGAGCAGTTCCACATTCAAACGCTGGGTGAATACTCCGATTTATATTTAAGGACAGATGTACTTTTGTTAGCTGATGTTTTTGAAAATTTTCGCTGTGTTTGCATGAACACCTACAGCCTTGACCCATGTCAGTATTTTACTGCACCTGGGTTAAGTTGGGACGCGATGTTAAAATACACGCGTGTGAATTTAGAGCTGCTAACTGATATTGATATGGTGCACTTTATAAAAGCATCCATTCGAGGCGGTCTGAGTCAGTGCAGCGGCCGGTATTCGAGGGCTAATAATAAGTACATGCCGAGTTTCGATTCCAGTCAGGAATCTCGGTATATCGTTTACCTCGATGCTAATAATCAGTATGGGTGGGCGATGAGTCAGTATCTACCGGTGAGTGGTTTCCGCTGGCTGACGCAGTGCGAAATTGATGCTTTACAGCTACACGCCCTAGGTGATGAAGCTGATAAAGGTTATTTCCTCGAAGTTGACTTACAGTATCCTAAAGAGTTACACACTTCTCATAATGACCTACCGTTCTGCCCTGAAAATATGAAGTCCCCGTACATTGCATCAACGACGAAAATGCTCATTGCTAATTTATGCGATAAATCTAAGTATATCATTCATTACCGAAATTTAAAACAGTGTTTGCAGCATGGTTTGAAGTTATCCAAAATTCATCGCGTACTAGAATTTAATCAGTCACCGTGGCTAAAGCCATATATCGATCTGAACAATAATTTAAGAACGAATGCGGTTAACGAGTTTGAAAAAGATTTCTACAAGCTCATGAATAACAGTGTGTTTGGTAAGACTATGGAGAATGTTGACAAACGCGTTGATGTAAAATTGATTACAAACTGGGATAATATTAAGAAAAGGTATGGTGCTAACTATTTAATAAGTAAACCAAATTTCCACAGCTGCACCATCATACATGAGAATTTAGTTATTATACAGATGAATCGTGTCAAGGTTAAGTATGACAAACCTACCTACGTCGGCTTCACAGTACTTGAATTGGCTAAAACACTCATGTATGAATTCCATTACGATTATATGATGAAGAAGTACGCGCATAATGCGCAATTGCTCTACACAGATACCGATTCGTTTATTTATCAAATCAAAACTGATGACTACTACAATGATATAAAGCCTGACTTGGGTAGGTTTGATACGAGTAACTATCCTGCAGATAATCAATATCATCTACCGCTAGTGAACAAAAAGGTTCTAGGTAAAATGAAAGATGAATGTGCTGGGAATATTATCGATTCATTTGTAGGTACTAAATCCAAGTCATATTGCATAAAACTCTTAAATGAATTACAAATAAAGAGATTGAAGGGGGTTAAAAAGAATGTCGTTCAGAATCAGCTAAGTTTTGAAAACTATAACAATTGCATTAAAAGTAATCCACCTGTTTTGCATAAGCAAATGTCTGTCATTAGAAGCAAGAAGCACCAGTTGTACACTCATTTAATTAGTAAGGTAGCCCTTAATAGCGATGATTGTAAACGGTTTGTCATTCCAAATTCTACCAACACGCTAGCCTGGGGGCATAGTAGTATTGATAAGTACTACTTTACATAAACATTATGCTAGAGGTGTGCGTACTTACGTTACGCTGTCTTACATCACAATTCGGGAGAGGAACGCTGGTACGGCAAGTCTAAACTTGTACATTCAAGAATTGCATCGAGAAGTACGCTAGGGTAAAATGATTCGAGATAAAACTTGTACATACAAGATGTAAATAAATAATGTAGAATTGGCATATTCTTTTATTTTAGGTTAGGTATCACCTTCCTCCCGCTCCTTATTTGCAGGATAGAGTTTTTGTTTATTACTCATAGAAGAAGAAAGAAGGCGATGAGCAGTTTCGTAAGTATAGTTCGGTAAGTATCTCGAGAGCAGAATTTTTTTTTTGTCAAAAAAGCACATAGCTTTGTAAAGCACGTAGAATTTGCCACCACCGGGGTAGCACTGTTCTCTCTGGATTAAAAGCTTTGTTTCCAAACAAGAGCACGTGGAATTTGCCGTCACCGGGGTAGCACGGTGATTAAAGATGGTGGATGACAGCTCTGTCAGAAAAGTACATGGGTTTGTAAAGCATTTAGAATTTGTCGCCACCACATAGAGTGTAGCACGGTGATTAAAGATGGTGGATGACAGCTGTCAAAAAAGCACATGGCTTTGTTTCCACGTAGAATTTGCCGTCACCGGGCAGCACGGTGATTAAAGATGGCGGATGACAGCTGTCAAAAAAAAAAGCACATAGCTTTGTTTCTACGTGGAATTTGCCGTCACCACATAGAGGGCAGCACTGTTCTCTCTGGATTAAAGATGGTGGATGGCAGCTGTCAAAAAAGCACATGGATTTGTTTCTACGTGGAATTTACCGCCACCACATAGAGGGCAGCACTGTTCTCTCTGGATTAAAGATGGCGGATGACAGCTGTCAAAAAAGCACGTGAGTATGTTTTCAAACAAGAGCACGTGGAATTTACCGCCACCACATAGAGGGCTGCACTGTTCTCTCTGGATTAAAGATGGCGGATGACAGCTGTCAAAAAAGCACGTGAGTATGTTTTCAAACAAGAGCACGTGGAATTTACCGCCACCACATTGAGGGCTGCACTGTTCTCTCTGGAATTAAGATGGCGGATGACAGCTGTCAAAAAAGCACGTGAGTATGTTTTCAAACAAGAGCACGGCAGCACTGTTCTCTCTAGATTAAAGATGGCGGATGACAGCTGTCAGAAAAGCACATAGGTTTGTAAAGCACATGGAATTTACCGCCACCACATAGAGGGCTGCACTGTTCTCTCTGGATTAAAGATGGCGGATGACAGCTGTCAAAAAAGCACGTGAGTATGTTTTCAAACAAGAGCACGTGGAATTTTTCAATTTGCCGCCACCACATAGAGGGCAGCACTGTTCTCTCTGGATTAAAGATGGCGGATGACAGCTGTCAAAAAAGCACGTGAGTATGTTTTCAAACAAGAGCACGTGGAATTTTTCAATTTGCCGCCACCACATAGAGGGCAGCACTGTTCTCTCTGGATTAAAGATGGCGGATGACAGCTAACGAAATTGCCCGCATGATAGCAGCACAGTGCTCTATTGATTAAAGATGGCGGATGACAGCTGTCAAAAAAAAGCACGTAGCTTTGTTTCCCAACAAGAGCACATAGAATTTTTCAAATTGCCGCCACCACATTTCAAAGGTATCTAGCTAAAGAGTACAGCACTGTGCTCTGTTGATTAAAGATGGTGGATGGTAGCTGTCAAAAAAGCACGTGAGTTTGTTTCCAAACAAGAGCACGTGGAATTTTTCAATTTGCCGCCACCACATAGAGGGCAGCACGGTGCTCTCTTGATTAAAGATGGCTGCTGTCACGTGGAATTGTCTGCTACCACAGGTATCTAGCTAAAAAGGGCAGCACTGAGGTTTGCGATGCAATATGGCTGCTGTCAAAAAGCATTTTTCAAATTATCCGCCACCACATTTCAAAGGTAAGTAGCTAAAGAGGGCAGCACTGTGCTCTATGGATTAAAGATGGCGGATGACGGCTGTCAAAAAACACGTGGCTTTGTTTACCTCGCGCTAGTTAGGTTAAGTTGGTAGCACTAAGGTTTAGACCCGTCAAGATGGCAGCACTGCCGATGACAGGTGACGAAAGAGGGCAGCACGGTGCTCAAAGATGGCGGATGGCAGCTGTCAAAAAGCATGTGGCTGTCAAAAAGCACGTGGCTTTGTTTACCTCTCGCTAGTTAGGTTAAGTTGGTACCACCGAGGTTTATTCCCGTCAAGATGGCAGTACTGAGGTTAGCGATGCGTTGTTGTCTGTCAAAAAGCACGTGGCTTTGTTTACAAATCTGTCAAAAAGCACGTGGCTGTCAAAAAACACGTGGCTTTGTTTACCTCATGCTAGTTAGGTTAAGTTGGCACTACTGAGGTTTAGGCCTGTCATGATGGCAGTACTGAGGTTTGCGATGCGTTGTTGTCTGTCAAAAAGCACGTGGCTTTGTTTACAAATCTGTCAAAAAGCACGTGGTTGTCAAAAAGCACGTGGCTTTGTTTATCTCGAGCTAGTTAGGTTAAGTTGGCACTACTGAGGTTTAGGCCCGTCAAGATGGCAGTACTGAGGTTAGCGATGCGTTGTTGTCGATGACAGCTGTCAAAAAGCACGTGGCTTTGTTTACAAATTCAAATTTCGCGCTAGTTAGGTTAAGTTGGCAGTACTGTCGCGCTAGTTAGGTTAAGTTGGCAGTACTGGAAGAGGCCACTGGCTGAGGTGGAGGTGGCCACTGGGAGCCGGAGGTGGCGGTGGCGGCCGAACTGTCCAATTATACTACTAGGGCGCGCAGCTGTGTGCTTGCATTCGGGAGATTGTGAGTTCGAACCGCACTGCCGGTAGCCCTGAAGATGGATTTCCGTGGTTTCCTATTTTTACACCAGGCAAATGAGGCTGTACCTTAACGTGGAGGTGATTGTTTTAAGAGGAAATAAAACTAGGCAACCATCCTCTACATAACTCTAATCAGAGAGAATAAATGGAAGGGATTCGACACTTCGATAAATGAAGGTATCGGCCAAAGAAATACATGGGCCACTAAGGGCATGAAAATTAAAGACTCCCTAGGTCTCGAATGCTCTAACACGGTCGGGGTCGGAAAAGAACAAGTTGACCAAGGGAGGTCGGATAGGATAGATGTAAGTGAGAAGTCTGAATAAGTGGAAGCAATGCCAAGACTCAGGTGAGGGCCCCGTGGTCGCAAACATACGCTCCCGAGTTAAGAGCCCCTGGGGCCCTTTTAGTCGCCTCTGACGATAGGCAGGGAATAACGTGGGTGTTACTCTGCCGCCCCCACCCACAGGGGGACCTTAATTACGGCTACGACCGCTTCCTTCCTACTCCTAGCCCTTTCGTATCCCATTGTCGCCATAAGACCTATATGTGTCGGTGCGACGTAAAGCAACTTTAAATAAATAAATAAATAAATAAATAAATAAATAAATAAATAAATAAATAAATAAATAAAAATGTTATTGACTTTACGTTCCACTAACAACTTTAACTGTTTTCAGAGACGCCGAAGTGTGGGAATTTTGTCTCTCAGGAGTTCTTTTACGTAGCAGTAAATACATCAACATGAAGCTAGTGTACCAGCATATTCAAATACCAGCGGACTGAGCCGAACCGAAATGGAACTCGCTGACTGTAGCTCAGAAGATCAGCGGTCTAACTCTGAACCACACGGTCCGGCGCCTGTTCATTTTCGGCCTCGACGATCTCAGGTTTACGAGACCAAAGCAATCTTGCATGGGTCGATGACCTTTATGTTTGGTCTGTAAATTTAATATAATCGTTGTCTTTAATTTTCTCGCCTTTCAAGACTCTTTCGTTCCTTCAGTCAGTACCCTCATTCCTATTGTTTGAGAGGTGAAAAGTCGTCATCGTTCTGTCGTGATTAGTGGTAAAACGGCTGATAAAAATTCAGTTGTTTTGGTCATTAAAACGATCACCAGGAACTTCACCACACTCGCTGCAGTATGCGGTTTTAAGTGCGAGAACTACTTCGGAATTCTGATCCATCCAAGACGGATCATTGATTACTGCACACATTAATTCCCAGAATATCCTGTACCGAGCTCGATAGCTGCAGTTGCTTAAGTGCGGCCAGTATCCAGTATTCGGGAGATAGTAGGTTCGAACCCCACTATCGGCAGCCCTGAAAATGGTTTTCCGTGGTTTCCCATTTTCACACCAGGCAAATGCTGGTGCTGTACCTTAATTAAGGCCACGGCCGCTTCCTTCCCACTCCTAGCCATTTCCTGTCCCATCGTCCCCATAAGACCTATCTGTGTCGGTGCGACGTAAAGCAACTAGCAAAAAAAGAATATCCTGTAATTTGAAGTTACCTCATACCAATATTTCACATACCAGAGACGCTCATTGTTGCTTGTTAACTGGGTACTATTGCGTGCATTTCAGCTCATTCCAGGAAAGAACTGTGTTGAATTACGGATTGTGAAAGGCTTGGTGATGTAATATGCTCTCGACCATATCAGTGTAATGTATGGGTTCTGTCATATTAAGAATAACAGGGTATAGTCTACAAAACAGAATGTTTGCTATGGGGGCGTGGTTCGTCGAGATGGAGGGAGATTTATGTGAGGAGAACATGAGTGGTACATGTTTCTGACTCAAAACTCTTCCTTCCTGCCTTCCACAAGACCTGTAATTGTTTCTAGTCACGGACGCGTTTAAAACGGTCTCCTCCGTATTGAAAATCGTGATCTGACATGATAGCTCTGCGACATCGTCGCTAGGCTGTTCAAATCTCCATGTATGCATGTGAGATTTTCAACAGTGGTGCTGTATTTTGTTTTCAATTTGCTTTACGTCGCACCGATACAGATAGGTCTTATGGCGACGATAGGACCGGAAAGGCGGTTGAGGCACTGGCTTTCTGACCCCAGCTTGGCAGGTTCGATCCTGGCTCAGTCCGGTGGTATTTGAAGGTGCTAAAATTCGACAGCCTCGTGTCAGTGGATTTACTGGCACGTAAAAGACCTCCTGCGGGTCTAAATTCTGGCACCTCGGCGTCTCCGCAAACCTAAAAGTAGTTAGTGGGACGTAGAGCCAATAACATTATTATTATTATTATTATTATTATTATTCCTGGAATGTTTTTCTTGGAACCTGTTTCTGCCTTAAAGTACGTATACATACCCTTCCATTTTTCACTAAAATTTGTATGGCTGCCAATTATGCTTGCCATCATGTTATCCTCAGCTGCCTTCTTTGCGAGATTCAATTTCCTAGTAAGTTCCTTCAATTTCTCCTTACTTCCACAGCCATTTCTAACTCTATTTCTTTGCAATCTGCATCTCCCTTTATTTCTCTATTATAGTAAGGTGGGTCTTTACCATTCCTTACCACATTTAAAGGTACAAACCTGTTTTCATATTCTTCAACCATTGCTTTAAACCCATCCCAGAGTCTGTTTACATTTTTATTTACCGTTTTCCACCGATCACAGTTCTTTTTAAAACTCCCTCATGCCCGCTTTATCAGCCATATGGTACTGCCTAATAATCCTATTTTTAAGACCTTCCTTTCTATCACATTTATCTTTAACTACGATAAAAACAGCTTCGTGATCACTAATACCATCTATTACTTCAGTTTCTGTATAGAGCTCATCTGGTTTTATCAGCACCACGTCCAGGATATTTTTCCCTCTAGTTGGTTTCATCACTTTCTGAATCAGCTGTCCTTCCCATATTAGCTTATTTGCCATTTGTTGGTCATGCTTTTTGCCGTTCGCACTTCCCAATTGACATTTCGTAAATTAAGATCTCCCGCTACAATCACATTCCTTTCCATGTCGTTTCCCACATAGCTTATCAAATAATTCTGATTCAGCATCAGCACTACCCTTTCCCGGTCTGTACACTCCAAAGACATCAATTTGCATATTATCTTTAGAGCCTTACACCCAGAGTTTCATGTTTGTCATCTTTATCTTTATGGTTAGCTTACAAATTCTTCTTTCACCAGAATGAATACTCCTCCTTCCATTCCTATCCTATCTCCACGATACACCCTCCACTTCTGTGAGAAAATGTCTGCATCCATTATATCATTTCTAAGCCATGATTCAACTCCTATTATAATATGTGGTAAGTATATATCTGTTATATTACTTAATTCTTTCCAAAGCTGCTCGTTTACCTGCCCGGAAATTAGGATTGTCAGCTTTTGTACCACTACTTGGTGCCGATGTGCTAGGTCCAGCAATTCCAATCATTTTATTATGCTGCTGGGGATTATTTGCATCCTGAGAATCTTTCATATTGTTCTCTGATGCTGTTCCGGTTGGGGGATCAATGTTTGAGGTAGTTTTGATGTTTTGATGTTACCTTTGACATGAGGAAGTAGGAACTGAAGCTGATCATAAAAGATGTAGCGTTTCTTCTTAGAAGCACCCTTCCCGCTTTCTGTTATGATAGTTTGCCTGTGGTCCTTAACAAAGGAGTCTCTGAGAGTTTTACATTTCTTCATCAAATCGTTAACTGAAAATTAAACATAACAATTAGAACACACGATACAATTTGCTAAATATATAAATATATGCATAATGTATAAATATAAATTAGATAAAATGCCTTGTAAACCAGAAGTAATAAGTATAAGTAAGTAAACTAGGAGACAAAAAAAAATGTGTTCTAAACCGGGAATTGTATCCAGATTTCCTTCGAAACTTGGAGATCCGTGTTTGTTTCCCGCTTAAGGACAATTTTGGTTTGTTAATTGAATATCTCTCTAAATAATGTGCGTGTGTTTTGTATACAATGCTAGTATAATTTTGTTTTTACAGGTACTTTTTTTTTTGCTAGGGGCTTTACGTCGCACCGACACAGATAGGTCTTATGTCGACGATGGGATAGAAAAGGCCTAGGAGTTGGAAGGAAGCGGCCGTGGCCTTAATTAAGGTACAGCCCCAGCATTTGCCTGGTGTGAAATGGGAAACCACGGAAAACCATCTTCAGGGCTGCCGATAGTGGGATTCGAACCTACTATCTCCCGGATGCAAGCTCACAGCCACGTGCACGGCCAACTCGCCCGGTTTTACAGGTACTTGGCAACTGGTATGACTTTTGGAGAATTTGAGTATGAATTTCTCATTTCAAGAAAAACTCTTTCGATGTTGGTCAAGGACACTCATATGGAATATTCTCAAGCCCCATGAAATGCAAAGACCAAACAGAGAAATATGGTTACAGAAAGCAGCGGAATTTTACGAAATCACAGATTTCCCCAACTGGTTAGGGAGTGTTGATGGGAAGCACATCAGGATAAACTGTCCTCCCAACATTCGGTCGCAATAATTCAACTATAAGAAGTATTTCTCAATTGTATTGATGGCTGTCGCTGATGCGGAGTGCTACTTTACCGCCATAGATGTAGGTGCATATGGAAGGGAAGGAGATTCATTCATATTCAAAAAGTCCAACTTAGGACGACGACTTAAAACCAGTCAAGTTGATCTGTCTCCTAATAAGGCATTACCTTCAGAAAACAACTGTTTCCAAGGACCTTGTGTCCCTTTTGTGTTGCTAGGACACGAGGCATTTGGATTTTCAAAACATGTGATGCATCCTTATTCATCTAAAGCTTTAACCTTCCAGAAAAGTGCACAACTTCTGACACTGCCGAGGTGTGTCGTAGTGTGTTCCTTTGGGCTTTTGAGCAATAACGCACTCCAAAAGTTTGCACTCTGTCATGCTTGTACATCCGGAATTTGCCAGCATTGTAGTACAATGTTGTTGTATCTTACACAACTTTGTTCGGAGAAGAGATGACTATCTTTTTGAAGATACTCTTACAAGTACGAGGAGTCTCAAAGGGATGTGTTCTGTGAATACTTTAATGGACACGGTGCATTTCATGGCGAAACAAATCTGTTCTCACGTAAGCGATATGCACATTTTGCCAGGGAAGAACACTTTGTTTATACAACACATATTGATGTATTCTTCACTCATGAGCCGATGACCTCGATGTTAGGCCCCTTTAAACAAGTATCATCATCATCATCATCATCATTCTTCACTCAAACTACTGTCATGTTCATATTCTATCAAAATGGAAATAGTGTGTTGAATAAATAACTAGTTATTGTTACAACACATTTCTGATACATTACGTTACTTACCTCTTCCGTCCTTTATTTGTACAGAAAGTAGATCCCCAGTCTGCAAACATAGCTTCTCCGATCTCCATCCAACACTTCCCTTTGATCTCCCTATTACTATAGTCTTTCAATTATACATCGAAAAGTACCGGTCGATTGTCGACCTCCACAATAAACTTTTCCGTATCAAACATAGCGTGGCGCAAAATACGTGAGTTGACAGTACATCGTAGGAGGTTACTGCTAGGGTTACTGACGCGAGTATACCGCTTGCACAACGGCACATGTAGTTTAGTTAGCGCGTCTCCCGCTAGCGGGAATGGCGCCTCCAAGGGGTGCTTGCCGCCCAACGCGTTTCGAACGCCTCCTGCAAGCGACATATCGCTCGTGTTAGACCAATTCATTACTGTAGGTTCTGTCGGACGACGCGGTAGGAGGCGGACGAAACTCGACGTTTTACCCACTCGTGTAGAATGGGCCTAAAGCAAATTTCTCTAACAGGAAAGGACAGTAAAACTCTGAATGGGTAAATGCTCTTAAAATGTTGTGCAACATCTCGGCGGTTCGAGCAGTTCCTGTTAGATGTCCTAGCACAATCCGCTGCCAAGACTGGGGCGGGAACGAAACTCTTGGTCACGGGTTAGGATACTGCCGCAAAGGGAAATTGCTCATGAACACCCGTCATCACAGTGAGAGAAACCTTAGCTTATTCACGGAGAGATGTGAAGTGGAGTGTTCATGAAGAAGTACACTGTATCTTTCCACGGGATCCAATAGAAGAGCAGATATTGTTCCATCCACCATAGACTCGAACAGCTGTTATTCTTGACCCAACCATTCGATTCGAAAGAGACTTATCCCAGGCCAAGGAAGTTGACCAGGAAAAGAAGAGCATTCATGAACCATGCATCCCATATCTGAGTGAGAGACATAACAATAGCCCAGAAAACTGGTCCGTGATTGGTCTGCTTTTTGGAAGCAGAAGCAGTGTACCTAAGCATACGTGTGAAATTTTGAAAAAGCTTGGAATCCAGCACACGACTTTGGAAAAAAATATAGTGGACAATAATTTTAATAATATTAATAATAATAATAATAATGTACAATAATTTTAATATTTTCGGTTATCATAATTTAAATTGTGAAAATTCAGGATCATTGTGGTCATTCACTCTTTGTGAACTGATTTATTTTGAAATATATATACAATCGATCAATTAATCCATCCATCTTCGTTATATACGGTTATGCCTTTCAGCGTTCAGTCTGAAAGCCTTGGTGAACTAAATAAACGCTTGCACAATCCTCTGTTTGCCAGCTAGCTCTGAGGTCTCTTACCATTTATAACTGACAAGGGGGCATTCCCTACTCGTCACCACCGATTTCGCTCAAATTTATAGAACATCCAGGGCTTGGCTTGAAATGAAATAACCCGAAGTGGGAACTCCAGATGGCCAAGCGTATAGAAAATAAAAATAATAATGTTGACGCAGCTCTGGCACCGTATAAGCCACTTAGTGCGCCCGCCGAGCAGTTGTTGGCGTAGCGGTAAGAGCTCGGACTGGTAACACGGTAGTCGTGGGTCCAACTCCCCGTGTGAGAACTGCTTTTTTCTGTCGACTTTTAGATTACTCGTTTTCCAATTAAGCAAAGAGGTGAATAATTCATTTTATTAATTTATACGCAAAAAGCATAGAAAAAGTAAAAATGGGGATTTAATTGTCCGACTTTTTTCTACCTGCGTCAAGAATGTTTGTATACAGCCGCCAGGACCAACCTTCAATTGTCAGGTGGAAACGAATCTTCCAGCGAAACGATTATTCACGTTTATGGCACATTCCCCAAGGAGGGGAGATAGCCAATAAAGGAGAAAAAGAAGAATTTCTGTTTGAACACGTCGGGAAAATTCGCAACTCCAAATTTTCTACAATTGTGCGCTCATTAAAACATGGCGTCTTATATGTCTTTTGCATACAAATTAAAATAAATTAAAATAAATAAATAATATAAAAATTGAAAAAGGTATTCTTCACACGCAGAGTCGAACTCACAACCATCGAATTACTAGTCCAAGCTCTTACCACTACGCCAACTACTGCTCGGCATGCGCACTAACGTAAATGGCTTATACGGTGCGAGAGCCGCGTCAACGTTATTATTTTTATTTTTATTTTTTATACGCTTGGCCATCTGGAGTTCCCACTTTGGGTACTTTCATTTCTGGTCAAGCCCTGCATGTTCTATAAATTTGAGCGAAATCGGTGGTGACGAGTAGGCAATGCCCCCTTGTGAGTTCATTCTCCTAATTAACTCCTACATTCGCCTCATGACCACACAATCGAAGAACGTTCGTATGTGTTCATCCCTAAATGAGCTTTTCTCTCGTAACTGTGAGTGGCCTTCTACTATTGTTGCCTACTGTTTGTACCAGCAATCATTCTCGCACTTCCTGTTTATAAGTAGAACCCTGCACCGATGCGGATATCCGCGAAGTTAGTATCTTGGCGGACACAAACTGCATGGCAATGTGGATAATTTTGCTGATAATTTCTAAATAATGACGTTAATTGATTTTCACTCAGGTATACTCTTTTTTGTTTGTGGTTAGGCGACTTTTTTGACAGTGGTATGGGAAAATGGTGAAGTATATAACGAGCCTTGAGACCATAAAGCCGCAAATCTGACGTAAGCCTAAGTAACTTCTGCTCGCAATTAATTGAAGGAAGGAACAAAAGTCAGTACGTCGGTAGTTGTCGCAAGAGAAAATCCCTCATAAACCCGTGATTACAAGGGTTCTGGTGCCAGCTGTCAGGCCTATCCGTTTCATTACCTTGGGGGTAATATACTGCTGTTAGATATATACAATATCCGTGGATAACTATTCGCGGATGCGGATAACCATTTGCGGGTGCGGATGAAGGATGTGTGGATGCGGATATTATTTTTTATATCCGCACAGGGCTCTACTGTAAGCTCATGAGTTCACCTCGCTTTGACTTTCGCACAATAAAGTTGGCCTTTCAGAGCGATGTAAGAATCGGGAGTTCTCTTCTTCTTTATGGAACAGCGTTGTTCATACTGATTTTGTTAGCTCCTACAAACTGTTGCATTATTGATCCTCAGGCAACGAAAGGTTGGACTACACTTTTATAAAATATCGTTGGTTGCTACTGCGACTTCTCTGTTTAGCTTTGATACACCCCGTATCGATGTAATATTATAATACCATTCTGAGAGACCTTTAGGGGCCGATGACGTCTATGTTAGGCCCCTTTAAACAACAAGCAGCATCATCATTCTGAGAGACCGAGCGGAGTGGTCGCGCGTGTTAACGCGTTACGGCTATGGATGATGATGGTGGTGGTGGTGGTGGTGGTGGTGATTATTGTTTTAAGAGGAAGTACACCTAGGCAACCATCCTCTATATAACACTAATCGGAGAGAAAATATGGAAGGGGCCCGACACTTCGAAAATGAAGGTATCGGCCAAAGGAAGACAAGTATCACGAAGGGCATGAAAATGAAAGAATCCCTAGGCCTCCATACGTAATACCGTCGGGGTCGGAAAAGAACAAGAGTTGACCAAGAGAGGTCGGATAGGATAGATGAAAGGGAGGAGCCTGGCACAAGTAAGTGGAAGCAATGCCAGAACTCAGCTCAGGGCCGCGTGGTCGCCAACCCACGCTCCAAGTTCAGAGCCCCTGCGCCCCCTTTTAGTCGCCTCTTACGACAGGCAGGTGATACCGTTGGCGTTATTCTACCCCCATCCCCCACCCACAGGGGGAGTACGGCTATGGAGCCAAGCTTTGCATTCGAACCCCAATGGTTTTCTTTGGTTTCCCATTTTCACTTCTAGGCAACAGTTCCAATTGAAAGGCCACAGCCGATTACTTCCATCTCCTTACCTAATTTCATTCGCAATTCATTTCCGCCGGGCTGAGTGGCTCAGACGGTTGAGGCGCCGGCCTTCTCACCCCAACTTGGCAGGTTCGATCCTGGCTCAATCCGGTGGTATTTGAAGGTGCTCAAATACATCAGCCTTGTGTCGGTAGATTTACTGGCAGGTAAAAGAACTCCTGCAGGACAAATTTCCGGCACCTCGGCGTCTCCGAAACCGTCGAAAAAGTAGTTAGTGGGACTTAAAAACAATGACATTATTCATTCATTTCATCTTCATTAGGTGTAAAATTGGCGCCAGGAAAGACATCCAGCCGTACAATCATACCATATAATTCCATCTTAAACTCATCCCCGACTCCGTATCAGAAACCGCGACAGGTGGAGGTGGGGGGGGGGGGGGGGCATACCAATACCATTCTGAGATAATGCACATCCTAAGAACTTGAAATGACCCACCTGTTCTAGTTGTGTATTCGACAAAAGACATTGAATCCTGTTAGGACTGAGCGAGTTGGCCGTGCGCTGAGGGTCGCGCAGCGGTGAGCTTGCATTCGGGAGATAGCGGGTTCGAATTCTACCGTCGGGAGCCCCGAAGATGGTTTTCCGTGGTGCCCCGTGCTGGGGCTGTACCTTAATTAAGGCCAGGCCGCTGTCTTCTGTCCCATCCTTCCGTCGCCGAAAACCTTCGTCGTGTTACTGCGCCGTTAAACAAGTAGCACAAGAAAAAGAAAGAAAAAAAAAGAATCCTGTTAGGGTTCTTCTTCTCTACTGACATCACTTTATTTTTGGAAATGCTAATTCTCATATCAATTTCGTTAAAATTCTTTTCAAGCATCGAGCTTGCAGCAGTCTGTCATTCTAACTCTTACTACTACTTTCAATCACGAACTCATACTACCATCACTGTGACCTTTGTTAGCCTGTTTATTCTTCTTCTTTTTCTTCTCTTTTCCTGGTTCCTTCTCACAGAAAGTTGACGACCATCATGAAGTAGATTTACATAGTTCGTGTTTCCCGTATCAGAGTTCCAGGACATTTCTTCATCAGCAGAACGCCAGTAGCTTTGTTACGTCAAAGCACATTATGACTATACTCATTTCGTCAATAAACAATATACTTACATTAATTATTTTCGTTACGAAGGTTATTTGCACAGCAGACAATTCATCAACACTTCCTCCGTGGAACGAGTTGGTATTTCCACGGCCATTTATCTATAATAAAAGAAATATAAACAATACAATACTATTTATAACTCTCTTCACGGATATTGATTCAAATTCAAACCAAAATTTTAGCGCGGTATTTCAACATGGCAAGACTAGTAGAATTTAACAGGGGCCGGTTTATCGTGGAGAACAACTACAGGTAGGTTACAGTACAAGTCTGGTAACGAAAATCCCCGTTAGGTCATCAGCCCGAAGGCTGGTTAGATACTCAAATAGCACCACCAAAGGTTATGCGGTTATTGGGAAACCGCAAAAACTAATGGCGGTACCAAAATGAGGAGTGAGGTAGTCTGCCATTGCTTTCCTCGCTGGGCCAAAAAGTGCTATTTAGCACGACCAGCCCTATGAATAGCACCTTTCATTACTCTCAGGCACACTAGTAACGAAATAAGACACGAAAATACTGAGGCTGTGGTTAACAAGAGACATACGTACTGGTCCCTGCACAACTAATACCGGTATCATCTGGGAGAGAGACCACCAGTGTGCTTAATGACCCTATATCGATCCCCCGACAGCCGTGTTGAGAGAAGAGGCTGTTCATTAACAATCAAGCAGTGCTTATGGGACTTCCAAACAGGTACACACTCCTCAGATACATCAACAGTTACGACCACGATACATTACTCCCCAAGGTTGTCTTACGACCACCGTATGATGTCACCATTATCAGTGAGAGGTTCCTATTATACAGTACCATGATGTCAACCAGTCCGTATTTTCTAAACAGATAGAGATCTTCGTCTCACAGCACAAAGCCCACGAATATTCGCCAACGTTCAAAACAATTCCCGACATCTTTGGGCAACTGTGTACATTAGATGGCACAGTACATCATTGTACGGTATGCTCCTACTGGAGTATGCCCTGACCGTAACACAGAATGAAAATGCTTTCATGCAATAGAATAAAAGCTTTGTGGCACTGAAAAATCCAGTCCTAGAGAAAATTTTAGTTTCAGAACCTGAGAAGGTTCTAAGAGATATTTAGACAGCAGGAATCAGCACTGTCAGGCATGTATGTTCTGCAGCTCAGATAAGACTGTATATGGGTGCTTATTCAATTTTACACAGGTTGTTTGAAGTGATACTGTGGCACCGTGTAGTCTCACAAAGTTCCATACAACAAGAATCAGGAGGTACGAGACCCGGTTATCATGTTGCCTGCAATTCCTTTCATGCCACTGGAGGATAACTTGGGAATGGAAGTGTTCAACTTTGATGATGGGCATCGTTCATGACGACGTTGTTCAACTTGCTGAACACATCGAAGTCACTTATAACCATGGTAGGCGTGCAAGAGGACGTCGTGCGGCGCCAACTTCCGTTTCGCCCATAAGTGTAGAACATGCTCTCTGAATGGGCATCAGAGGACAAACAAAGTTGTACAGTGGTGGCATTCGAAATTTCAGAAAATTGTTGGTTGTCATCATGCTAATATTCGTAAGTTTTCGGACAATATTCGCAAGCATTAACGTGAAAACGAAGTTATTGTACACAACTATTGGGAGGACACCAAAATTCCCAAGTGGTCTGTTAGAAGGACTTAATATTAAATCAGAACAAGATTTGAAATTACATAGTGAGTAGTCGTAATTAGTCCGCTAATTGAGTTGCCACAGCGTGGATGTTGAATCAGTCTGAGATCTCTGCCCGCACCCACGTTTACTTTCCAGCTTGTTTTCTGTGTTCAGTTAGTCTGTATTTATCATTTCTGAAGATGTGACCAAAATTGCCTGTGTGTAAGAAAATTAAAATTAGATAATTGTGCAAAAATTTCGAAAAGGTTTTACTTTAGCAAAGTATTTGGGCATTAAACAGATCAGCCCCTCACAATCTTAATATATCGTAACTACTACAGAAAGACCCTACTGAATCAACGTCTTTAATTTCACATCATGTCATTTTTTTTGAAGTCTTAAAAATTATGTTATGTAAGGCTTCTGGTCTTTTTATTTCCCCATAGTGAAGACGGTTAGTTAGCTAAAGAATGGCGGGGAGTTTATTCGCTTATTTCATGGCTGAGTACTGGTAGGAGTGCGAAGGTATGGTTGAGCAGTGGTTTTCCTAATTTACTCACTGCTATAACATTAGTTAATAATAGAGTTCTTCACTTTCTCTGATGACCAGAGCTGTAACTGGACTACACCAAACGAAAACACCATCATTAAATAGCCGTGTTGTTGCTATGGGAGCAATTACGTAAGGCACATCAGCTCCACTGGACGAGCAATTACTGGAGCAGACGACAACATGTTTACAGTGCTTCTTGTTGTCTGTTCGCTCCTATAACACCGAGAATTGCCACAAATAGAACGTGACCAAGACGGTTGATTTATAAGTTTTTATTAAACGGTTTTGTGCTTTGTTTGGAGACCTTTATTTTAGCTTCCTCGGTGGGTCAGTGGTGACTTGTCCAATTCGTAGGACAGAAAGACTTCCGTCCCTTTACGTCGTGTGGAGTACATATTGTACATGCCGAAGAAATGCTAAGTACTGAACAAAAAGGGCCAACGAAATAGCGGTGGGAACCGGAGCTCAGTCGAGAGACATTCGACGCGAAATTGTTAACTTTGTTGTTTTGTTGATTTTGTTGTTTTTGGGTTCGGTTCCCAACTGTGACTGTTGACCATTATTGTTCTGTACTTAATCTCTTCGGCGTGTGCTATATGTATTCTATAGTACTTGATAAGCTATAAATGTATTTAACGTACATTGCTGTCGTGAAAGCTAAATATTTAATTCTATGCCATTTCTGTTGGCATGTTAAAACCTCTGATGGCGCATTCTGCTTCATCCGAGAAAATTAACCACGCAGCCTTAGACACTGTCCAGAGTTCCGCCGCTAGCAGAGCGTCTATGACTGTAAATATTTTACATTTTTTGTGATGAAATGGTGCGGAAAATGCACAAGATATCACTCGACTGTAACATCACCAGGGTATTAGTGCCTGTTCCACTTGCAGTTACAAATAATTTACCACTACTATGCCCGCCTAGTGGC
This sequence comes from Anabrus simplex, assembly GCF_040414725.1. Lineage (NCBI taxonomy): Eukaryota > Metazoa > Arthropoda > Insecta > Orthoptera > Tettigoniidae > Anabrus > Anabrus simplex. Next base: position 1,049,590,178 of record NC_090265.1, on the reverse strand, counting down.
CGTGATAGTGTTAAGGCGCGAAGTCTATGTGGTTTGACACCGTGGTTAGCCGGTTCGAGTCCCGTTGTTGAAAAGAAGTGTCACCGTCTGAATGTTAGCCGGCAGGGTAGGAGAGATGGTGGTATATTATTTCTAGTCACTATTTTGCGTGCTAAAAGACTGGATTCAATTCCAAACCTCTCAGCAGTTTTCATTTAGAGTGAGAGCATGCCCAAGTACCGGGACTTTCACCTGAAAAGAGGTTCTTTGACATGGTGTAAATTTACCTGATAAGTTGGCACTAATTGCACCCTTCCACTGAGTCCAGGACGAAGGACTCATGAACAGATCTCGAACATACGTCAGATTACTGAAACAAATGCAGATAATTAAATGTCCAGCATTTATATGCTTCTTTGGTTATAGTACAGCATTCGGCTGCGTCCAGCGGCAGAACATGTTGACGATACTACTTGAAATGTAAACCTAATCAAATCCCTATAAAACAGCAGCAGCCACGAACCTACTACGTTGGCGTAGCAGGGGGAGAGGTGATACTCCCACATGGTGCGTCCCAGGAGGCGGTTCGGTGGGGGGGGGGGTCCTAACCAGCTCGCCGGCGGACTTCAGGGAAATAAAATACCTCTGCGAACCAAACACACAACCCCCTGTAGGTGGGGACGCAGATGAAGAATACACCCACGGTATCCCCTGCCTGTCGTAAGAGGTGACTACAAGGGGCGATCAAGGGATTTTTAAGAACCACGAGACTACTTGTGATTAGTACTCTCACGCGGTGAACACTATGGGTCGCTTTAACTTGCGCGTAGTACCACTATGTTAAGCACACAATGGGTTTGTGATTAGTAGCAGCAGAGAGTGATTCACTGTGGGTTTACAGTACCTGTGATTAGTAACACTATATGCGGAACACTACAGGCTTCCGTTGCCTGTGATTAGTGCCATTATGTGAGAAACACCACGGGTCTGGGCGTTGGCTATGATTAGTACCACTATATGAACGACACCGTCGGTCTGCGCTGCCTTTGATTGGTGCCCACTGTGTGAGGAACACCACGAGAATGCCGGCACCCGTGATTAGTACGCCTAGGTGAGGAACGCCATGGGTTCACGTTGCCTATTAGTGGCGCCATACTGTGAGAAACACCATAGGTCTGCGTTACCTGTGCGACGTACGATAGAGAGTATTGCCATAATGTGTGGAACACCGTGAGTCTGCACTACTTTTGATTAGTGCCGCAACATGAGAAATACCATGGTTCTACTTTAATAGGTATAAGTACCATTATGAGGGGCGTTGACTGGGATTTTGGTCCCCTTTAGACAACAAGCATCATAGATTCAGGATTGTGCTTTGGAAGCAGTCCCTTGGTCATTAATAGTATTCTTTTAAGATCCGCTGATTATTTTAAATGCATATTCATCCATTAATTCTTCATCATCACGTTTTGAATTCGGGTCAAAGGATGAATTTTAGACTTTTAAATTGTCAATACATTTCGAACCATTAGGGGCCGATGACCTAGATGTTAGGCCCCTTTAAACAACAATCATCATCATCATCCATGAACAGCAACAGTGGAAAAGTGAAATTCGGCAATAAATTGACGGAACATTTCAAAATAAGAAAAGGCATGCGAATAGGCTGTGTACTCAGTCCTATGCTTTTCAGCATCTACAGTGAGCGTATAATGAGGAGAACAATGGATGGATGGATGGATGGATGGATGGATGGATGGATGGGTGTGGACGGACGGACGGACGGACTATTCAGCAATCTGAAATATGCTGATGACACAACATTACATGCATTCTCAGAGGAGAAAATGTTGGATTTATTAAATAAAGTTGAAGACCTCAGCAACGACGTGGAGTTAAAACCAAAATAATTTTCATCGAATGATACAACACCAGTTACACCATGAGAAGCTGTAACAACAGACTGCTGGTCACATATTATACCTGGCATCATTAATAACAAATTTGAGTTCATTCACTAAAGAGAGAAAAAGAAGAGCTGGGATAGCTAATGCTGCGATCGCATAACCGACCTAAGATGTGGAAAAGCCATGATAAGTTTATTTAAGACCCTAATGTTTTTCGTATTCCTGTGTGCATCAGAATGCTGGACCCTCAGAAAGGTAGATCTGAAGCACGTATTTGTGCCTTGAAGTGTACCTACTGTTAGAGCTGGATGCTGAGAATCCCGTGATGTCGTTTGGGAACCAGCCATTCGATAATAAACGAGCTCAAACTGACGGTGCGCTTAAGGTACAATAATACAGCAGCGCATTGGTAAGAACTTCGGGCACATTATGAGACAAGGTGGCGGAGAAAACTAATAATTCAAGGGTCAGTTAAAGAACAGAGAGCTGCTACAAGATTCGTGGAGACAGTGGGTGCCAACCCCACTGTCGGCAGCCCTGAAGGTAGTGTTCGATGATTTCCCATTTTCGCACCAACCAAATGCTGGGGCTGTATGTTAATCAAGGCCACGGCTGCTTCCTTCCCACTCTTAACCTTCTCCTATCCCATCATCGCCCTAAGACCTATCTGCGCCGGTGCGACGTAAAGCAAATTGTAAAAAAAAAGAAGAAGAAGGGAAACGTGGAGATATTTGCTGGAACAAACACAAATACCCAATCAGAAGCGATTTATGGCACCCTCTGAACCGAAGGCCTCAACGCTGACCATTCAGCCGAGAAGTCGGGCAATCAGTAAATCTGTTGTGTATTGAAAACAACGGCGGTCATTTCTAGCAGTGTTGTCTTGACATGCGAGGTATTTACGGTTAAGACATATCACTTGCATTTTCAATAAACTTACTTATTTCGGCCCTATATACTGTAGGGGTAAGGCAGCTTTGCCGTGACAATGACGGGCAAATGTAACAACCCAATCTAGGCATCTGTAACTCCTTGCGAATGGTCCGAACTTGAACCGGGCGCTGTAGTATTAGTAAATTTTTCTGAACCTTTTTCTGCTTGATGTTGGGGCAAAATTCTGATCTGTTCTACCTAATTGCTCCATGTTTTGATTCCTAAAGTGCTGCTGGCATGTGGTAACCAACTCAACGCCGCAGTCAGCCCGTTACTCGGAATGTTACAGAAAAAAAAAAACCACCAGTGCGGCTGTATTTTAAGTCAGTGTAATGATAGATAACACCCAAGGATAACAAGATGCAGGTAATAGTCACGAGTGCGTCATTTTGTGTAATACAAGCTTACGTCATGATCTAGGAACGGATTCATTGTATACTGTGTTCAGTCAGCCCCAGGCCATAAAGAAGTGCCCCGAGTAGCCTACAAACACGACCGAAAGCAGTGAACACATTATTATAGAGTTATGGAGGGTCATCTGCACTTAGCCAGTAAAAGGTTCATTTCTACCTTTTTAGAACGAATTAAAGTGATAACATTCGCTACAAATTGTCAAACTCTGCTCGTCGCTTTCCTAACAAAATAGAACTTCGCAAACGGTGTATGAAGCAGATATGTAATTATGAATAAGGCAGAGGATATTTCATTACGAAAGGCCATAATACGATAGGAGGTATACGAAGGTGGACACGGCTTCTTCTGCAAGAGAGTCAACCTAGTTCTGTGTCAGCTGGTGTACATGCTTACCATAAATACTGTTACAACATTTTGGCATATTCGGTTTTATGGGTCAGGAATTACCCTTGTAACCGAATATCAGGGTTGAAATTGTGAGTTCAGTTATCGAAGAGGGAAGTGTGTTTTGCTGAAGTTTTAGTAATGGAGTGGGGTGATTGCAAACATCGCATAGCAGATAATAAAGCAGGAAAATCAGCTTCCGAGACTTTTACGACACTTAAGAAGTTCAAAATCATCAGGCTGTTGGGATCATTAATGACTGCCCGAGACAGAGTCGACCGCGCATCGTGAGAACCAGGAGGCTGGTTCTAGCACAGGCGGCTTGAGTTTGGCGAAATTATGTTACAAAGCCGTGTGCGATGGCTCACGAGATGGACATTTCGAAGATGTGAATGTCTCATGGGCTAAGAAGTGACCTAAGAGTGAGAGCTTACTGGCGAAGTAAAGGTCATTTCCTCACTCCACAGTTGAAGCAACAGAGGCAGCTCAAATCCTAGCGTCTTCTCCAGTGTTACGCGTCAGATGGACGCAGGAGGATTCTCTTTACTGATCAAAAGATTTTATCAAGTAAGGAATCTTTTCGTCAAAATGACAGTGTTTACGCCTCACACTCATGAGAACCTCGTGGGAAAGCTCCGATGATCGTAAGGGATCATCATCCTGCCTTGTTCACGGTTGGGAGGGGGTATCGTACTACGGTACAAGTGAACCTTATTTCTTAATAAGTATATTTATGGTAATACTATGTATATGAGATGTTCAAAATACAGTGTATGGACCTTTAATCAATGGCAGTGTGTTTTTTAGAACAACCTTGGTTACGCTCTGATGATGTATTTACGATGAAACAAGTAGTCGGAAAGCATTGGGCATTCAAACTGTAAATTCATGTTACCTTTGTAGGTTCTGAAAAGTATTTCGAAAAAAATTAATAGAAGAGCTGTTAATCCCGTTGTCTTGTCCCTTGAAACCACACCACCAAGTGAGAATATCTTTTCTATGCAAAAGTCTGGATATGTGTGACCCAACACATCTCATAATCTCTGTCAAAAGTCTATTCAATAAAATACCTGTGGTATATTGAACTGAGTAAGTCTGAGAAAAAAAGTGTATAAACCAGTCTTTATGCTAGAATATTGCAGTATATCTCACTTTATCTAACTTACACATTGACAACAAAATGAAGAAATTGACAAGAGAGTTACGAAATTGATTAAAAATTAATGGTAGCGTAATTTTAAATACCCTCTTGATTTAAATTTCCTTTGAGAAGTAGAAGATGAGACCAAGTATACCACTTCTCTGGGATTGCAGCATTACTTCCCGATATATCGACGGCACATAAATTTTGAACCATCTGTGGAACAGTCAAAACAGTAAAAATTGACAAGAAAATAGCCTCCGAATAAATGTTACAAAGTTATTGTTTACATTCTTACATGGCTCTGAAAATAGGGGTTATAACAAGAAGAGATACCAGTCTAATCCAGGCATTGGAAGGAACTTATAAAAGGTTACACTAGAAATTAATGGCTCAGAACGACGGAAGATATATTATTTGAAGAATGAATGGACTGGAGGATATCAGGCGAAATGGGGGAGCATGTGGACAGATTGAAAGTAGCGAAAATTCTTAAGCAAGTGCTATAAAAAAAGAAGAGGAAAACCTGGCATCCTTGAGTGAGATTATTATTATTATTATTATTATTATTATTATTATTATTATTATTATTATTATTATTATTATTATTATTATTATTATTATTATTATTCAATCCAATGATAGTCCCAATGCCGAGAACCTCGCACATTACTTCCTTACCAAATTCTGAAGTGACTCTGCCACTGTTGATTATATTTATCCCTGCTTCTAAACATCGTAAAAGCACTCCTTTTTACGGGACAACCAGTGAGTGATATTCTCCAGTATTTCCTAGAGGTGATCAGTGCCCTTCTCTTAAACGTCGGTCACCAATTACGCGTCCAGCCACCAACAATTTGGTCATAGACATACTGTATCTCATTTTAAGGTCATATTTGATGTAACTGAGGCCCTTAAGTACATTCGTGTTCCTATGGATTTTCGGTCATAATAATCAGGTATTCATCCGCCGGCGATTGATCTCTAATTCAAGTAGTCAGCCACGAAAGGTGACGACTTGTTTACAATGGCGATCGTCCTTGTGTTAAGTACAGTGACCCCTACCAGTGACGTGAATGCCCCACAGCTGATTAGCTTGCCATAGACGTGCGTTCTGCGATCAAGAATTTGGCACACCTTATGACCAGGATGTGGTCGGCTGGAGACAGAAGGCAGTGACCGTGGTCTATGATACAAGCACCACCTCACAAGAGAATGAACAACTCTGCCATAGTGAAAACCTATCCCATTCTGTTTTCTCTTGTAGTATTTATAAATTGCAATTCACATGGAAAAAAAAAAAAAAAAGCTACCGATACGCTTTCGAAGTAGCTTGAATAACGTAGTGAAAAAGATGGTTTTACCCTGTTTTGCAGAGGCTCTGAACTGCAGATAACGCTTGAGCCTGGCAGCACATGCAAGCTGTGAAGATATCACATCTGCGGGACGCGGTAGTTGAAAGATGAATGAGCTTGTAACTAGCTTCTCATCAAGTTGGTCGCCGAGGTGCCGGAATTTTGTCCCACGGGAGTTCTTACCGAAAATAAACAGATAATAGGTATGCGCCTTATCTCTGTAGATATAAATATATGATAATGATAATAAAAGGAAACAAAAGGGATTAATATTGACAAGGTAGTTAAAGATAAAATGCATAGCAAATGTTTGGCCTTCGCAGATGATCTGGTAAATGTATCCAACAACAGGCAAGAAGCAGTTCAGTCCCTGGAAAAACTTCATGCGACTTCATCTAAAATTGAACTCCAAATCTCATATGAGAGACCCGATATATGGAACTCCGTTTGACAAAATCACTTAGGTACATAATTTGAAATACTTCGGGGAAATCATCCAACTATCCGGATTAAATCGCTAATTTAAATCACTGTAGTTAAGCCTGAACCATTATGCGCTTCAGGAACCCTGATCATTGGAGGCAGATGACTGACTAAAAATGTAGAAAAATAAGATTAGGAAATCCTTAGTAAAATGTTTGGCCCAATTTGTATAAAAGGAGTGTGAATGGAAAGGTGGTCTCCTGAGTTGTACCAGTATTCTGAAATGGAATGGCGTATGGCTTTTAGTGCCGGGAGTGTCCGAGGACAAGTTCGGCTCGCCAGATGCAGGTCTTTTGATTTTACTCCCGTAGGCGACCTGCGCGTCATGATGAGGATAAAATGATGATGAAGACGGCACATACACCCAGCCCCCGTGCCAGCGAAATTAACCAATGATGGTTAAAATTTCCTACCCTGCCGGGAATCGAACCCGGGACCCCTGTGACCAAAGGCCAGCACGCTAACCATTTATCCATGGAGCCGGACGCCACTATTCTGAGCAAATATCAAACACTATTAGAAAAAGACAGTTGCAATTTTCGGCTATATACGATGAATAGACAGTGAAGGACGTTCTAAAATGGCCATGCCTCCTCACTAAAAGTCAGGAATAATTGGAAAATCGAAATTGGAAAAGACCATCAAGAAATTATCAAACGTTGGTCTTTTTGCTGAAAACCCCAAAGATGGAAACCAGCGCTGCATCGACGGAAGAACAGAAGAAAAATCATAGGCAGAGGATAAAGAGATTCTGGTAAGATGAATAAAGCAAATTCATCTGCTAAATAATTTCAATCGCGCTCCCTAGTTGGGCACATCGTGATATATAATAGTTTGCAATTATGTAGACTTGTATATATTATTATTATTATTATTATTATTATTATTATTATTATTATTCTATTCTAATCGGTTCGTTACGACCCCTGAGGATCACGGATGACTTGTTCGGCACGTCTTCTTTCATCCCAATACCTCTTCATTCTCTCACTCCTCTTTCTCTCTGCTTCCGTGATCTGAATCTGGATCCTGGTGTCCGTCCATCTGTGACCTTCCACAAGCTTTCTGTATTTGGACCTATCCTGTACTGTCCTCAGTAGATACTTTTCCTTTGTGTTAATAGTTTCATCCACTTATTTCCAGTTAAGCAGATTGCATTCCATATCTTCTTCGTCAGCCAACTGTCATCCATCCTCATGAGATGTCCAACAAATCCTAACCTTCTCTTTCTTATCACACTCGAGATTGGTTCTATACTCTCATATAGTTCCTGCCTTGATCTGTATACCCAGATTTCACCTTGCCTTTTGGTGCCCCATATGTGTCTCAAGATTCTTCTTTCCTCCTTCTCAAATTGTATGCATGCTCTCTTGCCCAATGTCAGCGTTTCAGTTGCATATAATACAGCATTCCTGATGGTTATCATGTAGTGTCTCAGTTTGGCGTTTCTCGAGAGGTTCTTCGTTCCATATATAGTCATGGCTGCATGTCATAGTTTCAGCAGTAGTTGAGCTCTGTCTGTGGTACTTTTGTTGCTTTGTACTTCACCCATGATGTTCTCACCTAGGTAACTTACCGGAAGCTGTCGACTCTCTCTACCACTTGGCCTATTATTATTATTATTATTATTATTATTATTATTATTATTATTATTATTATTAATCTGTTTAACGTCGCTTCATTTGTCGAAGCTTTTAAGAGACGCCCAAGTACAGGAGTTTTCCTTTCGAAAGGTATTTTCTACTGTGTTAGTTAATCTACTGACAGAGATGTCTCACATTTAAACACAAATGTCTGCTGACTGCTCCAAGATTCAAACCTGCAGCATTGAGCTTAGCAGGAGATTGCCTAAACAAATTAGCATATTAATTTAGTTCGAAATGTGATCCGAAGGCTCTTTTCAGTTGACTCGAGAGACTCACGACTCTTTCCCCATTTCGTGGCTATTCTTGACCAGCTGAGAAGTGTGTCAGTCATTCATGCAGTCATTCACTAATTCAGTTCTACCGTAATGTATGTTGTAATTGTAGGACAACTCTGTAAACCTTGTAACACAAAAGTAAGCCTACATACGCCTAGAAAGGGGAAGATTGTTGACATTATTTACCCTCCAGGGTTGACTTTTCCCTCGGACTTAGCGAGGGATCCCACCTCTACCACCTCAATGGCAGTGTCCTGGAGCGTGAGACTTTGGGTCGGAGGATACAACTGAGGAAAATGGCCAGTATGTCGCCCAAGCGCCTTACCTGCTATGCTGAACAGGGGGCGTTGTAGGGGCGATGAGAAGTTTGGAAGGGATAGACAAGGACGAGGGAAGGAAGCGGCCGCTGCTTTATGTTACGTACCTTCCAGGAATTTGCCCGTAGGAGAAGTGGGAAACCACGGAAAACCACTTCGAGGATGGCTGAAGTGGGGATCGCACCCCTCCCTACTCAATTGACCTCCCTACGCTGGGTGGACCCCGTTCCAGCCCTCGTACCACTTTTCAAATTTCGTTACAGAGCCGGGAATCGAACTCGGGCCTCTGGTGGGGGCAGCTAATCACACTAACCACTACACCACAGAGGCGGACGTTTAGTGTATTAATAGTTAAACAATTATGAGGAGAATGTAATGTATGTATCGAATTAAATGAATTGCAATAAATGTATGCTCTCTCCCGTTTCAGGCGATGAGAGTAGGCTATTCTATTATTTTCGAAATCACATTCTACTTAACAATAAATAAAGCTGTTCTTTCACGACCATTTAACTCAGGTTTGTGCGTACTTCCCTACCGAAAGTTGTTTCATACTTGGGTGGTGCCCATATAAAAACGTTCCCGGTTCGCTTTTCTGGGCCATCTCGGCGTAAGAGCAATCTTACATTTTTTTCCCCCCAACCTTCCATTTTTCTTCAGGTACATTGATCTGGTGTGGGTTTCTATGTCGGACTGCTGGTTGTGTGAGAGCAATGGAGCGAACGTCTTCTTGGGAAGTCGCATTCTGCCTTCTCGATTTGAGCCGCCAGGACAATGGATCAGGCGGAGCAGATCACAAATCCTCGGTCTCCGACACGACCATTTTTCATGCAATATATGTCTTCTGGCAATACAATAGCTGTACAGCTTATTGTGTGCTGAAGTGGCAGGAAATTGGGGAATGATCGATACTCTAAACATATTCTAGTGAAGCTTCCCTCCAATGTTTCCTCCGCGATTTATGGCAGTAAGTAAACGGTATTATGCATAGCAGAACGGATATGCGACATCATGTGGTCAACATTCCGCTGCTAAGATAATGATGACAGGGCCCCATTCAAGTTAAATATGGATTTGACAGTGCTAAGTGGATACTCGCTCAGAGTAGCCATTGAAGTGTTGTATAAACAAGGGACGTGATAGATGAGTGGCATCGTTGCTATCTCCTCACCAAAGCAGCCTCTATTCGAATACCGGTAAATGTATGTGAAACTTTTGAAATGGAAAGATACGTTTGTGTGGTTTGGATTTCATGTGGTATACTCTATAAGATGATTTATCCTGGTAAAGTTGGATATGTATTTTCTTTAACCAGTCCAAATCTAGTGTACTGTTGCTAGTAACGACTACGCTTGCCAAGGAAGATTTTGACTGCTACAAAAATGTGTTTGCTGTTGATAGTGAGTGAGCGGCATTTAACATACAGTACATGATTCCCTAGCCATTACTGTAGACCCAACCATCCGGTTTGGAAACGGTGATTCGGACCATTCTACCTTGCTTCAAGGTGTACGGCCTTCTTTTCGGATCGAGAGGCATAGTTTCAAATACCGTTCTTAAGTTTTTAAGAAATTCCGTCTGGGAGCGAGAACTGGTACCCATTTGTAAGGATGTACTGGTGGATTCAATCCAAATCTTCAGTTACCACATTTATAGCAAGTGAAATATATTGTGACATAAAATGCCATGTTAGCTTGTGAGCTAAATTGAAGTAATAACTACATTATTGTAATACTTCGTACCTGATCAGTACTCTGTGTAATGTTGCAGCTCTTACCTGGAGCAGCTTCGTTTTATTTGTCTGTATTGTAAATAAAATCGTCTCTCTCTTTTCTCCCATGCAAATATTATTCGTACATTGTTGTACAACTGGGTAGACTCCTGATACCTTACTGTATTCATAAGTTAGAAGTAACAGACATTAAAGTAGCGTCAATAATTGTTCGTACAAACAAGTGGGAAATATGGCAAGAGGGTACTCGGAAGGAGGCTAAGTTAGAAATAAACTCGATGGATGTAGCAGTAAGATTAAGCCGGCTTCTGTGGTAGAGTCACATGAGGCAAATGGAGGATAGCTTACCTAGGAGAATAATGTACTTGGCCATGGAGGGTAAAAAAAGTTCGGGGTAGCGTTGGTTATACTAACTTTTTTTTAATGATCAGAACGTGCTGAACTAATCCAGGTCAGAGAGCTAGCTGCAAATGGAGGACTGTGCAGTATCTTTGTTAATTCACATTGGCTTGCACACTAAGCGATGGAAGGCACAACAACCTATAATGAAGATGTATGCATATTCTTCTTCTTATTTTATTACTATTCTCCGTCCTACGCGCCTTATATAAGGACATCTGTGCCATGAAACTGGAACTAATGTATTACAAGATACTTGGACCTTCAAACATTAGATATCTCTATAATAAAAATTTTCCGGGCTATTATGTCGTGGTCCTCTCCTCTCGTTTCTTCCAGAGGTTTCGACTACTGCTGCGGTAGTCATCTTCTGTGGCGTCCTGTAGATACGCTCTCCTGGCAAAAGTTTGCTGAACTTGAGGCTACGTCCGTGTCCGCGAGTCCCTCTGTTGATTCCCATTCAGCTGGGTATGAGGTGACTAAAATTTTCTAAAACTACAAATTATTAACACTCTTTCGGCATTTAATATTTCTTGTTTAGTCACCCCTCTTAGCCTCTGCAACTTCGGGCCATAAGCTCATCTAGGTTTTTTTAAAGAGTTTTCCGAAAGGGAGTGTAAGTGTTTCGCCTACTAGCCTTGAGTTGTTGGGCCTTCCGAACGCCGGCCTGCAGCCCCTTCCCCCTAATCACGCCGCACTCACTAGACCGGAGCGATGAACATTACAATACGGTCCTAAAGCGCCCAGCTTGTGTAGAATTTCCAAGGGGGAGTTTCCAGAACTCTTTTCAGATAGGCAGGATGCCTGTACACACCCCCGATTTTAATTGGCTACAGAAATATACACAACATTTCTGATTGGTTAATAACTTATTTTTTTGCTATTTGCTTTACGTCGCACCGACACAGATATGTCTTATGGCGACGATGGGATAGGAAAGGGCTAGGAGTTGGCAGGAAGCGGCCGTGGCCTTAAGGTACAGCCCCGGCATTTGCCTGGTGTGAAAATGGGAAACCGCGGAAAACCATCTTCAGGGCTGCCGACAGTGGGGCTCGAACCCACTATCTATCTATCTATCTATCTATCTATCTATCTATATATATACTGTATCAGTCGTGCCCACAGTAAACAGGAAATGTACTTTTTACTTTTCCGTAATTTCTGTCTGTCTGTATGTATGTATGTATGTATGTATGTATGTATGTGCACGCATCACTAGAAAACGACTGAAGAGAATTTAATGAAAATCGGTATACAAAGTCGGGCAATACGTCGCTACAGTCTAGGCCATGAATAATTTTATTCACGCTGACTGAAATGGTAGCTTAGGGGAAGGCGTAAAATTTAATTCTCAAATATTTAAGTTATTAGTGGCCATATCTTAATGAAAATCGGTATACAAAGTCGGGGAATAAGTCGCTATAATATAAGCCATAAATAATTGTATTCACGCTGACTAAAATGGTAGTTTAGGGGAAGGCCTAAAATTTAATTCTCAAATATTTGTTATTAATGGTCGTATCTTAACGAAAATCGGTAGGAGAAGTCGAGGAATAAGTTGCTACAATCTAGGCCACAAATAACTGTATTAGCGCTGAGAAAAATGGTAGTTTAGGGGAAGGCCTACAATGGAATTCTCAAATATTTTTGTTATTAGTGGTCCTATCTTAATGAAAATCTGTATGCAAAGTCGGGGAATAAGTCACTATAATCTAGGCCATAAATAATGTTATTCACGCTGAATGAAATGGTAGTTTAGGGGTAGGCCTAAATTTTAATTCCCAAATAATTATGTTATTAGTAGCCTATCGATCGAGACTACATACCATTTTAGTTATGTAATATTATATTTCCGATTATTTATGTCTTATACATTGTTACCATACCGGGTATGATCAGAGATATTCATGAATTTGGATTTTTGTTACTAAGTCCTTATCAGCGCCGAATCACGAGAAAATGGGTAAACAGGATTGAATGAAAATCGGTATGTTAAGTTGGAGAATAAGAAACTACAGTCTACGCTATAAATAATTTTAAAAGACGCCCTAATATCACAGAGTCGAAAGAAAACTAAATGTGAAGGCCTACAATGTAGAAAGCTCATAAAATTGAACAACAATAACATTACATTGACCATTGTTTGTTGGTTTGTTGTGATGTGCTTTGTCTGCTGTTGCCATTCATTTCCGATAGATAGGATTACTGCTGCGTACCGAGTATTTTTTTTAAATTTGCCTTACGTCGCACCGACACAGTTAGGTCTTATAGCGATGATGGGATAGGAAAGGGCTATGAGTGTGAAAGAAGCAGCCTTGGCCTTAATTAAGGTACAGTTGCAGCATTTGTCAGGTGTGAAAACAGGAATGCATGGAATAACATTTTCAGGGCTGCTGATGGTGGGGTTGGAATCCACTATCTCCCGGATGCAAGCTCACAGCTGCGCGCCCCTAACCGCACGGCCAACTCGCCCAGTCGTACGAGTGTAACAGTCTGCTTAAATATTGGCGGGAAGTAGCTGGGGTGTTGGGTAACTTTCTTCTTTAGCATGCCATTCCTCTGTTTCATAAATTTCCCGATACTACTGGCAATTGACACACTGGTTCATCATAGCATTCGAGCTATTCAATCCCTACTCTGAGGTACTGATTGGAATGAGCAGTGTGCATATTTAAGGGAATATTGGCAGAGGAGTGTTTACGGCTGTCTGCGGCCTGGTCATTTCAGCTCTGGAACTTTGGACTGTTAGATCAGCACCGTAGTACTGTTCGTTAAAAGTGAGAAAATGTGTAGTTTATCATTTGATCAAGTATTTTATGTGATAACATTACTTTTAATCGCTACATTCCTACTGACGTTTTTGTAGTGACCTATGTTGACTTCAGTTAGGAAAACCACAAAGTCAGTCTTTCTGAGAATCCCGTAGCGGAGCACGGGTACATCAGCTAGTAAACATATATGCTAATAATGTAATGTTTTATTAGAACAAACGAGGACACTGCCTGATTCCAATTCAGAACCACTCATTTTTTTCCATCTTGTGGACAGCCTATGTAACAAAGACAGGCATGCAGTGATGTTCTGATGACGTAACTTAGACGTCATCACGTATTTGCTCTAGGGAGCAGGCGCTACTTGCTCCGCTCGGGACGGCTTGCCTGCTGTGTTTGAAGAGAGCGGCGGACAGGCGGGTTGCATACCGTGAAGTAACCGCACAGAGGTCCGTCTCCGTAGAGCTGTGAGAAGAGAGCGGCGGACAGGCGGGTTGCATACCGTGAAGTAACCGCACAGAGGTCCGTCTCCGTAGAGCTGTGAGAAGAGAGCGGCGGACAGGCGGGTTGCATACCGTGAAGTAACCGCACAGAGGTCCGTCTCCGTAGAGCTGTGAGAAGAGAGCGGCGGACAGGCGGGTTGCATACCGTGAAGTAACCGCACAGAGGTCCGTCTCCGTAGAGCTGTGAGAAGAGAGCGGCGGACAGGCGGGTTGCATACCGTGAAGTAACCGCACAGAGGTCCGTCTCCGTAGAGCTGTGAGAAGAGAGCGGCGGACAGTCGGGTTGCATACCGTGAAGTAACCGCACAGAGGTCCGTCTCCGTAGAGCTGTGAGAAGAGAGCGGCGGACAGGCGGGTTGCATACCGTGAAGTAACCGCACATAGGTCCGTCTCCGTAGAGCTGTGAGAAGAGAGCGGCGGACAGGCGGGTTGCATACCGTGAAGTAACCGCACAGAGGTCCGTCTCCGTAGAGCTGTGAGAGGAGAGCGGCGGACAGGCGGGTTGCATACCGTGAAGTAACCGCACAGAGGTCCGTCTCCGTAGAGCAATTAAGACATGGATGGAAGAAGGGCTTAAGTCAGGTTGTGGCGTTATTTGGTAAATTGCATATATACGTTCCTTGGAGGCTGTTCTAAATTCTACCTAAATGGCTTCTCGGTAGTGTCAATAGATGGCGTGTGATGTGCTATATTGAGTTGCGCCGTTCTTCCAAATATTGCACGTGCCCGACTTAAAATACACTCCAATGCTGACTTACGGCGAGCCAGCACTCATCAGAAGCGAAACGGCTGACGCAGGAGTAATGTCAGGAGGAGAAACATCTGATATTTCGGCAGATGACAGTGAATATGTACCAAGTGAAACCTCAGATGATTCGGATACTAAATCCTTAATATCCGAATGTTCTGCCGTTCTCAGCCCAGTGCCATTTGCAACACCACAAACAAAAGGACTTAAGTTTTCTATTCCAAAGTATGTCATTATGTCACTCACCTGAAGGAACTGTATGAGGAAGCCAGACTTATAATATTACGTTTCATGATACGTTTCAGTTATTGAAGGATATGAGGTCTGTAGATACTTCGGGTAGTATCCCAGTCCCTCATATAGGTATTGAATCCGGGAAATTAAAATATGTTACGGATTTAGTAAGCTTTCTATGCGCAGGTGCACGTGCATGGTTTGAAAATATTTTCCGGGGAGCTTAATCTGTGGGAGTAGGAAATTCTCGATATATGAGTCCCTTAATAATATATTGTGACCTATCAAATGTTCTAACCTGTAAAACTTGTCTACATGCTTCCAACAATGTAAATAATATTAATTTTCAATGAAAATGTTTCTTGAAAATGGAATAAGGGTGTAACTCCAAAATAAAAACTGACAACAAACCACAAAATTTATAAATACTTTTGATGTACATATTATGAAATAATCAAGAATGTAGTTAAATATAATATTCCAAAATTCTGTATTTCTGAGAAAAGTGTTTGATGTTGTCATTCTTTAAACTCATTTATCTCAAGAGAATATTTTTTGAGTTACGCCCTTCTTCCATCCATGTCTTCAATTGTTAGTGTTATCAGCTGCCTTCCTCGGAGGCCGGCGTTCGTTTCCCAGTACTACCAGAAATTTAAGAATGGCAGGAGGGCTGGTATGTGGTTGAAATGGTACGTGCATACGTGCAGCTCACCTCCATTCGGGGTGTGCCTGAAAAGAGCTGCACTACCTCAGGACGTGGACACGAGTTTTAGTCCGGCTCCATGGCGAAACGGTTATCGTGCTGGCCTTTCGTCCAGAAGGTCCCGGGTTCGATTCACGGCCGGGAAACCTTAAATAGTTAATTCCCTTGGCTCAGGAACTGGGTGTTCGTGCTGTCTCCAACATTCCTGCAACTTACACACCACACATAACACTATCCTCCACCACAATAACACGCAGTTACCCACACATGGCAGACGCCTTACAAGGGCTGCACTCGGCTAGAAATAGCCACACAAAATTAAATACCGCACGGAGATAATGTCACCATATGAACAGCAAAAGCAACAGCAATAATAATAATTTGGAGCATGGATCATGCGGAACGAACAGGACACAGATTCTAGACTTTAGAGTATAAAGGGCAAGAAAATTAGGCCTATTCATCGACAAAGGTAAAACACGACAGTAGCTGAAATGAAATGGCGTGTGGCTTTTATTTCTGGGAGTGTCCGAGGACAGGTTCGGCTCGCCAGGTGCGGGTCTTTTGATTTGACTCCCGTAGGTGACCTGCGCGTCTTGATGAGGATGAAATAATGAATTCAACACATACACCCAGCCCCCGTGCCAGCGGAATTAATGATGGTTAAAATTCCCGACCCTGCCGGGAATTGAACCTGGGATCCCTGTTACCAAAGGCCAGCACGTAACCATTTAGCCATGGAGCTGGATATGACAGTACATAACACGTGCAAGTCTTTTTTTATAATGTCTGAGTTTCGTTGAACATATTCTCAAATTCGTCATGTGGAGTGAGAATAACGTGAACCTCCACTGGACTTAAGTACGTATTACGTCATGCACTTCCCCTCCGTGCTCGCTCAGCTGCTCTCGTTCCTCAACGGCGGGGAGCAAACTGGCTCCGAAGTTGTTTCGCTCTGAGCTGACGTAAGTTGTCTTAACTGATCACCCTGATAAGATTAATTGAAACTGACGCCTCGAGACCTTGGTACTCATATCATCAATGACGAAAGAGCAACCAACATTTATCTCCGATTTTAGAACCATCCGTAAAGATAAGTCTCGCAGCCGGATATTGGTGAACGAAGTCCTGGAAATACCTCCGATAAACGGTCCACGCAGCAGATCTAGACACCGCGTTCCACAGCAGCTAAAAGAAAAACAACCTGACAGTTTCTGGTATGTAAATATTATTTTACAGCAGAATGACTGTTACCATTGTGCAAGGTGTCTTTCTTGATCATCTTATCAAGTTTGATTGCAATCGTTCTGGTCTAACCCCAAGAATTCCCATGCTTGTAGCATTATAGGGGACGTAATAGGGTGGCGTTGCTGCTGCTCACACTGATTAACCATCTGTCCACAGTGGCACATTCTGAGCTGGTCGCGTGAGCTCTGGGAGTTGAGACGTTTAGGAAGAGCGGATGAGCACTGATAGCATCAGGGTAGCGTGCTCCTCTTGGCCTGTGTTCGAGTACCTTCTGCCACTCTGTCTCCGTCGTGATAAATGAGTTCCCTTGTTTTGCCATCGTAATCTACATCTGGCGTAATTTGTCTTCCTTCTGTGTCTGATCTCTTGACATTCTATTTTATACGTACGTGAAGAAGGTTTGTTTCAATTTTTAATGCTCCAGCAGGGTGTTACTGCCAAGACTAGTCTTAAGGAGGTTATCTTCGACTTGCGGAATGCGAAGAAAGTGAGATTTTATGGCATTCTCATATGCCCTGTACGGTGAGAGGATGGAAAGTTATACGGTACATACATGAAAAACGTACATTCCGGTTCCTACATACATACATACATACATACATACTGAGTGCCATAGCTGGTTGGTGTTCACCTTCTGTATTCAAGGGTGTGTCCGGCTCCATGGCTAAATGGTTAGCGTGCTGGCCTTTGGTCACAGAGGTCCCGGGTTCGATTCCCGGCAGGGTCGGGAATTTTAACCATCATTGGTTAATTTCACTGGCACTGGGGCTGGGTGTATGTGTTGTCTTCATCATCATTTCATCCTCATCACGACGCGCAGGTCACCTACGGGTGTCAAATCGAAAGACCTGCACCTGGCGAGCCGAACATGTCCTCGGACACTCCCGGCACTAAAAGCCATCCGCCATTTCATTTCATTCAAGGGTGTGTGATTAAATCACGCCACAGTCGGTTGGCTTTCAAAAGTGCTTAAATGAGGAACATTTATTAGTATACCGGGCGAGTTGGCCGTGCGGTTAGGGGCACACAGCTGTGAGCTTCCATCCGGGAGATAGTGGGTTCGAACCCCACTATCAGCAGCCCTGAAGATGGTTTTCCGTGGTTTCCCATTTTCACACTAGGAAAATACTGGGGCTGTACCTCAATTAAGGCCACGGCTGCTTTCTTCCCACTCCTAGGCATTTCCTATCCCATCGTCGTCATAAGACCTACCTGTGTCGGTGGGACGTGAAGCAAATAGCAAAATAAGAAAAGTAATATTATTATAAAAAACCCATGATGCCCAACGTGATATATTTGCACAGCTCAAGTAGTGTTAAGTAATGAATCGTCAGCATAGCGGCCTTCGGGTTCAGAGAGCCCAGAGTTCGATTCCCTGCTGGATTGAGAATTTGAACCGCGTTAGGTTCATTCCTCCGCCTCGGGGATGGGGGTGTCTGTGATCGTCTTAATATACATCTTTGTTTACATACAACGTATTCAACTACAAACCAACACAGAAACACGCAATAGTGAGTAATTTCCTCCACAAAAGTTTGGCGTTAGGAAGGGCATTCGGCCGAACAAGAAGAAGATTCCTGAAGATGTGTGTTAAAATACCGATTTTACAGCTAAAATGGATGTATATGCTCTTCCCAGTAATTTTCAGTAGGGACTTAGGGTGACTGAAAGTTTTATTAATAAAAGTACATGCACCGGGCGAGTTGGCCGTGCGTGTAGAGGCGCGCGGCTGTGAGCTTGCATCCGGGAGATAGTAGGTTCGAATCCCACTATCGGCAGCCCTGAAGATGGTTTTCCGTGGTTTCCCATTTTCACACCAGGCAAATGCTGGGGCTGTACCTTAATTAAGGCCACGGCCGCTTCCTTCCAACTCTTAGGCCTTTCCGATCCCATCGTCGCCATAAGACCTATCTGTGTCGGTGCGACGTAAAGCCCGTAGCAAAAAAAAAAAAAAAAAAAAATACATGCGAAGAGAAATCACTCGCTTCCTCCGACATTGTTAACATTTGATACAACAGCGTGCGGTCTTTTACTGTGTGTTATTCTTCTTCAGAAAAGTTAGAGAATGCCCTGCAATGAAGAAAAATGCTTTGAATAGGAAGAGTGGTGAAGGAGGTTTGCGTGCTTCAGAAAAGCAAAATTGCAGGACGAAGACATCTCACGGTGACGTTCAACATTACGAAGAAATTCGTATATACATAGGCCTACACTTTCATTATAGAATAGAATAGAATACTCCCCTCCCCCAGTCTCGGATCACCTGAAACCGGGGAGGCAATAATCATTTATTGTAATCCAAAATGTGTTTTGATACATGCATATTAAAACATTAAACATTTATAATTAAACTTGTTAACTATTTCAATCTTATTTCTAAATTGTAGTTTGTATTTCCTTTAAAGATTATTTATTTTGTTCTAGATGTTAAGAGTTATATAGTCTGAGACATACAACTATCTTAGCCTTCCTAAGTTGTATTGGTGCTTAATTGTCTCATCAGTCTTTGTAGTGTTATCCTACAATTACAACATACATTTTGAATGGATTGAAGGACTGAAAAAAATGACTGTGTGCCTTTATGAGTTGGTGAGTGAATTGATTTGATGATCGAATTTAAAAAATATAAACAGTCCTCTCTCCCAGTCACGGATAACCATCAACTTGAGAGAGAGTAACATGAATGAATGCATGAATGAATGTTCTCAATCAATTCGCTAGTAGTTTAATAGAATAACGACACTACAGTAGAACTATTTATCTATTGCTACATTTAATATTATATTTAAACCTACTAGTAATTATTTTTCTTATCCTTCCTTATTTCCTTAATGCTTATTTTGTTCTTATTTCCTTTTGCCATATACTTTCTGGAATACAAAAAAACTACAGTTCTTCCCGGTGCAATGCATTCCTTATTCAATAATTTAACAGTTGTGTAGAATTCTTTCTTTCTTTCTTTCTAGTTTTTCTTTAGATTCTCTTCCTAGATATTTTACTCTA
Organism: Anabrus simplex; assembly: GCF_040414725.1. Lineage (NCBI taxonomy): Eukaryota > Metazoa > Arthropoda > Insecta > Orthoptera > Tettigoniidae > Anabrus > Anabrus simplex. Next base: position 1,049,570,006 of record NC_090265.1, on the reverse strand, counting down.
ATTGTATCCGTCTCCCTACAAACTCTCAATAGATGCACCTCTTCCATTATTTTCCCACAAAGTAAACAACGGTTCTCGTCATGTTTCTCTCTCTGACCCGTAGTCATATATAGTACCATTAGCCACCACACCATACTTCTTTCTTCTCTGTTTGGAAGCGTTTCTTTCTTAACTGACATTTTACGAGTAAATTCACAGAATTCGAATAACGTCCTTTTAGTCTTACATTCTGCCATAATCATTTGCTTTTCAATATCTTTTACTCTAATTGCTACTTTCGTGCACCATTGCTTGTCTTTGTTCTGCATCTCTCTATCCCAATGTTCTCCCATTCCTATTCATTATAGACCGTTATGCCTTTCAGCGTTCACTCTGCAAGACTCCGTGAATTAACACAACGCCACCACCTTTTATGTAAATGTTTGTGTGTTCTTCATTTTAAATACCTTTGAGGTTTTTCTTCAATGTTTATGCCTGTTTATACGAGTACAACTATATTTTATGCTAGGGGCTCTACGTCGCACAGATAGGTCTTATGGCGACGATGGGATAGGAAAGGCCTAGGAGTTGGAAGGAAGCGGCCGTGGCCTTAATTAAGGTACAGCCCCAGCATTTGCCTGGTGTGAAAATGGGAAACCACGGAAAACCATCTTCAGGGCTGCCGATAGTGGGATTCGAACCTACTATCTCCCGGATGCAAGCTCACAGCCGCGCGCCTCTACGCGCACGGCCAACGCGCAGAGTACAACTCTCTGCAGCATATTTCTACCTGAACTTCAGCAAGATGAAGGTATTAATCCTGAAAACTGAGGGATCTTGAAAATATAGTCTAATAAATTCCAGAAGAAGCAAACAAGTTAAGCCTTGCGAAACAAATTCGTCGTAAATTTAGCTTTTTAAGTGCATTATTTCTGCGTTGTTTTTAAGGTACCTTTTCATGTACATGCTTGTGTGTTCTTACTCTTGAATGCCTGAAAGTATTAATTTTTCTCCGTTATCATATGTTCTAACGTCAATTTGTTGAAGTTTTTTTTTTTTGTAAGTTAGGGCGTAGGCCTTTTCTATACCCGTTTTATTTAAGCTTTATTTGTCAAATGATGTAATGTTTCAAATGATACGGACGAACTTAAGACCGTTCTCTTATCTAATCTACGCATATTATGCACAGACATATCCTAAATAAAGATGTAAATTTGCATTTGAAATGGGTTTTCTCCCTTCCCGCGAGCACACTATCCTGTACTTAGACCCGTATGAAGTAATCTGTTTATGTTCTTGTCATTATTCCGTTCAACTGTCAAACTAAAATTCGAATATTACAATATAAAGTTGGCTCCTTGGCTGAATGATCAGCGTAATAGCCTTCGTTTCAGAGAGCCCGCGTTAGATTCCCAGCCAGGTCGGGGATTTTAACCGCGTATGGTGAATTCCTTTCGCTCGGGGGCAGGGTTTTTGTGTTTGTGTTAACACACATATTCACTTACGTACAACACATCACACTACAATCCACCACAGAAACACTCAGTATTGTACGCTTCACTCCAGGGAGGTTCGGCATCAGGAAAGGCATCTGGCCATAAAATGAGCTGATTCAGTACGATGTAAATAATAATAATAATAATAATAATAATAATAATAATAATAATAATAATAATGTACACATAATTTGGCACTTTCGTAACCTTACTGTATAGTAAAATATTTCACGCAAAGTTGATCATTGTTGTTGTTGCTTGTAATCGGCCTTCACTCAAAGAAGGAATGCACTGTTATTCTTAAATGTTTAAAACCTCTTCAGGGAGATTGGAACATATTAGTGTTGGCTACTGAATGCATGATTCGAAGCAGTGTATCGATTCATTCAAGTGCCCGAGTGAATCGATTCACAGGAAAGGCGAGCTCACGGCACACGATTCAGCTTACTCCCAGCGGACAGTGCTGAGTGGCGCACTCACTGGACGTTGACGGGGAGCCGAGCTTCCGCTGCAGCGAGACAGTGTATCATGGCACATCGAAAGAATCGTGAACGAGCGCGGCTCAGTGAAACACATGATACACACGGCTCCTTATCGGCTCACTGGACACGCGGAGAGCCGAGCTTCCGCTGCAGCGAGGCATACAGTGAATCATGGCACATCGAAAGAATCGTGAACGAGCGCGGCTCAGTGAGACACATGATACACACGGCTCCTTATCGGCTCACTGGACACGCGGAGAGCCGAGCTTCCGCTGCAGCGAGACATACAGTGAGCCATGCTAGACTGAAAGAATCGTATGCTATAATGGACTCTCGAGCTCAGCTCATTTGAAAATAATACCCATTTGCATTTACTGTCCTCTTCTTACAGGGAGGTTTAAATAATAGATGGATTTATTTGCAGTGTTAAAAAGGTAGTCACAACATAATTCTGAAGTAGCTAGTAAGTAGGTAGGCTATTAGGTTATACTATTTATTAGTTCAATGATATTTAGTATTATAATTTAGTTGGCATTTGACAGTTAAACTCGACTCTAGCCTGCCCTATGACTATGAGTCATGCTCATGAGTCATGACCACTCAAAAGTATACCCGTTTTATATTGGGAAGAACGGCTCAGTATTCTCTCAGTTCATATGTCACATCGTTGCACAAGACTTCAATCATATGTGGACAGACGCAATAACAGTATGTTGAATCAGAAAACCAGCGGGCTACTGTACATCTCGGGTAGCCTATACAAAATATGACGATTTAAAAAAAAATCCTCAGCTGATAGAAAAATACTTTTAAAAAAAGACTGAGCGAGTTGTCGTGCGGTTAATATCGCGTGGCTATGCGCTTGCATTCCGGGGTTGGTGGGTTCGAATCCCACCGTCGGCAGCCGTTAAGATGGTTTTTCCGTAGTTTCCCCATTTTCACACCAGGAAATGCTGGGACTGTACCTTAATTCAGGCCATGGCTGCTACCTTCCTAACCTTTCCCACCCTGCGTCGCCGGAAACCTTCGATGTATTAGAGTAACTAGCATTTTTTCTAAGAAAGGAGTTCATAGTATGAAGACCAGATGGCAGCTGCGAGCACTGAATGCTGTTGCTGCTGTCTTACCAGTACATACTACACAGATGCAGTAGGAGCGGTGACCAATGAGCCGTGAATCGGATCACTGTATCGATTCAGTAACGTGAACGGAATCAAATGAATCGATTCAGTAAAATGAATCGAATGTCCCATCACTAGAACATATGTGACCATTACATTTTTAGGGCGATAATTCCTATCTAAATTGGTTTACAACCACACAAACTGGGTAAGTTGGGAAAATTGGGTGTGTAACATCTACTGTATGTTTCAAAAAATTTATGATAAAACTGTTGATTTTTAATTTCCTATCATTCAAATATTCCACAATAAAATACAGAGAAAAAATAATTTGTCCCTGAAGAGGTTAAAGCAGTATCGAAATATTTAGGTTTACGTAATTTATTTGTATTGAAATAGGCTTAACACAGTATGTGGAAAAGTAAATGACACTGGCATGATCGCTCATCTACTATCAACATTTCCTTAGCAACGAAGAATTTATTTATTTATTTATTTATTTATTTATTTATTTATTTATTTATTTATTTATTTATTTATTTATTTATTTATTTATTTATTTATTTATTTATTTATTTATTTATATAATACGAGGGCTGTAAATAAAGTAGTGGTGGTGGTGATTATTGTTTAAGAGGAAGTTCAACTAGGCAACCATCCTCTATGTATCGGTAAGACTAATCAGAGAGAAAAAGTGGAAGGGATCCGAAACTTCGAATAATGAAGGTATCGGCCAAAGGAAGACAAAGGCCACGATAGGGGTGAAAATGAAAGACTCCCTTGGCCTCGAGTGCTCTAATACCGTCGGGGTTGGAAGAGAACAAGAGTTGACCAATGGAGGTCAGATAGATGAAAGTGAGGAGCCTGGCACAAGTGGAAGCAATGCCAAGACTGAGCTAAGGGCCCCGTGGTCACCAACCCACGCCTCTGGGGCTCCTTTTCGTCACTTCTTACGACAGGCAGGGGATATCGTATGTGTTACTCTACCGCCCCCACCCACAGTGGATGTAAATAAAGTAGTGGCAATATTGATAGAACGCAATATTTAATGAACTAACAAGTACAGTTGCATTATATTCCTTCATTGTAGTCACCCACAAAGTGACGGAAAGCCGTTGGCAAGGCGTTCTCTGTTGATGACAGCGACGGAGTGCCCTACTGCGCGGAGTACAGATGCCACGTCAGGCGGCTTCGGAGGGCTTCCTTCAACGTCGAAAACAGGTCGAAGTCACAAGGACTCGTGTCTAGTGAGTACGGAGGGTGTTTCAAGACCTTCCAATGCTCAATTCCGACCCGCACGAAACGCATTGACCCATCGTACAACCGTCTTGTACGGCAATGCATTCTCGCCACATGATTCACTTAATCCTCGATAACATTCTGATGCATTTTTGCCACGGTCAACCTCGATTTTTATACACGAACACCGATCCCCTTTTAAAACATGCTTTAGAGCGGCCGCTCTTCACTTCAACGCCACACAGCAATAACACTCCCAATACTCGTCAAATGCACAGTGCACATCGACAACAGCGCCACCTGACCGCTCTCGTATCCTGTATGTGCAGGCCCGATCTCCTGCGAGTGCCTGGACTATGTTGCCACTATATTTATAGCCCTCGTAGTTTGACATATTGTGAATCCAGTGTTGTGTTGATTTCTTCAATTGCGGTTCTCACAACAGAAGAGAAGGTGTTTGTCGTGGAACATTATTTTCTATCATACGGAGTTGGGCGTCAGAACTGCAGCCGAGTATTGTCATAACAAATGAAGATCCAGATTTCATCTGCAACATGATTTTTAGACGAAATCTACATGGTCTTTCATAAAGAATGAACCGATTTCATCGAGCTATATTTTCCCAACAGTTAGTAGTACAAGATTAAACCTAAGACACATGTGTTTGACTGATGTTCAAGTTTAGTCCTACACGTGTTCAATATGACCATCACCAGCAGCACGGTCCACATCAAGGCGATAGGACAATTCCTCCCATACGCGTTGCAGCATATCACGGTCCACTGAGTGGATCACACGTGTTATCCGCTCTTGAAGGTCATCCAATGTTGTGGGTAGTGGCGGAACATACAGTAAAATTTGTCCTTGACGTATCCCCACAGGAAGAAGTCGCAAGGAGTGAGGTCAGGGGATCTGCGAGGCCATGCGAGTAGAGCACGATCCGTAGCAGTGTGTCCACCGTTGAGGCACTGTTTCACTCATAAAGGCTCGCACTGGTAAGCTCCTATGGGGCGGGACTCCATCTTGTTGGAAAATGAAGTCGCATGAGAGTGTTTGCAGCAAAGGGAAGAGCCATGTCCGTAACATTACGAGATAGCTTTGTCCTGTGACAGTGTTGGTGTTGAAGAAGGGAAAGGGCCATAAACCCCTCACATTACTCACCGCACAGAAAACATTAACCTTGGGAGAATTCCCTTCGTGCTCGATTGTAGCATGTGGGTGTTCGGTTCCCCAAATCCGAACATTGTGACGATTTACACAGTCATTGATATGGAAGGTTGTTTCGTCACTAAAACTGAGGCGCGAAAAGGTGTCTTCATCATCATTTCCATGTTCAGCATTGCAGCACGGAATTCCATCCGTTGTCCCTTGTCAAAATATCTCAGTGCCTGAACCAGCTGAAGTCTGTACGGTTTCATGTTTAGGCGTCTTTTCAGGACACGGCAGATACTGGTACTGCTCACCTGAAGCTGACGGCGACCTTGGGATATGGATGTCCGGGGGCTCCGAGTAAACGCCTCTTGGATTCTCCTCACATCATCTTCTGACCGTGCAGTTCGCGGTCGATCAGGGGTTTTTTCCTCTACACAAACCTATTTCCTGGAACTGTTGGAACCACCGTCGGATGTTCTAGGGAGAGGGCCCGTACGCGTCGTCGTTAAATCTCCTACGGAACACTACTGTAGTTGCACCGTGACCACAGACCCGGTCCGTGAGAACGCAACAACACAGAACGCTTTGTGCTGAGGTGTTGCCATTGTTAGACTCACGCGACAATTGAGTGAGCTCACTGCTGTGCAGGTTGAATGGAGTCGGGGGTGGGGGAGGGGTGGGGAGGTGAGGTGAGGAAGGCGCGGAGCACTCTACTGACTACTAATAGAAATATGGGACCACGCCCTTTGTAACGATATGCGACTCGATCCGCTGCGTGGCTTGAGTACGGCACTATAAGCCTTCGAAATCGGTTCATTCTTTATAAAACACCCTGTATATTCACCTTGATGACTGCATCAGTGGACAAACATTTTTTTTTTTGGGTGTTTGTCGTTATATAGAAACACTACAAAGCGCGCGAGTTACGATTTGATAGGCCGTGCCCGATCATGGAATATTTGGCCCTTTCGAGGATGTTGAAAGAATCCGAAAACAGTAGACCAGGTTGTCTACAGAGACCTCATTATTACCCCATCCGTGCGAGATATGCGCCGTTTTGTCGCATCAGAAACTTACCCCTCAAACAGCCCAAGCCTCTCTTACCCTTATGCAACGACACTCTGGAGATACCCTAAGTTCTCGTGGAACTCCATTCCCGAACCCTTCCTACTTGCCCCCTCCCCCTCCTCGGATCTCACGGTCTCTCATGCTGAACGAATCAGTTTTTCAAGACAAATCGCCCACCTGCATAATTCCTGAATTACGCGAGAACATTGTATTTTTTGCAACCTTTGTTCAACAACATGTTCAATTATATTCAGAAACGTTCTGAACAGTGTGTGGCATATCATGGTACACAGTTTGATTTTACGTACACTGTACCAAGGCAATTTAATAACATTTCATTGTCGTTTGTTTTGCCTCATTAGGTGTTCCATGTAGACGGCACATTCATATGCACTAAAACTGCAAAATATGCATGCATCTTTGCACTAAAAAACAGCAATATATGAACGATTGCATACTCTACAAAACACTTGTTTTTCCTCTACGTGTAAGGTTTGTTCTCCAAATATCAACTGCTGAAGCAGAATACTTTTAGCTGCTTTTTCTTTTGGCATGATTTCTAGTGGCCACTGGTCTTCATACAACGAAGAAATGAAAGTACTGTATAGGTTATAGATACAACATACCGACGGCTCCGGCGAGCTCGCAATGCACTAAACACGCTTGCCAACGTCGGCGCATTATTTCTAAGATGAAGGGTAAAGATACGTTCGAGCTACAAAATATTGGTCTGGACTACTTAGATCCTGCTAGTGATAAGACCACAAGGACAAATAAATTGGTGGCATTATTTAGTTTCAGGCTGTTTCTGTTTTAATTCTTTTATGTAAGTAAGAATACTTCTTGGGGTGGGTGGGTTGGTCCCTGCCAAATATCGAGAAAGAATTTCTCCTCTCTGCTACTTCAAATCTCGTAAAACATCATTTTTCTATGATTCCAACATCCGAACCGAAGACCAAAACGCCACAAAAAAAAAAAAAACACGTACCGTACACATATTCAAGCTCTTGTTAACTGTCAACAACAATGCATTGTAAAAGCTGCCAGCGGAGAACGGAATTTTTACATATTCATTTCCTTGCATTGTTGTACCCATTTGAATATCAGTATACAATGTTACACGTTGTTTTATGCGCAGTGATAATAAAACTGCAATTATGTATGTATATCCACTATAAAATTTAGCCATTCGATTTCTAATGGTACGTATCGCCTTTATTTCTTATGGACACATTATATCTTGAAGCAAATAAAACATGCAAAAATGCCAAATCCGCCCTCTAGTTACTCGTATATGTAATGTTTCTCCAATATTCTCTGTTACCAGTCAACATTACGACTTCATTGTTCATAGGATGTGAAATCTCAGCATGATGCTATTTTTGTTTCCATTGTGTTGATAAGAGCCCGCATGGAGAGTCTTAGTTCCTGGAAGGACGATGCGGGATCGTGAAAGTAACCTTCGATAACGTTCAGTTTCTTTACGATTAACTCAAAGTGTGCCTTATGAAGTTGGTAACATCAGATCGGACTGGGACTGATTGAGTTCTTTGAACGTCAGTTGAACAGAAGATAAGTCTTGGTGTGATGATGGACCCTTGAACACGTGCAACGTGAAAATTACTTCACAACTTGAAGAAGTATATTCTCGATCCGTCTCCTTGACTGAATTGTCAGCATCCATATCTTAGGTTCAGAGGGTTTTTCCCTGGGTCTGGGATTTTAACCGCGCGTGGTTAATTTTTCTGACTCTGGGACGAGGTGTTTGTCCACAACACACTAGAGCCGTGCTATGAGCGAGTGTGAGTTCATTCCGTCTCTACTTCTACCACTCAGCTCATTTGGTCAGAGAACGAGCCTGCTACTAGAACAGAGATAAACTCATAAATGAACTTATCTGGACAGACTCGAACCAGACTCATTGCTGCTCAGTCGAAGTGGGCTATATTTGAACAGTGAGCTGTGTGAGGCATCCTAAACGCAACCTCGATAAACGATTCGGTATACCAGACCACTCAATTGTTCTGTCATTCGGTGGGTGAACAAACTGCGAATTGTTGCCTTGTTTTTGCTTCACGCTTGTGCGTTGCGAGTACTATATGCAGTGGCTGTACAAGGGAGATGTGCGGAGAACCAGTGCCTGTGGCAAGTGTAGAGGTAGATTATTACCTAATGGCACTAACCTGCGCTGAGCCTTTAGCTTGTGGTGGGAGGAGTGGCAGGAAAGTAGTGGAAGGGTTAACTACTGCTTTTCTGCTCACTTGAGATCTTAACCTGCAATATAGTTAAAATTACGAGAACACTTCCGTAGCAATTAGCGAAGTGAACGTTCTTGCGTTCGCGCTGCAGCATATAGACTCGCCTGCATACGAAACTCATTTTGTGCGCAGCTTAGGATTTGTACCATCAGGCACTAATCCACCTCTACGAAAGGGTGAGTCACCTGAACTTCCGAGTTTCTGAGGTGCTCAATCTGTCCAGACTCGTTTCTGCTCATTGTGATCAGACAGCACAGGCAGTTCGGTGGACTAATTTCTTCAGTGAAGTTGAGCACCTTTTAGAGTTTCGTCCTTCCAGACACTCGTTGAACTAGAGTGCTCGAGCAGAAAGCTCTGAACGAGTCTGGACTGAGCGAGACCCATTTTTCTTATAAATGATTTTGAGTGAGTCTACGTGTCGTTTTGCACAGATCTACAACACACCACTCTATCAACCGCCACTGAAACACGCAATAGTGAATACATCGCTCCACATAGGGTTGGCGTCAGGAAGGGCATGCAGTCGTAAAACCGAGCTTAACCCACATTAGCACTGACCTCAGATACTTTGGGGAAAAAGCCAAGAAGAAGGAGAAGAAGAAGAAGAAATAAATTTTCGTGGCGACACTTGATGTGTTAAATGAGAACTGGTGTCACAGCTCGTGGTTCCGTGCTGCAGTGCGACACCAAGGCAGCATGCAGTAGTAAGTTGTTTGTATACATATGCATTAGAGGGTGTGAGTGAGATAAGGCCGTAAGAATGGGGCTGTCTCCACTATCACTTAATCTGCCAGCCTTTGTGCGAGCAATATTACACGCCTTAATGTTTTTAGTGGGCAAACAAACTGGTATACATTTCCCCTCAGGAGCTTCGAGTTCAACACCTAGTTAGTGAATGATTTACAGACACCCTTCCGGACTCCACCAGCAGAAGGGGATTACAGAGGTTCTTGTATTTCATGTTTATATTTCAGACGAGCTGAAACGACCTAAGTTGATTTGTTACCGCCATCTCTTATTTGGACTTGAGACCGACTAACTGCGTTAATTAGGCGGTCGCCTTCTAAGCTCAAGGTAGCGGGATCGAATCTTATTTTAAAATATTTAAAAGTATTTAAAATACTTCGATACGAGAAATCCGTGTCAGTAGATTTAATGGCACGCTGAACTCCTTTTCACGGCAATAGATTTACGTCGCACCGAACTCAGACAGGTCTTTTGCGACGATGAGATAGGACTAGAAAGGAAGTGAATTTAGGTACAGCCCCAGTATTTTCCTCGGAGACAATGGAAAACCATCTTCAAGGCTGCCGGCAGAGAGGCACAAACCTACTATCTCCCGAATGCAAGCTTTCGGTTTAGAAGGGATGTTAGATATGTAGCATTCGTCTTATTATTATTATTATTATTATTATTATTATTATTATTATTATTATTATTATTATTATTATTATTATTATTATTCCTTGCCCTCTCCCAATTATTTGGGATCGGAACTATATGTGAATTTGACCCACTTTTACAGCCGAATGTCCTTCTAAACGCCGACACTATGTGAAGAAATATATTCACTATTGCTTGTCTCTGTGGTGGTTGGTAGTGTGATATGTTGTTTGTATATGAAGTGGTGTGTATTAAGATGAACACAAACACCCAATCCCTGAGCTAGAGGACGCGGCTAAAAATCCCTGACGAGACCGGGAATTTCTGAACCGAAGACCACTGTACTGACTTTTCAGTTAAGGAGTCTGACAAATGCATATTATGATTGTTGCTGTCTTCAAGGTCTCGGAGTAAGTATTGATTCAGGCTCTAGAGGTCTCCAGTTCCATTCTCAACTCTGCCGGAGATTTAAAATCTAACGCATGAGTGCTGGAACCTGATGCAGCCAACTTCATGAGGACGGTTGTATAGTAGGTTGAAATCTCAATTCTCCGCTATTTTCGGAGAGTTCCCACATCAGCTATTGGAAGAAAAAAAGAACCTATTTCATTATTTATTAGCTCTCGCTTTGGATCAGTGTTAATGTCGGCCTTCGAATTGCAAGATTAAGGGTTCAGACCCGGCAAAGGCAGTCTGAATTTTGAAGGTCGGAAAAAGTCCATTCGACACTCGTATGTCCTACGAGGCTGGCATGTAAAAGATATCTGGTGATACATTTGGTGTTTATGCGAAAAAAATATACTAAAAACTCAGCCATGGGTCGCCCAAGAGAGATCCACGTTACTCTGCTAGAGTAAAATGGAACTTCGAAATTGACAAATAGGAAGCTTTGATAGTGTCAAATTAAAGTGGCTGTAAACGGTAGCTGAGGCCATACGGTTATTATTATTATTATTATTATTATTATTATTATTATTATTATTATTATTATTATTATTATTATTATTGAGCTAAGGACACATAATATTAATCATTAAAGGGAGCTCCATTGAGTGATCCTGTTGATTAACGTTAGTTGAGGGACCTCAAATATAGTGTGCAGTAAAACATCATTAATATGGATTAATTGGTGCCCATTGCTGCCCGGACCAACAAATATCGTAACTAATTACTACAGCCTAGGTGGTGATGGTGGTGGCGGTGATTATTGTTTAATGAGGAAGTACAATCACTAATCTGAAGGAAAAGAGAAAGTTCCGACACTTCGAAGAACGATAAGTGCTATGAAGGGCGTGAAAATGAAAGACTCCATTGGTCTCTCAAACATACCACCATTGGGGTCTGAAAAGAACAAGAGTTGACCAAATGAGAACAGGATAGCTGAAGAAGTGGGACCTGACACAAGTAAGTGGAATCAATTCCAGAATCAGCTTGAGGACCCGTGGTTGCCAACCCACGCTCCTAATATGAAAGCCCTCGGACCCCTTTTAGTCGTCCTTTCTACAACCTGTGTACGTGGTATAAGACTCATTGGAACCACGTGGTCCACCCCCCACCAAACGCGTTTTTCTTTGTTTTTAAAGGAGATCAAAATACCACTTTTCACGTCTGTATGTAGAGAATCTACTAGAATCACTGAGTGCCGACGTATTTGTACCATATTGGGAAAGCAGATTATCATTATCGACGTAGTGAATGGTCTACAGGAACACTGTTTGTGATAGGCTCTCGGATACAAGTCGCTGCGATAAGCCAGACTGTACAAAGTACTAATAATTCAAAGTTACTTGCTTGTGTGTCATCACATTTTAACTCGGCTTTGCGAAACGGAAAACAAGCATTGTAACTTAACATCATTAGTGTCGCCTGCCGGAGTAATTTTACCTTGTGCAGCTTCTAAGTTCTCGCCGAGTAAGAGCAAACTTGGAATTAGGGCAACGACGTACGTAGTGCTCATAAAACTGAAGCATCTACATAATATAACGATAGTTCAATCTGTTTCAATGCAGGACTTATTGATTTGAAGCAATCATTATTGTACAAAAGGAATCCAACTGGTCGAGATGTCCGTAATTGAGGCAACAATTATTTATATCGTGTTAGATGTTCGAGCCATGGAGGTGGGGCATTACTTCAATCACGTAATCGTTACCAAGTCTCTGAGCGTCTTACGAGGGCTGGTTTTTTTTCAACTTCCGATGGGCTATAAAATACACATTGATGTAACAAAATTATTTTATTACTAAAAGTTTAGTGGCTTCGTACTTATTTTTCCACAGTCGCTAAACAATTTAGGGATTTATCCTATTGTGACACCAGCTTTCCGATGCCCTCTGGAAATAAGTCTGCCAGCAGTGAGTTAATGTTCGTCTGGACAGCCTCCTGCCCCATAAAGTCCATCATCAAGACACATTTATGGTCCCCAAAAACGGCAGCCGTTGTTTTCCTGTTGCTCAGTGTCATTTTAAACTTTTTTTGGCTTCATTGGAGAAGGATACATCCACTGCTTAGACTGATCTTAGGTTTCTGGAGTGTCATCCAGGACTCAAGTGTCATCGCCAGTAACGATAGACTTTAAAAACTCACTATGGTATCGTGTGAGAAACATTGCGGCTGACGTCATTCGCTGAGTTTTGTGATCGTCAGTCAAAATTGTTGGGACCCAACGTGAACAAAGTTTCCGGTATCCTAAATGTTGAGTCACAGTTGTGTACAGAACAGACCTTGAAATGTCGGGGATTGCTGTAGAATGTTCACTTGCGGCGGGCAAACGAACGCTTCGGAACACTTGTTGTTATTCGCACTCGTTACAGCTTTTAGACGTTTTTCTCGTTTAATATGTGTTAGCAGCAAACTCCCTGGGTGGTTGCTGTTGTTGTAACTTCATGTGCAAGGGCTTAGAACATTTGACCGTCACCTTCGTGTGCTCATTGCACCAAAGGTGTGGCCTGCAGGAGGTAATTCAATTTTTTGAATAAAGCATCTACCACAGCAACATTGCTATCCGGAACAATGACATTAAACTACCGAACTCCGCCAGCCCACCGCCAACGTGCTCCCTACTTCAGATTCACAGACTGTAAGTAAACAAATATCCCAGCCATCTAGATTTAACTATGCTCCTCGTGAAACAGTGACTGATGATATAGTATACAACACTATAATTAAGGCATGAACACTACTCAGCCAGTGAATACACACGATCAACTAGGACTATCAGCTCATCAACGTACTCTTTCCCTAACTAACGATACACCCACCAAACGGCATCGTGTGTTAACATCACCACAGAGTATCACTCGGTATGTTCTCAATGTTCTTACTCACAATCGCCTTCAACCACTTAGTGATACTTGATCAACGTCACGATCAAGTAACTCACACCATTACCGAAAAGATTCCACCAATCTGCTTACGTGAAGTGAATAATCATCAGCTACTAGTTCAAGACATACACAAAATCACCCAATCCGACTTCCATACACAGTTAATCGACGAGGTTGTAAAAGTGTTCACTACCACAACAACAGACTTTCGAGCGCTGACTGCATATTTCGAGTCAATTCACCAGCAATGCTTCACTCATAGAAACCCTACAGATAAAAGGTTTTCAGTAATAATACGAAATGTACCATATTCGCTCAGTGATCAAGAGATCTTTACTGAATTACAAAAGCTCAGATTCCCAGTTCACATAGTCACTCGCTTTTTAAATAAAGAAAAGCAACCCACCCCACTCTGCGCACTTGAACTCTGACACTGATGGAAGAAAGGCAATACTTAACCTCACGATGTGTCGCGCAGTATAGTCAAAGTTGAATTACGACATCATAGCAGCGATATTCCTCAATGTACACGTTGCCAAGCTTATGGCCACACTAAGAATTATTTGCAGTTATCACCAGGATGCGTTCGCTGCATCGGTTCACATCATTACTCCCAATGCACAGTTCTCAAATAGATTCCACTACAATGTGTCAACTGTCAGCATTATCACGCCGCCAACTTTAAACTATAAACTAAACTATTTAAAACTTACAGAAAGCACAGTTAACAGGCATCGACCAACATCGACTTCCTACAGAGTCTCGTACGCCAACAGCAGCAGCAGTATCAGCAACCAAGACATCCTCACTCGCAGCAACGACCTACGTGGGACGTTCCACCATCCAATAACAATGTACAATTTCCACCTCTAACGTCTACTCCCATACAACCTGCGCCACTCAGTACTAACAACTAAGTTGCAGCCATGAGATCCTCACCTCCCTCTCAACGACAGACTCAACAAGAAACCACGATCGCACCTTCTAACCAATCTCCTTCCAGTGACTTCTTCTCTCAGCTTCTCAGTCTCTTAAAATCAGTTATTATTTCTTATCTCCCACAAATCCGTAAATTTATCCTCTCTTGCTTGTCGTCTACTCTTCAACATGGAGGAACGTAACTTACAGATAGCTCGTCAAGTAGCACTTGTAAACTGGAATGCAAACGGTATTCTTCAAAAGCGCTTAATGTTTATGCCTTGCAAGGAAAGCAATAATGTTGACGTTGCTTGTGTTACTGAAACTCACTTTATTTGAAATGAATATTTTAAAATTCCTGGTTACCTGATTTACCGTACGGACAGAACAGCACTAGTTGCCTCAGGTGGAGTTGCCATCTTGACAAGGAAGAGAATTGCTCACTGTAGTATTTATTTACTAGTCGTACCCGCCATGGAAACATTAGGTATTAAACTGAAATGCCATGACATCAATGACCCTCCGTTGATATGTGCCTACAAGCCACCCAAATGTAAATTAAATGATAAGCATACTGAACTTCTTCTCACAAGTGGATATTCAATCGTATGACTTGGAGATCTTAATGGATGCCGTCTTCTTGACGCAAGTAGTTCCTATGGAATATAAACCTTAGCATCACTCTAAACTACTTATTATTCATTTAATCCACGAGTACAGCCAGATATACTCGACATTGGGCTGGCAAAGGACCTCAACTTTCCCATCCATATGCAACCATAGGCTGAACTAACCTCTGATCATTGTCCAGTATTGCTCACATTTCACGCGACTCTATACACCTTAGTCAGCAATCCACGATTGATCACTGGTCGTATTTCAAACGTCACTAGATATCTCACTGACTCAACCTTATAAATTGAAAAGCTGTGAAGATATTGACAATGCCGTTCAGAATTTCACGTACAACATAATAACCTGCGTGAAATCTTCATTGTTACACATCTTTAAACCAACCTCCAGCGATCTCCCACAAAAATCTTGCGCCTGATAAAAGAGAAACATCGAATTCGACGTATTTGGCATAAGAATGCCGTCCCTGGCAACATAGCAGGTTAAATGCTCTAACACGCTGGGTCAGAATGGAACTGGACCAATATAGAATTTGTTCATACTAACGATATTTACCAAACATTCACCCAGATGTCCACACACTCTGGATAGCAACTAAACGAATTCTCCGAGAACTAACAATCATGCCACCGCTGAAAAGTAACGATCACATATACACAGATGATGTCGACAAGTGCAATATTCTTGCAGCATATTACGAGTCCTTCCACATTTTATCCGAACGCAATAGGACCTGAAAATTCTACTTTACCAGTAGAAGACGCTCTCCAAGCAGAAAACAATAAGCCTACTGCACACACCCGAATACACTTCACCTCACCGCGAGAAATTCGAAGACTTATCAATCGTCTGCCAAAGAAAGTCACCTGGCCATGATTTAATACCAAATATCGTCCTTCAACATCTAAGAAAGCTGTAGCTTACCTGGCATCTCTTTTTAATGCTGCTCTGTATTGGGGTTATTTTCCTTCCAAGTTGAAATTCGCCGAAATCATCGTTTACCACAAACCTGGCAAACCTACTAGCCTCCCACCAATCAATCTCCTTCCCACTTTATCCAGTATCTTCGAGAAGATTCTCTACCGTCAAATATCTGCTTACGTCCTTAGGAATGACATACTGACAACTTTCCAGTTTGGATTACGACCTAGACACACAACGGTCCACCAGCTTCTTCGTGTCACTGAATTCATAATCAAGGGCTATGAACATAAACAATATACAGCGACTGTATTCCTGGATATAGCACAAGCATTCGATACTGTGTGGCATGAAGGCCTGCTGTTAAAGTTACATCGAATTGCCCTCCCACATTACCTCATCATCATAGTCAAGGGTTCACTAACACACCGAATGTTTGTTGTACGTACCGAAGAAAATAACTGCAGTACCACAAGGATCCATTCTAGCACCACTTATGTTCAATATCTTTATGAGTGACATCCTGATCTTACACCTTCATGCACAGCAATTTACACCGACGATACAGTTCTTTTCACCGCCCATTCTGATCTTCACGAAGCCATCTCCAGCCTACAAACTTCCCTCATTCAGCTATCTAATTAGTTCCCGAAATTGCTCCTTGAATCCCACAAAGACAGAAACGAAGATATTTGCACTCAGACCATACACCGCTACATCGTCTCCTATGCTCTACAATAACCGACTAACGTGGCTACCTCGTGACACCGCAGTCAAATATTTTTGTGGTCTCTTAGGCACACGCTTGATTCGGAATGCTCATATTAAACGACTAACAACATTGGCACACACTATTCTAAGTAGATAAACCCAGCTTGGAATTTAATTCTCATTATTGTTGTACAGAGAACTTCTCCGACGAATAATCACCTATGCTTCTCCATTCTGGGAAGGAGCTTCCAACAATCAACTCAACAAACTGCAAATTTTTCAAAATAGTGTGTTCCGCATGATGAGTAACGCTCCGTGGTACCTGCGCAACAAGCAACTCCGCAACGTCAATTTATAAAAAACGATAGCCAGAAAATTCTTTAGCCGAATTGAAGCAGTCGCAGACGCTGTGCTCTACAACATCGCCGTCAAGTCACGTCGGCCGACCCGCTTAAAATAACGATTACCACAAGATCTACTTTTCAGAGACTCATCAGACACAGAGGGTTCAAATGAAACCTATCAACACATTATTCAAATTACGAACTAGTAACTCTATACTGTGAACTCACGTTCTGCTTTCTTCTCAGTGTTCAATGTGTTAGAGGAGCCAACATGGCCAAACTCAGACTAATTATTCTCGAGTGCTTGTTAATTACTTCTGTTCTTTTTCTCTTCTTTAATGCGTGTACTCATGTGAAGAGATGGGAATTATAGGCACCAGTTAAAATAGGCAGGCATATAGGCTCTTAAATTAGCCAAGATAGGCATGTAAATAGACACTAAAGTGTAAAATAGGCATGAAGAAAATTACTTAAAATTTAACAACACACTCAATTACTATAAAAGGAATTTACAACAAGCAACTTTTCAATGTTTTCTGATAACAATCCTGTTCTCCTGTCATGCAGAATGGTTTTGTTCTGAGAGAAAGATCTCCCAACATCACTTGAAAAGACCGAACGAAATTTCAGTGAAGCCACTTCATCTGGTTTTAGTTCAGTTGTTTCATCTACTTCACCTCGCAGCTCCATGGCTACTTTTACCATCACTTTCCATCCTGGATTCCGCTGCAGGACCCTATCGAACTTGTCACTTACAGCGGCTACCTTCCCAGAGGTTCTATCAAAACTTGCCCTGACTTCTTCCACAGCCCCTGTTATCCATTAGTTCAGCCAGAAGGACTTCGAGTTTTCTTCGGGCTTTGCTGGAGGCACGCTTCTTCTTCTCTTTCTTCACAATAAATCACAACACGTTCTGAAGATAAAGCGTACACGTACAACAGTTCGCGTTTGCATCGAGAGAGAGATATAGGGGATATGGGTTGCGCAATATAGTTCCACTTTGACTGGTTGTCGCATATGTCTTAGGAGGTTGGAGGAGTTAAAGGCTTCGAGGTCAAATTTGTTTTTCCTGATGGAAATTTCCCAACAACCATTTCTGGTAACTTACGAGAACTCCTATTTCTGTTTGTGGGGTAAACAGATTTTGAGAAATGAGAAGATAATTCTGTCGAGCACACCAGCTACATTATAAGAAAACCGGCTTCTTTAAAATAGTCAAAAGGCATCAAACAGGCAATTATACTCCAAATACACACAAACCCCTGAAATAGGCATTTATAGGCACAATAAAATCAACGAAATCTAGCTAAAAGGACCCTAAAACGGATTTATATCTCAAAAACGTACGTTTCTGAACACAAGAATAAAATAGGCAAATTCCCATCTCTACTCATGTGTGTGTGGTTATTAAGTATTCTTTACACTCCGATCTGCATAGCACAAATACTGATCGATCAATAAATAAATTTTAAAAAAGAAGTAGGTTTCACATTTATGCTGATTTACTTCCAAACCGATGTTTTTACAACCAGTGACAATTTTTTATTCAGTTTCATAAGAATGGTATCAGGATCACTGCCGATGAAACTCGTCTTAAAGTTCTTATACTGTTTTTACAGTTTTTAGCCTGGAATGACTCATTTGGAGATGTAGCATCAACTGGAGCACTAATATGTGTTTGAAACGTTGAACGGGGGGAAGCGAAAATCAGGATTGTGCTGTTGGTGACGGTTCGCACGATGGACTTTTGGATGAGCTCTCCTAAGACAGTATCTATGTTGACAATATGTGCAGACTGGCAGACTTGTTCACAGTGGGGACATTTATGAGAAGGCATCACAGTATTTGGTTAGTCATGTTATTTAGGCGTTTGGGACCACGTTGTATATGTCCCATATTCCGTTTGGCGAAAGGTGTCAACCCTACAAACAAGCCAGTGGTACTTCCATACCAGTCGTAGTTGGTTACGAATTAAACATAGCCCGCCTGAGTGGATCGGAAGGTAGAGCACCGGCTTCCCCAGCCCAAGTTGTCTGGTTCGATGGTATTTGAGAGTGATGAAATACGCCAGCCTTGTGTCTGTAGATTTACGGGCACGGTAGAGGGACGAAATTCCGGTACCTTGGCGTCTCCGGAAACTATGAAAGTAGTGAGTGCGCCGTAAAACCAGAAACTTCTTCTTCCGCTGGTTTTCCCACTTCCTGGTGTGTTCGCGAGTGCAAACTGTCACACATGTGGATTTGGCACGGTTTTACGTCCGGATGTCCTTCCTGACACTAACCATGTGTAGAGGAATGTATTTACTACTTAGTGTGTCTCTGTGGTGGGTAGTTTATGAAGAAGTGTGTATTGAGAGAAACACTAACACCCAATCCCAGAGCCAGAGGAATTAACCAGATGTGGTAGAAATTTCAGACTCTTCCGGGAATCGAACCCAGGTCCCTCTAAGTCGAAGGCCATGACTCAGACCATTCAACCAAGGAATCGGACCGTAAAATCAGTAACACAGATATTAATTAAATACTGTGCAACACAATAGTACAAACACTATATCCTCATAGATTCTTTTTCGATAGATTTCACAGATGGTAAGATACTATAATGCTCTTGATCACGATGCCTAAGCTCCCAGCAAAATTCAATAAATGCTAATGTAAGCCAGCTCCATCTATAGCGAGATAAATAAATAAATAAATAAATAAATAAATAAATAAATAAATAAAATATAAATGCCAATTTCACTAATGTACTGCAGACAGGCCTCTCCAGAGAATTATTTCGAATTTGAAAACTTACATGGTTGAGTGACATGGTTATAATAATAGTCTAATAATAATAATAATAATAATAATAATAATAATAATAATAATAATAATAATAATAATAATAATAATCATGTATTGTATACTTTTCTGTTTAATATTAATTATATATACGTTGTTGTAATTTTGTACATCTGTTTAGAAAATCGTGTTGGTCGTGTATTTTCTAATGTTACCTTTCATTTACTTTCAGGTGAGTACCTAGTGGGAGGAGGAACGACACCCAGATGGGTGAGTGTATGTGCCATGTTTTTTCTTCTCTTCTTCCTGATAATGAGTTTGCAGGTAGACAGTGGTTGAATGTGTCTCAGCTTTCACAAAATCGTTTCTAATCTTCATATATGGAGTAAGTGAAATTTTGCACTTGATGGATGGCTTCTTCATTTCTTTGTTCAAAATATATATTGGCCTTGGGTGTTCGCTCCCGGAACTAGAATCCTAGAAGCGAGTTACTTCACCAGAAAATCTCTCCACTTATTTCTGGAACAAGCAACTCTGCAAGCTTGTAAATTTTCGTGTCTTTGAATGTGACAGTCAGAAGCCTCAGGATGTATGACTTACGCAGAAATCAAACCACAGAGTCGTGTCTAGGCTTAGGATAGTTACGCACTTCAAAATAATTCTAAAATATGTCATGCAATTGTCTAAACATACACTACAATTTGAAGAATATATTGAAAATAAAGGTAAAATATCATGTCGGCTAGCTCTGCTTATATTATAACATTTAAATGGTACATTTTAAACATCTTCAAAATAAAACCGTTTCAAACCGCAATGGTCCAGCTTATCGAATAAATTCTGAGGTCTTGATTGGAGAGAATGATAACATAATGGAATAGGAAATACAATTTTGCTCCTACTTTCGCTTGAAATACTTTTATACTCCGAATACACGACATGCCACAATTCAAACATAATCCATCTTAATTAAATCGGAGATTTATAGTATCAATGCCCCTCGTATATTTTCCTGCGGTACCGCTTATATCATCTGTGGAACAAACCAGAAACGATATCCCAAAATGAATAGCCACTTCACAAAGTCAACGTAAACAGTCGTTGGAGAAAAACTGTCCTCAGATGTTGATATTGTTCGTATCAAGAGACTTTCAAAAAATAATATACATAATTTCTCATGTATTTCTTAAAACCATGGACTACGAGAAAATGGTTAAACAAGGAGGGACAGAGAAATGTACAGTCCATAAAGAAGGCATCACACTGGTTTAAAAACCACGAAACTTGTCGCTGTAGTCAGCCCTGCGATGCTATTCTGGACTTCGTTAACAAGTAACGAATTTTGATGTATGTTGCTCCTAAGACTTTCAGGTACTCGGGTATGATTGCATGTATCTCTTACAGTTCCATCGTTAATTTAGGTTGGAGTCCCATACCGGCAGTGTGCATATTCTTCCCAATCACGACGACTCATTTTCTTCGGGAGATGTCGTTGTGATTTGATAATGATAAGAAGTTATGACAGCAGGACTTGTAGCTCATCTTCCTCTGTTTGTTCCCTTCTTCCTTACAGATGGCACAGGAGCAATTTGGAAAGTGCTGGATTGGTGGGATGTGTTGGGTCGGGCTTCAGAAGGCGACATAGAAGTTAGAGTTGCATCTGTAGGTGAGGATGGCCTATTTGTATCAGAAGGAACTGTCTGGGTATCAGTTTTTCACTGGTTCTGTTCTTCAGAATCGTCTCTACTTGTATTAGGAAATCGGATTCCATGAAAATATCCCTGTTGAATGGGCGCAAGTCGGCAGGCTGAAACTCATTAATGGCAATGCTGGCATATGCTTTACTAAATACGTCATACTGACTTACCACTGTCCCATAATCACATTCTGATTTCTTCACTATAATAAACGTTGAAGAGTCCCATGAGGGTTTTGTCCAGTAATTACAATTTAAGCATAGCATGAGGTGGCAACGATAGGTTAGTGACATGGTTTCTTCTTGCGGGTTCGATTACTTTCAGATTCCTGGTATGGGAGTAATGACCATCCAAGACGAGCAAACCTGGAGATTCTTCTGCATAAAAGTGTTCGAACCATTGGGTGAACAAATTTGTATATAACGTAAAGGATGAACAGCAACAGTTATTGTGACAAGAGCCCCTCGAGAAAACTGTTTCATATTCTTCGATTGGAATATGACCTTAGGCCCCACAAAATGATCACTGATACCCAGTCCTCTCAGCCCGTTGACTTACGCCTTTTCGGAATGTACAGCTGTATATTCGCTTTCATCTACGTTGTAAATTCGATCAGATGGGCAGGAGTGCTTTTCGAACTCGGACTGTAGAATGTCAAAGTATATTGAAATTTCCTTATTGAAACCAGTGTCGTTTCCTTACTGATAGACGGGCTTTGTGGCTCTTCGAGAAGAGCTTTGGCCATGTCTTTCTGTCCGTAGTATTCCTAATCGGAAATATTGTTCAAGATGGATAGTTGAAAGGCCATCCTGCGTAAGCTTTACTGAATAACACACAATGGCTCACTACAACGAACAGGAAGAGGATAAGCAACCACTGCTATCGTAAGGATAAAAGTGACATTAAGAGACTAAGTTAAGGCAGGCGCCGTTGTTTTTCGTTTTCCGTGCATAAGGAATGTGGTCTGCTTTATTGTTATTATTATTATAATTATTATTATTATGACAGTGCTTGAACTTGAATGTTTCATAATTATTCAATTTCGTCTTGTTATTTATTTTCCTTTTCTCTTCTCAAAATCTCGTCATTGTTTGACTATGTTCTTGTTTCCTTTGTTCAGTTCATGCTTTCCCTGTTTTTCACTCTCTTTTACTTCAGATTTCGGTTCATAATATTTATTTTTGAATATGTTTCTTTCATTTATCATTGCCTTGTCGATACCTGCTCGTTGTAGATCTTCTTATATTTCTTTCAGCCAATTGTTTTTCTTTATTGAGCTGTTAGCTACATCAAAAATGCTCTTTGTGAGTCTGTTACTGTCCGTTCTATGTAGGTGCCCATAGAACATTAGTCGGCGTTTTCTGATCATGTTTGTGAATCTGTGTATTAGTATAGTTCTTTAGTTGGTCTCTTTATCCATATACCATCTCTGTGTATTGCTCCAGAAATCTTTCTGAGGATTTTACGTTCTATTTTGTCTGTCTCCATGATACCTGATTTTCCAATTGTGGTTGTTTCTGGAGTGTTAAGAGCTTCTAGTAGTACAGCTGTATTGTAGTGCCTGAGTTTGGCCTGTCTTGATATGTTTCTTTTATTGTAGAGTGTGTGTATGTGAGTTTGTACGCTTTCTGAAGTTTGTCTGTTCGCTTTATTATTATTATTATTATTATTATTATTATTATTATTATTATTATTATTATTATTATTATTATTATTTAAATACAGCATACGCGTGCTCTTTATCTCGTTATCCTACGATTGCATTTTTTGTATAAAAACATTTGTGAGAGAGACAAATTTTATATTCGGACCTGTGGTCGCTAGCATAAACTGTACCTACTGTTCTATCTCTACTCAGTGAATTTGCTATCGTTGGCGTGATCTGTCCTGAACTTCCACGCTTACACGTTATACCTTGTGGTGGCATTTGAGCTTCCCATGACTGCTCTAGTGCTTTGAATTATGCGAGCAATCTGTTACTGTACTTTTGTGGTTATTAATTTTATTTTCTAATTTTGAGACCTGGAATATATAGACTTTATTTCTGTTAGGTATGTTTTACCCCAAGCAGGATGCGTTTACTTTCAGTTTTCAGAGCAGAGCACGCGGATGCCGGTCTCTCCCCACCCTTCCTTTCCTGTAAAAGGGCTCATTTCCACCCCCTTACGAGGGGGAAGATGCTGCTACTGCTGCTGTACGGAAAATCCAATTACAGCGGGTTATTACCTGTGCGGCGAGAGTAGCATCAAGTATTCACACAGTACTCCGCGTGTCTCATCCTCATCCAGAAGGTAAAAATTAATATCCTTGTGGATTGCTCTAGTACTCTTCTTAAAAAAGGGCGTACTTGTACTTCCACATGATTTTGACAGTCGTCATATCGTTGGATCAAGTACAGCATGTTTTGGATATATCTACTTCTCCCTTGACCGGATCTGTTTCTCTCCATAATGGTGACAGTGGACGATATCTTCTAGTATGGGATATAACAGTTCTCTTGCTTTGTCTCGGCCTCATCTTTTGGCTTTCACGGTATAAAAGTGGCTGAGGTATGAGCGATGATAGTAACGCCATTCCTTATGCAGCCAGTTCTTGTGACATTGTTTGAAAGTTGTCCGTAGAGTCGGTTAGTGTGTACATTTCACGGACTTTGGCAGATTGATATGTAATAAAAATATTCTGGGTGGATGAGAAAAGCAAATGGAAACTAGGTCCCTCCTAATTTCCTTAGTACACCTCGTCAGTGACACTTAGGCTTTCTATGCGAGCTGATGATTATCCAAATAACTTTCTGGCTATTTTCTCTCTGATGCGGCATGCATACGTACTTCTCCCTTAGATCAGTAGCCGGCACTTGCTATAAAATCAAACCAAACCCCATGGCACTACAGCCCTTGAAGGGTCTTGGCCTACCAAGCGACTGCTGCTCAGCCCGAAGGCCTGCAGATTAAGAGGTGCTGTGTGATCAGCACGACGAATCCTCTCGGCCGTTATTCTTGGCTTTCTAGACCGGGGCCGCTATCTCACCGTCAGGTAGCTCCTCAATTCTAATCACGTAGGCTGAGTGGACCTCGAACCAGCCCTCAGGTCCACGTAAAAATCCCTGACCTGGCCGGGAATCGAACCCGGGGCCTCCGGGTAAGAGGCAGGCACTCTACCCTTACACCACGGGGCTGGCCGACACTTGCCATAACCGTGACGAATTTAGGACTTTCTTTTGAGGCCCTGGCCATTCTTCATCTTCGTGGCCCTTTTCCCACCTTCATTTGGATTCAGCCCAATTTTACAACGGAATGCCCTTCCTGATGGAAACGCTATGTAGAGATATGTATTCGTGTGTTTGGTGGTGGTTTGTAGTGCAGTGTGTTGTGTGTAGATGAAGAAATGTGTATTCAGACGGACCTATACGCCCAGTCCTCGCGTCACAGGAATGAACCATGTGGAGTGAAAATCGCCTGCCCGGACGGGAATCGAACGTGGGCCCCCCTGAACTTAAGGCCACTACACTGACCATTGGGCCTAGAAGCCGGATATTTTCTGACTGTTTCTACTTGTTCGGTCTATTGATATTTAATATCGTGGTTTAAAATCCAAGGTCTCCTTGTATTTTCTTCGAAATAATTTACGCTGCTGAGGTAAGACAGGCATTTCTTGTCACATTTTTGGTACTTCTCTGACCATCTCACTGAAATTGCTGATTTCTTTTATGTAAATCAGTCGGATAGTGCTCGTAATTAACACTGGAATGTCAAACATACAGTACGTGTGTCTGAACTGTACAGGGTGATCCAGCTAAGTTGTCCATCTCAAATAGCTTCTGATCCGTTTTCAAATTGTTACATTGTATGAAAGGGCTAATAAAATATTGCCCTATTCCTCTCGATCACGTACGCTAGGCCTATCGAAAAACCGGTAGCAACTTTGCTTTTTTTAAATGGGACTACCCAGTAGAACAATTAAGAATCGAGTGACAAATTCAGTGATGTGCTTATTTTACAAATCTGACGAGTACTTTTTTGGGATTTCAAAGGGTTACGTTATGCGTGGGTATTAGACGGAAAGCGACGCGCCGCCCACTGTGAGTTCATTGTATCGTTCTCCTGCATGGCTCACGCTTTGTTTGATAAACACACACAACGTACAGAACGTATTCCATATATAACATATTCTGATGGTATGTGCATTGCCAAAATGTTTGATCAGCCACATGCCCTTATATTATTACAATTTCACTGTGTTATCTGGTATTTTTCTGATTCAGCGCAACCAAAGCTTTGTAGCTCTGAAATGTCGTAAGCCTACATCATACTGCTTTTTTTTTCTCCGACTTTCTTCGCGATAATGGCGACGTTATGTGTGCTTATCAACGAGATGTGAACCAAGCACGAGAACTACGCGCCCGACATCTAGGCGAAAGACGCATCCCTTTCTGTTTAATGCCTGCACATTTGAAACCTTTTAATATACCCAAAAGTAATTGTCGGATTTGCAAAATAAGCACATCTCTGAATTTGTCACTCTATTCTTAATTGTTTTACTAGTTGAAATTAGCTCAGCCCTATTTAAAAAAAGTTTCTACCGGTTTCTCGGTAATTACATATGTGATCATGAGGAATAGGACAGTATTTTATGAGCCCCTTCAAACAATAATTTAAGAATTTGAAAACAGAATGCTTATATCTTTAACGGATCAGAAGATGTTTGAGGTGGGCAACTTAGCTGAATCACCCTGTATATTACTGAAATAATAATAATAATAATAATAATAATAATAATAATAATAATAATAATAATAATAATAATAATAATAATAGAAAGGAAATATAAGAGATGTGAACAATTACTGTGGAATTTCTCTTCTGCCAGTAGCCTACAAGATCCTGTCACTATCCATCCATGAAAGACTAGAACAGCAAATTGAGCACAAACTCGGGGAATACCAAGCAGGTTTTCGGAAAGGCCGATCAAGTGCAGAACAAATACTTAACCTAAAAACCATAATAAGATACCATATGCTGAGAGGTCGAACCTATGTATCTATATTTGTAGACTTCAGGAAAGCATACGACTCCATCGACCGTGATGTGTTGCTTAACATCCTTGCAGAAATGGCAGTCGATGAGAAACTGCTGGCGATAATAAGAGCAACACTAACTAACACCAAATCCAAAGTAAAATTCCAAGGATGTCTCTCTGAACCCTTTGAGATTAAGACAGGCGTTCGACAGGGAGATGGGCTGTCACCTCTTTTGTTCAACTGCGTACTTGAGAAGGTAATACAGGAGTGGCGAAAGACGTTGTGCCCGTTCACACCTCCGCAACAGCTTTCAAAATGGCGCCGAGAGAAGGTATGGCCCATTTAATCTATAGGAAGCAAAGAATAGACACCAGTTGCGGTGACATAGAAGGCCATACACGTCATGGAACGGACAGTGGACTGTCTACTGTATTGTTTTACGAAAACAAAAGTAGAAAACTTGATTGTTAAGAAATCTCCATCTTAATTTTTCTCAACGAAGAGTGAAGACGGAACTACCGACCGCGGTATAATTTTTTTAAGGAAGAAGAAAGGATCAGAAGCTATACTAAAGGAAAAGGCGTCCGAAACGAGAAGAAAACAAGTCAATTCATCGAAAAAAATAAGCAGAGTTGATTAGAGATATTAAAAAGGAATCAGCTAAGTACCACGAGATACGCGCGGGTGGATACGGAGCGCAGTTGATCTATACTCTGCAAAAGGAGACCAAAGCAGCATTAAAAAAAAAGGATCTCATACAAGAAAAGATACATCTCGAATTATTGAATGAGAATAGAAATTAGTTTCCCAAGATCTACAAGAAGCGGCCGACAGAGATACATTCACTGAAATCAACACCAACGAGATCGAAGATATACGTCGGAGAGCCACAAAGGAAATAATAAATTTAAGGATTACAGACTTCAAAAAGAATTATATAATGGCTGTTCACTGCACTATAATCCTTAATTTAGTTGCTGATAAGAAGACCATGAGGATGATGTGCTAAATATACATGATGGACCAAGCTGGGGACCAGTGCATCTTGCTATACGACCGAGCCATGATGAGGAAGGCGACGGGAAGCTATACGACCGAGGCATCATGAGGAAGGCGACGGGAAACCATACGACCGAGCCATGATGAGGAAGGCGAATGGAAACAGACAGCAATCCCGTGATGAGGAAGCAGATGATGTACCAGATATCCAACCCATGACCTAACCGCAGACCCAACCACATCCATTTGGGAGCAGAATAGCTGGACCAGGACCAACCATGAGCGAGCTAAGTCATTTACAATATTTAATCGCATAATTTTTGGTTTACCTACACATGTGCCTTAGGTATGTGCCGATGGGCTAAATATAAAAAAAACCAAACCAAACCCCATGGCACTACAGCCCTTGAAGGGCCTTGGCCTACCAAGCGACCGCTGCTCAGCCCGAAAGCCTGCAGATTACGAGGTGTCGTGTGGTCAACACGACGAATCCTCTCGGCCGTTATTCTTGGCTTTCTAGACCGGGTCCGCTATCTCACCGTCAGATAGCTCCTCAATTCTAATCACGTAGGCTGAGTAGACCTCGAACCAGCCCTCAGGTCCAGGTAAAAATCCCTGACCTGGCCGGGAATCGAACCCGGGGCCTCCGGGTAAGAGGCAGGCACGCTACCCCTACACCACGGGGGCCGGCGGGCTAAATATAAACCGATATATAAGAAATGCAAGTGAATGTTACCAATGAAGTGTGAGATATTTAAGTCCGTAGTTACGTGATCTAGCAATATAGCATAAGATTCTAATGTGTTGGATATATACGTCATCATATATCGGTCAAAATACACGTACGTAGCGTGAGGTTTGAAAAAGAATTTTGGAAACAGCTGATAGTAATGACATACTGGCAGATTACAGAGATTTCGTATTGGTAATGCTACAAGTCGACGTCACGATTGGTTGCGCGCGGTGTAAAATAAACATATGGAATCACGCATTATTTTTGATTCGCAATAAGGGCATTGAACTCAATCATAGGTTATGAGATATAGCAACTTTAAAATGTTGTTTTAAGAAACATAGTGTGGTAGTTTGACATGGTCATGTATTTGGGAACGCGACGAGTTAATATTGAGGCTACGATGTTAAGATATTATATGGATGTTAAAGTAAGGTTGCAATTGTGCTAACTTGAGGAAAAGTATGAGTTATATAGTGATATGGGAAGTTTTATACGCACTACGTAGGGGCCATTGAGTGCCTGCAGTTTAAGATATGCCACACATTCTTTAGATTCGTATACGTGAGATTGCCCACACCGCTGGAGTGACCTAAGCCAAGGTATGAACAGAATTTACTATTGTAGAATTATAGCTGTATTTGACCAAATGCATTCACGACACCGATAAATATGATATTATATTTCTGAATACAGCGACATAGCGCTTGCATTGTAACTGCGTATGAATAAAATAGCTTGCATTGAAGTAGAATGTTATGGAATATAACGAAGGAAAGGGACATTGAGCCTAAAAGACATGTGTGACAGTCAAAGATTATGTTGAAGTTAGTTAGATAGATGAATAGATTAACATATTCTCTGTTTGAACTTGCATTTTCTCAACGAACTACAGCTAGGGAAATGTTAGACTAGGAGCCGAATTTAACAGGCACTAGGAACAAATGCCTTAGTTAGTAAGTAGTTATCCATGCACAACGAGAACGTAGCAATAAAGCATGAGTTCGAATTTATTAATAGGGATTTATTCATATGGATTTATTCAATTACATTTTTGCATCTAGATTTACTTATTCGAGTTTACTTATCAGCTACGATTTACTATTTAATATTCTCAACGCTCACTTCTAATATGATTGGCGATTAAATATATCTGTGATATACAGTTTTGTCCTGCAATTTAAAGTTATAATTTGGTTCAATTTCAAGTTTGAGCTTATTAGCGGACTTTATAGACATTTCAGCTTAACCGTGTTTTTAATCCAGACTTGTTTAATTAATCTTAAAGCAAATGAGCTCTCATAACAACTTGATTGTGTTGGTATTATATCTATGACTTAATTGCAGTATGGACCTTAGATGTCCAGTGATCGATTGTAAATATGTACATACGCAAATTTTATTTCACGAAGGAACTGATCTAGATAGTTTAAGACTACATATTATTTCTCTTTCTACGAGCCAGCGCTGACTCACAATCCACTTGTTAATACGCAATGCTAAGTAAGGCCTTGCATAAAATTCCAATTTAATAGTCCAATATTTAATCAATAAATATCTTATGTTCTACAATTTTATGTAT
This sequence comes from Anabrus simplex, assembly GCF_040414725.1. Taxonomy (NCBI): domain Eukaryota; kingdom Metazoa; phylum Arthropoda; class Insecta; order Orthoptera; family Tettigoniidae; genus Anabrus; species Anabrus simplex. The sequence goes on along the minus strand of NC_090265.1, from coordinate 1,049,540,164 downwards.
CATGAGTTCTTTCATTGTAGCCTAGTTGGTAAGTTAGTTGCTTAGCTAAGAGAATTTTTGATTAATTAAGTACTCCATTTAGTCATGACCAGTTCTCACGTAGTTAAATACTCTGATTTTTTAAAAAAATGGTTGACGATTATTACTATATGTCATGAGTTTCTATAGGCGTCACCCGTGAGCTGTTAATCTCTTCGTACTCACGTTAAGCGTATCTTGAAGTAAGATTACATGTCTTACTTGGCATTTGAAAACCCTGAGGTATCCGCTGAGCGACCCCATTTCATCTGATTAGGCAGCCCAACTACGAGTTAGAAATGGAGGTATCGGGTAAAGAATGATAACGTTCGAATTGACGCACGACGTTACAACGTTAAAAGAAAGAAACCTTTACAAACCCGTAAGGATTGGGGCAAAGAAAAATGGAGTGAAAATACATTGCTTAGCGTTCGCTGATGATATAGCCCTTATGGCAGAAAATTTCGAAAGTGCAACAGAACAGATCAATGTGTTGAAGGAAGTAGCAGAACAAACAGGTTTACAAATTTCCTTTCAAAAGACAGAAGTAATGTCAAATATCAAAGATGATACGGCACAACTAAACACCAAATATGGAACGATAAACCGTGTTAGTAAATTTAAATACCTTGGGGAATGGATTCAGCAAAATGGACTTAACAAAGAGGCCATAGCAGCAAGAATCAAGAAAATGGAAGTCACTTTCCAAACCACCTGCAACATTTACAACAAAAAGTGCTTTTCCCTGAACACAAAAATTCGTCACTACAACACTGTCATCAAACCAGTATCACTGTATGCATCTGAATGCCTTATCCTGTCCGAGAAATGTTTGCTTGCGGATTTAAGAGGAAATAAAGAAAGATCCTACGCACCATACTAGGTCCGAACTACAAAAATGGCATCTACATTAGAAAATCCAGGCAAGAAGTATACTCTAAGATAGAGAAGATCACGGACACAATGCGTAAAGGCAGAGTTCGCTTCTACGGTCATATACGACGGATGATCGACTCTCGATGGACGAAACGTATCTTCAGTATATTTGACGCAAAACCAAAAACGGCAATGCCATGGTACGTTAATGTCAAGAAAGATCTTAAAGAACTGGGCCTACAAGCAGAAGATGCACAAGACCGAAATCTTTTCAGAGCAGCCATCAAGACTTTTGGGACTTTCCGGGACGAAAAACGGGCAACTGGTGCTAAATGGACAGAAGAACGTCGTGCTAAACACAGTGAGCTAATGAAGACGATGTGGATCAAGCGAAAGATGAACAAATGCCAGAATGTAAAGTGAGGCTTATCGTGGTCCCTAGTTGGCCGATTAGCGAAGTTGAATGAATGAATAATAATAATAATAATAATAATAATAATAATAATAATAATAATAACCATAATAATATACCGTGATGCTTTGTATTCGCCTTCTGTAACGATGAACGGCTAAGTACACTAGTGTCCAAAAGTTAAGCCATACCACCTGATAGGAATGTCAGACGACGGATTGCTGAACAAACGGAAGCTGAATCACACTCCATATGTCACACAACTTGTCCAAAAAAAAAAAAAAAAAAAAAAAAAAAGCAGCGTCAGAAAGGTTCTCATAGCTAAGGTACACCTTTGACAACTAACAAAACTTGGCAATGTCTTCCACAACAAGATATGCTGTTAATAGGGTGTATGGTTACCCCTAACGGTCACACATGCTTTGCAGCGACGTGGCATTTCTCTATCAGATGGTCCAAGAGTTCTTGTGGCAGTCGATCCCATTCCTCTGAAAGGGCAATGTTAAGATCTTGGAGGGTCCTTGGTGGAGGCTGATGGGATGCAGTTCGCCTCCCCAATGCATCCCAGACATGTTCTATAGAATTCAGATCCGCGTACCTCGCTGGCCAGTCCATGCGATGAATGTCTTTCCCAGCCAGAAATTCATCCACCAGAGCAGCACGGTGCGGTTGGGCATTATAGTCCATTAAGGGGAAATCTGGACCAACCGCTCCTCTGGAGAGTCGAACATGTAGTCTCAATACCTCATCCCTGTATCTCTGATCGTTAAGTGTTCCTCGGACCACCCATGAAGATGTGCAGGTCCGTACGGCCCTTCAACATGATGCCGCTCCACACCATGACGCCACCACCACCATACTGGTCCCGTTCAACAATGTTCCGGTGGTTTTATCGACTACCCGGTTCTCTCCAGATTAATGTGCGACGGGAATCGTTCTGCAAACTGAAGCGGGATTCATCTGTGAAGTGTACATGCCTCCATTCATTCATGGTCCAGTTTCGATGTTGACGGCTCCACAGTAAACGGGCCCGTCTCTGTGCTGGAGCGAGCGGGACGCACACCGTTGGACGTCGGGCGAACAGCCCTGATGTTCTGAGCCTCCGGTACACAGTTTGCCGGGAAATGGCAACCCCTGAGACGGCTGCAAGCTCCGCCGACAATTGCACTCCGATTTCGTCGGACGGTTAAGGCCGGATATCGGTCCTGCTGTGAGGTGGTTACCCTTGGTCGACCTGGTACTGGCCTACGACTAACATCTCCTGTTTCTCGAAATCGTCTCTAAAGCCTGGACATAACTTTTTGTGGTACATTCAAGGATACGGTGATGTCGGTCTGTGCCAGGCGGCCGAGTATTCTCCCTTGCAAAACGGGACCCAAATGGCGTCGATGTGCCATTATGTTGTCACGTTCACCACGAGGCTACACTCCGCACACTATAACAGGGCAAACACTGCTGAGGGAATATGGGGCGCAGGCACTGGCTGTGTTTACCTTGCGGTTACGCCACGAGTTAAAGCAGGGAACACTCCTTCCCTATACATTGCGAACACGTAAGGTTGGTAGGTGCATATGTCGTGCGATTTGCGGTCGTTTCCTATTGCCCTGCTTATTCGTAACCTATGCTTAACTTTTGGACACTAGTGTACATAATACCATATAGGACATTCCAGGAACATAGAGGCATAGAGCTAACTGCTACAGTATATCTCATTTAATGCCCAGCTTACGGTTAGTGAAAGGAAGCCTTTACCTTCCACTACTTATGAGGCCTCATCGCCTGCACGTTGAATTTGGCTTTGCTTTCAGGGTGACAATTTTTTGTGTGTGTCATTTGGGCCACCTGAGGACCACGGTGCTTGTGCTTTAGCTGTGTTGTTGTTGTTTTCGATAGTTGCCGCTTCTGCTGTTCTTAATGGTAGGTTTGGCTGTTGCTTTCTTCTTTGTACATTGACATTTTCTGTTGGCCCAATCAGCCTACATTTTCATTATTATTATTATTATTATTATTATTATTATTATTATTATTATTATTATTATTATTAATGATTGCATATAAGAATAAGTGGAACTTGTGTGTAGATACCTGCCATTTTTTTTTAAAGTTTTAAACAGTCATATGCTGTTGGACATATAGTAAGTGTAGTATTTTTTGTAAACATCTAGCCCCTCTTAAAACCTTGAATTCGTCGCCATAAGACTTAGCCGTGTCGGTGCGACGTAAACAAATAAAACCCACCTTGAATACCATGAAATGCCTGAATATAAGCAACACTCGATACAAGCTGTGCCTTGATGTGTACAGGGGGAGAAGGTGGTTATCAGAAGGCTGCCTTCCTAAAATCGATACAAATCCAGTGCAGAATGCTTCAAACGTTTTCCATTCGCTTAAGGGACATCCGACGAAATTCCTCACATTTAGGTATTAGGTTCTGAGCTTAGGTGCACGCCAAGGTGTGAGAGATCATTGATAATCAGACCATTTTTAGCAACAGGAAACAATAATTGCTATTTCCGCAAGCCTCCTCCCGCATGGCCTTTCACAGTTGGGAACGTGCTCTGGGCGGGTAACAAAATGTACTTCCCACGTGACGTTCCAGACTGTGAACATTAGCTCAGATTGAAAGGTTCAAGTACTTTCTGTAAACCATGGCATAGGCTTATTATTCCAAATAGTTAAATTTTCAATTTGTCCTTCAGAATTCCTGTGTGCTTTTCCTGATTATCCACTTTGATTCAGATTCGTCGTAACGTTGTAGGGGTTCTGATTAGTCACGTATTACATTGTCCGGAGAATTACATACATTTGTGGCTTACATATGTTTGAGAATTTTATATTCTGTCGTACTGTTTAATAAATATTTTATTTGAACCATTTGGACGGTATTATCCATACTCAGACTCAGTTAAGTTCTCGTTATGAGACTTAACTTGGTTGACGATATGCAGACAACCAAAAGTTACGTTTTCAGCACATAATGTTACTCTTTTATAGGAAGCATTTTTGAAGTGTATTGAAAGAAGGAGGGGGTGCTTAGCCGAGGCGACAAACTGAGCCCCGATTTGCCTGGAAGGATGTGGATTCGATTCCCCGTCAAGTCGAAAAATTTAGAAACGAGATTGCACTTCTTGAAAGGCATTTGGCCCTGAGTTTCACTCAGCGTGCACACACACACACACACACACACACACACACACACACACACACACACACACACACAAAATTGTTTCGACTTCTGAATTTTGTAAATGTACCGGGCGGTACACCTCCACGCCGCTAATTCAAATATTGCGCCAATTGAAACTTCTCTACTGGAGAAACTTGGAACTTTAATTACTGAACTAATTCCACGGTTGTTCAGAAGATGTCACTGAGTGTTTTTTATTTGCCTTTTGTTTTTCAACGATTAAGTGGTGTGGACAATCTCTAACAGATGTCGCTACCCTAAACTATGGTAACACACTCTGGTGCAATGGAATGAACTTTCTTGAAGAAATATTGTATTCCTAAGTTGTTTTACTAAATTTTGTTCTGTGGTTTGTGGGTTGGCAATATAAATCCTTTCTTTCCGCCCGTTTTGAATGTAACCAATCGGGAATTTACGTAATTAATTTTCCACCAATAAGGTGTTTCTTCCTCGTCTTGTGTATTAGTTTTTGCTGTTATCCAATAAAAACGAAAGGGTGTGTCTACTCATTCCTGAAAGGTCTCGAATGTTCCACGAGGGTATATAAACTGCTGATTTTCTTGTCTCGGTGCCACTTCAGTAACATCTGTCTTAGTGTGTGAATATGTAGCAGGGGGCGGGAAGCGCCTCTTTCTTCAAGCAGCAGTTCATCTACAAGGTAATGGCCTGTTAACATCTTCATTTCTAGCTAGCTCAGCAGTTTAACTCTCGGGGAGGGTTCGAAACCTTTAGTATGTAACCTACCTTTTAAAAATGTAAATTCTTTGCTGTCTATGTAAAATCTATAAATTACTGTAAAGCGGGGATAAAGAGTGCTTCACCCTCTCGAACTCCCCTTCATTTTTGAATAGGAGATGACTGCGTTTTCATAACCTTTTTTTCTTCTTTAATGTAGTAAAGTTTTCTCATACGTGTCACCTCCCTAGCGTGGGATTAGCCCCTGTATGATCGGCCTAGCGCCACATAGGTTTTAGACAAAAACTTGGTGTAGGAGTGCAAGTTATCGCCTCCATTCATTTTGTATTTTGGGCCATTTATTTAACCCCTTTTGTTTTCCTTCCTGCGAAGGCCCAGTAGATTGGGTACTAGTTACCCCTGTTTCCTTGTGTGCCTTAAGGGCAGATAGAAATGAAGTTTGTTGTAGCCTTTGATAGGCTTGTAAAATTGAGAGCGGGTCTGCTCTTTTTCTTAACATTGTAATTAGGAGCAAGTGCTCCTCGTACTTAGGGGTTTTCTGCCCTTCAGCAATTGTGGTTGTGAGCTGAGAGCTCAGGAATTAAACTTGGGGCTCGAAGCCCAAATCTTGTAACGAACTGTAATTTGTTAATTTGTGGATCTGCTACTTGGTACCTGTTCTGTCTGTCTGTTAGGTCATCAGCCCAGAGGCTGGTTGGATCCTCAAATTGCACCACCAAAGGTTATGCGGTTATAAGGAAACCGCAAAAACCAATGGCAGCACCAAAATGAGGCGTACTAGGCAAGATGAGGAGTGAGGTAGTTTGCCATTGCTTTCCTCACTGGTTCAGAAAGTGCTATTGCATCACGACTGACCCTATGATTAACACCTTTCATAACACGCATGTACTAGTCGTGCTCTGAATGTCATTACTCAGCACCACCCATACCCCAGCAGCTTCCATATTGTCACAGCTATGGATGAGACTGGGACTTCGGTGGAAGCTACACTTTACTCTGGCCTGTGCCAAGAGATGGATACAAAAGTACTGTATCCATCAAGAAATGGCAGCAGGCCTTGGTACCTGTTATACTCTGTTAATTGTTGATTTTGAAAAGAAAATATAACCTTTGTTAAAGTTTTAAATTAACTTTAATTTTGTAGTTGAGACCTATTCCAGCCCGCACCTTCTTTCATCTCTAACTACCACGAATATCTCCATAACAGTAAATATACCTTTAGACCAGGGCTTGTTACCCCAGTCATCCTTGTTTCTGTGAAAATACCTGCACAACAGTGAAAAAGCCTGTAATATGCAATAACCAAAATGTACAACTCAAAACACAGAGCAATGCAACAACCATCAGACGAAACATGTACACTTTTATCATAGTGTGTTCATTCTGTTCAGCCGGCCCTGTGGCGTAAGGTAGCGTGCCTGCCTTTTACTGGACGCTACGGGTTCGATTCCTGGCTAGGACAGATATTTTTACCTGGATCTGAGTGCTGGTTCGAAGTCCTCTCACCCTGCCTGATTACAATTGAGTCATCTGACGATGAGATGGCGGCCGCGGTCTAGAAAGCCAAGATTAAAGGCTGAGGGGATTCGTCATAATCTGCTGGCCTTCGAGCTGAGCAGCGGTCGCTTGGTAGACCATGGTCCTTCGGGGCTGTTGCGCCATGGGGTTTGTTTGTTCAATCAATTCTGTCAGTGTACTGTAACAAATGCAGAACCATTCCCTTACAGGTACTTTTCAGTGCAATACAGATACAAAGCTATTGGTTTTACATTGCTACGATTCATACGCGTCTTCATACGGGATAGGACAAGACTAGAACTGGGAAGTGATCTTGGCCTTAATTAAGTTAAGGTTATTTGCTTGGTGTAAACATGGAAAAAACATCTTCAGGGATGCTGACAGTGGGTTCGAACCCACCATCTACCGAATACAAGCTCACACTGATACAACCCAAACCACGCAGCCAGATAGTTCCGATCTCCGTGTAATTGAGTAGAACTGAGGGTAAAAGTCCCATTCTCGACCAACTTTGAATCTTTTTCCGTGGCTTTCAACTTTTATTTACCGAGCTCGATAGCTGCAGTCGCTTAAGTACGGCCAGTATCCAGTATTCGGGAGATAGTAGGTTCGAACCCCACTGTCGGCAGCCCTGAAAATGGTTTTCCGTGGTTTCCCATTTTCACACCAGGCAAATGCCGGGGCTGTACCTTAATTAAGGCCACGGTCACTTCCTTCCCATTCCTAGCCCTTTCCTGTCCCATCGTCGCCATAAGACATCTGTGTCGGTGCGACGCAAAAAAAAAACAACAAAACAAAAAAAACTTTCATTCCAGGTGAGTATCTGGATGCACCATACCAAACAGTAACAACGGCTTCCTTTCCAATTACTGACATTCAGACACCACACCCACACAGGTTATTGGACAGGGTGCACAATCACTCACGTTATTACACGAGGCTGTAGGCCAAGCTCCTTCCATGCAAAGATAATACAGAAACAATCCTGACCCTTGTGGTCGTAGCAAAGGTTTGTTAATTATTTCCTGCACATACCGACCTATGTTGTGAATTTGTGCCACCGTATTACACCTCTCGGATGGATGTGATGCCTCATTGATCACTTTGAGACTCGCTGCAGAAGATTTATACTGCAGGCCGTAGAGTTCATCTATTCACTCCATTGGCAAGCAATTCTCGTTCCTTACGCAAGAATACACGTGGTGTCAAATGTGTTGAAAAAGTTACTGGTAGCGAGATCACTGAATGCTTTCACACCCATGAACCTTCGGTTGCGTGTAAATGAACGAAAAAGCCTTCGAATTCACACGGAAGTAGGAAGCTACAATTCATAGCAAACGTTCGGCTTGTTCAAGACTCTGGACATATTGTGGCTTCTTTCAGTTCACCGGAACTCCGATTCATACCCTTTTATTTCACACTGACTTGCGTTTTTTTATACATTAATTTATTATCATCTGGAAATAATCTGTAACATTTTTAATTCTCTTTGAAATATTTTCTCGTATTAGAAATTTCATACATTGTGTGCACATTGCTGATTTCACTGGCGTATTCAGTTAATATTTCTCCTTGTGTTACCAAGATAACGGGTTCGTTCTCGGTCGGGGTCAGTGGCATACTGTATGAGAGTGTTCTAGTGAGACAGTTTAGTATCGTTGAAATGATGCACGTTATCGGCAAAGTTTCGCTTTTTCCACGTGTTTCATTCTTTAAGATTTAGAAAAGTTCAAATATTTCAGAAAAAGAAACCAACGCTGAAGTTAATTCCATTATCTTCAACTTCTTAGGTTGCCTTATATGGCAGTGATTTAATTTCTTTATTCGATGCTTGTTTTCGCCGGGAGACTTCTTCTGAGTTAGGCCCTTTATGACCCTGCAGACCTCTGCAAGAGTAATGCCTGACATGTCATTGTCTGGCGTCCGTTGTTGCTTGGAAGTTGATGCTTTGCTGTGTATCTCACGACTGCGAGTAATCTGCCAAAATTCGCGATCTGGCTCATTTTCTGAGAGATGGTAGAAGCTGTTCAGATTAAGTTACATGTTATCAGTTGGCTACACTGTCCTCATGTGGATGTATATTGTCGTGCCAGGAGGTTTAGTAATAGCGTTCGGAGATTGGCTGGGGAGAGCGTTTATGTCGCTTGCATTGTAGGTTTTATATTGCGAGCGAAGGGAGTTTCTTTGTCTTCTTGTATGCATCTTTAAATACATCCCCAGAGAAGAGGCGGTTATCTGCTACCGCTTTGTTCTTGCTGTCTCTTATCCGTGCATGTGTCTCCCTGGGGGCGTTCAGACGTCGGATTGAGATAAGAAGGGCGAAGGACCTCTGCTCTTAGTAAATTACTTTGTTAATAAGTACGTGTCAAAAAACATAAAACAGTTTCAAGACGTTCCTTGAGAAACATCTCCCCTGCAAGACAAATTCGACTGACATTAGAGGGAGTCGCCCCTTCTTGAGGTTGTAATCCAGAAACCAATCAGTGATATATAGAGCGAACCTAATTTTCGGAAATGAAATGTTAATTTATTTACAATATTGAGTACACCTTGTGAAAACTCGCTCCTAGCAAACGTAGGGTTAATTGCAATGTAATGTAATGAAATGGCGTATGACTTTTAGTGCCGGGAATGTCAGAGGAGAAGTTCGGCTCACCAGATGCAAGTCTTTCGATTTACCGAGCTCGATAGCTGCAGTCGCTTAAATGCGGCCAGTATCCAGTATTCGAGAGATAGTGGGTTCGAACCCCACTGTCGGCAGCCCTGAAGATGGTTTTCCGTGGTTTCCCATTTACACACCAGGCAAATGTTGGGGCTGTACTTTAATTAAGGCCACGGCCACTTCCTTCCCAGTCCTAGCCCTTTCCTGTCCCATCGTCGCCATAAGACATTTCTGTGTCGGTGCGACGTAACGTCAATAGCAAAAAAAAGTCTTTTGATTTGACACTCGTAGGCGACCTGCGCGTCGTTCTAATTATTAACCAATTTTGGTTAACATTCTCGACCCTGCCGGGAATCGAACTCGGGACCCCTGTGACCAAAGGCCAGCACATTACGATGTAATAAGTCAGAGGTTATCAAACTTCTATAAGATTGTTCCCCTCATTCATGACTAAAACTTCAGTGTACCCATCACGAAAAAAATCCTTAAATGATAGGTTTGGAAAATATGAATACGGTATTTTCCTAGCTATAAAGGCAGTTTTAACTGACTGGAAACCATTTATTTAAATGCACAGAATAAGTAAGACAAGATCATGAAGTGAAATGCTAATTTTACAACAAATCACGGGGTCGTAAAAGAACAAGAGTTGACCAAGGGAGGTCAGATAGGATAGATGAAAGTGATGAGACTGGCACAAGTAAGTGGAAGCAATGGCAGGACTCAGCTAAGGGTCCCATGGTCGCCAACCCACACTCCCAAGTTCAGAGCCCCTGGGGCCTGGAATTCAGAGATTACGAATCGACACAATTTCAAAGGGTTGGACGTGCCTGCATGGCGTGACAGTTTCCTGATGTGTGGTGCCGTACTTACTGTTCAGATACTTCTTCTTCTTCTTCTTCTTCTTCTTCTCCTTCTTCTGCATCTTTATCTGTTTACCCTCCAGGGTCGGTTATTCCCTAGGACTCGGCGAGGGATCTCACCTCTACCTCATCAAGGGCAGTGTCCTGGAGCTTCAGACTTTGGGCCGGAGGATACAACTGGGGAGAATGACCAGTACCTCGCCGAGGCGGCGTCACTTGCTATGCTGAACAGATGCCTTGCGGGGGGATGGGGAGATTGGAAGGATAGACCAGGAAGAGGGAAGGAAGCGGCCGTGGCCTTAAGTTAGGTACCATCCCGGCATTTGCCTGGAGGGGAAGTGAGAAACCACGGAAAACCACTTCCAGGATGGCTGAGGTGGGAATCGTACCCACCTCTACTCAGTTGACCTCCCGAGGCTGAGTGGACCCCGTTCCAGCCCTCGTACCACTTTTTCAAATTTTGTGGCAGAGCCGGGAATTGAACCCGGACCTCCGGGATGGCAGCTAATCACACTGACCACTACACCACAGAGGCGGACCTGATCAGATACACCACGATGGAAAGGGATCATAAACTTAATGGCAAGGTTAGCGATATGAGAACTTTTTGAAGTAAATATATTTTAGCTTTATTCGTATTTCTTTCCATATTTTAAGTTTTCTTAAGATTTTTCCTTGAAGCTGCTCGCGCACCCCACTAAAAGTTTCAGGCCTACCCCTAGGAGTACGCTTACCACAGTTTGAGGTTTCGGTTCCTTGTCCACCTGAGGGAGTTCACACTTTGGCAGCTAACTTTCCTCAGTCGTATATTGTACAGCCGGGTAGTGAGTACTGTTGGTTAGACGCTCGTCATCCGTGCTGAAGTTTGTCGGATTGAATTCTGGTTCAGTCAGTCGGCACTGTGTACTGATATGCGCCTATAGATTTAGTAACATGTGGGAATTACCTCTGCTATAATTCGTCGAGGCGCTCACCTGCCATGTTCAAAGTTGGAAGGTCCAGCCGGGTTGAGTCTCTCAGACGGTTGTTATCCCTGTGGGACGCAGACGAATAATACACCCACGGTATCCCCTGCCTGTTGTAAGAGACGACTAAAAGGGGCGACCAAGGGATGATGACATTTGAACCATGAGATTACTTGTGATTAGTACCATTACGTGCTGAACACCATGGGTCTACGTTATATGCGACTGGTATCACTTTGCGAGGAAAACCATTGGTCTACGTTACATAGGAGCAGTACCATTATGCTAGAAACACTACGGGTCTGGGCGCTGCTTGTGATAAGGGTCATCGTGTGTGTTCCACTGTGTTCAGAATGGTCTGAGTTAACTATGACTAGTACCACTTTGTGAGACACACCATGGGTCTACGTTGTCGGTAATTAGTACTACTAAGTAGTTGCCTTTGTGGATCAGTGGTAGAGTGTCGGCATTCGGATCCCAAGATAGCGGGTTCAAACCCGGCCGAGGTAGTCGGATTTTTGAAGGGCGGAAAAAAGTCCATTCGAGACTCCATGTCGTACGATGTCGGCATGTAAAAGATTTCGGGTGATAAATCTGGTGTTCACCCGGCAAAATTCATTAAATCTCTGCCATCGGCGCCCAAGAGAGTTTCGGTTTACTCAGTCTGCCATCTAGTGGGCCTAGAGTAAAACAGAATGTCGAAATTGACGAGCAGACAGCCAGATGGCGTCAAATTGAAATGTCTGCACACTTTAGCTGAGGCCATACGATGATTATTATTATTATTATTATTATTATTATTATTATTATTATTATTATTACTAGTAGTAGTAGTAGTAGTACGATGTGCGAAACATCACGAGTTTGGCTGGCGCCCGTGATTAGGAACACTAATGAGGAAAACCATTGGTCTGCTTCGCCTGAGAGTAGTACCATTATGTGAGGAACACCATGGGTTTGTGTTGCCTGTGGGCGTTGCCATAATGTGTGATACATGGCGGGTCTGCATTGCCTATGATTACTACCACTATGTGAGCAACGCCATGAGTATACGTGGCCCGTGATTAGTTCCAACAAGTGAGGAACAACATGGGTCTGCGTTGCATGTGAATGGTGCCCTGATATGCGAAACACCATGGGTTTGTGTTCCCTGCGAGTGGTGTCATTGTGAGTGACATGCCATTAGTCTACTTTACCTGTGATTAGTTCCACTATATGAGAAACACCATGAGTCTACGTTACACCATGGTTCTGCTTTACCAGTGATTAGTGCCACTATGAGAACCGGTGACGTGGTTGTTGGACCCCTTTAGAAAATACGTATCATCCCCGTAAGAAAGGCATTGTGAATTGGATCCAATGATTGGTTTTGTTTCACGATCATTTTTTAATCACCATTCGTTTTATATTCTACTCAGTGGATATTAAAGTTATAATTTGCATTTCGTTGCACCTCGTACCATCAGGGGCCGATTACCTAGCTGTTAGGCCCCTTTAAACAACAACCATTATCATCATCATCATCATCAACAACAACAACAGGTGGTTGAGTCGCTGGCCTTCTGACCCCAACTTGTCAGGTTCGTTCCTGGCTCAGTCTGGTGGTATTTGAAGGTGCTTAAATACGTCAGCCTTGTGTCGGTATACACTGACTGAGCAAATGTCATGGGATAGCGGAGCACTGATGCGCAGGTGTGTTGTCTGCGCACCACACGCCCCCTGCGCCAGCGGCAGTTGTATAGGAGACTTTGTGAGCAGTGACTGTGCATGTGACAGGTGTAACATGGAACGTCGTCGTGAGCTGACACCGTTCGAACGGGGTATGGTGGTCGGTGCCCGACGGATGGGAACTGCGATTTCGGAAGTGGTGTGGGAATTCGGCTTCACACAATCAACCGTGTCCAGGGTGTATCGTGAATGGCTGAATGCGGGTGTCACCGTCCACGACAGACGAACGACCGGCCGTCCAGCCACCCTCGATGACCGTGACCGGCGACATCTGAGACGGATTGTCAATAGTAACAGACGGGAAACCGTGCAACAAATCACAGCTAAATTCAACACAGGCCGTGCTAGACACGTCTCCCAGAGCACAATCCGTAGAAATATGGGTTCTATGGGGTATGGGAGCCGGCGCCGCGCACGGGTACCATTGTTAACCCAACGTCATCGGGCACAACGACGCGCATTTGTCGCCAGTCACCAGGGGTGGACACTTGAACAATGGCGTAACGTGATATGGTCGGACGAATCACTATTTCAACTGCACCATGCGGATGGGAGGCACCATGTATGGCGCAGACCACATGAAGCGATGGATCCCGCCTGCCTCGAAGGTGTGGTCCAGGGTGCTGGTGTGTCTGTTATGGTCTGGGGTGCATTTTCCTGGTATGGAATGGGCCCCCTAGTTGTTCAGGAAGAGACTTTGAATGGTACGCGGTATGTTGAGCTGCTCGGAGACTATCTCCACCCATTTTTGGCCTTGCAAAGCCCAGACGGTTCTGCGGTGTTTCAAGATGATAACGCGCCGCCACATCGCTCACACGTGCCCGGGAATGGTTCCAGGAACATGCAGCGGAGGTTCAACGACTGCCATGGCCACCCAAGAGCCCCGATATGAACCCTATCGAGCATATCTGGGATGTCCTGAAACGCCATGGATCCTGCACCCACGAACAGACCAGCATTGGCGGCCGCTCTGCAAACGATTTGGTGTCAGTTGCGTCCAGAGGACTACGAGGGACTTCTCGACTCACTTCCACGGCGTCTCACTGCAGTTAGCAGGGCCGGAGGAGGCCCCACACGTTATTAGGTGACTATCCCATGACATTTGCTAAGTCAGTGTATTTACTGGCACGTAAGAGAACTCCTGCGGGACTAAATTCCGTTACCTCGGCGTCTCCTAAAACCATAAAATAGTAGTTTATGGGACGTAAAACAAATAACATTATTACTGATTTTCTCCCGTTCTTCGCAGTTCTTCTGCTGTGTTTTAAATTTTGAAAAAGAATCGCTTATTTCTAACGCGGTGAGCCAAAGCATAGTAGACGGCGATGGTCAAAGACTTTATTTATATTGTTCTCAGCTATGTTCAGTGGTAGATGCCTTGATTGGCTGAAAGTCGTAATGAATAGGAAGATACTGGTTTCCTTGTGCCCTATGGTAGGCCTATTCTCTAACGAGAGTACTGAGATACAGAGAAGAAATATAATTTACAACATAAAGTCACTGAGTCGGTGAGAATTCATGATGGAAGAAGCAAATTTTAATCAATTTGCAAATTAACAGTTATCAGCTAAATAACATCTGGCCCAAAATTGACGGCTGATTATGAGTGCGCGGAAGGATCTCTAGTGGCTCTACGTCTCACCGACCTAGATAGGTCTTATGGCGACGATGGGATAGGAAAGGGCTAGGAGTTGGAAGGAAGCGGCCGTGGCCTTAATTAAGGTACAGCCCAAGCATTTGTCTGGTGTGTGAATGGGAGACCATCTTCAGGGCTGCCGACAGTGGGATTCGAACCCACTATCTCCCTGGTGCAAATTCACAGCCGCGCTCCTCTAACCGCACAGCCAACTTGCCCGGTCGCAGAAGGATCAGTGGCCTCATGACACCTACTAATATCCCTTGTAAATCATCATGGAAGTAATACGAAAAAAAAATGCCAAATACAGCCCGATGAAACTGACAACAGAATAGAAGGGAAATGTGGACATAGGCGGAGAAGATTATCGTCGAAGTGGAGCCTCCGACAGTGGCTCAACATCTACGAACTGGAAACCTGATACGAGATACGCAAAATAGGAAAAATGCTTCATGATCGTCACCAACCTTCTGTGAAGAGATGGCACCAAAAGAAAATGCCAGCTAAGGATCCCCTTCGTGGCAATACAGTTTATTAAGGACCTTGGCTTGCGCAGGCAACTAATGCCAGATGGATTGCAGGTATTAAAGTATCACGTGGTTAGCTTGACCACATCTTCGATTGTCTTAATTACAAGGCTGACTGAACTGCATTCCAGCCCTCAGTTAGGAATTTATTTATTTATTTATTTATTTATTTATTTATTTATTTATTTATTTATTTATTTATTTATTTATTTATTTATTTATTTATTTATTTATTTATTTATTTATTTAGCGTATGGCTTTTAGTCCCGGGAGTGTGTGAGGACATTTTCGGCTCGCCTGATACAGGTCTTTCTAGTCGGCGCCCGTGGGTGACCTGCGCGTCTGGATGTGGGATGACTATGATGAGGTAGGAGATTCTACTCTTGTTCGATGACACCAAGGGTTCTGCTCAAGGCTTGACGTATCCATCCGACGGACGAATCTCCATCAATAGTGCGATGTACCCTCGCTCCTCACACTGCGGAGAGGTTAGGAATCGAATCCATGCTTTTGGCACGCAATCTAGTGATTAGAAATAGTATACCACCACCTTTCCTACTCTGTCGGCCAATATTCTGATGGTGAATATTTTTCCACGAACGAGACTCGAACCAGATAAGCACGGTGTCAGATCATTAAAGACTTGGCCATCGGGTGGGCTTCTGTAGTCTGTAGTATAATATTACAATCCTCAGACGAGTGATAAATCGAACCTGAGCCTTCGGGTAAGACGTAGGCATGTTACTCTTACACCATGGCTGACTCGGCTAAGGTCCGGTAGCGATAATAACCGCTAGTTAGATGTGAGACACGAAGTACAGTATTTGTTGTCTTCAGTCACCGATGAAAATGGTGCGCTCAGTCTTCATTCGAGCTGCATGCTCTTAGTTAATTATAACACACACATGCCGTGAATTAGGGAGAAGCAGCACGCACCTGGCTGCACTTTACGCCATGTTGACTACTATCTGTAACATGTGCACGGTGGCTCCATGTTTGCTCGATAAACCCTTCAGTATTACGAGGGCCAGCCTATGGAGCTGCTGTGACTGGACGTCAGCGTGAAGTAGCCTGCTTCTCCCTAAACAGTGGTTCTGAACCTTCTTTCTTTTTGTTTCGGGGACCCTGAAGGTATTTAATTAAATCTTGGGGAATCCTAGCTGTCTGGTACATATTTTAACATAGGGTAAAAAATAGTTTTGTGCAGTAGGCGAGCCAAATTGCATATTTTCTATAACATTTTAGAACAGTAGGTATTTATTTAATACTCTTAGAAATGCACGTATTTTCAGTTTATGACTAATAGATACTGTTATTGATATAATCAGTATTTCTGTATTTATACGCAGGTATTTAAATACTGCCTCTACAAAGCAAGGTAAACCGTTCTTCAAATGACTAACAATTCAATATTATTTTTTAGGTTTGTCTCATGAAGCACAATTATTTTTTTCTTGGCCGCAACTTTGAATGGCAAACAGAAGTTCTTCGATGGACAATGGTTTCAATGTTCGTCAAACATGAAACCACCTCTCTCCTCATTTGCATAGAATGCCTCTTCAGTGACACCTATGGCGGGGCTGTAGGCAGTAGCCCGAAGGCCTGCAGATCACGAATGGCCGTGTGGTCAGCACGACGCATCCTCTCGGACGTTATTCTGGGCTTTCGAGACCGGGGCCGCCATCTCACCGTCAAATAGCTCCTCAATTCTAATCACGTAGGCTGAGTTGACTTCGAACCAGTCCTCAGGTCGAGAGAAAAATCCCTGACGTGGCCGGGAATCGAACCCGGGGCCTCCGGGCGAGAGGCAGGCACGCTACCCCTACAACACGGGGTCGGCTTAAATATAATGTAGAGAATGGGGATAATATGTTTAAGGTCTTGTATGAGATTGCAGGGAAAGCCCTTTTTTCTCTATAACTTAAAGACGCTGTACCCTGGGATCGAACCACTCATGTTCATCTCTTTGGTCCTCTCATAGTGGTGCGTCTCTTCCTCCCTATGGCTGTATAGGTTGATCTAATGAAAGTTTATTATAAACATGGAGTGATGTATTCGAAAGTGAGTTGTTCCTAAGATGATGTTTGTTGAGTATTCAGTCCGAAGGCTCGTTTGACGGCCTACAGCCCCGCCATCAGCTGTCATATATGACATAGGCGTCACTGAAGAGGCATTGTAAGGAAATGAGGAGGGAGGTAGTTTTCCATTGCTGAAGCTACAGTTTCGTAGGAGCAACCCACGACTGACTGCTATTTTCAAGTGATAAAACTCATGATCCTTAGATTCCCTTACAGTGAACTGGGAGAGGGAACAGAATTCCTAGGGGAAAGCTCTCGACCATACACTGTGTTGTCCTCAGTGTGCAGCCAAGAGTGACTCCTTGTGCTGTAAGTGGCATGATTGTGGTTTGGCTTCAGCAGTATAGTAACTCAGACGTTGAAGGTTTCGTGTTCTAAAGTGCTCAAACTGCACTGAAATCCAGGTCAGATCCCAGAATTTCTCAGTTTCGTTGACATTTCAATTTATTCCCTTATAATAGCTTACTTTAAGCAATTTCAGATATTTTAAATATTTCAAATACGATTCAACGGAAGTTGCGGGCACACTTGCGTTACGAATACTTCTCCTAATAAATATCAGAACACCTCGAAGGTGGCTATCAAAACGAACAAACTGGCCCTACAACACATTTTACTTCGGAAATTAGAATAACAATTCAGTTAAATATAAGTGCAGACAAACACTTATAAGGCCATTCTTGTGGAAATTTTGATGTTTTCCTTTGTTGTTCGTTGAACTTCGCAGCAAAACATTTCTTTTTGGCGACGATAAGGCTAGGACTGGGAAGAAAGAGATTGCCTGGTGTGATAATGAGGAAACTAAGTGCTGCTAACAGTGGTGTTCGAGCCCGCCAGCTCCGTAATGCAAGCGGCTCGAACCGCACTGTCATCTCGCTCGGACTGGCATTTTTATGCACGCCACTGTAGTATATTATGCAATGGCATTTATTAAGTCGCGAGTATGTTTTTGAACGACCGAAACGAGTTGTTGTGATCTGAGGTACGGATAAGGGTGAGAGGGGAGCGGCTGTGGCCTCCGAAGATACTATCCGAGCATTTTCCTTAGAGGGGGAAAGGAAAACCACGGAAAACTATTCTCAGGACAGCCCACCGTCTCCCGAATGCAGAATTCTGTAACTGTCTACGAGTACGTTGACAAGATCTAAATACAAACCATCTTTATAAGAAATACCTCGTAACGAGATGTATATCACCAAAATTAATGGTTTTATCAGGAATTTACTAAATGAACCAGCATAGTAGTAAAATAGTTTTTGGAAATGCACAGATTCACACTCGGTGCTCGACTATTGCGACAATTGGCAGGCATATTGACCATAAGTGTTCCCGAGTAGTTCAACACATGGCGTGCGTTAACCTCAAAGTCAAGGAACAGGGAATGAACTCAATTCATTATGCGTAATATTAAAACTAAGATTAAGACAAGTGATTTTATTTTAAATACAGATTGTTTATTATGCAGTTTGTGAAATTTATCTGAGGAATGGAGTAGGCCTATTTGAAGTTGGGTTAATGTTTTTTGTATCAGTTCACGATTGTTTCGCGTATGATATTAATCGATATAGGATATGTTTAGTTGGTGATCGATAGTTGCAATACGTACAGTAATTGAATGAGTAGCAGTGTCGTAATGTATTTCATTATGGTACAGTTGCGTTACATGTAGTCAGCGTATTATAGTACGATCGAACATTTTTTGTAGTGCCATGTTGAGTCGCCATTTGGTTACTTTTAGTAGTGCTGAGTACTGAGAGCATAAAAAGAAAGATGTCATATTCAATCTAATGCCTTATTTCATTTAAGAATGAATTAAAATTTGGTCTTGCTAATTTTAATTTAGTTACATTGAATAATCCACACTTAATTTGTTCTACAAAGCACGAAAGTAAGTAGTATCTGGAGCTGAGAGTAATTTTAACAGTAGCGTAGCCCAGATCGGCCGATGAGGGAGGGGGGGGGGGAGTGTGTTTTATAGTTACAATTGTGAGGATGTGGTGGGCGCATGTAAGACTTGTCACTGTAAGGTCACTGATACACGTGAATTATGTTCATATTCAGATTGCAGTGCACTACAAAATCTTACATTAAAATTTAGAACAAGAGCAATACGATGAAGGTCAACAGTTTTACAGCGAATGGTATGTTCAGATTACAAGCTACAGTCCAACTTTCGAGTATTCTTAGAAAGTATATTCAACAGATCTGTTCGTTCTACAGTTATGTCTCCGAATGTTACTTAGTTTGTCAGTTTCCGTTTATTTTGTTTTTGTAAAATTTCCATGGGGGGAGGAGGTTCTAATTGCCCAATAAATCCCCCTTCGCTACGCCCCTGAATTTTAATTACCGAAATACGTTAGGGCAAGGGGTTATAATCTTGAGTCCTCAGTAATTGTCTTAAGGGATGAAAAAGGAAGAGGAGTTCTTGAACGGTAGTAATAATGATAATATAATAATAATATAATAATAATAATAACAATAATAATAATTGTTACGGGGATATCGTGGAACGCAGAGGTGAAAGATTGTGCGGGTATGAATGGGTGGATAGAGAAAATATCAACTTTTAATTTAAAACTCTAAAATTCGAAATTTTATTTCTTTCCTGGAATTTTGTTTCTTTTTAGATTTTAAACTTTGTTTAGACAATAACAGATAACAATTTGATGTACGTAAGGTGAGTTCTACAGCTCTAGAAACAGTAAGTATCTGAAGTTTAAGAGTAAAAAAGATGAATTAGGTAGCTCGAAAGTTATAATTACCAAGAGCACTACTGCTCCAATCAATTACAAGTCAGCAGACTGGGCTCCAAAATTTACAAAATTAGGAGCATCTTTGCTCCACACTATTACTCTCTAGGAGACTATCTTTGCCTGCAGCCATTTCTTGACGGATGCAGTACTTTTGTGTCCATCTCTTGGCACAGGCCAGAGCAAAGTGTAGCTTTCACCGTAGTCCCAGTCTTATCCATGGCTATGACATCATGGAAGCTGCTGGGCTATGGGTGGTGCTGAGTAATGACATTTAAAGCATGACTAGTGCATCTGAGTGTTATGAAAGGTGTTACTCATAGGGTCAGTCGTGCTGCAATAGCACTTTTTGACCCAGTGAGGAAAGCAATGGCAAGCTACCTCACTCCTCGTCTTGCCTAGTACGCCTCATTTTGGTGCTGCCATTGGTTTTTGCGGTTTCCTTATAACCACATAACTTTTGGTGGTGCTATTTGAGGATCCAACCTGCCTCTGGACTGATGACCTAGCAGATAGACAGGAGACTATCCTCCAAAATTTACAAGATCCAGGCCTCTTAAAGGCACAGTCTACATTTCACAAAAACAAACTGTATTCACTGTTTTATCCGCTCAACAGACTGAGTTGCATTTAAATCGGGAATTTATAATAGCAGTGAACCTTAACAGGGGTAATAAGTACCCATTCTACATGGCCGTAGTGAAAAGAAAAGGTTAATGTTAATGGTCGAAAAACAAAATGTCAGGAGGCGAACTCTTGCACTCCTTTGAAATTCAGTAGGACATCATTAAAATCCTATGTGGGCTTATGGCCCAAAGTTACCCTGCACTATGGAGGTGACTAGATGGAGAGAAAATTTTAAATGACAAAATTAAGAGATATATTTTAAAGATGACAAGATCATAGTCACCTCAATACCAAGTTGAGGGGGAATAAATGAGAGTACACACTATTTATTCCCTAAGTTTGACTAAGGTCTTAGACCTGGTTCAAAGATTTACAGAGTTACATTAAGAAAATATTTTGAAACCGTCCCCTCAAACTAGCTTTCTGAGACTATTACATGATTAACAGATGCCTGCCATTACCTTGACCTGGAGGGCCTTCCGGAGATGGGCGAGGCGCGTCCCCTGCCTTCTCTATGAACACACTCTACTGCTGGACCGGAGCGATCGAAAGACAGCATGGCCCAAAAGGCCCCAGCTTTTATAGCGGAGAGGAAGATTCCAGAAATCTCTGGGCCGAAGCCCTGGACACACCCACAATTTTGATTGGTTGATTAAATACATTTCAAAAATTCCTTATTGGCTAACATATTAAGTCGGCGGGAAGAGATAGAAGTGTTGATACCGGGCGAGTTGGCCGTGCGGTTAGGGGCGCGCAGCTGTGAGCGGGAGATAGTGGGTTCAAACCCCACTGTCGGCAGCCCTGAAGATGGTTTTCCATGGTTTCCCATTTTCACACCAGGCAAATGCTGGGGCTGTACTTTAATTAAGGCCACGATCCCTTCCTTCCCATTCCTAGGCCTTTCCTGTCCCATCGTCGCCATAAGACCTATCTGTGTCGGTGCGACGTAAAGCAAATAAAAAAAAGAAATATTGATAACCTTAGAACACCAAAAACAATCTACAAACAATTCAGTTTTACCAACTAATGACTAGAAAATTTCTCTTGAAAATTAATTGACCATTCTCTCACCAGAGGGAGCACCTAGGTTGACAGTAGAGACATCTGTCGATAAACGTTCAAACTTCTTCCGAAATAAGTTTCACTGACCATATTATAGATGGCCTTCTAAAAGGCGCTTAGTTTGAAGGTACGGAGTTGGTGTACCTCCGATACAATAATAATAATAATAATAATAATAATAATAATAATAATAATAATAATAATAATAATAATAATAATGAAAAAGAATGTGGTATGGCTTTTAGAGCCGGGAGTGTCCGAGGACAAGTTCGGCTCGTCATGTGCAGGTCTTTCCATTTGATCGTCGTAGGCGACCTGCTCATCGTGATGAGGATGAAGTGATGATGAAGACGACACATATACCCAGCCCCCGTGCCAGCGAAATTAACCAATGATGGTTAAAATTCTCGACCCTGCCAGGAATGGAACCCGGAACCCGTGTGACCAAAGGCCAGCACGCTAACCATTTAGCCATGGAACTGGATATAATAATAATAATAATAATAATAATAATAATAATAATAATAATAATAATAATAATAATAATAATAATAATAATAATAATAATAATAATATTCATTACATAACAAATCACGTTCTTACAAGATTCCTATAGACGACGATGTTGAAGAGTAAGACGCTGGACTGAGTGGCTCAGACGGTAGAGCGCTGGTCTTCAGTGCCCAAGTTGGCTGGTTCGATCTGGGTTCAGCCTGGTGGTATTTGAAGGTGTTCAAATACGCGAACATTGTGTCGGTAGATTTGTTGCCACGTAAAATAACTCCTGTGTGAGGAAATTCCGATATCTCGGCGTCTCTGAAGACCATGAAAGCAGATAGATGGATATAAAACCAGTAACATTATTATAAAGGGTAACTCATCTTAGATACCAAGGAAAAAATCAAGTGATGGGAAAATAATAAAGAAATACAGAGTGAAGTATGAAACTTAAGAGAGGGCATATTATTAATTAATTCCCCCACCCCTTTTGTAAATATTCCTATTGTGCCTCGAAAAGGTAATATATAAAATTGCGTTCTTAACGCTTAAATACACAATTTATTCCTTCAAATATATTTTTTCAATCCAAAATATATGCATATTTTTCAGAAAACATGTGTAAGCATTAGTCAATTCAAAGTCAAAATTCGGAGATCAAATATAGTTTTTCTTCATATTCTAGTTTAGTACTTTTTTTCTCTGTGTTTCTTCGTGCATTATCCATTACGAAGGGTAATTAAAAAGAAAAACAACATGCAGTCAGCTATGGAAAGTTATCAGGATACTCAAGTAAAAGAACGCGTAGCGAGTAAGTAAATTATCCTTTGCACATATTAAATGCTGCGAATTTAAGAGTTAATAGAAAAGACCTTGTGACACAAGTTCTTCATTGTGAAGTTTCTGTGACAGAAACCGCTTCACCCCCTGTGGCGGTTAGTTGCACTTGGCTCTTTTGATCGTGGGGAGCAGTTGTTCTACAGTTCCAAAGTCCAGTCGGCACGCTGGGATGAACTGGCCATTCGTGACCTCTTGTCGATAAATTGGTCCCTCGACGCCCAAGTCAAGGCTCCTGCTATCGAGTTCCGATGCTCCACTCGGTTTCTCTGTTACACAAGTGAAGAGAGGAAGGAAAAAAAAAGGTCACTGGGTCCCGCTTCATCACAAGCCGTGAAATTTACTGCACACGTTAACTGTCCAAGATCGTGACTTGTCTCCATGGCGAATATTAATGGAACTGTGGATGGCCGAGAATGTTTCAATTAGTAAATGTATTATTGAATCGTATAACGTAAACCATTTTGACATTTCTGATTTATTTGGTGGGGGTGAGAATAAATACTGTATGTCCATTTATCTACATAAATGACATGAACATTTTGTCAGTACACTTCAAATTTCTGCCTCATTCTTCGTTTTCTCTTGCATTAGGTGCACAAAAGTTGAAAGTAGGTCCAGTTCTACTTTAGTCTGCCTGTCGTTGTTTTGTTTGTATGTACGTTTGTTTGTTTGTTACAACATCTTTAAAACGGCTTAAGGGTAATAATACTAGGCCATACATTATTTGATTAATATACTGTGGTGTAGCAATTTAAGGAGATCAAAACAGGAAATGTCTAAATTCTCCGCTTTAGCTGTGCCGAAAAAACTGTACGTCATAAAGGTTTGCAAAATACGTTCCAATATTTCATATAGGTTAATAACACAAGTATTTTGGTTTATAAGTTGAGCTGCCCCTAAGATTACTCAACAGTAACATTGTATTGACCGACTATTTTTAATTGGAGTTTCTTTTTGTCCCTTTCACTGTCACTCAGCTCCGTAAAATGGTAACTGACCGAGCTCGATAGCTGTAGTCGCTTAAGTGCGGCCAGTATCCAGTATTCGGGAGATAGTAGGTTCGAAACCCACTGTCGACAGCCCTGAAAATGGTTTTCCGTGGTTTCTCATTTTCACACCAGGAAAATTCTGGGGCTGTACCTTAATTAAGGCTACGGCCGCTTCCTTCCCACTCCTAGCCCTTCCCTGTCCCATCGTCGCCATAAGACCTATCTGTGTCGGAGCGACGTTAAGCAACTTTAAAAAAAATGGTAACTGCTGAAAGAATCGTGAAGATACATTTTCTAATCAACACTAACCCGTCTACGTCGGGTACAACAGGTAGTAGTAACAAGCACGGCATTCGCAATTTATTATCGTCAAGTCATCAGACGTTTGGTGTCTTTACAATATCCTGCTAAATGTTCAATGCTTTCAGCACTGTAGTAGTTCTCTCCTTCATCAAATTAATATTTTAATAAATAGAAAGGTCCTATTTGAGAATAGCTCATCTAGACCAAACTAAGTGCATAATTTGTAAACTATTGTTTATATTTTCATATTTGTGTAGTAACTTTTTTTCCACTCGAAAACCTCGCTCTGTGAATTAGTGGTTAGTGGTAACGTTGAGTTCCGGATAGAAGATCGCAGGTTCAAACCCGGCAGAGGCAATGGCATTTTTGAAGGACGGAGAAAAGTCCAGTCGATACTCATGTCGAACTTTCGGCTATACTTACAGCTATCTATTTTTGCTATGGGATGTCGCTTACAAATAAATAAATAAATAAATAAATAAATAAATAAATAAATAAATAAATAAATAAATAAATAAATAAATAAATAAATAAACTAGCATAGTGTCCACCAAATTTGAAAAGACTCACTACTACTACTACTACTACTACTACTACTACTACTACTACTACTACTACTACTACTATCATATAAAGGGTAAACCGAAATTTGCGCACTCGGGCGTCGCAGCGCGACTCCTCACATACCGGAAATAAAAAAATGTCTCTCACAAAATTTCGTCCTGCGAGTATATCCGGCAGAAAAAGGACGTTGAGTGGCAATCTGGCAACACTGTAACCACATGTAGGGTAACTACCTCTGTCAGCACATATTAGTCGTGCTGTACAGTAGGTACAGTTTTGGGTTAGCGTGCTGGAGGTCGAGGGGTCGATCCTGGGTTGAAGCGTATGTTTTTTATTTCGTAAATGTAGTCCAGGTGGTATGGTATCTGGCATTTTAATCGTTAACAGCGATTGCAGCAGGTCCTCTAGACACCATTTGCACTTGCATACTATGATCCTAGAAATGGACGAACAATCGTTTTCATTGGTCAGTTTTGAAAGACGTCCTTTCCACGTTGTGGGCGTGAATATATTCGCTGTTGACGATAAGACTAGACAGATTCGAATCTCATATACCTCTTTCCTTTGGAACTTGACGATAGGGAGTAAGCGACGGACAGCAATATAGGCTAACATTCCTATCGCGTGCTATTTTCAGCACAGTAGTGATCGCGTTTCAGTAGTAGAAGTTTTAACTTTCTTCATTAGGCTACTTTGGAAGTGTGGAGGATTCTATTTATTTTGTACTCCATTCTCTTAATATCAAAAGCTTATTTATCAGCATTTTTGTAAAATAATGATATATCTACCTCATTACTGTTAATGATAATGGCAGCAAATGGCTGTGTTGTTTGGGTCATCGGCCCATAGACTGGTAGATGCAGCTGTCCATGCCTCCTTATTATGTGCAACCCTTTTCATTTCTACGTAACTTCTACATCCTAAATCTATCTCTAATATATTTGTAATATTTATACCTTGCTCTACCCCTACCTGTTTTACCGCTCACACTTCCCTAACTGAACAAGTCCTGAGTGTCTTATGATGTGTCCTATTATTCTATCCCTTCTTGTCAAATTTCACCAAATCGTTCTCATCTCACCATTTCGATTCAGTATATCTTCATTCGTGATTCGATCTACCCATCTCACCTTCAGCATTCTTCTGTAACACCACATTTCAAAAGCTTCTGTTCTCTTTCTTTCTGAGTTAGTTATCGTCCATGTATCAGTTCCATACAGTGCCACGCTTCAGATGAAAGTCTTCAAAAACGTCATTGTAATTCATGTATCTTTTCTTAACAAATGTCTTCCTTGCTTGGGCTAGTTGTCCCCCTTACTTGTGCTATCATTAGTTATTCCACCACCAATAACAATATTCACTTACTTCCTTTAAGGATTTCATTTCCTAATCTCTGCATCACTTGACTTCATTCGACAGCACTTCATTAATTTTGTTTTGGACTTGTTTATTTTCATCTTGTACTCCCTCTCCAAGACGTGCTCATGCAATTCCTCCAGGTCTGCAGACTCAGATGAAGTAACAATATCATCTACAAATCTCAGAGTTGTGATTTACTATACTTGGATTGTGATTTCTTTTTCCAAATTCCTCTTTGATTTCCTATATAAACATTGAAAAGGAGAGCGGACAAAGTGCAGCCTTGCCTCGCTCCTTTCTGGATTGCTGCTTCTTTTTCATAGCCTTAGATTCTTATCACTGCAGACTGACTTTGTACACAATAATAATAATAATAATAATAATAATAATAATAATAATAATAATAATAATAATAATAATACCGGGCGAGTTGGCCGTGCGCGTAGAGGCGCGCGGCTGTGAGCTTGCATCCGGGAGATAGTAGGTTCGAATCCCGCTATCGGCAGCCCTGAAAATGGTTTTCCGTGGTTTCCCATTTTCACACCAGGCAAATGCTGGGGCTGTACCTTAATTAAGGCCACGGCCGCTTCCTTCCAACTCCTAGGCCTTTCCTATCCTATCGTCGCCATAAGACCTATCTGTGTCGGCGCGACGTAAAGCCCCTAGCAAAATAATAATAATAATAATAATAATAATATACTTTGACTCGGACGGTAAAGTGCTAGACTCCTGAGCCCAACTTGGCAGGTTCTATCCTGGCTCAAATACGTCAGCATCGTAGATTTACTGGCATGTTAAAGAACTCTTACAGGACAACCTTCCGGCACCGAAAACCGTAAAAGTAGTTAATGGGACGTAAAAGCCAATAAAACTTTGATAGACAAGAAGTCAAAACAAATGTCAGATAGTTAAAATGTTTAGATCATTAAGATTCTTCCTGCCCTTTTGTCCAGTTTTACGGTCGGATGCCCTTCCTGATACCGACTGTACGTAGAGGGATGTATTCACTATTGCTTGTTTCTGTGGTGTATTGTATGTAGATAAGTGTTTTAACACGAATACAGACACGCAGTCCCCGAGGTAGAGAAATTAACCATACGCAGTTTAAGTCCTCGGCACGGCCAGGAATCCCGGGGCCCTCTGTAAGCCGAAAGCCTGTATGCTGACCGTTCAGTCAAGGATTTATTGTTCAATAGCTATCGATACAAAATTTGACTGGTTTTTAAAACCCAGTTTACCCAAATCATGTTGTCACGCTGACCTACTGGCTTAATAACTTCCACAAATACATGCAGCAGTAGGTTGCAGGATGAGAAATATGCGGCGAAACTTTAATAAAACTGGTGATATGATATGACACTCGCCAACCATTGTGTAGGCTCGGGCTGATGCGCTGAAGCATAACACTTGAAATTTCCTCAAATAAAGCTCTAAAGCACGCATGCAGGAAACTGTTTTGAAGTCAGATTTCAGACTTGCAGAGGAGAAATAAACAAAATCGTCTGCTTTTGATGAAATCCTTATCCATTTCAAAGAAAGACGTCATTCAGTATGCTGTTGATCTCCAGACTGAAATTGAGGGGCTTCAGGCTGTCTGAAAGCTATATAGGTGGAACGTAAAACCATTATTATTGTCTGTTTGCTGGTGAAACAACATCTCTCTGGTAGCTCATTTTGAAACACATATACGGAGGACAATTAATAATGATTTATTAAACATATTTACATCAAACACTTCAGACATACAACTGCGCGCCGCGACCATTGCTAACTGCCTGAAACATAACAGCTCAAGTCCCGTCTACCCTCGACCCTTGGTTCCGAGACAAGTCCAACAGTATCCATTTAAAGCAGAGACAGCAAGAAAGGCAGTGCCTCAGCTTAGAAAGAAAACAAACTAAAACTGGAGGGTCGCATTGTGCTGTGCCTTTTCACACTCTCGCTCCCCTGCCGATAGCCGGGGTGTGGTTCCGTCCGGCTGGCCAGTAGTGTTCCAACAATTATTATTATTATTATTATTATTATTATTATTATTATTATTATTATTATTATTATTATTATTATTATCACGTATGGAGTTCAACATTCAAGACTTAGTGTATACGAGGAAAGTTCAAAATCCCCACGAAACACTAACTGGTTTTGTTAATGCTGTTTAGTCCATACAATGGTGTCAATTTTGCAAGTTAGTTTTGTGTTTATAGTAAGAGGCGGAGGGGCGTGATTCCGGATTTTCACTCGAATGGCCGGTGATCGAATTCTGGTGGATCCCAGGTTGGAATTTACACCTGAAAAATCATGTACTGCCATGAAAGGCACCCTTACTTAACCCCCTATCAAAACTAAACTGTGCTAAACTCCAGCTACCCCAGAAATTACTGGGATAGGACAAGCTGAAGACATGTATATTTTTTCAGTAGAGATATTCTGAAATCACAAGCTAAATTCTGAATTTACGAAGGATGAAGTGAACAATATAAACATAACTGTTTACATATATCTCTCTTAAACGAGAAGGTTAGCTGATAAATTCAAATTCAGTAAAATGCTAACTAAGATCATTATGTTTTATGTGAAGTGATGGAACTCACAAAATTCCTAATGAACAGCAAATGTGAGTTTCCTTCAAGGTCATGTGTTTGTCGACACCCAATCTACTTCCAGAACTTCGTGAAGAAATCCAATACTGTATCACTTGCTCCTAGCATCAATTCAATTCCTGTAATCGGTAGTTATTTGTATAGAATAGGACTGCGGAATGTAAGTGATGATTCTTTTTTCGTTTTCCACTTCAGACTGGCATATGCCATGCTTAGACTGACGGTTGGTTTTCTTAAATACTATCATTCTTCCTTTTCTTAAGAGTAATCACATCTGTAAACATTATTATTCATATTGACCTCGCTTGTGTAGTCTGTGAGTTCTTGGCCACTTTTTTGTAGCTTAGTGGGTAATATTTCGGCTGAAGTCTGTGGCATTTGAGTGTTTGAATTTGACATCTCCGCGTCGGTTGCTTTCGACTTGGCAAAACATCTAATACGGGGCAAAATTCGACACTTCGGTGTGTCTTTTTCTATTGGTTTAACGTCGCACGACTCAGATAGATCCTATGTCCTAGATGGAACATGGCAGGGCTGCGACTAGGAAGGAAGTGACCATGGCCTTAATTTAGATAAAGCCCCAGCATTTACTTGGTGTGAAAATGGGAAACAACGGAAAACCATCTTCAGGGCTGCCGACAAACTCACCATCTCCCGAATGCAGTGTAAGAGCTACATTGCCCGAACCACGCAGTCAACTCGCTTGGTATCTAAAAATATTATTGTTACGGAATAACTCGTAACCGTACACAAATACGATCCTCGATTTTAGGTCAGGAAATGTTTGTAAATAACGATCTCCCGATTTTAGGTTAGGGCATCTTCGTAAAATAATTTGTAATATAAAGTAGTGAATATCATGTGAGTTTGGTAAATCAAGATGTAAAGACATAGTTTTGTAAGAAGGATTTGTAGTTAGAGTATTGAACACGTATATCCTTATATTTGTATAATTTTTAAATTGGGTAAGAGTCTGTACACATGGCCTAGCAGTGAAATTGTGCAACGTGAGAAATAGTGACTATATAAGTACAGGCGGTTGAAGTCGGTTGAAAGTGTTGCAACAAGTGGCTTAGAAAACCGGGGTACAGCCGGGAAGTATAGGCTGAAGATGGTAATTCATCAAAGTGGAACACTAGAGTTTGTTTATTTGCGTATCGACCGCTCGGTAACCAGTCCGAAAGCACCGATTTTGAACGAGCTTGCATTGACTGAGAGACGCTTGAAAATGTTTCGAGCCTATGACCTAGATGTTACGCCCCTTTAAACAACAAGCATCATCATCATCAAGATGTTTCAGTTAGCGCGTTGCTACCGGTGGTTTTTTTTTTTTTGGCATACGCTACGCCACGTGGAGCAAGCCTATATATACGCGTACACACGTGTGACGAGTTTTCTATTATTTACGGAGTGATTACTGTACGTATCCATTACGGAGTGAGTAGTATTCAAGAACCTTGATTGTGGAGTCATCGCTGTACCATTACGGAGCAGACTACGAAACAGACTGCGAAGCCATTACGGAGTCATTACGAGTATATTATGAGGTTATGGCGACTCATTCCCGGTGTGTATTCTGCGGAAGACGCTACATAGTGTTCATTTGTTAGTCATACTCTCCGATATGATGCACAGTGTGTGTGATGGTTTTGTATGTGTAATCTGGAGGTAATGTGTTGTTGTGCATAGAAAATAGATGGAACCGTAGACCAAGTGTGTATTACTTGTTCATTCTTTGACTAGCACGGCATGGTTGTCATTATTTATTAATTGCACAGTCGCCATTTTACATTGTGAAGGTGTATGGCTTAATTAACAAAGTATAGTGAGATGACTGGGATTGCTTTTTTTTTTTTTTTGTACAGTTACAACACGTAGTAAATTGATTTCACGGTGATGGTGCTATTTTTTTCATGTAATTAAGGTTAAGAATGGACAGTCTTCTTACCCATATGAAATCACCAGTCTGAAGCTTGGCCTTCAAAACTATGTATGCTTGTAGATGTTTACTTTTGTAAGCGGTAAAACGAGTTGGTTTTGTTTTGTTTTGTTTCGGGAGTACTACCCAAATTTATTTTCAGGGTTAAATAGCGGGTAAGGTAATGAAGCAAGTTTTGGAGCCTCGTCAGCCTGATGACCGTCGCATTCGGAGAAGTTCTTTCATGCTCTACAGAGCCAAATATTCCTGTAAATCTTTTGCAGGTGGCGCCCAATTTCGTTATTTATATTTATTCTAGTTACAAATTATCCATTTCATGTTTTAATTTCGCCGAGTAGTTACAAACTGTTTTGTTATAATGACAGTGGCTTGTTTGGATTAAATTATACTCTTGTCGTTAAAGTTTACACACGCAATTTTTACATCCTGCCTGTCACTAGTGTTGAGAGTAGAGTATCTTAATTTTTTTTTTTTTTTTTTTTTTTTTTTTGCAGTCAGTTTAATGTTCAGTCAGGCCGTTGAGGGTATGTTTTAAGTTCAGTGAGGATCTTAGTACTATACTCTTCCTATCACAAACAAGTGAATACAAGCCTGACCTAAGAGAAGGAGCTAATTATTAAGGGTAATATAACGACTGCGTTTCATCTTTATCGTGAAATTATCTCAAGATGGAACAATGAGTTGCATTTGGTAAGACTGTTTACTGAGTAAAATATTTAATAAACAATACTTAAAAAAAAAAGAGGAAATGAACATAGGTATTTTATGTGCTGTAATATTATTTAATTGAATTTATTGCATATCAATGTTTGTCCCTTTCTTAAAAATATAACTACTCAAATGTATTGGGAAGTGTGTACTGGACAAATTAAGTTATTTTAATATTAATAATATGGTTCTATTTTAATATTCTTATATACGTGTGATACGATTCCATTTTAAACTATTTTTACTGGTGGTTTACCGTCGCACTAACTCAGTTTTTTCGGCGACGATGGGTTAGTAGAAGGCTAGAATTGGAAATGAAGCAGCCATGGTATCAATTAAGGTTTATCCCCAGCATTTGTCTGGTGTTAAAATGGGAAAGCACAATGTATCATTTTCTCGGCTGCTGAAGGTGGAGTTCGAATCCACTATTTCCGGAATACAAACTTACAGCACTTGCTTGGTACGGTATATTTTAATACCAATAGGTTACATAATGTTATTAATATTATTAAGTTAATTATTGTTATAGTGTTTAATATTATTTCTTTATTTGCTTTTTGTAAATGTAGTTGTTACTAATAATGGTATCGGTTTGTGTCAGGATGTTCGGAAATTCGCGTTATAAACTCCTAGGGCTTGTGCACAGAAGTGAAGAGATAACGTTTTGAATATGAGCTCGTGTCCAGAAACGTATTGTTTCTATGCTACAGGTACAGCACTTTCAAATCAAATGTTTAAATCTCCTACTTCTACTGGATGAAGGAGCGATAGTATTTTGTGACTTATATAATATTCAACCATGTTAACATCGGAGATAGATCAAAATCAGTTTTGTATCACCCCGCTGTGTGTCATTTAACTGTGTTACTATCTTGACATATCCTTGGCAGACCGGAAAGGCTACCCTTTGTATGTTTGTAAACATGCTCACAACATAATGTACTCCAACACACAGGCAGAACGCCACGCTTATATGAAAGGCAGTATTTTAGTTGAAGTCATATATATTTGCAATTTGCTTTGCGTCGCACTGACTCGGACAGGTCATATGGCGAGGCTGGGATAGGAAAGTGCTAGGAGTGGGAAGGAAGCGACCGTGGCCTCAATTAAGGTACAAAACCAGCATTTGCATGGTGTGGAAATCGGAAACCACGGAAAACTATCATCAGGGCTGCCGACAATGGGGTTCGAGCCCACTATCTGCTGATTGCAAGCTGACAGCTACGTGGCCAAAAACGCAGTTGTATCACTAGTATGGAAGCATTACGGGTGTGTTCTAAGCAGTGCAGTGAGCGTCTAGGGTGGCACGACGTGCAACGTCGGCATGTGAGCGTGTATGCGTAATAACGTTATGTCAAGAAGGGCACTTGCTCGAGCGATGTGGTTCGAACATGGAAGGGGCACAGGGAGAGAGGAACTGTCCAGGACTTGCCTCGCACAGGTGTCCAAGTCATGACCGTTACTGTCGAATTGCAGCTCGGAGAAAACCTGAACGCAATGCGACCATGCTGAATAATGATCTTCGAGCAGTCACAGGTCGCCACGTTTCAGCTCAGACTGTGAGAAACAGGTTACACAAGGCACAACTTCACTCCTGACTCCTATGGCGAGGCCCAGATCTCAATCCTAGACATCATGGGGCGCGGTACAGATTATGCTGAATGGTCTCTCCAGAATTGGCATAAAGTGCAGCAAAAGCTTTGTTCGTGACAATTGTCCGCAAACTGTCACGAGGCAATCGGTCAGGCTTCGCGTCTCAGCGTGCTATCGAGCACGTGCAGAGAAGTGGTGGTTACTCCACATTTTGGAGTGGCATTATGTAGGACCACCGTACGCCACTCCTAGCCATTCAGGGCTATCAAGGCTATACGATACAGGGCAAGATCCTCCGACCCACTGTGACACCATATGGCCAGCTTTTAGGAGGAGAATCATGCGGTTCTTGTTAATGACTTCTTTTGTGAACACGATATCGCTCGAGTAGAGTGGCCGCCATGTTACCCGGACATGAACACTATCGGACATGCCTGGGACAAATTAAAGAAGGTCGTTTACGCACGTCACGACCCAACAACCACTATGCCGTATCACCATTGAGGAGTGGGACGGGTACGATGCGCATTGGTATCACTCAAATATCACTATAAAATTTTTCACAAATGGAACATAATAATGGCTTTTACACATATCAAGTGAAAAATCTGCGGCAAATTAAGAAATATTTGATTTTTGGAGAATATTATGTATACGTACTTTACCACTTTACAAGTACATTTGGTGTTGCGCTCGCAGTGACACACGTATGCCCGCTGTCACACAGAGCATCGAACGATCAAGAGCGACCAACTGGCATCGAGTACTAACGACTAA
Source organism: Anabrus simplex (assembly GCF_040414725.1). Taxonomy (NCBI): domain Eukaryota; kingdom Metazoa; phylum Arthropoda; class Insecta; order Orthoptera; family Tettigoniidae; genus Anabrus; species Anabrus simplex. The sequence continues at coordinate 1,049,506,389 of NC_090265.1, read as the reverse complement.
ATTCATTTACCTTGTCACACTGCTCATCGATCGAGAGGGATCGACTGCACGGAAACAGCTGATATTCCCGCCCAGTATCGTACAGGCTACAGACGTATTCATATTCACGGGAGAAAAAGAATGTGTTGTGAAAGCGATAATTCGGGTGGAAATATGATTCTAACCTATGAATATATTAGGAGAAAGGAAAGAACCAGACGATCGCAGTGGACAAGGTAAAGAGCCATGGAGAATTCCACCAAAGTGTGCCTTCGTTGTGGAATGACGAAGAAAAATTCAGGAACTAGTACCGAATGTTCATCAATAATTACGGTATAAGGAATTAGATGAAAAAATGTAGTCACTAATAAATATCAGGCAAACAAATCACAGGAAAAGTATAAGTTCTGAGGAAAGGCTGACACTATCGTTAAATTCAATTTTCACAACGATTTTTTTAGGTTTAAAGTCAGAAGTGATGTTCACCTCCGAAACAACTACTGTATGTCCGTGGCAAAATAAGATCAAATAAAGGATTAGTGGCAGGTACATTTCTTTGCATTCTGTAGGATTCTAATAAAGTATTGATAAAAAAGGACTGAAAACGGTTATGTAGCCTACATCAATTTGAATTCATAATTTGAAGGTGCTACAATGACCAGTGGAAATATATTTATTTAGGCCTACACGTTTCTGGACATTGGTGACTCATACAGATTTAGGATTGCTCACAATACATCAGTGGATTTGTTCCTATTATATGTGATGCCATTCATAGAGCACTACAGCCAGAATTCTTGACAGGGTCAAAGTTCCAACAAAAGCCTCACAACAGTGGCTCATTGTACTTCAAATATAAGACTAATACCATTTATGCTTATTTGTTTTAATGATGCTGGATCTTGGAGCATAATTACTGTCTTTTCAAATGATATTTTGAGGTGTTTATTAGATGGAGGTTAACAGCTTTTTTTTTCCATACCACTTGGTGAGATCCCACCTACCAAAACAATAGACATATCAAGAAATGCTTCCAGTCAAAATTTACATTACCTAATGTAGAAATAATGTGTCAAGTTTCATTACAATCCTGTAAATAATTTTGAAAGAAAAAAAAATGCACATATGCTCTGAATATTGTGAAAATGATAAAAGTATTGGAGTTCCTTACACTGTTTCTCTCCCTCATGATCCTCTGCAAATCTCTTGTTGCCTCTCCTCTTCTTTGTTAATGTGCCATGTTCAGAATAGTATCATATTGCTTTCATGACAAAGATGTTGCTGAATTTCTGTAGGCCTACTGTGTTTTGTTCAAAGAATCTAGGTCCATATCCAAACTTTGCAAGAATGACAATCCTGTCTTAATTTATATCATTGAAGACTACAGCAGCTTCAAAAGCAGCTAATTTTACCAAATGGCTGTGAAGAAAGGTTGTCTATGGACATCTCTTCCAAAGTAAATTCTCTTTGGAGTTCTGTGTATTCACATATGTGTACATTTCTTGAGGAGTTCAGGTGAGGCTAGTGCTCTACACTAGCTTAATAACTATAGGAAAAGCTTCTGGAATATTGTTCTAATAAGTTGGCAGTGTAATAGACTGATACTTGTCACAACTACATGTAAATTACACACAAGGTCTTGTTTATTACCCTCATCACTAAGCATAAAGTACTGTCCCCCCAAACTTCGCACTGGCAAGCTGCTCTAATTGCTCGCTTGACAATAATAAACCAATTAATATAAATCCTGCACTTCCATCCAAGTTACTGGTAAACTCCTTGGTACAGAGTAACAACTTTTTCCGCAAAGGTCTGGTAGGACTCTCTTTCTTACCTCAATGTTGATTTTGCCTTTCTGTGTATTGTTCATATGTAACTTCTTTACTGATATGAACAATACCAAGCCTATCTATCCATCCTGAAATACTTTCCTTATGAATCAGTTCAAGGAAAATGAAAACTTTGCCTTCAATTTAACCCAAAATGAGAACCAAACACTGCAAAAAATAATAGGTGCTAATAACAAGCACCTTGCCTTCTATTTTTAGAAGTGAAGAGTGTGCCTATCTAACAACTAAATACTATTGCCATCTACAGTAAAATGTTATTTAGGCCTGTTGCTCAGGTGGTAAATGATTTAATTTTGCTATATCTTACATTGCCTGTCAAAACTGTTTGTAAATACCAATTATATAAATTAATGTTTGACAGAGTAGGGTGTATGGGTCTTTTAAGATCTTGGATTGACTTACAGGGTAATTAATCTACTCAACCTTTTATTACAAGCATGTAACTGTCATATGGATATGCTTTTTATAAATATGTACATGTTCTGCCATCAAATCCCCTTAATATCACATCCCACAAAATACAGTTTTTTTTATGTTGTAGATTAAAATCTACAAAACTTTGGTAGAAACACCTGTCAAAATAGTTACAAATGAATTTTTCATCTTTGTTTTTCATTGTTTATATGGATCTACAGCACAAGAAATAAAATAATCGGTCTACCTTGATGCCCCCTGTAGGCCTATATGTTATTAATAAATTATAAGTACGGTAACAGACATGAAAGTAGCGATTGCTGGTGCAGACAGGTACCAATGGCAGGAGAGTACTTGGAATGAGGAGATAAAGGCTACCTAAGTTACAAAGGTATAAGGTGGCAGGGAGGGATTCTGTCAGGTATAACTCTAGTAAGAATTTTGTCCTATGCAAACGACTTGGTCTATTGAAACTGTGCAATCTAATATCTTGCAACTTCAAAAAGGATGCAATGAATATGACATGAAAATTAGTCATTTCAATTCTAAAGTGATGGCAGTAGGGAAGAGTAGTAGAACTGAATGTCAGGTTGAGAATACAAAATTGGAACAGGTAGATAATTTCAAATAGGTATTTAGGATGTGTATTCTTCCAGGATGGCAGTATAGTAGGCAACATTGAATATAGATGCAGTAAACCCAATGCAATGAGCTTGCAGTTGTGTTCAACAGTATTCTGTAAGAAGACAGTTAGCTCCTGGACAAAACTACTCATGTCTTTACACTGGTCTGGTTTCAGACCACCTGTGCTGTACATACCTAATGCAATGAGTTTGCAGTTGTGATCAACAGTATAGGTACCAAAAGAAGGAAGCCAGCTCTTGGACAGAACTATCAATACGCCGGTCTAGTTTCAGACCACCTGTGCTGTACAACTGCTTACTACATACACACAGAAGGGACCTACTACATGTATTTCAAAATACTCCTTTCCTTGTAAACCATACATGTTCTACCACATAAAATATACAAATTAAGATGTTGTAATAATGCTAATAATTTAAAAAAATTGGAGTTAAGGTTCTTTCCCATCAGGTGCTAATACACATAACTCACTGAAGATTCAAATAAATATTGATAGATAAGTAGGCTATAACAAAAACTGATTTAATTAAAAAAGTAGAACATTTCTCAAGAACATAAATTTTATTTAATTCTTTCTTGATCTAACACTGTATACAACAGTTCCTGAATTTTAACTTTGAAAACCCTTCGACCTAGTACACTCATTCTTTCCATGTCATCACAAAGACACTAAAAATAACACTGATTACATTTTCTTTTCAGTTTTCAGTATCTTTTCTAAATATTCACTTAACACATTGTAGCTACTCCAACCACTACTATTATACCTTCATATCTTCCACATAATATAAATAACATTTGTTTGAGCGCCAGTTGCTTTTTTAAGAAAAACAACAAAATTCGGTAGAGCATACCTCTTATATCAATTATCTCAAGGCGTGAGGTGATAAACTCACATATCTGGCAATATACAGGGATATGGATCAGGACAATATTAAATTACTGTTGCATTTCCACAATTGAGGATTGTACATGGAACTGGAATCACTTATTATAATTAAAAATAAAACTGAGTTTATGACTAAATTTACGTCACAATGAACAATCATTTACGTCTTTTAATTTAACAAAAGAAATATATCGTGAGATTTGCGGTACAAAGAAAAGAAAAATTTAATCTAAACAAAAAAAGCTATTGGCATGAACTTGAAGTGAGATGTGATATCGCCGCTGATTACACTCTTCTTCATGTTATGAATGCATAACATGTCTGATGCTTTAATTACCTGTTGTCTGCATACACCGCTGTTGAACTTGAAATTCTTGGGAAAACCTGTGAGCTGAAGTCGGGAGCCGTCTGCTGTAATCTTCTTATGTCACAAGGAGTTGGCCTACATACCATGTACGCGTGTAGGGAGCTCCAATGTAATTACGTCCACTCAGTATATTATAAGAAATTGTAAAATATTCTTGAAGCACCTTGTGAAGTCCATCCTCACAAGAAGATGATGTTTCTTTATCAGCATAGTACCCGTCTCTGCTCGGATACAACCACCACTTGTAGACCTCCTCGATTATTACTTCTTCAAACACAACTCTTAGCTCTGACCATCACACTAAGACCACTTCTTCCATTTGATACATCTGACTGTTACATATGATCTGCACGATATCAACTGCTTATGAACTGAGTAAGAACAGAATACCTCTCCCCACCGTCGCCTTGACTTTATATAACCTCGCGATGACGACTCATCTCCCCACTCACTGTTCATCCCTTCCACTTCCACATACAGTAGCTGGCGAATACTGACACTTGGTCGCAATCACGTGTCCACGCACTGATGTCATCAGTCACGCGCTGTCTAAGCGTACCCAAGCGGTCCAAGAATGACTATGCCGAATGCGTCACCGGGAAAACTCCTTGCACAGCTAAACATAGCCTCGATTGCAAAATACTATGCCAGCTCATCTAGCCAAAGTTACAAGCCACAGCATGACAATATGAAACCAACAAATCTCACTTACTACAATACAGAATAATTACAAATAAATTTCACTTAACCTATGATTAAATACAATAATATACGCGATACCTAATTATTACAGTCTAAATGATGAGAAACAGAATATATAAAATCTAATGAATCTGGTTAATAATAATAATAATAATAATAATAATAATAATAAATACAGAATGGAGTCTGTAACCCTGTTGTACGGTTACAGAACGCCTCCCTCATGAAATAATCGATTAAATGAATCGATTGATTCATGAAATATCTACACAATCACCTGAAATCGAGTACACCATAGATACATGTATAAAAATGCCCTTTACAAATTTGGTACATAGTATCATCCATCTGGATGTTCGTTGTTACACATATAAAACATTTATCAATTATCATTTTCACTTTGATTATACAGTATTATTTACATACAGATTACATTTCTTTCTCACTTCTGTCGTTTCAAACGTTCATTGAGTGTTCAATAGTAATTCTCGAAGACATTTCATTATATACACTGTCTCCAAGCACTGGAGTTTATTGCACTGCCGTGCTTCACTTATTATCACCACACACGCTAATTTCACTGGAGTCCTGTTCGCAATGCCAGCTTCATAAAACATGGTGAATTAACATAATAATGAAAATTAATCAACAAACTCACATGATATATTTCTTAAGATTTCTTATATTGTATGTGCCTACGATATTTCCTTCCTTGTCTTCTAATGAATAAGCACATTTCCCAATCCGTTTCACTACGGTGAAGTATCCCTGATATAACAAGAAAAACTTAGAAAATTGACCAGCTTCTGCTGATGACGGGAGTGGCACTCTGAGTAAAACCTTGTCACCAAGCTCAAATTCATCCAATTTAGTCTTCCAAAAGTTATCATGCACAATCTTACCGTGTTATCCTTCTTAGGTATAATAATAAGTGGATTCAAATTAGGACTACATGATGGTTCAATTATATTATAATCTAGCATAATGTCAATCTGCTCTTCAACCGCGCTAGCGTATTTTAACGGAATGGGATATTTCGGTCCTACAAAAGTTGAGTTATCAATAACATTAAATTTGTGTTCGTAAAGATGTGTTCTACCAGGCCGATCGCTAAAAACATCACTATGTGATATCAATAATTCACACAATTCGTCCTTCTGACTTTCCGCTAAATTACATTTCTCCACTGTCTCATACAATTCATCTCTAGAATCTCTCTGTATAGACACATGGCAGACATCAATATTTTTCCTCATATTAGGAATTTCACAAGATCCTTCCGTACTAGAACACACTTTATTCGCACTAATTTCGGACAAAACATCATATGGTAAACTGACTTCCCTGCTACTCTTTCCCCAAATAAGATTGACATTACACAGATCAAAATTTAATTTAGCCTTGTGACACGTTAACCAGTCAGTACCTAAAATAACGGCATAAACTAAATTAGGCACAACTAAGCATGGTTGGAAAATACATTCTCCACTTATGCTAATGGGGACAGCTATTTGTTTATTCACTCTTTGAGACTTGTTCCCAACAGCTGTTACGATGAACGTATTCCTCACTGGAATTTCCGCTACCTCATACTTCTCTCTCAAAACTTCCTCATACAGCTTGGAATTTACACATGACTTCTCACTACCAGAGTCCAACAAAATCTGAACTTTTCTGCCCCATATCAGCAGTTCAATCGTCGGTGTAACAGTAACACTACTTAAATTATCCTCATTACATAATATAAGATCACTTAACAAATCTTGCCTTATATCTAAATTTAAATTACACTTATAAAATTTATTGTCTACGATTAAGTCGTCACTTAAAATATTTGAATTATTGCTACTTAGGTCACAATCATGTTCACTTACAACTATAGGCTGATCGACATTAACATACTTATCTGCCTTATATGTGAACTCACCATTTACGGACTGTCTCAGTGACCTGTTTATACAGTCCGTTGCGCGTTTAAAGTACTAGGTTCGGTTACGACTTGTTGGTTACACACCTCAGTCGGCCTCCCCTGTTGCCTATTTCCTCTAGCGTCATTATTATTATTATTATGGCCTGTATTCTCTCGCCTCCCAGCTTCTGGTTGATTACCATAATCACGCCTCCCAGTCCTGAAATTTTCCGAACTATTCTGATAATTTCTCTCCCTGTGGAAATTATTATTAGGTCTCTCCTGATATTCTCTTCTGTAGTTACGATTATTCATAGTCCTGTCCTGATTATTAGATTGGTTACCCCTTCCTTCTACATTCCTATTTAGTGTCCTATTATTATTCAAGCTACTACCTAAAGCATCAAAACTTTCCAACAAAATCTCCATTTCCTTAATAGTCTCCACTCTTTGCATACAAACAGCTTCTCTTATTCTATCGGGATAGTGCTTAGCCATAAGTCTAACTATATCAGCCTCAGGTCCAATACATTCTAAATTTCTCCACACCAAAACATGAGCCAAAAAGTATTCAGTCATTCTAACACCCTCGTTAGAATTATACCTGCCAAACATTACTCTCTCTCTCTCTCTACTCTGAACACCTTCACTCCAAAATTTAGCCACGAATTTCTCCTTAAATTCAGTTAGACTAGACATCGAGCTTTTATATACTTGAAACCAAGACTTAGTCTCTCCTACGAAAGCATTAGATAAGATCTCCAATACAGTTTCCCAGCTAATAATATTGTCTCTTAATTGAACAGAAAATTTCTTCTCTACTACTCTCATAAATTCCATCGGGTTAAATTCTTTCCCAGAAAACTTAGGTAAATCATGATCTCTAGTGATTAAACCATTATTTACAATTATTTCACGTACATTTCTACTATCACGCACTTCTTTCTGGAGTACTCTCTGGCAACTCAGAAATTTTTCTTCCAATGATTCCTCAGCCTTTTCTTCAATTTTTCTTAGCTTCTCCTGTAATTTTTCTTCCGATTCTCTCACCTTCTGTGATAATGATTTTTGTTCACTCTCTAGATCACCTACTTCTCCAAGTTTTCTTTCCACATGTTCTACCCTACTAATACATTTCCTAGTTTCTTGCCCCACTGTATTGGTTATCTTTTCAAACCTTTCTTCTACTAACTCATTGATTTCCCCCTTTTTAGACTCGATCTTGGCGCCTAATTCATCAATCTTATGCCCTTGTTTGATGCATGTCTCACTAACTTGCTCTATTTCAGTATGGAGATTGCTCCGACCCAATTCCATCTCAGCTCTGATGTCACTACACTCCCTATTTACCTTACTTTCTAAATTATTAATTTGCTTACTTATTTCTAACACCTTACGATCTATCTTATTACTAACATCATCAATCTTCTTATTAATACTATTTATGACATTACTCTGAGCTTCAATTTTCCCACTCATAATATTATTCTGAGATTCAATTTTCTCACTCATAATATTATTCTGAGATTCAATTTTCTCACTAATGACCGCTTCAATTTTTTCACTCATAATATTATTCTGAGATTCAATTTTCTCACTCATCATATTATTCTGAGATTCAATTTTCTCACTAATGACCGTTTCAATTTTCTCACTCATAGCATTATTCTGCTCAGTCATTTTGGACATCAGCAAATTAAATAAACCCAGGTCAATCACCTCTTTACTTTGATCTTGCGTGACAGCGTTTTCCTCAGTTTCTACTATTTTCTGACTTTCAGCAGGTCCCACCTTAGTCACCAACTTCCTATTTATGTTACCACCTTGGATTTCCTTGGACACAATAACCTCAGCCTCATCACCTGACTGCATATTGCTATCCTTGTCCATCTTCGGTTTCCTACTAATTTTTCGCGATCTCAAAGCTATTTCCCCTTGCAATTCCTCTGACATTACCCCTTAAATACAAACTTCAACAAAATGACCTTCCTAACATTACTCGGTGAATTTAACATGTGCGTACTCATTAAAAGAACTGATCCATGTATATTGCCATTCAGAAACACTTTTTCTGAACCTTTCGAGTCCCACGTTGCTGGCGACACGTTGTGGCTACTCCAACCACTACTATTATACCTTCATATCTTCCACATAATATAAATAACATTTGTTTGAGCGCCAGTTGCTTTTTTAAGAAAAACAACAAAATTCGGTAGAGCATACCTCTTATATCAATTATCTCAAGGCGTGAGGTGATAAACTCACATATCTGGCAATATACAGGGATATGGATCAGGACAATATTAAATTACTGTTGCATTTCCACAATTGAGGATTGTACATGGAACTGGAATCACTTATTATAATTAAAAATAAAACTGAGTTTATGACTAAATTTACGTCACAATGAACAATCATTTACGTCTTTTAATTTAACAAAAGAAATATATCGTGAGATTTGCGGTACAAAGAAAAGAAAAATTTAATCTAAACAAAAAAAGCTATTGGCATGAACTTGAAGTGAGATGTGATATCGCCGCTGATTACACTCTTCTTCATGTTATGAATGCATAACATGTCTGATGCTTTAATTACCTGTTGTCTGCATACACCGCTGTTGAACTTGAAATTCTTGGGAAAACCTGTGAGCTGAAGTCGGGAGCCGTCTGCTGTAATCTTCTTATGTCACAAGGAGTTGGCCTACATACCATGTACGCGTGTAGGGAGCTCCAATGTAATTACGTCCACTCAGTATATTATAAGAAATTGTAAAATATTCTTGAAGCACCTTGTGAAGTCCATCCTCACAAGAAGATGATGTTTCTTTATCAGCATAGTACCCGTCTCTGCTCGGATACAACCACCACTTGTAGACCTCCTCGATTATTACTTCTTCAAACACAACTCTTAGCTCTGACCATCACACTAAGACCACTTCTTCCATTTGATACATCTGACTGTTACATATGATCTGCACGATATCAACTGCTTATGAACTGAGTAAGAACAGAATACCTCTCCCCACCGTCGCCTTGACTTTATATAACCTCGCGATGACGACTCATCTCCCCACTCACTGTTCATCCCTTCCACTTCCACATACAGTAGCTGGCGAATACTGACACTTGGTCGCAATCACGTGTCCACGCACTGATGTCATCAGTCACGCGCTGTCTAAGCGTACCCAAGCGGTCCAAGAATGACTATGCCGAATGCGTCACCGGGAAAACTCCTTGCACAGCTAAACATAGCCTCGATTGCAAAATACTATGCCAGCTCATCTAGCCAAAGTTACAAGCCACAGCATGACAATATGAAACCAACAAATCTCACTTACTACAATACAGAATAATTACAAATAAATTTCACTTAACCTATGATTAAATACAATAATATACGCGATACCTAATTATTACAGTCTAAATGATGAGAAACAGAATATATAAAATCTAATGAATCTGGTTAATAATAATAATAATAATAATAATAATAATAATAAATACAGAATGGAGTCTGTAACCCTGTTGTACGGTTACAGAACGCCTCCCTCATGAAATAATCGATTAAATGAATCGATTGATTCATGAAATATCTACACAATCACCTGAAATCGAGTACACCATAGATACATGTATAAAAATGCCCTTTACAAATTTGGTACATAGTATCATCCATCTGGATGTTCGTTGTTACACATATAAAACATTTATCAATTATCATTTTCACTTTGATTATACAGTATTATTTACATACAGATTACATTTCTTTCTCACTTCTGTCGTTTCAAACGTTCATTGAGTGTTCAATAGTAATTCTCGAAGACATTTCATTATATACACTGTCTCCAAGCACTGGAGTTTATTGCACTGCCGTGCTTCACTTATTATCACCACACACGCTAATTTCACTGGAGTCCTGTTCGCAATGCCAGCTTCATAAAACATGGTGAATTAACATAATAATGAAAATTAATCAACAAACTCACATGATATATTTCTTAAGATTTCTTATATTGTATGTGCCTACGATATTTCCTTCCTTGTCTTCTAATGAATAAGCACATTTCCCAATCCGTTTCACTACGGTGAAGTATCCCTGATATAACAAGAAAAACTTAGAAAATTGACCAGCTTCTGCTGATGACGGGAGTGGCACTCTGAGTAAAACCTTGTCACCAAGCTCAAATTCATCCAATTTAGTCTTCCAAAAGTTATCATGCACAATCTTACCGTGTTATCCTTCTTAGGTATAATAATAAGTGGATTCAAATTAGGACTACATGATGGTTCAATTATATTATAATCTAGCATAATGTCAATCTGCTCTTCAACCGCGCTAGCGTATTTTAACGGAATGGGATATTTCGGTCCTACAAAAGTTGAGTTATCAATAACATTAAATTTGTGTTCGTAAAGATGTGTTCTACCAGGCCGATCGCTAAAAACATCACTATGTGATATCAATAATTCACACAATTCGTCCTTCTGACTTTCCGCTAAATTACATTTCTCCACTGTCTCATACAATTCATCTCTAGAATCTCTCTGTATAGACACATGGCAGACATCAATATTTTTCCTCATATTAGGAATTTCACAAGATCCTTCCGTACTAGAACACACTTTATTCGCACTAATTTCGGACAAAACATCATATGGTAAACTGACTTCCCTGCTACTCTTTCCCCAAATAAGATTGACATTACACAGATCAAAATTTAATTTAGCCTTGTGACACGTTAACCAGTCAGTACCTAAAATAACGGCATAAACTAAATTAGGCACAACTAAGCATGGTTGGAAAATACATTCTCCACTTATGCTAATGGGGACAGCTATTTGTTTATTCACTCTTTGAGACTTGTTCCCAACAGCTGTTACGATGAACGTATTCCTCACTGGAATTTCCGCTACCTCATACTTCTCTCTCAAAACTTCCTCATACAGCTTGGAATTTACACATGACTTCTCACTACCAGAGTCCAACAAAATCTGAACTTTTCTGCCCCATATCAGCAGTTCAATCGTCGGTGTAACAGTAACACTACTTAAATTATCCTCATTACATAATATAAGATCACTTAACAAATCTTGCCTTATATCTAAATTTAAATTACACTTATAAAATTTATTGTCTACGATTAAGTCGTCACTTAAAATATTTGAATTATTGCTACTTAGGTCACAATCATGTTCACTTACAACTATAGGCTGATCGACATTAACATACTTATCTGCCTTATATGTGAACTCACCATTTACGGACTGTCTCAGTGACCTGTTTATACAGTCCGTTGCGCGTTTAAAGTACTAGGTTCGGTTACGACTTGTTGGTTACACACCTCAGTCGGCCTCCCCTGTTGCCTATTTCCTCTAGCGTCATTATTATTATTATTATGGCCTGTATTCTCTCGCCTCCCAGCTTCTGGTTGATTACCATAATCACGCCTCCCAGTCCTGAAATTTTCCGAACTATTCTGATAATTTCTCTCCCTGTGGAAATTATTATTAGGTCTCTCCTGATATTCTCTTCTGTAGTTACGATTATTCATAGTCCTGTCCTGATTATTAGATTGGTTACCCCTTCCTTCTACATTCCTATTTAGTGTCCTATTATTATTCAAGCTACTACCTAAAGCATCAAAACTTTCCAACAAAATCTCCATTTCCTTAATAGTCTCCACTCTTTGCATACAAACAGCTTCTCTTATTCTATCGGGATAGTGCTTAGCCATAAGTCTAACTATATCAGCCTCAGGTCCAATACATTCTAAATTTCTCCACACCAAAACATGAGCCAAAAAGTATTCAGTCATTCTAACACCCTCGTTAGAATTATACCTGCCAAACATTACTCTCTCTCTCTCTCTACTCTGAACACCTTCACTCCAAAATTTAGCCACGAATTTCTCCTTAAATTCAGTTAGACTAGACATCGAGCTTTTATATACTTGAAACCAAGACTTAGTCTCTCCTACGAAAGCATTAGATAAGATCTCCAATACAGTTTCCCAGCTAATAATATTGTCTCTTAATTGAACAGAAAATTTCTTCTCTACTACTCTCATAAATTCCATCGGGTTAAATTCTTTCCCAGAAAACTTAGGTAAATCATGATCTCTAGTGATTAAACCATTATTTACAATTATTTCACGTACATTTCTACTATCACGCACTTCTTTCTGGAGTACTCTCTGGCAACTCAGAAATTTTTCTTCCAATGATTCCTCAGCCTTTTCTTCAATTTTTCTTAGCTTCTCCTGTAATTTTTCTTCCGATTCTCTCACCTTCTGTGATAATGATTTTTGTTCACTCTCTAGATCACCTACTTCTCCAAGTTTTCTTTCCACATGTTCTACCCTACTAATACATTTCCTAGTTTCTTGCCCCACTGTATTGGTTATCTTTTCAAACCTTTCTTCTACTAACTCATTGATTTCCCCCTTTTTAGACTCGATCTTGGCGCCTAATTCATCAATCTTATGCCCTTGTTTGATGCATGTCTCACTAACTTGCTCTATTTCAGTATGGAGATTGCTCCGACCCAATTCCATCTCAGCTCTGATGTCACTACACTCCCTATTTACCTTACTTTCTAAATTATTAATTTGCTTACTTATTTCTAACACCTTACGATCTATCTTATTACTAACATCATCAATCTTCTTATTAATACTATTTATGACATTACTCTGAGCTTCAATTTTCCCACTCATAATATTATTCTGAGATTCAATTTTCTCACTCATAATATTATTCTGAGATTCAATTTTCTCACTAATGACCGCTTCAATTTTTTCACTCATAATATTATTCTGAGATTCAATTTTCTCACTCATCATATTATTCTGAGATTCAATTTTCTCACTAATGACCGTTTCAATTTTCTCACTCATAGCATTATTCTGCTCAGTCATTTTGGACATCAGCAAATTAAATAAACCCAGGTCAATCACCTCTTTACTTTGATCTTGCGTGACAGCGTTTTCCTCAGTTTCTACTATTTTCTGACTTTCAGCAGGTCCCACCTTAGTCACCAACTTCCTATTTATGTTACCACCTTGGATTTCCTTGGACACAATAACCTCAGCCTCATCACCTGACTGCATATTGCTATCCTTGTCCATCTTCGGTTTCCTACTAATTTTTCGCGATCTCAAAGCTATTTCCCCTTGCAATTCCTCTGACATTACCCCTTAAATACAAACTTCAACAAAATGACCTTCCTAACATTACTCGGTGAATTTAACATGTGCGTACTCATTAAAAGAACTGATCCATGTATATTGCCATTCAGAAACACTTTTTCTGAACCTTTCGAGTCCCACGTTGCTGGCGACACGTTGTGGCTACTCCAACCACTACTATTATACCTTCATATCTTCCACATAATATAAATAACATTTGTTTGAGCGCCAGTTGCTTTTTTAAGAAAAACAACAAAATTCGGTAGAGCATACCTCTTATATCAATTATCTCAAGGCGTGAGGTGATAAACTCACATATCTGGCAATATACAGGGATATGGATCAGGACAATATTAAATTACTGTTGCATTTCCACAATTGAGGATTGTACATGGAACTGGAATCACTTATTATAATTAAAAATAAAACTGAGTTTATGACTAAATTTACGTCACAATGAACAATCATTTACGTCTTTTAATTTAACAAAAGAAATATATCGTGAGATTTGCGGTACAAAGAAAAGAAAAATTTAATCTAAACAAAAAAAGCTATTGGCATGAACTTGAAGTGAGATGTGATATCGCCGCTGATTACACTCTTCTTCATGTTATGAATGCATAACATGTCTGATGCTTTAATTACCTGTTGTCTGCATACACCGCTGTTGAACTTGAAATTCTTGGGAAAACCTGTGAGCTGAAGTCGGGAGCCGTCTGCTGTAATCTTCTTATGTCACAAGGAGTTGGCCTACATACCATGTACGCGTGTAGGGAGCTCCAATGTAATTACGTCCACTCAGTATATTATAAGAAATTGTAAAATATTCTTGAAGCACCTTGTGAAGTCCATCCTCACAAGAAGATGATGTTTCTTTATCAGCATAGTACCCGTCTCTGCTCGGATACAACCACCACTTGTAGACCTCCTCGATTATTACTTCTTCAAACACAACTCTTAGCTCTGACCATCACACTAAGACCACTTCTTCCATTTGATACATCTGACTGTTACATATGATCTGCACGATATCAACTGCTTATGAACTGAGTAAGAACAGAATACCTCTCCCCACCGTCGCCTTGACTTTATATAACCTCGCGATGACGACTCATCTCCCCACTCACTGTTCATCCCTTCCACTTCCACATACAGTAGCTGGCGAATACTGACACTTGGTCGCAATCACGTGTCCACGCACTGATGTCATCAGTCACGCGCTGTCTAAGCGTACCCAAGCGGTCCAAGAATGACTATGCCGAATGCGTCACCGGGAAAACTCCTTGCACAGCTAAACATAGCCTCGATTGCAAAATACTATGCCAGCTCATCTAGCCAAAGTTACAAGCCACAGCATGACAATATGAAACCAACAAATCTCACTTACTACAATACAGAATAATTACAAATAAATTTCACTTAACCTATGATTAAATACAATAATATACGCGATACCTAATTATTACAGTCTAAATGATGAGAAACAGAATATATAAAATCTAATGAATCTGGTTAATAATAATAATAATAATAATAATAATAATAATAATAAATACAGAATGGAGTCTGTAACCCTGTTGTACGGTTACAACATCACTGTCACTGTCACTTTCACATTTCTGTTTCTTTTATTTTTAACTGCTGGCAGAGCTGTTTGTGGAAGCAGAAGCCACTGGACTGGAAGTTGAAGTCCCTTCAGTAATTTCTGATCTGTAGGAGTAAGACCCCTCCAACACAAATTATTTCTGCTTCCTCCTCCTCTATTTCAGCTTGGTGAAAAGGCTCTCACAGATCAGGTGCCACTTCCATAGATGTGTTTGTTACAGAACTGAAAAAAATGAACAACATATTAATGCAATTCTTCTAAATTGGAGCTATATTTTAGTCTGGACACAAGCCTTCTGCTTAAGAAATTGTTACTTTCAATAATTATTTTAGTAAGATGATTGTTAGGTTGGATTATATTATATTACTTTCAGTTATATCTGATAAATTAATGAACAGATGGGTGGAACTTATGGCCTACAGACTGAATCTTCCCCTCACTCTTTCACAACTATAACACTGGTCTGTAGTCTAGGCCTACTTTTAAAAATAAATATTACAGAATTGTACCTTTTTCCAGCAATGAAGAGTTCCAGA
Source organism: Anabrus simplex (assembly GCF_040414725.1). Taxonomy (NCBI): domain Eukaryota; kingdom Metazoa; phylum Arthropoda; class Insecta; order Orthoptera; family Tettigoniidae; genus Anabrus; species Anabrus simplex. The sequence goes on along the minus strand of NC_090265.1, from coordinate 1,049,490,306 downwards.
AAGTTGAGAGCATTGAAGTAGACCCATTTTATGTTTTCTGTACAGCAGAACCTGGGAGGAGAGGGAGGATGTTATCTCTCCAAGTTCGATATCCAGCCTTCAGAATTTGCCTTGTTTTGGCACAACTTTTTCCTGAAACAATGAATCAGAATATTGTGACATATACATGTAGTAGGCCTACTTATGGCATAGGCCTACACTTATTTGTCATTAAAGCGAACAATGGTAGGCCTATTCATTTCATTAGGTACCGGTACGAGATGGAGGTTAGGAAAGCACTGCTTATGTTTTCCAAACATTTCTTCAATTAAGTTACAAGAATGATAATTACTAGTTCTTCTAGTATAACTTTTTTTACCAATCTATTCCGTATAATATATTTTATCAATAAATAATCTAAGATAACACTATTCATAAGATAATCGTAAAAATATAATAATTACTTACCAGTTTTTGTCCCAGTTCTCGACGCTATAGAATGCCATACAAAATTCACGGTCTCCCTATTACTATATCCAGGGAGTCTAGGATTATACACCACTTTGTTTTCATACACTAAGCAAATTAATGTTTCGATTTCATCAACAGATGACTATGTTGCGTCCGCCATCATCGAACGACTGCGACTGAAAAACGGACACGTTTGTTTTCACAAACCAGTCGATCTTCATCGCTCGTAGTTGATCGCTGACGATCGATGCTGTGTGACTGGTGCCACTGCCCTCTGTAGGTTTGTTTTCTTAGTCGGTTGATCGCAGTCGTTCGATCGAGCCTGTGTGACAGCCCCCTTTGTCTTTTGTCTTACACTTTCAACAATTTCGTTTGTGATATCTGTGTTCACTGAGGTTCTTTGCTTTCGTTTCATTGCTTCACTTGTCAATGACATCATTTCATGAATTGTATCGCGATATGCAATATTTATTATTATTATTATTATTATTGCATACTAATGTACATAGATGAATTAAAAGGACAATTCGCATCTATATAGTTACTCTTTGCTATAGTCCACGATCGATCTTTCTCGTTTAGGACACATGGTTATATGGTATCTGTCACAGTGGTTATTACACAATGCACATACACATTCATTGTTTGGTTCATGAAACTTTTTGTTTTTACAAATTTTATGGTGAAAACCATGCACTGCCAATCTTGTAATTACATTTCTAAGTTCTTGATTTTCTTTTACCCATCTCCTGTCGATCATTGCATCTGTGCTATAGAAGTCCAGAGGGATTTCTTCGCGTTTCTTCTCTCTTGTCTGCATCAGTTTTGTCGCTTGCTCAGTAGATGGCAGGGATAGTTTGTAACGTAAGTCCTCGATGTAGAATGTTTCTCTTGCTAATTCGTAAACAAGCCTGGAAGGTGTTGTTCTTGCCACTCCAAGTGCTCTTTTCAGATATCGGGCTTTTACTTTCTCCAATATTTAATAGGCGACGAAATGGTATGGCGAATGTACATAAGAAAAATTCAGTGGACTAGTGATTTATTGGTCCAGGGATCGAGCTACTTTCGTTCGAACAGAAATATTTATTGGTCCAGGGATCATGCTATTTTTCTGTTGACCTCCATTTTGCTGTTTGAACTGGCCGCTCTAGTCATATGGACAAAGATAATGAGAATCTACAGACATAGCACTCCCATTCCACGGTGCTAGCCCTGGACCTGAAGAAAGTAACAAAAGACGGCACCAGCAGCGGAGTACGACATAAACCAGTCCTGTCTACAAGCCTTAAGTATGTTTTCATATTTCTCAAATAACGACGGTATTTCTTAATTTGCCGCAGATTTTTCACTTGATATGTGTAAAAGCAATTATTATGTTCCATTTGTGACAAATTTTATAGTGATATTTGGGTGATACCAATGCGCATCGTACCCGAATGGGACAGTTCGGACCAATATTACCTCGATGAACTAGTGGACAGTATGCCAAGAAGATGGTTGCCTAGTTGTATTTCCTCTTAAAACAATAATCATCACCACCACCACAACGACCTGTGCTGTATTCAGTAACTCAAATTGAGAAAGTAAAGCTGTATGGTTGCGGATGCTCTCATTTGTTGTTTTGTTGGGCAGTAAGTAACACTGATATATCATCTCTGTATGTCTCTTTTCTTCTTTTGTTAAGAGTCAAGAACTCTTTGGTCCGAGATACTGCACAATATTTTTTGATGTCAGTATAAAGGCAAAAGCCTCCGTGGCTCAGGAGGCAGCGCGCTGACTTCTCACCGCTGGATAGCATGATTCAAATTCCGGTCACTCCATGTGAGATTTGTGCTGGACAAAGCGGAGGCGGGACAGGATTTTCTCCGCGTACTCCGGTATTCCGTGTCATCTTTCATCCCAGCAACACTCTCCATTAACATTTCATGTCACCTGTCAGTCATTAATCATTGCCCCAGAGGAGTGCGACAGGCTTCGGCAGCCGGCACAATTCCTATCCTTGCCGCTCGATGGGGCTTCATTCATTCCATTCCTGACCCGGTTGAATGACTGGAAAACAGGCTGTGGATTTTCATTCATTATAAAGGCAAGTGAATGAGACGTACAGTTTGATGCATTATTGTGAGAGGCAAGGTAGACACCATGTAACTAGTGATGGGACATTCGATTCATTTTACTGAATCGATTCATTTGATTCCGTTCACGTTACTGAATCGATACAGTGATCCGATTCACGGCTCATTGGTCACCGCTCCTACTGCATCTGTGTAGTATGTGCTGGTAAGGCAGTAGCAACAGAATTCAGTGCTCGCAGCTGCCATCTGGTCTTCATACTATGAACTCCTTTCTTAGAAAAAATGCTAGTTACTCTAATACATCGAAGGTTTCCGGTGACGCAGGGTTGGAAAGGTTAGGATTAGGAAGGTAGCAGCCATGACCTGAATTAAGGTACAGTCCCAGCATTTCCTGGTGTGAAAATGGGGAAACTACGGAAAAACCATCTTAACGGCTGCCGACGGTGGGATTCGAACCCACCATCCCCCGAATGCAAGCGCATAGCCACGCGATATTAACCGCACGACAACTCGCTCAGTCATTTTTTAAAAAAAGTATTTTTCTATCAACTGAGGATTTTCTTTTATAGTCGTATTTTGTATAGGCTACCCGAGATGTACAGTACCCCGCTGGTTTTCTGATTCAACATACTGTTATTGCGTCTGTCCACATATGATTGAAGTCTTGTGCAACGATGTGACATATGAACTGAGAGAATACTGAGCCGTTCTTCCCAATATAAAACAGGTACTTTTCAGTGGTCATGAGCATGACTCATAGTCATAGGGCAGGCTAGAGTCGAGTTTAATTGTCAAATGTCAACTAAGTTATAATACTAAGATTCATTAAACTAATAAATAGTATAACCTAATAGCCCACCTACTTACTAGCTACTTCAGAATTATGTTGTGACTACCTTTTTAACACTGCAAATAAATCCATCTATTATTTAAACCTCCCTGTAAGAAGAGGACAGTGAATGCAAATGGGTATTATTTTCAAATGAGCTGAGCTCGAGAGTCCATTATAGCATACGATTCTTTCAGTGTAGCATGGCTCTCTGTATGTCTCGCTGCAGTGAGCCGATAAGGAGCCGTGTGTATCTTGTGTCTCACTGAGCCGCGCTCGTTCACGATTCTTACGATGTGCCATGGCTCACTGTATGTCTCGCTGCAGCGGAAGCTCGGCTCTCCGCGTGTCCAGTGAGCCGATAAGGAGCCGTGTGTATCATGTGTCTCACTGAGCCGCGCTCGTTCACGATTCTTTCGATGTGCCATGATTCACTGTCTCGCTGCAGCGGAAGCTCGGCTCCCCGTCAACGTCCAGTGAGTGCGCCACTCAGCACTGTCCGCTGGGAGTAAGGTGAATCGTGTGCCGTGAGCTCGCCGTTCCTGTGAATCGATTCACTCGGACACTTGAATGAATCGATACACTGCTTCGAATCATACATTCAGTAGCCAACACTACATGTAACATCAGGTGATCATCGTACTGTAATGACTAATGACATAACCTAAGTACCACGCACGTTGTCATCCCTGGTGCTTACCAGTACAGGTAAACTTGATACACGGATGTAATCGCTCCTTCACCCAGCCGGAGGGGAAGATTATCCACTTGATCTGAAGTTGTACATGTACTTAGTCTCCTGTACAAGCTCAAGGAGTTTGTAATTGGAACATCCGAACACCTTTTATATGTATATCACTTAGTATTGCTGCTTTAGAAACACCAGACAATTACGATCAACACATTTACTGATGCGTGAGACCAGACTTGAACTAGCAGCCTACCGAACTCTGTCACAAAGTCAACGCTTTGCCACATAAGCTACACTGGCCGGTGGGAAGAGGGGTGACTTAAAATGAAACAGCCACTCACAATTACCTTCATCAAATATGGCACGTGGCACGCGAGTAAGCCGTTCTTGCGCTATACGGACTAGTACAAATTTTCGTTAAGAATTTGCGAATTTTGTTTAAAACTTCCATTCTCCTCACTCCCAACATCAGCATTCCACTCCATCCCCCTTCACTTTACGTAGTAGAATTTATTATCGCAAGAAATTACCATCATGTAATTTAAAATTATTGCATCCCTATCTTCCACTTAAAAGTTGGGCTGCTCAGTCACCTTCGTCTTCGCTACTTTTAACTGGCTGACGGCTTCCCGACGTTAGCGTCGTTATAGACTTCCCGCTCTTCTGGGAGCAGTGTTACATTGTTATTGCTTTCATTACGTCTCATAACATCGGGTCTTTTCGGAACGAGGTGTGTGTGTCTGTGACTCCGACAATATTTACAGCACAGTCATAAAATACAATCGCAGAATTAATAATTATTATTTAAAATGTCAAACCGTTTTCATGAAAATGTTATACGTAGAATAGCTTTTAATAACAATAAAACGCGTACATGATTTTAATAAATTTTGTAATGTTTTAGTACGCTCAACTCTGTATATAGTGAACTCTGTTACTATGAACCTAAAGGCCTGGTCCTAATTCACATACAGTATAATACATATTAAGAATATTGCATATAGTGAACTACCACTTCGGTTATATGAAAACCTACAACCTGTTTTCCAGTCAGTGACCCCATCTTGCGGCGAGGATACGGATTGTGTCGGCTGCCGAAGCCTGTCGCACTCCTCTGGGGCAATGATTAATGACTGACAGATGAAATGAAATGATAGTGGAGAGTGTTGCCGGAATGAAAAATGACAGGGAAAACCGGAGTACCCGAAAAAAAACGTGTCCCGCCTCCGCTTTGTCCAGCACAAATCTCACATGGAGTGATCGGGATTTGAACCACGGAACCCAGAGGTGAGAGGCCGACGCGCTGCTGTCTGAGCCACGAAGTTTCCTACTTCGATTGTAGTGAACACAAAAATTAAACATTTCAAGATAAGGGTATTATTCAGGACTGTGCATTCTAAAATAGTGTATATTTTCCTCACAAACTTGGTTTACAGAAGGAAAACGTTTTGGTCTTCCTTTTGCTAAAATTAAGAAAATGTAGCTCCAGGAAGCGAGGCAAGAGACTCACTCTAATCTCCGTACAAACGGCAATCTCACGTTGAGAAAATACAAACTTTCTCTGTTCTCCGTGTCATAAATTCTTCCTTGTCACTGCACTGACAGCACTGGACACATGTAGGTCACCGGGTAGGAAAGAAGGAGAACCGTTCTTCTGTCTGTATCTTCATCATTTGTCTTCTAAGCAAATGAGGGCCAATGAGTGTCTGATAAAATAGAAGGCCACCTACCTTTCTGTCGAATGGAGGGCTGCATTTATTGTCAGGAAAATGTAATGACACAGAGCTTTCCAACTTTGTTAAGTCACATGGAGTATAGGGAGGTCTCTGAAGTGGCGCTCGCCATATATGAAAGACGAGCGAAATTCATAGCGGGATTCGTGAGTTTTTTTTCTTTCGAAACTATATTCATGAGTTTTGATCAACTAAACACATGTGGGGGCAATGGTTAGTATTCAGACCGGCATTAGGAGTCCATCAAGAGGGGATCTTCATTGAGCCTAATGTTTTCCCACTTCAGCATCTACATGGCATGCTCTAAATGTATATCTATTTCAGCTATGTTGTGAATATATAGATGTGCCTTTCCATCAATGATGGGTAGCTCAGCTGGTAAAAATCAATAAATTACAGGGAACAATGATATGTGGTTTAGCGTTTGTGCCCCAATCGCAAAATCCTCCAGCACTTTCAAAACTTTTCCTGATGATCCACAAGAATTCCTTCCAATTGGTGAATATGTTGAAATTACTCACATACGCAAAATAAGAACAAGTGGACTCCAACAAGCAGTTCTTTATTGATATCCAGTAGAACGATATATTTCAGTACTTCAGTGACTTTCGAGGACTAGTAACCTTTCCGAGGGGTAGTATAATCGCCTGCAAACTGTCGTGGGACGCCATCATCTAAGTCCTTATTAGTTCTTAACCGAACTACAAAGGAATACGCAGACACAGAAATAATACTAAACTACAACTTTGTCATTGAGTGACGAAATTGCGATGCCGCCGTCAAGGAATTACAGAGTCCCACATTTTAAACATTGTTTCCTGAATTCCTACAATTTAAAAAGTAATTAAAAGCTATTGGACATACTATAACATTTTAACTGAATTTGGAGCAAACATGTTTGCAAATGTTTACTCGCGAAACCATATTTGTTGGGGATAACAGTTTTAGGAACTAAATTTGATAGGAAGAATGGATTCGGAAAATATCTGTCGTCTTAAAATAGTGGTGCGAGACCTAAACCTCAGGTAGAACATCTACATTAAACTGTAGAAGATACTGGTTTTTGAAACCTGCAGTATTTTGAGTAAAGTGCTGAATAGTCATTTGAAGGATCCATAACAGAAGAAAATCAGAGGATGTATAATATTTCACTCGGCTTGGACATCAGTCCCGCCTAACGTAAGTGAACACGGAGGAAACATGAGAATGCCTAGATTATGTTAATAATAATAATAATAATAATAATAATAATAATAATAATAATAATAATAATAATAATAATATCTACACATATAAAATCGCACGGTTCACGTGCCTGTACATTCATTACATGAGCGAAATTTCCTTGTGTCATAAGTGACACATCATCTGTCTGGTCTTCCATCATTTTCTCCTTAAAACTGGTGGACATTTTTCAACCAAACTACGAATCTGGAATCTACTCATTCAGGGTTGTGTTGTCAGGTGCATATGACGTCAAGGTCATCACATGGAGTTAGGGTTTATAGGTAGGTAAGGGTGTATTCTGCCCGAAGGCAGGTCCAAACCTCCGCAGAGGTGCCCCGGAGCCGGAGTTTACGTACGGTAGGGTGGCCAGTTCTTTTCCGCCCCTCTATTCCCTTACCCCCCACCAACAACGCGTGACAACCCATCCAAATCTTGACCACACCCAGTGTTGCTTAACTTCGAAGATCTCACGGGATCAGGTGTTTCAACACGGCTACGGCCGTTAACGGTTTATAGGAAGATTCTCAAATAACGCATTTAGTATTAGGTATATCAAAAGACTGCATAGAATACTGTAAACGGATATGTTATTTCCGTTCGTTAATGCCATATACACATTTATCGTACGTCGGATAACAACGGAGATACTTGTGAATAATCGGACTTTTAAGTACAAGTCCTGTGGGACATTCTGTGCATGTCACTTCGAGGTGGGTTAACGGATAGAATTAAAGAGCCCTTTTACCCTTTTGGATAGGGCAGATAATAAGAGAGGTATCATCAACGATGAGTTTGGTGAGTCGTCAGTCACAGTGCCACGGCAGCGGTCAAACAACAGTATGCAAGCTGAGAATCGGGGAGAATTTCGCACATCTTCGGACCAGCAACTGTACCATATGATAATTCGGAAATCGTCCTCACTCTGTCTCGACCTTGTTCAGCTTTATCGTTCTTCACGTTACTGTCACATGCTTTCGGAGAAAACTATCAGTTCAACATATCGTATGAAACGCGGAATAGAGCCATGTTATTTTGCATAAATTCATGAGGGAAACCTGTAATCCACTGCAAATTCCCGTGTGAAGAACGATTGCAAATTAATTTTTCTGCAAATTACAGAGTGGCAGAATGGTGAATACCTGCGTAGTGCTTTTAGTGTAGCTTTTTCTATCGGCGTAGAAAGAAGGAATAGGAGTTTCAATACGCCGATAAGTGGCTTACTTGTGCGCATTAACACTTGTTGGTTAGTTATTAATATAATTACATTTACCGGTACTATTAATGATATCCGGGTGATAGTGGGTTCGAACCCCACTGTCGGCAGCCCTGGAAATGGTTTTCCGTAGTTTCCCATTTTCACACCAGGCGAATGCTGGGGCTGTGCCTTAATTAAGGCCACGGCCGCTTCCTTCCCATTCCTAGGCTTTTCCTGTCCCATCGTCGCCATAAGACCTATCTGTGTCGGTGCGACATAAAGCAACTAGCACTATTAATGATGCCTAATTATGTAGAAAGCGTACTTCCAACTAGTTTATGTGAGCAACTTCACTGACAAGGGGGCCTTCAGGTACACGGGTCACGGATTATTTTCTGTACTACTTATACTGTAGTACGTGAGGGAATCTCCTCGAATATGAAAACTTCCTCGTCAGGAAGTCGAACAATTTAGAAACGAGATTTCCACTTCTCAAGAACAACATGGCCCGGGGATTCTCTCAGCCTACACCAAAAAATGTGTACCAGGTTAATTCCTGAGGGTTAAAGCTGTCGATCAAAATTTAATTAGTTAGTTAATTTATTTATCACAAATCGTATAGAATGTATGGTCTAGTGAAAAAGGGCAAGCCCCATGTATATTAAATGCTCTATAGAGCTAAACACTCTATCCCCTTACGGACGAGGTTACGAATAGAGAAAACCTTTACTTTTCACTCCTCCAAAGACCTTCATGCCTGTTCAGTTACCACCGGATTAAGCCGGGTTCGAACCACCATCTCGGCCGCTTCTCTGAGAGTAGAACTGGGACCGAACTTTCAAAACACGTCCGATACTGCTAACTTTCCACTGCGTCTTGTAATTGTTTTCCTTGTTTATGGTCTAGAAGATAATATATCTTCTTAACGAACTCATTTCCATTCCTCGGTTGTTCTCCTCGGGCCACAGCACAAACCAAAATGGCTGGCCTCATACGATATTTGTGAACATTCTACCTCTGTTAAAATTGCACGCTTTGTCTCGCACAATAATTTATGTTGTCCATGAAAACGTGTAATTTCCTACATTATACGAAACAGTGTTCCTGAATATGTAGAACTAACTTCACACCCTATAAATGCTCTGGCTATACCTTCATTAAAGCCACGGCCGATACCTTTCATATCCTAGCCTTTTCTCATCTCTCCGTCCCGTCGCGTATTCTCATATGTTGATTATATAATTGGCTAGTGGTTTAATAATAATGTTATTTGCTTTACGTCCCACTAATTACATTTACGATTTCCGGAGACGCCGAGGTGCCGGAATTTTGTCTCGCGGGAGTTCTTTTACGTGCCAGTAAATCCACCGACACGACGCTGAGGTATTTGAGAACCTTCAAATACCACCGGACTGAGCCAGGATCGAACCTGCCAAGTTGGGGTCAGAAGGCCAGCGCCTCAGCCGTCTGAGCCACTCAGCCCGGCGCTAGTGGTTTAACGTCGCACTTACACATTGAAGGTTTCGGCGACGCAAGGATGGGAAACTGCTAGGATTGGGAAGATAGTGACCGTGTGGCCGTACTTAAGGAGCTGTCCCAGCATTTGACTGGTGTGAAACTCGGAAAACCATCTTCAGGGCTGCCGACGGTGGAATTCGAACCCACCATCTCCCGAATGGAAGCTCACAGCTACGCGACCTTAAGCGCACGGCCAACTTGCTCAGTGATACTTGTTTATTTATAATCTTACCTTCATGAAGTGACTCTAATAACCCTCTCCAGCCTGTAGTCGTCCAGCTTCTGGCTTCACGACCGGGTGCTAGTTGACATGATGAACAGCTTTCCGATTGTTATCTGAGAGTAGGTCAACCAATCGAAATATTGGCAAGGATCAGGAGTTGATCCGGCATGTCTAAGGCAATAGTCAGCAACACTAACCGTTGTTAATAATAATAATAATAATAATAATAATAATAATAATAATAATAATAATAACAAAAGACCTTCACCAGTCAGTCCGGTGGTATTCGAAGGTGCTCAAATACAACAGCCTCCTACTGGCCAATTTACCGGCACGTCCTGTGAGACAAAATTCCAGCACCTCAGCGTCTCTGAAAACCGTAAACATAGTAGTTAGCGAAACGTAAAACAAGAAACAGAAATAAACAATTGCCCCTCGACTGTGTTTTTGACAGCCATACAGTTAGTAGGACCAGCGTATTTTTAAACACCCCTGGGTTGTTTGTTTCTTATTGTTAATAAAACTTCTACCATATACATATTTGATTTGACAGCTCCGTGAATGAACTCCTAGGAGCTGTCTTACTTCGCCTGAATAAAGAAACCTATGCCTTCATGGGCCTCGTTAATGCATTAGATAATTATAACTTCCTGCAACCTCTCTTTGTAGCTACTCTGAATGAATGGTGTAAAGGAAGTGGTCTCATAACTTTTCTTTTGATGTCTTTTTTTTTTTAAATACATTGTCTGACTACTTCAATTATGGGAATGGATCCAAATTAACAACTTCTTCTTAACCAGTTCATCGCTTCGTCACTGGTTCACGGGAATTGCCTGTGTAGCGTACTTCCTTTTGTGTTCGATTTTTCATAATATACTTTCTTCTGTCAAGATTAATTTAGCAGTCATCTGTGTTTAAAATACTTATGTAGGGGATTTTAATGGAATAATAATCTTGCTTGCTTGCAGAGTGAACGAAGTGGAAGCGTCTTGCCTGTAGACAGTGAAAAGCAAAAACATACACAGTAAACACAAATGAAGGCATATTGAAGTAAATACTGCGTTTTGTTTACTTTCGAGCATTTTCGTTTCGTCTTAATACAATCATGCTCGGGATGACCAGAGATGTTTGGATCGAAAAGTTATGTCAGAGATAATGCAGTCACTAAACACTGCAAATTTAAATAAATCATATACATTAACATGTTTATTATGACAGCATTTTCTTGACAAACAAGATTTCGTTCATCTGTCTGTCTGTCTGTCTGTCTGTCTGTCTGTCTGTCTGTCTGTCTGTCTCAGTCTCTCATCCTTCGGGGGTTGACATTATGAAAGTAGCAGAGGTATGTATGAACCATGACAGTAAAATTATTTTTGTTATACAGCCAGTCCCCGTTAAGAATAGCATGAAGATGTTGCTTGGTGTATGCATTTTAGTCGATTTGGCAGCTGATACGTAATAGCCAAGCGATAGAAAACTACCTCGCCCCTTATATCCTTATTTGCCTCTTCGGTGACGGTTGTTGCCTCTTTGACAACTGACAGTGGAATGATTGGGATCCGACCAACTTTTGGGCTGAGAATTCAACATATATGAATATTCATTTAAATTTTCTCTGTTTTTGAACTGGATAATCGTAAAGTATAATATCTTACCGGTAGTAGGGTAGTACTCCAGATAAAACTCGAAAAAAAGTTTGGGAACCATTGCTTAAATTGTCAGCTACAGAGTCCACAGTTATTCGTGAGCCGGGCTTTACTAGTGATATTAATAATAATACATCCCATGTTCTCTGTCCATTGATTTTCATTTCCAGTATTGCCATAACCATTGGTTGGGAGGTGAGACCAGGCACAGGCTGTAAAGTTTAAACCTCCGACCGCGCTATTAAACTCATAAACTGATCATTAAATTCATTCATCAAGCGTTTAATTGATTTTGACAAGTGTTGACGCTCGTTATTTTCACATTGAAACATTGGGGCTGCACGTTAGTAACCACATGGTTGTGACTGTATGCGTGCATTATGGTATTATTGTAATGGAATAACCCTGCTGCTATTATGGGCATCAACAGGATCAGTTGATGTAGATCATAAGGAAATTAAACATGTGAGCTACAGAGTTTTTACTTAATAATAATAATAATAATAATAATAATAATAATAATAATAATAATAATAATAATAATTTCAGGAAAGTCCTCGAAGAAATGGGTCTACGACCAGATGACGCGCACAGACAAGGCCTTTTCAGAACAAGCATCGTGCCTTTTGGTACTTTCTGAGATGAGAAATGGACAACAGGTACAAAGTGGTCGGATGAACGCCGTGCTCGACCTATTGGATCAATCGAAAACTGAATAAACGCCAGAATGCATAATGAAACTTATCGTGGTCCACAGCTGGACGATTAGCGAGTATTAAATAAATAAATAAATAATAATGATAATAATATGAATCCAACGTAAAATGACTGGTGATGTGATCCGTAAAAGGTGGTGGTGGTGATTATTGTTTTAAGGTGAAGTACAACTAGGGAACCATCCTCTATATAACACTAATCAGAGGGAAAATGGAAGGGATCCGACACTTCGAAAAATGAAGATATCGGCCAAAGGAAGACAAGGGCCACGAAGGGTGTGAATATGAAAGACTCCCTAGCCCTCGCAAACCTAATGGCGTCGGGGTCGGAAAAGAACAAGAGTTGACCAAGGGAGGTCGGATAGGATAGATGAAAGTGAGGAGCCTGGCACAAGTAAGTGGAAGCAATGCCAGGACTCAGCTAAGGGCCCCGTGGTTGCCAACCCACGCTCCAAAGTTCAGAGTCCCTGGGGCCCCTTTTAGTCGCCTCCTACGACAGGCAGGGGATACCGTGGGTGTTATTCTACCGCCCCGACCTACAGGGAGAGATCCTTAAAACAAAACGTGCTTATGAAAAGGCTCAACTTGAGACACACCCAATAATTTGATCATACTTCAAAATCAGAGCTAGGCGACTAACAAGCCCCTTCGGTATGGCAGTTTTGGATGATTAGCTCAATATGTTTAGTCCATACCTAACTCCCCTCCTTGAGCATCAGATTACAATAATTATATTTCTGGCCCGTCCTTCATCTCACCTGATTCTCTTCCTCCACATCGAAGAAGTCGCTTAAATCATTGCATCTCTCGCAACAAGACATCAGGCAGAGATTCCATAGTTGGCCATCTTCTGAAATTAGTTGTTACCGAAACGGAAGAACTCTTTCATGACGTATGGGAATCAGAAAATATTCCTGAGGAGTGGCAATCAACTTCTATACATCCTCTGCATAGAAAGAGCAAAGCAGACGTGAATGACTACAGACACATATCTCTTCATGCAGTAGCCTATAACAACAGCCTGTCAAACACTTCAAAGTCGCATTGAACCTATCGTTGATTCACAGATTGGTGAATATCATCTCAGCTTCCGTAAGACCCGCTCCTGCAGCGAACGGATATTTTCATATTTTCGCTAAAGAGTATCACAAAAATCTCTTCTCACCAAATCACTTGTATTGACTTTTATTGATTTCAGGAAGACTTATGATTCAGTAGACCGATTCAGTCTTCTTGATATCCTCAATGAGATGAGCGTAGACAAAATACTCGTTCCGACAACAAATAAACTCTGACCAACACTCATTCACAAGTGAAATTCATGGAGAAAATCTGTAGATTCTATGTGATTAAGAGACTGGTGTTCCCCAGAGACTACTGAATAATGGTATTAGGCTGGGCACTGGATCCAAAGCTGTGAACATCAACCGCCTTGCTTTTGCAGACGATGGCAGACGATCCTAATGGCAGATGACTTTAGCATCACCGACCTTCAGGTAGAAACATTACAAGAAATTCCTGAAGTTACATGTCTCCAGAAATCTTTTGAAAACTGAAATAATGATGCCTGACCGTCATAATACCACTACATTTCTCGATAAAATAGAGGAAATCAAACGTAGCATTTATTTTAAGTATATTTGAAAGAGAGTTTCTTTTAATGCATCGGATAAAGAAACTCTGAAATGTCGGGCTTAACGCATGGAAACAGCTCTTCACCTGTCCAAACCCACAGATCAGTCCAAATCAATCTCATGGCAGGCCATATACTGCCACTACATCACAGGAGTATGTCCTGAAGCCGCATGTGCTGCAGAATGCTTAGTCCTTACTCAAGGTAGGTATCACGCACAGGACTCCCCACCACACTTGCCCATCGGTGACGTCATCGGAACCCAGATATCTCAGTGTCTTGTCGTCTGCATGAGGAAATACACAGCTGAGAGCGAATCTGTTCTTCACCACTAGTTCGAGTTAAGAGCACTTTATTGATATTGTAACCTCACCTCAGAAAAGGTATTCCACTATTGCATGAGATTAATAAAATGAGATCAAATACTATGTGAATCAGCAAAAAATGTTGTAACAATGCTGAGACTGCGCTCGCAGTGGAATTCCATATGTTCATGTTTCTAACACTTAAGGATGACAATAATAACAAGAGGCTCTAATTACTACAGTCTCTAACATTTGCTGCTTATAATTTCAGAAGCAGGTCCTTATTTTCCTCCGCCTGTGCATTTTTCTGTTATTCAAGCAGTTTTAATGTTTTTGGAAAATCATTATTTGTTTACAGTCTGTTCGGAGGTTTAAGTATCGGGTTGCGAAATATCTCTCGAATCGGATACGTCTGTTGTATAGGAATCATTCACTTATTGTTGTTTTTCAGAACCGTCAAACATACCAGACTGTCGACGCTTTTTTTTTTGTAACACTCTTTATTAATCTCTGACTTCTTGCACTGTTATAACAACAATCCTTACCTTTAGCACACGGCAACATGAAATGTGAAACACAATCTTCGGAACAAACCCTTGCATTATTTGTTGAAAACTAATCACGTCTTTTACAAGCATGGACACACCATTTGTTTAGGGAATGAATGAATCCAAGTGTATGTCTCGTTCCTTTGCTTGCCTGTTATAATTTGTGCAGCCTGCAATGGCTCAACAAACCATACCTAAAAGTGTACACTATTACTGCTTTTTACGTTTTACCGCATGAAATAAATACACGCGGTTTCTATTTACGCCACAGATATGGTACTATCGTGTATCATTAGCTCGTATACTAGCTTGTGCGTGCACAGCTATTCTTATTCGAACTACCTCTACCTCGTTCAGGGCGACTTCAGTGTGAGGGTCCCGCATGACATCACAGCTCCGCTCATCACTCCCTTGATAAATACCTCCTATTCTATGTACTTCGGTCCGCACTCACCACGGTGAGATAGAGAGGATCCAAGTGAAAGAGAGGACATTCTTAAGAAAGATCCTTGGTCCATGTCAAAATTCTGAGGACGAATGTCACCTGAGTCAAATGTGGAGCTATACTCTAAATTTCAAAAGCTCTGGCTTGTTATAAGGAAATTCCTTCTTATATTTCATGGCCATCTGTCTCGAATGCCTAACACCTAAATATCTCGAAGAATTTGATCTTCTGAGGACTTGGAAACGTACTTCTCCATGGGTAACTGCAGTGAAGGAGGATCTGGTCGGTGTCTCTGAGACAATGGTTTAAGAAAGAAGTTCAGGATCTGGGTACACGGGTTGAAGGATCTTCCGGCAATTGTGAGAAGACAGCCTGGGGCAAAGAGGCCCTAAGTGTGAAGAATGCATTATCCATCAAGATGGAAATCCAGAAGGACTGATAAATGTTAAACGTCGTCCTAAAAGGCTGAAACGTTATGTTAAATAATAATGATAATAATAAACACCAAAGAAAACTGCAAGATCCTAGCAAATTACTTCCAAGGCCTACTCAGTTGTGACCCACCAAAGGAGAAATTACACTTTGAAAAGCCCATGCCAAACCCAGATTCACATCCACCGACTCTGGAAGAAACAGCAGGGATCATTCGATCTCTCAAAAATAACAAAGCACCGTTTGAAGATGGGATTACCTCAGAGATGTTGAAACTTGGAGGAGAAGAGCTTACTAGAAAAATTCATGCAGTCCTAACAGAAATCTGGAAAACAGAAGCGATCCCGCAAGACTGGCAGTGTGCGTTGATTCTTCCTTTGCATAAAAAAGATGACAAAACAGATCCGAATAATAACAAAGGTCTATACCTGCTACCCGTTGTTTATAAAGTTATATATAAAGCCCTCCTAAACCGACTAGAGAAACAAACAGATCATTTGATTGGGGAATATCAAACGGGCTTTTGGAAAAGATGTTCGTGTGCTGAACAGATATGGAATCTGAAAACGATAGTCACCTTCGTGGATCTGAAGAAGGCGTATGATCTGTGGACAGACAGACCTTGTTCGACATGCTAGAAGAACTTCGAGTTGATAAGAAGACCAGAGAACTGATACGTCAGATCCTTACAAACGCAACATCTAAGGTGAAATTTTTGGGGGAAATTTCTGACCCTTTTGAAGTACACACGGGTGTTCGTCAAGGAGATGGACTCTCTCCTCTTCTGTTCAACTTGATTCTAGATAAAATCATCAGAGAGTGGGAAAAGGATATCACAGGCGTAACCACCGGGACTGGTGGGAACAAAATTAAAGTGAAATTCTTGGCTTTCACAGATGACTTAGCTATTATCATTAAAAACAAGGAGGAAACTAGGTATGCTATCGAGACATTACACAGAGTAACATCACAGGCAGGCCTTCAGATATCATTTGAGAAAAACAAAAATATGCAGAATGTTCAGCAAAAGTGCAAGAAAATCAAATTAATTAATGTCGAGTTAATTGTTTGTGTCGCTGACACGAATTGTTACGCTCCGGATACCGGTAAGTCCACGTTCAGCCTCCATTAAGACGGGGGGCCTGAGAGGGGCTTAAAAGCAAATAGTCTAAAATGACCGAGATTAGTGTTGAATCCACTGCTCTTGCGGTCGCAGGGCTGATTGGTGACAGTCTCGGCGACAGATGAAATCGTGTATATCATATCTATAGCGCGACGGGTAAATTCATACAGTTATCACTTATTAGGCTATTGTTTTGAAAGTATCAAGTAGTTCCCAGACAATTCGAGCTTAAACAAGTACACAATTTTACTCGAAAATAAAATCATCTAAAACTTGAAATAAAACACATCTAAATAACACTAAAACTACATAATAGATCGTAAAATCAACATCTGAAAAGGGAATTTATAAAAATTCACTTCACACATAACTGAATACAAATATTAAAGGTGAACATTCAAAAGCTATACGGGCAACGCCGGGTACTACAGCTAGTATAAATAATAATAATAATAATAATAATAATAATAATAATAATAAATGGCGTGTGGCCTCCGGAGAGGTCTGGTGCAGGTCTTTTGATTTGACGCGACCTGCGCGCTGTGATGAGGATGAAACGATGATGAAGACGACAAATGCATCCAGTTCCCGTGCCATTGGAATTAACCAATTCACGACCCTGCCGGGAATCGAACCCGGGACCCCTCTGACCAAAGGCCAGCACGCCAACCATTTAGCCACGGAGCCGGACAGCTAATAATAATATAACGCTGCAGGGTTATTACTTGGGAACTGAATTTTTCGCCCGCCGCTGTGGTGTAGTGGTTTCTGTGATAACCTGCCACCCTCGGAGGTCCTGGCTCAAATCTCTTCACATGGTTATAAGAGTATTCAGGAGTTGTAGTAAGGATGTAGAGGAGAGGGCGTATAAATCTCTGGTAAGACCGCGGTTAGAGTATGGCTCTAATGTACGGGATCCTCACCAGGACTATTTGATACGAGAACCGGAAACAATTTTCAAAGAAAGGCAGCACGATTTGTTCTGTGTGATTTCCGACAAAGGAGTAGTGGTATGAAAATGTTGCAAACTCGGGCTGGAAAAGGAGTAAGGAGACGAGTAGTATGTTTCGAGTTGTCAGTGATGAGTTAGCGAGGAATGACATAAGGAGAAGCAAAAGTTTGGCTAGAGCTTTTAAAAGTAAGAAAGATCATAATGTGAAGATAAAGTTGGAATTCAAGAGGACAGATTGGAACAAATATTCATTTATAGGATGAGAAGTAAGGAATTAGGAATACATTATCAAGGAAAATGTTCGATAAATTTCAAAGTTCGCTGAAAATACTTAAGAAAAAGCTAGGAAAACAATTCATAGGGAATCTGCCACCTGAGCAACTGCCCTAAATGCAGATCATTGATTGATTGATTGATTGCAATTCCTTTCTCTCGGATTTAGATAGGAGTGTGCCTTGCAGTTTGAAAATGATCTGTGGGGATACGTTGGCCGAGTCTCCTTGTTAGTTAAATTCTGTCCAATGAAGGGGAAAACAAACATTATTTTTACTAAGTGCGATGTTTGTGAGTGGTATTTGCATTCAGAGATACGCACAGTGAACGACAGAATGATAGTTACTAAAATTTTCAATTTACGCATTCCCATGTGAGGCCCTTCGAATAATTTCAGTGAGGTGTGAATGCTGTACGTTAGCCTGGAAGTACTTTGCCAAGGACTTGGCTTACACAGCCGATTCATCATTCGTGTAGCATGGCGAGTACGTAGCAAAACTGGGTTGCGTCGAGGATGGGGTAGGGTGTCCTGGACTGTTAAGTTAATCCATTTCGTCTGGCTGACTCAGTCTTGGAGAGGTGTCTCCTTTGTTCGTAACGATGTACTGAGAATTACTGTGTTAGCACCAGACGACGAACTTCCTTTGATATTTAATAGACGGGGATCCCGAATGGTTGAGTAAGGCGGAGTACGTATTGGAAAAAATGCATAGTACTTTCTTCAAATGACAATGATGATAATATTAACTCCTATACGTGAATCCTAAGGCATGTTACCAGGAAACTAACAGTGCGCAGTTTATTAGCTCATGGTACGAGCCTACCAGCTGTAAGCTAGCATTCGAGAGGTGAGTTCGATCCCCACTGCCTGCAGCCCTGAAGATGGTTTTCAGTGTTTGCCCTTTTTTTTCATACCACGAGAATGTTCGAGATGTACCTTAAGGCCACGGCCGCTTCCTTTACAATCCTAGCCCTTTTTTATCTGTCCTATCGTCGCCGAAAGCTTACCTGAGTTAGTGCGACATTGAAACAAGTTTTAAGAATAGTATATTCGTGGGCGGAATAGTTCAATGACAACATCGCTATGACGTTACAATCGAAACAGGGGCGTGGTGTGGGCTAACAGCAGCGTGGAAAGTCCCAGCCATGTGGTTTGGATTCTTTGTTCTCAGGAAAAGTATCGTAAACGAAAAGCTTCCTTGCATATACTCATATTTTTTTCTGAGTGGTGTCATCCACTGTCTTCACTATAGTATAATAAAGAGAGAGTGCGAATTTTGTGAGTTTGTTTATATCTGGAGGGTAATCTCAGAAACTACTGGACCGATTCTAAAAATTCTGTCATTAATAGCAAGATACATTATCCTTGAGTGCTATAGGATAAATATGATTTTCAAAACAATTCGAGGGGGCGACGGGGGGAGATATAATAATAATAATAGGCTAATATAGGCGAAATATCGAATTTGCCGTACAAGGACGAGACAGATCACAATTTTAGCCCCTTGACGCAAAGAACACAACCCGTTAAGCCCTTCGGGCGCAAAAACCATGTTTTAAGGCCCTAAAACCAACCGTTATGGAGATATTGGCACCGCACTACCTTTGCTCTAGGAATCTGATAAAGAAATGAACTGCCGTAACCATGGCAACGTCAGCTCCACGATTTCACTGCAGCGAGATTATGCATGTGCGTTCGGGCATAGCAGCCAACCAAAACTGGTACACATGATCCACGAGCATATCTACAGTATATCTCAAAAACTTAACATGTTAAAAACGTGAATTATTTATAATCTCTCTTTAAAAAATAAAGAAACATGTATTATTTCGTTTTCGAAGAAACACTTGGGGGGGGGGGGGTTGAAAAGGACCGAAAAGTTGGTTGGCGTGAATTTGTAATATGAGCATATCTCAAATTTACAGATGTGAAAATTGATATTTTTAATATTTTAAAATAAAAACCAAGCATTGTTTGTTGTTGGGAAAACCACTTAACGTGGGGGTAAAAGGGACTGAAAAGGGGGTTGAATTATTTTTATTTGGATACTGATATCTCAAAAAACTGAAGATGTTACTGACATAAAAATTGGTATTTGGCTTCTTCTTTAAAAAGAAAGAAATACTTATTCTTTTGTTGTCGCAAAATTCACTTAAGGGGTGATGAAAGGATTGAAACATTAGTTGAATTATTTGTATGAGGATACTTATATCTAAAAACTAAAGATGTTACAGACGTGAAAATGGATATTTGGAATCTCCTTTAAAAAATTCAAAAACACGCATTTTGGGAGGAGTGAATCAACTTGGGGGGGAGGGGTTGACACATATGTCTCAAAAAGTGAAGATGTTACAGTTGTGATAATTGGTATTTGGGAGCTCCTGTATAAATGAACAGGTATTTTTTTGTTTTCGGAAAATTCACTTAAGGGGGAGGGGTTGGAAAGAAGTGACGAAGAACTTGTACTTTTTATGAGCATTCTCATATCTAAAAAGCTGAAGATGTTATAGACGTGAAAACTGGTATTTGAAATCTCCTTTAAAAATATTTTTTTTTTCGGAAAACCGCTTAAGGGGCTGAAAAGAATTGAAAATGTAGGTGAATTTTTAAAATTAGTACCGGAATATCTACAGTGTATGTCAAAAACTTAACATGATACAGACATGAAACTTAGTACGTGGAAAGTCCTTAAAAAATAAAGAAACATGTCTTTTTTGTTTTCGGAAAATCCACTCAGGTGGGGGTGGAGGAAGGGCTGATAAGGGGTTGAATTCTTTTCATGGGGATATTTATATCTCAAAACCTGAAGATGTTACAGATGTTGAAATAGGTACTTGGAATCTCCTTAAAAATATTCTTACTTCTTACTTGAGAGAAGACGTTCTCACGTGTACAGTTCTATGTCGCATGATCATCTTAGCCCCAAAAGGCAATACCACAAACATGGTTTACAAAGAGTTTATGGGGTAAACGAAACTCAATTTTTCGGTGAGTTTCTATACTTTAGGGATTTTCAGATAATGTCTTAGTACAATGCCGAGGAATGCTTTTATCAAATTACGAAATCCACGCGGGAGAAGCCGCGGGTAACTGCTAGTATATATATATATATATATATATATACAGGGTGAAGCGAAATTCGCGCACTCGGGCGTCGCAGCGCGACTCCTCACATGCCAGCAACAAAAAAATGTATCTCACAAAAGTTCGTCCTGTGAGTATATCCGGGAGAAAAAGGACGTTGAAGAGTGGCAATCTGGCAACACTGTAACCACATGTAGGGTAACTACCTCTGTCAGCACTTACTAGTCATGCTGTGCAGTTGGTGCAGAGGATAGAGTTTTGGGTTAGCATGCAGGAGGTCGAGGGTTCGATCCTGGGTTGAGGCGCACTTCTTTTATTTGCTAATTTCCATCGGAAATTACATACTGTAGTACAGCAAGACACCGTTTCTTAGGTGACATGTATCCTACATTTACAAAATTTTGTAACACTGAACACGTAACGCATCTAGTAGATGAAGTGGTGCGAATAAATTCACGCCCACGACGTGGAAAGGGCGTCTTTCAAAGCTGACCAATGAAAACGAATGTTCATGCATTTCTAGGATAGTAGTATGTAAGTGCAAATGGTTTCTAGAGGACGCGCTGCAATCGCTGTTGACGATTAAGATGCCAGATACCATACCACCTGGACTACATTTACGAAATAAAAAACATGCGCCTCAACCCAGGATCGAACCCTCGACCTCCTGCATGCTAACCCAAAACTCTATCCTCTGCACCAACTGTACAGCACGACTAATATGTGCTGACAGAGGTGGTTACCCTACATGTGATTACAGTGTTGCCAGATTGCCTCTCTTCAACGTTCTTTTTCTCCCGGATATACTCGCAGGACGAACTTTTGTGAGAGACTTTTTTTTAATTTTATTGCTGGCATGTGAGGAGTCGCGCTGCGACGCCCGAGTGCGTGAATTTCGCTTCACCCTGTATATATTGCAGTTGGCTTTACTTTGCACCGATGCAGATAGATTCTATGGCAACGGTACGATATGAAGGGGCTAGGAGTGGGAAGGAAGCGGCCGTGGCCTTAATAAAAGGTACAGCCCCAGCATTTGCTTGGTGTGAAGAAACCACGGAAAGTCATCTTGAGGGTTGTCGGCAGTGGGGCTTGAACCCGCTATCTCCCGAAAGCAACCACACAGCTGCGCGCCCCTAACCGTTCGTCCAAGTCGCTTGGTCTGCTATCTGTGTCCTATAGCATGACTTACTTTGTACTAAGCCATGAATAGTTGACGTTGACGAATTTAGGGCTGGAATTCGATGAACAAATACTAGTTCCCTTATTTTATTTTGCTTGTATTATTATTCTTGTTCTTCTGGCACTATCCTCTCACAGAAGGTTTTGGCGACCATCAAGGAATAGTTTTCCTACGTTCCACTTCCCATATATATGTTCCGTATCGGGGATGTCGAACCACTGTAGGAGTTCCGCGCCTAGGGTAATCTTCATCACCCACATCTACGTCTTCCTTCTATCTTGCCTTCTGTGATCGGTTGTGCCAGGCTCTGTTTGTTATTTCAGAAGATGTGACCGAAATAGACTGCTTTCGTTCGTTTTGTGAAGGTTAATACTTCGCGTGACTTCCCGGCACGATGGAGTATCTCCTCATTTTTCATCTGGGGCCGATGACCTTCGATGTTAGGCCCCTTAAAACAACAAGCATCATCATCATTTTTCATCTTACATTGTATGTATTATATACTGTACTAGCTGATGTACCCGTGCTTCGCTACGGAATTCTGCATTGTATACGGAATTCTAGTGTACACGTTGTGATCAAGATTGTATTAAATTGCATAGCCCTTAACGATACCCTAGAAACGCGACGGGGAAGTCACCAAACATCTTTTCTCATAACGAAGACTGAGTTAGGGAATTTTCACTGTAATGGCAGACCCGCTTGCATACCATCAGTCACAATCAAGTTGGGGAGTTTTCATTATAATGGTAGACACTCACTCTCCACCTGCCTGTTTTACATCCTTATAAATACTGTCTTAGTGGTTTTCCCAACTGAAATAAACATAATTACAATGAAATCAGTAGGAATGGCGCGATTAAATGTAATGCTTCCATATGAAATACTCGTTCAAATGAAACACCACACATTTTCTCATTTTTAACGAACAGGACTACACTGCCGATCTAACAGTCCAACGTTCCAGAGCTGGAATGGCCAAGCCGCAGACAGCCGTGATTCGTGAACACTCTTCGTCTTTTTTTCGGCGGGGAGAGGATCGAATAGTTGAGATTCCCAGGGCAAAAACTATGCCCTTTTACTAATCTGTTTCCTAGGAGTACCCGATGAGTCAGAAAATATCATTTCAGTACACAGGCGGCGGAAAAATCTATCTGACTTGGAGGCAAATTTTTCCTCCAAGCCAGAGGAGAAACCCCCTCTTCACTGATAATTTGGAATAAAATGAATGTAGGATTTAATAAATGTGAAGAGGAAGAAACTTTTCGTAAGAAACGGCTTTTTTCAGGGTTG
The DNA here is from genome assembly GCF_040414725.1 of Anabrus simplex. Classification (NCBI taxonomy): domain Eukaryota; kingdom Metazoa; phylum Arthropoda; class Insecta; order Orthoptera; family Tettigoniidae; genus Anabrus; species Anabrus simplex. Next base: position 1,049,466,734 of record NC_090265.1, on the reverse strand, counting down.
AATTTTGAGTTATTTAGTGATTTGTGGTGCTGTAATTTGGAATAGGTCTAAACTGTTATTCCAGACCAGGCCATACTACTACTACTACTACTACTACTACTACTACTACTACTACTACTAAGTCAGCCTCTACCTTAAGTATGCACACTGCTCATTCAAAACAGCGCGCCAGAGTAGGGATCGAATAGCTGGAATACTATGATGCGCCAGTGTGTTACGTGCCAGCTGTATCAGAAAATGTATGAACCAGAGGAATGGCATGCTAAAGAAGAAAGTTTTCTAACTCCCCAGCTATTTCCCGCCAATATTCAGTCAGGCTATTATACTCGGTACGCAGCAGTAATACCATGTATCGGAGTTGAGTGGCAGCCTGAGAGACAAATAACATCACAACAAACAATGGTCAATTTAATGTTATTGTTGATCAATGTTATGCGCTTTCGATATCGTAGGCCTTCACATTTAGTTTTCTTCCGACTCTGAAATACCACTCTTGTCATAGTCGGTACGGTAAAACTGAATAAAACATAAATGATTGGAAATTGTATTCTCTGTAACTTTTGTTATGTAGTACTTTTCGATAGGACCAAAAACATAGGTATCTAAAAATTAAATTTCAGGGTGAATAAAATTGTTTATAGCTTAGACTGTAGTTTCTTATTTCTCAACTCCATATACCGATTTTCATTAAATTCTGTTAATCCATTTTCTCGTGGCTCGGCGTCGATATGGACTAAGCAACAAAACTACAAATTCATGAATATCGGTGTTACCATAGCCAGTACGGTAAAAATGTATGCCCGAGCTCGATGGCTGCAGTCGCTTAAGTGCGGCCAGTATCCAGTATTCGGGAGATAGTGGGTTCGAACCCCACTGTTCGCAGCCCTGAAGATGGTTTTCCGTGGTTTCCCATTTTCACACCAGGCAAATGCTGGGGCTGTACCTTAATTAAGGCCACGGCCGCTTCCTTCCCATTCCTAGCTCTTTCCTGTCCCATCGTCGCCATAAGACCTATCTGCGTCGGTGCGACGTAAAGCAACTAGCAAAAAAAAAGTATGACATAAATGGTCGGAAATTTAATTCTATATAACTTTAGTTATGTAGTATTTATCGATACGACCACTAATAATATAAATATCTGAGTATTAAATTTTAGGCCTTCCCCTAAACTACCATTCTATTCAACGTGAATAAAAGAATTTACAGCCTAGATTGTAGTGGCTCATTCTCCGACTTTGTATACCAGTTTTCAGTGAGATAGGACCACTAATGACGTAAATATTAAGGATTATATCTTAGGCCTTCCCCTAAACTACCATTTCACTCAGCGTGAGTAAAATTATTTATAGGCTAGATTGTAACGACTTATTTCCCGACTTTGCATACAATTTTGTATTATGATAGGACCACTAATAACATAAATATTTGAAAATTAAATTTTAGGCCTTCGCCTAAACTACCATTTCTATCAGCGTGAATAAAATTATTTATGGTTTAGACTGTATATAGCGACTAATTCTCCGACTTTGCATACCAGTTTTCATTAAATTTTCTTTAGCCGTTTTCTAGTATGAAATGGAAATGGCGTATGGCTTTTAGTGCCGGGATATCCCAGGACGGGTTCGGCTCGCCAGGTGCAGGTCTTTCTATTTGACTCCCGTAGGCGACCTGCGCGTCGTGATGAGGATGAAATGATGATGAAGACAACACATACACGCAGTCCCCGTGCCATTGGAATTAACCAATTAAGGTTAAAATCCCCGACCCGGCCAGGAATCGAACCCGAGACCCTCTGAACCGAAGGCCAGTACGCTGACCGTTCAGCCAACGAGTCGGACGCCGTTTTCTAGTGATGCGTGTACATACATACAGACAGACAGAAATTACGGAAAAGTAAAAAGAGCATTTCCTTGTTACTGTGGTCATGCCCGATACAGAAATACCATTCTTTTCAAAATCTGAGCAACGTACAGACACAACTCTTATTATATATATATTGCTCACATATCCTTGATATTATTATTATTATTATTATTATTATTATTATTATTATTATTTACGAATGTCTTCGTACTTTGAAGCATGACTAAATATGTTTACTACGAAGATGTTTGAAAATTATGAGGGCTCACTCACCCCGATAAAGAGTTGCAGACATAATGTGACTCGCTTGGTCGTCAATTCTGTACTCGCAAGCCTGGAAATTATTCCAGGAAATTAGCCCAGAGTGTATGGCTTGTCATCGAAGGAGTACACTCGAGCTGGTATCCGAATATACGCTAAAGCGAGGTTCAAGACATAAGAAGAAACGGTGAGCGTAAACAACAAGGGAAGTTGATGACTGTCAGAAGTCACCCGTATTAGTTGTCGCTAGAAACTAACACTTTGGAGATACTACATGAATCTCATTTTCATGTTAATCGAGCAATTTCCTCGAGCTCATTTGAAGTGCCACTGCCTGTTTGTTGACATTTTATAACGTGCTATTCACATGCAAATATTCTAGTCCCGGAACGTGATAAGAATTTATGAGAAGGGCCTTAATATGAATATAAAATTTTCGTGTCATAGTCCTTCGGTCGAGTGCCGCTTAATTAACATTGGGAAGGTTTCTGTGCTGTCACATCAGTTCGAGTGAGCCAAGACTAAGCATGAATCTACAGGTCTGGTCGTAACCTTCTCCTAGTGATCCAGTATATTAGCAAACATTTAGTCATAACTTTTTTATTCGTCTTTATTTTTTTACAAATATACTTAATCAGTAATTTGTTTGTCCACCCTTTGCTTCCTGGACAGCATGCAGTCTTTTAGAATAGAAGCGTACGAATGTGACTAGATGATTTGTATCCCATTCCATGTCCTCTACAACTGTTGTGATATGTGCCATTAGTGGTTCTCAGAAATATCGATAAATTCTTCATTCCTGAATCATCAGAATGCCTACATTGTCCTAAAATACTCAGCCGCATTAAGTCTTGGTGATGCAGCAGACCATTATACGTTTACGAACAAGTCGGTGCCTGTATCGCGCATGAACTGTTGTCCTGCATTTGCTTTATCATAGGGAAGAAAACCTCCTGAGGATCGGGGGATGTTACCAGAATATCTTAATGTAAACACATTGTTTATTTAAACAGCTTTCAGTGATCGAGTTGGCCGTACGGTTTGGATCGCGCAGCTATGAGCTTGCATTCTGTCGGCAGCCCTGAAAATGGTTTTCCGTGGTTTCCCATTTTCACACCAGGCAAATGCTGGGGGTGTACCTTAATTAAGGCTACGACCGCTTCCTTCCTATTCCTAGCGCCTTCGTATCCCATCGTCACCATAATACCTCTCTGTGCCGGTGCGACGTAAAGCAAATTGTAAAAATAAAAATAAAAAATGAAAAATAGCTTTCCAAAAATATTAATCGTTCCTCTTTAATAAACTTACAATAATTCTTTTCGCTGTGAAGCAAATCAAAATGTCCGTACCATCAGCTTTGTGAAAAGTTCCTAATAATGTTCGTCCTCTTGATGTAATTTACGGAAAGTGCCCAAATTCTATTGTGATAATTTGGCCTGCAAACAGCTTATCGTCGTCGCGCCTCGAAATTCTACGTGACATTGTTGAGGGGGGAAAATACTGACCCGCAGCACATGTATCAATTAGAACGAAATTTGTTAATAATAGTTCCTGCAATAGCCTACAGAACCTTTCTGGTCAGAGTTCTAAGCTGCAATATTATCACATGCCGGTTTTTCTAGGTGCAACAACGACGTTTTACAAAACGTCGTCCTCGTCCCATTCGCGGAGACAGTCACAAAACCACATCCGATCTTTTCTATTTAAATCCGATTTTGATAGGTTTTGGGATAATATGAAATGGTCTCAATCCTTCCCGTTCACGATCTCTTCCAAAGGCTCGTCGACTAACCTGCTTGTCCCACTTTCCCTGAAATTCAAGGACGATAACTGAACTGCTTTGACGCCGTTTACCATTGCACGCTTTAACAATTTCTTTGCTTTCTACGACAGTTTCTCAGACCTTTCTTCCCTAAATTTTATAGGTCTAGGGGTGTAGTCCAGTAGCTTCTTACACGGATGTACTAGCTGTCAAAGTTAAAAAAAGAACTATTTTACAGATAAACCTAATTACTGTCACATGTCTCTGAAACAGTTTAGCTTTCTACTGCTGTATAACCATATAATAATAATAATAATAATAATAATAATAATAATAATAATAATAATAATAATAATAATAATAATAATCTTGCGGTCTCAGCTACCATGTTGCAGAAATTTTATTTGATGGCATTTAGGCTGCCTGCAAGTCATTTCGACATTCCGTTCTACGTTACGGGAATGTACCCGTGTTGGGTTACCTATGACTTATTTAACATATATATTGATGGCTTAACATCAAATGTGTCACCAGAGATCTTTTGCATGCCGGCATCGTACGACATGGAGTGCCGATAAGTTTATAACAAACCCCATGGCACTGCAGGCCTGACGGGCCTTGGCGTACCAAGCGACCGCTGTTCAGCGCGAAGACCTGCAGATTATGAGGTGAAGAATGGTCAGTGTGACGAATCCTTTCCGCCGTTATTCTTAGTTTTCTAGACCAGAGTCGTCATCTCACTGTAGATAGCTCCTCAGCTGTAATCCCATAGATTGAGTGGACCTCGAACCAACCCTCAAGACCAGGTACAAATCCCTCACTTAGCCGGGAATCGAACCCGGGGCCTACGGGTGAGAGGCAGGTACGTTACTCCTAGACCACGGGGCTAGCGCCGATAAGTTTATACCCTTTGTACTTCTCACAGGTTTGAACCCAAACTTAAGATGCGGAGGTCCGACTCCTTTCCACTGATCTACAGATCTACATCTGATTTACAGATGCAGCTGTCTTACCCATATAATGTAATATGCTACGCACTATGAAACCAAGACATGCATGCGTACAGTTTCAAAGTACTAAGCGTTACACTTTCTATAAAAGAAAGTATCGATTTTTGCTTATAATTTTACCCTTACCGAGACGTTCAGTATTTGGAGTTACATTCTGAACATCTGTTAGATTGTTATTGGATAACCACGTATTTAAAAAATATAGGCCTACGAATTTCATTTTCTTAACTGATGTATTGAAGTGTACTGTGTGTCAAATATTGATGCAAGCAAGTGCACATAGTGTGATCTTTCTTATCCAGACTATTATCAGCACCGAGCTGCAGTTGCTTAAGTGCGGCCAGTATCCAGTATTCGGGAGATTGAGGGTTCGAACTCCATTATCGGCGGCCCTGAAGATGGTGTTCCGTGGTTTCCCATTTTCACACCCCGGCCGCTTCCTTCCCACTCCTAGCCCCTTCCTGTCCCTTCGTCGCCATAAGACCTATCTTTGTCGGTGCGACGTAAAGCAACTTGCAACTAAAAACTATTAACTGCTGTAATATAACTGTACGGAGTTCCACTGACACAAAGAGCTTTGGTAGATATTTGTAAGGTTAGAAAATATGGGCTTCAATATTTTTAAAATTTCCGTGTGAATACATGGAAAGTAAAAATTTCAAATACGTTGCATGTCAAAGTATTTCTTGCCTGTAAGAACAAAGGGATTAAAATGTATGAATTCAGCTTCTATTACTTTGACTTTCTGCTGTGTAGCTCACCTTGGCAAAGGGCCCATCATCTGTGCTTCAAAGTTGAAGAATCTAATACGGCGCAAAATTGATATTTACGAGTGACTAACGCGAGAGACCCGCTTTTGTAAATTTACTGGCAAGTTTAATCCCATTCCACAACATGGTGACGAAACTCTGACGTTCTTACGGCCATTAGTTGTCGAACACACTGTGTTATCGGTGTAATACATCACGTAACTTTTTTCAACGATATTATGTTTCCACAACGTGGAACTGCTGTAAGAAAAACCCTTGTAGTAGCAAATAATTTTGTTAAATACTAGGCGAAATCAGAATAATAATAATAATTGGAATGTGATGTATGTATATGCATTTATTTTATGTGCAGCATTACTGCTTCTAACTATTGAAAATGATGATTACTTTCTGCATGGCTTTACAATTCTAAACGTTATTCATATATATTTGGACATAAAGATGAAATGTAGGCTGCAGGTTTCAGAACACAATTTTTCAGACACCTTTATTAACAGATCAGGCGATCTGCCCGGGCAGCAAATATCTTGGCAGGCCGAAAGCCCTTTAGAGACTGTGCGTATAGTAAAAGTCGTGTAAAATAGCACTGTAAGCACCAAATATGTTACACTCATGTTTTGTCTTTTGCTAGTAGTTTATTGTTGCACCGACGCAGATAGGTCTTTTAGCGACGATGTGACAGGAAAGGGCTAGGATTGGGATGGAAGGAAGCGTGGGTTTAATCAAGGTACAGCCCACCATGTACGTCATTGAAAATGGAAAAATTGTACAACCATTTTTGAGGCAGCTGATATTGTACTTCGAACCCACCAACTCCCGAATGCAAGGTAACAGCTTCCTGGCCTGGACCGGTCCAGACCTAAGCAAGACCCATCATTGCTATCGATATCAACAGTTCCTTACAAAAATCATCAAACATTACCAAAATACACAGTATCTCAACGCAAGTAGCAATAATGGAGATTTGTATTTTTCATAAAACTTAATTAAGGAAACCAACTAAGCTATTGAATATGTTATTCGTCCATGCCACTATTGTGCTTCCTTGATATCATCCTAAGTGCCAGCCCCACGGTCTGTAGGTCGTACCTGGAGGTCTTGGGTTCGATTTCTAGCCAGGGCAGATATATTTACCTGGATCCGAGGGCTAGTTCGAGCTACACTCATCCAGCGTGAGAATAACTGAGGAACTAAGAGGTTCTCAACCTTGCTACAACCTCATATTAACTTCATCATGTTGCACTTGTTTTTATATATATTATTTCTCATCGTCTTTTTTCAAACAACATTCTTTTAACATTAATCATGTAGTTTTTAACATTTTCACTGAAGCTGGCTCAAAAATGAACCGAAACATGTTTGATTAGAATTACTCCATATAAAGATGCATATATATGTATTGAATAGGAGGACGCAATAAATTCTTCCCTTTGTAAAGTGCACAGCTCAGTTGTTACCTAAATTCTTCCTGCCGGGCTGAGTGGCTCAGTCGGTTGGGGCGCTGGCCTTCTGACCCCAACTTGGTAGGTTTGATCCTGGCTCAGTCCGGTGGTATTGTTTTTTTTAATGTACCGAAGTTGTCAACACTGCAGCTGGTTCCTCCTCGATCGTAATCAACCTATCAGATTTTTGGACATATCATCTTTAGCCAATGAAATCCGGGGGTGTGTATAGGAAGGCTCAGCGACTCAAGGTAATGGCAGAATTTTCATAGGTACGTGATAGCTGCTGCGAATAGTGTGAGGGGAAAGTTTCTACCTCTTTTATTTAATGTAAATGTCTAAATTTGGCGATTTAAATGTAGAATTGTCGGGCAAAACTGAAGAGTCTGTTCTATTTCGTATTGGGAAATATGTAAGGGAACAAAGAGTTATTACCCTTCGTCGGTTCCCATTCAGCTTGGCATAGGGTGACTAAAATTTTCAAAACCTCAAAATTTTCCTAAATCCTTTTGGCATTAATGCGTCTTATTTAGTCACCCCGGTGTATTGTATGATTAGCCTCTTTTTCTTTGGGCCATAAGCCCACTTAGGGTTTTAAATATTTCTAGAAGAAGTGCAGGGTGTTTCGCTTCCTTGTCTTTTGTTTATGACCGATCATCTTCAACTTATTTCTTTTATCGTTAAGGCCACTTAGTGTGGGCAATTATGCCCCTGTTTATTAGGTAACTGTTTCTGCGTCGTGATCCCTTTACAGTAGGAACAGTGATTAGTGTCATGGTAATTGTGGAGTATTTGATGAACTCTCTGAAGTGAGGTTACCCGATGGGTTTCGTAGTGTAATTTTGTTTAGCAAAGAAAACTGATTGCCTCTGCGATCCTAGACTATGGTATAGTTGGAGCGCAGTCTCCTACGAAGTGTACCTTCCTGGAGCATTTCTTGCTCTTATAATGTTCCTGTCAGGAGCAATAAGGCTCTTTTCTATACAGGGTGAAGCGAAATTCGCGCACTCGGGCGTCGCAGCGCGACTCCTCACATGCCAGCAATAAAAAAAATTATCTCACAAAAGTTCGTCCTGCGAGTATATCCGGAAGAAAAAGGCCGTTGAAGAGTGGCAGTCTGGCAACACTGCATCCACATGTAGGGTAACCACCTCTGTCAGCACTTCGTAGTCGTGCTGTACAGTAGGAAAAGTGGATAGAGTTTTGGGTTAGCATGCAGGAGGTCGAGGGTTCGATCCTGGGTTGAGGTGTATGTTTTTGATTTCGTAAATGTAGTCCTGGTGGTATGGTATCTGGCATCTTAATCGTCAACAGCGATTGCAGCGGATTCTCTCTAGAAACCATTTGCACTGAGATACTATGCTCCTAGAAATGGACGAACATTCGTTTTCATTGGTCAGCTTTGAAAGACGCCCTTTCCACGTCGTGGGCGTGAATTTATTCGCACCACTTCACCTACTAGATGCGTTACAACGTGTTCAGCATTACTGAAAATGAAAATGTAGGATATATGTGACCTATGAAACGGTGTCTTACTGTGTTACTGTATGTAATGTCCGATGGAAATTAGTAAATAGAAAGAAAAAGCGCCTCAACCGAGGTTCGAACACTCGACCTCCTGCATGCTAACCCAAAGCTCTATCCACTGCAACAACTGTACAGCACGACTAATACGTGCTGACACCACGAACCTGCTACGCAGGCGTAGCAGGGGGAGAGGAGATACTCCCACGTGGCACGTCCCAGGTGGCGGATAGGGGGATCCTAACCGACTTGCCGGCGGACTTGAGGGAAATAAAATACCTCTCGCGGACCAAACACACTACCACCTGCGGGTGGGGGACGCACATGTAGAATACACCCGCGGTATCCTCTGCCTGTCGTAAGAGGCGACTACAAGGGGCGACCAAGGGATGATTGAATTAGAACCATGAAACTACTCTTGATTCGTACCATCATGCGGGGAACACCATGGGTTGCATGTATTTGCGAGTAGTATCACTAAATTGGTACGAAATAGGTTTGTGAATAGTTGCAGTAAAAAGCCTGGCCTGGTGGATTCCAGTACCCGTGCGTTGTACCCATGTGAGCAACACCGCGGGTCTGGGCGTAGTCTGTGAGTTGTACCGCTATATGAGCGGCACCGTGGGTCAGCGTTGCCTGTGATTGATACCCACTATGTGAGGAACACCACGGGAATACCGGCGCCCGTGACTAGTACACCTAGGTGAGGAACCTTACCGGTTTGCGTTGGCTGTGAGTGGCGCCATTATGTGAGAAACACCATAGGTCTGCGTTCCCTGTACGAATTGCAATACTTGTGAGTAGTACCATCTTGTGTGGACCACCGTGAGTCTTCGCTACTTTTGATCAGTACCCCAAAATGACAAATACCATGGTTCTACTTTACTCGCGACATGTACCATTCTGTGAGGCCTTAGACGTGAATTTAGCACCCCTTTTGACATCAAGCATCATTGTGCTTTATAAATGGTCCCTTGGTCAGTAATACTCTAATTAACTACCTTCTTTTTGAGCCTGATCCACTGTTTTTGTTTGTTTGTTTGTTTTTTGTAGGGTTCATGTCCATCCATTCATTCTTCATGCCATTTTTATTTTATTTTGGTCAGTGGATGAATTTGAATTTTTTGTTATTTCATTTCGTACCATTAGGGGCCGATGACCTCGATGTTAATCCCCTTTAAACAACAAGCATCATCATAATCAATACGTGCTGACAGAGGTAGTTAACCTACATATGGTTACAGTGTTGCCAGATTGCCACTCTTCAGTGACCTTTCTCTCCCGGATATACTCGCAGGACGAAATTTTGTGAGATACACTTTTTTATTGCTGGCAAGTGAGGAGTCGCGCTGCGACGCCCGAGTGCGCGAATTTCGCTTCACCCTGTATAAATCAGCAAATTGATAATTATCTGAAGTTTTGTACCTGATGTTTGGACTTATAAGTCCCCTATATTGTTAGAGCTTACGAGCTCATTATTATTATTATTATTATTATTGTTGTTATTCATTCAGATTTTCTATTTCTGAAATTGTCAACTAACAAAGGGAAAGTGACGCAAAAAAAAAAAGAAGAAGAAAGAAATAAAATTGCAAAATTTTTTGTGTTAAGTTCTGCTCTAGTTAATTCTTTGTCCAACCATTCAACCTTCACGCTTCTTATCTCTCTGCGAGCCACGAAATTCCCTTAACAATTATTATTATTATTATTATTATTATTATTATTATTATTATTATTATTATTATTAAATTCTCCCTGTTAGGAGCTTGTCGTAACATAGTCGCTTCCTTGCCCTCTGGCCTTTTGCAGTTTCATATTTTTTTGTGCATTATTGCTGATCTTGATTGTATATCCTCCTTCCGGTATAGAAGAAAGCAAAGTATCGGGTCAATAATACTAAAAAAATACTGACAGACAATCAAAGCCTTTAAAACGTTGCCCGAACGCTCTCCATAGCAATTCTCTTGAATTTAAACTTTCACATGACTGCCACTGATATTTCCCTTATTTTTCACTGTAGCCTATCAGAGAAAGGTGAAGAACAACAGTTTTAAATAGATGTCACCGTGAAGTTTTTCGTATAAAACCAACCGTAAGAGATACACTGCGTTTTATGCTTTAGGCCCTTTCTGAAGCACCTTCTCCTGCTGAAATGTTTTGAACAACTTATAGCTAAGATCCTACTCGACATTATTATAAACTGAAATACCAACTTTCATTAAAATCCACCCATCCTTTTCTTCCCGTGATACTGTAACAGATAGACAACGGAACTCGACATACAGTAAATGATTACATTGTCATCATCTGAAATGCTCGATGAAATGAAAAACGGCACATTTTCTCACTTTTCACGAACAGTACTCCGTTGGCGTTTTAACAATGCAAAGTTTCAGAGCTGCAGTGACCCAATGACAGACAGCGGTGAAAACTGTTCTACCGTTTTTCCGTTAAGTGTGCACACTTACCATTCCCGCCAGCGCCTCATAGCAGGATTCGAATAGCTGGGATACTACGATGAACCAGTGTGTTACATTCCAGTAGTTATCAGAACATGTATTAACCAGAGAAATGAGATGCTAAAAAAAGTTATTACAATCTCAAACTACTTCCCAGCAGTATTCAGACAGGTTGTTCTACTCGTGTTGGTAACTGCTTTAACTCACGCGGCAGTAATGCCGTCTGTCGGAGATAAGTTGCAGCAGATGAGACAAAACACGTTACAACACACCCTAGTTAATCTGAAATTGTTTTTGATCTGTTTTTATGGGCTTTAGATATTGTAGGCTATGCAGTTAGGGTCGCGCAGCTGTGAGCTTGCATTCGAGAGGTAGTGAGTTCGAACCCCATTGTCGGCAGCTCTGAAGATGGTTTTCCGTGGTTTCCCGTTTTCACACCAGGCAAATGCTGGGGCTTCCTCCCCACTCATAGTTCTTTCCTATCCCATCGTCGCCATAAGACCTATCTGTGTCGGTGCGACGTAAAATATATTGTAGGCTTTCACCTTTGGTTATATTTCGACTATTTTATATTAGGGCATCCAGTGTAAGGGAGTCGTCCTTCCTCCTTTAATGACTCTCACTTCTTATTCTTCAAGCGATCGTACCTTCACGATTTTTTTTCTTATTTTCCTTGTCGATATCGGCTGATGACAGCGCGGTATTTCAGGTTGCCTACGGACGTCAAATCAAAAGACCTGCACCTGGCGAGCCGAACATGTCTTCGGACACTTCCGGCAATAAAAACCATACGCCATTTCATACCTTAAGATAACAAGGACAAAAGACACCACCATCGCCAGTTAACACGACTGAACAATATTTCCATGTTAGCGATTCTCGGCGTTGACGTGGACTAAGCAACACAATTATACAGGGTCTTTCATAAAGAATGAACCGATTTCATCAAGCTATATTTTCCGAACAGTCAGTAGTACAAGATTGAACCTAAAACACATGTGTTTGACTGATGTTTAAGTTTAGTCCTACAAGTGTTCAATATGACAAACACCGGCAGCACGGACCACGTCAGGGCGATAAGACAATTCCTCCCAAACGCGTTGCAGCATATCACGATCCACTGAGTTGATCACACGTGTTATCCGCTCTTGAAGGTCATCCAGTGTAATGGGTAGTGGCGGAACATAAACTTTGTCCTTGACGTATCCCCACACGAAGTCGCAAGGAGTGAGGTCTGGGGATCTGGGAGGGCGCGCGAGTAGAGCACGATCCGTAGCAGTGTTGGAGTTCGGGGGAAGGGGAGGGGAGGAAGGCGCGGAGCACTCTACTCACTACTAATAGACATGTGAGGCCACGCCCTTTGTAACGATATGTGACTCGTTCCACTGCGTGGCATGAGTACGGCACAATAAGCCTTCGAAATCGGTTCATGCTTTATGAAAGACCCTGTACATTAATGAAAAATCTCGGTTGTCACAGCCGGTACGGTAAAACTGTATCAGATATAAATGATCGGAAATTGTATTCTTTCTAACTTTTCTTATGTAGTATTTCGTCGCTGCCGGGACAAAACCTCCTATGTGAAATATTTTATCTTCGAACTTTGGCCGGTAACGTTCTGTCAGCTAAGGTGCAATATTGTCTGCATATCGTCAAGGCATTCTCGCTCTTCGTAATGTATGTGCTGCGGGACAGTATACCTCCAAAAAATTTATCACATAGGAGGTTTCGTCCCGGCAACGACGATTTATTGATAGGACCACTAATAACATAGATATGACAGTGAGATTTTAGGCCTACTTCTAGCGTGAATAACATTATCATAGCCTGGACGGTAGTGCCTTCTTTCCTGACTTTACGTACCTATTTTCATTAAATCGTGTTCCATTTTATCGTGGCTCGGCGTCAGTCGGTTTAAGGCCCCATCGTCACCCTCCTGTAAAAGTATTGTTCGTAAAGACAAGTTGAGTTTGTTGCTGAAATCGTCTTCCTTTAAAATCCCGTGATTTTGTAGCTGAAATATCGATGTATTTCGATCACCAAAATCTTGAATGCAGTTCTAGTTCAATTGTCGATTACGAATTTCTGGCCGTTTGTTTAGTTTCTGTTCCTGTCTGCTTGGCATGTTTGTTGACTGCGTGTTATTCGGTACCCCTGGTTTGTCATGACGTAACATAGAATGGATAGATAATTTGTATGAGGTTCAGAAATCAGAAAGTTTAAGAAGGAATTGAAGAAAGAAACATTACGACAGGAAGGCGAGTTAAACACATTTGTTAAGAGAACGCAAGATGATAAAACAGCTGTAATGCCTGTTAATGAACAACGTGATACGAGTACGGGGAATATAGCGAACAACTCTAGAGTAATAAAAACCCCCAACTACTGAGTGTAACGAAAACTATCAGTTATCGTTTTAAATTAGAACAATGTACAATTAGAAGATAGTGCAGGAAATTTAACACGAGTTATTGTGGAACACCGTTTACCGATATTGAACATGAATGTGAAGGTTTCTGAAACTAACGAAGTGTAAGCATTTCTTTCACCCAGTGCGGTAAATTTTTTCTCTAAAGCGATGACGTATAGTTTCCATGAGTTAAAAGTGTCTAAAGTCCTAATTTTACCCCCCACCCAAATCAAGATGGCGGCAAAATCTGCCAGGCGAGCTAGAATGTTGAAATTCGGCAAAATTATATATTTTATCCTATAACCGACGGAAAAGTTTCAAGATGTTCAAATGTTTAACTTTTTACCCCCGAAAAATATCGGAATATGAAGGAAATTTTAATTACTGTGCCGCCTTATGTTTCGGAGGTATTGGGCCTATGACTATTAGTCGTATGTAGATCCCTTATACGTTAGCTAGAGCTGCATTTCTCGATTTTAAGTAAACTTTGTACTTTTTACATGTATATTTTATAGTTCGACACACTTAAAAGCATCAAATTCGCATGCACATTGGCAGAACCATTGAGCATATGCAGGCCAAATTGTATAATTCTAGTTGCCACGTAAGTATCCGAAAAATGTCTCAGTCTAATCCATAAATAGGCGTATGGGAGATACGAGAAAATGCCCGTCGTAATGGGGGCCACATTGAACTTGTGTTAAAGGTAAATGTATTTTCATGGAGTACGTTACATGAGTGGGGGATGTCATTATTATTATTATTATTATTATTATTATTATTATTATTATTATTATTATTATTATTATTATTATTGCACATTAGCATTGTCATTTTAAATATAAATGTATCAGCTGTTCGTGCGCCAACCTCTGTAATATACCTAGGTATATTATAGTACGTTTAGCTGTTAACATTGGAAACCTAAGTGCAACGGAAAATCCCCCTATGGGTGGGGGCGGTAGAATAACACCCACGGTACCCCCTGCCTATCGTAAGAGGCGACTGAAAGGAGCCCCAGGGCTCTGAACTTTGGAGCGTGGGGCCCTTAGCTGCGTCCTGGCATTGCTTTCACTTACTTGTGCCAGGCTCCTGCACCTGATTGGTTCAATAGGCCATTTTGTTTTGATAGAAAAGGGTGGTCTCGTTATCATAGAAAACGTGATAGGTTAGGACCAATTACAGACATGTCAATTCCCCGCCATTTTGTATAGTCTCGTCACATCGAAGTTGATAGAAACGCGTTTTTCATAGTATTTTATAATATATGGCACGCAAAAGCTGTACAGCAGATGTGATGGCTTATGCCATGTAACTACTACCGTTACAGCGTTCAATAAAGTCATAAAACTGGACCACAAACCCGTAATACAGCAGTAACTTGACGAAGCGAGAACTTTCGCTCTCCTCTCGAATACAGAGTTGTAAATGTTGGGTGGTCACGGGAAGTAGCTGCGTGGACTTACGCATGTTAGTTGTATATGGATAAGCTACAGGGAGAGTTCGAAAACTTATTGAGGCATGCCTTTTGTAATTTTTATTTTGTACTCTTCTAGGCATTCTTTACGAAGACTTGACTATTCTGAAGTCTCAGATATTCTTCTAAGGAAGTTATAATAAACAGACATAATTATCTCCTCGTAAGCACCGACTACGGACAAATTCATTGTGAATTCACCTGAAACATAACGCTGAACTCATTTAACCAAGTAATAGGTACATGCTCTCCTCATAGAGAATGGCTGTAACTATCTGGGCTTAAGAGAGACATGATTCTTCAGCACGCTGTGGTGTTAGCAGCAAGGTAAACCTGCCTGCACATTCGAATTCAGAACTTGTAACATACAAGATCAGTTTCGATGTGATAGCGTAGATTATTCCATTAGTACAGGGATACGAGACCTATTCTTCGTCGCCTGGAGTGGTTACATGATACTGATCGCAGCCAGCATGTTATTTTTCCGACGGATTCAGAGTTCGAATCCAGCTACGAGCTTTCCATTTTTATTTTTATACTCTTAAGGCATTCTTAGTTAAAGTTTAACTTATTAAGTTTCAACTTACTTAAGTCTCAAAAGTCACGTTTCACCTATAGAAACAAAGCATACATCAGAAAAGGAATAAATACATGCAATTTTTATATGGAAAACGGCTACAACGAATGAAGCGCACTCCACTTATTTTCAGCATTATGGCAAACCCATTCAACCAAACAACTGCGCACGTTCGACTCGAAGAACGACTGGACTTCATACGTAGGGCACATGAAACAGCACATTGTAATCTTTACAGCAAAGTGCAGGCAGGTTCCACCTCATACGCTGCAGCAAGCTAGAATGACTCACCTCTGCCGTACTGAGGTATGCATTAACGAAGGTGGTGGTCATTCTGAACATTTCCTTCATTAATCGAATGACCATACACCAGCCCATTGCACCTCTGTCGGTAATAGCTTATTATACTGCAAATAGCTCTTTGAAGAGCTATTTAGAAATTAACATAAGAGTACCTGCAACATGAGAGCTGCTCATGATTTAGATTTGTCTTCAACAACGCGACTCACACGAACATTCAACAACGAAATAAAAAAAATCGTCCTATATCGGACTCGGAACCTCCGACTAACCAGCACCGCTTTCCTCCTCTAACTTCGAGCACGCTCGGCTATCACGAACTGTCGTCTGCCAGCGTTATAGCAAGACTACTGCTAGTCATTCAGCCATCATATTTTCTGTACGCGAACGTTCTGTGATACAGAATTTTTTCGATTCTTTATAATCATTCTGTATTTTATCGTTAATACCCGATTTCGTTGACAGGAATGAAGGAATTTTAGAAAGTGTAGTAAGACCAGATATCGCTGTGAGTAACCAAGGTGAATGTTTTTAGGTTAGGCTATAGCCTGCGGGTTGCATAAAACGGAGTGAATAGGGGCAGCTGAACCACTCGCTATAGCGTAGAGAAAAATATCTGTTCATGATGACTGCCGTCCATTTTCGAAGTTCTACTTTTGGCTCTGTGTTGTTTCCTGTCAGGTAGGCACGCCAGTTTCATTCATTTGATATTGCCTTTTCAAGCGATGTGTTTGTTTAGTTGTGCGATTGAGGGTATTTATCGCTGATGTGGCTTTTAATCCGATTGTCGATAGATTTGTGTTGACTGAATCTGTCACAGAGAACATTATTTCCTTTCTTATTCAGTTTTCTAGCTGCAGTGTTGGTAATTGTTTGACAGATGATCTATGCACCATTACAATGCGCGTGGCACCCATTATAATTACCTTTGTGCTCAGCCTTTCAATCAATGGATTGGGGAATTGGCACGGCTGTTAAGAAATCTGAGCATTGTGACCCATATGAATACGATTTACGTCATGCAGATTAATTTATCATGGAGTGCGCCAACCAGCCTGTCACATCTATCGACGTACTTTGCTGATATGGCGTAGGGGCGTTCCGCATGGCTAGGTCTTATATTATTTTGTCTTTTCAAATGTAGAATACGTTTTTATGGAGGATCTACTTGGTCGAAAGCGACACACGGACAGCGTTAACAACAGCCGTATGCGGCGCAGTTATGGCAAGCTCAAAAGCCACCAGAATACATACAGGGCAAGCGTGGAAGTATCGGGCACATGACGTAACAGCAGCAGGTTCTATGCTTAGCAGTGCAACAGGTGTTATTTATTTATTATTTATTTATTTTTTATTTACTTTTATTTATTTTTATTTATTTATTTTTATTTATTTTTATTTATTTTTTATTTATGTTTTTTTATTTTTTATTTATTTTTATTTATTTTTTATTTATTTTTATTTATTTATTTATTTATTTATTTATTTATTTATGTATTTATTTATTTATTTATTTATTTATTTATTTATTTATTTATTTATTTATTTATTTATTTATTTATTTATTTGAAATTTTAAAAAAACGACAAAAGTAAACACCCTAACGAAACAGAACTGATGACAGAACAAGAAAACACTACATGAATTTATAAACTGGAAACTCTGGCCTTTAATTGATTATGAATTATAATGTGTGATCCTGCAATTATATCATTTTTGCAGCAAATGTGTTACAACAATACTGCACTTTAATAGATGGTGAATTCAAGTGATGATGTTCTGGAACTTTGAACGTGAAATAATTTATTCTTACGAGTTCTAACTTATGCAGCTTGAAAGGAGGTAAAGTTCAGTAATCCTGGACAATAAGGTTGTAGACATAATAATAAGGAAAACAAGGTGAAATTCTTTACTTTTCGTAGAAAACGTTGCTCCGCGTCTTCAGAAGGAACTCTCGCCTGTTCACGAGCAAGACTTCCCTAATACCGAAGGTTTGAATTTAAGAATGCTTTACAATTGGTACTATTGGTACTCGTTCGTCACTAGATGGCTCACTATGCGTTAGCCTTCCGAGTAACGACCCCATCTTAGCTACAATTAAGTTGTCTCTTGTTCCATCGTATTTGCATGCGAAGTGATCAGCAAGGTCATCTGACGAATCAGGGACGAATGTGGTAGAAGAAATAAATAACTAATAACAAATAATAATGATTGTTTAACGTCTGCAGCGAAACACACTATTGCTATGTCCAAATGTAAAACTTTACTTTCTACCAAATGTATTTATTCAATAAATAGCGTAATAGAATAACGAAATAATGGGCGAAAACTGGTATTTATATACTTAAGTATATGCTGTATTTAATTATTAATAACTAGCAAGATACCCTTGCTTCGCTACGGTATTATACTGAAATTTATAATTGAATGCCTAACATTTTATATACAGTATAATCCGCCAAAATTCACGATCTGACGGCAAAATTCCTTCTATTTTTCAATCATTCTTTCCAGCAATCGATTTCGTACTTCCCGGGCTAGCTCCAAGTATTCCGCCCGGTCAGTTAGGTCCCAAAATCTTTGCCATCTTTTCCTATACGCATTTTTAATATGGATCAAATCGTTGAGGAGATCGGGCATGGTCTTGGGTGCCTTGGCGGTACGGAACCCGCGGCCGGACTGCATTCGTAGTCATTACCCGGCCAGGACCCGTTTCCAGCGCGGTCTGCGCATTTTGACGACGGTCCAGAATATTATTATTATTATTATTATTATTATTATTATTATTATTATTATTATTATTATTATTGATGTTCTGGACCCCGTAGGAAGATGCAAGACCGCTACTTAGCGGTAAATTACATCTACTGCCATTGTCATTGCTGACAATGTGACCAGCACCATTGTCGCGCGTAGGCAAGTGCGCGGGATTTCTGGCGGTACGAATGATATACTTCCGTGCATTATTGACCTTATTATGGAGCTGAACAATTGCACGATCAATATCATTCCTATCGTTTATTTCAAATGTGTTTAAATTTGTAGTTATATG
Organism: Anabrus simplex; assembly: GCF_040414725.1. NCBI lineage: Eukaryota > Metazoa > Arthropoda > Insecta > Orthoptera > Tettigoniidae > Anabrus > Anabrus simplex. The sequence goes on along the minus strand of NC_090265.1, from coordinate 1,049,447,827 downwards.
CCAGGAGAATCTACTGTAATCTAACTTTAAGTTCTACAAAGTAAAAGATGGCTCTTGAAAACGAACCCAGGAAAGATAAAAAAATGATCGGTTTATTATCAGAATCAAGTACATTATGAAGAGTAAAATCAATTGGTCTCAACTCCTTTTTCACCATACCGCCCACATTGTAATATAAATGTATCCTCAAAATTTCATTTCTCTATGTCCAGTAGTTTTGGCTCGGCGATGATGAGTCAGTCAGTCAGTCAGGACATGTTCTTTTATATATATAGATATTCAACTTAAGATAAAGGAAAGATTTTGACGAAATCGTTGGCGCCATCAAAGACAACGGTTAATACAGAAAACTGCGCAACCATGATCTGTATTTCCACGTAGAAAAGATAACCGGTACTATGCGGAAGAGGAAGATTGCTTCCTATCATCACGTGACAAGAATGAGCTCTGCAAGGCCAACCAAGCGGATCTTCTATATAATCCCAACATTAAAAGAAGCAAGGAATGTAAGATTGTGGCAACACCGTGCAACGACACTACACTCCTCGTAGGCCCTCCCTCCTGTGCTAGCAGTCAGAACGTTTCTTTTAATATTACGACTATACGTACAGAATAAGAAGACAAAATGGACTTGGTTCTGTGAGGTAGAGGAGGATCTACAACAAGATAGCATCACACATGATAATATCCAGAAGCGCAACTCACGACCACAAGTGTTTCCAAGAAAAACAAACTGAAAATAGGGAAGGCATGAATTGTAGTAGGAAAGGCAACGAATGCGGGAGTACTGGGCAAATTTGAAAGCTCGGGGAAGGAGACAGTTGAAATAACGTACGGTAGTCCTTAGCCGAAACGACATAAACGAAATTATTATTATTAAAATAAGAAATTCACATTATCTCTGGTACATGAAACCGCAACACGCAGTAATTATTTAGGCACTATCAACCACCACTCACTGAAATGAAATAGGGTACGGAAGTGGAAGGAGGAACTACCCCGGTATTTACCTGGAAGTGAAAATGGGAAACCACAGAAAACCATTCTCAGGGCAGCCGACGGTGGGGCAACCACGCGTCTCCCTAATGCAGAGCTGGGCTCGATAGCCGTAGCGTGTTAACACGCGCAGTCACTCTGCTTGGTTGTGAAAAGTAGGCAGTGAAGTCGGATATTTTTTCATCTACACGTTTCGGCCGTTTCATTGTTATAAAATACGTATTCTGCGCAGGATGTTTAGCTGAAATCTGTTTAATTCATTTACTATTTTTTTTTTTACAATCGTTACGGCTTGTTCTTTGGAACCCTATTTATTTATTTATTTATTTATTTATTTATTTATTTATTTATTTATTTATTTATTTATTTATTTATTTCCGTATCATTGCCCACACTCCTGGATATGAACGTTCATTCTTTCCTCTCTCCAGGGTTGTAGTTTTTACAGCTGTGACGTCATCCTTGAGTACACCCCCTCCCCTTCCCGGCTGCTCTCGGCCTTAAGTCTGCCAGGTGGAGTGGGTCAGACGGTTGAGGCGCTGGCCTTCTGAACCCAGCTTGGCAGGTTTGATCCTGGTTCAGTGCAGTGGTATTTGAAGGTGCTCAAATATGTCAGCCTCTTGTCGGTAGATATACTGGCACGTAAAAGAACTCCTGCGGGACAAAATGTCGGCACTTGGTGTCTCCAAAAACCGTAAAAGTAGTTAGTTGGACGTAAAGCCAATATTATTATTATTATTATTATTATTATTATTATTATTATTATTATTCCCGATCTTTCATGCTTCTTCTGTCTTCTATGGGTCTTACGATCTTTCTGTCCTTCGTTCTAGCTTCTCAAGTTCACTTTTCAAGTTCAGTATTTCTGAAGTGTGTAGAAACTTTGGCCTTACAACGGTCTGGTAGTAGTGTCGTATGTTGGCTCATCATGATGAAGCTTTCTTGTTTTAGGTCGCAAGGGCCTTCATTTTTGTTCATTTTACTTTGTATTATATTCAATAATTCTAATCTTAATGTCTATTCTGTTTGTTACAGGTAAGTTCTGTGGTTTCTCATCGATGTGCCTTCAGTTTTGCTGCCATCGTCAATTCAGGTCACACTCTTTAATTAATTTTACATTTAATTACCTACCTGTAAGAGAAGTATTCTCAATATGGCCACTATCCGCTGCCGGAACGTCATGCCGGCACCGCCTATATTTTTCTATTGTAACTGCTGTTTGTTTCTCGGGAAGCTGATTCTAGTTATCTGATATTCATCGTCTCAGATAGTACTATTGTAGACCATCTTCTGAAGCTTACTCCCGACAAAGTAACCCCATAAACTTCCAAAAACGGGGAGGTGAGAGTTCTGTGCAGTAAGCCTGGAGACCCCACCGGATAGTACACCATCTTCCTTAAAACAACGCTCGAGAGTTTTGTTTTCGAGTAGCATTTAAAGCTGCAGAGAGAAAAACAGGCGTCAGTGACTTCGAATCAGAAGCTAAGATCCAAGAATTCAACAGCAGCGACATGGATAGAATTCTACATTTCGTAAATGCGTGTATCAATATAACAGATCATATTCGATCAGAATTTTTTTTAATAACAGTCTAACTGTGATATTTCCCTTTTTATTGACACTTGATTTACGTTGTTAATGACCGTAACTGGCAATTTAGAATGGGGGCAATCCTAGTTTTAAAATATGATATTTATACAATTTGTGCTCAGGGGCTATGCAAATCGTAGAAGTTAACTTGAAATCGTTCCGACCCGTTGCGGCTCAAAGCAAAAGCCCTGCCTGTACCTTCTTGTAACGTAGAATACGTTTATTCGGAGAAGCTATTTGGTCAAACGCGGTACACGGATTGCGATACCGACAGCTGCTTTGCAGATGATATCGTAATCCTGGAAGGAAACGAAGACGACCTGAACGATACTTTATCAGAAATGGAATTAATATTTAGCACGTATAACATGAAGACCAACAAAACACACCTGGGCGGGGTGAGTGGCTTGGACTGTTAAGGCTCTGGCTTTCTGAGCCTAAGTTGGCAGGTTCGATCCTGGCTCAGTCCGGTGGTGTTTGAAGGTGCTCAAATGCGTCAGTTCCGTGTCGGTAGATTTACCGGCACATGCAGAAACTTCCGCGGGACACAATTCCGGCACCTCGACGTCTCCGAAAACTATAAACTGAACTATAAGAAATTAGTTAGTGGGACGTAAAACCAATATTATTAAAACAAAAACCAAAGTCCTTTCCGGTAGCTGGCGGTATGCAGCGCCTCACTGTACTTTAAATAATCAACAGTTAATTGGAAGGTGTACAAGAATTCTTTTTCACGGGAGTAAAATAACAACAGATGAAAGAAATGCAGTGCATCGATTCATTCAAGTGTCCGAGTGAATCGATTCACAGGAACGGTGAGCTCACGGTACACGATTCAGTTGACTCGCAGCAGACGGTGCTGAGTGGCTCACTCACGGATCAGTGAGACACAACACACACAAAGAATCGTGCGCAATCACGGCTCAGTGACACACACATACACACACACACACGGTTCATATCGCCACAGTGGACATTGGCAGGGAGGCGAACGTCCGCTGCAGTGAGACGTACAGAGCTATGGCACACTGAAAGAATCGTAGCTAAGACGGGCTCTCGCTCTCAGCTCATTTGAAACTAATACCCATCTGCATTCACTGTCCTCTTCTTACAGGGAGGTTTAAATAATAGGTGGATTTATTTTGAGTGTTAAAAACGCAGTGAATTCATAATTCCAAAGTACCTAGCTAGTAAATAGGTAGGCTATTAGGCTCTACTATTTTTTAGTTTAATGAATCAGTAGTTGACATTCGACAATTAATTCAACTCAACTCTCTAGCGTACCTTATGACTAAGTCTGCTCGTGACCGCTTGAAATTGTCTGTTTTATATTGGGAAGAACCGCTCAGTGTTTTCTCAGGTCGTATGTCGCATCATTGCACAATACTTCAATAATCGAATAACGAGATCACCGGTGTACGTGCACTGTGAGTAAGTGAGCCGACTGTCGCAATAACTTGAATAAACAGATGCTGAATCAGAAAACTACAGGGCTACTCTGCATCTCGGGTAGCCTATACAAAATATGACGATTTAAAAAATCCTATACTGATAGAAATAGACATATTTTCAAAGATGACCGAGCGAGTTGACCATGCGGTTAGGATCGCGTAGTTATGAGCTTGCATTCGGGCGATGGTGGGTTCGAATCCTACCGTCGGCAGCCGTTAAGATGGTTTTCCCTGGTTTTCTATTTTCACACCAGACACATGCTGGTGTTGTACCTCAATTAAGGCCATGGCCGCTTCCTTTCTACTCCAAGCCCATCGTCGCCATAAGGCCTGTCTGTCGGCGCGAGGTAAAGCAACTTATTTGATTCATATTTAATATGAAGGCTACTTATTGCGAATACGGATATTTTTACATCTAATTCTGTATATATAATATAGTTGTGACTTTCAGAGAACTTAGGAAAAACCATAAGTTTGTGTATAAATTTTGGGTTATGTCAGTTCTTCTTCTTTTTCTTCTTCTTCTTCTTCTTCTTCTTCTTCTTCTTACTATTATTATTAACTACGTAAGTTTTGTACTGTAATATAAAGAGCATGTATAGTACCGCACAAGTGCATGTTTTTTTCCTGCATTTCATTTTTAACTTAGCCTATTTGTTTTGTATTGTGTACTTACCGTGAATACAATGAAATTTCCATGTTCTTTGAAATCATTTAAGAAAAGACTAGGCAGACAATTGATAGGGAATCTCCCACCTGGGCGACAGCTCCAAATGCAGATCACTGATGATTGTGCGTACAGATATTTGTTCATCTAATTCTATATACCACTCTCGGCAGCCCTGAAAATGGTTTTCCGTGGTTTCCCATTTTCACACCAGGCAAATGCTGGGGCTGTACCTCAATTAAGGCCACGGCCGCTTCCTTCCCACTCCTAGCCCTTTCCTGTCCCATCGTCGCCATAAGACCTATCTGTGTCGGTGCGACGTAAAGCAACTAGCAACAACAATTCTATATACTTATTTAATGGAGTTGTCACTGTGGGTGAAAGGCTTTGTAACATCAAAATTTGATGCGAAGAGGCGGCTGCCAGGAGAAACCTGAATCTGAAAGCTAGATAACGCATAGGAAATCAGTTCATAGAATGGGTACCAGATGGCAGCAGCAAGCTTTGAATGTTGTTGCTGCTGTGTTATCAGTAGACACTACACAGATGTAATAGGAAGGGTGGCTCTGATGAGCCGTGAATCGGATCACTGTATCGATTCAGTAACGTGAATGGAATCAAATGAATCGATTCAGTAAAGCTTGTCGAATTCAAACAGTAGTTAAATATTTAGCACTTTGAAATTTGTACTAGATATAATTGATAATTGAGGGTCTGTACATAATGCCATCGCTTACAGGATCCATGTTGCCATCTCCGTACTGAGTTCGCCTTAGACTGACGAGTCATAGTTGCCAGAATCCCCTTGTTAGAGCAGAGTTTAATATTCCAAAAATAAGATTTAATGGTTTACGATTCTGTCTCCACGTCATGGCAAACTGAACCATTATGTTAAACTGTAAACTACGCATGGATCAAGAAATAAGCAGTTCTGTTTCTACCTGAATGTACTTCTCACAAAATTGCTCCATCCAGGCACAATGTAACCGCGTTGTACGGTAGGCTGACTACTACTACTACTACTACTACTACTACCGGGCTCAAACGGTTGAGGAGTCCAGCCTCGTGACGGTACATTTACTGGCACGTAAAAGAACTACTGCGGGGCAACATTCCGGCACCTCGGCGTCTCCGGAAACCGTGCAACTAGTTAGTAGGACGTAAAGCAAATAACATCAACTACTACTACTACTAATAATAATAATACTAGTTCATGATTGGCTCTGAAACTACAATTGGTTTTAAGAGACACCGTACTGCCGGAATTCTGCCGTGAGAAATTATTTAACGTGCCAGTACATTTACTGTCGCATATGCCAGGATTCAAAACCACAATCTTCAGGATTTGATATTCTAAGTGATCGTCTAAATTAATAGAAGTACACTGCCGGATCAATTGTGTTATGATTTGGAACATTTTATTCTGATATCTAATGAAGGTGCTGTGGACGTCGAAAGAAGTTCCCCAATATCGTCCGATAATGTGTCCCATATCAATTTTGAATCATATTTCCCTTCCAACTTTTCATTATACAACGTAAACTTCTTTTAATCTGCCTTCTGAAAGTGTTATAGAAATGGTAACGCCCAACGGAGAGGACGGATATCTCCAAAATATGTGAAACTTTCATTTTGGATCTTGCTCTTCTTCAGACTTGTGACATACAGTGTGAAACTCTAGTAAACTGCTGAGGGTTTGGTAAACATTGAAATGAAATGAAATGAAATGGCGTAGGGCTTTTAGTGCCGGGAGTGTCCGAGGACATGTTCGGCTCGCCAGGTGCAGGTCTTTCGATTTGACACCCGTAGGTGACCTGCGCGTCGTGATGAGGATGAAATGATGATGAAGACGACACATACACCCAGCCCCAGTGCCAGTGAAATTAACCAATGATTGTTAAAATTCCCGACCCTGCCGGGAATCGAACCCGAGACCCCTGCGACCAAAGGCCAGCACGCTAACCATTTAGCTACGGAGCCGGACTGGTAAACATTGCAGCATGCTGAGGGGAGAACGATATTGTCCAGTAAAATTGAGCTGAATAAAATTGAAGGTGCTGTACGCATTTGCAAGACTCAGCTGAGAGGACTGTTCATTGATATGCAAAGCATTCATACAAGATGAAATTCTAGTAAACTACCGATGGTGCAGTAGACATCGCGAACACAAGCGGAGGTGGAGAATACTGTCCAATAATCTTGGCTTTTGGATACTTGGTACCACGATAGTACAGTACACTGTGTAAACGAATGAGAGAGCTGTTACGTGTGTGTCATTTCTGCCACCCCAGATCAGCGGCGCTAAGCTGCTCACAAAGGACCCACAATTTAATGGCTTTTCTAAATCCTCATACATCGCAGTTGGTGTTATTAATTCCTGTGATGGCTTGCAATGCCCTTTCCTCACGTAATCCCACCTCCCTTCCAACCGTGAGTGCTATTGTTTACAGCTTACACTTCAATACAGGTACCATCCAGTGGTGCTTTATCAAACAAACAAAAACTGTGATTTTTATCTAAAAGTATTTCATTTAAGCAACACAAAGTTCTTACTGCGTCAGTAATTCCTTTGTTTGTTGAAGGTGCACGACGGAAGTTTTCACACACTGCACTTCCCCGGGACTTCACTCGCTCAGGCTCGCTAAAACATTGCTTCCACTTCTTGTGTCACGCCGAGCTCAGTGGCTCAGACGGTAGAGCTGCAGTTTGCAGGTTCGATCCCTGCTTAGTCTGGTGAAATTTGAAGATGCTCAAATATAACAGCCTTTTTGTGGGTTGATTTACTGGAAGAGCTCCCAAAAACACTCATACAGATCAAAATTCTGGCATCCTGGCGCTTCCAAGAAAAACGTAAAAAAAATGTTCGTTGGACGTAAAACCAATAACATAGGTAAATATTTACGCCACGTTCATCGTCGTTCTTCTTATAAGACCTCTCTCAGTTAAATTTCGTCCTCTTCCAACCCCGATGGTAGGCCTATTAGGTTGTGATGATTAAGGGAGTCTTCCATTTTCATATCTTTTGTAACTGAGATAACTTCTTTGACAATGTTTAGTTGAAGATATTGTTTACCCTTCAAGAATGACATCTAGACTGGTGAGATTGTAGGACGATTTCAAATCTGTATAAATGCTTAGAAGTAAAGGTGGAAATTAATGGGTCTGGCTGATTGGTACAAGCAGTAGATTTCTGGCTTGCTGTTTACCGGTTAGTGAGTTCGATCCTGGCCCAGTCCGATGGCATTTAACGTGCTCAAATACTCCAGCCTCGTATCGGTAGATTTACAATCACGTTAAAGAACAGCTGCGGGACTAAACTTCGGCACTTGGCGTTCCAGAAAGAAATATATAGTGGGACCTAAAACGTATAACATTATTTTTATTTGAAAACAATGAACTTTATACAGGAAAGATGAGGACAAAGATGCTTTTTGTCACTATATTTCATTGATTCATTGGCAATGCCGTAAAAAATCTTTTAATTAAAAGCGCGAGGGATCAAGACAAATGGAATCGTTGTACACCGTATAATATGGCATTTGCTGATGATATTGCAAATTGGCTATAAAGAAAAACAGAAGACATATAGAAAAATCTCAAAATCCTCTTGTAATTTCAAATGCGACAAAACTAAACTTATGATGATTATTAAATCAACCCAGAAAAACTTCAACACTGGAAATAATGAAATTCAACAAGCTGATAATTTTTGTTCTTAGTAACATACCTAGTAACAATTATAAATATATTTCGTTGGTATTGTGAGGAAATTAGAAACATGCTATGGCTAAGAGAGTATTTTTCATAGAATGTTAAAAATAGAACCTGGGAATGGTTGAGAAGCAGTTTATTGAGATTTTTGTTTGGAGTGTATACTTGTACGAATATGAAAGGTGAACTCATTGAAGGAAGAAAAAGAAAGAGAATATTTACAAAATGTGGACATTGAGAAGATCAGCTAGAACGAGTCAGATGGAAAGAAAAATAAATGAAGATAATTTGAAAGCGACGGGCAGATAAGTCTGATTGCCACAATTCAGAGAAGGAAAACAAAGCTTCTTCGGCACACATGAAAAACCAGCTGTCTCTGCTCAACTGCTCCCTCATTTCCCCGCCATCTCTATCTTTCTTAAGAACAATTCTCGACAGAATACTGCAAAAAATATATATATGGAAGGGTAAGGGAAGACCTAGAATAGAAAGACCAGGTCATATGAGCATCAGAAGAAAGAGGTGGATGGTTGCAGTGACAACGCAGTCTTGAGAAGATGTCAATCATTGTCTCGGCCCTTCCGTTTCTTTCTTGTCTCTTACCACGTAAAACTACAGATTTGTTCGTTGTCGTTTTCAGTGGGGAACAGGATCCAGTTACCTATAGAAGGAAACCACTCACTACGCCCTTTCAGCACCCAGCAGAGTAGCTCACTCGGTAGAACACTAGTCCTCTGAATTCAAGCTGGCGGGTTCGATCCCGGCTCGGTGTTGTGGTATCTAAAATTGTTCAGATACGTCAGCCTCGAATCGGTAGATTTACTTGTATGTAAAATAACTGTTGTAGGGAAGAATTCCGGCACCTCGGCGTCTCTGAAATCCTAAAAGTTAGTGGGACGCGAAACCAACGGCATTATTATTATTGTTATTATTGTCCGTTCCCTTGGCTGAATCTTCAGCGTACTTGGCCTTAAAGCGCAGCGTTCGCGACATGGCTTCGTAGTCGACAAAGACACGCGCTAGTCAGAGCAATGCCTGGATGGACTGAACTCCTGGATAATAGGACAGGCTAGGAAATTGTTTAATGACTTATGCATAGTACATCTTCCTAACTGACGCTAACACATCCTTGCATATGCTATGTAGAAATGCCAGGTTTTACCTGTAGGCATCTTGCTATTTCTGCCTATGGGTTTTTCTCTTGACCCTTTTTTTTTTTAATCGCCAGTCTGCAGTACCACTCACCTTATTACCACATTAGCCTAGTAGCATACCTAAAATGTGGACAGCTACCCTCCCCACCCTCCAACCCCAAGTAAAAAGAAAAGAAAGAACGCAAGTTGGTCGCGAGTGAGCGCGAAGCAGTTCCGAGTCTATCAGACGGTCTTGGCTACGTAAAATTCAGCGCGGGGTGTCAGCCGAGTTCATGGGCGTAGCTGTGTTGTGGAGTGAACACCTCTGGGGACGACACTGCACTGTGAGAGGCCTTGCTGGAGTGTAAGAGTTCGACGCGTGCCGGAGGGCTGTGAGAGTAAAAACTGCACTATTGGAAAAACTCAGATTCGAGTGCACTTGCAATTATTCGCAATATAATGAAATATGTTAAATTAATGTTAATTTTGGTACAGGGAATATAGAATACCAGTATCGGCTTTTCTGGAAAATTGTATTAATTTATTAGGAATACTCTGGGACAGGGCCTCTCAGGGTGCATGCGCCTGGTGCGTGCACGGTGCAAAAGACGACTTCCCTTGGTTGACCAGAGTGCAGACCCTCACTCCTCGATTTGGAGCAATAGCGCAGTCTCTCTCTTTCCCCACGCCTGTCTCCCTATTCCTCACTTGCTCCGTAGCGCTCCAAATCCTAGCCGAGTTGAGCCGAGCTTAGCCGAGTAGCCCAGAGACGAAGCGTTGGTCCGAGCAGAGCCGAGCGGGACCTATGCACTGTGCACAGGAACTGCGCCGCTATCTGCACGCGTGAGATATTGGGCGTTTGAGAGGCTCTGGTCTGAAAGGTAAGTGTACCTTTGTTTACAAGATATCAATTTTACAGGAAAGAAGAAGGAAAATATATGGCAGTAGTCAGTCTCATCAGTAGACCGAACAAAGTTATTTACATTAACTACATAGAGAATAAAATAATATATATTAACAACATATATCCTTACTGGGGAACGTTTCCTCTACACACAGGGGATGATACGATTAAAAATGTATGTTTTGACCACTTCTCGTTTTCAGGTACACTTAAAGGTGAAAAATTGCAATTTTTATTTCCATAATTATTCTGTGAAGCGCTCTTCAGGTTGTCTCTTTGTCTCTTTGTTCCAGATCGGATGTCAGATTGACTATTGTGATGTAGATTGGAAAGTTGTGATTTATTTGCGAGCTAGGCATACTGTACTTTTTCCATATTTCTCTCGTTATACGCTGTCTTTGGAGTTCTAGCACGGGGTAGCCTAATGTTTTATAGGACATGCAGCCAGGGAATTGGCGTTGAATTCAGCGTACCAATTATTATCCGCATCAGGTGTCTCTGAAAACCTTGAAAGTAGTAGACGAATATTAGTATCTTGTGTATACATATACATAATACGCGAACGTGTATTTTTCACAAAACTCAAGCTCCTAAGCTACAAGGAGTTAAGAGATGCGATTTGCTCCAAAACCTTCTAAATCGTCTGGATAATGTAGAATAAATCCTGAATTTCTGAGAAAGTCAGTATGAATTGTTTTTTGTGCGCATTCACAGACCGTTGTTGACATATGGCCACCGAACTCAAACAAATCACTGTGCGTGTATGTGGCGGCTTTTGTGCTGAACTGGTGCACTGATTCTGCTACTAAGTATACTACGAGTGTTAGAAAAAATAATTAAATTTAAATTTCAAAACAAAAATGCATTAAATTACATAATGAGGAGTGATTTCGGTTATTTTCGGAACATCCTGTAGTTTAATCGTAGATTCCACGCAAAGATTTCAAAACTACTGCCGTACAACTGAACAAAAAATGTTTAAGTGCCGTATATTCCCTCCACTTTCAACGATACTGAAGAGGATTGCACGCCTGTAAGAATCTTTTTCCCTTGCTGGTTTACATTATGTTGCGAAGCACATTCCTTGAAAGACCCTTCAATGCATCTGATGGCACGTTTCCTACCAGTACTCACATCGAGAGCCTCCCTCACCTTGACTGATTTACGACACATGCGTAGAACCCAGCCTCCCATAACGCTACGTGTCACTAGGGAGGCACAAAGGCCACTAGAGGCGCCCAACAAATACTGGATAAGACCGTACGTTTACGTAGCGATGTATTCAGCTGTGTTATGGGACAAGTAATGGAGGCTTACACTGAAGATATGCTCCATTTTTAAGACTACATGTATTATACCGGGCTGAGTAGCTCAGACAGTTAAGGCGCTGGCCTTCTGACCCCAATTTGGCAGGTTCGATCCTGGCTCAGTCCGGTGGTATTTGAAGGTGCTCAGATACGTCAGCCTCGTGTCGGTAGATTTACTGGCACGTAAAAGAACTCCTGCGGGACTAAATTCCGGCACTTTGGCGTCTCCGAAAACCGTAAAAATAGTTAGTGGGACATAAAGCATATAACATTATTATTATTAAATGTGTTATGTACAAATACAATCACAAGAATTCCGGGTGGAAAAGGAAACAGGACCGGGCGAGTTGGCCGTGCGTGTAGAGGCGCGCGGCTGTGAGCTTGCATCCGGGAGATAGTAGGTTCGAATCCCACTATCGGCAGCCCTGAAAATGGTTTTCCGTGGTTTCCCATTTTCACACCAGGCAAATGCTGGGGCTGTACCTTAAGGCCACGGCCGCTTCCTTCCAATTCCTAGGCCTTTCCTATCCCATTGTCCCCATAAGACCTATCTGTGTCGGTGCGACGTAAAGCCCCTAGCAAAAAAAAAAAAAAAAAAAAAAAAAAGGAAACGGGTAACGTTTGGGCGAAGATTTTGGCCACCCGTGAGGATGAAGGAGAAGTAACCAAGGCAAGGTGTGGCCTGTTCCTTTACGCTCTCAGAGGTCATTCCCAACACTATTTTCTCGGAACTGATTAACATGTTTCTATGGTTAAATATTCTGGCTATACTGACTTCTCCTAATCAAGGAAAACAATTAACCAACTGTAATTTACTTGTGAAAAAATGTGCACGATGTAATCCCACCCCAATACGTGTGGCATTTAATTGTTTGATCAGCGCTGACAATAACTCCATAGGAACGGTTTTCCAAACACCTTTGCTATTAACAAAGTAATGAAAAACCATTATTTCCGTTTTTCCCTAATTAGTTTCCTCCAGTAATTTGAACTACTGGAAAATTATTATGTTTATTGAAAACTAGTGCCCTGTTTAAGATTGTACAAATACAATTATTTTCGTGTGCAGGAAGTGTTCATTTTATTTATTTACATTTTTCTTACACAATGCACTCCTTTGTTTCTTTTAAGATATTTGACTGTGATGATATGAGAATGTCTTATTTTTATTATTACCTACCATTATTTTTGGATTATGAATAATATTCTTTATTTACGTGTCTTTTAAATGTTAGCACTGTTTCTGTCTTTTTTATACGTCATTTTATCCCATTTAATTGCTACACAGTACGTCTGTTGCGTTCAAGGATTCCCCTGATTCCCCTCTCTCACTACTGTCAAGCCAGGGGGGACGTGCGGGCAGACGGAGAGCAAGTACCTTCCCCTCCGCGTGTTTCGTTCATGCTAGATATCCCGTACTTCACTCTCTCCACCTCCCCCCACTCTTCAGATATGTGCATGTGATACATGTCTAATGGATGTGACCAGTGAAAGAGAATGTGCAAGCAGGTACTGGACGGTTCTGAGGGCTGTACTGATTTCTTACCTGAATTTAATATTTCTGGCCACGAGATACTAAAGTTCTCGAGTGTTCTACTCGTAAGGCATAACTAAGCGGTAAGAAATTAATTAATGTTGTTCGTTGTCCAAAATTAAGATTTTCTTTGTAGTAGGAGCAGTTGACTACCTCTGAATGTCATAATATTAAATGGTATGTGTTTAACGTCTTCTGAATTTTAAGAGGCGCTGGAGTGCCGGAATTTTGCCGTGATTATTGTTCGTTTAACGTGCCAATAAACCATCTGACACGAGTCTGTCCTATTCAAACCCTCTGAAATGCCAACGGACTGGACCTTCAACCCGGAGTATACAAGGCGAACATCTCGACCAACTATATTGGCGGGAAATTTTAGAAATCTGCGGATACTTGGCATCACTTACTTGGTTAAAGAAGTAATTGTCGAACGAAAATAAATTACCAGTAAGTAATAGTTAGAGTTGTACGCCTCTGTAGTGTAGTGGTTAGTGTGACTCACTGCCACCGGGTTGGATTCCCGGCTCTGCCATGAAATTTGAAAAAGTTGTACGAGGGCTGGAACCTCGGGAGATCAACGTGGGTTCGATTCCCACCTCAGCTGTCCTCGAAGTGGTTTTCCGTGGTTTCCCACTTCTCCAGACAAATGCCGGGATGGTATCTAACTTACGACCACGGCCGCTTCCTTACCTCTTCATTGTCTATCCCTTCCAACCTTCCCATCCCCCTCCAAGATCACTGATCAACATAGCTGATGATGCCGCTTGGGGAGGTAGTGGTCCTCGTCCCTAGTGTGTCCCCGACCCAAATTCTCACGCTCCAGGACGATGCCCTTGAGAGGGTAGAGGTGGAATCCCTCTCTGAGTCTGAGGGGAAAAAAAAGAAACAACGCAGGAGGGTAAACAAGTACCCTAAAGAAAGAAATAGTTGGAGTTATGGTATTATGTAGATTACTTTTCATTCAGGATATTTTAGGGCGTTATGGTAACGAGACTAGTTTATTTACTGTGAGCGTTGGTGCACTGAATCACCTAAGCTAGACTGAGTGGCTCGGGCGGTAACAGCGCCGGCCTTCTGAGCACAAGTTGGCGCATTCGATCCTTGGCTTAGTCTGGTGGCATTTGAAGGTGCTCAAGTAACTTATGCCAACCTCGTGTCGGTAGATTTACCGGCATCTAAAAGGTCTTCTGTGGAACAACATTCCAGAACCAAAACAGCCTAACATTATTATTATTATTATTATTATTATTATTATTATTATTATTATTATTATTATTATTATTATTATTATTATTATTATTATTATTTAGCGAGTCTTTAACGTTAATGTTGCGATTGTTGAAACGTCCGAATTTTATGAACAGTGTATTACCATTCGATTTTGCTTCAGACGGAAGAAAACCTTTACGGAGATGCACCAAATGTTTGATGACATTGCATGGTTTGGGAGAAATTCGTTGTGACCTGACATGAATTCCTACCTGAGAGTCAAACGGTGAACCGCTGATATCGAGATATTTGAGAGAAAATGTCAGGAGAACAGGACAAGACATGTAGAAAAACAACTCCTGGAGTATCCTCCTTGACAACGCGCCAGCTCAAGCAACAATGTTTATTCGTGAGATAACGGTGCTCTCTCTCATCCACCATACTGACCTGACATAGCCCGGACAGATATCTTGCAATTCATCCTGAAAGGACGACGATTTCAGTCTACTGAAGAGTTCAAACTGAAATTTCAGGCAGAACTGCATGTGATCCTCTAAATTGCCTACCAGGACCACTGCCGTAAGAGAGGAGGGGAGTACTTCGGAGGCTGTAGGTAGGACTTCTAAGAAATTGTTTTCAAAGTGCGGTTATATTGTGAACAAACGTCGTATTTTCTGGTATACGAAATTGTAACTAACGAGGGCTGGGACTGACAAGAAAGTGGCTGTTATAAAGGTAATATTTCAGCATTTGCATTTCAAACCACTGCTGCCCGGTGATAGGTGGAAGATAAACTCGGTCAGTCAAGTATGCGTTACTATTTCTTTTGCGTCCGAATAAACCAACATTAGATAATGACGTAGACACGCACTGGAGAGACCTTCCTGGAATAAAACATACTTCAATTAAGCACTACAAACTTCGCAGTACTATGCATAGAGATTTCTCCTATTAACTCAAGGAGTCTCGTTCTGTAAACCCCTTGTAATTATTTTCATTGGATTAAATATTAACGTGGCCTTCTAGAAAGCTGGAATTTATATTGTGTTTGAGAGAAATGTTCGTAACGTAAGGAAATGTTTTATTAAATTCGACAGTGCTTTGTGTGGATATGTGTAACTCCGCGACTCTCTTCTCCGGAGATAATGGTTGGTTTTAAAATCGTCGTGAAAATGGAGATAGACAGGATTTTATATATTGCAAAATACCCATACATATAGCCTATATGTTCTCTAATAGCCAGGATTTAAAAAAAAATGTAGTCCGCCTGAAGGCTATGAACATTAAGGCGCTAAGTATTAACGTTCTTTACGCCGTGGTTAGCCGGTTTGAACCCCGTTGTAGGAAACATTTTCACCGTCAGAATGTTGGCCGACAGGGTAGGAGAGGTGGAGGTATACGACTCAAAATCACTAAACTGATTGCTAAAAGAGCCAGGGTTCAATTCTAAACCTCTCCGTAATGCTCATATGGGGAGAGGCTATTTGACACTGTCGACGGTGATACGTCTGTCGGATGGAGACGTTAACCCTCTACGACCCACTGTAACTTTCAGGTAAAATACTATAATTTTATTAATTTAAACTGTATTTGATAATTTCAATCAATCGTCAATGATCTGTATTTAGGGCGGTCACTCAGGTGGCAGATTCCCTATCAATTGTTCATTCCTCTATAGACCACTCTAACTTTGAAGTATCAGTATGGTTTCCAAGAAATACGCATATTTGTTAATGGTTCTTATAGCAACTAGAAGCTCCATGGCCCTCAAAATTGTATTTCTTAAAGAAAAAATGTGGGTCATACAGGGTTAAGCTGTCAGCAGACTCGTTGGTGGTATTCGACAGAAGAAGTCCACAAGGAACGAGGTAAAATAGGGTTCACCTATTCAATACATTAACATTAATGCCACATACAACGAAATTTTATAAAATTGTTATATTGTCATTAAACCCTATTTTCACGGTACTAGTTTCAACCCTTTGGGTCATCTTCAGTCAATATACAGTAGTCAAATTGGTACATTAAAAACATTGAAAACCAACACATCTAAAGAGGAAAAAAACACTTTAAAAAGATGAGTCCTTGATGAAAAATCTTGATGATGAGCATCATGTCCACCTGTCACAAATATAATACATAACATAATGTTTGTTACATAAGTAGCACCGTGTGATACATTATGGAATCAATCTTGGCTTTGATTAATATTCAGCTTGTAGTGAAAATGAATAGTATACTTAAGAAATTGACAGAGGGGGATATCTATGAATTAAACCAATGAATGCAGTTGTTTGAACTGTCGATATGGATTATGTGTTTAAATCCAGAAAAGATATCCGCTCTCCAACAGACTCCAAAGGTATCTTCCACAGACGACAGAGCTTGCTATGCACCGACGCAGGGTTTCATCCTCTCTCTACATCATCATCATCATCATCATCATCATCACCACATACTATGCAACACACAACATACAGTCATCACACATGACAATAAAACACACTCACGGATTGATCTAACCACTCCTCTCTGAGGCAGCGCGTAACTAACTCCTTGACCAAAGATGATGCGCGAGAATAAGTGCAGTTCGCAAACCGCCCTTCATCACAGGCAATGAACACGTGTCCAAGTCTTCGGGCATTAATTTTTATATCTACATAAACTTCTTAAATAAGAATTTGGTAATGGACTAAAATTCTAAACAAGGATCCAAAAGGATATTACAGTGATAATTTCACTACCGAGCTCGATAGCTGCAGTCGCTTAAGTGCGGCCAGTATCCAGTATTCGGGATATAGTAGGTTCGAACCCCACTGTCGGCAGCCCTGAAAATGGTTTTCCGTGGTTTCCCATTTTCACACCAGGCAAATGCTGGGGCTGTACCTTAATTAAGGCCACGGCCGCTTCCTTCCCACTCCTAGCCCCTTCCTGTCCCATCGTCGCCGTAAGACCTATCTGTGTCGGTGCGACGTAAAGCAACTAGCAAAAAAAAAAATAATAATAATAATAATTTCACTCTCAAATAATAGAAGTACTTGTGAAGAAGTTTAAAGTAATGTGACGTTCATAATGGTTGGCGCTCTTACGCGCATCTTAATTCTTCTGTGTATAAAGCAGTAGGTGTCAGACCGACTAGTTTTAAGGCGTGTAATCGCAATCAATAACAGAACGGAATGTGTCTCTCCCACGGCCGCAAAGTTCCGGGTATTTCTTTTGCACCATTTGCAAAGCAACCCGCCCGTTAATTCTTCTCTAATAATTTCCTGTTCGCTAAGAAGTGGGTGACAATGTATCGATTTAAGGCGAGTAATCGCGGTTAGAAACAAAGAAAGGAACAAAGCCTTCCAGCCTAAAATTAATGTATCGGAGTTTGCCGAGATTTAAAACGTTGGATACTAGTTTAAGTAATAATAATTGCTGGGTGAAAACCTCATACAAAATGGGAAGATATTTATTTTAATACTCAAATATAAACATAGAATAGTCAGCGTTGAGGCCGTCGGTTCAGAGGGTCCAGGGTTCGATTTCCGGCTGGGTCGGGGATTTTAATCGCCTTTAATTCTTCTGGCCCGGGGACTGGGTGTTTGTGTTCGTCCCAATACTTTTCTCCTCATATTCAGACAACACACTACACTACCAACCACCACAGAAATACGCAATAATGATTACATCCCTCCATATAGAGTTGGCGTCAGTAAGGGTATCCGGCCGTAAAACAGGGCCAAATCCATATGTTCGCACCCGCGACCCACAGGTGTGGGAAAAGCGGCAGAGAAAGAAGAAGACTGAAATATAAACATAATCAAGTTAATGTTTATAAATATTTAGTACAACCAAAAATATTGCATACATTTTGAGAGTGAATTGTTGTGAATCATTAAAAACATCAAAATTCACAATATAAAATTTAGTAAGCGAACAATTAAACACAAATTCATATTTACAAATAATTCTTAGCCCTGCTTGTAAGTGTTCGTTGCATTGAGAAGTAGTTTATTTATTATGCCTGAGATATGCACTGAAACATTCTTCCAGAGTTAAGCGAGCCAACATACGTTACGAGAGAGGACTGAATTGCCAATGTCGAATAGATCGATCGCGAAAAACTTCTTGTGACTTTCATGCGTATGGTTGTCCCGAAATAGAGGATGGTCCGGAGACATCTATAGTAATTCGTTTTACACATAACCTTAGTGAGGCTTACTTCACCAAGCCTAAACCAAAAATGAGTACCAGGTCACTTTCTAGGGTAATGGTAGCCTGGCATAAAGATAAATGCACTGTCTCGTTTTGTGCAGAGTTTAAGAATACTGGAAGCCTTTGCCTTCTACTTTTCCCGGAGCGTCCATGGCCTGTGCGGAGTTGCCTTTTAAACGTAAGCCTTAGAATTCGACCCTTGCACCTGAAATAGTACAGCTTTCTAGTCCCGCCCCAACTGCTCGACGGTAAAGTTAGACATTTATATATGAATAATGAATGAACAGGAAAAAAAATAACCTATGAAATACGAGTACAAAAAGGGTAGGTCAGAGAATGACTTAATGTGCATTCCAGTAAATCTCCAAGCTGTGGAATTATTTAGTCGCAAGGACTGTGCCTATAACAGTGAAGACTGTTCCTGGGCTTGGCGTAGGCACTCTCTGAGTGGTGAAGGTGAAGTGTTTCATGGCGCGAAGAGCTGTAAATAGGCATTTTATGCATGGATGATGGCAATTGTCTAATATTACGTCTTATGTATTTATATGTTTTAGAAACGTAATTAGAGATCAGTTTCGCAAGTGAAGGGATTATTCATATACTCATTCTTCGTTATTCAATCTTTATCATATTTCACCTCCTGATACTCGAGGAAAACACTGGGATATTACAGAACTCAACTTTTTTCTTGGACACATAGTGACGCGAAACCCAGATCACGTTCGATATTTGTTCGATAGGAGGCACTTGTGTCGGTCAATTTAACAGCATCGCTCGTAAGGTCAGCACATGCAGGACTGACCGCATTCGAATCGACATTGTGCAAGAAGGATGGTGACAAATGGATGTCGCCACTCATGTTGGAATGCGTCAGAGAGATGTCTCAAGAGTTAGGAGAAAGTTCAGGGAGACACAATCAGTTGCTGATCGACAACAGACAAGGGATACCCCACGCGAAGAAACTTGCAAGAAGGATCGGTGTTTCAGCATGTCATACGCCCACTGCCTCCTTGTTCTGCCAGGATCTTCGGAGGTCCATAGAAATGAATGTGTCAGATCAGAGAGTGCGAAATCAGCTGCAGTATCAAGGAGGCCTATGCCGAATGCTCCTCGTAAACCACGCCATCGGGCGACTCGGGTGATGTGGGCAACAACTTATATCTCACGGTATCAGAAATAGTGGAAGCGTACGTTCTTCTCTGATGAGACCACCGTAAGCTTGCACCCATACAATAGGAGTATTAAGAGTTTGTAGACGATCCATTGAGAAATGGAACGAGTCCTGTAGCGCCATCAGCAGCAAGAGGGTTTCGTCCCATCATGTTCGGTCGATGTACGCCTCTAACGTCACTGGTCTAGTATACAGAGAGAAGATCTTCCAATCTGTAATTACAGGATTGGCTAACATTCTGGACGAGGGCTTTACACTAATGGATTATAATGCTCGTGCCCATCAAGTCAGAGCGGTCAGTTCCTTGAGACATGAGCCATAGACAGGCATATTCTGCGGATATGGGCTGTGTTGGGCATACATGGTGTGAACTCAAGAGAGCAATTGCCACAGTCTTAATCCTCCTCTGACCGGGGGAGTTGGCCGTGAGGTTAGGGGCGGGCAGCTGTGAGCTTGCATCCAGGGGATAGTGGGTTGGAACCCCACTGTCGACAGCCCAGAAGATGGTTGTCCGTGGTTTCCCATTTCCACACCAGGCTGTACCTTAATTAAGGCCACGTCCGCTTCCTTTCCACTCCTAGGCTTTTCTGTGTCGGTGCGACGCAAACCAAATTCCAACAACAATAATAATTCTCCTCTGCAACTGACTGAAGCTGATATCCATGAATGAGGTAATCTGAGCCGAAGAAAGTTGAATTATTTGGTGGTGAGTATGCTTCGTCATGTCCAAGCATGTCTCAGGGCCCGAGATGGCTATACATGATATTATTGTTTGCCACACAATGAACGATAACATTGTGCTCAAAATCTCACCTTACCAACTCTGTGCTATTGCTGCGTATCTGTTTCTTTTACATACTGTTTTTCTTTGCATTTATTGTTCGTAATGCATAATGTTCGTACACACACTTACCAAAATAAAAAGTGCTCTAAGCCAGAATATGCAAAACGTTTTTGAGCACTCATATCATTGCGCATTACGCACGAAAATGCTGGAACACTATATCACTCAACGTTCCGGAACTGTGTGAAAATGCTTGGATACTATATCACTTGCCCCGGAGCTCTGGAAAAATGCTGGGACACTACATCACGTTTTATCCCGAGACTCTGTGGAAATGCTAGGATACTATATGACTATTTGTCCTGGAACTTCGGAAAATACAGTACTTGAATACTGTACCACTTTATATCCCGGGACTCTGGAAAAATGCTAGGATACTATGTCACTTCACGCCCGGCGGCTCTGGAAAAGTTATAAGATCCTATATCTTTTTTATTATTTTTATTTTTACAATTTGCTTTACGTCGCACCGACACAGATAGCTCTTACGGCGACAACGGGATAGAAAAGGGTTAGGAATGGAATGGAAGCGGCCCGCAGTGCGGCCATCATATGGGAGTAGTAGACAAAAATAAAAATTAAGTTTTCTTCTCGTGTTTTTTGTCTGTGAAGGCTTTCACTGGCCAATTAGACCTAAATAAACATGTCTGCCGTCGTTGAAATTTACAACTTCAAATATATAGGAAATACTATCTCGTCCGTATCAAACTTTGGAAATCACTTGTAAACATAAGCAATAACACTGAAAATATAGTGAAAATGAATTAATTATATGACTTCAACATGTCTGGATTTTCCTCTTATCAGTCATCACACCATTACAGTCTACGATAAGTTTTCCGTGTATGCTTTAACGTAGTGTGCCGGAAGACTTCGTGAAGGGCTTCTAAAGGCACTGCCGAAAACAGTCCTGCAGAACGTCTTTTAACGACTAACTCTGCAGAGGAGGTTTCCTTTGCTCCTTATTTGTAGATCTCGATCTTTCTGAAAAATAATATACTTTTGAGGTAGGTTCTACACTCCTTTTCTTCGTTTTTAGCAAACAGTCCTGGAACCGTGTACAAGGCCTACCACGAGCATCGGTCTTCACTTTATTCTGGCAATGAGCAGTTATCACTAGATATCGGATTTGTAGGCAATGAAGGTTAGAATGTAAACTAATTTGGTCTATAGGAAGTGTCCTGCAACCCGTTCTCCCATAATGCAGCAAGATCCATATAGTCTAGGGCCCTACGCCTAATACCTATGCATATCTCTTAGCATAACCGTTGTACAGTGTAGTATATACGTGTTACTCGCTTAAGTAAATGTAGATTCTAATCTATCAGTGCCTAAATGACCGGAGTTTGGTTATCAATGTTGTTACATTGTCCGGGAGCGTACACGGACGATCGAGCCACTGTGCATGTTTAGTTAGAAACATCGACTGAAACCCTGCCACACATCCGCTACTTTTTCTCGAAGTCACTTGCAGTAATTCACTAAATTTACGTAAACTGCTGTACACATCTTCTGTGCAGTTTTCAAGTTTATAAACACTACAAATAGTCTTCAGAATTTCCGCCTTCTTTCGACTAGCATCGGTGGTTGACATCCACCTTTCAAAAATGTATTGATGTCTTATGGTGCATTCTCCTGAAAAATACGTCATAAAAGTCAAACTTGCGGACAATTGCACACACAGTATTGCTAAACCTAAAGAGAAATGTTAGAGAAATATATTACTGCAGATATCCCTGATATACCAGAGAAAACCTGTTTTCCAACGTTCGCCGTAAAGGTAAACATCTACCTGTACAGAAGCTGTCCGCCTCAGCCTTCACTGTGGTCTCGAACAGCGATGCACGCGCTGACCGAGTTGACTGGCAAGTAGGGAGGTAACGACTCGGGTTGGTCGAATAGTGCCGTTTGGAACGCTCATTCTGTTGACTGTGGGAGTTTCATCTGATTGCGACGTGGGTTTTCTATTATAACAATGAATTGTAATTCATTGCGTGCTTTAGATACAATCGTTATTCTTTTTATTTTTGACCATTGGTCGGTGCACTGTGCGGCCGTGGCCTTAATTATGGCACAACCCTAGTATTTGCCTGGTGTGAAAATGGGGAAACCACGAAAAACCATCTTCAGGGCTACCGACAGTGGGGTTCGAACCCACTATCTCCCAAATGCAAGCTCACAGCTTCGCACCCCTAACCGCACGGCCAACTCACTAGCTGGATCCTATAACAATCTGTTCCCAGACTCCACGACAGTGCTGGGATATTTTATCACGTTACATCCCGTGAGTCTGGAAAAATGTTGGAATACTATAGCGCTTTACGTTCCGGGTCTCTGGGAAAATGCTGGGGCACTGTAGCACTTTAGATCCCGAGACTCGGCTAAAATGTTGGGAAACTCTATTTTAATTTTTCGAATGTTAATTTATAAAAATAAAATATAAAAATATGCCAGTTGTTACCGATACCTCAGTAACTTCAGTTATATCTGCGCACAAATATACACAAGTAGACAGATCTGAACTTTCCCGTGTCCCTTGCCCTTAAAAACAAGCGATATCAACAAAATTTACAGAGAATGGGAAATCTGTTTTTCGTGTACTACTTAGAGTAAGAAGATCTTAGTGCAGTAATCTTCGAGACAGGATTCTTTAGTTGGGCTGTCCGCTCGGAAAGAGTCTTCTATCCGATTAGGGAGATGTTGAGCCGATTTGAGCTCATTTTAGTGACTGGCGAGGACTCGGAAACAGACAGAGTTGGTACGTATTTCAGTAAAAGTAATCTAATTACATGTAGCGAATACCTGTTTATTAATATTTACTTGTAATCGTTACTTTTTGCATGCAAAAGCTTTGGGCTACCCACTAGGAATGGCCTAGACTACATAAATGCTCGCAGGGGCTACTAATAAAACTTCATACCATGTGGAGTCATAGGGTTGAAATGGTTAGTGTTATAGTGGTAATCTATGAATGTAGTTGTTTAATTTACCCACAGAGACAAAAGTAACTAGGCACGATCCACCGCGGCCACTGTGAGTGGTTGGAGTACTTTAGGATTCAAATCCAAATCTAGCCGGCGAGTTGGCCGTGCGGTCAGGGGCACGCGGCTATGAGCTTGTATCCGGGAGATAGTGGGTTCAAATCCCACTGTCGGAAGCCCTGAAGATGGTCTTATGTGGTTTATCATTTTTACACCAGCCAAATGCTGGGGCTGTACCTTAATTAAGGCCACGGCCGCTTCCTTCCAACTCCTAGGCCATTCCTATCCCGTCGTCGCCATAAGACCTATCTGTGTCAGTGCGACGTAAAACAACTTGCAAAAAAAAAGAAAATCTCTCTGTTTCATCCACCTCTAATTTTTTCTATCACCCTTTTAATTCATAGTTCTAATACTAGGGCGACGGTTGTCTGTAAAATTAGGCAGGCATGTGCTAACACACTTCTCTCTTACCGTCCTGAATCGGAGGAGCACCTTGGAAACGACGCAGGTTTTATCATATCTAGCTAGTAATTAAATTACTTGAGTTCTTTCACTGACTTCAGACTTCTGATCTAGTAAATACGACGATATCTTATAAGTAGAGTCAATATTGCTTCATTGATTAAGGCTTTATATCTAACGATTCTTCATCTCATACCGGTCTTAAAAGTGTGCAAAACAGCCTTGCAGGAAAAATCCGGTTCACTGCCGTCCGGCGAGTAACTTCATTAGTAGTCGTTTCAGTGTTTCCCGTTCCACAGTAATTCGACAAATACTGGAGTATTTTCGATCGTATTTCTCATTTTCACAGCACACAGTTGGGTGGATACAAAAGCTCGTTAATACGATGACAACCAGGGGAGTATTTCGTTGTTACCATGGAATATGACAAATGTTTAAATCTAGAATAAATAATATCCTTAGATCCAAACCGTATCTTAAAATGGCATTTGGGCTGGTCTAACTTAAAAATCTCTTACTGCGTTACGTGTTTAGTCAGCTGCCTAGCCTGTGCTGGTCCCCCGTATTCAGGGTAACGGATTCGAAGCCCATTACAGTAATTTTTCATTTGTGAATATTAAAATGATAGACAGATCACTAGATTTTACTAGCACATTAAGGAACTCCATTTCACAGCAAACTTTTGACAGTTTTCAACGAGTGGGACAAGTATCGTATTATGCGTGTTACATAGAAAAAATACACTCAATCATATCAGTACTATCTCTTTTCCATTTCGCTTTTTAGAAAATGTTATTGTTTTATTATGGTTTATCTAATTCTATGTTCTGAAATGATGGAAAATTTGAGAATATCTGTCCACTTAAGTTATAGACTGTAATGAAATCTAATATCTTCATGAAATTTCAAATCAGACGTTCTGCATTGAATTAATAAAGGTGGACTTCGCTTCTCATTAGTACTAAGTCATCCGGCTCTGTGGATGAGTAGTCAGCGTCTTGGGGTTTGGTGTTCGGGGCCCTGCGTTCGATTCTCGCCAGGGTCGTGGGATTTTAATCTTAAGCGATTAATTCCCTTGGCTCGGGGACTATTGTTTGTGCTGTCCCTGGTATTCCTGCTACTCGTACATAGACAACACTGTCATCCACCATACTAACACGCAGTTTCCTAACACGGAAGACGCTGCCCACCCTCCTTGTAATGTCTGTCTTACAAGTGCTGTACCAGGGTAGCAATAAAAAAAAACCATGGCACTACAGCCCTTGATGGGCCTTGGCCTACCAAGCGACCACTGCTCAGCCCGAAGGCCTGCAGATTGCGAGTTGTCGTGTGGTCAGCACGACGAATCCTTTCGGCCGTTATTCTTGGCTTTCTAGACCGGGGCCGCTATCTCACCGTCAGATAGCTTCTCAATTCTAATCACGTAGGCTGAGTGGACCTCGAACCAGCCCTCAGGTACAGGTAAAAATCCCTGACTTGGCCGGGAATCGAACCCGGGGCCTCCGGGTAAGAGGCAGGCGCGCTACCCCTACACCACGGGGCCGGCAGGGTAGCAATAGCCGCATGCAATTATAGCGATAAGATTTCATTTTCTCTTTGTTGATGGTATGGAACGCACAGGTGATACTGGCTGGCTACGTTAGACCTCGTGTAGTTACAGTGTCTGTAATGAAAGCAGCAATTTCGTTAAGAGATGTTATCGACTGTGGTCTTATGACGACTCTCGTAGATGCTCCTCTAAAATTAATTCAGTAATTGCGCTCTCCAAAGTACTTCGTGTTTTACAGCCTACCGAGTTTAATCCAATATTTAAATTAATTCTAGTCTGTATTCTCACAGTAAAGTGAGGGGAATGGTTAATATACTTTTATAACGCTACTAGATTATCAAAGTGAGGCCAAACTGAACTGTGTTCCCACGAAGTTTGGAGTAGCTTTACCTGGTTGTCATCCACATTATGGCCGTAAAGAAAGTGAACTATGAGTGTCAGGAAGATACATTTCTAATCTCTATATGCAAAAATAAAATGTCTGTCTGTCCTTCGAAGCGACACCACGTCTAAACCGCTTGGTGGAATTTCATGATATTTTTCTCAAACATTCTTCAAGGAACTGTGGCGTGACTATATTTTATTTGAAAGTATCACTTGCGAAACCATTTTCAGATGAATCGCTTAATAGTGTATCTCTCTCGCTCACGCCTAAACTACTAGACAATCTGAGTTAAGATTTGGTATGGCTAGGACTATGCAATCCTATTATGATTTTTCAGTATTTAGTCTTTTCAAAATGATGGCATTAGTATGTATTTGATGAAGTTACGCATGTGTTATCGGTTAAGAATCAAAATAATGTGCAGATGATCACAAAATAAAGCCCAGCGCGTGTACTAGAAATTCAGTTTCCTGCAAAAAATAAGTATTTATATTTTTCTTTGTGACTCCAATGTTTCTCCAGGAAATTACGCTTTTACGTCTTAAAACACGCATTTCAGAACCTCTATTTAAAAAAAATGCTATTTGTTCGGGGCGTCGACCCATATGGATCTTTTGCCCCTACTGGCACCATATTGTATGAACCTGCGTGTAAATGTAATGGTGGTAGTGTGGAATGTTGTGTGTGAGGAAAGGAAGATTAAGGACGTCACACACACACCTAATCCGCAGACCAGGGATATTAATAATTACAATTAAAAAACCCTGACCCGGCCGGTAATCGAACTCGGGGCCGCCGGGTAACAGGTAGACGCGTTGTCCCCTATATCACGGGGCCAGACCTGACTGATGCTAGTTGGCACTCATCTCCTCCAGACAACCAGTTACAAATCTAGCCCCTCAAGGACGGGTGTAAGAGCTAGTTAAGTATAAAATCAAGATGTAGGTAATTAAAAATTGGCACAATTGAAGTTTGTACATGAAAGGTCTTGTTCGATGTTTCGAGAATCTAATTTCGATGGTAGACCTTACCTCATGCACACCAGTGAAAGTGCTTCTGAGGAAGGGAAACTGGCTACTTATCAAATAAGAACAACGAAAAGATCTAGCCTACTCGTATAAATAAAAAATAACACCAAATAACATATACTATTAATTTAATTAAGTATTCCATTAGGACACCAGTGGCTCGATAATGTGTACAAAATATTGACACTGATTGAAGTGAGTGTCAATTGAAGTAACTTAGATAGTTCACACTGTAGAAAATTCCCTTCTGAAGTTTTGAAGGTAATACGAGTTACAATAGAACAGTAGAGTAACTTTCTTTTTCCTTAACGTGTCGACTTTTTGCCTTGAAGACAACTAGTAAATACACGAATTGTGCCCTTTTATAGCAGCCCTCGAGAAGTTACAATAAACTGAAACCTGACCTTCAATACACGTACTTCAAATAAACACAAAATTGGCTGTACTCGTTACAGAAAATCTACTGACCTAGTCATCTAGGTTTTTCCAGATGTAAATTTAAATTAAGAGACCAGAACTTATGTTCAGTCATCTGATTCCGATATAGTAAATTAATTAATATTTCTTTCGATTACACTCTGTATAAATCTGTGATTTAAGAACCTTATAGAAGGGTCAGTGGTGCTTCTCACGCGGTGATTACATTTCCGGGATTGAGGCTTATAATAGTCACAACAGCTCTTTATAAACCATGAATCACCCCTACTACAAGTCTCATCTGTTTTAAGCAGACGTGTCACAAGTTCCAAACAAACATTTAAACCCACCACATCGTGATATTGAGCTCCTCAGAGAAGACAGGATATTTGCACATTCCAACCACCTTTCACTCGTCATTTCGATCATCAAAATGCAGTTAAGGAAAACCGCCAAAACCGATGGCTGCGCCGTAACGAGGGAAGTTTGTCATTGCTTTCCTCGCTGGGTCAGAAAGTGCTGTTGCAGCACAACATCGAGATGCACTAGACGTGCTTCAAATGTCGTTACTCGGCACCACCCATACCTCAGCAGCTGTTACAGCCAGTGATCTCCTCAGTCGGGTGGCAGGAATGAGAAGCCGGGCGGGGAATACTACGTAAAAATGAATATGGTAAACTCTCAATTTTTCGCCAACGGCCGGAGCCGTGTTGAAACACTGGATCCTCTGAGATCTCCGAAGTTAAGCAACATTGGGTGTGGTCAAGATTTGGATGGGTTGCCACGCGCTGTTGGTGGGGAGATAAGGGAATGGAGGAGCGGAAAGGAACTGGCCACTCGACCGTACGTAAACTCCGGCCCAGGCACACCTCTGCGGAGGTTCGGACCTGCCTTCGGGCAGAATACACCCTTACCTTACCTCAGTTTTTCCCCTTCGGAGCATTAACAATAATATCAGTCAGGTAAAAATTAACTGTAAAATTGAACTATTTTAGTTTTATTATCATAAACAGGACATAAGAGTGTTTTGGACTTCTAGTGTTCTGCAGCTCGTTCACAATCGTGCAACTCCGGGATTATCACTCGATTCTTGTGGAGTTCCATAAGGGGTTTGTAATATCATGCGGAATCGAGTTCTCGTATGCGATTCCACGCTAATCCATACACAGCTTTCGCACGACACTACGCGGAAGTCAAGCTAAAAATTGATGTAATTGATGCTGTTTTGCTGACAATAATGAAGATGATTAAATAAACAGTTTGACAATATTTACGTTTTTAATTTGGAGCATCCAACTACTCAAATACGTATTAATATTATGTAACTAGCATATATCTAGGCCATGTTAGTACAAATGGCAGGGTGGCGCGCCCTTTAGAAAGGTCCTAGGGAGAACACTGTACAGCCATAAGTGAGACTGGGGTTTCGGTGGAAGCTACATTTTGCTCTGGCTTGCACCGAGAGACAAAAAAAAAGACTACATCCACTAAGAAATAGTAAGAGACGATTCTCTCCCACTAACAAGCTGTTAACAACAGAGGTCTCTCTCACTTACACTTCCTGTTCTTGTCTGCAACATACCAGGCTGCTGTACATCATAATCCTCCCATCTATTATAGACACTGTATAATATGAAATAATACGTACATACACGATACATTTTAATGACAGGTCTGGAATAACGTGTCATTACAACAAGCATGTGCACTACTCAATCGGAGTTCAAGTAAAGAGCACTATATAGTCTTACCAGGAACGTACTATTTGTGCAATATGAAGGGCAGCCTTGCTGTACTGAGTTCATCGTTGTTTCATACCGGACTCCCTCTTTCATCACTTCTGTCAGAAAGTTATTGTTTTCTTATCTTCTCCAATGTAAACGGAAGCCAAACGTGTATTGTATCTGGTTACTGTTGTCAGCGACAGCGATTAATTACGCAAACAATGTACCGTATGGCATATACAGCTCATTATCAGTTTTTGCCTACTAAAATGACTTCTGGCCAGCCATATGACCTGAAGGTCGCATGGTCAGTGTGGCGATGTCATCAGCTGTATTGCTTGATTTTCATGACCGGATCCGCTGCCTTTCACATCACCCAGCTCCCTAGTTAGTCTCACGAGGCTGAGTGAACTCCGTTCTATGTCCGACCGTCTTCGCTCTCCGAGGAATTAATCTGGTATACTTGGGGACAAAACATGACGACTTTACCTCACACCACTCTCTCCAGCGGCAGCCCGGTGTCTGTTAGCGGCTTATAGGATTTACTACGTCTACTGTAGCCGGAGTTGCCAAATCGTCCATTGTACTCGACACGAATAAAGGGTAAATACTATAGAGAGTGTGGAAGAAAGTGGTTTGGCAACATCTCTACACCAAACAAGGATCACTTAGAACTCGTTAACTCAGCAGGGTGCAGGGTGTGATTGACTTTTGGCTTCCAGCTCACTTCCAGGAACCGAGGCCGTCATGTTTTGTCCCCAACTATACTCAGTTTTAGTGCAGGCTGAGTGAACCTCGGGTCCATGTGCCTTTCCAGAGATGCCTTTCCCTGTCGGCCGATCGAACCATGGTCTTAGAGGTGAACGGAGCACGCCTTTTCCGCCTCGGCTAGGCAACCCCGTAACATTATGTCCACATAGTATAAGGGCGCTTAAAAAATAAGGTACTGGTAATAAGAGCGCCCCTGTGTTCTAATTTCTCACCAGAGCCGAAACAGAAGCCAACAGCTTAATCATGCAGCCGTTAAGATGGTGTATATGTGACGTTGGACCCTCGCACTATCAGTTGAAAGATGGCTGTGCGCACTGAAACATGGTTAAACGTAGAAGTGCGTAGTATGATCTTTTTTTGCGTTTGAAGGGCACCTCGTCAGTGGAAATTCATCGGCAACTTGTTGAGGGGTACAGTGTGAATGTCATATAATACCAGGTTTGGCATTGGTGCATTGCACGCGTGCATTGTTACGGCGCTTCCGGTGGGAAGTACTGGACCATACTACATACTTGCCTGACCTGGCACCCAGCGATCTACATCCCTTCGTACAGTTGAAGAAGCACCTGGGTGGTAAGCAATTCTGCGACGATACGGCCGTTCAGCGTACCATCATGACATGGCTTTAGGGAAAGCACGCAGATTTCTTCCATGCCGGCATCGATGCCTTGATATACCGTTGGATCAAGTGCTTGGGCAATAATAGTTGCTATATTCAGTAGCAATGGGTATCAGTGCCTTCCTGCTGTGTATCCTTCTATTTGTCTATAAAATAACTAACGTTCCTTCGTGCGAGCTCTTGTTACCTTATCTTGTATATAAGTTGAGTTTTCAGCCCGAAGGCTAGTTGGATCCCCAGTAGCTCCACTATCGTGTAGATACACTAGGCGTACTAGAGAAACGAAGAGTGGAAGAGTGGGGCAATTTCCTATTTCTTTTCTGTCTGAACCAGTTGGTGCTATTATATATCATCTGGCCAAGCCCACTGAGGGCCGATGACATTCATACTTCGGTTACTTTTATATTGACAGAGTAAAGGATTAGACCGAGACAGAGAGCTAAATGAAAGTAGTACTTTTGTTCTAGCCTTTAACACATGGCATAGTGTATTGTGAACACTGTCTCATCAGATTGGATCTGGACTTATCCGCTTGGAAGAGAATGGAAACAAAAATAATCGTATAGCCATCGAAGACATAAAATTCGTTAAACGTTTCCTTACAACACCAACAACGACGTCCGACTCGTTGGCTGAACGGTCAGCGTACTGGCCTTCGGTTCAGAGGGTCCCGGGTTCGATTCCCGGCCGGGACGGGGATTTTAACCTTCATTGGTTAATTCCAATGGCTCGGGGGCTGGGTGTTTGTGCTGTCCCCAACATCCCTGCAACTCACATACCACACATAACACTACCCTCCACCGCAATAACACTCAGTTACCCACATGGCAGATGCCGTCCACCCTCATCGGAGGGTCTGCCTTACAAGGGCTGCACTCGGCTAGAAATAGCCACACGAAAAAAAAAAACAACGACAGAAACATCTTTATGAGACTGCCAACACTACCGAAATGAAAAATGTCTATATTTGTTCCTGTTTACTCGTTGCTGATCCACGTTAACAAAAACCTGTATCGAATTGAACAGCAGTGAACAGTCCTCTATGATTTCTGAAGTACTGTACATCTAGCCTGGGGAAACCTGGCTATCACAACGGTATTGCTATCGTAAGGCTTGTCCATTTAAACATGGAGCAGTCCGCATTCAAACTTTCTTTTTTCTCCCTCTCTGATTGCTACAATTATTACCGCTAGGCAAACTGTGTAATGTCACGCACAGAGATCCGATGTTTGATCAGATGCCTATCGGAATTCATTCGAGCTATTTCAATTCCCAAAACGAACCTCAACAGGGTGATTGACAGGAAACACAATACCGATGTTATCTTTTGTCAGATCTGTCATTTCAACTTACATGTACCTATATATATTTTCTGTATAGCGCTGTTTTGCTCCATTTATTAAAAAGACCTCAGTGAGGAAAAAACTATAGGCCTACTATTTTCTTGTTATAATAGGTAGACTCTCAATTACGTGAATTAATATGTTCTACAAAAAGTATTACCGTGCAAGGTTGTTAATTTTGTGGTCAAAAGTCAGGAGACTTACAGTTTTAAATGGAATCCAATCCACGGGGCAGGACTTTCCATTTCACAAAATGTTACTTGAAATGGCCCGATTTCTATCAGCGACTGCTTTGGTAAGTTATCACAAACACAACAAACCAACCCTTTGCTGTAGAATCCCTAAGTGACCGCTGTTCAGCTTGAAGGCCTACAGGTTACGAGGTGGCGCGTGGTCAGCGCGAAGAAAACTCTCGGCCGTTATTCTCGGCTTTCTCGACCGGGACTGCTATCTCACCGTCAGTCGTTCTCACGTTGGCTGAGTGGACCTTAAACCAGCCCTCAGATCCAAGTAAAAATCCCTGGCCTGGCCGGATGAGAGGCAGGCTCGCTACCCGTAAACCACGCAGTAAGCTATCACGCCCTCTCTAAATATTCTGTATTGTTTATTCTACACTGTCATATTTCCAATTTTGAACTATCGGACATTCAGTGGAAGAAGAAGATTGTGAAAGGACGTTAGACCATTGAAGAGGAAATTGAATCCAGTAACAGAGATGAAACCTGGTCTAGAAGATGAAGGGTACTGAAGCCCATATGTCACTCACTATAACAGTTGGTCACTATCCTAATTCCTACTTGTGGTTTTTTTTTGTGGGGCGGATTTTAATTTTGCTGGGTAGGTTCCGTGTTATGATAATAAACACGCACGAAATATATCTACCATGATTGCAAGCAAGAATCCATTTTCCTATTTCAGTTGGATCACCGTAGGGTAAGGCAGCACTCTTCCATTTTTCTCTCGATATCGAAGACTTCCGCGTGTTTCGTTTTGGGTCCGGGAGATTTGGAGGTACAGAGAAAACCACTAGTGAGAAATTCAGTACAGAATAATGGTTAATAAATAGCATTCTTTTGACAAAAGTAGAATGCAAACGGCCGAAAGCACGTTATTAATGGTGATCGTCCGTCCGTTGAGGATGTTAAGCCCTGAGCAGCCCCTTGGTGTTATTCGACAGGAGTAAGCGATGTGCCAACACCTGGATCACCCTTTCCCTATATCATCATCATTATCTCACATCCAGACGCGTAAGTCGCCCATGGAAAAGTAGAAGGACCTGCACTAGGCGAGCAGAACATGCCCTCGGACCCCTGGCACTAAATAAATTACTACGGTGGAAAGGAAGGACTCAGGATGTGAACTAAGATACGCCGTGACACGGTTTGGAGTGAACGGCTTTCACCACAAACGTTGCGCCAGAAAATGTTTCCATAACCCGGATAAGATCTGCATATGTGAACTGTGTGGTGGAAACTGTCATACGCTATTACCGCGCTAAAGTAGGGTACAACCTCCTAATATCTCTAAGTGAATTGCCTTCATAA
Organism: Anabrus simplex; assembly: GCF_040414725.1. NCBI lineage: Eukaryota > Metazoa > Arthropoda > Insecta > Orthoptera > Tettigoniidae > Anabrus > Anabrus simplex. Next base: position 1,049,414,287 of record NC_090265.1, on the reverse strand, counting down.
TTATGTTTCAGTGAAAGTTAGTACAAGAAACGCCGCCTAGTGTGCAGAGGATGAAAGTGATTCGCACGAGGATTCAGATGGGGAGTGTGTCGCGTCGATATTTTTGAAAAGACGAAAGATAAAGTTGATGCAAGTGTAATGGACTAGTATAACTTGGAAACAATTCTCTAACCTATGGGTAAATAATAGAAATATCGAGCTCGATTAGGTATCATTATTATTATTATTATTATTATTATTATTATTATTATTATTATTATTATTATTATTATTATTTACTTATGTACGGACTTTATTTGGTATAAATCGTGGTCGTAACATAACATGTGAGGTTATGTCACGAAACGTCTGTTGTACGTATATTAATAAGAGTTTTGTAATGTAAGAACACGTAATTAATATTATATAATTTATTATTACTTATAAATATGATGTATAAATCCAGTGTATTGTTGTACAACACACGGTAATAGTCCAGAACAACGCAGCTTTTCTTTAGAATTGTATATAAAATTCCATTCATTGTAAATAGGCTATTGGAGGCTCTAGAAATTACGAGAAAACGTGTTGTCATGTTCTTCTAGAAACCTGGCCAGGCAATGTATATAAAGAGGCAATCTTGGGAGCTGGAGTAGAGTTGTTAGCGAGACTTGCTAGTGAAAGTCGTTGGTCAAGTGTTGGATTCATGTTGTGATTCTGTTGTGTTGGTAATCGGTTGACATGCTACTGTAGCAGTCAGATGTTTGTCAAGATGGCGGTTTATTAATGTGTGTGTATATAATTTGTAAATACAATAGTGTACACAATTGACAGCATCCCGTATGTGCGTCTTTGTGGTTACAACAAAGTGTGTGCCATATGTTTAGGCAGCGTATAGATATTCCCAAGATTTCGGAAGAGCTAACTGTGTGCAAACAGTCTAGTTGGTGAAAGGAATAATTTCGGCTATTGAGGAAAACAAGAGCCCTTATCTGCGCTGCTTCATGCAACCCCACTTGATTGGACACTCCAAACGAGGATACGCTTATTGTGCATGAAACTCACTAGTGTACAACAATTAGGCTAAATCGTGTATTAAATGCAATTAAAATATCTGGGTTCCATTGTCACTGAGCAACTCGGTTCTAAAAACAAGTGAAACGGAGGATAGTAATAGTACACACACACAAAAGAAAACTACAAAAATGAAATCTTTCCTTAGGTAAATGATGATAAATGATGATGATCTTGCTATATGATGTGGAAACGTGGGCCCTCAGCATATCAATGAAACGCTTGGGAGCCGCTGAAATGTGAGCCCACTGGAAGATGCGTATAGGTGGGCCGGCACAAGGTTGCACTTGACAGTTGTAAGTCATGTTGGCACCACTACAAAAATGAAATGAAGAACGTCACCCGTCAGTCAGAATCACCAATCCACTACTTTTTATGTCAGATACAGTTACGCATTTTATTCATGTTAATTCGTATTTAATTCCGTATAGTGTTAATAATCTTTTATTTGCCTACACAAATATGAGCATTTAAAATATATTATAAGGTTTAAGCGAGCTACAAAATAAATACGAACTATTTTCAGTTGATTGTTGTTGGCAATATAGGTAGTATAGTGGTGCCATCTATAAGTAGCTTGACTACTGTATTGAAGTGTTGCCGTTTTGTCTGTCGCCGCTAGCACGTGGTCAGGTGTGATTCGCACGTTTATGAAAGTTTTGTTTTCATTTTGAGATAATTGTGAAATTTTATTTTAACGAATGCAGTGCGATGTCTCGGAAATGACAACATAGTCATGAAGCGCGAAGTGATAATCCTTTGAGCCGCGGAGTGTCCCTTAATAGTCAGGCATTAGAATTAGTGCGGAGAACTCGTGAGTTTTACGAGAGGGAGACGAAATTCGTACGCTTGTATAGCCGTCTCTCCGTTCCTGTAGATCATTTTGTGGATCGCATATCTCAAACATTAGGGCTTTCAAAGCGTACTGTCATTCAAACAGGTGTTCGCCTCCAAGAACAGAAGGAAAATGTGATTGGGGTACATAGCAATAGCGAAAACGGGGCTGATAGTAGGGACTTGTTTCACAGCACTCCGGGAAAGAAACGAATTAAGCTATCTCCTGTAATAGGAATTAATTCTTTCCAGGCTGATGCAATACGAAGACACGAGTACGATTTTTACAGCTCAAAGTCCCTTCTGTCATTGTTATGGACAATGCACGTTACCACTCCGTAATAATGGACAAGACCCCTTCTTCGAGCGCCCGTAAAGAACTGTAAGTGGAATGGCTGCAGTAAAGAAATATCCCAGCGCATATGTGTACGACTAAATTAGTCAACACCGGGCGAGTTGGCCTGCGGTTAGGGGCGCGCAGCTGTGAGCTCGCATCCGGGAGATAGAGGGTTCGAATTCCACTGCCGGCAGTCCTGAAGATGGTTTTCCGTGGTTTCCCATTTTCACTCCAGCCAAATGCTGGGGGTGTACCTTAATTAAGACAACGGTCACTTCCTTCCCATTCCTAGGCCTTTCCTGTCCCATCGTCGCTATAAAACCTATCTGTGTCGGTGCGATGTAAAGCAAATAGCAAAAAAAAAAAAAAAAAAAAAAAAAAAAAAATAGTCGACGAGGTAGCGAAGGAACAAGGGCACGAGGTTATTAGGTTGCCGCCGTACCACTGTCACTTCAACCTCACTGAGTTGGTACGGTATAGGGTGAAGTAAAACATTACGACGCACTTATAAAACGTCCTTCACAGTTACTGAAGTGGAAGGACTGTTCCGGGAGAGTATTGCTCCAATGGATGCGGCTTTGTGTAGGAAGAAATTTAGCCATGTCGCAGCATTCATTAATTCGGCAATGGCAATACATGGCATCATCAGTGACTCTCAGGAGTTGATGATCTGCCTAGACGATGATGACAGTTACAACGAAGGCGACGGTAGTGATGGAGGGTATCGACCCTCTGCCTTTGTGAATCAGGTATGAAAATAAGGTTTCTGAATTTTCGTAAATTTTATAGAATTTACTTGAAACATTTTGTGTTAGCACCGGTGTATATTATTCTAACATTTATTGGTGAAGGTGTACATGAAGTGAGATCCTTGTCGGCCGATTTCTTCCGTGTTTTCTAACATCGCGATAATAAGAACTTCGTAGTATAATTATCTCGTATAATTTTGTGCGATGAATAATCGGTGAGTTGAAAGTTCAATTTTTGTCGGCAGATTTCATTTGTATTGTGTATCATCGCGATGACATTAAAAACATTTCTCCCATGTTTTTAAAAACACAAGTGTCGTGCAATCAGCTGTTGTTACAGCGGCAACATCGCTTCGTGCGCCATTGCAGTGTAACCAATATTGTGCGCAGCTGTCATGTGCAACCTTACGCCGGCCCACCTATAGTATTCCGTAGGTTACTCCACTGACGAACCAAGAAGTAGTCAGTCAGTCAGGCAAGGGCAAGCCGGAAACTCATTCGAACAATAAAACGCCGCAAAATCCCGTACCTTGGCTACATCCCTAGAAAGGCAAAATACAAGAGGTGTTGGGAGGAGACGAACATTATCGTTTGGGAACATCAAATAGTGGACAGGAATTCACACTGTTGGAAGACTTTTACATTTGGCAAGAAATCGCACAACATTCCACAGTGATCGCCAGTGTCAAGGAAACCAGTTATGATATTTTGAAGATGAAGAAGAAGAAGTCTGCAGAATATGTGTATATATAGTACTTTCCCTTTGTCCTTTTATGTGTACCAGCAGTTTCTTGATGACTTACTTAGCCGACATACAACATGATGAATAGCTGGCGATGACGTAATTAAGACACCACACACGTGCACGCTGAACAGAACGGGCTGTCAATAAAGCGAGGAGTCTCTTGCCACAATCGATACTCGACATGACAGCCAATGAGGTAAACATAATCGCTTCAGCCCCATCTCATATCACGATACAGGCTGCTATGAATTCTGCATAATAACGTTCAGAAATCGATAGAGCTGTCGGTCGACTGTGGTGATTCAATGGCTTATCTGCTGCTCTCTCACCAAGGAGGCCGCGGTTCTGTCCCCAGTTAACATTGTGTAGTGAGTATGACAACGTACATACATCCACGCGCAAATCCAACGCATCGAAACACTTGACATAATATTAACAGAGATAACTAGACTTAAGTACTCGACGAATTCATTTAGTGGTCTTCTTACGCGGCACTTTCTGGACACTGAATAATAATTACATATACGGTATGAATGAATGCATGCACTTCTTTTCCAGTCACTGATGACCAGCAACTGAGGAGAGAGTATTATTTTATTATCATTATTATTACACCCAATTATAGCACGAGTATTAGTACAATATTAGTGTTAGTTATGATTGTAAATATTAAGTTTAGTATAATCTGTATCGAAGGGTTTCCCTTTATTAATCAGGTATGTATATATAACGTTTTTGCTTTGTATGTATGTTTAGTCCTCAGCCCGAAGGCTGGTTGGATCCTCAACAGCTCTGCCATCAGCTGTCATATACGGCCTAGGCATCACTGAAGAGGCGTACTAGGGAAATGAGTGAGGTAGTTTCCCGTTGCTTTCCTCACTGAGCCAGAAGTTGCTGTTACATATCAGTCTACCAAGCCCACTGAAATGCATGCACCAACTGACCCTATGAGCAACAGTTTCACACCATTCATACCAGGGACTGGCTGCAGAAGGAATGGCATTACTATCATCACTCGTACCTCAGTCACTTTCATATTGTCAAAGCCAAGGATAAGACAGAGACAGATCTATGAAAGTAACAACATTGCTCTAGCCCATACCAGAAGACATAGCGCACTGTAAACACTACGTCCCGCCAGCAAAGGCATTTTTGGCTTTGAATGTTAAATTGTTCAGTCTCATCATCAGCTGAAATGTTTTTATTGCACTGCTTTTTCACCAAGATATTCGACGGTATACTGCATAATTTGTCGTGAAGTTTGCTTTATATTTTCGATGCTCTGTTGATTTACTTTTCTGTTGGTTTTGTTTGAATTGTACTGAACTTAGGAATCTTCGTGTTAAAATATAACTTAGTCCATCTATTGTAACTGGAGCCAGTCTGTTATAGAGGTGTAAAGAATAAATAAATAAATAAATAAATAAATAAATAAATAAATAAATAAATAAATAAATAAATAAATAAATAAATAAATAAATAAATAAATAAATAAATAAATAAATAAATAAATAAATAAGACCCGTAAGGAGACTCGTAAAACCCCCTGTGGTGGTGGGGGGGGGACGCAGACGAATACACACACGATATCCCCTACCTGTCGTAAGAGGCGACTAAAAGAGACGACCAGGGGATGATCGAATTAGAACCATGAGACTAGTTGTAATTAGTACCATGTCGCGGGGAACACCATGGATCGCCTTTACTTGCGAATAGTACTGTACCACTATGTTAGGTACACAATAGGTTTGTGATAAGTAGCAACAGAGTGTGAATCAGGATAGGGTTTGCAGTAACCGTGATTAGTACCACTACGTGCGGAACACCACAGGCTTACGTTGCCTGTGATTTGTACCGTTATGCGAGAAACACCAGGTCTGGGCGTTGCCTGTGATTAGTACCCACCATGTGAGGAACACCACGGGACAGTACGAGTCCCTGTGATTAGTACACTTATGTGAGGAACACCATAGGTTTGCGTTGCCGTTAAGTGGCTCCGCAGTGTGAGAAACACAATAGATCTGCGTTACATGTACGTATTGCATTACCTGTGAGTAGTACCATTATGTGTGGAATACCGCGAGTCGACGCTACTTTTGATTAGTACCGCAACATAACAAATACCATGGTTCTACTTTACTAGCGGTAAGTACCATTTAGAGCAGCCTATGACCTGGATTTCGGACCCCTTTAGACCAGACGTCATCACGCAGTTGCTCTAGGGAGCCGGTGTTACTTGCTCCGCTCGGGACGGCTGTTGGTCACATGACAAGAGAGCAGCGGACAGGCGGGTTGCATTCCGTGGCCGTACTGTACTTGCCGCTCGGAAATGTTACCATATGAACAGCTTTTATAATAATAATATTAATAATATTAATAATAATAATAATAATAATAATAATAATAATAATAATTTGCAGCATGGATCTATGAGACGAACAGGACACAGATTAAAGAGTATAACAGGAGAAGAAAATTTTTCTTTTCACTCTCGTTAACATACAATTCCACATATCAGTGGTGTACTCCTTCACGGGACCTTTGGGCTCATTTAGATAGTATTGTATCAATGTTTGGTACTATCGTTTGCTACTGGCAAGTCGCGAAACGCTTTTTTTTTTTGCTTTACGTCGCACCGACACAAATAGTAGGTCTTATGGCGACGATGGGACAGGGAAGGGCTAGGAGTGGGAAGGAAGCGGCCATGGCCTTAATTAAGATACAGCCCCAACATTTGCCTGGTGTGAAAATTGGAAACCACGGAAAACCATTTTCAGGGCTGCCGACAGTGGGGTTCGAACCTACTATCTCCTGAATACTGGATACTGGCCGCACTTAACCGACTGCAGCTATCGAGCTCGGTGAAACATATTTCAAGTTTTCATCGGTGAGCCTACTTCTGTGTCAAGATTTACAAATCTTCATTAATGAAACCATATGTTCACATAAATAAGTTGATCCGAATATACTTACAATATGAGCATTAAATGTGAACAATCTATGAAATTTCTCCCGTGGAAAACGAACATAAAATTCAGTCAAACTGTTTGTGCTTGCAAACCTATCTTTCATTTCAATATCGCACTGGAAGTCAATCAGTTCTAGCTACAATTCTGGTCTAACAGTTTGCACACACACACTGAGAAGGGCATAGCGAACACCTGCAGATCCGTTTCTATCGTGAAACGTACTCTCAAAATCGTCGTATAGTGACATTAAAACCTCTTTATATTATTCTAATGTTTTTTTAATATTATTCAGTATTTTATTATATATTAAACATTTTGCTGTGTTATTTTCTTGAATTACTAAATACTCTTCTTCCCAAGAAGGTTTGAAACTTGTTGGCTTCGATGGCCTACGCTGTGCTGAAATCTCTTCCAGAGTAAATGTAACACTAACCAACTAGATTTGAACGTCGTGTGGTGTGAGGATAAGGATGGAAACACACTACTGACACCTCTCATTAGTTCACGCGTATCGTGTCGCAATCTAACCTGTCCAGAAAGATGCGTGATACCTTTGCGCCACTGGCCTCCAGTACGTTCTTCATCATGCACTTCCCCTACTTGCTCGCTAAGCTGCTCTTGTTCCTCGAGAGCGGGGAGCAAACTGACTCCAAGGGCATTTCGCTCTCGATTGACGCTGCCTGCTTTACACAACAAGCATCATCGATTTATGATTGGGCTTTAGAAGCAGTCCCTTGGTCAGTAATACTATTATTGTACGACGGTTTCTGGGAATGTGGGACATTGGGGATCGGATCCACTGCGTGTTTTAAATTCATATTCATCCATTCATTTTTCGTCATCATGTTTTGAATTCTGGTCACTGGATGATTTGGACTTTTAAATTGTCATTACATTTCATCTCATTTCGTACCATTAGGGGCCGATGCCCGATAAACAACAATCATCATCATCATCATCATCATCATCATCATCATCATCGAGACTCGTAAATAACAATAATGAAATAGAAAATAAGGGATGTAGAAGGCGGGGAAGATTAATGCTGTCTCGAGCAAGGTAATAACAGCCGAGTGAGGTGACCGTGCAGTTTGTGATAGTACATATCACACCCTATACTGGATTCTTACAATATTATTATTGTTACGGAGATATCCGTGGTAGGTAGAGGTGAAAGAAGGTGCGGGTGTGAATGGGTTTCAAGCTACGAAATTATAGTGCATGTAAAATTAATTTAAAATTTAACAAGGTTATATTTTCTTTTCAAAAACAAAGCAATAACCGACATGGCAGGTACAATGTAGCAAAACAAGGGGAGTTACAATATTTACAGGTTTTGGGCTTCACGCCCTGACTTCAGCGATCAGCTCAGTTTTACCACAAACACAAGTTTTAACAGAGGGGCAGAAAACCCCATTCATCCCTAGGAGCCCCTGGCTCCGAATTACACAGAAAAGCCTCCACGAGGCATATGACACTCCATTTTCAAAAGAGCGATCCGCTCTCACAATTTAAGCCTCTCAAAGGCCACACCAAACTCTACCTTCAAGCTGTCCTCTAAGGACGTATTCACAGGGGTAAAATACCCAACCTACGGAGGTCTATTACATGAAAAGAAGGTTGATTACATGACCTCTAAAATAACAATTTGAGAGGAGGCGAATTTGCACTCCTAATACACTTTGTTTTTAAAACCTAATCTGGCTCTGGGCCGCTAACGCAAGGGCTAATCCCATACTACAGAGGTGACTTAGAGAAGAACACTTTACATTACATAAACGAAGAATAGTTTGAGAAAATAAGTTCACCTCAAAACAAATGTGAGTGGGAGCTCGAGAGGGTTAGCACTCTCTATCCCAATATGTAGCTTTACAAGAAAAAGATGAAAAGAGTAATTACATTTTAGGAAAAGGTTACATGAAGGAAATGCTTCGAACCCGCCGCGAGTGTTAAACTGCCGACCTAGCAAGAAAAGAAGTTATTAATAGGCCATTACCTGGTGTTGAACGGCTGAAGAAGAAAGAGGCGCTTCCCGCCTCCTGCTATGTACTTAATACACAGAAAGATGGAACAGAAGTGGCCCGGAGACCCCAAAATCAGCAGTTTATATCCTCTCGCGGAAGATTCTAGGCATTAGGGGAAAGAAAACACCCTCCCACAAAATTTTTATTGGATAGGACCCCGCAACAGATACAAGCTGGGGGAAGATACACCAGATTGGATAGAAATTAATTTAAGAAATTCGGGATTGGCTACATGCAAAACAAGGGGAAAGAGAGGGGTATACAGCCAACTTAAACAATAACAGAAAGAAATTTAGCAAAGAACAAACATTTGAAATAAAAATTTCTTCAACAAAATAGTTCTTTGACTCCGCACTAGGTCGCACTATTGTTGATCTTAAGTAGTGTCCTCTAGAAGAGAAAGTTCACACTTCTTACTTCAAGCGAAACAAAAACACATCAAAAATGACACAGTTCACAAACTCAAAATTTTCCACGTGGTGACATCTTCTGAGAAAGTAGAGAATTAATAGAGTAGATAAAGTTCAACCTTCCTCCAGAAGAGGAGTTTCAACAGGCGCAACTTTTAAATAAACGGTGTAGAGGTGTACCGCCCGGTACAGACCTCCCCCCCCAAAAGTTCCTCCAGGGGTGACGCATGAGATCAGTTTGAAACAAAGTCCAAGTAATGATGTTGATATGAAGATAGATAGCAGGAACATTTACAAGATTTCTTAATTCAGTTTCAAAATGTTGTTGTTGCAGGTGAATGAAAGTCTTTATGTTTGTAGAATTTGAATTTCTGAAGATAAACTTTTACTACTTAAAAGTGAAGAAAATTTTGCAATGTCCACCAAATATTGATGTTGAATTCCCAAGTGTAATTATTGCTTATGGTGACTGTCCATGTAATTGATGTAGATTAAGTTGGATGGCCAGACCGGCCGTTGCAGCTTGCGTCCAACGGAGGCCGCTCGGACCCCTCAAGTACCCTGAGATACCGCTCGCCCGCACTATGAGGGGAGCAGAGGTGTTGAAATACGCCGCGCCCGCGGTGAACATATACAAGCTGCGGGCCAGTAGCAGGTCGTGCGCCGCACATCAGCCTTGGCCGGGAGGAGAGCTCCGGCTCGCCGTACACATGTCGTCCTCGCTGGAGAGGAGGGGGCCCATCCCCCTCCCCAGTCGCTGCACGGCGCTGCGCGGCTGCGGGGGCGCTGAAACATTAAAGCTAGGCGGCAGAATTGTGTTGGACTATCATCTTCTTTGAGGGTACAGGCTTGTAGAGGTTGAGGGGCCAGCGGCGTGTAGATATCCATGGCATTTACTATTATGAAGCCACAGTGTAAGGTGGAGCAGGAGACGGGAGCGTGGTAATGGCCGTGGCAAGAACAGGATGGCAGTTTAACGGGTCGGGGCAGGTTTTACACAAGGCTTACATCTAAAACCAAAATATTACAGAAGGGGCAGAATGCCTTAAAAGTGAAACTCAAAAAAAATATAACCTTCATATCCTTTCAAAATAATATGAAGCAAGTTAACACAGAAATTACACCGGTTTCACCTGGGACAGGTGAACTCTAAATATCCTCTCGGTGGCTGGATTACTTAGCAATAAGGTAACCGGCGTAAGAAAATCGAGAATGATACAAGGCCCATGAAATCTGGGGGCAAGCTTGCCCGCGGGAACAAAATTTTTGACCATAACCTGGTCACCTACCTTCAAAGTGGTGGGTTTCCGTCCACGATCATACCTTTCCCTAACCTTTTCATGAGACACTTTAAGATTGGCTTTAGCCTTCTTCCAAAGATCTTTAATGTTATCCGGATCTATTGTCTCGGGTAGAATGTCATTCAAAGACCAGAGGTTAGAGAGCGGCGAGTTGGGAACAAACTTGAACATCAAAGAAGCTGGAGTAAATTTGTGTGATTCATGGACCGCCGAATTCAAAGCAAAAGCTAACCAATGCAGGGACGTGTCCCACCTAGAATGATCTTCATGATGATAGGCAATCAGTGCGGACCTGAGATTACGGTTAACCCGTTCAGCCAGAGATGGTTGAGGGTAATAAGCGGAAGTAGTTACATGAGAGATGGACAAGTCAAAACAGAATTTACGAAATAAATTAGATGTAAAAGCCTTAGCATTATCAGATACAATGTATTGGCACGGACCAAAAGAAGCGAAAATAGAATTTAGGCAAGTAATAGTTGACTGAGCGGTAGCCAGCTTAGTCGGAAATAACCAGGAAAATCTTGTAAAACCATCTACACACACAAAGATGAACTTGTTGGCATTACCCTTTGACTGGGGGAAGGGTCCCACATAATCAATATACAGGCGTTCCATGGGGCGCGACGCTTGATGAGAAGACAAAAGGCCTACTTTAGTGGACATGGTGGGTTTACTGATCAAACAAGATTTACAAGCTTTTACAAGTTCCCGAATTTCACCGTCCATACCTTTCCATATGAACATTTCACGAATCTTTTCACGAGTTTTAAAGATTCCAAGATGCCCCCACAATGGGGTCTCATGATAGTATTTGAAGATCATAGGTACAAGAACCGCTGGAACAACAACTTTCATCAACTTATCATGCCTCGAAGGGCAACATAGAACACCATTCCTCAGAACATAAGGGACAGCATGTTCCCCAGAAGAAAGGGTTTCCATTATCGGAGCCAGCGTAGGATCTTCACGTTGGTATTTCTCGATATCCCTAAAGAGCATGGGAGCATCGGTTAGGATGGCATTAACCTCAGATAGTATGGACTCGGAAGGTGATGAACTGTCGACCGGTTCATGGGTCTCGACCTCGTTTGAAAACATACGGCTGAGTCCATCAGCCACAACATTTTCGGTACCTCTGACATGCCTGACATCGAATTGGAAGGCGGAAATACGGATGGCCCAACGGGCTATACGACCAGTACGACGCGGTCTACCTAAGACCCAGCTTAAGGCTTGGTTATCTGTCTCCAGGTCGAATTTGACATGTTCCAGATAGAGACGGAACTTTTCTAAGGCGAATAAGACTGCCAACCCTTCGAGCTCATAGATGGAATACTTGGCTTCTTGAGCCGATAGAGACCTAGATGCATAGGCGATGGGACGCCTCCCTAGTTCAGTCTCTTGAAGAAGGACTGCAGCTACAGCTGACGACGACGCGTCCGTTTGGACGATGAATTTCTTCGAGAAATCAGGCATAGCAAGTACAGGGGCATTACAGAGAGCTAATTTAAGATCTTCGAAAGCGGCTTGTTGAGAAGGTCCCCACTCGAATTTGATGCCTTTCCTACGAAGAAGGTTTAAGGGCGCCGCTCTATTAGCGAAGTTAGGAATAAACTTCCTGAAGAAATTCACCATACCAATGAATCTAGCGATACCTTTGATGTCCTTAGGAGGTTTAAAATCACGGATGGCCTGTGTTCTAGAATGATCGACAGCTACCCCATCGGGTGACACAATATGCCCTAGGAATGACATAGAGGGCTTAGCAAAGGCAACCTTGGACAACTTGACAGTTAACCCAGCCTTACGAAGGCGATTCAGAACTTCTCGCAGATGATCTAGATGTTCTTCAAAAGTCTCGGAAAATACGACGACATCATCCAAGTAGTGATATAAGTACTCAAATTTGATGTCGGAAAAGACCCTATCTAGTAGCCTAGTGAGCACAGCTGCCCCCGTGGGGAGCCCGAAAGGCACGCGGTTGTATTCGTATAAGTTCCAGTCCGTGGCAAACGCTGTAAGATGTTTAGACTCTTCGGCAAGGGGAATTTGATTATAGGCCTGATTCAAGTCCAAGATGGTGAAGAACTTGGCCTTACGAAACCATGAAAAGCAAGAATGAAGGTCGGGAAGGGGCACAGATTGCAACACCACCTTCCGATTGAGAGCCCTGTAATCAATGACAGGCCTGAAGCCTCCTTGGGGTTTCGGGACTAGAAAAATAGGCGAAGAATACGCTGACTTAGAGGGCCTAATAATACCATCCTTCAACATCTGATCGATGATTTCTTTTAGAGCCTTCATTTTATGTGGAGATAGCCTATAAGGTGGAAAACGGACAGGAATCGAATCCGTGACCTCAATTTTGTATTCAATAAGGTCAGTAACACCAAGAGTATCAGAGAACACCTCGGGAAACGACTGACACAATTTACGAATACTATCAGCCTGCTCCTCAGGTAGATGTCTAAGGTCTAACAACATCTCATCCTGGGTAGGCGAAATAGATGAACATGATACAGAATTACACTTTAACAAGGGAATATTACAATTGGACGCAAATTTGAATGTGCACGACCTAGACTGGAGATCGAGCACAAGACCAGTGTGAGAAATAAAGTCCGCTCCCAGTATGATGGGGCAAGACAAGTGTTTAGCCACAAACAGTTTAATTTTCCATGTAAATTTAAAAATACGAATTTTGACCAGTACGGAACCTAGAATTTCTAATGGAGATGAATTAGCCGAAACATATTGAATAGGAGAAGAGTCATAGACAGGTAGTTTACAAACAGACTTTAATTTCGAGTACCATTCAGCCGAAATAATGGAACAAACACTGCCTGAATCTAATAGAGCTGTTATAGGCTCGTTATTTAACTCAATCTTAAGAAAAGGAACAGGTGCGGGGGTATCCGCCGCAATCCTAATGCCTATTGCTCACGGTAAAATGTTCCGTAAAATTTGTTATACAATTAATTTTATAAAAATTTGGTGAAAACAAGTTGTGTTGCTCACGGTAAAATTATTTTATAAAATCCGTGGAAACATCGGGATGACCATCTATGAACTCACTTCTGAACTAAGATGTATATCTACTGCCATCTATCGATAAATTTATAAACCAAGAATCAGCCATTCAACTTACAGTGTGTTTGAGAGTATGGCTCGAACAAACAAAGCAAAACTTGCTGCTTTAGCTGCAATTATATGTTGTACGGTGGTAAAAAGGAAGAAAAGAAATGCCAGGAAATGCTGGACTCGGGATTGGATCAAAAGAAGAGAAAAAGGTAGAGGATTGCTGTCCTTGGTCGAAAATTAGTTGAGGTTAGAAGACCAAAATTCATATAGGAATTCGGCGATTGTGTTTTCTGCCTCTCTTCTTGCATTTCTATTGAGGTAAAGTGGCGTTTTAACCTCGTACAAATATGTATATTTCTGGTATTTGTCCAGTAAAACACTAATAGCTTCCTTAGTCCACGCGGGTCCTGCCATTTTACAAAGAAGTGTTTGTTTACTATCGAGCTTCACAATCTTCTCACGACGTAGCGCCAGCATCATCGTGATGTCAGCTTCGCTGATTGGTTCGTTTCGTAAAATTAATTTTACGGAATAGAACATGTCCTATTTTATGAAAAATTTTATCAAAGGTTTTGTAAAACTTGAATTTGACCGTGAGCAACAGAAATTTTATAAAATTATATTATTGTACAATAAATTTGACAGAAAATTTTACCGTGAGCAACAGGCATAAGACATTCTTTAGGGCATTCAAAAGATGAATTTGAAGGCTGATCGTTCTCTGCATTTACAACCTGTTTACTAGGGGCTGAGTCTCGGGAAGATGGATTAGTCGGCTCAGCCGACGCCACTAGTCACTTTTTATTATTGGCATAGCTGAAATTTGCACCAGAAGTTGAGCAGGAGGGGGTGCTATTTGAGTTTGGGCAATTCTTGGCGATATGTGAGAAGGCCCCACACTTAAAACAGCCTTGTGATGACCCTGCTCCATTCCTTGTCCCACTTGACTTGATCAGAGGACACTTATTCCGCAGATGGTCAGGCGACCCGCAAGCATAACATTTACGGGGATTGACTGGTCGGCGAGGTGGAGGCCGAGTGTTACTAAAGGAAGGCGGGGGTTCTTTCGCGACACGCAAAGAATCGGCGTATCTAACTCCTTCCGCTGAGACTGCCAATGCTTCAAGTTCCGAGAAAGTTTGCGGGCACGCCGCGAAACACAAATATGACCTATAGGATGGTGAAATACCTTCCACAATGGCTTGTACAATTTGATCCTCAGGGAAGTGAAGAGCAAACACCCTAGTATAAAACTTAATATCTTGGATGAAGTCAGCCAAGTTTTCATCCAACCTCTGTACTCGATAATAGTATTTCTGAATCAGAGACGACCTCGCGCGGGCAGGAATGAAATTTGCAAGCAAGTGTGCGTGAAAATCTTCGATAGATGACTGTTCAGCTATGGCTCTTACTATTTTATCTGAGAGAACCCCAATAGCATAAGGATAGATAATTTGCAAAATTTGACATGGGGAAAGAGAAAACACAAGGGCATGATCCTGAAATTCCACTAGAAATCTTAAAAATGAAATTACGTCACTGGTGGTATTAACGGAAAACTTGGATATACCTCTGAGCAACATTGCCAATGGATGACGCAAGCTGCTAAACCCGGGCGACATAGTAGGTAAAGGTTTCAATGGCAAGGAAGTTAATTCAGCACGTACATTGTTCAACGATGTGCGGCGTTCAGACTCGTTGTCCAATGGGGCAGAGATAGTTTGAGCAGCAACGGTTATCCTATTGCCTTCTCCCTTAGCAGGTTCTTCCTCACCACTTACATTCACAATGGTGGGCTGATCAGATTTGGGAGGAACTTCCCCAGTTAACAATTGAGTGACTTTACTAGACAATTCAGAGATAGTTTCAAGGAGCGTATTAGCTTGCTTCCTCTGAACGTCATTCACCTTCAGAGACAACAGATCATTAACTCTATTTGAAAAGTGATATAATCTGCCTTGCACACGCTTAATTTGATTAGGAGACGGATCATTTTCATCAAAAAAACTAACTACAGATGCTAGCCCAGAAATATTCTCGACGATCGTGGAAAGAGAGTCATCAATTTCTTTCTCTCCCAAATTGGGGATGGAAATGGGCAAATCAAGGGACTCTCTAAGTTTGTTAGTGTCGATAGCAACCGTGCCTCCAGATTGCACGTTTCTAATAGTTAATTCGTAGATCAACTCCTCTTTGCGCAAATAGTTAAGGAGGAGAACATCGCGAGGGCCGGGCATGATGACGGAAAAATTTAGAACAACCTCAAAAAATTTCCAGCAACTGAGAAAATGGTTAGAGTTCGGATCAAAACAGTTTTTAGCCGTCAAAAGGGGCTAAATTGAGACCCATTCAACCACGCTCTGCTACCACTTGTTACGGAGATATCCGTGGTAGGTAGAGGTGAAAGAAGGTGCGGGTGTGAATGGGTTTCAAGCTACGAAATTATAGTGCATGTAAAATTAATTTAAAATTTAACAAGGTTATATTTTCTTTTCAAAAACAAAGCAATAACCGACATGGCAGGTACAATGTAGCAAAACAAGGGGAGTTACAATATTTACAGGTTTTGGGCTTCACGCCCTGACTTCAGCGATCAGCTCAGTTTTACCACAAACACAAGTTTTAACAGAGGGGCAGAAAACCCCATTCATCCCTAGGAGCCCCTGGCTCCGAATTACACAGAAAAGCCTCCACGAGGCATATGACACTCCATTTTCAAAAGAGCGATCCGCTCTCACAATTTAAGCCTCTCAAAGGCCACACCAAACTCTACCTTCAAGCTGTCCTCTAAGGACGTATTCACAGGGGTAAAATACCCAACCTACGGAGGTCTATTACATGAAAAGAAGGTTGATTACATGACCTCTAAAATAACAATTTGAGAGGAGGCGAATTTGCACTCCTAATACACTTTGTTTTTAAAACCTAATCTGGCTCTGGGCCGCTAACGCAAGGGCTAATCCCATACTACAGAGGTGACTTAGAGAAGAACACTTTACATTACATAAACGAAGAATAGTTTGAGAAAATAAGTTCACCTCAAAACAAATGTGAGTGGGAGCTCGAGAGGGTTAGCACTCTCTATCCCAATATGTAGCTTTACAAGAAAAAGATGAAAAGAGTAATTACATTTTAGGAAAAGGTTACATGAAGGAAATGCTTCGAACCCGCCGCGAGTGTTAAACTGCCGACCTAGCAAGAAAAGAAGTTATTAATAGGCCATTACCTGGTGTTGAACGGCTGAAGAAGAAAGAGGCGCTTCCCGCCTCCTGCTATGTACTTAATACACAGAAAGATGGAACAGAAGTGGCCCGGAGACCCCAAAATCAGCAGTTTATATCCTCTCGCGGAAGATTCTAGGCATTAGGGGAAAGAAAACACCCTCCCACAAAATTTTTATTGGATAGGACCCCGCAACAGATACAAGCTGGGGGAAGATACACCAGATTGGATAGAAATTAATTTAAGAAATTCGGGATTGGCTACATGCAAAACAAGGGGAAAGAGAGGGGTATACAGCCAACTTAAACAATAACAGAAAGAAATTTAGCAAAGAACAAACATTTGAAATAAAAATTTCTTCAACAAAATAGTTCTTTGACTCCGCACTAGGTCGCACTATTGTTGATCTTAAGTAGTGTCCTCTAGAAGAGAAAGTTCACACTTCTTACTTCAAGCGAAACAAAAACACATCAAAAATGACACAGTTCACAAACTCAAAATTTTCCACGTGGTGACATCTTCTGAGAAAGTAGAGAATTAATAGAGTAGATAAAGTTCAACCTTCCTCCAGAAGAGGAGTTTCAACAGGCGCAACTTTTAAATAAACGGTGTAGAGGTGTACCGCCCGGTACAATTATTATTAGTTTATTGGTGTATTCATGTAAGAATATTTGAAGTTCGAAGATCTCCACGTTAGATGCTAATAATTGAGTTTGTACAGGCAGTTGCGAAACACACAGCTATTTTCAGGTTTGGAAAAACATCCAGCTTTATAGCTAGCTACGAACCAAAAGTCAAACTTCGTGCGTGGTCGGGATATAGCCACATGTTACCTCAACGCGGGGAATCTCTCGCTCATGCTTGTCAGTCACGCCTGCACGAGTTCGGGATATCGAGACGGAGTGGGGATGGGGAAGCCTACTTATATTTCGGAAGGCCGCGACTTACTACTCTTGAAAGTTACTGTGAACGTTAACGAGTGTACGACTGATTGTTGACGAACGGAGCAGTGATGTAGTTTACTTGCTGAACTAGTACATGTACTTGGCCTTCTATATCTCATGGCAACTCTCGTTAAACTATTACCCTGTTTCTTTTTTGCTGTTTGCTTTACGTCGCACCGACATAGAAAGGTCTTATGGCGACGATGGGATAGGAAAGGCCTCGGAATGGGAAGGAAGGGGCCGTGACCTTAATTAAGGTACAGCCCCAGCATTTGCCTGGTGTGAAAATGGAAAAGCACGGAAGACCATCTTCAGGGCTGCCTACAGTGGGATTCGAACCCACTATCTCCCGATTACTGGATACCGGCCGCACTTAAGCGACTGCGGCTATCGAGCTCGGTGACCCTGTTTCAAGGCATAAACCAACAGTGTATGTTTGTGCAAGCAAAATTGTCTCTAAAACCAAATGTTGGTGTCAGTACTTAAAGAGGTACAGTATCGAAGTGATATACCATGTGTTGATGGTAAGAGCCGGCAGTTTGTGTTGATACATAGAAACAGTGAAGGGCAATTGTCTACACATATGCTCTGTGACTATTGGTCTCGGGCTCACTACTAATGGTAATGCAGTCCTCACTGTTGTTTCTCACTGCTTTTTGTTCTAAGATAATGGAATATACGTAGAGTCTTCCAGCACTTTTAGTGTGTTGCTGTTCATTACATATTTATTGTGTGTTGATGAAGTGCTAATGTACAGATTATGGTTAGGTCGGAATATAAATAGTTGATTTTCAATTAGTGGAGAAGTTATTGGAGAACCTAGGTGCAATTGCTACCTAGTTAATCGTTTCTATAGGATTAGGTAAGGCCCGAAACAGATTTACCAGTACGCAGCTTTATGTACACGTCCTGGGAGAGAAAATTACCATGGTTTAATAACATTTTGAGAAGTCCATTGCGGTGAACTCTGGCGCCCAAATTCCGGACATTTTAGTTAATTTTTTTATTCATTTATATTATTTATTAAATTACACTTGACGCCCAAGCGAGAGGCGTGTATTTTTATTCATATATTATTACAGATATTACAAGTTAGGGGCGCGCAGCTGTGAGCTTGCATTCGGGAGATAGTGGGTTCGGACTCCACTGTCGGCAGCCTTGAAGATTTTTCAGTGGTTTCCCATTTTCACACCAGGCAAATGCTGGGGCTGTACCTTAATTAAGGCCACGGTCGCTTCCTTCCCATTCCTAGGCCTTTCCAGCCCCATCGTCGCCATAATACCTATCTGTGTCGGTGCGACGTAAAGCAAAAAAAAAAAAGGCTAGATAAATTACATATAGAAACCAGGAAAGGAGATGTCATATCTCCACGAGAAAACCTGTACGTTATGCCCAAAAAATTAAAACGTGAAGTGAATAGATTACCCCCAGCAAAATCAGAAGTACAAAGCCTCACACAAATTTACATTTTACAGAATTATGTTATTAAAAAACGAGGAGATGGAGATTCCTATTGCAATGATCTGAACTGATCTGAAAAGAGATACTTTGATTGAATTGTCTAAAAATCTAATAATCAGTAAAGTACAAAGTTCCAAATTTAGTAAAACGAAACGTGTTCGCATACAAAATTGTCTTTGGATCGCTCAACTTTCAGCAGAGTTTACTGTACTGAAGAGAATGATTGTCCACATCACCATCTCGTCCTGTTGAAAGCTAACCTATTTACTTCACTTCAGGTCTTTACTTCTTCCAGTATTTCATTGTGGACAGATCTCACTATAAGTGCCTGGGTCTCTATTTCTTCCTTTTTAACTGCGGGATCGAGCCCAAGACCTCATCCATGGCTTCACTTCTCTTCCTCAGAGAATGCCCAATGTAATTCCATTTTTGTCGTTTGGTCTGTAGGGACATAGGGACATACCGATTCCTCCCGTCCTTGTCCAGAATTCATGGTTGGAAATCACTTCTGGCCAGTAGTCGCTGAATATCCTTCTCAAACACCGAATACGTTATGAGAGATGTTATGATGCTCCTTCATCTTCAGCAACTATACTGTGCAAGAAAGTAAAAGTGTCCAAGTTCTCGATTTCCTCATTGTTAAGAATCATCGAACAACTATAATTTATATGACGGGCTGAGTGGCTCAGATAGTTCAGACGCTGACCCCAACTTGGCAGGTTCGATCCTGGCTCAGTCCAGTGATACTTGAAAATGCCCAATTACGTCAGCTTCGTGTACGTAGATTTATTGGTATGTAAAAGAACTCTTGCGAGACAAAATTCCGGCACTTCGGCGTCTCCAGAAACCGTCAAAAGTAGTTAGCGGTACTAAAAAAGCGTAACATCATTGTTACTAATAATTTATATTAAGTATATTGGAATAATTTTATGAAGGCAGTAGAAAATCCCTGTAAAACATTATCTGTCGTATCTATGTATCATGTCCTTACGGCTGTCGTATCATTCGAAATTCCTGCAAGATTCCCTGCATTTGAAACGAAGGTGCATCCTAGCGTGGAGGAATAGCTGACGCCACAAGAAGTGCAAATCTACTCTGCTTTTATTAAAGGTTAATTACCTCAACATTTAAATTTTACGGAAGACGGCTCTTTTAATTCACAGAAAGAGCCTTGCCTGAAAATCACTTCGTGTCTAGATACATTACACTCAAGTGTGGGATCATTTATCAGTGTGCAGCTATGACTCTTTTAATCCACCATTTTATCTCGTGATGAGCAGGGCTGGTTAATCCCTCCTTCCATGATTACCTGTCCGCTCTTAAAAATGACCGCCGTCTCTGCTGCACGGGATACACGCCCGGAATAAGATTGGTAAGTTTCGGAGTCGTGAGATCTCACTCCTGACGGCAGTGGCTTCCGTAAGTGTGGAATTTTCCTGCACACACTTCGGGAGCATACTGGAATAGTATCTTATTTTAGCCTTAGGCTGCCGACCACAGTAGCACTGTTGGTTAGTTGTCACCTTCTGTTCAAAACATGGCACGTTCTAGCCCGACTGAGGTCGAGAACGTTAGATAGTGAAATGGGACTACTCCGTGTTATTGGGTTCCGTCACGTTGAAGAACTCCTGAGGGACAAAATTCTGACTATTCGGTGTCTCTTTTAATTTTTAACAAATGAATGGCCGCTGAACAAATAACCTGATAATAATCATAATAATAATAGCCGAAACCCCTCAAAAAATGACGGTCGATGGGGGTAAATGACCTACTTAGTTGAGGATTTATATACAACCTATGACAAAGAAGTCGTTGAATTAAGTCAGAACGGTCGATTTGGCAACACTGGCGACACACAACGCTGTACCTGAATAGCAGCAGGTTTTGACCACCTACTCCCAACGTTGTTCAGTTGAGCATCGTGTGTGTGCCGTGTAAGAACTGAAGCCCTGTATTACAGCCTAAACATCCGGACTCTAGTTCCAGCACTATTTCCCTTATTCTTCACTTTGTCGGTAAGAAATATAGAACAAACAAAATTGTAAATATATTTTTCCACGAGCAATGTTCCTGCAAAGCCAACCGTAAAGGAGAGATATCGAGTTTTATGGTGTACGTTTCGCACTATTACACATCCACATGTCTGAGAATGAGGTTTAACTGGCTGCTGAGCGTGAGATGGCCAGCGTTTGAAGTTTGCTATTTAGTGCAACAAACACTGAAGAAGAGCACACCGAATTTTGGGGCTCAGAAGTACGATCACTTTAGGACTGAATCCCCAGTGTGTTGTACGGGAAACGTCTTATAACTTGTATTAGTGTGTACTTGACATTTCCTGACTTCCATTAAGAAGTATTTCGTGATTTAGAATTACTTCGCTATCCCAGTGTATTCTCAGACGAGTGCGGACAAAATAGGGTAAGGAGCGAGTTGACTGTGCGGTTAGGGCCGCGCAGCAGTGAGCTTGCATTCGGGAGGTCCTGAGTTTAAACCTCAATGTCGGCAGCCCTCAAGGTTGTTTTCCGTGTTTTCCCATTTTCATATCAGACAAGTACATTAAGGCCACGGTCGATTCTTTCCTAATCCTAGCCTTGTCCTATCCCATCGTCGCCGTCGACTTGCCTGTGTCGTGTGACGCGTAAAGCTAATAGCAAAGAAGAAAAAGTTCGATCTCGGCTAACGTTGGTGGCATATGAAGTTGTTTAATGCGACAACAGCGTGTCGTTGGCTTTCGACCCGTTAAGCTAGCCATGCATGTACAGGAAATCCTCAAGGAAAAAGCCTCCAGGATTTCCTTGGGGATTTCCTCAACCGAACCCTCGCCCACACACGGAGAGGATATCCTAAAGGAAATCCTCAAGGAAATGGCCTTGGGGATTTTCTCAAGGTTCAACTCCAGGTTGACTGGTGGTGGCTGGTTGTTCACGTGGTGTTGCAAATCATTTTCATCATGGTAATTTTTTGAACTCACTTGCCACAAGAAAGGTTCCTTCTGGTATATTTGTATAACTTCTGTTAAACGTTCTCGAGACATGACGATATAGGACACTCCCGACAATCACTTCACTTCACTTCACAAATCCCTAAGGCCTACTGCCGTCAACACAGACACGCAGCAAGAGACTGGGAAAGTCCGGTCTTCTTGGCCTCAAGGCGGAAAAGAATTGAATTTTGTTCGGGATTTTTGGATCTCTCGCACCCAGCGCGGCCTCAAGGACGCCACCACACACGTTGAGGAATTTCTCACGGATTGGACTGTTCAGGTCGAACCTTGAAGAAATTCCGCTCGTGTAACGCTGCCTTTAGAGACTTTCTGCGCGACAAATTTCCGGTATATCGGCGTGTCGTCTCCGAAAACCGTGAATGTATTTAGTGTGACGTAAAGACCAGTTGTATTATTTAACCAAGTCCTAGTTGTTCTACATTCGAGACAGTTTGCTGTGAGCTGTGTTCTGGAGACCAGCTGGACACTGGGTAGCGTGACAGGGAATTGCGCTAGCTCGTCACATAGCGTGACCTCACGGACATATCGAGCGTTGACCGATTAAGTCATCAAACTTATTTGCGTGTAGTCCGCCTTCACTGCGAAAGCGCTTCATCATTCAGCCTGCAGAATTCCAGAAGAAATTATTCATAATACGTCCTTGAACATCAAGGACTACTTCTCCAGAGTCGTGTACACTCGAATGTAACCCGATATAGCTGCACGCTGTACTGGGCTAAGTTTCGTGGGCGCGCAAGGTGTCAGCTCAACTATAGTTCTAGTTCACCATTCGGCGAATTGCTTACGTCAAGGAAAGATTGTACGAAGCACAGTCTGATAACACTTCCGTCTTCTCGAGGTTGAGGAAGTTTGACCGAGTGAGTTGGCCGAGCGGTTAGAATCGCGTAGTTGTGAGCTTGCACTCGGGAGAAGGTGGGTTCGAATTCCACTGTCGGCAACCCTGAGGTTGATATTCCGTGGTTTCAATTTTCACACCAGGCAAATGGCCACTACCTTCCCACTACCACACACACACAGAGCACGAGTGGTTAGTGACCTCTTGCTCACTTGCTCAGTGTGTGTTCTGCGAAATAATCGTCTGGTTCGAATTTCAGCCAGTACCTGTGGGATATTTGAAAGGAAGTCATTCCTTGCGGTTCGAGTTCCAGGCAAAACTGGATGTCCAATGCCCATGACCACGATAACAATACGAACTTGCTTGCTTTTAATTTAGCGTCTAATGGCTGACAAGTTTGCTTATGTGTTTCAGAGAAGTCTTTTGAGGTTCTCCTGAAGTTTTACCGGAAACACCGTATGGCGACCGATATCCACATAAGATGACGACCTGCAAAAGTTGCTATGAACATGATTCCGGTTGTGAAAGCCTAAATAGAATGTTGGCATATGCATATTCAGTCTTCACCTACATTCAATTCCTGGCACGTCCAGAGATTATTATTATTATTATTATTATTATTATTATTATTATTATTATTATTATTATTATTATTATTATTATTATTATTATTATTATTATTACCGTGGTTTGGTGGATCAGCAGAGGTGAAAGAAGGTGCCGGGGTGAATGGATCTAACTACTTATCAAGAAAGAATTTAAATTGAAATGGAAGGTTATATTTTCGAAAAGCAACAAGTTAACAAATTCTCACTTAGTGAGATAACAATGACATAGCAAATTAAAAAACAAGACTTTGAAAAAATTCAAGAATTCAAATCCTTAACACACTTGGGCTACAAGCCCCTAGTTTTACAATCTTTGAGCTTCCAGATCAAACTTTACAGAGGAGCATAAATTTACAAAAGGGCAGAAATCCCCTAATACCTGGAGCACTTGCTCCCTAATTTACAATATCAAGCCTCCTAGAGGCACTTTTCCAACCCAAGGAAAGACCTGACACGCTCTCAGGTTTTTCGAGCCTATTCCAGGCAGTACCTTAACTTACAATTACTTGCCCACAAGGCACAACTTACAAAAAATGAAACAGGGGTATCTAGTACTCAACCTACAGGGCCTTCGTGTAAAAGAAATGACAGTTAAATAAGTGGCATGAATACAAAATGAAAGGAGGCGAATACTTGCACTCCTCTATTTAGCTTCCTAAAACCTAACGGGCACTAGGTCGATGAAACAGGGGCAATTCCCAAACTATGGAGGTGACCCGTATAAGAAAGAAATTTTAAAACATTAAGGAAGAGAAGACAATCAGTTACCAAAACGTAGTCACCTCAAACCAAAATGAAGGGGAGCTCGAGAGGTTAAATCACTCTCTATCACCGAATTACAGTTACGGATTTTATGAAGTTTTTACATAAGCCTTTAGAACTTACATTTTATAGAAGTTGGTTACATGTTAAAGTTTCGGACCTTTCCCGCGGATTAAACTGCTGTGCTAGCAAGAAATAAGATGTTAAACGGCCATTACCTTGCTGAGGAGTAGCTGCCTGATGAAAGAGGCGCCTCCCGCCTCCTGCTTCACGTATACACACTTAGTTAGATGTTGATCAAGTGGCCAGGAGACGTAAAAATCAGCAGTTTATAAACCCTCGGGGAAAGTTCGAGACCTTTCATGAATGATTAAGACACACTCACTGTGTTTATTGGTCAACTTCAAAAGTTACACTCAAAATCGAAGAAGAAATACAGGATTGGTTGGAAATTAATTACAGAAATTCTGGATTGGCTAAATTCAAAACTGGCGGAAAGAAAAGATCAATATTGCCAACCCACAAATGAACGAACATAATTTAGTAAGGAAAAAACTTATGAATACAAAATTTCTTCAAAAAGGTTCCTTCACTTCGCACCAGGGTGCTTGATCATAGTTTTTTAGCAGAAACATCTATGAGAGAATGTCCACACTTCTTGAAGAACGGAAAACAAAACACGTTGAAATTCACACAGTACTGGCAACTTCATAATCACAAAATTAAGGTAGTGACATCTTCTGAGCAAAAGTTTAAGGAGGTTTAGTTTTAAGTTCAGTGTTTCTCCTGTAGAGGTGGTTTTCTTGGCGCAAGATTTAAAAGTAAGGCGTAGGGGTGTACCGCCCGGTACTATTATTATTATTATTATTATTATTATTATTATTATTATTATTATTATTATTATTATTAACGTCCATTCTATGTGCTGTCTGAACAGATGATGGGGTGCCAAAATTTAATACTCTAGGAGTTCTTTAAGATGACGAAACCCAAAAGTGCGGAATTGTCAAATGTCACCAACCTCGGCCGAAATCAAACCCACTCACATGTGAACTGAAAACCAGTGACTAACCGCCTGTGCTCCTAAGGTTGATTGGCTTACCACTACTACTACTACTACTACTCCTACTACTACTACCACCATCACCGAGTGAGTTGGCCGCGCGGTTAGTTACCGTAGCGTCATGCAGCTATCAGCTTGCATTCGGGAGATAGTGGGTTCGAACCCCACTGTCGGCAGCCCTGAAGATGGCTTCGCGTGGTTTCCCAATTTCACACCAGGAAAATGCTGGGGATGTACCTTAATTAAAGCCACGGCCGCTTCTTTCCCACTCCTAGCCCTTTCCTATTCCACCGTGACCGTAAGACCTATCTGTGTCAGTGCAATGTAGAGCAGATTGTAAAAATTAAATGCAGCTGCTGCAAACCTTTAGGCCAGAGGTCTTGTACAAAACAGGTTTGCGGTTCACAATCACACTTGCATGCCAGTCGCTACTTTTGTTCGTGTAAGTGTAAGAACATAGGAAATCATACTCTATATTCTAAGTATCCATAATCTGTTTATCGCAGTTTCTCTTTCAGCTGCCGCAGATAGCGACTGCAGTTTAACAAGTGAAAGCGATGGAATGGAATAAAACTTTGCAGTGATTTTGCGGTGTGTCTCAGTTTAAATGTATTGGCGCAGCATTACGAGTCGCTCCATGCAGCATTCATTGATCAGCACATGCGTTCGTTGGCTGAGAGCTCGGTACTCATTCTGACGAATAATGTCTATCAGCCTCCTGACTGCATAATGAGTGAATGCGTCATAACGTATTTCTGTGAGATTAGAGACACATGTCGTTACATTCTGCCTTAACTTATCGAAGTTCGTAAAAAAGAAATACGACTGCTATAAAAGTTATCTTTCCTAAATGTTCCTTCTTGTAGGCCTACTCTCTTCCTCCTCTCCACCGCTTCTTCACCTACTCACATCTTTCGGGTACAGTGTACCTCAACCTCTCAGTGCGAGACAGGGAATTTGAATGTCGCTAGCAATTTACCACTGAGATAATGAACCCCTTCATGTAGCCTATACATTCAGCACAATACAGGCTGGCTCAAAGAGTAAAAGAGTAGACCTACAGCTGCCTCGGCGGATCAGTGATAGTGTCCAACTCATGATCCCAAGAAACCGGTTCGATCTCGGCTGACTTTTGAAGGACGAAAGAAATATTGGCACTCTGTATCATTTGTTGTTGGTATGCTGATTAGTGTTGGCTATTGAATGCACGATTCGAAGCAGTGTATCGATTCATTCAAGTGTCCGAGTGAATCGATTCGCAGGAACGGTGAGCTCACGGCACACGATTCAGCTTACTCCCAGCGGGCAGTGCTGAGTGGCGCACTCACTGGATGTTTACGGGGAGCCGAGCTTCCGCTGCAGCGAGACATACAGTGAGCCATAGCACACCGAAAGAATCGTGAACGAGCACGGCTCAGTGAGACACAAGATACACACGGCTCCTTATCGGCTCACTGGACACTGGCGGGGAGCCGAGCTTCCGCTGAAGCGAGACATACGGTGAGCCATAGTACACTGAAAGAATCGTATGCTATAATGGACTCTCGAGCTCAGCTCATTTGAAAATAATACCCATTTGCATCCACTGTGCTCTTCTTACAGGGAGGTTTAAATAATAGATTTATTTATTTGCAGTGTTAAAAAGGTAGTCAAAACATAATTCTGAAGTAGGTAGGCTACTAGGTTATACTATTTATTAGTTTAATGAATCTTAGTATTATAACTTAATTGACATTTGACAATTAAACTAGACTCTAGCCTGCCCTATGACTATGAGTCATGCTCATGACCACTCACAAGTACCTATTTTATATTGAGAAGAACGGCTCAGTATTCTCTCAGTTCATGTCACATCGTTGCACAAGACTTCAATCGTATGTGGACAGACGCAATAATTTAACCAACAGTATGTTGAATCAGAAAACCAGCGGGCTACTGTACCTCTCGGGTAGCCTATACAAAATATGACGATTTAAAAAATTCCTCAGCTGATAGAAAAATACATATTTTCAAAAATGACTGAGCGAGTTGTCGTGCGGTTAGTATCGCGTAGCTATGCGCTTGCATTCGGGGGATGGTTTCCGTAGTTTCCCCATTTTCACACCAGGAAATGCTGGGACTGAACCTTAATTCAGGCCATGGCTGCTAAATTCCTAATCCTAACCTTTCCCACCCTGCGTCGCCGGAAACCTTCGATGTATTAGAGTGACTAGCATTTTTTTCTAAGAAAGGAGTTCATAGTAAGAAGACCAGATGGCAGTTGCGAGCAATGAATGCTCTTGCTGCTGTCTTACCAGCACATACTACACGGATGTAGTAGGTGCGGTGACTAACGTGCCGTGAATCGGATCACTGTATCGAATCAGTAACGTGAACGGAATCAAATGAATCGATTCAGTAAAATGAATCGAATGTCCCATCACTAATGTTGATCTCTGGTGGCGCAGTCAGTGTCATTGGACACGACGGAATTAACTCGTCCAACCACTTTCATTGCTGTATAGCAGCACAATCGGAATATCGAAATTGGTAGGCAGGCCGCCTAAGTGGCACCACAACAAAAAGTCTACCTCGGTAGATGAGGCCATAGTAGTAGTAGTAGTAGTAGTAGTAGTAGTAGTAGTAGTAGTAGTAGTAGTGTGCTGACTTTCTGAACGCGAGGGGACCGGTACGATCCCAGTTCAGTTCAGTGGTATTTGACGATGTTCAAATATGCCACGTTCCTATTGGTTAGATTTTCCAGCACGTAAGAGGCGAGACAAATTTCCAGTACTTCGGAATCTGCTCCGTCAAAGTAGCTAAAGGGAAGTGAAACCAAACCATAAATATACTAATAATTAGAGGAAGATGATCAGCCATTTTGAAACGTTAGGTGTCTTGAAAACTTCGAAATTATTCATCTTAGGTCGTGGTCTTACTTGGATGAGCAGACTACTTGCTGTTGGCTGAAGGACGAGCGAAAGGGGAACTGCACATCCTAGCGCAAGTAGATTGTGGCTCAGGATACCTGAACAATGATTAAACATCGATTGGGTTGCCTGCTATATATTCTGAGTTTACGGCTCTACGGTTTTTAATAATACCGTAATGAAAGTGCACTTCGAGAATCGAATGGATTAACCCATGGCCAACTCGACAGGTTTCGGCTTTCTACTCCTGTCAGCACTATTAGATGTATTCATTGGAGTTTTTAAGAAATAATATTTCGAAACAGTATCTGTAAAAGTTTTTCTGTAGTAATATGTTTATACGGCACTACTATACAGTAGTATTGTAGGTTGAGCAGCTTGTTGCAAAGCAGATATAACTAAGTTACGTAAACCCACTGAACTTTCATGACTTGCCTAACAGGTTTTAAAATGTAATATTTAGTTATTATTATTATTATTATTATTATTATTATTATTATTATTATTATTATTATTATTAATATGTGCGTATGGACCCAATGGATCACGCAAAGCTCTAACGATTCTGTTTTATGAGTTGCCAAACAGCTCTCATCCATTCTCCGTGGATCCTTTTTCGTTCTTCTGGCCACTTTCCTCCAGTCTTCTTTTTCACTTCGTTCTCTGGTTGCACTTTCCATCGGTTAATTTTTTTCCTATAGAGGTTTCTGTCCGCGGTGTCAGTTCAGCTCATCTGGGCTTTTTCCAGATCCTTCTTCACTTCCAGTACCTACAGAATATTTTTTTAGATGTTCTATATAGGTGAGAATCTTGTGTGTCAGTCTACTTGCCGGCAGTCTGCGAGTAAAATTTCAGACGTCTTTTGCGGATGTCTGCTGCAATGTTGGAAAGCTCTTCTGTCACATTGCGTGATCTTAGTCTATAACCATCTTCTGTTTTTCGGGGGCCGAGAATTTTCCTGAGGATTCTTCTTTCTTCTTTTAAAATGTTCTCTAGGTCACCTTTCCCGTTTAGTGTAAGGGTCTCACTGCCATATAAGACTTCAGGCTTGATTACTCTATTATAGTGTCTGATCTTTGCACGGCGGGACAAGAACTTTTTATTGTATATGTTGTGAACCCTACCGTAGGCTTTCCGAAGTTTTTGTAGGCGAATTTTATGGGCAGCCTTCTCGCCTCCCATTGGTTCAAGTATTTCTCCCAAGTACTTGAAGTGTGGTACCAGGTTGATTTGCCCATATGTCGTGTTCAAATTTTGGATGTCAAGTTTTGAGCAGAAGAACTTGGTCTTTTCAAAAGAAATTTGTAGACCAACCTTTCCAGCACATTCGCTGAGGGTTTCAATTTGTTTGACGGCTGTGACTACATCATCTGTCAGTATGGCCAGGTCATCTGCAAAAGTGAGGCATGATATCTCAGTACCGTCTTTGGGTCGTCCTATTCGTATGGGGCGCCAGTATCCTATGTCTTCCAATGCCTTCTCCCACTCGCGGATGACTTTGTCTAGGACGAGGTTGAAAAGGAGCGGAGATAAGCCGTCACCTTGTCGGGCACCAGTTTTAATTGGGAGTGGTTTAGAGATCTCCTCCATGAATTTAACTTTGGAGATACGTAGTGTCAGTGTGTGTTGCCTTGATGAAGTTGAGGGTCTTGGAGTCAAGCCCCACTTCCTCAAGAATAACGAAGACAGACTGTCGATCAACCGAGTCGTACGCTTTCCTGAAGTTAACAAAAATGCAGATGACCGGTTTGTTCCTCAATGCTTTGTATTTAAGTGTTGCCTTCAAGTTGAATATTTGTTCTGCACACGAGCGACCAGTGCGGAAGCCTGCTTGATATTCGCCAATATTTTGTTCAAGTTGTTATTGCGTTCTCTTCAAAAGGCAAGCTGAAATAATTTTGTATGCCAGTTGGAGAAGAGAAATGCCCCTGTAATTGTTCACGCCAGTCTTATCTCCCTTTTTGTGTATTATGTGTTAGTGTAGTGTAGGCTCCTCTTCACAAGATAGGGTGAATGTGTAGAGTGCCTGGTTGTACGTCCAATTACGGTTCAAATAAGCACCGGACCTAGCGATAAAGAGAAGCGAAATAAATGGATTCGTGCTATACACCGGGCTGATTTTGACGCTGATAAATATGCGTGTATCTGTATCAGACATTCTTCTGAAAAATAACGTGTAATTCTGGCAGAGCCTGCGAAGAGACCGGACGGTCCTGTTTTAACTGTGGCAAGCGGAAAACCGAAATTAACCTATGATACTCTCCTACATTATTTCCTGGAGAGCCTTCATGCATGTCATACTCATAACCAACCACTGCCTGACGAAAATCGCCAAAAGAAAGGAGAAAGCATATGTTACAGAATTTAATTGAATTTTAAAACATGGTTTGAAGAAAACATTGAATATTACATTATAATTTTATTTGTTAGGTAAGTAAAGAGGAATAAACTAACTTGAATTTTCACGAGAAATAGTTTTTACGTTTCCTTTATGGTTTCTTTTTAACCACGCTGTCAACGTGCCCTAACGGTTTTCAGAGTGTGCCTAAATTGTTGCAAGTTACCTTCTAAAAAATTAGCTTGATTTTTGGAGACAGTTTGCTGCGTACAATATGTTCAGCACTTGATTGCTTATTAAGCCATTTGAATGCTTTCTGCGTTACCAGATACAGTTTGTAAGTTAAGTTTGCAGGGTGTTACCATATATGTGGGAAATTATTGGTGGGTGGAGAGTACACCCCAAAACAACACAAAAAGTCCCTGTGAACATATGCCTTACGGTCGATCGGTTACAAGTTGCAGAGTTTCCAACTTTGTACGGGAAGGTGGCTATTGGTAATAGCCTCACCTAACACATCCCATGTCGAGTAATTGTTGCCAATGTACCAGCGGGGATACTACATTCTAATACAAGAAGTCCTCAGTATGTCCTGCAGCGGCGATTGGGACTTAGAAAAAGTGGGGGGGGGGGGTAAAAAATGTACAGATAACGAAAAGTATCCTGGGTTTGAGGAATGTAGTGGGTGATGGAAGGGGGGCGGGGGTAATTACGTAAAAAGTAAAAAACTGCAAAATGGTAAGGTTTTTTATGTTCTATGAGCGAATTTCTACAGAGAGGTAGAGATTGACATTTTACCAACTTCAGTGGGGTAATAATAATATTTTTGAGATTTTGATTCTGTACTGTACAATAAAGGAACAGTATTACACATGTATTACAATTAAATAGAAGTACGGCGTGATTATACAACTAAAATCATTTAGTGTTTGACTACACACAAAGGAACTAGCAGACAATAAAGAGACTGCCAGACTGAAGAATGCGCGTGGCAACACCTCAGTGTCCATGGCCTTGGCAAAAAAATACACCCCTGCTACCCTTCCTCAAAGCACATTCAAAGTCACCACTACTTGTTCTGGTGCTATACAAATCAGAGAACGACATTTTGTGCATATTTCCAGTAATAATTTTGTTAATAATTAAAGAAAATGAAGAAAAGAATTATCTGATAAGGCAACAGGCCTTGTAAAAATTGGTTGGTTTTATAATAATTCCTAGTTTCAGTCGGCTAAAATGGAATAAAAATGTTTTCTCCACAAAGTGGGTGGGCGTCTGCCCTCCCTCCCGCCCCCCCCCCCCCCCCAATTAATCGACACTTCGAGTATATGCGCTGTGCGCCTTAATGCACCTCACTGATTGTCACACACGTCTGTACACTCCGGGCATGTGCATGCATTCGATGGCAACCTTGTTGTACACGGTAGCGAAGTACTGTAACGTATCCACAAAGACGCACACGAGATGCTGTCATTTGGTACAATTATTTATTCATATCTGTTTACAAGTTAACACACACATAACCTTAATCACAGTATCACAAACAAAACACTTCACTCCGAGAACATCAACAAAGCTGCCATTTTGACAAAAGACAATCGCTGCACATGGAGATTACAACCTTGAAACACAGTTGAAACAGATGACTACCGACTGCCGACCTCGGCATGTCAGTTAACACACGTTCACCAGTGAAACTCTTACTACACCATAACTTTACTAAACAATAACTCTGTCACCGTCAAGATCGTCTCCTTATATATGTCCTGGCCAGGCTTTCAGAAGGATACATTACGAAGAAAAACTACCTCCGTGAAAATTCTACAGTGCCTAATACATAGATTATAATGTACAGAATATTCTCCATCGTTTTCGTCACCTATTACCATTCTGGAAGTTACAATGTGTTTCACAACTATGGATTACAATTATATATACAGGTAAGAATAAATCTATACATTTTTTTTTTTATGAAAACAAAAGTCAGTCAGTCCG
Organism: Anabrus simplex; assembly: GCF_040414725.1. Taxonomy (NCBI): domain Eukaryota; kingdom Metazoa; phylum Arthropoda; class Insecta; order Orthoptera; family Tettigoniidae; genus Anabrus; species Anabrus simplex. The sequence goes on along the minus strand of NC_090265.1, from coordinate 1,049,381,640 downwards.
GCCATTCTATCCTGGCGATTTCCTTCATTCTTTTTTTAACTGAAAGGTATGCATGCACAGATTTGTCATCAGGTAGGCCTACTATAAATCACTTAACTTCCGCCTTCCTCAAATTATTTTATTTTTTCAACTTTTTGTCTTTTTGAAGCAATTATATCTTTGGTTATAATTGAGATACGGAGTACGTTTTGGCTTAAGAACACTCAGCGGACCAAGCTCTTTCAGTTCAGCTCTTAACTATTCAAATTGGTTGATTCTGAGGAAAGTTATGAGGGCACATTCAATTTGACGTCTCATTTCTTCAATATTTTTTCTCATTGAAGCAATCATATCTTTCGTTCTAATTGAGGTACGCAGTTCGTTTTGGTCTAAAAACACTCAATGGATCAAGCGCTTTCTTTTGAGGCAATAACTACTTAAATTGGTAGATTCTGAGAAAGTTTTGAGTACAATTTTCCTCCATTACGAAGATCTTTGAACGACTTTTTTACAGTTCGGCGCGTAGTGTTGTTCCAAGGAACGTTTAATTCAATTTCTTTGTGTGATGTATTTTATGGTGTTTTGTTGACATAATATTACATTCTATTACCACAGCAGATCATGTGCTTTATTTCGTTAACTCGAAACTTTGCAAATACATCCGTGAGGATGGTAACGAACAAAACCATACTTTGTACATTGCGGGCGGAGCCAGCGGGAAACTGCTAGTTATAATATTAATTTACAGGTATTTACACTAACTGAACTCGTATAAATATTTATGTACAGCATATGTGTCATAACATAACCTCACAAACAACGCGATGGTATTATTATAATAATACAAATACAAACTGGATGTAACAATTCATAGCCATACATAGAGGTAATAATAATAATAATAATATTAATAATAATAATAATAATAATAATAATAATAATAATTCCAGCTCGACAGTTGTATTATTTACCCATGGGTAAGAGAATATTGTTTTCAAGTTATATCTGATTAGCACACTTTGTCAACTGCAATGTTCATAACCACGTGCCTGACTCCAAACTTAATCCTAAATACGAACTATCCACCCATTCTACGAGTAGTTAATAACTAAACCAGACGTAGTTCGTAAACGATCGACCAGAGGGCATATGTTCATAGGGACGTTTTGAGTTGTTTTGGGGCGTATTCTCCATCCCCCGATTATTTCCCACATGTTTGGAAACACCTTACTCGTATATGTGCTCAACATAAGGTTGTTGCATTAGTGAGTTACTAAATTCTGACTGTGATCACACGCTGGCATTCATTCAAAAATCTAAGTTCTTAAAATAATAGCTGGAACTCAGTATAGGTTCAGAAGCAAACAACCACAGATATATTTCCATGGACATCCTTCAATATTTTTTCATTTTCTGGTGCATACATTCAACTGAGAAATTCAAGTAGTTTGACACTAACTCACCCTTCTTACTTCTTACTTACCGGTACGTTATTCCAGATTTCTGATTTTGTAGGAGTTTTCTTCTAAGGAACCGAAATCTTGTGGTTGGTTTATATTTAAATATATTTAAATATTTTAAAATAAAAATATAAGAAACTGACTATTTCTGTTACGAGAGGGTGAGTGAGTGAGTTGGTCGGAAATAATGAATACCTCAATGTGCTCAGACAGACGTAAAATAATTACACATGACCGAGCTCGATAGCTACAGTCCCTTAAGTGCGGCCATTATCCAGTATTCTGGAGATAGTGGGTTCGAACCCAACTGTCGGAAGCCCTGAAAACGGTTTTCCGTTGTTTCCCATTTTCACACCAGGCAAATGATGGCTGGGCTGTGCCTTAAATAAGGCCACGGCCGCTTCCTTCCCACTCATAGTCCCTTCCTGTCCCATCGTCGCTATGAGACCTATCTGTGTCGGTGCGACGTAAAGCAATTTGTTAACAAAATGCATTTAAGGTACAGTAATCCGCCTATTGGCCATTATTTAATTCAGGTGAGTAGTTTTAATTCGAACACTTTTTATAATGTGCAGTATACCTTGAGTGTATTTGTATATGTCATTTTGGCAACGTTCCTTCAATTTAATTTGTATATAACTCTGACATTGCATCCCTTTTTATATTATACTAAAACATCGCAACGGCAGTATAGGAATTACACGGGGCGAGTGATAATTGAGGTAGTGGACATATCACCAACCTTGTGATGTCACGGCTCTTGGTAAGAGGCTTCTGTATCAAAATGTGTGTGGCTAAACCGATGATGATGATGGTGAAAAAGCAGTTAATGATAATTTTCCAATCCTTTGATCTATTAAACATAAGCTGAAATTGTATCTGTCATAACTGTCATTTCTAACACTACTGAGGGTGTGTATGTAAACTGATTTTAATATCTGGTCCAGTGGACTTGTCAGTTAGACAGAGGCCTCTCTTGAATCCCCACGTTCTAGGGCTGTTTCGATTTTTGGCCACGTCAGGGATTTTTACCTGGATCTAAAGTTCGAAGTCCATTCAGGTTACGCGGGAACAATTGAGGGGCTATTTCTCTTCGTCGACTGTCGTACGAGTGAGGCTTCAAGTGGAATTTTAGCGCCGACAATTTCTACATGAGCTTTAGGGCGATAAATTTCAATAATGTTGATATGAAGATTACTTCCGTTATCGGCAAGATAGTGAATCTCTTTGTAAATTTTAAGACCGTAGACAAAGAAACCAAGCTGGTAGCTTGCAGACATTTCAAACGTTTCCTGTGCGACAAATTTTCAAGGTTTAATAACCACCCTGTCTTCACTTTTCTTTGTCCTTACAAGCAGCAAAATCAGAAACGGTATTAAACTCTTCAGATATTCTCAGTCATGAAATTACGTTTGAAAAGGTCTATAGATCTTGATTGCTTTTAATATTTGCAATCGATGAAATTAAATTATGGTTTCCTTCTCGAAAATTATTTTTTGAAATATGAGCTTTATTTTGTTTTTATTGTTACAACACTCAGGCCCGGTTTTTTCAACTCGGTGTTAATTTTATTTAGCAAATGTTAATTAACAGTATTGTTATTAATTTAACACTTTGGTTAAAAGTACCCTGTTTCATGAACCCATTTCCAACACGTGTTACGAAACAATTGTTATAGACAAATTAACACGTTTCCATGAGATTTCTGAACGCGTTTGGCAGCGAGCACTTTTTGTTTCTTTATATATAGGATTAGTAGTCACATGGCTGACATTATGGTTAGCGGAGACCGCTAAGACGTTAACATGTCAAGTAAGAGGCAACAAAAGCATTATCATGTGCGAGACAAATGTTAAAGATTTAATTTGAAAGTATGTGAATGTGCTTGAAAAATGAAGGAATGGACTGTTATATCCCCCTCTATGGCACTACAGCCATTGAAGGGCCTTGGCCTACCAAGCGACCGCTGCTCAGCCCGAAGGCCTGCAGATTACGAGGTGTCGTGTGGTCAGCACGACGAATCCTCTCGCCCGTTATTCTTGGCTTTCTAGACCGGGGCCGCCATCTCACCGTCAGATAGCTCCTCAGTTCTAATTATGTAGGCTGAGTGGACCTCGAACCAGCCCTCAGGTTCAGGTAAAAATCCCTGACCTCGCCGGGAAACGAACCCGGGGCCTCCGGGTAAGAGACAGGCACGCTACCCTTACACCACGGGACCGGCGGACTGTTATATCACAATATTCAATATATTCTTATATGAGTGTAACGTAAGATTCCTACATCACCAGGAAAATGTGATAATTGATATGTTCTGAATGATTTTTGGGCATTCTTTTACTGCGGGGAAAATACTGTAATGCCTTGTTAATGCTGCAATTGCAGCAGGAATTCTTTGCAGAATTCTACACACTCTTGTCTTGCACTCATGAGCGTAGTCGCCTACAATTAACTGAAGAGTCTGAAGCATAATATCTAAGAACTATAAGCAACTGCTACCCTGAAGATGATTTTTCGTAGTTTCCCATTTTCACACCAGGCAGATGCTGGGCTTGTACCTTAATTAAGGCCACGGGCCGCTTCCTTCCCATTCCTAGGCCTTTCCTATCCCATCGTCGCCAAGACCTATCTCCATGGCTGCCGACAGTGGGGTTCGAACCCACTATCTCCAGGATGCAAGCTCACAGCTGAGTGCCCCTAACCGCACGGCCAACTCGCCCAGTACAAAGGTAAACTATCAGTACATGGTTTTACCCATAATATATGTATCAAAAAGCGCTTCCAGTCCGAAACGAAGACGTGAAGTGTGAGCTCTGCAGTTATTTCTGTAACCGCTATCATGTCAGAATCAATAACAAGAGACACTATCATCAAATAAAGTCTGCGCTCAGAAACCATAATATCAAACAAAAACAGAATCCGTGACAGTTTTCAACTTACGAATAATAAGGCCTGTACTATTTTGCAGTCTGCTAGATGTACTATGTATGTCCATTTGGCCATAATAAATTTCATCAAACATTATTCATTGTTGAAAGAGGAAGGTTTACGACCTTTATACGAATGAAGATATATTTTAAAGAAATGAAAAGATAACCCAGGATGATAAAATACCACACCCTAGGCTTCTAAAAACCTACAGAATTGCTATCGGAAGAGATGAAACAGAGAAGCTTTGCTCAAATAAAGTAATACTAGACTCAACCGGGACCTCGTGGTGCAACATTTGCATTGGTGATGACTGAAAGGTAAATTAAATAAATAAATAAATAAATAAATAAATAAATAAATAAATAAATAAATAAATAAATAAATTCCAAAATGTTAGATCAGAAGATTTCTGCTACCGTATGCGACAGTAGGCTGTACTACCTGCGACTGTCTGGCCGAGGGTTGGGCGGCCAGTACCAGACCTGACAACCCATGATCGGGCGGAGGAGTTCTCTCATGGGACGCTTAATGAAGCCTTTGTTGGAGAAATGACTCATAAATCTATTAAAAATACCTCAACGGCAGCAAAGGCGGAGAAGGTGATGTTTGGTATTGTCGAGCTGGCGGAGGAAGAAATCTGCTGTCCACCGTTATAATGGGCAGAGGGCACGACGGTTCCACATGTCAGTGGCGGTACCCTGGTAGCGTCTGTTCCACATGTTAGTGACGGCTGATAAAATATACCTCATGGCTAACAACCTTGAGAATTAACAACCGTCACCCAATAGGGTGATCCCCCATATATACTCGTTGGACACAACATGAAGAGAAATATCAGGAAAAAACATTACCGCAGGTGGTAACCAATCCAGTAATGATAGGGCAAGCAGGTCATCGGATTCTGGGGGAGTCTGCACCTCCATGTACTCCACTACTACTGCCCTTACGTAAACAGCAACAGAAAAAGAAAAGGAACATTACTTACCTAGCTACAGTGAACACAAACTCACTGTTGAAGGTAACTCAAACACACCCTTGATGTTTTGGGACAAGTATAACGTCAAGGTAACAGCATTACAAGAGACTCGGTTCACAGATGAAGACGCAATGGAAACCCAAGGATACGGGATCTATAAAGGGAAATCGGGTAAGAGGGCGATGAAGACAGTTACACACGTGGGTGCTGGCTTTGCTGTACACCATGGAATGGTCGACCATATATTAATATTAATCTCGCCCGACGGCAGAACCTTCTCACTTTCCTTCAGATCCTACAACAGAGCGTGCACCACAGTGAACTTCCTTGTACCTACAAATGACACCAACGGGAAAGGTCTGGAAACAGTAGGGTACTACTGGAACACCCTTGAAGAGACCCTAGACAAGATTCCAAATCACCACACCACCATAATCATGGACGACGTCAACGCAAAAGCCGGCAAGGAGAAGAAATACCGCAGGATAGTAGGCAGTTACCCAGCTGACAAAAGGACCAACAGAAATAGCGAGCGTCTCATAGACCTTTGTGACAAATACAACCTGGTCCTAAAATCAACCGTGTTCAAGCGATTGCCTAGGAAGGCCATGACCTGGAAGGGGTCCAAATCACATTCTGGGTGAATTTCGGTTAGACCATGTGGCTATTGACAGGAGATGCCACAGGGAAATACAGAACGACAAGGTATTGAGAGGAGCCAACCTTTACTCTGACCACTATCTCTCCCTAGTAAAAACCAACTTACAACCCTTGAGGAGAGCACCCAAAACCCCAAAGATCTCGAGGATACCTAGGTTCAACACCCAACGGCTGAGTGATGAGGATTGTGACTTCCATACCACCTTTGATAAGAATGCACAGACACAAGGATGGCCTACTCTACAAAAGGCTCTACTGGATGTCGTTCAAGAAACCATCCCTGCTCCATCCATCAAAGGTGGACAACAGAGTGCGATCAGGCTATAGCGGAAAGGCGCAGAGACTGGATCAAGTGCAGCCAGTGCAAGGATGAGCCCAACCATCAGGCTTTCATTGCGCGCAGAAAAACAACAGCAAGCTTTACCCGTAAAACTAAGAGGAACTACAACATTTCTCAAATACAACAGGCAGAAGAAGACTTCAAGAGAAACAATTCAAGAGATCTCTACAAGGGACTCAAGAAACCGTCTACCTCATACACGGCCTACATCATCGAGGGCCAGATGGTAAACTCCAGAGACTGCACCAACACCTGTGCAGAGTACTTCCAGAAACTCCTGAACGCAGAAGAACGTAAAGAGAGACTGACCTTCACTGAGCCCACTGTCAGGAACCAGGACTCTGTACCACCCAACAGGGAAGAAATAGAGGAGAAAATCAAATATCTCAAGAACAACACGGCCCCAAATGAAGATGGTATAGTTTCAGAGATGTGGAAGCATGTTGATTAACAGTCCCTGCAGAGTATCACCCAGATCATCCAAGACATATGGAAAACAGAGGTCTTGCCAGAGGGGTGGACCTCAGCCATGATTCATCCACTACATATGAAGAGTAGCAAGATCGACCTAAACAACTACAGAGGTATCTCTCTGTTTCTTGTAACCTACAAGATCTCTACAGCCTTGCTAACTAGAGTCACCGAACAGCTGGACTCCCATCTAGGTGAATACCCAGCTGGTTTCCGCATCAGTAGATCCTATACAGAGCAGATACAAAACCTCAAGACCATCCTCATATACAGGAGCAGAGGGGCACACCCCTGGGTAGCCATTATGGTGGATTTCCAAAAGACAGACTCTCTTATCTATCCTGTGGGAAGTAGCCTAGATGAGAAGACCACCAGATTGGTCCAAGCTACCTTGACGAACACCACCTCCAAAGTCAAGTTGAGGGGTGAGCTATCTGAGAGCTTTCCCATCCAGACAGGAGTCAGACAGTGAGATGGTCTCTCATGCATTCTCTTCAATTGTGTACTAGAGAAGATCATCAGAGAATGGGCTGCCACATTGTCATCAGAAGCAGGACTGAAGCTTGGGTACAAGAAAGTCAACCTCAGTGTACCCTGTCTAGCCTTTGCTGATGATCTCACTTTACTGCCCAACAGCATGGAGGAGGCTACTCACCAATTACAGAACCTCTACAGTACAGTATTGCAGGAAAAACCGGCTTGAGGGTTAACCTATAGAAGATGGAGTTTATCACTAACATAAAGAAAGCTCATTCTACAGTCACCGAGCTTGATAGCTGCAGTCGCTTAAGTGCGGCCAGTATCCAGTATTCGGGAGATAGTAGGTTCGAACCCCACTCTCGGCAGCCCTGAAAATGGTTCTCCGTGGTTTCCCATTTTCACACCAGGCAAATGCTTGGGCTGTTCCTTAATGAAAGCCACGGCCGCTTCCTTCCCACTCCTAGCCCTTTCCTGTCCCATCGTCGCCGTAAGACCTATCTGTGTCGGTGCGACGTAAAACAACTAGCAATCTACAATCCCACTAGGAAACAACGCCATAAATAAAGTTCCTGCGGTCAAGTACTTAGAAGAATGGATCCCAGCAAGTGAGAGCGAAACTGTCGCCATAGACACCAGGTGCACCAAGTTAGAGAGGGCCTATCATTCCTGTAAAAACTACACCTCAAAGTACATCTCCAGGAACCTAAATCTGAAGCACTACAACTCAGTAGTAAGACCCTCTGTACTCTACGCCTCTAAGTGCCTCTTGATGAATCGAAAGGGCCCAATCAGGAAACTAGAACAAACAGAGGAAAATGTTGAAGAGGATACTAGGACCCATATGAGAGGAGAATGGCACCTACGGGATCAGCTACAACAACGAGTTCTACGAACATCAGGAAGACATAGCCACATGTATGAGAGGACTTTGCACGGGCACATGAGCCGCCTGAAACCATGCAGGCTCACCAACAGTTTCCTCACAGTAACAAGTAGGAGAAAAGCTTCCAAGACCAAGTGGATCACCTCAGTAAAGTCAGATCTAGATGAACTGCTAATCCCATTAGAGACCACAGAGAACCGATCTCGGTACCAATAGGCATTCCTACAGGGAGTCTTCCCACTGTCTATCACAAGCAAAAAGACTAGAGGGACCACCAGTCCTAAATGGACGGATGGGAGCAGGCACACATCCAGAAAATTAAAGCATACTGGGCCAAGAAAAAGCAGAATGCCTTACCTAAGAGTTAAGACGAGCCCCGTGGTCCCTGGTAGGTCAAAACGAACAAAAACATAAATAAATAACCAATTCAAAGGAGGTCAAGATCAAGTGGTTGGAAAAAATTAAGCAGGATTTACAAGAAATAAACGCTACAGATGATACCATAAAAATCGCAGGGGATTCTGATAGCAAATCACAGATTCGTTGAAAAAGATAAAAAGACCACCGGAAAACAATGGAGAGAAGAAGAGAAAAAGAACCACAGCGAATTCATGAGAAGTGTTATTTGCGTTACGTCCCACTAACTACCTTTTTACGGTTTTTGGAGACGCCGAGGTGCCGGAATTTATTCCCTCAGGAGTTCTTTAACGTGCCACTAAATCTACCGACACGACGCTGTCGTATTTGAGCACCTTCAAATACTACTGAACTGAGTCAGGATCGAACCTGCCAAGTTGAGGTCAGAAGGTCAGCGCCTCAACCGTCTGAGCTACTCAGCCCAGTTCATGAGAAGAAGAAGAAGAAGAAGAAGAAGAATAAGAAGGGGAAGGGGAAGCCGTCAGACGAAGCTAACAAGTTCTGTCGCGTTCTTTAAATTGGGCATAAGGAAGAAAAATAAATAAATAAATAAATAAATAAATAAATACTTCCGGTGTCTGTTTAGAGACCAAATTTTTCTTTGTTGGCAACTTAAGTTCATAATCTTAGTGGTAATAAATTCATTAGTAAAATGAACTTGAACTTGTGTATCTATTTTATTTTGTTCGTTACTTTAGCTTCAGTAATATAGTTACCCACCGAAAGCAGTTGAACTCATTAGCTATGTGATTATCTTAAAAAAAATGTTTCATAGATTTCTCACCCTAGCAGTTACAGCATTCAAAAATTGTTCTTCCTCTTAAGTTCAATGGACGCTTCATCAGTTGAGTACCCTGGTTGGGCGTGCATTTCGTCTAAACTAGGTCGTCTACAATCAGATTTTAGTGATAAATTCTCATGATTTTGATATATGCTTCTCTGTGATTTTCAGTTGCATGACGATGAAGTTCTGCACCAATTCACAACTATCCGCTAACGTACTGCAATTTGTATTATTCCTAACTTGTAGCCTTAATGATTTATCCTGTGTACAAAGTTCTCTTGCAATGATTTTGATTTTCGCGTGAGCAATTTCACTTTCCGTATGACTGGTTTGACACTGTTAATTGAACTTTATGTTGAACGCTTTTACAGTCCACGAACACAAGTTGCTTTTTATCTTGAGTTAACATGCACGTTGATCCTGTGCTGCTGCTAGTCTTGTAAACTGCATTCACCTACTCGCTGTGAACAATACATTTATTTGATGAAGTTATTTGTGTGTTATTTCGTACTTCCTTGTTCTTTACTAGCACCTACCTGAAGCTGGCTGCTTATGGAATTGACCCTCGTCTCCTATGCTCAGTAAACCGTTTTCTTTTACTAGTATGTTATAGCGTTTCTTAAATTCATATTTTGTGATAACTGACTGAACAATTTAAAGGCTATATTTCCAAGTCCTATCGTTCAACACGAATTGTCGCACTGAGGGAGAACTTGGAACAGTTATTGTGCTGAGGGTGTTCTATTTCTTCATCACCAAGTATTAACCACAGGGAAGTATTCTCTTCCTCCTCCTCATAGTGAAAGTGTTCTTAATATTGATTTTGAAGCCTTTGTTGTTACAGGCAAACTCCCTCGAGCAATGTTTGCAAATCCTCTGCTTTGTCAGCAAGCAGAGCAGTATCGTCTACAAACCTGTCTTGTGCGTACGTCCAGCCTTCGCACCGATACCCCGTCTAGAGAGGAGGCTTCTACTGCTCACTACTATCGCTTCGATATAAGGGCAGAAAGGGTGCTGCCATTTCGATCACAGTTATAAAATGCTAGTCCAGTTTCATCCGTAATACACTGTACACGTTTTTACGTTACCATTTTAATTCCGGAAAAGGTAGTCTGTGATTCGAAGATCTTCGTATTTGGTTAGATTCCACTTTAGGTTCCCGTGCGAATATTACTGTATTTTCATAGTCCACAAAAAATCAGGCCTACACATCAACACGCCTTTTAATCAGTCAATCAGTTTGTTAAAAACGGCACGTATTAATCGTAAAGATCAAGATACTGCTAGAACAATGTGAACCTTGTGCCAAGATCATGTGTGAAATAGAACTCTTCCTGTGACAAAATATATCCTAATACAGTATTTATGTTAGACTACCATTTACCCGCCGCTGGGCTCGCATAGAAGTGATGAACACTGGAAAGTGTATCAAAATGCTCTCAATTTTCATTCTCACAGTGTTGGAACTATCTTCTGTTGATTTGTTGATAGAAAATGAATATTTTCAGAAAAAAGGACATACTATGGGTGTTGAGAAACTACCTTAACGTTAGAAACCATATTTTCAGACAAATCACGTAACTCAATCCGTATCAAAATCAGTGGTTTATTCCATCAGTTTTAATAAGATGAAATACCCCTTACAGTATTATCGTTGCAGGTGGCGTAGCAAACACCTGTTCGACGCCACTGCCCACCAGCCGCTCAGCTAAGCGCTGTTGTCATGTTTAGTTCGATAACCGGGGCGTACACATTAATGCGCATAAGAATTTAACGCGCGCAGGTTTTAATTATTAATCCATGCCTTCATACAGTTTTAACGGTTATGATACAAAGTGCAGTGGTATGGAGGCAGTCTACTTCGTGCCTCCGTGCCATTTCATCGGTGACACATTCTTTTTGAATATTTGCTTCCTAATTTACACAAGCACCGCCTTATCCGAAGCGGGTTGGTAACCTTTAAATTAGATTTTTGTCAGTAAAATTAAGCATATATTTTCCGATAGACGTAGTAAAAACCTTAATACACTTAAGAAAATGGAAATTGCAACACCATGAAGACATTGGTCGTCTGTGTTGATTTTCAAGATATGGAACGATGACATGTAGGTATGTAAACGATCAAAGTTTCAGACCCATTGGATTGTTGCTACAGGCCTCCCCACGTGATTGGTCGCAGAGGAATCAAGTCCAGTATACAGACTCTGGTGTAGTGTAGTTGACTTGCAGTCTGTGCAGCGAAGTGTTCCCCGTCAAACATGCCTCGACGACAGAGAAGAGCACGCTATCATCAACTATCGCCGTTTGAGAGGGCTCGGATAATTGGGCCGTGTGAGGCTGGATTATCGCTAAGGACTGTCGCTGCACGTGTTGGCCGACAGGCAACTACGGTACAACGTATGGGCAGTGGTCAAATGAAGGTACCCACACTCGTAGACCTGCCACAGGTCCAGCGCGACAGACAACTGTGAGAGAGGATCGCCGCATCATTCGGATGGCCCGGATGGAACCCCATGCAACAGCAGCGCAAATTCGAGCAGCTGTGGCACCCCATGTTACACAACAAACAGTTGGTAATCGCCTGCGTGCAGCTGGATTACGAGCCCGTGTCCCTGCAGAAGGTGTTCCATTGACCCCACAACAGCGACGTGTAAGGCTGGCCTGGTGTCGAGAAAGATCGACGTGGGTCGACGAATGGCATAGGGTCGTCTTTAGTGATGAATCGCGCTTCTGTCTTGCCCGCAGTGATCGCCGGAATCGTGTGCGCCGACGTACCGGGGAGAGGGGCCGCCCAGATCTTATCGTCGAGAGGCACAGAAGGCCAACACCAAGCATTATGGTCTGGGGAGCTATTGGTTTTAACGTGAAATCACAATTAGTGCTTGTTGAGGGCACTATGACTGCTCGACAGTACGTTGATAGGGTACTCAATCCAGTGGTTGTCCCTATGATGGCGAACATTGCCAATGGGATGTTTCAGCAGGACAATGCCCGGGTTCACACTGCACTCATTTCCAGAGAAGCTCTCCACGACATCAGAAATTTAGAATGGCCCTCCAGATCCCCCGGACCTCAGTCCTATTGAGCATGTGTGGGACATGATGGGTCGACAACTGGCCAACCGTCCTCAGCCACCTACAACTTTGGAACAACTGACCCGTGCAGTGCGGCAAGCATGGGCCACAATTCCTCAGGAAGCGATCCAGGGCCTTATTGACTCCATGCCTCGACGAATTCATCAATGTACTGCAGCTCGTGGCGGGCACATCCTGTATTGATTGTTGTCCAAACTTGCGGTCAGAGGGACCTGAAAGTGTAATCATCGAATCACAACTGAACACTCGTCCTGCATGTTCAATTGCAGCAATGTAGCACTATTCATCCTGGGCGTTGAAATTTCCATTTTCTTCAGTGTAGGCTATTTAGTCTAGAATGATAGCTTGCATTACTGAGCACGACAGCACAATTCCTAGGAGGCAGATTTTTAAGATGTGTATTTTGAAATCAATATATTCTCGAAAAATTTTGCATTCATTTCATCGTGTGAATCGGCTATTGAGTCTCCAATGCTTTTGGAGGAAATGAACAAAACCGTTTGAGACGAGTATTCAGAGTCGCCTGCATGAAGTATCATTACACGCTTTCCTCAGGACACAAGTGCTTGAGAGCAACAAGAAAATGGTATATATAATATCTGTTCGTGTACTGATATCTCCACGCTACTATTCGGGTAGACTACAAAAATACGTCTGTTATCAACTGTATGGAATTGGTATCCAAGTTTTTTAATAATTAACGCAAACTGTTTTATTTTTGTTAGAGAAGTGCACGTAGGATCTACTTCCTGCAATTGAGTTTAAAATTCTGACAAAGTCGGTGACGTGCCTTCCTATAAAAGTGGTAACTTCCCTCCGTATCACCTCACGCGTTAAACTGTCACTTCCACATTTATTATTATTATTATTATTATTATTATTATTATTATTATTATTATTATGATTATTATTCCTTAACTGAATGGTTAGCGTAGTGCTCTTCGGTTCATAGCGCCTCGGGTTCGATTCCGGATGTTTTAACCTTAAATGGTTAATTCCCTTGGCTCAGGGGCTGGGTGTTTGAACTGTCCCCAACATCCCTGCAACTCACAAACAACAATATCCTCCACACAGTAACACACAGTTTCCTACACACGGCAGATGCCGCTCACCCTCGTCGGGTGATCTGCCTTACAAGGGCTGCACTAGGCTAGAAACAACCACAAGAATTATTATTATTATTATTATTATTAAATTTACTGTCACCATTAGACTTATCTGTGTCGGTGCGACGTAAAGCAAATAGCAAAATATTATTATTATTATTATTATTATTATTATTATTATTATTATTATTATTATTATTATTATTATTATTATTATTATTTGAAGTTTCCCTCTGCACAGTCTTCCTGATAATTTTTCTACTGATTCCCACTCTCTTCAAAGTTTCACCTATTGGCTGGACACCTCTGTAGTGTAACTGTTAGAGTTATTAGCTGCCGTCTTCGGGGATCCGGATTCGATTTCCTCAACTACCAGAAATGCAAAATTGGCAGGAGAGCTGGTATGTGGTTAAATAGGTAGGCTACATGCAGCTTACCTATATTGGGGGTGTGTCTGAATAGATCTACACCACCTCGTGCCAGGGACACGATATTATTTTTATTTTAAACCTGTTAGCTGCTTTCAATATATATATTCATGCACTTGTCATATAACTTCCTTTACCTACATCGTTTCGTGCACAACAAAAAACCTCCTTCACCTAGTGTTCAAACAGTCATTATCAGCGAGATCATCGTCACTGTCGTCACTATTAATGTGTAGAATTTTCCACGGCTTCAAGATCGCAGTGAAACGGAATCCACTCAAAACGCCAGAATCGACTGCAGAACTTTCTAAGTAATCTGTTTATTGGGGAACTACCGCCAAAGAACTGATATAAGGAAGTAACGATGTAGAGCTGGGCCTCTCAGGGTGCATGCGCGTGGTGCATGCACTGTGCACGGTGCAAAAGACGACTTGGCTTGGTTGACCAGAGTGCAGACCCCCCACTCCTCGATTTGGAGCAATAGCGCTAACTCTCTCTTTCCTCACGCCTGTCTCGCTCGCTCCGCCTGTCTCCCTCTCCCCCACTTGCGCCTTAGCGCTCCAAATCCGGGCTGAGTTGAGCCGAGTAGAGCCGAGCATAGCCGAGTAGCCCAGAGACGAAGCGTTGATCCGAGCCATACCGAGCGGCACCGATGCACAGTGCACGGAGCTCTTGCGCCTCGCTCTGCACGCGTGAGATTTTGGGCGTTTGAGAGGCCCTGATGTACAGACTTGTTCGAAGGTCGACTGTTTAAGACTAAACTCATTCAGGTGTATAGATTTGCAGATGCAGTAATCTCTTTCCTGTTCCCCTTGTGTTGCAACAGCAACTAAACGTGAGTGAAACATTCAGTTGTCAGGAGTCAGCCCGTTATCTCATTAGCTACGACGGGGGATAAAACATAAACGGGTTTTTATTTTTTATTTAAATTCATTTATTGAGAACACAAGGCAAGTACAATTTATTTTTCCACACCGTTTCCTGCGTTGGAAATGCATTTGTCCTAGCGTATGGGCAGCTTTTCGTTGCCCTCATCGTAAAAAAATCAGGGTCGTGCCAGCAGTCAGTTGCGCAAGAAGTCTTCCACACTCTTGTCATCTTCACATCGTTGCGATAAGTCCGGGCTATAAGGAAGATGATCAAGTGTAGTCCAGTGCATTTCCTGTAGCTTGGAGACAGAGCTGTCATATAGGGCCGCGCGTTGTCGTGGAGGAGGATGACCTGTCGAATCGGTTGGTTTCGTCTTTTGCGGCGATATGCAACCCTTGCAGCATTGATTTGTGTGTCGCTCATGCAAAAAATCATTCAGCAAAATGCCTCGCCGATCAAAAAAAAAAAAAAAAAAAAAAAAAAACTGTTGCAAGAACCTTGCCAGCTGACAGTCGAGTCTTGGCTTTCACTCGTGCTGCCTCCCCTTTCCTCTGCCACTTCTTACTGGCTTGTTTGAATTCGGGAATGTAGTGATGGACCCATGTTTCATCGCAGGTGACGATCTGACTCAAAAATGCATCACCTTCTTCCGCAAACCTTGCTGTAAGCCTCTGACAGACCTCCAAACGTCTCAAGTTCAGATTTTCGGTTAAAAGGCGAGGGACCCATCTGGAACACACTTTACGGAACTGTAGGTCGTTTGTGATGATTGCTTGACAGCTCCCTTAACCGATTCCGACTTGTTCTGCAATTTCTGATACTCTCGCTCGTCGACCGTCGTCAGTAATGTCTTTAAGCACACGAATGTTTTCGTCTGTAATAAGGACGGCGATCGTGTTGCTGATTTTCCACACGTTCTCGTCCTTCTTGAACTTGTTATGTCAGGCAAACACACGCGTCCTGACAGTGTTTGATCACAGAACTGTGTAGTCCATTTCTGGCAAATTTCCGCCGCTGTAACTCCTTCACGAGCAAGAAATTTTATAATTATGCCTTGCGCAGTGGAGGGGTGCACTTGTTGCTCCGACATCGTGGGCCTTACTGACGAAACGGCGGGAAATACCTAACAGCACGCTCTCCCCACTCCTAACGGTCTCGCCTAAGCATAGCAGAAGCACGGGGCCAGTCCTACCAACTGTTGATGTTCAGGAACAAAAATCCCGTTTATATTTGATCGACCTTTAAGACGATCGTGAACATGCAAGTAATTGGTGTGGATATACGAAAGGCCTCGCCGTCAGCAATGCCTGCCGCATGTTACCATTTTGTTTGCGGCTATAATATATAATTTTCAGGTATGGTTTAGGAATTATCGTCGTTTTAGTAAATCGCAGGAATGGTTTAAATATCGCATGGGGAGAAAGGAGCAGTCGGAAGGACCTTGGAAAAAACGACGTACTGAGCGAAATACATGCATCAGGGGGGATACGAAGGGTCTACAAGGAAGTTTTTATAACTCCTATCAACATAAATTCAAAATTACTTCCATGCGAAGCGGAACTGGGTCGCTAGTTCATTATGTAATTACAACGTTCTTGGAATGTTGTCGCCATGGTATAAAGTATTTGTCAGTGGAGAATGCTGTTCATATTATTTGTATGTTCGCTGTTGTTTCGAAAGGCGTCTTTGTACTTCACCTCAGATACAGAGCGCTCTTCTGTGTTCCTGATTTTGCCCGTGATTTTGTTCTTGCCTCGTCGCCTCCATTATCCTGTATCAGCCGTACTTCAAAGCTTTTCCGGAGGAGGTGTATAAAAGGGCGGAGCATTAATGGATTGAGCCAATACCAATTGTTGACTTCACTGATTTCTTTGTGCCGCTTGTGTTTCTACACAAAGGCTTTTAGCAAGCACAGCTAACAAACTGCCCCGAGCTCCTAAGAAGATCGAACAAAACTATGATTTATTTCGCACCGCACCATCGGCAAGTAAAAAAAAACACACACACACACACTCTCTCGCGTCTTTAGTACCTACGGGATATGCTCAGAGAGTGAATCCATGTTTGAATATCGGCGCAGAAAATAGCCATCCTTTGTGTGCCCTTCCCCTCCCTCCTTTTACACCCTCTATGTTTCATGCTATGAAACTGTAAAGCTTATAAACATCTCAAAATTCTAAGCTTTGCCTCATATAATTACATTACTCTTTAGAACATAATAATAATAATAATAATAATAATAATAATAATAATAATAATAATAATAATAATAATAATAATAATAATAATACTCAACATGGCTTAGCTCTGTTGATAGTGCTGCACGGCTGAAAGCAACGGGAAACTACGGTCGTAACTAACTCCCGAAGACATGCAGCTCTCTCTGTATGAATGATGTACTGATGATGGCTTTCTCCCGGGTAAAATATTCCGCAGGTAAAATAGCCTCCCATTCGGATCTCCAGGTGGGGACTATACGGGAGGGGGTGATCATCAGGAAGATGGATACTAACATTTTGCAAGTCGGAGCGTGGAATGTGGGAAGTTTGAATCGTTGTGATAGGTTAGAGAATCTGAAAAGGGAGATAGACTAAAGTTAGATGTAGTTGGTATAAGTGAAGTACGTTGGCAGGAAGAGCAGGATTTTTGGTCAGGCGACTACAGAATTATCAACACAAAATCAAACAGGGGAAATGCAGGAGTTAGTTTAATAATGAATAAGAAAATAGGCAGCGGATATGCTACTACAACCAGCATAGTGAAAGGATTGTTCTCAACAGACGCACCAAACCAAATGCCCACTGCAATAGTGCAGGTCTATATGCCTACTAGTTCAGCGGATGATAACGTAATACAAAGAATATATGAAGAGATAGAAGATTTAATACAGTATGTAAAAGGTTGCGAGAATGGGAGACTGGAGCGCAGTGGTAGGCCAAGGTAATACAGTAGGAGAATTCGGATTGGGATAAAGGAATGAAAGAGGAAGTCGGCTGCTTGAATTCTGCACCAATCACAATTTAGTCCTTGCTAACATTTAGTTCGAACAACACAAACAACGGCTGTACACATGGACGAGACCTGGAGACACTGGAAGGTATCAAATAGACTTCATTATGATTAGGCACAGATTCAGAAACAAGGTGTTGGATTTCAAAACTTTCCCAGGAGCAGACGTGGACTCTGATCACAACTTGTTGGTCATGAAATGTCATCTGAATTTGAAGAAATTGAAGAAGGGAAGGAATCCAGTGAAATGGGATCTAGGCAAGTTGAAAGAAAGGAGTGTGAAGGATTGCTTCAAGAAACCTGCACTCGGACTAAATGAAAAGGCTGAAGGAAACACAGTAGAAGAAGAATGGGTAGTCATGAAGAATGAGGTCAGTAGAGCTGCTGAAGGGATGTTGGGAAGAAATAAAAGATCAACTAAGAATCAATGGATAACTCAAGAGATACTATACCTGATCGATGAACGACGAAAATACAAGAATGCAAAAAAATGAAGAGAGCAGAAAAGAATACAGACGATTAAAGAATGAAGTGGATAGAAAGTGCAGGACAGCTAAGGAGGAGAAGTGCAAGGATGTTGAAAGTTGTATGGTCCGAGGAAAGGTTGATGCTGCGCACAGAAAAATCAATGAAACCTTTGGAGAAAGAAAAACTAGGTGTACCACGAATTTACTACAGTGGAGTAGCAGGGGGAGAGGTGATACTCCCACGTAGCGCGTCCCAGGTGGCGGATAGATGGTCCTAACCGGCTTTGCCAGCGGTCTTGAAATCAAATAGCTCTCGCGGACCAAACACACCCCCTGTGGATGGGGGACGCAGGCGAAGAATACACTCTCGGTATCCCTAGTCTGTCGTAAGAGGCGAATAAAAGGGGCGACCAAGGGTTGATCGAATCAGAACCATGAAACTTCTTGTGATTAGTACCATCACGCGGGGAACACCATGGGTTGCCTTTACTTGCGAGTAGTACCACTCTGTTAGGTACTCAATAGTTTTGTGGTTAGTACCAGCAGAGAATGGTTCACTGTGGGTTTCTAGTACCTGTGATTTGTACCACTAAATGCGGAACACCACGGGCTTACGTTGCCCCGTGATTAGTACCATTATGTGAGACACCACGGGTCTGAGCGTTGTCTGTGGTTAGTAGCACAATATGAGCGACACCGTGGGTCTGCGTTGCCTATGATTAGTACCCACTATATGAGGAACACCACGGGAATACCGGCGTCCGTGATTAGTACACCTAGGTGAGGAACACTATGGGTTTGCGTTGCCTATGAGTGGCGCCATTATGTTTGCGTTACCTGTGCGACTTAGAATACTTGTGAGTAGTAACATAATATGTGGAATACCGTGAGTCTACGCTACTTTTGATTGCTAGCGCAACATGAAAAATACCATGGTTCTTCTTTACTAGCGATAAGCGCCCCTGATAAGGGGCCGTTGACCTGGATTTTGAACCCCTTTTAGACAAGAAGCATCATCGATTCAGGATTGTGCTTTTAAGCAGTTCTTTGGTCAGTACTACTATTGATTCAAAATAGTTTCTGCGGGTCGGGTCCACTGATTGTTTTAAATTCGTATTCATACACTCATTCTTCATATTACGTTTTGAATTCTGGTCAGTGGATTATTGTGGACTTTTAAATTGTCATTACATTTCGTAGGGGCCGATGACCTAGATGGTAGGCCCCTTTAAAACCCAAGCATCATTATCAAACTAGGTGCATGAATATTAAGAGCTCAGATTGAAAACAACTTCTAGGGAAAGAAACCAAGGCAGAAAGATGGCAGGAAGATATCCAACAGTTGGAACATATCCAACAGTTGTATCAATGTACAGAAGAAGACGGTATGGTTCTAGAACAAGAAAAGGCTATTGATGCTGATGAAATGGGTGACCCAATTTGGAGGTCAGAATTCGACAGAGCTTTGAGGGACCTAAATAGGAACAAAGCAACTGAAATTGATGGCATTCCCTCTGAATTACTGACTGCGTTAGGATAAACCAGCATGGCGAGGTTATTCCATTTAGTGTGCAAGATGTATGAGACAGGAGAAGTGCCATCCGATTTTCGATAGAAAGCCGTTGTTGACATGTGTGAAAACTACCGCACCATTAGTTTAGTATTTCATGCCTGCAAAATTCTAACACGTGTTATTTACAGGAGAATGGAAAGACAAGTTGAAACTGAGTTAGGAGAACATCAGTTTGGCTTCAGAAGAAATGTAGGAACACGTGAAGCAATCCTGACTTTGCGTCTGATCTTAGAGGATCGAATTAAGAAGGGTAAGCCCACGTACATGGCGTTCTTAGATCTAGAAAAGGCGTTTGATAATGTTGATTGGACCAAGCTATGTCAGATTCTGAAGGTGATCGGGATCAAATATCGAGAACGAAGAATTATCTACAATCTATATAAAATTCAGTCTGCAGTGATAAGTATCGATGGATTTGAAAAAGAAGCAGCAACCCAGAAAGGGGTGAGGCAAGGCTGCAGTTTGTCAAAGAAGAATTTGGAAGTGGAATCACAATCCAAGGAGAGATAATCAAAACCCTGAGATTTGCGGATGATATTATTTTATCTGAGACTGCAGAAGATCTGGAGAATTTGGTGAATGGTATGGGCGGATTCTTGGGTGAGGAATACAAGATGAAAATAAATAAGTTCTAAACAAAAGTAATGAAGTGCAGTCGTACGAAGTCAGGTGATGCAGGAAATATTAGATTAGGAAATTAAGTCTTAAAGGAAGTGTTACATGGGTAGTAAAATAACCAACGATGGCAGAAGTAAGGAGGGCATAAAATGCGGGCTAGCCCAAGCAAGGAAGGTCTTTGTTAAGAAGTGTGCTTACTTCGAATATTGATATAGGAATTAGAAAAAATGTTTTTGAAGACTTTCGTGTGGAGCGTGGCATTGTATAGAAATAAAACATGGACGATAACTCTCTCAGAAAGAGAGCTTTTTAAATGTGGTATTGCAGAAGAATGCTGAAGGTGAGATGGATAGGTCGAATCACGAAGGAAGAGATACTGGATTGAATTGGTGAGAGGAGATCGATTTGGCTAAATTTGACGAGAAGAAGAGATAGAATGACAGGATACATCTTAAGACACCCATGACTTGTTCAGTTGGTTTTTAAAGGAAGTGTAGGTGGTAAGAACGGTAGGGGTAGACCAAGGTATGAATATGACAAACAGATTCGAGCAGATGTAGGATGCAATAGTTACGTAGAAATGAAAATGTTAGCACAGGATATGGTAGCGTGGAGGGCTGCAACAAACAATATGTGGACTGATGACTCAAACAACAACAATATTATGTTTTTACGTCTCACTAACTACTTTCATGGTTTTCAGAGGTTCCGAGGTTTCGGAGTTCGTCACGCAAGAGTGTTTTTGTGTGCCAATAAATCCACCGGCACGAGGTTGACGTATTTGAGCATCTTCAAATACCATCGGACTGATCTGGTATCGAACCTGTCAACTTGGGCTCAGAAGGCTTCTACCGTCTTAACTGTAATATAGGTCCACGGATGTGAATTACGGTACTGTCAGCTGAGCTAACTCGCAATTATGCCATCACTGGGAGTTTAATAAAATCCGCGACAGTATTCAGACAGGAGTTTAGTAAAATCCGCGAGTCGGGCTGAGTAATTCGGACGGTTGAGCGCTGGCCTTCTGAGCCCATCTTGCAGGTTCGACCCTGGCTCCGTCCGGTGGTATTTGAATGTTCTCAAATACGTCAGCCTCTTGTCGGTAGATTTACCGGCAAGTAAAGAAACTCTTCCGGCACATCCGTGAAATTATGTAAAACAGAAGTTTAAAAAAAATGCGATGGTGGGCGTGATAGCTATGAAATACAGAAGTCGAAATAAATCCGGAACACTATTTGAGACAATAGTTTATCAAAATCTGCAACACTATGGAGGATAGAAGTGCAATAAAGTCTGCGATACTATGAAAGAAGTTGAATTGCCTCTGCGACACTGAAAGACAGCAGTAAAATCTGAAATATTATGAAAGACAGGTATTTAAAAAAAATCCGGGGCCCTATGGAAGACAGAAGAATGATTTCGCTGTCTACTTGCTTATTTTGAACCAGGGGTTTCCACCTGGCGGGCGGCGCGACTCAAACACCCTCGAGGACTTTCCTTGTGGCCCTAAATATGATTTCAAATGTACTGTAGATTGATTTTGTTGTAAGTCGTTTAACCTCGCACTAACACATCGATGGTTTTCTGTGACGGAAGGGTGAGGGATGGCTAGGGTTGGTGAAGGAGCGATCGTGGCCTTACTTAACGTTCAGCCCTAGCATTTACCTGATGTGAAAATGGGAAACCAATCTTCAGGGATTTCGACAGTGGGATATATTAATTTAATCTGTTCACTGCATTTTCAGTTTTCACATTTTAATTTGTAATACAATTATTTTCCTGCCTACTACAGTATGTAGCCTACATATAATTTTTAGACATGTAGGTTAAGGTAAAATGGTCACTTCTTTCTTTACTGAAGTACTAGTAGAAGCTTGGGCAAACTGAGTGTATGTGATGCAGTTTAACCTCGAATTGTGATATGTATCTATAATTTTATTATTGTATTTCTGTTCACAACTTTCCTGGTCATTTACAGATTATTCGTTTCTTTTTGCGGTCCGTCACTCACAAGGGAAATCTTCGAGATGTTTAACTCCAATCTCGTTCGAAGTTTGTATGCTGGTAGCCGAGCTACTGAACATTCTGGAAGTAAAAATATTAATATTTAATGCTGTTTCTTCACGTTGAAAATTATGAGAATACGCGCGGAGATGTGCCATGGAATGGCTCGTGGCTGAGGAAAGGATGAGAGAGAGGAGTCACTGTCGAGTGACCACGAAGCGTTTGTAATATAGACCGGGCGAGTTGGCCTTGCGGTTAGGAGCGCGCAGCTGTGAGCTCGCATCCGGGAGATAATAGGTTCGAACCCCACTGTCAGCAGCCCTGAAGATGGTTTTCCGTAATTTCCCATTTTCACACCAGGCAAGTGCTGGGGCTGCTTCCTTCCCACTCCTAGGCCTTTCCTGTTCCATCGTCGCCATACGACCTCTCTGTACCGGTGTGACGCAAAAGAAAAAAACAGGTAATGTAGAAGTAGCATGGAAGATATGATATAAACAAAAGCATCCACTGGTGCGGTAGTGTCTGACTCGCCACGGTGTCGACTGTTAAGTACCTATCGTATTAATCCAGTGGAAATTGAAAATATACCACCTAATGTACAGGTTTCTTTCCCTAGATCATAGTCGAAAACAGGGTATTTGTATACTTAACCACGTGTGTTGTGTTGCCAAATGTAACAAAATTAATATTATTCCTTTTCACCGCCACCCGATCGTACTGGTGGATGTTTCAGTTTGCGTCGCATCTTCTATGCTACTTCTAAATTTTCACCCGTCGAGGTCACCCGAATGTGAACTATGTGACTGTGACTTCCCCCTTTTAACCTTACCTCAGGCTCGAGCAACAGCACGACGCATCTCCACAGTTATTTGGATTACTTTCAACTTTAAAAGAATTGCATTAAATATTAATCTGGGAACGTACGGTTTGCACTTATGGAATGCACACTAACTCAGCTCCCTGCATGAGTCGGAGTGTAACATCTGAAAGACTTTCTTTGTCAGTTTTGGATCACCTGTGGCCTTTTGAAATTGAATCCCCGGTTTGAAGGCATTTTCTAAAAGTGAGTAGAGAACGTGTCTGCTGTGTTCCGAATTCTGGACGACCTACACTGTGTAGGAGTGAGAATATTCAAGTCCATTAGTTTATATCAGTGTATCAATCCTCTTACTGCAGCCTATCTGTACACACCTGCTGATTACACAGTACAGTGTATGGGATGAACAGCGGATTATCCGTTCACTTCATTTAAGCAAAGCATATATACCTAGGGATTCATCTGATCCTGTAATTATGCATTCCGGTAGATCAACAGAAACACTGCACCATTAATGATGCGATATTAGAGAATCAAGTTAATTACAAGGAGCAGTACGCATTGCGTCTCATACTATACAGAGTGGTTCAAAAGGTAACACAAACACTCAAGTAACCCATAGAAAGGTCGAAATACAACAACGTATAGTCTAGGGCAAAACTCTACATCGGGGCAAGCCTGGGAATGTCAAGAATGGCACAATTGACAGTTTTATTAATTATATTTATTTGGACTTGACAGGCCTGCATTCACGGAAAGCTGACGCTACGAAAATCAGCCTGTATATGACAGACTGTTTCCAGCAAACTACAAGTGATAATTTCAATATTCTGATATCGCTTGGTAACTCAAGGCTTCAGCTAAATGTCACAGTAAGGCGCTATTCACACTGCCGGAACAAGCGGCCTAGACTGGGGAAACAAACCAATGTAATGCAATGAGCGTGTTCTCACTGCCGGACCGAGCGGACTAGACCAGACTGGGGAAACAAACCAATGTAATGCAATGAGCGTGTTCTCACTGCCGGACCGAGCGGACTAGACTGGGGAAACAAACCAATGTAATGCAATGAGCGTGTTCTCACTGCCGGACCGAGCGGACTAGACTGGGGAAACAAACCAATGTAATGCAATGAGCGTGTTCTCACTGCCGGCGTGTCCGGACTAGACTGGGGAAACAAACCAATGTAATGCAATGAGCGTGTTCTCACTGCCGGCGTGTCCGGACTAGACTGGGGAAACAAACCAATGTAATGCAGTGAGCGTGTTCTCACTGCCGGCGTGTCCGGACTAGACTGGGGAAACAAACCAATGTAATGCAATGAGCGTGTTCTCACTGCCGGCGTGTCCGGACTAGACTGGGGAAACAAACCAATGTAATGCAATGAGCGTGGTCTCACTGCCGGCGTGTCCGGACTAGACTGGGGAAACAAACCAATGTAATGCAATGAGCGTGGTCTCACTGCCGGACCGAGCGGACTAGACTGGGGAAACAAACCAATGTAATGCAGTGAGCGTGTTCTCACTGCCGGACCGAGCGGACTAGACTGGGGAAACAAACCAATGTA
Source organism: Anabrus simplex (assembly GCF_040414725.1). Taxonomy (NCBI): domain Eukaryota; kingdom Metazoa; phylum Arthropoda; class Insecta; order Orthoptera; family Tettigoniidae; genus Anabrus; species Anabrus simplex. The sequence continues at coordinate 1,049,356,708 of NC_090265.1, read as the reverse complement.
ATGCAATGAGCGTGTTCTCACTGCCGGACCGAGCGGACTAGACTGGGGAAACAAACCAATGTAATGCAATGAGCGTGTTCTCACTGCCGGCGTGTCCGGACTAGACTGGGGAAACAAACCAATGTAATGCAATGAGCGTGGTCTCACTGCCGGACCGAGCGGACTAGACTGGGGAAACAAACCAATGTAATGCAATGAGCGTGTTCTCACTGCCGGCGTGTCCGGACTAGACTGGGGAAACAAACCAATGTAATGCAGTGAGCGTGTTCTCACTGCCGGCGTGTCCGGACTAGACTGGGGAAACAAACCAATGTAATGCAGTGAGCGTGTTCTCACTGCCGGACCGAGCGGACTAGACTGGGGAAACAAACCAATGTAATGCAATGAGCGTGTTCTCACTGCCGGCGTGTCCGGACTAGACTGGGGAAACAAACCAATGTAATGCAATGAGCGTGTTCTCACTGCCGGCGTGTCCGGACTAGACTGGGGAAACAAACCAATGTAATGCAATGAGCGTGTTCTCACTGCCGGCGTGTCCGGACTAGACTGGGGAAACAAACCAATGTAATGCAATGAGCGTGTTCTCACTGCCGGCGTGTCCGGACTAGACTGGGGAAACAAACCAATGTAATGCAATGAGCGTGTTCTCACTGCCGGCGTGTCCGGACTAGACTGGGGAAACAAACCAATGTAATGCAATGAGCGTGTTCTCACTGCCGGCGTGTCCGGACTAGACTGGGGAAACAAACCAATGTAATGCAATGAGCGTGTTCTCACTGCCGGCGTGTCCGGACTAGACTGGGGAAACAAACCAATGTAATGCAGTGAGCGTGTTCTCACTGCCGGACCGAGCGGACTAGACTGGGGAAACAAACCAATGTAATGCAATGAGCGTGTTCTCACTGCCGGCGTGTCCGGACTAGACTGGGGAAACAAACCAATGTAATGCAATGAGCGTGTTCTCACTGCCGGCGTGTCCGGACTAGACTGGGGAAACAAACCAATGTAATGCAATGAGCGTGTTCTCACTGCCGGCGTGTCCGGACTAGACTGGGGAAACAAACCAATGTAATGCAATGAGCGTGTTCTCACTGCCGGCGTGTCCGGACTAGACTGGGGAAACAAACCAATGTAATGCAATGAGCGTGTTCTCACTGCCGGCGTGTCCGGACTAGACTGGGGAAACAAACCAATGTAATGCAATGAGCGTGTTCTCACTGCCGGCGTGTCCGGACTAGACTGGGGAAACAAACCAATGTAATGCAATGAGCGTGTTCTCACTGCCGGCGTGTCCGGACTAGACTGGGGAAACAAACCAATGTAATGCAATGAGCGTGTTCTCACTGCCGGCGTGTCCGGACTAGACTGGGGAAACAAACCAATGTAATGCAATGAGCGTGTTCTCACTGCCGGCGTGTCCGGACTAGACTGGGGAAACAAACCAATGTAATGCAATGAGCGTGTTCTCACTGCCGGCTGGAGCAGGCTGAACCGAGCCGAACCGAGCTGTAAAAGTTTGATTTTACACTTCATACGATAGGCTGGCAAGCGTTCTTCTGGATACAGCTCACTCCTTTGCAAACATAAATTATAATTTTCATTTCCGTGTTGCCGTAGAACTTATACAGGGTGAACCGAAATTCGCGCACTCGGGCGTCGCAGCGTGACTCCTCATATGCCAGGAATAAAAAAAGTCTCTCACAAAAGTTCGTCCTGCCAGTATATCCGGCAGAAAAAGGACGTTGAAGATTGGCAATCTGGCAACACTGTAACCACATGTAGGGTAACTACCTCCGTCAGCTGTCGTGCTGTACAGTTGGTGCAGTGGATAGAGTTTTGGGTTAGCATGCAGAAGGTCGAGGGGTATATCCTGGATTGAGTGGTTTGCTTTTTATTTCGTAAATGTAGTCCAGGTTGTATGGTATCTGGCATCATAATCGTCAGCAGCGATTGCAGCGGGCCCTCTAGAAACCATTTGCACTTACATACTACGATCCCAGAATTGGACGAACAATCGTTTTCATTGGTTAGCTTTGAAAGACGCCCTTTCGACGAGCTTGATAGCTGCAGTCGTTTAAGTGCGGTCAGTATCCAGTAATCGGGAGATAGTGGGTTCGAACCCCACTATCGGCAGCCCTGATTTTCCGTGGTTTCCCATTTTCACACCAGGGAAATACTGGGGCTGTATCTTAATTACGGCCACAGTCGCTTCCTTCCGACTCCTAGGCCTTTCCTCTCCCATCGTCACCATAAGGCCTATCTGTGTCGGTGCGATGTAAAGCCACTAGCAAGAAAAAATACCGTGATCGGGACGTGCAAATTATAAGCTTGAATGACCTTCTGGGTTGTTGTGGGGTGTGTTATCCACCCCGATTATCTCCCACATGTTCATGAACACACTACTAATTAGCCATCCGTGTCACTAGGCGACCAGACAAGTAAGTTAGTTTGCGTGTAAGTAACACAAAAACTTTAAGGATAAAATCAATTAACCCATATTTATTTAGTTATTTATTGACGCGACAATAGTTAATTCTGTTAAGTCTCCTTTCTACCACTAATGACAAGGTGCTAGAGCTAGGCTTGCGGCTATTTGAACTCGGTATCTTCCGAGTAGATTTACACATACAGAATACATTTTGGTAACATTTTCAAGAAAACTCCATAAAAGTTTGCAAGCAATCTGAAAACTTCTGCTAACAAGGACCATGTAGCAATCAGCGCTCTAGTGAAACTTCTGTCTGTAAGCTGTTTTCCCTGATACGGTGTTAAACAAACGTGAATGGTTCATATCGTATATATCAATAATGGTGGGTTATAGAGACAAATGGTTTGCATATTTCGTATCAACGTGTCTCAGTTGTCGAATACCAAGATCCACCGAAAGTAATTTGTTGTTGCTCAGTGTTATAGGACGAAATGTACTCCTACAGTAAATACACAATAAGGGCCTGTAAAGACTGGATTCTTTGTGCGAAAATAAAATACGTTTTTAAAACATATTGGTTCCTCTGTTTGGACTTCCTTCAACTTGACAAGAAGGTATCGGCTGGCCATGTGGTTAGCAAGGGCAAATAGTAGTCTTCGTAATATACTGTCGTCCACCTTTGTAGTGTAAAGGCTCCCTCACACATGGGATATTCAGTTCGGAATGATTCTGGATTATACCGGCTCACGAAGTACAGTATACAGCGCGTAGGCTACTTAAAGTATGCTTTGCGAGGTTTATAGTGACGCTACTAGCACCACTCTTCATCTCTTACATCGCGCCGGCAGTTCAAAAGAACTTCACTCCGATTGGACACTGACGACCCCCACCCACACATCTTTACCGCTATGTAACTCGTACATATAAGCTCGACGGGATGTAGTATTCGAGGGTTTTAATATTTCAGTGTGCTCTTTCGGATGGTGTATAAATCGATTTCAGGTTTTCACTTGTAAGATGCACTGGCAAAAAATGTAATCCCAACACCGAGAAGGAGTTGTGCTAGATAAACGAAATTATCTGAAAGACGACACTTATTCAGATTTGCGCGCTAGTCGACGTAAGATGTACTGGCTCGGAATGATGATCCCTGTTTACAGAGTGAACTACTCCCACTAGCGTGACACTCGGGGATCTTCGATAACCATTTGGTCGTGATTCAAGACAGAATCGGTACTTACGTGAAGCAGAAAAATGGATATCGCTTGTAATGGCTCTCAGAACTTCACTGAAACTCTCAGCATTCATTCTGATGTAAATATAACATCGTTTACCATCCTTCAGAAGTTGGGGTAACAATGTATAAAACTTCCAACTTCTTATCATATATCATAGAGCCAAGTGATTCTCCTTTTTCGTCTAAAATAAAAACAATAACCACTGGCACATATTCAATTTTAAAACTCTTTATGCAACCATAAATATGTCCATATACACACGGCATACTGAATCTGTATACTGCAATTTTGTGCTGGAAAAATAATTGCTCTTGTTCAGCTTCGTCTTCATTAAGAGAGACTGTCAGAAGTAAAACTTCCTCAAAGTTGGATCTATGACCGTTCACAGAGTGAGCTCCACAGTCCGAAGTACCGAGGCGATATACCGACTGCGATAATATCGCACTCTCAAGAATACCGCGCCAATGTGGGAGGGCTTCAGTTTACCGCTATTGGTTGCCGTCTTTGGAGGCCCGGGTTCGATTGTCGCCCCTATCAGATTTAAACTTGACAGGGGGTGGGGGCTGGTACGAGGTTAACAAATTAAACTTGCGAGTAAAAAATTGTGGTCTATGTAGGAACGGTGATTTATGTTGCTAATGACATGTCTAGCAGCTCCGCCTTCTTCAGTGTCAACCTTATCTTCACTCTTGCACGCTTGTAGCAATATCATTGACAATACTTACCTCTCCATGAAAGATGAGTGACGAGTGACACTCCCCCCTCCCCCCTACAATATCGAGTCTGTAAACATATTAATATTACATTGGGATTGTCCGTTTCTCATTTTCTCATATCACAGCAAATGTTATTAAAGGAGATAGTTCTGCCCCTTTCGTCATTTTGTACTGTGTGAATCATCGTTGATTGGTTCATGTTATTTCTCTGACTTTACACCACGCCAGTCAAAGAGAGAAGCAGTAAGGGTGGGTAGAGTTGGGTGTTAGGTAAATGCGGAAACCTTACGGAAGAAAGAAAAAAAATTGAAATGGCGTATGGCTTTTAGTGCCGGGAGCGTTCGAGGACAAGTTCGGCTCGCCAGGTGCAGGTCTTTTGATTTGACTCCAGTAGGCGACCTGCGCTTCCTGATGAGGATAAAATGATGATGAAGACGCCACATACACCTAGCCCCCGTGCCAGCGAAATTAACCAATTGTGGTTAAAATTCACGACCCTGCTGGGAATCGAACCCGGGACCCCTATGACCAAAGGTCAGCACGCTAACCATTTAGCCATGGAGCCAGACACGGAAGAAAATACTTTTGGTTTGAGCCAGATTTTCTGCACGCAAGTGTACTTGCAGCTCGCCTCCATTGAGGGTGTGCTACACCACGTAGGGGATTGCGAGAGCTCGAATTACCCGTATACTGTCTATATCTACGGCAGTGAGAAGCAGTGTTTTTGAGCTAAGCAACGTCTTTCCTTGAGTTAAACCTTACGGGAGATTCTTTCCTACACGAGTCCACTCGGTTATTATGCCTTAGCAGTTCTTCTCCTTGGCACAATGGTCAGTGTACTGGCCTAAGGGTCAGGAGAGCTTGGGTTTGATTCCTGGAGGGATGAGGATTTTAGACGTATGTGGTTAATTCCCTTGGGTCGGGGACTGGATGTCCGTGTTCTTAATACATCTCTCTTGATCTACATACAGCACACCACACTACCAACCATTACAGAAACACCAAATAGTAAATACTGTACATCCATCTACAAAGCGGCGGGGGCGGGGGGGGGGGGCAGGAAGAAGAAAGGAAAGTGCACCTTAGCAGTTTGTCTTAGGAAAATTCAATTTTCTATAAATAGATTGTTCTGGGAAGCAGAGCACAGGGCATAGCGATTTTGAGAACGGCAATAATTTTGGAAAAGAGAACACCAGTAAACAGGTGCTGGTGGCGATCATTGTTTTAAGAGGAAGTACAAGTGGGCAACCATCCTCTACACCCGTAAACAGTCGTGACAGAAAACAATATGCGGAAAGAAAAGCACAATTCTTGAGTGGTACGTATCCCGTTCGTTTGACCTCTTATCTATCTATGGGCTAGTGCCTTTAAACTGATCGAGTGCATCTTTGGCACAGGAAATATGAACATTTGTACATAAAAGGCTGACGGCTTTTTCATGTGTAATACGCGTACACATCGCAAATCGATACCTGCGCTTCTCGACTGCGGCAACGTGCGTTGCACACGTTTGGCCTACTGACATTATTACCCACTGCTTTCCTGCGGGACAGTATTCCATCAGATTGCATGTGGCGCTACAATTATTATCTGAAACGAACTTGGGTGTTGATTACGATGGCCAGTGAGAGAATACTGTTTCCTCCGATCTAATAACTTTATGCAAATGTGGTTGAATTTAATTGTCTTGCTTCTTGTAAAATGGCAAAACAAAAGCAAAGCCATAGGCCTTATCTGTACAGACCAGGTCTTTGGTGCAGTCCACGAGGTAAAAAAAAATGTATTGTCCGTAACGTCGGCACTAAGTGGGGTAACGTGAGCAGCTCTATTCACGAACACCTTTCCCCCCAGGGATTAACCTGACATTAATTTCTGATATAGGCTCTTGACTTCTTGACGAGGAATCGAACCCCAATACGTTTACTGTTTCGACGAGGTAGATCCATCCCTTACGAAATATTAGGTTTAGTTTCTCCTAAACTGATCATCTCTACACAAGAGTGAGTTACATAGGTAGTCCTCAAAACTCGACACTTTTAGTAATGTCGTCCAGGGAACTGGAAACAATCGGGTTTGGAGCCCGACGGTATCCATGTTATGTTCAACTCACTTTTTATAGAGAAAGGGAACTTACGCTGTTCGTTTCATAGTATACGTAAAACCTGAAATATTAGTAAGTGAATGAAGCCCCCAGAGACTTGGAACTTTGGTGGGAGTGTGTGAGATTAGCTCAGTGGCTTAACTGCTGGCTTCCCACCCGGAAGGCTGACGTTCGAATCCCGGCTGGTCCTGGGTTGATACCTTCATCTTAAATATCACGTGGCTTCAGGAAGGGAACCCGGCCTTAAAATCCACAGCTAGAACCAAAAGGAGCCTGGATGGCTCCAGCTATCCTAGAAATAACTGGGATGAGCTGAAGAAAGATTAGGTGAGTTCTAAAATTTTAGCTCAGCCCTTGGCAAAATGGCTAGCATACTGGTCTTCGGTTCAGAGGACCTAGGGTTCGATATGCATCCGGGTCTTGGATTCTAACTATGTATGGTTAATCGCTTTGGTTCAGAGTCTGGGTCTGTGTCCATCTTCATAAACACACAACACACTACAAACCACCACCACGAAAATATGCAATAGTAAATACATCTCTCCAAATAGTGGCTAGTGGCTTTACGTCGCACCGACACAGACAAGTCTTATGGCGACGATGGGATACGAAAGGGCTAGGAGTGGAGAGGAAGCGGCCGTGGCCTTAATTAAGTTTCAGCCCCAGCATTTGCCTGGTGTGAAAATGGGAAACCACGGAAAACCATCTTCAGGGCTGCCGACAGTGGGATTCGAACCCACTACCCACTATCTTCCGGATGCAAGCTCACTGCTGCACGCCCTTACCGCACTAACACATCTTTGAACGGCGACAAATAGTCTACAAGACTATGGCGGACTATGAATTATTATTATTATTATTATTATTATTATTATTATTATTATTATTATTATTATTATTATTATTATTATTATTATTATTATTATTATTATTATTATTATTATAGAGGCCTGTCATAGCTAAAATCAGTAAAGAAGTATAGTATTGTGAGCGATCTTTCCCTGTTTTGTGTGTAGTTATTTACAAATTGTCACCAAAAACGTTCTGTCGTTGGAGTCCTGTCACTACTGTCACCTTATACACTTTCACAAATGTCAGCCAGTTTGTTAGGATGATGTAATTTTGCTTGTTTCTTAATCTCTGGACATTGACATTCTACCTTCCGGGTCTGATATACATTACGTAGTAATATGATTTATTGATATAGAGTAGAATTCTCCCATCCCCTAGTTCCGTATCGCCTGAAATTGAGGAGAGAGAGTAATCATTTATTGCAATTCATATTACTTTGATACATGCATGCCTTTCTTACTACATTTAAATTTATCTACTACTACCTTAAAAACTACACATACACCTAATCACTATTTACACCTAATATCTAAATTGTAGTTCATTTTCTAAAAGATTCCTTTTTGTTCTGACATTAACAGTGTTTTATAGTCTAGGGTAACATGTATCCTTGAGTTCATATAGATTGGCACAATCAGAGTGCTGGAATGTACAAAGACCCAATCTAGGACACTGTAAAATTAACAGAGTAATAACAGAGGAAGTTCAACACATGCCTTCTGATCATATGATACCAAAGTACTACTTTGAAAAACTGTTTGAGACCCAGATGATAAGAAAAGAAGACTGGGATATCAACAAATGGAATACTGAAAAATAAGATATAGTGTGGTGGACTGATGGCTCAAAGACTGGGGATGGCACAGGAGGAGGGATCAACGGGGGAAGACCTGAGAGATCAATCCAGATGAGCCTGGACAAACACACTACAATCTTTCAAGTGGAAGCTATCACAACATGTCTTGAAGAAAATCTGAAAATGAACTATAGGAATAAGAACATATTTATTTTTACGGACAGCCAAGTGACCATTAAGGCACCAGTGACAGTCCGGATAATATCCAGAGTTGCCTGGTATTGCCATTCACTTCTCCTGAGCTCTCAAAGTACAACATTGTCAAAATAATATGGGTACCAGGGCATGCAGGTATAGAAGGAAATGAAAAGGCAGATAAACTGGCCAGGAAACGGGCAGAAACACATTTTGTAGGCCCAGGACCTGTATGCATGATTTCGTATGGACAAGCCCAATACTACATCGGAAAATGGGTACAAAAGAAACAAATAGAAAACTGGAAAAATATTCCAGGTGCAGGCTTAAAAAGGAACTGATAAAAGGACCAAAATAGAAGCATACTAAAGAACTGTTGAAACTCAGCGGAGAAAATATAAGATGGGTAGTAGGACTGTTGACAGGACACTGTCATCTGAAAAAACACCAACATAGAATTGGAGTAAGAGACAATACATGTAGGAAATGCAATGAAGCAGAGGAATCAGCTGAACACATATTTTCGAATGTGAGGCGCTGGGTAGAATGAGACTCTCCACTCTAGGACTACCAGGTGAAGAGAGAGAAAAAATCCAAGAAGACCCAATAAGAACAACCTGCAGCTTTGTGAAGGAAGCAGGTATATCTAGGTGGGAATGAAGGAAAAACATGGTAGCAAAAGATCTTAAAAGCCGACGCTAATATTTAGAGGCCCCATGAAGAAAAAAAAAGAAGAGGTATCTTACCCTTATTATTAGTTAGTGCGAGTATTTGTTTGTTACGAGTCCGTACAAAAATCTTTAAAACTTACAATAGACATTGTGAATTAACTGAGGGATTGTACGAATGAATGAATGAATGAATGAATGAATGAATGAATGAATGAATGAATGAATGAATGGACGACTAAATCCCTGGGTGAGCTGCTCATGCATGCATGAATAACACTCTATTTTTCCAGTTAGGGGTAGCCACCAACTGGGGAGAGAGTCCTTATTACTGGAAGAATGGCTGGTTGAATGGATGCACCAATGAATGATATAATACTCGCCACACACTGGACGTCAGTTGTAACATTTATTGATACTTGCTTCATTCTTGGACGTCATTTGTAACTTCACTCATTGTATTTTAACTTCAAATGAACAAATAAATGGATACAAAAATTAACTGGAATGTCCGTAATTTGGACGTCAGAATTCACCAAAGTGTATCGCTCGAATTTAGAACATTATATCCTTTACCTTCTCTCCTACGGCGTGTACATGAGGCTGCGTACTGGTACATCCGCTACGGGCTTTGCGTTACCCACTGAAAACGACAAAACGGGAAGGAAATATCCTACGTTCATCAATAACTTCTCCACACGAATTTAAACACAAACTATGTAATATATTTTGATATAACCATAGTCCGTGTATGAGTACTTCATGGACACACAATACACATACCGAACAATAGAAACACACTCAGTAAACATTAACAAATGCTGGAAGATTCTCCCTATAGTCACTCATGTCCATAGAAACCAGAACACCTTGAAATACTAGAGATAGGAAGTTCATATACACAGGACGTGTGTATTAGTATGTTCTGAAGAAATGATTAGCATTTGAATCATGTCGGCCTTCAGGTTCAGGTCTACATTGATATCTCGGTGCACCACCACCGACTGGCAAAATGTGCCCTCGTTGTCGCTATAAACCGAAGGTAATAGATCATTGTGACTTGAGCACATGCCTCACAGACGTATGAGAGAACCGTATCGTCAAATGAGTGAGTTTGAAAGAGGGAGCATTATTGGCACGAGAGTCCGGCTCCATGGCTGAATGTTTAGCGTACTGGCCTTTGGTCACAGGGGTCCCAGGTTCGATTCCCGGCAGGGTCGGGAATTTTAATCATAATTGGTTAATTTCGCTGGCACGGGGGCTGGGTGTATGTGCCGTCTTCATCATTTCATCCTCATCATTACGCGCAGGTCACCTACGGGAGCCAAATCAAAAGAGCTGCATCTGGCGAGCCAAACTTGTCCTCGTACACTCCTGGCACTAACATCATACGCCATTTCATTGGCACGAGAGAACGTGATGCATCCATCCGGGAAATTGCTGCTCGTATGAGACGAAGTGTGTCGGCACTGCAACGGGTGTGCACAGAAGGCCGTAGAAGACCACGAGATGGGTCTGGTCGCACCACCCAGAGCACCGCCCCCTCCCCCCCTCCCACCCGAGAAGATCAACACCTCATCCGAATGGCATTGCAGAGCAGATTTGCGTCCTCCTCGGCTCTGGCGCAACAGTGGAACAGTATAACACATCGTACACTATCAGGATTGACGGTCCGTCGCCGTTTATTACGGTCTGGGTTACCAGCGCGTCGTCCACTCCTCCGCCTACATTTGACTAGTATGGTATATGGAACGACGTCACTGGGGACAGGAATGGCAGCAGATAGTGTTTTTGGACGAATCCAGGTTCTGTTTGTTTGAAAATGATGGCCGCATTTTGGTTCGCCGCAGACAGGGGGAGAGGCATCACATTGACTTCATTCGCACAAGGCTTTATGGTGTGGGGTACAACCACAAATCACAGTTGGTGCATGTCGAGGGCACTGTGACCAGTTTGACCTACGTGAATGACATCCTGTGACCCGTAGCCATACCCTTCCTCCACGACACCCCAGACGCCATATTTCAGCAGGACAATGCGCGACCACATGTTGCTGCATGAACACGTGTGTTCTTGTTGTCACAAGATGTCAGACTTTTGCCCTGTCCCGCCTAATCACCTGACTTGTCGCCAATCGAAAATGTGTGGGACATGGTGAAACGGCGGGTGCGGCGCTGTGATCCAGTGCCAACCACCAAAGATGGACTGTGGAACCAGGTGAATGCAGCATGGATATGCTATATCCCAGGAGCCATTCCCGCCTTATATTCGTCGATGCCATCACGCATGGAACAAGTTATGATTGGCCATGGAGGACTCGGTGCCTACTAGGCAACATGACACATGCTTAACCTAGATTACTGAAATGCTAATCGTTTCTGCAAAACATACTAATGGACATTTCCTGTGAATATGAACGTCCAAGCTCTAGTCTTTCAAGGTGTTCTGCTTTTTATGAACATGAGTGTACACCAAAATGGGCCTGTAATAAAATTATTTGGAAAATATTGTGAGAAATAAACTAATATTTGTAGTGAGACCAATTAAATTAAAATACGTGATATACAGAACACATTCCTCACACGTAGGAGAAGAAAATGTGTCATAAGGACATGGGGTCTGAAAAAGCTTTATTGCCAAGTTAGAACTAATTTTCAACAACTCTATACGTAGTACAGTAAACATAGGAACAAAACGTACAGCAAAACACAAGAAACTCTTTCTTACAGGAAATGTTCCAAATGCCCTCATGTTGTAAAGTGTTCATCCGATTTCACAGTGACAGAACTGAGGGCAATGCTGGGACTACCACGGTCTCTACCTTCCCATCCTTGCCTCGCCGGAAACCACTGGCAGGAAGGAAAATAAAATAGACACCCCCCCCCCTGTGGGTGGGGGACGCAGATGAAGAATGTACCCACGCTCTCCCCTGCCTGTCGTAACAGACGATTAAAAAGGGCTGCAGGGGCTCTCAACTTGGGAGCGTGGATTGGCGACCACGGCGCCCTTAGCCGAGTCCTGGCATTGCCTCCATTTACTTGTGCCAGGTTCCTCACATTCATCTATCCTGTCCGACCTCCCTTGGCCAACTCTTGTTCTTTTCCGACCCCGACGGTATTAGAGCATTCGAGGCCTAGCGAGTCGTTCATTTTCACGCCCTTCGTAGCCCTTGTCTTCTTTGTTTGGTACTTCATTTTTCGAAATGTCGGATACCTTCTTTTCCCTTTTCCCCTCTTTGTCTACACTCTTGGGTGGGGACGCAGACTACACCCACGGAAGCCCCTGCCTGTCGTAAGAGACGACTAAAAGGGGCGACCACCTAATGATGACATTAGAACCATGAGATTACTTGTGATTAGTACCATTCTGTGCGGAACATTGAGTCTGAGTGTTGCTTGTGAAAGGGATCATCATGTGTATTCCATTGGTCCGTTCCACTGTGTTCAGTATGGTCTGCCTTACCTGTGAACAGTACCACTTTATGTGCAACACCATGGATCTACGTTGCCTGCGGTTAGTACTACTATGTGAGAAACACCACGGGAATAGCGGCGCCTGTGATTAGTACCACTATTTGAGGAAAATCATTGATCTGCGTTGCCCGAGAGTAGTATTATGTGAGGAACACCATGGGATTGTGTTTTCTGTGAACGTTACCATAATGCGTGATGCACTGTTGGTCTGCATTGCCTATGATTAGTACCACTATGTGAGCGACCCTATGAGTATACGTGACCTGTGGTTAGTTCCACCAAGTGAGGAACACCACGGGAATACCGGAGCCCGTGATTAATACACCTAGTTGAGGAGCACCATGGGTCTACGTTGCTTGTGAGTGGTGCCATTGTGTGTGACATACCAAGGATTTACATTACCTGTGATTAGTACCACCATGCGAGAAACACCATGAGTCCGTAGACTGTACGTGTGATTAGTACCACTGCAAGAGGAACACCATGGTTATGTTTTACTAGCGATTAGTACAATTGTGAGGGGCCGGTGACCTGGATTTTGGACCCCTTTAGATAATAAGCATCATCTCGGTAATTAAGACATTGTGCATTGGATTCACTGATTGTTTCTTGTTTCACGATCATTTTCTCATCGCCATTTATGTTCCAGTCATTTCGAAGTTTTAATTTTCATTTCGTCACACCTCGTACCATTAGGAGCCGATGACCTAGCTGTTAGGCCCCTTTAAACAACAAACATCATCAATATCATCATCAAAATAAAATAGTATATCAAACGCTTATTTTCTCTCTTAAATGAAATGAAACACCAAAACACCCAAGATTGTGGTTTATTGTTTATTAACTTTCGAAGTTACTGCCTTCTTTCGCCATCTGCTCGAGCTGCCTTAGCTTTAATTAAGGTACCTGATATGAAAATGGTGAGATATGGAACATAATCTTCAGGGCTACCAGCAGTGTTTGAACGCACCGTCTCCTACGTCTTTGGTGGTAGGTTTTGTGAAAAGAGGGACTTTCCTCAAAACATCCCTCTGAGCCCAGATGGCGAGAACTTGTACAACTTCCAACAGACCACTTTGCCATGACCTTTATTTATCATCTTATGCCCTTGTCGCACGAGATTGTTTCTTTTAAACCTCGCTGAAGCAGACAAATTTAGGTGCTTTATTTGGCACGTGACGTAGCTAATCTTGGTTTCCATCGTCTTGTTTCAGGGGATTGAAACAAACAAACCTTCCGTATTTTATACCAAACGGGCTGTGTACACACTTGTCTTCGTTTGTTTTTACGACTGCATTGTGCTGCCCAATCTACGTGATGGTCTTTCGTGTGCTGTAGCTATTTACACTGGGGAGGAACGTTTTAAAACGGAGGCAGTTCTTTGCCGTTAGGTCCAAACCGTGGCGCTCGTTATAACGTTTGTTCATTTGTACTAACTCCTTACACAGATATCAGTGGTTGAAAGGGCTGCTATGGGCTAGTAACGCAAGTGAAACATGGCACTCGGTCAAACCATATTTTGATTTTACTAATAAGGTGTACATCTTAGCAATGATCTATGGACGAATGCGATTGGCTTTCAAGCGACAAGTAATGAAACAGTGAAATCAAACTTCCAACATTCAGAGTTTAGGCTATTAAGTGATTGAATATTTTAATTAGTATTGTAGGTCGTACGTGTGTAGTTTCAAGTGGTCATAATTACCGGGGTCGTGATAGCCGAGTGGTATAGGCGCTAGCTTTTCGTCAAGATGGCCGTGATTCGAATTCCCGCCAATATATGCGGACCGGGTGAGTTGGCCGTGCGCATAGAGGCGCGCGGCTGTGAGCTTGCATCCGGGAGATAGTAGGTTCGAATCCCACTATCGGCAGCCCTGAAGATGGTTTTCCGTGGTTTCCCATTTTCACACCAGGCAAATACTGGGGCTGTACCTTAATTAAGGCCACGGCCGCTTCCTTCCAACTCCTAGGCCATTCCTCTCCCATCGTCGCCATAAGACCTATCTGTGTCGGTGCGACGTAAATTCCCTAGCAAATATATATATATATATATATATATATATATATATATATATATATATGCGGAATTTTTGAAATGAAGAGCCACATTCCTGTGGTTCAGATTACGCGTGAAACTGGAAGTCCGTAGGCTATAATTATGATATATTCAATCAGGGAAAACTGTAAACTTACTTTTTATGACTTTATTCTTCGACAGGTGAACCTCCGTGGCTCAGGCGGCGGCCTCTCACCGCTGGGTTGCGTGGTCAGATCCCGGCCACTCCATGAGAGATTTGTGTTCGACAGACCGGAGAAGTGTTCGACAGACCGGTTGGGTTTTTCTCCGAGCAGTCCAGATTTCCATCAATTTATTCTTGGAATTTCACCTGACCAATACCGGTTATTTTGCGAATTTACATGTCTATGCAAATAAATCCATACCTCATCAGAAAACGGCACTAAATCAGTTTGCTTTACGTCGCACCGATGCACATAGGTTTTATGGCGATGATGGGATAGAGAAGAGCTAAAGGCAATGGCACCGGACATAATAGCCAGGTAACACGACATGAAATTGTCATCTTGACCACATGATTCCAATATCCGCAGACCATCTCGCCAGCAGTAGCCTTTTTGACACACGAAAGCCTTACTGCGTTGTATGTGCCTCGGGGTATTAATACATTTTGAAATAAATAAAATCAACTAGAAATGGCTTACCTAATTAACCAGATACATTTACAATGATAGATCTATAACCTTCAGTATCAAGCTCAGACACTGCTAGCATGGTCATTCGTATCGAGGCCTTATATGCAACTCAGTGCCTCGAATGAATAGGAAAGTCTAATAAACTGGAAATCAAAGAACGAAAGATCTTGAGGAAAGGCCTTGGTCCTGTCAAAGAAGAAAATGAGTTCAGGAGAACTATACACGCACGTGGAAGAGATCGCTGATGCTATTCAGAAAAGGAAGTTTGCGTTTTATAGTCTCCTGACCCGAATGTGCACGGCAGATTAACCAACAGGATTTTCACGTATGTGTCCATCCGTATGTGTATAAGAGTTCCATCAAACTTCCTGTTCGAACCCTACTGTCGGCAGCCCTGAAGATGTTTTTCCGTGGTTTCCCATTTTCACACCAAGCAAATGCTGGGGCTGTACCTTAATTAAGGCCATGGCCGATTCCTTCCCACTCCTAGCCCTTCCCTGTCCCATCGTCGCCATAAGACCTATCTGTGTCGGTGCGACGTAAAACAACTAGCAAAAAAGAAAAAAACCTTCCTGTTCAGGTGTGGGTTTGTCCCAGGATTTTTACTAACTTCCCGATGAACTAGGAAACTTCGCACATGTATTGCTTCTAGATTTTAGTTTTGCTCAAAAATCATAAAACTGCCTAACATTTGACTGAAATTCTTTAAAATAATCATAAACGGTTCGCATATGTTTTCTCTCATTTCTGGTTCCTCTGTTTCGCTTATACGCAAGCGCATTGCCCTGTGAGCAATCTTCTCTACCAGGTTGCCTTGGTTCTAACTGAAGCCGGCTGAAGCGAACTGTTTCGGAGTCTAGCACAGAGGCGGTCAGCTGGGCGCCCGTTGAGGCTAGCCCAGTGCGGCCGGGCTGGTGTGACATAAAGCGTACGTCACAGTGAAGCGAGAGAGCGAACATACTTTGCGAGGAAGGGAGGGAGCGTTGACGTTCACTTGTGATTACGCTCTTCCCTACTACTCGGCGAAATGCTGATTGGGGTACAGTTTTCGAAACAAACGCTATAATCGCAAATAAACCGACCTCCTCAACATATTCCGAATTGATTTATACTGCGCTCGATATAAACAGTCAGTTTTGTTTTCTTATATTTATTCATACAAAGAAAACTGATACATTATAATTTTTTTGTTACAATCTATAAAGGTACAGGGTTTAAGCGTACAAGCTACGGTTTCTAAAATAAGTAAAATTCCTGTTGTTCATTAAGCAAAAAGTAATATGATTACATAATTCAACAAGTTTACTGCTTGATTTTACACAGTGTTGTAGTATTGTGTGACTTTCTCTGTTCACTGAATTTCTGTAAGTAGTATTTAAAATTTAGCAGGCGTCCAATGACAATAACTAGCCTCTAAATGGCGAGAAGGAGTTTCATCACGAATTGGGACATATATGTTTACTATCCTAGATTAAAGTACAACAATAATGTAAATACAGGTATATGCCTTCAAATAAATAACCTAACTGATGTTATTCGCGGTAAGCATGATTGGATTGTTGGTGAGTTCATCAGATAATTCAAACCCAAGCAACCATAAGTTACAGCTTATCCACCTTAACTCTGTATTATATTAGACATGTTTCTAAAGCACCTCTTAAATTTAATAGTGAATATTGTAATTCATTGCGTGTATTATAAAATATTTGAGGTTGTAGGCCTAACTCTTTATTGTAACCGGTCAAAATACATAAACTGCAATGAATGTAAATAAATTATTTCTTACAACGTAAATTGAATATGACGTGGATTCTTTATTTTATTATTTTCTGCCTTGGCTATCGGCGCAGTGATCGGGAGTGACTGGGAGAACTTCGCCCAACCTTCACGGCCTGTGACGTAGCCACAACGTCACTGTGGTTGAATAGCGTATGCTGCGCTCATCGCCTGCCAGCCCGCGGGACGGAATGCCCAGCGTGAGCACCTCTGGTTTAGCAGTATTCATTCTCCTTTCCTTCTTGACGTCGATTGTGTTCGTGGCTGTAATTCTTATTCTGTGCAGTTCTGGTTACCTGTATACAGAAATGAAGTTTGACGCTTTTTGATATTCTCATTCTCTTGAAGATGCCATGTCAAATTGTTATTCATTAGGCCTATAGTCTGATTGAAGTTGATACGTTGTGGTATTCATTCTGTTAGCTACATTCTCTTGAAGAGGATGTCGCGTAAATTGAGCTCGTAACTGTAATTCTCGTCCTTTATAGTTCTGGTAACGTACATAATACGTTCAAAATTGTAAGTTGGCACGCCGTGGTTTCATTGACTTAGTTACATTCTCTTGAAAAGCTAAACAGATTTGCCGGGCTGAGTGGCTCAGACGGTTGAGGCGCTGGCCTTCTGACTCCAACTTGGCAGCTTGGATCCTGGCTCAGTCCGGTGGTATTTGAAGGTGCTCAAATACGCCAGCCTCGTGTCGTTAGATTTTTTGACACGTAAAAGAACTCCTGCGTGATTAAATTCTGGCACCTCGGCGTCTCCGAAAACCGTTAAAGTAGTAAGTGGGACATAAAGCAAATAACATTATTATTATTATTATTATTATTATTATTATTATTATTATTATTATTATTATTATTATTATTATTATTATTAAGGCATTTCTGGAAACACTTCCTCCTGTCCTTTATTGGCTTGAAGCTAGTTTTCTAGATCAGAAAACCAATCTAACTGGTTCACGGAAGTGTAGAGGGAGCTACAAGAATTGGGAATCACACATGAAGATATTCAGAAGCAGAATCTCCTTCAGGAAAAACTTCAGTCACACTGGGTTTTCCAAGAAAAACCGAAACTGAAGATAGGAAAGGCGTGGACTGAGGAGACCAAAGAAAACAATGTAGAACACGAATGCGGGAGTAGTAAGCGAAAGTTACAGACCCTGGAGAAGACAAAAACAGTTGAAATGACGTGATCGTTCGTTGGCCGAAACGAAATAATAATAATAATAATAATAATGAACCCTTTTGGTCCATATTGAGGGATACCTACCTTCCTTACCTATCAGCAAAGTTCATGAGATCTGTCCCTTGGGTCGTTTCGGGTTCTTCGTCACTTGCTGAGGTAAAGGTAGGGTTCATTAATTCTAATCTATCTACTGGAATGAAAGGTCTGTTTAAAAGATTCCTATTTATTCAGGAAAATTCTGAAGTAATTTACTATGTCAACGGTGTCATAGTCAATTGTGTCCACTGGACATCACAATCATTTTTACATAATGGTCAGAACACTGGAGTGAGACTTTAACGTAACTGCCTGATGGACATTCTTACTAGAAACCATTGTCTCAATTATTAATCATTTAAGAAAGGAAAGTCTGGAAATCCTTAAATTCGGCTTCCATGTGAGACCACATGTACCATCATAGTGATTCGTTATGGTCCAGCCCTCGTAACACAAACTCTGGACTCTGGTTATAATTAAGGCCGTCCAATCGGTGTGTGCCACACAGTGGTTCTACGGCATGGACCCTTAATTGAATCGATGTGACCTGCGTCTACGTCATGGACCGACATCTAATCTTCTAAGTTACTTTAAAGTCATTGTGGATGATGACCGCAAGGAAATGATGCTACAATGGCATATGGCCCTAATCTAAGTCACTGAGGTTGATGACCCCCTGACCATCCAAGTTTCTAAGCTGAAGGCTAAACACAATTAAGTTACATCGGTTGATGACCAAAGTTCCACTTTACTATCCCCAGCACATTCACTGCTCAATCAATCAAAGTTCAATAATTACAACAACAGCAATGCTCACAAACTTTGTGGCAGAAAAATCCATTTCCTTCGGATATGTCCCTTTTATCTTTACTTTATTTTTTAATATTCCCCAGACAACAAATTAAAATTTCCAGAATGCATCTCCAAGTTATTCGCTTGATTAAAGTTATTTCAAAATGTGGTTTCACTGAATTTAATAATTTAATAAATTTAAATGATTTATCGAAATGTTAAAGAACAGTAAATTTTATTTCCGCTGACTCTGGTTTCTTCACAACTTTCTACGCAGCTGTGATGTGAATTCAATATTGCGATGTTTATCTGGCTGGAAAAGAATTTGTTACATCATTCATGTCCAGCTATATATCTCGTCTCGTGATATCACACTTTAAAATTCTAATCTAGTCCTAACCGTTATTAACACTTGGATATCCTAATAATCTACGTACAAACCAAACAACTCGCCATATAATTACGATGTCATATCTCGTCATTACCATTATGAATTTTGCACACCCCTCACAGACAAACCGATCAATCACGACCATCGCTCTATATTTTGGACAACCCTAAATTTGGTTACTCTGTTCCTTATACTCAAAGTTCATGGTTTCAAACGTTCATTACGTCCTTAATTACAGTATTTCACAATACTTAGATCATTACCGGCTATGAATTTTCAACTAAATCCAGCATTTTAACGTATCCCCTGGCCGAGAATTACAGTACAATCTCAAGTCCGCTCCTTTCCCGCTATCATAGCTGAGGTCCCTCACCCCATGCTCGCTTGGCAGTTACATAAACCACCCGGTTCGTTCTACCTGACTGACTTCTCAAAATGCTCTCTTTAAACTCTGCCTTCATAATTAAACAAATACGATATTCTAACCAACAAAATGCACAAATTATGCTTCAAGATGCCCACACTAATTATACGCGTCGGCAATTGATACCGCTATGGATTTCTATGAATTTCTTTCCATTCCCAACATTATAAAATATTCCTCGGGCTATCATATCCCGGCTTCAATGACAGGACTCTAACCTGATTCGCACATCTCATCTCAACTCATATAAAACATTCCTCGGGCTTCCGTGACCCGGCTTCAATGACAGGTCCAACCTGATTCACAAAACTGACCTCTGTTTCCCAGCTCCACAATTATCCTCGACAAAGAACTGGAATGAAATCCTCACTAGAAATCCCGACGTCTAATATCGCACAATGCATTACTCATGAATAACTTCGCATAAATGATATCGTATTTAATAACTTGATTTTTACGAGAAATGACTGAAACATTCTACTAGATCCTTTTTATTGTCAGTCAGACACAGTTTAAAATGGGCATTAAAAAAGAACGTTTCTCTCCGTGACCAAATTCATCACCCTTGGCTCTCACCCGACAGCGCGCTTCCACTCGATTGAAAATGAGTGACCATGGATTATTATTATTAACGTCAAATTGCAGACAGAAGAATATTACATCGAATGAACATCTTACTTCGACATCACAAAATACAGGCAGTACACTCACACGGATGACGATCTACATTGGACGTGATATCACTTCAGAACCCTATTCAATAACTTTTAGAACATTATACTACACTCGCAAGACTTCAAAATTTTATCCAAGTGGGAAATAAAACAAATGACTCTTTTAGTCGTACTCTCACATTTACAAAACTTAGTAGGGCGACCACTGCGTCGTATATCCCCATGCAAATACACTTTTAGAAATCACGAGACGAGATATAAGAGGTAGTAAGATGGAAAGCCACCTACCTCATGTCGTCACGCCAGTATTCGTCTTAGGGCTCACCTGTGACCCTGGCATTTTATTTAGCCATCTTTACATTCATGGCTGTACATCTCATTATGTTTCTTCAGGTTTCCTGGAATAAAGCATAAAAAAAAGAAATACCCTTCACTTGTTTGCGGAGCGCACACGATGGATTATAATTATTCCCGCACACGAATTACTTAATCACATTAGAATATTTCAGTACTTTGACCGTCCTATCTGGTACAGTTATTTCACTCAAGAAAACTATATCCTCATGGAGTCAAGACTTAGCCGCAATGGCTAAAATCTTCAGTTGAACTCAGTCTACTTTCGTTGGTTTGATTTCGCAGAGCAGCTCAACAATTTTTCGTCCGCTTTGTATCACAAATGCCGGAGAAGGAAGCTTCGTCATGGCGTCCCTTCATATTTATAGCAGTTACCCCCTCTCTTCGGATCTCTCCCTTTGCCGCCAAGAAAAATTTTATAAATTTTCTGACTTACCTAAACTGTAATTTCAAGAGTTTTGAAAGTGACTACATGCTTGCTACATTTCTGGCGGTAGTGTTCATGGACATTTAAAAATTTTACGGGTTCGATTTGTGAGATGATTGACCTCCTTTGATAGGCACTATATTTTTTTGACTTGGCGTGGTCACGCCATGTACACGCGCTTTGAAATAGTTCATAAAAATGACTTGAGATTCTTCCGCCGTCGACACGTGTGGTTGACGTCACATACCCCAGAGCGTGGGACCGAAGGTAATCACCCCCTCGTCACGTGTCAAATCCATGCTATCAAGAATCCAACTTTTAATTTAATTGTTACATTATGCATAATGTTCTTAGGGCACAAAGGTCATGGGTTTAATAATAATAATAATAATAATAATAATAATAATAATAATAATAATAATAATAATAATAATAATAATAATAATACCGAGCCAGTGGCCACGCTGTCAACCTACATTCGGGAGATAGTTTGCAACCCCGAAGATGGTTTTCCGTGGAATTCGATTTTCACGCCAGGCAAATGCTGGGGCTGTATCTTAATGCCACGATCGCTCCCTTCCCAATCCAAGCCCTTTCCTATCCCATCGTCGCCATAAGACCTCTCTGTGTCAGTGCCAGGTAAAAAAAAAATGTATATTGATTTACAGCCCAAAAACTGGTTTAATACTCAACAGCTCTGCCATCAATTGCCATAGATGGCCTTTCACTGAAGAAGCATTCAAGGGGAATGAGGAGTGAGGAAGTTTTCCGTTGCTTTCCTCACAAGTTGCTATAACATATCAGTTTGCCAAGCCTACTGAAATGCATGCACCACTCGACCCTATGAACGACATTTTCACGCCATTCATTACAGGGGCTGACTGCACCAGGAATGGCAATAAGCATAAATTATTACTGACCTTCATTTATACCTCTGCACTCATACCTCAGTCACTTTCATATTGTCGAAGGTAAGGATGAGACTCAGACAGGTCATTGAAAGTAACAAACTTGCTCTAGTCCATACCAGAAGACATTGTGCACTGTAAACACTAGGTCTTGCCAGGGAAGGCACAGTAGAACAAGTAGCGTAATAATAATAATAATAATAATAATAATAATAATAATAATAATAATAATCGTATGGCCTCAGCTACAGTGTGCAGACATTTCGATTTGACGCCATCTGGCTGTCTGCTCGTCAATTTCGACGTTCCGTTTTACTCTAGGCCCACTAGATGGCAGACCGAGTAAACCGGATCTCTCTTGGGCGTCTATGGCTGAGATTTAATGAATTTTGTCGGGTAAATACCAAATGTATCACCAGAGATCTTTTACATGCCGACATCGTACGACATGGGGCATCGAATGGACTTTTTTCCGCCCTTCAAAAATCCGACTAGATCTGCCGGGTTTGAACCCGCTATCTTGGGATCCGGAGGCCGACACTCTACCACGGATCCACAGAATGAATGAGACATTCCTCAACTTTAGAGAGTATTTTTTTAACATTTGCATGAACATTTCTGGGTGATATTCTGTAGATATCAATAATTAAGGATGATGGACAGTTCTGTTGGTTGTAGGTAAATGGTAAGGATTCTGCCACGCACTATCTATGCCCACCATTCTAGGGCATTCAGATGAGATTTCATGGCCGCCGGCTAAATGGAGTCTTAGAATAAAAAGATTTTCATGTTGATGGCCCATGTATTTCAATTACTGTTCACGGATCGAGATGAAGAAAAAGAGAAATTGATATTGTGAACTAGCGAAGAAAAGGTAAAGTCTTTTCAAGTTCAGATTATTGTTTGATATTATTTTGTAGCCTGGATTCAGCCTTCCGTACGTTGAGTTTTTATACCCAACTTTTCAAGGATTGACGTAGTTTATGCACCTCGTATTTCTAGCAGGTGAAATGTTCTTTTTTTTATTGTGTGTGCATGAAAACTAATATACGCACAACCTCGTAAAGCAAGCAGGCTTGGGGCATTAGCACAACACCGCAGGTTGGTCGCTCTGCTTCCACATTACCTGATAAAATATGGTGCAATAACTTTTTATACCGCAAAGGATCGCTATTACTACTCTGTGTAAGTCGGAGCCCGCTAACAAGAATTTCTACCCTGCGGCTGTCGGTTCGTTTTTAGGGGAGCCTCCTGCTCGAGAACTGGTGCTGAATTTGAAGACAGCTATACGTGCTCGTTGTCCCTGAAAGTACTACTTCGTTCTCCGGCGGAAATTACACTAATTAGGAACTTGACTCCTTGTAATATATTAATAATAATCATCAATTTTATACAGGGTGAAGCGAAATTCGCGCACTTGGGCGTCAAGCGCGACTCCTCACATGCCAGCAGTAAAAAAATGTCTCTCACAAAAGTTCGTCCTGCGAGTATATCCGGCAGAAAAAAGGGCGTTGAAGAGTGGCAATCTGGCAACACTGTAACCACACGTAGGGTAACTATCTCTGTCAGCACATTTCAGTCGTGCTGTACGGTTGGTGCAGTGGATAATGTTTTGGGTTAGCATGCAGGAGGTCGAGGGGTCGATCCTGGGTTGAGGCGAATGTTTTTTATTTCGTAAATGTAGTCCAGGTTGTATGGTATCTGGCATCTTAATCGTCAACAGAGATTGCAGCGGGTCCTCTAGAAACCATTTGCACTTACATACTACGATCCTAGAGATGGATGAACAATCGTTTTCATCGGTCAGCTTTGAAAGACGCCTTTTCCACGTCGTGGTCCTCTAGAAACCATTTGCACTTACATACCACGATCCTAGAGATGGATGAACAATCGTTTTCATCGGTCAGCTTTGAAAGACGCCTTTTCCACGTCGTGGGCGTGAATTTATTCTCTGTTGACGATTAAGATGCCAGATACTATACCACCTGCACTACATTTACGAAAGAAAAAAAATACGCCTCAACCCAGGATCGACCCCTCGACCCCGTGCATGCTACCCCAAACTCTATCCATTGCACCAACTGTACAGCATGACTAACATGTTCTGACAGAGGTAGTTACCCTACATGCGGCTACAGTGTTGCCAGATTGTCACTCTTCAAGTCCTTTTTCTGCCGGATATACTCGCAGGACGAAGTTTTGTGAGAGACATTTTTTTATTGATGGCGTGTGAGGAGACGCGCTGCGACGCCCGAGTGCGCGAATTTCGCTTCACCCTGTATATTATATTGTAACTTATAGGGTGTACCCTTGATGTTACAAGCTTTCAGGGATGACGGAGGACGGCAAATGGATCAATTTGAGATGAAGAACTGTAGTCCGGAAACGCTAGAGTCAAAAGTTAATAATACAAATTGGTTAACGACGCTGTTCAAACGACGCCGGGGATATTCGCACAGATATGACAGAATTTTATGCGACTATACCATGCCTACATTGACGCAGAAGGACGCCATTTCGAACGTTTGTTGTAAATGGAGCAGCTTATGAAACTTGTGCAAGTAAACGGACTTAAATGAGTAGAATTTTGCTTAACTTTTGACTCGATCGTTTCCGAAATGTGGTTCCTTATCACAAACTGATCCATTTTCCGTCCTCCATCATCCCTGCAAGTTTGTAACATCATCACGGATACACCCTGTATAAAACACCCACAAGCGTCCTCTAAATGGCACGGAGATGAAGATACTGAGAATGTCAGCACGAGTTTCGAAGAAAGATCACATCTGAAATCAGCCCATCAGAAGCACTTTATACGTGAAGAAGACAGTCGTGGAGAAGGTTCGACTTTAGGGGGTGTCATGGTTCGAGAAGGTGAACGAACAGGATGAAAACTATGTAGCCAAAAGAGCCCTTGACTTCCAACAACCAGGGGCACGAAGAAGAGGAAGGTGAAGATACATCGATGACAATGCGGTAGAGAAGAAGAAATATTAATTCTTCTTATTCTTGTCATTTCGGCCTGCTGT
This sequence comes from Anabrus simplex, assembly GCF_040414725.1. NCBI lineage: Eukaryota > Metazoa > Arthropoda > Insecta > Orthoptera > Tettigoniidae > Anabrus > Anabrus simplex. The sequence continues at coordinate 1,049,331,533 of NC_090265.1, read as the reverse complement.
GTGGATTACGTTATTCCAACAGTTTTGTTCCTCGGACTTTAACACTTGCCCAGTACTGGCACTTTCGCTCTCGATGTTGTTCTCGATGTTGTTGCTTCCTTTCTTCTGTCCTCTTCTGGCCTGTTTTAAGCTAAGCTGTTTTTGGAAACTACGTTGTGCTTCAAGGTTCAGCGTGAGGAGTACACACTCCCGAATATAATCACGTATAATCACCACTTCTTGTAAGCCTCTTTCCACCTTAGTGACCCAGGTCCCCTTGGGTTTCTTTTCTAGAAAGTGCCTATGTTAAGATCCTGTTTGTCATCTCACTAGGTCCATTCGTACCATGTGACCATAAAATGCAATCCTGTTCCTCCGAATCACGCCACTTATTTTTTCCACGTATGTGTAGAGTTCGTGGTTGTGCCGTCTTCCGTGTTCGCAGTTTACTTTTACCGAGTTCAAGATTTTTTCGGAATATTTATTCTTTCTTTCTTTCTTTCCTTCTTTCTTTCTTTCTTTCTTTGACGTCCTGTTTTTCCATCAGACCTTTCATATCTGTCGCAAGACACTCCGCAGAATTGAGGACCTCTGGTCGGATGACTGTTTGATAGTGTCTGAGCTTGACAGTTAGGGATATTGTCTTGTATTAGGTTTAATTAATTAATTAATTAATTAATTAATTTATATATACGTCTGTAACGGAAACTAGCTCCACTTTCAAGAGATGGACCAGTTGCATTTTGAGGCAATTGAAACACAAAATAACAGAAAACAAGAAACCAAAACAACCATTACATATCCTGGTGCAAAGCCAATGCCAGATGAACGTTACACTGAATGATCAGATTAAATAATTAAACATTTAAACAGCCTAAACGTAATTCTATATACAGTACATCTACAAAGTGCATTAAGATCCTGTTGTCATCTCGCTGGTCCCATGTGACCATCAAATGCAATCCTCTTTGCGGTGACTTGGTAAGTTGAATGTGTCGTTTGAGGCTCGTTCTAATGTGTTGTTGTGATTACTGTGATTTTATGTGATTATGATGCGTTAGGTTGTCTATTTTGTATTACATCCTCAGAGGCAGTTTCTTCGGATTAAGCAGCACAATAACATGAGATCGAGGATCGCTAAGACCCTTCGTTTCAACCACCGTGAAGTACATTGCAGTGTTGTTGTAGACAGTAATCGCAGGATCGATATCATCGTAATCAACAGAACGAAGGGCGAAGATGAGATTATCGATTCGACTATACGGCTCAAATAAACTGCCTCTTAGCATACTCTCAGGAAAAGACCATATTATATTATATGAACCTTCCTCCCCCCCACCTTTTTTTTCCTTCACTCATATAAAATCTTAAGCAGATTGTTGTGACTGGTCTCTTATTTGGCGCGAATGGCACAGTTCGATTTGTAACCTGGCGGCAGAAATATAAATTAGACAAAATGCTCAAGATAAAATTGTGTCTGGGCATTAAAATATTGTCTGCATAGTGCGAGACACCATCTGTATGACGTACATAGTACGTAATTTCTAGCCTGTTGCGTCTGCAGCCCGCACGTGTCTGTAGAGTGATTCAGTGCAACTGTTATTTAACTGCTCATGTTTTTCTCTTTCTTTTTTTTTTTTTAATTGATTGTGTGCTATATTGTGTCAGTCGGCAAACCAAGGTCTTGGCTCAGATACATAAATACGTAAATAATAAAATTAAAACATACAGCATTTTCTTCTGACATTCTGTATGCAGTTTCTACTGAACCGATTTCCGTAATTCTTTGGTTTTTTTAACATTAAAAGTTTTCGTCTAGCGATGAATGACCGCAACTTCTTTGATTTTAATATACAATAAATTGCCTTTTTTAATATGAACGCATGGTACGTGCACAACCTACTTGACGCGTTGCTTAGTAATTGTAACCAGGAACCTCTTCCATATAAATAATACCTTTTTTTTACAGTTGGCTTTACGTCGCACTGACGCAGATAGGTCTTATGACGACAATGGTATAGGAAAGAGCTAGGAATGGGAAGGAGCGGCCGTGGCTTTAATTAAGGTACAGCCCAAGCATTTGCCTGGTGTGAAAATGGGAAACCACGGAAAACTCTCTTCAGGGCTGCGGACAGTGGGGTTCGAACCCACTATCTCTCGAATGCAAATTCGGAGCTGCGCGCCTCTGACCGCTCGGACAACTCGCTCGGAACAGATAATACTTGCATAATTACTGTTTACGATATAACGAACACAAACATCGTAACCAATATGTACTATTTCACATAGTTTTACTTTCACATATTCTTGCTGCATTCCTATTATCCTATTGGGCCAATATGTGATTTCCTATAAAACAGGGAAAACTTGCTGTTGTTACTGCGACTGTGACCGAATCTGCAAGCGAATGACTTTTTTACATTAATGTACTGAGAAATGAACCATTGGAGACTAGGAAATAAAACCATTGAATACAGTTCACACCAGGTGTAAAACAAAAAGTAATGCCGTAATTAGAAGCGTTTTAAGAAATTGGTCTATGACACGTGTTAAGAATTGCCTGGACAGATCCTGTAACGAGCTTAAGGAGGCTCAGGGAGGGTGCAGAAATGATTACAACTGTTAAGAAAAGAAATATTGCATATCTGGGATACACGAGACATCGTGAGAGGTTTGGCTCCTTTAGTTAATACTGAAAGGGAAAGTAGTTGGCAGTCGTCAGCGTGGAAGACCTGGAGACTTGGTTCAATACTTCATCGGCAGAACTGCTTCAAACTGCTGTTAACAAAAGCAACATGTTAAGAAGAGAACGAGTGTGTTGGGCACTCCAGATAGTTGTACAGCTATAAGCTTGCATTCGAGAGTTGGTCGATTCGAACACCACCGTCGCGTCGGCAGCCTTGAAAGTGGCTTTCAGTGGCTTCCCCATTATCTCACCAGGCAAATGCTGGGGTTCTACCGTTATTAATGTCAGGCTTCGTCTGTTATCTTTCCCATTCTAGTCGTTACCCGTCCCAGTGTCACCGAAAATCTGTCTGTGCGATATTAAACCACTAGCTTGGGACTATCTCGGCACTTTGAGGCGCGTCTGGAAGAACTATATGCAATATCAGTTGCTTTCTAATGTAAACATAGGCCAGACTCGCCTGTGTCTAGATTCTCCACTGTGCTCGACTACGTGCAAATAATCTCTGTATTGATTTCCGCTTCCGTCTCGGAACTTCCCTTGACATTAGAATGTGGAATGGATTCACGAAGCCTTGTGTGGAAAATTGAGAAATTATCATTCCAAAAGCTAGCGACTCTTATTTGAAACGCTGTGGCTAATGGCGCTAGAATTTGCTGCTCAGACTACAAGACCTCCTGTCGTAGTCTTAAGAAAAACAGTTGTTTGTTGAACAATCAACCTCTACGAAACTACTGTAATTGAGTATCGGTTTGTTTATACTGTGGCTGTGATATTAAGAAATAAACTCGGAGCGCATACAGCCAAATTAAGGGCAGTGACCTGTCAAAACGACTGCTTAACAGCGTCACGTTCTCCTTAGTCGAATTGCTTGGCTTTCTTGAGACCGGCCCCTGTGCTTCTCCTATCACACAACTCCTTACTTGACTGCACAAGGCTGAGTGGACACACGTCCAAACTTCAGTCTATGTTCGAAACATTTGCACGTACCAGAAATCGAATCCAGGCTTCTACGTAAGAGACAATCGCGCTACCTCTGCACCATGGTGCTCGCTTGAGTTGTTATACCGATAGCGAATGTCAGTATACCAGATGAATACTAATCTAAAATATCTAAATATATCTGTATACCTTCGTCACCGCTTTTTGTTTTGTCTTACCCTCGATAATAATGATAATAATTGTGTACCATCCGCATTTTGATGTTAAGCTGTTTACGCAGCGTACGTGTCAATTTCGACGTTCGTTTTCTCTGCAAGATTGTTGATAAACGGAACTCTTGTTTGGTATTATATGGTGTGACCTTAATTTATATTGTGCTGACCAGGATTTCGGGCATGTGCATTCTTTCTTGACCGACCTCTATCACGGCCTCCTTGCTACTACGCTTCGCTCTCACCTTCTTTTGTCATCATTGACGTAATGCCCGATCACCTACATTTCCATCTGGTCGGTTCTTGAACTCTTGGCGCTCGCATATATAGGCTAAACACGCCTTCTTAATGATCGGGCAGTTGCTATGTCACTTGGACATTCTACCGCATCATCGTGTGAGCTGGTTCTCCTCCACGTGGTCTGTTATCTGTGTATAAAGAGGTGAGGATGAGAGAGAGACATTTTTCCTTCTTAAATATTTAATTATTCTGTCCATAACCGAGCTCGATAGCTGCAGTCGCTTAAATGCGGCCAGTATCCAGTATTCGGGAGATAGTAGGTTCGAACCCCACTGTCGGCAGCCCTGAAAATGGTTTTCCGTGGTTTCCCATTTTCACACCAGGCAAATGCTGGGGCTGTACCTTAATTAAGGCCACGGCCGCTTCCTTCCCACTCCTAGCCCTTTCCTGTCCCATCGTCGCCATAAGACCTATCTCTGTCGGTGCGACGTAAAAGCAACTAGCAAATTCTGTCCATATTCGTAATCATCTTCAGTTCTAACTTCACGGAGTCGGTCAACCAGTAAAAGCATGTGCCATGGTCCCGTTCTACCTTCTACCTTCAGATCTTGGTACTTAATGTCTTCTGCCGGTTTCTTCACGGTCTGCGACAAACTAAAGGAACTTCCGCTAATTGAAGCCAAACTAGGCCTCATTTTCGAAGCTTGTGTAACTTCACAAACAGTCTCCCTTGTGTTCCTGTTTTTTTTTCCTTTCGTTTCCCTCTCCACTGTATTTTCATTGTACTATTCCCACTTGTTGTCTTGCGTTACTAGGTATCTAATAGAAGGACATTTCATTTTTAAACGGCGTTATGCCAAAATTATACGACTTGATAACTACTGAAGTTGTCAAAAACAATTTTGTTGTAATAATTCATAAATTTTATGTTCGGGAAGCTTATTCTTCTATCCCTTTAATACAAGGCATAATTTCGTGTTAGAAACTATTATTGGAAATGTTGTATTTTGATATTTATAAATTAGACTTTAATAGATTAACATAACCTTACTTTTCTTAAATTCCGTTATGCTGTGGACCAGCAAGTAAGTCTTTGTCTTTTACGTATTACACAATAGTATGCAAATTTTCAATTGTAAAAATTCTTTATTTATCTTGGGCTCTCAATCTAACACAGTAGAGCACTCTATGGGGAATATTTCTCTAATTAGTTGTCAATTTCTATTTGTAAACTATTGAAGCGAGATTCAAAACACTTTGGGTTTACTCTGCCGTTTTTCTTAACCCATCTTGATCTTGTATCCCTATCCCTTTTATGTTAATCTCCACGGATCTAACCCCTCGGTAGGATTCCACTGCGCATTAATCATCTATGTCGGGAGTTATAAAATGCTAACTCTTTCCACCATCTCCCGTTATTCAATTCTTGATTCAATGTAATGGCGTGAATTCACTTGTCAAAATATGCTATATCTCAAGTTACCTTTGTTTGTATGTATATATTTTGAGAGGAGAATACCAAGCCTAGTAGACGATATGCATTAAATATTTAATGATTCTTATATCTCTATATCCTCCTCTGCGAACCATGTGACCTTGCCGCGGTGGGGAGGCTTGCGTGTCCCAATGATGCAGATAGCCGAGCCGCAGGTGCAACCATATCGGATGGGTATCTGTTGAGAGACCAGACTAACGAATGGTTCATCGAAAGGGGGGTAGCAGCCTTTCGGTAGTTGCAAGGGCGGCAGTCTAGATGATTGACTGATACGGCCTTGTAATAATACTCAACATGGCTTAGCTGTGTTGATACTGCTACACGGCTGAAAGCAACGGGAAACTACAGCCGTAACTACCTCCCGAGGACATGCAGCTCTCTCTGTATGAATGATGTACTGATGATGGCTTCCTCCCGGGTAAAATATTCCGGAGGTAAACTAGTCCCCCATTCGGATCTCCGGGTGGGGACTACACGAGAGGGGGCGATCATCAGAAAGAAGGATACTGACATTCTGCGAGTCGGAGCGTGGAATGTTAGAAGTCTGAATCGTTGTGGTAGGTTAGAGAATCTGAAAAGGGAGATGGATAGACTAAAGTTAGATGTAGTTGGTATAAGTGAAGTACGTTGGCAGGAAGAACAAGATTTTTGGTCAGGCGACTACCGAATTATCAACACGAAATCAAACAGGGGAAATGCAGGAGTTGGTTTAATAATGAATAAGAAAATAGGGCAGCGGATAAGCTACTACGACCAGCATAGTGAAAGAATTATTGTTGTCAAGATAGACACCAAACCAATGCCCACCACAATAGTGCAGGTCTATATGCCTACTAGTTCAGCGGATGATGAAGAAATCGAAAGAATATATGAGGAGACAGAAGATTTAATTCAATATGTAAAAGGTGACGAGAATCTAATTGTGATGGGAGACTGGAATGCAGTGGTAGGCCAAGGAAGAGAAGGTAGTACAGTAGGAGAATTCGGATTGGGACAAAGGAACGAAAGAGGAAGTCGGCTGGTTGAATTCTGCACTGATCATAATTTAGTCCTTGCCAATACTTGGTTCAAACACCACAAACGACGGCTGTATACGTGGACGAGACCTGGAGACACTGGAAGGTATCAAATAGACTTCATTATGATTAGGCAGAGATTCAGAAACCAGGTGTTGGATTGCAAAACTTTCCCAGGAGCAGACGTGGACTCTGACCACAACTTGTTGGTCATGAAATGCCATCTGAAGTTGAAGAAATTGAAGAAAGGAAAGAATGCAAAAAGATGGGATCTAGACAAGTTGAAAGAAAAGAGTGTGAGAGATTGTTTCAAGGAACATGTTGCACAAGGACTAAATGAAAAGGCTGAAGGAAACACAATAGAGGAAGAGTGGAGAGTCATGAAAAATGAAGTCAGTAGGGCGGCTGAAGAAATGTTAGGAAGGAAGAAAAGATCAACTAAGAATCAGTGGATAACTCAGGAGATACTAGACCTGATTGATGAACGACGAAAATACAAGAATGCTAGAAATGAAGAGGGCAGAAAAGAATACAGGCGATTAAAGAATCAAGTGGATAGAAAGTGCAAGGTAGCTAAGGAAGAATGGCTGAGGGAGAAGTGCAAGGATGTCGAAGACTGTATGGTCTTGGGAAAGGTAGATGCTGCATACAGGAAAATCAAGGAAACCTTTGGAGAAAGGAAATCTAGGTGCATGAATATTAAGAGCTCAGATGGAAAGCCACTTCTAGGGAAAGAAGACAAAGCAGAAAGATGGCAGGAGCATATCCAACAGTTGTATCAAGGTAACGATGTAGATAATTTGGTTCTGGAACATGAAGAGGCTGTTGATGCTGATGAAATGGGAGACCCAGTTTTGAGGTCAGAGTTTGACAGAGCTGTGAGTGACCTAAATAGGAACAAGGCACCTGGAATTGATGATATTCCCTCTGAACTACTGACTGCCTTAGGAGAAACCAGCATGGTAAGGTTATTTCATTTAGTGTGCAGGATGTATGAGACAGGAGAAGTCCCATCCGATTTTCGGCAGAATGTTGTTATACCTATTCCCAAGAAAGCCGGTGCTGACAGGTGTGAAAACTACCGCACCATTAGTTTAGTATCTCATGCCTGCAAAATTTTAACACGTATTATTTACAGAAGAATGGAAAAACAAGTTGAAGCTGAGTTGGGAGAAGATCAATTTGGCTTCAGAAGAAATGTAGGAACACGTGAAGCAATCCTGACTTTACGTCTGATCTTAGAGGATCGAATCAAGAAGGACAAGCCCACGTACATGGCATTCGTAGATCTAGAAAAGGCATTCGATAATGTTGATTGGAAGAAGCTATTTATGATTCTGAGGATGATAGGGATCAGATACCGAGAACGAAGAATTATATACAACCTGTATAAAAATCAGTCTGCAGTGATAAGAATCGAGGGCTTTGAAAAAGCAGCAGCAATCCAGAAAGGAGTGAGGCAAGGCTGCAGTTTGTCCCCTCTCCTTTTCAATGTTTACATAGAACAGGCAGTAAGGGAAATCAAAGAGAAATTTGGAAAGGGAATCACAGTCCAAGGAGAGCAAATCAAAACCTTGAGATTTGCCGATGATATTGTTATTTTATCTGAGACTGCAGAAGATCTCGAGAAGTTGCTGAATGGTATGGATGAAGTCTTGGGTAAGGAGTACAAGATGAAAATAAATAAGTCCAAAACAAAAGTAATGGAGTGCAGTCGAACGAAGGCAGGTGATGTAGGAAATATTAGATTAGGAAACAAAGTCTTAAAGGAAGTAGATGAATATTGTTACTTGGGTAGTAAAGTAACTAACGATGGCAGAAGTAAGGAGGACATAAAATGCAGACTAGCACAAGCAAGGAAGAGCTTTCTTAAGAAAAGAAATTTGCTCACTTCAAACATTGATATCGGAATTAGAAAGATGTTTTTGAAGACTTTCGTGTGGAGCGTGGCATTGTATGGAAGTGAAACATGGACAATAACTAGCTCAGAAAGAAAGAGAATAGAAGCTTTTGAAATGTGGTGTTACAGAAGAATGCTGAAGGTGAGATGGATAGATCGAATCACGAATGAAGAGATACTGAATCGAATTGGTGAGAGGAGATCGATTTGGCTAAATTTGAAGAGAAGAAGAGATAGAATGATAGGACATATCTTAAGACACCCAGGACTTGTTCAGTTGGTTTTTGAAGGAAGTGTAGGTGGTAAGAACGGTAGGGGTAGACCAAGGTATGAATATGACAAACAGATTAGAGCAGATGTAGGATGCAATAGTTACGTAGAAATGAAAAGGTTAGCACAGGATAGGGTGGCATGGAGGGCTGCATCAAACCAGTCTATGGACTGATTACTCAAACACATATCTCTATATATAAAAGGCTAACTCCGACTGACTGCAATCAACGCCGAGCCAAAACTACGCGACATAAAGAAATGAAATTTTAGATATACATTTATATTACAGCGTAGGTGCTCACTAAGGGAGTATTTTTGGATATTCCGTCGCTAAGAGGGCGAAAAGGAGAGTGAACTGTTTAAGTGAGTACTTCTGTATCTCCAAAACTTTACAGTTCACAAAATAAAAATTGGTATTTGGAATCTACTTTAAAAATAAAGAAACACGTGCGTATTTTTTCTTTTTAGAAAATTCCCTTAAGGGAGTGAAACATGGGGAAAAAGGAGTTTAATACCTTTTTTGAGGATACTTATATCTCAAAAACTGAAGATGTTACAGAGATGAAAATTGGTATTTGGAATTTCCTTTAAAAATAAAGAAACACGTATTTTTTACTTTGGAAAATCCACTTAACGGGGGCGGGGATTTTAAAAATGACTATATCAAGGGTACATGTAAAAAATATAATATATGTACAGACGTGAAATTTGGTATTTGGAATCTCTTGTTATTTAATAAAGCACAGTATAGATTTGCCATATCCCTTCTATTTTGATGCTAACGTCATTCGTTGCACACCATTTTGGTAACTCACCTTCTTGGCAATCTAGCCAAAAATAATGTATTACAGTACATGACATTGCCTACCCTCAGGACCGTAGCGCAGCTATCCAGAAGCCTACCTCAGGTGGTAGGTGCAACTTTCACAGCACCTGGTAACTGATTTGTACCCCAGTTGTACAACATTCCCGTTGCAATGGCTGAGTTTTTAATTAATTTTGTCGGGTGGAACACCAAATGTGTCACCGGATATCTTTCATATGCCGACATTATACGTTATGGTTCGCTGAATGGACTGCCTCTGCTGGGTCTGAACCCGCGATCTTGGATCCTGACGCCATCCTCTTTTCATTGATTCGCAGAGGGAGAGCTACTTCCTCGACGTTAAAAACTTCCGTTGGAGATGTGTTCGTCCCGCGATGACAGTCTCCTTTCTAATCTGAAACATCTCCAGTAAACTCTCCAAAGGACTCTGAATATTGTTTGGCAGTAATAAAATCACTTCCAGAGACTTCAGTTGTTGATTTCTGTGGTAGAAAACTCCCCCAGTGATGAACCTTTTTGTTCTTGTATTATGAAGTCATGTTAGAATGCTGCGAAGACCGAAATATTGAGTAATGTTGGCCGAGAAATCAATGGAAGAAGTACTTAGATCGGCTGCTTGTAGAGGGCGACAAATTTCATTGGGACTGGCGTTCAATAAATGTGGGACTTTCCATGTTCGTGCTGACTGCTTGCACGGAGTGATTTAGTCACACGAGGAAAGATATCTTTAAGAAGTAACAAGCTGGAAATGACACATCAATATTCTCCAAGACATGAGCGAAATGATTCCATTTAGATATCCGACATATTACATCAACAACAGCTGATTGTCCTAGTGGTTACCGCTCATTTAGCTGTTACTGCCAGCTTAACGCCAATGCTTATCGAACTAATAGTTTCAACTGGTTACGTGCCAGAAGCAACCGTGCCTGGTGCGACCACGCCCAAATCGTGCCGAGTGGCTTAAACATCGTGCCACATGCGACCAATCAATCAGTCAATCAGTCAACCAATCAATCAATCAATCAATCAATCAATCAATCAATCAATCAATCAATCAATCAATCAATACTGATCTGCATTTAGGGCAGTCGCCCAAGTGCCAGATTGTCTATCATTAGTTCACTTAGTCTTTTCTTAAATATTTTCAGAGAATTTGGAAATTCATCAAGCATTAATTTTCAAGATAATTTTGGTATTCATAAGTTTTCTGAACTGAATTGTTTGTAGATTGTTTTTGGTGTTTTAAGGTTACTAGCACTTCTATCTTTTCCCGCCTTCTTAAAATTTTAGCCAATCAGGAATTTTTGATATTTATTTAATTAACCATTCAGTGGGTATGTACAGGGCTTCGGCCCAGAGAGTTTTGGAACACTCCTCTCCGCTATAAAAGCTGGGACGTTTTGGGCCATGTTGTCTTTTCCATCGCTCCAGTCAAGGAGTTTAGTGTGTGTCGCAGGCAGAGGGTAAGCCTCGCCCATCGTCGGAAAGCCCACCGCTCAAGATAATGGCAGACATCTTTTAATCATGTGATCATGTCTCAGAAAGCTAACTTGAGGGAAAGGTTTCAAAATTCAATGTAAATTTTCAAATAAGTCTAAGGACTTTATTCTAACTAAGGAATAAAGAGTGTGAACCCTCTTATAATTCCTATTCAGCTTGTTATTGGGGTGACTATGATTTCGTAAACTTTAAAATTTATCTCTCCCTTTTGTGATTTAAAATTTTCTCTCTATCTAGTCACCTCTATAATATAGGTTTAGCCTCTGTAACTTCGGGCCACAAGCCCACATAGGGTTTTTAGAATTTTCAAGTGAACTCCAAAAGAGTGCAAGTGTTCGCCTCCTAACATTTTGGTTTACGACTGACATATTAAATCTTTTCTTTCTTCTTCACTAAGGCCAGGTAGAATGGGCACTTATTGCCTCTGTTAATGTTTAACTACTCTTTTTAAATGTAACTTAGACTGTCGAGCGAATAAGACAGTGGAAACTGGTTGTATTTTACCTAATTAAAAAGTTAGATTGTGCCTTGGAGAGGCTTGAATCTTGTAAATTTTGGAGAGTAGTCTCTTTCGAATGTGGTAAATTTTGGAGCCCCGTCTCGTTACTTGTAATTGATTGGAGCAGTAGTGCTCTTTGAAAGGAGTTGTAACTTTGGAGCTTCAAGCACACCGTGTAATTTATTATGCACCTGCTTGTTTTAGGGCTGTCAAATCATTCTTGTTACTAGAGCCAACGAGCTCAACCGTGTCTGTCCTACTATTATTTGGTATTGTTCATATAAGTTTCATTTAGAAAGAAAAAAAAGAAGGAAGAAATTCGTACGTTCCTCGTCGCCAGATGTTTCATTCCAGGCTTGTGTCTATATCATACACCTGTCTATGCCATACGTTACGCAAACACGTTATGTGAACTGCTTAGTCTGATTGTGATGGTTCGGTCAGCTTCCGCTTCGAACGCTAGCGTTGTGCTACGTCCTGGGGGCCATCTGGTGGCGAATGAACGTACCATTTCCACTCCTATTATAATGTCCAAATTTCAAAGTGTCATTGTTTAAGAAGCCTTTCTCGTGGTCAGTCAAAATTTCTTCTGACGACGCTGAGCACAGTTTTCTGCTAACCATTAAGAATTTCACCTCATTTTCTTGACACGGCACAAGCCCAAAAGCCTATACAGTATCATGTCTACAAGTACGGGCCGTGAAAGCATTAATGGCAACAAGGAAGAAATAAAATCGTAAATTTTAGGTTTTAAATTCAGATTTGATCTTTTCTCTGTCCATCCATTCATGCCTGCATCTTCTTACACCTCTGTAAACTAAGGAAATTCCGTAATAATAATAATAAATAATAATAATATATTATTTGTTTTACGTCCCACTAACTACCTTTTTACGGTTTTCGGTGACACCGAGGTGCAGGAATTTAGTCCCACAGGAGTTATTTTTCGAGCCAGTAACTCTACCGACACGAGGCTGACGTATTTGAGCACCAGACTTTGCCAGGATCGAACCTGCCAAGTAGGGGTCAGAAGGCCAGCGCCTTAACCGTCTTTTCTACTTTTAAAATCACCACTCAAATTATTCGTCTACTAATGTCACAGTAAAAGGAAATGGCGTGTGGCTTTTAATGCCGGGAGTGTCCGAGGACAAGTTCGGCTCGCCAGATGCAGGTCCTTTGATTTGACGCCGTAGGCGACCTCCGTGCCGTATTGAGAATGAAATGATGATTAAGACGACACATACCCCCAGCCCCGTGCCAGCGGAATTAACCAATTATGGTTAAAATTCCAGACCCTGCCGAGAATCGAACCCGGAACCCCTGTGACCAAAGGCACCCTAAACATTTAGCCATGGAGTCGGACATTATTTCAGTGTACATAGTTAAATCTTGGGAATGCTTTTTGGTTATAGCAGTTCTCTATTTGATCAGAACAAAGAACAATTTAATTACCTACTCGATAAGCAGTGCTATAAATTTGTGGCCTATTTTCTAACTTTTTTCTTGTTCTGATTTAGCTTACCTCGTCTTGGATGATAACCTAGCTTATTAAATGAAAATTGAGTTGTCAACACTGATCGCATCCGGGACGGTTACAGATATGCGGTCGCTAGTGGCACACCGGTCGCATCTGACACACACCTTTAAACTGAAGGTTCCTGGGTTGTTGTCGTCAAAATGTGTGATATTGGTCCATTTCAATTCTAGCCATGTATCATCATTAGCTCTTTGTTCTTACGTCCTTAATTGCGTATCTCATGGATACATCTATGATCAACCAGAGTTAAGCTGCGTTTACATCAAATGTTACGAACATATTTATATTTAAAACTTGCTGTTACCAATACATCTTAGCAACAAATGTTGATAAATGGAACACCAGTCCTGTAGCCATTTCTTGATTATTTATGATTAACGCAGTATTTTTGCATCTGTCATTTTGGTGTCGTGCCAGATGCGACCATGCTGCGTGCGATCGGTGCCACTAGCGACAGCATAATCTGTAACCGTGCTGGATGTGATCAAGGTCATTGTTGACGAAGCAGTCGTCATTTAGTAAGCGAGGTCATCATCCAAGATACGGTAAGCTAAATCGAACCAGAAACAGAAAATACGCCAAAAATGTATAGCACTACTTACCGGGTAGGGAGCCTCCGTGGCTCAGGCGGCAGCGCGCTGGCCTCTCACCGCTGGATACCGTGGTTCAAATCCCGGTCACTCCATGTGAGATTTGTGCTGGACAAAGCGGAGGCGGGACAGGTTTTTCTCCGGGTACTCCGGTTTTCCTTGTCATCTTTCATTCCAGCAACACTCTCCATTCACATTTCATTTCATCTATCAGCCATTTATCATTGCCACAGAGGAGTGCGACAGGCTTCGGCAGCCGGCACGTTTCCTATCCTCGCCGCTGGATGGGGCTTCGTTCATTCCATCTCTGACCAGGTCAAATGACTGGAAACAGGCTGTGGATTTTCATTCACTTACCGGGTAGGGAATGAAATTATTTTTTCTGTTCAAGTAGCAAACTAGCCGACTATAACCTAAACCGTGCACAACATTTAATTATGTACACTGCATTAGTGGTCGGGAAATACAGCATATATGTGTCTTAACGGAGAACAATCCCAACGATTGGGGAAAGGTTTATGAATAATAATTAATTAACATCTCTATGACGGAAGTTTAAATAAAACATGCATATATTACATCATACACAAGATAATATCTAAAACCAACTCAATAATTCGTTTTCGAAAAATAAATCAGTGTAATGTATAATTGGAATGCCATTAATAGAGATATTCTTTCCCCAGAGAAAACACAGATAGGTCATAAATAACGCAAGGGATATGTTAAGGTCAAAACCCAAAAAATGTGGGGAGAAATGTACGATCAGGTAATTCTATGCTGAATACTAGAGTAACACAAGTTCAGTTATATTTAAACAAAGATTATTTTTTATACATTTACCTGTTCTTGGGGATCATCAGGATCAGTTCCTGGATTTTCGTGAAACTGAAATGACAGAGCAGCATCTTCCTAAGTTGTTTTTGAAGAACTTCACTGTGAAATACCAGCGCTAAGTGCAATGCCACTTGAACCACTCCTATAAGCAAATACTGCCCCTATTTTACGTAACACTCCTGGGAGAAACTGGAAGGTTTTAAAACACGAAGTATGGTGATGCGTTTATGTCTTATCCTACAATATGCCCATATATGGAACTGCGTTTCCATGTCTGATAGAAAACCAAACAGGTTATCTCAGTGTGTTACGGCACGAGCAGTTACGGCTACTTTGGGAATGATATTCGGAGCACGACTTGTGTGTCTGAGTGTAAAGAAGGGTGTTACTCGTCAGTCGTCGTACTGGCCTAGTGAGGAAAGCAATGTCAAATTATCTCACACGTAATCTTGCCTCATTTTGGCGTCGCCATCGGTTTTTGCTGTTTCCAATGACCATGTAACCTCTGGGAGTGGTATTTGAGGATTCAACCAGTCTCTGGGCGATGACCTAATAGACAGAATCCTATTTTCGGTTTTAGGAACATTTCTCCTGCGTCCCCTCTCCACCATGGGTCATCTCCGCGATCAGTCATCACCAGAGCCCGGATTATTCTGTTCCCATATAGGTAGCTGCAACAAAAACTAAAATGTCGGCGAATCACACTAAAAGGACCATTATTCCAGGAGTTTAAAGTTACATATTTTTGCATATTTCGATGCATAATTAATATTTTGATAAACATTACATATTTTAAATATTTTGAGGGATATAGCGCATTTGAAAGAAAACACAATTCCTTTTTTCACTAATTTTACATCGATTCAAGTTTTTAATTAAACACTTGAAAATAGTTTAAAATCCCGTACGTCTGTAACATTCAAAACTAATTTAATAATTTAACGTGAAGTATTCTGTCAAAGAATGGCATCCCTTAGCTATGTTGCTGGCGTAAGTCTTGGATGTCTCGAGCTGTATCTATCAATCTTCCCTTTCACAAACTTTGTCACATTGTTCTTCTCTCAGATTTAGTGACTCTTCTTTTGTGGTCCCTTCGCCAGTCCTCGGTTTAATCCCATACGTCAAAAGCGCCTCTTCTCTTTCTTTCTTTCTTTCTTTCTTTCTTTCTTTCTTTCTTTCTTTCTTTCTTTCTTTCTTTCTTTCTTCTTCGGTTATTCCATTCACTTCCATAAAGAGCTACAGTCCACACAAAAGTCTTCAGGAACATTTTTATAATAAGCATATTATTGTGTTTGATGAGATCAAATTTCTTCTCTCTTAATAAGGGTCTTCCTTGCTTGAGCACGTCTACAATTAAATATTTCTTTGCCGGGCAATTTGAAATACGCGCCAGTTACTTCATGTGAAGTTAAAATGTCTTTTTCTGCACATAAGAACATCCTAACAGACAGAAGGCATTCGATGACCGCTGAAAATGTTATTAATTGTCCTTCCAACTGAAATTTAGAGTTTTAATAACACCCGCATTTTAAACTTTTTTTTCGGTTTCGTTTCCCTTTCCGTGTATAAGAATACATCAAATAAAGCTTTGATATTAAGTTACATATTTATTACATATTCAACTACACATTTTGTCAATTTTGTCAATTTTAGCTACTGTACATATTTTTCATTTTTATATTACATATATTCCAGGCTCTAGTCATCACTCATCACAGCCAGTCAGCCAGCAAGTGCAAGTACATCGTTTCTTGCGAGGGGTGTTAGTAACATTCTGTGTAAACGCGGCTTGAGATGTTGGTGATAAATGTTGCTAACATTCTTTGATCTTTCCGGACTTCTTGCGGATAGCAGAATTTCTGTTGGCAACACGGGAAATATGTTGGTAACATAAGCGTTTTTCGAAATACCACCAACATATGTTGGTAGTGTGGCAACAGCGATGTAAACGCGACTTTAGACTAAGGCCCTCGCCTCCCCACACCTACCCTCCCAATATTCAAATACCGTACTGTAGGTTTCCGTGATTTCATATTTTCACACTAGGCATATGCTGGGCTGGGGCTGTACCTCAATCACGCCAGGTTGTTTCCTTCCCACTCCTAGTCCTTTCCTGTTCCATCGTCGCCATAACATCTATCTGTGTCGGTGCGATGTAAAACAAATTGTACTCAAATAGGCTTAAGGTAATCCCCTTCTAAATTTTGGGAGAAACAATTTCCACCATGGCCTGAGTTAAAGGCATTCAACTTTGGTTTACTGTCCGATCTTTCTTAGACCAAACATCGTGTTACTTGATAAGACCAAGGAAATCTGCTATATCATAGATATTGCATGTCCTAGTTCCCACAACCTACAGGCTAGGGACACAGAGAAAATAGCCAAGTACACTGATTTGTCGGTGGAAATTATCAATGTGGAGAATCAAGAATGTTATCACAGTAGGCCTACCAACAGACATCGCATAACAGGCTCAAAATTCTCAATCTACACCCACTCAGCTACATAGAACTTCAAAAGTACTCATATTAGCTACATGTCACAACGTCCGGAAGTTTTGGAGATGGAACGTCACTACGTAGGCCTATGTATGGTATCAAAGAGGTTTTCACCAATAATTGTAACACTGAGTAAAATCAAATAATAATTTTTAAAAAAATGGTCCCTCAGCCTCAATTACGCATCGGAAGATTCCATCAGTGGACTGTCATTAGGTTTACCATTTTTGGGAAAAGATGCCTCTTCCTTTCAAAATTGTAAGTTGTGTTGAGTGTATACGCAATATAAAGGGACTCTTAAGCCTCGATGGCAAATAGCGATATATTAGTCACAATAGAGCGCGCTGTAGAAACTGCTTAAAACAACGGCACAACAATGTAACTTCTTGCTCACACCCTTTATGGCCACGGAGCGCTACTACAGGTGGCAGGAAGGACGTACAGAATCTGGATGGGAAGCCTTGTCGACTCGAGCAGGCAGTGTGATATTTCAGATGCGGCAGCGCTGCAAGGCTTCTCCCCTCCTTCGACAAAATTTATTCCGCTCCGTCTGATAGGAATCAATCTCGAATTTCACGAGTGAGCGACCCGCTGTGGCATGTACTGCGCGATGCTGCACGCCCAGATTTCTGGAACATGCATAATGTCGTGAACGTCGATAGCAGTTTCAAACTATGAGCTAATGACATGTTCGTAAACAGAATACTATAAACTTATCTTTGACACCTCAGTAGGCTCTACCAAGGCCAACTAGATATACAGGCCATAAGGCTCCCCCTCCACTTCGGGCGCTACGTCACACTAGTCGCCAGCCGCTTCACTTCTCGCCAGTGACTTATAAGCTGATCTGAACTTCGCAGCAGTGAGGCTATCGATGGTGTTGAATGATTTAAACGTGTGTGAACATTGTGAATTATGGCCACGTCGTGTTGTATACCTGGTTGTAGAATAAACTACAGTTCAAAACAGCCTAATATTTCAGTGTTTAAATTTCCTACTGGCATGTTTCGGAAACAAAAGTGGATCATAGCTATCCATCGAACCGAATTCATCCCTTCAGCAAGCAAGCTCAGTTGTGTGCATAAAACACTTCGACGAAGTTTCGTAATTAGCGACGATTCCGTTAAAAGACCTGATGAGTCTCTTTTAACTGTAAAACCTAACCATTTAAAACTCTCAAACGATGCTATTCCTAAGTTTTAAAATGTGCCTGCCTATCTGTATAAAAAATCTTCCAACAACGAGCAAAAATCCTATTCAAAGACAAGAAGAATTTGAAAAACGGGAAGAGGAAGGAAAGAAAGAAAGCTGAGGAAGAATATGACAGGATCAAGGACTTCGACGACGTTCAGGGTAATTTCAGTATTAAACGCAAATTAGATTTGGACAAAGTTTCCGTCAACTTTAACAGCCAAAGTCTGTATTTTCAAAATGTATGTGACTGAGGAAAATATTCCGAAAATTGGTACTTCCTTAACATTAAACGAGGCTCTTGATTTTAAATCCATTAAACATGATATTTTCATGAGTTATAACCCTGATATACGTGCATTAGGTGATGGGGGCAAGATATTAAAATGGTCAAATTAGAAAAGTATTTATAACTTCCTGTTTAGACCTGCTCGTAACTCAAAAGTGACTGTCCACGATAAAATAGAATCTGTACACAAAATAATCGATGAAATTGAAAATGAAGTTAATGAGTGTATCATTACTGATAAATTATATATTTTTTTAAGGAACAGTTAAATATAGCCTTTGCAAAGTAAGTATCTTACTCCTGTATTCTAATAACATGGTTCACTTCAATATTTTTCGCATTTCCTGGGGCGTAAAAGAAGATAAGACAGTCAACGTTTCTTACAATGCCCCACTTGGTTATTCAGTCTTTTACTGCAAAATTAGGCAAGGGAAATTCGGGTATTGATGATTCACATTGGAATTACTTGAAAAAAGAAACTAAAATTGTTAAAGGAGCATGACATATTTTGTAACTTGTTGAATGGAGTCTACATAAAACGTGAGCTGAACTATAAAGGAGGAAAGGTTTTATTTTTGTTTTTGCTAGTGGCTTTACGTCGCACCGACACAGATAGGTCTTATGGCGACGATGGGATAGGAGAGGCATAACAGCTGGAGGGAAGCGGCCGTGGCCTTAATTAAGGTACAGCCCCAGCATTTGCCTGGTGTGAAAATGGGGAAACTACGGAAAACCTTCTTCAGGGCTGCCAACAGTGGGATTCGAACCCACTATCTCCCGATGCACGTTCACAGCCGCACGGCCAGATCGCCCGCTAGGAGGAAAGGTAGAGGGAGTTGCTTTTAGTAGTAAAAGCGGAGAAAATAACACTACATTAGCTACAACTGCACAAACTTTTATGTTGTCATCCAGTCTTTAAAAAAAATAAAGACGTTGTTGATTTGTTTCCATGTAAGAACCTAATATGACATTTCTTAGAAGAACTAACTTTGCAAGTCTTTAAAGTATTAACAGATAGTCCTATAGCTTATAAGGTAGCATGCATAATTTCTAATAATAACAGGAAAATGTTTGAAAAGCTGTGCAAAAGCAATTTACAAACCACTTTTCAAAATCCATTTGACGAAACACACACACACACACACACACACAAAATTGTTTGATACTGGTCATTTATTTAAAATCTTAATAAATAACTGGCTTAATCAAGCTGACAACTTATCCTGACTTTGACAACTCTGAGTCAGACAAAAAATTGTCTGAGTCTATCTAGTGCGGCCTTGGCTTGCTCCTGCCCTGTATAAAAAGGTGCCGTACCAGACTCTTTTAGAGCTACAAAATGTAAACCTGTATACTAATGTTTTTACATGAGGATTCTCAGAGAAAAATTCTGACTTCGCTTGTCAACAATGTTCTGGAAAACGAAAATGTTTAAACATGCTGTGATTAGTTTTAAACATTTCGTTGACAGATGTATATACATCTTTTGTAATATATTATTGAATAACAATAGAAAAGTTACCGTAGATAAACTCATCGCTGAGAAGAAGAAATCCTCAGGAAAATAAAAATGTACAAACTGAAACCTTAGGAATTCTTAGGTAAGTTTTAAGTTGCAGCTTAATTTCTAAGAAAGGTTTCAGACTTTTGTTGTGAATTGCCATCATGCATTTTCCTAGTAACATTAAAACTTTTTGTATACGTATTATGCGTTCTAATCTTTTAAAGATACCGTGTTGAGTTACAAGTGACAGATGTCATCATAATTCTACGTAAAGAAATGTACATGTACTGCCCTTCCAGTTTTCTCCCCGCATAAAACTCGTGTAGTATACAAGCCTAAGTAAAGCCACAATTGAAGGAGTGTTCAATTTTATCGTTAAGGTTGAATAAATGAACAATATCATGGTGAAAGTGAGAGCGGGCCCTACACTGCCATGATGAACGCCAGCCACTAGCGTGACGTCACGGTCCGAGCCTTGTGGCCTGTCTATCTAGTGCGGCCTTGGCTCTACCATGAGAACTCCACGTGGCCGACTGAGGGTTAGCCCTTGGTTAGATCTCTGCCTCCGTGTCCTGATACCGAGTGAGTTGGCAGTGCGGTTAGGGGCGCGCGGCTGTGAGCTAGCATCCGGGAGATGGTGGGTTCGAATCCCACTATCGGCAGCCCTGAAGATGGTTTTCCGTGGTTTACAATTTTCACACCAGGCAAATGCTGGGGCTGTACGTTAATTAAGGCCACGGCCGCTTCCTTCCAACTCCTAGACCTTTCCTATCCCATCGTCGCCACAAGACCTATCTGTGTCGGTGCGACGTAAAACCACTAGCCTTGTCCCAAGGTTGCTGAAATGCAATACTCTCACTGTCATTAAAAAGTGCTTGAACGCGAAAGTCTTGTGGTAGTTTGTTTACTTGCACGTTCAAGGACCTATTTACAGAGCAAAATTCCGGTAGTACCGGGCGAGTTGGCCGTGCGGTTAGAGGCGCGCGGCTGTGAGCTTGCATCCGGGAGATAGTGGGTTCGAATCCCACTGTCGGCAGCCCTGAAGATGGTTTTCCGTGGTTTCCCATTTTCACACCAGGCAAATGCTGGGGCTGTACCTTAATGAAGGCCACGGCCGCTTCCTTCCAACTCCTCGCCCTTTCCTATCCCATCGTCGCCATAAGACCTATCTGTGTCGGTGCGACGTAAAGCCATTAGCAAAAAAAAAATTCCGGTAGTTGAAGGGATATTAAAAGATGCCAAAACACCACTATCACGCGTAGAATGCCGGAATTGCCTATCAAGTTGGCCTTGGTTGAGTAGCTCATACGGCGAGCGCTCAACTTGGCGGGTTCGATTATGGCTCAGTGCGGAGGCACGCGAAGGTGCTCAAATACGCCAGCCTCTTGTCGATAGGTGTTTGACTCGTAAAGTAACTCCCGATGGACAAACTTCCGGCACCTTGGCGTTTTCAAAAACCGTAAAAATAGTTAGTACTACATAAAAGAGTATTATATTAACCTTGAGCAAGTGTTCTTTACCGTGCTGGAACGTTCACGTTTAAGCACCCATATAATTGATATCGGCTGGAATCAATCCTGCTGTCTTGGAAGCAGAAGGCCAACCACCAACAGACTGCGCCACTGAAGTTGGCCCAGGAATACTACTTGCTTGTTATAAGACGAGACAAAACATGAGTGAATTGGCTACACGGTACCACTCGTGTTGAGAGATAGTGGATTTGAACCCCACCATCGCCAGCCCTCAGTATGGTTTTCCTTGGTTTCCCATTCTCACGACAGACAAATGCCGAGGCTGTGCCTTAATTGAGGCCATGGCTACTATACTTTCCCCTGCCTCAGCTCTTTACCATCATCGCCGAAAACCAACCTGTGTTAGTGCGACGTTACAGAGAGAACAAGAAAGAACAGGACAAATAATATTCATAATCCAGCTAACATAAAATTTCCACATTTTTAAGGAATTGAAACGAGATAAAATACTGCCTACTGTTAAAACTTCCATGGATACCACGGAATATTTATTCAAAAATAATTTAAATCGCATTTGAACCTAAACTTTCCTTTTCCTCCTCCTCCTTCTTCTTCTTCTTCTTCGACATAATGTGTGAATATAAGTTCCTTTCCATTCTTCCAATTGTCACAGCAACAGCCTAATTCCCAAATCACCTCGCGAAGTTTGGGAACTCCGCATCAAACCATAGCCTACTAGATTTTTAATTTCTTGACAGAGGAAGGAATCCATCTCAGCGCCTTCAATTGCAGTCTGTTGCTGTAACTTTCAGAGTACGGAAGTGATCTAAAGAAATGTACAATGATATGGACTGCAAAAAATGATTGATCCAGAATAGAAATAATATAAAACACGACGTATTTTTCTGACATCCTCCACAAAACTGAAGGCGTGAACATTCTAGACATCGATGGTAACTTTATTCCATATGCTGGCGAAGTACTGCAATGTTCGTAAGGAAATTCCTGACTCCACACTTAATCCTAGATACTGACTTTCCCCATTCTTGCTAATAACTAAAACAGGTAAACAATCGGCCGTAGGACATACGTTCATAGGGATTTTTTATTTTGTTTTGGGGTGCACTGTACTTATCCACCCCACGATTACTTATTTGAGAACATTCTGTACACACTATTCAGTAGTTAAGTGTATTTTGAACTGTATTGTAAAATTCCTCTCACGTGATGAAGCATAGCTCTTTTAATCTCTCGAAAAGTATTGGCACGAAAATATTCGCGCGAATTAATCGCTTCACTGTACAGTTTCTCGAGTTAGAACGGGCCACGTGTTTAACCTTCCTCCGCTTCTGTTCCGCTGTAATGAGTTTCTATTTTCCACATTCAATTTGCTAATAAAAAGTGAGGCGTGGAGTTTGGTTAGTTAATTGCAATCATACTTCACATATTGGGTGGGCGGAGCGCTGAGATTAGACCGGTAAGAGTGGAGTGAGGGATGCTATCTGAACACGCTTCGCTTAGCACGGCCGAGCCACAAGTTCCATGTTTGTACTAATGTTAACCAAGTCTTTCGGGCTTCAATTATTTAAGTACATATAAGGGCAAAAGTAATGATAAACACACTTTGATCTCTCTGCAGCGCTCACCCAATGCAGGCCAATATCTCACAAAATTTAATTTCTCCATCCACCTACTGACAGGGGAGCCGCTGTTCCAGAGAGACCGATGCTTTGCTCCCCAGGACACTTGGGTGTGTTGAAACGTTGCACGTTCAGTGATTACATGAATTATGACGATAAACTGAATTCCACTTTCGGCTATTCTCGAGATTTTTACCATTTGCTTTAGGCCTACGTCGCACCGACGCAGATAGGTCTTATGATGACGAGGGGATAGGAAAGGGCTAGGAGTGGGAAGGAAGCGATAGTGGCCTTAAAGAAATCCCTAGAATTTGTCTGGTGTAAAAATGGGAAACCACGAAAACCTTCTACAGGCCTGCCGGCAATGGGGTTTGAACCCACTATCTCCCGAATGCAAGCCGATAACTACTTGACCCAAACCGCACAGCCACTTGCTTGGTTATTCTCGAGATAATCATCCTGTGATTTCCCATTTCTTCTCCTAGACAATGATAGGATGATGTCTTTCATACCTCTTTCCAATCCCTGACCTAGTTAAGTAAATGGTTTTAATTAAACTGACGATTTTCAGAGTTATACAGCGTGGCTGTGGCGATAGCACGAGTCTGAAATTTCGTAGATATGTTAATTAAGCAATGCTCTCGCGAATTATGTATGTAAAACAAATAACTTTTGCCTACGATCATGATGCTGTAAGCAGTCAGAACGTGAAATTTTCTGTAACCCTGATGTTACGTTCTTCCTGCGTCATTGAGTAACCGTTGTGTTGGTTCTCTGCTTGTTGCTTGGTGACGCGCGTTGATGATTCCTTCTGTGAGTGATCGTTGATAATTAAATAGGATGGTTGAACATTTCCGTGTGAATCGCAGGGGCTATTGAGAAGAAAGACTGTGCACGGCTAGTGAAGTTGTTCTACCAGAATGGTAGCAATAGCAGCGCTGCATTGCTGGAATATCGCCGGCAGAAACAGCTGAGAAGAGGTCCTATGTCAATTAATAAGCTAAAGAACATGAAGAAATTCGAGGAAACAGTTGAATTTGATACCGCACCAGGGAGGGAACAGCGACCCATCCTCATGGAAGTTGATTCCGCCTAAGTATGGGTGCAGTTAGAAATGTGTTCGGTGACTAGATAATAGAATACAGGTCAGCACATATTTTCTTATCGATTATATTAAAGTCCTTTTAAGAGGAATATGGCATTGGTTTTGCCAGATTAGCTCTATTTTTTTAAAATTTAATGAATACTCAAAACCTTGCAAAAGCAAAAAAAAAAAAAAAAAGCATTCGTAAATCAAGTGAAATTCGTTATAAATTTATTCAAGACTAAACAAACTTATGCGGAATTCCTAATGTCATTGTATTTAGAATATCTACAGAAATTATCACAATTACTTCTTAAAATTGTCGTTTGTATGATTTCTTCCTCTATGAGCCCCCAGGACAAGTATGTTGAATATGCTCCAACAGTTGTCTGCCGTAATATGCTTATTCTATCTGCATTAATACTTTTCCTCCATCACCCTCATATCGTGGCGGAACCTCTTCCCTTCTTCCTCACTTGTTTTATGGAAATTTTTGCAAGTACTGTAGCTATGTAGATACTTCACCTTTATTATCATACCGAGGCGTTTAATTCTTGAGAACTTATTTTTCACAAGTTCTTAGTAATTTTGTGCTGTATAGTTTCGAGATCGCGGTCTAGAAAGCCAAGAATAACGGCCGAGAGGATTCGTCGTGCTGACCACATGACAACTCGTAATCTGCAGGCCTTCGGGCTGAGCAGCGGTCGCTTGGTAGGCCAAGGCCCTTCAAGGGCTGTAATGCCATGGGGTTAGGTTAGTTAGTTACGAGATGAGTTCTTGACAACCATGACAAAGGTGCACCCCGCAGAAACTTCAATGCCGGTTATGCAATTTGTAAATGTGAATCGTTGATGAGTTTGCGAATGTGAGCGCCAACAAAGAATCCTATTTTTAGTCTTGTGTTCGAGACAGTGGCAACCTTTTGTTCATCACCGTAACAAATTGCTTCATCAGTCCTACACTCGTTTATAATGTCATAATTTATCAAGTCCTTTGGATGTCGCTATGCATTTGGAATGTTCGTAGAAAAGAGAGAAAACTGAAGTTTTTCAAACATTTGCATGGATAAATATCAAAGCAATAGTGGAATAGGGTTTATAAAATAGTGTTGTTTTTTAAAAGTAAAATAATGCACTCGGAATCCTGTATTTCAAAAACAAGAGCCAATTCGACAAAAGTGAAGCCTTTTCTAAATTCTTCACCGCCGAAATACAAGAAATTGGTTCAGACATCCTAGACAAGTAAAACATTTTTTGAGTATGTAATGAGTACGTGATCATGGCCAGCTCGTTCTCCAGATATCAGTATGTGTGATTTACTTGTGATTTACTTGTGGGGAAAATTGAAATCGAAAATCTATCGGAATAATCCGCGTACAGCAGAGGCCCTAGAAAACGAAAGTAGGAGAGTGATAAGTGAAATAACAGAGGACGAACTATGACGTGTGTCGCATCATTTTCTTCGAAGATGTCAGGTCTGCATAAACGAAATTAGAAACTGTTTTCATCAGCTGCTATGGCATTAATGTAAGAAAAAGAATATTGTTGCATGTTTTTCATTTATTTCCTGTTTATGATAAATAACGTTCTTTCCTAATTCCTACTGGTTGAAGAGAACAGAAGCTGTCTCCGTGGGAAGGGCTGGTAGAGTTCTTTGGGAAATACAGCCTGTCATTCCCGTCACCTCGCTGTGCGCTCCTCGCTTGAGTTTGGCGTAAACTCTTGTTTGATGACCACTGTATATAATGCCATTTTAGATCCCAGTTTGGATTAAGATTTTCTAAGAATCAAAGTATTTTAAGCTCTCTGTTGTCACTGGAAATTTCTACAGACAAGCTCCTCACTCACACATTACTTTAATACTGCAACTTTGTTGTGCGTAGTTCAATTTTGCCTACGTTTCCTTGGCTGAATGGCCAGTGGAATGGCCTTCGTTTCATAGGACCTCTGATTCGATTCCCAGCTTAGCCGGGGATTTTAACCGCGTTTGGTTAATTCCTCTAGCTCGGGGTCTGGGTGTTCGTTATCGTCTTAAAACACGCCTTTGTTCACACACAACACATCACGCTACCAACCACCTAAGAAACACGGAATAGTGAATACACCCCTACACATAGCACTGGCGTCCGAGAGGGCATCCGGACATAAAACTTGGCTTAATGTTCATTGGTGCGGATCCCAGATAAGTGGAGAAAAGGCCATGAAAGAAGAGCGTACTGTATTTCAATTCTGAACTTCAATGCCAAGCTTGAAAATAATGCTCTTTACAGGGCCTCTCAAACGCCCAAAATCTCACGCGTGCAGACAGCGGTGCAGAGTTCCTGTGCACAGTGCATCGGTTCCATTCGGCTCGGCTTGGACCAACGCTTCGTCTCTAGGCTACTCGGTTCAGCTCGACTCGACTCGACTCAACTCGGCTCGGATTGGGAGCGCTACGGAGGAAGTGAGGAAGAGGGAGACAGGGGGAGCGAGCGAGACAGGCGTGGGGGAAAGAGAGAGAGAGCGCTATTGCTCCAAATCGAGGAGTGGGGGTCTGCACTCTGGTCAACCAAGCGACGTCTTCTTTTGCACCGTGCACAGTGCATGCACCAGGCGCATGCACCCTGAGAGGCCCTGCATCATTTTCTACCTCCTCGACTGATTAACGTAATTATTTTCGGTTAGAACGACACTCGTTTATAATGGCATAATTTATCAAGTCCTTCGGATGTCGCTATGTATAATCAAGTTCTGCTGTACTGGGCTGATAATGTTCAAATGTTTGCTAGACTGAATCAAACCAAACCTCATAACACTACAGTCCTGACGTGTCTTGGCCTTCTGGACCGGGACCGCTCACAGTCAGTTATATTCTCAGTTTTTTTTCAGGTAGTCTGAGTAGACCTCGAAGCAGCCCTCAGATCCAGGTAAAATCCCTGACCGGACGGGGAATTGAAAGAGAGGCCTCCGGGTAAGAGACAGGCACGCTACCCCGGCTAATTGTCTGCAGATGTTATAAAACAATTCCTTAAGATAAGTAACTGAGCACATCTTCTGCCCCTTTTGTGGAAGCCTTTAAAAGCTATACTAAGTACATGCCATACTGTCACGCAGTGCGCATTGTACGTCAGAACTTACGACACAGCCCCGTTCGATTTTTTGTTTAGTTGGTCGTGGTGTTCTGTATATCCTGTATACATTTTTACAGATAGTTTCCCAGCACTCTTAATATTATAATTCGAACCATTTTTATCTCGTTACATGTGTAGGGTCGAAGTCACCTTTCCTCCCCGCGGTTTCCGCTGCCTCCCGAAATAGGTCTGTCAATTTATTACAATGACTCAATGTCGTCTTCGACTTGTAATAGTTCTGACTTCTTTGAGATATCGATAGACTAAACGAGGGTTGTCTCTTTTTAAAAAGAAGGAATCACCCTACCTAATTACTTATTCATAACGTGTCGTGGGATTGACTGGCGCCGATCATCTACAACATTAATAAAATATTATCTCTTTGTCGCTCACGATGAAGTTCATTGATCGACAGTTTCAACTGGTGTACCAGGTCACAAGTCAGTGGCGCGTGTGAGATAGCACAAGCGAACGAGCGAAGTGTTTATCATTACAAGACTCATCACAAAGTTGGTGATTTCTAGCAATACCGATGCTACCCGAAATGCCTATAAAAGCTTGTACTTTCATATTTTATTTTTTACGACCTGTAAACCACTTTTAATTTGTTTAGAAAACGAGATAAAATGTGATTTTTTTTCTCAAAATGTTAAATGTAAATTAAAATGTGATACAAACACAAAATAAAGTACTTTGCTTGCAGTACGATGTTTATTTATTTATTTATTTATTTATTTATTTATTTATTTATTTATTTATTTATTTATTTATTTATTTATTTATTTATTTATTTATTTATGGTACCTTAATCCGAGGAGTTGTGTGCCCTTGAACCGCCTGCAAAAGCTATTCGTAGTTGAGCTCAAAAACCCAGAGTTGCCTAAGGAGTTCTGCAGTGTATTGAGATCCTTGCAATATTGTAGATGCTTAAATATATAATACAGTTTAATTGTGAGTGTTATGTGAATACGAATGACACAACAAAATGTTCAAGTATGTTCTATGATTTCTATAAACCGTGTCACTGGTTCGTGAACATTACTTCAGTTATTATGTACTTTTTTCTTCTGATTTTACATTATTATAAATTTTGTTCTATTTTATATCAAAATAAATAATTGAAAATACTGTAAATGTCCAATTTTATTATACTTTGCGCATTTTCATTTTACTATCATCTCAATGCAAATGCGACTTTAATTTCACATTAATATTATCTAAAGATATTTATTAGACTTAAT
Source organism: Anabrus simplex (assembly GCF_040414725.1). NCBI lineage: Eukaryota > Metazoa > Arthropoda > Insecta > Orthoptera > Tettigoniidae > Anabrus > Anabrus simplex. The sequence goes on along the minus strand of NC_090265.1, from coordinate 1,049,302,970 downwards.
ATTCAGTGTTTTTCTACAAAAAGTCATAAAACGCTAAATTAAAAATAAATAAACGCTATACAATTCTAAATGTACAAATCAAAGTGCTTAAATCCTGATTTCAAAGCGCCAAAACACCTCCATCACGTTTAAAGAATACAGTGTAACTTCTGAAGGGACCAAATATAAAACGTGTCTTACGTAGTAAAATATCTTGGACGGGTATATGTACGGGAGATGTGGATCTGTATCATTCAGTGTTCAATTTTAACAAATGTATTTATTTAATTAATTCGTTATTTCAGCACTGCCGTTTACAGACCTAGTTCCAATTACAGACGGCAGTACATAATAAATGGAGCATGAACATATGAACAAAAACCGAGAGAAACAAAGTCATTGTCACGCCGACAAGCTGATCTTCTGAAAATATTGTTAGTTCTTCAATTCTAACAAAGATACTGAAATAGTATTATCGATAATATGTCTGGCTGCATGGCTCAGTGATCAGCGTCTTTGTATTTGGTCCTCGGGACCCAGGATTTGATTTCTGGTCGGGTCGAGGAATTTCAGTCTTAAACAAGAGGGAGACTGGGGTTTTGTACTGCCCTCAACATTCCTACAACTTGTACATCAAACACAACTCTATCCTTCACCACACTAACACGTAGTTTCCTATACACGCCAGATGCCGCTCACCCTCGTCGGAAGAACTGCTTGGCAAGAGGTGCATCAAGCTGGCAATAACCACACGAAATTATTATTATTAACTTTTTATTATTATTATTATTATTATTATTATTATTATTATTATTATTGTGGACCGTAATTATCTCAATAGTTTGGCTACTGACTTTCCACTCAGAAGGCTGAGGTTCGAATCTCGGTCGATCTTGGGCTCTGGATTATGAAGTTGCAATCGAGAAGACTAGTCATAAAACACTGTGTTTGCAAACTCGTCCATTTGCACCAACATCAACTATTATAAATTCGTAGTTAGCATTAACAATTCGCATTAATAAAATGTTAAATGAATGTCACGTGGCGTCAGGAAGGGTATCCGGCCTTAAAACTCCCGGCCCAAATCAAAATAGCCTAGGGTGGCTTCAGCGACTCCAGAAAGAACTGGGATAAGATGTGGAAAGTTCTTTAATAATAATAATAATAATAATAATAATAATAATAATAATAATAATAATAATAATAATAATAATAGCAATACTCTGCATTTGTACAAAAGGTTTGCATACACATTATATATTGAACAAACAAACAACGTAATGTTCTGTAAAGAATAGACTACTATCTAGGGAAAATAACAATTAACTGTGGAGAAAATTCATCACTCTTATACATTTTATAAGGTAACATGAAACACGAATTCGTCTATTGACAGTGAAAAATCACTATAATTAACACTTAGGCCTGTTTTATTAAACTACTCACATATTTTCACTATTAGTGAATATGACAGACGGATGGTTGCTGTATACTCACATTCGCCAGTCTCACACTGAAATTTGCCCTAGCAAGCAGATCACTATCATCTATTATATCACTTATTATTTTGTATAATTATGCGTGCTGATTCATTTTTATTCGATTACAAAGAGTGGAGAATTTAAATTCCTGGAATGCGCTTTAGGAGCAGAACTTTTTATAGTAAAGAATTCTAAGAATTTTTGAACCTTTCCAATATCATTTGTGTGCGATTGGTAACATGAATTCCATAGCACACTCGCATATTCAAATTTACTTTGAACATGTGTGTTGTATAAAATGGTCAAACAATGTAGAGTGCTTTTCAGTTCTCTGTAATGACATTGTGCTATGCATTATGAGCCCTAGATACCGAATTCGTCATTCGAAGAGTTACATAATATTATTCTTTTTATAATAAAGTAAAATTGATTTTCTCTGAAAATATAGTATGCTGTACTTATTAATATTAATGTTAAACTCCATCTTATTGTTGATGTTTCAAACATAAATAGTGTCAATATTTTGTTATATTTTCGGTAAATCATCACAGGAAGCAACAGCTATTTATAATTTTAAATCTTCAGCATATCAGAAACAGGATGAATGTTTAATAACTCCTGAAGAAAAGAGGCCGTAAGTTGGAACTCTGTGGTTTACCCTAATTAATTGTTTCTTGCCAGATAGGTAAGAGTAAATAGGCCGCATCTACCTGCTTGTGAATGCCTAGCGTATTTTGAGTGAAATTTGTAAGGTTAGTTCTTAAATTCTAATAATCGGTGATCGCTGTCTATCCGAATTAATAGACAGTGTTGCAGAGGGTTAATGTAGCTTTTAAGCTGACTGAACATCTTGCAGTGTATAATTTACAAAAAAGAAAAAAACACGTGTTTTAACCCAGCTCGATAGCTGCAGTCGCTTAAATGTAGCCAGTATCCATTATTAAGGAGAGAGTGGGTTCGAACCCCACTGTCGGAAGCCCTGAAGATGGTTTTCTGTGGTTTCCAATTTTAACACCAGGCAAATGCTGGGCCTGTAGCTTAATTAAGGCCACGGTTACTTTCTTGCCACTCCTAGCCCATCGTCGCTATAAAACCTAACTGTGTCAGTGAGACGTAAAGCAAGCTGTAAAAAGAAACCCACTTTTCTGGCCCAGTAATTATTTGAATTGGTCTATAATTATCTACTTCAGTACTATCTCACGATTTAAGGGCTAGTTTACAATGTTAATAAACATACAATGCATGATATGAAATGAATACTGGAGAACATTAATGAATAATATACAATAATGGCTGCACCTTGTCGATATAATCACTTTTGTCTATCCTGTACCGCTATCTAAATTTCATTATGGCGAAGCTTTCGCCTCTTATTCTATCCTTGATGCCTCCCCCCCCCCCCGCCAAGTACTTTTTTCTACGTCGAATTCTCTATTTCTCCCCGAACACATTGCCTTGGGAAATGTTGGTAATGAAAATGTATTTAATTACATTTTCGACACATTTTGTCCTACTTTCCATTTGTTTAAACTATTTTCTGTCCTCTTTAACTTCTCGAGCTGTTTCTCTTTCAGTCCAGCTTGTTTTTGTCATTGCTCACCATATCTACATTTCTGCTCCTTGAAGGTGGCTCATTTCCTGTTCTAATGTCCAGCTTTTACGTTCATAGAGCTGTGAGTTCCATACGGATGACTTTACAAAACAATTCCTAATCTCTTGTACGTTCATTTACTTACTGTTCGAGAGATTGTTTTTTCCTATAAATGCTTGCTTTGCCATGACGATTCCTTTGTTAACTTCCGTAATGCATCTGTTGTCTTTTGTAACCATACTTACCAAATAACAATACTTCTTCATCTAATCTTTATTCCAACAATTTGTACGTTGGTTTCTGTTGTAAACAAGGTTGGGTTTACAAAAAGCACAACTTCTTTATTTTCTTCACATATAAAATTACAATATTTACACTAACAAAACTGAAAGTTATCTCGAAGCAAATTGAACTATGAATTTGGAGAAAGAGTCTGTCTTTGTACACTATATACACGTTGGAGTATTCACGTTCACTACTATTTCGGAAAGATAGTCTTTGTGACATGAAAAGTTCTTGATAGTCGAAAACTATCAGAAGCACTGACGTAAATATCTCAGAGTCCTTCCTTGTTGAAGTGTCTGAGTTCATTAACGTAAGTTCAATGACTGAAGAGTTCCTACTTAGCGAAACTAAGTCGATAATGGGAGCTTGCATTAGCTAGGGAATGATAGTGGCATATAATGGTAAGACTGGGCATGGACAGCGGAATAGGCAAGAGGAGCGGTGACCCGAGGTGAGACCTCTTACTGCCAGAAATTCAGTCCACCTGGCCGAAGCACATTTTCAAGAGGAGTAGCCTCCGTGCTCGACGTAGGGTGTATTCTGGAGCTGGACACCGGGGTCAGTGGGCGTCTGGACAGGCAGGGAGCTCCTTTATATAGCACACACGACGTTCCAGGCACGCGCAGTGAGGGCTGCGCGTCGAGGCTCGAAGAATAACACTCTGGCACGCGTGTAGCTGGCTGGCGGATCGAGAAGGGAGCGACGGACATACAACAGTTTCGATTTCTCTGATGTTCTTACAACCACTGCTTTAGTTTTCTTTTTATTTCCTTTCCGTTCTCATTCTCTGAGAGTTTCAAGTACCACTTGTAATATTTAGCCCATTCCCTTTTCTAATTTTGCAACTATTATAATGTCGAGAGTAAATCTGGTACAGTGTATCCTTTCGCCATCGACTTTTGTTTTACCCTTCGTCTTGTTCCTTATGGTTTCAATAGCTTACCCGATGCACATATTAAACGAATGTTGAAAGCGGGGACGTTATCGTCTTATGCCTCTCTTGCTTCTTGCCTCTTTCCCAACTCTATTTTAATGTTTGTGCTGTGATTTCAGTATAGTTGAAACATTACTTTCCTTTGCTGTCAGTCAGGTCTTTTATTCATCGTACTAAACATCAGTTCGTAGTTCACACTGCTGTAGGCTTTTTTCGAAATCAATGAAGGAAAGGTCATGTCCTTCTTTCCTTTAACATACTGTACGTACCTGTAGGAACGTGAGGATAGAAACACACAGTGTAACACAGGCTACATTTCGTTGACCATCAGGTGATTTGACGGAGAATGAGGATGGCATATTTTATGGTTCCGATAACAATTAGACGAAGAGTATAATAAATTGGATCTAATCATGAACACACATAAAAGTATATTATTGCGGGAAATGTAAACAGAGATCTATTACCAAACCAGGGAGTCATTTCATACCTAACTTGGTGTTACTGTCACAAAAGAAGGCAGAAGTGAGAAACAAATAAGAAATCGGATAAGAAAAGGTAAACAAGGGATAAACTATTAAATTCTGTATTGTGGAGAAAAACATAAAACTAGACAACCAAAGTTAAGACATATGAAATGGTTCCGGAGAGGGAGCTGGAATGTGGGAAACCACCAAGCAGATGTCAGACTGCTGGCGACGAAAAGATAGGGTTAGAATTACAAACATCGGGGAAATAATGAACACAGGAACTACCATCACTTAGAGTATCGATGCGAAAGTGATATGGGCACGTGTGCCGAATGGAAAACAACGTATGTCTTAGGAAATTATTAAATTGGATACCTTATGCAAGAAGACGCAGTAGTAGTCCGCGAAAAGATCGGGCACAGCGGGTTAACAGTGCCATGATACCACGAAACCTAAGCGGCGGGATTGGAGAGTTCAGCGATGGTGGTTACTAGGATGTGATAGACAACTGTATGTTGTACTGTATTTATACCCAGTATATAAAATAAATCTAGTTTTTTAAAGCAAGAACAGGAATATACTTTGAAAGGGTAATTATACATAAGTCAGAGAAATAGTATTTCTTAGGTGTGTGGGTTATCGAATTTTGAAGGAGATTGCGTTGTTAAATATCCTTCAATCAGCCTATGCTGAGCTGGAACTAGGACTGGCACCTGTTAGAATTTTCTCTAAAAATTCTGAGTTATTTTTCCACAGAACTCAGTATAGCTCGGAGAGGGGAGGAAATAATATTAATAATAATACTTTTACGTCCGTCTGATTCTCATGGCTTTTGGAGACGCCAACATGTCGGAATTTTGTCCCATAGGAGTTATTTTACCTGCCGGTAAATCCACTGACTCGTGACTGTCATACTAGTCTATCTGAGGAAAGCTGTAAAATAGATTAGCTCTAACTGAATTAAAAAGAACAAATTCAGCGTGAATTTTTGTTTGTGTTTTCTATAAGATTGTTCAACGGACCGGAGAAAAGGAATGTTCCAGATGCAGTAAGGCATAAGCCAGCTGCAACTGCGTTCGTCAGGAACACTTTACCAAGAACTCAACCGATATTCAGCACGGCCTCCAAACTCGTGCTCGCTTAAGAACGGATTTAATTACCGCTGGCTTAACTCGTTGTTGTTTGTTTTCCTGTTTTATGCTGTCTATTGGGACTACAAAATATAAACCAATGTTCCAGAAAGGTTTAAGTGTTCACTTGTTTGCAGTATACTATACAATAGGGAATTTCCCAGATAAGCAAGTAATCGTAGGTTGATTGTTTAGTAATCAGAAAGAAAAATTGCCATTCCTTCCAAAAACTGGGGTGCGAGAAGAGCAAATGCTAAGACTAATGGAACCTTTTTCCACGGAACTCAGTATAATAATAATAATACGTCCGTCTGACTTTCATGGCTTTTGGAGACGCCAACGTGCCGGAATTTTTTCCCATAGGAGTTCTTTTACCTGCCTGTAAATCCACTGACTCGTGGCTGACATACTTGAGCACCTTCAAATATCACAGAACTGAGCCAGGTCGAACCAACCAAGTCGGGCTTAGTTGTCCTGGGTTTTCCCCGTGTGAACCACTCGGCCGGGCGTTAAGAAATTGAGTTTGGTAATAACTCGATGAATTATCTCATTTCTACAAATAGAAACTATGTATTTGTGAAGATTGTAATGAAATGACTATTGGGGACTCTTGGATTCAGCGCTTCTTATCTGTTCTACAATATGATAATCCCGTAAATTCGGCTCCATGGCTAAATGGTGAACATGCTGATCTTGGGTCCGCCTAGGTCGGGGATTTTAACTTTCATTAGTTGATTCCCTTGGCTCGTGGACTGGGTGTTTGTATCGTCTTCAACATTAGAATTCAATGGCCCCCATCCTCATAGACGCGCAGGTCGCCTATACGATATCAGTTCGAAAGACCTACACCAGACACGCCATTTAGTCCCGTAGGACTGTGATTTCGTACATGGTTTGTGATTCAACACTCATTTGCTTTGAGGACACTTGGAGTAGGTTATTTGCAGGTACTGCGGAAAGCCCCAATGGATATTTTTTCCACTGACTCATCGCCAGAAATAAAATACGAGAAACTGTTAGAGTACGGGCTCTTTTATTAGAGAATCGTTGTGGTAGTGATCGCTCTTTTAAAAGAAAGTACAAGTGTGTCTTAACACTAATCAAAGGAGACAATGGAAGAAGCCCGACCCTTCGAGGATGGGAATGGGCCACGAAGGAGGTGAGAATGAATGACATCTGTGGTATCCAACCCACGCTTCTAAGTTGACAACCTTGGGAAGTTACCCTTTTTAGTCGCCTCTTACAACAGATATAGGATGTATTCTACTGCCGCCATCAACAAGGGTGTGTATACACCGTTGTTCAAAGTTTGCCAGATAATTGTCACTACATACACACACAGACCAATGTCAACTAGCCGCCGTGCCCCAGGAGGTCATAGAGCGGCTTCCCACCTCGTTAACCCGATTTTCATTCCCGGTACCGCCTTGAAAAGTGTAAATCCTTGTATGGTTCTTGGAACGTGGCGGAGGGGAGGTACTCGCTTTCGCAGGGATTACAGAGAAATGGAGTAGGTTAGATTATTATTTTCAATCTTCCTAGAAGTGGCTTTGCTCCTAAACTCACAGTGAATGCTGAGATGATAAACACTACCTCTTACTTCCCAAATCTAACCCCAGTTCGTTACAAATAGTATACACGTATCTGTGGGGCAAACCTCGGACACGTCTTCATTAGATGGATGTAAACTCTAGAATATTATTGTCTATAACCACTAACACAGACATGGCAGTCCGAGTGGTTATCAGACACGGCCCAAACGTAAATCTACGACAATATACAAACAGATTCAATTCCATGTTTGAAGACACCAATTAGCTGGTTGTGGTTTCAGGGACGGATGCTGCCAAGTTGTCGGGGGAAGAGTAGTCCTGGCGGCGGCCCGATGACCTCACAGCAATTCAGTATGCATGTACACAGCCAGGAGAGTTCCTTTCTACGACGCTACTGTGACTGAGCACTACAACCAGTCCGCTCTTTCTTTAGCTGGACGGAATGGAAGATTATAAAGCTGGAACGGGTTGGAGGTAATTCTCCCAGTCAGGGATTCACGCGTGTAACTTACTAGCACCACTGCAGAGGAGACTTTGATCGGCTTCGGGCAGTTAAATTTTCCTCGGTCCACCTACTTGGGTAAATAGAACTTTCAGACAACCGTATATGAGAGTAAGTGGTTAGAATATCGAAAACAAATTACTAACATGGACGAAAATGTAACAACTGAATTACTGAAACAATGTTGGACTTTATAGCCTATAGCTAATAGAAAAGAGCGTTGTCATCCGGTCCCCCCGTTCTTTTGTCAGAACTGCCGTAGATAATATTAGTAATAACGAATCGTATCTGCTTCTCTTGCTAGTTCGCTGAACGGTCAATTTATTAACATGAGGAGGCGCCATCCTCTCCCATCCTCGGTCGTGTGATGCGAACTACGTAACATTGCTGCTGATGTGTTGTGCCTGCTCCTTATACTAGCCTGTTAAACGGTTCCTTTAGTCGTACGATGAACACTACCCTGTCTTCTCCCCGGTCCTTTGATTCGAACTGCTTAATATTGCTGTTGATGTGCCTGCTCCTTATACTAGCACGCTAAACGGTTCCTTTAGTCGTACGATGAACACTACCCTGTCTTCTCCCCGGTCCTTTGATTCGAACTGCTTAATATTGCTGTTGTTGTGCCTGCTCCTTATACTAGCACGCTAAACGGTTCCTTTAGTCGTACGATGAACGCCACCCTGTCCTCTCCCGGTCCTCTGACCCAAACTACCTAATATTGCTGCTGATGTGTTGTGCCTGCTCATTATACTAGCACGCTAAACGGTTCCTTTAGTCGTACGATAAACTCCACCCTGTCCTCTGCCGGTCCTCTGACCCAAACTACCTAATATTGCTGCTGATGTGTTGTGCCTGCTCATTATACTAGCACGCTAAACGGTTCCTTTAGTCGTACGATGAACGGCACCCTGTCCTCTCCCGGTCCTTTGATCCGAACTGCTTAACATTGCTGCTGATGTGTTGTGCCTGCTCCTTATACTAGCCCGCTAAACGGTTCCTTTAGTCGTACGATGAACGCCACCCTGTCCTCTCCCGGTCCTTTGATCCGAACTGCTGAACATTGCTGCTGATGTGTTGTGCCTGCTCCTTATACTAGCCCGCTAAACGGTTCCTTTAGTCATACGATGAACGCCACCCTGTCCTCTCCCGGTCCTTTGATCCGAACTACCTAATGTTGCTGCTGATGTGTTGTGCCTGCTCCTTATACTAGCCCGCTAAACGGTTCCTTTAGTCGTACGATGAACTCCACCCTGTCCTCTGCCGGTCCTCTGACCCAAACTACCTAATATTGCTGCTGATGTGTTGTGCCTGCTCCTTATACTAGCCCGCTAAACGGTTCCTTTAGTCGTACGATGAACTCCACCCTGTCCTCTCCCGGTCCTTTGATCCGAACTACCTAATATTGCTGCTGATGTGTTGTGCCTGCTCCTTATACTAGCCCGCTAAACGGTTCCTTTAGTCGTACGATGAACGCCACCCTGTCCTCTCCCGGTCCTTTGATCCGAACTACCTAATATTGCTGCTGATGTGTTGTGCCTGCTCCTTATACTAGCCCGCTGAACGGTTCCTTTAGTCGTACGATGACCGCTACCCTGTCCTCTCCCGGTCCTTTGATCCGAACTACCTAATATTGCTGCTGATGTGTTGTGCCTGCTCCTTATACTAGCCTGTTAAACGGTCACTTTGATTGTACGAGGAAGTGCTTCCCCACCCCCGGTCCTTTGATCCGAATTATAATATAATATTACTGCTTACATACCATATTGTACGTGCTCCTTATACTAGCCCTTTAAACAATCGTTTCACCGCTCATTGAAGTTGCACGGGAACTACTTTAGATGATACTAACGTATTATGCCTCCGCCTTGTGCTAGCCCGCTAACTTTAGCTTCACAGGAAGGCTCCATATCCTTTGCTATTGCTTGAATGTTTGAAGCGCCGTGCGCGTAGAGGCGCGTGGCTGTGAGCTTGCATCCGGGAGAGAGTAGGTTCGAATCCCACTATCGGCAGCCCTGAAAATGGTTTTCCGTGGTTTCCCATTTTCACACCAGGCAAATGCTGGGGCTGTACCTTAATTAAGGCCACGGCCGCTTCCTTCCAACTCCTAGGCCTTTCCTATCCTATCGTCGCCATAAGACCTATCTGTGTCGGTGCGACGTAAAGCCCCTAGCAAAAAAAAATGTTTGAAGCATTCATCGCCGACCAGCTTTCTGTAATGAATGACACTTAGACAGTCTGATCGTCACAAGCCGCTATGTTCGATACCAGTAGTGACATAGTCACGTTTATTCTCCTCCAGTCGTCATCATCACTCTTTCCACTGGTTACTATTAGAGTTACGAGGTTACCTTCAAGAACACAGTTCTGCACTTCTCTAGTACTATGATGCCAAGGCCTCCGCGCTTTGTTTCACAAAGAGACGCGTGAAACCCTCACAATTAAATGTATAGTAGCACCATTGACTGCAGACACGTGCCGAAGATGTGTGACAGAGAGAGACTTGCCTCCTCTGTGCATGCAAAATACAACTGATTGGTCAAATTTACGAACAACAGTGGTCGTTCTTATCACTACAGCAGTGCTTATACAGCCTTGCCTTTCATGTTAGAGGTTAACGCTATAAGCGACGCAAGTTTATATAATACTGTACCGTATTGTTATTGACGTACTGTGCCTGCTCCTTGCATCCGAGCACTCATTTCAGTTGTCATTTCCACTTTGAGTGGTGGTGGTGGTGATTACTATTTTAAGAAGTACAACTGGGCAACCATCCTCTGTTATCAATAATTATAGGGTAAAATTTGAAGGGATCGAACACTTTGATAAATGAAGGTATCAGCAAAAGAAGGGAAGTGCCACGAAGGGCGTGGAAATGGGTAGTTCCCTAGGCCTCGAAAGCCTAATACCGTCGAGGTCGGAAAGGAACAATAATTGACCAAGGGAGGTCGGATATGAAAAGATGACACAAGTGAAGTAGTGCCAGGCTCAGTTAGGAGGGGGGGGGGGTGATCGCCAACCCACGTTTCCTGCTCGAGAGCCCTTGGTCCACATTTTAGTTACCTCTTATAACAAGCAGGAGTCGCCCTCACTTCATCCCTCATCCTTCGGTCAGAACAATCGTAGTTGATATTGGTACTGACAAATTGGTTACTTAACTGTGGAAAGGTGTAAAGTGCTAAATTTATTAATAAAGTTATTACAAAGAAACTGTAGTGCAGTGTTTTACTTATTTATTCCTCATACGTTTCAAAGTTACAAATAAGAGTTTCTTATCATATATTATCGGCAGTTTCAGCACGAAGTTGGAATATTTTGGTGCTGAAGGAAATTCAAATTTAGACGTTTATGAAAGATGCTAAGCCCTATCAAATTATTCTAGGTGCTGTGTACTCAGTTACTCTTCCACAGATCTACATATATTATTCTTTATGTTCATTCCTTTCCAGATAAGGGATCATAGCCTTTCAATCCTTCTTTTTCCATCTGTATTTGAGGAACTAGATTCATATATAATAGATTGAATATTTCTTGCATGTTTCCCTTTTGGGGAACTTTTACCTTACGCACCATTTCTATGTCGGTGTAACATTCTTTTACTGTTACACTTTGTAAATCTGACGAATCGTATGTGAACCTGGCAGTTTTTGAATTGTTCAGGCTTTTTTTTTTTTTTTTGTAGAAATTATCTCGTCTGCCACAGCTTGAATGTTAAAAAATTGAACTATTCATGGAAATTATTTTACAATGTTTAACAACCTTTGCTCCCTCGACCATTTTGCGTAGGTCACTGGGTACAAATGCCTTCTTCACTGACTTCCTTTTCTGTACCAAGGCAAACTCAGTCACAGGGAATATTTATACATATACCTTATAATTTGAAGAGCAATTTTTCACAAAATAGGACAGAATAAAATTCTACGCATACACTTATCACGCCAGGAAAGAGAATCAAAAACAATTGAATGGCACATTGCACCATTCTTAAGAGATCATCAGGCAATTTAGCACTATTGCCATCTAGTGGCGGCATTTATAACCGCTTGGAATTTTCAGCTTTTCGAATGTAAATCCTCCTCGGGATCCTGCACCTTTAAAACCACTTATCACATTTTTCATTAATTTGGCACTTTGCACCTTTCTGCAGTTATCCAGTTGTGCCTGTTCCATATCGTACGATAGCCTCGCTAAACGCTAGCTCAGCCTTGACCCTACAGTTTGGCAAGTTAGTCTGAAACCACGGAAAATATTCGCATCTTACTTTCCTAGAGGTCCTACGATCGGTTGCTGGAAGGATGTGTGAAACACCATCATCCAGTGGGAATGCTCTTCATACAGCTCTACGAGATCACGATATCGTCTTATTTCGACTTGTCGTCCCATGATACCGTTCATGTGGAGTGCACTTCAGCACCAGGGCGTGCTCTGTGATACGGAACGACAGTCGGATAACATGCTAATGCTTTGGCACGAGTAGTTGACGTTAAACCAGTGTTGGCATGTGTACCGCTCTTCTATGTGAACCCGAGTGTGGTGTCAAATATTTGTTTCTCTGGTTACTGAAGGTGTTTAAAAATATGTTTTACTAAACGTGTTCTTCATGAAAAAGATCGGCAGTTCACGAACAGAGGAATTGAACGTAGTGTAATACTGTGATGCAGAGAAATATTCTAATCGCATTATCTTGTCAGTTTCTATAACAACCGAGTGAGCTGTACAAGCAGAGAAATAGATACGTTTTATAAAGAGCTCACGGCATTAGTGCACATCGCAGCACTTATAAATTGTAATAAGTTGTAAAGAATTAAAGTTCAACGAGAAATCCACGTGGACTGTGTGACATATCTATACTTCTATACCAATATATAAAGAGGTAAAAGTTTTTTTATGTAATGGCTAACCGTAGGAACTACTGGACCGATTCAAAAAATTATTTTATTATCAAAACAATTCGAGGGGGGGGGGGGGGCCACGGGGGAAAATGTAAAAATATTAGGCTAATATAGGCAAAATATCGAATTTGTTGCACAAGGACGAGACAAAGCTCAATTTAAGCCACTTGACGCACAGAATAAAACTCGGTAAGCCCTACGGGCCGGAAAACCATATTTTAAGGTCCTGAAACCAACCGTTACGGAGATATAGGCAGCACACTACCCCTGCTCTAGAAATCGAATAAAGAAATGAACTGCCGTAACCATGGCAACGTCAGCTCCAGGATTCTACAGCAGCGAAATTATCTATATCACAAAAACCTAACATGTTCCAGATACGAAAATTGGTATTTTGAATCGCCTTTAAAAATAAAAGAACCCAAAAGAGTTGAGGAAGGAGTTGAATTCTTTATATGTGGATACATATATCTCAGAAACTGAAAATGTTACAGACGTTAAAATTGGTACTTGGAATTTCCTTTAAAAATAAATGAACACACTTTCTTTTGGAAAATCCACTTAAGGGAGCGGAAAGAATAAAAAACGAGTGAATTTTCAAAAATGACTATCTTCTTCTGCTTTTCCCACACCTGCGGGTTTTTTGGTGCGAACTGTGTAGCACATGTGAATTTGACCCTGTTTTACGGCTGGATGCTCTTCCTGACGGGAACCCTATGTGTTTGGATGTAACTAGTATCGCATGTTCCTGTTGAAGTTGGTAATGTGGCTTATTGAGTGAATATGAAGAGGAGAGTGTTGGGATAAACAAACAACCTGCCCCCGAGCCTTAAGAATTAATCACACAGGATTAAAAACCCCGACCAAGCCCGGAATCGAAGTCGGAGCCCTGTGAACCGAAGACCTCAACGCTGACCACTCAGCCAAGGAGTGGGGCAGTTTTTAAAACAAGTATATCTACAGTATATCTCATAAACTTAACATATTAAGGACGTGAAAATTGGTATTTGTAGTCTCCTTTGAAAATAAAGGAACACCTACTTTTTGTTTTCGGAAAATCAACTTGAGCTGGAGATCGAAAACAACTGGAGAAGGAGTTGAATTTTCTTTATGAGGATACTTATATCTCAAAAACTAAGATGTTACAGATGTGAAAATTGGTATTTGGAATCTCCTTTAGAAATAAATAATTTTTTTTTCGAGATAAAAGAGGACTGTTTCTCACATATAGAGTTCCATGTTGCATGTTCCAGATCTAGGTCTGCCAGTAGCCTGGTCATCCTAGCCCCAAAAGGCAATGCCACAAACGTGGTTTACAAAGAGGTTCTGGGGTAAATGAAATGGAATTTTTCGGTGAGTTTTTATACTTAGGGATTTACAGATAATGTCTTAGTGCAATACTGTGGACTAAGTCATTTTTATCAAATTACGAAATCATCGCGAGCGAAGCCGTGGGTGACAGCTAGTTAAACAAAAAAAAAAGCGAACCACATTCACCGCGTTCCTCAAATGTTACCTTTTTTAGTTTCATTTGGCTATTACAGCTGGATGCCGCACTTGTAAGGTAGACCCTTCGATAACGGTGGGCGGCGTCTGACGTGTATGGGGAAACTCCCTATCATTGTGGTGCAGGGTAATGTTCTGTGTGAGGTGAGAGTTGCAGGAATATTCGGGCCAAGGGAATTCATACTTTACGACAAAAATCCCACTGTCCAGGCAGGAATCGTACCCAGAGTCCCGAGGTTAAAAGATCAAGGAGCTGATCACTCAAAAATGGAGCGGAACATTTTCAAATTAAAGTGGTCAAAATATATTCAGTAAGATATAGGTGTGATTTATTTATTTCCTATAGATTTATTCAACACTTGTATTATTCTAATTGCCAATACGTGTGTTTTTTTCTAACCACGTGATCTCAAAATACCACACAACTATGGAAAATAACTTTCTCACTAGATTAAATGCTGCTTACGCTTGCGTAATTACACTGTTTGGCTTCTGAGTTCCAACTTCGAATTCCTCCACTTCCACCTCACGTTTTGTGGGGATCTATGATACCAAGTTTTATGTTTCGAGGATATCTAGAAGTGTCTGTTTTTATGTTTATACCTACCTTTGTACTTAGCTACACTTCAACTTTCATCATAAATATAGGAATTAGGAAACGACAGTGAGTAGGCCTAGTGTGATTTTATACTTTTTTAAAAAAATTAGGTGTATATTTATCTGTGATAGACACATGCCTTGTAAACCATTGTTGACATCACAAGGCAGCCAGTAATTCTGAGGGTTATCCTCAATTCCAGGTGCCTTGTTAACTTTGGTGTTAACAAAACCCCATGTCATGCCAATCATGTGTGTGTCACTTATTACCTCTCTACTTCCAATATTCAGTGAAGTATTGTCTCGTAAAATGTTAATGGACTGTTGGGTCAGCCTGTATTATACATTGGCGGGCTGAGCAGCTCAGACATTAGAGTGCTGGCCTTCCGAGCTCAAAATGGCGGGTTCGATTCTGGCTCAATCCGGTGGTATTTAAAGGTGATCAAATACGTCAGCCTCGTGTCGGTAGATTTATTGGCACGTTAAAGAACTCCTTCGGGACAAAATCCTGGCACCTCGGCGTCTTCGAAAACCATACAAATAGTTAGTAACATATAAACCAATAACATTAGTATAAAGCTTTCTTTGTGGATCAATGGTAGATGTCGGTCTCCAGATCCCGAGGTCGCGGGTTCATACCTGGCCCTCTATTCCTTTCAGTATCTCTATGTAAAAGTTCTCTGATGACAAATTCGATGTTTATCCGACGAAGTTAATTACTACCAGACTACAGGTCGCCTCTACAGAGCTCATTTTTCTCTGCCACGTGATAAAGGAAAACGGAACGTCGAACTTGACAAATAGGCACCCTGTGTGTAGATTTTAAAATACCTGCACACAATAGTTGCGGTCGTACGATTATTATCATTATTATTATTATTAGTAGTAGTAGTAGTAGTAGTAGTCAGGATGCCATGAATTAGCTTTTCAGTACCACTAACATTGAATTGATTGATTGATTGATCTATCACCCTCATTGTAGGGGTGTAGCGGTTTGTGGCTGTTGTCGCTTGGTTGGCCTATAACGTCAAACAACAGCCGCAGGCCTACGTGAATTATTCGACAGGACATCGGCCAACCGAGATTTGTTCAGCCTTGGGCTAGTGTGGTCGATAACCGACGGTAGATATAAGCTGCATACTATTCATAGAGCAGGGCCTACTATGCTTTGTTCAAGAACGAGGCTTTATGTACCCTGTTTACCTCGTTCAAGTCCGGCTCTATGACTAAATGGTTACCGTGCTGGCCTTTGGTCACAGGGTCCTGGGTTCGATTCCCGGCAGGCTCGGGAATTTTAACCATCATTGGTTAATTTCGCTGGCACGGGGGCTGGGTTTATGTGTCGTCTTAATCATCATTTCACCCTCATCACGACGCGTAGGTCGCCTACAGGGGTCAAATCTAAAGACCTGCACCTGGCGAGCCGAACATGTCCTCAGACAATCCCGGCACTAAAAGCCATACGCCATTCCATTTTTACCTCGTTCAAGAGTAAGTGAACCATGAGTAGGCATTCCCAAAAACAAAAGGGAGCGTTCTATGAAAGGTACTGATTGTGAGCTACGTCTGGATAATTTCTCCAGCTCGGGGACTGGGTATTTGCATCTTGTCTTTATATAAAACTCCTCACACACAACACACTAATCTCCACAGAAACATGAATTACAGCAGAAAATACATCCCCTCTCATGGGGTTAACGCCAGGATGGTCACCCGGCCATAAAACCAGGCATATAGTGGCGACCGTAAGTGACTGGGAAAAAGGCCAGGAATTGAGGATAAACTGTAGCACTATATTTAAAATGTTTAACTTCCATTGACTGTATGCTTCTATTCTAAAACCCGGCAGGAATGTAGTGTTTATATCAACATGTGTTGACTCCATTGCACAGCGAAATCAACTTTCATCGATTCATAACGTTACAGTTTTCGGAGGCGAGGTGCCGGAATTTTGTTCTACAGAAGTTATTTTGTTGTTTCCGGTAAGTATTCTGACACGAGGATGAACACCGTCATATATCTCCGGACTGAGTCAGGATCGAACGCGCCAACTTGGTCTCAGAAGGTCTGAGCTTCTACCATCTGAGCCACTCATCGTGGCTCCAAAATTCAGCTTTGATCCACCGTGCAGTCATGTCACATCGAATGTCCACTGAAATACATCACAAAGCGATTATATCACCCTGTGGGTGGGGGCGGTAGAATAACATCCACCACCGAGCTCTATACCTGCAGTCGCTTAATTGCGGCCAGTATCCAGTATTCGGAAGATAGTGGGTTCGAGCCCCACTGTCGGCAGCCCTGAAGATGGTTTTCCGTGGTTTCCCATTTTCACACCAGGCAAATGCTGGGGGCTGTACCTAATTAAGGCCACAGCCGCTTCCTTCCCACTCCCAGCTCCTTCCTGTATCATCGTCGCCATAAACCTGTCTGTGTTGGTGCGACGTAAAGCAACTTGCAAAAAAAAAAAATTATAACCATCCACGGTATTACCTGCCTGTCTTAAGATGCGACTAAAAGGTGCCCCAGGGGTTCTATAACTTGGAAATGTGAGTTTTGTGTCCTTTCAGCAACTTCTGTCCTTAACATGTAAAGCAATCTACAGAACGGTTATGAACAATGCATGTTAAGCAATCTACAGAACTGTTATGAACAATGAGACGTGAGCGTGCACATTTTGAACACTTGCTGTACTGACGCTGTTAGATACGTGCTACCGACACTTTGCATGTTATAATAATGTTTAGAACGCGTCTGTAATTTCAGTACTGTTAATAATGTTACCGCATATTGTATTTCACCTGTCCTTTAGATAAAAGAAATACTCCACAGGAAGGTAGAAGAGCGATCGGTCTATCTCACAAGCTCGAAGTTACAACAGAATGAGGTCATAGCGTGCCGACTTAAGTTTGCTAACAAATTGTTTTGTAGTTCAAGTGCACGGGAAGTCTAGAGTGAATGTGTTTAAATATAATCCAAGTCTCGTATCTTTTTAACTGCTGGTTTGGGTCTAATTACAGCCTTAAATGCCTCACAGCTTAGTTCGTGAGCTTAGTGCTAGTGCTTAAAATGTAATAGCAGAATATAACATCCTTAAGGCTAGTACACACCTAGCGACAAAGTCGTGGGACATTGCATGGGGACAGTTGGGAGACACTGTCCCTAGATTGTTGCGATAAATTGTCCCCCGTCCACAACTATAGAGCCAGTTGCACCACAGGAATCGGCGCAAGAAATTGCTTCATGTGCTCTTAATGTTGTGAATCTTTTTCTTCATCTCGTGAATGGACATAGTGAACTTTTTAGCCAGAGCCTCCATTGCTTCCCTCCTTTTTTCTCTGTTTTTATACTCGGTAGACATAACATCCCAAAGACAAGGGAGGGTGTGTAAATCCTCAATAATTTTTAGAGTAGTTTCCATCGCAAAACAACAGAACACGAAACACAACACCAACACGTGGTGGCTATCTGCACATTGGCATCGGCGTGTCCCGGGACTATGTCTCGCGACACGTCCAGACTACATCATGTTGCGCAAACACGTAAAAAATATCGCAGGACAGCCGTGGAACTTGTCGCGATACACGTGTTCCGCAACTTTGTCGCTTGGTGTGTACTAGCCTTTAGTCCATAAGCTGTGGACTTTAAAGAACTACTCGTGTACTGACCATGCTACTTGGATGATGTTGCTAAAACTTTTAAATTGAACTTTATTCCAGCTTCTTTTTGTGGTCACTGGATTCGTCATTCCTCTTTTATATTTCTCTCTGTGGATCAGTGTTGGATCATCGGCCTCCGGGACGGAAGATTGCGGGTTTAAACGCGGCAGAGGTAGTTAGATTTTTCAGGGACGGAAGGAAGTACTCGCGGCACGTCGTCGGCATTTAATTACACATTTCCATTAGTTTAAAAATCAGCCATAGATCGCCCTCGGTTTTTTGGCCTTGTGGTAGGAGAAAACGAAGCGGCGAAATTGAAACACACGCAGCGATGGCCACAGGGTTTTGGCCGGAGGCTTAAAGAGCGGATGCCCTTCGTCATCTCATACAATTTTTCTGGTAAATATTCCACCCTAGGGTACATCAGGATTTGAACTTCGATCGTCTGGACCGAAGGACTTCCTCAAGAGTGATGCCGATAATCACCATTAAATCACAGCTTACCTTGACATTTTCAGCGATTAGTGTTGATTTATTAGTAAATATTTTACTGGTCTGTATGCAAACATTTACCAGCTATTTGGCAGACTGCGAGGATGCTATATGAATCAATAAAGTAAATAAATAAGTACATTTGTAGAACTGATTTCATAGTTTCATGAAATTGTGCACAATAGGCCTATATTTTAAAATGGTTCCCAAGAATTTATCCACATCTTCTCTACACTATATATATTATTATTATTATTATTATTTACTCTGAGTCCTGTTTCACCCGGCGAGTTGGCCGTGCGCGTAGAGGCGCGCGGCTGTGGGCTTGCATCCGGGAGATAGTAGGTTCGAATCCCACTATCGGCAGCCCTGAAGATGGTTTTCCGTGGTTTCCCATTTTCACACCAGGAAAATGCTGGGGCTGTACCTTAATTAAGGCCACGGCCGCTTCCATACAACTCCTAGGCCTTTCCTATCCCATTGTCACCATAAGACCTAACTGTGTCGGTGCGACGTAAAGCCCCTAGCAAAAAAAAGAGTCCTGTTTCCATCGATGTATTACTACAGCAGTGGTTAAGTGTAAGAGAGGGATACGAGCTCTCGCCACCTACCAAGGCATAATAAATATATCTTCGGAACATTTCTCAATAATTATCATTTTTCTCATCACTGAATTTTCTTCCCCAATACCCAAACTCTCATCCTAAAAAGTCCTTTAGCTGTGTAATAATCACTATCTGTAATGTAATTCATTTTCAGAATGATGCATATGATTTGAAACACAATTCTGTGATTGCAAGGGTGTCAAAAACAGGAGGAAGACTTCATCTCTAGACCAGCCCAAATTTAAGCAGATGGAGTTTTCCATTTGCTAGAAGAATGTAGTAAGCTACAAAACAAAGTTTACTTCAATAAAAATATATTTAACCGAAACTGATCTTTTTCATCTAAGAACTCTTAAATACCCCTGGTTTTTTGTGGGTTTTATCCTTTAAGCACAGGAGGTGAGCGCCTAACGAACAGCGGCATGTAACCAGCCCCTTATCCAAATGGGCACTTGTTCAAAAGGAAGTTCCCCCTATAGGTGGAGGAGGTAGAATATATCCGCAGTATTCTCTAGCTCTCCTAAGGGGCGACTAGTGGGCCCTAGCTGAGTCTGTCATTGCTTCCACTTGATTGTGCTAAGCTCCTCACTTTCGTCTTTCCTATCAGACTCTCCTTGATCAGCTCTTATTTTCTTCTGGCCTAGCGTGTCTTTTCTTTCACGTTCTTTGTGGCACTTCGCATTCTTTTGCCGATACCTTCATTCTTCTCCATTTTTTCCCCTACGGTTAATGTTTTGAGTGTTGCCTAGTTAAACAATCACCACCACTACCACGCCACCAATCGACCAGTTACCTACTAATTAGCATAGACAACACAATAAAACATAATAGTAGAAATACTTCGCCCATGAATCAAGTTGCGCGATGCGTATTCCTGCGAAATCCATAGCCCCTAAACGAAGAAAAAAACTCTTCCTTGTTACTGCAAAATTACGAACTTCAAACTTGTATAATTGGGGGCTGCTTGAGTGATGATGCAATGAACAGAGTGGGGTAGTGTGGCAGTAAATAATAAATTCAAGTCTTTGAGACGGAAATACACACGCAATAGCGACGGCTGGCCTCTTGCTGGAACATTTAGGGGAAATTTTGCCGAGGGGAGCGTTGTAATACAAAATTAATGTTCTATATTTTGTCATCTTTATGACGGGTATTTCAGACGTAAAATATGCCATGACAAGAAGGGGAACGGAGCCAGGAGTTATAAAGCGCATGGTGAGTTTCTTCATCGGGTTTCATGGAGAAGTTCTCCCCCAAGAGAGTCATTCTCGGAAAACAGGCGGCCATAATCATGGCACATTAATGTCGTTTATTCTACGAAATTAGACTTTTAAAGTTTTACCTTGTTAGTTTGTATTTAATGCATATTCCTCTACGTAGTATACGGAGCTCTCGACACGATCTAAACCGGACAAAAGATATCTCCGTGAGATTAATTTACAGCCCCCTTTAGACCAGGGATACTCAAATAAATGACCCCCTCCCCTCCCGTAACTTTACTCGGCCCGCGAACAACTTTCTAATATATATATTTTTGCTAGTGGCTTTACGTCGCACCGACACAGATAGGTCTTGTGGCGACATTGGGATAGGAAATGCCTAGGAGTTGGAAGGAAGCGGCCGTGGCCTTAATTAAGGTACAGTTCTAGCATTTGCCTGGTCTGAAAATGGGAAACCACGGAAAACCATCTTCAGGGCTGCCGATAGTGGGATTTGAACCCACTATCTTCCGGATGTAAGCTCACAGCCGCGCGCCCCTAACAGCACGGCCAACTCGCCCGGTACTAATAATTTAAAATCTAGGCAGTGTACAGGTGTTATAGAATACCTGCAACCACTGTACGCTACAGCTCTTCCGAAACTGGATATATATTTGGGTAAACATAACTTAAAGTTCCTACTGGTAAATTAAGCTAGTAACAATAATTGTTCTCTTTTCAGCACTTTTTTGTCCTAAAGTGACCTGTTACGATTTAGTCCCTCGTACTCTTGTTTCGCTGCAGGAAGGAACATTTTAACTTGATTGAGTTGGTCAGAGACTTTGATAAAAGTAACTTGTTAGCACATACAACCGATGAGGACTCTGGTCTACCAAGATGACCTGCAAATATTGGAGGGTCACGTAGTCCACAGCCTACCTAGTAGCCATGATCGTCAAGGCGTCAAGTCTACATGTTCTTACACCGTGGTTAGCCAGTTCGAGTCCCGCTGATCGAAAAATCATTCATCCTCAGAATGTTGACCGGAGGATAGGAAAGCTGATGGTATACAATTTGTAATCATTAGTTTACTAAATAGAAAAGCCTGGATTCAGTTAAAAACCTCTCTGCAGTGTACATATGCAGTGAAAGCATGCGACGCTGTTGATGGTGATTCGTCCGTCGGATGCTAGTGACTTTACGTCTCACCGACACAGGTAGGTCTTATGCCGACGATGGGATAGGAAAGGCCTGGGAGTGGGAAGGAAGCAGCCGTGGCCTTAAGGTATAGCCCCAGCAGTTGCCTAGTGTGAAAATGGGAAACCACGGAAAACCATCTTCAGGGCTGCCGACAGTGGGATTTGAACCCACTATCTCCCGGATTCAAGCTCACAGCTGCGCGCCTCTAACCGCACGGCCAACTTGCCCGGTCGTCCGTCGGTTGAAGACATTAAGTCTTGATCAGACTCTTTGGTGCTGTTTGACAGGAGTAGGCTACGTGCCGGCATCGGGTCTCATCCTCTCCCTTTCCACTATATTTCATCTCATTAACTCCTCTGATGAGGTTGACGTCAGAAAGGGCACCCGGTCGTAAAACTCGCTACGAAGACTCACCTCACTTCATACCCGAGCCATAGAGAAACGAGACAAGGGTTGGACATACACACGTTGTCAGCATCACGGCATCCTCAGCTGTATTATTTGGCATTCTTGACCAGGAATACGTTCATATTCGCCATCAATAGTTGAAACTGCTAGGGGCTTTACGTCGCGCCGACACAGTTAGGTCTTATGGCGACGATGGAATAGGAAAGGCCTAGGAGTTGGAAGGAAGCGGCCGTGGCCTTAATTAAGGTACAGCCCCAGCATTTGCCTGGTGTGAAAATAGGAAACCACGGAAAACCATTTTCAGGGCTGCCGATAGTGGGATTCGAACCTACTATCTCCCGGATGCAAGCTCACAGCCGCGCGCCTCTACGCGCACGGCCAACTCGCCCGGTAGTTGAAACTGTGATTATAGCATAGGCATGATGGAGAAATACATTGTTTTTACTGTTATCTCTCAAACTTGGAGACTTCAAGTGAGCTTTTTCTTATGGTCTATATGAACGTATAATACATCACCTTGTGAAGATTATTTTTCCCTGATGCATAGGATGCATTTCCTTATAGACAGGTAACGTGTTGTGATTAATTATTTTGTAGCCGAATATGAAAGTTCACACTATTGTCCTGGTAGTCAACAATTAATCCACTTACTTAAGCAAGGCCCTTTGCTTTTACTTTCCTGTCTGACCTCCCTTGATCAAATCGTGTTTTTGTGCGACCCGAATTTATTAATTTGTGAGGCCTAGGGAGTGCCATTCTCTCGCTTTTCGTAGACTTTCCTTTTTTTTTGCCGGTATACCGGTCAGGGTGGCTCATGCAGTAAGGCAGTGGCTTTCTGAGTTCGTGGGTTCCATCTTGGCTTAGTCCTGTGATATTTGAAGGTGCTCCAATACTCCATCCTATTTTCGTCAGATTTTCTGGCATGTGAAGGAACTACTGCAGGACAAATTTCAGACATCTCCGCGTCTCTAGAAACCGTAAAAGTAGTTAGTGAGACTTGAAACCCATAACATTATAATTATAGTGAAAAAACGAAAACCTACAACCTGTTTTCCAGTCATTGACCGGGTCAGGAATGGAATGAATGAATGAAACAGATATAGGCTATTAGTACGATGGGGTCGCCACTCGCAAAGTGATTTAGTAATGACTGATAGATGCTATGAAATGAGAATGGAGAATGAAAGATGACAGGGAAAACCGGAGCACCCGGAGAAAAACCTGTCCCGCCTCCGCTTTGTCCTTGCACAAATCTCTCATGGAGTGACCGAGATTTGAACCACGGTATCCAGCGGTGAGAGGCCGACGCGCTGCCGTCTGAGCCACGGAGGCTTCTATAATTATAGTAATAGTAATAAATGTTACGTTCTCTACTGGTACTGGAACACCCCTATTCAGACCTCTGTGAAATTCTTTCCGTTTTTCTTCTTACCATTTTCTACCTAAAGACATGTTCTTATTTTTTTCTACATTTCGTTGATAAGTCTGTTTATTTCATTCTGTCTAATTGCTTTTTCTTTCTGTTTTCTAGGTGAGTTTCGAGTTTATCTCAATTTGCTGTCACTTGGATGAAAGGTGAGAGCCCAGGTAACGATATTAAGAATATTAGCAATATGTGTCCTTGCTAGAGAAACCTCTCACACCTAGGAGACCAGCTAATAATTGAATTTTCTAATCTGAGGGCCAGACATAAAAGCAGACCATTCATCTGTGTTAACATTGGTTGGGATATTGTGTAGAGATAAAATTTCGTCACTGAGGCTTGCTGTCCGGACGTTGAAAGGCAAAGCAGCCTATGGTGAGAATCATTATTATTATTATCATTATTATCATTATTATTATTATTAGTAGTAGTAGTAGTAGTAGTAGTATAACAAATCAGCGTGGCAGTTTCTAATATGTATATATGCTAGGATTGTCAAGGGAGCTGTTTGTTTGAAGGAATTATTCTCGCATTTAGAGATCTGAGGAGGAGTTGCTGAAACTCCCCGTCCCCAGATTGAATATCTCGACTTAAGCTTGTAGTTCCCTTCTCTAGCATCAGCATCTGTATAGGGAAGTTGACGTTACACTTTACTCGGACCAAGAATACTTACTATTAGTGGTGACGTGATTTGAATTAAAATGATTTAGCAATCCTCCCGAGAGATGCTGTACCTTAATGACAATGTCATTGGCTTCTTACCAACGCGGTCTTCGTGGAATTTTTGAATTGGAATGAGAAGTACTGGTGACTCTGTTTCCACGTAAAACTAAATGTTCCTTGGCTATGATCACGTTATCAGCTATCGTCTAAACCTACAAACTTGTTTGTGTTATGAAACCTTCCTTGTGCATTGACCGCTGATTAGGCGGTGGAGGTGCCCTCTGTTTTCAAAGAAAGTATAGCTGAGCAACCATTCGCTCTTAACGCTAATCAGAGGGGAAAATGAAAGAGGTATCGGAAAACGAAAGGTAAAGGCCACGAAGGGCGTGAAAATGAAAGATAGCGTAGACTTCGCGAACCTGATTCTGCCGGGGTCGGAAGGGACAAGGGTAGACCAAGGGAGGTCGAACAGGGAAGATGAAAGGGAGGAGCCTCACTCAAGAACGTGGAAGTAATGTCAGACTCAGGTAGGGGATCCGAAGTTTCCAACCCATGGTCCCAAAATGCGAACCAGTGACAGGCGACTCCTGATTTAAACATACGTGGTACATAATGGAATACTCCGGTTGAAGATTTTTCAACTACCTCTGATTAATTTAATATTCGTGTGGGTATCGAGCCTGGGTGGAGCCCAACCTAGATGTAGACTCTCCGTGGAGCGGTGTCTGTCGACTGAGGTGGTTGTGGTGAAGGATGTGTGTGGGCTGCAGAGAAGTGTGAAGACAGCACAAATATCTAGCCTCCGAATTGTTCTAAATTACCATCCGCAGTTAAAATCCCACAGCTCAGTCGAACTCAGAACCAAAGGCGAGCAGGCTACCACTTCAGTATTCTCCCCAGAAATTTTCGTCAGCCAGATGGCAGGAATGAGTATCCGAGCGGGGAATACTTCATAGAAAATTACTATGATAACATTTCATTAGTATTCCCTTCAGGGCATTAATAGTAACATCAAACAGGTACACGTTAGCTGTAAAATTATGCTATTTCAGTTTTATTTTCGTGAAGAAGACATAAGTGTATTTTGAACTTATAGTTCTCTACTGCTCGTTCATAATCATGTAACACCGGAGCTTACCACTCGGTTGCTGTGGAGTGTCATACTGGTTTGTCACAATTAAAATATCAAGGAAGGTTCAACCTTTTCAATACAAAACGTGTTGCATAAGATGTTCACAACATAATATTTATTAAATAGTTAGAACCGGTTTCGACGCTCATTGCGTCATCATCAGCTACAAAAATCACAAATGGGCAAAGTACATGTCATAAAAATTGTATTAATAACTCTTGCATGGCTGAATACAAATGGTAGACTGCTTTTTCTTAAAAGCTAGAACAACTTGAGTAAAATATGATGATGTGATGTGACACATAAAAGCATAGTAGTTTGATGGGTAAGTGTTGTGCATAAAATTGAACTGATGCTTTGAACATAAAAGTCTGAATATGATGATAAAACGATGTGGTAAAAACAAAGTAAGTAAAATTGTCCACTCTTCTGATGTTCAATTCAGGCACATAAGTCCAGGTTATGGACAACACTTCTTACACCACACACTCAGCACGCTAAACAAGACTCACCACCCTGTTGAGCTGAGACTAATTCGAAGATCAACCTTATTCAATCGCCCAACATCAGGTGTCCCGGCCTCGACAAAATCTTTTTGTTGGTATTGCTATATAACATCGGACCTGGACTTATGTGCCTGAATTGAACATCAGAAGAGTGGACAATTTTACTACTTTGTTTTTACCACATCGTTTTATCATCATATTCAGACTTTTATGTTCAAAGCATCAGTTCAATTTTATGCACAATACTTATCCATCAAACTACTATGCTTTTATGTGTCACATCACATCATCATATTTTACTCAAGTTGTTCTAGCTTTTAAGAAAAAGCAGTCTACCATTTGTATTCAGCCATGCAAGAGTTATTAATACAATTTTTATGACATGTACTCTGCCCATTTGTGATTTTTGTAGCTGATGATGACGCAATGAGCGTCGAAACCGGTTCTAACTATTTAATAAATATTATGTTGTGAACATCTTATGCAACACGTTGCACCGCTCCCGCGTCCAGGTGGGGATACACGAGTTCCAGACTAGCTCTTAACAACGATTCCATCTACAAATATTGCTGGGTTGTGAGTTCCGCGTGAGAAAGTACACCGATGGCCTACGGTAAATCCCAACCTACGTAGAAGAACGTCTTCAACACGCTATCAGTCGGATACCATACTTATATGTTGCCGAAATTTATCATAAAATTCAGATTATTACGGCTTGTCAAGAAATTCATACATGTCGTCATCAAAATCGCAATCAGAAATAGTCATTATAGGCTTGTATCTAGCTCTTATTCTAAGTAGGCATTAAAAGAATTTTAATATTTTCACTACTCAGCTTTTATTGATAAATTAGTCTTAAGTATGATTTGAAAATCACGTAGAGTATCTTGAGGAATCATTTTATACAATGTGGCTGGTTCCATACGCAATCAGCATCTCTAAGTGCCGTAGTTATGTTGCATTGAAAGAAAACAGGTTTGGAAAACCTTTAACAAATAAATAGAAATCAGGCCTCATTCATCTATACGCTAATCCTGGCCTGTCGAAAAATTATGTCGTAATTAAGTATTATCCTTGAAAATTAAATGAAAAGGAAAAATTAAATTATATATAATTAAGTGAAAAATTATTCAATATAATTGTAATAATCAGATGCATCCAATTGGTTTAAGTAAAACAAACTATACTCCCTACTACATACAATATTTCAAATTGGGGTTTCGATTAAGAATGTGAAAAACGCAGTTACGATAGCCAATAACTAATCAATTAATTAATTAATTAAGATCTGGAATCTTTCCTTATTGAGGTGGATTGTTCCCCAAAAATTACCAAAATTCAATCATTTGAGCCTAAATTCACATGTAACTAAAGAAATGCATATCACTTGGCTGAAAACTTCACATCAATGTCCATGCACAGTAGGAAAATCGTGTGAGAAAATAATGCTTGTTCTTAAGGATTTTCACTAGTTGAGGATTTCAAGTTTTCATAATGTTTCATATTTCATATTAACTGACCTCCATATAAGCAAATCTAAGTCCACTTTAAGTCGTAAGTAATCTCAAATTAATTCCATCGTAAGGCTTATGTGGCTAAATCATTCAATTATTATTTTAATTCATGGTTGAAATTCGGTTAAAGTGCGTATATGGCTTAATATAGCATTACCAAGTGTATTTAACTAACCTTCCAACGAATAATACCATAGGTGGAAAAATTGACACATTAGAAGACTCTACCTTCTCTAAAATCCACATATGAAAGTTACCAGTGATGTGTCAAACTGCTCCCATAAAACCATAAGTTAAGTTGCCGTATGTGAGAATACATGAAAACGATCGTAGATATGTCAGTGAAGGCCTAAATATTAACGTTACTGGCCTCTCGGCTCTTCTGATGATCCTACATACTCAATTAATTCTATATTGATGGCATTGAGATCGTATCCTAATCTATATTATATATTAGGGAATAAAAAGTAGCAATTGAAAACAGTACGTTTCAACATATACCCTAGCATGTGCAATTTACACATACTACCATCTCTCGAAGAATACTATGACCAACCTTCTAAATAATAATAACTATCACCATCATAATCTACTATCAACTCATATCATTATTTCATTTACCATTTATCACTTCAATTATCGCGTAGCATTCAATTAGTGCGTCTCAAGGCACTCGTTTCATCAAATACGCAGCATATGTGTCATAACCTACACATATAAAACCATTATCATTACTGTCATAGTATCAAAGAACAGCACATCACAACATTAAACTGTGCCACTATATTTTGTCGTAAACATTCCCTAAATACGATCTTTACGCTTGTTATTTTGTTAAAGCCATCACGCATGTATGTTAACCTCTGCTTAATACTCTAACACTTCACTGACAACGATTTTTTTTTTTAAATATCAATCACTTCTCCAACACCATATTGATAAACTTGCGAACGGCATTCACTGGTACTTTACACCTATGTATGGGATTTACGGTAACTTCAGATGAATACCTATTTCCTTGTAACTACACTTGTATATTAACTACGCACACACAATGTCATAATGCACATCACATATTAACCAAAAGAATAAAGGTTTCTACTTACGACACGACTCATAGGGCACTTAACTTTGCTTATTGGGTGGTGATTTCCATCTCGATGTTGTTCGTCAGAAATGGTAGGCCTCGCTCCATGGATCGGCTTAGGTAATCGGGTCCATCTCGTCCTCTCAGCTGATTACCACCCTCCTGGGTCATCAATCTCGTGAAGCGCCACCATAGCCGGAGTAGTCTCTGCCTCAGCTTCTTAGAACATCATAGTGGTCTTCATTACGTCAGGGACAGAATAACACAAGGCATTAGTTGATTTATACATGCTGTAATCTGTTTCGTAGTGCTAATGAGAAAAGAATATATGTATTCTAGTCTGTCTAATTTGCTTATAACAGCTCTAAATGTCCTCTTATTTTCAATCGCCTTGCTCGCCGAATAGATGTAGATTTTATGTGCTTTTAGAATTGCACTTTATATCCCGTTGAATTCTGCTCTCTTCACGTTGCGCAGTATCGGGCAAATATAACGTTTCCGAGCCCAACCGTGACGTAGTACAGAACCAACTTGACGTTTTCTTACAGCCGGTCTATAATCTCACGTATATGTGTCAACCTACAGCTGACGTTAAGCGGGCTGTCGCGGATTTAATCTCTTCTTCAATAATTGATTAAAGAATCCGATAAGTAACTGGTTTCTTTACACGACTCCGTCCTTTCTTCGATGCAATGCTGGATTGAGATTTTGTTCTAATGGAAGTCTTTTTTCAATAATCGGTTTTAAATAATCCGCTCTCTTCATTCTTTCGCACCGCCTTCTAAGAGTGGTTCTTTCCGTGATTGCCGGTTGAAATTATTATCTTTTCGGCTCGTACCGCTGTTATTTGCTTTTATATTGATCCATTAACAGCTGGAACGCCATTTTTGTTCCTAATACTGCAACTATAGAACGGTGAAATGGCACAACGTTTTGTATTGAAAAGGTTGAACCTTCCTTGATATTTTAATTGTGAATCTCAGTTCAATACGGGAAAATGAAGTTTTTAACTTATAATACTGGTTTGTGACATCATGCGGAATCGAACTCGCATACGATTCCACGCTAATCCATACATCGTTCGAGCACTTTCGTGATAATCAAGCTAAACATTTTAAACTCCGATGTAATTCATTCAGTTACGCTGTCAATAATGTAGATTTATCATTTACATAAAAGATTTTACAGTATTTACATTTTAATTTGGCACCCAATGACTCAAGTACTTATTGATATTATGTAACTAGCACGTATCTAGGTTATGCTAGCCGGGCGGTCTGTAAAACAGCAGGGCGGTGCGCCCATTAAGAAGGTTCTAGGGAGAACACTGCACTTAGCTACAGAATCGGTCATCTACCTCTGATAGGAACAACATTCATGTTTCAGTAATCCACGTCCATCTAGGGCAGGGCCTCTCAAGGTGCATGCGCCCGGTGCATGCACTGTGCACGGTGCAAAAGACCACTTCGCTTGGTTGACCAGAGTGCAGACCCCCACTCCTCGATTTGGAGCAATAGCTCTGTCTCTCTCTTTCCCCACGCCTGTCTCACTCGCTCCCCCTGTCTCCCTCTTCCTCACTTGCTCCGTAGCGCCCCAAATCCGAGCCGAGTTTAGCCGAGTAGCCCAGAGACGAAGCGTTGGTCTGAGCCGAGCCGAGCGGGACCGATGCACTGTGCACAGGAAATCTGCGCCGCTGTCTGCACGCGTGAGATTTTGGACGTTTGAGAGGCCCTGATCTAGGGGCTGTTTCAAATCAGATGGTTCGTGATTTTCAAGCGCAAATTAAGCATACGTTTTTATTTATTGTGAAAACACATAGCAAACTTGTTCATTAACATTTCATGTTAATAATAAATTATATTGGATTTACATCCTACTAACTACTTTTACAGCTTTTGGAGACGCTGAGGTGCCGGAATTTCGTCCCGCAGGAGTTCTTTTACGTGCCAGTAAACCTTCCAACACGAAGCTACTTATTTGAGCACCTTCAAATACCACCGGACTGAACCAGGATCGAACCTGAGTCAGAAGACCAGCGCCTCAACCGTCTGAGCCACTCAGCCCGGCCATTTCATATTAATATCCTCCACATAGTATAGAAGAACTCGTTGGGCAAAAAGTCCTGATGCTCCGGAATAAGTGGTTTTGGTGGTGAACATGAACTTACGTACTTTTCACGAATTTTGACAGCAGAAAGGAGAACATTCCATGGGTATTAAATGAGAAAGTTCAGAGGAATTTATGTGGCTGAGAAAGATAAAAAATACATACGTATTTCTAGACTGTTATGCCGGCGTTTAATCTTCAAGCCTATGTGATTTAACTCTGCGCCTCTACAATCCTCTGTTTTCAACTGGCTCCTTGGCCCTGTTTAATTCTACAGTTTTAATCTTTATATTATTTAAAAAGTGAGTCGAACCATCGTTGTCTAATCTTCCTCTGCTTCTTTTACCCTCCTTGGTAAAGTCCATTTTCCCCTACTCAGCTGTATTTTTCTAGTTGTCTCACATGACCACACCACCGCAGCCCGTTTATGCGTACAGTTTACCCATCGAGTTCATTCATAACTTAGCTTTCGTCTCCCCATTCCGAACACACTCCTCTTTTAATTGAAAATTAAATTTACAATTTTGTCAAGTTATTAAAACAGATACTGTAAGGAACCAAGAAAAAACATTTATATAATATCATCATAGGATTGTGGAAGGGAGATCTAATGATGTACATGGGAGGACGCAGTAAGCAGCGAGGCCAAAGAACACCAAACAAAATATTAGTCGCTACCTCAAGAATGTACCTAATACTGGGTAACCGCCTGGATTCGGTGAGGAAATGACCACCAGGTGTTGCATGTATGCTACATCAAGGTGAATCCATTCGCTTCAGATCCCGTAATTCCATCAAGGTACGAGGTTCACCCGCTGCTCCAAATTGTCTCATATATTTTCAATTGGTTTCATATCGGTGGGACTTCGCAGACCAGACGATGTGCGACGTGGTGCCTAAGTGTTCCTCTAATCAATGCGCACACGTTGAGCCCTGTGATCGTTGCAGTTGTCACCTTTGAAATCGTGTGTTCACGGTATGGTCAGCGTGAAGATGTTGGATAAATGCCAGTACCTGGTTCATGTTCACAGTCACCTAAATGAATGGGCCAGAGTCATGGTACTAAACCACCTCTACTCCAGCACAGACCAACCTCCTTCTTGAACCATACCTTCTACGCCTTGCATCATTGATTAAAACAGGACAAAATCGCACTACTACACTACTTTCTGATCCATTGCAGTCCAGTGTTGTTCTCGAGCCCACCGAAGATGCTCAGCTTTATGCGCCGCTGTTAGCAGTTCCCTCCTCAATGTTCATTTAGATATTGGTTGGGATGGACCTACATTCACGGAATCCTGTCGGCTTTGAACCCGATTTTCAACGTCCAAAACGACAACTGATGTGAGGAATTCAAATATTCGTCAAAATTTTAATACTTGATGTGACGTCATTTAGACTATCTTTATTTCTTAAGAATTGAATTTAACTCATGTTCCTCAGAATATCACCATAATGGTTTAATAAGTGCCCTATTAGGTTTTAAGAACAAGTTTTATAATTCTTTCAAGCATACAATAAGTCAAACATTTGTGAATTTTAAGTGTACGTGGCTGAAGATTGACGCAAGTGCGATAAGTAGGTATAACGTGAAAACAATATTCTCTCACCCATGGATAACTAATGCAAATATCGAGCTCGAATAATAATAATTACTATTCTTTTACGATTATTATTATTATTATTATTACTTGTATGTATGGCTGTGAAGTGTTACATCCAGTTAGTATTTTTATTATTATTACGATACGATCGCGTTGTGTGTGAGGTTATGTCATGAAACATGCGTTGTACATAGACATTTATATCAGTTCCGTTAATGTAAATACCTGTAAATTAATATAAAAATGTATTCTTACCTGTATATAATTTGTAATCCATAATTTTGAAACACACTGTAACTTCCAGAATGGTAATAGGCACTAGAACGATCGGGAATATTCCGTACATTAAAATATATGTATTAAACACTCTAGAATTTTCACGAAGATATGTTTTTTGGTAATGTAGCTTTTTAGAAGCCTGGCCAGGCACATATATAAGGAGACGATCTTGTCGGTGACAAGTGAGTCATTGGTTAAAGAATTATTTGGGAGTTACTGTTAAGTGAGTTGTTGGAAGAGAGTTATTGTGTAGCAATGTGCGACATGCTTTTAAAGCAGTCGACTGTTTTATTTGAGTTCCAAGGTTGTAACCTCTATGTACTGTATTATTCAGTTGTTTTTAAAATGGCAGCTTGGTGATGTGAGTGTTTTTTCTTTTTGTTTTTTTCGAAAGCAGTGATCAAGGTGAAATGAAATGTCGCATGGCTTTTAGTGCCAGGATATTCCAGGACGGGTTCGGCTCGCCAGGTGCAGGTCTTTTAATTTGACTCCCGTAGGTAACCTGCGCGTCGTGATGAGGATGAAATGATGATGAAGACAACACATACACCCAGCCCCCGTGCCAGGAAAATTAACCAATGATGGTTAAAATTCCCGACCCTACCGGGAATCGAACCCGGGACCCCTGTGATCAAAAGCCAGCACGCTAACCGTTTAGCCATGGAGTCGGGCAGTGATCAAGGTTATGTGTGTGTTTCATTTGTAAAATATAAATAAAAGTGTACCAACTGACAGCATCTCGTGTGCGTCTTTGTGGATACGCTAAGGTGACCTAGAACATGGTCAAACCTAGTACCACAATGTGATGTATGTACTGTATAATCACAAATAAAATATGTATTCATTAGGTGGGGATTCTTTTCAACCTATTGTAATTGTTCATCAATACGGACCAAACATGAAGATTATCTCATACGAAGTATGGTATTGTTACAGCTTCATGCGAATGTATGTTCAGTCTTCAGCCCTAAGGCTGGTTGGATCCTCAACAGCTCTGCCATCAGCTGTCATAGATGGCCTAGGCGTCACTGAAAAGGCCTACCAGGGAAATGAGGAGTGAGGTAGTTTCCCGTTGCTTTCTTCACTTCATGCGAAAAAGTCGGTGATTTCCTTAAGACTAGTGTTCTGTAAAGTAATTGCGATTTTACTGATTACTTGTTGAAAAAGTAGTTTGTAATTGAGTAAAATATTTCACTAGTAACTGTAATTGAGCCTATAGTCCATCTTCGTAGTAAGCGTCTTTCTGGACGACCGGAGGTGTGGCCTGGCCTCGAGTGCGAGGAACTATGGGAGCGTTCGCGCTGGTGGTGGGGGAAGAACTAGAACCTTTCCTCCAGCTGACACAGTCGAGTTCAGGCAGCGGACGTAGCCCTGGGAACTGACTGAAGTAGTGTGGAAAGCTTAGGCGCGAAACGTTCCCGGGTCGGTGTTGGCATTATGCAATGGCACATCGGTGTACATACATCACACTAACTCAAAGGTTTAGCAATTACTTAATATGATAAACTAGTGAAAATAAAATAGTACCGTACATTGTACAAATCGAGTCTTACATTTCGATTGTCTGCGTTAAACCTTGTCAATTAATTACACAGGCCTTTGAGCATAACATTCTAAAATTTCAGTTTTATTCCAGTACGGAAATACTCCGTAACTTTCGTAGTAGCCTAAATGTTGGTGACATCAAGAAATCAGAGGGTCATGCCTAAAAGAATTCATATCGGATGATGCTTTCGATACAACGTGAAATAAATCTCGGTGTATAGTAAAAGAGGAGGTCAATATTTTGGCACTCTGTAGCCTTTAATTTATTCTTGTGCCTTTTATTATTATACATTCTTACGAATATGACTGTAATATAAAATTGAAAGGTTTGAACCATTTAGTAGAAAATCAATTGAACATAAGACAGTAACTTGCAACTGGTAATACTGCGAATAAAGGAAGTTCCTTTGAAACTGTACTGTATACCAAGGAAAGGCGCATCGGTACGCGCTATCAGCTCATCAATCGCCTAACGAATAGGAGGAAGTTGTTTCCACTGACAGCCCGGAGATATAATCTACTTAACGTGATTTCTAGTGAAATACGTATAAAAGAGATTAATTAATGCAAATTTGTCAGGAAAATGCAGAGAAGAAGCTTTAGTAGAAATATTTCAAATACTTTCATAATAACAATATCTACTTTTCTTGTCCATCAGAAGAAATATAATAATACTTTTGAATAACCTGCTATTGTTATGACTGAGAGAACAGCAACAACAACTAAAACAGCAACAAAATGCTCCGGAACAGTAGACAATATAAATCTGTCTCATAAAGTCAGAGCAAAAATATTATCGGATTTCTTACGTGTTCTATGATCACGTTTGTTTAATATTCGGAGTTCAGGGATCTTATTTACAAATTATTCAGAATAATCTTCACTCTCGTCTGAATCAGTGCCATCTGAAGTTTCACCGAGGTTGATGTCGGACTGGTCTAATTTGTAACAAGTTGATGACTACTGATAAATAAATCATGAATAAAAATATATAAATAAAATTACTCAAAAACTTAATAAAATTAATAAGCATAATTAACCAAAATGTCCGTAGTATGGGCGCCAGAGTTCACCAGAATGGATCCCTCGAATTTAGATAAGAGCATGATAAACTTTATATCCCAGGGCGTGTACATAATGCTGCGTACTGGTACATCTGCTGCAGGCCTTACCTAACCTCCTGAAAACGACTAATTAGGTAGGAACTGCACCTAGGTTCATCAATAACACTGATTCTAAAATAGCTAACTATATTCTGAACAAATTCCGTGCATGAGCACCTCATCAACATACAACATTATACATATAATACACACATAAAATATTGCTGGAAGACTCCATATTTACAACAACAACAATAATGAAAACCGTGGGAAAACGAAAGCGAGAACTAAGCTACCATTTGTAGATGGTCCGATGAACAATGTATATGTATGAAGATAAACACCCTTCACTGTCTATATCAATTCGACTTACCGATTCTCATAATCGGCAGTTATCACATCACACAGATACTGTACCTTGTACTACTGTGTTCACATATTTTAACACTTGTTGTAAAGATATATACACACGTCTGTCGATCCTCAACATAAATTTATGGAAAGTCTGAGATAGCTTTCACCAACATATAATGCTAGGCCGCCACAAGTGCCACAATACTTAATGCGCAAGCACTCTCCACAATCAGCCACTTTCCACGAACATAACACGACTACGCTCCACGAACGTTTGAAGTCCAGTCCATTGCAGCCATGTCACTCCAGTACCGTGTATCAGCACCACTTCCTTCCCGTACAGTGCCTCAGTTGTAGTTGTAGTTGTAGTTATCTTCCTTCTCGTTCCTTTACAATCACCTCTACAATCACCCTTACGATGTTCCTTACAATGTCACTTATAATGTCCTAATCCCCAGGTTGCCGCCGTATCATCCACCTTTATAGACATCAACATCCCCCTCCTCTCAGATGAGACGTCTGGATTGGTGCTTGCCAGCCAATCATGAGTGAACCTCTTGTCAAGACATGCCCTGAACTACTCCTTTCTCCCAAGAGATAAACAAACACTCGGGAGTTTTACATGAATCACCAAATTTTCCCTGGTACAACAACAAGCTTATCTCATCAGGCTGGGATATATACATGAGAAATGGAATTTCCTGACACAAGTACATCAACAAACACTGGGGTAGCCAGATGACTCATTCAAATTACCAGAGTTATTAAAGCAATGTTTTCCCACTCATGCAAAACATATTACTCATACCTACATATGTGGATATCTTCCAGCTTACCAATATAAATGGCAATATATAAATGAAATACTAATAATAATAATAATAATAATAATAATAATAATAATAATAATAATAAATCGAATACTGACAATAATATCTCTAACTTCTACATATAATTCGGGGGTGTGATATATGTACTATCACAAATTCTAATTCCTTATGCATGGTGGTGTCACGCTCCCAGTATTCCTGCTCAATGTCTTTTACGTGGTCGCGACATTATTCCGTTTTTCTTGCGAATACTGTGCAAGCAATATCCGCAAAGAGCTTCCTTTTTGTCGAGTGTGTCTGCTGTCAAGTCACGAGAGATCTATAAGACAGATAAATATTTCGTACAGAATAATCATTTTTATTTATATTGGGAATAGGAGCGCCTCATTTATAAACAGTGAAGGCATTAGAGATGCTATGGCACACATTTTTATGCTAAAAACTAATTATGCTGTGTTACTATTAATTGAAATATATTCTTATCACGGACCTCTCCTTTGAAATCTCCCCGAACCGACTCAGTGTGATTGACATCTGGATGATATGTTTCATATGTTCACTCATTGTATAAACACTTTCACGTGCCTAGTCTCGCAGATTTAGAAGAGGACCTAGAAGCCATGCTCGTCACTTCAGTAATTTCAACTTAGCCCGCACGTAACAACACGCGCCGTTTGAGAGACGTTTTCACTTCAGCGCTAGCCTGGCGACTGGACCTGCTGTAGGAGTGGGGGGACGATAGCTCCCACCACTGCATGCGCAACCATTTCTCGCGCAGGACGCTTTCAACCAAAATGGACTATAATTTCGTCTTGTACTCTTCCAGCAGCAGGACCGTCTCATTGGTGCAGCGTGGCCTGCACCGTGAGAATTTTAGCCTATCAGTCTGTTGAGGCTTTGAGTGCTATTTCCGAAGATTTCTTCTTTCCGGGGCTGGATTTGTTGTTTGATGGCCGGTTGTTGTTGTTGTTGTTGTTGTTGTTGTTGTTGGCCTTGATGGGTCAGAATATGACCTGCGCCCTGTTTGAGGGCAATTTCTCGAAGATGTCCAAGGAACTCTTGTGAAGGAGTCCAGGGATGTCGTAATTAAATGAGCGAAGCAAGTGAAGACGCATGGTCACCTATCCAATTCGTGACCACGTTCGATGTTGCGTAGCTGTCATGATTGCTGCCGCGTCTGTTCCAGTGCTTCGGACGAGAAAAACGTGGGAGTACTTCTGGAAGTGAAATTTAATGTTGCTGGGTGAGGGTGGGGTGATGTTTCCGGGCGGGGTCTTTTTCATGGAGTGTGATGGGTTTGCTTATGATTAACTGTCATCTTGGCATGGTAGGGGGAGAAAGCGGATTTTGAGTCGTGAGTAGTTTGAGGAGAAGTATGTTTAGGAGGGTGGTGTGCTCGTAGGTAGAGGGACCGGGGTTCGGGGGTGGTGGGACTTGGAGACTTAATAGAGGGGGAGGTGTTGTGCACGTCTGCAGTGTGCTTTAATTGACTTTTTAGGAAAGGGCAGCCAGTGAATGTGGCGGCATGGCCGCCTTGGCAGTTTGCACACCTCGCCTGGTCCCTCACTGCTCGTTAGTGCCCTTGTAACCCGACTCTCAACCCGTTCATAAACAACAAGGCATGTCTCCATCACAGCAATAAGAACGCACACAAAGTATATAGAAGCTCATTAAAATGACGTGCTGACTAACAACGAAGAGCAAACTACCGAAATCATTATGCTGCCAGAACGTCATACCTAGTATCGTGAAAGTGAGTGGTATTTCCCCAAATCTAGCCTTTTCGAAGAGGGTCGTAGAGCTAAAATATATTTATCACGATTATTATTAAAAAATCTGGAGGATTTTGAGTGGTTAGCTGGCGTTTTAAATAGATTTATCCGTTCAAAATGCATGAACAATAAGCAATGACCTTCGCATTGCCTTCGTGTTATTCTGTGCGGAGGTGTGAAGAATTATTTTCAATGAAGGGAATGTCACACGAACATTTACAGATTCACGAACGTTAGGTACTGCATTAGCAACCAAATCAGGTAGCGACTGCCACGCCACAGTTTCGGCTAGATGCCTGAGTGTACGGGCCTGCGGAGAACTGATCGCATTTTCTATACGCTATGCTCTGGATTTTACAAGCACATTTACAATATTTTTATGCAGTTTATATTCAGCACTTGGCATATTTCCCTCCAGGCATCTCGTAGTGGATAGGGCGGCCATCCCTTTCACTTTTCTTATTTGTTCATGCCACTTCTCATTAGATATTAGTATAATTCCTAAATATTGTATTTTATTCACTATTGTACTTCTAATTCCACACCTTCTAACTACACCTGTCTTTATTTCTTTAATTTGTTTCCCTTTATACACACCGTTACTTTCTTCCGTTTTCTTTATGGTAATTTTCCAATTCCATTTTCTACAATATTCAGCAGTTTCCGAAATGATGCTTTGCATGCCAACTGATGTTAGACAGAACAGAAGTATTTTGTCTGCGTAAACCAGGGCAGAAATTACTTTATTGTTAAGACATGGCTTGTCACATCCCCTTCTTTTAATTATACAAAATGTAGTTAATAACAAATATGAACAGTACTGGCGATAATTTGCACCCCCTATTGTCCAATATTTGAATGTATCTCTTCTCATTTTAAATCTTCTTTTACATTGATTTTGCAATCACCTCTGCATACAGTTCTTCTATGGCATTAATCATTCTATTTGGCAGTCCTATCCTAGACAGCTTCGCAGTGACCACCCGTCTGCTGACCGAATCAGAAGTTTTCTATAAATTTATAGCTGCAATATATAAAGTATAATTTACCACCTTTACTCTTAAAGTATTTATCCATTATTGT
Source organism: Anabrus simplex (assembly GCF_040414725.1). Classification (NCBI taxonomy): domain Eukaryota; kingdom Metazoa; phylum Arthropoda; class Insecta; order Orthoptera; family Tettigoniidae; genus Anabrus; species Anabrus simplex. The sequence continues at coordinate 1,049,263,489 of NC_090265.1, read as the reverse complement.
TTTAAATTATAAATAGGTTATCTGCTTATCTCTTTCCTTTCCTGAATCCTGACTGGTACACCGAGAGTATAGAGCAATCCTCTGCTCATTTTATTCTTCTTTTTTTTTTTTTGCTTTTACTAGCAAAACACATGTAGATACATAATATTTTAATTAGTTTTAGTCCAGGGCGAGTTAGCCGTGCGGTTATGGGAGCGCAGCTGTGAGTTTAGATCCGGGAGATAGTGGGTTCGAACCCCACTGTCGGCAGCCCTGAAGATAGTTTTCCGTGGTTTCCCATTTTCCTTAATTAAGGCCTCGGCCACTTCCTTGCCTTTCCTATCCCATCATCGCCATAAGACCTATCTGTGTCGGTGCAACGTAAAGCAAATAGCAAAAAAAAGTTTGAGTAATATTTTATTCCTTTTGAAATGTATTTTGTGTTGCAATGTTGCGGTGCAGTAAATAAATACTCTCTCCCCAGTTTTTGGTTATCCGTGAGTAGCAGAGAAGAATTGCGTTCTATTAATCCTCGAATACGAAATATATTCTGTAAGATAGTTGAGACAGACTAACTGCTCAGTGAAGTGTGGCCATCTAGTGGCTCAAATGACTTTTTTCAAGTCCGAGATGACGTTTCATATCTCGGCTCCATCCGGTGCTAATTGAAGATGATCAGGTATATCAGCCTCTTGTTGGTAGATTTATCGGCGTGAAAAAGCTGTTGTGGGACATTTTTCGATCTCTGCGTCTCCGAAAACCATAAAAAGTAGTTCTTGGGATGTGATACCTGTAACATTATTATTATTATTATTATTATTATTATTATTATTATTATTACTTGTTTTTTCTAGTTTGCTAGTTACGAAAATAAGTCAACCTGCTCAATTTTCACATAGCGAACTACAAAAAAAAAAAAAAAAAAAAAAAATCACCTGATGCAGGAGTGAAATATAAGTAATTCTTGACAAAATCAAGTGTTGTAAGTGATTAAAGTGGACGATGCATAAATATGAGATATGAGAGCTTGTGTTCTGTCCAGATATAAAAGTTCTCTTGGAAAAGTTATGCGACAAGACGCTGTCAGAAAATCAGGATATTTCGATGCGTCATATTCTGAGACTCTTTCTTCGCCTTGGTATTCCACTCGCACTGGGTGGAGACGAGCACCATTTGGTAGTGTCGATACCTTGTAATTCAATCTCGAGCAGTTTCAATCTCACTGAACGCCCGTCTTCAACTCTGCAAGTTGGGAACTTGTAAAGAAACTCGTTCTGTATTTTATTACAACATACATCCATCGAGTTCTTGATTTAGGACGCCAAGAATAAAGGAGTGACTGTATTGCACTCTAGAATTGGAATGGTATAACGAACGATGCCCCACAAGTTGCAAGCCTGACTGAAGGGACCTCAGATAGTGTATATAGCACGATTACTTTCTCTTCTTGTTAATTCCTCTGTAAAGCTCTACATTTTCAGTGTAAGGAGAGAGCACACTTGAACTACAGAACATTTCTTTCCATCTTTATGATCCTGAACTACAACATTACCAGGTAAGAATTATGGTATTTGTTTACAGTCTCTTGTAGGCCTACCGTTTTCGGTCTTAGGAGTCACTCCAAACCAAGTATTGGGTCCTGGGAAAGGCTTTTTTTACTGTGCCCATAAATCTACTGACACTAGTCTTTGATTTTTGAGCAATGCTCAATGTCAGTCGACTGTCCCGCGGTTCGATCCCGAAACTTTCAGCACAAATGGCGAACCAATCAATACTGATCTGCATTTAGGGCAGTCGCCCAGGTGGCAGATTCCCTATCTGTTGCTTTCCTAGCCTTCTCCGAAATGATTTCAAAGAAATTGGAAATTTATTGAACATCTCCCTTGGTAAGTTATTCCAATCCCTAATTCCCCTTCCTATAAATGAATATTTGCCGCAGTTTGTCCTCTTGAATTCCAACTTTATCTTCATATCGTGATCTTTCCTACTTTTATAAACGCCATTCAAACCTATTCGTCTACTAATGTCATTCCACGCCATCTCTCCGCTGACAGCTCGGAACATACCACTTAGTCGAGCAGCTCTTCTTCTTTCTCTCAATTCTTCCCAACCCAAACATTGCAACATTTTTGTAACGCTACTCTTTTGTCGGAAATCACCCAGAACAAATCGAGCTGCTTTTCTTTGGATTTTTTCCAGTTCTTGGATCAGGTAATCCTGGTGAGGGTCCCATACACTGGAACCATACTCTAGTTGGGGTCTTACCAGAGACTTATATGCCCTCTCCTTTACATCCTTACTACAACCCCTAAACACCCTCTTAACCATGTGTAGAGATCGGTACCCTTTATTTACAATCCCATTTATGTGATTACCCCAGTGAAGATCTTTCCTTATATTAACACCTAGATACTAATATGTTACCCACTTCGCCACCTAGTCCGTTAGTGCAAGCTCGGGCTCGAAATCAGGAACCTAAGAGTTCAATGGATCCAACACAGAAAATGTTGACGGCTTGGTCGCTTTTCTTTGCTATTTGTTTAACGTTGCACTGACAAATAAATGGATTTTCGGCAATGATGTGATAGGAAAGGACTTGGACGTTGTCTTGGAAAAATGAGATGGTTAAGTCGACGATAATGAGCGAGATTTTCCCAAATTTTTCCAGATTTCTCCTGGCCTGTGGGGTTGCGGCTGCGAACTGTGTCGTACATGTGGATTTTACAAATGCATGATACATTTATGTCTGTCCCTCTTCTTGTTGCTGAGATTCTAAGGTAGGCCAGCGGCTTGTCATTTACTGTCTCGCTCTGGCCCTGCGCACTTCATTTTTTTAATTTTTTCATTTGATCTCTTCCTTCTTGTAGAAAAAATACGTACAATATGATGTCAATATTTAAAATGTACAGAGAGATGTACAAAGCATATAAAAAATTGCCGGTATGAACTCCATACAGTTAGTTATCTGCTTTTGTACTTCAACTTTCAGACGCTCGCCACTGATAATTCCCTACTTTTCACTGTATCGGAAAAAGTTAGAATAATTGTAAGTAATGTTCTAAATCAATTTGGTCATGAGCAATTTTCTTGCAAAACCAATCATAAAGGAGGTACATCGAGTTTTTTTTTGGGGGGGGGCCACTTTGAAGCCTCATCATTTTGAAATTTTGTTGAACACCTTATTCTAAACTTAAGTTGCACGTTTCATTAAAATGTCTTCATCCGTTTTCCCGTGATCAATTAAAATGAACACGGTATAGGCCATTATATGTCCTGCCTTGTGTAAAACCCAAGTATCAGGTTGATCTTCAGACTGAAAGACGTTGTGTCTACACAGGTTATCAAACATAATGTGTTGTTACAAACGCATGTATTAGCTTATTATTTTTTCTTTGTGTTTATGACTTGCTCTATGCCCCCTTCCCTTCCACATGGATCGCAAAATTTCATTATGAGAGCCAAGTATCAGATTACAATCAGTTGTACGTACAAAGCTTTTAAAACATGGCCGGGATGGTAACACTCCATACAGAGTTAGTTAACGACGTTTGGACGTAAACTTTCACACTACTACCGCTGACATTTCCCTTATTTTTCTCTGTATCGGGACAGGCGTAGAACAAAACTGTTTATTAACAATATTCTAAATAAATTTTGTCATGTAAAACCAACCTTAAGAGGGATACGCCGCGTTTTATACTTCAGGCACATCAGAACTCCACCCTCCAAATTGATGTGAATGTTTTGAACAACAAATAGCTAAGATCGTGCTTGCCTTATCCTGAACTTAAATACAAAGTTTCATTTAATTTGTTCGTTTCCCCGTGGTGTTGCAACAGACAACAACCATCAAAATAAACCCTATCCGGTGTAAAAACACAAGTAAGAGATTGATATTCAAAAAGTCCAGACGCAACTTACCTATATACATTTTTTAAAATTCTGTGTTGAAGGATAGGAAAGGACCTTTACCATTCCATTATTAATTATTAATATTTGTTGTTGCTTGTCTACCTCTTAGTCCCATTCCTTGCTACGGGGTCGAGGATGAGGTATAATAATAATAATAATAATAATAATAATAATAATAATCGTATGGCCTCAGCTACCGTGTGCAGACATTTCAATTTGACGCCATCTGGCTGTCTGCTCGTCAGTTTCGACGTTCCGTTTTACTCCAGGCCCCCACTAGATGGCAGGCCGAGTAAACCGAAACTCTCTTGGGCGTCTATGGCTGAGATTTAATGAATTTTGTCGGGTAAACACCAAATGTGTCACCAGAGATCTTTTACATGCCGACATCGTACGACATGGAGTATCGAATGGACTTTTTTCCGCCCTTCAAAAATCCGACTACCTCTGCCGGGTTTGAACCCGCTATGTTGGAATCAGGAGGCCGACACTCTACCGCTGAATGAATTTATGTGATATGTTTTTATGGGCGGGTACCCTTGTTGACTCCAACCTCAGTCGAGGGGCTAATGAAGATGAAATGAATGATAGTGAATGAAATTGGATAAGGAGGTGGAAGGAATCGGCTGTGGCCTAGGAATAGGAACGGTCCCGGCATTTACCTGGAGGTGAAGATGGGAAAACAGAAAACCCTTCTCAGGGCAGCCGATGGTGGGGTTCGAATGAATACATTATTTTTAACAATATTTAAAAATATACATGCAAACTCTATTTTATGGCATCACTTTAATTAGTATATAACCCTTATTACAATAAGTTTTTAGAAGACAGTACATACAGTAGTGAAACAAGAAACGTGCCTCGGTTAACACCTTTTGAAAAATATCCGTTAGTCTCTTCTGTTTGTTACTGTTAACCTTTCCTCCCTGCAGGTTGAAACTTCTCGTGAATACCACGCAGCCGAGATTCGTAAATGGAGCTTGTCATCCGAGAATTCGGGGTTTGCTTTCGTACATGACCGGTAATTAATTCACACCCGAGAAACAGCGAGGCATCGCCCATTTTCCGATCATTAGAAGTGTTAGTTCTGCGGTACCCGTCACATTAGCTCCCAGCTTCACTGTGAACCTTTCTTTATTTGTTAACTGTTCCTAACAAACCACAAATGCCGTATTGCACAGTTAATGTCGCACAAAATTCGAGTTACAGATTAATTTTTTGCTTCAAGGGAGGAAATGTTTGCTTCGAGAAATCGACAAATTTCGGGTAATAGAGAAATAAATACAGGTGAAGAATAGAACAAGCGGCCGGGCAATTTTACTTCGAGATACTGAAGATTCGAGTAATGCAGGTTCGAGATATCGAGGTTTGTCTGCGAGCCCTTTAAAGGTCCGGGTTCGCCTGCACTGCAGGCCCTAACGTTGCGCCCCTGGTCGTAATGTTGTTCTTTAGTTCCTCCAGTGTCTGCGGATTGTCTTTATAGACATTTTCTTTAATAAATCCTTCCAAAAGGGGGGGGGGGGAGTGGAAGTGATAAATCGGGCGAAGACGGGGACCACGATCCTTTCAAAACGAGACGCTCACCGAAGAACTCGCGCATTCGTCGAATTGTTTACGAACTGTAAAATTAGGATATCTACGACGAAATCTCGTCTGCAACACGTGCATAAGAATGACGAGGAACTAAACAGTGGGAAAACGACATGTCTGTCAACTACTACAGCTAAAATGTTTTAATTCCTCCCCTTAAAGGGGAGGTGGCCTCTTAGATGGTGACGCCGTCTCTCAGGCCGGGAGATTTGTTACGATGAAGGAGATCCATGGACAAGGCGAGGGGGTTGGCAGCCGTGGCCTATAACAGGAACTGTCCCGGCATTCGCCTGAGTGCAGGAGCATGGAAAACCACGGAAAACCATTCTCAGGACAGCCGATGGTTGGGGTGAGCCGTGAGGTCCAGTCCTGTCCCGTCTCCCGAATGCAGAGGCGTAGAGCCACGGTAGACCCGTGGCCACCCCTCATCTGCTCGGTTGGCTGGTCGGAGTGCAGACCTCTTGGACTATGGACCAGCCGTGGCCACTTGTGGGCCGAGACCCACTCTGCATCCACCGACTTGTCTGTCAAGCAATGGGCAAAGCTATACTGCAGACCGATACTCGTTCAAACTGCTACAGTACCATCTAGCGGTAGAAGAATGATATATATATTTTTTTTTTGCTAGTGGCTTTTACGTCGCACCGACACAGATAGGTCTTATAGCGACGATGGGATAGGAAAGGCCTAGGAGTTGGAAGGAAGCGGCCGTGGCCTTAATTAAGGTACAGCCCCAGCATTTGCCTGGTGTGAAAATGGGAAACCACGGAAAACCATCTTCAGGGCTGCCGATAGTGGGATTCGAACCTACTATCTCCCGGATGCAAGCTCACAGCCGCGCGCAGAAGAATGATTATAACGGGTAGCCTATAAGTAGAGCCCTGCGCGGATATACAAAATAATATCCGCTCCGCATCCGCAAAATGGTTGTCCGCGGATAATTTAAATATTTAAATGCAGTATATTATACCCAAGGTATTGAAACGGATAGATCTGTTAACATAATACAGTAGGCCTGATACCCAGCTCCAGAACTCCTACAGTCACAGGTTTATGTGGGATTCTCTCTTGCGACAACTACCGACGTATTGACTTTTGTTTCTTCCTTCCATAAATTGCAGGCAGGAGCCAGTTAGACTTACATCAGATTTACGGCTTTATGGTCTCAAGGCTCTTTATATATCACCATTCTCAAATACCAATGTCACTGGTCACCTAACCACAAGTGAAAACAAGAGTATACCGGAGTGAAAATCAATAAACTAATCACTAACTTCCGCGGGTTCCGCATCCTTGCAGGGCTCTGCCTATAAGCCCAATAACTTTCAAATTAATTAGTTAATTAAGAATGGTAACTTTCGAGAAGATTATATCTTTCGCAGAAGGGAATGTTTTGCTGTAAATTTCAATAACGATATCATGTGCAAAAATTCTGGTTGTTAGTCCAATAACATTGATCCGTCATCATCTACAGAGGAGCAGTCACCGTTACAGATTACTTGCAAACATACTCAGCAAATTCCATTCATTTTTGTGGTTTTGACCGCATATTTTATGTAAGTTAAGTGGCGTATTTTGAAAAAAGTTTCAAAGAGGATATTATTCAATACATGTATAAATAAATAACTGTTTGGAAATAAGCATGTGGCAAAACAGACAAAACCTTTATGAAATATCTCCCAAGAACAATAATTTTTCCACCAGAAGGAATGGAAAGTCGTTAAACTATGATATTTTTTGAAGGCGATTCACACACATTATTGAATTACTAATCGGCTCCATGGCTAAATGGTTAGCATCCTGGCCTTTGGTCGCAGGGATCCCGGGTTCGATTCCCAGCAGGGTCGGGAATTTTAATCATCACTGGTTAATTTTTCTGGCACGGGGGCTGAGGGCTATGTGTCGTATTCATAATCATTTCATCCTCATTGCGACACGCAGGTCATCTACGGAAGTCAAGTCAAAAGACCTGCACCTGGCGAGCCGAACATGTCCTCGGACACTCCCGTCACTAAGAGCCACACGCCATTTTATTGAATTACTATTTGCCATTGGGGATTTATTCGAATATTGCCACCTGCTTTGGAATTTAATTTTAAAATTTTGAATGTAATGTGCACTGTTCAACAGTTGGGCAATAAAACAGCCTCTATTCCTATCCACGAAGTACAGCTGACCAGTAAGACACTGACTGCGCTTCGTGCCTACTCTCCTTTCACATCCCCTATCGTGGCCGCCGCTCAGCGCTCTCGCGGTTTAGGTGACCTTGAAGTACTGATGAACGCATTAGCCTATCAGAAAGCTACATTTTTCTTCAATAAATTAAAAATATAAGGCAAGAAATTTTTTAGCCGTTCCCTCAAAATAGATGTATCAAAAATCAGCCTATTTTAAAAATATACATTATTGCGATACTAGTTACACCAACGTTTAATTTGATGTGCGCGACTTTCCGATCGTTCTATAGCATATAATGGCAAGAAAAAACGCCTAAATGTTAACTGAATTTCGTTGTTATTCACCACATTTTCTATCAACTAATAGGAAGTAGCCGACTAGTCTCGGTAATAGCAGAATTATGAGATGACGATAACAGATCTTTTATTCCTCGGCTTGGCAACGCTGAACGCTATACAAACAAATGTCCGAGGCCACAAAGGTGAATCAGCGTTACTCACCCGTTTGCTTGTTACCCTGCAGCACACAGTACGGTACGCTGCTATTGTGTTGCCAGCTGAAGCAGATTCTTATGAGGTGGCGGTGTTTATTTCCGACCTTTGTTTTCTCGAGCTCAATCGATAACGCGGGCGAGCTAGCTTTGCGGTTTTTCGTCTCAACCTCTTGGCAGTTTAATTTTGTTTTCCACCGGCAATCTACGTAATTACATTCTGATTGAGTGAGCCCTGAAACTTGTGTTAATTCTCTCACATGCCTGAAAAAATAAACTTTGCTGTTACTTGATAACTTAATTTTCGGTCCCGTCAGCACTAGAGGGCGATGTGGCTCATGGTCACGCGTAAGTGACGTCACTCCCGCTCGGCACGCATCGCTGCGTTTGGTGAGGGGCGCACTACAGGTTGTTTGCACGCATATGCACCTGCAGTGATAGAAAGTCTGTAGCTACTTCCTTGGTTTCATTTCGTTAAATGTAGGCCTACCCAGTCCCGATTCACTGATTCGAAATAATAATAATAATAATAATAATAATAATAATAATAAACTTCTTCTTTTTCCGCTTTCCCATACCCTAATGGGGTCTCGGGGACCTGACTCTGTTTTACGGCCGGATGCTCTTCCTGACGCAAACTCTGTGTGGAGTAATGTATTCACATTCACGCGTTTCTGCCGAAGTTGGTAGTATGGTAGTCTATATTTTTCTATATTTTTCTTTCTTTTTGCTAGTAGTTTTACGTCACACTAACTGAGATAGGTTTTCGATTGACTACGGGATCGGAAAGGATTTAGGACTGGGTAGGAAGTGGACGTAGCCTTAATTGAGGTGCAGTATTTGCCTGGAGGAAAAATTGTAAATGGGATTGAACCCTCGATCTCCCGATTATAAGCTTACAAGACTGCAACGCTGACAATTCAGCAGAGGAGCTGGACGTTTCTCGGTTCGAAATCTGTTGCCAAAATCTGCAGTAACCCCTGCTTGTCTTACATATGACTGAGGGATACTTTTAGCCCTTTCTGAGGCTGATACTGGTGTTACTTACTTGTGCAAGGCTCGGTGCTTTTATCTGTGTTATCTGACCCGCCTTGTTATTCGGTTTGTATGTCCTGGGAGGTCATTTTCACGCCATTCATAACCTTTCTTTTTCGCCGATACCCACATTCTTCGAAAGGATAGACCTATTTCCTTTTACTTTCTGATTAGATTTATCTTTCAACTTACTGTTAATTAAATTTGATATGCTTGGTATGCCCTCTCACACCTCAATATGAACAATGAAAATCTTTGTAAATAGAGTTATCTTCATCAGTAAGGTCAGGTCAGGACCGTAGCTATAACTGTCTGGTCGAGGATTGAGTGGTCAGTACTAAACACGGCAAACTAGTGAGACCAATGGTTAAGGACGGAGCAGCTCTCCCTTAGGAGGCTTGGTGAAGCCTTTGTGTGGGAAATTACACACAAATTCAAGAAAACGCTACTGCCTTGCAGATGTAGCAGGGGACTACCAAAGGCTAATGGAGATTACCTCGACAGAAAATCCTCTACAGTGTTAGGCCTAGTAAGTCAGTTGAACAGGGTTGATGATTTAAGAAGGTGCGGTTTTCTGTTTGCACTTAACCTTGTGCCCGTTCGCGTCTCGTAGACCATCTACAAAATGGCGGCGTAGGAAGGTATGGCCCATGCGATCTACTAAGGCAATGAACTTCTTATTAATTCAGCATATAGGAGGCTATGCACGTCATGGAACGGACTGATTTGGAAGACACTGCAGAACAGTAGAGGCTCATTTTGAATTGTTTAAAAAAAATATAGCAGCGGAAGGATTGTTTAAGAATATACTCTAAAAATTACATCCGCAGAAGTAAGACGCAAATACGAGCGAAGCTTCACTACTGAAGAATATCCTAAACTACTGAGGAGGATATTAACTATTTACAATCGGCGATAACACCCGATAAAATAATTCACCGGCGTATGCTAAAAAAAAAAGAGACGAAATATTATAGAAATAAATAACTTGTGGTGAGATACGTCTGACTTGGATCCGTCAGCAACCACTCTACGATTGAAGAAAAAGGGACTCACCATATTACAGAACTGATAATTTCATACGAGAAGATAGTTACCACTGTGGTAGTAAACTTAATATCTATTTACGGAGAAATTATTCCAACCGAAGAAAACTTCGTCGTTTACAGTAAGTAATAGAAATATGGAATATATCATGACTTATTGCTCCGCAAGCGGAATTTTCTTCGTTGTCCGCAGATTCGAAATGATGACTGTCTGCTAAATCTACATGATGGACTGAACTGGGGATATGCACCGTCGAGCCAGAGGAGCAGCTGATGATGATTGGACCGGCCAACCAGTGGACATGATGATGAGGATGAGCACCGGACAGCCAAAAGACCGGACGATGAGGAGTGGACTGGCGAGCCATGTGACCAGCTGATGACCAGGAAGACGCTATCCAACCAGAGATCCAGATCCTATCGGAGGGTCTAACTACAACCGAGGAATGGAGCAACAACCAGACCAAACGTAGCAACTGACGAGCTAAGTCCATACATTTCTTTAGTAGAGTAGTTTCTTGTAATCTGCACCCTCAATCTAACTCGGCATGTGCTGAATATTTGGTGATATTTATGAATTAATTAAGAACGTGTGTGAAATATAAAGTGAAGTGTGAGATATTTAAGGCTATAAGATAAGATGGAAGTGTAGATTTAGAATTCTATTATGACATATACAGGCTACCGCACTTGCATACATACAGTAGAAACTAGCTTGGATAAAAGAAAGAAGTGTTACTTATGAAGACCTAGTAGCAATGAGTCTATTTAACTCGTAAAATTTCGATTAATCTCGCTTACCTGTACATAGATTACGTCACGAATTACCTGCGCGATACAGATGAATATTGTCAAGTTACGTATTCCTTTCTTCATAGAAAGAGGGCATTGAACTCAAACTGCTGTTTTTAAGATAAAGGTTATTAAATGCGTATTTTACAAGGCAATTCTAGAATGTTTGGCATATAGTTTTGGGTGTAATTGGCTATATGCATACGGCAATATGTATGCCGGTGTTATGTTAATGTATGTTGGAATGGTGTTGAAATGTGATTATTTATTGGAGCATAGTAAGGAATATTTGAAATATAGAGGTTTGTTTACATTCTACGGAAAGAGTAAGAATTGCTATTCGCTGAGGAAACGTTGTGTTAGAATTACGAGGTGAGTTTCTGTGCCATATTGGAAAGAATATGTCATAGTGTGAACATCGCGCAGATGACCATTTTAAGGTAAGATTGACATGTATTATGGTAGAATTGTGTATCGTGACAGTTGTATTTATCTGATATTGGTAAATGGCAGGTACCTAGTATAAGAAAGTACCTTAATATACGGTTCACTAGGCTCATGACTTAGTATACATCTGATATTCTTTGGTGCGGTGACGTTACAGTATAATACGTAATAATTTCATTCTATACTGTCCATACGAGTTGAGTAGCTCGTATACATATGAGATATTGAAAAAGAGCAGTTTGCTAAAGCATATTGAGCCGTTGGTAGAGGAGTGTGTGGATTGGAAACTACTTGAATAGTTAGATAGATGTTTATTTCTTTTCATGCAGTAATGATTTCAATTGAGGTATTTTAAATATGAAGAATATGATAATGGTTAGTTAGGAGCCATATGTCGTAGGCTTTAGGGAGGTATTGTCTTAGCCCGTAAGTTGTTATTTGTGCGTACTCGAGATATGTGACCAAATAATCAGAGTTCAAATTTTTGAATGGAAAAGTTGGAGAACACTTTTACGATTTTATACTCACGCAAGAGTTTGTTTGGGAAATACTTACGTGAAGATATGAGCATATTTACATTTACAATCTGACTTTTTCCCATTTAATTTTATTACTTTTCAAGTTAGCAAACCATTCATTTTATCTCAGCCAGATGACTTACATGTTGTGAGAATAATTTAAATAATTAGCGTGACAGTATTCACAACGAGTATTTTTTATTGATACCGTGATTGCTCAGTGATCTCTTGAATATAATTGGAGAAAATCAATTACTTTTCGGAACATGGCTACGAATATTGAAGTAAATATTAATATGAATTTGAACATTAAATAAGAAAGAATGTAAATATTTTAAGGTTTAATTATTTTATTTTTATTTGAGCCAGCGCTGACTCTAATCCTTCATGCTTAAATATTACTCAGATAATACTACCCAGATTTCACTTTATATTACATTGAACATTATTTATTCAATAAATAATCTTATATAGTTTTTTAGTAAGTGACTGTGTCTTAATTTCTTTTTGGGTAACGGCTAGTTTGTAAGTTAGTTAATAAGTTTTGTAGATATAAGCAATTGATTAGTTCCACAAATGGAAAGAGATTCCTTTTGAAGTTATCGGCCACAGGTTCTTACTTGAGCGTGTAGGTACTCCCGTGATGCGTATCCCAGCGGACTGACTCTCATCCGAAACCACGTAAAATAATTAACAATATAAAATCACAGATTTTATGAGTGAAAGTTGGAATACCCTGAGAAGAAATCGAGCTACCGGGATAACTTGGCACTGACCGCTACATGGGCGGGTGCAACCTTAAAACAATAATCACCACCACAACGAAGAACGAAGATCAAATGAATAGATTCCAGCCTAAATAGTTTTCTTTTTACCTTCTGCTTCCCGACGAAAGTGTGTGGTGTATATCGTTTATCATATAAACGTATTTCACTCCAAGGTTTTTTATTATTTATTTTATATTTCACACTCTCTCGTACCTCTCATTATTTCTTGCTATTTACATCGGCAGTCGCGGTGTTCTTTAATATCTTATGATGATGATGATGATGATGGTGATGATTACGATTATATTTGTTTTACATCCAAAAAACTACTTTTAAAGTTTTTGGAGAAGCCCAAGTTCCGGACTTTTTCCCCGCAGGCGTTCTGTACTGTGCCGGTAAATCTACCAACACGAGGCTGACGTAAGTTGAATACCTTTAAAATACCACCGCACCGAACCAGGATAGAACCTGACAATTTGGGCTCAGAAAGCCAGCGCTATACCGTCTTGAGTCCCTCAGCCCGGCTCGTTAATGGTTGTCACCATCTTTTATTGCCCACTGTTGTAAATGCTAGTCATACATTTATAGCCTAGTGTCGTAAATGCTAAAGCTTTAGTTATACTTGCATAGCCCACTATTATATTGAGCTCTATATTCAAAGCCACCGTTGTAAATGCTAAAGATTTAGTTATACATTCAGAACCCACCGTCGTAAACGCTAAAGCCTAAGTCATACATGCATAGCACACTGCTATAATACTGAAGCATTATTCACGTTCGCTCTATGTTTTTGGAAAATGATGGTAATATGAAGTTGGAAGAGGCCAATGGCCTAATCTGTGAATGTTCGTGACTATGATTAGGATGAGCTTTAGTCACACATAGCAAATATGATTACTGTAACCCTGGTGTATCTTACTCCATTTTGTTAAATAGCTTTCTCTGTGGATCACTAGCAGACTGTCGGCCTCTGGATCCAAAAATCGCGGTTTTGTCTCCAGCAGATAAGACTCTCTCTCCCACCGAGCTCGGTAGCTGCTGTCGCTTAAGTGCGGCCAGTATCTAGTAGTTGGGAGATAGTGGGTTCGAACACCACTGTCGGCAGTCCTGAAAATGGTTTTCCGCCGTTTTCCATTTTCGCTTGCCTTTGCTGGCGGGACCTAGTGTTTACAGTGCACAATGTCTTCTGCTATGGGCTAGAGCAATCTTGTTACTTTCATTGATCTGTCTCAGCTTTATCCTTGGCTTTGACAAAATGAAAGTGACTGAGGTATGAGTGATGCTAGTAATGCCATTCCTTCTGCAGCCAGTCCCTGCTATGAATGGTGTGAAAATATTGCTCATAGGGTAGGTTGGTGCATGCATTTCAGTGGGCTTGGCAGACTGATATGTAATAGCAACTTCTGGCTCAGTGAGGAAAGCAACGGGAAACTACCTCACTCCTCATTTCCCTAGTACGCCTCTTCAGTGATGCCTAGGCCATCTATGACAGCTGATGGCGGAGCTGTTGAGGATCCCACCAGCCTTCGGGCTGAGGACTAAACATACATACATACATTCCATTTTCACACCACACAAATGCTGGGGCTGTGCCGTAATTAAGACCACGGCTGCTTCCACTCCTAGCCCTTTCCCATCCCATCATCGCTATAAGACCTATCTGTGTCGGTGCGACATAAAGCAACTTGTAAAAGAAATAGTCTCTCCCAAGGTAGCAGATATCCACACAGTATTCAGACAGCATCAGAGTACGGTGTCTTCCATTGTTAGGATATGTGTGTTGATCCTCCATGAGGTATCATCAACCTGCAGGAAGCCTCAATTGTCCTGTCGATTGTCCTAAACTGTGATTAATGTTGTACTGCAAGCAGATTTTTATTCAGCCAGTGTCATCGGATTATTATTATTATTCATCTGAAAGTGTCGTGGTGCTGGTCATTGAAAAGGGGTTCAGTTCACGACCCATTTTGACTCCCTAAACTCTACGATTCCTCGGCGTGGCTGAGAGCAAATATACATAGCCTAGGTAGATATTTCTTTGTAAGCAGGTGGTAATCAGTGGCTGTTCGTGACATTTTACTCTGGCAGGACTGTGCCTACCGGGCGAGTTGGCCGTGCGCGTCGAGGTGCGCGGCTGTGAGCTTGCATCCGGGAGATAGTAGGTTCGAATCCCACTATCGGCAGCCCTGAAGATGGTTTTCCGTGGTTTCCCATTTTCACACCAGGCAAATGCTGGGGCTGTACCTTAATTAAGGCCACGGCCGCTTCCTTCCAACTCCTAGGCCTTTCCCATCCCATCGTCGCCATAAGACCTATCTGAGTCGGTGCGACGTAAAGCCCCTAGCAAAAAAAAAAAAGGACTGTGCCACCATCTCTTTCCCCTCCCCAATCGATCCCCGAAAACATCGTGCTTGCTGGACAGCATCCTTGGTCAGAAAGCCTTTTCCATTTTCTTGAAAATGGAAAAGCAAAATGTTTACAGCCGAAATCATAACGATAACATTGTATAACTGAATATCACACCACATAAGTTCGACTTCGCTACATTTGTTCGTCTCTTTATGTAATCAGTTACAGAGTGAAATAACGTTAAATGTTTATGAAAAGGCGGCGGGGCGGTGCTAATCCCTTCATGCACGAACCGCCACTGGTGGTAATGATAGCCCCTTCTTCGCAGGTTGATCTATTACCGGTTGGAAACCACGCGAAAATGTTTCTGCTGCCAGCATTTTAGAGCGAGAGTACTTTCAGACTTGAAGGACAGCCGTGTAGTTACGTCAGTGACTTCTCACCAAGGTGTTCACAGTTCGAATACCGGGCATTGCACGATAGATTTTGTAAAAGAAACATCACTTCTCAGTAGTACGGATTTGGAGTAAAACTGGAGGTTCCGCTATTATGATCATAATATCGATAGTAACATAATCGTGAAAGTTGGCTACACGGTGCGAGTCGTGTAGCTGTATGTACGCTTGTTTGATTTATGGGAGATGATGCATTCCAACCCATACCAGACAAATACCTGGAAAATACCACGGCCGCTTTTCGCAGTCCCAACCCTTTCCTACCCCCCGTCTGTACGTGTTAAGCGTATGGTGTAAAGGGAAGAAGGAAATCAGTCATGCTGTCTTCGTTATCGTTAAGCCTAATATAACGACGTCCAAAAATGTTGTAACTGTGAGCTCGCATCCGGGAGATAGTGGGTTCGAACCCCAATGTCGGCAGCCCTGAAGATGGGTTTCCGTGGTTTCCCATTTTCACACCAGGCAAATGCCTGCAAAGTCCACGGCCGCTTCCTTCCCATTCCCAGGCCTTTCCTGTCCCATCGTCGCCATAAGACCTATCTGTGTCGTTGCGACGTAAAGCAAGTAGCAGAAAAAAAAAAGTTGTAAAAGCTTACTTTACAGCACCATCACTTTAGGGAAACCAAGATGCCATAAATATCAAAATAACCATTGGAAAACAAATACAATCATTGGTAGGCGTATAATTAGATTAGACTCAAATATAATGAAAAATGAAAATCCACAGCCTGTGTCCAGTCATTCGACCGGGTCAGGAATAGAATGAATGAAGCTCCCATCTAGCGGCGAGGATATGAAATGTGCCGGCTGTCGAAGCCTGTCGCACTCTTCTTGGGTAATGATAAATGACTGACAGATGAAATGAAATGTTAATGGAGACTGTTGCTGGAATGAAAGATGACAGGGAAAACCGGAGTACTCGGAGAAAAACCTGTCCCGCCTCCGCTTCGTTCAGCACAAATCTCACATGGAGTGACCGGGATTTGAACCACGAAATCCAGCGGTGAGAGACCGGCGCGCTGCCGTCTGAGCCACGGAGACTGCACTCAAATCTAATAAAACTTCAAAACTTACGTTTAAATTCGTTTTCCTTCAAAGCAAATAAATCGTTGTACTATATTCATATCGTAAATAACGATAACAAAACGAGGGGGCCCGAAAGTGAGGTTCTGCTTGTGAATGCATGTTGATCCTTGGTCTCTGTTGGAATTTCGGAACGAATACGTGAAACATTTTCGCCGTTGTAATGTGCAGCATTTTATTCCGCACTATCTCGCATATCTATATTTTATAATAACATTAAGATGAACAAATTGTGCTCACTTCAGGGCCCACCATCTAGACAATCTACGCATTCATGAAAGATAATCTATTGTTCAGTAACCATGCGATAGATGCATTGACTCTCCCAAATGACTTAGTTCAGCTATCTGGTAAGTAAATACAGTGTCGTAAATTTACACTTTCCGCATTATTTTGAAGAATATAAACATTTGAAATTCGATATAATAATAATAATAATAATAATAATAATAATAATAATAATAATAATAATAATAATAATAATAATAATAATGCTTTTTAGTGGGTTCGAATCCCACCACCGGCAGCCCAGAAAATAGTTTTCCGTGGTTTCCCATTTTCACACCCTTCCCTATCCTTGCGTCGCCGAAAACCTTCGATGGATGTGTTAGTGCGACGTTAAACCGCTTGCATGTATATATATACCTATTGTATGGCACACCGTTTCTCATAGACAAATAATTTCTGCTGGTCCTAAAGTCTATAGTTAAGAGCTCCTTAGGCCTTATTAGAATTTAAATCCTGTTGGGCTTTACCGCAACATCACAGTAGAACACTTGAAATCTATTGCACTTAGAGCAGTGGTACCATGGCTGTCGTGAGCTGTGTATGACGTAGTAGCGTTACCCGATAGTATTGACAGGATCATTACCTTAACCTCTGCCCTGAGGCGTACAGGGTGAGGATATTATTACCCTATTGGCAGAACCGAGTAGCAAATTATCCCCGAGCAGGCCCCTTAATCTCTGTGTGCGGTGGAAGGGCAATTAAGCTTGGTTTGCAGTTCCTCAGGCGTATCCTGGCGAAGAGATGGAATTTAGTCCCACGAAGTCGATAGCATAAGTTAGGAATTTTTGCCAGGCTGAGTGTTTCAGTTGGTAGAGCGGTGTCTTTCTGAGTCCAAGTTGGCGGGTTCGATCTCTGCTTCGTCCGATGGTATTTGAAGGTGCTCAAATACGTCACCGGCACGTAAAAGTACTTCTGTGGGATAACATTTCCAGTACCTCGGCGTCTCCCAAGAACATTAAAATGTAGAGAAGTTAGTAGGACATAAAACCAGTAATATTATATTTACTATTTTAACGTAGAGTAGGCTTTTCAGAGAACCTATTTGGTCAAACGTCACACATGGATTGCGTTGTTAGTAGCGATGTAGCGCTTGCGTGTACTTTTCGAGGTCATAGTTACCACAAACCACTTTTTGTTAAGTACAACGTCAGAGTGTAAAGAACGGGCCTATTTATATAACTTATTGTTTGTTCGCTTATCTATTTGTGCATTATAAACGCTATTAAGACTAATAATAGTTGTTTATTATAATAAAATAGTAATAAACACATTGCAAATGGTTACGTAATGATATTAATAAAACAATAACGTCGAAGGTTAATCCCTTCGTAGCTGATGCATGAGAAAGAGTAAACACTAAAATATTATGTTTTTTATTTTTTATTTGCATGTTTACCCGTTTGTGATGCCTGCTGCGTTCTAAATGTTAACTTTTATCAGGAGACACTAAAGTGAAATCCAGCTGGACAGACCGACCGACTTTTCTGTTTTATGTTCATAGTTGTACAAAGTCGGTGCGCAATTCTTTTCCCAATTCAAATGTGTCTTGTAAAGCTTGAGGTCACCACCTTAATAGCTAGAGAATCGTTTCCTCTTCCTTTTGTACTGCGGAGAGATGAAAACTTCGTATACCAGCAGAATTTGAGACTGAAATGGGGACGGAACTTGCGAGCTGTCCCCTACGGCGAGTCGCGGCGCGTCTTTGATGACACGACGCCGATGCTGGAGATGACATCCCCATCAAAGGAAGCTTTCTCGTTCCACTTGCAGTAGCAGAGGCGTGTGTTGTTTCACATCGGTGTCGTGGTTGGTACTCAAACCTCAACGATTGCATCATAATGCTTATTTCGTGACATTAATTTGATTAATGTTTCTCATTGTGCATTTTACGCACCATTTCTAGGATACAGTTTTGCTAATCAGCAACTTTTCCTTCACTTCAAGAAATTGTCGAAAGCAAATAATGGATTTGACCTTGCTTCGTTGAATCAGTTTGACTTCTTGTTTGTATGTTATTATTAGTCATGTTCGAGACCTGGGATATATTTGATCATCAGCCTCGTGAACTATTGTGTGTAAGGAACTGGAAACCTATGTTGTTGCGATGCCTTCAAGTTTAGTAATATAAGCGTTTGATCAAATTAAGTGCCTCAACATTTGAAGTAACAATACGAAATGTTTTGTTAACTTGAGAACATCCTATAAATTAGCAGAAAAAAACATATTCAGGAGTGGGTTACATCGCGCATTCCTGTCTACGAAATGTCACTGTAAAATTTGTCACAAATTGAACATAATGATTGCTTTTACTTAAATGAAATGAAAAATCTGCGGTAAATTAAGAAATACCGTCGTTATGAGAGAAATATGAATACATATTTAAGGCCTGCAGACAGGACTCCTTTATGTCGTATTCCGCTGCTGGTGTCTTTCGTTAATTTCTTGAGGTCCAGGGCTAGCACCGATGAATGGGAGTGCTATGTCTATGGATTCTCATTATCTTTGTCCATATGAAAGCGAAATGTTAAATTGAATCACAATAGAATGATAGTATATAAGAAACCCTTATAAATCTTCAAATTTCTTATGATGTGTCAGAAGCAAATGGTTTGTAATACGGGGAATGGTAAAGTAAACTCGTGTCCTCATCGCGAGGTGTTGCAGCTCTTTTCAGGCACACCCCCATTGGAGGTGAGCTGCATGTACCATTTGAACCACATACCAGCCCTCCTGCCATTCTTAAATTTCTCGCAGTACCGGGAATCGAACCCGGGGCCCCGAGGACCGCAGCCAATAACACTAACCGTTACGCTACGGAGGCGGACTCGGGAAATGGTGATGGGCTGCAATTCCAAAGTTACAAATGAATCTCGTGTATTTTGATATATTTAATAATAATTCCTTTTGGTTAGAAAGAAAACTACTGTGACATCAGCAAAAATAGTGCTCATGAGCATAGCTATTACCTCTAGTTCCAATTGATTTGCATAAAAGCACTATTAATCGTCACCCAAAACGTCAACAAGAATAAAACCGCATTAAGATCAACTTTGTAGTGGATGGTGGTCCTCATGATAACCACCTTCACCGAGCTCGATAGCTGCAGTCGTTTAAGTGCGGCCAGTATCCAGTATTCGGGGGATAGTGGTTTCGAACCCCACTGTCGGCAGCCCAGAGAATGCTTTTCCGTGGTTTCCCATTTTCACACCAGGCAAATGCTGGGACTGTACCTTAATTAAGGCCACGGCCGCTTCCTTCCCACTCCTAGCCATTTCCTGTCCCATCGTCACCATAAGACCTATCTGTGTCGGTGCGACGTAAAGCCAATAGACCCCCCCCCAAAAAAAACCTTCGTACTAAAACAGTGTATGGTAGGTGGTTGCTCCATGAACCGCTATACTATAAATGGTTAAGAGGTCTGAAATATGAGACACTTGCGAGAATTGCTGGCACGGTACAAACCCGCATTCAAGAGTAAATTCTGTCATTGTTATTACTACTGCTGCCAAATGGGATGGGATCCATAGTTCGAATAAATGCCAAAGTAGTGGAATTTTTGAAACGAAAAGTCACTGTTCATGTTTCGGATACCTTGTAAAATTGAACGTCCCGTGGCTATGATCATTATGTCGCTAGTCATGTAATACTGGAAGATATCTTTTAATTCGGCAATTTCGGTGCGTCAAGGAACTATACGGGACAAAAATCTGACACCTCGAGCTTTTCTTAAATTCCATAGCAGTTGAAGTTGTTTTATGATACTATAATAATAAGAATAAGAAGAATAGCAAGCAAGTGTCTGTATGGTTTGGGCCACGTAAATATCTTGCATTCGGGAGATGGTGGGTTCGAACCTCACTGGTGACAGTCCTGAAGATGGTTTTCCATGGTTTCCCATTTTCATACCAGGCAAATGCTGGGGCTGTACCTTAAGGCTACGGTCGCTTCCTTCCCTCTCCTAGCCTCTTCCTATCCCATCGTCGCCATAAGACCTATCTGTGTCGGTGCGATGTAAAGCAAAACCTGTATTTTCCTCTTTCCTGTTTAGGCTTCATCTCGAACGTTATTATTTTATGAATATTGCATAAATATTTACAATGTGTTAATACAATTAACACTACTATTAGCAAAGCAAAGTCATCTCCGTACAGGCCATGAAGGCCCTTAGAGGGGTGGAAGGTAAAGGCTCCCACCATTCGTAACCTCGGCACGTGATGGGGTAGAGTGGTTAACTCTACGCCCGGCCGCCTTTGCCCCCAGGAATTAACCTGGTAGTCATTTTTGGTGTAGGCTGAGTGAACCTCAGGGCCATATGCACCCCCGGAAGTGGAAATCTCGTTTCTTAAATTTTACGATTTCCTGACGAGGATTCGAACCCACGTCCTTCCGGGCGAACCGAGCACGCCATTACCGCCTTGACCAGGCAGCCCCTAATACTACTAGGCCTATTAGTATTTTATTTTAATAGACGATTATTATTTGCGTTAACGGTGCTCAAAAGTCACAAATAGATGAACGAAACATGTATTATACAAACAGACTGCCTTTAAACACTCTGTCCTAGTGTCGCTTCTGACTAACAAAATGAAAATGAAAATCCTCAGCCTGTTTCCTGTTTCAACCCGGATCAAGAATGGAATGAGGATAGGAACTGTGCCGGCTGATGAAGCCTGTTGCACTCCTCTGGGACAATGATTAATGCCTGACAGATGAAATGAAATATTGGATTGACAGGGAAAACTGCAGTACCCGGAGAAAAATCTGTCCCACTTTCGCTTTGTCCAGCACAAATCTCACGTGGAGTGATCCCGATTTAAATCATGAAACCCAGCGGTGAGAGGCCAGCGTGCTGCCGCCATAGCCACGCAGGCTTGCCCTCCGACCAACACATTCTACGTTAAAACATGTCTTATTTTAAGAAATAAATCGTAACATACACTAATTAATATTCATATCTGTTCTATCAATATTCCGTGAAATAAAAAAATATTTTCTTGTAAATACGGACAGCTTGGCTAACATTATAAGTAGAGTATGGGTGACTTCATGATCGACACCCAGATTTTTGCCATATTACTTGCATGTTTATTGCTCCAAGGCTGCTAGCGGACTCCCTCACAAGTAATCGCATGACGGCGTCCTCCGCGGCACGTGACGTAATTGCTGAAGCCAAGACTCGTTTGCTTTGGTGGGCATGGTCTACGTTGATGCGTTTGACGTAACTGACCCCGAGGGTCCACATTCGCTTATGAGTATGACAATAGCGAAAAACAAGAAAAACTCTATGTGTGCGACGAATTTTGAGTTACTGTTCGAGAAGTGAATGAAGACTTCATAACTTTTGCTATTTGCTTTACATCGCACCGACACAGATAGGTCTTATGGAGACGATGGGATAGGAAAGGCCAAGGAATGGGAAGTAAGCGCCCGTGGCCTTAATTAAGGTACAGCCCCAGCCTTTGCCTGGTGTGAAAATGGGACACCACGGAAAACCATCTTCAGGGCTGCCGACAGTGGAATTCGAACCCACTATCTCCCGGATGCAAGCGCACAGCCGCGCGCTCCTAACCGCACGGCCAACTCGCCCGCTGACTGCATAACTATTTGCAGGAAAGTGAACATAATGTTCTTCAGTTGTTAACTACCTCCTTTGTAACATCCGTATATTCCGTTAGCTAAAACTGATCTACGCGCAACCTCCACTTTCCTTGTTCAATACACTGAAGAAATGTGATGAATGAAGAGAAAACTATCCGAAAGAACTAAGGAACACAAAATCAGAGCTGAGTAGCTCAGACCGTAGTGTGGTGGCCTTCTGAGCCAAGTTGCCAGTTCTGACCCCGTATCAGTCCGGTGGTGGTTGAAGGTACGCAAATACATCAGCCTCCTTTCGGTAGATTTATCGACACTTAAAAGAACTCCCTGCCTAGATCCAGTGCAGAGTGCGCTATGTCTCCTGGTATGGGCTAGATCAAAGTGTTGCATTCATATTTCTGTATGTCTCATCCTTTGACTGACGGTATGAAAGTAACTGAGGTATGAGTGACGTTAGAAATGTCATTCCTTATACAAACAGTTCTTATGATGGACGTGTTGCTCATAGAGACACCGAGCTCGATAGCTGGAGTCGCTTAAGTGCGGCCAGTATCCAGTATTCGGGAGATAGTGGTTTCGAATCCCACTGTCGGCAGCCCTGAAGATGGTTTTCCGTGGTTTCCCATTTTCACACCAGACAAATACTCGAGCTGTACCTTAATTAAGGCTGCGGCCACTTCCTTCCTATTCCTAGGCCTTTCCTATCCCATCGTCGCAATAAGACCTATCTGTGTCGCTGCGACGTAAAACAAATAGCAAATAGCTCATAGAGGCATTTAACGTAAGATCGTTAGTGGAGTTGGCAGAATGATGTGCAGCGGGAGCAGCATCAGTTTCTTGCTCGGCGAGGAAAGCAACGGAAAACTACGTCACTCCTCATTTCCTTACTACGCCTCTTCATTGATACTTAAGCTACATATGACAGCTGATGGTGGATATGTTGACGTAAAACCAATAACATTATTATTGCTAAATAAGAATACGAACTTGTCTCTATCCTTTTCTCGTTGACAAGAAAAATAATAATAAAATACCTAGCGAGTGGTTGCGCTGTTTGGGTCGCGTAGCTGTCAGCTTGTTTTCGGTAAATAGTGAATTCGAACCCCACAACCTAAATGTTGGCAACCGCGAAGATGGTTTTCCGTGCTTGCCCCATTCACACAATTAAGGCCACGACCGCTTCCTTCCCATTCCTAGCACTTTCCTACTCCATTGTCGCCGTAAAACCTATCTGTGTCGGTTCGACGTAAAGTAACTTATAATAATAATAATAATAATAATAATAATAATAATAATAATAATAATAATAATGCACGGCCTCACCTACCACGCCCCACTGCGGGTGGGGGCGGTAGAATAACACCCACGATATCCTCTGCCTGTCGTAAGAGGTGGCTAAATGGGGCCCCCGGGGCTCCCAACTTGGGTGCGTGGGTTGGCGACGACGGGGCCCTTACGTGAGTCCTGGCATTGCTTCCACTTACTTGTGCCCAGGCTCCTTACTTTCATGTATCTTATCCGACCTCCCTTTATCAACCTTGTTCTTTTCCGACCCACCGAGCTCTCTAGCTGCACTCGCTTAAGTGCGGCCAGTATCCAGTAATCGGGAGATAGTGGGTTGGAGCCCCACTGTCGGCAGCCCTGAAGATGGTTTTCCGCGGTTTCCCATTTTCACACCAGGCAAATGCCGGGGCTGTACCTTAATTAAGGCCACGGCCGCTTCCTTCCACTTCCTAGCCCTTTCCTATCCCATCGTCGCCATAAGACCTACCTGTGTCGGTGCGACGTAAAGCAAATAGCTTTTCCGACCCCGACGGTATTAGAGCACTCGAGGGCTAGGGACTTTCATTTTCAAGCCCTTCGTGGCCCTTGTCCTCCTTTCTGCCTTTGTCATTTTTCGAAGTGTTGGGCCTCTTCCATTTTTTTCTTTCTCGCTGATTAGTGTTATATAGAGGAAGGTTGCCTAGTTGTACTTCCTCTTAAAACAATAATCACCACCACCACCACCACCACCACCACCAGTTCACGTACCATGTGAAGGCATTTTGATGTAACGCAAGACAGGCTGTCATTTTCCACGTTCCATTTTATTGGGCGAAATTGCAGAGGATTGTACAACCTACTGCCAAATTTTAATTAATTTTGTCAGGCGAACACAAAATCTGTCACTAGATATATTTCACATACTGACACCGTATGATACTGAGTATCGAACGAACTTCCTTCCGTCATACAAAACTCCGGCTACCTCTGCCTGATTTGAACTCGCGATGATGTTGGTATCGGGAAGCCGACACTAGGGAGCTAACAGCTTCAGACCATACCACTCACTTCCAATTCAATCGCTTTGGTTAGTTCAACTCTCACAACCTTTACACTTTGTTGAAACATTTATCTCTTGTTTTTCATCTTTCTCATTTCCAACATTTAACTCTCCCTGCTGTGATTCCTGACTCTTCCTTTGAATTTTCATCGACTTTGCTGCCTGGGGCCTATCTTCATTAGAATAATCTAGAGGATTGAATATAACCCCGTAATTAACCCTTAGTTAAAGCAGGGAAATCCGTACGGGACGCTTTTAGATAGACCACGAGTCGAATGTGATCACACGCGGGCGTGATAGGGCTAGCGTAGCCAGTGATAGGGCTAGCGTAGCCACTGACGTCTCACAAAGGTGGACGTGGTTCGATTTCTAATGCGCGTGGAATTTAAACAAAAAAGAATTTTCCCTGCGGTTCATATTTTTTGTAATACTGGACGTCCCGTGGCTATGAACAGATCTCAAGCTTGCTTACTTCTGAATTTGAACACTCCTCTCGGTTGCCCTCAGGAGTTTGAGTTAACATTGTACTAACCCTCCGATCAGGTTTTAAATCCACCATGTGTGAGTCAGGAATTGAACCCTGTTTAGTTAGCCAGGAAGCTACTTTGCTAAGCTCGAAACCAAGATGGCAGCCAAATAGTTTTCAATTTTTGTGTCATGTTAAGACTAGAACATGTGGCGGACGCAGACGACGAATTCACCCCCGGTATCCTCTGCCTGTCGTAAGAGGCGACTAAAAAGGGGCAAGCAAGCTAGGATCAAATTAGAACCTTCAAACTACTTGTGATTAGTAGCACCACGCGAGGAACACCATGGGTCGTTTTTATTTGCGCGTAGTACCACTCTGTTGGGTACCAAATAGGTTTGTGATTAGTAGCAAACGAGAGCGCGACGGCTTTTACAGTACCTGTGATTAGTAGCACTATATGAGCGACACCATGGGATGACGGAACCCATGGTTCTGGCTTGCCTATGGTTAGTACCCACGATATGAGGAACACCACGGGATAGTACGAGTCCCTGTGGTTAGTACCCTTATGTGATGAACACCATAGGTTTGTGTTGCCTGTAAATGGCGCCGCAATGTGCGAAACAGCATAGGTCTGTAATACATGTGCGAATTTCATTACCTGTAAGTAGTACCATAATGTGTGGAATGCCGCGAGTCTACGCTACTCTTGATTAGTACCGCAACATAACTACCATGATTCTACTTTCTAGCGACAAGTACAATTGTGATGGGCCGCTGACTTGGATTTTGGACCCCTTTCGACTACAAGTATCATAGGTTCAGTATTGTGCTATAGAAGCAGTCTCTTGGTAAGCAATACTGTTGTTCTACGCTAGCCTCTGTGCATGTGAGGCACTGTGGGTCGGTTCCACTGATAGTTTTAAATTCACATCCATCCATCCATCCATCCATCCGTCCGTCCGTCCGGACGTCCGTCCGTCCGTCCGTCCGTCCATTCCATTCCATTCCATTCCATTCCATGACCAGGCTGGGTGACTGAGATGTTAGAGCTCTAGTTGGCGGGTTCAATCCCAGCTTAGTCCGGTGACATTTGAAGGTGCTCAACTGTGCCTCGTGTAAAAGAACGTCTGTAGGACAAAATTCCCGGATGTTGGCGTGCCTGGAAACCGTATCAGTAAATGGAACGTAAGAATAATATTATTATTCTTATTATAACATGGGCTTTTCTTTCTTTCCTTCCGTGTTTCATTTCTGAATAATGGCGTGTTCCACACAAATATCTTCAAATATTGTGTTTAGAGGTAAGCATTTTTGTTAAGAAAGTCCTGGCACGCTTGGCTAGTTGCTTTATATGTTGTCCTTGCTTCTACAATTTATTTTTCATTGTACTACATACTTCTCATCTTCTATTGTCTACTGTGCGTAAGACATCTGGGACCACCCGACGTCATTCGACAGCATTCCATTAATTTTTGTTTCAAATTTATACATTATATTTAGTTTTGTCATGTACTCCTCCTCCAGAACTGTACTTATACATTCTGTTTAATTTTGTCACATGCCGGGCTGAGTGGGTCAGACGGTTCAGACGCTCGCCTTCTGACCCCAACTTGGCAGGTTCGATCCTGGCTCAGTCCGGTGGTATTTGAAGGTGCTCAAATACGTCAGCCTCATGTCGGTATATTTACTGGCACGTAAAAGAACTCATGCGGGACTAAATTCCGGCATCTCAGCGTCTCCGAAAACCGTAAAAGAGTAGTTAGTGGGACGTAAAACAAATGACATTATTATTATTATTATTATTATTATTATTATTATTATTATTAATTTTGTCATGTACTCCTCCTCCAGCACTGTATTTATACATTCTATTTAATTTTGTCATGTACTCCTCCTCCAGCACTGTATTTATACAATCTATTTAATTTTGTCATGTACTCCTCCCCCAGCACTGTATTTATACATTCTATTGAATTTTGTCACGTACTCCTCATCCAGCACTGTATTTATACATTCTATTTAATTATGTCATTTACTCCTCCTCCAGTACTGTATTTATACAGTCTATTTAATTTTGTCATGTACTCCTCCTCCAGCACTGTATTTATACAGTCTATTTAATTTTGTCATTTACTCCTCCTCCAGTACTGTATTTATACAGTCTATTTAATTTTGTCATGTACTCCTCCTCCAGCACTGTATTTATACATTCTATTTAATTATGTCATTTACTCCTCCTCCAGCACTGTATTTATACATTCTATTTAATTTTGTCATTTACTCCTCCTCCAGTACTGTATTTATACATTCTATTGAATTTTGTCACGTACTCCTCATCCAGCACTGTATTTATACAGTCTATTTAATTTTGTCATGTACTCCTCCTCCAGCACTGTATTTATACATTCTATTTAATTTTGTCATGTGCTCCTCGTCCAGCACTGTATTTATACAATCTATTTAATTTTGTCATGTACTCCTCCCCCAGCACTGTATTTATACATTCTATTTAATTTTGTCACGTACTCCTCATCCAGCACTGTATTTATACATTCTATTTAATTTTGTCACGTACTCCTCATCCTGCACTGTATTTATACATTCTATTTAATTTTGTCATGTACTCCTCCTCCAGTACTGTATTTATACAATCTATTTAATTTTGTCATGCACTCCTCCTCCAGCACTGTATTTATACATTCTATTTAATTTTGTCATGTACTCCTCGTCCAGCACTGTATTTATACATTCTATTTACTTTTGGCATGTATTCCTCCTCTAGCACTGCATTTACACATTCTATTTAATTTTGTCATGTACTCCTCCTGCTCTATTTAATTTTATCATGTAATCCTCCTCCAGCACTGCATTTATACATTCTATTTAGTTTTGTCATGTACTCCTCCTCCAGTACTGTATTTATACAATATATTTAATTTTGTCATGTACTCCTCCTCCAGCACTGTATTTATACATTCTATTTAATTTTGTCATGTACTCCTCCTCCAGCACCGTATTTATACATTATATTTAGTTTTGTCGTGTAATCCTCCTCCAGTACTGTACTTATACAATCTATTTAATTTTGTCATGTACTGCTCCAGCACTGTATTTATACATTCTATTTAATTTTGTAATGTACTCCTCCTCCAGCATTGTATTTATACATTCTATTTAATTTTGTCATGTACTCCTCCTCCAGCACTGTATTTATACAATCTATTTAATTTTGTCATGTACTGCTCCAGCACTGTATTTATACATTCTATTTAATTTTGTAATGTACTCCTCCTCCAGCATTGTATTTATACATTCTATTTAATTTTGTCATGTACTCCTCCTCCAGCATTGTATTTATACATTCTATTTAATTTTGTCATGTACTCCTCCCCCAGCACTGTATTTATACATTCTATTTAATTTTGTCATGTACTCCTCCCCCAGCACTGTATTTATACATTCTATTTAATTTTGGCATGTACTCCTCCTCCAGCACTATATTTATACATTCTATTTAATTTTGGCATGTACTTCTCCTCCAGCACTGCATTTACGCATTCTATTTAATTTTGGCATGTACTTCTCCTCCTCCTCCTCTATTTAATTTTGTCATGCAATCCTCCTCCAGCACTGCATTTACGCATTCTATTTAATTTTGGCATGTACTTCTCCTCCTCCTCCTCTATTTAATTTTGTCATGCAATCCTCCTCCAGCACTGCATTTATACATTCTATTCAGTTTTGTCATGTACTCCTCCTCCAGTACTGTACTTATACATTATATTTAATTTTGTCATGTAATCCTCCTCCAGTACTGCTTTTATACATTCTATTTAATTTTGTCATGTGCTCCTTCTGCAGCACTGCATTTATACACTCTATTTAATTTTGTCATGTGCTCCTTCTGCAGCACTGCATTTATACATTCTATTTAATTTTGTCATGTGCTCCTTCTGCAGCACTGTATTTATACATTCTATTTAATTTTGTAATGTACTCCTCCTCCAGCACTGCATTTATACATTATATTTAATTTTGTCATGTACTCCTCCTCCAGCATTATATTTATACATTCTATTTAATTTTGGCATGTACTTCTCCTCCAGCACAGCATTTACGCATTCTATTTAATTTTGTCATGTACTCCTCCTCCAGCACTGCATTTATACATTCTATTTAGTTTTGTCATGTACTCCTCCTCCAGTACTGTACTTATACATTATATTTAATTTTGTCATGTAATCCTCTTCCAGTACTGCTTTTATACATTCTATTTAATTTTGTCATGTGCTCCTTCTGCAGCACTGTATTTATACATTCTATTTAATTTGGTCATGTACTTCTCCTCCAGTACTGCATTTATACATTCTTTTTAATTTTGTCACTCCTCCTCCAGCACTGCATTTATACATTCTATTTAATTTTGTCATGTGCTCCTTCTGCAGCACTGTATTTATACATTCTATTTAATTTTGTCATTTACTCCTCCTCCAGTACTGTGTGTATATATATGTATATATTCTATTTAATTTTGTCATGTGCTCCTTCTCCAGCACCGAATTTTGTCATGGGCGCCTCCAGCTCTGTATTTATACTCTTCAGATACCTCTACAGATCGTGTGCAGACTCATATAAAATGACCTACAACTAGCAAACCTTGGAGTTTTGATTTCCTCTCCTTTGATTTCCTTACCTCTCCCGTTCCAGTTCCTCAAGCCAGTCTTCGCTTCTTAGTGTCATGCACTTACTTAATGAGTAGGTGTAGCATTTAGACCTGCGGGGCTGGGCTGAGTGGCTCAGACGGTTGAGGCGCTGGCCTTCTGACCCTAACTTGGCAGGTTCAATCCTGGCTCAGTCCGGTGGTATTTGAAGGTGCTCATATACGTCAGCCTGCTGTCGATAGATTTAGGGACACGTAAAAGAACTCCTGCTGAACAAAATTTCGGCACCTTGGTGTCTCCGAAAACCGTCGGGAGTAGTTTTGTGTCGTAAAAACAATAACATTATTATTAGACCTCCGGTTGTTGGTATACACAAGAAGTAAGACTGTGATGAGGAAAAGGCTTCATAAAACTGCTGCTCCTGCAACATTTCCCGTTATTGTCAGAGAGAGAGAGAGAGAGAGAGAGAGAGAGAGAGAGAGAGAGAGGTGGTGGTGGTAAATATTGGTTTTTTTTTTTTTTTTTTTTTTTTTTGCTAGTTGCTTTACGTCGCACCGACTCAGATAGGTCTTATGGCGACGGTGGGACAGGGAAGGGCTAGGAGTGGGAAGGAAGCGGCCGTGGCCTTAATTAAGGTACAGCCCCAGCATTTGCCTGGTGTGAAAATGGGAAACCACGGAAAACCATTTTCAGGGCTGCCGACAGTGGGGTTCGAACCTACTATCTCCCGAATACTGGATACTGGCCGCACTTAAGCGACTGCAGCTATCGAGCTCGGTAAATATTGTTTTAAGAAGTAGTACAACTAGGCAACTATCCTCTATAAAACACTAATCAGAGAGAGAAAATGGAAGGGATCCGACACTTCGAAAAATGAAGGTAATGGTGAAAGAAAGAAAAGGGCCACGAAGGACGTGAAAATGAAAAGACTATTCCTCGAATGCTTCAATACCGTCGGGGTCGGATAAGGATAAGAGTAGACCAAGGGGGGGTCAGATAGGGTAGATGAAACTGAAGAGGCTGCCACGAGTAAGTGGAAGCAACCCAGGACTCAGCTAAGGGTTCCGCTGTCGCCAACCCTCGCTCCCAAGTTGAGAGCCTCTTGGGCCCCTTTTAGTCGCCTCTTACGACAGGCAGGGGATACTGTGAGTGTTATTCTACCTCCCCCACCCACAGGGGAGAGAGAGAGAGAGAGAGAGAGAGAGAGAGAGAGAGAGAGAGAGAGAGAAACAGAGAGCACGTGGCTTTGTCACTGGTTACATACCCGGGTGGTTGCGATTTGAATTTCGGTCAGTACATATGGGATCTTTGAAATAATAAAGTACATCCCTGTGGTTCGGATTCCATGCAAAACTTGAGACCCGTGCCTATGATCACGATATCAAAAGTCACATGAAACTACAACTTGCTTACTTGTTTGTATGAGATAGCTTCGTTCCCTTTTTCGAAAAGGGAGGACACTACAAAGGGAGCAACTCAGCATTCATGGTCTGTTACTTGACGACGTAAACGGTGTAAAAGACGCTACTCATAAAGTCAGAGATGCTTCACTAACACGTCTGGCTCAACGAGACAAGCAGTGGTAAACTATTTTAATCCTTAACTTGCCTGGTATTTTACATTCAGCATGCCGCAACAGGACTGAATTATAGTTTACCCGAGAAAAATTTAGTCAATTACAAATTGCTTCTTTTAAACAGGTAATCAGTGCATATGTTTATTGCGAAAATCAAAGACTTTCGAGACACTCCGGACTGGCACAAGGACGAAGTTTAACTTTTCCAAAAAACGTAACAAAATTCAATGTGAACAGTTACAATAACTTCACAGAACGTCAGTCGTAAAGCATTTTTTTCCGCCTGGGTTGGAATGATACCAAAGTTTGCGAAGAAAAGGGCTTCATTTTATGCTTCTTTTAGCGTAAAGACATAAGAATTGAGTTGGCCGCCCTGTTAGCGTCGCGTAACTGTGAGATTGTGTGTTCGAATTTCACCATCGGCAGTCCTGAAGATGGTTTTCAGTAGTTTCCCATTTTCTCACGAGGCATATGCTGGGTCTGTACCTTAATTAAGGCTACGGCCCCTGCTTTCCCATCCCTACGCCGCTAGAAAACTTCGATGAGTTAGTGCGACATTATACCACTAGTAAAAAAAGAAAATCATAGCGGCATGTGACTATCATTACTAAGCGAGGATAAACAGGATACCCTGATACTTGCAAAATGATTTTTCCCATAATTTTTATTTTAGTTCGTGAGTTTTAACATTTCAGGCAATTCGCCATTTAATTTAAAAATAATTGGTTGTTAAAATTCGCATCGCTAAGACTCGACCTCGATCTTTGAACCTGCTGAAAAGACGTTCCACAAGAGCACTTGAAGAAGGAATACCTGTGCTTAATTTCAAGAGAATATCCCCATCTGTGATGGATATTGTAGGATGCGTTTGATGATATAGGAAGTACTGGAGAGGTAAGACAGTATTTCATCCGTTAGGCCTACTCGTGAAGCTGCTGCTTCTGCTGCAGCAGTCACAAAACAAAAACAATATATATATACCGGGTGGTTCACCGGCCCCTTAATTTGCCGGAAACAGGCAATCCAAATAACGCGTATAACCTAAAGATCCTTATCATTTGATTTATTAAACACAAAATAAGTGAAATTTCTCCTTACGATCGATAAGGGTCTCTGCTAGTTATGGGTCATCACTAGGGCCCAGAAGTTTAGGTTCTAAAAACCACTTATTAGATTTTTAATACCTCAAAATAGTTTTTTAGTTTCTTATCCTCCTGAAATCATTTCAGTCATTACTTACGTTACACTATTCATTCAAACTTTCTTGTACTTTATTGTAACCTTTACGCCTCTCTAGTACAAAACTATACCACTTATTTCAAAATATTCTCTAAATATGGGAGAGAATGGCTTAATGAAAGTATTTCAAATACATAATATCAACTGAAATTAAAAATAACAAAGAATAATTATTCGCAAATACAATAAATAGTTCATGTAGGTTCAATTTTTGTCACTTCCAATGCATCAAGAAACAAAGATTTTCAGAAGCACAGAACACAGTTTTCACTTGCTGTTACATTGTACAACTAAATACATTTCCAGACTTTGCAGAGTGAAACTTTTCCTGTTATTCTGTCATCTCTCAAAATATTCTTATAGCAGGAAAATGTACGCTCCACACAGGAATAAGTTGTTGGAGCAAACTTCAATGAGGTAATAGCTCTCGGTGCCCATGGTACCTCGTCAGTATCCCTGAAGTGTTGCGGACACATTCTTTATTGTTGAAAATACAGGATTCCGCTGTAGAATTTTGGTGAGCTTGATTGAATAAACTGTATCCACTGGTCCTGGTATTTCCTTCTTCGAAATGGAGTCCACAACTTCTATTTCATCTTTTATCATCTTCTAATGGCAACTATGCCGACTGAACACGTTCAGTAGCTGCAGGAAGATCAGCAAAGTGTGCCCTAATGAAGGCAAGTGAAACAGCGTTCTTGTTCGTGAAAGCTGTTTTGGCCTTCACTATGCAGAGTGCCTCATAGACATCAAAAGAATTTATAACATTTATAATGTCTTCAAAGTGATTGGCATAGCAATGCAGTGGATCGATTCTAACGTTGTGCATGTTCTTTTAATGACAGATTGTGCTCCATTTTAACGGACACATAATGTTTATGTACACTTACGAGGACACATCACAGCGCGTATTCATTCACTCACGATGTATTCCAGTGACGAGTACGTTGATATGTTGATCATTTATGGGAAAAGAAGGGAGAATGCAGTCCAATCGCAACGTCCCCGTCACGAGCGTTTTCCTGACAGAAGATTACTGACTACCAATACGTTCCGAAAACTTGAACGCAGATTGCGGTCAACTGTGACGCTTGGAAGGGTAACTTCCGCTAGAGATGCTCCTATAACGTCTGGTCCAAATAAAGAGGCTGTTTCGGACGCTGTCCATAATTAGCCTCATACTAGGCCTAGTACTCGGACTCTTGTACAAGACTAACATCCGCCGGTCATCAGGCATGCGAATACTGCATAACAATAAATTTCATCCTTACCATCTGCAACCACATCAGCCGCTCCACGGACGTGATTTCGATGCTAGGGTAACATTTTTGCCAATGGGCATTACGCAGGGTGACCAATAATGCAGCATTTTTGTCAAGAGTCCTGTTTTCAGACGAATAACGATTTCACAACAATGGCGTCATGAATCGGCATAATATGCACTACTGGAGCGCGGAGAATCCCCATTGGGTAAGACGGGGGCCCATTTCAAGTGCAGTGGGGAGCATGTCTGTTGTGGGATCTTGGGTGACTATGTCATCGGACCATATTTCTCGAAGGACATCTAACGGGAGCACGCTACATTCATTTTCTTCAAAATGAACTCCGACAGTTGCTGGAGAACGTGTCACTACGAGAGGGATTCCGAATGTGGTTTCAACAAGACGGAGCTCCACCTCGCGGATCAGTAGTTGTCCGGAACCAGCTTCATGCTTCATATCCAAATAGATGGATAGAAAGTGGCGGACCCGTTCACATGCCTGCCAGATCACCGGAGCTAACGTAGCTTGACTTCTTCCTGTGGGGTCACTTAAAGCAGATAGTGTATGCGCAGGAGTCTGAAGATCCTGGTCACCATCGGCAACTGATCACCGAGGCATGCCAATCTGTTACACGTGACATGTTACAACGTGCAAGAATATCTTTAAAACGTCGTGCTGAAATGTGCATAAACCAAGGTGGTCAAATTTTCGAACACTTGTTACACTTAATATGCAAAGTACCCCACTTCCTACCTACAGACCATCATATCGTAGTCCTACCTGCCTACGTAACATCGGATTAAAAACGGTCCTTTTCAGGTTCAAATAAAAATTCGCTCTTTTGAACAGGATGACATGTGGCCATATTACAGTCACTGTAAACGGCGTTAATTCAAAAAAATAAAGGTGTACCAGATTATGGACCGAACTTACTGCTGACAGCTTGCCTGATACAACAACAGTGTTTTGCGATTTATCCACCTTAGCTACCGCTAGCCGTGGTGCATAGCTAGCACCTTGTAGTCCTTATAGACACTTCCTGTCCAAACGTAAGATTGTGTTATTCGCAACTGTGATCGTTTTACACATTCATTATAGTTTAAGTAATAGAAATAACACTGACGCTAATGATTTTTATCATAGGCCTATTCACGAGCATTATATAAACGGTATGGTTGTACTAAGGGCATAAAGGAACAGGTACTAATGTTTTTCGGATGACTATGATATACGCGTTAGTCTGGTTACCTACCTCCGAAATATATAAGGGGCTGGTGAACCACCCGGTATATATCTTCATCAGCACTCATTTCTTTCTCGTTGTCCGGCTGTATGGTTAAATTGTTAGCGTGTTGGCCTTTGGTAACAGGGGTCCCGGGTTCGATTCCCGGTAGGGTCGGAAATTTTAACCGTCGTTGGTTAATTTCGCTGGCACGGGGGCTGGGTGGTACGTGCCGCCTTCATCGTCATTTCATCCTCATTACGACGCGCAGGTCGCCTACGGCTGTCAAATCAAAAGACCTGCATCTGATGAGCCGGCAATTAAAGGCCATACGCCATTTCATTTCTTTCCCGTAAATGCTTCCATGGGATGTATACTGACTGAGCAAATGCCATGGGCTAGCGGAGCACTGATGCGCAGGTGTGTTGTCTGCGCACCACACGCCCCCTGTGCCAGCGGCAGTTGTATAGGAGACCTTGTGAGCAGTGGTTGTGCATGTGACAGGTGTAACATGGAACTTCGTCCTGAGCTGACACCGTTCGAACGGGGTATGGTGGTCGGTGCCCGACGGATGGGAAGTGCGATTTCTGAAGTGGTGCGGGAATTCGGCTTCACACGATCAACCGTGTCCAGGTTGTATCGTGAATGGTTGAATGCGGGTGTCACCGTCCACAACAGACGAACGACCGGCCGTCAGCCACCCTCGATGAACGTGACCGGTGACATCTGAGACGGATTGTCAAAAGTGACAGACGAGCAACCGTGCAATAAATCACGGCTCAATTCAACACAGGCCGTGCTAGACACGTCTCCCAGTGGATAATCCGTACGAACATGGGTTCTATGGGGTATGGAAGCTGGCGCCGCAAACGGGTGCCACTGTTAACCCAACGTCATCGGGCTCAACGACGCGCATTTGTCGCCAGTCACCAGGGATGGACACTGGAACAATGGCGCAACGTGATATGATCGGACGAATCACGATTTCAACTGCACCATGCTGATGGGAGGCACCATGTATGGTGCAGACCACATGAAGCGATGGATCCCGCCTACCTCGAAGGTGTGGTCCAGGGCGCTGGTATCTCTGTTTTGGTCTGGGGTGCATTTTCCTGGTATGGAATGGGCCCCCTAGTTGTTCTGGAAGAGACTTCGAATGGTACGCAGTATGTTGAGCTGCTCGGAGACCATCTCCAGCCATTTTTGGCTCTCCAGCGCCCAGACGATCCTGCGGTATTTCAAGATAATAACGCGCCGCCACATCGCTCCCACGTCGCCCGGGAATGGTTCCAGGAACATGCAGCGGAGGTCCAACGACTGCCATGGCCACCCAGGAGCCCCGATATGAACGCTATCGAGCATATCTGGGATGTCCTGGAACGCAGGCTCCGTTCCATGGATCTTGCACCCACGAATAGACCAGCATTGGCGGCCACTCTACAAACGATTTGATGTCAGCTGCGTCCAGAGGACTACCAGGGACTTGTCGACTCACTTTCACGGCGTCTCACTGCAGTTCGCAGGGCCAGATGAGGCCCCACACGCTATTAGGTGACTATCCCATGACATTTGCTAAGTCAGTTTATATCGATTACTGGGATGAAAGGATTACTAGAATGTAACGCTTACAACTACATGTACATAACTAGTAAAAATAACATTTTGTGAAAAGTAACGATTACAAGTAAAATATACCCGTTACAATTAATTTGATTACTTTCACTCAGTGACTTCCAACTGTGATTATATTATTGTGCCGCCTTGGGTTTTATCTGGCCTCTCCACCACCGCCCCCCCCCCCCCTCCCCACTTACTGTACACACACCACCAGCACATCGCATGTAGCCTGAAGATGCCAACATCACTCATGCTGATGACCTAAAAAACTAACTTCTCATATTGTTTCGAGATCGGTTCTAGGCACAGTATATTGAGTAGGGAGGGAGCTTCAAAGTGACCCAGCCAGTGCCGTTATTGGTACGTTAAAATACATCGTTTCAAGCGAAGCAGCTGCGTCCCTTTGCTGTTATTTACAGTTACCTATAAAATGTTATTTACTGTCATCTATAAATACCTTTATTTTACTGTAGTCTACTGTATGCGCTAACACATATCTAAATACCCCTCCACTGCAAGGTAATGTGTGACTTCATAATTCACTGGGGATTAAGTATTGAAAACAAGCTGATATGGTCTGTGTGTTTGCTGCCTTTCCGGCGCAAGCCATGAATTTAAGAGAGAAACCATGGAAACCCACGTCGAGAATAGGCGAAAGTGAAGTTTTGTCACTGGAATTTAGTATATCGTGTAACAATCTATCAACACACTCTTAAATTTGTGCACTGCCATGGCCAGAGATGAATTTTGCCCCTGATCATAAAGTTGGTTGGGCCGATGACTTACATGTTAGGCCCCTTTGAACAAGAATCATCATTATCATCATAAAGTTCCTGTTCTCTAGTTGATGTACATTACTGGAACCTATTCCGGTAAGGATGAACGCTACATTTACACTCCTCTTGCGCTGTATTCTATTATATGATGATACTAACCTGGGGGACATAACTTTAAGAGCTGTTCCACGAATCATCAAAGCAGATGCAAAGTGGTCGTTTCTTGCCGTACTGCTATCCTTCCCCATGCATTATACCTTGCTGCCTCCACCTCAAGAGCAGAGATAAAACAAGAACAACCGGTAGAATGGGACGTAACGTGCGTCGATATCATGATCTTACTGGATTTCCACTGACCGGTTACTGGCATAGTTCCTTTTTTTTTTGGCACTCGGCTCTACACTGAAGGTTGCAGGATCGAATCTGGGATCAGCGCTTAAATATTTTAGATCCGTGACAAGAGATCTACTAGCATGTTTAAGTTTTCAGTAAGTTTCAATTTACAAAGGGTACTAGGAAAGTTTTGTAATGTGAGTGAACACTTTAGTCCTTTTCAAAATAATTTCCACCACACTCAATATACTTTTTCCATACGTCGAAACCAGTCACTGAACCAACTCTGCCACTTTTCTTCGGTTACATTTTCACACTACCGAGCTCGATAGCTGCAGTCGCTTAATTGCGGCCAGTATCCAGTATTCGGGAGATAGTAGGTTCGAACCCCACTGTCGGCAGCCCTGAAAATGGTTTTCCGTGGTTTCCCATTTTCACACCAGGCAAATGCTGGGGCTGTACCTTAATTAAGGCCACGGCCGCTTCCTTCCCACTCCTAGTCCTCCCCTGTCCCATCGTCGCCGTAAGACCTATCTGTGTCGGTGCGACGTAAAGCAACTAGCAAAAAAAAAAAAAAAAAAGCATTTTGACACTCTTGATCCCATGCTGCCAGAAGCTCCTCGTCGGATGCAAAACGCCGCCCTTTCAGCTTCGTCTTCACTTCTGGGAAGAGTGCGAAGTCACACGGGCAAGATCAGGACTGTATGCAGGGCGATCAAGCACAGTGAACCCTGATCTGGTAAGAAAATCCATTGTTTCATTAGCACGATGTACTGGAGCATTGTCGTGATGCAAGAGCCAAGAATTGAGCCATGACCTTGGACGGAGCTGCTTGAGAGCCTGGATGACCTGAGGGAGACAAGTCTCACTGTACCACTTTGCAGTAACTGTCTTTTGTATTTCTAGCACAACCCGAGTCAGGATGCCCCGTTTAGTGAAGAATACTGCCATCATCCTTTTCTTCACTGACCTTGACTTTCGCACAGTCACAGGAGTACCCTCATCTGCAAACAGCCACACTTTGTTCTGGGATTTTGTTGGGACATCGTAATAATAAAGCCAAGTTTCGTCACCTGTGAAGTCCCATTTTCAAACTGTTTTAGCATTCCTCGGCACCATTTGACTCGATGTGCCCTTTTTCCTCTGAAAGTGAATGGGGAACCCAAAGGGAACAAACCTTTCTAACATGGAGATGGTGATGTAGAACTGAATAAATAGCTGGTGCAAGGATGTGGAGGGTCTCTTCTAATTGCCGATATGTCAACCGCCTCTCTTGCTGCAACATTTTACTCACAGCTTCAATGTTTTCCTCAGTCACTGATTCAGACGGTCGCCCAGAACGAGGATCGCCTTCAATCCCAAAATTTCCCCTCTGGAACTCTTTGTACCAGCGGAAAATTGTTGTCCGATGTGAACAGTCTTTCCTCAGCAGAGCAGTCATTTCCTCCAGCCACTGGTCCGCAGTTAATCCACGAGCAAAATTGTAGCGGATAATTGCGCGATATTCACCTTTAGACCACACTGACATCTTAACTTGCTTTCAATCCCACTGCTTGGTAAGAACTGGTGTGAAGGTCACGCCTTGTGTCTTCTAGACCGGTTTTCACCCCTCTTTTCATCCCTCACCAAAACAGGGGTGTCCAGCCAACCGTTTTTGCACATTGCAAAACTTTCCTAGTGCCCTTTGTATTATTTAAACATACCACTTTGCGTAACCTTGGGCGTGTCGATTGCTATTGGAGGATCATAAAGAATATGTCCATTACATTACGATAGTTCAACTGTAAATTTTTCTGACGTCATAAAACTGAATGATTTCGTGAAAACGTGCGTGACCACAGCTCAGTTGTTCGTTCAGTTTCCCATTTCTTCAGTTGTTAGTTCTGCCATCCAGTTCATGTCGTGTGACGTTTCGTTTCGTGATATACGGAAAAGAACTAGCGATATACTTCGCCCAGCCTTTTCTTAGTCCACTAGAAACAGCGGTTCATTGACGTACCAGAGTGAGATGCGTATACTGAATAGGAAGAAGCCATCACTTTCTTGAAATCTTCAACTTACTGCAACTCTTTCCGGAAGAATGAACGAAGAGTGTTTTTTATTTCCGCGGCTTCACGATTTTCCTCCGATTCAAGTTAAGCTTCGTGATCAGTAATTCGCACATAGCAGCCCTTTTTTTATTTTATTAACATAGTTGCTGTTTTCCAAGTTCTACAGCTCGGGTAATGAACGATATATATCAGTAAATGAGAGGAGCACCTCATTATTGGATGAAGACCCGGCCATCACGGACTTTACTCCTTTTCTTTAATTTGGCATTCCACAGCATGTAAAACTATGTACCATACATAAAATAACATTAACGCTACTCGTGTAGTGAAGGGACTGAACAAATACCTGAACGAACTGTCAGTTGACCGTAGCGAACTGAACATCTCGACCTCGGGTCAGATATCTGTTGTTCTGCCATTTAGAACTGCGCATTTAATCGCTCAGTCATGACATGTTACCTTACAGCAAATTTCAGGACTACAGAAATGGCGCCTCGCTCTTTTCGAACTTTTAAAAATATTTTTATTCTCCTTCGTCGTGAACCTTTTAAAATGACGATGGTAGGGACCCACTCCCCACCACCGTTTTGTTTCCTCCTACCCACATATTGTGACTTATTTAATGCATTTCCCATCCAAATGTCTCTATACTGGTGATACCACATTATATGGTGATGATATTGTCGTGTGGCCGCCGGAGAGGCCTGGTGTAGGTCTTTCTATTTGACTCCCATGGGTGACCTGCGTGCATGGATGTGCGGTAGTGGTGGTGATAATTAGACGCCAGAT
Source organism: Anabrus simplex (assembly GCF_040414725.1). NCBI lineage: Eukaryota > Metazoa > Arthropoda > Insecta > Orthoptera > Tettigoniidae > Anabrus > Anabrus simplex. The sequence goes on along the minus strand of NC_090265.1, from coordinate 1,049,222,644 downwards.
TTTTAGGCTCTAATTGGTTAGAAAGCAAACTAATTTGGTTATTAGCTCTTTCGCTTTCAAGCTCTCAGCTGATGGATGTATGAAAACTGACAGCCATATATACCCCAGTATGCGCACATTATTTTATAATTGTGTGGAAGGCACATTAATAAAGATATCAACATGAAAGTTTGTAAACTGATAGAGTATACTCACTTATTATCAGTGCATGTAATTCATGTCCCTAAACCAGAAAGGTTCAATTAAAACAAATACGTAAACAAAGTTGCAAGTTTAAGATTTTGATAATTTTGAAGTTCAGTAATTCTAAAAATGGTGTTCAATGCGCAAATTTGTAATTGGTGTTAGTAGAAAGGTCATATTATTGTTTACTAGCATGGTAAATATCAAGATTGTTTGTGCATTAGATCCAGGGATAGATTAGATTGTGTAAAGTGATGTATCAATGAAAAAGTCGGCCACATTGTATAAAATACACATTTCGTTCTGGAGGTTCTGGATTATCATCATCGACATGTACACTTTCTGATTCTGACAAAGAAACATCATCACTTGACTAATTGTCAAGATATTCAGTGATATCGTCAGCTAAATGAACTGTGTTCGCCATGTCGAGCGCGATAAATAACTGGGCCTAACCCAAATGAACTATATCCGACTAGGCTATATATAACACTTTGTTACAATATGCACCTAATTACCTAAGAAAACTATTTAATTCATGAACTGGCAAGTACAGTAAATATAATGCATATGATACTGCTTAATTTTACTAAATAATCAATATCAACAAAAACAGACAGAAATGCTCGCATGCTTGCCGCCAGCCATGACGTAAACAAGACACCGAAGTCCAGTGAGCACGTTTTAAACTCTAAGAATATCGATAAATACGAATAGTCTGCAGTTCCCGCGGAGTATAATGTGAGTTAAAACTGTGCTCTTCTTATTCCATGCAAAACTGCTGCTATCTGGCACGTAAATAATGAAATAATAATAATGCAGGCGGGTAACGAAGCATCGTTACCGTGACAGTTTTCGCAGGACCTGTGGGTAACGATCACCTCGAGTGCCAAAGTGTTAGGAAGTGTCGTCTAGCCTGTTCTTCCGCGGTGTATCGAGTGTAACATGAACTCAAGGGGTTCTGATTGGCCGTGCCCCTAATGTTTATAAAAAGCTCATAACATAACAGTTGTGCAGTTGTGTTTACTTGTTACTCGTTCAGTTACTTTGTATTCTATCCTATGACTGCCTAATAAACCGAAGTCTGATGATGATAATAACAAGATAGGGAAAGAGTGAAACCTGGTCCTTTCGAATTACACCAAGGTATCTGATCTTGGCCTGATGTGGACCACTCGAAGTATCATCATCATTTTCTTTCTCTCCTTGCCTTCTTGTCTTTCCAGTAATTTGCATTAATTCACTATGTTCCCTCCTACTTTCCTCCGTCAGGACAGATTTACTCGTACTTTGCTTCTTTTCTTTCTCTTGGAACCCCAAAAATTCCTAATTCATTTTCTGAAAATGGCTCTATCCAATATCTCGTATGTAGTGATATCTAGCACAGCCATATCCTGTTTTACTTCGATGAACTATCGGCTTTGTGGGATTTTCATCGAAATGATCAAAAGTGTCCGTCTCTGTGGTCTAGTGGTTAGTGTGATTAGCTGCCACCCCCGGAGGCCCGGGTTCGATTCCTGGTTCTGCCACGAAATTTGAAAAGTGGTACGAGGGCTGGAACGGGGTTCACTCAGCCTCATGAGGTCAAATGAGTAGATGTGGGTTCGATTCCCACCTGAGCCATCCTGGGAGTGGTTTTCCGTGGTTTACCACTACTCCTCCAGCAAATGCTGGGATGATACTTAACTTACGGCCGCAGACGCTTCCTTCCCTCTTCCTTGTCTATCCCTTCCAATCTCCCCATTCCCCCCATAAGGCCCTTGTTCAGCATAGCAGGTGAAGCCGCCTGGGCGTGGTACTGGTCATTCTCCCCAAAGTCTCAAGCTCCAGGACACTGCCCTTGAGGTAGAGGTGGGATACCTCTCTGTGTCCGTGCGACGTAAAGTAACTTGTTCGTATATTTATAGTTTCTTTAGTAACTTACTCTAAGCTCCTCTCCTTCACACAAGAATTTTAGTTTCAAAAATGACACAGAGTTCGGTCGAAATAAATATAAAACTTGTCTACAAGCAGAAACGGTTAAACTACTATATGTGAAACGAACCATAATGCTTCTAATGTATTAAAAGTGGACTACTGAAGCAGAGGCAGTAACTGTATCGATATTTTTATTACTTAAACTTAGATTTGCCAGTAGCCGTAATGAATGTGGTTTAACGAAACTCTTCGCAAGAAACGTGATCACACGGTGGCGGCGCTGTCAACGGATGCTCGTTTCGCATACAGCAAGATGCCCCCCTAGAAAATGTGATTGGTTCGTGTGTGCTTATTATGTGTTGGGACTTAATTTTGGAAACGAAGGGGTCTTGCTGTACAATTTAGTTACTATCCTGGTGCAGTATTTCTTTGAAATAACAAAAAATACATACATAAATACAAACATACATCGAGTTCATTCCTAACTTATCCTGTATCTCTTCATTCCGAGTACCCTCCTGCCATTGTTCTCACCTGTTTGTACCAGCAATAATTCTCACTGCTTTCATGTCCGTCACTTCTAACTTACGAATAAGATATCCTGCGGCAACCCAGCTTTCGCTCCCGTAAAGCAAAGTTGGTCTGAAAACTGACCAATGTAAAGATGGTTTCGTCTGGGAGCTGACTTTCTTATTACAGAATACTATCTATCGCAACTGTAGGTTCACTGCATTCGTTTTTCCACACCTTGATTCAATCTCACTTACTATATTACCATCCTGGGAGAACACATATTCCAAATACTTGAAATTGTGTCTTTGTTCCAGCTTTGTATCACCAATCTCACATTCAGTTCTCTTGGATTTCTTACCTACTGACATCAATTTAATCTTCGAAAGGCTAATTTTCAAACCATACTCATTGCACCTATTTTCAAGTTATTACACTGCAGGCTTTCGGCAGGCTTTCGGCACAATCTGCCATTATGAGCAAGTAGTCAGAATAGACCAGACTGCTTACTGCATTTACACCTAATGAGCCCCTCCCTGCCACTTTATACCTTTCAGCAGGTGATCCATGTGAAGCACGAACAGCAAAGGTGAAAGATTACAGCCTTGTCTAACCCCTGTGAGAACCCTGAACCAAGAAAATATTGTACCATCAATTCTTACTGCAGCCCATTTGTCATCATAAATGCCTTTGATTGATATTAATCATCTACCCTGCATCCCATAGTCCCCAAGTATGGCGAACATCTTTTCCGTCGGTGCCCTCTCATAAGCTTTCTCTAGATCTACGAAACATAAACACAGCTGTCTATTCCTCTCGTAGCACTTTTCAGTTACCTGGCGCATACTGAAAATCTGATCCTGACAGTCCCTCTGTAGTCTGAAACCTCACTGGTTTTCATCCAACTTCCTCCCAACCACTGATCGCACCCTCCCTTCCAAGATGCCAGTGAATACTTTGCCTGGTATACTAATCAGTGAGACACCTCAATAGTTACTGCATTATTTTCTGTTCCCTTGCTTACAGATAGGTGCAACTACTCCTTTTGTCCAATCTGAAGTTACCTTACCAGCATTCCACGCTAATCTTATTACTCTATGAAGCCATGTCAACCCTGGCTTCCCCCTACACTTCATAATATCAGACCTAATTTCATATATTTTTGCTGTTTTATGGCAGTGGAGTTTATTTACAATCCTTTCCACTTCCTCAAGCGTAATTTCATCAAAATCATTTCCTTCCTCCCCATGAGCTTGGTTGTTCGCGACACCACCAGGAAGATTTCCTTTTACGTTGAGAAGATTTTCAAAATATTCTCTCCACCTATCCAGTGATTCCCTGTGATCTATTATGAGTTCACCTGAATTACTCAAAACGCTGTTCATTTCCTTTTTCCCTCCCTTCCTAAGATTCTTTATTACTTTCCAGAAAGGTTTCGCTGCTGCTTGACCTAGCCTTTCCAGGTTTTACAGAATCTTCCCGCGACTTATTTTTTAATTCAACAACTATTTGTTCCACTCTGTTTCTTTCATCTACGTACAGTTTCCTGTCTGCATCAGCCCTTGTTTGGAGCCATTTCTGATAAGCTTTCTTTTTACGTTTACAAGCTGTTCTTACTGCATCATTCCACCAAGATGTTCGCCTTTTCCCATTTTTACACACAGTTGTTCCTAGGCATTCCTCTGCTGTTTCTACTACAGCATCCCTGTATACCACCCATTGTCTTTCCATATCCTCAACCTGCTTAATGTCAACTGTTCGGAACTTCTCCCTTATCATATCCATGTGCTTCTAATTTTCCTCGTCCTGGAAATGTTCTACCCTTATTCGTTTGCAGGCAGATTTCACTTTCCCTATCCTAGACCTAGAGATACTTAGTTCACCACAGATCAGATAGTGATCCGTATCATCGAAAAATCCCCGGAAAACCCGTACATTTATAACAGATTTCCTGAATTCGAAGTCGGTTCAGATATAGTTATGGATCTCGTACCCCTACCCTCCCATGTGTAGCGGTGAATAGCCTTATGCTTGAAGAATGGTATTCGTAACTGCTAAACCCATATTAACACAGAAGTCCAGCAGACGCTTTCCATTCCTCTTAGCTTCCATATCTTCCCTACATTTACCAATCACCCTTACATATCCTGCAATTCTATTTCCACCTATCGCATTGCCCGTTAGCACTTATCCATCCTTCCTGTTGACCCTGACTACGATGTCACTCAATGCTTGATGAAACTTGTCAACTTCATCCTCATGTGCACCCTCTCATGGTGAATACACTGAGACAATTCTCGTCCTATTTCTTCCAACTGCCAAATCTACCCACATCATTCGCTCATTTACGTGCCTAACAGAAACTATGTTGCGTGCAATCGTATTCCTGATGAACAGCCCTATCCCAGACTCTGCCCTTCCCTTTCTAACACCTGTCAAGTACACTTTATAATCTCCTGTCTCTTCCTCGTTATCTCCCCTTACCCGAATATCACTTACTCCTGGCATATCCAGATGCATCCTCTTTGCTGACTCAGCCATTTCTACTTTCTTTCTTCCATAAGCCCCATTAATATTGATAGCTCCCCATCGAATTCCATTTCGTTCGCCAAGTTGTTTGCAAGGAGTCCCTCGCCTGTCAAATCGGAGTAGGACTGTGTTTCTCCCATAGGTCCGAGGCTTGCTTAAAATGTTCTGAGTTCGGTAAATTCGTGAAGCAGGATTCTACCCTACTTACACATAGTCCAAGTGAGGATCTCTCCTGTAACGAGTTAGGGACTACCGGTGGATTGTATAGTCCTAGCCGCCTGAGCACAAGGAGGGTCATGACTCAGATTATGTCCGAGATGTCCACTCCCGTTCCGTAGCAGCTGGTATCCCGACTCTCAGGACCACTTACTAGGCCACTCAGCCGGGGACCATGGTTCACGAACTAGGACGTGACTGCAGTAACCCACACCATGAACCATACCAACATATAAGAGAACAAAATTTATGTAGCGCTCAAGAACAATGTTATAACAACCCCTGCCCTCACAACTTTTACCTGAGGATGAGTGTACAGGGTACCCCGTTTCTGCTGATAACTAATCTGTATTAAATTCCCGGCAGACGCGGGGGAGTCGAACTGGGAAGGTACTGAGCTAAACCAATGACCACGACAGGTAAGAATGTGTTGTTCCCTATTCTGGAATACCATCTCCTTCCTCTCTCTCTCTCTCTCTGTGTGTGTGTGTGTGAGAGAGAGAGAGAGAGAGATAGGAGAGAGAGAGAGAAGGGTGCTCACCGTGCTCTTAAAATGAAATAACAATACTGACTTAAAATTTAATTAGTAGAAGAGTTAAGAATTCAAATCGAACTTCTACGTAATTTTCTTCATAATATTCTGGGCTTTACTCGTGTGATTCACGATCTTTAGTTACTGAATATTCCATTGCGTGATAAGTTTATTTCGAATACTGTAGCTGTCACCTCGACGTCTCTCCACAAGATGGATGCTTGGATGCAGCCAGCTCAGTTGGAAATAGAACATTCAAGTCTATCTTCAAATCTCCCCTCAAGAAATAACGGGCGCCGAATTAAAAGACGCTGCCAGTTGTGAAGAGACACGCGGAAGGAATTTCACATTAAGAAAGATCTAACCACACGTGGGAAAGAGCTTGGAGTGGAATGAAATGTTATGGCCAGACGAACGAGAGAGGGGGTTATCAAAGCAAGTCGCCGTGAAGAGGAATGTGAAGCTGTGAGGGGTGTTTCTCCCTCCGTTCCGTCTGAGTGAGGGTTTACATTAAAATTACGCCAACAGACGGGAGCGGGCGTGTTAATCTCCGGGCGAACAGAAAGTATTGGGGGAAATATAGGCGTCTGTCGAGAACACCTTATGTCCTGTAGATACGGCAGCCACAAAAAGTGGGATTAGCACGTTGTTATCCACTGCTGTTGCTGGCTCGACAAGAGCACGATCGTAGTTCGAGCCCTGGTGCTGACGTCAACCGTCTTAAGAATGCAAGAAACCTGTCATTTCTAACCTCGGGGTTCTTTCTCACTTCAGAAATAATATGGTCATTTCCTGGAATATCAGTAAGCTCGAAACTGAGAGGTAATAATCACACCTATTTGAAACAGGCGCTTCAACTGTACTTGAGTGGGTGTCATTCTTTTCCCTTGATATAAATACGACCGAACTCGATAGCTGTAGACGCTTAAGTGCGGCCAGTATCCAGTATTCGGGAGATAGTAGGTTCGAACCCCACTGTCGGCAGCCCTGAAAATGGTTTTCCGTGGTTTCCTATTTTCACACCAGGCAAATGCTGGGGCTGTACCTTAATTAAGGCCACGGCCGCTTCCTTCCCATTCCTAGCCCTTCCTTGTCCCATCGTCGCCATAAGACCTATCTGTGTCGGTGCGACGTAAAGCAACTAGCAAAAAAAAAAAAAAAAAAAAGGATATAAATACGGCGGCAATTATATTGGTAAAGATGGATTTCTACACGTTGGTAAATATTAGGCTACATATTCCCATTCTTGTAATGTCTGGAAGAGTGTAAATTTACACTGTTAACGGTACGTAAAACCGAATCAAAAGCATTTCATAAAGATAATAATAATAATAATAATAATAATAATAATAATAATAATAATAATAAGAAGAAGAAGAAGAAGAAGAAGAATAGCAAGCTTGTAGTTTTATGAGAGTGCAGATATACAGTACATATACACATATTGCTAGAGGACCTCCCATTTTACGTGCTATCAAACCACTTGGGACGTGACTTTTTCATTTTATTAATCCTACATGCATTAAGCAGAATTTGAAGCACAGCCGCTTTGGTGAGAAGCAAGTGACTATGCTGCTCGGCTATCACGTCCCACCAGCAATAATAATTTTTTTCTTTTTTACGAGGGACTGTGGAAAATCTGCAAAAGACACTTGTGAAGGGTCCGCACTCCACAAGTGTGTGGGATTCTTATCCACTAAAAACCACACACCCATTTCCCACGATGTGCATCATCACCCCGGAACCGCTCTCGCATTACTTCAGGGTGATATCGTGCTTTGTCTTTCAGATTTCTTTCTTCATTCTCCTTTACAAACGTTCGTACGCTTCCAAATCCTTCTTCTGGCGAAGGACATCCTCCACATACACTGCCACGCGATCCCAGGATTCCTGGTTTCGTAGCATCGCCGAAATAATATTATCTGTTGTCAGTTCTCCTAGTTCAGTGTCCACACATCTTCTCTGTATCGTCCAATGGCCGCACGCAAAGAAGGTGTGTAATACGTCGTCGATGTCATCACAGTATATGCATGCTACGTCACTCGCTCTGTCCACTCTATGCAGGAATTTCCGAAAATATCCATGTCCTGTTAGAAGCTGCGTGAGGTAATAGTTGACTTCACCATGGACCCTTTCAACCCAGATATCCAAGCGTGGTATCAGTCGCTTGGTCCATTTACCCCGAGAGTCACTTTCCCATCTGAGTTATCGCCTCATCCGTTGACTGAAGGCACGCTTCTTTGCACATTTCTGTCCCAGCTCTCCTTGGGTACGCCAGATTGTATGTCGGTCCAGTGCAAGTAGGTCTCCCGGGGCTATTGCTGCCACCGTGAGGATTGTGGGTTCGGAAACTGCGGTATGCACATGCAATACGTAAAGCTGCTCTCCGTTTTACGGCAACTATCCTTCTCCGATACCAAGCAAATCTCAAGGATTCAGCCCGGATTTCAGAGTTATACAGGAGCACTGACTGAACCGTCGACATGAGAAGACGTCGTTTACTAAATTTTGGACCTTTAATATTTCCCATCAGTCTACTAAGTGCAGTCATGTATTTTACTGCCTTATCTGTCGCTCGCTGAATATGATTCCAGAATGTGAGCTTGGAGTCAAGTGTCACTTCTAGATATTTTGTCCTCGCAGATGTTTCAATCACTAACTCTCCAACAGTCATTGGCACAAGAGTCTAGATCCTTTTCCTTGTCAGAAGAACTATCTCCGTTTTGTGTTAGGCTAGTGTTAGACTGTGGCTCACCATCCATTCTTTTATGCGCCGCATCACCTGGTTCAGTTTGATTTGAGCCATTTCAACATTACGAGCCACTATCAAGGCGGCCACATCATCAGCGTAGCCCACAAGCTTCGTGTCCTCTGGCATCTCCACACGTAACAAGCCATCATATATTATGTTCCAAAGATCTGGACCAAGGATCGATCTCTGCGCTGTACCAGCCGTCAGATGGTTTGTCTTTTGTCCTTCTTCCGTATCATACAGCAGAGTGCGATCTTTGAAGTACTCTCATTATATTGCGGTAGCTTGAAAGATTCTTCAAGAGCTACCAACATGTCGCTCCACCTTGCCGAATTGAAGGCATTCTTCACATCCAGGGTCACAAGAAGTGTCAATTTACGGGAATGATGGTTGCCTGCTTGTGCTCTTTCTGCCGTATTCACCACCTCCCACACTGTATCTAGCGTCGAGTGTCCTCTCCGAAATCCATGTTGGCGAACAGATATATCCCCTGCTAGTTGAACTGCTGAGAGGAATCTGGGCTGCAGAAGTTTCTCCAGGCCTTTTCCAGCTGTGTCGAGCATACATAAAGGTCTATAACCACCAAGTTTTCCAGTAATAATAATAATAATAATAATAATAATAATAATAATAATAATAATAATAATAATAAATGCCATCTCAAAAATATATTCCAGTTGAAGGGATTATTATTATTATTCCCGGCTCCATGTCTTCACTTAAATGGTTAGCGTTCTGTCCTTTGCTGCACGAAGTCCCGGGTTCGATTCCCGGCTTGGTTAGAGATTTTAACCTTCATTGGTTAGCTCGGGTGCTGGTTGTGTGTGTGCTGTACTCATCATTAGAATTCGTCATAAGTAGGGCCCCAGCTTCACATACGCGTAAGTAGCCTATACGGCGTCAGATCGAAAGACCTACACCAAGCCTCTGCGGAGGCCATAATAATAATAATAATAATAATAATAATAATAATAATAATAATAATAATAATAATAATAATAATAATAATAATAATAATAAAACCTGAACGCTTTAATTTGTTTTCTGGAGTTACGGACTGCGCAGGCATACGCATGGCTTCTCAGAGCAGTGATATATTTTCATTTTCATTTTGTACTCTGGTTGACATAGTTTGTAAAGATTTGTCCTGAAGTGTCAGATATCCTTATAACGACGTTATAATAAATATCACAACCTAAACCCCGACAACAGACAAACGCGTTGTTTGGATTATGCCTGACTGGTCACATTCAGGCAAGTAAAAATCAAATGGCGTATGGCTTTTAGTGCCACTGGGCGAGTTGGCCGTGCGGTTAGGGGCGCGCGGCTGTGAGCTTGCATCCGGGAGATAGTGGATTCGAATCCCACTGTCGGCAGCCCTGAAGATGTTTTTCCATGGTTTCCCATTTTCACACCAGGCAAATGCTGGGGCTGTACCTTAATTAAGGCCATGGCCGCTTCCTTCCAACTCCTAAGCCTTTCCTGTCCCATCGTCGCCATAAGACCTATCTGTGTCGGTGCGACGTGAAGCAAAAATACCACAAAAAAAAGAATAGCTTTTAGTGCCGGGAGTGTGTGAGGACAAGTTCGGCTCGCCAGATGCAGGTCCTTTGATTTGACTCCCGTAGGCAACCAGCGCGTCGGGATGAGGATGAAATGATGATGAAGACGACACACAACCCAGCCCCCGCGCCAGTGAAATTAACCAATTATGGTTGAAATTCCCGACCGTGCCGGGAATCGAACCCGTGACTCCTGTGACCAATGGCCAGCACGCTAACCAATCAGCCACGGAGCCGGACATTCAATCAAGTAATAGGAACATAAGACACTTACTGGGAATGGTTACCACAATCAGGGCTTGAGCGGAGAACTGTGGTCGTTGCAGCAAGGTAAATTTGTGCATACATATTTTATTTTGGTAGTGGTTCAACGTCGCGCATACACATCGAATGTTTTCGGTGACGCAAGGATGGGAAAGGGCTAAGATAGTAGGATACTGTCGGTAAATTCGAGTCAAAGTTCATGTACAGACAAATGGTGTGTGCAATGCTATTAATTTACGCAGAAAGAGTCTTAATGCATGGGATGTACGGTCCTTACACGAAAAACGATTTTGCTGGACGAAGTCTACCGGCATCGAATAAGTTTCTAAGGAATTAAGGACGGCTCCGTGAAACGTTGTCCTTTGGAAGAGACCTATTCGGGGTGTGCCAGTGAGATCTGATGAAAACTAAAAATCTGCGCATAATGAAACTGAGAATAACTCGCACAACAGTTATTGAGCCATAGCACATGTCCTGGACTTCAGCCTGGCATCTTTACTGCGCATATTGCATCCCGAGATTTATTTATTTATTTATTTATTTATTTATTTATTTATTTATTTATTTATTTATTTATTTATTTATTTATTTATTTATTTATTTATTTTTTGCAAGTTGTTTTACGTCGCACCGACACAGGTCTTATGGCGACGATGGGACAGGAAAGGGCTAGGAGTGGGAAGAAAGCGGCCGTGGCCTTAATTAAGGTACAGCCCAAGCATTTGCCTGGTGTGAAAATGTGAAACCTCGGAAAACCATCTTCAGGGCTGCCGACAGTGGGGTTCGAACCCACTATCTCCCGATTACTGGATACTGGCCGCACTTAAGCGACTGCAGCTATCGAGCTCGGTGACACCTTACTTAAATTCCATGCTAATCGTATAACTTTATGAAGCCATTTTATTCTTGCCTTTCCGCTGTGTTTCATCACTTCAGGTCAAAGTTCAAAGGTCAAAGGTCCGTCCAGCATAAGGCAACTTGTTAAAAAAAACGTAAAATCTAAGTAATGGCAACAACTGTTCGTGAATGTTCGTGGCTTACTCTTGGAAATATAGCCTAGTACGCAGATACCACATTAACACAGTTTATCAGGTGTAATTGGCAAATCCTCTTCTCAGGCTCGTTTGTCTGGCTTGTGCGAAATGAATGACGAGCTCGAACAGCGTGGCTTGTGAATCAGCAAGTTAAGCCGGCTTACCATAAGTAAACAAACGCTGCAGTGCTGCATTTCCTGCACCGCTCTGTTTATACTCTGTGTTCTCGCAGTGTTGGTGTGCTCTGTTTTCACTGTAGTGCACTGGTCGTGGTAATTCTGAATTTAATGCACATTCTGTCACCTAGAGGTAAGGTCCGATCTCCTAGTAAACAGGGTCCGTATTATTCTTGCTTAAAGGATTGATTAGCTTCTTCTTGGCTAACGGTACTACACAGCCACCCAATCGTAGAGTCGTCGTTATCAGTATTGCTTAACTTTGCAAATATCAAGAAGTCCAGTATTACTTACATAAATACAGAAGTACAAGAATTGACTGGAAAATGTATTGACTGAGCAAGTGGCCGAGTGGTTAGGGTCGCACGGCTGTGAGTTTGCAATGGGGACATAGTGGGTTCGAGCCCAACTGTCGGCAGCCCTGAAGATGGTTTTCCGTGGTTTCCAATTTTCACACCAGGCAAATGCTGGGGTTGTACCTTAAATAAGGCCACGGCCACTTCCTTCCAACTCCTAGCCCTTTCCTCACCCATCGTCGCCATAAGACCTGTCTGAGTCGGTGCGACGTAAAAAAAAGTTTTAAAAAAGTTTTTTTTATAATCAAGTAAGGTGTCTAGATCAATTTTTGGTGATACATAGTGAGTGCACCATGTCTTCTGATATAGGCTGGAGCAAATTTGTTACTTTCTTGCATATGTCTTCTTTAGCTTTGACCATATGGAAGTGACTGAGGTATGAGCGGTGCTATACAGCTATCCTTCTACTACCAATCCGTGTGATGAATAGCCTGAAGTGTCGTTCATGCGATGTGTTGGTGTGTGCGTTTCATTGAGCTTGACAGACTGAGGAATAACAACGCCATCTCGCTCAGTGAGTAAAGCAATGGGACACTTCCTCACTCCTAATTTGCCTAGTACGCATCTTCAGTGGCACCTAGGCCATTTACATGACAGGAGATTGTGAATCTGCTGAGAACCTAACCAGCCTTCCGACTGAAACATACTTACATATACAGTCAGGAAATGCCGGCCACTTGGTATATGGGTAGCATGCCCGCCTCGTACCTGGAGGCCGCAGGTTCGATTCTCGGCCAGTCTAGGGATTTAAATTCTGGATTGCGTACTGGAACGGGGTGCACTCAGTCTCATGATACAAATAGAGAAGCTGTTGCGCCGCGGGATTTTGATTGTTATACTGTAACGGTTCAAATCCCGTTACAAGATGATATCTGTATTTTTATTATTGTATGATTTTATCTGTATTTTATTATTATTATTATTATTATTATTATTATTATTATTATTATTATTATTATTATTATTATTACAATGTCAGTATTATTATTATGTTATCTGTGATATTGTTACTATTATTGTAATTATCCGTTTTATTCAATTCGATTTTGCAATTGCCTGTTGCTTGCAAGATTGTACTTAGATGTATACATATATACGTATGTGTAGGATAACACTCAATACCTGTACAGTGAGAATTGTTGTATATATCAGAGATTGAGTGTGACGTTGGGACATTGTGCAAGATTAGTGGCGATTCTGCCAAGTCATCGCCGCTTCATGGCTATGTCATCGTATTTATTTAGATATGCGCGCACGGAGTTAGCCGCCTGCGGGCTATTTCACCACTGTATGTAATATCTGTCGCGTAGGTGGGAGTATGTCATTGTTATTTCTGGAGATTACGTAGTTGTGTCAAGCAACGTCTATATAAGGTGGATGCATATTGTAGCGTCAGTCATTACTTATACGGATGCAGTACAGTGAAGTAGTCTACTAGATCAAGAGGCCTTAGGTGGTCAGTCAACCAGTGTGAACGAGAGATGGTGAAGACTCAGTGAGCCATTATTGGTCATTGAGAGAGTGAGACCAAATGGTTGGTCCGTCACTTAGTGGAAGACGCGGACGCAAGGCTTACCAAGGAGTCAGAGAGGGCAACCCTGGACCTGCCAAGAGGTCATACCATATTGACTTACAAAGAAGTCAGATGATATGGAGAAGAAGCAGTCGCAAGGATGTATCACCACGTTAGGCGTGACACATCTACAGTAAACACCAGAGCAATGGATTACGTCGTAATTACACTCAAAGTGTTGAAGGTACAGTCAAGTGAATCAGTGAGGGAAATATTTCGTATAAATTGTTAACTGTCCGGTCAAGAAGAATTCGAATTCATGCCTAGTTTTTCAGTGCAATGTCATAATTTCATATTCTCATCTGTTTTATCGCAACAAGACTCACTATTTTTTGATATATTATTTAAAGAATATATATTGTTCTATCAAACGAATTCAGAGTTTAATTTCATTGACAGTAAAATATCTTAACCTCAAAATTAATGGGGAAACCGAACGCCAATCTCCTTTTCCCAGAACTTATATGGTATGTTGTCAAAAGTAAGCTTATTACCCGACACCCTAGAGATAGTCAAGAGTCTCATTCTATTATTGCTGTACTGAGTGACAGCTGGCGCCCGTCAAATAACATATGTGTAAGTAAGCAGGTAACAAGTAAGTATGAGTACAAGGTTCGACGAGTGTGTATTTTATTTAATGAATATTAATTTTCAGATTTTCAATTTTAAATGCAGATAATCAGATTTTCCATATTAAATGTAGTTTTACATATGTTTGTAAATTTAGTAAGAGAGTTAAGGAACAATTTCAATACTATGCAAGTAATGCAAGTGCAACGTGTATTCCTGCTACCTTAGTGGTGCAGTCAGTCAGTCAGTCGGTCAGTCGTGTGCCTTCCACTCTCAAGGTAGTGTGTTCGAACCTGGCTGAGCTCTGTGTTTAAATACGATAAGTTGCAGCAAGTTACGGAACTTCTGCGTGACATACTTCCGACCTCGGGAGTGTCAAGTTTTGTTTTTTCTAGATGCCATTCAAGGCCATGAGGTTTTTGCTCATCTGACAATTCTTTCGTCTTGGAAATGCTAATTTTCATATTATACTGCATCGCTTGGATGAATTGTCAGAGGGTATGGGTGCGAATTCCGGCCCTTTTGTGCTCGTTTCAATGTACATATCTTTATATACAACACAGCACACTACCAACCACTACGGAAACAAGGCAGTTATTGCATTATCCCTCGTTATGGCCAATGTCTTTTCCATGAACTAACGGAAGATTTTATTTATTTATTTATTTATTTATTTATTTATTTATTTATTTATTTATTTATTTATTTATTTATTTATTTATTTAATTACAATATGCTTTACGTCGCACCGACACAGATTGATCTTATGGCGTCGATGGGAGAGGAAAGGCCTCGGAATGGGAAGGAAGCGACCGAGGCCTTATTAAGGTGTGAAAATGGGAGACCACGGAAACCCATCTTCAGGGCTGCTGACAGTGCGATTCGAACCCACTAACTCCAGATTACTGGATACTGGCCGCACTTAAGCGACTGTAGCTATCGAGCTCGGTGATACCTTACTTAAGTTCCATGCTAATCGTATAACTCTATGAAGCCGTTTTATTCTTGCCTTTCCGCTGTGTTTCACCACTTCAGCTCAAAGTTCACTTATTCCTGCTCACCTGTGAGACTGGAGTTGACTTATCATCAACGCCACTTCTTCGAGTGTGATTTCATTGCTGTGCTTCTCTCTAATGAGTTCTGTTGTTCTGCTGGATGTCCTTTAGCATCGAGGAGATTTTCTGAAATGTTCCTTCTATAAGTTCAATGATTCCCTACGATCTACAATGAATTCGCTTCTGACTACTTACCGGAATGAAGTCTAGGTTGGGCCATTGTAAAGAAAGAAAAGAGAGCAACATCGATTTCAGTACAGGCCCTCAAGGTCCTGGAACAGTAGAAGGTTACCTTTATCCATAACTTTAATTTTATACTGAGTGGAATAGTCTCGTTAGCTGACTATAGCCACGGATATCTTAATCTCAATGTGCTGACTTCAGGTCAGTGTTTGAACACAAATACACTGTGACAGATAGAAAGTATCCGGCTTCTTGACTGAAAAATCATCGGAAGACTCATTGTGCTATTCTCGACCAGGCTGGAGATTTTAGCCGCATCGGGTTAATTCCTCTTTCCCGGGGATGAACTTAATAAACAGCTTCATTTACATACAACTCACCATATTCCCAACCACTAAAAAAACAACACAATAGTAAATACATCCTTGCACGTGGGTTTGGCGCCAGGAAGGGCAACCGGCCCTGAAATCAGACGTAATTCACAAGTAGTGCCGACCCCAAATGTTGGGGGGAAAAGGAGAAGGAGGAAAGAATGCCAAGTAGGAGACTAAATTCATGCCTGAGATTTTTTGTTACCCTTGAAATTACGACAATCAGTGGCGTATACTGAGGGCTACCAAGGCTAACAGTGAAGCCCAAACCTCAAATGCGAGCGATGGAAATCTAAAGCACATTATATTGTAAGCATCTGACACATTGTTCCATTTGCAAACCTTGAAAGCAATGAAAAAACATGTCGCACGTATTTCTGAGAACAAGGCTTCGGAGACTGATATTGCAGCCCAGAGTCTCGTCCCTTCCCATCGACTCGCCTCACGCGGCTTGCTGCTGTCTGCCTACAGGCGCGGGGACCGGCGGAGGATAGCTGTGCTAGGCTTCGGTCCGTCAGATCGCCACTGCTATCACCATACGTTACTCATCGTATATACTTCCTCACCTCATCCTTCTGTCTTAAATATATAGATAACGGAGTGCTGGTATTTCACTCCCGTTTACTTCTACATCCTTGTAGGAAGACACTGCAGGGCTGCTGTTATAGGAGTAATATAGTTTTCTTTTTATTGGTAGATCTGCTAAAACCGAGCTCGATAGCTGCAGTCGCTTAAGTGCGGCCAGTATCCAGTAATCGGGAGATGGTGGGTTCGAGCCCCACTGTCGGCATCCCTGAAAATGGTTTTCCGTGGTTTCCCATTTTCACCAGCCCTGAAGATGGTTTTCCGTGGTTTCCAATTTTCACACCAGGCAAATGCCGGGGCTGTACCTTAATTAAGGCCACGACCGCTTCCTTCCACTTCCTAGGCCTTTCCTATCCCATCGTCGCAATAAGACCTATCTGTGTCGGTGCGACGTAAAGCAAATAGCAAAACAAAAAACAAAAACAAAAAAAAAAAGATCTGCTAAAATGAAACGCAATCTTTCAGGTTTAGTGTTCTCTTTTGTTGGTTGGAATCGAACCCGTTATCATGGGTCGGACACCACCAATGATCTTCCGAGGAAGATAATTAACCATTGAACGATGGGTACGACCGCTGTAAAATTCAACATTGTTATTTAACGATTATGATGATGATGTTAATAATAATAATAATAATAATAATAATAATAATAATAATAATAATAATAATAATAATGGTGCATGGCATCTACATAGGCTTGGCGGTGACCTAATAAGGATAAAATGAATGGCGAAGACGTCATAAACACCCAGTTCCCAAGCCAGGAGAATTAACAGTATAAGGGGGTTGATTCTGAAAATTGAACCGGGGCCGTCGGACCAAAGGCAAGCATTCTATCCATTTAGCCTCAAAGCTGGACTTCAATTTGCTAAACCTACCAACTCGATTGATCAGGTGTTGAGTATTGGCGGTGGCAGAGGCCAGGGCAGTAGCTTGTGAAGCAGCCTAGACAACACAGCGGGCAGCTCCGTTGGCTGCTGGATGCAGCTCAAAATGCTTATGGCTTGATGTTCCCTAAACCAACTATCGAAAAGGGGTAGCCTAACTGTAGTGGTAGCCCACGTCTTGATACCAGCATACGCCACTGACGACAATCATCGTATTCTTTTATTATTTACCAGGGTGATTGGCTCTGATGTTAAATAAAGTCGGAAATTCAAACCTAAGGTATAATTAATAAAAATGTTTGTTACGGAGTTTTTCCGTGGTAGGTAGAGGTGAAAGAAGATGCGGGTGTGAATAGGTCTCCAGCTACGAAAGCAAAATTAATTTAAAATTTAACAAGGTTATATTTTCTTTTCAAAAACAAGAAATAACAAGCATGGCAGGTACAAAGTAGCAAGTCAAAAAGGGTAGTTACAATATTTACAGGAATTGGGCTTCGCGCCCTGATTTTACACAGCTTGGGCAATCAGCTCAGTTTTACCCCAAACACGAGTTTTAACAGAGGGGCAGAAAACCCCATTCATACCTAGGAGCCCTTGCTCCAAATTACACAGAAAAGCCTCCACGAGGCATACAACACTTAATTTTCAAAAGAGCCACTCGCTCTCAAAATTTAAGCCTCTCCCAGGCCACACCAAACTCCACCTTCAAGTTGTCCTCACTGGACATAGACACAGGGGTACAATACCCAACCTACTGAGGTCTATTAAATGAAAAGGGGCAATTACATGACCTCTAAAATAACAATTTGAGAGGAGGCAATCTGCACTCCTAATACACTTGTTTTTAAAAAAAAAAACCTAATCTGGCTCTAGGCCACTAATGCAAGGGCTAATCCCATACTACCGAGGTGACTTTAGAAAAGAGCAATTTGTTTTACATTAACGAAGAATAGGTTGAGAAAATAAGTTCACCTCAAAACAATAAGAGTGGGAGCTCGAGAGGGTTAGCACTCTCTATCCCAGAAGGTAGCTTAAAAGAGAATAGAAGAAAGATTGTTACATTTTAGGAAAAGGTTACATGGTGGAACGCTTCGCACCCGCCCCGAGAGTTAAACTGCTGAGCTAGCAAAGAAAGAATTTATTAATCGGCCATTACCTTATTGATGACCGCTGCCGAGGAAAGAGGCGCTTCCCGCCTCCTGCTATGTACTTTATACACTGAAAGATGGAACAGAAGTGGCCCGGAGACCCTAAAATCAGCAGTTTAAATCCTCTCGCGGAAGTTTCTAGGCGTTAGGGGAATGAAAACACCCGCCCACAATTACTTTATTGGCTAGGGTACAGAAACATATCCAAGATGGGGGAAGATACATCGGATTGGTCGGAAATTACTAAAAGAAATTCGGGATTGGATAAATCTAAAACAAGGGGGAAAAGAGGGGTATACAGCCAACTTAAACAATAACAGAAAGAAATTTAGCAAGAAACAAACATTTGAAATAAAAATTTCTCCAACAAAATAGTTCTTTGACTCCGCACTAGGGTGCACTATTGTTGATCTTCAGTAGTGTCCTCTAGAAGAGAAAGTTCACACTTCTTACTTCAAGCGAAACAAAAACACATCAAAAATGACACAGTTCAAAAACTCAAAATTTTCCACGTGGTGACATCTTCTGAGAAGGTAAAGAATTAATAGCGTAGATAAAGTTCAGACTTCCTCCAGCAGAGGAGTTTCAACTGGCGCACATTTTAAATTAGCGGAGTGGAGGTGTACCGCCCGGTACAATGTTCAAGCACATTTTTCGCTCGAGTGCATTGTTACCAATCACCACAACGCATCATGGTCTTGACACTGCACAGAAGTTTCTCCATCACGTTTCTCGTAAAATAGGAGGAGACAGAGGGAGAAGAGTAATTAACATTCCTGGAGTGTGGAGCAACAGGCCACACGAGCTGCACCCAGTCTTGGCAGCGATCCACAGCCACCACTTCTACTACATCAGCGTTACGTGATTTTTAGAACACATTCACATTTATTTGAAAGCTTTGTTTGCTTCACAACATAGCAACCACACACAAACACAGGAAGTGACTCAGTCCTCACTCTACCGCAGGGGCCAACTTCATTCGCTATTCTAGAGTAGCACGCAAAACGGAAACAACAGCCGTTCGTTCACCTTCTAGCGCATAAATCGCAGTCTGAAAAATATTGAATGTGTGTCATACTGGACAACTGTCTGATACGACGATTTTTAAATGTGTGAATGGGTAAAATAATAATAATAATAATAATAATAATAATAATAATAATAAAGTAGCGAGAATGATTGCTACTGGGCGAGATAGCCGTGCGGTCAGGGGCACGTGGCTGTGAGCTTGCATCCGGGAGATACTGGGTTCGAATCCCACTATCGGCAGCCCTGAAGATGGTTTTCCGTGGTTTGCCATTTTCACACCAGGCAAATGCTGAGGCTGTACCTTAAGGCCACGGCCGCTTCCTTCCAACTCCTCGGCCTTTCCTATCCCATCGTCGTCATAAGATCTATCTCTGTCGGTGTGACGTAAAACAAAATAGCAAAAAAAGCCCTTTCCTATTTCATCGTCGCCATAAGACCTATAGTTAAAAATATATATATATATATTTATTCAGTGCGAAGATCTCTTCATACAGCCAAATATTCGTCATGAACTCTACGCAGCCTCTGGGTGATGTTGAGATGTTGAATATATGCTTTCCATTCCGCCTTAGTTAGACCTAGCCGTCAGAAACTTCTCGGAGCGTACATCACATCAGTCGGACAGTCGTGTGGCAACCCAATGATATCCTTCACTGCGGATCGCAAACTTTTATCAACGCCTGCAAGAAACAGGGATGGAATTTTGTTTAACGGAGTGCTCTGGGGAGGATAAATTAAGCCTGGCCACGGTACTGGTTAATATATTCAGCCTTTGGTCTGGTTTCTGTAGCGTTGAAACTACCAAGGAATTAAGGTATTTCCTTGTTTTGGTAGTGTTTTAATGTCACAGTAACTCAGGTGGATTTCTGGCGGTGAAATAGGAAAGGGCTAGGACGGGGAAGGAAGCGTCCATGGCTTTAATTAAGGTACAGCCCCCAAATGTGAAAACTACACTGCTCGTACCACACAACCAACTCGTTAGGTGCCTGTACAGATATTTCCAGCATCTTGATGATAGGTGAATGACATTGCAACTGGCTTCTTACTGAGGCGGCAGTGATCCGGTTTTTTTTTTTTTTTACTTTTTGGATTTTTGAAATGAAAAGTCACCTACCAGTGGGTGAGATTTCTCATAATACCGTAGATCCTTGCCTTGTGATCTTCTGATTCCATAAATGAAAGCTTGTTTGCTTGCATCTGTGATCATGCGAATACAGACGGATTTGAAGACAAAAGGTGACAGTCACGTGTTAGTTCATAAAAGTGATATCTTTATGAACTTAAATGTTAATCTTTAACATAAAATAGCTTTATCCTAGAAAAATTATAAGAACTCTTCTGGATGAAGATTTTGACATGCTGATGTCTTTGAACGTTGTATGTTGCGAAACAAGCTCATTAGCTCATTAAAATAGTTGTCTCTTGTTACAGGCTGTAATATTCAGGATGCGTATGATCTGTGTACTTGTGTGCAGCGGATGATACTCCACAAAGGTTGCGGTCGGATGTTCTATGCGTGGCAGCTGTTTCCATGTCGCAGTCCATGCTATAACATGTGTGTCTTCGGTCTTCGCTCTAGCTTGTTTAATGATAAGCGTTTACATGTACGATTAAATTCTACAATTCAAACTCCATATGCTGAGATAATATTCCTGTTTGGTAACCTACAGTACAGTTAATTCATGGGTATATTCTACGACGGACTTCCGCGAAGAAAAAAAAATAAATAAATAAAAAAATAAGAAGATTCTCGGGAAAAAACAGCAATAAAAGAATTGGAGCGTATTACTGTATATAACTACCGGTAGCTGATATACCCTTGCTTCGCTAAGGAATTATACATTACATACAGAATTCTAGGTTAGGTAGTGCACACGTTATGAGTAAGATGGTATTAAATTGCATAGCTGTTAACGTTACCCTAGAAACACGATGGAGAAGTCATCAAACGTATTTTCTTATGTGAAGACTGCGTCAGGGAATTTTTATTGTAATGATAGGCCCTCTTGTCTACAATCAGTCACAATAAAGTTAGGGAGTTTTCATTCTAATGGCAGACACTCACTCTCCGCCTTTTTACATCCTCAGAAAGGCTGTCTTAGTGGTTTTCCCAACTGAAATCAACATAGGTCATTACAATGACGCCAGAAGGAATGTCTCGATTGAAAGCAATGCTATCATATGATTTTCATTAAATTCTCTTTGGCCGTTTTTTCGTGATGCTCGTACAGACAGACAGACAGACAGACAGACAGACAGACAGACAGACATTATGGAAAAGTAAAAAGTACTTTTCCTTGTTACTGTGGACATGACCGATACAGAAATACCGCCCTTTTTAAATTCTAATAATAATAATAGCTTTAGTTTCCACTAACTACTTTTACGGTTTTTGGGGACGTCGAGTTGCCGGAATTTAGTTCTTAGGAGTTCTTTTACGTGCCAGTAAATCTACCGACACGAGGCTGTCGTATTTGAGCACGTTCAAATACCACCGGACTGAGCCAGGATCGAACCTGTTAGCTTTTTAAATTCTGAGTAATGTACAGACAAAACTCTTATTTTATATACATAGATTCATAATATTGACGGGCGATGTTAAGCGACTCCAACATGAATAATCACAGGTACAGTTACGTTTAAATAGAACACTCTTCCTTTATGATTATTTCTGTGGGCACTCGAGCCATTGCGTTTCTGCTAGGCCTTTGATGCCCTTCCTGACGCTACATGATTTTTCAAGTTGGAATTCCAACCCGGGATGCATCGTGATTCTAACTTTGATCGTCTGGATGGAAAGCCAGTAACCAAACCACTGAGCTAATCATGCCCCACTTTTGTTTGTGTTGAACATTTTCATAATATACACTAACTGAAATGCATTTAAGGAAACCCCGTAGAACTACGTATCTGCACCGCTTGTGGGTGGGGGATGCAGACGAAGAATACACCCTCGGTATCACCTGACTGTCGTAATAGGCGACTAAAAGGGGCGATCAAGGTATGATGACATTAGAACCATGAGACTACTTGTGATTAGTACCATTGCATGCGGAAGACTCGTACAACCTTGCGAGGAAAAACATGGGTCTACGTTACATAGGAGCAGTGCCATTATGCGAGAAACACTACTTGTCTGGGCGTTGCTTGTGATAGGTGTCATCGTGTGTATTCCACCAGTCAGTTCCACTGCGTGCAGAATGGGCTTGCGTTAACTGTGAGTAGCACCACTTCATGAGAAACACGATGGGTCTGTGTTGCCTGTGATTAGTGCCACTATGTGAGTAAAACCATGGGTCTACGTTGTCTGAGAGTAGTGCCGTTATGTGAGGAACACCATGGGTCTTTGTTGCCTGTGATTAGTCCCACTAAGTGAGGAACACCATGGGTCTGTATTGCTTGTGATTAATACCCTAATGTGTGAAACAGCATGGTTTTGTGTTACCTGTGAGTGGTGCCATTGTGTGTGACATATCATGGGTCTACATTAGCTGTGGCTAGTACCACCATGCGAGAAACACCATGAGTCTACGTTGCCTGTGATTAGTACAACTATAAGAGTAACACCATGGTTTCTGCTTTACCAGTGATTAGTACCATTGTGAGGGGCCGGTGACTTGGATTTTGGACTCCTTTAGATATTAAGTATCATCCCAGTAATTAAGGCATTGTGAATTCGAACCACTGATTGTTCTTTTTTACGATCATTATTTCATCATAATTCGTTTTAGATTCTAGTCATTGGATACATTTTGAAGTTTTAATATTCATTTCGTTCATCGTGTACCATTATGGGCCGATGACCTAACTGTTAGGCCCCTTTAAACAACAATAATAATCATCATCATCAATACGTGTCTGTAAGTTGATGCACAAGAAGGAGGAGGTGGTATGTGATAGTGTTCAAAACATCAAGTCCGTGGGACACCCAGAACTTGAAATTCAACACATACAGCAGACACTTTAATACTGGGTGTAACCACCCCGAATGGCCACTCGTACATTCGTTCTGGTATGTAACCTATCGTACAAATACATGCGGAATATCTCCCTTGAGTACGGTATTCCTTCGTGGCGTAGCTGAGCGATGGACGTTGGTGGGGCTGGGCTGGTTGTCGGGACGCCGTCTCCTCATGACTCATACATGCTCGATGAGGGTGAGGTCTGGAGATCTAGTGGGCCAGGATAGCGTGCGTCCACCCTGTGGAGCACGATCTTTTGTTCCAGCGACTTGAGGACGCGCTGGAAAATTGGTTCCTGCATTGTGTAAGATATGGTCGGAGGACAGGATAGACAACGTCAGGGATGTACGATGCACTCATGTTCTCCTGAATGAATACCAGAGGTGATCGGGATGTATAGCTTCTGGCCCCCGTACCATAACTTCAGGTGAGAATTCAGATGGATGGATTGTTCTGCTTATCCGCACGTTAACGAATGCGATCACAGTCGTCTTTTTGTCCTAGACAGAAACGACTCTCATCACTGAACATAGGCTACCACAGCTTTCCATTCGCCTCTCTCACACACTCTCTCCTGACGTTCACGACGATGAACAGATGTAAACGTAGCAGAGGAACAAGAGAATGTAAACCTGTCTCGAACAATCCATTGTTTATTGCTGGTGCACACTCATGGGGTATTGCTCATCTGTCAGTTAAGGTGGCCCGAATAACCCTACAGTCCATGCGCTCATCAGTACAGCGAGGTGGCACTGGTGGAATTAGGTGGCTGAGGAAATCCTTTGTCTTCCATCTTTTCCACCACCGATGGACCATTGACACGTCTCGTCCTAAATGAGTGGCAGTTTTGCGGAACGTCCAGCCACTCTCTCGGAGTTACACTATACGGCCACGCTCATAGTCAATTAATTGTTCAATTGGTGATCGGCATCGTCTTCCAGGCGTTGCAGATACACTCTGTGATACACACGTAATAAAAAAGGAAAAGAAATGGCGTGTGACTTTTAGTGCTATGAAATGTCGTATGGCTTTTAGTGCCGGGATATGCCAGGACGGGTTCGGCTCGCCAGGTGCAGGTCTTTCTATTTGACTTCCGTAGGCGACCTGCGCGTCGTGATGAGGATGAAATGATGAAGACAACATATACACCCAGCCCTCGTGCCATTGGAATTAACCAATTAAGGTTAAAATCCCCGACCCGGCCGGGAATCGAACCCGGGACCCTCTGAACTGAAGGCCAGTACGCTGACCGTTCACCCAACGAGTCGGACACTTTTAGTGCTATGAGTGTCCGAGGACATGTTCGACTCGCCAGATGCAGGTCTTCTGATTTGACTCCCGTAGGCGACTTGCGCGTCGTGATGAGGATGATATGATGATGATAACACACATACCCAGACCCCATGCCAGTGAAATTAACCAGTGATGGTTAAAATTCCCGACCCTGCCGGGAATCGAACCCGGGACCCCTGTGACCATCTAGGCATTGAGCCGGACACACACGCAATGAGATCGCACAGCCAACTGCACCTGTGGTAACAAACGAACTGCGATAAGACACTTGGTCTAATGGCTGCATATAGGTGCAGGCGATCATAGTGCCCTCTACACACGAACGAATATATGTTGTAAACCTCATTTGGATTGGACTATACCACTAACTTACGATCAATCTGACAACTGCAACAGGATGCACTCAGCCTAATGAAACAGTTCATAAGTGTCGGGCTGAGTGGCTTCCATTGTTAGAGGAATGGCTTCCTGAGCTCAAGTTGGTGCGTCGTTACGACACAGACTATTTTTGTTTGGTAATTACCGAAAGCGACAATGTTCGTGCATGCTGTACCGCAGAAAGTAAAGGTAGGGGATGCGCGGGTTGATAACATGTCAGATTGACTGACAACCACCTACCGGATTGGCGTTCGCTATTATCGGAAGTGCAATTAGCACAATGGACTGGGCTGCAAAATATTACTGGCACAGGAAATTGCTGTTATTAAACAGTAAAAGTAGAAAACCTGATACAGTTACAGTGTTTTGTGTGGCTTCATGGCGAGTGAGCGAGGTCAACGTGCATCATTTGAAATGTATGCTGCATGAGTAACTTGCACGTTATACTGTATTAGTTATGCGCGCACGAATTGAGAATGTCTCACTGTAGATGAATGCAGTATTGCGTGAAATGCTGCATTCTGTATGTATCAAGACCTTAATATTACAAGAGAGTGGGAATCCGTCCAGTAGTTGAAGATGGAAAACAAAATATTGTGCCAATTACAAATTATGAATTAAATAGTATAAAACGCATATTGATTTTAGAGAGAAGAAGTTTACTAACACGACACGGGCGACTTTTAATACTTCGATTTTGCACCTACGAATGCCACAGTATAAGAGATAAGAGATGGCGGTGTTGCTTAATTTTAGCACTTCTTTGGCATAGTTTGTTACATGGTCTAAACAAAACATTGAAATAATAAAATAATATTTCTGAAAAATCGCAGATGCGAGGTTTCCATTCTTGAGACTGTTAAACACCAAAGCCGTCTATATACTTTTCACTCGATCGTACATATGTGCTTGTTAATCTAATTCGTTTAATGTACGGCCGACAATAACCGTTTGTATGTTCTTTAATAGCAGAAACCTTGCGCTAGGTACGGGAAGTGCCATTTCTGAGACTCTGCTTAACGCTACATAAACCCTTAAATATATCCTTGAACTATATGACAATTGTCAAGTGTAAAATGTTCTACGGAAAAGTGCGTGAGACCACATGTATATAAAGAAGCCCCCAACTAAATAGATGCAGTTGTCCATGTCTTCGCCCTTGCCCCTAACTAAATAGCTAGTTTCCCATGTTTTCGCCCGTCTTAATCAATTTCGCTTGCAATTGCGTATGGCTTTTAGTGCCAGGAGTGTTCGAGGACAAGTTCGGCTCGCCAGATGCAGGTCTTTCGATTTGACTCCCGTAGGCGACCTGCATGTCGTGATGAGGAAGAAATGATGATGAAGATGACACATACACCCAGTCTCCCTGCCAGCGAAATTAACCAATTACGGTTAAAATTCCTGACCCTGCCGGGAATCGAACCCCATACCCCTGTGACCAAAGGCCAACACGCTAGCCATTTAGCCATGGAGCCGGACTTTTAAAACAATGATTGGGGCAGAATCGTCAGAGGACAAGCTACTACAAATAAAATGCAAATACAGTAATACCATTCCAGCTTCTATACCTGTTATCGGATACTTAAAAATTCGTCATTGAGTATCAAATAAACAAGAATGGACAAACGAACGAATGAACCCAGCTGTGTATATTTCAGATTAGTCAGCATTTGAAGTATTATCTCTCAGAGGATTTCGTCTATCCTCTGACAGTCAAGGTTTATTCAAATCCATTTCACAGCAACAAATAAAACTGTACACTTCTGTTCCACTCAACGATTTCTTTACGTAACTCGAAGGATACAATCACTTCCTTTCGCAAAATCTGGTCAACGCGGGCGGAGCCGCGGGTAAAAGCTAGCGTATTGCATGAGTAGGTCTCTTATTACTTTTAAATACTGTTTGATTGTAGTCATTCATGTCGCGGTAGTCGTTCCATTTCGAAATTTTATAATTCTCCGTAATTTATGTATGTATATTGAATTGCAGTAATACACATTTGAAACTGTTGGAGCAATGTTTATATCAAAATGTTAGGTTTAGGGTTAATGGAATGCTATTTTTGTGTCCAGTTTTGTTCTGAAGGATGCAGCGTTGTAGTTTTATGTATTTGTCTCGAATGCTGTCCTGTACTTCTTCAAAGTTCTTTCCTATTTTGACACGTGTGTCTCGCTAATGTATTGATCTTGTGACTTAAATGAGCCATTTTAGTGACGAACTCGGGAGGAAGTATGCAAGTTGGTTCGCTTGATAACACTCCCCATAGTGCGCTTTCGTCTGGTATATGGAAGAACCCTTTTATCGTAGCTCCCTGGCTATTAGCGGAGAGGGTGGGGGTGAGAGGATCTGTATATAAGAGCGCTCCATTACGACCCTCAGCTCTTGCCGTTAAACATTACGCTGTTTGCTTATTGATTTTTCTCTTATCATACTTCCGTGGCCGCTGTGTGAAGTTTCTTTTACCTCGCCGGAAGCCTCACGACTGAATTATGTAGTCAGAAGTTAACTTTCCAGATTAGAGTACGCAGGAAAGGAAATGAGGAACTATATTAGTTTTATGTCTGTCTGTTCGTCTGTGCAGTGTTTTACTTTATTATACACAGGATCTTTCTGGAAGAGGAAGGTGAAGCTGTGCATATACTAATTTGTAATGCACAGAAATTCCACCTTAACATTTTCCTTAAAATTTTCCTTATCACGATGGAGAAGGTGATATCGAAAGTGATCAGAACTACACGTATGCTGAATCATCTGGCCGAAGGCTGGATGAATCCCCGCCTAGGGTTGCTAGATTTCGGAGAGAAGAAATAGAGACTTGTATGTATCGGCACTGATCTTTTGGCACCATGTCGAATCAGCAGATCAAAAATTGCATGAACGGGCTTTAGTTACCTTATTTCCTTATTGGGACATAACAAGTACATTTTCTTATATTACTTGCTATACTATTTTTCACTTGAGCGTGCACTTTTCAACACTTTTCTTTTTGTAGGAAGTACTGTCTTTCAAAAATCACTGCAACTTTAATCGTAATTGAAAGAAATGTAAAACTTATTTTTGATAAGATCAACTGTAAAACTGTTTCGATTATTCCTCCATTTAATATTCATAATAGAGAACATTCTTCCTGTGAGTGTATTTGATTAAAATATAAAAAGCAAGTTTAAATATTTATAGTCATCTTTGTGGTATTATGATGTGCACTTGACGAGGAACGAAACCGGGAAATTGCATACTGTTCCGGCTTTAAACTTACGTCGGGAAGCCTATACCCAACAGCTCCGCCATTACCTGACATACACTGCCAGAAACAAAAACATACAACATCCTCAAGGAGAAGGTAATTTTATTCACAAGCGATGTGACGGGTAGTTTTCATTGCAGGATTATAAGATTACAAGTTGCGACCAAATGAAACACACATGTCACTGTAAAGAGTGCCCAAACAGTCTCATCAATACAGTGTACCCGCCTCTGGCAGTAATGCAGGCGTGTATTCGCGCATGCAAATGATCATAAAGGTGCCCAGTGGCATCTTGCGATAGATTGCCCCAAACATTTTGCACTTTATGATGCAATTCGGCAATGGTTCTTGCAGGCTCTGGAGAACGCGTTAGTTCCTCTTCATGTCCCATGCGTGTTCAATTTGCGACAGATCCGGTGACCTTGCTGGCCAGGGCAGTTGCTGTACACCACGTAGAGCACGTTGCGTCGCAGCAGCTGTATGTGGACGTGAATTGTCCTACTGAAAAAGCACATCATCTTCCTGTTGAAGAAATGGCAGTAGCATGGGGACCAACTGTGACCGGAGTTGTAACTGATGGCCCCCCACACCATAAAGCCTGGGATGGGGCGTGTGTGTCGTGGGCGAATGCACTCTGGAGTAGGCCACTCACCAGGTACACGTGTACGTTCATCACTTGCAAACAGACAGAACCTACTCTCGTCATTGAAGACAACAGAGCGCCATTCCCCTCTCCAGTCAATTCTTATCGTGGTGTCACTGGTAGCCTGGCCAGAGGCAAACGTGATCTTAATCCTGCTGCAAGCAGACGCTTCCCAATGGTCCTGGGTGATACCGCAGGTGCAATATGTGACCGGATTTCGTTCCTGGATGATGTTCGGTCGTCCACCACTGCTCGCACAATGCGTCGATCTTGACGTGCGTCTGTATTACGCGGACGTCCGGAGCCTGGTCTACGGGTGTAGGAACGTTCCTCGAACCAACGATACCTTGTGCCCGACATGTGTAGCAATCCGTCAATACGTCCATCCAGCTTCTCGCAGGCCCACAATGCGAAGCCGTTCATATAGCTGCAGTTGTTCAACAGACCGGGCGAGTTGGCCGTGCGCGTAGAGGCGCGCGGCTGTGAGCTTGCATCCGGGAGATAGTAGGTTCGAATCCCACTATCGGCAGCCCTGAAGATGGTTTTCCGTGGTTTCCCATTTTCACACCAGGCAAATGCTGGGGCTGTACCTTAATTAAGGCCACGGCCGCTTCCTTCCAACTCCTAGGCCTTTCCTCTCCCATCGTCGCCATAAGACCTATCTGTGTCGGTGCGACGTAAAGCCCCTAGCAAAAAAAAAAAAAAAAAAGTTGTTCAGTAGGAGCACGCACTTGGTGGCGGGACATGGTTGTACCCTTGAATGAATGTTGCAAACACTGTTCACCTGTAACCTCAGCACAGTTACTGCCTGGAGAGTGAGAACAGTCTGTGGATGGACACGCCTCCTGAGCACCATCTGATCGCCTATGTCCGTGACCAATGAATCGCTAACACACCCTCCCCTCAGTATGCCACTGAACACAGTCCTTGAGGGTGCTGCATGTTTCTTCCGGCAGTGTAGATTGCGTAAGCGTCACTGAAGAGGCAGCTACCACGGTGGATTAGTGGTAGAGTGTCCGACTCATGACACGAAGTTCGCGGTTTCAATCCTGGCTGAGGTAGTCTGTTTTAGAAGGGCAATCAAAAATCTTGGTTCTCCATGTTATTGTTGCTGGAATGTTAACGATCTCTGGGGTACTCAGTGTCACCTGACAACATTCAATTATCTCAGCCATAGTATCCGTTCCATTAGAACTCCGCTTTTGTTAGTAGACAGCCGGATAATCGGAATGTCGAAACAGGTAAGCAGACCGCCTAGATGGCCCCATTTCAGAAGGTCTGCACCACGGTAGCTCTGGCCGTACTATTTTTGAAGAGGAATTGTACGGAAATTAAGAGTGATTTAGTTTTCAGTTGCTTTCCGCACTGAGTCAGAATATACTACTACATATTAGTCTACGAAGCCTACTGAAAAGTATGCATGATATGACCTTACGAGTGATATTTCCACACCGTTCATCACGGAGACTGGGTGTATAAGGAATGGCATAATAGCATTGACCATACCTCAGTCACCGTCATTCTACTAAAGCCAAAGGTGAGACGAGATAGTTCAAGGAAAATAATACATGTGTTTTAGTCCATACCGGAAGGCACTGCACTGTAAACGCCTTGTCTCGTTAACAAAGGTAGAGAACTGCATGACCTGAAATATTTTTAAATATGGTCCATTTGCCCTGATTTTGCTTTTTGCTTCATAACTGCGCTAGTGTATAGGATGGAAAATTTAAAAAAATCTGTTCTACTGTCTTTGCAACCCAGGTGAATAACTGCACTCTCGAACTGAAACAACGGGTGACTGCCTTATTAGCATAGCTGATGAGGCGTCCGGCTCCATAGCTAAATGGTTAGCGTGCTGGTCTTTGGTCACAGGGGTTCTAGGTTCGATTCCCGGCAGGTCGGGAATTGTAACCATCATTGGTTAATTTCCCTGGCACGGGGCTGGATGTATGTGTCGTCTTCATTATCATTTCATCGTCATCACGACGCGCAGGTTGCCTAAGGGAGTCAAATCGAAAGACCTGCACCTGGCGAGCCTAACATGTCCTCGGACTAATCTTAGCTGATGACGCAATCATTATATGTGGCAGTGTTTGCGTGGTTATAGCATATTACCTCCTATGTTACTGTGCTCATTTTATGCAAGTTTTAGCATTCTGGTAAGCTTCTTGTGTCAAGCCCGACCACACGAAAGAAAGAAAGAAAGAAAGAAAGAAAGAAAGAAAGAAAGAAAGAAAGAAAGAAAGAAAGAAAGAAGGAAAATCGTCAAAATATGCAAGCAAATATCACCTTAAACATGCCAAAATATGATCCAGAAATTGACTATATATTTCCCTTTTTAATTAAAAAGCACACATTTGAATTGTATGCTAAATTCTTTGTGGTAATAGTTATTTTCGTATCAGTTCTCCCAATATATATCTATCGCTGTGTCCAGTTTCTAAATGGGGGTCGGGGATGAGGCGAGTTGAATGTATATGGCAGATTTTACGGCTGGTTGCCCTTCCTGACGTCATCCTCAGTTGAGGAGTTGATGAGGATGAAAGGAATGATCGTGAATGAAACTGGGTAAGGAGGTGAAAGGAATCGGCTGTGACCAATGAATATAAACTGTCCCGGCATTTGTTTGGAAGTGATAATGGAAAGATCACAGAAAACAATTCTCAGGGCAGCCGACGGTGGTATTCGAACCCACGCGTCCTCCTACTTCAGAGCATGGCTTTATAGCCGCAGCGTGTTAACACGTCTGGCCACTACGCTCGGTCATACCAGTTCTCCAAATACATAAAATCAAACCAAACCCCATGGCACTGCAGCCCTTGAAGGGCCTTGGCCTACCAAGGGACCACTGCTCAGCCCGAAGGCTTGCAGATTACGAGGTGTCGTATGGTCAGCACAACGAAGCCTCTCGGCCGTTATTCTTGGCATTTTAGACCGGGGCCGCTATCTCACCGTCAGACAGCTCCTCAATTCTAATCACGTAGGCTGAGTGGACCTCGAACCAGCCCTCAGGTCCAGGTAAAAAAATCCCGGGACCTACGGGAGTCAAATAGAAAGACCTGCACCTGGCCAGCCGAACCCGTCCTGGGATATCCCGGCACTAAAGGCCATACGACATTTCATTTACTGGCACAAGAGCGACAGAACATGGTTTTAAGGAACCCTGAAAGACAGAACTGCATCCCTTTCATAAGTTCGACAGGAATATAATAAAGTAGCTGTTGTAACTGCCGTTGACAGGTTAGTGTCTAGCGTTGGTGATCGGCAGCAGAAGAGACAGAGCACAGGCCTCAATTAACAACACTGTTGCTGTGCTATTGTTAATCAGTTTCAGGGACTGTGGACATCACAGACCGTAGAATTATGCTTTCTGCAAAGTCGACGATGTTACAGCATCCAACGGGTCTCTCTTTTATGATTCCTTCACCCACCATTCTTCTTCGTCATCTTCATCATCTTCCTGATTAAGAGGGGCAGATGACCTCATGCCTACAACCACCACTATCTCCATGATGACTTAGCAATATTTCAGTGTGAGTGAAGCTGGCCCTTGATGGACTTGGCAATACAAATTTGAATTAATGAATGTCTCCGTTAGTGTTGGCCCTCATTACATTAAATGATCAAAACTAAATTTAAAATAAATTTTATTTGAAACGCCGGCCCAGCGGTGTAGAGTTAGTAGTATGTCTCTGTCTTAACCGGAGACCCCAGGTTCGATTTCCGACCAGGTCAAGGACTTTTACCTGGGTCTGAGAGCTGGTTCGAGGTCCACTTAGTCTACGCTCTTACAATTGAGGAGCTCTCTGACGATGAACTAACGGCCGCGGTGTATAAAGCCAAGAACAACGGCCGAGAGGATTCGTTAAGCCGATCACACGGCACCTCGTAATCTGCAAGCCTTCGGACTGAGCAGCGATCGCTTGGTAGGCCATGACATTTCGGCCCTGTTGCACCATGGGGTTTTTAAATTTGAACTATTTCAGGATAAAGCTGACCGTTTGCAGAATATTGTGGCTGATTCCGCCAAACATTTGTACGTAGGTAAGTCCTGGAGAGGAGCACCTTGGCGGAGACTGGACCGCAGGTGGCGTCACTGCGTTGGGGTCTCGCTGCTCGCCACACAGCGAACCAATCGGGAGAGAGCTGGGCGTGCATTGGCCAGCGCTTCTACTATTGTCTATCTCCATTGACCCGCTGCCTCATTAGAGGCCTCCGACGCGAGGTTATTAAAAGGATGAAGACGGGCGTCCAGAAAATTCGCTTTCGAGAGGTCTTTGGAGGCGTCTCCTTTCTCGAAGCATCCAGATGATGCGGGCGCAGTTATAAAAGATAGGTCGTACGAGATTGGATGGGTTCAGTTGAGTTCTAGTGAGCGAGTACAGTCCGAGTGTGAGTGAGTGTCGCTGTGACAGCCTGAATTCGATGAGGCTGTGTTTTTTTCTGTCCGTGGAACTAAGTGTACATTGCGCCTGTCTGTGGTCGTAGAGTTGAGTAGTCTATTGGGCCAACTGCTCCAAGTGAACGTCGCATTCTGGTGCAGCGTGGGAGAGATCGACTGGGTATCGCCATGGGGCAGTGAACGAAGCCATCTGTGAGGTGTGCGGACAGTGTAAGTCTTACTGAACTGTGAGACGTGATATCGGCAGCGACAGTAACTGTGGGACTGATTGAGACTATGAGCGTCAGTTGCAGATGTGTGTGTATTATAGTGTAGTTGCTTAAACTGTGTCAGCCGAGGAAGATTGAGTGTGACTTAGTATGACTGAACATTGAGAACGCTGAGAACTGTGTAATTGTGTGTGGTGTGCCGTATAAGTTGTGGTCCTGGTGTGTCCGCAGTAGTTATGTGTTTAATGTGTAACATTAAGTAGCTAGTCAATAAATCGTAGTTTAACGCTACCAGACGTTGTGCTCGTTTATCTACCCTGCCAACACGTAACAGTATCATAAAAAAATTATTTCAGTCCCCTCGTAGCACCCTTTGTTCTCTTGATCGCAAGTCCGATTAGAGCAGCGTCTATGGTAATAAATATAATTGTGAAGCGGATACATACAGAGTTTCATGAATGTTTGCCCTACCATTTTTACGTGGCATACATACTGTAGAACCTTTGGTCTCTTAGGTCTTAGAATGGATACGATTGTTTTATTCGAAACAACATTTTTACTTTAATGATTTACAGACAAGTTACAATTTTAAAAACACTTCAGCTCTTCAAGTCTTTAGGCTTTTTCAATGGTTACAATTTTATTTAGTGATATACTAGATAGTACGTCATAACAGGTGTTCGCGGTAACTGGTCTCTTTTTCTGACCAGCCTTCTATTGAACAAAAAAACTTGCCAGTTGTCTTAGGACAATTCCATTTGAACTGCAGCGTGAGTTTATAGGTAAACACATGACATTTACAATCGAAATCCGACTCCGAAGGGACACCCAATCAACGGTCGTTATAGCCGACAAGCGCACAAACCGGTTTTGGTTTTCGTTTTTGCTTTAAAAAAAAAGTCGTATCTCTAAGTTTTAGTCTGCACACTTACATGGTTAATTAACAGAATTAAATTAAAACTTCAAGAAAGTCTCTAAAATAAGTATTATATTTGGGGAGTGGGACTGCGGGCAATTTCATTGGCTTTCACTTGAAGAATAGGTCCATTGATCGGCACTTTACTTGTTCTTTGCTGCTTAAAAAGTACAGATTCTTCTGGCCCGCTTGACTTTTAGAGAATTTTCTTTAAAAAGAGGCCGTAATTTCTCTCTGACCTTCCAGATTGTAGAAATTGATCAGTGTGATATACCCAATTCCGTCGCTATGCCTTACGCTTGTTTCCAAATTTTGAAATCGCCGTATTATGTGCGACCTTAAACACTTCCCTTTTCTTTTGTGTCATCTTCACAGCGATTATTGACTGTTTGACAGACAGACTGATTTTAAGTCTACAATAATAAGCGTTGCATTCATTGTGAGCAATCCTCAAATACGTAACAAACAAAAATCAGCATTGGACGTTATTGCCGATACATTTCTCCGAAAATGTGATCAAAATAAGTTGCCATGTCTTAATAAGCGATGTCGTACTAAGCGATTTTTAAATACAGTGTTTATATAGGATTTAAACGGAACCGTTAGATTTCGCCGTTATATCCAATACGTCAATGTCGCTATAAACTATTTCTGCTGTACTTTCACGCAGTAGGAGTAGAGAAGTTGGAAGGCTTTTCATAAAATACGGTAATGGACTGACTTCCTTATGTACAGCGTAATTTAATATTGATTACTAAGCATGTTACAGTTGGGCCGTGTAGAGCCTTTTTAACTATTCACTTTGTATCTGCAGCTTTCTCTGACGGTGGGCTTTACGCATTGACTCACTTTGAAACAGCTGGCCTGTCATCACAACTGCGGTGTGTCAAGTCTTATATCATCCGACAAATGCCAGGAATGTACCTTAATTTAACGACACCGTCACTGTCTTCCCTGTCCTAGTCCTTTGTCATCCCAGCGTCACCGAAAACCTATGTCTGTGCGTACGACGTTAAACAACCAGAAGAAAAACCGGAAGTTACAGCTTCCTGTTGCGGAATATTATTCAATAAAACTGTTCACTTATCAGTAAAATAAAATAAAAACCGTTCATCAGGAGCATCTCAAGGAGGTGGGACGAGTGACATGAGGCGAGTTCCATGCTGCTTGAACCCCAGCCGAACACTACTGCCCCAGTGATGGAAAATGATTTCGAAATTTTGGTCTTGAAGATATCTAAATTTATGTAGAATATAATAAATAAAATGTCAACAACATCACTTCGTACTCATATTGACTAGATACATTATTTCGACAATACATATCACGTAGTATATATTTTGCGCCAGAACATGCGGCCATCACCCCGATACAGCTGTGTTCGTTTTTTAAAAATTATCATTGTTTATTTGATATTGAGCGGGCCCCGTGATATAGCGGTAGCGTGCCCGCCTGTTACCCGGAGGCCCTGGATGTGAGGACTGGCTCGACGTCCACTCAACCTACGTGATTACAAATGAGGAGCTATCTGACGGTGAGATAGCGGTCCCGGTCTAGAAAGCCAATAATAGCAGCGAGGATTCGTCGTGCTGACCACACGCCACCTCGTAATCTGCAGGCCTTGGAACTGAACAGCGGTCGCTAGGTAGACCAAGGCCCTTCGGGGCTGTTGTGCTATGGGGTTTAATTTGATACTGAAGTTATTCGCTAAATAGTCACAATAAATATATTTCGAGCATCAGATTCTCTGAAGTTTTCATTATGGAAATGAAAATCCACAGCCTGTTTCCAGTCATTCGACCGGATCAGGAATGAAAGGAATGAAGCCCCGATCTAGCGGCGGGGGTGGGAATTGTACCGGTTTCCGAAGCCTGTTTGCACTCCTCTGAGACATGAAATTAAATCATATTGGAGTGTGTTGCTGGAATGAAATATGACAGGGAAAACAGGAGTACCCGAAGAAAAACCTGTCCCGCCTCCGCTTTGTCCAGTACAAATCTCACGTGGAGTGACCGAGATTTGAACCAGGGAACCCAGCGTTGAGAGGCCGGCGTGCTTCCGCCTGAGCCACGGAGGCAGTTTTCATTAAATTACATGTAATATGCGGTCCTTCCATCCGTAGATGCTATGATGAAGCGTGCTAGACAAGAAGAGGAGTGAGGTAATGTGTGCTATTGCACCTTTCATAACATCCAGTCACACCACTCGTGATCTGAATGCCATTAGTTTGCACCTCGCACTTTCCATACCGTAAGAGTCATAAATGGGACTGTGACATCGGTTGAAGCTATATTTTGCTCTGGTCTGTGCCGAGAGACAAGTCCATCTATCAGACATAGCCCAAGGCGGTCCATCATTATTACATTCGTGAATTTCTAGCGGATCAGTTCTTACATCAGGAAGTATACCCTTGGAACGTACTGCTTGTCGAACACAATAGTTCGAACTGCACCAGTAGCCTACATCGCATCATGCTAGTGTGTTTTGCTGTCGTCTTACCTCGACGCAACTGAGATATGTTCTTTGTAATGAACCTACGTCATCCATTCCGTGCTTTGTGTGACCTCATTCTTTAAACCTAGAGTAGATTTTAAAATCTGAAGTTGACGAGCATAAAATCGAAAGCAATCACAGAGTAATATTAAGAGCTCTATTTCCATGAATTATCTGAGCATTAAAATATCCCCGTCTCTGTCGTTTACAAACAACTTTCCGAGCTCGGGAGCAGGTGACTTCTATAGCGGTCTGAAATGACAATTAAATCTCCTTTCTTGAATCGTGCAGTTCCAGAATAACGGGTAATTAGGCCGGAAGTAATTTAATCTCTGACGTATTGTGCAAACCGCATTAAACAACGAGGTGGGTGTAGAGAAATGGAAGGATGAATGAAATTTCGAGAGACGGACTTTATTCTCTTTCAACTTTTCTTTTTTACTTCTTTTTAGAGCCGAAATATTTACCTATTGAACTAAGATATTACTAGACATATAATCTTCTTATTCCGCCGCTTTTCCCATACCCCGGTGGAGTCGCGGATGCGGACTGTGTAGCATAAGTTTACTTAGCCCAGCTTTACGGCCGGATGCCCGTCCTGACGCCCACTCAACCCCCTGTGGGTGGGGGCGGTAGAATAACTCCCACAGTAACCCCTGCCTGTCGTACGAGGCGACTAAAAGAGGCCCCAGGGCTCTGAAATTTGGAGCGTGGGTTGGCGACCATGGGGACCCGTAGATGAGTCCTGGCATTGTTTCCGCTTACTTGTGCCAGACGCCTCACTTTCATCTAACCTATCCGACCTCTCTTGGTCAACTCTAGTTCTTTTCCGACTCCGACGGTATTAGGTTTGCGAATCCTAGGGAGTCTTTCATTTTCTCGTCCATAATGGCCCTTGTATCTCTTTGGCCGATACCTTCATTTTTCGAAGTGTCGGATTTTTCCATTTTCTTTCTGATTAGTGTTATATAGAGGATGGCTGCCTAGTTGTACTTCCTCTTAAAACAATAATCAACACCACCACCTGACGCCAACTCTACGTGGAGGAATGTATTCATTATTGCGCGTTTCTATGGTGAGGGTAGTGTGATGTGTTGTGTGTGTATGACTAAGAGTGTATTTGGGCAAACAAAAACACCCAGTCCCTGAATCAGAGAAATTGACTGGAAGCGGTTAAAATCCTCGATCAGGCCAAGAATCGAACTAGACACTCTGAACCGAAGGCCTCGACGCTGACCATTCAGCTAATGAACCGGACATTTATTATTATTATTATTATTATTATTATTATTATTATTATTATTATTATTATTATTATTATTATTATTATTATTATTATTATGCTAGCTGCTTTACGCTGCACCGACACAGATAGGTCTTATGGCGACGATGGGACAGGAAAGAGCTAGGAGTGGGAAGGAAGCGGCCGTGGCCTTAAGGTACAGCCCCAGCATTTGCCTGGTGTGAAAATGGGAAACTACGGAAAACCATCTTCAGGGCTGCCGACAGTGGGGTTCGAACGTACTATCTCCCGAATACTGGATACTGGCCGCACTTAAGCGACTGCAGCAATAGAGGTCGGTATTATTATTATTATTATTATTATTATTATTATTATTATTATTATTGATCGACGAGCGCAAACCAAATAGACAGGATTATTAAAGAACTTCAGGGTAGTTAGTGTTTTCGTATACCTGGGTTCATTCATCAGTGACACGGAATTCGTGGAGAGAAAATTAAAGGATGCGTTTTCCTAAGTAGAGCGGCCATGGTTATATTGAGATCTGGCAGAACCGGGCAATATGAAGAATAACGAAGTGAGATCTATTTGAATCTCTGGTATTCTGGGTCTTTTTGTACGGCTATGAGACCTGACCCGTTAAGGCTAATTACAAGAATTGTTGCCTCTGAGGTATGGTGTTGGGGGAGAGAACATCAAATCCATCCATCATGGTCCAGAGGGTCCTGGGTTCAATTCCCGGCCGGGTCGGCAATTTTAACCTTAATTGGTTACTTCCAGTGGCACGGGGGCTGGGTGTGTGTGGCGTATTCAGGCATTATCCTGGGTAGGCCCCTTATCTTCACAGACATGCAGGTCGCCTAATAGGCCACTCAAACCAAACCAACCTCAGGGTGCTACAGCCCCGACAGTACTTAGCCCACTAAGTGACACCTAATCAGCCTGAAGTCCTTCAGATTACTAGGTTACGTGTGTCAGTGTAACGAATTCTTTTGTCTAGCCGGGAATCGAACCAAGGGTCTCCGGGAAAGAGGCAGGGACGTCATCATTAGACCACAGACCAGCCAGTTATTCAATCACCATTGTGAACCTACAACCCTTTTTTTCCAGTCATTGACCGGGTCAGGGATGGATGAATGAAGCAGATATAGGCTATTAGTACGATGGGGTCGCCACTCCCAAAGTGATTTATTAATGACTGATAGATGCTATGAAATGAGAATGGAGAGTGTTGCTGGAATGAAAGATGACAGGGAAAACCGGAGTACCCGGAGAAAAACCTGTCCCGCCTACGCTTTGTCCAGCACAAATCTCACATGGAGTGACCGGGATTTGAACCACGGTATCCAGCGGTGAGAGGCCGACGCGCTGCCGTCTGAGCCACGGAGGCTCTTTCAATCACCATTATGAACGTTAAATATTTTACATTGTTTAAATCGATCTCTAGCTAAAATTTACTTGAAATTTGATCACGCTTTCATCGGCTGAAAAGCTCAAGTTATTAACTCTCACTAGACTACACTGAAAGTCCTGGCGTTTAAAGAAACTCCGTATGATATGTAACGTAATATAAAGTTCATGTAACGTAACATATGTAGCACGTATGAATAAAATATCTATTTTGCTAAATTTCAAAATATTTGCACAAATGCAACTCCTTATACAGAAGCTATCAGTGAGAGTAAACAAAGCAACTTTTTCTGAACTGTAGAATGATGGCGTGCACCCTGTTTGGCTGTTGTGTTCTTCAACTTGAATACTTTGGTCGGACTAAAATGCTGTCAGTCTGTGTGGTGATTGGAATCTGTAGCTGTACATACTCAGATAATGAGCTGACGGAAAAATCATTAAAATGGTGGCCTTGTTTTATCTTCACTGTGCCGGCGAGCCTGCCCGTCCGGACAGCGCCCCCACTCTCTGTGTAAACAGATTTTGCTTTCCATATCGAGCTCTTATCTATTTTAATTATCAACGGTCCACAGTTGTGTGTGTTCCTTTAAATATATTTACAGTGCCAAAAACGAGTTTAAAGTTTCGCCATTATTTTCCATGTCACTCACCCCTCGATGTACTGACCGGGATCGTGATATTATTATTATTATTATTATTATTATTATTATTATTATTATTATTATTATATGGCAGGTCATTGGCATCGCCGAATTTCAAGTCGTGATCGCTCATTGTCATAATTGAATTCTGGGGCGTGGTATCACATGTAGCCTGTCGTTGCTCAAAAAAAAAAAAAAAAAAGAGAGGAAAGATTGCATGGTATTGTATATTTTCCGCATGTAATATTTCATCAATTGTCAAAATATTATTCACCTTCATAAATGCAAAACTTTTGGATACGCACAACACTAGGCGAGTTGGTCGTGCGGTTAGGGGCGCGCAGCTGTGGGCTTGCATCTGGGAGGTAGTGGGTTCGAATCCCAATACCGGCAGTCCTTGGTTTCCCATTTTCACATCAGGCAAATATTCACGTCAATTCAATGCATTTTAAATTTTCAGAATTCTAATCTTACTTCTAGTGAATTACATTTCGCTTATGTAACAAATGGTTGCCTTGTGGGTTATTAAACGACATACAGTCGCACTAAACTGAGGTCGCTTTTGTCTTTCTCATTGGAACCCTAATATAGACAAAAACATGATACGATACTTTAACCCCTGAATAATAGAAACAAGACATGACAGCTGTAGCTTTTGAAAATCCACAGTCTTACCCCTGGTCAGGAATGAAATGAATGAAGCCCCCATCTAGCGACGAGGGTAGCAATTGTGTCGCGTATTGTCTCTACTGTATTTGATCTCTGTCAAATTTCGTCTCTCTCCTCGGTGTGTACGTCAGTAGCGTGTCCAAGACCGTAGGCAGGGAACGTTGTATGTCCCGTTAGTTAGTGCATTCCCTTTTAAGAGTCCCAGATATACATTTCCTTCAGTTCGGTCCACATTTTATTCTTATCCCCGCACTCCGCCTAACAACTTTCTCTCACAGTGAAAATGAATTTTGGATTTACACTACTGCTGAATACAAAACTATTTTGAGCTTGCCCATTTGTGCTTCCTCTTAAAACAGTAATCATCACCACCACCATCACTCAGCTGCACCTTGCTTGACGTGTGAGCGTCCTGAGCCGCATGCTCGAAATACTGCTTAACACCTAAAGATGCAATTTTCTGACAAATCATTATATTTACGAGGAAATTGTATAGGGATATTTTGTAGGAAAATGTTCCTGAAAGTGTGCTTCTTAAAAAAGTATAATACAGTTCATTCAAGAATCAGTCGACAGATGTATTAACTTGGGCCCATGACGCAGTGTACCATCTGGCATCTAACTATTGTACATGCATTGAAAAAATATTCTGATGGTTTCCATTAATGTTGGTAGAAGTTGAATTGCGATAAGTGACTAATAATAATAATAATAATAATAATAATAATAATAATAATAATAATAATAATAATAATATAGTGGTACCGCGAGGGTAGACCCGCCCCGTCCATTTAAATCAAGCGCCTTGTGAAATGACATCTTACACTTAAAACTTGAAACAACTAGAGCAATAAGTTTGGACGTTGGTCAGCAGATGTTGCTACTAAATAATAAAGTAATTTTACGTTCCTAGGTTTACTACACTGAGTTGATTATCTTTTGTTTTTGGTATGTTAAACTTGTCAATACTTCTATCTCTTCTCGCCAACTTGTGATGCTGGTCAATCGAAAATTTCCTGTATTTAATTTTCAACCAGTCAGCGTTTTCTTCTGCATATTTAATGATCCAATAAAAATCTGGGGGTGTGTCGGGCCTTAGTCCACATCTCTCTCGAACCTTGTCTTCTCGATCGTCCGGTGTACTGAGTGTGTGCTAATAGTGGAGGCGGGGGTGTCTCGCCCTTCATTGAGCAGTCCAGCGCAATAAGGTAATGGCAGCCATTTTAATAACTAGGTGATAGCCTCTGAAAGCTAGCTCGAGGGGAAGGTTTCTTGTCTTCCATAATGTGATCTTAAATTTCCAATTTTCTATAATGTAACTTTCTACTGTAAATTTCAGACAGCCTAAAAGCACTTTGCTTAAATTGGGGAATGGAGAGTGCAACACCCTCTCGAGTTCCCTGCTAACTTGCATTTGAGGTGACTATGTTTTGTAACCGTTTTCTATCTGTAGCCGTGTAACTTATTTTAATTTGATCCATCTAGTCGCCCCAGTAGTATGGGGTTAGGCTCTGTAACATGGGGCAGCGAGCCTTACTAGGGTTTTAAACTTCTAAGTGTCAGTTTCAGGGAGTGCATCTCTTTGATTTTTGGGCCAGTAAGTTTAACCTATTTTTTTCCTTCCCACCAAGGCCCGGCAGGATGAGTATTCGATACTCCTGTAATTAGTTATTTCTGTTAAGTGGTTATACTGTTGAGAGTTTAAGACAGTGAATTCTGTTTGAACTATTAAATGTAGGTTGTGCCTCGAGAGGCCTGGAAAATGTAAATTTCAGTGAACAAAGATGCTCGGGATGTAATGGTATAAGCTTTGGAGCGTAGGCTCCTAAATATTCATAGACGCTCTTTCTAATTTTGTAAAGGTGTTAGTAAACTCTGTAAATGAAATTGGGAGACCTGTCTCCTTAACTCTTGAGTGTATGGAGCAATGGTGCTCAAGCAACCTTCAAGCCCAGAAGATTGACAAATTTTGTTGATTTTCTGATTTCTCCGGCTACTGTACCTGAAATCTTGTTCCGTCGCTGAGCGACTTGGTTTTTTAATATTCTGCAGTTGAAAAAAGAAAAAAAGAGGAAAAAACAAAATATAACTTTAATTTTAAAGCTTTTTAATTACTCTTTTGATTGTAGTAGATAGACCCATTCATGCCCGCACCTTCTTTCACCTCTGTCCACCACGGAATCTCTTTAACAATAATAATGGCTTTATGTCCCACTAATTATGTTTACGCTTTTCGGTGACGCCAAGGTGCCGGAATTTAATCCCGTGCGTTTTTTTTAACGTGCCAGTAAATTTACAGACACGAGGCTGACGTATTTGAGCACCTTCAAATACCACCGGACTGAACCAGGATCGAGCTTGCTAAGTTAGGTTCAGAAGGCCAGTATCTCAACCGTCTGAGCCACACACCCGTTTCCACTTTCAGTACGTATTTTCCTTCTCTGCATACGAGGACCTTATCCTTGGAATTTTTCCTTATTAAGTTTTGTATACACCAGGATAACTTACGAAAGGAGCTGTAACACGGACTCGAAGAGGTCCACGCTCGCTTTCGCCTCACCTCATTGAAATGGACGGTAGAAAGGCACCGAAGACAACTATATATGTATAGTATGCTATTTCCTTAACGTCGCACCGACACAGATAGGTCTTACGGTGACGATGGGACAGGAAAGGGCTAGGAGTGAGAAGGAAGCGGCCGTGGCCTGTAAGGTACAGCCCCGGCATTTGCCTGGTGTAAAAATGGGAAACCACGGAAAACCATCTTCAGGGCCGCCGACAGTGGGGTTCGAACCCACTACCTCCCGAATACTGGATACTGGCCGCACTTAAGCGACTGCAGCTATCGAGCTCGGTAGACAAATATAAAAACATTATTGGCTTTTATATTCCGGTATAATAAGCGCATTTTTTCGTTAACGACCGGCAGGCCTTTGGCAAACAGCAAGTGACAATATTAGCGGAATGGCGGCACGAAATTTTGCTCGTTCTTTTGCCTCATCTTCTAACAGCAGTGATGCAAC
This sequence comes from Anabrus simplex, assembly GCF_040414725.1. Classification (NCBI taxonomy): domain Eukaryota; kingdom Metazoa; phylum Arthropoda; class Insecta; order Orthoptera; family Tettigoniidae; genus Anabrus; species Anabrus simplex. The sequence continues at coordinate 1,049,178,686 of NC_090265.1, read as the reverse complement.
AGCATCATCCTGTTTGAGCTTTGCAATATTTCAGTTCATAACAACTGCTGCTTGTATTACTTCGTGCCCGTTTAGATTTCAGATTAACAACCCTATGATCGCATGAACGTATGAGAAGAAGTGGCAACAACGCACTTTTGGAAACTCAGGTGACGCTGACCTGGATCGCTTGATGTAGAGCTCATTAAAAGACGATACTGTGCGATTAGTAACTTTTTACGGTTTTCGGAGACGCCGAATTGTCGAGGATTTGTCCCGCGGAAGTTATTTTTCATTACACACACAAGACTGGCATATTTGAGCAGCCTCAAATACCAGAGGACTTACCCGGGTTCGAACCCGTCAAATGGGTCTCAGACGGCCGGCGACGAAAGATGTCTACATACTGGCAACGTACAGGACTTCCTCGGGAGCTGATCACTTACGATCTCCAGACAAATTCAAAGGTAATTTCGCTAAAACCATCAGAACTCATTGGACAGATATTTTCATCTCAAAAGTGGCGCAGCTGAACGGTTACTCCCTTAAGTTATTTCAAGTAGAAGCCGTATCGAGGACTGTAAACGAATGGAAATATCCTGTGTAGTTTATGAGGTCTGCACCGAGGTATAATAAATACTTCAGTGGTCGTAATCAGTCTCCTGGCTGGGATATATTATGGTAGACTGTCTCTCCGAACCCCTGAGAGATGGCTGCACAGGGCTTCTAGTGGCAGCCTTATTGTATGAACAATTTATAGATCGGTTTCGAGAATTGTTTTAAATTTCGACTGCCGTCCCCATAGTAGTGTGGTGCCTCGCCGCGCAATAAATTCTGCGCAGTGTGTATACGAACATCAGGCCGTTAAAGTAATGCCTGCTTGCTCGTCGGTGCCATACTGGTGCGAATGAAACTCTTTATGGTTCAGTGATACACTTGCACATCGGGATAATCTTGTACTCCTAGTGGTAGCGGTGTATCTTCAAGGCTGCCGACAGTCTTGCTGGAACGACGTTGAGAGACAAGTGTCCAGTCCGACACTCTCGAACAGACCTGGTAGAATGTTTTGAAGAAACGATGCGCTCTGTGTTATGTTTAATGTGACCGGAAGGAAATGCAGGCTTGTGATACGGTCGTCAACGATACCACACTACAGCACACGTTCACACCCCATTGTCTTCCATGGTCAACCTGACGCAACTAGAGTAGTCTTACGGATCCGTAGTGCATGTTCCGTAAATTCACATTCCCGTGATTCATGAACGTAGCTTTATCCGAAAGGAAAATACAGCAGTCTTAATGTATTAGTATTAATATTTATTACTGAACATAACAGGCGTTCAGCCCAAATACATGTTCACAATGCAAACATCTTACAACAAAAGGAAAAAAGAAAAACAGAGACTCCTTGGCCATGTCAGATACTCCGGAAACGTGACGCTACCTAGGAAGGGTGACCACAGCAGTCATCCTCAGTCCCTACATGCCACGTCCATCGACCCCGCTTGATATTAAGAGAAAACAAAAATAAAATAAAAATAAACTAACATCCTACTACTACTACTACTACTACTACTGCTGTCCGGCCGTGTCATCACCCCTGGTGAGAAAAAGGCCACCCTCCCAGTGATGACACGACCGGCCCTATCCGTGGGTCCCAACGGAAGACCCCAACAAACCCTACCAGATGACATTGCTTTCTCACCCTTCCTTTTGCGACCGGCAATGTGAGGCTGAAACCGCTCTCCTCCTGTACCCCGCCTCTCTCCCTCCTCGTTCCGCATATCTCTCTCTTTTACATAATTGGGGTAGGCCCGTCCTACCCCATCCTGATCTTCCTTCCCCATCACCCGTTACTGTCCCTTACAGTACATACATAGTGAGAAAAAACAGTCTTGATGAATTAATCATTGTTCTGCAACTGCTGAAGTGTAAAAGCGACATAATCCAACGCGGACGTCAAAAGCATGGCTATGCGCTGCTCTTGATGCGGTGGCAAGTGTTATGAATGAACTTTTTGATGGCGTAAAATGAAGCAAATTGTAGCGGGTACTATTCCTAAAATACCTGTAATCTGCAGTATGCTCAGATGTTACTGTAGTTCGCTTCAGAAGTCAGAACACCGACTTCGTTTCCCTCATAGAGCACGACGGCTCCACGTGAAACCCCGCAAGAAATGCGAACTTCAAATAACTTCCCCTTTCCCTTCTGTCCCTATCACGAAATACCAACAACTTTCTAATCTCTACAGGGGAGGAAATCGAATTTAAGATTGCCTAATGTTGTCGGGTAGTGACCTCAAGTCAGTGCTCGAGTAGCTCTCACGGGAGACGTTTCCATTAAGACAGCATCGGAGTGCTTTAACTCCGTGTTTTGTCACCGCGCACGGCTCGGCAACACCGAGGCGTGTGCTGGAAGAAACCAGGCCTAAATAGTCACCAGCACTGCCAGTTCTCGTACGCTTCAGTGTTGTACTGTATTGATTGTGAGATTTTTGCTAATGTCTTTGTTGGAATATGATCATTTATCCTATCGGAAGTGTATTATCTCCGCGTGTTAAGTAATCGCAAGTGCTAAAAATGAAGTTGTTCATGGCGAGAGAGAGAGAGAGAGAGAGAGAGAGAGAGAGAGATAGCAGTAGCGCATTTAGTGTCTTTTCTTTCACACTCGCCCTGCTCTTTCCTTTCCACCAGTTGCCGGAACTAGCCCGTATGGCGCTTGGCTTCCACGGTCTTACTTGTCATGCTATAGATGCTGTCGTTGTTCAAAGAAGCCTTTGAGGGTTCCAGATTCCTTTTGCTAGAAGATCACTGCAGATGTTGACGCACACTATCGTCGTTCTTACTGCGTTTCTATGAAACTACTCATACAGCAAGGTCATCTCCTGTTTTTCTTCTGCATCTTCTAGGCACTACTAGCCGTAACGTTTTATACTAGCACAGACCGCACAGGCTATCGCAGGACAAACAACAACCTTGAGGAGTGCACTGTACTGTGTATTTTGACAGGCACGTATCTACACCGCTTATGCACACAACACTGACCGTGTCCCCATTGCTAACAACAATATCTCCGAAAGCACTAAAGATAGACACATAAAACAAATTATGCTATCCATAATTTGTCACATAGTTTGTAATTATATAAGGAAAATACATGTTGTTGTTTGAGTCATCAGTCCATAGACTGGTTTGATGCAGTTCTCCGTGCCATCCTATCCTATGCTAACCTTTTCATTTCTACGTAACTACCGCATCCTATATCTGCTCTAATCTGCTTGTCATATTCACACCTTGGTCTAACGCTGCCGTTCTTACTACCTACACTTCCTTCAAATACCAACTGAACAAGTCCTGGGTGTCTTAAGATGTGTCCTATCATTCTATCTCTTCTTCTCGTCAAATTTAGCCAAATCGATCTCCTCTCGCCAATTCGTATCAGTATCTCTTCATATGTGATTCGATCTATCCATCTCACCTTCAGCATTCTTCTGTAACACCACATTTCAAAAGCTTCTATTCTCTTTCCTTCTGAGCTAGTTATCGTCAATGTTTCACTTCCATACAATGCCACGCTCCACACGAAAGTCTTCAAAACATCTTTCTAATTTCTGTATCAATGAAGTGAGCAAGAAAGCTCTTCCTTGCTTGTGCTAATCTGCATTTTATGCCCTCCTTACTTCTGCCATCGTTAGTTATTTTACTACCAAAGTAACAATATTCATCTACTTCCTTTAAGACTTCATTTCCTAATTTAATATTTCCTGCATCACCTGCCTTCGTTCGACTGCACTCCATTACTTTTGTTTTAGACTTATTTATTTTCATCTTGTACTCCTTACGCAATAGCATCGGCAAATCTCAAAGTTTTGATTTCCTTTCCTTGCACTGTGATTCCCTTTCCAAATTCCTCTTTGATTTCCTTTACTGCCTTTTCTGTGTAAACATTGAAAAGGAGGGGGACAAACTGCAGCCTTGCCTTACTCCTTTCTGGATTGCTGCTTCTTTTTCAAAGCCCTCGATTCTTATCACTGCAGACTGATTTTTATACAGACTGTAGATAATTCTTCGTTCTCGGTATCTGATCACAATCACCTTCAGAATCTTAAATAGCTTGGTCCAATCAACATTATCGAATGCGTTGTCTAGATCTACGAATGCCATGTACATGGGCTTGCCCTTCTTGATTCGATCCTCTATGATCAGACATAAAGTCAGGATTGCTTCATGTGTTCCTACATTTCTTCTGAAGCCAAATTGATCTTCTCCCAACTCAGCTTCAACTTGTTTTCCCATTCTTCTGCAAACAATACGTGTTAAAATTTTGCAGGCATGAGATTCTAAACTAATGGTGCTTTCTTGGGAATAGGTATAACAACATTCTGCCGAAAATCGGATGGGACTTCTCCTGTCTCAAGCATCTTACACAAAAAATGGAAAAATCTTGCCATGCAGGTTTCTCCTAAGGCAGTCAGTAATTCAGAGGGAATGTCATCAATTCCAGGTGCCTTGTTCCTATTTATGTTGCTCACAGCTCTGTCAAACTCTGACCTCAAAATTGGGTCTCCCATTTCATCAGCATCAACAGCCTCTTCTTGTTCCAGAACCAAATTATCTACATCTTCACCTTATTATAATAATAATAATTTCGTGTGGCTATTTCTAGCCGAGTGCAGCCCTTGAAAGGCAGACCCTCCGATGAGGTTGGGCGGCATCTGCCATGTGTAGGTAACTGCGTGTTATTGTGGTGGAGGATAGTGTTACGTGTGGTGTGTGAGTTGCAGGGATGTTGGGGACAGCACAAACACCCAGCCCCCGGGCCATTGGAATTAACCAATGAAGGTTAAAATCCCCGACCCGGCCGGGAATCGAACCCGGGACCCTCTGAACCGAAGGCCAGTACGCTGACCATTCAGCCAACGAGTCGGACATCTTCACCTTGATACAACTGCTTGATATGTTCCTGCCATCTTTCTGCTTTGTCTTCTTTCCCTAGAAGTGGCTTTCCATCTGAGCTCTTAATATTCATACACCTAGATTTCCTTTCTCCAATGGTTTCCTTTATTTTCCTGTATGCAGCATTTACCTTTCCTAGGGCCGTACAACCTTCAACTTCCTTGCACTTCTCCTTCAGCCAGTCTTTCTTAGCTACCTTGCACTTTCTATCCACTTCATTCTTTAATCGCCTGTAATCTTTTCTGGCCTCTTCATTTCTAGCATTCTTGTATTTTCGTCGTTCATCAATCAGGTCTAGTATCTGCTGAGTTATCTACTGATTTTTAGTTGATCTTTTCTTCCTTCCTAACATTTTTCAGCAGCCCTGCGGATTTCATTTTCCATGACTATCCACTCTTCCTCTATTGTGTTTCCTTCAGCCTTTTCATTTAGTTCTTTTGCAACATGTTCCCTGAAACAATCCCTCACACTCTTTTCTTTCAACTTGTCTAGATCCCATCTTTTTTCATTCTTTCCTTTCTTCAATTTCTTCAGCTTCAGATGGCATTTCATGACCAACAAGTTGTGGTCAGAGTCCACGTCTGCTCCAGGGAAAGTTTTGCAATCCAACACCTGGTTTCTGAATCTCTGCCTAATCATAATTGAGTCTATTTGATACCTTCCAGTGTCTACAGGTTTCGTCCACGTAGAAAGCCGTCGTTTGTGGTGTTTGAACCAAGTATTGACAAGGCCTAAATTATGATCAGTCCAGAATTCAACCAGCCGACTTCCTCTTTCGTTCCTTTGTCCCAGTCCGAATTCCCCTACTGTATTACCTTCTCTTCCTTGACCTACCACTTCATTCCAGTTCCCCATCACATATTCTCGTCACCTTTTACATATTGTATTAAATCTTCTCTCTCTTCATATGTTATTTCGATTTCCTCGTCATCCGCTGAGCTGGTAGGCATATAGACCTGCACTCTTGTGGTGGGCATTGGTTTGGTGTCTATCTTGACGACAATAATTCTTTCACCTATGCTGGTCGTAGTAGCTTACACGCTGCCCTATTTTCTTGTTCATTATTAAACCAACTCCTGCATTTCCTCTGTTTGATTTTGTGTTGAAAATTCGGTAGTCGCCTGACCAAAAATCCTGTTCTTCCTGCCAACGTACTTCACTTATACCAACTACATCTAACTTTAGTCTATCCATCTCCCTTTTCAGATTCTCTAATTTACCACAACGATTCAAACTTTTAACATTCCACGCTCCGACTCGCAGAATGTCAGTATCCATCTTCCTGATGATCGCCCCCCCACTCTCGTGTAGTCCCGACCCGGAGATCCCTCCCTACCATCTAACCAGAAAATACAGTATCTACATGTGCAAAATTGAAATAAATACATATACAATTGAAACATCTTGCAACTTCTAAACAATAAAATATTATGATAAAAAATAGGAAAAAATAGGAGGATGGTTTTTTTTTTTTTTTTGCTAGTTGCTTTACGTCGCACCGACACGATAGGTCTTATGGCGACGATCGTACAGGAAATGGCTAGCCGTTGCCTTAATTAAGGTACAGCCCCAGCATTTGCCTGGTGTGAAAATGGGAAACCACAGAAAACCATTTTCAGGGCTGCCGACAGTGGGGTTCGAACCTACTATCTCCCGAATACTGGATACTGGCCGCACTTAAGCGACTGCAGCTATCGAGCTCGGTAATAGGAGAATGAAGATGATGATGATGATTTACACAATTATGACATGATTAGCTAATTTCTATTAACCTTGGTAATAACAGTGGGATTATATATAAAGTCTATAGTTTGAGGAAGGCTAAATCTACAATATTTCCATAACATTACTTAGTAGTTAGCGGTGATAAAGTTGCTCCTCTGACAGAGACGGGTAGTGTATTCCATTGTCGTGCCGACGAAATAACAAATGAGTTTGTGTATCGTGTCGTGCGGTGAGGTGGAATAGATAAGAGTGTATCAGATTTTGACCGTGTTCCGAAACTGTGATTGGATGAGAGGTGGTGAAATTGACTGTACAAGTAGTGAGGTGAGCATGAGGAGAGTATTCGATGAAGAAGGCTTAAAGCATGAAGAATACGGCGCTGTTTGAGACCGTGGTAAAAATTGTAGAATTCCCACTCTGGTGGTCGTGGAAGGTTGCTCTGTCCCCCGATTTGAACCACTGAACGGTCCTTTACGATGCGCATGGCTGTGGAGGTGGGTGCTCGCGAATTTACTGGCGGAATGACAGACCCATTGTTAACACATGGAATGCTCTTGTGAGCGCGTGCCATGGCGAAACAAGAACTTCTCTCACGCTTTCTAGACATTACAAGTTCCTGTACTAGCAGTGATCATGTTCTCCTGTGAACACAGTTGACGCGGTCTCCGCCTGGGAACACAACTCGTAGTACTTCTGTTTCCGTCAGAATCCATAGGGGAATATTCCCTTTCGTTCCCAGTCCTCAGAGCGACTTCTTTTTTAAATGGATTTGGAGAATAACGTCTCTACCTGTGTAGTCCTTGAGTAGAAGGACTACGTTTTGGTAGTCTTAGCGAAGTGACAGTTCGATACGTCTGGAGATCTAATTTATAAGTAAGTACACCCTCAAGAAGCAAATGACTTGCTTTTAAATGGGTGAATTAATTCGAAATTGCAATATAATGAAAGACGAATGTGGAATATGAAATCATAGGCCTCGATATTTCATGAATTCAAACTAAGGTACCGGTAACTTTTAATGATGAGCAGTCGGTTAGTTCCTAAAATAGCGAGCTCAATCCTGGGTGAGGTCGGTGGTATTTGAGCTTGTTCAAGTGTGACAACTCCGTGTTGTTGGCTACCGACTTGCTAGCGAACTACTGCGGGACAGAAACCATCCTAAATTCTATCGAAATTGAAGGTACCTTAAATATGTATTATTATTATTATTATTATTATTATTATTATTATTATTATTATTATTATTATTATTATTAAAAATGCAACATAACATACAAAAGCTTGAGCCCAGCAGATTTTTCGATCGCACCATAAACACTGGAATACAATGCAGACCTCGTATTTGCTGAGTTCTATCTTTTAGCTAGCGCAGTAGTACCAATACGTGTTTTCTTAAGCTAGCCCAATTCGGACTGCAGGAAACGGTGGGTTGCACTTCCGCATCTTTCTCCATAGCAGCCAACCAATTGATAAGGCAACCAATAGTAACTTCGTATTGAGACACATTGTAAAGAAGTTACGTCATAAATAGTAGTTAAAGTAAATTGTAGGACATTCTTCAAGTCACAATTTATTCACCGCTGACTGACTGAGTTCATGGAGTATTAGCGCTTGTTACTTGTATTTTCGGATTTTATCACAACACTGGTACAGTGAGAGGGTACATATCACCCTCGCAGTTAAGCAACGTTCCCTGTGGTTTCACCCTGGATGGGTGACCACACATTTGCTTCCACGGGAGCACAATGAGTGTGTTCTCCACACAGTACAAGCACACAGGTACTGTGAGAAAGTACCAAAAACAAGCCCATATCGACATGTTATAAGTTCGACACTCAAAGTGGACATTCCAAATTTTCAAATTCTGAAATAGTTGAAATAGCTTGGTACTCTCCGTCACCACTGCCTGTATGAAGCCTGCCCTAGAACTTCACTCGTCATCCCTTGGAGGTAGAGGTAAAACACAGCAGCTGCACAGGAACCCTTACGCCATAAAAGGCAACCAACAGCACCAGAAGAGAAGCACACCTCGTGCACCGGGTGCGGAAACCTACCCCACTCTCTTCGGGGATTGGGTTAAATTAAAAGTCTGGGGTTCGAACCCCACTGTCGGCAAGCCTGAAAATCGTTTTCCGTGGTTTCCCATTTTCACACCAAGCAAATGTTGGGACTGCACCTTAATTAAGGCAACGGCCGCTCCCTTCCCACTCCTAGCCCTTTTCTATCCCATCGCCATCATCAGACGTGTCGGTGCGACGTAAAGCAAGTTGTAAAAAGAAAGGTCTGGGGAAGCTAATCATTCCGTTACTCACTCACAAGTTCTCTTTTCTGCAGTATCCTTCAAAATCCAGGACAAAAGGGGAAAAAGCAGATAGTGTTATTTCGTTTATTTACATCTGTCATAAACCTCCTGTGATACTGACCTCTCTTAACATTATCTTCTTTTTTCCCAACCTACTTCAGTTGAATTTAAATCATAACAACATGGTAGAAAATTATAGAGGCTACCGCGACCACTATTAAATCGACGGAATGAACTTCCTAAGGAAGTTTCGTGATAACATTTTAATTTAAAGAGAATAATGATCATTCATTAATTAATTCCGCAAGTTGCTTTACGTCGCACCGACACAGATAGGTCTTATGGCAACGATGGGACAGGAAGCGGCTAAGAGTGGGAAGGAAGTGGCCGTGGCCTTAATTAAGGTACAGCCCCATCATTTGACTGGTGTAGCCGACAGTAGGGTTCGAACCTACTATCTCCCGAATACTGGACCCTGCCCGCACTTACGCGACTGCAGCTATCGAGCTCGGTCATTAATAAATTAGTTAAACTATTTCCTTCCTTCCTTCCTTCCTTCCTTCCTTCCTTCCTTCCTGTCGGGCTGAGTGGCTCAGACGGTTAAGGCGCTGGCCTTCTGACCCCAACTTGGCAGGTTCGATCCTGGCTCAGTCCGGTGGTATTTGAAGGTGCTCAAATACGTCAGCCTCGTGTCGGTAGATTTACTGGCACGTAAAAGAACTCCTGCGGGACTAAATTCCGGCACCTCGGCGTCTCCGAAAACCGTAAAAGAGTAGTTAGTGGGACGTAAAACAAATAACATTATTATTACCTTTCTTCCTTCCTTCCCAGATCAAGAAGAGCGGGTCAGCAGTGTAATCTCCATTTAAAGGAACTTTTATGTGAATACCGGTACTTTTTAAATGTTAGTCTCATTTTAAAAGGATATTTCAATCATTGTTACAGATTATGACATTTAGGTTCCAAAAATAATAAACATTTGTGCTGATGTGGACTGTATTTGTATATTGTGCGTAGAAATATATTCACGTTTGATGTTCCGGAGCGCTACACACACTTGGTTAGGCTGTGCTTATGTTAGGTCTGAAGTGGGATGGGTTCTCACAAGTTCTTTAACAGTGTTGCTCACTCGTATATACAGTGTGTCCCAGGAGGAATGGTCAATATTGAGGGATATGACAGGAACCATCATTAGAAGCAAAAACTTCATATGGACATACGCCCTCTTCCGAATGGTTTCCGAAATAGACCACATTAATGTACATTTGTTTTCGGGCACGTATTTGTCTTACCCTCCCAACCTCTTTGACGTTTTGAAATGGCTACACGTTTTCCGCATGAAATGTTCGCCATACACGTGTTCGTGGGACTTGGACACATCGAGAAAGTCGCCGTGTGCTGGTAGCAGGACTACGCTGCACCATTTCAGCAATTTGTTGCTGTTCCTGCACAGGTTGTTGAACTGCACGTTCAGAAGAAAAACGGCAACCTGGAAGAATACCTATTTCACACAATGTGCTGAAAACTCTGGTAAACACTTTAAGACCGGGCGAGAAGGCTGTGCGGTTAGAGGCGCGCGGCTGTGAGCTTGCATCCGGGAGATAGTGGGTTCGAATCCCACTGTCGGCAGCACTGAAGATGGTTTTCCGCGGTTTCCCATTTTCACGCCAGGCAAATGTATCTTAATTAAGGCCACAGCCGCTTCCTTCAAACTTAGCTTTTCCTATCCCATCGTCGCCGTAAGACCTATCTGTGTCGGTGCGACGTAAAGCAAAAAAAAAAAAAAAAAAAAAAAAAAAAAAAAAAAAAAAAAAAAAACACTCCACGATCAGAAATTTGAAGTGTCGTTAAGCGTCGACGGTATTCCTGGACAGCAGCAGGAGCACTACCATCGCAGAAGCCTTAAACATACACCATATCTGCATATTCTTCATGAGTATAGGGGTTCATATCTTACCTCTGCATTCTCGAGGAGCTCTGGTTTCAAAAATCTCTGAAGACTCTCCTCATCATTTTTTGTTGCCGGCCGGGTGGCTCTACATCTTTAACTCAGCTCCCCGCCGGACTCAAAAGCATATAGGCCTGATACCGAATTGGAAGTCGACCGTCCCAACACCATGCGCACCTGCGTCATCCCCGATGTTCATCCTGCCATATCCGAAGATGAGATTTGCTACGCCCTCCGCACCGCTGGCTACTCAGTCCACGATGCCCACCGGATGTTGGATGCCTCAACTTCATCACCATCATCGCAGGTTCTTCTTTATCTACCTACGTTGGACGACTGGAAGCGCCTCCTTGACACGGGAGTGTCTATTCACGACCGATACTACCTAGTGGAGCCTACCAGCCAGCCCATCTTAGCCCAGCTTACAGCAGATCCCACCACATTGCCTGTCGTCAACGCGCCTCACCACAAGCCTCTGCTACAACAAACATCGCCCTCCTTTCCCCCTCATCACACCACCCACTACTACCACCGCGACCACTACGATGTCAGCCACTACCCTCCACCATATTCCTGTTACTACCGTTACGTCATGTCATCCTTGCCCTGTAATGATATCCTCCCTCTCTTCTACCCTGACTTCTGCACAACCTCGTCCCCAGCAAATCCCCGACAACATCCTAGACTCCCCCGCCGTATCACCACCAGACGACACCGCAACAGCCGCCGCAACATCATCGCAACAGTCGCAACCACCACCTCTGGACACTATGTCAAGCTATGTCATCCGCGGCGTAGAACCTACCATCTCAGAACGGGACATTCTCCAAGAACTCCAGGCAGCAGACATCCCCTTTCGTCCTGCGTTCAGGAATTACAACGCCTCCGGCCCTACTTTTATGGTCTGAATACACCTTCCAACCGCCAATGATGTGGAACAACTTATCAACACTGGTGCCTACATCTTTCAACGTCGCTTCAAAGTGGAGCCCTCACGTTCCCCACCCCAACCTTTTCGCCATACTTCCAACACTCCCTTTCGTCGCCCCCGGCCAGCCAGTCCTTCATTTCAACCTTGTCAACCCGTCCGTCCACTCCTGCCTCCACCTAACTTCTTCTATCAACCTCCTCTGCAACTTGAACTCCTCAGACTCCTCACCACCTCATTATGCAATACAACCGCAACATTACACCTTCTAACTCTTCAATTCCATCCTAGCCCTCTCATCTAAAACTTGTCAATCATTGCACTCTCCTCTGAATATTTAATCCTTACAAACATCTCCGATCATTAAATACTATCCGCACACACCTCCTAATTCCATACATCAAATTACCCACCTCCCTCTTTTCTCACATCTTCTCACCCCGTCAACTCTCCTGGCCAGAGAGAGGGCGACACCCTCTAGGTGGCCCGCCCCACCCCTTCAGGGTGGGGAATGAAAACTTGTAAAACAAACATGAGTATAGATGTGTGACATTTTAGCCAGCGCCTTGTACAAACACTCTCAGTCCCTCGCACTACTTCACTCACAACACACCATGGACAGCTGCGCGTTCAACGGGCTAGATTAATGGCCAAAAGACATCCCGAGCAAAGAGGTAGATTGGGCTGGAATAAAATGCAAAGAGGTTGGGTGGGTAAGAGACATACGTGCGTGCCACAAGCCCAAAAACAAATGTATATTAATGTTCTATCTCGCAAAACCATTCAGAATGGGGCATATGTTCATTTTAAGTTTTTTTAAATTTCAAATGACCGTTCCTGTCATATCGCTGAATATTGACCATTCCTCCTGGGATATCCTGCATACTGGACGTTGTATTATTTGATGTGTTTTGCCTCTCAGATATTACTACATCGTCATGTTTTTATTCCCTCCCGCAGTCGTATTGATATATTATGGAAAGCTTTCTATTAAGTTTTTAATTTCAAACCATGTTTTTCGTCTCTGAATTAAACACGAATATAGACAAATGCATTTGCTGCGGGTGGCAATATTCGACACATTATTACTACTGTGGGAAGTTCGTGGTTATATGAATAGAACTTGCGTGCGATATTCTGTGTGTTGTATTTATGTGAAGTGTGTCAAAGCCTATATGAGGAATTTTACGGAAGTAAGCTGATCTCAAGTATAGTGAACATCCAACTCACGCAATTAGGTACATGTCTTACCGAGTGTTTACAAGCTCAAATGCTGTGAATGTTCCCAAATTGTAATTTAAAAACAAAGGTTTCTTTATGTCTTAAACGAAGAGACATCACTTCCATCATTAGGATGAGATTATTCAAGCCATTATCACAGAATTAGTGTTATTGAATCGCCCATGTGTCTAGCATATCCCAGTGAGGTTGAGATCTGAATCATCTAATATTGGTTTGTGGAAAATACAAGAGCAAACAAAATTGCACGTACCTCTGGCCAACTTCAGTTCCCTGCCTTCTAAGATCTGATACCAAAATATACCACCACATTGTTCAGTTTTTAATCGAGGCTAACCTCAACTTGTAAACCGTTCAGCTATTTTGTCGAAACCATCCCCAGTCACCACCATCTTTCTTCACCGTGCCCTACCGTCGAGTAGAAAAACTCGCCATGATTCGACCCATGGCGCAAAGTGATAGAATCCCACCTTCTCGTTAGTGTTTCGACATAGCTGGTAGCATGGTCCTTCGGACCAAGTGCATAAAAAAAGGCAGAAACTTCACAGAACACATCAAACTACCAAAAACATAATATGCCTTTGCTAGTCATTTCCTGCCGGCCTGTTTGGCCCAGACGGTGGAAGCGGTAACCTTCTGAGTCCAAATTGGCGGCTTTGATCTCGGCTCAGTCCGATGGAGTCTGAAGGTGATCGAATACGCCAGCCTTGTGTCGGTAAATTTACCGGCACGTAAAAGAACTCCTGCGTGATAAAATCCAAGTGGCTCGGCCTCTCTGAAAACCGTAACAATAGTAGTGGGACATACAATTAGTGTAGTGACTTTGTGACTTTTATTATTATTATTATTATTATTCACTATATATGAATACGCAGACATCAGTACAAGTATACAGTATATATTGTCCACATCAGACATAACTGACACACCCTCAACACTTTGGAACAATATGAAATACTGTATATGCATAGGCCACTTCTTCTCCACACAGGAGCGGGAAAGCAGAGTGGCATAGTCAAATACAGTAGAGGCAATACACGACACTTACGGATTTCGCCTTGCTAAAATGGGAGACAGTTCGACGGTGGCGCTCCTAGTGACTTGACCTGAACAAATCGCGCTAAATTCAAATATCAATGGAAATGTATATACGGAAATGGATAAATAAATTACGTCTAGAAAGGTAGTGGTATTGGGATATTAACTTCGAAGTTGCTAAAGCAATTCTGGATAAATGAATGAAGAATTATTTAAAAGGTTATTATTCAAAGACTGAAATTAGACATATAAACAAGGTGTGAAATGGACTGCTGTGAAATGGCTTGATCTTTCATTTATGCACTACTTCTTTAGCTTTCTGCCTGAAATCTTACGGTTGGATTTGTCTTTTTTCCTCATTTAAAAATATTGTATCATCACATTAAGACATTTGTCAATAAAAATATCGGCACATTCCTTACACATATGATGCAATGAATTAACATTTAATAGCTGGACAATTTTCCTCTTAACATGAAGCCTACTAACAGAAAGAAAATCTATAAAATCCCGGCTTTGATCTGAGAAGAGGGATAAAAGAAAGAAAAATTTGAAAATGTTGTCGATAGTGATGCTTTGAGGAATATTTACCTACAATTAGAGTAAAAATGTAACATACCCTTGGCTGTATAGTCGAGGATTTTTAAAGTCGCTGGCCTGGAAATGATCTGAACAGATCTTATAATTCGTACACAAGCGTATCGTCCCTTCTTTCTTGTACACTTTATCCAAATCGCTTCTGTGACATTTCAAAACCTACAGATCACACCTACAACAACACATCGGTATTGAACGTTAACTGCTGCACTATACAATAAATTATGCGTATTATATTTTAAGCCCGTTAAAACATGGGTCGAGCAGGTCAGAAGATTATGAAGTACTATAAAAATCTCTGTCACTGGAAGAATATATATGCAAACATAATATTACGTACATGTTCTTGTCACGAGGGAACCTGAAGAACGAGCGCGCATTTTTCTCTACTTCGTAATTACTGCAGCCAAACACAGCACATACCTTTCCCCTCATGTTGAGAGGAGATATCAAGGAATGATACACGCTACTATTTAATTATGTCAACTCACTGAAAACGCATAAATAACACCAAAAACTTCACACAAAAATGCACGTGTTCTTATGACAGAATCAGTGCCGTTCAGGTCTATCCGCTAGAGTGAGCTCCAATAGCTGTCCCTCGATATCTCGCTCAGTGTCGCGTATTGTCTCTACTGTATTTGGCATAGTCACTGGATTCTCGCCTAGGTGGCCGCGGTTTGCATCCGGAAGATGTATGTGGGATGTTTGAAATTGAAAGGAACTCCCCTTTGGCCATTTTCACAATTTGAACTAAAATATCGAGGAATTTCGTGGTGCAGCTGTACAGAATAACACTTATCATAAGTAGATTACTGCTTCGTAATGCATCGTTCATTTGTAACTAGACTTAACAGTGAGAACCTGTTGGCTGTGGCAAAGCTATTATTAAATAAATTAATAAATTAATAAAACTCCTTTATTACTGACAGTATTCAGGGACAAACGCTGTAAATACTCCCTGCAATTCATACACGAGACGACAACTGAAAGGACGAAGATGGAAATGTCTCTCTTCATTCTGGGCACTGTGATATGTGAGTGAGTGCTTACAGAGTACAACAAAAGCTGTGTCCGGTGCAGTCCTAGCCATATTTATGAGTTTGCATTTGTTGGAGAATTAGCGCCATAACTTGGAAAGGTCACGCCTGTTCGCGGGGAGGGAGGCTGATGCTAACATATGACCACATCAACTCCCACACGGACCCGTGCGATGGTAATTCCCTGATTTATTTTCTTCCGGTTGATATAAAGGTTAACCCGTGTGCCAGTTGTGAAGGGGAATACTTGGTGCAGGAATTTCAGACACCACTGCAGACGTGTAGGCGTATGCAATGTGTGTGTAAAATGATTGGAATGGTTTGCGCCCGTTGGTAACAATTGTTGCACTATATTTTTAAATATAATAGCTGTCGTGAAGGACGCACCTGAAATTAGAGCTTACGAGGTATTGTTTGGTAATCGTATGTGAATGTAAGGGATATTTTAAGTGCTTCTGGCATTCGTGTTAGTTGTGAGAAAGCTACAGTTTATTCACGACCTTGAAACTATGACGTGAAGCGACCGTCACGTAGCGCGCACGCGCAGAGTACCTGACTATTTCGTTGTGGGACGACAACACACACTGCTTCAGCGTCGTTACGTACTGCTCAATTTGTGACATGGACAGTCAAGCTCTGGCACAGTCTTTTCTCGCAATAAGACGTGAAAAGAGTCCGCGCGATATTTAACGAAGTGTGTGTGTGAACCTGATTAACTATACTCTTCAGGTACGGCAGCGGTGCGTGTCAGCTGTTCCCTCTCGGATATCTGGTCTACTGCTGCGAGAGCGAGGCAGTGTTGCATTTTTATTGTCCGTCCTGTTAAACATTTACAGCGAGCACATCGCACGAGAGGTTCTCGAAGACTCGAATGGCGGCATCGCAGTTGGGCAAGAAAATTGGCACTCTACGAGACGCTGATGTCATTCTGATAATAGCCAAAGATAAGCATGAACTAGAGACCGTCGTGGGGAGACTAGAAGAAGATCGGACCAGGATGTATGGACTAGAAAAAATGAATCGAAGACCAAAGTGGTGATCGTAGACCTTCCAACAACTACCCAGATATCACAAGAGCCGCTGGATATGAGGCAGTCAGCCGCTTTGAATACCTAGATCCATCGTCACTAACACTGGTGACTACGAGCCTGAAGTCCACAGACGCTTCGCAAAAGCGAGGAATCCGACAGCAAAACTCACTTGCACCTGGAAGAACACCTCCATCACCTTCAAGACGAAACTCAGTTTGGTGCGAACTCTCACCTTCCTCATCGCAACATATGCGGCAGAAGCTTGGACTGCGAAGGTAGCAGACCGTCGTAAGATCGATACTTTGGAACTGTGGTGATGTAGAAGACTGTTAAGAACACCGTGGAGGGCACACTACACCAGTGAGTCGATCATAATACATCTCGGCATGAAAACGAAACTGTCGACCTTGTGAACGACAGTTCATGAAATACTACGGAAACATTCCCAGAGGACCAGAGGCAATGGAAAAACTGATCCTTGCGGGAAAAGTGGACAGCTGAAGACCCAGAGCACGTATACAATCGCGACGGGCAGGCCAACTCAAAAGCCTGTTTGGCTCGTTGGCTGTATGGTCAACGAATTGGTCTTCGGATCAAGGGAATTGGGTTCGATTCCCTACCGGATGGGGCATTTTAATGTTGAATGAATAATTTCCTATGCTTGGGTCAGATGGTTTGTGCTGTCTCCAACGTTCCTGCAACTCATACACCACACAACGCTATCATCCACTACAATAAAACGCAGTTTCCCATACATGGCAGATGTCTCCCACCCTCGCCGGAGGGTCTGTATTTCAATGGCTACACCTGGTTGGCAATAGCCGCACCAAATTTAAAAAAACTCAACGTCCTGAACGGAGAGAGCATGCTCAAAATAGGGAAACCTCGAGGCGAACTATCTACATGCTTTTGCATCTTGATATATCTACACCTCTACGTAGGGTTAGAGCATGTTGTTGACATTAGAATACACAAGGAAACAGGTGCTTCGCGCGCACCGTGATGGTCTCTTCAGATCATAGCTGCAAGGCCGTGAATCCATTGTGGTCATCCCTGACGTAAAGTGAATTTGAAAAATAATATTTATGAACCCACAGTTCCTTATCTCAATGAACAGTACCTACAGCATCGAAGTTAGGGGGATAATGACTGGCGCTAGGGGAACAATTTCGTGAATCTTTGTAGGCATTGTCAAGATGTGCAAAATATTAATCTAAATATAAGTATCTGACATTGTTGCAACCATTTTGAAAGGTTCAGTAGCTCTAATTATGAATTATTTGTACCACGAATAATGTTGTATTATTGGTCTCACGTCGCACTAATACTCTTAAGGTTTTCAGAGACGCCAAGATGCCGGAATTTTTCCTGGAGGAGTTCGTTTATGTCAGTAAAGAGGCTGATATTTGAGGATCTTCACACACCAACGAAATTAGGCGGGATCGAACCCACCAACTTGAGCTTGGAAGGCCAGTTCTCTACTACCTGAGCCTCTCAACCCGGTCATTTGTACCACCACATTAACAATAAAATTAATTCGAGATTTAAAATATAACTAATACTGTTTTGTTAATTGCTGCTGCCATACTTCAGTCGTTTTAGCAACCTCTGATGAGAGGAACTTAAAAAAAATGCGCCCCTACCCCCTCAAGAATAATAGTTTTATGTCGTATTTAAACTACTGGAATATGTCTTTTTATTTTGAAAACTCTTTTGCGCCGACAGGAGTTTCCAGCCTTGCAAGACAGTGAATACCATATACAGCACCCAAATATCGTCCCGAATGATAGATTTTCAGAAGAGAATAAAGAAAAAGATGGTGCACATTCTGCAGCGGGTGTGAAGTAAACACTTTCCGTATTAGGACCGGCGAGGGACTGTTTCGTTGGGTTCTCGAGACAACGTCTCCAATGCAAGCCTGACTTACTATCCGCGAAACTTTTAATGACACTTTGTTTTATGAGGGTGAGGAGTAAGGAGGGAGCTACAACGGTTCCGGTAATAATGCTAACTGAATGGAAATGAAATCTGAATTGAATCAGTAGTATGATCGATCGAAATGTATTTTCTAAACCGTTGTTTCCTTGTAGGAGTTCTAGGTTGTACCTGTGATGTACTTTCATTTTCCTCACTCATGTTCAAGTTGAACCTACATTTTGGCTTTGCTGTGTAAATAACAACAGTATTTAAAGTGCTGCAGTTATACCGCCATATGTTTCACGGCGATGCGTAATCGATTCATACTTTTTGTGTCATAGGTGGCCAATACGAATCTCGAAGATAACCGAGGTCTACCGATTCAGCATTAAGGAGCCGAAGCATCACTAAAAGTTTCGCGGACAGTACGTGAAATGAAAGACACATTAGATATTTGAATACAATTCTATTTACAAGTGGGGGACGGTAACTGCATTAAAAGGCGAATGGCATATATGGTATATACTGTAGGGCCTACGTGTGGTTGTGTGCTCAATATTTCAGTCGTTACACGGATTCTTGTGATATAGTCCTCTTTGATGATACAGTAACAGTATCTTTGACCATGTACGCTCTGTAATCAAGTTGTAAGTCAACATTTCGGACCTCTTTTATATAAATTTAATGCACGAAAGCGCGTTGTGATCCTCTTGTTGGCTTGGTGGAGGTTTCTTGACAAAAAGAAACCACTTTTCCCTTTGCGAAATTCAAATGATCATAATATGTCTCTTAGTCGTGGCCATCCATCAACGTCTTCTAAATTCAGATGAAATGAAATGGCGTAGGGCTTTTAGTGCCGGGAGTGTCCGAAGACATGTTCGGCTCGCCAGGTGCAGGTCTTTTGATTTGACTTCCGTAGGCGACCTGCACGTTGTGATGAGGACAACATATACACCCAGCCCGCGTGCCAGCGAAATTAACCAATGATGGTTAAAATTTCCGACCCTGCAAAAGGCCAGTACGCTAACCATTTAGCCATGGAGCTGGACACTAATTTCACAAGACCACCAGCCATAAGACCTAGCCTGCACGGTTGTAGGTAACATTGTCTTGCAATCCAACCGTACCTTACATCACAGCCTGCACGGTTGCTAGGGTTACACTTCCGTCACACATTTTGTCACGCTAACTTCCGTTTCGCACATTTTCAAACGACCCGCAACCATAGGACATACAGTGGCGGTCACAATAATAGAGCCACCTCTATTGACGGGATTAAGAACTAGGATATCTATTAGTTCGCAAAATCTCCACGAGTGCCGTGTTGTCAGTCCCTTTTAGACATCAGGGAAGACGTCGCTGCTATCTGTAGTCGTGCGAAACGAAGCGTTTGAGCTAGACGTGCGGAAAGAGGCATCAAGGTAAGAATCTTATGGGTCAAAATAATAGAGCCGTTTTACAGAAGTCCCGTTCAAATTGATGTTTTGCAGTTGTTTTGGGGGCTAGCGATATTATTTGTCAACAAACCTCCACTCAATATTATTTTGTATATAAATTGACGTTTGATTTTCTTTACATTCTTCTAGATGGGCAGAGCAAGGCATACAAGTGATGATGAGCGTATAGTAATGTTCCGGATGTTCAAAAGTGGGATGTCCATGAATCAAATAGCCAAAGATTTACACGTTTCGCGAAAACGAGTCCAGAACGCCATTAGACTGGCAAAACAAACAAAGCCGCAGGTGGAGAACGGGGAGACCTCGTGTAACTACTCCTCGCGTAGACAGACTCATCACTAGGGAAGTAAAGAAAGACCCATTTTTGTCAACATCACGACTGAAAGCCACTTTGTTTAGCGACAAAAATGATGTTCAACCATCAACCTCAACGATTCAAAGACGACTGAGATCCGCAAAATTGAATGGGCGCACTGCGAGACAGAAGCCACATGTTTCAAAAGCTAATGTTCGGAAAAGGTTGGCCTTCGCCCGGAGAAATGAACAAAAACCTAATGTTTGGTGGAGGAACATCCTTTGGTCCGATGAATACAAGTATAATAGGTTTGCCTCAGACGGAAAAGTCTTATGTGCGCCGCCCACCAAACCAGGAATTTAATCCCAAGTATACTTTAAAAACGGTGATATACGGTGGTGGAAGTGTTACGGTATGGGGATGTTTTTCATGGTACGGCATTGGTCCAATACACCGTATTAATGGCATAATGAACGCAGAAATGTACAAAGACATCTTGGCAAATGTGATGCTGCCTTATGCTGAAGAGAAAATGCCACTGAAAAGGACATGTCAGCACGATAACGATCCAAAGCATACTGCAAGGATCATAAGGCAGTATTTCAAGATCACCATTTCGAAGTATTAGAGTGACCACCTCAATCCCTTGATGCATCACCCATTGAGAACTTATGGGAGATCGTTGACAAGAGACTTGACCGCTCAAAAGCTACATCTTTAGATAAACTTAGGGAAGAAATCCAGAGAGCCTGATATGCGATCAGCAGCGACGAATGCAGGCGTTTATTCGACTCTATGGGTAATTGGTGCAGGGCAATCCTCAAAAATAAGGGTTACCCCACGAAGTACTAATGCACTCCTATGCAAAAACGACTGTTCCTGTAAATTTCATAAGACTGATACCAAGTACAAAATATTTGTGTCAACTGGTTCTATTTTTTTTGACCCTGTGGTCTGGTATTCTTTTGAATATTATTGATTAGTTTGAGTTGTGTTATCTATATAACTGACTGTGGTACAATGTGACTCTGTTGTAATGGTTCCTGTACAACGTAAAATTTTGTTCCCATCATAGTACAAACATGTCTAGTAATAAATTTGCACTTTATTCCAAACCTTTGCTAGGTGGCTCTATTATTTTGACCACCACTGTATTTATGTCAAAATGGTGTCAAATTTAAAATCAAATGGTCATCAAATAATGTCTTAAATGCCTCTGTTATGGCCATCCATCTATGGTTGCTAGGTAACATCGCGTCACAAATTCTGTATCGCTAATTTCAGATGATTCCCTGCTGTAAGACGTATTTAAGTCGAATTGTGGAATGCATGCCAATTACCATATCCGAAGAGTTGTCAGGCTTCACTCCTCACAGCGCCCAAGCCATGCATTGGACGTGGATGCCCTCTTGAAAAACGATTACTTTGCTGTTCCACACAACATGCTAAGCGTTGTCGTATTCATCCGGTATATCGAGCTAACGAAAGCTCTTGTAAGGCAGACACTTCAATGAGAGTGAAAGGCGTCTGCATATTATGTGTAATACGTGAGTTACAGGAATGTTGGATATGTCATAAACACCTAGTCCCCGAGCCAAGAAAATTAATCGTTTGCAATTAAATTTCCCTACTCAGCCAGGAATCGAATACGGGGCCCGAAGGCCAGGACACTGACCACTAAGCCTTGGAGTCAGACAGTAGTGCCTTAGGGAGAGACAAACAGATGGTGCAGTTAATGTGACTTTCGAACCGAAAACGATATAAAGGAATTCAACAGATACCTTCATAATTCGGATATTCCACAACACCAGGCAGCTAATCATAACATGGAAACTCAACCTTGTTTACGGAATTTTTTCCCTGTGGTTCATTGCCCTGGCATACAGTTCAGCTCGTGTTCTCGCAGACCCTCCTGTTTTATGGCCCCACTTTTATGAGCCTTATTTCCCACTCTCTACATCCATATTATATTGTACAAGTGAAAGTATGCGGGTGCTATTTTCGTTGTTGGATATTCGCTAACATTCGCATGAGGCAGATAATTTCTATCATGTTACATGTATATTGCAGAAATTTATCCACGTTTTCGTCTGTTGTGTAAGGCAACTTGAACTGGAGGCGTAGTAAGTGAAACTGTCTGAATTCGCTCAGACTCTCTCTTTGATAAGAATGAGAAGCGAATGTAGAGTTGCTTCAGTCTTAAGCACAGCGTCTTTTAGGGAGTGTTATATTCCCTATTTTATCCATATTAATGGCAAATGTAGGAAGAGTGTCTAATTTTGAGTTCCGGATTCACATCTTCGTCTGGAAATATAGTGGAGTGGTGAGCAGAGCGACGAGCCGATGAAATAGGTTTGTATCAATGTGCACTTGCCAAAGGTTTCCTAATCAGGCAGTGAATTATGGATGAGTTTTTATTGTTTGAAAATTTTACAGTAAAAACTGGGTATTTGCTTCAAACCGCAGATACCCGTACCAGTGGTCGAACGCATCCAACAAAGATAGGAATAAGCTGGGTGAATTTCTCCACCTCTGTAACTTAACCAATTACACAGCGATCCAGATAAATTTAATGCATATTTTGGAATGATCACACCAACGTTTGAATACATACAGAATATAATACAACAAATAATTCCTAAGAAGAGGACTAACTTCAATTTCCAACTAATTAATCCAACTGAACGTCTTGCGCTTACGATAAGGTGAGTAAAACAAGGTATCTGTTATATATCAGAGATACATTTCTCTGCCAACTGATAGAGTAAAACCGAACGTCGAAATTAACACATAAACAACCTAGATGACTTCAAACCAAATAACTGTACTCGGTATATGAGGCCGTACTATTCTTCTTCCTATTCTTCTTCTTCTTATTATTATTATTTTTATTATTTAGTCCTGAGTGTATACATTCATGGCACGTGTAAAATCATTATGAACTACTACTGTAAGGATATATTTATCTTATAAATAAAATTCTAGGGGGTCCGCTGTCTGTTCTTCTTCTTCTTCTTCGTCTTTTCCCGCTCATGCGGGGTCGACGTTTTTGACAAGTCTTTTCCATTTTCCTCGGTCCCAAATGGTGTTTTCAGTTAACTGCTTTTCTGCGAAGTCTTCTCGCACACAGTCCATCCATCTTCTTCTAGGTCTGCCTCTCTCCCTCCTGCCCTTCACCTCCAAGTCAAGCACTCTTCTTGCTACATAGTTCTCATCCCTGCGCTTAATGTGACCATACCAGAGCAACCGCCTTTCTTGAACTTTCTGTGATGCTTGAGTAACCTTAACACTGCCTCGTATGAAGCTGTTCTTGATATGGTCTTTCCTAGTAACACCACACATCCATCGTAGCATTTTCATTTCGGCTACATCCAACCGCTTATTTTGCGATTGTACTATTGGCACCGTATATCATGGCAGGTCTCACCGCACTTTTGTAGACACTCCCTTTCACTTGGACATTTAGTCTCCTGTCGCAGAGGACACCAGGCAGCCTGTTCCAATTTAACCAGGCAGCCTGAATTCGGTGTGTAATTTCCAGATCTAGATTGCCATCATCAGATACAGTTGATCCAAGGTACTTGAAACAATTACTTGCGAGGAGTTGATTTCCATCCATTTTCACACTATAATTTCCATTTCCACCGAGGCACAAGTATTCTGTCTTATTCCGGCTGATTTTAAGACCTCTATCCTCCAGTGCTTTTTTCCAGTGTTCTAGTTTAAGTTCAAGTTGTTCTCTATTAGTGCTGCATAGTACGATGTCATCTGCAAATAGCATGCACCAAGGAGCTGGATCTCTAAGACTTTCAGAGAGAACATCCATTATCAGATTAAAGATATAAGGACTCAGCGCAGATCCTTGATGGAGACCAACTTCAACTGGAATGGTTTCCGTTAGCCCTACACTGCTTCTAACTTGCGTCTTTGACCCATGATACATGTCCTGAATGATGCGCACATACTTCTCTGGTACTCCCTTGGATCTCATGCATCTCCATACTTCTTGGCGGGGCGCACGATCATAAGCCTTCTCTAAATCAATAAACACCATACGTAATTCTTTCCTCTTTTCTCTGTGTCTTTCCATGAGCTGTCTTAGAGAAAAAATGGCATCTATGGTTCCTTTCCCTGGCATAAATCCAAATTGTTCTTCTGCTATTATTGTCTCCTGCCTAAGCCTACTTTCAATGACTTTTTCCCAGATTTTCATAGTGTGCGACATGAGTTTTATTCCTCTGTAATTTGCACAATCCTGAATGTCCCCCTTTTCTTTAAAAATGGGGATTATGGTACTCTTCCGCCACTCATTGGGCATTATTTCCTGTTGGAATATTTGTTGGAATAGGTTTAACAACATATTTATTCCCTCTTCTCCCAGGCATTTCCAGACCTCTACAGGGATTTCATCGGGGCCCGTTGCTTTTCCACTTTTCATTTTCTTCATAGCAGTTTCAACCTCTATCCTGCATATGTCAGTGGTTACATTATAATTTGGAATGCCATCTTCAAACACAAGCCGTTCATTCTCCTCATTAAGAAGCTTTTTAAAATACTCCTCCCATCTCTTCTTAATTAGGTTCTCATCTTGAATTACCATTCCTTGTCTGTAATGTCATTTATTTCGCCAAATGTTGATATATTTATCCGTTTTAGGTCAGCCCGAGATCATATCAGTAGTTTTTAGCTTTCGTGTCTGTTTGCTTGTCTGTCTGTTTGTTCCACCATCACGGGTAAACAGCTGAATAGATCTTAACTAAACTTTATATTTAGAGTCTACTCATCAAGGTACAGGTTTCGATATGCACATCATTTAAAAATCACTGAATAGACTGTGGATTTATACGATGATCGGAGGAGAATTTTTGAATTTTCTCTTACACTACTGAATATATGTAAAATCTGTGAAGCGCCCCTTCATTTTAAATAATTTTTGTTTTGTACATAATTTCGCTTCCTCTTCAAATGACGGAGAAAAATTGTTTTATCTACGGGCTTCATGGAGCCAGTGACGGACACCCTCACACACCTACAGTTATTTGAAGAATCCATAACGGGAGAAAATCAGAGGATGCATAATATATCTCTCGGCTTGAAAATTAACCCCAACTAATGTAACTGAACACCGAGAAAACATGAGGTAGAACTTTTCCTTTTGGTGTCTGTGTATCCGTTTGTATATTCCTGAAAGTGGAAAACTGGTGGACTTATTTCAACGAAATCTGCTCACTCCGGATTGTGTTGTCAGCTGCATATGATGTTTTGTAATCACATGGAGATGGTATTTTTGGGAAGATTATTCTCAAATATTTTCATTGATATTAGGTCTATCAAAAGACTGTACATAACAAACGTTTAAGTATATGTTATTTCCGTTCCTTTATGCATGTGCGTATTTATCGTACGATGGATAATAACGCAGATGATTACGAAAATTTTGATTTTTAGTCCAAGGCCCGTTGGGCATGTCACACGTCACTTTAAGGTGGGTAACGGGAAAAAGTAAGGAGCCATTGTACTCTTTTCCGTAGGGCAGATATTAAGGGAGGTGTCATCAACGTCACAGCGCCACCCACATCGTCAGAGATACAATATGCAACCAGAGAATTTTGCCCAACTTCGGACCAGGAACTGTACCGTCCAATAACTTCGGGAATTGTTCTCATTCTCTCTCTCTCTCTCTCTCTCTCTCTCTCTCTCTCTCTCTCTCGTTTGTTCAGCTTCATCATATTTTCGTTGCTTCCCCGCGCTGTCGTAGGAAAATATAATTTTAACATACCACATTAAACGTGTGAACAGAGCCATGTCACTTGGCATAAATTCCTGAAGGAAACATGTAATCCACTGCAAATCCCCGTGCGTAGAACAGGTACTAGTGCTAGTTATCTGTACATACTTTCGTTTCTCCAGCAAGTTCATTCCAAAACTTATGTAAAAAAATTGAGCGAGTTGACTACGCGATTTGGGCCACGTAGCTGTGAGCTTGCATTCGGGAGACGATGGGCTCGAACCTTATTGTCGGCAGTCGTGAAGATAGTTTTCCGTGGTTTCCCATTTTCACACTAGGCAAATGCTGACGCTGTACACCATTTAAACCCATGGTTGATTCCTTCTCAGTTGATTTCTTATCCCATCCCACCGTCTTCATAAGACCTGTCTGAGTCGGTGCGGTATAAAACCGATAGCTTATCTAAAACAAAACCATTCTGGTGTTTTCTGTGCTTTCGGTCCCGAAAAGGATTACGAATGAAAATAGCTTTAATAAATTGATTGATATCCATGTTTTCGTGCTCCTTGTTAAACATCGTCGTAACTCATCGAAGGTTTTCGGCAACGGAAGGATGTGAAAGGACTAGGATTATCTCCCGAATTCAAGCTCACAGCTGTGCGACCCTAACCGCACGGCCATCTCGCTCGGTGATCTCTATGTAAGGTGTAAGAGCAGCGAGCGAAGTCAGCCATTCGGCAGCTCTTCGTTTCTTTTTCGACTTACAAACATGAGTTTGGTTTCACTGCTTTGGCACTGCTCGCTGTTTCGCTCTCCACTCCGCTGATTTCAGCCTTAATTTCAGTCCCAAAGAATATTGATTACATAAATTTCTACGGAGACAAAAGTACGAGTAACACATACAACAAGCGCATGGAAATTTACTGACGTGGGAATTTGCCGTTACTATCCATCCAAAAGAAAATTAAGAACACGTTTATCTTTTATAGACCAGTCCCGTGGTGTAGGGATAGCGCTCCTGCCTCTTACCCGGAGGCCTATCCAGAGATTTTAATTTTAGACTGAGGACTGGAACGGAGTTCACTTTAATCAGAGTGTATTTTGCAAAACATTCCACTTGTAGGATGGTCGGCTACGAAAGAAGCACTCACAATATTCCTGTTCCTTTCTTACCTTTCGTGCCCTATGCTGCACGTGCCCAGTTACTGCATTCATCTCTTTATCATCCATTTTGAAACTGCTGTTCATTCGACTGGTGTCGAAGCTGGCAGGTTGATTGACAGTTTGTGCGGAGTCTTTTCTGGTAGTTGACTTTATGGCATCACTGCTAATGTCGCTGTCATGGCATCCTAGTACGATACTGCCCTTAGTTAAAATATCAGCGCTAGTGAAACAAAGAAGCACTCTTGAAGCATTTTCCTTGCGAGGGGAAGTCAAACAGTTCATTGACGGGCTGATGGCATTAGATGCATTATAGAACTTCCTGTGCCTCGAGCCAGCAGCCCCCTCCTGAATCTGGTGGAACTTCCTCTTATTTGTGACAGGCTCCTCAAGTAAAAACTCATTTCGAGTTGGGAAAGGCCATCTTTTACCGTTGCAGATGTTTTCGGAAAACTTCCTTTATTGGGATCCTCATGGGCATTTTCGATGACTGAATGTGTCTATATACTTGCAGGTCAGAGGCCTCGTAGATGCAAATTTTCAGTCTCCTAAGCTTTTTTTGATTATTTCTCATCTTCGCCCTCTCCCTTACTAGTTTTTGTTTCTAAATTGCCTAGATAGGTTTCCATATAAAGGAGTCAATGCATATGATCTATGGGATCTATAGACCACGATGATGTTATTGTCATTTCAGTTTTTTGGAGAGAATAATACTCCTTTTGGAATACTCGTGGGTATTTTCGGTTGCCAAGCGGGCATATTTCTGCACCCCTGAAGGTTAGGGGCTAACTGGATGCAAGATAGCCGCTTTCTGAACCTTCTATTATTCGAGGTATTTTTATCAGGACAGAGGAATTAGCTTATACAGTGTGATTCAGCAGCCCCTTCCAATAGTGTTTGCTGCAAGCCAACTAAGGTGCACATGGTTATAGGGGTGCTATTCCCCTGCAGGCGTACTGTATGGTACTGATGTTCAGTGAGTACATTTTTGCACACGATTCTGAACCCTAGCGAAATTTTACAGCATCCGTTCGCAAAACATGACGCCTTGAAACCATGTAGCAACGACATTTTACTGTGTTAATGTGTCGTGCCTCGTGACCGGGTGTAACGAAGAGGGGAAACAATGCATAAAACTAGGTCACAGTGCACTAATTAATGTCTTAAACATCGAACCGGATGGCGTATGCACTCTGCTCTCGTCCTGCCGTCAACATGTCTGCAGCAGTGTAGCGTAGCGGATGTGGTTAGGCTTTCGCCTAGCAATCGATGGAATGTTCCAGCCGCGGTTCGAATCCTGCATCGTTCAAATATTGTTGCATCGATATTATGTTTGAATACATTTGAACACTTTTGAAACATTCAAACAGTAGAACGGCGCTGTTATTCATCTTGTGCCCTGCGCATACTCCACTAGTTAGGGCCTGAATGTACAGTAATCTCTGCAGTCATTCGGCATGTTTCCCACAGAGGAATACCTTGCCATACTCCTCATCTATAGGGAAGCAAGACAAAACGCGTGCGAGGCACTACGTCTGTACCAGGAACGGTATCCTGACACGCGACACCCGGCTGCTACGACATTCCGCCGTGTTGAAAGACGCCTATGGACAACAGGCGTGATTTCCAGCCAGCCAGCCAGCCAGCCAGCAGTCCGCGATAGGCCCGTTACATCGGGTGAAACAGAAGAGGCCGTTCTGGAGGCAGCTCGTAATCTACACATCAGTACAAGGGCGATTGCACAACAAGTGAACCAGCCAGCCGTCCGTCTGGCGAATACCGCATGAACATAAATATCACCCATAACTTACAATCTTGAGCTACACCAAGAGCTCCATGGACAGGATTTCGAAGCTCGAATGGAGTTCTGTCGGTGGCTATTAGGAAGGCTGGACAATGATGCAGCATTCGTATCGCATATCTTGTTCTCGGAAGAATCGCGCTTCAACAGTAATGGGAAGGTCAATCTCCACAACATGCACTATTGGAGCCCGGACAATCCTCATTGGGTGCCACAGGCGCACTATCAAGTACGATGGAGAGTGAATGTTTGGTGTGGAATCTTGGGGGGTCGCCTGATTGGACCTTATTCGTTTGCGGGCCATCGGACGGGCCCACTCTACCTGCACTTTCTGCGTCAGGAACTCCCACTGCTGCTGGAGGATGTGCCCTTGCACGATCGTTTGACGATGTGGTTGCAACAGAATGGAGCTCCACCACATTCGACTTTGCCCGTTCGTAACCATCTGAACGAGGAACTGCCAGGGAAATGGATAGGCCCTGTTTCTTTTCCCGCCAGATCACCGGATTTACCGCCGTTAGACTTCTTCTTGTGGAGACACTTGAAGAACGTCGTTTACACTCAAGCGCCTAAAAACCCCGATCAGCTCCGGCAACTCATCACGGATGCCTGCCGAGCAATTACACCTGGAATGCTTCAGGGCGCAAGACGATCTATTGGATACCGGGCCAGAATGTGCATAAACCAAAACAGTAATCACATCGAGCATTTGATAGGGCAGTTGTGTTCCTATTATTTCCGGTCTGTATGTGTCCGGCCTGCTTACTAATCGGCCCTTCTTAGGCCAAACACACATTCATTAACACACAATTTGCATGAAAGCGGGAATTGAACTTATATTGCGTGCGGTAGGTATTAAACAAATACTTCAAAAATTTGTAATCTTCGCCCCGGACTCGAACCTCCCACCTGACATGCAAGCCCGCTCCGCCACGCCTCTACCAACTACACTACGGTTTCGTATGGCACACTGGGCAGCAAGTATTAGGTTTACTGCGGTCAGAATGTCTTGCAGTATTTAATACGAGTATAACATTACGACGTCTTATCATGATGAAGCGGTAAATACCAAGATATCCGGTTGTGTCGTCTGAGCATACCGGCAGGCCAGATGTTTTCAGGACGGAATGTATATTGTCGGTTGCATAAAACTAAATAGGAAGGAGTGGCTGAATCACACTGTATGGACTCCATGGAATTTGAAAATTAATGCCTTTACTTTTAAAAGGAATACAAAGTAAGAAAACCGCGTTTCAAGGGTGTTCAGTGGTAAGGGAGAGGGGTGGTCCTTAAGTAGGAGTTAAAATATACATTTTTCTTATGGAATCATAATTCGGTTCTTCAAAACTATCAATCACTGCCAGGGGTGGTCTTTTAATTGGAGTGGTCTTTCAGACAGGTTTTACTGTACACCGCTTTTTGTTGTAGGTAAACCTCCGTATATTAACTAGCCAAGACATCGTAAGGATAGTGTGTTCCTTCCTTTAGTTCGTGCAGTGTATTCAGGGATCACTTTTTTGCCAGGAAATTTACAATACATGTTCTAATAACTAAGATGATAACCTTCAACCAACCGCATTTACTTTGTTATTCTAAGCATTAACCAGTCTACGTGGAATTGTTATTACAATTCTGTGTGTTATCTCTGTTTGGTTAATACCTACTCTCAAATTCATGAATACAGAATTCCTTGTTGACTATATAGCTTAGAACATTCTGAACCCGCGGCTACCCAATTCTCTCTCACGACCCAGTTCAGGCAACGATTTTCTTTTATATTCACCTCCGTTCTGTTCCTATGAGTTATAAACGTTAAGCAATCGGCATATAAGGTTGTTGGATGATGATAGATGCTGGATCTGAAGTAAACTGTGTTTTATGAAACTCTGTTTAAGGTATTATTTCTTACATTCTTACTAACATGGTTCTTTCTTGGCTTCACAGGTAAGTTTCTGCTGCTGGAGAAATGCATGGGTGACTGCTGTTCAGGTAATGTTCCATCATTAGTTTATCACTATCTCACTCGTTTGTCGCGCGGATTGTGAAAAGTGATTACAATAGATCAACTAATTATTGCATGTGTAGTTTTTAGCATCAGCTAAGAAAAACTGCGCGGATGTAATCGAATGAAGACATGGCTGTCCTTATTTTAGCATTGAAATATATTCCGTCCGCATTGTAGATCAACTGAGCAGAAAACTCAGCCGTTCAGATTGATATTAGGCCCTAAAGTAATGCCAAACAATCGTGTCACAGAGTTAATGTGATTAACATTTGTGGATAAATCATGTCATTCAGCCTTGTTTCTAGTTTATGAAAGGCGTTATGAGTAGAGTTAAGTTTTGTTTGACATATTTCGAACTGTTTTTAAATATCAGCAAGAAACAATTTTAAACTCTGCCTTATTCTCTCTCATCTTCCTTTGAGTATCGTAATTCCAATTAGCTAAGCAATTAAGTTAACGCAACTGTTTCTGCGGCAGTTCACAGTTATGCCCTTCGGACTGTGTAACGCACCTGCGACTTTCGAGCGACTTATGAAGTCCATCCTGAAAGAACTCACGCCCGATGCCTGCCTCATCTACCTACACGACAATACCATGGCAAGACGCACGTACCAGGATCACCTAGAAAATCTCCGTAAAGTGTTCCAAGAGGCTAGGAGACACTCGCCTAAAACTGCACCAATGAGTTGAGTTTGTCTCATTCGTCAATAGCAGTATTGCAGTGGCATTTGGACTTTTGTGTGTCTACTCCACGTGGAGTGAGGGTTGCAATATTTCAGATTATTGAGGAGCTT
The DNA here is from genome assembly GCF_040414725.1 of Anabrus simplex. Lineage (NCBI taxonomy): Eukaryota > Metazoa > Arthropoda > Insecta > Orthoptera > Tettigoniidae > Anabrus > Anabrus simplex. The sequence goes on along the minus strand of NC_090265.1, from coordinate 1,049,146,746 downwards.
ATAGTGTACACAACAAATGCTGTTCGTAGTCCACAGTGTCCGGTTAGATTTCAGGTTATCAACCGCATGGTCATTCGAGCGTATAAGGAAAGGTGGCAACTACACATTGTTAGGAACTAGGTAGGTGACATGGACATCACTTTATGTGCCACTCGTTAGCGAACATAGTACGCGAGCAATCATGCTTCTTTCGAAGAGTTTTTTTTACGAAGTGTCCATTATTATGCGCACTCTCACGATTTATCAAGATATATTTCCAGCCGACCTCCGTGGCCCGGCCAGTTAGTTATGTCCTTCTATTCCCAAGGTAGCAAGTTCGATCCTAGGTACTGTTGGTAGCATTTGCTCGTTAAAGACTTGGGCCAAATCCTGACACCCTGACATCTTTTATGTATCAACTGAAGGGACAGTAAACACACACTATTTTTCTTCCATTCGATGTCTCTTCCTCCCAGTTCTTACTTCACTTGAGGGATTTATGAAACACTAGCTGATGTACCCGTGCTTCGCTACGGAATTCTACATTGCGTACAGAATTCTAGGTGTGGTAGTGTACACGTTGTAAGTTTGTATTGCATTGCATAGCTCCTAACATTACCCTAAAAACACGACGAGGAATTCACCAAATCTCTTTTCTTATGTGAAGACTGGGTTAGAGAATTTTCATTGTAATAGTAGGCTCTCTTGCCTATAATCAAGTAACAATCAAGTTGAGAAGTTTTCATTATACCGGCAGACACTCGCTCTCCACCTGCTTTTTACATCCTCAGTGGTTTTCTCAACTGAAATCAACATAGGTAATTACATTGACGCCAGTAGGAATGTCGCGATTAAAAGCAGTGCTATCATATGAAATACTCGATGAAATGAGAAACCACACATTTTCTCACTTTCAACGAAGAGTACTACGTTGCCGATCTAACAGATCACACCATATAAGGACTTGAAAGCAGTATAATCGCAGTATTTGAAGAGTCAGAGACCCGCAAGGCAAAAAATTTACTTACGGAAGTAGAGTTAGGAGACAAAAGGCCAACCTCCTTACATAGAGAAATGCGTGCTCTGGAAGGTTCTCAAATAACCAATGATTTTTAAAAACAGTTTATTTACATCGACTTCCCACCAATGCACGATATTCGAGCTGCTAGCCTAGATGTAAGTCTCGATGCTATGGCCTCCATGGCCGACAACATTATAGAAATAACACCACCGAGCCAGTTCATGTATAGCACTGAATTAGTTGCTCAATCATCACACGATGAAAAATTTTCACGTCTTGAGAAGCAACTTTCTGAGGTAACAAAGTGCTCTGGATCCGATCACCATCACGGAATAGATCAAATCACCTCGGCGCATCCCAAAGTATTCCATCTGCTGGTACCACTATAAGTTCAAGCAGAATGTTATAAAGTGCACTCAACCATGCTCGTTTGTTCGTCAACCACCTACGAGTAGTAACACATTGCCTGTTCATAACAGTTCGCAACACAGGGCTAAGATTTTTAGTGGATTCTGGAACCGATGTTTCAGTTCTACTCGCAACCGCACTTGAACGCAAAAACATTCAGAAGCGGCAAATCTATGCAGCAAATGGTTCAACAACACACACCTATGGCGAACGCCTTCTTAACCTTGAAATAGACCTTCGGAGAAAATTTCCATGGCCATCTCTTCTAGCTGATGTACGCCAGCGAGCTGTTTTTTTTTTTTTTTTGGGTTATTTTGGCCTCTTGTTAGATGTTAAGTCAAAGCGAATGATTGACAGACAAACTCAACTCTCAAGCACAGGATTTATAAATTCAAGTCACAAATCAGTCCTCCTGATAGATCCACAGCACAAGTATCGCGATTTATTGAAGAAAGTTCCTAACCTCCTCATTGAGAAGCCTAATTTCAACTCCCCTGAAGTTACTGTTCACCACACAATCATCACCACGGGACCCCCACTGCATGCACGGGCCAGGTGCCTACCACCAGATAAACTGGCACAAGCAGAACTGGAATTCCAAGAGATGATCAATCTCGGTATATGTCAACCTTCTAAAAGCTGCTGGTCCAGTCCTCTCCATCTAGTCACTAAAAGAGATGGAACTTGGCGTCCTTGTGGAGATTATCGTGCACTCAGTGCCATCACAGTACCCGATCGGTATCCAGTTCCTCATCTGCACGATTTCAACAGTCAACTCTCCAACAAAACCTTATTCTCCAAAGTTGATCTCATTAGAGCTTATCTCATACCTGTTGCACCAGAAGACATCCCAAAGACAGCCGTCATTACATCATTTGGTCTTTTTGATTTTTTAAATGCCATTTGGGCTACGCATCGCAGCAGAAACATTTCAGCGTTATATTCATGGTGTTTTGTCGGACTTGCCTTTTGCCTTTTGCTTATTCTTATCTTGACGACATCCTGATAGTATCATCATCAGAGGAAGAACATATGGTCCACCTACAACAACGTTTTGAACGCCTAGATGAACATCACCTTAATATCAATGTAGGAAAGTGCATTTTTGGTGAAAAGTGAATTTCCTTTGTAGTTTACCTTGTGTCGAAACGAGGAGTTTCACCTCTAGCGGACAGAGTACAGGTCATCAAAGATTTCCCATGTCCTACAACAGTAGCAGAACTTCGACGATTTTTGGGACTTGTGAATTTCTACCGACGCTCTTTACCACACACTGCAGAAACTCCACAACCCTTATTTGACCTTTTAAAAAACGCGAAGAAGAATGGTAACCGTCCAATTGCATGGAATCACTTAGCAGATGCATCGTTTACCAAGTTGAAAGAACTAGCTAATGCAACCCTGCTTGCTCACCCATTGCCTGATCTGCCCTTAATATTAATGGTCGATACTTCGGACTATGCCGTAGGAGCCTCACTACAACAGCTGAGAGGGGAAACGCCAGAACCACTCGCATTATTTTCCAAGTCGCTCACAGACACGCAACACAATTGCAGCACCTACGATCGTGAATTGTTTGCTGCGTGTTCTGCTGTGAAACATTTCAGATAACTGCTAAAGGCCAGGCAGTTCACAATATTTTCAGAGCACAAACCATTATGGTTTGCTTTCAAACAACGTTTGGACAAAGAAACACCTAGATAACAGCGACACCTTGATTTCCTTGCACAGTTTACTACGGATATTAGATATCTCCCAGGCGGAGATAATATCCATGCTGACACATGTTCTAGGATTGTAGATATTGCATTACCAACAAGTATTTCATTCGAAGATATAGCTAAGCTACAACAGAACGATACAGAATTGGAAAACTTAAAAAGAAAGCAGAAACCAGTTCATTGAAATTCACCACCATGGTTTTATATGATGGATCTAAATTGGTTTGTGATAATTCTATAGATGAACTCAGACCTTACATCCCGCCATCCTACAGAGAAAAGGTTTTCCACGCATTGCATGACTTAGCTCATCCCGGCATCAATGGAACAGTGGATTTAATACGACAGCGCTTTGTTTGGCCTTCTGTGAAACAAGATGTAAAACTGTGGGAAAAAACGTGCATTTCTGGTCAAAGAGCAAAAGTTTTCAAACACACAAATAGTGCTGTCGGAACTTTCAGACAAGTTAGTGATCGTTTCTATCACATTCATATGGACATAGTAGGATCACTAACTTGTTCTCAAGGCTTCACATATCTACTTACGATGATAGACAGATTCACACGTTGGCCGGAAGCAGCACCTCTACAGGACATTACTGCAGAATCTGTTGCTAGTACTCTCTTATCATGGATTGCACGTTTCGGTGTCTCTAAATTCATCACCACCGACAGAGGATGACAGTTCGATTGCCAGCTGCTCACTCACCTCAGAAAAACTTTGGGAATACACCACATGAAAACTACTGCTCACCATCCCGCTTCCAATGGGAAAGTCGAACGGTGGCATCGCAATCTCAAGGCTGCCTTAAGAGCTCGCCCCTCAGATGACTGGGTCAACAACTTACCTAGCATCTTAAGGCCTCCGTGCATATGTGATATCTGAATACAATGTCACTCCAGCAAAAATGACTCTCGGCGTTACAATCAAACTTCCAACTGATTTCTTTGATTCATTGCCATTGGCCTGTGACATTCCTTCCTTTGTCTTCAATCTGAGGCACCACATGGTCTCGCTGAAGCCAATTAACATTTGACATCACTCTGCAAAATCTATCTTCATCCACCCAGAACTTATGACAACTTCTCATGTATTCATCAGACAATATGCAGTTAGAAAACCTCTTCAACCGATTTACAATGGACCGCATCTTGTAATCAAACGTTCTGAAAAGAACTTCACTCTGGAAACGCCCCATGGTCAACAGACAGTCGCAATCGACAGACTTAAACCAGCCTTTCTACTGCATAACATGGAACCTACACCAACCAAGTCCTCAACGCCAGTGCAACCCAGCTCTATGATCAATCCTGGTGATAGCCATCAGTTCAGCAAGCGGATGACACGTCTGGTCACACAGTGCGCTTCCCAAGTAGATTTATCCTCGTTGTCATTGAGGAGGGAGTAATATGTGGCGGTCAGTGATTGATTCATGAACTATTAAACTCCTTGACTGGTGTTGTTTATTCATATATTTTCTCCGAGTTTTGTATTCTAGTATTCTTTGGTTCTAACCTAGCCAATATCTGGTATCAATCTTTATATTATGTAGTTCTAGTAATAAATAGTGTTTATTTAAAAAAGAAAACTATAATACTTCAGGAATGTACAATAGCTCAGCTGCCCACATGGAATCGGTGTGTAACACTACGTACCTCCCTCAAGGCATACCATGCTGTAGTCCTTTACCCCTACTCCGAGTAAAGAAAATTCACCTTCGAAAGGCCGTAAATGATCGAAGGAACTATGTGAATGTGCTTGAACACACACTGTCTTGTGTACGATTGACGAAATTGACATTCTGCGGAGTAGTTCGGGCAAATGCCCCACTGTGCATAGACTTACATAGCTGCCACTTGATGAACTAAGGCACTCTATGGAACGTGATGTAGAGGCTGCCACGTGTACGCCTTAAGGCGGCCACTAATCACTCGCCAGACTGCTCCGACACTTCCACGATTAATTACATTGGGACCGGGGGAGATACAGGACGGAGTTTAAGTCACAGCTTCCATAGGCTGTTAAATGCATCTTGTACTGATGGCCAGTCGCCATTACTGTATAATGCCGTGTTGACCGAACTCTCCTCTTTACAGGAGGGAAAAGACCTGTCGTATGGCTTCTATTCATGCGTTCTGTGTACTGGACAAAGATGCTGGAGTTGTACATAACGACTAGGATATCTATGCGTAACCAGTTACGATAATGGACTTCAGATTGCACTCACATCTTTGGGATGCAAATGTGTTCATCAAATGCACGAATTACTGGAAACTGTAATAGTTTTTCCTTCACAGTAAACTCTTAATGGTTTCTATTTTTCACGAATGTGTACTCAGAACTAAGACTAGCTGTTTCATGTAAACTAAAGCCTAAATTTGCATAATTTAACAATTGCATTACGTTCGAGCTTCTTCGCGCAGGATCAACAGTTTATGCAAATTAAATATACAGTATCAACAGTTTTAAAAATTACAAATATAATACGATTACGTCCACAAGTTTAAAAATGAATCTGAAGTACGGTATAACGTGGCTGTTTAATAATGCATGACGTAACAAAAAGCTCCTTTTATCTGTTCTATTTTAATTATGCTTTCATTTTTATAGTTTCCCAGTGTTTCAGGCGATAGACTTATGCTTTCTGAGAGACGGTCAGAAGACTGAATCTTTATTCATATTTATGTATAATATGATTTGAGAACTTCTGTGAAGATAAATTTATTTGCCTGAGGATTGTTTAAAGTCATATGTGTACTGACAGAAATATGTTCGAGTCGCGTGATTTGGCCTGCCACGTCATACTCGGCACAGTCGTTGTATATGCCGTTCATACTATTCTTTTTTGAGTTATTACAAGTAATTTGAAAGGATTACAATTAACGAAAATATCAATAAAATCGCTACCAACGTAACGTGTTTCATGCGCACTGACAAATTCAATACCCGCAGGCATGACCACCATTGTCATCTTCTGGCGGGCTTTGTTCCCCTCGGAACCGAAAAGTGGAAAATCGACGACCGAGCTCGATAGCTGCAGTCGCTTAAGTGCGGCCAGTGTCCAGTATTCGGGAGACAGTAGGTTCGAACCCCACTGTCTGCAGCCCTGAAAATGGTTTTCCGTGGTTTCCCATTTTCACACCAGGCAAATGCTGGGGCTGTACCTTAATTAAGGCCACGGTCGCTTCCTTCCCACTCCTAGCCCTTTTCTGTCCCATCGTCGCCGCCATAAGACCTATCTGTGTCGGTGCGACGTATAGCCAAAAAAAAAAAAAAAAAAAAAAATCGACGAAGGAATGTTCACGTCGAGAAGGAACAGTTGGATTGAAACGAAATTTTATGTAGAGGAATGACACGAACAAACGTAAAGGTATTACAGTTTCATTATATCAGAACTACAGTATATTCCTCCCGGTGTCTCGTCGGATCGCGTTGTACATGCATTGATAAGATTGAATTGCATTCATACACATGCCGTATGTTACCCTGCACTTTTCCTACCCCTGTTGCAAAGCTGGAAGAAGCTGGTGTAGCATTTTGTCCCACAAATGTTCGGTGGCGACAAATTAGGTGACAATGCAAGCCAAGGAAATGTTGAACATGCCTGAACACTGCTGGAACTTTTTCTTTTCAATTTCCTTTACGTCGTACCGACACAGATAGGCTTTATAGCGACGATGGGATGGGAAAAGCCTAGCAGTGGGAAGGAAGCGGCCGTGTCCTTATTTAAGGTACAGCCCCAGAATTCGCCTGGTGTGAAAATGGGAAACCACGGAAAACCATCTTCAGGGCTACCGACAGTGGGATTCGAACCCACTATATCCCGGATGCAAGCTCACAGCTGCGCGCCCCTAACCGCACGGCCAACTCGCCCGGTACTGGAAAATCAGAGCTGCGTACAGGTGAGTGCTGTCTTGGTGTAGATATGTCCCTAAGAAATTGTCCATTAGAGGTACTCCTTATATGGGGCCTGCCGGTATTTTTTTTAACCTACCACTGTGCAGTCATTGCCTGTGACGAGCGATAATTACATAGGACAGCTCCACAGACTCCAGTTGCTGGGTATTATGCCGCTGAGAAGACAAACTGGGATTATTGACTGTAGCGCATATTCACGGACCACTTTCTCTGGTGTACCAAATGTGTGATAGATCATCACTTCGTAGCCGTTCCATATTCATGTTGGCTCAAACCCCAATAGCCGATGGCGACGATGTAAGTGCGTTCATGGCAGAAGACGTGAAAGTCGTCGATCGCAGATTTGCTTGTGTTAAGCTTTAGAAAATACTTCTGAAAGAGAGGAGCAGCCCCCACTAACGCTGTAGTACCGCATGTCTCTTGATGAGGAAGCCGTTGCATATACAGTATCCGTGGCTGTCTCACAATCAAAAGATCCTCCATTCTATGGTCTGTCAGGGTCGTTAAGTTCCAGTGCACCAATTATGAGTCCTTTCACGTGTCCATTTCTTTCAGAACTATGTGACTGTGAAATCCGAATAACACAAATTACGGGAAATTTGGTCCACTGTCCACCCTTTATCTCACGGCTGAATTAAACGGTCTCTCTCGAAGTCCGTCAGGTTTTATTTTTGTCCGACGTCTTCTAGGCGTATCATCACTTACGGACTATGTCAAGCAGGTACTATGTATATCTTTTCAACGTGTTTTCCCGAGGACTATTCAAATAAGACACTCAATGTTGTTTGTTTGTCATTCGTTCGATTTGTATAGATTTTAAGAGACCACAAATTATTTGAATTCTGGCCTGAAGAATTCGTTAACGTGCTGGAAGCCATGACATTTATTTGTCACATTTGAACAACCTACAGTGCCATCGACCTCTGCCAGGATCGAACTCTCTACTTTGGAAAATGAACAGCTTCTACGCTACTGAGTCGGTATAATAGCAGATGTGTTCAGTAACCCACTTTCTCCCGTAGCCCGTATTTACATTTATCTCCGGGTTGTTTCTATATGAAACGTACATGGACAAAAAATATTTAAATGGTCTAGCCATTCGACTCCCAGCCTGTCACGAGTTCGAATCCCAGCGACTTCTGATGGAATTTTCACTAGAACCTACCGGTAGCGGTTGAAAGTAAATCAGTTCTTCAACTCCATACAAAGTCCTCAGTTTAACTGGAATATTCCACCGACCCTGCATAAACGAGGGGAAGTAGTGTTGAAGAAAGGAAAACATCTGTTGTCTCAAATCTTAAAAGAGCATGTGAATCTTTATTCACAGACAGCTGGACTCTTATTGCCGATAGCTGTTTTTATTTTGTAGAAAGAAGCTAGTATTACACATTTTTAGTACGTACACGAGGCTGGCTGTCTGTCCAGAACAACTACGGCAGCTATTACTACTTCTCTGCCTTTAACAGCCATCCCGCTGTGCCTGTTTATTCTGGGCGCGAGATGGTGGCGCCATGCTGGTGTCTCTCTCCTTTCATCTGTGTACCCATTGTTCGGAAAATAAGAAGTACGTTTGTTATTCTTCAAGACTGTGCCATCTCACCAGTGCAAATGTCGGATTTGTTATTGTGTGTTACGTTCATTTCAAAGAGTCACTGTTGTATTCTGATTTACAGTTAGACCGAGTTATTGTACTATTTGGAAATAATGAGTTCGAATCCTTACACTGACGGCAACTAACCTCTTCGATCTGTTTATACCACATTTACTCCAACAGTTCGTTAGAATAGGACGTACCCCATTCTAGGGGTTCTGCTTACAATTCAGCCTCCTCCCATACTCTCTCCTTCTCTGATACTATCATCTTTAGTCTTGTCTCATAATATCTTTCTATTATACGTTTTATAATGACTTCTGAGTAGCTCAGAGGGTGGAGCGTTGACCTTGTGAATCCAAGTTGGCAGGTATGAAACCTGGTCCAGTTCGGTGGTATTTGGAAGGGCTGAAATACGCCAGCCTCGTTTAGGTAGATTTACCGGCACGTAAATGAACTCCTGCGGTACAAACTCCACAAACCTTAAAGGTAGTTGATGGGACTTAAATCAATAGATTAATAATAATAATAATGTCCACCTCCGTAGCGTAATGGCTGCCATTCTCGGGTGCACGGGTTCGATTCCCGGTACTGCCAGAAATTTAAAACTGCCAGGAGGACTGGTATGTGGTTGAAATTATACATGCAGCTCACCTCCAATGGGGGTGTGCCTGAAAAAGAATACTGAAAGGACGGCCAGCTATCAAAGTTAAGAAGTCAGAGAAAACCAAAACTCCAGTGTTAATACTCGGGACAGCCTTCTTTATTCACAACTCTATAACAGAATCTATAGTAGACTTCAGATCTCCATCTCCCAGACTGTCTGTACTAACTCTCAAAAGTGGAAACAAATTGTACTCCATTTTCAATGTTCATGCTCCAATTAATAAAGATAACAGAAATAATCCAGAGAAAGTAGAAGAATTTTGGTCACAACTTGAAGAAGAACTGTTCAGAACCCCAGAAAAGCATGTCAAGATCTTGATGGGAGATTTTAATGCTCAGATTGGACAAGAGAAAAAATTTGAAATCGTCGTTGGAACATACACGGCTCATAAAAGGACAAACAGAAATGGTGAAAGATTGATAGATGTTTGTGAATCATTTGGTGTGAAAATAATGTCCAGTCAATTCAAGAGAGCTCCCAAGCGGATGATGACATGGCGATCACCTAACTCCATGTTAGGAGAATTCCAAATTGACCATGTAGCGACCATCAGCCCGAAGGAAATAACGAATGTCAGAGTGCAAAAAGGTGCTAATTTTGATTCCGACCACTATCTAACAAGGATAAAAGTGAAACCCATACCTTGTAACCGTAGAAAGAAACCCCTCAGAATAGAGAAGTACAGAATTGAAGAACTCAAAGTCAGCGAAGAAAAATATCAGAAGGAACTCGACACGTTGAGTGGGACAAAATGGCTCGAAAGATTCAGGAAGCAGCAAAACAAACAATTTTTCTTGCTAAGAAGAAGAAGAAGAAACATCCATGGTGGAATGATGAGTGTGAAGATGCTCTACGAAGACGATCAGAAGCTTGGAACAAGTGGAACTCCAACAAACAGAACTTCGAAGAATTTAAGATCCAAAGGAAAAGGACAGCAAAGGTGTTCAAGAGTTCCAAAAGAAGATTCGAAAGAGACCAGCTGAGAGAGATAGAAGAGAATTTCAAGAAAAACAACACCAGAAACTTCTATCAGGCGTTTAATACAAAACTTCGAGGTTACTCGTCACCCAACATTTGTTTCAAAAATGATCAAGGTAAGCTGATTATGAGCAACACACAGAACTGGAACACTTCGCTAAATATTTCAAAGAACTGCTCAACTGTGATCCACCTCAAGAAAAACTGACGTTCCAGAAACCAGAAAGCACACTGCATGAATCAACCCCGCCAGATAAGAACGAAATAAAGATCATCAAAAGCTTGAAAAATAACAAAGCATCTGGCAAGGACTCAGTTGTTGCTGAACTTCTGAAATATGCAGGGGTTAACTTCCTGGAACAACTTGAAACACTCTTTCAACAGATCTGGTCCACAGGAGAGATCCCAGATGAATAGAGGGAGGCTATCATCCACCCCCTGCACAAGAAAGGAGACAGAACGAATGTCAGTATCTATAGCGGGATATCACTTTTGCCAGTAGCCTACAAGATACTTTCTATAGCACTCAAGCGTAGGATAGAAGGACATTTAGATAAACAATTAGGAGAATATCAAGCTGGTTTTCGAAAGAGGCGGTCATGTGCAGAACAGATTTTTACCATTAAGACCTTAATCAAAACTAAGACATTAGCAGCAGATAAGAAAGTGATAATGACATTCGTGGATTTCAAAAAAGCATACGACTCCATAGACCGGGACACACTAATGGAAGTGCTTAAGGAATTTGGAATAGACAATAAGACAACAACCTTGATTCATCAAACACTAAAAAACACACGATCGCAGGTAAAATTTTTAGGAGAACTGTCAGAGCCCTTTAAAATCAAAACAGGTTTGAGACAAGGAGATGGCCTCTCTCCAATCTTGTTCAACTGTGTTATCAGGGAATGGCGAAAAGAAATGAGCAAATTCAACTTTCCAAATGGAATTAGATTAGGTCACAAGAGAACTGGGCTTAAATATGAATGCCTCACATTTGCAGACGATATAGTTTTTTTTTTTTTTGCAGAGAATTTGCGAATGCAATTAAGCAGATTGAAGTCCTCAAAGAAACAGCAGACAAAACAGGATTGCAAATATCTTTTGAGAAGACGGAGTACATGAACATAAATACCACTGACCCAACCTGGACAATGAGGACGAAGTACGGTGATATCAAAAGAGCTACAAAATTCAAGTACCTAGGAGAGATTTTGACTCCAAACATGAATGAGAAAACAGAAATTCAAGAACGTGCAAGAAAGATGGAAACTACGTTTAGATTATGTCAGAACACCTACAAATCTAAGTCACTCTCCTACCAGGCCAAATTCAAGCACTGCAGCACGATAGTCAAACCTGAATGTTTATACGCAGCTGAGGCAATAGCCACGAAGGGACTCTCAGATTTGGAAAAGAAAGAAAGGAGGTTCCTTAGAAAGATTCTTGGACCCATAAAATCATCAGACAAGTTTACGTTTTGCATGAGACCAAACCGAGAACTATACCAACAATTTGAAAACACCACCACCACAATGAAAAAGAGGAGATTGACGTTCTACGGACATATTAAAAGGATGGGATCGGAGAGACTCGCCAACAGGATCCTCACCTTCCAGGAGAACAAGAAGACACAAGTCCCATGGGTAAAAGAAGTCCACCGAGATTTAGAAAAATGTGGGTTCACGGCAGAAGATATAACAAATAGAAAAATCTTCAGGCAGAGAGTTGCGGAGCTGAAGGACCTAACTGATGAGAAAACGAGGAAGAATAGAGAATTCTCGGCAGAAGAACGAGCACGAGCAAGCCAACGGATGAAGGAATACTGGCGAAAGAGGAAGGAGAAAGAACTTGAGAAAACAATGAAGTTGCGTAATCGTAGCTGAAACGAAAATAATAATAATAATAATAATAATAATAATAATAATAATAATAATAATAATAAACGGAAGTATTAATTACAATTGATACAAAAGAGACACCTCTGAAACGTCTACAGTTCCCCAGTGTAGTCCTCAGCATAGCATTGCCAGTGATGTGGAAGTCGTACTATCCCTATAGCACGACGGTACGAATGGAGTGGTCTTTCGCCAAAAGAACTTCGGGAATAGTGGTTCTTTCATCTTCGGTATCAAACAAAAATCCAGGGTCCACGCCATCGCAGCTGTACATCGGAATCACCATGGCCTTCCCATTGCTGGGGTTCTGACACATTTTTGACTTTCATGAAGACTAACCTGTAGACTGGCCTCTCACATACGAAGCTGATCGCAGCACAGCGCATACGCGGAGCGTTGGATGGAGAAGTCCATGTATATACTGTGTGGTTGGTTGGGTATTACGCCAATGTTTGATTCAGTTTCCTAGTTCACATACAACAATGTTGCACCTACATGGTAGCCTAACATCTAGCTTTGGGTCCCTTTAAACAACACGAATTATGAAAAAACAGCCATCGTAATAACGGGTTGGCTTCAGCTACCATGCGCAGCCGTTGTGATTTGATAGGTGGCCTGTGCGTTAATTTCGACGTTCCGTTTTACTACGCCAGATGGCACAGAAGCGGATCTCTGATGGGCGATCTATGGCTGGGTTTTTAATTTTGTCGGGTAAACAAATGTGCTATCACAGATCTCGCATATACCGAGTGGACTGTCCAATTGACTTTTTCAGCCCTTCAGAAATCTGACTACTTCTGCCAGGATTGAACCCATGATCTTTCATATTCGGTCGTGAGTACTTTAATGCAGTCCTTTTGGATCATTTATTTTTAAATACAATTATTTTGTTTCCAACAGTCGTATTTCTTCATAAACACTTCTTTAGATTATAATTTCTAAAAACATTTTATTTCCTTAAACTTCTGGGGAAGCGCATAGACAGAAACCATCTCAATCTGACTGAGCTATTCGGTTTAAGTCTCTCCAACTATAACCTATCTGTACACTCTCCTCTTCCACCGAATCTCTCCACATCCCTCAGGTCTCCCTCTTCTGTTCTTCCGGATTCCACTGCAGGATTTGTATGGCGATGTTGTCATGAGATCTTCGCAGTGCATGTTCAGTTCACCACATTTTCCTTATCTTCATCTGTTGATCGATCGGTAATTAACGTGATTTCTCCCAGAGTTCCTCACTGAACATAATATCTGGTCAGTGTATGCCTAGTAACTTCTTAAGACATTTATTAACGAATGTCTGGATCTTTGTTGTCAGCTGCTTTATTTCATCCTAAGTTTCACTACAAAACAGACTTTACACTGCGATTTAGATCCGCAGTTTCGATTTAATACGGAGTTATTAAAAACTGGGCAACTTCTCATTCCCCCCCCCCACCTACACCCTGTGGGTGGGGGACGCAGACGAAGAATACACCCACAGTATACCCTGTCTGTCGTAAGAGGCGACTAAAAAAGCGTATTAGAACCATGAAAATACTTGTGATTAGTACACCTAGGTAAGGGACACCATAGGTTTGCGTTGCCTATGAGTGGCGACATAAGGTGAGAAACACCATGGGTCTGCGTTACCTGTGCGACGTATAATACTTGTGAGTAGTACCATAATGTGTGGAACACCGTGAGTCTACGCTACTTTTGATTAGTACCGCAACATGACAAATATCATAGTTCTACTTTACTAGCGATAAGTACCATCATGAGGGGCCGTTGACCTGGATTTTGCACTCCTTTAGACAACAAGCATCCTCGGTTCAGGATTGTGCTATAGAAGCAGTCCCTTGGTCAGTAATACGATTGTTTATGGTAGTTTCTGGGAAGGTGGGGCATTACGGGTCGGATCCACTGATTGTTTTAAATTCATATCCATCCATTCATTCATCATCACGTTTATTCGGGTCAGTGGATGATTTTGAACTTTTAAATTGTTATTACATTTCGTATCATTTGGTATTATTGGGGGCCGATGACCTAGATGTTAGGCCCATTTAAACAAGAAGCATTATCATCATCTTTCCCTGTTGTTGTTCGATTAGTAAGAGGTGATGGAAATTAATTTTAAGAAACGGCAGATTAACTATGTACAGAAACCGTTGGTATGGTCTAGATCGAGTGAGGAGCATAGAGATGAATTTGAGGATTGTTACATGGGGGTAAACCTTTTGAAATTTTGAAGGTAAATAGTGGAATAATAACATAAATGGAGCATTAAGAATGGTTGAATATCAATAGGTAGCTAGCAAAGAGAAAACTTTCATATTTAGTCCACATGACAGACTAGTTTTCTTTTGGCTCTCTTTCTTTTGTTTTCTTTTGTTTTTGTTTTGTTTGTTTTCTCACTCACTCTCAGCCCTTCGTGCACCTCAAAGTTGTCCATATCAGTCCTCTGAAAAGCTATAATCATGTTTCGGTACTAAAATCATCCTTGACCTACACATTAAGTGTCTGGGGCTGTTGAATACAATCACCAAAGCCGTTTACCAGAAATGAGCTATATTCCTTTTGTTCAGCGAAAAGTTTCGATTGGATGCACCTCTCACTGTTACGCCTGCAATGCGATACGGATAATGTGAGACTCCATTCCATGTATCTTGTTCTCCAATCTAGCTAGGTCGACAGACCATTTAGCAACATTGAAGACTAAATATTGTGTTATGGGGTAAGCACTGGCTGCCAATAGACAAACTTTGCCCTTAAAATGCTAATTACTTCGTCAGAGAGTTCGTTAAACGAAACGTTTATTTTACCTCTTAAAATAGCACAGCCAGTAAAAGTAGTGAAAATGCGTTCAAAAGCAGGAGACTAAATAAATAAACTCTCGATGCGCCCGCCCGATAAGCGGTGGTATAAATATACGAACCAGATACATTTGTAAATGAGTCTGCTCGCCAAACTTGGAGTAAACAGGCGCACTTCACAGGGTGATGATGAGCAACGCTGTGAAAGATACTGACAAATTATGAAGCCTATAACTTACTTGTACCTATCAGATGTTGACTTGCCTCATGCAGTGGATAGGGAACATTCTAAAAGCAAGCAAGCAAACTGACTTGTACTCTAATTTGACTGTGGACAACGTGTGTTCGTACCTATAGTTTTACGTGAATGGCGAAAAAAATATGTGCGAAACCTGTAACAAGAAACGACGACAGTTACTTTTCTAGAATGATTTCTTGATGTGGTTGTTCCGTTTCAACTTTAGAATGGTGTAAGATAATAATCATATCGATCATCATTTCACATAGCCAATACTATTGCTATTAGGTAATTCATATATGTTGAAATATATTGTATTTGAATGCTACTCGTTAACCCTAGTTATAGAGTGGCAAACAGTGTATTCAAAACTTGGGAAGGCCAGTGGATATTGACAGATATTGTTTAATCTATTCGACGGAAAATACTGAACCCTTTGGGTGGGTGAAATTAAAATAATAATATTTACACATGCTCAGGGCAACAAAACGATACGAGTAATGTTCTTTGCCCCTTACCTCCCGCTGTGTTGTAAGAGGTGACTAAAGGGGGTTGGCGACCACGTGTTCCTTAGCAGCCTTTTCACATTCAACTTTATTATTCGACCTCCCTTGTTCGACTAGTGTTCTCTTCCGCCTCGACGATACTAGGTTTGCGAAGCCTAGGGAGCCTTTCATTTTCACCCGTCGTGACCAGTCCCTTTCTTTTACCGATATCCTCATCTTTGAAGGGCCAGAGCTCTTTCTTTCTGGTTTGTGTTCAGAAAGGATGGCTGCCTAGTTGTACTTCCCCATCACCTTGCTCCTTACCCTCTCTCTCGGATTTTTTTTTTTTTTTTTTTTGCTAGTGGCTTTACGTTGCACCGACACAGATAGGTCTTATGGCGACGATGGAATAGGAAAGGCCTAGGAGTTGGAAGGAAGCGGCTGTGGCCTTAAGGTACAACCCCAGCATTTGTCTGGTGTGAAAATGGGAAACCACGGAAAACCATTTTCAGGGCTGCCGACAGTGGGATTCCAACCCACTATCTCCCGGATCCAAGCTCACAGCCGCGCGCCCCTAATCACACGGCCAACTCGCCCGGTCTCTCGGATATTACAGAGCTATTCGCTACTGGACGACACCAATCACTTACAGTAGAGCAGGCTGTCTCGCTCATGGATATTTGTTATTGCCAGCCTGGAGGGTGGTTAGATCCTTAAATTGCACCACTAAAGCTTATGCGGTTAAAGAGAAACCGCAAAATTCGAGGGTGGCGCCATGATAGGCGTACAGGGCATGGAGAGAGATAAATTGCTATTGCTTTCCTCACTGAGTCAGAAAGTGCTATTGCAGCACGCCTGGCCCTGTGAGTAGCACCTTTCATAACATCAAAACGCACAAGTCGTGCTCCGACTGTCATTGCTCGGCACCAGCTTTATTACAGTCGTCGTCACAGCCATTGATGAGACTGAGACCTCAGTGGAAGGTGCAGTTTGGCCTGTGCCAAGAGACAGATGCAGAAATACTGCATCCATCAAGAAATAGCAACAGGCGACATTTGTTATTATGAACACGAATTATTACTTCTACGTGACGACCGACTCTGACTGAATATATCGTAAAGTATAAGGAATTTGTATAAACCCGGTAGTTTTCAGAACGACCCCATTTTCGTCCGATAGCAGATAGGAAGATGTGATTACTTTTTAAATATGAAGAAATTCTGGGATATTCACTTACCAACATTTGCCAACAATACGCAAGTTATTCTTTGTTAGGCATCAATTGTTCCTTCTGGTGGCGGACTTGCTTGTTGTTTCACCGCACATTCAAGGTACAGTGCACTTTGCCTCAGCGCGTGTTTTTAGTGAAACAGCACTGGGATTACGAAGTCCATCGTAGCCACGCGAAAGGGCGTTCAGGAGCGAGTATGGTGTGCGCGATAAGGGTTATAGTGAGAAAGTTGGAAACAGCTCGATCTTTGATGGGAGAGTCTGCCAAACATTGTACATCTGGTTTGGCAGACGTGGCAGATGTTCAGACTCGTTTGCTTTGATCTCCTAGGAAATTGTTACGTCGATTGTCTCAGGAGGTGGGGTATTCGTATTCCATATGTCCAAGAGCGACCGAGGTAAAGAAACTGCGGTCATACAAGATGACCGCCATTCACGAGGCGCAGAAGCCGGATTAGGAAAAATGAGTCCGTTTCAGCACAGGGTTCTTGAATTTTACTGTACGGCTACCGGGAATTCTAAACGTTACGTAGTTCACGGATGAGGCCTGGTTCCATCCAAGTGGTTACGTGACTTCTCAAATACCCGTATTTAGGCAATTAGCAACCCGCACTGTATTCATGAAGGACCCCTGCACCTACAGAAGGTCAGAGTTTAGTGTGCAGTCTCGGCGGACCGAAGAGTAGGTCTATTCTTCTTGGGTACGAGGAACACAGACCGGTACAAGGACATTTTATTGCAACTAGACGACACTGAGCTAACTAACACGTCAACTGAGTCACTCGCTCTGAACAGCGGCTTCTTTCAGGAGAGAGTAATCTCTAAAATATTGTGGCCACCAAGATCACCGGACTTAACGACTCCAGACTCCTGTAGGGTTATCTCAAGGATAATGTGTATCGAAATCGACCACTAGCAATTGAAGATTCGAAGATCAACATCATGATTGAAATCAATGTAAGAGACGAGGAACTGTTGCAGAGAACTGCTAGAAGCATGGAGTGACGGATACATCTGCGTCTACAGGAAGATATCGACCATTTCCAACATATGCTGTGATGGAGGTGAATCTCCCACAGTTTATTTACACTGTATTGGGAACGTGGTTACATCTTCCTACCTGCTATCAGGATCCCAAAATCCGCCGCTGAGTCCATTGTCGATTGTTATGAGTACATTTTTTTTTATATAACAGCGGACCCTTCCCTATGTAGTAACTTCATCTTCCAAGTTGAAGTATATATGATAAATTTATTGTTATTCCAAGCCTATCGCGATCTCATTTTATTTTTATTCCTGTGTGATCATCTTGATATGTTCGTATGACTCGGAAATAGTGTTAGAAACACTATAAAATCCCTAGAAATACATTATTTAACTGAAATGTTCACAGAGCACTGCTAGAGGAACGCCGTCACTTGTCAACATAAACACGAGGCTCGCAGAGCAGACATGTGCTATTGTTAGCCTGCAGGCAAGGGCCGAGTCAAGAGCTGTACAGCGGTTAACTCGGCACTTTTAAACTTAGTTCCTCCAGCGAGAAAGGAGAGCTCGTGACTCATAGAGATGTTGCGATATTATCTACATGAGAAAATATCGACATTCGATAATTCAGTATCTTTATTTGGTTTCGATTCTTTTGTGGTATCTTTTCTATTTAATGATCATTTCTCATATCGAAAATTAAGGAATGGTGGTATTAATCTAACAATGGGTACAAAATTATAATTAATTAATAATAATATACATGAAATATTTTAATATGAAAAAAAGTTGATCATTATTCGATTCTCCTAGTTGTCTTGTTTTTCTTGGAACTGTTTTTAAGTACCTTGGTATTGCTGGGGTAAAACCTAACCCTAAAAATTTCGTAATGAAACTTCACAAAGAACAGCGAACGAGGCCAGGAGATGTGTAGCGGTGATTTGAGGCAACTGGGTCTTTGTCTGCTGAGCATTGCAGAAAGTGAGCTGAGAGCTTCAACCGAATGAGGTTTTTTGGTTTCTTTTTTGCTTTACGTCGCACCGACACAGATAGGTCTTTTGGCGACGATGGGATAGGAAACGCCTAGGAAGTGGAAGGAAGCGGCCGTGGCCTTAATTAAGGCACAGCCCCGGCATTTGCCTGGTGTGAAAATGGGAAACCACGGAAAACCATCTTCAGGGCTGCCGACAGTGGGGCTCGAACCCACTGTCTCCCGATTACTGGCCGCACTTAAGCGACTGCAGCTATCGAGCTCGGTCGATTGAGGTTTAAAGAGCGCGCAAAAGACTGATGGGTGAGAGCTTTGCGTTTACAGTCAACCGCCTCCCGAACGCAGAGCTCTCGTTCGAGCTGTAACTGCTCGGTGTACTGCAAAATACACTGGCTGGCAAACAAATTGAAGCATCCAGAGGAGGAAACGAAATAAAACGTCACGTGTTGAGAGGGTATGCGATGTTATTTCAGTGATAGTCAAATTTACAAAGAACTTGGCAGTATGAGCCCACTTACCAGTATGACGTTGCACCCGCTCTGGCCTGGATGCATGCCTTGATTCGCTTGGGAAGGGTGTCATAAAGCCGTTGTTTCCTCTCCCGAGGCAAGCTAGCCCACAACTGTTGTAACTGGTCCTTGTCCGACTCCATGGCTAAATGGTTAGCGTGCTGGCCTTTGGTCACAGGAGTCCCGGGTTCGATTCCCAGCAGGGTCGGGAATTTCAACCGTCATTGGTTAATTTCGCTGGCACGGGGGCTGGATGTATGTGTCGTCTTCATCATTATTTCATTCTTATCATGACGCGCAGATCGCCTACGGGTGTCAAATCGAAAGACCTGCATCTGGCGAGCCGAATATGTCCTCAGACACTCGCGGCACTAAAAGCCATACGCCATTTCATTACTGTCCTTGGGACAGAGTTTATGTCCAAGCTGGTCCCACTACCTCAACGGGTCTTAGGAGTGACTTACATGCCCTCTCCTTTACATCGTTACTACAATCCTACCATATGAAGAGTTCTGTAACCTTTATTTATAATCCATGTCCCCCAAACCCCATGGTGCAACAGCCCCTAAGGGCCATGACCTACTAAGTGACCGTTGCGCAGCCCGAAGGCCGGCAGATTACGAGTTGTCGTGTGGTCAGCACGACGGATCCTCTCGGCCGTTATTCTTGGCTTTCTAGACCGGAGCCGCCATCTCACCGTCAGATAGCTCTTTCAGTAGACCTCGAACCAGCCCTCAGATGCAGGTAAAAATCTCTGACCTGGCCGGAATCGAACCCTGGGACTCTGGGTTAGAGGCAGGCCTGCTACCCCTACACCGCTGGGCCAGCCCTGTCACCGTACTCAGTGAAAATTGTTCTAGCCGCCTCAGCTTCTTTTGCTCTGTTGAACTCGAACAGAAGAATATTTCTGAAATGCTAGTTCTTTCGTTATTTTGCACTCCATTTTCGACCGTTCTTCGAACAGTTTACCGTCTTCAGAACAGCACGATTCAAGCACAACAATGACTTTCCAAATCACAATTGACAAACGATAAACTAGCTCCTAACTATCTCAGTGGCGACGGACCTATGCCTCAGTCTAATGTTAGTTTCACTGGAAAGTCTTCAGGAATGTTGATAGATGTACAAAAGGTATGTACACTATACTCGTTCCATGTGTAACCATTTACAAAGTGACATTTGGCTACAATTTGTCTTGATCATTACTGTATGACCCTGACGAGCTACAGTTACATTTTTGCCCTTCTACCAATTTTTCACTCTTGACAGGAATAAATTGAGCACGTCACTTCGAAAGTGAGTGAGCTAGGAAATCTAGTGAGGTTTGTGATACCAGGCCAGTGTTTAACACACACTAATGCGCTGTCATTATGCCGTGTCGTGCGATTGTACGACTGTGTCATTTACACGATTTTCCACGTCACTGGACGAAATCGTTCAATTTGACGGAAGGCAAACTAAGAAGCTTGCAGGATTATGTGACTATTGACACTGTGATCATAGCGACGAGACTTCCAGTTTTACGAAGAATCCAGATCACCAGACGTGAGTTTTAACACATAATATCCTGGATATATTGGCCGCCATTCGAACCACGCTTATCTGCGTAAGAAGCCAGTGACAATGCGATTCTGCTATAGCACCCATTTTGAGAAACTCCGGTTCACGTTTATTTGACAGGAAATTAGGGGAGAGAGAGAGAGAGAGAGAGAGAGAGAGAGAGAGAGAGAGAGCGAGCGAGTACCGAAGCCGAGTTACAAATTGTGTTGCAGTACTTTCTTTGAAGTTGCCAGGTGGGCTTGAATGAACATGGACGTCACTTTCAGACCTGAAGATGGTTTTTTTGTGGTTTCCCATTGTCACAGCAGTTAAATATTCGGACTGTACCTTCCGTAAAACCACGGTCACTTTCTTCCTGCTCTATCCTATCATCATCATCATCATCCCTGTCTGTGTTGGTGCGACGAAAAACAAGAAGAAAAATAACTGACATGCAGGCGAATCAAGAACCTTTATTAATTAGTTATTTGTCAATTTATTTCTATTATTCATTAATATGGGTGAGATATTCCCTCGTTCATTTCTCTGATAACGACAACAGTGTCAGTACCCATGCGTTTGTGGGGTTGGAGGGAGCGATTTGTGTTTGGGGAAGGCTTCCAGCCAGCGCTCTTGTCGAGTCTTACTCTACCATAAACCAGCGGACCGCATTGGCTGCAGTTTCGGTAAGACACATAGTCAGTCAGGAGGAAAGAGCGCTTGGCAGAGCGAGCAGTGGAGTCGTATTACTGCAATTACACTCGGGCGCAGTGGTAAAAGGGATCAGGTTAAGTTGAGTCGTGATTGTATATTGAAGTGTGTGTATGAACGACGACAGAAATACAAGGGTGTGGTAGTGAGAGACTATCAACTTACACGACTTCTATTGCTACCTGTTTTCAAAAACTTATTCTGGTTTATGGAATATGATTTGAGACAAGTACAACAATCGAAAGATAAATTGTTAAGTGAACCTGAGGAACACTCTGTCAGTGAATCAGAGCTAAATTTAAGGCGTAGGATTTCTATAGTGGTTGCAAAACACGCGCGTCTCTTTAACGAAGAAGAATTGCCTAGGAAACTGGCATCATGGCAACAAAGTTATTCCCATACTGTAGTTGCTGTGCCGCCACTTGAGTTGAAGCTTACCAGCTATAAAATCACCGAGCCCAGTACGCAGAGATCGCCGACCAGGGAGTGAGGCTGCTAGGAAACTCTCCCCTCTATG
Organism: Anabrus simplex; assembly: GCF_040414725.1. Lineage (NCBI taxonomy): Eukaryota > Metazoa > Arthropoda > Insecta > Orthoptera > Tettigoniidae > Anabrus > Anabrus simplex. The sequence continues at coordinate 1,049,124,564 of NC_090265.1, read as the reverse complement.
CCAGAACGCAGGAAGGCGACTTGGCTAAGGAGGATAGTAAACCTATAATACACTGGTAGTACTCACCACGCAAGGCTATACACTAAAAAGTAAATATCGCCACCCTGTTATCTTTTTCTAATGGCTTATCACTGCTGCCAACTTGACTAGATACATATTGAAATCACGAGACAAAAACATCAACAAACTAACCTCAAGATGAAAACCTACAACCTGTTCTCCAGTATTTAACCAGGTCAGGGATGTAATAAATGAATCATATATAGGCTATTATTACAATGGGGTCGCCACTCCCAAGGTGATTTATGAATGACTGATACATGCTATGAAATGATAATGGAGAGTGTTGCTGGAATGAAAGATGACAGGGAAAACCGGAGTACCCGGAGAAAAACCTGCCCCGCCTCCGCTTTGTCCAGCACAAATCTCACATGGAGTGACCGAGATTTGAACCACGGTATCCAGCGGTGAGAGGCAGACGCGCTCCCGTCTGAGCCACGGAGGCTCCCTAACCTCAAGATAAGAATCAATAATGGAGTTCCCCTTACGCTGGTAAATGATCAGTCAATATATTCATAGCTAAGTCGGTTTTCAAGCTCGGTTAGGAATTAAGGAAATAATCTCTCTCCCTCACCCTCACTTAATTTAATGTTATACAGGGTTTTTCAAAAAAGAGGGCATAATTTCAGGCATGTATTCCCCATATGGAGACAATAAAAACGTGCATTACAAGAAGTTTCCGAGTTATGGGCTTCAGAACAGCGATACGAGTATTCACCGGAACTTTTCTTCCCCACAGGTAGTTGCCTTTACACCTCCTGCTTGAGTTCAGGCCTCACATCGATGTCTCATGGCCCTGCGAACACGATTCCAAATTCGACGAGTATTGCGTATTTCATCACAACCAGCCACAATTCGATTCCGAAGGGATTCGATGTCGGGCACCTGAGACGAATAAGTAGAAAGTAGACGAGCAAGTAGAAATCGAGAATTCAAGTCAGGTGAGCGTGGAGGCCAAGGAATTGGGCCACCTCTGCCTATCCATCGATCAGGAAACATTCAATCCAAGTACCGGTGAGTCGTACGACTGAAGTGTGCAGGGGCGGCATCATGCAAGAAGTGAGCTTGTTGACGAGTGATCAGTAAACATGAGGCAAGATGTTTTCCAAGAAGTTTGTGTACGCCTACCTCGTAAGTCTGTTTATAAGTACATCACCAAATATACCGGCCCACATGTTGAGGGAGAACCGCATTTAGTGATGAGATGGAACAATTGCATGTCGGTTTTCATATGCCCAAACATGTTGATGGTGGAAGTTTGTAACGCCATCTCGTATGAACTGTGCTTCATCTGTGAATAATACTAAGGCAGGAAAGTTCGGAATTGTAGCACACTGATGGAAGAACTGCTGGTAGAACATGACTCGTGCAGGGTAATCTGCTGGTGACAGGGCCTGTACACGTTGCAAATGATTAGGATACAACTCTCCAGACAGTCGTATGAGGAACATACACTTGCATCGCTAACCTTTGTGTGCTGATAGACGGATTTATTTATACTTGTTCTTAAGTTCAGTGCATGTACTGCCCCTTTCAAGACAGAAGTCTGAAGTCATTTAAACCATCGACATAGCATTTATTGGTTACGCTTAACGAAAAATATCTAAGACGCCAGTGCGCTGAAGTGAATAAAAGCAATTAGAGCCTCAGAAAATCAGTGACCACAGGAAAGAACTACGCAACCGTATTATCACACGAACACTTCTCTTTTATCTCTTTGACCGAGTGAGTTGGCTGCGCGGGTTCGCTAACGTAGTTGTGGGCTTGCATTTAGGAGATGGTGCGTTCGAACCCCGCCATCAGCAGTGCTGAAGAGGATTTTCTAAAGCTTCTATTTATCACAACGGGTACATGCTGAAACTATATCTTAATTAAGGCCATGACTGCTACCTTCCCAATCTTAGCCCTACCGAGCTCGATAGCTGCAGTCGCTCAAGTGCGGCCAGTATCCAGCATTCGGGAGATAGTGGGTTCGAGCCCCATTGTCGGCAACCCTGAAGATGGTTTTCCGTGGTTTCCCATTTTCACACCAGGCAAATGCTGGGGATGTACCGTAAATAAGGCCACAGCTGCTTCCTTCCCACTTCTAGACTTGTTCTGTCCCATCGTCGCCATAAGACCTATATGTGTCTGTGCGACGTAAAGCAACTTGCAAAAAAAAAAAAAAAAAAAAAACCTAGCCCTTTCTCATCCTTGCCCCTTCGATGTGCTAGCGCGACGTTAAACCACCAGGAAAAAGAAAATCTATTCTAACCGACCGGGCGAGTTGGCCGTGCGGTTAGGGGCGCGCGGCTGTGAGCTTGCATCCGGGAGATAGTGGGTTCGAATCCCATTATCGGCAGCCCTGAAGATGGTTTTCCGTTGTTTCCCATTTTCACACCAGGCAAATGCTGGGGCTATACCGTAAATAAGGCCACAGCTGCTTCCTTCCCACTTCTAGACCTGTTCTGTCCCATCGTCGCTATAAGACCTATCTGTGTCGGTGCGACGTAAAGCCACTAGCAAAATATTTTATCCGATTGTGATGACTACAGCAGCCTCGGTGTATCAGTGGTAGTGTGTTCGATTGCGGATTGGGAAGGAAGCGGCCGTGGCCTTCATTAAGGCACGGTTCCGGCATTTGTCTGGTGTAAAAACTCGGAAACCACATAAAACCAACTTCAGGGCATGTTCATGATCTCTGGTGGCGCACCATTTATATACGAGTACTCACAATCCTCTGATGGTGATCTTTTAAGGGGAAGTACCACTAGATAACCATACCGTAGCCTTTTGTCAGGTGACTATTTAATATGCGAACCTGGACGTTGCTCGTTTTGATAGAACTGATATTAAAACAATAGGAAACTCTGTGAAGTGAGCGTGACGTGCACCGATTTCATGTTTCTGTACCTTAATTAAGGCCACGATCGCTACCTTCCCACTCCTAGTTCTTTCCTATCCCATCGTCGCCAAAATACCTATCTGTGTCGTTGCGACGTAAAGCAAATTGAAACAAAACATGGGCTGGAAGAGAGTATGTTGTAAGACATTAAATCACTAACAAAAACAAATTAATGGTTTACTTGAATGTCATTATCGGGCAAGTGGGACAAGAAGGGTTAAGTTCGTGGCAGATGTCTGAATGGAACCCAGGCCAACTGGACGGAGAATTGCAGGTAGACCGCTACATTCAGTCAATACGTCAACTCTAGTACCACAGAAGGAGACCTGTCAGGGTTAAATGAAGTCGCTGTCGCCTCATCTTGCGCTGCTGTGTGAAGTGGCCCGTTGAGTGTGTTGACAGTAATCCCCCACGATCTAACGAGGCGTGAACTGATCGATTTAGTTTGATTATCTCGTCACAACACTTACTCATCACACTGATTCTTGTGCATAGACCGCTCTGTTACGAGAACTCGCACGGTCTTGGCAACAAGCGTGGAAAGTAGAAAGTGACAAGGATGGCGAGTCATGGTACATACATGCTCAGTTCGCAGCACGAAAGATGGTTGGATCACCAATAATCACCTATCACAGTCAGTATGTCATTAGGCAAATAAGTGACGTAGCTTCCCATCGTTTCCCTCACTGAGCCAGGAGTTATTATGTACGTCTGCCAAACTCTGTAATATCCACACATTTACTGACTGTGTGAGTGACGCCTTCACACAATAATTACATAATATTACAGATAATCCCTGTAATGAATTATTCATTACAGGGAATTAGCTGTGTAAAGAATGGTATTATTAAGCATCGCTCACATCCGAGTCACTTTCGTATTGTCAAAGCCAAGGATGAGACTGAGACGGGTCAATGAAAGTAAAAAATTCGTTCTTGCCCATACCAGAAGAGACAGTGCAATGCGAACGCTGTGTCTCATCAGGAATGAATCTGAGTTTCCTGACACACACACACACACACACACACACACATATACACACAGAGCGAGATATAGAGGGGGGTGGGGGGGGTGGGGGGTTGAGGAACTTCAGTTGCAGCGGCGAGGAAGTAACATTCGGTGAGTACCAGAAAGTGGTTGTCTAATGACAGATATTTTGCCTTGGTTGTATTTTACTGTGTGTGTGTGTGTTTTTTCTATTATTATCGTACTGAACAGCAGTTGTTACTGAAAATTTTGATGCTGTGGTGTGCAGCAGTTCGTCACGGCCTGCCTTATAATAATACAGACATTCGCTTTGACTTATCTTCGCTTGGTTTTCTTATTTAGATGTTGCTTCTTAAATGCATTTTATTTTTAACACTTTTTTTTTACAAGCGCACTCAATTTGTATCATTCTTTTCGTGGGGTGATGCGATGGCACAGTAGTACCAGAAGTTGCCCGGGCAAATTTATTAAATACAACTAAATGCATCCTCCACCGCACGAGGCCGTAAAAATGATCTCTTGTACATTTTGCCGCTAATTTGCTTTGAACTTCAATACTGAGGTTTTGCATGTGCAGTAGTTTAACCAAAATAAGCCAAATATATAAACCCCTTGAGTTCTTAAAAATCATTTTGGATTACTTCCTTCTCCCTTTTATTTTGTCTTTAAATACCGAGTTTCACAAATTTTTGTGTCGCCGTTTTCCCGTTACGCTGTGAAAATCAAAACGAGGCCCCTGTAAAACCCCACGCCCCCTTGAGTTCATAAAAATAATTTGCAGCCCAGTCTCTTCTGCCTTTGATTTTGAACTTCAATACTGAGTTTTACAAATTTACGTGCCACCAACTTCGCGTTATGCTGTGAAAACAAAAAAAGAGACCCTCTAAACCACACATCACCTTGAATTCATAAAAATGTTAAGCACCACCAGCATCGATCCATATAAATAATTTGCAGCTTAGTTTCTTTTCCCTTTTATCTTGGGATTAAGTACGGAGTTTCACAAAGTTCTGTGCCGTCGTGTTCCCCAGTATGCTATGAAAATCAAAATGAGCTTCCTCTAAACACCACGTTCCATTAAGTTCATAAACATGATTTTCAGCTCAGTTCCTTCCTCTTTTCATCTGAAATACCGATTCTAACAAATTTGTCACCATTTTCCCGTTTTGCTGTGAAAACAAACATAAGGCCCTCTGAACTCCGCGTTCTCTAGAGTTCATAACAATAATTTGCAGTTTAATTTCTTCCTTCTTTCATCTGGAAATGAAGTATTGAGTTTCATCAATTTAAGTTCCGCAGTTTTCCCCTTATGCTGTGAAAACAAAAATGAGCCCCCTCTAACGCCCCCCCCTCCCCCGTCTCTCGAGTTTAAAAAATGAGCTTAGTTTTTCCCCTTTTATCTTGAACTTAAATACTGACTTTTACAAATTTATGTGCTGCCGTTTTCCCATGATGCTATTGTTTAGAACAACTCTGTCATAGGAGCAATATAGTTATGTGTTGTCTGGTCGATTGGTCCGACTGTTCTCAGACTGTCGTACCATAGATATCACGCTTCGTCTAGTGTGAAAGCCACACTACGATTCATATTCCGGTATTCACTGCGGCACGAGTTGTATAGGCGATATCGTTGTATGTGGATGAGCCCTATTTTGGAACTATAATGACATGTTCATTTTAAGAATAAGGCGCGGTAATAACAGCATTTAAGCTTTTATCAGCTTTTGGACAATACCTATCTCGTCTACAAAGCACCATTTGATAGTCTTTGGGATAAATAGATTGTTCCTGTCAATACAAAGAACTACTGACCAGATTGTCACTTCATCTAACCGCGTTCTCAGAAGATTACAAGGCACTCTGTTGACTCCAGTAATGGGCAGAAAAAAGAAACACAAAGAGAAATACACTTCTCCAAAACCTTTCTAATGCATTTTCTTTGCCAACTTCTGCATCACACTCAGAATAAACTAAGACGTCATTCTCTCTGTTGCCCTCATGTCAATGAAATGAAATGGCGTGTGGTTTTTAGTGCCGGGAGTGTCCGAGGACAAGTTCAGCTCGCCATATGCAGGCCTTTCGATTTGACTCCCTTAGGCGACTTGCTCGTCGTGATGAGGATCAAATGATGATGGAAGATGACACATACGCCCAGTCCCTGTGTCAACGGAATTAACCCAATTATGGCTAAAATTCCTGACCCTATCGGGAATCGAACCCGGGACCCCTGTGACCGAAGGCCAGCACGCTAACCATTTATCCATGGAGCCGGACACAACACTGAAAGTATAGGCTAAGTCAGGATATTGAGAATACTCACATTAATCCTCGTGTTAACGTACCCAATGTGCTGCAAATCACAAATCTTCCTTTATGTTTTTTTATTCATAACTGATGTAATAAACTCGTTGTAGTATTCTGGATCTTTGCGGTCATCCGTAATTTCAGGCAGATATATAAGTAAAAAATAGGGTAGGCGTACGGCAGCAACTTATTTGAAGTCTAAATGGATATATTTAAATATAGCAGTTTCTGTCACAACTTCAATATCACAATATTACTTTTGTTCAAGTTTTATTTATAATGTGGCGATGAGCAAATGATGAGAGGTGTCGATGTCCATGCACTCATTAATGGAGCTTCTATCACTGATTACACTGATTACATCCACTGACTGAACCACCACCCCGCCACGGGACTGTGACGCACGAGTTAATTCTGCCCAGGGGCTACCTACGATCAGTGTTGACAACCCATAAATCTTTTCTCCGCTAAATTTATTTGAAAATCCGCTAAATTCCGCTAAATTCCGAACTGAAGCAAAATAGCATATACCAGCTGTTTTAATAAAAGAGATTAACTCGACACTCACTAGTTTCAGAACAGAAGTTCATCATCTCCTCCTCCTCGCACTATATGTTCTAAAGCACATGTGCTGGGTTGAGGTCCTGAGGTTTCATATGAAGCCACATGGCACTATTCTTTTTCAAAATATATGCTGACAGTTCACAGCAGCAAAGCACATACGAAAATTTTCAAATCTATTTCGAAAGTTATTTTCACCTTCATTACTGTTTTCATTGTTTATGATAAGTGCGGAAAGAAATAATGTCAAACAATTTCGCATTTATATGGCACTGCCAATAGACGCACCGTCCGTGTTTAGGAACACTGGGAAGCTCAACCAACTAGCCTTTTAAAGAATAATTACTTAACCACTCTTTACGAAATATTTGACTACTTTTTAACCCTTTCTTTCGACATATTTACGTACCAAAAAGAACCTGATATCAAAAGAAACACGTTATCAAACACGACACTACCCGGCTCATCAATAGTACGGTAACGATTGTAACAAATTCTGACTGAGGCTGTGGGTCAGAGCTGGTCTAGAAAACGAGTGGTAGTATGCAGCATAAGTTCAATACAACGGGAATAAGTAGACTATTATACCGTAGTAAGTTCTATATTATTTTTTCTCTTCGTGATGAAAGGTGATACTGTTACCGTTAAAAATCGCTAAAGGAAGTTTGAAAATCCGTCAAGAAATCCGGTGTCCGCTAAATGGAAAAAACATCCGCTGTTCCATTTTAAAATCCGCCAAATTTGGTGGAAAATCCACTGAGTTGGCAACACTGCCTACGATTTCCCAACTGAGCTCTATTGCTTGCACCGGTGACGAGGCCGCGGGCATCTTCGCACTTAGGTTTCTTCCTCTCCCTGCAGAGTCTCTTACATTTTTGGAATCGCCACGAGCTGCCCTTACTTCTAATTCTGAAATTCTGTTCGTCTAAAATCGCCATTCGCCTTGACATTGTCGAAATTTTGCATTATATATATATATATATATTTTTTAATCTTCTTACAGTTGTTCTCAATCTTCTGTCACCGCGAGCTGGGTCCTCTTGTAAACATCATCCGAAGTCTCCGGAGTTTGAAGCCTGGATATTCTAGCCGAGTGGCTAGACCTTACACTATCGTATCATCATTGTATTACGGAATTCACGGAAGGACGTAGGTTGGATCCCTCATCAGGTGGTAGAAAATGTTAGAAACGAGATTTGCATTTGTGGAAAAGCACTGCATTCTATGTATTACCGAATTCACACCTTGCTGCCATCGAGTAGGGAATATGTTGCTGCATCATCAGGAGATAGTATAATAATGAGTAATAAATACGAGTAGTACACAAACAATCAGTTGGTCATACCATGTTACAGTATTAGCATAGCGAGTAGAAAAGCGAGGGGCTACGTGGATTGGGTCACATAGCTGTCACTTTGCATTCCGCCGTTCAACAATCAGACTATCTCTGCCAGGTTTGAACACACGATCTTGGGATCCGGAGGCCGACGCGCTACCACTGGCCCACAGAATGTATTTAAATGCTATAACTTCGTGTTTTCTTCAGGCACATTAATGACGTTGTGCGACATACAATTGCGACGCCCCGCGTCTCTGAAAATCTATAGCAGTTGATGATGATGATGATGATGATGATAATCGCCGTTTTAAGGGTCCTAACATCGAGATCATCAGCCTAGTAGTAGAAGGGATGGTAAACAAAGTAATATTAACTATCTGCGTCCTATGTATTATCGAATTTACACCTTGCTGCCATCGAGTTGGGAATATGTTGCTGCATATTCTTCACAGATGGACAAAATGAAACCTATTAGTTTCTTTTTTTTTTTTGCTATTTGTTTTACGTCGCACCGACACAGATAGGTATTATGGCGACAATGGGATAAGAAAGGCCTAGGAATGAGAAAGAAGAGGCCGTAACGTTAATTAAGGCACAACCCCAGCATTTGCCTGGTGTGAAAATGGGAAACCACGGAAAACCATCTTCAGGGCTGCCGACGGTGGGGTTCGAACCTACTATCTCCCGGATGCAAGCTAATAGATGCGCGCCCCTAACCGCCCGGCCAACTCGCCTGGTGTATTAGAATTTATACTGCGCAATTTCTTTATTAGTTTCTCAACCTTTTATGGCTTATTCGCGTCTCTTTGTGTTTCAAATATTTTCTCCTTAGTTAGGATATTGAAGATTCTAGGCCCAAGGCGTTCTAGAAAATACGTTTTACTTGAAAGCTGGAGAGAGAGAGAGAGAGAGAGAGAGAGAGAGAGAGAGAGAGAGAGATTGAAGTTTGGAAAGTAACATTCTGTAGCCTACTAGGAAGACAGCTGTAGGCAGACTGTATGGATGCGATCGAAAGCATACCGTACTCTATGATCTCTCGGCAGAGAACCTTGTGTTGTGACGCCTGCTAATGAGACTGTTGGACTAATTGTTCTCGTAAACAGTATCTCATTTGTAGGCCAACTAATTAGGAGTCTCAAACCACGTGTCCCTCACCATAATTTGGCGTAGGCTAGAGTTAATTGTGTGATAAATCTTTAGAGTGAAGCTGCTCCCCAAATTGAACTCGAGTAATCCGTCTTGCGAATCGCTTTAGTGACAGTAGTATTTCAGACACCCAATGTGCTCTGTACAATATGAGCAAATAAACGAATGTCAACTGGAAGACTATCTGTTGCAGTATCATTAACATCAACTTAACCAGAAATTTACCTTAATTGGATACTTCCATGTCAGCTCATCTTGGATGATGGAAAGGTCTTTTTATTTTAGACTCTGAGTTTCTGTTTCAGTGGTATTTCAGATCTCATTTAGGGGCTGCCCATCCTTGGTGGAAAAGGCATGTTCCTTTTCACCCGGAAGGACGTGGGTTGGATCCCTCATTAGGTGGTTAGAAAATGTTAGAAACGAGATTTGCATTTATACAAAGGCACACGGGCTCTGAATTTCACTCAGCTTCTTCTTTTTCCTGTCCTTTTCCCAGTTCCTTAGGGTCATTACTTACTATGCATTTGACCCAATTTTACGGCCGGATGCCCTTCCTGGCGCCAACCCTATGCGGAGGGATGTGTTATGGCGTGTTTTTGTTGTGGTTGTAGTGTGATGTGATTCGGGTATGATAAAGACATAGATTCAAGATTTGTGGAATTAAATCATCGCCTTCCATGCAAAGTAATAAAAATTGTTTATTTTAGTAATCGAAATATGAGACATTTATCAATTTTTCAACTGACTAATTTCAACTGATGATGGTTTCTGTTCTGTTATAATGTAATACTCACTCTTCAGTAATGGGCTGTGTTCGTAGAATGCCGCTCAACCAGTAAAGAAACTGGATACTGTTGCAGCAGTCTAATTTTATCGATTCATGGTATTTACTTCATCCCATTTCGGGAAGTACAATATTTGGTCGTACCTGTGTTTTGCAACGCTCAGGGAATGATCGCAAACTTTCATGTCTGCCACATGTGTCGCTAATGCAAGCAGTACATGCATATTTGCATGTAGATTTACCGTTGTGCGGGGGTCTGACGCTTACACAATTATAACCGTGTTCACTATCTCTCGGTACTGCAGCTGCTAGTTTTACGCGTGAAGTAATAGAATATATACATGTTATTAATTTTTAAAAAAGCTCGCAGACATGCAAGATGTTGTTTAGCCTAGCCATGGTAATGACATAGGCTAGGAATAATTGAACTGTGCTGAATGTACAGTAAAGGGATGGCCTGCAAGCAAGCTGGCCTTTAGTTCTACGTGACTTTTAATATCGTGATCATAACCACAGGACCTCCAATTTTATGTGGACGTGACTGTTCATTATTGCTCAGTGAGGAATGAATAAATAAATAAATAAATAAATAAATAAATAAATAAATAAATAAATAAATAAATAAATAAACGTGTTTATGGCTTCACATACCATGAGCAGGCATTTTGATTGACGCCTCTTACGCTGTCTGATTGTCAATTTCAACGTTGCCATTTTCTGTACCAGATGATAGAGAAACGGATCCCTGTCGGACAATCTCTGGTTGAGTTTCAAATTAATTTTGTAGGGTAAACACCGAATGTGTCACTAGGGATCTTTTACATGCCGTCATCGTACGATATAGAATGAGGGCACTATTAGCCCGTGGCCTACCTTCTGGCTTTCCACCCGGACAGTTCAGGTTTGAATTCCAGCCGATCGCAGATTGGAATTTTCACCTGGAAATTTCTTGAAACCCTGGCCAAAAGCGAAATTGGCTAGGACGGCTCCTACGACCTTAGAAATACCTGGCCATAAGCTTGAAGAAACTGTTTTTGACACTTTGGCTGAACTGTCAGTGCACTGGCCTTCGGTTCATATGGCCTTGAGTTCGATTCCGGCTTGGTCCGAGATTTTAATTGCGCATGGTTAATTCCTCTGGCTCCACGAACCTGCTACGCTTTTTCTTCTTCTTAGGACCTTTCCTACAGATTACCTGCAGTCAGTGTTATTTCGTAGAGTTTTGGGCTTGTCAGTTACATGCTCCTCTAGCGCCCCGGAGAAGCCACAGCATGCCACTTGTATTTTCCCCCGTATAACATCTGACTCTACATTCACTTACTCCCTTTAGGGGAGAAAGGAAAGTGATCCAAGACGGAAATCGAGCTTCGACCGTATGGTCTTATAACGGGACACAAACCGATAACAGATGGGCAGGATATCAGCTTAAAGCGACTCTTACTAGCTTGAGAAGTCGTTCGGAGTTTTTTACGATGCTGTGTTGCAGTTTGTTGCTGGTTTTATCGTAACGTTTCTCCGACATTTTAGGAGGCTAGCAGCATTACCAACCTAGTGTACATTAAACGAAATAGGACTATTTTATCTACAGTGCCGTACAATGAAATTCACTGCATATAAGAATAACGTTCCTTAATAATTATATAAGCTGTAAATCGTACAAGTCCGATTTTAGCTGACCATCAGTTCGCTCATTAAAGGAAACGCGTTAAATATTGGTATAAGAAAACGAAAAACAAAAACTGAAAGAGCACTTGTGCTTCATCACCAATAACTTTAAGTGTAACAAGCTGGTAGAAAAACACTGACATTCTAAGCTACCCTGGTGGCCATGATCTTTAAGGTGTCAAGTCTATAAGGTCTGACACCGTGGTTAGCCGGTTCGAGTCCCGTTGGTGGGGAAAATATTCACCATCAGAATGTTGGCCGGCAGAGTAGGAGAGATGGTGGTATACAATTTATAATCACTAGATTGCGTGCCAAAAGCCTGGTTTCAGTTCCAGACTTTCCGCAGTATTCATATGGAGTGAGGGCATATGACGCTGTTGATAGTAATTCGTCTGTCGGATGGAGACATTAAGCTTTGAGTCGACCACTTGGTGCTATCCAACAGGAGTAGGCAAGCTATCTGCTGGCACTGGGCTTCACCCTCTCGCTCCCTACTGTCATATAGTCCTATTACGTCATTCATATAATCTTATTAACTCCTCTGCCGTCAGGAAGGGGATCCGGTCGTAAAAATCTCGATACGAAGATTTATCCCACTTCATATCCGACCCGAAACGGGACAAGGATTGGACATACATACAATGACGTGCCAAAAGTCGTGGTATAGGGGGTCTAATATTGTGCAGTCCCGTCCCCCCCAAACCCCTAGCTCGCTCAAGTGCAACAACTAGCCGTGGCATCGATTCCATGAGTGGAAGAAACACCTTTGTGGAGATTCTGACCAATGCCGTTTGGATAGCTATCCAGAACTTTCCGCTATTTGTAGGTGTAGGGTGTTGGGTGGAAATAGACTTCACCACCATGTCCCATAAATGTTCGACTGGGTTCATATCAGGCGATTATCCTGTTGGAATATATCATCGCTGTAGGGGTTCGTGAAGTCCGTAAAGGGCTGCAAGTGGTCGTCAAGCAGTTCAGCGTAGCAGTCACTGGTCAACGACCTGTTCAGGTGGATTAGCGGATCTAAACCATACCACGTGAACATACCCCTCACCAATATGGAACTACCACAGCCTGTTTGGTGCCTTGTTGACAGCTGGGGTCCATGGCCCCATGGGATGTGCACCATATCCGAACCCTACCATCAGCTCGAAACAACCGGAACAGTGATTCAGCGGACCAAACTACATGTCGCCAGTCCTCCAGGGTTCAATTAGCAACGTCACGCGCCCATGTGAGACGCTGTGCCAGGTGTTGCGGCGCTATCAAGTGTACTCTATTAGGTCTTCTGCTCCCATATCCCACTGACGTAAAGAACGCTGTACTGACCTCCTGGATATACGTTGGGTACTTTCTGTATTGAATGTGGATGTGATTTGAGCCAGCATGGCTCGTTGTTACCACGGGCAGTTCTAGCCAGACGCCGCTAATCGCGATCATTAAGCATCTGTGGTCGACCACTGTGTTGTTCACCTGTGGGTGGTAATGCCTTTTCCTATACGCACGTGACACCGTTGATCGAGGAATGTTAAATGTCCGCACAACTTCGACAATAGAATGTGCCTCCGCTATCATGCCCCCTTCAAGAGGCGATAATTCACGTCGCCTTGTCACGACCAGCACTGTAGTGTTGGCTACTGAATGTATGATTCGGAGCAGTGTATCGATTCATTCAAGTGTCCGAATGAATCGATTCACAGGAATGGCGAGCTCACGGTACACGATCCAGTTGACTCGCAGCAGATAGTACGCACTCAGGGATCAGTCAGACAGAATACACACACGGCTCACTAGCGGGACACTGGACATTGGCGGGGAGCCTAACTTCCGCTGCAGCGAGACATCAGAGCCATGGCACACTGAAAGAATCGTTCGCTATAACGGACTCTCGCGCTCACCTCATTTGAAAATTAATACCAACTAAACAATAGACGGATTTATGTGCAGTGTTAAAAAGGCAGTCAAACACACAATTCCAAAGTACCTAGCTTGTAAGTAGGTAGGCTATTAGGTTATTCTATTTACCGTATTAGTTTAATCAATCATTATTTTTATAACTCTTTTTTACAAGTTGCTTTACGTCACACCGACACAGATAGGTCTTATGGCGACGGTGGGACAGGAAAGGGCTAGGAATGGGAAGGAGGCGGCCGTGGCCTAATTAAGGTACAGTGAAAATGGGAAACCACGGAAAACCATCTTCAGGGTTGCCGACAGTGGGGTTCGAACACACTATCTCGCGAATGCTGGATACTGGCCACACCTAAGCGGCTGCGGCTATCGAGCTCGGTATTTTTATAACTAGTTGACAATCGACAATTAATTAAACTCAGCTCTCTAGCCTACCCGCCTGGTTGAGTGGCTCAGACGGTTGAGGCCTGCCCTTCTGGCCCCAACTTAGCAGGTTCGACCCTGACTCAGTCCGGTGGTACTTGGTATGTCAGCCTTGTGTCGGTAGATTTACTGGCACGTAAAAGAACTCCTGTGAGACTAATTCCGTTACCTCGGGATCTCCGAAAACCGTAAAAGTAGTTAGTGGGACATAAAGCCAATAACATTATTATCTAGCCTACCCTATGACTATGGGTCATGCTCATGACCACTCGAAATTGTCTGTTTTATATTGGGAAGAACCGCTCGGTATTCTCTCAGTTCGTATGTTGCATCCTTGCACAAACTTCAATAATCGAATCACGAGATCACCGGTGTACGTGGACAGTGAGTAAGTGAGCCGACTGATTCAGTAGCTTAAATAAACAGATGTTTAATCAGAAAACCAGTGGGCTACTGTACATCTCGGGTAGCCTATACAAAATATTACAATTTAAAAAATCCTCTGCTGATAGAAAAATACATTTTCAAAGAAGATCGAGCTAATTGACCGTTCGTTTAGGGTCACGTAGCTTCGAGCTTGCATTCGGGGATGGTGGCTTCGAATCCTACCGTCGTCAGCAGTTAAGATGGATCTCCGTGATTTCCCCTTTCCACACCAAGCAAATGCTGGTGCTGTACCTTAATTAGGGCACGACCACTTCCTTTCCACTTCGCCATCGTCCGTGCGACGTAAAGCAACTTATTTGATTTATATTAATTTTTATTAATCTGTAGGCTAGGGCCTACTTATTGTGGACACATGTATTTTTACATCTCATTCTATTTATATAATAGAGTTATGACTTTTAGGGGAGCTGTGGAAAAAAGGTAGTGTATAAAATTTGAGTTACGTAATTTTTGCTATTTGCTGTACGTCGCACGGACACAGTTCTTATGGCGACGATGGGACAGGAAAGGCCTAGGAATGGGGAGGAAGCGGCCGTGGCCTTAATTAAGGTACAGCCCCAGAATTTGCCTGGTGTGAAAATGGGAAACCACGGAAAATCATCGTCAGGCTGCCGACAGTGTGGTTTGAACCCACTATCTCCCAGATGCGAGCTCACAGCTGCGCCCCTAACCGCACGGCCAACTCTCCCGGTACGTAAATATTTTTCCTGCATTTCAATTTGTAACTTATTTATTTTGTATTATGTACGTACCGAGAATATAATGAAATTTCCAAGTTCTTTCTAATAAGTTAAGAAGAAAAAAAGACTAGGCGAACAATTGATAGGGGATCTCCCACTTGCGCGACAGCTCTAAGTACAGATTACTGATGATTGTGTGTACAAATATTTTTCATCTAATTCTATGTCACTGTCTGGGGGAAGACTTTGTAACATCAAAACTTGATGCGAAAAAGTGGTTGCAGGTGGATCGAGAATCTGAAAGCTAGATTACACATAGGAAAGCAGTTCATAGAATGAAGACCAGATGGTAGCAGCAAGCATTGGATATTGTTGCTGGTTTCTTATCAGTATACACTACACAGATGCAGAAGGCTGCTAGAGGCTTTACGTCGCACCGACACACAGATAGGTCTTATGGCGACGATGGGATAGGAAAGGCTTAGGAGTTGGAAGGAAGCGGCCGTGGCCTTAATTAAGGTACAGCCCCAGCATTTGCCTGGTGTGAAAATGGGAAACCACGGAAAACCATTTTCAGGGCTGCCGATAGTAGGATTCGAACCTACTATCTCCCGGATGCAAGCTCACAGCCGCGCGCCTCTACGCGCACGGCCAACTTGCCCGGTAGATGCAGAAGGATCGAGGACTCTAATGAGCCGTGAATCGGCTCACAGTATCGATTCAGTAACGTGATCGGAGTCAAATGTATCGATTCAGTAAATTAATGTAATATCCCAGCACTACAGCACAGGCGGTGATTATTATACTCTCGGATGTGATATCACACCTGATACAGGTCTGCGCATTTCGAAGACGTCACGGTATGGTGGCGCCACAGTTATCCCATTAATTTTGGCATGTTAGTGTATTATTAATGGAAAGGAGCAGACAAGTGACAAAGGAAGTACTGCAATATATAGAAAAATGGAAACGTGAATAGAAACACACAAAATAATAGTTACATTCCACTTGAAGCATGCAGTGTGAGTTAGCAGCCAGGGAAGTTGCTAGAATATTTCCACACTTGACACGAATTTTGTTCATACGTAATCAAACCTGAAATAGTCAGCTGTTTAAGTATCCTCATCCTGGCCATTTTCATCAGTACAGTATACGCTACTTCTGTTTACTCAGACATCTATTGAGCGCATGTTTCGTCTTTATTACCTTCTTCAGCAGATGTCGCATGTGGAACCATTATTTTCGAAAATTGAAGTGAGCTATCTATTGACTTTCACAATGTTTATTTTATATTTTTATTAAATGATTAATAATAACAGTATTAAACCAAACCCATGGTGCAACAGCCCCGAAGGGCAATGGCCTACCACGCGACCGATGCTCAGTCCGAAGGCCTGCAGATTGTGAGGTATCGTGTGGTCAGCACGATGAATCATCTCGGACCTTATTCATGGCTCTCTATACCGGAATAACAACAACAACAATAATAATAATAATAATAATAATAATAATAATAATAATAATAATAATAATAATAATAATAATAATAATAATTGATCTCTGCTACGGTGCAAAGGCACTTTGGTTCGACACCATTTAGGCTGCCTACGTTCGATTATCGACATCGTAATACTCACTCTTTACGGCATATTTCTTAAATAGAGGAAGTATGCTTCACATGGAATAGTTTCCCAGAACTTCCTATTTTAAAATAAACTTAGTATGACGTGTCAAGTTTGAATCATTTATTCAACCTTAATTAAGTCTCAACCTACAGCAATGTGTTCTTTCCTTACATTGCATGCCTACGATCTTGAATTTATGGAAATATCTGAATGGAATTTGTATTTAAAAAATATAGGTTGTGATATAGTTGTGCCAATATGAAATGAATGTAGACATTCATCATTCCGTGTTTTTTACATTCTGCCTAAACTAAAAGTGTAGAAGTAGGTAAGGTATTTCTTTCTTAGTTTCGTATCTTTCACATATTGAAAGCACACATTCATAAAGTGTTTATCAATTCATTATTACTTACTGATCTTTATGATGGTTTCCGAACTGTTGAACTTTAATGAACAATTTTCCAGCTTGAGAAACATGTTTACTATTGTGTTAATAATAATGGGAAGGCACCTAAGTACGAATTTTTACGAAGTTTCTATAGCTTATTTTGAACTAATTAGAGAATAATTAATAAGCTGATCTATTTTATTGTGCTAATCGTGGTTCAGATGGTAGAGCGCTGGCCCGGCTCCGCTGATGTTTGAAGGTGCCCAATGCCACCCTCGAGTCTGTAGATTTGCTGGCACGTAACCTTATCTGCAGGATAAATGTTTCGGCTCCTCGGCGTCTCTGGAAACCGTAACCTAATTAGTGGGATGGCAAACGAATAACGTTATTATTACTTTATGTTAAATGAGAGTACACTAATGTGAGGACTAAAGCTCTAGTTCCCTTCTTTATTTCTGTTTTTCTTGTCATTAACACCCATCGGCTTCCTTCCTTCCTTCGCTCATTATTTTGTTCTTTATTTGCATCTTAGAAACGTGAATTTTGGAGCCTGTTCTTTCTTTCTTTCTTTCTTTCTTTCTTTCTTTCTTTTCTTTTCTTTTCTTTTCTTTTTATGTACTCTAAGAACTGTATAAATAGTGAAAGTAGGATGTTTCCTCTTACTTCAACATTTTAACGTACAAACTTGACCCTAAAGTTATAGCACTCCCCTGTCCTCCGTTCATTCACAATTCCATGATCTCAACAGATACGTGTACAAGGTTATTTGAATTGTGTGAACCAATGTATAGAAACGAGTTCGGGAGCGCAGAAGATTGGATGGGCGATGCAAAATTCTGCATTCGACAATTGTATCGTCCTGCAGACAATGAGACAGGACCGGAGCGTCTCGTAAGTTGAACATTCAGAGCAACCAGGGAACTCGAAGGTGGATCATCTATTGCCTGCTACTGTATTCATAGTAGTTGGCAGTCTGCCTGGGAATGTTGTTGAGAATATTTGGTTCTCGACTTCTCAATGTGCCAACTGCCGTAGCCGTGTTGAAACACCGGATCCCGTGAGATCCCCGAAGTTAAGCAACATTGGGCGTGGTCAGGAGTTGGATGTGTTGCCACGCTCTGTTGGTGGGGGGAGGGGGGTAAGGGAATGGAGGAGCGGAAAGGAACTGGCCACCCTACCGCACGTAAACTCCGGCTCAGGAACACCTCTGCGGAGGTTCGGACCTGCCTTCGGGCAGAATAACCCTTACCTACTTCTCAGTGTAATGAAGAAAGACTTGAAAATATTATTTGATGTTGTTAGATTAATAATTTGCATTTTCTTACCTGAATGTACACATTACAACAACAGAGTACCAGTAGAAACTGCTCTAAACCCTAACCAGGACGAATAGAAGTACATAGTGTGACGACTTCTGCTGTTTGATATGTTCCTACACTACGCGGCGCTGGTGTAGGTAAAGACGGATCAGCTGTCAATGAACATGTGATTTTAAATGAGATCTGATGTGACTTAATTCGGAATTTATCTTTTAAATAAATTATTTAAAACCGTGGGTTTATTATTATTATGTTTCAGGAATGTGCATTCTCTTTACTGACCGATGACTGTGTTTATGTGCGATCTGTGTTTCGTGCAAATTAAGATTATAGTGCTCCTTGTTTTGAAAGTAATATGTGACAAATTCGGAGGAAATAGTTTACATTTAGTAATGATTTAATGACATTACTTCTGAAATTGGTTCGTCAGTGTCTTAACGAATATCTCAAACGGGTATGTGTGCACAGTCATATTTCATGAATTCACCACGAAATCAAACTCAGTTTCAATTATTAATTATAACCTTAAAAATACACATGTTCAACTGTTAGTGTACATGCTACGTAATATAAGCGTATTAAAACTCTGCAGGCACCCAAATGATGTTACGTACCGTTATGTCATACATATGTAATTCCTACATAACTATTTAAGTTAAATTATATGTTAACATGCTCAGATTAATGAATCTTACCAGCACTTCACCACATCAGTCAGTTAACTGGACACCTTGGACATTTTCCGGGTATGTTTTGCGGTCGTACAAGCTTGCATTTCTTTCCGTACTTCTTTTATACGGAAATAAAATAGGCATCGTATGTAATGAAAAATTAATTTTGGTACCAAGTCCTGAGAATGTTCAGTACAGCACCCAAGTCTATAAGAAACAGTAATTGAAGGTAAACTATCCAGGCATTCTTGAAATATGTCTCCCCATAATGCTTCTTGTACACTAATATTTCTCACAACAACTTTCTCTACATGAGAAAACATTAATAATAATTCACTTGATGGGTAGACTTGTAGACTTGTTAAAGCTGAAAACGGGCTACCCTTTGCCTCCTCGGTATTGTTTTGCAGAGACCCAGTACATGCTGTACAGTCTGTCACTTTGCTTGCATGTTTAACAATATACCCACAGAAGTAATGAATAGCATTCATTTTTGAACTGGTGAAAGGAACTATTTGTTCATCATCCCAACTTGATAAGGATGGCTGATCAAAGGTAAGCTTGCTGTAAATTTTCTCCTGAGCTGTACTTATGATTTTGGCATTGTCTTTGGCAACAGCTTTTGCCATGGCTCTAATCTGATTGAAAAATGATGTTAAGGGTACTTCAACTTCAGACTGGCAATTACCTCCTTTAGGTATAGCATTGCTTAGTGGGACATACACTGATTGTAACATGTGCAGATGCAAAAAGTCTACTGTAGAAGGGTGATCATCACAGCTTATGGATCGTAGGATACCAAAGTGCCTTTCCAAGGGATCTTGGTTGAATTTGCCTGTAAGCACATAAGAAAAACCGCGGCTCCACAAATACTGTGTAAGTTCTATTGTGCTTTTAAGTGTCACACGCATGGACTCAAGAGTTCTCTCAGAAGCGAATGTATTGTTTAGTGCTTTTAAGATCTCACTCATTTCACTCAAACGATAACATTTCTCACAATCAGGAAATAATGCTTCGTCAGGAGTTTTGGCATTCAATGCATCAAAAACATCATTGAGGTCCCTTGTTAGAATTTCTGTGGCTTCATTTCCTTCAAAACCATTGGTGTGACTGTCTCTAAAGAAATGAATTGCATTTGCCATAGCCCTGCTGAATAACTGGAACGCCAAACGAGCATTCATTTTCTGACAACCGTTAGGGTTGATATGTGATGAGGTTATTTTTGGACATACTCGCAAACCTGCAGAATCCTGGAGGGTGTCATTTTCATAAACTAGCCTGTAATAGTTGAAGCTAATATTGTGGCCTTTATAGGTAGAATTTTCTTTGGCAAGAAAATAGTTTCTAATGCATTTCAGGATATGAACTGCATCTGAAAATGCCCAGATCTTTCTGGAGGAGCTCACAGGATTGGGAATGCTTACATTTAAGTTATTTAGTTTACCACTGATATCAAGATTTTGCCAAGCTTTCTTGTTTGTCTGACTCCCATCACATACAAATCCAACAATGTGAATCCCAGCATTTTCCAGTTGAATAACAGCTTGGATTATTATTTTTGACAGTACGTCACCAGGTGTGGAATTGCGACTTGCATATATTGCAATAGGTTGCACCCAGTGCTTTAAGAGTGGAACAAACATAAACACTAGGGCATGATTTGCAATATTTGCTTGTTGATCTTCTGGTGTGAGATCATCAAAGTCCACATACCCATCTATTTTTAAAGAAGTGCCATTAAACTGTATTTCTTCTTTTAGTTTAACTTCATCGAATATTAATATTTCTAACCTGTTGTTGCCATCATCATCATAAGTGTTAAAGGCTTGAGAAATGGCACTGACTGAATGATGATTGATACCGTATGAACACTTCAGGCCTTTCAACAGACTGCGAAGATGTGATGGTGATGGTAGTGGCAGAAGGTCATGCTGTCTACAATGCCTGTAACCTTTTGGGGACTTAATTTTCAACAGGAGTGTTTCCAGTAGAAGTTCCTGATCATAACGCGTGCCTTTTGAACTTCTGGTATTGCTCTTCTTCAGTATGGTACCAATTATTATCTTCTGTTTCCCAGTTAGTCTTTCATTAGGGGTATTTACCTGTTTTTTGGGTGATTTAATTTCTTCAAGCTCCCTTTCTAGTTCAGCATTATTTTTCTTTTCTTCTTTTAATCTTCTGCTAAAAAAAGTAGCTTTCCTCTGGAGATGTTTAATTCTCTTTTTTAAGATAAATACCTTCTTGTTATCAGCACTAACCTGTGATTTATTACCAGCACTAGAGCATACAGAGCTAGGGGAGGCTAGTGTGGAATAATCACCTGTGGAAGGAACATCTAATTTGGTAGACTGGCGTTGATATGGAGTTCTTACTGTGATATTTCGTGATAAATATTTCGGAAGATTAGGAAAAATATGTGGGACTGCTGTAGGATCCAGTTTCCACCTCTGTCTGGGAATTTCCACTTTTTCACCATTAATAATGAAACTGTCACATTTTTGGATAAGTTCGGCCGCAATATGCAGATCACAGACACGACTTTTATCACTTAAAGGCAGATCTTGACGTGGGATAGCTTTCGACCACTTCGAGAACAGAGTGGGATCTTTTGGGGGTGAAAAAAAATGCCGTTTTTCATTCGATTTTTTATCGTAACCCGACTTGCAACCCGGGACATGGCAAGTTGTAGGCATATTCAGATGCGGAAGTAAATTGAAGCATATGCCCAAGTATACGTCCTACTTCTCAAATGCCTAAATATTTTTAACTTTTTAGTTCACGAAAAGTTAACCCCAGATATTTTGCACGTATAAAACTGGAAAACGTATAAAACTACCGAAAAAGACCACAAACTGTTTACACACATCTACATAAAGACGACAAAAAGCGCGCGTACTTGGCCCTTTTAACGACAGCAGCGCTGCAGGTGGCGGGAACATGTACACCGTGTCTGTTAACCACCGCCGTCTCAATCCTATATACTGCCTGCTCTATCCTATGGGTTAACATGCTTCTCAGCGTGAGCTCTTCGTGTCACAAACCTTCGCTAGGGGCGCCAGTTAACGCACCCAAGTTATTTCCGTACACTCGTTGTTGTGTTCCAGTGCGTTTGCATCGAGCATTTGTGTGTGTGTCTCTGGTTGTAAAATGATTAACTGTTGTGTTCCTCTCTATATATGAAAACAAGAAATCCAAATTCTTCAGGTGTGAGGACTCCTGTTATCCCCCCAAGTAAAGAACGTTGAGAAAATTAGCTTAACGCTATATCAAGGCAAGGATCAACCAAGGGTAGTCAATGGATTCCATCCGATTATTCTCGTGTTAGTAGCCCGAATTTTAGAGATGGAGATAAAAGATAAAACTAAAAGAAAAATATATTGAAGCCAGAGGGCGTGCCTAGTCGATCTTCGAATTATCCCCATTACCTTCAAACCAGAAAAATAGCTCAGCGAAAGACCAGGCAGCGATAAAATATTTCTTCGGAAGAAATCTGTGATAAAACAAGTTCTTCAACCGCATAAAATACATTGGATGACGAGTACGAAATTCATTTGAACAACGATGTATCAATCCAAGTCAATATTCCAGCGAATAAGAATGACAGCAGTGATCAGAAAATCGGACATTAGAGGCTCCGATCAAGAATTCTGAGACTGCGATAACAGCTGATGAAGTTAAAAGACTACAGAGACAATTCGAAGGCAGTCCAGAAATTGATCGTCTGAATAAAGTAAAGGAAGCAGAAAACTATAAAGGAAAAATGACCGTTTAAAAAAATCAAATTCATAATTTTCGCAAGACAAAATCCGGGCAGTCAGAACAAATCACGCGTTACTATGCGCCGTGGGGAATACTATCTCAAACGGTTACGAATATGGCAGAAGTCCTGATCTAGTGTCAGCTCCGTCACAAAGTACTCTGGACAGGTAGTTTAGGTGGAAAATATTGATAGTGTTTGTCGGGATTTCCCAATTAGTGAAGGAAAGACTTAGAGCTGAATGTAAAACTTTCAGACCAATAGAGAGGAGTGTAACAGTGATCGCCGATTAAATGGCTCCTCTACGACCGAACCAGTGGCAAGTTCGTTTGCGTAGTCAATGTTGAAGGTGTATGCGGCACATATGTTATAAAATCTCCCGCTCTCGCGAATAAACTGTTGTGTTTTCTTGTAATCCTACTTTCAAAGAAGTTCTCTAGTCCTGCTGCCTACTTCCTCGTTAAACGCTTAGAAGTCTCCGATCTATCCCTTTTAGTTTAGAAATGATTACAGTAAAGCCTTTCAGCAAAAAAAATCCAGATTGTGTGAAGTTCTATTCAATAGCAGATAAAATACTTACAATGGTTGAATGATGATTTCATCGAGTACGTTGAAATAATTCGGTTGGAATCAAAACGTGAAAAACTGAAGTGTCTGACTAATGAGACGGCAGATGCTGTCTCGATAACTGTGAAATCTATAGTGGAATGTGTGTCTTATCTGTTAAAAAACGGTTATTTTATGTTCTCACTAGATGATTTTCTGGAGACGCAATAAAAGCTCTATTTAGTTCAGTGAGTTTGGGTGGTTGCTTTAATGACATGACGAACGCACGCATTATGTGCTGTAAAACGTATCCTGAAATCTGGTCTTGAACAAAGGGTTAACGAAATAGTGATAGATTCTTTTTTGCTTCCACTGCTGGTAAATAACATTAAGAAAGGGACTGAAAAGGTGCTCCGTCACTCGTGTCGAAAATATTCTGACATTTGTATATACCATGCAGCAGTGGGATGATCCTAGTACACCTACTGTAACTGGTGAAATTTATATATTTTACGTTTCTATAAAGCCAAGCTCAAATGTGAAATGTTAGTTTCTGTATGTGCATTATCTTCTCAATTAGAAACATGTTAAGGATTATTTTTCATTTTATATTGGCTTTACGGACGAACTCCCATTTAACCAGCATGAGCTCTGGGTGCGG
Source organism: Anabrus simplex (assembly GCF_040414725.1). Classification (NCBI taxonomy): domain Eukaryota; kingdom Metazoa; phylum Arthropoda; class Insecta; order Orthoptera; family Tettigoniidae; genus Anabrus; species Anabrus simplex. The sequence continues at coordinate 1,049,100,406 of NC_090265.1, read as the reverse complement.
TAAGTGCTGCCATCTGCAATGTCGCTGTAAACGCAATTCTCGCGGCACAGAGCAGGCAGTATATAGAGATTGAGACGGCGGTGCTGTTAACATGTGATTCAGAGGGAGTCGTCACACTATTCATTTCTATTCGTCCTGCCCTAACGGTTCTATCTGTTCCTTACAATAGGATACAAGTTACACATCCTGCTCACTAGGATAATGAGAGTGGGGACTCGGCAAGTTTAGTGTCATAAACGATTTTGAATTTCATTGCCTACTCATAGCCAGACATTTCTTTCCAGCGTGTGAGTACACTGCTCTTTGATACAACAATAGGTTGGAATATCGGGCATCACATATTCAGCTGTCATCTTAGTACATTTTTTCAGCAGCCTCAAGCATCTTTAAATAACGTGATGGTTAAATATTCGGTTGGTAGCTTGAGACGAGGGTTCCCGGTCGGTGTGTCATACAGCCCCGTAGGATGTGCTTCATATTGATATCTAGATGTAAAATCCGAGCCAAGCTGTGGGTGTCATTGAATTACTGACAGCTAAGTTAGTCCATCTCCTTATCTGAATGGTCAGCGTACTGGTCTTCTGTTCAGACGGATTCGGGTTCGATCCCCGGCTGGGTCAAAGAGTTCAATTGCGAATAGTGCACCCGGCTGTAGAAGTGGTTAAATCCACGTCAAATGCCGACCCAAATAAATTGGAAAAAAGCCAGGAAGAAGACTGTCGGAGACTTGTTGCTGTTTCTTAAATATAATTCTACAGTTCGTTACGGAACTGTAGCTCTTTATAAAGTTTCTACATCTTGCACTTTGTACGTATTTACCATGAAGCCTTTAATCATTTTATTTTAAGACAGACTGTACCAGTGAGCAGTGGACACCAGCAACAAAGAATTAAATTTGTCTGCTTGACGAAAATTCAAGTGAAGGTGAACACCTTAAAAAGAAAAACCCTCAAAACAGTGTGTTCAGAATCATCGTGACACATTGGTCATGTTCAGATTAGCGGATAACAATGCAGCTATCTTACCACAGTGCGTTATTTCAGCAGTTTTCTCATTGATAGAAGAATGCCGTGTTATCATCGGTCTATCTACAGCAATGGATGTCCGACACATCATACAAGTTTATACTCTAGTTATACCACGAAAGGTGATACTCCCACGCGATAAGTAATATTAAAGTCTTTGCTCCCACGTGGCGCGTCCCAGGTGGCGGATAGGGGGGTCCTAACCGGCTTGCCGGCGGACTTGAGGGAAATAAAATACCTCTCGCGGACCAAACACACTACCCCCTGCGGGTGGGGGACGCACATGTAGAATACACCCGCGGTATCCCCTGCCTGTCGTAAGAGGCGACTACAAGGGGCGACCAAGGGATGATTAAATTAGAACCACGAAACTACTCTTGATTCGTACAATCATGCAGGGAACACCATGGGTTGCATGTACTTGCGAGTAGTATCACTAAATTGGTACGAAATAGGTTTGTGATTAGTTGCAGTAAAAAGCCTGGCCTGTTGGATTCCAGTACCCGTGCGTTGTACCCGTGTGGGCAACACCGCGGGTCTGGGCGTAGCCTGTGAGTTGTACCGCTATATGAGCGGCACCGTGGGTCAGCGTTGCCTGTAATTGGTACCCACTATGTGAGGAACACCACGGGAATACCGGCGCCCGTGACTAGTACACCTAGGTGAGGAACCTTACCGGTTTGCGTTGGCTATGAGTGGCGCCATTGTGTGAGAAACACCATAGGTCTGCGTTCCCTGTACGAATTGCAATACTTGTGAGTAGTACCATCTTGTGTGGACCACCGTGAGTCTTCGCTACTTTTGATCAGTACCCCAAAATGACAAATACCATGATTCTACTTTACTCGCGACATGTACCATTCTGTGGGGCCTTAGACGTGAATTTAGCACCCCTTCAGACATCAAGCATCATTGTGCTTTATAAATGGTCCCTTGGTCAGTAATACTCTAACTACCTTCTTTTTGAGTCTGATCCACTGTTTTTGTTTGTAGCTTTTTTTTTTTTTTTTTTTTTTTTTTTTTTTTTTTTTTTTTTGTAAGGTTCATGTCCATCCATTCATTCTTCATGACATTTTTATTTTATTTTGGTCAGTGGATGAATTTGAATTTTTTGTTATTTCATTTCGTACCATTAGGGGCCGATGACCTCGATGTTAGGCCCCTTTAAACAATAAGCAAAAAAAAGCTCTAGTTATTACTGTGTATTAGTATTATTACTCCGATCTGTCTTGAATACGTGGTTGAGCCGGCAGCCTAATCGAACGTAGACCTACTCTCTCATGACAAGTTCGTCTCTTATCAGAATCATCGAACCCAGATGTTCAATTGTTAGCGTTTTATAATCAACGTATATGTAAGTTGGTATAAAGCAAAATGCCTTATCCAACCTGGATGTTGGCGACCTAGTCATTGCCCGCATTGCCCCCAACAAGGCCAGGGACCACTGAACAACTACCCCTAATCGGAGTTTACATGTGGCAGGATGGCTAGTGGGATATCTATCCAAATGGTGACCTCGCCCATTGTTGCTTAACTTTGGAAATATCACGGATGTGGTGTTTCGACATCGCTACGCCCTTGGCCAAGTTCTTATAAGGAGCTAGTAATTTGATACTTGTGAAATGGAAATCTTGTCCTACTTGTTAGCATAATATGAGTTCATGACTTTCCTCGACGTAATTAGTCATTGTTTCATTAACAAGTCGTTAATGTTCAGTAGTAAAATGGCAGTATTGTTCCTGGTATACTAAAAGCTATTGAGATATAGGAGTGTTAATATACCTGGTCATATCTTTAGCTGGATAAACTGCACTGAACAACGAGAAAATTAACCTACGACCACAAAACTTCATCCTTTAAATACCTCGCGTGGTAACGGAGGTTGAGTGATGGTTATTTTTTACCAAAATTACATTATTTTAGTAATGTAGGAAAGTGTAGAACAGATACTTCCACATAACATTAAGGGAATAAACTGAGTAGCACTGTCACTGGCTTCTCACCAACATGGCCGTGGTTCGAATCCCGTCCAATGCACGTCGGTTTAATAAACTAAAGTCATGTCCCTATAGTTCAGAAACCACGTAAAACTTTATGTCCCGTGGCTATAATCATGAGCGGCCCCGTTGTGTAGGGGTAGCGTGCCTGCCTCTTACACGGAGGCTCAGGGTTCGATTCCCGGCCAGGTTAGGGATTTTACCTGGACCTGAGGCCTGTTCGAGGTCTACTCAGCCTGCGTGATTAGAATTGAGGAGGTATCTGACGGTGAAATAGCTGCCCCGGTCTAGAAAGCCAACGGCACCTCGTAATCTCCAGGCCTTCAAGGGCTTGTAGTGCCTAGAAGAAACTGACACTTGGAGAACAATATTCTCAACTGACAGTTGCTGCGTGGATTGGATCAGGTAACTGTCATCATGCATTTGGGAGCTAGAGGGTTCGAATCCCACTTGAAGACTATTTTCCGTGGTTTCCCATTTTCACACCAGGCAAATTAACACCACGGTCGCTTTCTTCACCCTCCTAGCTCTTTCCTATTCCATCGCCGCCATAAAACTTTGAGTCGGTGCGGCGTAAAAAAAAGAAGAAAAAAGGAAAAGAAAACTCAACTGATCTGAGGTGTGGCGGTATGGCAAATGTATATTGTTCACCTTTTCAGAACGGAGGATTATAGTCGAAGTAAATTCTCGACTTAGAAGCTGTAGTCATGACTCACATACGCCTGTGCTAAATGGATGGAACATCTGTAGACGACATCAACGATCTTCATAGCTTTGAAAACAAACTCTTCATCGCTGCAGCTGGGGTTCCCTGGTTTCTGAGCAACAGCCAGTTGCATTCTAAACTCGGAATGAGCACAGCAGAGCCGTGTTTATGTCTCAGAATATCATAAACTTCCTACAGAACCACGTGCTTGTGGAGTATCAGGCCTGTTATCTCACAGCAGCCGAGTGAGTTTACCGCGCGATTTGGGGCACGTAGCTGTAAGGTTGCATTCGGAAAGTTGTGAGTTTGAATCCCATCATCGGGAGCCTTGGAGATGGTTTACTGCGATTTCCCATTTTCATATCAGACAACCGGGCGAGTTGGCCGTGCGGTTAGAGGCGCGCGGCTGTGAGCTTGCATCCGGGAGATAGTGGGTTCGAATCCCACTGTCGGCAGCCCTGAAGATGGTTTCCTGTGGTTTCCCATTTTCACACCAGGTAAATTCTGGGGCTGTACCGTAATTAAGGCCACGGCCGCTTACTTCCAACTCCTAGGCCTTTCCTATCCCATCGTCGCCATAAGACCTATCTGTGTCGGTGCGACGTAAAGCCACTAGCATATCAGGCAAATGATGGAACTGCCCCTTAATTAAGGTCACGGCCCTCCCTTCCGAAGCGTAGCCCTTTCCCATATTTGCGTCGCTAAAACCATTCGATATGCTAGTGTGACGTTAAATCCCCAGGAAGAAAAGGCTTCACGCGACTAAGTTGTTATGGAGCCAGGGTTAATGTTTCTCTCCAGTAATTTCAGAAGCACACCATTGTTTTAGATTCACAAAATTAGTTGCATTTCATTAATTATTTGTCCGACTCTCTGGCTGAATGGTTAGTATTGAGGCCTTCGGTTCAGAGGATACCGGGTTAGATTCCTGACCGGGTGGGGAATTTTAATAGCGGCTGATTAACTTTTTGGGCTTGGGGATGAGGTGTTTGTGTTTGTCCCAGCACTCTCCTCTTCAGATTCAGACAACTACCAACAATCACAGAAACACGCAATAGTGATTACTTCCCTCCATATAGGTTTGGCGTCAGAAAGGGCATCCTGTCGTAAAACACGGCAAAATCTACATGTGCGGCACAGTTCGCACCCGCAACCCCGCAGGTGTGGAAAACGCTGTGAAAGAAAAAGAAGGTGCATTACATTTACCATTTGACGCCGTGGTCGAGAGGTTCGCTTAATAGATTTCTGCTCGAAGACCCTAGTTCGATTTCCACTTCGGGACAGAAACGGGCAAATTCTATTATCGACTCTTTTCTAGTAATTGTGACAACTGCGATTGTAACATAACATAAAATATATTATGTTACTTTTTAAAGGTAGTTAGTCACTGTGTGTTTTTTCCCCTCAGTGATGTAGCCTTTAGCGTTGGCTTTCTGTTCCCAAACCACGAACCTACTACGCTGGCGTAGCAGGGAGAGAGGTGATACTCCCACGTGGCGCGTCCCAGGTGGCAGATAGGAGGGTCCTAACCGGTTTGCCGGCGGACTTGAACGAAATAAAATAGCTCCCGCGCATCTAACACACATCCCCCTGTTGGTGGGGGACGCAAGCGAAGAATACACCCGCGGTATCCCCTCCCTGTCGTAAGAGGTGACTAAAAGGGGCGACCAAGGGATGATCGAATTAGAACCATGAGGTTATTTGTAATTAGTATCACCACGCGGGGAACACTATGGGTCCCTATTACATGCGCGTAGTACCACTATGTTAGGCACATAATAGGTTTGTGATTAGTAGCGACAGTGTGTGAATCCGGGTGAGTTTTACAGTACCTGTGATTAGTACCACTCTACGAGCGCCACCATGGATGAGCGACACCATGGGTCTGCCTTGCCTATGATTAGTACCCACTATGTGAGGAACACCATAGGTTTGCCTGTAAATGGCGCCGCAATGTGAGAAACACCATAGGGCTGTCTTACATGTGCGCATTACATTACCTGTGAGTAGTACCATAATATGCGGAATACCGCGAGTCTACGCTACATGACAAATACCATGGTTCTACTTTCCTAGCGATAAGTACCATTATGAGGGGCCGGTGACCTGGATTTTCGACCCCTTTAGACTAAAAGCATCACCGAAGCAGGATTGTGCTTTAGAAGCAGTCCCTTGGTCGGTTATACTTGTTTAACGCTAGTTTCTGGGACTGGGGCATTACGGGTCGGATCCACTGATAGTTTTAAATTCATATCCATCCATTATTCTTCATCATCATGGCATAACGAATAGAATACCTAGTGAGATCACTCACAGAGTTCAAGCGCGCTAGTGGAGCCAATCGCCAACGCTACACGGTCAGCTGTTTTAGTGGACGTTACAGTGACACGCAAATAACGAAATAAAACATTCAACAATTGTTTAGACTAATGGATAATACTGTCAGAGAATTGTAAATATTCTCAGTCCTCACGAAGAAATAACTTTGGACTTTTATTAGAAAACGCACAAGATAAAATGGAACATTATGAAAAGCGAAAGTGTGCTTTACATACTTAAAAAACTTTTTAAACAGAGCACATAAAACATAAAACATTCCGTGTTCTTAATCTGTCCCTGTAAGAAATTAATCCTAGCTTTGACTGAGGAAAGAGACATTTAGCTTGCATTAAATTACAAGTTGCGTTCTTTAGTCGCCTTTTCAGAAACACTTGGCTTTTGGGCATCAGTAAGAGAATTGGACTGGCAGTGAATTTGGCTCCAGCTAGGCTGGCTTTGAACCTTACCGCTCACTGACGCCATCACTGCTTCACTCACATCGTGATTCTTGTTCCTTATGCTCTTAATACTGTCTTCATTTCTTCACTCCTTTTCTAATTGGATGCCTACCGCAATTTTACTTCATTGGATAGGTATTTCTGTAAATTTGGAAGTATATGAGGCACCGCTCCTGGTTTTAATTTTCACCTCACATGAGGAAGTTGAACGTTTTCGCCGTTCACAACGAAACAATCCGCCTTTATAAGTTAACTACCAGAAGTACCCGTTCATCGTACGGGTTATCAGAAACTGGTTTTAGTTACTCATACTATCGGTGTGACTGACTTCATTAGATAGTTATATCACTGGTGTATTTACTTAAGTACGTAGAAATTATTTGTCATGTTTGGAATTATAGTGTATCTTCTTCTTCTTTTCTTCATGGGGGCCTCTAAATATTAGTTCCTAATTAGCGTCGACCTCTAAGATCTTTTGCTACCATGTTTTTCCTTCATTCCCACCTAGATATACCTGCTGCCTTCACAAAGCTGCAGGTTTAGTGTAAGTATACTTTCGCCAGATAGTACTACAAATATAAATATTATTGAATGTATTTGTTTGATCCGACATTTCATAACTTTTACAAATGATAAAGGAAATACACGATGCATAAAAGAAACTACTATAATTATCGAGAACTATAATTCTCAGGGCTTGTCACTCATGTCGCACATCATGTAATGAATCTGAGTATAAATGTTGAGAATTTTTTTTGTCATGGGCGCACCATCTTGACAATATTGTGTACAGTATATAGGTTTCGTGGTTACAATAATCGTAAAAGTGGACCAAAATATCGGCACTAATAACATCAGTGATCCTACTACTCCATGATTTGATAGAAAATAGTTTAAACTATAGGCAACAGACTCCGCAAAATGCTGAAACTTAAGCCAGTACGTAAAAACGGAGGCCCGTCGGCAACCGCTGGTCGCTGTACTACGGTTGGTTGTAGGGCCTTAAAACATGTTTTTCGGGCCCGTAGGGCTTACCGAGTTTTGTTCTTTGCGTCAAGAGGATTACATTGAGCTTTGTCTCGTCCTTTTACGACAAATTCGATATTTTGCCTATATTAGCCTATTAGCCTATTATTTTTATATCTCCCCCGCTGTGCCCCCCACTTTGAATTGTCATGAAAATAAAATACAGCCCATGTTACTCACTCGCAATGTAGCTTTCTATAGGTGACGACATTTTTAAAATTGGTTCAGTAGTTTTTGAGTCTATTCGTTACAAACAAACAAATTTTTCCTCTTTATAATATTAGTATAGATTAAGTATGCCCAAAAATGCAGGTCACATATTCTGCTTTTGGCTGGCAATCGCTTATCTTTTCACGGAACATCTCTCGCCCACTTCGCAAACAGATTATTTTGTTTTGGCGGTAAAAAAAAAAGTTACCATCAGGCTTCCTTCTTCAACCCGATTTACAACCAGGAACGAAACAGTACGGCATTTTCTCGAAATAATAGAAAACTAGTTGATTGCACACACAAAGCACTGCACATATATTAATACAGACTTTCGGAAAATATCAAAACAAATTCCCTCGATAGGCGTTAAATTCCTACCATGTCTTCACGCACACGCGCTATTACATTCGTCGACAATTTGGCGCACGTGTTGGTGCAGTTGGCTCGGTGCGACTGCAGCGCCGCACTACGGCGGGGCCACTAACGACAATGTTAAGAGAGCGGAGTGATCACACTAGGTATTCTATTCGTCATGATCATGTTTTGAATTCTGGTCAGTGGATGATTTTGGACTTTTAAATTGTCATTACATTTCGTCTCATTTCGTACCATTAGGGGCCGATGACCTATGTGCTAGGCCCCATTAACAACAAGCATCATCATCATCATCATCATCATCATCTGTTCTCAAAATAGTGGGTTCGATCCTGGCTGTGATGGGTGATATTTGGAGGTGTTTAAATGCGGCAATTCCGAGACGTTTATTTCCGGCACGTTTAAAGATCTCCTACAGAGAAATATTCGAACCGTTCGGTTCTTCTTAAAAGCAATGGAATTGAATAGACCTTAACATATTATTATTATTATTATTATTATTATTATTATTATTATTATTATTATTATTATTATTATTAAGCTAGAGAGAGGACAATGCTTTATTGAATTAAAGCAGTGTCGCAGCGGCCCACTTGATCATGGATACCCTGAGCTACAGTGCTTGGCGGCGGAACCATTCTTCACTGGCGTCGTGGACCCACCATTGCTTGCGATCCGGCATCCCATGGTTAAGTTTTCTTTATCCACCGTCGCATCCGCAATGTTCCCTTTCTTCCAATAACGACGCTCGTATTGAAGCCTTAGTTTCATTTGGGCAATCCTTATAGTCTGCTAATAATAATAATAATAATAATAATAATAATAATGATGATGATGATGATGATAATAATAATAATAATAATAATAATAATAATAATAACTTTACGTCCCATTACATACCTCATTATAGTTTTCGAAGACACTAAGGTGTCGGAAAGTTGTCCCAGAGGAGTTCTTTTACCCGCCGGTAAATCTGCAGACACGAGAATGGTGTATTTAAACACCTTCAAATATCACCGAATCGAACGCGCCAATCTGGGCTCAGAAAGCCAGCACTAAGCCGCCTGAGCCACTTAGCTCAAGTTGTAGTACGCAGTGGATTTTGATATTAGAAAGTTGAGGTTTGGAGATTGTTGTTTGCTACATCTTTAAAACAAACACATTTTATTATGTTCCCCAAATGCTAAGATTTCAGTTCGTTTAAGACGTATTTCATTCGATATAGTGCTGCGGTAGAATACAGTGTGAAATTATACTTTGTTTCGGAGAAGTTGAACTTGAAGTCAAGATGTGTTTATTTATGTATGAGGAGCATTCACATGGAAACAAAGTTTTCAGTGAAGTCTTATACTACTACTGTAGAACATCAGCTGCATACCTTTATAGTGCTTTACAGGAGCAAAAATGTGCACAATGGTAATTCAAGCACTGCAGTAAAAAATAATGTCCATTTAACCAATCAAAGAGCAAATTTCATTAATTACGTGACCGTTGGTGTAATGTGGGTTCGAAATATTGTGATTTAACTGCTCGAGTATTTTTCCAAGCAGCAGTATTAAGTTGTTTTTATTTAATACGTGATAATTTAATTTCCTGTATGGAATGTGGCGAAGAAGCAAATATTTTTGTAAAAGAATTCCCCTGGGAGCCGCTTTTGGAACATGGTGTTTCAATCAGAAACATCATACGGTTCAGCCTTCAGAATGTTTCACTTCCGTTTGGTATATTAAGAGCAAACAAAATCTGGTGTAGGAGGTATCCTAACTGAACTTCTAGGGGAAACATGGAATAGATCTTTGGAAGCTCCTGGTCTGGAATGGTTTAAATAAGTCACTGATGGACATATGTCCGAATCTGGATCAAAGAACACAGAAATAATTTATATTATCACTATTTAGGAGATGAAGTTAACTTTCATATTTAAACGTAATCTCAAAACGTTTGTGAAACGTTCTGAGCAAGAACGCAGAAAGCAAATAATCTTGATAGTTGTGATTTATAACGATTCTGTATGCCATAAAGTTTCGTAAATTAAAAGTTTTGATGTACATTTGAACGAATTTAATTAACAATATATTCGTTTTTAGTTACAAATAGTACAGAGATAACTCGAACAAGGTTTCAAGGGTTCAAAGTATTTCACTTAAAAACAAACATGTCTGATATTCTCAAGCAAGAAGGAACATATCCAACTTTTAATTACGAAACTATAAGTCGGTGTAATATAAATGCTTTGATATGCTTTATACACAGCTTTTCAAACATTTTTAAAAACTTTATTTTTTACAATTTGCTTTAGGAATAGGAAGGAAGCGTGCGTGGCCTTGATTACGTTATAGCCGAAGCACTTGCCTGGTGTGAAAATTAGAAACCATGGAAAGCCATCTTCAAGGATGCCGACAGTGGGATTCGAACCCACTATATCCCGAATGCAAGCTGAAAGCTACGTGACTCCAACCGCGCAGCCATTCGCTCGGTTTCAAATAACGTGTCTGAGTAGTACAAGATATAATTTTGTTTGAAAATGATCACATACTCGGTGTTTTTCGTGGTTTCTGTAAAATATGATGTCTTGGACATCTATCTGAACGCTTCTTATATTACTGTAAATCGTCACTTGACCAAATTCCACAATATTCAACACAAACGTATTTAGCGGTAGAGGGAACGGAGAATGTCTCAATTTATTTGTGATCATTTGAAATAATTCGGTCACCAAACTTATAGTTCATTGAGACAGGGCATTTGATCTATATTTTAACACCAATGATCGGTTTATCCTCACATACATTCTCGATATGCTGCGTTAGGTTCAGAACTTGACTGCAACAAGATTTCCCTGGTCTAAATCCCGCTTGCTCTTGAATTAGCGGGTCATCTATGAACGATGCACATCTCCCAAGGATCAGCCTTTCAAAAGGCACAGGAGAGAGACGGGCCGGGAATTCTTTGCATCTGTTGGTGCTTTGCCTGGTTTTAGCAACGCGACCACGTTAGCTTTCCTCTACAGGTTTGGTAATTGGAGATTATTGACGCATCTATTCATCGTCTTTACCAGCCATTGAATTGTTTCTAGACCAAAGTTCTTAATTTGTTCTGTCCTATTGTCATCCGGATCTGCAACTTTGTTAACCTTCAGAAGTTTGATGGTATGTTCTAATTCTGCTGATGTGAATGGATGGCCGAGGAAATTATTTTCGTCTGCAGTAGATTTTAGTTTCACACGCTCAGTTTTCTTGGTGGTTTTCCCATTACAGAGAAAGTGGTGAGCTATTTGGTTTGGCGCAACTTTGGTGAGATCCTCTGGTGGACTCTTAGGATCGTTGCTCAAGTTCTTGATCAGCCTCCATGCTCTTCTACGGTTCTGGGCCGTGTCAAGGTCCGGAAGTAAGTTTATCAGTCTTTCCTTACTTCCGTCGGCGATGCTCTTCAAGCGTTCTTCACCTGTCTGAATGGTGTCGTCCGTTAAAAGATCCTTCTCGTACTTCTCTTGGTAGTCTTTTAACAGATCCTTGGAATCAGCATTGAGATCAGCAATGAACTGGGTATGACAATCTCGGGGAAAATGTTTACGGGATATATTCTTGACAAGTTCCCCCCGAAGTCTTCATAATGACTTGGCCCTGGTTGTAAATTGTGCAATGCCTCATCCAGCTCAGTGGAAAAGGTCTCCCATTTCACCTTTTTAAAACTGAAACGACGTTTGAAAGGAACTTTCTTATTGCTGATCACTCCTACAACTCAACACGTGATTGGGCTATGTTGAGTCCTAGGGATGGACTCCTCTACCATTTTAGTAACATGTTTATTTACTTGTTCGCTTATAAACATGTTGTCGGGGTTGTAACCTCTGCGCCATCTGCCGCTGTTGAAAGATGGTCTTAGTTTGGGGTTGTGAATCACTCTCATTCCTTCCTTTTCTGCCCATTGTTAGATTTCCTCCCCATTCTCTTCTCCAACTGATGATCTTACATTTGAAATCCCCCAAGACAAATTTTTGATAACAATTTTGATATTCTGCTTATCAAAGTTGCTTGGCTTTTTAAAAACGAAGTTCTCACTGGGTGGTTTATAAATAGATGTTACTTAATAGGATTCCAATTCTACAGTCAAGATTTCTATATAGTTTCTGAACGCCATTTAGATGACTTGACACTAATTTTTGGTCTGACAAATACAGCACTACCATACTGTTCATGGGGGCGTTCAAGTATCAGTCGCATTCCTTCTATTTTAAGTCTGTTGTTGTTGTTTTTGTTGTTGCCCCGTCTGTGAGTTCCTTGCACCACTAGGATTTTAATCTTACTTTAGCACATGTCAGAGAGAAGATTGCCTTATCTTTGGATAAACCGTCACAGTTTATTGAAGTTATGGTTAGTCTTGAAAAAGACTGGTTGTTTTTACACAGTTGAAAATAATTAGTGGAACATGTTTTGTAACGTCTGGTATGTGAACGTTAATTTGGTAGATGGGATTCCAATAGTCGTACTGCATACCTTGAGACCTTAGCTACTCAGGGTATATCAAATCGAAGTTATACTCCATCCGTAGGCGTAGCCATGCATTAAACTGCCAGGTGACCCCTCAAAACAAAGTGAACACCAGTGCGTCCGTGTGTCGTTGTGAGGTATACAGACTACTGTGGTCACTTGAACACGTTGTACGTAAACCAGCACATCCCATGAGACATCTTAATGAGGTTCAAGTCGCAAGGGCCGTCACGTTGATCCATGAAGGATGGACTGTGCGTCGTGTTGCTGTGGATCTCAATGTCCCTCCGTCAGTTATTCACCGCTTGTGGAATCGCTACAGTGAGACAAGCCAGTTCACAAGGAGGGTTGGACAAGGTCGTAGACGCATAACAACCCCACAGGATAACCGATATCTGACCACCTGTGCGTTGCGGCGTCGTTCAGCAACTGCCAGAGAACTGCAACAAGACCTCAGGAGGGTCACTGGAGTCACGGTATCTGACCAGACAGTAAGGAACAGGTTAAGAGAAATGTCCTTACGACCCAGACGTCCTGTTAGAGTGGCCCGTTTAGGGCAGCAACGTCGTGCAGCTTGTCTTCTGTTTGTCCGTACCCACGTCAACTGGCAACTTCGTCAATGGAGACTTGTGTTGTTCAAGACGAGTGCAGATTTCCCCTGACACAGCGTGATGGACGTCGACGTGTATGGAGACGCCGTGGTGAGCAGTACATGCCAAATGTTGTCCAGGAAGGCGACCGATTCGGACAAGGTTCTGTGATGATGTGGAGTGGCATCAGTTTTGTTGGCCGCACGAATCTTGTCGTCGTCCGTGGTAATCTTACCGCTGCGGGGTACATCGAGCAGATACTGCTGTATCGTGTGTTGATTGCTGCATATAGTGTTGGCCCTGAATTCGTACTCATGCACGACAATGTCAGGGCTCATGCAGCGCGCATCACCAGAGCTGTCTTGTGAGAACTGGACGTCCAAGTGATGGAATGGCCATCAGCGAGTCCCGACCTTAATCACATCGAGCATCTGTGAGATAGGCTTGACAGAATTGTTCGTGGGCGTCCTGGACATTTCCGTTTGTGTTCTGAAAATGAACGCGAATCCATCGGTGTTCTTTTGTATACGTCAACGGTAAAGAATAAAGGTTTAGTTGGTAACATATCTGGGTGTGAGGTGGTGTTCTGTGGAGCATGGCACACGTTCAAAACATGTTCCCGTAGTTTTTTTGAACTGTATATTTTTATATCTATATTTCCCGGTGGTTGAATATCAGCCCGATTGCAATATTCATAATTTTGTGCTTATCTAGTAAATATTCGCAATCTTTGGGGGGCTGTTTCAGTGCACCCCTTCCTCAAGATAATGTCATTGTACTGATCGTAAGCATGCCGTAGCGCGTCAGAGACCTGAATAATGTCAGAGGAGGCCTTACATGGTTTTCTTAAAAAAACATAAATTGCAGCCTTTTCATTATTACAGTTTTATTTGCATTATATATTAGAAAATTCGAGTTTATAAAAGTTTACATTCCAGGTTGTGTGTATCTGTGATACAGTAAACAACATTCTATAACTTCATTATTGCATTGTATCCTTGATGTTCCAAACCAATTTTGCGATGTGTATTTTGGAAAATTACCATTTTTCTATACAGGAATAATAGCTGAGCCACTGAGGCTAATGCGGTATTTGCTCTTATATTATAGTTTCGGAAATAAAATACTGTACTGTAATCGATGTTAAATTTTTGTTTCTGCGTAACGAATGACTAAAAGTTGATGAATAAAATAAAATGTATTAACAATGGTGCTAAATTTGATCAGTACTAACGAGGAATCTCAACTACTTGGGACCGAACAAATGATATTCTACCGTACTATTAATAAAACAATAACGCCTGACCTTAATCCCTTGGTAGGCGATACTTGGTATAAGTGAAAGCCACTCCTAGAAGTGAGTGAAGTCTGAAAGTAAAATATTATAAAGGAAATATGTTTTCCATGTTTCTGTCGTTTCAATGTTATGAAGAACGTACTCTATGCACGATGTTTTCAATAAAACAGTTTTTTTTTAAAGTCACCGGCATTTCTCATGTTCCGTCAAGAAGAAATCGATAGTTCATTCTTTGTCTTTATGTGATTATCGAACCCAAATACGGAGGAAAATTATTTGGCTCTCCAGTGACTTCAATTTGTGTGAAGAATGGAATGAACATGCTGAAGAAGGATATCAGTGACGAGATAACATGGTTGTGATTAGTGAAGTCCTCATTCTGTGTTATCAACTTTAATACTTGTCGTGGCTGAATAGAGATGGCTCATTACACAGTAGTTTACTTGCGAGCGAGTCCGTAATGAATACATAACTCGTCTAACTCCTATTTATGGCCACACATCACCATTTACTATATGTTACGTTCTCTGTGCTCATGAATTTAAAGAGCATACGAGTATATGTACAATAGCGTCACGAATATGATTGGATGGCCTTCATAGAGCCAGAGGACCCATCCTCTTGGTCCAGTAACTTTTATTAGATCCTGTTCCGGATGACATCGTCACAGATTTCTCACCAAAATGACCTAGGTTCTAATCCAGTTGTACATATGGCAGTTTTTAAATGAAAACTTACTCACATAAAACGTGAGATCCCTGGCTGTAATCTTATCATGAGTCATATGCCTGCCCTTTTTGTTATACCAACTTTAAAAGACCGGGGCGCGCGATTAATGCAGTGGACTGGCTGCTGGCTTTCCATCCGGATGCCCGAGGTTCGAATCCTAGTGAATCCTCAGTTGGAATTTTCACCTGAAAAATTACATGGCGTCAGGAAGGATAGCCTGATTTAAACCCCCGTCCATAACTGCGTATGACCGAGGGAATTGGCATTTGCGAGGCGGTGGGTTCTAACCCCACCATCGGCAGCCCTGAAGATGGTTTTCGTTGGAGTCCTATTATCACACGAGGCAAATATTAGGACTGTACCTTAATTGTGGCCATTGCTGCTTCCTCCTCAGTTCCAGCCCCTCCAACTTTAATCAGTCTTGAGAAATGTCGGAGCACCGGAATTTTACCTTTAGTTTTAAATCTTTATATTTTGCACCATTTCGGCAGTCGTCTGAGTTAGGTGAATTTGAGGTGAAACCACTTGTGGGATGGTCGTGACTGAGTGTTTCTTCAATTTCTTTTACGTCACACCGTCACAGATAGATCTTATGGCGACGATGGGATAGGAAAAACCTAGTAGTGGGAAGGAAGCGGCCGTGGCCTTGATTAAGGTATGGTGTGAAAATGGGAAACAACGAAAAAGCCATTTTCAGGGCTGCCGATGGTGGAATTCGAACCCAGCATCATCCGGTTGCAAGTTCGCAGCTATGTTCGCAAAGCCAACTCGTTCAATGAGTTAAAGAATCCTTCAGGATTTGATTTTAAGGTAGCGGTCTTCATGTCTTGTATTTGAGGACAATTCAAGTCCCTATGAAACTGAAACGAGAGGACACAGTGTACATCAGCGAGGAATGGACTGAAAAAAAAAAGAATTCAAACATGTTGCAATGAATATGAATATTGGCGACGTAAAACATGTTATAATGAAGGATTATAAATCCTTGCTAGCACCATATTTTAAGAGGGCCTGTCATTGAGTCAGACTGAAAATTACAGTGCTAAGTATTGGATACAAAGAGAGATTTCTTATAGCTTGGACTACGTGTTCTAAGGTACACAAAGATACATTCGAAATGTGCAAGAAGAAACCAAATTAGCGGATTCTTCCTCGGCTTTATGCAGGCGAACTGAAACAGAAACCTGCTAAAGCTGCCGACAGCAAGAAGTGTCTGGAATGCATATCTCCAAACCATCCGTCGAGATCTCTTTTTGATCGTCTGGCAGCAGGTGAAGAAAATGGCGAAACTAGTGTGAAGGTTGGAACTCGGAGCGGTGAACCAAATTGTAAAACCTGACTAAGCAAATAATATATTTGTAATGTTTTAAAGTTCTAATTCTTCTTCTTCTTATTATTATTATTATTTTACTTATCTTTTCAATACATGCCAATTTTTGGTGTTTTAAAAATAAAAACAGAAAAGTATTTCATGGGGTAAGATCAATAACTATTCGTTTTCTTCAATTTTGAAATGGAATTTTGAACGCTTAGGTAAGAGTTGCAACTTTGAAAATTGTCAGTTTTTTTGCTGTCTAATTTCACTAGAGAAATCACCTGAAAATCGTAGTCAGATGGGCACAATTTGCTATGTTTTTCAAAACTTGATTGGACTTGAAAATTTTTTATTTCATGGCTCCAGTATATTTTGTTTCTTTGTGGCTATACACAGCCTCCGGATCGTTCTATGGAACCTCTGAACAAAATATTCAATAGAATTGCTTAAAATGAACCAAGAACGCCATCTCTCATATTATGACACTTGTCTACGGATACCTCAGATGTGCTAAATGACATTTTTCTTTACTTATCAATATGATTTACATTGGCACAATTGTTTTCAATTTTCAACCATAACAGAGTTTATCGCTCCCTTGTGGAATAAGGTTTTTCTTACATAAAAGGTCTTCATTCGTAAGTGACGGTACATATACCATTAAGGAGGATAGTAATTTGATATAACCGTACAGTTTTGAACTTAAGGCGACAGAACCTTTCCGGCCAGAGTTCGAAGCTGGAATGTTTCACAAAGCGGTTTTTCTATGCGGACCGACAATTTTCAAGAAGATTGAGATGTGAATTTTTAACTTCTGGATGAACGTAGGTTTATAGTTGATCCACGTACTGTACGATTGTGTGGAATACGTAATGTATTTTGTATTTGCATGCCCTTTGATGCTGTGTTGTTTGGTTTTTGTCTTCGTTGTTTTTATCAGAGCAACTCTGCTTAATTGTTTACTTCGTGTTTATGTGTCATTGATCGTTTTTCTCTCATTTCAAATCGGGCTGTTTCCCTTAGAATCGTTCTAATTTGGTCGCAGCTGTATACAGCAGTGGTATACGGAAGGAAGAGACGTGGTGTGCTGTGAAGACTCTAGAGTTGTGTTTGTTTTCTAGTCCGTCCCGTTACAAAGCGGCCGATCACTAATGTGGGTCAGAACGGCGACAGTCTCCAGCGTCCTCCAGGCGTCGGCTGATGACGCAAGAAGCTCTCCACCGCTCCGGGGTGATGGAAATTTCTTGCTGTTTGTTACTAAGGGGCTCCACGCACTGATGTGTAATGAGCTCCTCATGTGTGAGCATAAAGTGTTTACTTCAACTTTTGTAGAAAAAAATGATCTATCTTAGTTAATTCCTTTTTTGTGTGGACTGTGTCAACAGTGAACATTTGAAAAAGTACGGTAATTGGCTGAACATAAATTCAAACAAAAGGCAGTTGACCTTGGTGGGACACGAGAGAACATAAATCAGAAACTGCATAGTCCAACAATTGACATTACATACTTGTACCCGATATACAGGGTGGTCAGGAACAACGTGAACTAAGTATATGAGGGTTAAAGCGTTGGTCATACTGATCGGTAATTACGTCGATATCTCGCGCCGTTGTCATTTTACCAGCTGCTGAAGTTAGCCAATCAGATCGCTTCGCGGGCGAATTCAAATGGGCTCTACGATGTGCTTTGCTAAATCTGCACGTGGCTTGGTCGCGCTTGAGAACCTTGCCGACAAATGAACATCAAACACTAACACACAGAGGGTTTCAGCTAATGCCACCGTAGCGTGCTTGCTGTGGGACGAGCCTATCAGCAGGGAGGCTGTTGCTCACGTCCCTCCCCTGGAGAAGTTTATTTCTTCTATTGACGCGCTCAAGCCGGGCATAAGCTACGTGCAGATTTTGCATCACCGCCTTGCAAAGCCCACCTGAAGCGATCTGATTGGCTAAATGCAGCAGCTGATAAAATGACAACGGCGCAAGATATCTAATTATTGTTTTCCAATTATTTATCAGTATAACCAACCCTCTAATGCTCATATACCCGGTTCTCGTTGTTTCCGACCACTCTGTATATATTTTTTATTTAGAGGCCATATGACTGCCTAGCCAAAGCTGTAAAGGCATTCGTTTTCATTTAAAGACTTTTAAAATGTATAAGACGACTTCCACTTCTGGAGAGGCAGAGTCACGGGTTCACTCAACCGAGTACCAAGTTGATTCCTTGGCTCCGACTTTGAAGAAGTTACGAATAGTGGAAGCCTTTATCTTAACTTGTAAGTGTGGGCTGGCGGCCATGGGGCCCTTATTTTAGTCCTAGCATTGCTTCCACTTCCTTGTGCCAGGCTCCTTTACCTGTCCGACCACCCTTAATCAACTCTTGTTCTCTTCCAACGACGACGGTATTACAGCATTCCAGACCAAGGGAGTCTTTCATATTCACGCCCTTCGTGGCCAAGGGAGTCTTTCATATTCACGCCCTTCGTGGCCCTGCCCCTTTGCCGATACCTTCATTCTTCTAAGTGTCGGACCTCTTCAGTTTCCCATCCCATTGGTGTTAGTAGAGGATGGTTACCCAATTATACTTCCTTTTAAAATAATGAACACCACCACCGCCACTCTACTACTACAAGGACCTTCATGCCCTTTACGCAGATGGACTTGCCTTGCTTTTTTTTGTGACGACGGTTACACTTTGTCAAGGTCATAATTCATAAACACACACATTATAGGCTATGCAGTCTCTGTGCTGGCCATGACTGGAAGAGTGGAAGGTACAGGCTTTCGCTGTTCGTAACATCAGCGTTAAGTGTGTCTGGTTTGACAATCAGAACAACATGAAAAATACTACAGCTTAAAGGAGATTATGGCATCGCGCACAATATCGACTAAGAACAAACACAATGTATACAATGCCATAATAGTTCCTGTTTTGTTTCATGGAGTACAGATCATTGAGTACGACAAGAAGTGGCGAAGAGAAACTGATGATTATCTTCGAGCAGAGAGTCATGAGAAATATCTTTGGACCTGTGCGTTATGGGATGGCTGAAGACTCAGGAAGATCCAAGAATTGTATGATTTATTGAACCATGCCAAAGTTGTACAAAGAATGAAAGCTAGAAGACCTGACGGGCAAGACCTGTAGCCCACCTATCCGACCACATCCGGACGAATTAGTCCTGCTTATAAGAGCCGAATGAACCCGTCCTGTGGGAAGACCTCGAAAACGATGTCAAGTTGGATTGCTGAGACCTTCGCCAACTTGCCGCGGGAATGGGTCCAAGAAGTATAAAACAGGGAATAACCGTTTGCTGGCAGATTGGAAGGTCGGCGCATGATCTTCTGGTCCTAGATCGCCGGTTAAACTAACTGATGAAGAACCGAATTGTTTTCTCTTCGGGTGAGCCGAGCACGCCGTTACAGTCTCTGCTAGGCAGTCCCTTCTCCTTCGCTGTGTCATTTGTGTACAATGGACTACATTAATATTGAGCAATATAAAATTGTCAACTTCAATTTGACGAAACTGTGTTAACTGTGTTAACACGTTTTTGCTTGCGGTTTTATATCTTAGCTCCTTCACTTATGAATTATGTTACAAATAATATTATTTCACATTCTCGTTGTTAACAGAAGCACTGCTTGTTTCCATTGAGATGGACTGTAAACGACAAGCATATTTATGAACATCCACAGTCTGTTTCCAGTCATTCGACCGGGTCAGGAATGGAATGAATGAAGCCCCCATCTAGCGGCGAGGATAGGAATTGTGCCGGCTGCCGAAGCCTGTCTCATTCCTTTGGGGCAATGATTAATGGATCACAGGTGAAATGAAATGATAGTGAAAGATGACAGGGAAACCCGGAGTGCCCTGAGAAAAACCTGTCCCGCCTCCGCTTTGTCCAGCACAAATCTCACATGGAGTGACCTGGATTTGAACCATGGGACCCAGCGGTGAGAGGCGGGGGCACTCCCGCCTGAGCCACGGAGGGTCTTACAAGTACATTTATCTTCAGTATAATTTATTCATACCTTAATTACGTTGATGAAATACGAATCTTTCTGATAATCAGTCCAAACTACCTGTGGGTATATACATTTCGTGTAAATTACTGAATATTCTCATCTTACAGAAGCTGAAGGGAGAACATTTTATTCACTGGAATCAAAGTATACACGGAGTTAGTGAAGCTTTATGTTTGTACTTACCATGCAGTATATCACACGTGTGAAATGTACATCTTTCACATTCATCTCGTAAATATGTCCGATGACCAGTTCAGATTATCTAGAGCAGCCCTGTCCAACGCGGCGCCCGCGGGCGCCATGGCGCAATTAATTTCCAAATTAAATTTTACTTAATATTTGAAAACAATACTTTTGCATTTCAGTAAATATTCTTACTTTTCTCTTAAAAATACCGTCCTGAAAGTCAGGAAATTTGTTATATCCGTACCTCCAAATGCAAAAAGAGCTTTGAGTAAGCCATAAATGTGATCTAGGCCTAACTGACTCGTGTCCGCAATTAGTGAAGAGATAGAAGAAAGGTTCAGAAAGAGAGCAATTCGACATGTAAGTAGTTGTGACAAAGGGAAATCCTCCACAAACCTCTCACTGTGGCGGCGGGGGGGGGGGGGGGGGGGGGGCGCTAGCGCCAGGTATAAGGCCCTCTCTACTCACGGAGCCAAATATAGCCGCATATTTATTTGCCAAACAGAAGCGCTTCCTTATGATTCACTTGATTGCAATGCCATAAACTACCTACCATGACAGAGTTTCACCAGGACGACAATGGGACACCCAATTTGCCCACAAAGTAACTTTAATCCCAACAAAGCTGTGCCGTAAACAATGAACAAACGATTTATGAATGTCTTGCAATTGGAATCAGGGTTGCCAATCTGGTGATTTTGTCACCAGATCTGGTGTTTTCAGGAAGGCGTATGGTGACAAAATTTGAATTTTGCGACAAGTCGAAAATATGGTGTTTTTCTTTAAAATTTGGTGACATATATGGTGATTTTATAATAAAATGTCAATTTAAAAAGGAACTACGGTCATGAGACGTATAACTTAGTAAAATATTATGACCTATCATATAAAATATGATCTTAACATGTTTACGTAAGCGACTCGCTTGACAATAAAACCAGCGCCATTGTCGCGTGTGAGCAAGAGCGCTGGATTTTTAACAGCATCAGTGTTGTATTTCCGTGCATTATTGATCTTATTATTAAGGTGAACAATAGCGCGGTCGACATCATTCTTACTTGTAACAGTTGTAACTGGAAAAGTTAGAATGAATCATGCGAGGAGCCCAGCTCCAGTGCCAATGTCGCTGTGTGATTAAAGATAGTGCGCTGGACTTTTGAGTTATGATTGTGTGGTAGTGTCTACTTCTTAATTTATGTTAAATGTGTTAATTACAGAGTTAGTGTAGTTGGGAACCATGGGGAAGCCTCAGTATAAACAGCGATTTAGAGAGGAATGGCTTAAGGATGATAGGTATAATAAGTGGTTACTAAAAGTAGAAGGAAATGCCACAAAAGGCTTTTGCAAATACTGTAAAACTCAACTAGCTGCTAAATTAGGAGATATTGAAAAACATAGGAACACTGCTAAACACCTCAAGGCAGCCGAACCCTTTAGTTCTAATAGGCAGAAAAGTTTAAATTTTAAACCAGTTAATATTGAGACAAATTTAGTGGAAGGAAGAACGGCACTTTTCATAGCAGAACATTGTTCGGTTCAAGTGGTTGACCATCTTAGCGAGTTGTGTAAAGTGAATTTTCCCGATAGCAAAGGGATTAATAATTTGAAGTTGCATCGTACAAAATGCACTGCTATAATACAAAACGTGTTAGCTCCTCATTTTGAAAAAGACTTGATAGATGATTTACGTGAAAGTGAAAACGGTTATAGTTTGTTGTTGGATGAAACGAATGATATTTCAGTTACCAAGTTACTAGGCATTGTTATAAGATACTATTCAAAAAGAAAAAGAGAGATTGTCGTGACATATCTACAGTTAGTAGTTGTCAGAATGTACAGCTGATGCTATAGTTGAGGCTTTGGAGAAATGTCTGTGTAATAAAGGTTTGGATTTGACTAAATTACAAGCAATAGGAACAGACAATGCGTCTGTTATGGTAGGCATAAATCATGGCGTGTATGTAAAGTTAAAGGCTAAAGTGCCAAATCTACAATTAATCAGATGCGTTTGTCACTCTCTACAATTGGCAGTTTCACATGCATCAGGGTGTTTACCGAGGAACTTAGATTTCCTCATAAGGGAAAGTTACAATTGGTTTTCACAATCATCTCTACGGCAGGTTGTATACAAAGAACTATACGAGACAATAAATGAAGGCGACTCTCCCCTGAAATTAGTACAGTTAAGCCAAACTCGGTGGCTGTCCATCGAAAGTGCAGTGACAAGAATAATGCAACAGTGGACCGAGTTAAAAACACACTTTGAAATCGCTCGTCTTAAAGATCGCTGTTATACAGCCGATATTTTATATTCAATGTATAGCGACCCTCAGAATTACTTGTACTTGTCTTTTCTGAAGCCAATTTTGGTTGAAGTGTAGACCGTAAATAAGAAGTTCGAA
Source organism: Anabrus simplex (assembly GCF_040414725.1). NCBI lineage: Eukaryota > Metazoa > Arthropoda > Insecta > Orthoptera > Tettigoniidae > Anabrus > Anabrus simplex. Next base: position 1,049,077,255 of record NC_090265.1, on the reverse strand, counting down.
AGTCGAAACCAAGATCCTACAAAATTATTAGGTGACCTAATCCTTCTCATTAAGTCATTATGCACCAAGGTTCTACTGCCCACTGTCAAAGTAGATGTCCTGAAAACAGAAATTAATAATCATCTGGACCCAAAGCCCTATCTAGGTTATGATTTCGAAACTAAAGTATCATCGTCCTCGCTTTCTGAAGACCAACAGAAACAACTACGCGATAGATGCGTGCAATTCATTGTTGAACTTATCCAACAATTGAGGCAAAGATTACCTGAAAATATAGGGTTCCTTGAAAAAATGTCTCTCTTTTCACCCGAAAATTGTTTAAGGCCTTTTAAGTTGCAAATTATTGATATAGCACAACTCTTTTATGCTGACAATAATGTTATTGCGAAAGTAGAAAACCAGTGGAGAAATCTGCATCATATCCAGTGGACTGAAGTTAAGGACACTGTGAAATTTTGGGCAGAAGTTGATATGTATAGGGATTCAACTGGTGAAAACCCTTTCAGCGAACTTGCAAATTTAGCTATATCGACTCTCGTACTTCCTCATTCTAATGCGGATGTAGAACGAGTGTTCAGCCAAGTCAATATAACTAAAAATAAACTGAGAAATAGAATGTCAATACAAACTCTCCATTCGGTCTTGTGTGTAAAATTTGGATTGAATAGGACAGGGAAATGCTGTTATACATACGATCTACCGAAAGAAGTACTGCAGAAAATAGGCACATTAGAGTCATACAACTATCCGGGTCAAGTACCCTCAACTTATACAGATCAGCCATAAATAAACAAATAGAGTACAGTTTTTAATTTGTGTATATAGTTTGCAATTAAATACACTTATGTTAGGATTACGACAATTGATAACACGCAGTGAACATTTTATTGTTATAATAGTGCTAGTGTTTGAGTGTGACTTGTATTCAATTGATCATATGGCTATAATATAGGCTAGACCTATCTTTACAAGAGGACACCATTAGACTTACTGAACTTTAGAGGCAGAACAGCACAACTGAAAGGAGGTAAGTGTAAATTTAATGCATTATCTTACTACATCTGGAGAATTTATAGAGTTTTCAAATCCAGATCTGGAGATTTCTGGTGTTTTTCAAATCCATATCTGGTGATAATGAGTATCTAGGAGTTGGCAACCCTGATTGGAATGTTCCCAGTTCCCAGCTTTCAGGCGAACATTCGGTATTACTTGTGAGCTTATGCAGGGCTTACGGAATACGTTTTGAGTGCCTTGTATTGTGATAAGTTGTACATTCAACATGTTTCGTGTGCTTCTTTTCATTACTATTTAAACTTTAAATTATTCAGTTTATAATCAGTTATATTTCATTAAACATAACTCTTCTTAACATGGCTAAAATGCAAAGAAATTATGACTTTAACAGTGAATAGGAGGACCAGTACTGCTTTATTGAAAACAAAGGAAAGTCTGTGTGTTTATTGTGCAATGCTAGCGTGTCTGTTCCTAAAAGAAGTAATGTACAGCGACATTTTTTGACTAATCACAAAAAAATTGACAGTGAATTTCCTGTTAATTCTGAACTAAGAAAACACAAAGTGAAAGACCTAAAATCTAAATTAGCATTGCAACAGTGTGCGTTTAAGAAGACAGTTCAGCGAACGCGTAACGTGACAATAGCTTCTTACAAAGTTTGTTACGTCCTAGCTAAAAGGAAAAAAGCTTTCAGTGATGGGAAAGTAGTGAAAGAAGCTATGCTAAATGCCGCTGAATCTCTGTTCGAATCTCACAAAGATAAATCTGAATTAATATCTTCAATCAAAGGACTTCAGTTGTCTCACCAAACTGTTGCTAGGCGGGTTGAACAGATTTCTAATAATATGGAATCTCAGTTACATCAGGATTTGAAATCGTGTGAACATTTTCCACTCCAGTTTGATGAAAGTGCTGATATGTATGACACTGCTGAGTTGTGTGTATTTGCTAGAATGGCTTTTAATGATTTTACAGTAAAGGAAGAATTTGCCAAGCTATTGCCACTTCATGGACGTACTAGAGGAGAAGGCATATTTAATGCTTTCGTTAAATTCACCAAAGAGAGTAACTTACCACTGCCAAAGCTTGTCGCTATAACAACAGATGGGGCACCGTCTATGACTGGTAGAAATAATGGATTTCTTTCTCTTTGCGCTAGGGATGAATCATTTCCAAAATTTCTTTCTTATCATTGTATTATTCACCAATAAGCTTTATGCGCAAAGGTTTTAAAGTTCGATCATGTCATGAAAATTGTAACTCATGTCGTGAATTATATAAGATCGTAATCTACTCGTCATCGATTGTTCAGAAATATTTTAAGTATGTCAGATTCGGAGTATAGTGACGTCATCCTTCATGCAGACGTAAGGTGGCTTAGCAGGGGGAAAACACTCGAACGGTTTTGCTGCCTGTTGGATGAAATACGAGACATTGTGAAATCATCTCCTGGGAAATATTATCACGAACTTGATTATATATCTTGGCTAATCGAATTAGCATTCTTGGCAGACATCACCTCAAAATTAATGAGTTAAATCTTGAATTGCAAGGAAAAGACCATAATATTTCAGGTATGATAAGTATTGTCAATGCATTTGAAAATAAATTTAAGGTATGGATTGTCCATTTAAATAGAAATTCCCTTTCACATTTTCCAAATTTGAAATCTATGGCAGATGCAGTAAATGGCGGCAAGCGTGATTTTTCATCTCTTGCTAAACATCTTGAAACTCTTGGGTCCGAATTTGGTAGCAGATTTAGCCAGTTTTCAATGCTTGAACCAGTGATCATGTTTGTCAATAATCCCGTCGCTTCTGTTGACGTTTATGAGCTTGGAGGGAGGGTGTGTGAAATATTCGAAAATTATACCCGCAGTTTTGCTCCGAAGATGCAGTCTTGTTTTGGTTCAAGCTATCTTTGTGAAGTCGCGTTTTCGACTATGAACATAATAAAAAACAAATACCGATCCTACCTGACAGACTTACACATGGATGATCTTTTAGAGTAGCCTGTTCCAGTTACACACCAGACTTTCCTCAACTTGCAGCGAGCATGCAGTGCCAGATTTCACATTAATTATGTGAGTAAATATATTTTCATATAATTTTTAATTCTAGATTTATTATTATTATTATTATTATTATTATTATTATTATTATTATTATTATTATTATTATTATTATTATTATTATTATGATATAGTCGTTGTAGTACCGATAACAGTAGTCGAATTAGTGGAATCGTACCTGGCGCCCGCATACGCTTAATTATCATGTGATTGTGCTCGCGTAGAAACGAACGTTGGACAGCCCTGATCTAGAGGGTAGGTGGATGAGAACTACAAGCAAAACTAAAACTGCGGGATAAAAAAGAGCTTCCTGTTTCACTCCAAAACGAACAATATGCACCTCTGTAGGTAAGTTAAAAAACAAATTTCTTTCTCGCCTTTATCTTAAACCGCCACCCCGCTAAAATAATATTCTACCTGCCAAATAACGGCGTATATAACTTACACCGATGAGCCATTGCATTATGATCCCCTGCCTAGTATGACCACCTTTTGTCCGCAGAACCGCTGCCCGGCGAGGCACCGATTCAACCATGTGGCGGAAGGCATCCTGGAGTATCTGGTGCTACAAGCGCAATAGCAGGTAGTCCAAAAGGCGTGCACTGTTGACCAGTGGTGATGCAGCATGAACCTCCTCCTCCAAGTTAAACCACACAGTATGTTCATATCGGGGCTATCTGAGAGCCACGGATTTAAAGCAAACTCCCTGCATGTTCCTCGAACAGTTCTTCACAATCTTGGCAGTATGGTAATGTCCTGTTGGAAGTGACAATCACGATCAGGGAACACTTTTGACAGGAGCGTATGGACTTAGTTCCCAATAACATCCCAATACAGGATACTTGTTAGGGACTGGGTACTAGTAACGGAATGGTGGGCCCCAGTGAGTCATAAGGAAAGGCACTTAACAGGCTGCGCACTGGAGTTGGCAGATCAAAGACCAACATGAGAAAGTAGGTATTCGCCTGCGACTTCACACTATGCGAATGCGGTGAAAAGCACACCATGAACCATTTCCCTATCTGCAAGTTGTGCCCAACTACATGTTGTCCTCAGAACCTGATTGATGCCTCCAAGGAAGCGTGCGATTTGGCTGGATACTGGTGACACTATATTTAAATTTTATTTGTGTATGGTAGGCCTATGTGATGTGGAATCGCCTAGTTTCTAGAAATGATATGCTTGTAGTGCCAGTTTTTGGATGTATTTTATTTTAATATCTTTAATGTTACATGTTACGTTTCTGACACGATTAAATAAATCATCCAGATCATCACACCAGTCTGTCACCGCCCGACCGTGCAACCACGTGCTATAACCTCCGACGGGAATCGGTGTGCACGCGCTCGACCGTTGACGTGATGAACCGGGAATCTGGATTCGGACGAGGTGATCTTTTTCCCATCATCCACAGTCCAGTGACGATGATTTTGTGCCCACGTCGTGTGCTTCTTTCAGTGGAGTGCAGTCAGCGTTGGGGCACGACTGGATCGTCGACTCCGCAATGCCTTGCACAGCAGTGTTCGATGGACAGTGAGCTGGGAAACATTGGCCTGGTCATCATCGTTGTACTGTTGGCGATTTCTCGAACTGTGGTCCCGTAGTCGCTTCGAACAATGCGCGAGAGCTACCGCTGACCTCTGGCATCAATGTGGTCCGCTGTCGACCACGGCTGGACGACCCGTCGTTGTTTGCCATCGTTGCACCACTTTCGATACACAGCAGCGGCTCATGAGCAACTCACAAGCTGCGCCGTTTCACAGTTGCTGGTACCAAGACGCCTTGCACATCACAATTTACCCTCTATCAAACGCGAGAGATCGGCTGCTTTTCCCTCTCTGACGTTTGAGATGCTACTAACAAGAAGTCTGTAGATCTGCTCTATATATGCCATGCTAGCAGCTACTCTTCCTGCCCCCAAACGTGCTAAATGTTATCGAGTCGGGGTGGTCATAATGCAGTGGCTGATCGATGCATGTATGGAGTCTCTAATTCATCACTGACTGTTTCAGGGGAACAGCATGTCTGTACACGTCTGCCTTAAAAGCTGAGTGCAGTCTTGTACGGAAGAATCAGCATCAGACGTTGCATACCGTACCTCGTCCCGTGCTGTGGTCTTTCGTAATAAATTAAATTAGATTTATGTTTTACATAAGCAACGTAATGATTTCCAGGTCCACGACTGTCGTCCTAGTTAATTACGGCACTTTCACGTTCACGTGGGCGCGCTGGTAGTTGATCGCGCATATACACTCCTCGAAAATAATGAATTCCTAGTTGTTTAGCAAACGTAAAAACTTCATTATGCGCTAGAGCTCGATGTGGCAGTGCATTCAGTAGACGTTTTTTGGAGAAATGTAGATACCAAGCCCTTTCTTGTATGGCTTTAGCTTCATGTTCACACCTTTGCCTCGTAACGCAATTGCCTCCATCGTCTTGTTATGACGTTCACCTCTTTCAACTGTTGTTTCGCTTCTTCTACAGCTTTGACAGTTCTCGCTACATCACTAGCACCACCTAGCAATGACCCTAAAGCTGCTAAGCCAGCAAACAGCGCAGGAAGAAATCCTCCTCGTTTTGGTACAGGAATAATTCGTGTACGTTTACTAAATATTGCTCTGCACTTTGGAGAAATTCTCGCTCTTGCTGCGCGTAACGCCTTAGTAATAGCTACACGAGGATTGTATTCCCCTCGAATAGCTTTTTGCGCAGCCTTTATAACATCTTTCCATCCAACATTTTTTACGTTCTTCTTCTTCTTCATGTCGTTTGGATATCGTTGTTTCACCATGCTGTACACGACTTTACTAGTCAAGAGCAAATCATAAACTAACCGTTGCCTCTTGTTTCGTTTAATATATATATTACTATTGCGTACTTTATGATTCCGTTATCATGAAGATTATAAAGCAGCAAGACACACTACCTGTTACCGACATTGTACCACATCTCTTACCTAGTTCTATTACAACTACAAGAAAACCTCATGGAACGTTGTTTCCTTTTACTGTTCGATGTATTATAGCAGGTCCGTCGGGATGCGGGAAAACAAATCTTTTACTCACACTTATTACTTCTGTAAATGGTGTACGCTTCGAGAATATTTACGTTTTCGCAAAGTCACTCTGTCAGCCGCTATATAATATTCTACAAACTGTAATGCACGATCTAGTTAAAGATGGAATAAGATATTTTAAATTTAATTCGCATGAGCAAGTACCATCACCAGACGATGTGCTTCCTAATTCTCTTATGATCTTTGATGATGTCGCAACAGAACAGCAAAACGGTATTCGTGCATTCTTTAGTATGGGTCGGCATGAATATGTTGATTGCATCTATTTGTGCCAAACCTATTCTCGTGTGCCTAAGCAGTTGATACGCGACAACGCAAATGTTATTGTGCTTTTTCGGCAAGATGAGCGCAACATGCGACATGTGTATAACGACCATGTTAACACTGATATGACATTCGATGACTTTAAACGTATGTGTGCTAAATGTTGGTCATTACACCGTTAAAGCTTTTTAGTTATTGATAAAGAAAGTGATGCACAGCATGGACGATATCGCATGGGTTTCGATCATTTTATATGCATTAACACAGAATTACAGTAACTACTTGATTAAAAACCATCTTCATGTTAACATCTAGCAAGCAGATCACAAAACATATCATCCAAGCTCGAAACAATATTCGACGGAAATTTAAAGAGCTTAAACGTATTCAAGCAGACACGGATTTATTTTAAAAAACACAACTAAGTACACCACTCAAAGACATTTTTAATTCTACTTCATTACCGCAGTCTACTTCAAGTTTTGCTTCTATGCAAACATCATATCATAAAGAGAAGCATGAAGAAGAAGAAGAAGAAGAGCATGAACAAGATAAGGAAGAGAAGAAGCAGGATGTAGATCAAGAAGAGGAAGAGGAAGATAAGGAAGAAGAAGAAGAACTTAATGATACATCACCATCTAAGCGTGTTGAGTTTTTAACTACAGATGTTATTGCTGAAACACCTGCTACATCGACGCAAAATCTACTATCTTTGTCTGAGGTTATGCTTACACCAGAGTATCGCAATCAGTTTAGAACTTTTATTCAAGATACCTATGGATCTCTCTTTGCACCTTATATAGAAAAACTTTTTACAGGACAAACTGACACTACCTACGGTATTCGCTACGAAGATGACTATTTCCGGATAGGAAATTCAAATGTTAAGATTAATAACAACAAACTCATTGTAAAAGGTGTTACCTATAAACCTACGAAAGGACTCTTAGAACTTCTTTTCTCACGAATACCTGACAAGGATATAATTTTACAAGATGATCTTAAAAATATAAAGCAATACTTTTTGCTACTGACGCAACACGACGTAATTACAAGAGAACAGAAGCTGTAAATGCGAATAAGAGTTACAAGTATCGTGAGTTTATTTCTAAGCTGTTTCCGACTGCACGTAGTCTTGATGTTATCTACAAGCCTTTGTTGCCGTATGTGGATGTAAGATACTGGAATGACCCAAACTTACTCGTTGTACGATTACAACTTTTAAGAGCATCGCAAGAGGCTGGTCACACTGGTCACGGATCAGCAATTCTAGAAATAGAAAGAGAACTACGTTATGCCGGTATTATTTTGTAATGGCTCGTCAAGAGAAGATCTCACCTGTAAAGGTAAACATCGCACATGAGTTACATAAACCAGCACGTCGCACCTACTGTCGCAGACGCGTTATTACACGAGGAAAAATGATCTCTGGCAAGCAGACTTAGTAGAAATGATTCCATATGCCTCTAGTAATAAGGGGTATAAGTATCTACTTACTGTTATCGATGTGTACTCGAAGTTTGCTTTTGCACAACCCGTGCGTTCTAAAACAGCAGCTCAAGTTAAAGAAGCATTTAAACATATTGTTGAAGAATCGAAATGCTGCCAAGGCTTCTTCAAACTGATCAAGGTAAAGAGTTTTACAAAAAGGATTTTTCTTCTTACCTCACTTGGCATTCAACACTACTCTACGTTCAGCAATCTCAAGGCAAGTGTTGTAGAACGCTTTAATCGTACACTCAAAACAATGATGTAGCGAGGATTTACAGCACAAGGTTCATGTCGTTGGATTGATCTGCTACCTAGACTTTTATCTACCTACAACGATACACCTCATCGCACTATCGGAACAAAGCCACGTCTTGTTACAAAGAATACACCTCGTATAAATGCTATTCATCTTGTAATTAAAACAGCTGATCCACGTCGCCATCGCTTTAAAGAAGGTGATTTTGTTCGCATCAGCAAACACAAGTCTATCTTTGCAAAAGGATACACGCCTAACTGGAGCACTGAAATTTTTCAAATCAGAAGTGTTAAGCTTACTAATCCAGTTACGTATTTACTTCGCGATCTCAGAGGACAGCCTATTGAAGGAGGATTCTACATCGAAGAACTGCAGAAAACAAAATATCCTGATCACTATTTAGTTGAACGTGTTATTCGACGTCGTGGCAATAAACTGTATGTTAAATGGCTTGGTTTTAATAACAGCTTTAATTCATGGATTAATAAAGAGGATGTACTTTAAATCTTATGTGTGTTTTCTTTTAATCCTCTACGTTTCCTTTCTTCTAAGTCACTAGGACATGCTGTAGGATTAAACAACACCTGTAATATGTTTTGACAATTCATATTTATTTTAGAATATATATATATATATACATTTTTATCCTTTGTTTATTTTACGGTCTTTGTCACTCAGTTTTCGTTTTATTGCACCAACAACGACAAGTGCTGCTATCTTCTGAGCAGCTAAAGCACTAGGTAATAACACACACACGCAACATAACTTTACGAAGCAGATTTTAACAGCTACACGACATACTCTATGCAGGCAGCATGTAACTACGTGTCAGGCGAACGTGTTCTAGGGCCGCAGGGGAGATGAAGCACGAAGAAAAGAAGATCAATCGCTCTATTGATGAGTCCACGCCCAACGTGCTTCCTCATCTTTTTCCCAGCACGTTTCTTCACCTTTTCCTTGTTTACTCTCTCCACAGCCATGATAAGTGTTTATAAGCGAAGACAACTCGTTAGTTTTAGGTCCGTGATACAGTTTAATTAGTTGACATGTACGGCACTGTCTCACAGAAGGTCTTCTACCTGAACTCACGTGTTCATGATGTAAACTACACGTTTGAAACTCTGACAAAACAGGATCTTGAGTCCACTCACGAGGCACCTTTTCCCAAATCTTCTTTACAGCATTCGCAGCTACATAACCAAAAATGCCTTTGGTAATGCATTTAACTCTTCTTCAGTAAGTGTTTAGTTTCTTTTTGCATGCATAAAACTTTACGATCGCCTTTTCAGCTGCGTTACACTTAGTATCTGTTAGAAATGACATGATGTCTTTACTCTACAAATGTTTCTTTTACACTAAGGTTATTTCGACACTGCCGTTTACATATGTTGTTCACTTCCCGGCATGCACTGCAACACAACCAATCAAAGAGCATGCATACATGTTGTAAAGACTGTTTACTTGTTTCTCTACTATGCTCTTTCGGAAGAGTTTTAAATGATGGGCACCCCAGTTCATGCATGTCGATAATTTCACACGATGATGGTAGAAAATCACGCAACCATTCTTTCTTTTCACAACCCTTTAAAAGAACAAGATCTGCTCTTGACAAATGTGCATTCATCATTAAAGGTAGAAAACGATAAGGTATTCCTTTTTCTTCCCACTTCAAACCTAAATTGTTTTCAATCCACTGAGTCTGCTTTTTATCTTCATCTGTTTGCAAACAGTAAGGGAACGGTGGGCTAAATACTAAACTCACAATTTTGGTGCCCACAACACACTGCAATCTAACACAGCCACCTCTTTAAACACAAATTTCTTTCCGTTTACTTTAAAGCCTTGCACATCAACTATTAATGTTTTCGTCATGTTTGCACTCCACTCTCTATCACTGTTTCTCGAAGACTAAAGCTTTTAGTCAACGAACGGGTTTAAACATGGGCACCTACAATAACGTCATCGCTGCAGCACATGCAAACTCTTGTTTTTATGATGCATACTTATTGCATTCCTTTACACCGACTTACTCTTAAGAAAACGGACAAGTCTAAACATGCATGATGACGTCATCACTGCAGCACGTGCTTACTCTAGCTCCCCCGATGTATGATTAAACTTGTTCGAATTTACCGCAACCACATTTCAACTAAAGGGTGTAGCACCGAGGTAAGCGATGTAAGATAGCGGTAACTGTGTTGAATAAAGATGGCTGTTTGTCAAAAAGAACTTTTCAAATTATCCGCTACTACATAGAGTGCGGCACTGCGCTCTCTTGATTAAAGATGGCGGATGACAGCTGTCAAAAAAGCACGTGGGTTTGTAAAGTACGTGGAATTTACCACCACCACAAAGAGTGCAGCACGGTGCTCTCTAGATTAAAGATGGCGGATGACAGCTGTTAGAAAAAAGCATCTAGATTTTAAATTGCTCGCTACTACGATAAAGATAGCAGCACGGTGTTCTGTAGTTTAAAGATGGCTGCTTGTCAAAAAAGATTTTTTTCAAATTATCCGCTACCACATTTCAACTAAAGAGTGCAGCCCTGAGGTTTGCGATGCAAGATGGCGGGTGACAGCTTGTCAAATAGATTTTTTTTCAAATAGTCCGCCTCAAAGGTAAGTAGCTAAAGAAGGCAGCCCTAAGGTTAGCAATGCAAGATGGTGGATAACAGCTGTGACGTAAAAATTACCTGCAAGATAGCAGCACGATGCTCTTTTCATTAAAGATGGCAGTTTGTCAAATAGAATTTTTCAAATTAACCGCCTCAAAGGTAAGTAGCTAAAGAGGGCAGCACTGTTCTCTCTGGATTAAAGATGGTTGCTTGTCAAAAATAATTTTTCAAATTATCCGCCACCACAAAGAGGGCAGCACGGTGCTCTCTTGATTAAAAATGGTGGATGACAGCTGAAGATCACGTAGAATTTGTTTCCAAACAAGTGCACGTGGAATTTGCCGCCACCACATTTCAACTAAAGAGTGCAGCACTGTCCTCTCTGGATTAAAGATGGCGGTTGACAGCTGTCAGAAAAGCACATGGGTTTGTTTCCAAACAAGAGCGCGTAGAATTTGCCGCCACCACATTTCAAAGGTGAGTAGCTAAAGAGGGCAGCACGGTGCTCTCTGGATTAAAGATGGCGGATGATAGGTGTCAAAAAAGCTCATGGGTTTGTTTCCAAACAAGAGAATGTAGAATTTTTCAAATTGCCGCCACCACATTTCAAAGGTATCTAGCTAAAGAGTGCAGCACTGAGGTTTGTGATGCAAGATGGTGGATGACAGCTGTCAGAAAAAAGCACGTGAGTTTGTTTCCAAACAAGAGCACGTGGAATTTGCCGCCGCCACCACAAAGAGTGCAGCACCGTGCTGAAAGATGGCTGCTGTCACGTAGAATTGTCTGCCACCACATTTCAAAGGTATCTAGCTAAATAGGGCAGCACGGTGCTCTCTAGATTAAAGATAGCTGCTGTCAAAAAGCATTTTTCAAATTATCCGCCATCACATTTCAAAGGTAAGTAGCTAAGGAGGGCAGCACTGTGCTCTATAGATTGAAGATGGCGGATGACAGCTGTCAAAAATTATGTGGATTTGTTTACAAATTCAAATCTCGCGCTAGTGAGGTTAAGTTGGTAGCAGGTTTAGGCCCGTCAAGATGGCTGCACTGCGGATGACAGGTGACGAATTTGCAGCTAGTGCGATAAAGAGGGCAGCACGGTGCTCTGTAGTTTAAAGATTTCGGATGACAGCTGTCAAAAAGCACGTGGCTTTGTTTACAAATTCAAATCTCTCGCCAAAATTCAAATTTCCCGCCAAAATTCAAATTTCCCGCGGGAGGTGGAGGCCTCTCCCGAGAGCCCGAGGTGGAGGTGGCGGCCGAATCCCTGTATTATACTACTCAATTCATTTAAAATCCTCGTCCCTGTGTGGTTAGCTAACTGTAAAGCATATTGCTTTAATGTTGTGGGATTTATAGATATTTACTTTGAGTTTTTAAAACAACCAAGCTCTGAAGGCTTCATTATATCGAGAAAATAACCATCACTGATAGTCCTGGTCTAGGTGCAGGTAGTATCTTGACCAATCGGTCGGGGCTTGATTCCGGATCTCCCACGAATTTAAAAGGGCAGGTAACCTACACTTTTTGTTAGCAGATTGGCTGATGTCGTGTAGCGTCCCGAGAGGCCTGGTGCAGGTCTTTCTAGATGACGCTCATGGGTGACTCGGTGTCGGCTCTTAGCCTACTCCTATCGAATAACACAGGGTCTGCTCAAAGCTTTAGGTCCCTATCCGATGGATGAATCGCCATCAACAGTGTCATAAACCCTTATTCCATATGAACACTGCGGAGAGTTTTGGAATTGAACCCAAGCTTTCGGCACGTAATCTGGTGATTGGAAATTGTATACCGCCACGTCTCCTATCCTGTCGACGAGCATCGTGATGGTGAATAATTTTTCCACCAACTGGAAGCGAACCAGAAAACCACGGCGTCAGACAACTCAGGCTTGACGCCTTAACGGTTATGGCCATTAGGCTGATTCCATTTGCTAGCGTCGATAACAAGCTACAAGAAATGCTACTTTAACAATATATTTTTTGAAAATGTTTAGGCTCATTAACGTTGAAAATGAAATGGCGTATGGCTTTTGGTGCCGGGAGTGTCCGAGGACATGTTCGACTCGACAGATGCAGGTCTTTTTATTTGACACCGGTAGGCGACCTTCACATCATGATGAGGATTAAATGATGATGAAGACGACACATACACGCAGCCCCCGTGCCAGCGAAATTAAGCAATTACGGTTAAAATTCCCGACCCTGCTGGGAATCGAACCCGGAACCTCTGCGACCAAAGGCCAGCACGCTAACCATTTAGGCATGGAGCCGGACTCTCATTAACGTTAATTTTCGCCCACAAGAAGAAAAATGCAATGTTATTTCTTGTGTTTTTACACTGCATTACACTGCCCCAAAAGAAACCAGCACCATTTAATGAAGAATCCTTTCACTTGTTTTCTACCATGTTTTAACACATTTTTCACTTCCCTAGACCACTGATCTCTATACCTGGATGGCTGGTAGCTTGGGTAGCAGTAAGCCGAATAGAAGATGACTGGCGTCGTAAGATGGCAGCGAGCGCATGGTGCAATAGACCACGAGGAGCGCGCTTGCTTTGTTTATGCTTAGTTCAGTGACGCCATGCCTCTTGATTGTAGTTTCACGAGTGTTCTGTGCTGTGTTATTGCAAAGTAAATAGTGGTGTATTTTACGAATTTAGGTTCGTTGCCTTGTAGTATGCTTGTGAATTACAAGATTAAATTTAAATAGTATGTGTTTATCTGAAATATGAATGAAGAAACATTCTACGGGGTATTAACATACCGCAGTATTCAGCTTATGGATGTACAAACAGAACCGATCAGCAGAAGGAGAAATCATTTCATCGGGGAGTTTTAATAATAATGTTATTTGCTTTACGTCCCACTAACTACTTTTTTAAGGTCTTCGGAGACGCCGAGGTGCCGGAATTTAGTCCCGCAGGAGTTCTTTTACGTGCCAGTAAATCTACCGACACGGGGCTGTCGTATTTGAGCACCTTCAAAAACCACCGGACTGAGCCAGGATCGAACCTGCCAAGTTGGGGTTAGAAGGCCAGCGCCTTAACCGTCTGAGCCACTCAGCCCGGCTCGGGGAGTTTTATACTGTACATAAGAATCTTCCTAGGGTAGTGTTTTGAGTTTTAGGTTTATTGTATCTTATTTCGCATATTCCGGGAGCAAAATGGCAATTAATTTTTGTTGGTTTCCTTTCTCGAGACCCGAACATCTAAGATCATCGATTAGGAGTATCAGGCGGGAGAATTGGGAGCCTTCTAAAACAGCTGTTCTCTGCTCGGATCACTTAGAGGAAGACTGTTTTGATAGAAATGGACAAACTGTACACCTTAGAAGTGATGTACAGCCAACTGTTTTCAATTTTGCTGAACATTAACATTTACTTTTTTATTTTTTTTATTTCTCATAATTAAACTGACGGTTTCGATGAAATAATTGACGTGACCTTATAACAATCTTAGAAAATGAAGTCTGGAGGAATTCTAGACCTTATTTACATCAGTAATAATTATGGGTTTCAGACACTGGAGTGGTGGGAGAAGGGAAAGTGTGGTGGGTGTTTGGGGCTATTCCATTATACTATTCGTGGTATTTGGGACTCTTTTAACTGGTGTTACATATTGCTGATGATGACTATCAATATCGCTTTGCTAGCTGAATTTAATTAAAGAGGTCTGTAATAGTACATTAAGCTGCAGGTAATGTGATATATTAACTAGTTTTGAATATTTGCTGGTTTTATAAATGTGTACATTTGCTTCAATGATATTTTAATTTGATAATATGCGCGTTATTTCTTGGAAACAGGAAACAGAAATTCATTATCAAGCACCGATTACGATATGTCGAATCTAGGCCTGTATATTGAGCTACGTTTATAGGTACATCATTTTAAGAATGCATAATTTCGTGGCATACATGTATACAATTTACAGCAATGTTTCCAGAAACTGGTTTTCACTCGTATTGTGTTACCGATCGCTAATTGCATATATTCAGCACCTAAGTTAATATTTGCCGGCCGTTATTATACACTCATTTTTATTGCTATCCCGGAGATTTACTGACCTCGGAATGACGTGTCAGTGATCCCAATGTCCTTATGCTTTGAGTGAACATGTCTCTATATTTTTAATTATTCCAATGCGCCATTAATTGCGACTTAAAATTGACTATATTATCATTGCTTCCCCATAAGGAGAGCTCGAGGTTGGGTACGCCAATATGGCGAACCGCGCGTTCAACTTGGCGTACTTTCCCTTGCAGCGGAGACCTGCCATCAGCGATCCATGTATAGAGATCAGTGCCCTAGACCAATCAATCGCCACCGTGTATTCCCACTTCTGGCGGCCATGACAGCTTCCATTCTTGCAGGCATGCCCTCAATTTACCGTTGATATCCTGGTGATTCAGGATGCACCACTCCTGCTGTATGGCTTCTTCTGATGTACGAACACGATTTCATACACATTTTCCCAGTAAGTCCCGTACATGCTCTATGGGGTTCAGGTCTGGACTATATTCTGTCAGTCTCCACCTATTAGAGAAAATTGACACTTTGTGCTATATGGGGATGGACATTATCCTTCATCAGTATAAAGTGTCCGACTCGTTGGCTGAATAGTCAGCGTACTGGCCTTCGGTTCAGAGTGTCCTGGGTTCGATTCCCGGCCGGGTCGGGGATTTTAACCTTCATTGGTTAATTCCAATGGCCCGGGGGCTGGGTGTTTGTGCTGTCCCCAACATTCCTGCAACTCTCACACCACACATAACACTATCCTCCACCACAATAACACGCAGTTACCTACACATGGCAGATGCCGCCCACCCTCATCGGAGGGTCTGCCGTACAAGGGCTGCACTCGGCTAGAAATAGCCACACGAAATTATTATCAGTATAAAGTTATCCCCAATGAAAAGTACACAAAGAACAAGAATTTCCTCCACGTAGCGGCTGGCGTTGAGGGCGCCTGGCTGAATGAACACCAGGTGTGTTTTTTCTTGCATATAAAAATCCGCTCCAGACGATGATAAACCCTTCGTGCAAGGCACGCTATGAGAGAAGGTTCAAGGTGAATAGCACTCTCCAGGCTTTCTTCACATTCTCTCTCGTCCATCTGGGGAACGCAGGGCAACCCTAGACTTAACAAAACATTATTTCACTGCTCGGACGTCCAGTAGGAGTGTTGATGAGGGAACTCAAATCTTATAGCACAAAATGTCATGTGACATGTCTTCTTGATTGCAGATTAGATTCCAGGAGACGTCTCCTAACTGTCCACACACTTACCTCCGAATGATAGGCTTCACTGAGTCGATTCTGGACCTGGGCGGCAGTCGTATGTCGATCCCGCCATACTTGCAGCTTGCGGTCATCCTTGGCCTCTTGATGTAGGAATCTGTCTCTAAACTTCTAAAGCGTCTCACAGCTCTGTGAATGCTTCCAATTGATGCCACAAGGCTCTCTGTGATGTAGCGATCTATCCGTCTTCGATCAGCACAACGACTTTTGTAGAGGCTTCCGGGCTTAAAAGTATGTTGGTCGTATCAAAATTACTTCACGCATGAACAGTGAATAAAGCATGTCTCATTTTCGGCAGACGAAAAAACACATTCCGTTCTCCTAACAGATAATACAGTGAACAGCAGATGGACACAGATATATCGGGTGATAACAGGAATAATCCCTCCTAAAATCAACAAATGTGCAAAGGATCTCTTAATGATTATTAGGATGGTTTTCAGAACAACTTACTCTCTCAGAAAGTCCCAGCAGCATCATAAAAGTACAGAACTATTAAAGTCTAATAGAGAAGACCTTAAGCCATAGTAGTATTTGGTCACACAATAAGTTTTCCTTTAAGCGTTCCACTTTTTTATTCAACACGGAGTATTTAACATTTTAAGTTTCACTTTGGCTTATAATAGTGTATTCAATGCAGACGCTACATAATGGGGCTCATTTTGCCTTAGGAGCAAACTGTAGTTATACATTCAATTCAGTTCAAGTCAGTTCAGTTAACTTCTTGGTCTGTTTCCCAATTTCTTGGGTTCGGGATACTTGTGGATTTGTACCAGTTTTACAACTGAATTCTCTTCTCGAGGGTAATCTTATGTGGAGGGATATGATACAATTTCGTGAGTGAGGCTATTGCTAGCGTGGCGTAGCCCTTGTAAACCAGATGTTGCGACGATGGTGGGCGGCACCTGCCCTGTATGGCAAATTGCATTTTACTGCACTGGAAGATAATGTTGTGTCCGGTGCGTGATTTTCAGGGATGTGGGAAATAACACACACATCAATTGCCATTCCCAACCGGGAATCGAACCTGAGCCCTCTAAACCGAAGGCCACTGTGCTGGCCATTGAGCCTAATAGCCGGACATCTGGACGGGTGTACACACTATTATCTATTTCTGTGGTATCTGGTACTGATGTGTGTTTAGTGTAAATAAGGCGAACACAAACACCTTCTTTTCCGGGTCAGACCCGGCTGTGAATCGTGCCACTACGCTGAGAATTCAGCTAAAAACTCGGACACAGTAGACAGAGTGTTTATAAATGGAAAAATGAGCGCAATGGTAATCAAATGTGGAATGAGTTGATGAGCCAGGAGGGAATCAAATTACCTTATAATGCAGAATAAGCCAGTTCACTAAGTAAACGATGCCAGAGTGATATTCATACAGTTGCAACGAGAAATTCGCGTTAAGGATATACTTCCCGGATTAACACACCAGAGAAAGAAGATTGCAACGAACATTTAAGTAAAGGATGATGTAAAGCACCAATTATCCATCCTATAAAAGCGGAGCGACTTCATTACTGTTATCAGCCATTCTGTTTCCTGGAAAGAAGGGAGAACGTCGCCAGAAAGGCTGGGTAATTTTTGTCGGGTAGGTCTCCAATGATTTGCGCGCCATGACGCTAGAGGTCGCCGTGTGCGTGCCGCCCTCGGAGCGAGCTTAAAAAAATTAACAAAAGAGGACTTACAAACGATAAAGGGAAATCCCAAATTAACCTACTTGCAGTTTCCATGGCCACAAGATAAGGTGGAGCTTTATGTAAATTCACGGCCGCCTTTAGTAAAACGCGCATTTTAACACCCGCGGCGAGGAAAGTTTCTCCGCCCACTGCACATTAAGAGTAGGGGAGGATCTCGACTCGGCCCCACAATGTGTGCTAACGTCATGTCTCATGAACAGGCCGTAGTTTGACGTACTGAAATAATAATAATAATAATAATAATAATAATAATAATAATAATAATAATACCGTAATCGTAGCCTATGGCTTCCGCTACAGTGTAGACCAATTGATCTACTGTAGACTGCCTGTGTGCCGTCTTCGACGTTCCGTTTTACTCTACCAGATGGCAAAGAAACGTATCTCTTTTGGGTGATCTATGGCTGAAATTTAATCAGTTGTGTCGGGTCAACACCAAATGTGTCACCAGGGATCGGACATCTTACGACATCCAGTGCCAATTGGACTTTTTCGCCTTTGAAAAAATTCGACTTCCCCTGTTGGGTTTGAACTCGCGATCTTGGGATCGGACAGCAGTCTGCAATGATCAGTGTTGTCACTTTAGCCCTTTTATAGCTAGTTCTAGCTATTTTGAAAAGTAATTTGCTACAAAATTTTGAGTTTAGCTATTAGGTAAATTTTGTACGTATAATTTTCCGTTACGTGAGATATTTTGGGTTTCCTCCATTTCAGTACTTTTCTTTACGATTCATGGATATATTTTATGTTGCAAGTGTGAAATAAAATCAAAGATCACATGCATAACGCGATAACCTTTGAAAGAGCGTCCGATCTCCTCTCAAGTCTGCGTCAGCGAACAAGACTTCCACACTACAAGCTCATTAGGCGTATGTGAGGCAGAAGGTAAAATAGAAATGTTTGTCTCGGAATGTTGTGCTCTACTCGCAAGAGACCAGGCGTAGTATCATAACTGACATTGAGTTTAACATACGCCAAAGATGAACACATTTTACTGTAAAACTGGCCGATGAAGTGCGGTCACGCCTTCCGCACGATATAAATACTGTACTACGCAAATGACTAGCATTTTATTGTTGTGAAAGCACCGAAAGTGATATCAGTTGTTGATATCACACGTGACCATGGTGTTTTTTTCTGATAATATAGACTTACTGGTAATCCAGTGGAAATATACTACTTACAACACATAGCAAATACTTGAATACAATATAATTTTGGTTTGAGGTAGATGAGAGTGAAGAAAATTGCTATCAAGAACTTGTATTCTTGGCATTTCCTTTATTAAGACTTGGGTCGCGTTAATATTGCAAAATCAAAATCAAGAAAGAGAATGATGACACAAACATTAGATGGCATTCTGTTTGTAAGTTTTGGCGCCAGTAGAACTAATAGCTGTTGCCATTCCTACAAACTCCCTATAAAACAATTGGCACCACAGCAGCACACTCTTTCGCGGGTGCTTGTAATACTGCTATTTTATCTTCTGCTAACTCTGGTAGAGCTGTTGGAGACGCAGAGCAGGATGAGGAGACTTGTCCATAATTGGGTGAGTTGATCTAGCTACTTTTAAAGCTGTTTCAGTCTGTAATTTTAGCAGCTTTTAGCTATATTTTTAATACAGTTTAGCTACTTCTTGTGTTTATTAGTTGGCAACATCGAGAGAAGCAGCTCACATTTTTAAGTTGAATTAGTTGCGTTTATCCGAACAAAAAGGAGGTGGAGCCGCTTTAGATAAAATGATAATAATATATGCATAAAGTACGAACTATTTTAGGGCGTAAAATGTGCTATAGTATATTTGCATGTGGAACAATGAAATTCAAAAATTGCGCCTTATACATAGCCTAGATGGGTGTTTTATAAAACGAGCGCTGGTGGCTTTCGAATTCGTTTCGTCACTACCCTGTGCCCAAAGCTCTTCGTACTGCGAGTCCGAAGGTCACTCCTCTCTCGCCTCGGCAGTTGTAAGATGGAATGAGTGGAGCTTGGCATTATGTGAATAATAACTGCCTGTCTCGGTTTCACGTCATAATAATAATAATAATAATAATAATAATAATAATAATAATAATAATAATAATAATAATAATAATAATAATAATAATAATAATAATAATAATACCGGGCGAGTGGGCCGTGCGGTTAGAGTCGCGCAGCTGTGAGCTTGCATGCGGGAGATAGTGGGTTCGAATTCCACTGTCGGCAGCCCTGAAGATGGTTTTCCGTGGTTTACCATTTTCACACCAGGCAAATGTTGGGGCTGTACCTTAATTAAGGCCACGGCCGCTTCCTTCCCACTCCTAGGCCTTCCCTGTTTCATCGTCGTCATAAGACCTCTGTGTCGGTGCGACGTAAAACAAAATAGCAATAATAATAATAATAATAATAATAATAATAATAATAATAATAATAATAGTAATAATTGTACCTGGCGGTACAACTCCACAATGCAAATTCAAAGATTGCGCCAGTTGAAACTCCTCTACAGGAGAACGCCTGAACTTTAACAACTATATTAATCCAATGGTTTCTCGAAAGATGTCACCACAGTAAAATTGGTAATTTTGAGGTGTCTGAACGGTGTCTATTTCGACTTGCGTTTGTTTCCTCCGGATCAAGAAATTTGGACGTTCTCTAAAAGATCTCTGTACAAAAACTATAATAACGCACTCTGGTGTAAAGGAATGAACTGTCCTGAAGAAATTTAACATTCATAAGTTTTGTTTTTGCTAAATTTTGTTCTGTGGTTTGAGAGTTGGGAATGTTAATTCTTTCTTTCCGCCAGTTTTGAAATTAGCCAATCCCGAATTTCTTAATTAATTTTCGGCCAATCGGGGCTTTCTTCCCCAACCTGCTCTGTAACTGTGTTCTGTAACCAATAAACTGCTATGGGTGTGTCTTATCATTCATGAAAGGTCTCGAAAGTTCCACGAGGGTATATAAACTGCTGATTTTCTTGTCTCGGTGCCACTTCAGTAACATCTCTCCTAGTGTGATTATGTAGCAGGGGGTGGGAAGCGCCTCTTTCTTCGGGAAGCAGTTCATCCACAAGGTAATGGCCGTTTAATAACTTTATTTATTGCTAGTTCAGCAGTTTAACCCTCGGGGCAGGTTAGAAACTTTTCTCATGTAACCCTCTCGAGCTCCCACCCCTATTGTTTTGAGGTGACTTTGTTTTCACAACCGTTTCCTTCTTTCTTAATGTAATAAAGTCTTCTTATACAAGTCACCTCCTTAGTATGGGATTAGCCCTTGTGTATGCGGCCTAGTGCCAAGTAGGTTTTAACATTGTATTAGGAGTGCAAGTTACGCCTCCAGCCAATTTGGTATTTTGGGAAATGTAATTAACCTGTTTCTTTACTGAATAGGCCCAGAAGGTTGGGTATTTATTACCCCTGTTCTTGGTGTGCCTTGAGGGCAGTTTGAAGTATAGTTTGTTGTGGCCTTTGATGGGCTTGAACCTTGAGAGCGGGTTTGCTCTTTCTTAAATTTGGTTTCTGTGTGCCTCGAGGAGGCTTAATATGGTAATCAGGAGCCAGTGCTCCTTGGCATGATTGGGGTTTTCTGCCCCTTTGTTTGAACTTGGTATATAGGTAAATTTGGGCTTATAACTCAAGGTTCGTGAGTGTCGGGCTCGAAGCCCAAATTTTGTAATGAACTAAAATTGTAGTTTCTTAATTTGTTGATCTGCTACTTGGTACCTGTTATATTCTGTTATTTATTTATCTTGAAAAGAAAATATAACCTTTGTTAAAGTTTTAAATTAACTTTAATTTCGTAAGTTGAGACCTATTCCACCCAGCACCTTCTTTCACCTCTGCTGGTCCACGGGTAACCCCGTAATAATAATAATAATAATAATAATAATAATAATAATAATAATAATAATAATAATAATAAATTTGGAAGGGTTTCAAATCGAAAGAACTCTAAAGACGGGAAGAGTCTGGACGGATGAACAGAAGAAACAGCATGGCGCCCATATGAAGGAGTACTGAAGAAAGAATTCGGACAAGGGAAAAATGAAATAGTAGCGTGATCCTAAGTGGTCAATTCGCAAACAAAAAACAAAAATGAAGTGTAGTTAGTATCAACAATGCACCTGCAGAAATTCAAATATCCTAAAACAAAATAATTAAAAGATTCAAAAAATTCAAATACTTAGGCGAAGTAATAACAGTAACAGCGGTAGAGAAAGAGCGCAAGAAGGCACGAATTCTCAAAATGGAAGAAAATGAAATGAAATGTCGTATGGCTTTTAGTGCCGGGATATCCCAGGACGGGTTCGGCTCGCCAGGTGCAGGTCTTTCTGTTTGACAACCATAGGCGACCTGCGCGTCGTCATGAGGATGAAATGAGGATGAATATAACACATACACCCAGCCCTCGTGCCAGTGGAATTAACCAATTAAGGTTAAAATCCCCGACCCGGCCGGGAATCAAACCCGGGACCCTCTGAACCGAAGGCCAGTACGCTGACCGTTCAGCCAACGAGTCGGACAAATGGAAGAAGATTATCACGCAACGATGAATGTACATAACAAAAAGTCAGTACGCAGGAATGCTAAATTAAGATACTACAAAACTGTAATCCGTCCAGCAGCTTGAAGCAACAGTATTGTGACGTGTTCAAAGATAAAGAGAAAAGTTCGCGGAACCATGTTCGTAGCCCGCTTTAGTCAGATCATCTTAAGTACTCCTAATATAGTTCCGCTATAGCGATGTCCTATCTCGTCATGTCAGCTCGTCTTTAATTCGTAAAGGTCACGATAGATTTGTCTCCTTGACATCTCGACATATCGATCATTGATATAGGGCTTTATATGAACCTGGCGGTGAGCCCACGACGCGACGCGCTGGTTGCCTCTACTTGCTCTTCACTGAAGTTGGTAATTGGCCAATAATTCTTGTCTAACATGTTCTCAATGAACCTCTAGGGAAGAAACCGCACTCTCGACTCAGATCTCAGTACATCTTGGTTAGGATCCTGTGACACATACCATTAAGCTTATAGTTACTGTTCTAATTTTGTCCTCCAGCGGAGATTCCCTTATTTTGACCGATATTTCAAAAGTTATTTCTGCGTGAAGTAAGCAGCTCACTGCTGGATGATCACAGGTATTCACTTACGAGCAACTATAATGTTTTCCGAGAGTACTGTGGGTTCTTAGATGACTGAAGAAATCAATTTAGAACCACAAGGTCTGCCGCAGTACTGGCACATGAGAACCGCCAAGGCTAATTGTCATGTTGTTGTTGTTGTTGTTGTTGTTGTTGTTGTTGTTGGAAGCCTGAACACCCCTAAATTAACCTGGGGTATTCAGTTGTAACACGCTACTTATTTAGAATTAAACTTATTTCTGCTTTCCCCAACTAGAGGCTACGCAATACCGTAATAGATAAAATGTACAATGCATTCGCCTAGAGAAAGTACTCCACACGAACGAAAAATAACAATAGTACCTGAAAGTATTACTATAACGATAGTTATTTAGAAAATGAAATGAAATGGCGTATGGCATTTAGTCCCGGGAGGGTCCGAGGACAAGTTCGGCTCGCCATGCAGGTCTTTTGATTTGACGCCCGTAGGCGCTCTGCGCGTCGTGATGATCAAATGATGATGAAGACGACACATACACCCAGCCTCCGTACCAGCGAAATTTACCAATTATGGTTAAAATTCCCGACCCTGCCGGGAATCGAACCCGCGCTAACCGTTTAGCCACGGAGCCGGACAATTATTTAGAAGAAGATAAGCAACAATCTTGAAGTTTTACGTGACTATTGTTATTGTAATCATAGATCCAGGACCTACCGAGCAAGTGGCTGTGCGGTTTCACGTAGCTATCAGCTTGCATTCGGGAGATAGTGGGTTCGAGCCCAACTATCGACTATCGGCAGCCCTGAAGATCGTTTTCCCAGGTTTTTTTTTGCTAGTTGCTTTACGTCGCACCGACACAGGAAAGGCCTCAGAGTGGGAAGGAAGCGGCCGTGGCATTTATGGTACAGCCCCAGTATTTGCCTGGTGTGAACATGGGAAACCACGGAAAACCATCTTCAGGGCTGCCGACAGTGGGGTTCGAACCCACTTTCTCCCGGATGCAATGTCACAGCCGCGCGCCCCTAATCGCATGGCCAACTCTCCCGGTGTTTCCCCATTTTTACACCAGGCAAATGCTTGGGCTGTACCTTAATTAAGGCCACGGTCGTTTCCTTTCCACTCGTAGCCCTTTCCTATCCCATCGACGCCATAACCTATCTGTGTCGGAGCGATGTAAAGCAGATTGTAAAGAAACAGGACCTTCAGTTTCACGTGGAATTCGAATTACGGTGACATAACCGTCTACTTGTAACACAGCCAGCTCAGTAAGAATCTCTTTTGGATATCTCAGGCTGGTTATCAAAAGAGTATTCATATAATTTGCATCTTGGGATCAGTTATAAGGTGATTGTTCTCTGTTTTCTGTAATTCCTTCATTGACATT
Source organism: Anabrus simplex (assembly GCF_040414725.1). Taxonomy (NCBI): domain Eukaryota; kingdom Metazoa; phylum Arthropoda; class Insecta; order Orthoptera; family Tettigoniidae; genus Anabrus; species Anabrus simplex. Next base: position 1,049,052,975 of record NC_090265.1, on the reverse strand, counting down.
TCATTAAGAAACATTTGGCGAGGATGGAATTTCTCTTCTTTTTTTTCCCCACATAAATTGATAAAATTCATTGGTATTCTGTTTCTAGCTCCAATCGGTATAACCGTCCGGCTCCATGGCTAAATGGTTAGCGTGCTGGCCTTTGGTCACAAGGGTCCCAGGTTCGACTCCCAGCTGGGTCGGGAATTTTAACCTTAATTGGTTAATTTCGCTGGCACGGGGGCTGGGTGTATGTGTCGTCTTCATCATCATTCCATCCTCATCACGACGCGCAGGTCGCCTACGGGTTTCAAGTCAAAAGACCTGCATCGGGCGAGGCGACTTGTCCTCGGACACTCCCGGCATTAAAAGCCATACGCCAATTCAATTTTCATCGGTATAACCATACCTTTAATGGATCTCACCTCGGCGTGTGATGGTGATTATTTCTTAAAGGAAACTGTACAACTAAGATAAATCCGCGGATATCCACATCCGTGCAGGAGTCTAGTTATGGGATTTACTCTAATAAGAGGGTTTCCTTCTCTCAGGAAATCACATGTGATACAAGCGTAGCAACTGTAATGACTTCTGTCTGTATCTGCATAGATGACTTATAATCGACATATTTCCCTGACGAATAAGTCGCGAGTGTAGATTAGCAAAACAATTATGTTCGCTCGCACTACACGAGTGAATGAATAAGCCTTGTGTTGTGGCACTTTTTCATATTTGTGGAGCTGAGGCAGCGTACATACCAACGGTGGTGATGATTATTATTCTAAGAGGAAGTACTACTAGGCAAGCAATTTTCTATTAACACTAAACAGAGGGGAAATGGAAGGGATCCGACACTTCGGAAAATGTTATCGATCAAAGAAAGGCAAGGGCTACGTAGGACGTGAAAATGAAATACGCCTTAGGCCTCGAATGCTCTAATACCGTCGGGATCAAAAAAGAACGAATGTTGACCAAAGGAGGTCGGATAGAATAGATGAAAGTGAGGAGCCTGGTAGAAGTGGAAGTAAAGTCAGGACTCGGCTAGGGGTCCCATGGTCGCCAACCCACGCGCTAGTTAAGAGCCTCTGGGACCATACATGCTAACGTAACACAGTGCTATCGTCTCAGAGGTGACACCCTGCTATACATAGGTAGAATGAAGCTATGAATACCTTCAAAAATATCTGCAAAAGACAGAATTTGAACCGTAAGCTCATTTTCAGATCTCATTCAGCCGCAGTGTCTATACACTCCGTGCTCGCAATAAGTGTGTTTCCTGGCGCATGCCCTTTTCACCCAGATATTTAATTTCCGTGTCATACCTCTGATTCGTGTTTTACAGCGTCCATTTAGGATTTTCACAACAAATCATTTTGCACAACTTTATTAACTTGATCATTTTAGGAGGACTTTTATTATAACACCATGCAATAGAGCAGGGCCTCTCAGGGTGCATGCACCATGCACTGTGCACGGTGCAAAATACGACTTCGCTTGATTGACCAGAGTGCAGACCCCCACTCCTCAATTTGGAGCAATAGTGCTGTCTCTCTCTTTCCCCTCGCCTGCCTCGCTCGCTCCATCTGTCTCCCTCTTCCTCACTTGCTCCGTAGCGCTCCAAATCCGAGCCGAGTTGATTCGAGCTTAGCCGAGTAGCCCAGAGACGAAGCGTTGGTCCGAGGCGAGCCGAGCGGGACCGATGCACTGTGCACAGGAACTCTGCGCTGCTCTTTGCACGCGTGAGATTTTGGGCGTTTGAGAGGCCCTGCAATAGAGTATGTTCGTGCAATGGTCTGTTTCTCCTCGCGCGAAGATTACATACAGTCGTTCTACCTATGAAAGTTTGTCTCGTTTTACGTTGCTGACAGTAATATCGATCTTATTATTTTTATTATTATTCTGTTGGAAGGGAAAATCACGGGGAAGAAAAGCAGAGTACTGCCGAGGAAAGGATTCCTTCAAGACTTGGCACAGAGTCTTCATTATGAAACGAGGACAGAGAAGAACGGTTACATAGACAAGACATTGCCTTTACACACTAATGGTTATTTTTTTTACAGTTGGCTTTATGTCGCACAGACACTTACAAGTCTCATGGCGACGATGTGATAGGATAGGGCTAGGAGTGCAAAGAAAGCGTCCGCAACCTTAATTAAGGTACAGCCCCAGCATTTGCCTGGTGTGAAAATGGAAACCACGGAAAACCACGTTGAGGCTCACAGCTTAGCGCCCCTAACCGCACGGCCAACTTGCTCCGTAAATACATTGACCTTAAAGACCAGCAGTGTTAGATGGGTTGGATATCTTCATGTATATATTCTGAAGCGTTTTCAATCAAGAGACTTAAAAAGGAGATATATTCTTATTATAATTGATGCATTAAATATCACTATTAATTACCAATGACAAGAATAAGCACACATTAAATAGCACTAAAATCTGAAACTTTTCCGGTGTCACCACAGAGGAGAACTATTCAGCAGCACGAGTTTAACAGAGATCAAAAGAAAATGTTTAAAAAATCGAGGATATTTTTCGGTAGTACACGCTCACACGTTCTTTCATTCTTTTCATGCTGGAATTCAATCATTTTCTGTAGGTAATCTGCTGTTTCTTTAACCTCCCCTTCTTCGGTTTGTTTTCATTCCTTTTTTCGATCCAGTAAGCTCTAGCTTGCGGCCATTCTCATGAATCTCATCTCGGTTGTGGTTAGCTGTTGTTACTCTTGTTATCTGATCCTTTAAGCCGCTCACCATGGGCATAGATTTCTGTTGTTTGTCTCTGAACTTTGGTGTGATTGGAATCTTGATTGAATGTTCTCAATTCTCAAGCAACGTCATGTACTTCTCGAGTAAATTACGACATCTATTGGACAAGGTGCAGTTGGTTAAGAACTCTCCTTCTGTTCAAGACCGTGGGATCAAATCCGGGAATAACCGTCTGTCTTTCTTCTTTTGCAAACCGCTTTTTCCCACACCTGTGGGGTCGCGGGTACGACCTGCGTCGCACATGTGGATTTTGCGTTTCCTGACATCAACCCTTTATGAAGGGATGTAAGCACTATTGCGTGTTTCTGTTGTGGTTGGTGGTAGTGTGATATGTTGTCTGAATATGAGGAGAAGAGTGTCCCCGAGCCAGAAGAATGAATAAGAAACTATTAAAATCCCTGACCCGGTCGGGAATAGAACTCGGGACCCTCTGGACCGAAGGCCAGTACGCTGACCATTCAGCCAACGAGTCGGACCGGGAATAATCGTCTGTACTTCAGAGTTATTAAATGTGAGGCATGTGGCAGTAGGACAGGTTTACTAGCACGTTAAAAACTCCCTTTCAGTAGGTTAGTCCGGCACTCTGACGGTAGACTTTAAATATACGGTTTCGCATTGTTATCTTTACTGACACGGAGAGCTTGCCAACTTATCATCCCCAGTGATTTAATTCTTCTTCTGCTTCTTAATCTGTTCATCCTTCTGGGTCAGTTTTTCCTCGGACTCAGCGAGGGATCCCACCTCTACCGCTTCAAGGGCAGTGTCCTGGAGCTTCAGACTCTGGGTCGGGGGATAAAACTGGGGAGGATGACCAGTACCTCGCCCAGGCGGCCTCGTCTGCTATGCTGAACAGGGGCTTTGGTGGGGGATGGGACGATTGGAAGGGATAGACAATGAAGAGTGAAGGAAGCGAGCGTGGCCTTAAGTTAGTACCATCCCGGCACTTGCCTGGAGGAGAAGAGGGGAAAACACGGTAAACCACTTCGAGAATGGCTGAGGTGAGAATCTAACCCTCTTACCACTTTTCAAATGTCGTGGCAGAGCCGGGAATCGAACCCGGGCCTCCGGAGCTGGCAGCTAATCACACTAACCACTTCACCTCAGAGGTCGACCAGAGTGATTTGATTAATTTTCAATATACGTGCAGGCCAAACCGAGAACTTTCACTTTCACTGGACCAAATTGCATGGTGCAGCTTCCATCTAACTGGGAGAAAATCAACTTGAACATTTCGAGAGTGCTTCTCAAGACAAGCACGAGATGCATTTCTACAACGAGCTAGCTCTCCGCTTCACAAGCTGGTGATCAGTGGATCAATTCTCGCCTACATAGTGTTTTTGTTTGTTACTGTTTTCCCAGGCCCACGGTTTATGTATCACTTCGTAGTCGCACACAACGATGCACGCCGCGTTATGAATGGCAGACAGCAAACATGTCGACGTGTTAAAAATATGCTGTTAACACTTTGGTCACAATTCTTTACCTAGTCAAAACAAAAACTGTTCAAATGATGGCTGGTAATCAGCTGTAGCTACATAGTTCTTGAAACAGTCAATGCTCAACTAGAAGGTACTCATATTTTCAACTAGCAAATGGACTCTTGCTTCACTACGGTATTCTACACTGTATACAGAATTCTAGGTTAAGTAGTGTACACGTTGTGATTAAGATTGTATTAAATTGCATAACTCTTAACGTTACCCCAGAAATACGACGGGGAGTCGCCATGCGTCTTATTTCATGTGAAGACTTTGTTAGGGAATTTTCAGTACAATGTCAGGCCCTCTTGCCTACTATCAGTCACAATTAAGTTGGGGAATTTTCAATATGATGTTAGGCCAACATGGTTCATGGTGTGGGTTACTGTAGTCACGTCCCAGTTCGTGAACCATGGGCAACGGCTGAGTAGCCTAGTAAGTGGTCCTGAGAGTCGGGATACCAGTTGCTATGGAATGGGAGTGGGGTTACGTCTCAAAACTCACGAGTTTCAAAACTCACGGGCTAAAATTAGTTACAAATAGTATCAAAACTCACGACTACAAACTGGTAGCTATAGTAAACATTCTAATGAGTCTCAAAATTCACGACTCCGGACAGCAGTGCTTGCGATGACCTCAGGAGGGATGAGGTGCCCGATGACTCACGCTTCCCTTATGACAGGCAGGGGATACTGTGGAGGTTATTCTGCCACCTCAACCCACAAGGGAAAAATAATGGCTGGTGAATGAAAGTGACCGAGGTGTATTATATTATTATTATTATTATTATTATTATTAAAATATTTTGCTGTTGTCTTAAAGCTAATATAATGCATTTTTTGCCTTTCACATAAATTTATAATAATGATGCGTGGCCTGCTGGGAGGTCTGGTGCAGATCATTAGAACTGACACCGTATAGGTGACCTGCACGTCTGTGAGGATGAAGCCCTACCGAGGATGAAGTATAATGCTGAAGACGGCACGAACACCCAGTCCCCGAGCCATAGGAATTGACTAATGAACGTTAAAATCTCCGACCCGACCGGAAATCGAACCCGGGACCCCCTAAATCCCTCGGACCAGTGGCCAGCATGCCAAGAATTTATGAATGCAGCCGGACGGTATAAAATTAAAGTAGGTATATTGCCCGCTGCTAGTTAATTAAAAGAAACTCTCAATTGGTAGTACTGGGGCTTAGTTCCATTATGCAGCCAGGAGGCGGCATTTACTTGAATAAGGAATTTTCTTTAGAGATATTAAATATCATGGCAGTTAATTCACTCAATTAGTTTCAACACTTGGAGATTCATTTGGAAAAAAGGCGTATTTCTATTTTTCGTAAGAGTTCATCTATTTGCTTATTTCAATTGATTGTCTATCCGACATACTTCAATCGAAAAAAAAAATTACTCATGACGCATCCGATTATTCTGTGCGATATAACTGAATGATATTTGAAACTCATTCGATTATTTATATAATCGGATGGAAGTTATTCGATTATTAAAAGTATTCCATTATCCCATCAGTAATAGGGTGGACATTCATCTGTTCAAAGAACTGGACCTGCTCGTGAGTTTTGAGACTGGCCCAGGTAGAGAAATCTGTTCTTACTAATCCTCTGCCTGGAATTCGTGAGTTTTGGGACTCGTGAGTTTTGAGACGCGTGAGTTTTGAGACGACACGGGGAGTGGGCATCTCGGAAATATTCCGAGTCATGGCCCTTCTTGTGCTCAGGCGGCTAGGACCATACAATTCACCGGTGGTCCATAACCCGTTAGAGGAGAGTTCCTCACTTGGACTATGTGCAAGTAGGGTAGCATCCTGCTTCATAAATTTACCGAGCTCAGAACATTTTAAGCAGGTCTCGGACCTATGGGAGTAACGGAGTCCCACTCCCATTTGACAGGCGAGGGACTCCTTGGAAACAACTTGGCGAACGAAATGGAATTCTATGGGGAGCTATCAATATTAATGGGGCTTATGGAAGAAAGAAAGTAGAACTGGCTGAGTCAGCAAAGAGGATGCATCTGAATATGCTAGGAGTAAGTGATATTCAGGTAAGGTGAGATAACTAGGAAGATATAGGAGATTATAAAGTGTACTTGACGGGTGTTAGAAAGGGAAGGGCAGAGTCTGGTGTAGGGCTCTTTATCAGGAATACCATTGTACGCAACATAGTTTCTGTTAGGCACGTAAATGAGCGAATGATGTGGGTAGATTTGTCAGTTGGAGGAATTAGGACTAGAATTGTCTCAGTGTATTCACCATGTGAGGGTGCAGATGAGGATGAAGTTGACAAGTTTTATGAAGCATTGAGTGACATCGTGGTCATGGTCAACGGCAAGGATAGAATAGTGCTAATGGGCGACTTCAAAGCGAGAGTTGGGAATAGAATGAAGGATACGAAAGGGTGATTGGTAAATGTGGGGAAGATATGGAAGCTAATGGGAATGAGAAGGGTTTGCTGGACTTCCGTGCTAGTATGGGTTTAGCAGTTACGAATACATTCTTCAAGCATAAGGCTATTCACAGCTACACGTGGGAGGATAGGGGTACCATATCCATAATATACTATATCTTAACCGACTTCGATTTAAGGAAATCTGTTGGGAATGTATACGAGTTTTCCGGGGATTTTTTTGATGATACAGACCACTATCTGATCTGTAGTGAACTAAGTATCTCTAGGCCTAGGGTAGAGAAAGTTAAATCTGTCTGCAAACGAATAAGGGTAGAAAATCTCCAGGACGAGGAAATTAGATAGAAGTACATGGATATGATTAGTTAGAAGTTTCGAACAGTAGACAGTAAGCAGGTTCAGGATATAGAAAGTGAATTGGTGGCATACAGGGATGCTGTAGTAGAAACAGCAAGGGAATGCCTAGGAACAGCTGTGTGTAAAGATAGGAAAAAACGAACATCTTGGTGGAATGATGAAGTGAGAGCAGCTTGTAAACGTAAAAAGAAGGCTTATCAGAAATGGCTCCAAACAAGGACCGAGGCAAACAGGGATTTGTACGTAGATGAAAGAAACAGATCGAAACAAATCGTTGTTGAATCCAAAAAGAAGTCGTGGGAAGAGTTTGGTAATAACCTGGAAAGGCTAGGTCAAGCAGCAGGGAAACCTTTCTGGACAGTAATAAAGAATCTTAGGAAGGGAGGGAAAAAGGAAATGAACAGTGTTTTGGGTAATTCATGTGATCTCATAATAGATCCCAGGAAATCACTGAAGAGGTGGAGGGAATATTTTGAACATCTTCTCAATGTAAAAGGAAATCATCCTGGTGGTGTTGCGAACAGCCAAGCTCATGGGGAGGAGGAAAATGATGTTGGTGAAATTACGCTTGAGGAAGTGAAAAGGATAGTAAGTAAACTTCACTGTCATAAAGCAGCAGGATAGATGAAATTAGACCTGAAATGGTGAAGTACAGTGGGAAGGCAGGGATGAAATGGCTTCATAGAGTAGTAAGATTAGCATGGAGTTGTGGTAAGGTACCTTCAGAGTGGACAAAAGCAGTAGTTGCACCTATCTATAAGCAAGGGAACAGAAAGGATTGCAACAACTATCGAGGTATCTCATTGATTAGTATACCAGGCAGAGTATTCACTGGCATCTTGGAAGGGAGGGTGCGATCAGTCGTTGAGAGGAAGTTGGATGAAAACCAGTGTGGCTTCAGGCCACAGATAGGCTGTCAGGATCAGATTTTCAGTATGCGTCAGGTAATTGAAAAATGCTACGAGACGAATAGGCAGTTGTGTTTATGTTTCGTAGATCTAGAGAAATCATATGACAGGGTACCGAGGGAAAAGATGTTCTCTATACTGGGGGATTATGGAATTAAAGGTAGTTTGATTTTATCAAAGGCATTTATGTTGACAATTGGGCTTCAGTGAGAATTGATGGTAGAATGAGTTCTTGGTTCAGGGTACTTGCAGGGGTTAGACAAGGTTGTAATCTTTCACCTTTGTCGTTCGTAGTTTACATGGATCATCTGCTGAAATGTCTAAAATCGCAGGGGGGGATTCAGTTAGGTGGAAATGTAGTAAGCAGTTTGGCCTATGCTGACGACTTGGTTTTAATGGCAGATTGTACCGAAAGCCTGCAGTCTAATATCTTGGAACTTGAAAATAGGTGCAATGAGTATGGTATAAAAATTAGCCTCTCGAAGACTAAATTGATGTCAGTAGGTAAGAAATTCAACAGAATTGAGTGTCAGATTGGTGTAACAAAGCTAGAACAGGACGATAATTTCAAGTATTTAGGTTGTGTGTTCTCCCGGGATGGTAATATAGCAAGTGAGATTGAATCAAGGCATAGTAAATCTCATGCAGTGAGCTCGCAGTTGCGATCAACAGTATTCTGTAAGAAGGAAGTCTGCTCCCAGACGAAACTATCTTTACATCGGTCTGTTTTCAGACCAACCTTGCTTTATAGGAGCGAAAGCTGAGTGGACTCAGGATATCTTATTCATAAGTTAGAAGTAATAGACATGAAAGTAGCAAGAATGATTGTTGGGTACAAACAGATGGGAACAATGGCAGGAGGGTACTCGGAATGAGGAGATAAAGACTAATTTAGGAATGAACTGGATGGGTGAAGCTGTACGCATAAACCGGCTTCGGTGGTGGGTTCATGTGAGGCGAATGGAGGAGGATAGGTTATCTAGGAGAATAATGGACTCTGTTATTGAGGGTAAGAGAAGTAGAGGTAGACCAAGACGACGATGGTTAGACGTTTCTAACGATTTAAAGAAGTATGGAACTAAATGAGGCCACAGCACTAGCTGCAAATCGAGGATTGTGGCGACGTTTATTAAATTCACAGAGGCTTGCAGACTGAACGCTGAAAGGCATATCAGTCTATAATGATTATGTATGTATGTATGTATGTATGTATGTATGTATGTATGTATGTATGTATGTATGTATGTATGTTAGGCCAACTCGCCTACTGCTAGTCAGAATCGTGTTGGGCATTTTTCATTATAATGGCAGACACTCTCTCTCCGCCTGTCTTTTTGCATCCTTAGAAAGACTGTCTTTGTGGTTATCCCATCTGAAGTTATCATAGGTCATTACAATGACGTCAGTAGGAAGGCCACAATTAAAAGCAATGCTATCATATGAAATACTCGATCAAATGAAAAACCGCACATTTTCTCGCTTTCAACGAACAGTATACACTGCCGATCTAACAGTCCAAAGTTCCAGAGCTTTGGCCGCAGAGAGCCGTGAACATTCCTCTGCCATTATTCCATTAAGTGTGCACACTGCTCATTCCAATCAGTGCCTCAGAGTAGGTATCACATAGCTGGAATACTATGATGAAAATGTGTTACGTACCAGTAGTTATCAGCAAATATATGAACCAGAGGAATGTCATGCTAAAGAAGAGAGTTACCTAACTCCCCGGATACTTCCCGCCAATAATCAGGCAGGCTGTTATACTCGGGTACGCAGCAGTAATTCCATCTATTGGAGATGAGTGGCAGCAGAAGACACAAAGCACATCAGAACAAACAATGGTCATTGTCATGTTATTGTTGATCAATTTTATAAGCTTTCTATACTATAGGTCTTTACATTTAGTTGCCTTCCGACTCTCTGATATTAGGGGCATCTAATGTGAAGTGAGTCCTTTCTTTCGAAGTGTCGGGCCCCTTCCATTTTGTTTCTCTTATTAGTGTTATGTAGAGGACGGATGCCTAGGTGTACTTTTTATTAAAAAACAATAATCACCATCGCCACCAGTCTTATCATAGTCGGTACGGTAAAACAGAATAAGACATGAATAATCGGAAATTGTATATTCTCTATGACTTATGTAGTACTTTTTGATAGGACCAATAACATATGTAATTACAAATTAAATTTTGGGCACCTTCCCCTAAACTGCCATTTTAACCAGGGTGGATAAAATTTATAGCGTAGACTGTAGTTCCTTATTTCCTGACATTACATACCGATTTTCATTAAATTCTGTTTGTATATTTTTTCGTGGGTCGGCTTTCATATGGACTTAGCAACAAAAATCGAAATTTATGAATATCTCTGTTATCATATCCGGTACGGTAAAAATGTATATGACATAAATGATCGGAAATTTAAATACTATATAACTGAAGTTATGTAGTATTTATCGATAGGACAACTAAAAATATAAATATTTGAGAAATGAATTTTAGGCTTTCCTCTAAGCTACCATTTCACTCAGCGTGAATAAAATTATTTATTGTCTATATTGTAGCGACTTATTTCCCGACTTTACATGGCGATTTTCATTAAATTATCTTCAGCCATTTTATCGTGATGCGCGTACATACATACATGTAAACAGAGAAGACATTACGGGAAATTTAAAAGTGCATTTCCTTGTTACTGTGGACACGATCGATAGAGAAATGCCATTATTTTTGTAATTCTGAGCAATGTGCAGACAAAAATCTTATTTTATACAGATATATAACCTGATTTCCAACAGAGAAACAGACGGCAATACGGAGATTAGTCAACCAGATTTGTTAAATGTATATATATACTCGATGCTATATCAAGCTCAATGACGCTCAGTATGAAAGTTGGGCGACGGATTAGAAAGGATCCTTGGAGTATTGTGTGCTGAGTGTGGGGAATGCGTATACGTTCTTTGATTCTGATAGAGCGGGAAAGAACATGGATGGAGAACAGTGAGACAAGATATTCCGAGGGGAAATACATATTTAAGGTTCCGTTGAGGAAACTCAGATCAGCTGCCTGTTGTCTAACGTACCTGCTGCGTACACTGATTTCTAAGTTTGGGGTTTCTGTTCCCCACATTGGCCTTAAAGCAAATGTCTAAATCGTTAACGTTGGAGGGGAAGGCTGTTGAAATAGGTGAGTAGTAGTTCAGAAGAGTTTGAATGATCGTGAGGAAGAAAAGGCCAGGAGAAGTGCGATCAGAGGTTTCTGTGGAACGATAGAGAATGTCTGCTAATTTCATGGCCTTGGTTGTATGTGTTCGAATGTGGCTCTTGAATTGTAATTTTTATTATAATAATTTTATGATGATACTTCATTGGAATTGTGTTCGTAGTTTAAGCCAGAGCGGCCTGGCGTCTGACACTACCGCTCAAAAACTTTTGAACACTGGAGAAATTAGGTTAATACTGTTTAGTAGTTATTCATAAAGAGAGTTTTAATGGAAATAAAAAGAACACACACACACAGGTGGAGAATGAAAACCCAACACCAAGAAGGAGTTGTGTTAGATAAATAAAATTCGGGAGGCGTGTTTGCTCATCTGAAAGATGACGTCTATTCAAATTTGCGCGCCGGTCGGCGAAGAGTGGTGCTAGTAACGCCAATGTGACCTTGCAAGGGAAGTTTGCTTTGAATACGCGCTATCTACTTCGTGAGCATTAGTCATCGTTCGGTGTTGACGTAGTGAGGTAGGCGTCAGTCAGACATGCCTTTAAGAATATGAAGAAGGCAGCATCAGCAGCTTACTAAGTTTGAACAAGGCCGTCTATTAGGGCTGCGAGAAGGTGGGTATTATTTTTCCGCGATATTGCATCAAGACTTGGTAGGGATGTATTCACAGTTCATCGGTGTTGGCTACAATGGTCACGGGAAGGCACTGTCTCAAGAAGCACTGTCTCCGGGCGCACTTGGGCCACTACGAAGAGGGAAGTCAGCCGTATTTGCCGCAAGGCTGTGGTGGAACGTACTGCATCGGCTACAGTCATTAGAGCTTCAGTTGGCACCAGAGTGGCACAGTAAACTCTATCAAATCGATTACTTGAGGGACAGTTCCGAGCAAGACATCCTGTAGCATTGATGCCAATAACTCCGAATCACTGCCATCTGCGACTTCAGTGGTGTCAAGCTCGATCTCATTGGAGGACAGAGTGGCGATCTGTTGTGTTCTCTGATGGGAGCCGTTTGAGCCGTTTCTGTCTTGGCGCCAGTGATGCCCGTAGGTTGGTATAAATGTGGCCAGGTGAATGCTTGGAACCAAGCTGTCTGCGGCATCTACACACTGGACGTACACCAGGAGTTACGGTCTGGGGAGCGATTTGATAGCAGGAGCGACTTCTGGTGAATTACACACACATTCTGTATCCCAGCATTACGGCAAGTATTCCTAAAAGGGCCATGAAAATACTTTGGAAATACATCTTTCATCAAGCAAATATAGAACAACGTAATGCATTAGTGTTTCTATCAATTTCTACCTTAAATCGTCGTACATAGGTTTTGTTTGATTACCTAAAAGAACCCAAGAGTGTACAACATTTTTGAGGAGTAGTGTAGATCTCACAATATATATTCCTGACTATACCTGCCGAGTTTCATGAGATGCCATGTATGAGATTAAGAACCTTTGGGGATGGCATGTATCGCATTTACGACTAGTCTTTCAACTTAGTTATACTGAAGCATGGCATATGAATCAGTTCTCCTCCCTCGTGCAGAGCTCTTTGATGGACTGTATCTCTCGAAAGTTTCTTTATGATATTCAACCAGCTAAACTACGTATGTCAGTAATTATCTCAAGAACAAAACCATCCCTTTGATGTTCATTAAGTAGCTTGTCTGTTCAGAGAACAGATCGTAACTTGTAAGGTTGGGCAGACCCACCCTGAAACCAAATCGAGCAGATTTGGTGCTCACCCTAGGAGGGTACTAAACCAAACAATGTTTCCCATGGCACAGATCTAAACAGTAAAAAAAAAACATTACGGGAACATGTTTTGTAACGTCTGGTTTGTGAACGTTAATTTAGTAGGTTGGGTTCCAATGGTCGTACAGCATACCTTGAGACCTTAGCTACTCAGGGTAGGTCAAATCGAAGTTATACTCCATTTTTGTAGGCGTAGCCATGCATTAAACTGTCAAAATTAATAGCTGTGCGTCCATGTGTCGTTGTGAGGTATACGGTACGGTCATGTGAGCACGTTGTGCGTAAACCAGCACATCCCATGAGACATCCTAACGAGGTTCAAGTCGCAAGGGCCGTCACTTTGATCCAGGAAGGATAGACTTTTCGTCGTGTTGCTGTGGATCTCAATGTCTCTCCGTCAGTTATTCAACGCTTGTGGAATCGCTGCAGTGAGATAGGTCAGTTTACAAGGAGGGTTGGACAAGGTTGTGGACGCATGACAACCCCACAGGATTACCGATATCTGACCACCTGTGCGTTGCGGCGTCGTTCAGCAACTGCCAGAGAACTGCAACAAGACCTCAGGAGGGTCACTGGAGTCACGGTATCTGACCAGACAGTAAGGAACAGGTTAAGAGAAATGTCCTTACGACCCAGACGTCCTGTTAGAGTGGCCCGTTTAGGGCAGCAACGTCGTGCAGCTTGTCTTCTGTTTGTCCGTACCCACGTCAACTGGCAACTTCGTCAATGGAGACTTGTGTTGTTCAAGACGAGTGCAGATTTCCCCTGACACAGCGTGATGGACGTCGACGTGTATGGAGACGCCGTGGTGAGCAGTACATGCCAAATGTTGTCCAGGAAGGCGTACAAGGTTGTGTGATGATGTGGAGTGGCATCAGTATTGATGGCCGTACGGATATTACCGTCGCCCGTGGTTATCTTACCTCTGAGGGGTACATTGAACCAGATACTGCTACAGTATGTGTTGGTTGCTGCATACGGTGCTGGCCCTGAATTCGTACTCATGCACGACAATGTCAGGGCTCATGTAGCGCGCATCACCAGAAATTTCTTGCGAGAACTGGACTTCCAAGAGATGGAATTGCCAGCAGTGAGTCTCGACCTTAATCCCATCGAGCATGACAGAAGTGTTCGTTGGCGTCCTGTTTCACCACAGACTCTCCCAAGAACTCAAACAGGCTCTCATTGAAGAATGGGACCTGACACCGCAACGCGACCTCCGTAGACTTATACGGAGCTTGCCACGAAGGTGCCAAGTTGTGATAAATGCTCGCGGAGCCAACTGTGATAAAAATCCATCCTGGAAGACTGTTATCACTTTGTTTTTGCCCCTATTTGGACATTCCCGTTTGTGTTCTGAAAATGAATGCGAATTCATCGATGTTATTTTGTATACTTCAACGGTAAAGAATAAAGGTTTAGTTGGTAGGCCTAATATACCTGACTGTGAGTTATTGTTTTGTGGAGCATGGCATACGTTCAAAAACATGTTCCCCTAATGTTTTTGAACTGTGTATATTCTGTCTTCAAGGGACTTAAATGCGAGATTTGCAATATCCTTGTTTGATTACAAACATTTGCATTTGCAAAGGGCGTAATAACTCATGATTGTTAATTCGCAGATTTTCTAGGGCTCTTGCAAATAAGAGGGGTAATTAGAAATGTAAATCTCTGTACATCTTCTAATGAATGTGTTTCGGAATAAAAAGAAACTCCTTCAGTTTTTTGATCTCTTTGACCGCAATGCTCTACTATAATAATGGTGTGGTGTGGGTCATTCGAGTTAACGCTTTATAGGCGACCTGCGCGCCTTGGACAATGGGGCCCTATCTATGATGTATTCTAATGCTGACGATGACACACGTACCCAACCCCCAAACCTTCAGAATTAACTAATGAAAGTTAAAATCCTCGACCCGGCCGGGAATCGACTCAAGGACCCCATGGAACAACGACCAGTGCGCTAACCATTTAATCATTGAGCCGGACAGTAACATAAACAACAACAACAACAATAATATTTTTTTTGCTAGGGGCTTTACGTCGCACCGACACAGATAGGTCTTATGGCGACGATGGGATAGGAAAGGCCTAGGAGTTGGAAGGAAGCGGCCGTGGCCTTAATTAAGGTACAGCCCCAGCATTTGCCTGGTGTGAAAATGGGAAACCACGGAAAACCATCTTCAGGGCTGCCGATAGTGGGATTCGAACCTACTATCTCCCGGATGAATAATAATAATAGTAATAATAATAATAATAATAATAATAATAATAATAATAATAATAATAATAATAATATAGGCTCAGCTACCGTATACAGGTATTTCATCACCATCATCAAATGCCTTCATTGCCCACCCTGAAGGGGTGGGGCAGGCCACCTAGAGGAGGTTACGCCCTCTCTGGCCAAGAGATGCGTATGGGTTGGGGAGGTTTGATGGATGAGGGAGGTGGGTAGGAGGATGTGATAAATAGGAGATGGTAGGGGGTTGGGCCTCTTTACTTTTTATTGAATGTGCATTTCTAAAAGTTACACGGAAGAATTTATGAATATAACCTAAACAATACTTTTCATTATAAGATAATTATAAGGGTATCACCCGATAACATAAGGAGGGTTTTTTAAAAATGTTGATCTTTTGGATTATATTTGCATTGTGTACAAATGCTTCATGTCAAATAGGCCTATCTCATCAGAGATCTTTTACATACTGACATGAAAATGAAAATCCACAGCTTGTTTCCAGTCATTCGACCGGGTCAGGAATGGAATGAATCTGACTAGCTCTGCTGAGCTTGAACCCACAGTCTTGGCATCCGAAGGCGAACGTTATTATTATTATTATTATTATTATTATTATTATTATTATTATTATTATTATTTGCTATTGGCTTTACGTCGCACCGACACAGTCAGGTCTTATGGCGACGATGGGACAGGAAAGGGCTAGGACTGGGAAGGAAGCAGCCGTGGCCTTAATTAAGGTACAGCCCCGGCATTTGCCTGGTGTGAAAATGGGAAACCACGGAAAACTATCTTCAGGGTTGCCGACAGTGGGGTTCGAACCCACTATCTCCCGAATACTGGATACTGGCCGCACTTAAGTGATTGCAGCTATGGAGCTCGGTGTTTTTATTATTATTATTATTATTATTATTATTATTATTATTATTATTATTATTATTGTTGTTGTTGTTCGACCACTGAGCACCTACCTGCACACTTGTCAAGCTTTCTGAATTTCCAGTACTCCTTCATCTTGGTGGAGAATGTTCTTCGCTTTTTTTTTCCCAATAATTTTACGTTGCACGGACACAGATAGATCTTACAGCTGTGATAGGATAGAAAAGGGCCAGGTCTGGGAATCAAGCAATCGTGCAGTTAATGTTCAGTCCCAGCATTTGCTTAGTGTAAAATTTGAAACGACAGAAAACCATCTTCAGGGCTGCCAGTAGTGGGGTTCAAAGCCATTATCTCCCGAATATAAGCTACGAAGACTTCGTAGCCATCGTCGCTCCTCAAACTACTTCGCGGAAGTTATTCTCACTCTTTCCGGAAGACCATGTTCTTTCTTCAACTAATGTCTCAGATGCACCGGTTAGATCCTTCAGCTGTCCGTTGGGTAGTTCATCTCCAAGTAATGAGAACAAGAAATCGGCGTCATATTGCGGTGTTAGGCATTGGAGAGAGGTGACTGTAAAACACGCGACGTGAGTGCATTTTTAAAAATTTAGAGTACAGCTCTGAATTTGACCTCGTGCTATATTCACCCTTGAAGTTTTGACGTGGACCGACGAGCTTTCGTATTATCTATATATTAAAAGTGTTTCCTAACAACAGCTTTGGCAAATCCATCCGTCCGATCTATTGGACCGATTTGCTTCATTTCTGTTCTGTTATCTCCGGAATTACCTGCCGGTGAATCATGAGACATTGATAGGTCTCTAAGTTCAGCCAACATCGAGTAATCATAAAATCAAGTCATTAAATGATCACTCCAATAATTGCAGGCGAAGGCTTACCTTAACCCGCAATACATTCTGTACTTAGCGGTTGCTAATTGACTATCACTGTCATTAATATTGTGATGTATGCGATTTTCATCCTTAGTAATGTTGTGGTTGCATGCAGTCATGTTTGATTGCTATCTGTCAAGCCAGAGAGTATACACTTAATCTGATGATGCAAAAATACTGTTCTCTGCTAGATACTCTTTGATTCTCTGACCTTCCCCAGCTTCTGTATATACTCAACAGATGGCAGAACGGTACTAATAACATTCATGCTGCTAAGAGAAAACCGTCTACGTACATACGTACAGACGGGAAGGTATCAAGTCGACTGTATGACCATAAATAAAGCGCAGGGACAAACGCTTGAAAAAGTGGGTAGTCTACTAACCCGAACCAGTATGCAGCAACGACCAATTGTATGTAGCACCATCTCGGACAAGATCGTTTGAAAATGTAAAGATCCAGATACGGCCGAATGTTCGAAGCACCAGAGAATACGGAAAGAAGTATTATAAACTAAATTACAACTAAATCAGTTACTATGTATCGGTATTAAACGTTCATAAAACTATTAAAAAGGTCAGGCACATCAAGACGAGTTATGTGACCTATTTAATAGAAATGCTTGGAGCAGCACGGGTCCACTGGTTATTATTAAAACGATACAGCCAGCATTGGGCTACGGTTACACAGTTTCCTGGAGTTTAGGCTTACATTCTTTTATTTACATTTCCGTCAGAGGATTTTCAACCTTTGGGCCTCCGCTGTCCTTCTGTTGATATGTTCCTTGCTTTGACAGGTTTTTAGGATTTTCCCTCAAATCCGCAGCCTTTATTTCTAAAACTTTTTCTGTCGTGAATTCCATCTCCTTTCTCTGTGCACCTCAGTCAGCCAGCGGCCACGAGTTCTCCATTTCTCTTGAAGTGCAAGTATTTTATAGACTCTTCCAATTTTGTCCAGATTCATTCGCTTCACATGCGCATAAAATGTCAACCTCCTCTTTCGCACGGTGGTGGATATATTTTGTATATTTGCATACAACTCCTCTTGAACCTCAGATGGAATATAAACACTCCCGACACTTTCTTGGGTCCTAATATCCTCAGTTGGGGAATATATTTTGGCCAGGATCTCGCGGGCGTATAGGCACTCTGTAGTGACTACTGCAGTATTTCAATTTTGTCTTGAAAAGGAAGGATCTGGATTTATAGGTAGGTCTTTTCATGGCGCAGTAGTAATTTCCATTTCTTTCTCTCTTTCTCCCGTGCTCGCTTTTTATCATAATTGGAAATAAGGTTCTCAGCTAGGTGTTTAAAGGTGTCAGTTTTTCCAACAGTTCTATAGCCTATGTTCCATCTTCTCCGATTCCATGTATTCTGTCTTTTCAAAGGAGATACTTAAACCAGTATTTCCTGCTCCTTCCTTTTTTTTCCCATTTGTCTTACTTCGCACCCACACAGATAGGTCTTATGGCGACGATGGGATAGGAAAAGGCTGGGAGTGGGAAGGAAGCAACCGTTACTTTAAGGTACAGCTCCAGCATATGACTGGTGTGAAAATGGGAAAACATGGAAAACCATATTTAGGGTTGCCGACCGTGGGGTTCGTACCCAGCATCTCCCGAATGCAAGCTGATAGTTACGTGATCCAAACCGTGCAGCCACGTACTCGGCTTATTATTATTATTATTATTATTATTATTATTATTATTATTATTATTATTATTATTTACTGAAGTTAATGGTGGAAATCCTTGTGAAGCACTCTGAAGGTAGCCATTCAAAATAGCAGCGAACCGCACCGAAACAAGGCATAGAAAATCCGTGAAGTTTCTGGAGGACTGGAAGGTAAAATCAATAACATAGGGGGCTCAGTTTCCCGACAAGGAATCGAAATCGCTTTCATTCAAGTGAATCTAGCTTGCTGGTGCTGTCCTGGCCAGACAGCTTCCTTCCGACTTGTATACTTTTGCACGGTGTATATAAGAGAAGTCTTGGTATCGTATCAGTAGTGTCGAGTCTTCGTTCCTGCTACCCGGATTACTTGTGTGCAGCGAATAAATCCTCCTAGTATCTCGTGCTAGGATGTCTTATCGGCTACTGGGTAGATGCCTCACATCGATCGTCCCCAGGACTCTCCCAAAGGACCTCCGCCGAAGTTGTATCTGTCCGCTTCATTAATAATTATTCTATAATTAATTCTGCTTTGGCGGGAGAAGTTCGCCTGCGGCTTTAAGACGAATTGATCGTCTGTCCGTATTGTATACATTTTATAGGAAACCATGCCATCTCTGCTTACAGTATTCGTATATTGGTCCAATATATCTGTATACGTCGTGTTTTTTCAGCGGCGTTTGTGCATTAGGATGTATATTTCCTGGTCGGTGCTATAATGAAATGTAGCACCCAAGCACTAGCCAGTGAAGGTCATTACATACTGAAATACGGCTGCATTTTACAAATTAACTGTACTGACGACGATTGATTAAGCAGATGGAGCTACGCAGGTGATTAGCAGATGCACTACCATTTGCTCAACCAGCAAGGTTGTTGCCAGGATATGCTTGAGGACTGAACGTATATAGGATGACTAACTGATCACCTTCCAAAATTGTATATTGCTGAATGTTGTACTTGTCTCTTTGTTATCGTTCACATTTCACTTCCTGCGCTAGTTCTCATCTGTGCACGTGCGTGCGTATACCTATATGCATCTATCCGCTCTTGTAGCTGGTCCTGGTCCTGGTTCTGTTGTTGAATGTAGAAACGAATCTTTCTGTGCTCCGCTCTGGGATTGGGGTTAACGCGCAAGAATTCAAGATTCTCCTGCTTCATCATTAAATAAAGTATTATAGGTTTCATGTATTTATGTTTTATGTACACAAATCATATTAGTATTGTTGTGTAGTAGTGGAATAAAAATTAATTGCTTGAGTATAGGTGAACTCAAGTTCTTAGTCTGTTTTGTTATGCTATCTGTTGTTCCTTTGTATTATCTATGTCAAGTTTGTTATTTTTTCACTGAGTCAACTCCTTTTACAAGTAGGCTACAATTTTATTCCCACGGTTTATTAAAATATATCGTGAAAGTGTCGACCCGATTTCCTCACCCTCTGGTCAGTGTTTTCAAACACCTAAATGCTGATGGTGGTGTTATTCTATCAAGAGAAAGTACAACTGGGTGATCATCCCCTCATAACACTAATCAGGGAAAGACTTGGAAGAGGAGGAGGAGTGGTATTGCCGAAATAAAGTTTAGGGCCACGAAGGGCGTTAAAATGCGACTCCCGAGGCTGTAGGAGAATAGGAGTTGACCAAGGGACGTCTGACAGGGCAGATGAAAGTTACGAGACCGGCACAAGTAAGTCGAAGCAATAACAGACACCCTGGTCGCTAAACTCCTTTAGTCGCCTCGTGCAACAGTCAGCGCTTATCTAGGATGTACTCTACCGCCCCCGTCCACAGGAGGGGTTTCTGAACTCGCTTTTCGAGGTGTCTGCGCCTTTTTAAATCCCATTCTTGTCGAGAAGTGAAAAATGAAAATCCACCTTTTTGCAGTCATTTGACCCTGTCAGGAATGGAATGAATGAAGCCCCCATCTAGCGGCGAGGATAGGAATGGTGCCGACTGCCGATTAATGACTGACAGATGAAATTAACTGATATTGGAGAGTGTTGCTGGAATGAAAGATGACAAGGAAAACCGGAGTACGCGGAAAAGAACCTGTCCCACCTCCGCTTTGTCCAGCACAAATCTCACATGGAATGACCGGAATTTGAACTACGGAACCCAGCGGTGAGAGAGCCACGGAGATTTACTGTCGAGGAGGTATCTTATCACATCTATTCGCTTTGTCGAGGTGTCCACAGTCCTTCAGTATATTCCTGTTTAGGTTTCCGTAATCCTTCAGAACTTTCTTATCGAGTTGTTCGCCCGCTTGCTAAATGTCTACAGCACTGTTTGTCAGTTATACTGTATTTTCCATTCCTCTGGATAGTTCGTTCACCCACTACCAGCGACCGATTATAGTGTGTGATACTGATACTGTTAGGCTTTTTAAACTATGGGGCTTTCTTTCAGCCTATTCAGCTGACGAGGCGTCTTCTTCATAATGCACACAAGCCGGGGAAACATCTCTTACCCTTTCAGTCTTATAGCAGATGGCGAATAAAGTATGTCTGGAAGATCGTTGCTCAGATTGTCATATTGCTCGTGAGAAATTAAATGACACCGAGGTAATTTCTGGAAGCGCTTGCCAGGTTAGAGACACTAAAATATGTGGGTAATTTTGTACGCGCCGCTGTGTAGATGGCCATCGCTGCCCCTCGGCGATAAAAACTCTTCCTATTACACGCTAGGATGGTTAATGGGATTGTCCGACCACCATTAGCTATCGAGCTCCCGTATAATTTAACATTCTCTTTGATTAATTCCTTAATTATTTAAGTCCTAAAGGCATTCCCCTTTATCTTAATGAGGTTAGCCTTTATGAGTATAACTTCGTGTTTGTCAACTTCGTGTTTAATTGTCTATCTGTTTTCTGTAAATGTTCCAGTGCGTAGCCTCGAGCAGAATGAAATTAAATGCTGAAATACTTGCGAGAAAGTCTTTTCTTCTTAGCTATGGAGGCATAGAATATGAAGAAGCTTTCAGATGATGATCTATAAATAATGTTTGGAGACTGATGTACGGTTTTAGCGATAGCATGGTCACCAGTTCTGTTTGCTTAATTATGGCTATATGCCTATTATATACTGTAAGTCACAGTCTGTCTCAGTGACATTGTCTGTTAGTCCGTGCCGTATGTCTAAGATAGTTACTTCAATCCTAGCCGAGGTCGAGGGCATTTGAGTGTTTTCAAATGGGCCAGTCTGAAGTTGCTGGCTTATAGCGCGTTAAAGGAATCATGCGAGACAAAATGTCTAGAGTTAGGCGTTTCTTAAAATATGTACCAATTAAGAGGATGTTAAACGAATATCACTAAAGTTTTTTTTTGTTATTATTGGAAATGAAAACCTACAACCATTTTTTTTTTGCTAGGGGCTTGACGTCGCACCGACACAGATAGGTCTTACGGCGGCGATGGGATAGGAAAGGCCTGGGAGTTAAAGGAAGCGGCCGTGGCCTTAATTAAGGTACAGCCCCAGCATTTGCCTGGTGTGAAAATGGGAAACCACGGAAAACTATCTTCAGGGCTGCCGACAGTGGGGTTAGAATACACTATGTCCCGGATGCAAGCTCAGAGTTGCGCACCCCTAACCTCACAGCCAACTCAGCCGGTGGTTAATTCAATTAATGATCTAGGAGTACGTATTACAAACCACTTGTCATTTAACTCGCATTCATGACACAGTTAATGACGCCTGCTTCTTAATCCGATACAGCACAGACCTGAGTGGTATCCAAACCATGGAACTTTTGTTCAATACACTTGTGAGGTCCAAACTTCAGTGCTCGTCAGCAATTTGGTCTACTCTTTATAAATCTCCTCAAAAATCATGTGGAGAGAAAGTGCAGACACATATCCTACTTTATTTTCACTTTGCTAGAGACACAATTCACTATAAAGATCTCTTGAAAGAATTCAACTTCATTATTAAATAAGCATACAATAAACCATCAAATTTACTTCCATAGAGTTGTCAACAATGTGGGAGATAATTGGTTTCTGCAACACGTCTCGTTTAAGATACCAACATCGCTTTCTTCTTCCGACTTCTGAAACAGTATTTTACAGGAACTCAGCACTGATTAGAATGTGCACTACATACAATTGTTCATAAATTTATTTAATCTAGATTTACACATTGCTGCCAGTGATAATTATTACGTGAAGTTATTGAGGAAAGTACACAGGTAAACTAATGGGCACACTATGCTACCAGCTTTTTAACCCCCCTTTTTTTCATTTATTACAAATTTTATTTTCTATTACTGTCAAAATAGATTTTTTTAAAATATTTCCCAATAGTTCAGCCTCTTCTGCAATCTCTACAGAGACGCCGAGATCTAGTAAGCGATTTATACAAAGAAGGTGCTCCACGTAAGCCATGGCCCTTTTCAGGTCTTTATTGTTGTTTGCTCTCCGGGGGACTCGTTTGCACTTTGCGTAGCTTCACATTCAAAAATGCTTCTGTTCGGACATAATTCAACATGCAAGATCTCTGTGCCGATCGAACTTATGATGAGCACGTCTGGTTACATCGCACACAACCGTTACGCGACACAACGCGGTCAGACAGTGACTAACTGCTGTTCTCATTCGCAACACGAGGAAAAGGGGGATCAGGAAATGTCAAGAAAAAAGAAGTTGAGACGAGCGTGACTCGAACTCGCCATCATCATAACTGAAGTGGAGAACCTTAACCACTCGACCACCGCATCACAGCCTCTCAATTGATTGTACCTGGCATACTAAACCTCTCGTAACTTTTGTCGACATTTTCAAAATTGCTTTTCTTCGAAAACTTTTGAGAGTTGCGCTCTCCTACTTTATCAGTGTGTTTTTGTGATTGAGTACTGTCAAACTACAAAGTTTGAACAAAATCGGTGATGCGGACATCGTGTAAGTGTGGTGGTGTGGAAGATGTGGGGCTGGAATATGGCTAACTTCGGCATTGAATATATTGAAATGAGTGAGAATGTAGTCTTTCCTTTCTTTTTTTTTTTCCTATTTACTTTACGTCCCACAGACACAGATGACACAGATAGGTCTTCTGGTGACGATGGGACAGGAAAGGCTTAGCAATTGGAAGGAAGCGGCCGCGGCCTTAAGTTACAGCCCCAGCATTTGCCTGGTGTGAAAATGGGAAACCACGGAGTAACATCTTCAGGGCTGCCGACAGTGGGGTTCGAACCCACTATCTCCCGGATGCGAGCTCACAGCTGCGCGCCCCTAACCGCACGGTCAACTCGCCCGGTAGGATGTAGTCTAGAAGGCTGTGAAATGTACTCCTTGGTTCTATATGTCATCTTCGATTCATCTCGCTGGAGTATGGCGATCTCAGAACCATGACAGTTTTCTGCTTGAGAACATCTTTGAGTATGTTCTGTAATTCTTGAATATAAAGCAAATACTGTACTTACTGAAACAGCTCCTGAACAATATCATTGAGGCAGTAATCCTAACCGGCAAAGAAAATAGAAAATCGGTTTTTCTTACCAAGAATTCCGTTGATCTCAAATGATTTGTTATTTTGTTTCAAACGATTACAAGTTCCAGTGAGAGTAGCTTACAGTATGAATATCAATAACGCTCAGGGTCAAACGTTCCAGAATTGCGGCGTTAATTTGAAGGATTCCTGTTTCACACATGGTCAGCTCTACGTTGCTTTCTCCTGTGTCGGACAAGCAGAAAACCTTTTGTGCATGCGTCATACAACAAGACATCAAATGCAGTGTGTAAGAATGTATTTTTATGAAATGACTGAGTATGTAAGATATTTGTGTACACAGAAAAGAGAATAAAAATAAAAGAAACAGAAAAAGAATGGTCTTTTAATGCACGTATTCTGTATTATATAAAGAAAACCGCACGGATGTACAGAAGAAAACCAAGCGTAGCGGGTTTTCTTCAGCCAGTAGAAATATATAGGCTACTAATCTTGTAGAGGTGCTATTATATGCACTGTAAGACCTCTACAATTGAAATCCTCATTCGTGAAACACGAGATCATTTTGCTTTTTTGTTTCGGAGACAACGGGGTGCTGGAACTTTATCCCGCAGGAGTTCTTTCACGTGTCAGTAAATTTGTCGACAAGAGATTCACGTATATGAGCACTTTCAAATAGACTGAGCCAAATTGAGCCCGCCATCTTGAGCTCAGATGACTAGCTCTCTACCGTCTTATCTACTCAGCCCGACATCCAAGAAATATTTATTTTCTGAGTGCATCTCTTACAGGACAAAATATGCAAATGGATAAAATTCCGCTAGTTCATGGTAACGAACAGTGAATTTCAACGTGGTATATTTTTTTTACAGTGACTTATAGGTGTTTAAGACAAACACACAGCTATGACCAAAATGCCTATTAAGAATAATGCCGTATTCAGAGACTACTCGGGGTCGAAAATATTGCAAAAAGAAGAGAATGTTCTCATCAGAGGCCTCTCAATTGATGGTACCTGGTATACTAAACCTCTCGTAACTTTTGTCGACATATTCAAAATCGCTTTTCTTCGAAAACTTTTGAAAGTTGCGCGTTCCTACTTTGCCAGTGTGTTTTTGTGATTGAGTACTATCAAACTACAAAGTTTGAACAAAATTACTTTTGTTTCCGTGCACTTTTCCTATTCAAAGTGAACCTGTGTTGTCCTATTAGTCTTCTCTTAAGCCATTGGAACATTAATGAACTATTTGCATGCAGACCTGGATATATTAATTTCGTGGAAAACGGAGAAACTTACAATGTTTGGAATAAATCAAAGTACAACACATTAAAAAATCGGGATCTGAATGTTCAGCAAATCTGATAAAATCCTTGGTAGTAAATCAGAGCGTGGTAAATGGTATAAATACTGTATATTTCCAGCTTGTATAGCGTCATCCAATTTACGCAGAACCGCAGCTGAGGCGATGCTGAGGCCGGCAAGCTTCCGCTTCCCGCCGGTCAGACAATACGAGAGCAAGGTAGATTGTCTGCCTGACAAATTCTTATGCAAATTAAAAGTACTCCTCCCTAATTCCTTGACATGAAGAGGTTTGTCTTGTAACAGACTGTTTTTCGATACCCAACATCGGTTGTTTGAGAATTTACGTACCCACGTAAGGGAAACCACACTTCGCCTGAAAAGAGTGAGATTGGGATCAATTTCTCCGTCATCCACTTTATTAAAAATACATTGATAAAATCTAATCCTACACACAGGATTACCTGGTTTAATTTCTTGCACCGCAGTACATTTATACTTTTTAAACTTAGACACTTCGTAGCCCACTTTACGAAACCATACGAAATTCCTGTTTGCTGTCTTAAAAAAAGCCTTCTGTTAGCACTGTACGTCGCCTTCTTCGCTTCTTATCATTAATATTTCCCGTTTCACGAAGTTTATTAACCAATGTATGAACCGTCCCACGAAATGGAACTCGAACACTTGGAGAATTCTCTTAAAATAATCTCCTTAACAGCATGAGCGGACATACCAATCATAAATAAATACTTGATGTGGAATAGAATTATTAATTTATTCTCACTTCACTTTGCTGCTCAGGTGTTACTCGCACTGAAACATACTGCGTTGCGAGACAGAGCCAGAACTGGCAGTTTCCACAGGCTCCCCTCCCACGCGCGGGGCTGTCTCATCCCAGCCACCTCATCGGTTCCAAGATAATTGAATGACTTAGTATATCGTTCCTCTCTGCATGGTTGTAATGCACGTTAATGACTGTCATATGAATTAACCTTGTTATAAACTTCACTCTTCCCTGACATGAGTTCATTGTCACTTTGAAGTCACTTCAGTCTTTTTTCTCACTAACTTCCGTGTTTCTTTACAAACTGATCGGTGTCGATCCTTCAACTTTTTAAACTTTCTCTGAAATGTTAAGTGTGTTTCATGTAGAAAGCCTTTAAAGTATTTGAATTAAATTAGAATAACGTCGTGACCCATATCTCGTCTATTACGTGAACTGCATGCGGTTACAAACTCATATGGAGCGGTTCCATATGTCGACTTCTGGTTCTCAGTATATGGATCCATTTCGTAAGCACCAATGCGTTGAGTCAGCTCGGCACTCTGTGGTGCAAAGGTCAAGACACTGACCAATCAGCTACAAAGTAGGATAATATTATAATAGAAATACTTTGTTTTTAAAAACAAATGTTTCAGCAAACTGAAGTTGAGTTAACTGGGTTTCTACCAGATTTCTTTTCTTCTACATCTCTCTAAATATTCTGTAACTCAGTTTCAAGTTGTGTGTTTAAACGTGCGAAGTATTAATATAAAGACTCGTAATATTACGGTGAGCGAGTTTTAAACTCGCTCGAGGTCCTTTTTAAAGCAGTTATTGCAAATAAAAGCGCGAAATTTCACCTCTAGTATTCCTGGTGCTTACATTTCGCTCCGTTCCTTCTAATATCACGTTCCCTACAAAGGTTAAACACTCATTACGAATGCAAAGAGTCGATTCTAGAGTTGTGAGTGGGCGACATTGGTGATGCGGTGTCTCGTTTTACTGCCAGCCCTCAACCCTTTACACACAAGTGCTAAGCTAGATTGCGAACCGTCCACTTTCTTTTCATACCCTTTATTCATAACTCCGAGCATCTCACTTAAGGCAAATAACATGTACACAGTGTGTTGAATAAGTTCGTTTGAGCCGACCTCGGTGGCACTTTCATTTAGACGATGCCTTTCTCTTCCCAAGGTGGCGTGTTCGGTCGTGACTGTGGGTGTTTGCGTTTGTGAGTGTGTGTAAGTTCGACAACTCCATGCTGCCTTGGCAAAATAAAGACGAAATTCCCAAATCGTGACGTCTGTTTACATCTTTTGGAATTGAAGGGGTGTTTAACAAATAACATTGCTTTTAACAGATGAGGGGCCTGTGAAGGAGAAGGGAAGTTGCTTTGTTTGAACGCATCCCGGTCTGAATGGTTCAGATGTTAGAGCGCTAGTTTTCAGAGTCCAATTTGGTGGATTCGATCCCAGATTAGTCCGGTTGTATTTTGAAGGCACTCAGATATACTACCTTGTCTAGGTAGATTGACCAGCACGCAAAAGAACTTGGGGCAAAATTCTTGCAGCTCGTAAAAATAGTTAGCGAGACGAAAAACCAATAATAATAAACATAATAATAATAATAATAATAATAATAATAATAATAATAATAATAATATATTTTAACGCAATCAGATTCTATTATTTCACCACGGCCGCTAGCCAGGTGGTCTTTTCCTTCACAATTCAGACGGGCTGTGTAACTCGGAAGGTTGCCTTCTGAACCCAGCTTGGCATGTTCGATCCTGACTCAGGTGCTCGAATACGTCAGCGTCTTGTCGGTATTTGCTTACACGTAAAGGAACTCCCGTGGGACAAAAATCTCCGGCACCTAGCCTTCTCCGAATAATCGCTAAAGAAGTAGTGGGACGTCAAAGACCATAACATTATCATCATTCATATTTCGAGTCCTTCGCTGTGATCACGTTAACTCCACAATGACTGACTGACTGACTGAACTAGAACTATTAAGATTACTCTTTGATAATGTGATCAGACAGTTTAATTTATATGAGGTATTCCAGGGTGTCTGGAGAGACTATTTTTATTCTCAATTTGCTCCCTGAAATTCATGTGAGGATCGTCTAGTGATTCTCCAGAGTATAACCACACCGGTGTGGAAAATCACTGCATTACTGAGAAATATTTTTAGCCCCTTTCAAGTAATCGTTCATGTTAAGTAAGTTGTTGAAGGATATACGCAGGGTGTCTGCTGTGCTGGACCTACTGAACTAGGAAACAAATTACAAACAAGAGTGATTATTGTGGAGCAAAATTGTAGTACAAAAGTGATATGAATTTTTTTGAAGTGGAAATCATGAGATCTGGATACGGTAAATCGTATTAGCAGTATGTCTAGAAAAGAAAACTTTGTAGTATAACGAGACTGCTGATATCATGATAGAAGGTGTGGGGTTCGTAACTAATTTGAAATCCTAGTTGCAAATTGCTTTACGTCGCACCGACACAGATAGGTGTTTTGGTGACGATAGGACAGGGAAGGACTAGGAGTGGGAAGGAGGCAGCCGTGGCCTTAATTAAGGTATAGCCCCAGCATTTGCCTGGTGTGAAAATGAGAAAGCACGGAAAACCATCTTCAGGGCTGCCGACAGTTGGTCTCCCGAATACCGGATACTGGCGACACTTAAGCGACTGCAGCTATCAATCAATCAATCAATCAATCAATCAATCAATCAATCAATCAATCAATCAATCAATCAATCAATCAATCAATCAATCAATCAATCAATCACTACTGATCTGCATTTAGGGCAGTCGCCCAGGTGGCAGATTCCCTGTCTGTTGTTTTCCTAGCCTTTTCTTAAATGATCGCAAAGAAATTGGAAAATTATTGAACATTTCCCTTGATAAGTTATTCCAATCCCTAACTCCCCTTCCTATAAACGAATATTTGCCCCAATTTGTCCTCTTGAATTCCAACTTTATCTTCATATTGTGATCTTTCCTACTTTTAAAGACACCACTAAAACGTATTCGTCTACTGATGTCCTCCCACGCCATCTCTCCTCTGACAGCTTGGAATATACCATTTAATCGAGCAGCTCGTCTCCTTTCTCCCAAATCTTCCCATCTCGGACTTTTCAACATTTTTGTAACGCTACTCTTTTGTCGGAAATCACCCAGAACAAGTCGAGCTGCTTTTCTTTGGATTTTTTTTCCAGTTCTTGAATCAAGTAATCCTGGTGAGGGTCTCATACACTGGAACCATACTCTAGTTGGGGTCTTACCAGAGACTTATATGCCCTCTCCTTTACATCCTTACAACAACCCCTAAATACCCTCATAACCATGTGCAGAGATCTGTACCCTTTATTAACAATCATATTTATGTGATTACCCCAATGAAGGTCGTTTTCTTATATTAACACTTAGGTACTTACAATGGTCCCCAAAAGGAACTTTCACCCCATCAACGCAGTAATTAAAACTGAGAGGACGTTTCCTATTTGTGAAACTCACAACCTGACTTTTAACCCCTGAAATGCATGCTTACATCATGTGTTCAATGCTCTTCCAACTAGAGTTGACTATTTTGAAGTTGATTTCTTTACAGTGATTTGTTTGTGTAGTCTGACGTATAATAAACTTGACGTCCACTCGTAATCAGTCTAAAGACACTGAAAACGAAGTGAGCAGTCGTGCTTTACTTGCGTTCAGCAGAGTATTTGTCTTTGCAAATCCAACCAACTGACCAACAAACTATTACCTTACGAGCTTAGTAGTAGATACGAAACTTTGCAAATTTGCATGGAGTGCGAACCGTAGAGACATAAACATTTTAAAAGAATATGTGGTAGGCTATGCATTACCAACTGCATTCATTGAAGTAATACACTTATTGAGAAAGAGAGAATGTATAGATGGTAGCGAGACAGTTTTAATTTCCTTAATGTTGTGATTTCTTTTATGTAATATATTTGTATTACTACTGAATTTTTGCGCCTGACGTTTTTCAAATATTTCCAAACACTAAATCTGGTAGTTTTTTATATAGAACCTTTCCGTGTCTATTTCTAATTGTTACTGGCGGACGGCAAATCTTTTGCTGCCTGCTATAGCCTATAAATTGTCTATTGAGACGGAGGAAAAATGTCACTGTTAGAGTATGAATACTGAATTTGAGGTGTTAGGGGTATCGTTAATGTAGGCGAGCTCATTTCATGGGAATTCTCCCTTGATGGCTAGTCCCCAGGGAACGGTGGACTGGAATGAGGTTATCCCCCTGCAAGTGTTGTAATAGTGTTACCACAAAGCCAGTCCAACTCAGAACTATGTAACTTAATTATGGGCTAGCTGATGCGCTATAAAAGTCTTCTTGCTAATGGCCTTCTAACAGTCGGTAACAGGCTAATACTCGTTGCCACTGTAGAGAAATAGCTTAGATCAGATTGCGGTTCTATTAGCTAAATAGTTGAATATTTTCATTCATGCTGTGAAGACTATACCATGTAGCTGCAATCACAGTGTTCTGTCTTGAGCAGTTCTTTTCATCTCTTCATAAGAACTCCAGGTCATTCGGTAACTTAGTATTTAAAATAGGATTCTCTTGGCTGTCCTCTTCTTATTTCCGATCACTTTTCTTTCAGAAGGAGTCACTGTGTCTTAAGATTTTTACAATCCGTGTTTCGATCTCATGGACCGTATTTTCTTACCAACTTTTTAAAATTGACCATTACTTGTCCTTTGTGTCCAGCTTGTTCGGGTGACTTTTCTCTACATGCACATTTCTGCTCCTTCCAACCTTGGTTTTCTAGCGTTCAACTTTCACACCCACACATCCGACAAAGCTCTTCACAAATGTCTTCCTTGTTTCTTTATGTACTTACTGCTTATTAGATGTTTTAGTATGGAATACTAATGTTATTATTTTTAATACTATAATTTTCTTTACATTTTGTCTTAGTGATACTGAAATTTCTGCCACGTTCACAAGACCACAGGTGCCAAATCTGAACGTCTCTAACTTTACAGGAGAGCAGAAAGAAGCTGATGAGGCGCATATTTTGCTACCTGTAAGGCAGATTGAATAGAGAGTTCTGACCATGGTAAACTATTGTAACAGCCATTACGATAAGGAGTGCCAGGAAGGCTCAACTGTTGTATGGTCACTTACCATTGTTTTTTTTTTTTGCTATTGGCTTTACGTCGCACCGACACAGATAGGCCTAGGTCTTACGGTGACGATGGGACATGAAAGGGCTAGGACAGGAAAGGAAGCGGCCTTGGCCTTAGTTAAGGTACAGCCTGGTGTGAAAATGGGAAACCACGGAAAACCATCTTCAGGGCTACCGACAGTGGGGTTCGAACCTACTATCTCCCGAATACTGGATACTGGCCGCACTTAAGCGACTGCAGTATCGAGCTCGGTTTACCATTGTTTATAGCTGGGTTCTCCTTGCAGATACGATAGTATCTGCACTCCTGCGGAGGATGCAATAGTGTATTCATAAAAACAAGTCACAGAACCTCAAAATAGTGGGTTTTCTTTTAGGATAGTTTACCTCTGACGCCCAGAAATATAGTGGCAGCAATTTCGCAGCTTTCGTCTTTTGAATTACATGGGTTTTAATATCAAGTTCGCCTATCAGTTTCAAGAGAGGAGTGGTAATAATTTGGACTTCTAGAATGGTGAAGTTGCTTTAGATCAAAAGATCCGTGAAGGTGGATGCTATATTGCTTTATCTGCTAGGCATTTACGTTGCTTTAATATATCCCATTTTAGGCGATACTGCAACAGGAAAAACCTAGGACTCTAAAAGTAGTGACTGTGGCCCCAGTTGAGGTATAGCCTCGATATATGCGTGATATGAAAATGGGAAATCGCCGATGATCATTTTCAGAGCTATTAACATGGGGGTTCGAACTCGCAATCTCATAAATGTAAGCTTTCCAGCTCCACTACACATACCGTACCGCGAAGTAATCTTCCTCGGTGCTGAATAGTTTAAAATGAAGCGCCTTCAAAATTCTGTTATACCGTGAGCAGCCCTGATTTTGTTTTGTGTTATCATACCCATTTCTCCCACCAGTCAAATGTACCTTGATTAAGGCCATGATCACTTTTTCCCCATTCCTAGTCCTTCACGATACCATCGTCGCCGAAAACATGAAAATATTAGTGTGTAATACGAGAGATACAATGGTCACTATTATACACACTGGCCCGCTGCGTAGCGTAGTTCGTACAATGTTTGCAAAATAGAGTTCCGGCGCAGTCAGATGCCATTTTAGACAGGTTAAATGCCGGGTACGTGTGTAGTAGTTTTATTAGCACGCCAAATGAACATTTTACAGGACAAAAAAACTGGTGCTGCAGCGTCTTTTACAATCAACAGCAACTGACGAACGTTAAAAACACAGCATCCGGGCAATGGTGACTTCGAACCGCACGGTGGGAAGCCTTGAAGATGGTTTTTCGTGGTTTCCCATTTCCACACCAGTGAAATGCTGGGGCTGTACCTTAATTAAGGCCGTGGCCACTTTCTCC
This sequence comes from Anabrus simplex, assembly GCF_040414725.1. Lineage (NCBI taxonomy): Eukaryota > Metazoa > Arthropoda > Insecta > Orthoptera > Tettigoniidae > Anabrus > Anabrus simplex. Next base: position 1,049,020,343 of record NC_090265.1, on the reverse strand, counting down.
CCATTCCTAGTCCTTTTCGATATCATCGTCGCCGAAAACCTGAAAAGTGACGGCAAACCCTATAGAAACAAAGGTCTTATTCAACTGTGCGAGGTAGATTGAGGAAATAATAGATGAAGGCGGTCTGGTCTATGTTAGACTTTCTTTCAAGATATAGAGAGGTAGTGATGGCTTAGACCACAATGATGAAACCGAAATTCACTTTTCTCCCTTCATTTTCTTTTCCTTTCATTTTCCCTGTTGAATTTCCAGACGAGTAGCTCCCACTGTGATGTCGGGATTAAAACTGAGCACAAATCTCGGTAGTAGCAAGAGTTGAAATTCAATTTGTCGATAAAGCTGGCGCTCACGTAGACCGTGTCCCTAACGAATGTTCATTACAAAAGCCCATCCTGGTGGTGTCGCGTGGGAAGACATCTCTCTGGGGATACTGTGATGAGGTCACAGGACTTCTTGTTATGATAGAAAACTGGAAAGAAAGTCGCTTCCAAGTGTCGTACGAACAACAAGAGTTCTCCGTGGATCAGATCGGGGAAGTTAGTGTCTGCATTATAAATATCTACTATGATTGTGAAATGGAGACTTGAATTTGCTACATACACACATTTCAAATTACGTTTAAGATATTATTTAACTAGCCATAATCTCGTCTAGGACAAGGGATCCTTTAGGAAGTATAAGTACTGGCCGAATATACGCCTGCGTTAATTTATACTCGGCGTGTCTCTAAACATGTGTATTACAAACGTCGCGGGGTGGTTCTTGGGATAAAGACAATAAAAATTGTCCCTGAACATATGCCATACAATGCGTTGTTACCGAGTTACATGTGACCGAGTTACTCTACGTAGACTGACCATATCGTAGGAGATGTTGAAGTGTCCGCCATAAGGAGCATCAACATTCACCGGGGAAGCCGCTTGAGGATACCTGGGTCTTGTCGAACAGCTGATGAGGCGTTATTGCTACACAGTTCGAGTTGAGTACGCCACACTTTTCATGTATCCCCACAGATGAAAGTTTAGTGGATTAAGGTCAGGAAAATGGGCAGGCCAATGCACTGGACCTCGACGCTCGATCCACCGTTGTGCATACAAAGTGAAGTGCGCTGCAAGCCCATCATGCATGAACCACATGGCGTGGCAAACTGCTAGGGGTTCAGGTTCCAGTATTACAGCCATCGTGTCCGTCAGGATGGTCAGATACGCTGGTCCATTCAAACTTTGGAGAAGCATGTATGGGCCGATCATTTGATCATGGATAATACTACATCACGCCTTGCGTCCAAAGTGCTGTTTATGATTAGCGACAACCGTACCATGGGAATGTCCAACTACCCATGTGTATATGTTATGCGAGTTTGTGATGCAGTCTCTTCGTAATGTGGCCTCATCGCTGTACAAAATGGAGGACGAAAACATCAGTATGGTAGTGGCCATGTGCAACGCCTGTATCTCAGTACTATAGGACATATGTTCATAGGGACATCATTCTTGTTTTGATCCTAGAAGTTCCCTCCCATGTTTGTTAAGTGTTCAGATAGCCCACATCCTGTATGACAGTTTATCAAAGTATTTTCACAATTCCCATGTCCGACTCGTTGGGTGAATGGTCAGCGTACTGGCCTTCGGTTCAGAGGGTCCCGGGTTCGATTCCTGGCCGGATCGGGGATTTTAACCTTAATTGCTTAATTCCAATGGCCCGGGGGCTGGGTGTTTGTCCTGTCCCCAACATCCCTGCAATTCACGCACGACACACAACACTATCCTCCACCACAATAACACGCAGTTACCTACACATGGCAGATGCCGCCCACCCTCATCGGAGGGTCTGCCTTACAAGGGCTGCACTCGGCTAGAAATAGCCACACGAAATTAATTAATATCACAAGCCGTACACTCAAAATGAAGTGCAGTGTCTTTCATTCTTAGTTTCAATTTTATTGAATTTACTTGACTGAAAATATCATCAGCGATTGAACCTGGGAAGGAAAATATTTAAATTGCGATCTCCTCTGCATCGTAAGGAGGCTTCTCCCCTCTTACATCTCTGTATAATGCCACCTTGAATAAACATTTGACAACATCTCTCACTTTATTTCCTCTGATAGTCTGTTGCTGTAATGGGAGGGTGATCCTCCATAAACAGGAGCCTAGTTCATTGAAGACATAGCAAATTTTAGACGATTTTAGTACGATATTAGATAAGATTTTAAGAACTTAATGTGGTGCCACGAGCATCAAATTGCCAACACTGGTCCCAACATATGTGCATTGCGTTTGTTTTCATTAGCAAATGCCCTTTTTAGTTGATTATATCTTTTATTAGCCCGCTGTCACACAGGGCATCGAACGATCAAGAGCGACCAACTGGCATCGAGTACTAACGACTAAATTCATTTACCTTGTCACACTGCTCATCGATCGAGAGGGATCGACTGCACGGAAACAGCTGATACTCCCGCCCAGTACCGTACAGGCTATAGATGTATTCATATTCACGAGAGAAAAAGAATGTGTTGTGAAAGCGATAATTCGGGTGGAAATATGATTCTAACCTATGAATATATTAGGAGAAAGGAAAGAACCAGACGATCGCAGTGGACAAGGTAAAGAGCCATGGAGAATTCCACCAAAGTGTGCCTTCGTTGCGGAATGACGAAGAAAAATTCAGGAACTAGTACCGAATGCCCATCAATAATTACGGTATAAGGAATTAGAGGAAAAAATGAAGTCAGTAATAAACATCAGGCAAACAAATTACAGGAAAAGTATAAGTTCTGAGGAAAGGCTGACACTATCGTTAAATTCAATATTCACAACGATTTTTTTAGGTTTAAAGTCAAAAGTGATGTTCACCTTCGAAACAACTACTGTATGTCCGTGGCAAAATATATCAAATAAAAGATTAGTGGCATTCTGCAGGATTCTAATAAAGTATTGATAAAAAGGACTGAAAACTGTTATGTAGGCTATATCAATTTGAATTCATAATTTGAAGGTGCTACCATCAACAGTGGAAATATATTTATTTAGGCCTACAGGTTTCTGGACATCGGTGACTCATACAGATTTAGGATTGCTCACAATACATCAGTGGATTTGTTCCTATTATATATGATGCCATTCATAGAGCACTACAGCCAGAATTCTTGACAGGGTGAAAATTCCAACAAAAGCCTCACAAAAGTGGCTCATTGTATTTCAAATATTAAGACTGATACCATTTATGCTTATTTGTTTTAATGATGCTGGATCCTGGGGCATAATTACTGTCTTTTCAAATGATATTTTGAGGTGTTTATTAGATGGAGGTTAACAGCTTTTTTTTTTTTTTTTCATACCACTTGGTGAGATCCCACCTACCAAAATAATAGACATATCAAGAAATGCTTCCAGTCAAAATTTACATTACCTAATGTAGAAATAGTGTGTCAAGTTTCATTACAATCCTGTAAATAATTTTGAAAGAAAGAAAAATGCACATATGCTCTGAATATTGTGAAAATGATAAAAGCAATGGAGTTCCTTACATTATTTCTCTCCCTCATGATCCTCTGCAAATCTCTTGTCGCCTCTCCTCTTCTTTGTTATTGTGCCATGTTCAGAATAGTATCATATTGCTTTCTTGACAAGCATGTTGCTGAATTTCTGTAGGTCTACTGCGTTTTGTGCAAAGAATCCAGGTCCATATCCAAACTTTGCAAGAATGACAATCCTGTCTTAATTTATATCATTGAAGACTACAGCAGCTTCGAAAGCAGCTAATTTTACCAAATGGCTGTGAAGAAAGGTTGTCTATGGACATCTCTTCCAAAGTAAATTCTCTTTAGGATTCTGTGTATTCACATATGTGTACATTTCTTGAGGAGTTCAGGTGAGGCTAGTGCTCTGTACACTAGCTTAATAACTATAGGAAAAGCTTCTGGAATATTGTTCTAATAAGTACGTTGGCAGTGTAATAGACTGATACTTGTCAAAACTACATGTAAATTACACACAAGGTCTTGTTTATTATCCTCATCACTAAGCATAAAGTACTGTCTCCCCAAACTTTGCACTGGCAAGCTGATCTAATTGCTCACTTGGCAATAATAAGCCAATTAATATAAATCCTGCACTTCCATCCAAGTTACTGGTAAACTCCTTGGTACAGAGTAACAACTTTTTCCGCAAAGGTCTGGTAGGACTCTCTTTCTTACCTCAATGTTGATTTTGCCTTTCTGTGTATTGTTCATATGTAACTTCTTTACTGATATGAACATGACCAAGCCTATCTATCCATCCTGAAATACTTTCCTTATGTATCAGTTCAAGGAAAATGAAAACTTTGCCTTCAATTTCACCAAAAATGAGAACCAACCACTGCAAAAAATAATAGGTGCTAATAACAAGCACCTTGCCTTCTATTTTTAGAAGTGAAGAGTATGCCTTTCTAACAACTAAATAGACTACTATTGCCGTCTACAGTAAAATGTTATTTAGGTCTCAGGTGGTAAATGATTTAATTTTGCTATATCTTATATTGCCTGTCAAAATTGTTTGTAAATACCAATTATATAAATGAATGTTTGACAGAGTAGGGTGTATGGGCCTTGTAAGATCTTGGATTGACTTACAGGGTAATTAATCTACTCAACCTGTTATTACAAGCATGTAACTGTCGTATGAATATATTTTTTATAAATAATGTACATATTCTGCCATCATATCCCCTTAATATCACATCACACAAAATACAGTTTTTTATGTTGTAGATTAAAATCTACAAAACTTTGGTGGAAACATCCGTCAAAATAGTTACAAATGAATTTTTCATCTTTGTTTTTCATTGTTTATATGGATCTACAGCACAAGAAACAAAATAATCAGTCTACCTTGATGCCCTCTGTAGGCCTATATGTTATTAATAAATTATAAGTACAGTAACAGACATGAAAGTAGTGATCGCTGGTGCAGACAGGTACAATGGCAGGAGAGTACTTGGAATGAGGAGATAAAGGCTACCTAAGTTACAAAGTTATAAGGTGGCAGGGAGGGATTCTGTCAGGTATAACTGTAGTAAGAATTTTGTCCTATGCAAACAACTTGGTCTATTGAAACTGTGCAATCTAATATTAATGGATCTACAGAACAAGAAATAAAATAATCAGTCTACCTTGATGCCCTCTGTAGGCCTATATGTTATTAATAAATTATAAGTACGGTAACAGACATGAAAGTAGTGATTGCTGGTGCAGACAGGTACAATGGCAGGAGAGTACTTGGAATGAGGAGATAAAGGCTACCTAAGTTACAAAGTTATAAGGTGGCAGGGAGGGATTCTGTCAGGTATAACTGTAGTAAGAATTTTGTCCTATGCAAACAACTTGGTCTATTGAAACTGTGCAATCTAATATTAATGGATCTACAGCACAAGAAATAAAATAATCAGTCTACCTTGATGCCCTCTGTAGGCCTATATGTTATTAATAAATTATAAGTACGGTAACAGACATGAAAGTAGTGATTGCTGGTGCAGACAGGTACAATGGCAGGAGAGTACTTGGAATGAGGAGATAAAATAGAACTGAATGTCAGGTTGAGAATACAAAACTGGAACAGATAGATAATTTCAAATAGGTATTTAGGATGTGTATTCTCGCAGGATGGCAGTATAGTAAGCAACATTGAATATAGATGCAGTAAACCCAATGCAATGAGCTTGCAGTTGTGATCAACAGTATTCTGTAAGAAGGCAGTCAGCTCCTGGACAAAACTACTAATGTCCTTACACTGGTCTGGTTTCAGACCACCTGTGCTGTACAAACCTAGTGCAATGAGTTTGCAGTTGCGATCAACAGTATACCGTAAGAAGGAAGTCTCAATACGCTGGTCTGGTTTCAGACCACCTGTGCTGTACAAACCTAGTGCAATGAGTTTGCAGTTGTGATCAACAGTATACCGTAAGAAGGAAGTCAGCTCTTGGACAGAACTATCAATACGCTGGTCTGATTTCAGACCACCTGTGCTTTACAACTGCTTACTACATACACACAGAAAGGACCTACTACATGTATTTCAAAAACTCCTTTCCTTGTAAACCATACCTGTTCTACCACATAAAATATACAAATTAAGATGTTGTAATAATGCTAATAATTAATAAAAATTGGAGTTAAGGTTCTTTCCCATCAGGTCCTAATACACATAACTCACTGAGTATTCCAATAAATATTGATAGATAAGTATAACAAAAAATGATTTAATTTAAAAAGTAGAACATTTCTCAAGAACATAAATTTTATTAGATTCTTTCTTGGTCTAACACTGTATACAACAGTTTCTGAATTTTAACTTTGAAAACCCTTCGACCTAGTTCACTCATTCTTTCCATGTCATCATGAAGACACTAAAAATAACATTGATTATATTTTCTTTTCAGTTTTCAGTATCTTTTCTAAATATTCACTTAACACATCACTGTCACTTTCACATTTCTGTTTCTTTTATTTTTAACTGCTGGCAAAGCTGTTTGTAGAAGCAGAAGCCACTGGACTGGAAGTTGAAGTCCCTTCAGTAATTTCTGAACTGTAGGAGTTAAACCCCTCCAACACAAATTATTTCTGCTTCCTCCTCCTATATTTCAGCTTGGTGAAAAGGCTCTCATACACCAGGTGCCACTTCCATAGATGTGTTTGTTATAGAACTGAAAAAAATGAACAACATATTAATGCAATTCTTCTAAATTGGAGCTACATTTTAGTCTGGACACAAGCCTTCTGTTTAAGAAATTGTTACTTTCAATAATTATTTTAGTAAGATGATTGCTAGGTTAGATTATATTATATTACTTTCAGTTATATTTGATAAATTAATGAACAGATGGGTGGAACTTATGGCCTACAGACTGAATCTTCCCCTCACTCTTTCACAACTAGAACACTGGTCTGTAATGTAGGCCTACTTTTAAAAATAAATATTACAGAATTGTACCTTCTTCCAGCAATGAAGAGTTCCAGAAAGTTGAGGGCATTGAAGTAGACCCATTTTATGTTTTCTGTACAGCAGAACCTGGGAGGAGAGGGAGGATGTTATCTCTCCAAGTTCGATATCCAGCCCTCCGAATTTGCCATGTTTTGGCACAACTTTTTCCTGAAACAATGAATCAGAATATTGTGACAAAGAAAATATACATGTAGTAGGCCTACTTATGGCATAGGCCTACACTTATTTGTCATTAAAGCAAACAATGGTATTCATTTCATTAGGTACGAGATGGAGGTTAGGAAAGCACTGCTTATGTTTTCCAAACATTTCTTCAATTAAGTTACAAGAATGATAATTACTACTTCTCCTAGTGTAACTCATTTTACCACTCTATTCCGTATAATGTACTTTATCAATAAATAATCTAAGATAACACTATTCATAAGATAATCGTAATAAATCTAATAATTACTTACCCGTTTTTGTCCCAATTCTCCACACTATAGAATGCCATACAAAATTCACGGTCTCCCTATTACTATATCCAGGGAGTCTAGGATTATACACCACTTTGTTTTCATACACTAAGCAAATTAATGTTTCGATTTCATCAACAGATGACTATGTTGCGTCCGCCATTATCGAACGACTGCGACTGAAAAACGGACACGTTTGTTTTTACAAACCAGTCGATCTTCATCGCTCGTAGTTGATCGCTGACGATCGATGCTGTGTGACTGGTGCCACTGCCCTCTGTAGGTTTGTTTTCTTAGTCGGTCGATCGCAGTCGTTCGATCGAGCCTGTGTGACAGCCCCCTTAGAGTGTGTAAAACAGTTCTATGGAAGATGATTTCATTACAACATGCATCCCTTCACATTTTCTGCGCATCCTCGGGAAAGGTTGTCTGTTTGCTATTTAGATTTGTATCGTGTCAGGGAACGGTCAGGTTCCCGATTATTATCGGAATGAGTGAAATAGTGACAGGAGACGGCGGAAGATCGTTAATGATTGATTTCCTTTGAGGGTCTCATTAATGTTTGCCATTGATTACTTGACACTGGCCACTCTTGGGGCTTGCATTGTATTCGGGTTCTTTGTCCCACCGAGAGTTGTAGTCCCCGAACAGGGTAGGGCAAGAACCACAGAAATTCGCTATAGACCCGGTACTTCACCTAGTGCCCTGTGTGTAGGAGAGTGGAGGTGTGCCCAAGTTTTTCAAACTTTACAGTTCTGGTGCTAAACGGAACTTTCAGCATTGGACAGTACTAGGTATAATACTTTTATTGGCTTTACATCCCACTAACTACTCTTACGGTTTTCGGAGACGCAAGAGTGCCGGAATTTCGTCCCGCAGAAGTTCTTTTTACGTGGGAGTAAAAGTACTGATACGAGGCTGACGTATTTGAGCACCCGAGCTAGGATCGATCCTGCTAAGTTGGGGTCAGAAGGCCAGCGCTTCAACTGTCTGAGCCACTCAGCCCAGTAACGCTACTAGGTCCAAAGGATGATTTGTCAGGTAATGTCTTTCGCAACCAACTCTTCGAAAAATCGAGACGAGGACGCCTGTAACACGTGGAATTTCTCAAAGAGAGAGTGTAACTTGTAGTATGGTTGGTCTGTATTACTTTGATGTTGTTTTCTTCTGACGTAGCGGATAGCGAATCGATCAGAAAATTAATTAATTATACATACATACATACAGTACATATCTTTATTACCCACCCTAGTATAACCATCTTTTAGGTAATAAAGACAGAACAGAAAAATTTGCCACTACATCTCTCTTAAAACTACTTAACTAAATTAACTACATCTACTCACTAACCTCCCACACGTACGCGGATAGCCAACACACATGTAGGATGCCACCGCACTACAAACTACCCTAATCACCTACTCCTACCCACCACCTAAAATTTTAGTAGACTGGTCGCTGCGTCAACCCCAGTATGGAACACAAGCCCACGAACCCTTTGACGCAGCCACCAGCCTCGCCACGTGAGAACTGATACCATCTCACCTAAACTTGCTGACCACGTGTTCCTTAAATTAATTAGTTATACGGTGGTTAGTTGGGGTACACAAAAATAAAGCCTACATAAAAAAATAGACAAGAGAAGTTTGATTTCTTTACAGTAGTGCCTTTAATACTCCTTTCAGGTCATTAATTCTTTGTTAAATTTCTAATCGCTTACAAGCGTTACATTATGTTTATTACCCTAACGCTGCTTTCCTTACCTTTTATTCTTTGTCTTCCTATTGCATGTTTTTCAGTATGTATACATTATTGTTAAAACTGCATGTATCAAAAGAACAGGTCACAGTAATCTGTGGTTTCCGATATTAAGGGAGATGGGTGTTATCTTTAAATAAGAATGAATGAATTAATTAATAATAATAATAATAATAATAATAATAATAATAATAATAATAATAATAACGGCGTGTGGTCTCCGAAGAGGCATAGTGGAGGTATTCCGAGTTGACACCTTATAGGCGACCTGTGCGTCAGTGAGAATAGGGCCTTACCTATGATGAATTCTAATGATGACGGCACACACACCCAGCCCCAGAGTCATTGGAATTAACTAATGGAGGTTAAAATCCCCCACCCGGCAGGGAATCGAACCCGGGACTCACTGGACCAAAGGCCAGCACGGTAACCATTTAGCCATGGAGCCGGACGATGAATGAATGAATGAATGAAGTATATAAATAATCAGGAATAATAAGTTGCATTTCTTGATTAATCCTTCGTACTACGTTCCTTGTAAAACAGATGTTTCTAAAACTACCATCTCCACTGTCATGAGCCCTAGTTTTTCATCTCCTGACCTATACTATTCGGAGATCTTCCTCCATATAAACAAGCCATCGTTTTCTTAGTGTTTCCTTTTATATCCCGCTACCTGGATGGCCTTCCTAAACCTTCTTCGGCTCCTCACTAGCATCCGTTCGATAGACATGCCCATGCCAACGCCTTCTTACTTTCTTTCGCCATTGACAGCGAACTTTCCCCTCTCTTAAGCTGCGTTGCTTAATACTTAAGTTTCAGCTCCATACTTTTCTAGTTGCCTAGTTCTATACAGCACTGCTACTGCCATATTAATGTACCCATTTCAACCAGGAAGGAATCTAATCCACGGTCTGAAATTTAAATTTACTAGGGGAAATTTCATTTTGTAAGAACATGTACATCGACCCCCTTATCCTGGCACAAGTGCCTTGCAACAGTTAGTAGCTGCACTTCCCCTTCAATCAGGAATCATTATCACCGTCATCCGGGAATAGATAGGATACGTCTTGCGTTGACCAAGACAGAGAAGGTAAACCCAAGGTGCACAAGCCGTGGAGATAAAGGGAGAGATTCGAGATGAAGGAACAGTGTTACATTGCATTTATAAACTACTCCATGGGATTCTAGAAGTGCGCCTTGCTGATAATTCATAACTGATTTCTTCATTTTCTTTACGTTACAGGTATCACACCAGCACACCTTGTTATTATCAAGGATATATCACACAGAGCTGATGTCGGTAGGCCATACATGAACCTACAGTATTTTATACCTCATTCCATCCTGATATCTTTGTCTGTAAAGAATTTTGCTGATAAGAGAGCCTGTTGATGGTTGCATTCTGTTGATATGTAGGAAGTAGTACAGTTCAATTTATGTGATCTAACACTATTTCTGTTTTGTGTTTTCAGGTAAGTGTCTGCAGTACCGTCCTACGAATGCCAAGTTGGAGCCGTGGTGAGTGTCTTTGTTGTTGCGGAAGGATCTTGTGCGAACCCCTTTCCTCTGGCTCTTTCTCTATGTCGGTATCCTTTGAATAAAACTACGTGTTTGAAGCTTCTCAACTGGTGGTGAACGAGTATGTAAGGTACTGAATATAGCCAACAGTTAGCCTATAGCTTAGACCGGTGTATTGAACGTTGTAGTCCCTATCGATCGCCGGTGTTACCATGGTGGGAAACTGTTCGTTTCGTGGTGTTAATAATAATAATAATAATAATAATAATAATAATAATAATAATAATGATAATAATAATAGTCTAATAATAAAGGGCCGGATGTTGATGACGTAAATAAAGCACTTTAAAATGTTAAAATGACGTTATTAAATGACCTAAAAATTAATAAAATTCACAATAAAATGTAACAAAAATTATGTTTAAAAATGAATGTTTAAAGTTCCTTCATAAAATAATAGGATAGACACATACTTAGGAAGTACATAATATACGGATTTTATTTGTAGCCTGCTCGAAGACAAAGAATACGCAATACAGTGATATTGGTTGGAAAAAGAAACAGTTTGAAAAGAACTCGAAATAATAAAAGGCGATCTGTGAAAATAAAATCTAAAATAACATTTTAATATTTACTAGAAACAACTTGAGAAATTAATTTCTACAAAATATAAATATGATTCAGAAACAAAGACTCGAAACGAACCGAATAAGACTACTTAATATTATATTGAAATGTTTTATTTCATTATTATTGTATAACTACTAGTTAAGGCTTTCAGACGTATTTTCATAAAATAATATGGTAGCATGACAAACGGGACAAAATTACTTAGAGAAACAAAATTCTCCAAAATATAACCGAACGGTTCTCCATAATCAAAGAAAATGCTCTTAAAATATTGAAAACATGCAATAAAAATGCAAATAATGCAAAAGAAAAAAGGATATATTTTTAATCGATGTGCCATGGAGAGAGTTTGTAATATTGCAGCATTGCACTTGACCACTCAATAAAAAGATGACGTATCATCAACATCCAGGCCCCAAATAATAATGTGTAATTTCGTCCATTTAGGACGACAATCAACACTTGTCAGACTTTCTGGATTTCCATTACTTCTTTATCATGGTGAAGAATGCAGTTCTGCGTTCCTCAGACCACTTACCACCAGTTTTTCTCAATTCTTCCGGAAGATCCCTTATACCCAGGTCCTGAATCTGCTGCTCAACCGGGCGAGTTGACCGTGCGGGTAGGACAGCGCAGCTGTCAGCTTGCATCCGGGAGATAGTGGTTTCGAATCCCACTGTCGGTAGCCCTGCAGATGGTTTTCCGCGGTTTCCCATTTTTACACCAGGAGAACGTTGGGGTTGTACCTTAATTAAGGGCACGGCCGTTTCCTTCCAACACCTAAGCCATTCCTATCCCATCGTCGCCATAAGACCTATCTGTGTCGGTGAGACGTAATTATAAAGGAATCTGCTTCTTACTTAAAACGGTGCCTCAGGGCACCGGCCAGATCCTCCTTCACTGCAGTTGCCCATGGAGTAGTGCATTTCCAATTCACGAAAATATGAAAAATCCTGCGTGATCTGGTGGTAGCCATTCAAGAGAGCTGACCGTAAAACATCAGATGGACACTTCCTCATAGAAAGTAGGCGATTTTTCAACATTTAGACTTCAGCTGTGCATTTGACCTAGGCGATATTCTCCCTCATAACTTTTACGTGAGCCGACGATCTTTCCTGTGTTTTTTTTTGGGGGGGGGGATATTTTCTTATATCATACTGTGGTGAGTGAGGGCCAAACATTCAGTGGTATCGTATTACTGTGCTATAGTAGAGTGTTTAGCAAGCCATAAGATAGACTTGGACTGAAACGTGGGTTTACAGAGGTGAAAATCTGTGTCCGTGCATTTGGCCCTGTATTTTAGGCTTTCTTTCTCTGATAAAAATAATGGAATGATCTCTCCTACTTAAAAATTATTATTTATTATTATTATTATTATTATTATTATTACTATAAGCCCTCATCCATATTTGTTGGGATAAACTATGCATCTTCTGGTATGAGCAATTACAAATTTGCCACATTAATTGTCTTATCTTAGGCTTTGGCAATAATTATGAGAGTCACTGCGGTATGTATGGGCGGTGGTAGTGACACATTTCCCAACACAGCCAGTTTTTGTGAAGAATGGTGTAAAATTGTAGTTCCTAATATCAATTCATGTAAACATTATGGTAGGCTTGGCAGACTGTCATGTGGTAGTACCTTCTGGCACGATGAGGAAAGCAACGATGAACTACCTCACTCCTCGTTTCTCTAGTACGCCTTGTCAGCGTCGTCTAGGCTCTCTATGAGAAATGATGATGAATCTGGTGTGGTTTCAACAAGCCAACATAATCATTTTCGTTTGTCATGTGATGAAGTAAGTCATGAATGTCATGTAGTTATACAGGGTGAACCGGGTATATGAGCATTAGAGGATTGGTCATACTGATAAATACACAGGAACCTCGTTTATCCGAATCGAAAATAATTAAAAAATGTATTTTTACTTGTACAGTATTTCTTTTGCGGCGTCGGCTCTTCTTTGAATATCATTTCCTCCAAGGATAGTTAACGACTGGAATTTGAAGTAATTCGGCCATGGTTCATCAAAGGTACCGTCCCGGCGTTCGCCTGGAACTGAGAATGGGAAACCGTGGAAAACCATTCCCAGGACGGTCGAGGTGGGATTCGAGCCCACACTCTTCTGAATGCAACGCACTATTAATTCACTGATGGTGAATTCGAAAAAGAAACCATCGCTCCAACAGAAGAAACAGTGACTCATGGAGAGGCTGGACAAATTGATGGCCTATTTAGAATCCTTGACTGAAACCACACCGGCAGAACTGTTGTTAGTAAAACGTCTTCGTGATCGTGCTGCGCGCAAGACGCTCTTCAAATGTAAAACAGAAAAACTCACGCAATATTTTAGTGCATAAAACAGAATCGTAAATGTACGAAAAGTGTTCTGATTTTTTTTTGTACAATTGAAAAAAGTATTACTGTACAACTTATGTTAATTTATTATATAACATATAGTTTATTCGTTTTTAGTGTTTTGCGGATTATCCAGATTTACGGTAATCCGGATCAGTTCCGGTCCCATTTAATACGGATAAACGAGGTTCTTGTGTAATTTGAAAAAAAAAATCGATATCTCGTTCCGTTGTCATTTTACCAGCTGCTGAGGTTAGCCAATCAGATCGCTTCGCGGGTGAATTCAAATGGGCTTGCGCGGCGGAGTTGCTAAATCTTCACTTAGCTTAAGACTGGCTTGAGAGCCATGACGAGAAATGGGCATCAAATACAAACACGCCGTAGCGTTCTTGCACGATGCTGTCAGTTCGGAGGTCCGTATTTAAATCCCTCCCTGGGCCAAGATTTTTCTTTCGATTGGTGCCCTAAAGCCAGCCTTAACCCATTGAGCCCTGCATATTTGTTGCATTGAAACTGCATTGGGGCTGGGATTATTTTGGAGGAAATACAGTGTCGCTTCATATCGTGAGAAATTTCTTACTTACAAGACCATTAAAGATTTAAATACACATGAAAATAGATGGCTTTCATACCACGAAATGCGGAACAAGGAATACATTAGAAACATTTTCTTTTATTAGCATCACGGGTCCGTACTCATTCCGCCTGCTGAGCTATAACACAGTCTTGTCCTTGCACTTCCTCTTCTATTTCCTCATCTATTTGTTTTTCAGGAGCATTACTCACACTATTATTACTATTAATTTCACTGAAAAATGACATTCCTAACATTCATTACTTTCTGAAAGGGGTTATATATCGGTAAATTTCAGTTCTTTAATGGCGGCCATCTTGTTTACAAGGGAATCTCAAAGACTAGAGACAGCCCACTTCAAACTACTGTTACCAAGCACACTATCGATATATATTAGCAAAGAGCATGTAACATTGCAAAAAAAGTGTCCCTAGAGAAATCACAAATGCAACTCACTCTGCCATCTCTTGAGGAGAAGTTGAATTACGTAGTAAAGTGAGACAACGGAACAGTTCCGTGGTGGTCCGGCATTTGGTCCTCAAAGACGAAGCACGGAACGGCTCCGTGGCTCAGGCCCAATGAAGTCACGTTCAGGTTTAGCAACACCGCCTCGCAAAGCCCATTTGAATTCTCCCGGGAAGCGATCTGATTGACCAAGTTAGTAGTTTATAAAATGACAACAGTGCGAGATACCGAGTTATTTTTTTTATAATTATTTATCAGTATAACCAGCCTTCTAACGCTCATACACCGGTTCACGTTGTTTCCGACCACTCTGTATAGTTATAAACTATTCGGAGAATCATTGGCTCGAAACATATCATGTTCAACCTGCAGGGTGGTTTTCCATGGTTCCTCGTTTTCACATCAGACAAATGCCGGAGCTGTACTCTAGTTAAGGCCGCAGGTACTATTTCCCAGTCCTAGCCGTATCTTATCCTAGATTGTCGGCGCTTCGTAACCTCAAGAGAACAAGTTTCAACTTCTCAGGAAAACAAAAAACAAAACAAAACAAAAAAACAACATAACAGGAGGACTAAGTATCTAGCGCCAAAATTACGGCACACAACTCGTGAGCCTCTTTGAGAATGAAATTCCTTTGCTGGCTGAACTGTGTCAGCTTCTTGCTGGATTCCACCGAGAAAAGCGCAGTTTACATCGAGAACTACGCTGCATAGAAGAAAAGTAGTTATGAACAAGAATGATAACATTTGCGATGTTAAGCATCATCCTCTCTCTCTCTCTCCCCCTCTCATTGTTCTCGTGATCCCTAAGGACATTCCTTTGTATAAGTTTCCGTCGTTTGCGGTCTGCCAAATGCGTTGCTTGTGTGATGGCATGTTCTATGTACCTAGGTAGTCTATCCCGCGTGTAGAATTTCGTCCACGTTCCCTCTGCCTAGGGACAATTCGTAGGATAATGTAATTTTCGGGACTACCTTCTCCACGTCGTATGATATGGCCAAATTGGAGAGTTCTTCATTGGCAAACTGCCGATAGTCTGATACTGGTGCTCATCTCCTCGACTCATTGGTACGAAATATCGTCTTATGGGTGCGAAGCATACTTCTTCAACACCACATCTCGGCTCTTAAGGTCCACGCTTCAACACCGTAGAGGAGACAGAAAATACTAGGGTATGAACTGATATCATTCTCGATTGTATTAAAATGGAGCTAGCCTTCCAAATACAAGAGAACTGAGCATTTTTCTGGTCTCCGTGTCTCAACCGTTGTCAAGATACGATACATACTGTATGTTATACCCGGTAAAAAATATTTGACTTCTTGAGAAATGTGCTATTGCATTGTATAATGACACCAAATCTCCACTTTTCCCTCCCTCAAGGATTTTTTGCATCCCGCTCGACTGCGTTTCGCCTTTTGCTCATTTTCTGTATCGGCTGATTGCCATCGATTACTTGACTTCTTTGTCTGTGAATTTACTGTCTGTCTGATTGGATTTTTGAAGGGAAGTTCGAGAATCACTTCAGTGGTTTCTTCGTCTTGTTTGAATCGAGTGTCTTCCACCCAAACCTCGCCTAAAGTCTTGTCTTATGAGCACTGTACCCAAATAAACCTCCGACGTTTGTAGTAAGTCTTTCTTTTATCAAGTAGACCAAATAACGTCTCCATATTATTATTTGAGAGTAAGATACGTAGAAACAAAAGAGATCATAGTCCTAACTTTGAAGAGAAGATTATGCAAGAATTCAGTCCATTTCCCTAGATTTGCAGACTGAACTCTCAACTTAATATATATAGCGGTTGTTCAGTTGAAATATAGACAGATCAGGAAACACTGTAAATAACTGACGGGACAGGCAAAAGGTGGCAGCACTGAATGGATTGTTGTTTGTAGTAACAGCTGAGAATGTGGTCAGTCCGAGAGTTGGCGTTGTTTTCGGGCCTCTTGTACTAAACGCTTTACACCCAAGATAGTCAAGTCCTTGGTTTTCTGAGAAAAGCTCTGAAGAGGAAGTGTTTCAACACCGATCAGGCGGTTCTTGCTGCAGTTGAAGAGTGGTTCAACCAGCAACCAGCGTCCTTCATTGTGGTAGATATAGGGAAACATGTTCAGCATTGGGATACATGCCTGAACGGAAGGGGTGATTGTCTGTAGACTCTGTCATCAGTGCTGCAGTTTTGACATAGTATATGTAAGATTATAATCTTGAAACGCATTTCAATTGAATAACCCTTATAAGATTCTAAAATGGAAATCTATGGTTGTGTTGTGACATCGTCATACTAATGTTTGTTGTATGAGGTAATAGTTATTTCAGGAGAAAAACAATCTCTCTACTGTTATATAAACAGATTTTGTTGGCGCTCGCCGTCAATGCTGAAGTTGTAGGACCGTACCTGGTTTCCGCCGAATGCCATTCAAACTTTTTTAAATGTGAAGAACCTTGTCGATAGATTTACTGGCATTTTTGAGACGTCCTTTTCAGAACAACATTCAGACACTCGGGCATCTCTCATTATTATTATTATCATCACTTAAACAAAACGTTGGTACAGTTTACATGACTGATATGGACTTTAACGTATACTATTGTTGCAGCAGTTCTCTTTAGCAGCAAGAAGCCAAAGAATCACTAACGAGCCTTGAAATATTTATATGCACCAGTTTGCTACTAGGTGTACACACAAGAATGTAGAAAAGAATTGAATATGTTAACGGCGTGCAACGCTTGCTCGAGGATACCAAGTTAAGCTTCCTCATACACAATTAGCAGAAATCTAAATGTCCTTTGATAATCTGCAGGTTTCGCTCAGTTATTGTCTTACATTCTAGCATGAGATTGCTGAACTGATCTTCATTGAGGTCAGTGACTGATGATGATTACAAGTGGTTAAGCGCCATGGCAATAGAATTTCGGGAAAGTATTATTTTGTCTAGCAAAATTCCCAGTGTGGAAGTCAAAAAATTAGACAGGAGAATTTCTATTTCTTGGAGAGGCACATAGCCCTAAGGTTAACTTGGCGAATGCCAAGAACGAGAACGGTACCAGGTTAATTTCTGAGATGAAAGGCAGACGGGAATAGAGACAGGAAGCCAGTGATTAGGAGTTGATTTCCGTGCACCTGAAATGATCTCATGGTGCCGCAGAGCTGCATGCCCACTGATCCCAGGTTAGTATTGCGGAAGTAATGAAGTGCAAAATTCATCAAAAATGGGCGCTTGATGCTAAAGTTACGAATAGTGGAAACCTCTCTCCAAAGGCCTTCATGGTTTGTACGGGGATTGAGCTGTGCAACAAAATAACTTCAAAGAACGGCATCAGCTCTTGATGTTTCGTTTCGAAGCTAGAATCTATATGATCGCTAGCCCCATTGGATAGGTCTGATTGATGAAATTATGTGTGTTGTCTTCGTGTTTCTGCGATGTATAATATGTAACTGGGAAGAGAACATCAGGAAATGCAGTACTATCACAGCCAACGGCGTAATTAGTTGAATAACGATATTCCGTGAGACAGTTGAAGTTTTGCAGCATGGGGCTTGATCCTCACTTAGACGGGTGGACCGCGTACTGTTGGTCCGAGGAGGGGTGGAAATAAACTTGCCGTCCTTCAGTAACTAAACTGGCTCTATGCGTTTGACCAGTCAGTTTGTTGGGGTCGCTGACTAGGTCACTAGCGCCTAGATCAGTGGACATGCAGCTCAACATCACGATGAGATCAACTCCTAACCACTGGCTTCTTGTCTTGAGTACTATTACTGAGTGAGTGGCTCCGCGGTTTGGGTCGAGATATGTTTATTCCTGACTTACATATGTGGCGAAGTTAGGGCTCACGGCCCTCTCTTACACTTAACCACTATAAAAAATCAAATTTAAAAATGTAAACATAAAAATAAGACATAGTAATTCTAAATAAAAATAATACTACGGACAAATAATTCTAAGACTAATTTACAAATCAGTACAGCAATTAGTGTGACATTGCTACTACTAATAATAATATAAAGAGGAATAATATTAGTGATAATAGTAATAATGATTTAAGCGCATAATAGATGAAAGAACACTCATTCACACAACATACACACAATGACTCACACAACTCAGTTATATGTTCCCAAGAAAAACTTTCGGCTGGCAGATTTGAATTTTTGACAGGAAGTAACGTGCCAAATGTCCATTCGGAGTGTATTCCAGAGTCTCGATGCAGTGACTAAAAAAGGAATTATTGTAGAAATTCGTTCGATTTAGTGGAATTTTAAGTAGGGAACCAGAACGGGTACTAATTTCATGGAATGAGGAAAGAAAACGAAAATTAGAAGATAGGTAAGTAGGAGTGTTCGTCGAGAAGACTTGGGGTTCCAATCCCACTGTCAGCAACTCTGAAGGTATTTTTCAGTGGTTACCAATTTTCACATCAGGCAATACCAGGGCTGTATTGTAATTAAAACAACGGTCGCTTCGTTCTTAATCCTAGCCCTTTTCTATCCCATCGTCGCCATAAGACCTGACTTTGTCGGAACGACGTAAAATTAGTAGTAGTTATCTGCCTCTTCCACTACGTAGTGTAAGATTAAGAGCAATCACGACTTGCCCATTTATTCCAGTAGACTATTCCTGATATCCAGGGAAACTGACTCAAATTTCGTCACCCGTCAATCACCCATGTACAGAAGCTGACGGAAAATAATTTCAACCCCACTGCCCAATAGAAGTACAAGTGGACCTCAAGAATAGATCACCATCTCTGGTCTCTTCTTCATTCAAACTCGGGGCCGATGACCTTCGATGTTAGGCTCCTTAAAACAACAAGGATCGTCATCATCACCATTCATACTCGGGGTGTCCGACTCGTTGGCTGAATGGTCAGCGTACTGGCCTTCGGTTCAGAGGGTCCCGGGTTCGATTCCCGGCCGGGTCGGGGATTTTAACCTTCATTGGTTAATTCCAATGCCCCGGGGGCTGGGTGTTAGTTCTGTCCCCAACATCCCTGCAACTCACACACCACACATAACACTATCCTCCACCACAAAAACACGCAGTTACCTACACATGGCAGATGCAGCCCACCCTCATCGGAGGGTCTGCCTTACAAGGGCTGCACTCGGCTAGTAATAGCCACACGAAATTAAATTAAATTATACTCGGGGTTTGACCACCCTCATACATCCTTAATGGGATCCTTTGGAGTCAGTGTGTCTGCGCGGTAGGATCTAATCCCCAACTGTGACTGTGAAGCCTCTCCTCAAATTTCCCGAACACACTGAGGGGGTTGTGATACGAGAGTCTATTATCGTGACTGACCTGACTTCCCGGAAGGAAATACAGAGGCACTGAACTGGATACTGCCGTTGAACAATAAAATATACACCAGTATGTCAAGCTCTAGTCTGTATGTTTCTATGTTAATTGTATATTGTCTACAACAACAACAATAATAATAATAATAATAATAATAATAATAATAATAATAATAATAATAATAATAATAATAAACCTAGGAGGAGTGTGGATGAAAAGGTGGTATCCTGAATTATACCAGCATCCTGAGAAAATATCGGACGCTATTACGAAAAGATGACTGAAATTTTATGATCATATTCAAAGTATACAAGAAGGACTTAATAAAAATATACAGTATTTGATTATGCCTGCTCACTAAATGTCAAGAGTAATTGGATAATAGAAACTGAAAAAGACCTTCAAGAAATCAGATATGTATATAATAGTGCGATCAATTTTGTTCCGACACCGAGTTTAAGTTAAAGAAAGCAGCTAAGTTTAGCCAACCCACTTTATGTTCTTGACACTTTGAGACCAACGTCCGCTGCCAGTGAGGAGTGGACCTCACCATTAACTGGTGGACGTTTACGCGAATTAATTGCTTTACCGCGGTTTTCAACGGGAGGCTGTCACATTTGTTACTGTCACATGGTCACTGGACTGTCGCCGTACATCGCTCATTCCCGGACAGCAGGGGCGGTCCCTTAACTCTCTTCGCGTAGTTCCTATCTCTGTACCTTACAACTTTGAAACTATTGGACGGATACTCGAGAAGTCTCCTTTTACCAATTTAATAAGAACTGGGCTTTTCCGTAAACCCACGATGGATAACAGGTCATTATGATAAAAAATTAACTTTTATGCAGGGAATTATAATTAGTTCACCGACTGAGGATATCAAATCAAGAAAAAACAGTCATAAAATAAGCCGGGTTTTTTCGCAGTATGGCGGTGGGCTCATTAGTTGGACTGCCACATTTCTCCAAGTTCCTGGCTAGTGCACTTCATTCTAAACAAATCTACTCATCATCAAGACAAAGCCGATTAGATCGGAGTGTATGCACATCCATGAGTTCCATACGATTTTCCACTACTGCACAGTAGATGTGACTGGTTGTGCCTCCAGCAACGCGCACCCCGTCCCATGATCCTCGGCCGCTTTGAGATGATCCCGATAAAACGTTTGTTGCTCGACGTTGGTGATTTTAGACTTGTTGCAGTTCTGACACATCGCAGTATTCTCTCAAGTGCGGTTTCGATAATTTTGAATCCACCTATTGTTCATGTGTGGCGACATTAAAATACATTTCTTGTACTTCTTCGTGTCATAATTTTCTCAAATGTTCAGTTTCTTTTTTGTTGTTTGCTTGCAGAACTCACTGAGACAAATCAAACGACATCTCGCACGACGTGCTACCATGCCGGAGTCCAAGGCCACACTAATTGTTTGCCACGCGGCATGGCGATTTTAGTACCTCAAGATGGTGGCACTATTGCACCACCCGATGACGTCATACCGAGTGACTTGGCTGTGCAGTTAGGGTAGCGCAGCTGTGAGCTTGCGTTCGGGAGATAAATGTTCGAACTCCACTGGCGGTAGTCCTGAAGATGGTTTTCCGTGGTTTCAAATTTTCACACCAGGCAAATGCTGGGGGCTGTACCTTAATTAAGGCCACGGCCGCTTCCTTCCCATTCCTAGTCTTTTCCTATCCCGTCGTCTGCATAAGACCTATCTGTGTCGGTGCGACATAGAAAAGAAACGTACCGAGGCCAGACTCTCATTACCTATTACATTATTTTGTCCTTCTTCAGAATGAAAGATTGAACACAGTCGTCGCATGTATTGTCTAGTAATTATTTAGATTTTAAAACATTCATGTTGTTGTAACTCTCACTGACCCAAGTACGGTATTATGTCAAAAAATTGCACATTTAATTGATGAACCAGCGAAGTTAACCTGATGACATGGATATTATCTCTCTGTGTTTCTCTAAAATTTGCAAACAGCCCTAATGCATTATATGCTTGCTCGCCCATCATTCAATAACATGATTAAGCTCGTCTCGAAGAAAACTGTATTTCCAGTTGAATGTGATGTCTCTGATGCTCCATACATACAATGTTATCTGGAAGGTTCCTCAGTGCCAAGCTGTACAAATGAACTTGTTGATATGCACATTTCGGAAAACAGTGGTCTAGTCTCATGCAATTGCTCTACTGTTTCCAAATCATAGTGGTAGACAGGACGCTATTTCTGCGACAAATTTACCACATATACCTGTCCGCCTCTGTAGCGTAACGTCCTCGAGGGTCCGGCTTCGATTCCCGGTACTGCCAGAAATTTAAGAATGGCAGGAGAGCTGGTATGTGGTTGAAATGGTACATGCAGTCCACCCCCATTCGGGGTGTGTCTGAAAAGAGCTGCACCACCTCAGGGTTGAGAACATGGCTTTACTTACCACATATGTCTGAAATATTTTTTAAAAAAGTAAATGGATCTTTCAATTTAAGAGGAAATAAGTTCCAAGACCATCAGACATAGGTAATTAGGATACCTCAATGGGTGGAGTCGATGTTAAACTCATAGATTGTGTAGCATATCAGTGCACATCAACACAGCAATGCCCCTTATCGAACTGTTTTTTTTATAAGGAGACTCTGATTACCCGTACCAAGCTGAAGAAGATCATTAGCCAGTTTAGACACGACCTCAGCATTTTCTTTCAATGAGTGCAGATAACACCAGAAATGGATCCACTCAGGGTAGTCTGACGCCGTGGGTTGAATACTAAGTAGGGAAGAACGCGGATCCTCTTGCGAAGCGACAGTATCTATTTCTCGTTTGTGATGGCAAGAAGTCGTTTCTCTACGCCAGGTAACGGAGCACTGCATTATGAACGGAGCGAAGAGGAAAATATGACCTCTGCCCAAGAATACAGAAGTATTATGAATTAGACTGTTATCTCCACCTTAAGATGAAATTCCCTTGGACACAATCAGTGTCAGTGAAATAGCATGAAATATATCTTGTAGAAAAGCAACGAAGTTCGAATGGATGACGAATTTCTTGTAAACAGATAATAAATTAGTAAGAGTCATACAATTGGGCTAATTTTCAAGAAAAGCACAGTATATCTTCTACCTTGATTGACAGTTGAACATCTGGAAGGACTGAGAGAAATCTTACTCCAGTTAAATGTTTTTGTTAATTCACTGACCACAATTGCTCCGCTCGTTTATTATTGTCTTGTCACTTACGGACAAATACTGCACACGAGTGCCGGTGTTGACTAGCATACAGTGAAACATGTCACGTAAGACTGCACTTCAAGGTTCTACCGATGTGAGCCAAGAGCTATGTACATAGGCACTCCACTGTAATTGATTAGAGCTGAAGAATGGCGGGGGAGATGAAGCTTACGCTTGTTTTAATTGAGCACAAAATGTAATTTTTATAACTCAGCAACTACAAAAAAAAATTTAAAAAAATACAATGTTGCGTTGATAACATGCCTACATTTATTACCATTCATGATAATAACTGTGTGTAATTAGGAGATCTCGTGGTATGTCAGTATCTGGAAGTGAGCAACAAACACATGGCAGGCTGAGACTTAGCAAGTGACGTAATTGCACGTCTGCAAACATATAGATGTACTGGAGATAATTTACTTTCCTAGACCATATTAAAGACGAACACATTCTACAAGGAAGATGCTTTTTTTTTTTTTACCCATTAAGGCGTAGTCTACCTTCCACCTTAACCTACGGACATTCGCTTGATAAATGTCGACGAAAGCAATTATTTCTTTGCACTTCGGTTATGAATGTTGTAACCAACAACATCGTATTTGCTTTAAGGTAATGTTTCAGTGTTCATATCACGATAGTGGTAGATTGTCTAAAGTCCTTATGAATAGAGTCGCCATGATTACTCAGTTCGCAATTAGATGTTTCTGAGCCTTCGCTTTCTCAATCATCAAAGAAAAATGGAAAATTCTTCTTTTTTCCTTGCACTAAGACTTTTCGATGATGATGATGATGATGATGATGATGATGATTATTATTATTATTATAACGTGATGAGGTTGATAAATAAAGCGTAGCGTTACAATTATAAAACTAGGATTGATTACTGAATTACTACTACTTGTTTATAGATTACACAGACACACCAGGACGACAACCTACACTACACAGTACAGGCAATTACACCAGTTTACTCTATGTCTCTCTCTCTCTCTCTCTGCTCTCGCTAATCGGTGAAGCTAGGTTTTTACTTTGCCACTTACGAACTAAAAGAGTCACATTACACACTATTCCACTACTGTCACCTATACTCTAAGTCAGTTCCACAATTATTCGCTGTACGCTATCACAGCCACTTCGTTCATAGCTCGCGCACAACGCAGTATGTCGTACACTGTGCGTACAATCACAACAGACTTCGTTCGTTGTCCCTTGCCGATCTCTCACGCTGCACATGAGAGTCGCAATTCCTCAACACCAGACAGAACAGAACGAACACACTCTTCACGAACAAAACTGCACTCGCTCCACTGCGCTGCTCAACTCCACAACAGCACGTCTGTCTCATTGCTCCATATCACCATTCCACAACTGAAACTGAACCACTGAGGCTGAAACCGAATTGAACCATTGAAGCTTGTCCGGCCTGCTTTAAAGAGGGAGGCACGGCCGGCTTTTCCAGAATATTCTATTCCGAATGAACTGGGTTCATCTTGTAGTCCTTTCTCAAACCGTCGGAAGGCCCCAGCGAGATAACGGAGTGGGGTCAGAGATGGCTGGCCTTACGTGTCTAGTTCACTCCTGATTGGCTTGCTGTGCGGCGAGCGGCGAGGCCTTAACTCGGTGACGTCACTCATGGCCGGCGACAGACTAACCTGCTTCCCCCACCCCCCAAGGCTTTAGAATAAAATGGCGCAAACCGCACTTTATTGTTGATGTTGTCTTACTACCCCAAAATTGTTCTTCAGTATGAAGACCGATGCGCAGCTGGTAAAATACGATAAAGTGATAAAGAACAGATGCAGTCTCCTACAGCATTTAATATCACTTCAAGAACCTTGAGGTTGAGGTCGGAGCCAGAGACACAATTACGTCTTTTTCTTTCTTGACTTCTGCAACAGACTTGGAATTAACGATATCATCTGCGCTGTTGCCCTCGGAACATAGAAAGGATCAAACAAGATATTAAGGCATATCTACATGCACTCACAAGGGAAGGGCGCGAAGCGGCGAATCACGGATCTTACGTACATTTTGCGCACATGTTAAATGAGCCAAGAATAACACAATGGACAAAATATTTCTTTCGGAAATAAATTCATGCGACCTACAGAAAGCGTTGAAGTTCGCACGTTTGAATTAGTGCGCTTGGCTACGCTGAATTGCGGCGCGTGCTGGGTTCACTCGTCGAGGGACCGCATCACTGATCATCTCTTCTATTCTCTTAGTAAATGCGTAGCACGTCGTGAAAATTATGTAGTTGTATTACGAAAAAAATTAATTCAATTCCTGCATTGATTGTGGGTCAATAAAGGCAATAAAGACAAAGGTTAAACAGTAGGCTATAACAAGGGACGTTATACATGAAAGCAAGTTACTCCTTATAGCTTCTGCAACAATTATGCTCGTGGTAGAAATGTTGAAAGCACAAAGCAGTTCTACACTAATCACATATAACGAAGCGAGGATGAGAGCTTAATATCTTATGTTCTATACTTTTCCTGCAACGCAAAATTAATATTGCCTTTGTTGATTATCATTATACAAACAATCACTAGTCCCATACAACGGCTATAAGCGTATGTCAGCGTGGCCTCAAATCACCTTTTGGACAGTGCGAGTTGCGGTTAGGATATGGAGTAGTCGCGGCCTGCGTTGCCGAGTGCACTAATTCAAACATACGGACTGTAACGCTTTCTGTAAGTCGCACGAGTTAATTTCCGAAATAAGTATTTTGACCATTGTTTTATTCTTGTCTCGTTTAACATGTGTCCAAAATTTACGATTCCACGGTATGCGCCGTTTCCTTGTCAGTGTGCTGCAATGTGCTTTGATATTTATTCACATTCGGTGTAGATGATATTAATTTATGAACTTGCTGTTGCATTTTGGATCCTTGTGTTCATCTATAGTGTCAGGCAGATTAATAAAAGAAACCTAGATGTCCAATGTTACATAGCAATGTATATCTTGGAGAAATGGCGTTCGGATAATAGTACGACTCGCAAACACATTGTTACTTGTGACTGTACTATTAACCTGGAAAATCATAATCAGAATAAATCAATGGTCACAATACTGCATTTAAATTGAAATACACATAATGCTTGTAGAGTCATGTAAAGGAAAGGTTCTTCTTCTTTTATTCATCATCTTCCTGGCCTTTTCCCAGTTACTTGGGGCAATTACTAACGTGTAGATTAAGCCAAGTTTTACCGCCGGATGCCTTTCTTATTGCTGACCCTATGAAAGAGATGTACTCATTATTACGTGTATTTATGTTGGTGTGGTTTCTTGTATTAGTTACCTCCCTGGAGACGACGTTCTAGTACCATGCAATATCGCTCCCAACTTTGATAATCGCCAGGGATCGGAGCCCACAAGTTTCTGTTGTATGCCATATCTAGCTGTAGTCACTCGCTGATGATATCCCGTAGAGCAGGGATGGCGAACGTATGTCACGCGTGCCACTAGGCGATACGCGAAAACTACTTCTGTGGCACGTCACATGTAATAAATCGGTCAAAAATCTGTCAACATAGCATACTTTAATATTAGACTTTAATAAAGAAGTATATCACAGTTTCCATGGCCATATTTCTCACACATTTGATTAGGTTAAAGCAAAAATATATCTTATTCTTAAAACGTACCTGTTTTTGTAATGCAATTTTCAGTGACGTTCGCAAAATAAAATAATGAAGCACTCAGTCGAATGGATTTATGTGCAATGCAATCTAATACCTAAATGAAGTCAAATGAAGGGGGTTCTATGGTGATTTTAAAGGAAAATAACCGTTGCCACACAAGACAGTAAGCAGTAATAAACAGTCCTTAAGTGACACGCTGCCGGCCCCGTGGTGTAGGGGTAGCGTGTTTGCCTCTTACCCGGAGGCCCCGGGTTCAATTCCCGGCCAGGTCAGGGATTTTTACTTGGACCTGAGGGATGGTTCGAGGTCCACTCAGCCTACGTGATCAGAATTGAGGAGCTATCTGACGGTGAGATAGCGGCCCCGGTCTAGAAAGCCAAGAATAACGACCGAGGGGATTCGTCGTGCTGACCACACGACACCTCGTAATCTGTAGGCCTTCGGGCTGAGCAGTGGTCACTTGGTAGGCCAAGGCCCTTCAAGGGGCTGTACTGCCATGGGGTTTGGTTTGGTTTGGTTTGATTTAAGTGACACGCTAGTCGGAAAATGTTTGCCATCCCTCCCGTAGAGTAACCAAATTAAGAAGACACTGATGTCTCACCCGTTGTTCTAAATAGTCTCACACATTTTTATGGGATTAAGATCGGGATATTTAACGGGCAAGACGATGTGCGACAGGCTGTCGTTGCTTTTGTCAAGCCAGTCATGAATACGTGCAGCCCTGCGAGCACTGTTGTCATCTGGGAGTGTTCATAGCATATCAGTCATGAAGATGTTGAATGAAGGACAACACATGGCCACCGAGAACGTTGAAATAAACATCCTGGTACATATTTACTGTTATCTAAAAGAGTGGGCGTAAACCATAGTGCGAAGGGCACCCCCAAAACTTAACAGAACCACCTCCGGCCTGGACTGTGTTCTCCGCACACTGGGGGTTAAACGCCTCATTGGGCAGTTGGTTCACTCGACGCCTTGCGTCATTTGAAAACAAGCCAAATCGCAACTCGTCGGACCGCACTTCACGCCTCCAATCAGCTACTGTCCACGTTTGGTGTTGTTTGGCCCGTCAAAGACGTTCAAATGTAGTACCAGTTTCCCTCTGGCTCCGCCCGCAATGTACAAGGTGTCGGTATGGTGGTGTTCGTTGCTATCCTCACGGATGTATTTGCAAAGTTTCAATTTAATGAAATAAAGCACATGATCTGCTGTGGTAATAGAATGTAATATTATGTCAACAAAACACTTGAAAATATATCACACAAAGAAATTGAATTAAACGTTCCTTGGAACAACACTACGCGCCGAACTGTTAAAAAGTCCTTCAAAGATCTTCGTCATGGAGACAAATGTACTCATAACTTCTCTCAGAATCTATCAATTTAAGTAGTTATTACCTCAAAAGAAGCGCTTTATCCACTGGGTGTTTTAGACCAAAACGAACTGCGTACCTCAATTAGAATGAAAGATATGATTTCTTCAATGAGAAAAAATGTTGAAGAAATGAGACGTCAAATTGAATGTGCACTCATAACTTTCCTCAAAATCGACCAATTTGAATAGTTAAGACCTGAAATGAAAGAGCTTGATCCACTGAGTGTTCTTAGGCCAAAACGAACTCAATTAGAACCAAAGATATGATTGTTTCAAAGAGACAAAAATTGAAAAATCAAATAATTTGAGGAAGGCGGAAGTTAAGTGATTTATAGTACCTGATGACAAATCTGTGCATGAATACCTTTCAGTTAAAAAATGAAGGAAATAGACCGGATAGAAAACTTTAGTTTTCATTTTACAAAAAAATTAATATTTAGATGTGCTGCTGAGGAGAGTGGCCTGTTACGACAGATATGCGATTCCCTTCGCAATGTTACCTCGAAAACTGGTTGGAGTGGACCTTAATTCGCTGAAAGCAGCAATTCCTGTCGGGTTTGAAGCTGATTTTCATTGACAAGGTGTGACTCTCATCTGCGGTCCCTGTCAGTTAGGTTCTTATTACGATCACAGTGTTTAAAGGCCACACACACACACACACACACACACACACACACACACACACACACACACACACACACACACGCGCGCGCGCGCGCGCCACTGCTATAGTGATAGGTCAGTAGCGAAGGGTCATATGATCGCCTGGTACCATTGCAACATCATCCGAATCTCTCGAAAACGAGCAGTGTGCTCTTTAAAGGGGTGACCAATTTGCCGGTGTGCGTATGTGTATTAAGATTAATACAAACATCCAGCCGCAAAACCATAGGAATTAACCAGACATAGCTAAAATCCTCAGCGTGACCGGGATTCAAACCCGGGGTCATCTGAACCAAAGGTCACTACGCTGACCATTCAGTGAAGGAGTGGGTTAAATCCTCCTTATTTCACTGCATGCGTCGATAAATGGATCTCCTTAATTAGTTTCTTTTGCTTTTTTCAAGTTTAAAGGTAGGCTGTAGCACAGGCTGGGAATTCGTTAAGTACAGTACACTCTTGCTTCTGTGGAGATCTCATTTCGTTCCATTCGCTCACTTGTGTATTTACGGCAGACTCGTTAGGAAATGAAAGCCACCTCCCTCTTATAGAACTGGCGGTCGTACGACATATTCTCCACCCTTCTCGGCTACACAAATATTCAAAGATATATGTCTGCTATGAATAAGTAATACTGGCAATCGGTTGGAAATTCACATTCTGAACGTGAAATAGAAAGGCAGAGAGAAGGGGACCGACACGTGTGATAGCTGAATACCGAGGAAGGGAGGAGAATGAAAATAGAAGTCATGTTTGAACAGAAAACAGATGGAAGCTGGAACATGCAAATAAACTATCAGAGATAACAGTTCCTCGGTTTCCACGGATGTTAATTGCTCTGCGGTGTCCTTGTCTGCCGTTGGTCAGAACTCTTTTTTTTTCTACCGAAAAAGGCGCAGTATGGAAGTTATTCCGGTATGATTTTTCTGCCTGTTTATTTTAATCCAGTACGTCTTTTGTATGCAATGCTATTTTGTCAGAGTCGAACTCATCGGTCATTATAGTTGCATTCATTAACACGTCCTCACGGTATATCACGCACAACAGAATTTATTTATTTATTTATTTATTTATTTATTTATTTATTTTATTTATTTTTACAATCTTCTAAACGTAAAAGGAAATCTTCCTGGTGGTGTCGCGAACAACCGAGCTCATGTGAAGGAGGAAAATTATGTTGGTGAAATTACGCTTGAGGAATTGGAAAAAATGACAAACTCCGTTGTCATAAAGCAGAAGGAATAGTTGGAATTAGACCTGAAATGGTGAAGTGTAGTGGGAAGGCAGGGATTAAATGACTTTATAGAGTAAGAAGATTAGCATGGGGTGCTGGTAAGGTACTTTCAGATTGGACATAAACAGTAATTGCACCTATCTATAAGCAAGGGAACATGAAGGATTGCACCAACTATCGAAGTATCTTATTCATTAATATACCGGGAAAAGTATTAACTTGAATCTTGGGATAGAGGGGGCGATCAGTGGTTGAAAGGAAGTTGGATGAAAACCAGTGTGGTTTCAGACCACGGAGGGGCTGTCAGGATCAGATTTTCAGTATGCGCCAGGTAATTGAAAAATGCTATGAGAGGAATAGATAACTATGTTCATGTTTCGTAGATATAGAGAAAACATATGACAGGGTACCGAGGGAAAAGATGTTCGCCATACTGGGGGACTATGGAATTAAGGGTAGATTATTAAAATCAATCAAAGGATTTTATGTTGACAATTGGGCTGCAGTGAGAATTGATGGTAGAATAAGTTTTTGGTTCAGGGTAGTTACAGGGTTTAGACAGGGCTGTAATCTTTCAACTTTGTTGTTCTTAACTTTTCTGCTGAAGTGTATAAAGTGGCAGGGTGGGATTCAATTAGGCATAAATGTAGTCAGCAGTCTGGCCTATGCTGACGGCTTGGTCTTAATGGCAGATTGTGGCAGAAGCCTGCAGTCTATCTTGGAGCTTGAAAATAGGTGCAATGAGTATGGTATGAAAATTAGCCTTTCGAAATCTAAATTGATGACAGTAGGTAAGAAAGCCAAGAGAATTGAATGTCAGATTGATGATACAAAGCTGGAACAGGCAGATGATTTTAAGTATTTAGGATGTGTGTTCTCCCAGGGTGGTAATATAGTCTGTGAGATTGAATCAAGGTGTAGTAAAGCTAATGCAGTTGATTCACAGTAGCAATCAACAGTATTCTGTAAGAAGGAAGTCAGCTCCCAGACGAAACAATCTTTACATCGGTCTGTTTTCAGACCAACTTTTCTTTACGGGAATGAAAGCTGGGTGGACTCAGGATATCTTATTCATAAGTTAGAAGTAACAGACATGAAAGTAGCGAAGAATGATTGCTAGTGCAAACAGGTGGGAACAGTGGCAGGGGGGTACTCGGAATGAGGAAATAAAGGCTAAGTTAGGAATATACTTGGTGGATGAAGCTGTACGCATAAACCGGTTTCGGTGAGGGGGTCATGTGAGGCGAATGGAGGAGGATAGTTTCAATCAATCAATATTCTAAAGGCTAATGCCTTGTCGATGCAACCACTCTCTTCTTTCATTGGCTGTTCGTTTCAGTTCCATGTAATTGACTCTGTTATGGAGGGCAAGAGAAATAGAGGGGGACCAAGACGACGATGGTTTGATTCAGTGTCTAACGATCTAAAGATAACAGGTATAGAACTAAATGAGGCCACAGCACTGGTTGCAAATGGGGGATTGTGGCAACGTGTAGTAAATTCACAGAGGTTTGCAGACTGAACACTGAGAGGCGTAACTGTTTATAATAATGTATTTATTTATTTAATAAATTTATTTATTTAATAAATTTAATTTATTTTTATTTATTTATTTATTTATTTATTTATTTATTTATTTATTTATTTATTTATTTATTTTTTTTATTTATTACAATTTACTTTACGTGGCACCTATACAGATATATCTTACGGCGACAAAGGGATAGGAGCGATATATGGTTGGGAAGGAAGCGGCCGTGATGTTAATTAAGGTACAGCGCCAGCATTTGTCTGGTGTGAAAATGGGAAACGATGGAAAACTGTATTCAGGGTTGCCGAAAGTGGGTTTCGAATCCACTATCTTCTGAATGTAAGCTCGCAGCTCCGTGGACTTAATTTTCTTTTTACTAACCTATTTTTGTTAAATACTGATGTTTCTTTTCTTATTTTTCCCATTCTTTCCCTTTTATTTTCTATTTTAAGGATGACACACACACCTAGTCCCCGAGTCAGTGGAAATAACCAATTATGGTTAAAGTCCCCGACCCGGCCGGGAATTGAACCTGGGGTCCCGTGAACCAGCAGCACGCTAACCATTTAGCCACGGAGCCGGACGAATCGCACGGCCAGGTTGCTCAGTACAGAAACTACATACCAAGAATGAACTTGGTTTCGTTTAAGAATTCCGCGCATTCATTGACGCAGCTCAGAAATTCAATCACACGGTCTAGGAACCTCTGTCGAGAAAAATCCGGGTTTCAGTCTGGCTCTTATAGTGGCCAACCTGGCTTTTCTGTATATAAGTGCAGCGTTGGTTTCTGTTACCTTATTCGAGAGACTGAGAATTCGGTGAAGAATGGCCAACAATGTGGGTAAGGATGTCATGACACTGATTGCGCGGATCTCTAGTATCTCCAAGCCATCTGTCTTGGCAGCAGTCTTGTTGGAGACCAAGACTGTAGGATTGTTGCGTCACGAGTTTGTTGCACGGAAATGGTTTACTAATCACAGCTCCAAACTAATGTCGACTGAATTCAGTACAGAGACCACAAGAGCATACATACGAGTTAAATATAGCTCTCACTCTGCCGAGGGCCACCCAGTTCGTGCGTGGTGACCTCAGATCTCCATCTCAACTGATATTATTACTTCTTGTACACTTCATGATACAAAAAGTGATTGGCTGAAAATTATTAAGTCCCTGAGTTGAAGCACGACTGAAAGACAAAAGTAAGTTGTTCTTGAGTTGTCGTTGCTAGTTAATTCACGAAGGTTTATCTACATTTCCAACAAAAGATTGCCCATCTATGCTTCTTGAACGACTTTAAATTACTTTTCTTTATTCGCCTGGCATACAACCTGTGAAAATAAAGTTCAGTGAATGAAGTCAGAACGGTCGATCCGGCAACACTGGCGACACACAACGCTGCACCTGCGTAGCAGTAGGTTTTGAACACCTGCTCCCAACGTTGTTCAGTTGAGTATCGTGTGTGTGCCGTGTAAGACCTATTTGACACAGTGCGTATTTAGTGCGTTGGTTTTGAACTTCGAACAGCAACATGAACGACCAGATCAATGTACAGTGTTGTTTTAAGCTTGGCAAGACACCGAAAGAAACGCATGCGATGCCGGTACGTGTTTATGAAGATCAAGCACTGTCCTTGAAGTGTGTGCACGAGTGGTTCACCCGTTTTCGAGGAGGCCGAGAAAGTGTTTCTGACAACCCCCGTAGCGGAAGACCGGCGACCGCCGTCAGTGAAGAAAACATTTAGAAGGTGAGGACATTAATCAGGAACGGTCGGTGATTAACTGTGCGCATGATAGCGGATGAACTGCAGATTAACCGTGAATCCGTGCGACAAATCGTTACCCAGAAGTTAGGGAAGAGGAAAATGTGTTCTCGTCTTGTGCCACATCACATGACTATCAGAAGCAGGTACGTTTCGAGGCTTCACAGGATTTTGTCGAAACGGCGGATGCGACACCAAATTTCTTGAACTGTATTGCCGCTGAGGATGCAACCTGGTGTCTCAGGTACGACCCTGAAACGTAACAACAAAGCATGGAATGGCGTTCTCCAGGATCCCCTCGTCGGAAAAAGGTCAGAGCCGAAAAGTCTCGCATCAAACTCTCTTTGAAAGGAAAGAGATTTGACGATATGTCTGACATCCAACGAAACGTGACGAGGTTTTTGAACACCATCCCAAAGGAAGCCTTCTTGCGAAGTTTCCAGGACATGTATCGCCGATCTCAGCAGTGCATAGTTATGGGAGGAGACTATTTCGAAGGACAGTATGGTCACTGTCGTGCATTGTTCATCTATGTTGATAGTACAGGACTGTTTATCGGACTTTGTCACAGGTTGTAAAACAAAACAATCGTAAGAGACAGAAATTTGACTCAAGTACATCATCCTGGTGTGAGGTATTCGTCAGCCTCTGGAGTCTCCAGGTAAAGTTCGATAAGGTTCCTTGAGAAGGATCTGGTAGGGCATTAAAGGATGTGCTAAGTAGTATGTTAAACTGCTCCACAGTTACATGGTGGTTGGTTATGATATCATCTGATAGCCAGGAGATCCTAGGATAGACTGCCTCCTTGAATCGCTGTTATTTAGTTACTACCACCAGGCAGGCACGTGTAGCTCCACTCACAGGCTACAGCTGCTGTCTGGAATAACGCCATCTGATTTACGAATATCTAATGCTCTTATTTGAGAATACAATATACTAAGCTCTCCAGTAACCCTCAGCCACCTGTCCTAGACGACATACCCGCTCTCCGTCTCCAAAGATTGCAGTTTACGACAACGACCGCTTCGTGACGTGAAGAAATCAACCAACCTCAGTGCTTTGGAGGAGTGGAAAAACCGCTGGTAAAAATGCACAGATTTATCCCTATGCAGTGTCCTTACTTCAAAGCAAATTGCTCACGGATCCCAAGTGTGGCGCACAACATGAACCAGATTTAATAGGAGGGTGAAGGAGTTATCTCTACTAATGGAACGTTGTGCCATCTCCAGCACCTCATCAGACCAGTCTCCACACTGTAACCGAGTTTCAGTTTCTGGCTTATCCAGGTAGCTGGTAAGACTTCCTGTTGCACTGATTTACAAGGAGTAGGCATCTGACATGATGGTTACTGTTTCCAGTGCAGTTTTCATCCTATTTTAACACCTGAAAATCATTTTGCTCTAGCATGTCAGATTTAGAAGATGCTGATGAAGTTTTAATTTTCATGGAACAGCGTTCACTGAGAATTCTTTTCATAGTTTTTCGTTATATTTCGTGCAATGCCGAATATTTTCATTTGCTTTCTTCTTATTATCTGCGACAGTGCACATTATGCCGTCCAGAGCTTGCATAAATTCACCAGATCTGTTTTGCTACGTGTGCGGCTATATAACAGACAAATCCAATTTGTGCCATATGATGCATTTGCACTAATCTTAGCTAAAGCCGTGTTCATTAGTACTCCATGTAGAAGTGAGTGCTCAAGCGAAACTTCTGTCTGTGACTTGTTTTCCTTGACACAATGTTAAACATATGTAAGTGGTTTATAATGAATATCTCAAGAACGTTGGGTGATAGAGACAAATGGTTTGGATATTCTGAATCAACGTTTCAGTTGTCTTATAACGCGTGTTGCATACCGAGATATCCACCGAACGTCATTTTTTGTTGATCATTGTTACCAACAGCAGAAGCCGTAGAGTGGATTGAGGAGCATGATCAGCTGTTCCTTATTACCCGAGAGTGGCCGCATTCAGCAGCTAACAGAATGTGCAACGTGCGAAAATTAATACAGAGTCATTAAATACAATTGTCAACTTGGGCAGCCCAGAACGACCGCTATAGGACTGAAAGTTAAAGCGCAGAGCAGTGTGCTGTGTGCTCATGGATTAGGAGAAAGCAGACCATTCATGAAATATTTTGCAGTGGGTTTTCTCTCTCCATATGAACTCCATGCACTGTAAATGCTGGGTCATGTACAGGATGTCGCAAAGTCGCTTTATCGAGCTGAAAAATATATTATTTACTAAAACCTGTATATGTTCGCTTTGCAGGATTGGTACAAGTCTTCAAAAGCAGTAGCCAATGAACTGAATGCCGGTACTGGCTGTTTAAATGTTGAATTTTGTCAGGCAGGCCCTACAGCGACAGTAGAATTGAATTGGGCTAGGATTGGGAAAGAAGCAACCGTGGCATTAATATTATTCAGCATTTGTCTGGTGAAAGTGGGAAGCTACCGAAAACAATATTCAAGTCTGCCAACAGTGGGGGCTCGAACCTACAGTTTACCGAATGCAGGTTAACAGCTACACGACCCGAACAGCGCAGCCAAATCGCTCGGTGAATAGTGTAGAAATGTTCCAGTTATTTCGACATACATTTACAGGCATTCTTGTACTAATCGGACGATCTATATACAACTTAAATAAAATATTTGAGATCGGTGGTAGCGTATATGATTTACCGAGTAGGAGGTTACCCGAAAAAGTTGCATCTAACAGATTTGTTATTTCACGCCATGTGAATTTACACTTCCGAGAATCATTAAACATGTTTTTGTCTTTTACAAAAGCCTGAGTATTTTTAAGATAACGGAGGAAAATTGAGTAGAATTTCACAGTTTAAACAGCATCCAAAGCTTGTGTTCTCTAATTGTGTATGTCGTAAAACAACGTTGTGAAAAGTGTATTAAAGAGAATGAGCTGCTTCTATAAGTTTTAAAATATCTATAATTACTACTAATAAAATTCTAAATAAGTCAGTATCACTTTTCTCGGT
This sequence comes from Anabrus simplex, assembly GCF_040414725.1. Lineage (NCBI taxonomy): Eukaryota > Metazoa > Arthropoda > Insecta > Orthoptera > Tettigoniidae > Anabrus > Anabrus simplex. The sequence continues at coordinate 1,048,983,850 of NC_090265.1, read as the reverse complement.
AAAGCGACTTTTGGGACACCCTGTATTTTTATTAGAACCTTGACCGAATGTTTCCGATACCTAGCCCCATGACATACGGTTAAAAGAAAATCTATACAGGTAATCAGGCAAACTTATTACACGGCATGTACACGGGCGCCTTGTGCATATTGCTTTAATCAAGAGGCACTTAATTCAGTATAGTCACCTGTCTTGCTGTGGTGTCAGGTTCTCTCCAAATGTAACTCATGACTGCAGCGCTATAATGGTTTCTATTTTCTTTCTCCGCTACTTTACCCACATCCGAAATAGGTCTCCGATACTACTGGTGGATTTGGCCCAGACTTACGGTCGGGTGCCTATCCCAACGCCAACCCAATGTGGAGGGATGTTACATATTCCTTTGTTAGTTGGTAATGTGATGTATTGCATGTAAATGGAAAGGTGTATATTAATACAAACATTCGGTCTCAGAGTAACAGGAATTAACTACACGTGGCTAAACTTCCTGGCCCACTTGGACTACTAATTGGATCAATTGCAAATACACCAACATTATCGGTGATTTATTTCTTCATATTTTAATTATTAGTTTTTGAAATCTGTTTATTATAATATTGATATTTTGTCCGATTTTTATTCAGATGCCTCGAGTTATGCTTATGGATAGTCTAATCAGCAGCGTAGCCAGGATCGGCGGATTGGGCGGGGAGGGGGGGTATAGTTACAAAATGATGGCAGATCACAATGAAGGTGCGTGCATGACTTGTCATTACACGGACACTGCTATAAATGAATTCCAGTACTGCTATGTCTCCGAATGTTTATTCAGTTTATTGTCAGTTTCTGCTTATCTGTTCCTTTACTTTGCGCAAAAGCTCCATGGGGAGATGGGTTTCTAACACCACAGTAACCCTACCCTCGCCCCTGGCTACATCCCTGAGTCTAATGCTAGGGTACGGATGTTCTGGGGAGTACAGACCTTATACAATGGGTTGACGAAAGTAATGTCCATTCAGTTCATTGCATTCTAATTGACACAAGCTTGTCGTAATTTCAATCCCTTGTGAATTCATTAACGAGCTAGAAGCCGGGGACACGGACTTATAGCTTCTTCTTCTTCTTCTTCTTCTTTTGCTAGGGGCTTTACGTCGCACCGACACAGATAGGTCTTATGGCGACGATGGGATGGGAAAGGCCTAGGAGTTGGAAGGAAGCGGCCGTGGCCTTAATTAAGGTACAGCCCCAGCATTTGCCTGGTGTGAAAATGGGAAACCACGGAAAACCATTTTCAGGGCTGCCGATAGTGGGATTCGAACCTACTATCTCCCGGATGCAAGCTCACAGCCGCGCGCCTCTACGCGCACGGCCAACTCGCCCGGTCTTCTTCTTTTGCGTCGCATCGGTATAGTTAGGTCTTATGGCGACGATGGAATAGGAAAGGCCTAGGAGTGGGAAGGAAGCGGCTGTGGCCTTAATTAAGGTACAGCGTCAGCATTTGTGAGGTGTGAAAATGGGAAACCATTGAAAACTATCCTAAGGGCTGCCGACAGTTGGGTTCGAACCCACTATCTTCCGGATGCAAGCTCAAAGCTGCGCGCCCCCAACCGGACAGCCAACTCGCCCGGTACTTATCGCTTCTAAACACCCTTAAATATCACCGACGACATGTGAAATGGACTTCGCTATATTCGTAGCAGAAAGACATCGACTAACTTAACCGACTTTGCTACTGAGATCTGTCTGACAAAAATTAGTTGTGTAGACCAGCCTTTATACTTGCACGGCTTGTCATACCTTCCTGACAGAGGGGCCCACAACTTGTAGGAGGTGGACTATTTGTGGCACCTAACTAGGTTAGACGTTGTCCGACCTCCTTTGTTCTCTTCTAACGCTGTCCTAAGCCTAACAAATCTTTGATTTTCACATTCTCTATGACATTTCTTTTTCTTAAGTTGATGAATTTAAGCGACTGTTGATATCGTGAACATAGCTACGGGAGCTCCACTTTTACGTAATTCTGAACCACAGGGATACGACTTTCCATTTCATAATTGGACACGCATCGACCGAGTTTTAAACCGCGGCCACATAGTTGAAAAACTAGTGACATTGCCATTCGCTGTCCCACCCTTTCTATTTCTTGAACCGACTTCTTCAAGTTATGAACTCACTGTTTCGATATTCATCGTGCGGTCTTATCGCTAAGTTCAGGATATTTAGGCACTAAAAATTATTACTTGACAGTTTACATGGGTATTACAGAGGATAAAATAGCGAAAATAGGTACAGTAATTTTTTTTTAAACTTGTATTTACTTCTTCTTCTTCCTACTACGCTTTTCGCACATCCTGGTGAAGTCGCAGTTGTGAATTGTGATGCATGTGTGGACTGGGCTCGGTTTTACGGCTGGATGTCCTTCCTGGCGTCAACCCTATGTGGAGGGATGTATTGAGTATTCCGCGCTTCTGTGGCTGGTGGTTAGCATTGTGGTGTGTTGTGTGTACATGAAGAGGAGTGTATTGGGGCAAGCACAAACACCCAGTCCCAAGCAAAGCAATTCATCAGATGCGATTAAAATTTCCGACCCGGTCGGAAATCGAATCCGGAATCCTCTGAACCGGATTACTCGACGCTGGTCATTTAGCCAAGGAGCCGGATGTTTCAAATAACTCGTGAACAATGTTAAATGTTTTGCTGCAAGAGCCAGTTTAGTATTGATCTCAATTGTGTCTTTTTTTGCTAGTTGCTTTACGTCGCAGCGATACAGATAGGTCTTATGGTGATGACGGGATAGGAAAGGGCTAGGAGTGGGAAGGAAGCGGCCGTTGCCTTAATTAAGGTACAGCCCCAGCATTCGCCTGGTGTGAAAATGGGAAACCACGGAAAACCATTTTCAGGGCTGCCGACAGTGGGGTTCGAACCTACTATCTCCCGAATACGGGATACTGGCCACACTTAAGCGACTGCAGCTATCGAGCTCGGTCTCAATTGTGTCAGCACAGAATTTTTTTTTTTTATTTCGTGTGGCTATTTCTAGCCGAGTGCAGCTCTTGTAAGGCAGACCCTCAGAGGAGGGTGGGCGGCATCTGCCATGTGTACTTAACTGCGTGTTATTGTGATGGAGGATAGTGTTATGTGTGGTGTGTGAATTGCAGGGATGTTGGGGACAGCACAAACACCCAGCCCCCGGACCATTGGAATTAACCAACGAAGGTTAAAATCCCCGACTCGGCCGGGAATCGAACCCGGGACCCTCTGAACCGAAGGCCAGTACGCTGACCATACAGCCAAGGAGTCGGACAGCACAGAATGAAACTGTACTGAAACAGTTACTCTCCAGATACATTATATTGACTACTGTGCATTGTTCAAGGTTTTCTGGTGTAAACTTATCTCTCGTTTGAATCAGGATATTCGTCAATCAAGAGAAAGTGTTCTCCCAATCTCACAGGATGTGATCGAGCTATATTCTCTGCCGACCAACGAGAGGCATATCGTGGCAAACAATAAAAATAAAATAAACATTTTAGGCACTTAAATAGGCATTTTTCGCAAAATAGGTTCTGTCAAAATGCTTGCATAGGCACAAATAAATGCCTTTTATTCATTGTAATTTGACCTAAACGGATGTTTGAATTTACTCTGCATGTTTAGCAGTTACAAGAAAAAGGTGGCGTTTGTGGAAATACCGTAAGCCTAGTTGTTACGGTGACTGGAGTGGTAGGTGGTTTAACTCCTACGCTAGAGCTCTTGACTCGCACGATTAGGAATTGATCTGGTGGGGTTCCTTCACACTCCCCTTCTATCTACGTATCTCGGTTGAACTAAGCTTTCAAGATGCAGAGTCTTCGTTTCTCGAGAGTTATAGGCACCTTTCTTTCTGATGGCTGCGATAATGGGCTTATTAAAGTTATTCCATGCACCCTCAGAGCGTTAGAAAGTCAGTCGTGTTCTTGCTGCTTCATGTTAGAGCTGGGAATATGTTTGGTTGTCAGTGTTGTGCACATGTTATTTTACGGCACTTGTGTGAGTGATTTCCTTGAGGTGGGTTTAGGATACGTGTACGGAAATCCTTAACAATGCATTTTCTCAGCATTTGTTTGGCGTGGTAGTTACATTCAACTTCGCTGTCGAATGTCGAAATCGAACCGCGATCTTTGGCAATTGAATCGAGGGATAGAAAGAATTAACCTCCAGTATGATCGCAAAGCTATTGCATAGGTTAAAGACAGTCACCTCCGTACAGGCCACGAAGGCCCTTGGAGGAGTGGAAGGTAAAGGCTTCCACCATTGTTAACCGCGGCACGTGATGGGGTAGAGTGGTTAGCTCTACGCCCGGCCGCCTTTGCCCCCATGAATTAATCTGGTACTCATTTTTGGTGTAGGCTGAGTGAACCTCAGAGCCATATGCACCTCCGGAACTGGAAATCTCGTTTCTTAAATTTTACTCATTTTTATGTAGGCTGAGTGAACCTCAGGGCCATATGCACCTCCGGAAATGGAAATCTCGTTTCTTAAATTTTACGACTTGCTGATGGGGCGAACCGAGCACGCCTTTACCGCCTCGGCCAGGCAGCCCCTACTGCATAGGTGGTAATTGAAATCCTAAAGTATCCTCCGCAGTACAATTGTTTCCTTTGTTTCTCATATTTATTTGACCACGTCTGTCTATCGTCCCTGGACTCGTGTTACGCACCCCTCGCACCGCTCCCTGTTTGCTTTGCCGATATTAAATCAAACATGACATGGGCTGTAGATACTCGGCAGCAAAGCCCAGACGTACACATTCGATGGCCTGCTCGCCTGTTCGTCTGTTCGTCTGTTAGAATATTTAAAAAACAGCATTCACTGAAGCTATTCGCCTTCTTCCAGCTACAGCCATCCTTGTTGTAATTTCAGATGACTCGGATTTCATTCCTTCTCAGCAGAGTACTATCTCTTTTATTCTTTTTTTCTTCTACATAGGGCTGTTCAAATCGTTGACAGTGATTCCTGCAAGGATAATCGGTAATGGCGTGAATTCAGTTATGACCAGTGCATGCAAAAACCTACGATGTCCAGATCCTTGGCTAAATGATCGGCGTAGCGACATTCGGTTCGGAAGGTTTCAGCTTCGATTCTTGTCGGGCCGGGCATTTTAGCCGCGTCTGGATAAGGGCCGTTTTTATAATAGAGGTTTAAACTGTTGGTTCAGGTTAAACTTCGGTTTATCTGTTAGTCGCGTATTATAAAACGTAATCTTAAGTTTACCTAGAGATTAATTTTACTGCCACTTACTTTCTACCGTTTAAACTGAAGTTTAAGAATATATAACTTTACAACATGGGAGAACAAATGGATCTCGAAGATATTTTTGAGGTCTTGAAAGAAATACTTAGCGATGATGAAGTGATTCAAATAATACCCCTCAGTCAGCTACTAATAGCATTGTGGTTTTATGCCTCCGGTAGTATGTTTATTACAATGGGATATTTCGTTGGAATTCATAAGGCCACTGTTTCACGGACCATACAAATATTTCTGTACTAATTGCACAAGCAATTCTATTTCCTTACAAGTAAAATTAAGACAACTTTTATTGTTTTATCCGCCATTTTACCTACAAGAAGTAAACAAAACATTATCGATAGTCATCTTTTCTCGCAAGTCACTGCTACCAGAATCGTATATTTCCTTCTTCACCTCAGTTTAACTTAGGCCGGCCACTGTAAGACTCAACATCGGTTTAAACTCAAGTTACAGTTTGACTCAATATTCAGTTTAAACCTTCATTATAATACCGGCCCTGTGGTTTGACTTTTCAGAGAAAGTTCGCATCGATCCAATAATAACTACTCTCATTATGAGCAAGCAATCGTTTGAGTTCGTCTTAATACACATCTTTTCATATGCACACAACTTTTCACATTACAAGCACCAGATGCACATGCAATATTGAATAGGCCTACATCCCTCACATATGCTTAGCGTCAGGAAGAGCATGCGCTGAACTGAGTGGCTCAGACGGTTTCGGCGCTGGCTTTCTGACCACTTCTTGGCAGGTTCGATCCTGACTCAGCCCGGTGGTATTTTAAGGTTCTCAAATACGTCTATCTCGTGTCGGTAGATTTACTGGCACGTAAAAGAACGAGACAAAATTCCGGTACCTTGGCGTCTCCGTAAACCGAAAAAGTAGTTAGTAGAGCGTAAAAGATAACATATTTATTAGGAAGGGCATCCGGTCGTAAATTAGTTCAGGCCCACATGCAGTACGACTATGTTGAAAGAAGATTACTAAATTAGTAAATCTTGCCTTAGCGATTTGCGTCGGCTGACATGGGAGAAAGTGTTCCAGTCCTTTCTCACTATTTTCGAACACTGCTCTGTAGATCACTGATGGTGTCAAAAGACAGCTTACACTGTACACTTGGAGCTGCTGTATCTGCAAAGCCTGCGGAGTATTGCTACTGCCACTCAAGTAGAATGGGCCGCAGCAGTGCGCCCAGGAAGTAGCCAGCTACTCCTTTTTGGTGTAGGCTGTGTGTCCCTTCCGGTCTCGGAGGAATGAACCTCACGGCCATGTACACCTCCAGAAGTGGATTTTGTTTCTTAAATTGTTGTCTTCCTGATGAGGAATCGAATCTACGTCCTTCCGAGTGAAATGAGCACGCTTTTACCGCCTCGACTAGACAGCTCCTAAACTGTTAACGTCAACGAAATGAAAACAAAATTAAATATGGAATTAATAAGCACATTTTGAATACTGATAACCTTCCCCTTCTTTTCTCGGACCGATTCCCACATTGCTTTGGGTTTGCACTACATGTGGTGCTGGCCCTGTTTTACAGTCGAGTGTTTTTTTTGCTAGTGGTTTAAGGAAATGGTTAGGATTGGGAAGGAAGCAGGCGTGGTCTTAATTAAGGATTTTCCTGGTGTGGAAACGGGGAACCACGGAAAACTATCTTCAGGTCTGCCGACGGTAGGATTCGAACCCACCTTCTCCCGAATGGAATTTATTCACTGCTTCGTGTTTCTATTGCGACTAGTAGTGTGGCGTGGTGTGTGTAAATGTAGAGGCGTGTATTAAGACGAACTCAAACACCCAGTCCTCAGGTAAGGGGATTGGACCAGAGACGGCTAAAATCCCCGGCTCGACCGGAAAACAAACTCGGGGCCTTCCAAAATAGACTACTCCACAGAACATTTAGCCAAGGAGCTGAGTAGAGTAAGTATCAGAAAGATTTGTTCTCAGTCGATGCTCCCCGAGTTTCATGAGCGAAAACTCATCTTTCATGTGCGAGGTTTATGACGACAAACAAGTAGCAGACGGACGGGTGTGTAAATGGAGAGACATAGGAGGAGAAAGGCGATTGTGGCAGATAAGAGCTTCAGACGCGCTCTTGCCTCCAGAGCTACATTTTGTGCATCTCTGACGTAACAGGCCCACACGTACTGTTTTCCTAGCCCACTGCACAAAATTACTGGTACGACCAGCAGCGTAAGAGTGATTTGTTTTCAGGTTAAACATGCCTGACTAGTACAGTAGAACTCACATTTTGTAAAAACATGTTTCAGTATTCTTCTAATGTCATTCAGATTTTCAAAATTATGGCAAGTTTGTTAGGTGATCGTCGTAAGTGCTGTCCGATCACGCAAGTGACCTTCAAGAAATACAAATTCTAACACTCGTGTACAGTGAATTTTAATGAGCAGAACATACTGTATACCGGCAGAGAGTAGGGGGAAGGCGCGATGTCAGAGTGACATCGTCACTACCTTCTCACCAAAGTGGCTGCAACTTGAATCGCGGTCAATGTATATATGACTTTTGAAGTAACAATAAAACACCTTGTAACTGTGTTTCCCCCTAAAACTGCAGATCTAGTGACTGTGATCAGGATTTAAAAAAAATTGAAATGGTGTATGGCTTTTAGTGCTGGGAGTGTCCAAGGACAAGTTCGGCTCACCAGATGCAGGTCTTTTGATTTGACTCCCGTAGGCGACTTGCGCGTCGTGATAAAGATGAAATGATGATGAAGACGACATATACACCCATTCCCCGTGTCAGCGGAATTAACCAATGATGGTTAAAATTCCCGACCCTGCCGGGAATCGAACCCGGGACCTCTGTGACCAAAGGCCAGCATGCTAACCATTAGTAATGGAGCCGGACTATGATCACTATAATAATAATAATAATAATAATAATAATAATAATAATAATAATAATAATTTCTCACTCAGTCTTGGGGAAATGTTCCAAATAGGCCTTCACATTTAGTTTTCTGTGATCTATAGGGCATCCACTGTCCCTTGTCAATATGGATCGATGGCCACGTGGTTTTACACCTTAAGACATTGCTTGTTAACACGATTAAGCAATATTTCCATGTTAGCAGTGCTCGGTGGTGATGTGGACTAAGGAACAGAAGTCTAAATTCATAGTCATTATCCTAGTCGGTACGGTAAAGCTGCATAAGACATAAATGATCGGAAACTTGTATTCTCTATAACTTAATAATAATAATGTTATTTGTTTTACGTCCCACTAACTACTTTTTAAGGTCTTCGGAGACGCCGAGGTGCCGGAATTTTGTCCCACAGGAGTTATTTTACGTGCCAGTAAATCTACCGACACGGGACTGTCGTATTTGAGCACCTTCAAATACCACCGGACTGAGCCAGGATCGAACCTGACAAGTTGGGGACAGAAGGCCAGCGCCTTAACCGTCTGAGCCACTCAGCACGGCTCTCTATAACTTGTTGTGTAATACTTTTCGATAGGACCAATAACATAAGTGTTAATAATTTTAGGCGCCTTCCCCTAAGCTACCATTCCATCCAGCGTGAAATAAATTATTTATAGCCTAGACTGTATGTAGTACCTTATTCCCAGACTTTACATAACCAATTTTCACCGGGCGAGTTGGCCGTGCGGTTAGACACGCGCAGCCTTGAGCTTGCATCCGGGAGATGGTGGGGTTCGAATCCCACTGTCAGCAGCCCTGAAGATGGTTTTCCGTGGTTTCCCATTTTAACACCAGGCAAATGCTGGGGCTGTACCTTAATTACGGCCACGGCCGCTTCCTTCCCATTCCTAGGCCTTTCCTATCCCATCGTCGCCATAAGACCTATCTGTGTCGGTGCGACGTAAAGCAAAATAGCATAACCAATTTTCTGTAAATTCTGTTCACCATTTTCTCGTGGTTCGGCGTTCATATGGACTTAGCAACAAAAATCGAAATTCATAATATCTCTGTTATCATAGCCGGTACAGTAGAAATTTATAAAACATAAATGATCGGAAATTTAATTCTATATAACTTTAGTTATGCGGTATTTATCGATAGCACCATTAACATAAATATTTGATAATTAAACTTTAGGCCTTCCCCTAAACTACAATTTCACTCAGCGTGAGTACGATTATTTATAGCCTAGATTGTAGTGACTCATTCCCCGATTTTACATACCGGTTTTCATTAAATTATCTTCAGAGCCATTTTCTCGTGATGCGCGTACATACATACATACATACATACATACATACAGACAGACAGATTCTAGAGATGACGGAAATTTTAAAAAGTGCATTTCCTTGTTACTGTGGTTACGACCGATACAGAAAACTCTTTTTTTTAAAAAAATTCCGATAATGTACAGACAAAACTCTTACTATACATATTAGGTATAAGTAGATGATATCCTCTTAAATTCATGGAAATACTGTCTTTCAAAGACAAAGCTAGCTAAACTTCAGTAGTTTATGGCGGTACTGTCGAAGATTCGCTGCTTGCTTTACGTCGCACCGACAACTCTCGAAGATTCCATTTTATCCCTTGTTCGTCGTAGCTCAATATTCACAATTCACAGAACTCGAATACTTTATTCCTACTCCATTCTTACACCTTGACTTATCGTATCGAAGACGTCATAACTTCTCTACTCGTAGTGTAGTCGCATATTCTATTTATTATACTGAAGATACTTGAACCTTTCCTCCTCTCGAAGCACATTTCTGTATTCACAGTTTATTATTCCGAGGACATTATTACATTCTCATAATCTTTGAAGTCTCAACCTTAGTGAAGCTACACCTGAAGACCACTAAGACGACAACTCGCGTCCCTAAGATCAGGTACAAAAATACGCAATTTTATATCTATATGAAGTCGTAAAATCGTTGGGCTTACATCATCGTTAATTACTGAATCTTGTCCTCATTTAACATAGCTCTGCTTGTAATAAATAGCCATCGGAATATCTGAATTCATCCCGACTAATTCCAGAAGCAATTTCATGTACTACAAGGAAATACACTTCAAGCACTTCAATAATTATCCATTAGTATTCTGAAGACCCTACTCTAAAGAAAACTGCTCTCAGGTTAGTTCAATAGTAAATCTCTCTGCCTATCCTAAGTCTGAAAAATTAACATATTAACATAATCATAAAGAAAAAGTACAAAGAGGAATCGAAAAACAAAAATATGAGAAAGGATAGCAGTCTATTTAACTTTAGTCATCTTCACCCCATCTTATAAATTTAGGTTGTTTCACGTCGTTATCTACCGCTCAAACACGACGCATCTAAAACTTGCATATCGACATTACTACCACTGTTCACATCTTTTGGATATTACACATGTCTTTGCACTCAATAACACTCGTCTTTAAGCATTTAATACCGAGATCGATAGCTGCAGTCGCTTAAGTGCGGCCAGTATCCAGTATTCGGGAGATAGTAGGTTCGAACCCCACTGTCGGCAGCCTTGAAAATGGTTTTCCGTGGTTTCCCATTTGCACATCAGGCAAATGCTGGGGCTGTACCTTAATTAAGGCCACGACCGCTTCCTTCCCACTCCTAGCCATTTCCTGCCTCATCGTCGCCATAAGACCTATCTGTATCGGTGCGACGTAAAGCAATAAATAAATAAATAAATAAATAAATAAATAAATAAATAAATAAATAAAAATAAGCATTTAATGTCACTCGTTTCACTCGCAATCACTTCCCCACTATGGAATAAAATTCCACTCAATTGTGAAGTATTACTTTTATCGTTAAAGAAATCTCTCCTGGAGAATTGGAGTAAGATTCACAACACACTTGTTTGATACTGCTTGAGGTGCGATACTCGGTTTAACAACTTGCATCAGTGAATCCGTCGGTAACAGTGCAATCAAATATGAAATGGCGTATGGCTTTTAGTGCCGGCATTGTCTGAGGACAAGTTCGGCTTGCCAGGTGAAGGTCTTTTGAATTGACGCCCGTAGGCGGCCTGCGCGTCGTGATGAGGATAAAATGATGATGAAGACGATACATACACCCAGCCCCCATGCCAGCGGAATTAATTATGGTTAAAATTCCCGACCTTGTCGGGAATCTAATCTGGGACCGCTGTGACCAAAGGCCAGCACGCTATGTAGCTATGGGGCCGGACAACAATGCAATGATGATACTACTTGTCGTACGAGAAAATAACAACAAGATGGCTACGATAATACTGACACGTCTCGGTCAGTGACCTGAAGACAGAAGACACAATGATAACAATGAGACAATGGGGTTTTAGATTGGTCTCTTTTATAGCACTGATGGGTGCTTGGGCATCAGGGATACTATCTTACATACAATTTGTGCATTCTACAGATGAACTACTTCTGGTATCATTTGTATACTGTCTTCTTTCAGCATAAAGTTTTTATTGAAACATAAACATCCCTTAATAACATTGGAAACCCCTGTTTGTTGAAAATCTGGTGTCCCATTAAATCCAGCCAAGGATTACGTCAACAGTCTTATTTAGTCTAAAAAACATGTTAAAATAAGGTTAATATGTCCTAAAATTCGTATCTTTGATTATGCCGTTAACGGTTAATTTAACTATTTTTTCTCACGAATGCACCTCAATAGCTTTCCAAAATTAAACATGCGTTTGTGTAGTAAATGTGAGGTATTGAGAAATATAACTATTCCATTCACATTTTTGTTTCACAAGTCTATGTGCTGGTCCAATGCATAGGTAAATCTTCAGACATACGTAATCCTACTAGCATTTTTCTTTAGTCTAAGTCGGTAGAGAGGTCGCAGTACGTTAAATTTCGAATGAACTGAGCTCCGTTCACGAGACGTCTTTCATTTCGCATTCGAACCTGAAGGTATAATCGCACAATAAACACATGGTGTCGTGTACGTTCCTCGCAGGTACACTTCTCTAAAAAGTTTTTTGCTAGGGTCTTTACGTCGCAGCGACACAGATAGGTCTTATGGCGACGATGGGAGAGGAAAGTCTAGGAGTTGGAAGGAAGCGGCTGTGGCCCTAATTAAGGTACAACCTCAGCATTTGCCTGGTGTGAAAATGTAAACCACGGAAAAACATCTTCAGGGCTGCCGACAGTGGGATTCGAACCCACTATCTCCCGGATGCAAGCTCACAGCCGTGCGCCTCTACGCGCATGGCCAACTCGCCCGGTATCTAAAAAGTAATTCAACCTACACATACACAAGTGTCCAAAAGTTAGGCATAAGTTACGAGTAAGCAGGGCAACAGGAAATAGACCGCAAATTGCACGACATATGCACCTACCAGCCTTACGTGTTCGCTCTGTATAGGAGAGGAGTGATCCCTGCTTTGACTAGCGGCGTAACCGCAAGGTAAACAGCCAGTGCCTGCGCCCCAAATTCCCTCAGTCGTGTTTGCCCTGTAATAGTGTGCGGAGTGTAGCCTCGTTGTGAACGTGACTCATGAGATAATTCAAGGTCTCTTGATAGACCCCTTGCCTCTGTAACGTATTTCAAGTAGCCTATCTAGCAGGGAACGTCTCTACTCTTTGTTTCAGAGAAAGAATGAATACCGCAGTAAAACTCGTGAACAATATCACTCATTTACGCAATCTCTCAATGGTAACTGCCATGTGATTCTTCCACCTTAAAGCAGCCCCTGTAGCAGCATGCGGACACTAGAGAGTGTATGGCCAAACCTGAAATCTCCGTCAGAACTAGAGAAATTCAAAGACACCTACCTAAAGAGAGGACTGTGTCTTTCAGGTCTAGGTCATTAACTAGCGAGAGAGCTCCCTTTCATCGTTAGACTTCAGTTACTATTGCCAGTTACACTAGGATACACAGAGGTAATGAGTACCATGAGTAAGAAGATGGAAGAAATTTGGAGAGAATTTTGCTCCAAGGATGTTATGACCACACCGGAAGTAAGATTCGTCTGAAATTCTGCATATATACAAGATTTTCAGTATATGGGTCTGTTTCAAAGTGTGTAGAAACAAGAACTAGCACGTGCCAGTCTTCCACTGTTCCTTCGCTCTCTGTGATAAACACTGTGATAGGTACTAGACAGCTGTTAAGTACACCATATAACCGATGTATGTTCGGCCAGTCAGGAAGCGAGTTCAAGTTCCGGCAGAATATTCTAACTTCCACCTGTTACCCCTAGATCTTACGAGTTGCGTAGTATATCACCAGACGCATGCATATTTGCCCCTTATAAAACCGAAGGACACTGGGAGGAAATTGTTTCGACATTCAAAGTATATCACGTACATGTTATGTGGAATAAGTACTGAAATACACTGTCATATTTTGTTTTATTTCATACCGAAACTTACAAATTTTCTCCAACCGATGCGAACGTTTCTAAAGCTGCGCAGTATGCAGTGTGCATGACACAAACGTTGTGCGTGTTGCCTATAGCACACAGTGTTCCGTAGTGGTTGGCGATTTGAGCTTTCTCAACCGGGTAGTGCAGGACTCTTTTAACAGGTATCGCTTTAATTGGTGTGAACGAAGGCAAAATAAATCTGTAAAAATTATGTAACAAATAATCTATCACTTTGTGCACATCATGTACTTTTTAATTATTTTTCGGTTCGTTTTGACCTACTTGAGACCACGGGAATATTATTCTTATTCTTATTCTTATTCTTATTCTTAAAGACCAGCTGGATGTTGAGCTCGCATCACCTAATAAGAGCCACTTCCTTCTCAGTATACTAAGATAGCGAGTTACAGGATACACAGTAGTTGGAGAGAGACCAGAGTTTTTTTCAAGAACACGTGCCGTTGCTGTATTCAGTGACATAGTTAACTTACCCTTGTGTTGGTTAGAAGTCATTGCTCCCCTTCTGCAAGACCATAACGTCCCCATATTTCCCTTCTCCCCTGACCGAGGGTTCGTAAGTGAAAAGGCGCAATATTCTGGCCTAGCTCTGCTACTTAGTACAACATATGCATGTAAATAACAGATCCCCAGTGACTACTAACGTTTCGACCGTTGAGACTATCACCGAAAGTTCTAACAATTTCAACGAATTTTGCAGATATAAAGTAATAGGTGCATTAAGTATTACACTGTGCAGTTCAGATATTCTTTCTCTCACAATATTAAATGTAAAGCTTGGTTAATATTTACGTGCGAGTTTTACGATACATTATTCATCTGTAACCTAGCAGCGCTTTCTTCTAAGTATATAATAATAATAATAATAATAATAATAATAATAATAATAATAATAATAATAATAATAATAATAATAATAATAATATGCCTTATCACAACTTAAGTATCTTAGTGAAGCAATTCAGAAAAATGGACTGGAAACAAAAGCCAATGGAATTAGATGCCAAAATATGGAAACTGCATATCGACTAACTCAAAATATCTATAACAAAAAATGTATCTCCAAACACACAAAACTGAGACATTAAAATACAGTCATTAAACCTGGATGTCTTTATGGATCAGAGACGCTAATTTTGAACAGGAAAGCAGACATTGAAAACACTGAGAAAATGGAACGCAAAATCATAAGAAAAATTCTAGGTCCAAAACTCACTGACGGGCAATGCCAACTTAGAGGCAGACAGGAAATCAAACAATACACAAATATTCACAGTGGCATTAGAAAACGCAGGCTACGATTCTATGGACATATTAAAAGAATATATCCAGACAGACTTACCAAACAAATAGTCGAATTCTGTGAAAACAGAAGTAAAGCTAAAACAGACACAATGAAATGGATTGATGAAGTCAAATCCGATTTGAAACAGGCAGGAATTACACCAGCAGATGTCCAAAACAGGGTAACATTCAGATCCAAAATTCACAAATGGCAAGTTGACCAAGAGAAGGACCAAAGAAGACTGGAGTAACCTGGTCTGAAGACAGAAAGGAGGCCCACAGTAAAAGAATTAAAGAGTATGGGCACAAAGAAAGGCAAATGGCACGCCTCTAAGTACTTTGCGTAGTCTTAATGGGCTTATTCGCATACATGCATATAATATGAAAATGAAAATACACAGCCTGTTTCCAGTCATTTGACCGGGTCAGGAATGGAATGAATGAAGCCCACATCGGACACCTGAGCCACAGAGGCTTCTATGTATATAATATTCGTGACCTAGTCATTGCCCTCAGCTAGGCCAGAGGGCAGTGATCAGTCATCATGAGCCAGAGTTTACATGAGGTAGGGTGGCCGCTCCTCATCTTGTGAGCAGCACGAGGGCTACCGATCTACTTGCTGACAACGTTCAATGTTGCTTAACTATGGAGACCTCATGCGATCCAGTGTTTCAACATGGTTACACCACTGACAATGCTAATCTCTAAATTATGTGCGCGCCTCCATTTCGTTGAGTGACAATATTACGAAACAAATCTGTAAAGGAATTGTGTTAGCAACATTCATCAGGAGCGATTTCCCATCCGATTAGGAGGAGACAATTAAAATGTGAGAACAGGATTGTTATAAGAATCGGAAAGTAGCCTAAATGTGTGAACTTGAGAATTAGGTTAGATATTACTGCAGTTACCCAGTAACTGGCTACGATAACAATAGTAATTGACTGTTCAGCTGATATTATCAAGGATGGAGTTCATCCTTATCTGTAATATTCCCATAGATCCGTATCTCATACTCGTGGAAACTCTTCTTACCTCACTTCCTTCATAAAGTGTATTATCTGACTGGGTAAATGGTTACGCGGTTTGAGTCACGTAGCTTTCGAGAGATAGTGGGTTCGAACCCCGGTGTTGGCAGCCCTGACAGCGGTTTTCTGTGTTCCCCATTTTCGCACCAGGTAAATGCTGGGATTGATCCGTATTTAAGACCACAGGCGCTTTCTTCCCACGCCTAGCCCTTTCGTCTCCCATCGTCACCATAAAACTTATCCCTGTCAGTGCGACGCAAAGCAAATTGTTAAAAAATAATAACCAGTATTATCTGAACACCTGAAATCATCCCCAGCCGCCAACTTCAGTAGCACAGTTGGTTTCTAGTTTTTCCTTCTGTTCTCAAGACAGCGGATTCAATCCTGGCTGAGGTCCGTGGTATTTAAAGATATTTAAATGCGACTATTTGAGTGATTGTCATTCTTGCCATTTAAAGAGCTCCTTCGGGATCAATTCCGATACCACATCTCTTACAATTTGTAGGAATTCAATGGGCGTTAAACTAAAACAATTTATTATTATTATTATTATTATTATTATTATTATTATTATTATTATCATCATCATCATTATCGAGCAAGTTGACTGCGCAGTACGGACTGTGCACTTGTAAGCTTGCTTTCGGGAAATTGTGGCTTCGAACGTCATCATCGGGAACCCTAATTACGGTTTTCCGTGCTTTTCCATCAGGCAAATTCTGAGGCTGTGCTACGGCCGCGTCTTCCCAGTCCTAGCCCTTTCCCACCCCATCGTTGCCGGAAACCCTTCTGAACTAGGGCGACGCTGAAACATTAGCATAAAAAAATATTATTCAATTATTAAAGCTGGTCAGTATTTGTAGTTGATAGAGACTACCATTATAGTTTTCTGAGGAATCGATTTCATTCTTGTTGATAGAATGTGATTTTACATCATGATAACGAAAAGATGATCAATATCCAGAATTAATATTTAAAGGACCAGAAGTGGTCACTAGATTCCTATAAATCCTTTCATTTCCGTGATTTCATCCATCTCTGTACTACTGACTCCTTTCTGTCGTACTCTGTCCAACGCTTTTTACATATTCGAAGGACATCAACTGCGTGGTTCACTGTTACAGGCATGGACTCCAGGCTAGTGCTGGTTAGATGGTGGTAGTGGTGATTATTGTTTTAAGAGGAAGTACAACTGGGCCACACCCCTCGCTTAATAGTAATCAGAGAAAAAGCGGAAGAGGTCCGAGAATATTGGCAATGAAAGACTCCCTAGGAAACCTGGTACCGTCGGAAGAGATAAAAGTTGACCAACCCCTGTGGGTGGGGATGCAGACGAAGAATACATCCACGGTATCCCCTGCTTGTCGTAAGAGGCGACTAAACGGGGTGACCAAGGGATGATTATATTAGAACCATGAAACTCCTTGTGATTAGTACCACCACGCGGGAAACACCATGGGTCGCTTTTCCTTACGCGTAATACCACTATGTTAGGTACATAATGGGTTTGTGATTAGTACCACTATATGAGCGACACGATGGGATGACGAAACCCATGGTTCTGGCTTGCCTATGATTAGTACCCACTCTATGAGGAACACCACGAGATAGTACGAGTCCCTGTGGTTAGTACACTTGTGTGATGAACACAATAGATTTGCGTTGCCTGTCAATGGCGCCGCAATGTGCGAAACAGAGTAGGTCTTTAATGCATGTGCGAATTTCATTACCTGTGAATAGTACCGTAATGTGTGGAATACAGCGAGTCTACGCTACTCTTGCTTAGTACCGCAACATGACAAATACCATGGTTCTACTTTTCTAGCGATAAGTACCATTATGAGGGGCCGATGACTTGGATTTTGGACTCCTTTCGACTACAAGCATCATCGATTCAGTATCGTGCTATAGAAGCAGTCCCTTGGTCAGTAATACTATTGTTTAATGCCAGCTTCTGTGCATGTGAGGCACTGTGGGTCGGTTCCACTGATCGTTTTAAATTCATCTCCATCCATCCATTCATTCTTCGTCCTCATGCTTTGAATTGTGGTCAGTGGAGGATTTTGGGTTTTTAATTTGTCATTTCATTTCGTCTCATTTCGTACCATTAGGACCCGATGACCGAGATGCTAGGCCCCTTTAAACAAGAAGCATCAATCATCAATCATCAAAAGTTGACCAAGGGAGGTCATATGGCAAAGGTGAACGCGAGGAACCTGACACAAGTATGTGGATGCAATGCTAGTCTCAGTTACGGGTTCCGTAATCGCCCATCCACGCCCCGAAGTTGAGAGGTCGCTAGCAGGGGATACCGTGGATAAATGATATAAGGGGTCACTAGCGTAGGGGAATACGTTATGTGACCTTGGTCGTTGTTATAACATGTCAGTTTAGGGAAATGGTTGCCTCGGTGGAATGTCCGTCTCATGACCAAAAGTCCCCAAAGTCTGATGGTTCGAACGTTCTGGGTCATCTTACAGAATTAAATAATTTAGCCACAGGAACCGTCCAACAGAATTCTGTTACCTTTGCTACCCAAAAGCACAATCAGAAAATCAAAATTTGTATGCAGGTCACCTGGATGACAGCTCCAGAATGTCTGCAACTCGGTAGCTGGCACCATGCGATTATTATTATTATTATTATTATTATTATTATTATTATTATTATTATTATTATTATTATTATTATTATTATTATTATTATTTAAGATGGATACAGGACTGAACCTGGAAAGTGTGAGGCATTACCTTGCTAGCATCATTTACATACTAGATAAGGATAAGTTGAAAGAAGTACTAGAGAATAACATGTGTAAAGGGCCTGCTCCACGTGCTACAGTTTCTGATGGGTGAAGTATTTTGTCATGTGTCCCTCGGCACATCCCAGAGAAAAATGTATTTCCACCGAAGTCTCAGTCCCATTTATCGCTGTGACTATATGGAATCTGCTGACATGGATGATGCTCAGCTATGCCATTTAGAGCGTAACAAGTGCATCCGAACGTTACGAAAAGTACTGTGCTGAAATAACTTCTATCCCAGTGAGAAAATCAGTGGTAAACTACCTTAATTCTCATCTTGCCTAGCACGCTTCATTTTTGATCCGCCATTGGTTTTTGCGGTTTTCCTATAACAGGATACCCTTTGGTGGTGCTATTTGAAGACCCAATTAGTGTTCGGACTGGTGACTTAACCGTCAAATGGCCTGTATATGCCCGACAGCAAAAGTTAATTAGAATTATTGGATTATCTCCGATGCCAATACATCTTAGACTGCAGTCTGAGTCAATTTGTGAGAAGAGAGAATTTATGACTCTCTTAAATGATCACACGAAGCATTTAATGCGTTTCTAGTGTATAAGAAAAGGACTACAACTTTAATGAATTTCTCTTCATTGTTTATAGGAAAAGCTCTCGAACAAGACCGTTTATTCTTATTCTTAGGATATCGGCTCACTCTTCTTGAGTTACGACCTGAAGGAAGTGAGTGAGGAGAGCTTTATTATACGTCACACCTGTACAAGACCTCACGTAGGATGATCAAGAGCACGGCTCTATGGAAGAATCAAGCATAGAGTGTTGTCCGTTAGTTATTTGAAGGTATCAGCACCTGCGTACCCATAGAATATATAGCCTACAGCTTCCAGCAGCGTACTGTGTACAGTATAGTGTATTTGCTGTTTACGGAATGTGAGCGAAGCTATGTAGTGTGTCTCCCTATGGCTGCATAAGTTGCACCAGAGAATCGCTCTTCACGCTGGACGAAAAGTATAAACATTGCATCAATGTTGACGCTGTTGGTCAAATTATTTTACACGTAGACGTTCGTCTTGTTCGGCACCAAGGACGGATATTTGCCAAGATCAGTACATAGGACGAAAGTTAACCGCACAGCGACTGCGGTACACATTAGACGTAGTATCGTACTATAGTGTTAATTTTCGAAAGAAAAACAACTGAACGTCACACTATGCGGAGAGTTTGTTGCTACGGAAATGGGGACCAGGTTGCCAATTTAGTAAAGGTCCATGGCCACTTGGTGAATATGTCCAGTAGTTTTTTCAACAACCAGTGTGTTCTTTGTGTTATCTGCTCATCGTCCTGTATTTTAATTCTTTCTCAAGTTTTGCATATATTGCCGCTTTATCATTATAGTGGGATTATTTTCCATCAGAATTTAAGAACGCTTCTATTGCAGTCGCTTCGAAATCTGATAAGAGCATACTCACCAGCTTTAGTAGTTGCAAACAAATGGAACACCTTATTTCAAAATATCTAAGGGAACAATAGAAGAAAAGTTCGTGGCAACATGGTTTTAGAAAAGGTTTCTGCTGTGAGAGCCAGATGTTGTCACTTTTTCAAGATATTTGCAAGTTGCTTTATGTCGCACCGACACAGACAGGTCTTATGGCGACGATGGAACAGGAAGGAGCCAGGAGTGGGAAGGAAGCGGCCGTGGCCTTAATTAGGCACAGCCCCAGCATTTGCCTGGTGTGAAAATGGGAAACCACGGAAAACCATCTTCAGGGCTGCCGACAGTGGGGTTCGAACCCACTATCTCCCGAATACTGGATACTGGCCGCAATTAAGCGACTGCAGCTATCGAGCTCGGTTTTTCAAGATATTAGTGAGTCATTAGACTAGGGTGTAAAAGTTGATGCTATTGTAATTGAGTTTTCTGAAGCATTTGATGTAGTACCACATGACATTCCGATCCGAAAATTGGTAGAAACAAACAAGGGGTGTTTATGTGGATCCGGAAATATTTGACAGACCGCACTCAGAGAGTAAAGGTGGGAAATAAATTCCTCCGACGAAGTTTCTATAACGTGGAGAGCAGTGCAGGGTAGTGTTATAGGGCCACTTCTATTTACGGCGTTTATCAACGATCTGCCGAACGAAATTCAAAGTAACTGCAGATTGTTCGCGGACGATTGTATAATATACATAAGAATACAGAATGCAGGTGATAATAGATTATGACGAGCCGATCTGAATATACGCGATAACTGGGCACTCGATAATAAATGAAAATCAATTCTCGAAAATGCAGTCTTGTAAGAATGGGAAAGAAACATAGGCAAGGGGACTTTCAATACTGTCTTGGATCGGACGCTCTCGTAGAGTGTGAGTCATGCAAGTGCGTAGGGATCTACGCAAAGAGAGATCCAAAATGGGACACTCACGTAGGAAGTGTAATTTCTAAACGATACAAGCGCTTACACTCTGTGATGAGGATGCTAAAGGGCAGCAGTTCTCAGGTGATGTCTTTAGCGTGGAGGCTGGTTGGATCCTCAAATAACATCTCCAAAGGTAACGAGGTTAGGGAAACCGTGAAAAGTGATGGAGGCGCCATAAAGAGGCGTACAAAGCACGATCAGGAGTGAGTGTGTTTGCCACGTCTTTCCTTATAGGACCAGAAAATGTCATTGCAACATGACCATCCCGATAAGTACCACCTTTCATAACATCGAGATGCACTGGCTTCCATGCAAACACGATCATAAATGAGAGTGAGACTTCGGTTTGCTCTGGCCTGTGCTAAGAGACAGATGCCAGATACCTTTGAAGGTGGAAGATTATTCCAATCAGTTTATGAAACCCCTGTGCTGCGTATCATTATATGGAATAGAATATTCTTTGACATATTTGATAGGAACTTGTGTTGCGGGTTTGAATATTGCAACCGCTCCGGGTTAAACATTCTTTGCCCGATACCTCCATTTTCTAACTCGTCGTTGGGCAGCCTAGATTGACGAATGGAGTCGCTCAGCGGATACCTCAGGGTTTACTTATGGCAAGTAGGACATGTAATCCTACTGTAGAATTAGCTTTACGTGAGTCCAAGAGAATTCCAATTCACGGGTGATACCTATCGTTACTCACGACATAATGATAATCATCGCCGGCAACCTTATCAGAGTTTGACCTCGAGAGAAACTAGTCATGGTTATATAAACACTAAATTATACGGTACCTAACTTTTCTAGTAGTTAACTTACAATCTAGACAGTAATTAAAGAACTCATGACACCAGCAATTAGAAAAATAACAAAATATTTATTAATAGAATATTAAATTACTAATTTCCAAATTATGCAACGCATTATTCAAATTAACTGAAAATACGTAATGAAAATGAGTCAGCGCTGGCTCGTATAATAAAATGAAATAATATTCAGTATTTAAATTATTTAAAATGATCAGTTCCTTTGTGAAGTTGAAGTTCAATATTTGCTCATTTACAACAGATCACTGGACACATCTGATGTCCACCTCGTACTTGAAATGTAAGTATAACATCGACACAGTTAACTCGTTCCGAAAGTTCACTTTCTTTAGTCTTATATAAACAGTCTCACTTGGATACAATATCCAGCCGCAATGCATTTTAAATACACTAATACATTAAGTGTGAATTAATTGGAATACGTTTAAGTGGTTCTGAGTGAATTATAGGAAAACGAAAATAGAACTGAGTATATTAAGTTAGGTTTTAATAAAATCCGAAGACATGATTTTGTTGCAACGATCTCGTTGTGCATTGAAACTCCTTACGAACTAAGGCATTCTTTCCTAGTGCCAGTTAAATACGGCTCCTACTCTAGCCTTTCCCTAGCTGAAGTTCGTTAAAGAAATGTATGTTCAAAACGGAGAATATTAACCAATCTAGCTATCTATCTAACTTTAGCTTAATCTTTGGCTCTCTCACACTTGCCCTAATAGGTTCAATGTCCCTTTTATTAGTTATCTTTCAATAACATTCAACCACAATGCAAGCTACTTTACTTTCTTGCAATTAACATGGAAGCGCTAAGTTGCGAGGTTTGGAAAACATAATCTCATATATATTGGTGTCGTAATGCTTCTGGTTAACTACAGCTATTCAAAGTCGTAGTATTCTAATGTTCAAAAATAAGTCATCTATACTGAAATATAATTACGTCACGAGCATACATCTATACTAATAAATCCAGTTCGTACCTTGGCTTATGTAGCTCCCGCGGTGTGGGCACTCTTACGCAGATAAATCATAAAATTCACTTGTAGTGTGGTATAACTTAACTTGCAGGTACACGAAGGTCCTGCATCGCGTAAAACCTTCTCAAATCACAATACATAACTCGAAACTTTCATCTAATTACCATATTCATATTCTCATAACAACATCAATCTTATATAAACACCGTAGCCTCCATAAAAATATATCGCGTTTCCCAACTTGACGACTACAATAAAATACCACACAGATTCTTAATAAAATTTACAAGTCGCAGATTCTCATAACTTACATACGAAGTTCAATGCCCTTTCTATGAACCAAACAAATGCGTAATTCCATGTTTCTTTCTACACCGCGCACAACCATACGTGACGTCAACTTCATGCATTACTTCAATGAAATCTCTATAATCTCCCAGTATGTCATTTCAATCAGCTGTTTCATATTTCTCTACAAACCTCACGCTTCTTTCAAATGTTCAGGTCGATATAGCATAAACTATTGCTATATTATTAAATCGTAACTTCGAACTTAATTATCTTACACTTTGTTGGTAATCATCACTTGCATTGCTATATTATCGGTCTACAATTGCCATCAGCACATACCTAAGGTACATGTGTAAGCAAACCAAAAATTATGCAGTGAAATGTTATGAATGACTTAGCTCGCTCATGGTTGTCCCTGGTCCAGCTGTTCCATTCCCATTGGATGTAGATGGGTCTTCGGTTCTGTCACGGGTTAGTCATCTGGAACGTCATCCGCTCCTTCGTTCTGGTAGTACAATCTGGTTACCCGTCGCCTTCCTACGTCATGGCTCGGTCGGATGGTTACCCGTCGCCTTCCTCGTCATTTCCAGGTCGTATGGTAAGATGAATTGTTCCCAGGTCGGTCCATCATTTGAATTTAGCACATCATCTTGATCATCTTCTTGACAGTCTCAATGTTGAAGATAATAATGCAATATACTGCCACTTTAATATTCTTCTCTGACGTCGTTTATCCTTAATTTATTTTTATTTTTCTTCGTATCTTCGTCGTATCCGCAATTTCTTACGTAACGACTTCAGTACATTTATTTTCGTCTCAACTGATTTTGAATTCAGGCGAAGACTTATATCTTATTCTTATTCATTGTTTTCTTTCTTTTCTCTTATGCAATCCTTTGCTTCTCCAAAAGAAATATCCGATGACGGTAATTGCGTCCGCTCTCGATGTCGTGAAAATTCAAGATGAAGATTATTTAATAATAATGTTTTTTCTATTTTTTTTGAAAACAATACTGTAGACCGTCCTCTGTCCGTTTTACTCGAATACATGACCATTCCGAGAAATATATGGCCCTCTGAGACATCATAGCAGGTGACTATTCCTTGCTTGTTTTAGATTACACGGCCCATACCTTCGGTCGGCGCCATTTTGTAATCTGTCGTGGACGTGCGAACGGGCACAATATATTCTATATTAAAACACGCTACGCTGCTCTTGGTAGTTGAGAAGAATGCAGTGGGTTCGAACTCCACTGTTGGCAGCCCTGAAGATGGTTTTCCTTGGTTTCCTAATTTTTCACCAGGCAACTGCAGCTTAAGTAAGGCCACGGCCGCTTCTCTCGCACTCCTAGTCCTTTCCTATCCCACCGTCGCCATAAGACACCCATCTGTGTCGGTACGACGTAAAGTAAATTGTAAACAAAAAAAAAAGGAAAGAAGATTCTGTTCTCGTATAGAAAGCTGTCTGATCCCGAGGTGATATTACAATTGTTGCCCTACGACCCTTAGGAACAAAGTTATGTGGCTTCGAAGTATGGAAACAAATCACCGACTCAAAGAATGGTAAAGCATGCGGACCAGATGATATTTTCTACGAGCATCGAAAAGAAACAGCACCAGAACTCACGAAAACATGGACAGAGCTATTCAATGAATGTCTGCGACAAGGAAAAATCCCGGATAAATGGAGGATATCTACATTGAAGGTATTATACAAAGGAAAAGGGGATTCCAGGGACCCGAACTCCTACAGAGGGATAGTTCTGGAATGCTTTCCACGAAAATTCTGACAGGCCTCCTGGCCAAAAGAGTTAGCAAAATGACATCTCACGCAATCCCTGAACAACAATTTGGTTTCACCAAACAGAAATCCACAATCCAAGCAGTAAGTTGCTTGCAGAAAGACATAGAAACAGCGTTGGAACTGCCAAGAGGGAAACTTCATGCAATATTTATAGACTTCACAAAAGCCTTTGACTTGTTAAATGGAAAACTTATAACGGAGAAATTAGAAAGAATAGTTGGAAAGAACCAAGTAACAAGATTGATACAAAATATCCTATCAAACAATCAAATAGTAATAGACAATAGAGTATCCACAACAGACCCTATGAATCAAACAAATGGAGTTCTACAAGGCGATCCCTTGAGTCCTCTACTTTTCATAATTGCCACCGCAGAAGTACCTAGAGAAATAGACACAGAAAATGTGAAAATCTACGCTTACGCAGACGACATGGTCATTGTATCACAAAACTTTGAAAATATTCGAACAGCCTTCAGCAAACTTACAACATGGGCAGAAAAGAATGAGCTTACTATAAATAGTAGCAAAACGGTAAAAATGACATTCAGAAGCGAAGGCAGACTATCAGCAAATGACGTCATCATGTATATGAATATTCCGATGATGAACGTACCGCATTTCAAATACTTAGGAATCACACTTCAGACGAGTGGAGATGTCTATGACCTTCGCATAAAAGAACGAACCATCGCAGCAAAGACGGCAATTAATAGCATAAAGAACCTAAGACAACTGTCCTTGCCCACAGCTACGACACTGTTTCGCTTAAAAATTGCTCCCATCATAACACATGGACTGGAAACCATCTGGACACACCTAAAGAAGCAAAATTTCGAAGACATAGAAAAGGTCAAAGCCAACTTCCTCAAAAGAGCACTGTGTCTGTCAAAGTACACATTATCCCGACTTACATATGTACTAGCAAGAGAGCAATTTTTCATCGAAGACCTCCGCCTCGACCTGCTTCTACCAGCTACCAAAGCCTACTTGGATGTACTGCAGGAACTCAATAAGAAGAGACAAGAGATATGGCCAGAGTTTTATTCAACCGATGCGATGATATATAGGGAATGGACACAAGCCAGTTATGATCTACGTCATGTATTGACAAGATATGCCGTACACGGTTTCCATCATCGGATATGCCTAACAGATAAATTCCATGACCCGGACGATAACTGCAAGTGTAAATTATGCGGAGCCTACTGTGACCGATATCATCTGATATTGTGCAACAAAAGACAAAACTCTTTGACAAGCTTCTGTAACAACTAAATGCACATTGTGCGAAATTTATCATATTATTATTAAAATATGAACAATTCTTAATTTCCTTTTTATTGCCTACGTCGTGTAAAATCCGACCCGTCTTTGGTGAATCAGTGAAGCGTATGCCTAACATAATGGTACCATTGTGGTAGATGTAGGACAATTAGGGCAGAAGTTAGCGAAATTTTGTAACATTCGAAATGTTTTGAAATATAATATATTGTTATTACTAGCTGTATTACCCATCGTTGACGAGGCAATCATGTAGAATGTGCAAAGTTATCTAACTCCCCAGCTAATTTCCGCTAATATTCAGGAAGGCTATTCACTCGGGACGCAGCGGTAATCCCATCTATCGGAAATAAGCTGCAGCAGAAGAGACACATCCTAGCTCGTTGGACAAATCACATCGCAACAATGGTCAGTATGTTATTTTTGATCGGTTTTATGAACTTTCTATATTGTAGGCCTTCCCTACTTCACATTTAGCTTCCTTCCTACTCAGGGATATTACATGACCCAATGTAAGGGCAGTCCTTACTTCTTTCTTTCATAACCCCCTTATGTCTTATTCTTCAAGCGATCGTCTTCACGATTTTCCTTGTCGATACAGATCGATGTTCACGCTGTTTTACACCTAAGACAATCATAACCAAAACCATCACCAGTTAACACGATTAAGCAATATTTCCATGTTAGCAGTGCTCGGCGTTGATATGGACTAAGCAACAGAAGTCTAAATTCATTATTCTGTTACCATAGTCGGTACGGTAAAATACAAGACATAAATGATTAGAAGTTTTGCTACCGAGCTCGATAGCTGCAGTCGCTTAAGTGCGGCTAGTATCCAGTATTCGGGAGATAGGTGGTTCGAACCCCACTGTCGGTAGCCCTGAAGATGGTTTTCCCATTTTCACACCAGACAAATGCTGGGGCTGTACCTTAATTAAGGCCACGGCCGCTTCCTTCACAGTCCTAGCCCTTTCCTGTCCCATCGTCGCCATAAGACCTATCTGTGTCGGTGCGATGTAAAGCCAATAGCAAAAAAAAAAAAAAGTTTTACTACGGTATAAGATGCTTTTCGATGCGACCTATAATATAGGTATTTAAAAATGTAGGCCCTCTCTCCTAAACTACCATTTCATCTAGTGTTAATAAAACTGAATAAAGTATAAAAGTATAAACTGCACAAATCCATCGAGTTTAAGCACTTAAAAAGGCACGAGGTGGACACACAAAGTATTAATGCAAGCTGATTTTGATGCAGTATGTTCTGTACAACTTAATTTAACTTTCAAACAAAAAAGTGTTTACTAAACCGATGAAATATAGCCTCTTTGTTGTTTTGACATGCATTAAGGAAAATTTGTAGGTGGGGATATTATTTTGGACCGAACTGTATAACCTAGAATGTAGCACATTCGCAGACGTTACATACAGGCTATATGACATAAATGATCAGAAATGTAATTATGTGCAACTTTAGTTATGTAGTACTTAAAGACAGGACCATTAATAACATAAACACTTGAAAACTATATTTAAGGCCCTCTCCTGAACTACCATTTCACTCAGCATGAATAAAATAATGTATAGCCTAAGATTATAGTGCGTCCTTCCCTGACTTTACATACCGATTTTCATTAAATTCTCTTCAGCCATTTTCTCGTGATGTCCGTGCAGACAGACAAAGATGACGGAAAATTAAAACTACATTTCCTTGTTACTGTGGACAAGACCGATGCAGAAATACCGTTGTTTTTAAATTCTCAGCAATGTACAGACAAAACTCTTGTTTTATATGTAGGCCTATATAGATTATTGGAACATTGTGGTGGACATGATCGCTAAGGCCTTACATCGTGGTTAGTCGGTTCGAGTCCCGTTGGTCGAAAAATATTTCACCATCAGAATGTTGGCCGCCAGGCTAGGAGAGGTGGTGGTATACAATTTGTAATCACTAGATTGCGTACTAAAAGCATGGATTAAATTCCAAACCTCTCCGCGTGTTGATATGGAGTACGCGCATATGACGCTGTTAATGGTGATTCTTCTTAGTGATTCTGCCTTGAGCAGACCATAGTTGCTATTCGACAGGAGTAGGCTAAGTGCCGATACCGGGTTTCACCCACTCCCTTCCTACTATCATATATATCACGTCATTTAGTTCATCTCATTAGCTTCTTTGATGAGGTTGACGTCAGGAGGGCATCCGCTCATAAAAACCCGCTACGACAGATTCATCTCACCTCATACCCCATCCTGTAACGAAACGGGACGGGGGTTGGAAAAATAAACATTATTAATGATTATTATTATTATTATTATTATTATTATTATTATTATTATTATTATTATTAGAGCCTCCGTGGCTCGGGTGGCAGTGAGCCGGCCTCTCACCGCTGGATTCCGTGGTTCAAATCCCGGTCACTCCATGTGAGATTTGTGCTGGACAAAGCGGAGGCGGGACAGGTTTTTCTCCGGGTACTCCGGTTTTTCCTGTCATATTTCATTCCAGCAACACTCTCCAATATCATTTTATTTCATCTATCAGTCATTAATCATTGCCCCAGAGGAGTGCGACAGGCTTCGGCAGCTGGCACAATTCCCATCCTCGCCGCTAGATGGGCGCGTCATTCATTCCATTCCTGACTCGTTCGAATGATTGGAAACATGCTGTGGATTTTTTTCATCATTATTATTATTATTATTATTAATATTATTATTATTATTATTATTATTATTATTATTATTATTTTCTTGTAGTAGTAGTAGTAGTAGTAGTAGTAGTAGTAGTAGTAGTAGTAGTAGTAGTAGTAGTAGTAGTAGTAGTAGTGGTAGTAGTAGTAGTAGTACTAGTGAGTCTTGTGTCGATGTGCACGCTGGAGTAATAATGGTAAAATAAAGAGTATTACTGTTTAGTTCATAAAGATGCGTTATCTACGCCTACTACTACTATTACACACACACCCGCGCGTGCATTGAGCCCAATACAGAGGCCCGTGCCTGGATTAGCATATCGGTGTTGCACACATGTGGCTCACATTTAAACCATATATTTGAGTTTGTGGGCCCAGAAGATTACAGCTAACACAACTGTGGCAAGTGAGACGCACGTGCAATTAACACACTCACACTCAGGACGTATTCGTATATACATTTAGCTGGAAACATATACAATAGATGAAACCATTGCACGACGACTTGATTTGTAGAACTTACTTCCCCATATAGCCGAATATTATTTTGATGGTGTATTAGTCGAATAGAATGAGCTAATTACATAGTTCTCACTATATGTATTTTTCTGGAAAAGTGTGATTGTATTGATATCTACTTTTAAGGCTAATATATATTTAAATCTCGCGCTGAATGAAATACTTTACACGATTACTTAATATTGGAAACGCAGAATTTGTAACTATACTGCTCATTCACTTTCACTCTCCGTATGGCCCGTCTCACTTTGATAAAGGCCTACTTTGATTACATGGCTTCGGAGAAGAAGTGGTTT
The DNA here is from genome assembly GCF_040414725.1 of Anabrus simplex. Classification (NCBI taxonomy): domain Eukaryota; kingdom Metazoa; phylum Arthropoda; class Insecta; order Orthoptera; family Tettigoniidae; genus Anabrus; species Anabrus simplex. The sequence goes on along the minus strand of NC_090265.1, from coordinate 1,048,954,077 downwards.
TCTCTTTGTTCTGTCTGTTACACTCAGCAGAGTCCATTGTATTTTTGTGAGGAACGAGTGAGTTGGCTGTGCGGTATGGGACGTGTAGCTGTTATCTTGCATTCCGGAGATGATTAGTTCGAGCCCTACTATTGGCAGTCCTGAAGATAGTTTCCTTGTTCAGAAGCCCTACGTGCTATTTCACGCTAGACATGTGCTACGACTGTACTTTATTGCCGCGTTCTTCCTTCCCAGTCCTAGCTCCGTCCTATCCCATTAGCGCCAGAAACCGATCTGAATGCGTGGGACATTAAACCACTAGCCTTGTGTGGATAGGTTAAGTGACTCTCCGTTCCGTTCAACGGCTCCTTGTTTTTGCGGAGAAAGTCTAAACCAAAGCCCACAGATTGCATCTTGATAGACGTTATACTGCGTAAGAGTTGTGTTCTTAGAAAGAATATATATAGAAAAAATTCCGACACGATCGAAAAGGTTTAATACTTTCATAGTAGGGCCTATGTTCCTTTTGCTTTGTTGTTCAGTGTACTTGATATAACTTGGTGCATATTCCTATGTGCTCAGTGTGAAATATGTTTGCTAATTTCTGTGTACTAACTTGTGTCTGTAGCCCTATTTGTAACCATTTAGGAAGACAGCAGCATTCAGATGGAATTCAAGTGAGAACATATTCTAGGACGACCTAGGCTGGTATTTTAATTCTGAACCTACCACATTACAACAGTTTCACATTCTTGACAGAGCTGCGATACTAACATGGGCCAACCGTCTGGGAAGTTTCTGTACCATAGTGACGGACTCGAAGGATCAGACTGAGGAGGGAGCCAGGTTGGAATTTACGTAGTATATAGAGAATTCCGATGGTTTAAACCCTTATCCTCATTTATTGCAATACACGTGCCGTTGGAGAGAACACCAGAACCCGGGCCATTATGAGGCAATCTGATGATTATGATGTCGCAATATATACAGCACTATTTTATTTGCGTCAAATGAACTTTCGTTGCTCCTGAAGGATGTTCAGAAAGCACTAATCTCATTAAAGAGAGACATCGGAATGCATTGCAACGTCACCTGTTAGGTGTACATGCAGGTACGACATGCAGGGTCAGGACTATCCAGATGAGTGCGTTCTAACTGGAACCCTCGAACACAACACGCACACAACGCAGTTTGTGGCCTATTCGGTGTGAAAATGTACCTCGACGAGTCATTACAGCATTTGATCGTACACTCATTGTTACACCTTTGCGTGAGGAAAATTGCTCATTTGGTTGATGTACACAGTGGTGACATTGGGACGTAACATTGTTATCGTATGGCACAAAATGTTCACTATCGTTCTTGTACTGGTTGCCCGATGTCAACAGAAGCTGATATCCAGTACTTGCGAATCTTGGCTCGCAGGAACCGTGAAGACTCCAAAATAGGGCAGCGTAATGGCTTCCTTATGGCAGCTAGGTAGTATTATAGGGCCCACTTACACTATTCCACAGATCTTTGACACCCCAGCACCCCGGCGCCAGGTGCAGATGGGCAAGGGAACACTTGAACTGCAATCTGTCATCATGACATCAGTTCTTCACTGATGAGTGCAGCAGCATTTGTCTGACATTGATAATCGTTAGAGGAGAGTATAGAGAGAGCAAGTAACGCCAGACGAGTCATATACTCCATATCAGACATCCAACAGAAAGGCAGATCTGTCATGTTTTGGGTTGGCATTTGTATGGATGTCGACGCCGCTCATTGTCGTTCGGGGCACTGTAGCGAGTGTAGAATATCAGCGAATCCTCCAGCCCGTTGTTAACCATACCGACAACATATCGGAGTCAGGTTCGTTCTGCAAGACGGCAATGCCAGCGCGCACAGCTCCCATCATATTGACATCTTCTTCAGGGAGGCCCAAATCAATCCATCTGCGGTGTCGTCCAGCATTCATCTGATTATGCATGCCTGTAACCAGCTGAAACTGCTGGTGTGAAGAAGTAGGGACCCACCTCTCATTCTGGACGACCCCCGGAGGATGCTGTAGAAGAGTGGGACAGGGTATAGCAGAAAGCCTTAACGTCAGGTGGGCAGCTTGCCACGAACGACAAAAGCATACCTCAGTGCACGGGGTGGATTAAAATCATACTAAGACGTAGACTTTGATTTCCAGCTCTGATAGACGGATGTGCTTTGCCAATAATACTGCGCCATATTTTTTTGTAGGTTTGTGTGTATTCTTAAAAGCAATCACGTTATTCGTTACAGAAAATGTATATATTCCTCCCTTACTTTATGTTGGGTCGTAAGCAACATAGTACCTCAGATATCATGGTGGTGCAAAACTTTTGTTGAGATGTGTAATTAGCCCATTTATGCTGGCTCAAAATACTGTTCGACTAGCTATTGCCACATTACATTATTGTACATACTATGTGTTAAATGAAGAAATAACTGCTTATTTATACTGGTCGTAATCTACTGTATTTATAAGCTCTCGTCTAAAATAATATTAAAGAACGTAAATATAATGTAGTGTGTACAAACAGAACGCGGATGTTGAAAGGTATGTCGACTTTGATACCAAACAAGTATTGGTCTAGGCTACACAGTGCTGTAGACCTCGCGTATACTTTTCATGTTGTGTACGAGGGAAGCAATTGAGGAGTGGAAATGGAAAACGACGTAAGTGCCGCAAATGCCATTTTGAGGTTTTTGTTACGACATGAAATGGTGGTTGTGTGACACGTTATTACATTGTGCATGTGTAATGCAGATGAACTGACATGGAACCTCATACGTCTCGGAAGGTTTACAAATCAACGATAAACAAAGAGCGTAAGGAGAAACGTACCGTGCAGCTGGTAAACCTTACCCAACATCTACAGGTCGTGAGATTCCTGGCAAGAAAGTGCCATCAGAACAACTTACATGTAAGTGTAAATATGCTTGTAAGACGTCACTACGCGAGTGCAGGGAGAGTCTGTTCAGGCAGTTCTACACTTTGGGCGAAAATAAGCAAGGTACACACCTTTCAAATAGACTGGAACTTGTGAACGTAAGCAGAAGACCATCCGTCAGAAAGTAAGAGACAAGTAACAGTGTGCTACAGTGTCCCTAAAGGAAGAGGTGAGCACCTCCAACATCACAACATCCCCGTGTGCAGAACCATCATCATATCAGTGCAGAAAAGAAGAACAATATGCTGGCGCTCTGTGACTAATTAGATGTAAAGTATAGAAATTACTATCGTCAGCTGTGTCGAGAAGAAACCGTGTGTTCATAACCATGTACAGTGTAACATTCATATGCGGATATTATCCACTTCATAGCACGTCCTGAACGTATTGTATGTTTCGTTTTGTAATGATGATTACAGTATTCTTTAACATGATCTATGCTGTATAGGAAAGATAACTTGGTGTGTCGTTCAGTTACGAAACGTGCACAATCGTAAAACTTAACTGGAAATGTGTCATTTGTTTACCCTTTTCGCGTTAGATAGTATGTAGGCTTACATCAAAATGTATGAGAGATAAAATGTGATGAATACATATACCACTCAATAAAATGTTCCTAAATGCACTAGAATGCAAAATAGAATGATAGGTCATTCATTATTGTGTTGCATAACGACCTGGAAAAAGTCACATGTGCCAGCAGAGGGAAATGGAGAACAGCGTAAGTGCCATATTCTTGACAGCAATCGTTTTGTCCGTATTTCTCAACTAGGTACTTTCTGGCACTTAGGTCGTTTTCCATTTACACTCCTCAATTAGCTTTAATTCATCAGTAAGACATTTCATGGTGGACTTCAACTGAAACAGGAGGAAAACGTAAGGAAACAAGTGAACCAGAAAGGCAGATTCCAGTAGGGAGTTTCCAGAACGGAAAATTCTTCAAATATATTGCGGAAATAATGTATAGACACAACAGTATAGTTAACAGCATCACCTATAGGGTTCGTCACACTTAAACTTATCACAAGAAAATATGAGTAGACAACCGCAATATCTAACGAGAGAGAAAGAAGTAACTTAGTCGAAAAAGTTATTATAAACCCGAAAATGAGTGTTCCAAGAATTAGGGCTAAAGTGCTTCAGCAAATAGGAAAGCACGTTACACTCATACAGTAAGAAATGTACGAATAGCCCGAAGAAAACAATGTATCAATCTCACGAAGAGACAAAAGCGACTTGCCTATGCTATGGAATATGGAAACAACTGCTATGAGTACTAGAAAAGGGTCGTATTTACCGATGAAAGTAAGTTCAACCTTTTCAAGCCAGGCAATCGAGTAAGTGTGGTAGAGAACGAACTGTGAACTATAGTAGACAGGTACAATTAAACATAGGTGGTATTTCGACACTTGTTAGCGAGGCGTATGTTACTATAGGCAAGTTGTGTTCCATGGATGGTACAATGGACACTCTGAAGTCTCACTTTCCTTAGTCAGCTTTATGGATCTTTTTAGGGACTACAGCCCACAACACAATACTGTGATCACAGTACAACACGCCACAACTGTCGGCTATCAAGTTTATTGAGAATGTATAGAATGTTCTAGAATAGATAATACGAAAGCTCATCATCTCGAAAAAAATATCTCAAAGTGGCTTTACTATATGAATATAGATACAGACTAGTAGAAAAACCGGAAACTTAGTCGAATCAATGGTATGAAGCAGAAGGACGCACAAGCCTGTAAAGGATGACTGCAGGATTATTTTTAAATTGCAGATGAATACTTGTTTGAGATGATGTTCTTTTTTCTCTCCGTGTGTGTGCCATTGTTTTTGCAGTACACTTCACTTTTTTGAGTTGATATGAACATTTCGAAATAGTGGTTCTTTAATCACCCTTCTCATTGTCATAATATTATAGAGGGCAACATAGTGACAAATGAGTATTCGGGTAATGCGGGTACCCACTTCTTAATATTTCCAGATATTACCCGAACGCACTGGGTATCCAAGTTAACGGGCATCACTTCTCCTAGTTATAAACTGACTGTTGACAACCCTGAAAATGGCTTTCTGTGGTGTCCCATTTTCACACCAGGCAAATATTGGGTCTGTATATTACGTCCACGGTCACTTCCTTCGCAGACCTAGCCTACCCCATCCCTTTGTCGCCATTATACGTCTCTGTGTTGATGCGACGTAAATTCAGCAAGAAATACGTTCTTGTACTCCATGTTATTTTCTTTTCTGTCAGGTAGGCCTATAATTATATATTCTTAATTTTTTTCTGGTCTGTTAAATTCAGGTTTTTCTGAATCTGCAAATGACTTAGATCTATTCGAACAAGAAACAACCGTTTTATAATTCGTATAATGTGATGAATGTTAGGGTTAGCGTCAGAAAGGGCATGTGGCCGTAAAACTGGGCTCAACGCACATTGCCAGATAACTGGGTAAAAGCCAGGAAAGAAAGAAAGTGTAACGTGGTGAATGATCTTAAAGATATATGCTAAACTACGCCGCATGCACGCAATAATAATAATAATAATAATAATAATAATAATAATAATAATAATAATAATAATAATAATAATAATAATAATAATAATATATTGAGCCCCAGTTCGAATGCTCACCTGCATCTGACGGGACATCTCTCTTTACCGTGACACTTCAGATGTGCTGCTGGCCACGTATGTGTCAGGTGCCGACAGTCGCTTTGTGAGATCAAAGAATAGCGGCGCACGTGACGCTCTCGTCGAGTTACAGTATCACACACGGGTGTTCCAGACGTATATCCTGTATTGATAGCCGAGGACCAGTGAGGCGAGATTCAGTACTTATATCTTGGTCTTCTCCACTTTAGCTACAGTAGAGTTCTTCCATTCATCTAGAAAATGATGCGCCCAGGAACTCCAGTCATTCGACTCTACACTGCAGTTTATTTATTTATTATTATTATGCTTGTCGTTTGGGCCTACTGAGGACCACAGGGCTCGTTTTGACTCCTTGTATGGAAATTCTTTTTTTTCTTCGCCCAGAAAGCTTTCATCTTCTGGCTGTGTGCTTGTTTCCTTTCCTCGGTCCATTTCGGTCGGGTGGTGCCTGTACTCTGTCTGCTGGTGAGAAACTCGGGAAAGACACCTTGAAAGGTCAACTGCCGGAATAATACACGTTCCTGTATGGTTTGTTCTGAAATCCCCAGCTGTTCTAAGTCGGACTTCACTGTGGTGATCCATTTAATTTTGGACGCTTTCCCTCTGCCTGCAGTGGTAAAGATCTTGCTGGTAAGTCTGTAACGAGTCAAATGTCCATAGAAAGTCAATCGCCTCTTCCTTATGGATGTAACAATGTCTTCTTGATGGTCATAGATCTCATTGTTGTGCCTTATCCTGTAAGTACCATTCCCTTCTCTTATTGGTCCTAAAATCCTCCTTAGAATTTTTCGTTCCTTGAGCTCTAGTTTCCTCAGTGGACCTTTTCTGTTCATCAGAAGACACTCAGAGGCGTACAGTGCGGACGGTATTACTACTGAATTGTAATGTTTGAGTTTAAGGTTCTTAGATAGGCACTTGGATGTATAGATTCTCTTACAGGTATGGTAGATCCTTTCCAACTTGGTGCATCTGGTGTCTATTGTTAATGTCTCATTCTCGGTTGCTGAAATCCACTCCCCTAGGTACTTCACTGCAGGAACCTTACGAATGGTGGTGTTTTCCAATGGCATAGTAGGTGGGACTCCCTTTATGTTAGTGCCCCACACACCCTCCGCGCACTCACTCATACACACTCACTCATGCCTTACACACACTCTGCTACCGTAAACACACACACGCACATACTCACACACATACATACGCACACACGCACGCATACACACACCAACAGGTCCGTGAATACTTACCAACTTACCTCATGAGACGAGACCGTGGACGGGCTGGAACAGACTAAGACAGTCTGGAGCTGGACTCGAACCAAGTTAAACTAAAGGGAGGAGCGGGAGACGGAAAGAACCCCGCCCGGTCCCGATAAATGAAAGAACGGGGTCAAAATACATGGGGGTTTATTAATGAAAAATAAAACGAAAGAGATCAAACAAAAAAATAATAAAATCAAGCTTGAAACATTACTCACGGAGATATGCGTAGAAACTTATCGTGTAGGTTATTCATCCAATCATATTAAGAGGCAGATTGAAAACATATCAAACTTGGCCACACAAGCTTCTTTCAATCACAAACTTGTAACATACGATTTACTTCCTCCACATAATTTCATACACGCGACGTATGACACATTCGTCCTCGCAATGAATTAATATCAGTGGGCATACGTCAAAAGAACTTACACGCACATCAAAATAAAACATACACGTTACATCTCACACATCTCCATGTATATGGACCAGCATCCCAGAGAAGAGATCCATCACGCAACAATCCCCCATTTGAAAAAACACAGCATCCCAGAAAGAAATCAAAGAATAAATATGGCTGCCATAGTTACGAGGCGAGTAAACAATACTAACAATGAAAGAAGACTCATTCAAATGAAGCAACAAACGTAAATATATAATTAGGCCAGCAAATAGCCTGAGGAATGAAAATAAGAAAATGTAAATAAAACTTTAAAAAATAACACTGTGGGAAAAGGAGAATGCTGTTAATCAGGCAAGCATACAGCACAACCACACGTACACACTCACCATAGAGACCCAAAAGAAATGTATACGGGTAGAATAATCAGTTTTGTCCAGACACATAACGAACACAGAGAGAACCGCATAGCAAGACAGGTGCTTTCATGGACTCATGAGCTCAATACAAGACGCGTAAAATAACAAAGGATTGCCGCATCAAGGCAAGGCATATCCCCACATAATTCACAGTAGCTTCATCGTAACCATCACGCTTGCAACGTATTCATATCGCCTCACCACGGACGAACATGAATACCAGTCATCGCGTCAAACACAACGTCACGCATCAAGAGCTCGGCCATGAGAGAATCGACGAATAAAAATAAATGGCAATAGGTCTCGAACTTCAGATCACATACACGCCAAACAAACACACCACTGACTAAAACCATCCTCCATCCTTACAGGTTTAAGTCATACAAAAACAGAACACACAAGATCAGAGAAAACTAGCAATAAGACAAAATGCAGCATTAACGGTTAAATGTACATAACTAATACGCCCACGCAACCATAGCAAGCCAAAAAAAAGGTTACCTTAATAGACGGGCGTTGCTGAGAGCATTAGGTAGTCACAAAATAGCGACAGAGATAAAGAGTCGGGCATTCAAGTAAATAAATATACTGCAGGAAATATAAACGGCACAGGTCAAAGATCTCGTATCTCAAAAAGTACATTGTTGTCTCGACCGCCATGTCGGCTACAACCGTCCTGCGAACTTGTTTCAAAGAAGGCGGACACGAGACTGACCGAAGAGACTTCGGCTGATGGCCGGAAGCGCACACTGTCAAGGAGAAAACGAGTCATACGTCACGTCCAGGGATAAATCGACCGAAAGGTCGATAGCGGTCAAAGAATTTATAACATACAGAGGAGCGTGCCACCAAGGGAAACTTGGTGCGGCACATCTTCCCCACACCCCCTCGAAAATGAGTCCTTACTTGGTGATCAGGCAAGAAGGGCTCATTTTACCACGGGTGAAACTTAACACTAAGTGTGTACACACTCTACAACTAAGCGTATCAATTTAACAATAACTTCAGGCATTAAAAATGGACAACAAAATATGAAAACATCTATACACACGTCATAATTACATCTTATTTTGAAGATATACAATATAATAAACGTCCTTTCGTTATCAAACACAGATTCATTAAGAACTAAACAGGCATCAGTGTCCTTTCACCGAGCGGTAATTGACTCCAAGGAGAGTTATGGCAAGTCAGGCAAACATATGTATCTGTCGATTAATAATCCAGTGAATTAAACAAGTTCAGACCACAGTATTTCAACACACTCCGACCTCTTCTCAGTCACTGAGGGTGGATTTCGAAGGAATTTGGTCGAGCTATCAGTACGTTTCTTTTCCTTACAATACAAGTGTTTCTCACAGGGCAATCATTACCTGAAACACAAAACAATATATGCATACGTGCTTGCAACAAGTCAAAGTTAACTCCATATTATCAAGTCCAATACATCTTAAGGGTGCTAAATAAATCAATGCTACGAACTTCTGGAGTAATACTTTTTTAACATGGAAACGTGCGCCTTTGATTGCACACGGCCGGAGAGATCCTCCACTCTTACCGTAACAGGTCCCAGAAACTCAGTGATCCTTCTGGGCTCAGACCAATTTCGACACAGCTTTTTACTAATGTGATCCATGGTAGAACTGACAGGGAACCTCTTTACCAGGACCAGATCTCCGACGCGGAAAGGCACAGGCATTCTTCCCTTGTTATACCTCTGGGCCACCCTGTCTCTGGCTTTAATCAGTTGCTCGGAGGCTATCTTCCATTTCTCCAGGACATCCAGACGTCGGGAGGGTTCGGAGAGACTCCACATTCCATTTCAAAGATAGTGGATCGTTGGGGACCCTGCCCAAAAATAATTCGGCAGGCGTGAACCGGCTGGACTCGTGCATGGCAGTGTTGAAACCTAGGCTGAAAAATGCGATATACAGTATGAACATCCATGCTAGAGATAAACTCATCAGGGCGATTGTTTACAGCAATACTCGCATTGTTGTGATCAGAGTTTGAATGAACGGAATTACCTTCCATAGACGTGCCTGAATTATTTTGCATATCAACACTGGGGAGATTTTCACACGCATTGTCTTCTATGTTCTCCATTGTTTACAGATAAGATAAATAATGCAAGAGCAACAGTCAACAATGACAAAATCACAACCAAAGTTATACACAAGATTTAACGAAAGTATGCTGTGAAATAGCATCAATTAATATATATATATTATTCATGGCACAGTATAGACACAAAAAGGAGGACTTAATTTTAAAAGAATCCAGCTCTGCTCCACCGAGAATCAGCCCTTCGGTGAAACTTTCCAGCCACGAACCACGCTCTGCTACCATCTGCCCCACACACCCTCCGCGCACTCACTCATACACACTCACTCATGCCTTACACACACTCTGCTACCGTAGACACACACACGCACATACTCACACACATACATACGCACACACGCACGCATACACACACCAACAGGTCCGTGAATACTTACCAACTTACCTCATGAGACGGGGCCGTGGACGGGCTGGAACAGACTAAAACAGTCTGGAGCTGGACTCGAACCAAGTTAAACTAAAGGGAGGAGCGGGAGACGGAAAGAACCCCGCCCGGTCCCGATAAATGAAAGAACGGGGTCAAAATACATGGGGGTTTATTAATGAAAAATAAAACGAAAGAGATCAAACAAAAAAAATAATAAAATCAAGCTTGAAACATTACTCACGGAGATATGCGTAGAAACTTATCGTGTAGGTTATTCATCCAATCATATCAAGAGGCAGATTGAGAACATAGTTGTTGGCTAATAAGGTAAGGTCGCGGCAAAGGCCAGGCAAGGTACACTGAGATTATCTTTTTTGTAGCAATTTCAGTCCACTTCCTGGAGGTAAAGTGGCAGTCCATTCCCTGATGATCTTCTCTAGAACGCAATTGAAGAGAATGCAAGAAATTCCAGCACCTTGTCTAACTCCCGTTTGGATAGAGAAACTCTGAGAGCTCACCTCTGAACTTTACTTTGGAAGTGTTGTTCTTCAGCGTAGCCTGGATTAGTCTGGTGGTCTTCTCATCCAGCCCTAATTCCTATAAGGTGGAGAAGAGGTTCTGCCTATCTGTTGAATCATTTGCGTTCTGGAAGTCCACTAGTATGACTACCCATTGGTGTCCGCCACGATTCTTATTTATTTATTTATTTATTTATTTATTTATTTATTTATTTATTTATTTATTTATTTATTTATTTATTTATTTATTTATTGTAAATACATTTTAAATACATAATTTTTGAGAATAATAAGCTCCCATTGTAACACACTTCGTCATTAACTATTATTAGATATAACATTAAAATGTACTGTTGATTTCACAAAGTTCATTGTAAAAAAGAGCTGCTCGCAAGCGTACGTTGACTCAAACAAAGTAAGTAGCACGTTTCTTCATGGCCGAAAACTTTTGTCGGAGGCTGTTCCACTGTTCAAATATCAAATTCTCTGGTTTCTGGGGGAGAGTATTCACCATCAACACACTCGATTTTCACTAATGCTTCACCAAGTTGTACGAATTTGTTCACCCATGTACTGCTTTCTTGAAATTAAATCAAATCCATTCCTAAATTGTCAATAAAAATGGCCTTAATGTAACTCATGAACAGGTCAAGAGAGATGCAGACGAAATGAGACTTACAGCAGATGTGATCAACAAATAAAGGAGTTCAGAAGCTGAAGTGACATCAGGATATTGGAAGAGAAACTGCCAAAATACGTAATGTTCACTCCAAATGTCAAAATTGTGAAAATCTCTTGGAAATTATTTGTTTTGAATTTTGTGAGATGTCCACATACTTCTTACAAATACTTTTTGTGTCTTTAAAAGTTAATTGATCTGAACAATTTGACATCAATTCAATATGTACTTTAACTGAAGGAAACTACTTAAATGTCTTTGTTTCAAAATCCCTGACGAATACTTCAAGTTTTCTCCGGAGTGACTTTATGATCTCAAACAATCTATCTGCAGTATTCCAATTTCCTTGCAGTTCCTTATTTATATCATTGTATACTGCTGTAAAATAAGGGAGAAATATTCAAACACACAGCCAAATAGGGTCCGTGTGATCTGGGAATTCTTCCTGCTTTTCTATCATGAAGAAGTGAGTTTCGTCCAAGAGCTCGACAAACCTCTGGAGTACTTGCCCACGACTCAGCAAGCGAACATTATTGTACATTATAGGTACGCCATAGTGAGATCCCACTTCGTGTAATTTCGACAACTGGCGATTATTTAGAGCACGTGCACGTATGAAGTTCACAATTTTGGTTACCCCGAGAGCACTCTTTCACATGACTGCATACCTCATTCGCACATAGGGCTTCCTGGTCCTAATATACCATGAAACTGTAAAATAGGGTGTTTAAATTTTTTAAAAAGAAATTTCACCAACCCAGTATCAGTTATACCAGACACAATATTTTTTAAGTCAAACCCCATTTTTAACACAATTTTTGCTTCACTTCGTTAGTTATATCTTGCCCTGTAAGTTATTCCTCCCTCACCACATTTCAACAAGAAAATCGGACAAAAACAGCTATCCTTGCTTGTAAGGTCACATAGTGCTTTCATTAAGGCATACTGAATGTATCTGGGAGACATTCGAATCAGCTTTCAATAGCTCGGAAACATCTTCCCCATCCTGCTGGCTGGCATTTCTTTAATTCTGTTAATTATTTGTTGTTGCTAGGAAAGTCTTTAAATAATGTGTCGGACGTCAATAAGAAAGTCGTCGCCATAAGACCTATCTGTGTCGGTGCGACGTTAAGCAACTAGCAAAAAAAAAATAATAAGAAGAAGAAGAAAGTCGCTTTCAAGAACTCACCGTCAGAAAGTGGTTTCCTATGCTGTACTGTGCGGTGAGACAGATGGAAACAGCGGCATTGATATTATTGCTTGGCCTGAAAGATGATACATGTGGTGTTCGATTTTTTTTTAAACGAGCTCTCTTCTTTCTTCATTTGGCATGTAACGAACATTTGAATGATTCGTCTGAAAATGGTACTCTTTACATTAAATGTGCAGGATACAACTGGTTTCGAACACAGCGAACACAAAGCTTTATTGCTTCTTTCTATCACTCTGAATTCCCGTGTCCACTATTCTTGAAGAAGCCGGTCACTACCATTGTTAGGTTTCTGTTTTTTTTTTTTCTCGACACCAAAAGCATGTTTGTGAGGTCCGTATGCAAACGACATTCAACAAACAGTTATACGCAAAGAATAATTACACTCTACTGGCTACTTCACACAAGTCAGACTTCACTCACTCAAAGACTGACGGTCAGATTTTCTATATTTCTTATACATAAAACACTAGGACTATACGATGCGCGAGATATGTAGTCTGCAGTAAAAAATGTATATAAAAACTTCATGTGGCGTGCCACCGAAATCGTGTTCGCGTGTCATCTAGTGACATGCTTGGCATAGGCTCGCCATCCCTGGCCTAGAGGTTGCTTGGATCCCTATACAGCACAACGAAGATTGTGTGGTTATAAGTAAAAACCGATTTTGGTGCCAAAATGAGGCAAACTAGGCAAGATTAGGAGTGAGGTAGTTTGCTATAATTTTCCTCACTGGGTAAGAACCACTCATACTCCAACAGCCATAAATGAGACTGAGACTAAAGTGGAAGCTACATTTTGCTCTGGCTTGTTACCATTTTAACAACAGTAATATGAAAGGTCTGTTGTGAAAGGCAGAAACTCGCATTCATATCAAAACGCTTCGTAGACGAATCTTGTTAACTAAGATATTATTTAGAATATGTACATGGTTTACTAAATCGATAAATTCATTAATATAGTGTGTGTGTGTGTGTGTGTGTGTGTGTGTGTGTGCGTGCGTGCGTAATTTATAATTGATCTTCCACTCACAGGCAGCCTGTTTACCAATCATGAATCCATTAATCAGTTCCAACGATTCATTCATTCATTCATTCATTCATTCATTCATTCATTCATTCACTTATTCATCTGTTCACATAATTTCGTAATACCCATGATAACTGTGCCCGTCGCCATGGTTGAAGAAGAAATTGTAGCTACGCCAGAAAAGTGAGCATCTACACTGTCATGCCAGGAGTCCTGTATCGTGTCGACTCTCCTCTGGTCCCGGGTTCGATTCCCCGCCGGGTCGGGGATTTTAATCGCTTCTGAATAATTCTTCTGGCTCGGGGACTGGGTTTATGTGTCCGTCCCAACACTCTCCTCATCATATTGAGACAACATCCGATACTACCAACTACCACAGAAACACGCAACAGTGATTACATCCCTCCATATAGGGTTGGTGTCAGGAAGGGCATCCAGCCGTAAAACAGGGCCAAATCCACACGTTCGACGCAGTCCCCACCCGTGACCCCACAGGTGTGGTAAATGTGGTATGAAAAGAAGAAGAAGAAGAAGAAGAAGAAGAAGAAAATCGTGTAGGCGGCTATCCTCTAACTCGTTCAATTGAAGCCACTCGTCGTGGCATCGATTCCACAAGTGCAAGGGACGTGAAGAGATCCTTCCATTTGGATAGCTATCCACAGAGCCCTGCTATTTGTAGGTGCATGGTCTTGAGTATGAATGGACCTCACCACCACGTCCCAAAAATGCTCGAGATGGTTATTACAACAATCGTTGAACTCTCCAGAACGCTCTTCGAACCAACTTGGGACCGATGACACGGTGTATTATCCTATTGGAATATCTCATCCTTGTAGGAATTCGTTAAGTCCATGGAGGGCTGCAAGTGGTAACCAAGCAGTGCGGAGCAGCAATCACTGGCGATCGACCTGTTCAGTTAGATCAGTGGATCCAGTCCAGCCCTCGTGAACACACACTACACTTCACATTATGAAGGGGCTACCACCAGGCTGTATGGTGCGTTGTTGACAACTGGAGTCCATTACTTCATGGATCCAGCGCCATATCTGTACCCTATTATCAGTTGAAACAACTGGAACAGTGATTCATAGGACCAAGATGCACTACTAGTCGCCAGTCCTCCAGAGTCCAATTAGCAAGGTCGCGCGCGCAGGTCAGACGCTGTGCCCGGTGTCGTGGTGTTAACAAGGGGGCTCTGCTAGGTCTTCTGGTCCCATACGTTTAAAAAAAAAAACGCTGCACGGCCTTCTGGATATGCGTTTGGTACCTCCTGCATTGAATGTGGTGGTAATGTGAGACAGTGTGACTTGTCTGTTACCATGGACAATTCCGGCCCGTTGCCGCTAATCATTAAGCACCCGTGGTCGGCCACTGTGCTGTTCACTGTGGCTGGTAATTCCTTCCATTATGTATTCCCAACACACAAGTGACACCGTCGATCAAGGAATGCTAAATGTCTGCACAACTTTGACAGTGACATGTTCCATTTATCTGGCCACCTTGCCAGCCCGTTTGAAAGACGGTAATTCACGTCGCCTTGCCACGACTATCACTGAAATTGTTTACACCCACTCTTGAGATGTCAGATCTTACCTGAAACAAATTTGTCCACTTCCAAGACTTAACGATACGTGGCGCTCCGACCATCAACTTTAATTCCCGTGACTTTTGGCATATTAGTATACATAGGATAGCAACTTAACGTGCAAGAAACAGTTTCGTGGTAAATTACAGAGTTTGGTATTATCCTCCAAGATGTAGAAATAGCTTCAGACTTGTTTTATCGTGGTATAATATTAAAATAAGTAGGAGGACTGATGCGGTCAAAGATCACGGAGTTCTCCCCTACCCTGAGTCTAGACATTCAAGTTGAGAAAGTTTCACAGCTGTAGCAGAAGGATTCCGATTTGAATCCATGTTGACCTGAATTATCTCTTCAGACCATCTGAGAATGTTTCTGATGGACTGATTAGGGAACCATGCAGCTTCAATAATAATCATAATAATAGTAATAATAATAATAATAATAATAATAATAATAATAATAATAATAATAATAATAATCTGTTATGCCTTTCAGCGTTCAGTCGGCAAGCCTCTGTGAATTTACTAATCACCTCCACAATCCTCTATTTGTAATCAGCTCTGTGATCTCGGTTAGTTACCTGTCGTCTTTAAAAGGTTAGAAACTGAGTCTAAGCATCGTTACCTTGATCTCCCTCTACTTTTCTTACCATCTATGGCCGAGTCCTTTTTTCTCCTAGGCAACCTATCCTTCTCAATTCGCCTCACATGGTCCCACCACCAAAGCCAGTTTACGCTCACTGCTTCATTCATCGAATTCATTCCTACCTTAACCTTTATCTCCTCATTCCGAGTACCCTCCTACCATTGTCCCCACCTGTTTGTACCAGCGATCGTCCTCGCTACTTTCGTGTCTGTTATTTCTAACTTACGAATAAGATATATTGCGTGCACCTAGCTTTTACTCCCGGACATTAGAAGATAGTTTTGTCCAGGAGCTGACTTCTCTCTTACAGAATACGGTTCATCACAACTGCGAGGTTATTGCGTCAGCTTTACTGCACCTTGATTCAATCTCATTTACTGTACTAGGCCTACCATCCTGAGAAAATACACACCCAATATACTTGAAATAGTCTACCTGCTTCAGTTTTGTATTCCCGACCAGATATTCCATTCTCTTAGGTTTCTTCCCCACTGATATCACTGAGTCTTCCAAATGCTCATTTTCATATCATACTCAATGCACCGATTACGATTTCAGGCTTTAGCAGAATCTGCTATAGAGCTTAATAATAATTATAATACCAAGACATTTCTATACTTGCATGAAGGCCTTTGGATAAGATGCCAGGACCTAACATGGTACTCATTTCTTTTGTAGGATGAATGAACCTCAGGACCATGTGGCTCTCCGGAATATTCGAAATATCGGTTCTGATATTATTTGTTTTCCTGATGAGGAATCGAATCTACGACTTTCCTCATCAATTTAACTCGCTCCATATGATGATGATGATGATGATGATGATGATGATAATCGTCTTACATTCCACTAACTACTTCTCCGGTTTTCAGAGATGCCATATACAACTCGAGCTTCCGTATAAAGGATGCAGCTTTGAGGGAATTAACGATATTCGGTAAGTTGATTGATCATTCGATCAGTCAATATCAGTGAAGTGATTAATCATTTAACAGGGCATTTGGTTAGTGCAGTGACTTATATCCTTATAAGTTGTCTTGTCATCCGGGCGGTCGAGCTTGGATTTTGATTGATCTCGGATTTCAGTTTTTGCATGATAAATCATGTGCTATCAGAAATGCATGGTGAATGTGATCCAATACTGTCCAATCAGTCGTTAAACCATCGCGGAAGTTGGGTGAGTGGTATAAATTTAGTATAAAGTGAGTTCGATCCCCAACAACAGAAGCCCGGTTGGTGGTTGTCTACAGTTTCCCATTTTCACATTAGGCGATTGTGGTGTTGGTTCTTAATTGAATCCACGGTTGCTTCCTTCCCAGTCCTAGCAGTTTCCTATCCCATCCTCGCCACAAATCTATCTCAGTGCGATGTTAAACAACCAGCAAAAATATTCAAATATAAAAAGTAATTGTCAGACGAAAAATGCAAGCCAGTAGAAATGGCATTGCCCGTCCTTGATGTTTCTCTTTTCCTGTACGACGTTTTGATGTGAAGTTGAGTGGTTTAAAACTTGCGCGTGTCGTTCCTGCCCTCCTAAGATGAACGGCAGTCGTAGGAAGCTGTGTTGTCGACACGCGATTGAACCAATTGCAGTGCTGTCTCTTTGTTAATTAAGTTTGTGCTCATTACAGGACTCCAGTGTTGCGCAGGGATCAGTGAGCGATCAAAGCACCAGCCGGGAGGTAATGAAGTTGCACAGAAAGCAAGAAGCATCGTTCTGAAAGAGATGCAGCCTCGCGTTTGGATGTAATTCAATTTCTACCCGTCGCTGTTATTCTCAGCCGTAACACACACTCCTTTGTGCTTTTTCTCAATTTTAATTCCTCTCTCATCATAGTTAAGGTTTATGCCATCTCATAAAAGGAAAAGAGGAATGAAGAAATTTGATTATATTCTACCTTCCTGAGATCAGATTACTTGTTGACGAACTAAGCAAAGTGTATCGTGGGAACTCGGCTCCATTATGCTGCCAGTGAAGTCGTATCACCGTCTCCGGAAATTGAATTTCAAAGTTCTTACTCTGAAATGGTTTTCTTTTTCAATTGCGCATGTGTATTCTCGTACAAGTTGATTAAATTCCTTTCAATTTTAATCGTATCCTTGTCGGGTGCTCCAAAATCCTTTGAAAATGAATGTCATATGTACCTAAGGTACATAATTTAGCATCAGGTACATTCTAAATAAAATTCTTATTCTCCTATAATGACTTTTGTTTTTTTTATTTTTAAACTTAAAATACTCTCTCATGGTAATCCAAGAAAACGTACAATTTCTTATTCAGGTTTTCGATCCCGGATAAAGTTGTCGATTTTTGAAGGGTGGTAAAAAATCTTGGCACTCCGTTCCAATGTTGTTGACATGTTAAAGATCTCAAGGAAACATCTAGTAAAATTACGCTTTCGATTCTGGATATCAGTGCAGTCGGAATGGCAAAACTCATAAGGAGGCCGCCTAAATGGAAGGTCTCCAACTCGATAGCTGCGGCCATACGCTCATGATCATGTACATCATCACCCAATAGCCGCAGGACTGACTTCAGCATCAAAGGTTAGACTTTACCCTTTCACACCCTTTCCGAGGCAGAATTCCGGTGCTACGGTGTCTCATAAAACCTATATCATTTACGGAAATTCAAACTCACATTATTATTATTATTATTATTATTATTATTATTATTATTATTATTATTATTATTATTATTTATTTATTTTGTTCTCCCGACTTTTCGACAGACTTTGATATAAATAAAAGTGGTAGTTTGAAACTTTTTTATACAGTTGGTATCTTGCAAGGTATGCTACTGAAAATTATGTTAGTCATTCTCCTCTTTATCTTCATGCCCTACTAAGGTCGAATTCTCAATATAGAAGGCTCTAAGTCGCCTTGAAGGACATTTTTGGCTTTGTAGTCCTAGCGAATGAAGATCTACCGATTGTCCATTTTCTTTCAAGAGCAACTTCTCGGCCAGTATTGTAGGTTGTAGGGATAAGCAGACTACATCTGTTACGAAGCACCATCCGCAAACATATCTGCCATCATTTCTCGGGTTTCAGATGATTAGATTGGCTTAGATCAGTGTGTTCGTAGAACTAGTGTGTGTATCGATGTTGTCCATTGTACAAGGGTTTTGAATGAAACTGTTATCTATTTCTATAACGAATCACTACTATTCTGAGCAGTCATTTAGTTTTAAGGACCCTATAGCCCTAACATTTGCCTGGTGTGAAAATGGGAAACGACCGAAAACCATCTTAAGAGCTGCCGATGATCGGATTCGAACCCACCGTCTCCAAATGCAACCTCACACCTACGTGATCGAACCATGTAGCTAATTCACTCGATGTAAATCGTTAACGAATTCATATAATATTATTTGTTAAGTTTTCAGCGTGGAGACTGGTTGTATCCTCGCACAGCTCCAGCAGTGTGGTTATAGGGAAATCACAAAAACCACTGGTGATGCCAAAATGTGGCGTACTAGGCAAGATTAGGAGTGAGGTAGTTCGAGATTGCTTTCCTCACTGGACCAGAAATTCTAATTGTAGCATGACCGGCCCTATGAATAGCAACTTTCATAGTTCACATACAGCAGTAGTTGTACTCTAAAGAACGCCACAACACACAGAAAGCTAAGCTACGCTATGCTAAGCAGTGCCAAGCTGTGTTTGCTATATCACGAATTGAAAGCTAAGCTAAACTATGCTAGGCAGCCGTTTGAATATGACGGATTAATTGATGAGGACGCGTTTTTATTGGCCGCTATCGTGGAAGATGAAGATAATTAAAGGAACAGAAAGAAGAGAAAATTCTGTATGCGTGAGACTGGAAAGAGAATAATTGAATTTAATCATTTGATTGAAGCATTGCATGGAAAGATGAAAAATTAAAAGCTACTTTCGTCTAAAATCAGAAAAATGAATATCAAGTGTCCAAATAATAGAATGCAGAGTAAAAATGTACGTAACAGAAATAAATGATACGCACAATCAATTTCCAGACGTTCATTTACTTCTTGTCAACAGTTGTGTTTCATGGTTGAAATGAAAACCTACAACCTGTTTTCCAGTCATTGACCGGGTCAGTGATGTAATGAATGAAACATATATATAGGCTGTTATTACAATGGGGTCGCCACTCCCAAGGTGATTTATTAATGAGTGATAAATGCTATGAAATGATAATGGAGAGTGATGCTGGAATGAAAGATGACAGGGAAAACCGGAGTACCCGGAGAAAAACCTGCCCCGCCTCCGCTTTGTCCAGCACAAATCTCACATGGAGTCACCGGGATTTGAACCACGGTATCCAGCGGTGAGAGGCTGACGCGCTGCCGTCTGAGCCACGGAGGCTCCCCTGTTTCATGGTTATATCTTTTTAATAATTTGGCAGACAAGTATATTTCGGTACTTCTTCAATCAGTCTTTCATCCTTTTGTCTGCTTTCCAGGATAATTAACAAACACAGAAACACTTAAGCAGTATAATAGTTACTGTATTGAGGTAATTCACGAACGCCACACCCATAAAACGACTGCTAGATGCCAGGTAAATAAGTGATTGTGCGCATGAGCGAAGCCAGCTACAGCTATTTGTAAAATTTAGCTTGGCATTGCTTAGGTTAGTGTAGCTTAGCGAAGCAGTCTGTGTGTGCCAATCTTCAATGGTGCGATTTTTGTCGTTCGATTGCGTAGCATAGTGTAGCTTTAGCTTATCACTATTGCTACTGCTCTGCATTTAGGGCAGTCGCCCAGGTGGCAGACACCCTATCTGTTGTTTTCCTAGCCTTTTCTTAAATGATAGCAAAGAAATTGGAAATGTATTGAACTTCTCCCTTGGTAAGTTATTCCAATCGCTAACTCCCCTACCTATAAACGGATATTTGCCCCAATTTGTTCTCTTGAATTCCAATTTTATCTTCATATTGTGATCGTTCCTACTTTAAAAAACACCACTGAAACGTATTCGTCTACTGGTGCCATAAATGAGACTGAGTGGAAGTTACATTTTGCTTTAGCCTGTGCCAAGAGAAATGTACAAAAATCTGCATCCATCAAGAAATAGCAGAACGTGAAACAGAATGTTACATGGGAAGAAACTGAAGTGAACTTTGTAAACTACAAATATGTTATTCATCCTAAATTAATAATCCCTTTTACTTCAGATGCATAAGTAGAAGTCGTAAATAAACGTGGAACAGAATGTCATGTAGTGTAACAAACAATTGCTTCCAGCTGCAGTATATTCCTCGTGTTCTCTCGCACTTCTCTCATCTTCGCGGACTCTTACACCAGTGTTACGATAAGTGTGCAGTTGTGCGAGTTTGGCGCTCTGGTCAACGTCTGGCTCACTATGTGTTCATTCTATAACTTAGCCTCTACAGCAGGGCTCTCAGGGTGGGTGCACCAGTGCATTGCGCTGTGCACGGTGCAAAAGACGACTTCGCTTGGTACCGGGCGAGTTGGCCGTGCGCGTAGAGGCGCGCGGCTGTGAGCTAGCATCCGGGAGATAGTAGGTTCGAATCCCACTATCGGCAGCCCTGAAGATGGTTTTCCGTGGTTTCCCATTTTCACACCAGGCAAATGCTGAGGCTGTACTTTAATTAAGGCCACGGCCGCTTCCTTCCAACTCCTAGGCTTTTCCTATCCCATCGTCGCCATAAGACCTATCTGTGTCGGTGCGACGTAAAGCCCCTAGCAAAAAAAAAAAGTCGCTTGGTTGACCAGAGTGCAGACCCCCACTCCTCGATTTGGAGCAGAGCTCTGTCTCTCTCTGTCCCCACGCCTGTCTCGCTCGCTCCGCCTGTCTCCCTCTTCCTTACTTGCTCGGTAGCGCTCCAAATCTGAGCCGAGTAGAGCCGAGCTTAGCCGAGTAGCACAGAAACGAAGCGTTGGTCCGAGCCTAGCCGAGTGGGACCGATGCACTGTGCACAGGAACTCTGCGCCTCAGTTTGCACGCGTGAGATTTTGGGCGTTTGAGAGGCCCTGCCCTGCAGTATATTCTGATTTTGAGGGCTGATAGTAAGGGGACCGGCGGGGCCAGAGGCGATCAAGTCAGTAGGCCCGGCGAATTGTTGAGGTACACGGTAAGGAAGTTGGTAGACTTTCTGCTTGGATACTGGAAGCAGCTAACAATGGAAAAGATCCCAGAATGACCTGAAACTGGACATTGCCAAATGCTTTGTTGACAATCGTCCGCGGGGTTACAGACAGAGCGAAGCTGGAGAGCTCGATTCAGTCTTTAATCGCGAAAGAATACGAGACAATCACGAGACATTGAGTCTGGAACAGGTCAGCTGAGTTATGGACAACATTGTGCTGTGAGAAACCGTGTTGGAGAGCAAGAGTTCGATGCACCGAAGGGCTGTATGTTCGGCCAAGTTTATGAGTACAGACTGCGTGAAGTGGAAAACTCGAACTTGAGTGTACGCGTAAATCACTGTAAAAACAGATTTGGTCGATAGTAAAACACACTATCTCTCTGAGCAGTCATTTTAGTTTCAAGGACCTCATTACCTGCAACAACTTTCCTTACGAATACCTTTCTGTCATTTTTACATACTCGTACCACCAGATATTATCTCGGTATTCATCTCCATTGCCTGTTCACAACGTTTCGTTTAAATGTGAGGTTTGAAACAAATGAGGAGTTTATTACCAGAGGGAACTATCCCATAAATATTTGAGAAGAGGAGTTATATTAGATTTGTTTATTTTTTTTTATTTTTTTTTTTGCTAGCGGCTTTACGTCGCACCGACACAGATAGGTCTTATGGCGACGATGGGATAGGAAAGGCCTAGGAGTTGGAAGGAAGCGGCCGTGGCCTTAATTAAGGTACAGCCTCAGCATTTGCCTGGTGTGAAAATGGGAAACCACGGAAAACCATCTTCAGGGCTGCCGATAGTGGGATTCGAACCTACTATCTCCCGGATGCAAGCTCACAGCCGCGTGCCTCTACGCGCACGGCCAACTCGCCCGGTGATTTGTTTATTTGGAAAAATCTCATACCGAGGTACAATTTGTTCCATATTTTTGCGAACCTAGAAAATGCAAAATATTTAAGTATTTACAGCATTTTTCTATTATTTTAGAACTGCAAACTATATTATATAGGCTAGTACTCTATGAACATTCATAAACGGAGAGATGAACAAAATGTTATAAGCCATGAAGCACAAGCAACTGAACTCCAGTATACACTTTATTCAGCCAGCTTACATGATTCTGCAGTGTCGTGTGATCTCAAATCATCGTAAAAAGAATGATACGCTTCCGGGATGTATGTTCTGATGGACTGTAGATCCCGTTCTTTCAGCGCAGAAATATTCCTCCCCTCTGGATACAGTAATGGTAGCTCAGACATCACTCTTGCAATAAAGGGATGATTCCGCTACAGATTCTCTATGTTGTTTTCATCTTCTCCCAGCATCTTCTTAAACAGCTCTACTCTCTTTCATTCTTCCAGCATTGAGAAAGTATTTTCGAAGAACAACGCTGTAGACCATTTAGTTATTTCTACAATGGAAACTTTCCTAATATGAAAGTGTTTGAAATTATCACTAGATTTACCTTTACGTGTGCTTCTATTCAGGAACTGTAAGTTTAAAATCTTCCTTCTTCACTTCAGTAACCGTATATAGTTTTGCAATCCGAGCTTTCCTAACCAACTCATACCACTGGGCTGGCGTATGAATATGACTTATATGTCTTACCTTTTGCTCCATTACCCAAAAATCTCTGTTTGATTTGGTATCAAAAATAGGTGCTGAATGTCATCATAGGTAAGCACAGGAACAAGAGCGTGTTACACGTTGAAAATAGTGTTATTCTTTCTGTTTCCGGAGCAGGAATCTGAAAAGAAAACCAGCTTCCTTGTATGATGTTGGGCCTTTTAATACAGCGTATAAGCAAGATGCCACTTGAGATGATTCTAGAACAGGGCCTCTCAAACGCCCAAACTCTCACGCGTGCAGAGCGAGGTGCATAGGCTCTGTACACTGTGCATCGGTACGCTTCGCCTCAACTCGGCTTGACTCGGATGGTGTAGTGTGCTGAGAGCGACGAAGCGTTTGATGGTAGACGACGTGTTTATCAGTGAAATAGATAAGCGCACGACAACAACATAATAATGGAGCAACCTGTTTCGAAGAAAGCAAAGACTTCCGAAAGTCCATTTCAATCGAACTGGGAACTTTCGTATTTTTGTTTGTTTGTTTGTTTGTCGTGACGATAACGCTAAATGCTTAATCTGTGGGACGATAATTACGTGCGTAAGAAAATCGTCTATTGAAAGACACTACAACAGACTACATTCGGAAAATTATTGTGAAATCATAGGAGACGTCAGAGAGAAAGAATTTTAGAAGTTGAAACAGCTTGAAGAGCATTCTATATCCACAAATGAGGTTTGTTCCAGTACTGTAGCATTTTCATTTTGGTTACGGTTTCTGCATTTTTAAAAATTATGTTTACATTCCTCTCAAACATGTATGTGTATTTCTTATTCACTTTTAATTTTTTTTTAATAACACTGGTAACCGTGTCCCATACAACTGTGCGTCTCCGCTCACCACACGTAAACATTTCGCAGTGGGGGAGAAACAGCAGTGAAGGTGAGGAACGCGGAGACAGGCCGAACGGGGTGACAGGTGTAGGGAGAGAGGAGTGGGGGGTCTGCACTCTGGTCAACCAAGCGAAGTCGTCTTTTGCACCGTGCACAGTGCATGCACCACGCGCATGCACCCTGAGAGGCCCTGTTCTAGAAGGTAGAAGCTGCATTTTCTGACCACATACACATGAGCGCATTGTCTGTGTTGTATTCATGTAACCCTAGACTGTATATTAACAGCTGCCTAAGGTAATTATGTTGGGATCTGTGGTGTGGGCAGTACGCGTTGTAAGTCATAAGTTACCAAACAGTAGTTCAGTTGCCTGCTTTAAACGCATCATATGTTTTCCAGGTGTCAGAAAGAGGCAGTTTAAATGCTATATGGAACTCGGTATTGAACCCTTTGGGACACATGTAATGTGAAGCAGGGGTTACGTCTTTCTCTTCACATTCTTTCTCATTCAGTCGATACATCTCATCAGTAGAATGTACAGTGTTTATGTACATTTTATTTGGATTATCACGACGAGAATAGTGACTTGCGTATATTGGAAATTTCTTTATGCGATCCCTGATTGATTTCAACATAATTTCGCTTGTTTTATTGTGAACATTGCCATGTTTACATCTGTGATGAAGGTGAGGCTTTCCCAAGTTAAGGTCTACTACTATTTTAGGATTGTCTCCATCATCACCTCTCCAATTTTTATGTAACTTCCCATCATCACTAGCACTACACTGTATTTTCCTTGAAATCGCAAAAATATCACAAAAAGCTTTCGAACACACTCATTGGATTAACCATTATACTCCAAAGAATATTTACAACCGGAAACAGATTTGTCATTACGGTCGCCTTTGTAAACACGTGTGCTTTTTCTCTTTTATGAACTAATCCACAGAAAAATGAGTTCTAAATAGCATAATCACCCAAACTATAAACATGCAGAAACAGTACTTATTTTGTATCCTGGTATAATAATGAATAACTACATCAGTTGAGGTTAGAACCGGCAGGACGGCTCATACACATAAAACCAATAATTCCTTGTTTGCTAGCAGGAATGTGTTTTTTCGCTGAATAGCTTTCATATTTTTCACCACAGTTTCTTTTTCTTTCAGCAGCCACTTCTCTATTACTTTTGCTTGCATATTAGTTTCTTCCCATTGTTAGTTATACTGTTTACCTCAGATTTGGATATACAGAGTGACTAAATGAGATTCTAATTTTCATTCACATAACAATATTAATAATTTGTTTCGCGTAATAAGGTTTAAAATTGTATTTTAATGTACAACTTGTACATCCTTAATATTTGTATAGTTTAAACATAAACATTGTATTATTTAAAGTTCCATACGGTTGAGGACACTGTTGTTTACACAACAGACTAGTAACTAATGAGGGATAGCTCCCTCTGGCACAAAATATTCTTCACTGAGGAAGAATACAATAGTTTCTGTAAATTAATGGCACAGCTTACAGACAACTCAGCTAAGTTTTCTACTGTAACGGAGATGACAGCAACTGTCTAAAAACCACATAATCTCATTTTTTCCAAATGTGTGGGATAGCTCCGTCTGGCACAGAGCCCCTCAAATGTATTCTGTGTTTTAGTTCTCACAAGCATACTTCTAAACACAAAGGCAATTTAAATATTTATCACGTGCGATGTTACAAAGTCATGAAGAAATTTTCTGCTTTCATTCACATCCAATAGATGTTAAAAAATTAAATATTTCAAATTTGCTGCAAAGAAAACAGCGCGAGAGAGTGAGATATAATTGTGTTCTTTCTATAAATGAGAATGCTTCTCTGCAAGTAAGCTTAGGTGCGCATTACAGTGGAAGCAATTCAAGGCAAACAGAAGTATGTATTCAGAACTTTCATCCCTTAGAAAGCAAATATGAAATAGGAATTAAACGCTACGAATTTGTATTTTTCTTTGATCGGTTGATTTTCTTCAGTACATTTATTGAATAACCTACGTTATAGTTGTTCTCTTATTGGCTACCGTACGAGTGGCTTTGATGATCTTTAATACTGGATGAAGCTAGATTTGATCTCGTTCTGTAGTAACAATTGAAATGCTTCGTTCAGTGTATGAACCAATAACATCTTGATTATCTCCGCGATTAATGAAAGAAATGTACCTAAGACTCGAGCAAAGAGGTGATTATTTCTTGTAGCAATTATTACTGGACTCTGCGACGAGGGTGGACGGTGTGTGAATTACATGAATGTTAGGAACGTCACGAACCAAGGGAATTAACCGTTTATCGCAACCCGAATGGCAATCGAACCAGGAATCGAAGGCCCTAAGGCCAAGACATTGACCAGTTAGCCACGTAGTCGAACGAACTCCGAGGTTGTAGAGTGAGAGAAGTAAAAAGCCATGGGAGACTAGAACGTGAATTTATATTCTTGTCTAGGTCACTATAGGAAGTTGAGTTGACTAATAAAAAAAATTAAAAAGCTTAGTGCTGTCTTCTCTGACTCGGGTGTTAACTTCACTTGTGGGCTCCGGGGAGGGAGGCAGCATTATCCATGTTTTAAGAATGCATTGAACAGGTATAAGAGAAACATATTTCCCAAGGGGTGACATCTTGTGAAGATGTACGTCACAGTCATGGAGTTCTGCTGAGACTAACGGTGCTTTCACTTAACTTTGACAGGCTCTTCTCCGTCATCTCTTCTATCCGACTTCTCTTGGTCAACATGGGTTCTGTTCTGACCTCGACTGTGGTAGGTGTACATTTTTCTCGTTTCGACTTTTTCCTTTTCCTTGTAGTGGTTTTTTTTCGCTATGTGCTTTACGTCGCACCGACACAGATAGGTCTTATGGCGACGATGGGATAGGAAAAGCCTAGGTATTGGAAGGAAGCGGCCGTGGCCTTAATTAAGGTACAGCCCCAGCATTTGCCTGGTGTGAAAATGGGAAAACCACGGAAAACCATCTTCAGGGTCTTGTAGTGTTGGAACGTCGTCTGTTCATTTTCCACTGAGAGAGTTGAAGAACTCGATGGGCATTACAGTAATTCACCTGCACCGAAATACCAATACAAACTATGTAATGACTATAGAGTTAATAATAATAATAATAATAATAATAATAATAATAATAATAATAATTATTATTATTATTATTATTATTATTATTATTATTATTATTATTATTATTATTTTATTGGTTTTACGTTCCACTAACTACTTTTCGGGTTTTCGAAGACGCAGAGGTGCCGGAATTTTGTCCAACAGGAGTTCTTTGACGTGTCAATAAATCTACTGACACAAGGCCTATTTGAGCACCTTCAAATACCATTGGACTGTGCCAGGATCGAAATTGCCAACTTGAGCTCAGAAGACCAGTGCTCTACCGTCTGAGCTACCAAGCCTAATAATAATAATAATAATAATAATAATAATAATAATAATAATAATAATAATAATATATTTAACTATCCAGTTACAGACCACCTGAACGGATGCCATTTAGATGACCTGCGTTCCTATTTCTACCCTCTAACCGTGCTGCTCTCTATCAGCGAAAGCAGGACTGTCCTGAACGGTAGATAAGGCTGAGTAGTTAATTTTGTCTTTTGATGCAGCGATCTTCAACAGTGTGGTGCATAGTGTTACATATCTGCTACACAGATTAAGATATTGTTTTGTTAGATAGATAAATGCCTTTACTGGCGTAGTTACGGACATTGGGCCTTCCCTTACACTAAACTAAACTTTGTCTGTAAGGGGAAATATTGTGTGACTGAATGCATGCATACTGCAAGTGTATGGAAAGTATTATAATTTGGTTGGCCAGTGCTTGACGACATTGCCGCCTTACAGCAATATCTCTTGATTATCAGGAAATGGCTACACCATTTTTCACGGTGCTAAAGTTTGTGGTTTGATTTGCATTATATAAAAATATTTTTTGAGTAATTCAAGTGTACTAAGAGAGCTTTACCAAGACTATTGTAAATTTCGTGTTGATATAGCAGGTAGTCTGCACAACACACACAATAATTTTCTTTACAAATACTACTTAATGTACTGTACATTATTCTTATCTTACTGTAAACATTCCAGAGAATCCATAACTAACCTTTACACGCTAAAATATGAAAGTCGAGCATTTAACGTTTAACGTGGTAGTATCAAGATTTGTGCCTGTCGATTATACCGGTCATAATCAAACCTGCGAAA
This sequence comes from Anabrus simplex, assembly GCF_040414725.1. Lineage (NCBI taxonomy): Eukaryota > Metazoa > Arthropoda > Insecta > Orthoptera > Tettigoniidae > Anabrus > Anabrus simplex. Next base: position 1,048,925,427 of record NC_090265.1, on the reverse strand, counting down.
TTGGCGTCGTGAGATGGTGGCTACTTCCAATCCAATGTGGCTGGTTGTAGGGAGCTTGCCACCCAATTGTGTATCATCGGCCAAGGGGTTCTTCTTCTTCCTCCTGCTCATGTGCCTCCGGTATCGTGCTAGATGCGACCGTGCCGCATGCGACCCGTGCCACTAGCGACCGCGTAATCTGTAACTGTGCCGGACGTGACCAGCGTAGACAACCGAGTTTTATTTTGGAATAATTTACCAAGGGAAATGTTCGATTAATTTCCAAATTCTCTGAAATAATTTAAGAAAATACTAGGTAAACAACCGATAGGCAGTATGTCACTTCGGCGATTCCCTAAATACAGATCAGTGGTGACTGACCGACTGATCGACAGATTGGTCGCATGCGGCACGATGCTTAATCCACTCGGTCGCTAGTGGCATTATATCAGCGTGGTCGCATCCGGCGCGGTCGCTTCTGGCACGTAACCGACCTGCCCTAGTCTGCCCTTCTCTGCGGCCAATTGCGTTTCAGTGTGGCCAGGCGTGATATACAAGCGGTAGTCATGCCTAAAAGACGCACGAGACAGGGTAGACGGTGTGCCAAATTTAGGCCATTAGGACGTCACAACCAGACGGTGTTGGGGCAATGAGTACGTGAACCATACACAGCGTATCAGTTCTGTATGCTTGTAGTTTAAAGGGGCCTAACATCGAGGTCATCGGCCCCGTACCAGTTCTGGATTACACCGACAGAATGCTATGAGCGAGGAACTATTGCTTGTCAGACGGGTACGCGTTAACTGTTTCTTTGTCCATCATCCAGGGACGTGTGGACTAAAGCACCTAATCTCTACAAGAAGCATTTTCAATTGTTCAGCGCATGCAGAACGCGGTTTCGACACCCTTTACATTTATTGTTAAACACCTTAGCATCTTCTCTTCGATTCGTCGTTGTGTCTGCAAAAGGCCGAGGAGTGCTATAGATAATCACACTTTTCGTCGGGAGCGAATGATCACCGTACCATAGTTTAGGGGACTGCCAGTAAGCGGTACAATCCACAACGAAATGTTCTTCGGAGCTGTATTATAGAGTATGATTGTCGTTCGTCACTAGTAATGATAGGAAGATCACTAACTGCATTGTGGTACGGTGACGACATTCTGAGTCCCCATGTGCTGGCTTTCCTGGCAGTGTGCCTACGGGCCATTTTCCAGTAAGAGACACACAACCTTGTAATGGGATAATCGAATACAAAATAATAGCTTATTCGATTATTTCATTTTATTCCATTATTCGATTATTTTTCGATTCTTCATTCGAATGAATGAGGCAATCGAATAGTGATCCGATTATTTTTCGATTATTCATGCGAAACTTCATTAGAATCAATGAGGCTATCGAGTAGTGAATTTTCCCATTCGAAACTGCATTCGAATGAGTGAGACAATTGAATAGTGAATGTTTTCGAAATAATCAAATAAAAAGTGATGTTATTAAGAGTTAGCACTTAGGTGCTCTGTACAGCAGGAGCCGCCGTCTATAACGTCTAACACTCATTGCGGCTGCAGTGCGAATAAGCAAGTTACAACTTGCACGCTGCCTCTGCGCAAGCGCACCAGCAGCGATAAGGGACTTAAACTTTCAGCGAGTATCCATATATTTATGTCTTTTCACGAGAGTTTAATCCTGATGTAAACATGGTATGTCCACGCCTCCGCCAAAGAAAGAGTTGTGATTCGCTGAGCGTGTAGTACCGACCTCCACCTCGTCAACGTCCCGTGTTCGGAAGGTACAGGGCTGCGCATCACATACGATAACAGTGCGAAGATGTGAACTTCTGAATAAACGACTGAACCTGGATTCTGTTCACTTAGTTTATTGAACATATCCGGCTCCATGGCTAAACGGTTAGCGTGCTAGCCTTTGGTCACAGGGGGCCCGGGTTCGATTCCCGGCAGGGTTGGGAATTTTAACCATCACTGGTTAATTTCTCTGGCACGGGGGCTGGGTGTGTGTATCGTCTTCATTATCATTTCATCCTCATCATGACGCGCATGTCGCCTAAGGACGTCAAATGGAAAGACCTGCACCTGGCAAGCCGAAAATGTCCTCGGACACTCCCGGCACTAAAAGCCATACGCTATTTCATTGAACATATTCACAATGCACTGCCTATGGTCACTTCTGAGCGGTTTTCCTCTTTTGTGGTTCACTACACGCGACGGTTCTACCTCTTGCTCCATTTCTCTCACTATAAATACTGACACCGACTTCTGTTGCAAGATGCAACACCTTACCTCCACGTTATACAGCTTGGGATTTTCCCCTCCTGTATTATATCACGCCTCGTGCCTTTTCATTTTTCGGTATTTAATCACCATTTTATAAAAAAGCATATATATATATGACAACCATACTTCAATTTGATTACGCACTTTTCCAAACTCTCTAGATGTAATAAACTAAAATAAAATAAAATAAAATTAATGCGACGTACTACTTTTCTTCGAGCTCGCATACAGTCGAGTGAGTGCGACGGTTGCTTCTCCAATCAACTACGTGTGCAGCGCCGTCTAGGAGGTGGTGACGTGTGTGTCCACGTGCAAAGGCAACGTGCTCCGCTTATTTGTTTACATCACGATTGAACTTTCGTAAAAATCAGTATAGCGGCAACACCTAATGTAGTATTTATCGGTGCTGTCGGAAGAGACTAAGATAAGGCTGTCACACGGGGGACGTGCGTTAATTTACTCATTTAGTTTCAACATCGGGAGATTCGTAAGGAGAAAGGCGTATGCCTATTTCAATTTTTTTTAATAAGAGTTCATCTATTCGCTTATTTCAATCGATTATCCATCCGACACACTTAAACCGAAAAATTGATTCATGACGCTTCCTAATATTCTATGCGATACAACTGAATGAACCGGGCGAGTTGGCCGTGCGCGTAGAGGCGCGCGGCTGTGAGCTTGCATCCGGGAGATAGTAGGTTCGAATCCCACTATCGGCAGCCCTGAAAATGGTTTTCCGTGGTTTCCCATTTTGACACCAGGCAAATGCTGGGGCTGTACCTTAATTAAGGCCACGGCCGCTTCCTTCCAACTCCTAGGCCTTTCCTATCCCATCGTCGCCATAAGACCTATCTGTGTCGGTGCGACGTAAAGCTCCTAGCAAAAAACAAAAAAAAACAACAATTGAATGATATTTGAAACTCATTCAATTAATTTATTCGATTGTTACAATTATTTGATTACCCCATCACTAACACAACCTAAGTTTCCCAGAAGCGCTGACATCACACTGCAACACTTCCTTGGTCTGCGGGGTCAGTTGATTAGTGTTATGCATTGAAAGTATTTCGGACAAAACAGGCCACCATCATGTTCCCTCCAGACGTGTTCGATATTTACAATATAATTTGAAAGAACTGCGGGAAAATCTACCGCAGTACAAACATATGGCGCATATTTGAATCTGTGCTCGATCGTATCGGAGCATGTATCAAGGTCCGGGGCAGTCTGATGGGGCACTAAAGGCGCCATTATTCTGGAACGCAGCTGAGCGGAAATTGCCCTAACACGAATAAATTATAATCACATCCTTTTTTTCTTTTCTAGTAATACGTCTTTGTTTAAATTTATGACCACATTTTAAGCCGATGGTAATAATAATAATACACACGTTACTAGGAAACTCACAGCATTCCCCCATTTGACATTTAACTGTGATTCTCTACGAATAAGGTCAGTGATGTTGGTACTCTCTAGAAAATATGATGATGATGATGATGATGATGATGATGTTTGTTGTTTTAAGCGCCTAACATCGAAGGTCATCGGCCTCTAGAAAATATGATTGGTGTTCCTACGTTCCACCCCCCCCTGTGGGTGGGGCGTTAGAATGACACCCTCGGTAACCCCTGCCTATCGTAAGAGGCGACTAAAAGGGACTCCAGGGGCTCTTAACGTAGGGGTGTGGGTTGGCAACCACGGAGCCCTTAGCTGAGTCCTGGCTTTGCATCCACTTATTTGTGCCAGGTTCATCACTTTCATCTACCCTATCCGACCTCCCTTGGTCAACTCTTGTTCTTTTCGACCCAGACAGTATAGGGTTGCGAATCCTAGGGATTCTTTCATTTTTACGCTCTTCGTAGCCCCCTTCTTCCTTTGGCCAATATCTTCATCTTTGCGAAGTGTCGGGCCGTTTCATTTTGTCTGATTAGTGTTATATAGAGGATGGTTGTTATTCCTCTTAAAACAATAATCACCACCACCACTCCATCGTTCCACAAACGATTTATGCAGTTTTCGGAGACGCCAAGGTGCCGAAATTTGGTCCCGCAGGAGTTCGTTTAAGTCCCAGTAAAACTACACACTCAAGTTGGCAAAATTGAGCACCTTCAAATACCAGCCAGTTGCTTTACGTCGCACCGACGATGGGACAGGAAAGGCCTAGGAATGGGAAAGAAGCGGCCGTGGTCTTTATTAAGGTACAGCCCCGGCATTTGCCTCGTGTGAAAATAGGAAACACGGAAAACCATCCACAGGGCTGCCGACAGTGGGGTTCGAACCCACTATCTCCCGGACGCGAGCTCACAGCTGCGCGCTCCTAACCGCACGGCCAACTCGCCCGTTCCTTCAAACACCACCTGACTAAGCCGGGATCTAAATCCTGGGACTTCACAGAACATACGAGCTACTGCTACTGTAACATTTGTTCTTACTAGATGAAACACATCTGCGGATAAGCAGGAAAAGTGTAGGAACCGTGGAGACGATTGTTGCATAACGTTGATCTGGGTGATGATCGAACTACGCTCATGCTTAGCGAGACATCAAATTGTATGTGAAAGTCGTTTCAAGTTATGTTTGTGGCCGTGCAAAAAGAAACCTGAATGTTTATTTCAATAGCTATTCGCAATCCAGCAGGAGCTGTTTCATTCGAATGTAGCAGTTAAGGGAGTTCAGTGAAGTAAAACGCGAGCGAGTTAGAAGCGCTGCACCCCGAGGGACGGGAATCGTAAACCATTGCTAGACAGCAGAGCAAGTAGCGCCAACACACGAGCTGAGCCAGTGCTCTTTTGAATGAATAAATGTTCACCCTAACCATATGACTTTCAATGTGGGGTTAAGGTGAATCGTATTGCTTTCTATCCATTGCCAGCTTACATAAATACTGATTAACTAAAAGAAAATATTAAATGTTTTTTTCAAATAAGATTCTTCATATACTCGACAATTGCAGAATGTATGAACATATTTTTCAAGAGAGAATTTAAAACAAATTCCCTCATATTACACGTATTTGTCTTTAAAAAAGCTGATTGCACGCAAACAACTTGAAATTAGAGGGAAGAATGTTCCGACGGGGCTGGCAACTTCCTAACATTAATCCCTTAAAATATAGCACATGTCTGTATGAATACTCGATATTTATAATTTGTTTCTTTTACGAAAAGGAAAATAGGTGTGGATCACCGCGGAGCTGGAACCTCCCGTGGTCACCGCCATTAAGCCGGTGCCTGCTCCCCGGAGTCGTATGTTTTGAAAGTTTTTTCTATGAATTTTACTTCGTGTGTTTTGAGACTAACCCACCAAGATGACGCATAAATAAATAAAGAACACAGAAGCCTGGGACAGCTAGATAAGCTCAGCTCCAGATGGATTAACTAAGGTCAACACAACTATATCCGGTCTTTAAGATAGTTATCTAGACCACAAACATGTTACTACTACTGATATCGTTTCTCATAAGCCGGTGATAATGTTTCTAATCATTGACTTTTCCCAGAAGTACGGACTAAGTATGTTGTAATTCAGTTATCCGTTCTTTCTAAACTACGCGAGAAAATTCTAGGCGATGCCAGAAATGAGGAACAACCAAGAACTTTTAGAATAATAGTGCTATTGTTTTTGCGTCCCTAAAACTACTTTTACGCTTTTCGAGGACGCCAAGGTGTCAAAATTTTGTCCCGCAGGGGTTATTTAACGAGCCCGTAAATCTACTGACACGAGGCTGACGTATTTTTGAGAACCTTCAATTGCCACTGGACTGAGCCAGGATCGAACCTGCCAAGTTGGGGTCAGAAGGTCAGTGCTCTACCATCTAAGCTACTCAACCCGGCAGAACTTTTAGACTGTGGGTCACTATTTTTATTATACTGGTATTGGTCTCGGATATTCCCTGCTTTGTTCGAGCTCTTTTCAGGCCGATGATCTCCGTCCCTAGTATACATACGTGACGACCAATGTCCGTAGTGTGGACGTACTTTTAGTCAGTCTTCGCGTCTGCCGAGTAGATACTGTGTCTTCGTTTTATACACTACTAGCTATAGTACCCTTCGTTGACGGAACAATCACTTAGAATGTGCTTAATTACATCTTTACCCACAATTCATATTGTTCCCCAGATTCTGAGGCACATAAGTGGGCATGCCTCACCCTGTGAGCAGCTTGTCGTGATGTACTCTCTTCCTTGCTCTCTGTGGCCTTTTGCGTTTATTCATTCTTTTTTTTTCTTTTTTTTTTTACATAATTGCTGATTTTGGTTTGTTCGGCTTAATAGGTCTACTCAAAAAATATTGATAGATGTATAGAGACTTCAAGACATTGCCCGAACGATCTACATAGCAACCCTCTTTACAGTCCATGGAGTTAGCTACCGGCTCTTACACTTACACACGACTACCTTACAAATTCTAAATAAATGTTCTCATGAGCTGTTTTCGTGTAAAACCAACTGTCAGAGGGATACTTCGAGTTTTATGCTTCTGAAGCACTCCTTCCAGCTGAATTGTTTTGAACGTATACCTTAGATCCTACTCGACCTTATTCTAAACTGAAATGCCAAGGTTCATTAAAATCCAGCAGCCTATTTTCCCGAGATGCTGTGCAGAAACACACAAATATTAAACCGAAATCGACAGGGTCATCACAATGAGGTCAATATTCTCGTCACAATACAATATTAACAGAATCTCTATATATAAAATAACATGTCCTGACTGACTGACTGATTCATCTTCGCCGAGCCAAAACTACTGGACACAAAGAAATGAAATTTTGGGGATATATTTATATTAGAATGTAGGTGCTCTCTAAGAGAGGATTTTCGCATACTGCGTCGATAAGGGGGTGAAAAGGGGGGTGAGTTGTTTAAATGAGTATATCTCAAAAAATAAAAGTTTACAGACGTAAACATTGGTATTTGGAACCCCCTTTAAAATAAAGAAACACGCATTTTTTTTTTGTTGACGTCGTTCCACACACCATGTTTATGCACAATAGTCAAAGGTAGACGGAGAAGTGGACGACGCGCCGGTAACCCAGACCGTAATAAATGGCGGCTGACTGTCAGTCCTGATAGTGTACGATGTGTTACACTGTTCCACTCTTGCGCCAGAGTCGAGGAAGACGCAGATCTGTCCTGCAATGCCATTCGGATGAGGTGTCGATCTTCTCGGGGGGTGGTCTGGGTGGTGCGATCAGATCCATCTCGTTGTATTTTACAGCCTTCTGCGAACCATTTTGTACATTTTGTACACACCCGTTGCACTGCCGACACACTTCGTCCCACACGAGCACCAGTTGCCCAGATAGATGCATCACGTTCTCCCATGTCAATAATGCGCCCTTTTCCAAACTCACTCATTTGACGATACGGTTCTTGCATACGTCTGCGAGGCATCTTGCACGTCTGCTCAAGTCACACTGATCCATTATCTTCAGTTTATAGCGACAACGAGAACCGCAGGCACATTTTACCAGTCTGTAGTGGTGTGCCGAGATATCGATGTGGACCTTGAATCTGAGAGCCGACATGGTTCAAATGCTAATCAATTTTTCAGAACATACTAATGCACATATCCTGTGAATATGACCTTCCTATCTCTAGTTTTTCAAGGTGTTCTGGTTTTTATGAACATGAGTGTATATACTCGGGATACAGGTGGATTCGAATCCCCTGTCGCCAATCCCCGAAATGGTTTTCCGTAGTTTCTCATTACAGCTCCAGGCAAATGCCGGCACGGTACCTTTCTGAAGGCTACGGCCGTTTCCTTCTCATCCCTTGCCCGTACAATTACGCACAGGCAACACCTTCACACAGCGGTACATATAGCTCACTCCCATGGGATGTACTGGGAAATGACGAGCCGAACATGTCCTCGGACACTCCCGATAGTAAAAGCAAAGCAAAGTCATCTCTGTACAGGCCATGAAGGGCCTTGGAGGAGTGCAAGGTAACGCCTTCAACTATCCGCTACCTCGGGACTTGATGGAGTAGAGTGGTTAGCTCTATGCCCGGTCGCCTTTGCCCCCAGGAATTAACCTGGTGCTCATTTTTTGTGAAGGCTGAGTGAACCTCAGGACCATAGGCACATCCGGAAGTAGAAATCTCGTTTCTTAAATTTTCGACTTTCTGATGGGGAATCGAACCCAAGTCCTTTCTGGTTTACCGAGCACGCTATTACCGCCTCGGCCAGGCATTCACTAGTACTAAAAGACATACGCTGAAATAAAATAAAAACTGAACAGACACGATTAGTTGATTTGTTTCTTTTTAAATAGTGAAAACCTAAAGGCTCGTCTCTCACGATACAATTCTGAACACAAAATATTGTTATTAACATAATCTGGACAACGCCATTCCTGAAAGACCATTTTCACTGTAACTGCCGCAGAAACTGGGCAGCTACCCACGGTCCCAGGAGAGTCCTGCATCACCGAGGCTGCAGCAAGAGGCAGATGATGCTAACACAACGGAGCCTTTATGGTGGCTCCCAGCTGCTCCACACACAATCAACTGTTCCACAGCCTTTATAGTCGCAATTATTCAGAAATCATTTCACGTACGTACCCTGGACATTAAATATATTCTAGCTCACAACTCAGTCCCACCAACAGCGTATACGAAGTTCAATAAATTGATCTAAACCATTGAGTCGTTTACGTAGAATAGTTTAGGAGCTCGTATTTTATATTCGAGGTTGTGGGATCGAATTCTGGCGCAGTAAGTTGACATTTGAGAGTGCTTGGCTCACGGAGAGCTAAAATATTTATTAACAAATTAAATAAATACTATTTAGGCAAAACTCCGCGTTTTTAATGTATAAGGGTAGTGAAGGAATGTTAAACAGTTATTATTATTATTATTATTATTATTATTATTATTATTATTATTATTATTATCATCATCATCTACTCTTCGAGTTCAAACGTCGTCGGTGTCGCCCTTTTGTTATTTAACTGAAATTTTTAGAGCTTGGTTCGAGATAGGTGTTTCTTAAATAATGTATTTCTACCGAGTTTGCTTTCAGTGCGCGAAGAAAATCCTGAAGGGAACCACATTTAGATTGTCTCCAGAGTTTGGTTTCGATTATACCGTAGATCACCGTGGGGAAGTACTGTAACAGTGCGGCGAGTAGATGCACTGGGCGGAGAAGGTAGACAACCCTGCCCCTCCTCTATTTATTTTACGTCCCTGTAAACATTTTTACCGTTTTCGGAGACTTGAATTGAAATACTTAAGCACCATCAAATACCACCAAACTGAGACTAGGTTGAACATGCTTTCTTATGGTCAGAAACCCGGCACTCCACCATCTGAGCCAATCAGCTTAACAAGGTACAGTAGTTAGTCTCGAAACATGTTAACCTGGGGTATTACTGGCTACAAATCCCAAATAATGAGAGTTTGAAGACAACGCAACATAATGATTGTGAAAACTTCTGGGATGAGTGGGGACTGGGGGCGGGGAATGAGACTATCAGTCTTTAATACATTAAAAATACATTATGACCTTGATTGCTCACCACTTGGCCAAATGATAGAGACTACGTAGGGATTTGTGGGCATACTATGTCTTCTCGTCATGAGGCCTGTCGTGGTGTTACTTAAAGATGGGAAGGCCCTGAAAATAGGGTAATAGTGAGTGGGAGGTACAGTTACAGGAATATCTTTATTGACTAGTTTCAATAGGTGGAATCTGCATTGGGTTTTGCATTCGCGTCTTGTAGGAACTGGATCCGCGCTCTTTTGATTTTGCTGTCGCGATCTTGAAGAAGAATGTCGATATGCAGTGACCGGAACTGTGTGAAAAACTTTGTTCGTTGTTGCTCATATAAATGGAACAAGAAAATACAGCATAATCGTAATCGTCATGTGGGCACACTTTTGAGTTAGAAACTCCGTAGTTGTACATGATGAGGATAGCGTCCACGACCAAGCCTCATCCTGATGATGGTTGTTAGACGTCTCCTTGGGATGTTGTACTTCCAAAGCCAGTATTTTTTTTTTCAATATTGGTGTTTGTACTGTTGCGTAAAGTGTGCCTCTATGATGGCCAGTTCTTGTCCATTCATTTTTCCACTGGGCATAGGTTCTTCTTTTAACTAGCGGGATAAAGTCGGTATATGGAAGTTGTGTCCCTTGAAATCCGCAACTGATGTTACTTCCTTTCGCGAGTTGATCCACAACTTCATTGTGCCTTATACTGTGCCCCTTTATCTATAAAGAAAGGTGTACTTGTGACATACATCGAAGGAGGGAAAGGCGGAATAAGAGAATCTCCACTCCCCGCAAAACATAATTCTGGGACGTGCTATAACTATAGCTGATTCCACAGGTTCAAGCAGGGACAACAGGTCGCAAGTATGTAGTGTATTTCTTTTTTGCTAGCTGTGTGACATACAGTACAGGTTTTCTAAAGGGGTTAGTCGGCGTGATCTTGGCACTTGCCTGATATGAAAATGGGAAATCAGAGCAGCTGATGGTGGGATTCATCATCAATTTGCTTCGTGCTAAACACTCTAAATAAAATGAATTCAGAAAACTTAGTCGTACGAGTACCATTGCGGCTACGGGTGATCAGTTGGAAACCGCACATTTTAAGACACAAGGCACCAGCCGGCTAGCACACCGGTAGCAATACCACTACAACTACACCTTCTCTCAGGCCTGTGGGGCTGTGAAGGCGTTGTACAGAGGAGGTGAGAGGGTTAGCGGCCGTGGCCTATACTAGGAGCTGTCCCGGCATTCGCTTTATTGAAGGAGTAAGGACAACCACGGAAAGTCAATCTCAGGACAGCCGACGTTGGGGACAAGCCCCTCCGCCTCCCGAATGCAGAGATGCAAGGCTAGTGAAACCATCCCTTGTTAAGCTCAAGCCTACTCTACTCCGTGCGAACCCACTCCAAGCTATCCTTCAATGAGTACAATGCAGTGCCAATGTACTACATATGTCCTTCTAGGCTAGCATGACGAAAAATTATGACTTCCCATTCAGGTAACTAAATCAATTCAGGAAACTCAGTTGTAAAAACACCGAAGTTTCGCGCATCTTTTTCATACACTAGTGCTTTTGCGATTGAGTTACCTGAATTTATTTAGTTATACCTTAAATGGAAGCCATAATTTTTGATCGTAAACAGTCTGTTGTCTTGAAGAACGTCGTTCTGTCCACCTGCAGCGTGTTCCCAAAGCCTCCACATATTCGTTCACAAATACCCACACAAAATCCGCACAAAAAAAAAGTCACGGCGACGCCTGTGAATGTAAGCACATACGGATGACTGTAACAAAGAGAGATACAACCTCAGCTCTGTTTGCAAAAGACATTTCTGTTCGGTCGAGTACCTGTTTACTGACACCGATGGTCACTCACTCTTGTCCTTTACAAACCATCTCCCGAATGTACGCTTACAGCTATCGCGTAGCTCAGTCTCTCGGTTACCGTGCGGGCAGCAGTGCCCCGATCCGACAGAACAGTCAACTCATTGTTTAACCTTCTCATATCGAATATGCAAAATGGAACGTTTCAACTTGACAAAGCTCTCTCTCACCTGCTACACATTTCAAGGCAGTGTCCATGCAAATTAGCTCCTATTACTAGAGCCCTGCACGGATGCGGACACCCGCGGGTTAATCCGCGGATATCCACGAAGTTAGTGTGTTGGAGGATACAAACTGTACGGCAGTGCGAATAATTTTGCTGATCATTTCTAAATATTGGCGTTTATGGATTTTCACTCAGGTATACTCTTGTTTTTGCCTGTGGTTAGGCGACCCTTGACTCTGGTATGGGAGAATAGTGATATAGGGTATAAAGAGCCTTTAGACCATAAAGCCGAAAATCTGACCTAAACCTTTCTGGCTCCTGTCCTTATTTAATGGAAGTAAGGAACAAAGGCCAATACGTCTGTAGTTGTCGCAAGAGAAAGTCCCTCATGGACCTGTGACTGTAGGGGATCTGGAGCTAAGGGTCAAGCCTATTGTATTATGTTAACAGATCTATTCGTTTCAATATCTTAGGCGTAATATACTGTAGTTAAATATTTACAATACCCACGCATAACCATTTTGCGGATACGGATAATCATTCGCGCATGTGGGTGCGGAGCGGATGCGCATATTATTTTGTATATCCGCGCAGGGCTGTACCTATGACTATGAAAGGAAGACAAATGTCTTTTTTGGTGTAATTTCTTGTAATATTTTGTTTTCAGTATATAACATTAAGTCGAAACTGAAAGAAAAAAGTGGCTTCCACTCTTCGTTTTCGGTTAATGTAATTACGGTACTACACTACCGTAAGCAAGCATTACCATCGAGGTGTCCGACTCGTTGCCTGAATGGTCAGCGTACTGGCCTTCGGTTCAGAGGGTCCCGGGTTCGATTCCCAGCCGGGTCGGGGATTTTAACCTTCATTGGTTAATTCCAATGGCCCGGGGGCTGGGTGTTTGTGATGTCCCCAACATCCCTGCAACTCACATACCACACATGACACTATCCTCCACCACAATAACACGCAGTTACCTACAAATGGCAGATGCCGCCCACCCTCATCGGAGGGTCTGCCTTACAAGGGCTGCACTCGGCTAGAAATAGCCACACGAAATTATTTTATTTACCATCGAGGTATCTTCCAAATGCAGGTTATTTGTTGATAATAAAAGCAACTACCAGATACTCAGACAGTGGCCACCGGTCCCTTATACTTACTCTTTGATTTGCCTCTCGTCGTGGGTGAATATAAAGAGAAAAGGGGTCCCTATACCTGAAGTTCCTAAATAAGTCTATATTGCCGGGCTGATTGGCTCAGGCGGTTGAGGCGCTGACCGTCTCACCCCAAGTTGGCAGGTTCGATTCTGGCTCAGTGCGGTGATATTTGTAGGTATTCCTGTCTCCTACGGGACAAAATTCTGGCACCTCAGCGTCTCCGAAAACCGTCAAAAGTACTTAGCGAGACGTAAAAAAAATTAACATTATTATTACTTGTGATATTTACAATTTTATTGTGAAGGTAAGGCACCGGCTTAGTGCTCTGGCCACTCGTCCCCTAGTGCGAGTGTCCTGGGTGGAAATTCCGATTACTTTGGGTATGACTTTAAAGAACGTAACGACAGAGAAACCATTTCAGATTTCCCGTAACTCCTTCACTTAGTTTACATCACCCTTGCCTTTTCTTAAACTCGTATTTTCTTCCGACGTGGCGCGTAAACCCCCTGTCAAAATCTAAATAGGGAAAGTAAAATAATAACAAAATAAACAGCGTGTCCGATGTAAACAACGGTGTACAACAGGGCATCAGACCAGACAGCCCTAAAGTGTCCGGCTGTATGGTTAAACGGTTAGCGTGCTGGCCTCTTCTCCAAGATGTCCAGAGTTGGGTCGGGGACTTCAACCCTCACTGGTTATTTTCTCTGCCTCGCGGACTGGATAATTGTGCCGTCTTCAACATTAGATTTCATTCCATGCAGGGCCCCCTTCTCACACACGCGCAGTCGTCCATGGGCGTCAACTTGAAAGTCCTGCACTTCTTTTACATTTTGTTTTACGTCGCACCGACACAGATAGGTCTTATGGCGACGATGGGATAGGAAAGGCCTAGGAATGGGAAGGAAGCAGCCGTGGCCTTAAGTAAGGTACAGCCCCAGCATTTGCCTGGTGTGAAAATGGAAATCCATCTTCAGGGCTGCCGACAGTGGGGCTCGAACCCACTATCTCCCGGATGCAAGTTCACAGCTTCTCGCCCCTACCAGCACGGCCAACTCGCCCGGTAAGTCCTACACTAGACGTAGGCTACGCCTTTATAGTTGTAAAATAAATAAAATATGTACGAAGGCACAGGTCGGAGCCCCCTGATCGCTATTTTCCTGTTACGTTCACGCTGCTAGAGTGCACACTTCATTCAGTGGAGTGAACTTCGATGGTGCAGATAGGAGCAGCATATTCGCCACCGTCCATGCGAGTAGCACAAACCTAGCCACCTATTGCGAGTGCTGGCAAATACTTCAGCATTTTACTGCATCGTGATTTCCTGTGACCGAGTGTACAGCGAGCTAATGTGAATATAATGAACTGTATTTTGAAACACAACAATGAACCGTATGAATTTAAAAATCATTTTACTTAACATGACACTTCGATGGTAGCTAAAATATTAAATTCTGACAAATCATTGTGAACAGTAGCCCTTACATTGACGTCATCAGTCCTGTGTACTTAACGCATGAGAGCATCACAACCTGTGTTATATAAAATCATTTTTTTAATTTCATGCAGTCCATTGTCCTTCGTTGAAGAGCGGGTCAGCGAATATGGAACTCCTGAATGGTCAGCGTGTTAACCTTCGGTTCAGAGGGCCCCACGTTCGATTCCAGGACCGAGGATTTCAACTGCGTATGGTTAATTTCTCGGGGTCGGGGACTGGATGTTTATGTTCGTCTTAACACACTTCTCTTCATCTACATACAACACGACCGGGCGAGATGGCCGTACGGTTAGGGCCGCGCAGCTGTGAGCTTGTATCCGACAGAAATGGTCGGTTCGAACCCCACTGCCGGCAGCCCTGAAGATGGTTTTCCATAGTTTCCCATTTTCATACCAGGAAAATGCTGGAGCTGTACCCTAATTAATGCCAGGGCCGCTTCCTTTCAACTCCTAAGACTTTCCTATCCCATCGTCGCCATAAGACCTATCTGTGTCGGTGCGGCGTAAAGGAAGTTGTAAAAAATACATATAACACGCTGCCAACCACCGTTGAAACCCGCAATAGCTAATACATTCCTTCACATAGGGTTCGCGTCAGGTAGGGCATCCATCCGTAACACTGACAGAATGTCCATCGAGTGACGACCACAATAAGTTGGAGAAAAGACCAGAAAGACGTACGGTGATTATTTTTTAATGTTTGGCTTAACGGGAGTGACCTTTAAATCACCTTGTGTTATAAGACTATTTTAATAATTATTCATCATCATCATCATCATCATCATTATCGGAAGTGATGTGCGACTTACTTCACTCCCAACTCGGCAACGTGAGTTATTCTCCAATCTTATTCAACGGTTTCTAAGACAGAGTGAGCCTGCAGATAATCAGCGGCGAAGTAAGGGTCACGGTAGATCGGATGAAACTTTGTAGCGCCGGGAGCACTTCCTAACTCTCTATCGATGTTCCGATTGGGACAAGCTCGGCGATAATGAGAGCTTCAAACCGCTCACACGTCAACAGTTGAGCAGCCACAAAACTCCAGATAACGCTAAAAAACTTTGACCCTCAGACCTCGATTTAAAAAGAAACAGGCCGTATTCATAATTATCATTTTAAATTTCTTTCTATTTTGAAGAAAATTCCCCTTATATTTATTTTCTTGCTGTGCAAAACATACAGGATGTATGACAAGTGCCTCCAGTAATCAGAGGCCGCTACAATGACTCACCATATAACTCGCAATTTCAAATTATTATTATTATTATTATTATTATTATTATTATTATTATTATTATTATTATTATTATTATTATTATTATTATTATTATTGTGGCCATGATCGTTAAGTCTACTGTAAATACCTTAGTTAGGCGATTGGAGTCCAATTGGTCAAAAATGTTCACCAACAAAACGTTGGCTCGTGGGGTAAGAAAGGTGATGGTGGATAATTTATAATCGCTAGATTGCGTGCCAAAAGCCTGGATTAAATATCAACCACTCCGCAGTGTTCGTGTGGAGTGAGGGCATATGGCGCTGATGATGGTGATTCGTCCTTCAGATGGAGATGTAAAGCCTTGAGCAGACCCCCTTGGTGCTATTCGACAGGAGTAGGCTATGTGACGGCACCGAGTTTCGCTCTCTCCCTTCCTACTAGCATATATCACGCGATTCATTTCATCTCATTAACTCCTCCGATGATGATGTTGCCGTCAGGAAGGGTATCCGGTCGTAAAACTTTCTACGAAGATTCATCTCACTTCACACCCAACCCCGAATAGAAACGGTACAAGGGTTGGACATACATGATTTATTATATTATTATTATTATCAGGGAACGGATTTATATGTAAATACATATCTCTATAGGAAGCAAAAATTAATTATATTTTGCATTAACTTTACAAATCATGACGTGTGGAGTTGAAAAATGGAGTATTCATTTTCCATATTTTTCCATATTTTAGAGTTTAGCACATATGTTCCATATTCTTCTTCATTAAAGTCAATATAGTCCATATTTCGACTAAAAAGTATTAAATTATATTAAATTAGCAGTCCTTTCAATAATGGAGAAATAAATTAAAAATCTATACCCGAAAAATTAATATTTTAACTGGTGTGCAGGTCATTATCACGCCTGTCCACGTCTGGGCTGTTAAAATAAGCTCATAAGCGGTGCGAAGGAAGAGAGAGGTTGAGCCCGGTAGTGGTGGAGATCAGCCGGTCAGTACCGTGACTACCTGAATCACACTTAACAGCACTGATAAGCTGCATTACATAACATCGACTGTGTCTGTGCCATAATTTCGTAACTAGGGACATCTCATTCATCGACGATGTGCTAGTGGTTTCCGGATTAGTTCGTAATTCGGGCATTTCCTTTGATTGCTTCATAACTCCATCTAGTTCACTACCAGTCATTCACAGTTTGAATTAGCAGTGAAACGGATCATAGTGTTCTTGTACGTTCAGTGTGTGCAGTTGTATACTGATATTCTTTGAAGACGTTAACGTTGTTACAATATGCCTAAAGTAGCTCAGCCAACCAGTTTAAAATTGAAAAGTTACGTATCAGAATTTAAAGAAGATGGTTTATCAACTGACAGTAAGATATTATTTTGTAATTTGTGTCATTGTACAGTGACATCTACTCAAAGGTTCCTTGTGCAACAGCACGTTTCAACCAGTAAACAACAGGCTAACAAACAACGAGATTCAAAGCAGAGACAGTTATTTCTGACACAACCAGTGTAACGTCCGAGTTCAACACCGATCTCTGCCGTGCTCTCATCTCTGCTGACATACCTCTCTTCAAACTGAATAATCAGTGCTTCCGGGAATTCCTCGAGAAATATACTAAACGATCCATCCCGGATGAGTCAACGTTCAGAAAAACGCACTGTTCAGCCATATACGATGGAACTGTTCGGAAGATAAGGCAAGAGATTAAAGACGGTCCAATTTGGGTTTCCTTTGATGCGACAGCAGACAAAGAAGGCAGGCTAATAGGCAACATGATTGGTTTGTTAAGCGAAGACTTTTGTAAACGGATTCTCTTACACTGTGATGTTCTAGAAAAGTACGATAACAAAACTATAGCAAAACTGTTCAATGAGGCTATGGGTATCCCCTGGCCACAGGGCGTTAAGTATAATAAAGTGTTACTTTTTATTAGCGATGCCGCACCTTATATGATAAAAGCTGGAGAAGCATTGTATGTTGTATATCCTAAGATGAGTCATTTAACATGTGTAGCACATGCCTTTCATCGTGTGGCAGAAGTGATAAGAGGTAGTTACCCCAAAGTAGATTTATTGATTTCCTCAGTAAGATTTTTTTTCTCAAAGCTCACAGAAGAGTTCATCTTTTGAAAGAAATGTACCCAGAGATTCCAATGCCGCCTAAGCCGATTCTAACTAGGTGGGGTACGTAGCTGCAAGCGGTTGAATATTATGTTGAATATATAGACTATATTAAGAACGTTCTGCATGTCATGGACTCTGAAGATGCAGCCTCAACTGAAGCCGCGAAAACAGTTGTCTGCGATACAAGTGTGAAAAATGACTTATGTTACATTCAGCATAATTTTTCATGCATCACAAAAACACTGAAGAGTCTCCAAAACTCTCACCTCTCACTTTCTGAAAGTTGTGAAATTGTGAATAAAACTGTGGAACAACTAAATCGCGGTACAGGTAAAGTTGCAGGTGTAGCAAACATGAAGATGGCCACTGTACTTTCAAAGAACCCTGGATATGAAGAAATGACAAAATTTGTTACAATACTGTGTGGAGATTTAAGTGTAAAATTAACATTTGATTTAACCCCAGCAGATATTGTGAACTTGAATTATTACCTCTTCCGATGTTGAACGCAGTTTCAGTCAATATAAATCTGCCCTTAGAGATAATAGGAGAAGATTCACTTACCAGTACTTAAAAGAACATTTTGTAATCCATTGTTTTGGTAACAGAGAATAAAAGATTGTGTGTTCTTCAACTATATTAAAATAAGAAGTGAAACATTATGTTGCCTGTAGATCTACTTTGTTTACCTTCTTTGAACTTTGATATCAGTTATAAAATGTTATATGTGTAATTTTAAATCCATATTGTACCGGGAACGCCGCTACGAGAGAAGTCCGAAGTATGTTTGTTGAACTCCGCGCGAGGTGGAAGGTAGGCAGCCCGCCGAACGCAGTGACGTACCCAGCGAGTGACGTGGCCGCCGTAAGCCAGCTATCCGCTACCATATATGGTAATGTTCCAGCTCATCCTCAAAAGTACATTTTGAGCTACTTTATCGCTATTTTGACACTGCCATCTTAAAAGCCTTTACAGTGGACATCATCTGTCAAGATTTCAAGAAAATCCACCGAGTATTATAGAAGTTATAAGGGTACATAGTACCCGAGTTCTAGACACTTCCATGCGAACGTGTATAAAAGGAGGACCACCCGACCTACGAATTCAGTGTCTGTCACTCCGCCGTCTCTGTGACACGGGTGACAGGAGAAGTATTGTGTGTGTCGAACTTCTAGTTGACAGTCTGCGAAATCCAAGTATTTCGGTATTTTCTCTAAGTGTTGTATCGGGACTTTATCATATTCTTGAAGTGCCTGAATGGGACTTTATTTTCTGCGAGCATCGTATTGGAACTTTGTCATATTGACACATTGGAACTTAGTTATTTTTCGTGTGTCGTGATTGGACTTCGATATTTCTTAAAGTGCCATATAAGAACTTGGTTATTTTCCGAAGTGTCTCATTGGAACTTAGTTATTTTCGCCAAGCGTCGCGATAAGACTTTATTATTTTCTTAAGGTGACATACTGGAACATTGCCATCGGAACTTAATTTTCTTCGAGTGTCGTGTTGGGACTTTAATATTTTGGCACATTGGAACTTTGTTATTTCTACACATTGGAACTTTGTTTTTTTTTTTGAAGTGCCACATAGGGACTTACTTATTCGACGACGAGTGAAAGGACTTTGAATTTTCACGAGTGTTGTGTACCGCAGTGAACTTACGTTTCGAACTTATTCGAACTTGTATTTTTTGAATCAATTTCTGGAACATTGAAACTTTCCGAGCGTGTAGGATGAACTTGTGCCCTACCAACATAAACTTTCGAGTGAACGATGTGACTTGTTCTTTCAAGTGTCTCATTGAATTTGCGCCTTGTAAAGACTATGAAACTTAGGGGACATTCAACATTACGTTTAATTGTGAAGTATGCAATACTTTCCAAGTGCTGCACAGGGACTTATGTTTTGATTCTTAAAGACTGTGACAATTCAGAATACGCATATCGCGTTCCCAGAAAGCCTAGAACTTTCCGGTATTTTGAGTGATCCATAATTTATGAAGTCAGACTTTTTCTTTCAAATATTATTTTCTTTAATGGCTATTCACTTCGCCTATTGACGGAACAGGACAGTTTCCGACTTCTACTTATTCAGTTCATTGCCAATATGTTTTAAATCTTCAGAACTATGCGTTTAGGACTGCAGTGACAGTAATCCTCCAGAACATTCTGACTTACAGTGAACTTGCATTTCTACCAGTACTTGTTCTTCGAGTGATTATTCC
This sequence comes from Anabrus simplex, assembly GCF_040414725.1. NCBI lineage: Eukaryota > Metazoa > Arthropoda > Insecta > Orthoptera > Tettigoniidae > Anabrus > Anabrus simplex. Next base: position 1,048,905,359 of record NC_090265.1, on the reverse strand, counting down.
AGAACGTTTTGATTTAATATCTAGAGTGCAGTAACCATAATTAAAAGGTCATATCTGTTCAGACAGTGCCCTGAATGTGTGGAGTGCCGTGCAGGAAATTCAAGTGTGAATTACGTCTCGAATTGAACCCAGGAACGTGTGCCAATCTTCGAGACATTCCAGAACGTCGGGACATTCCAGAACGTCGAGACTTCCAGAATGTCGAGACATTTCCAGAACCTCCAGATATTCCAGAACTCCTCATCCGAGCAGGTGTGGTCCCTGCCCAGTCGATGTCCAGCACCATCCCAGGACTTGGAGGTACCAACCAGCCACAAAACTTCCACGCTGCTGTACGAAGGTGATATGAACTTGCTTTTGATGATCAATAAACTCAATTTATCAAAATAATCTCTCAAATTGATAACTATACCTCTCTCTGTACCAGCTCCAATGATAAATCCACTCCCTAGGTTAAGAATCATGCTCGGTAATTTAATATCAAGCGCCTTAAAGATATGAGCACATTTTTATGGGTACAATATATAACTCCATATTTCAATAAAAATGACTAAATATATATGTACATATTTCAATAATTATTAGTACATATAAATCCTTTCCCTGATTATTATTATTATTATTATTATTATTATTATTATTATTATTTCTAGGAGGTTTAACGTCGCACTAACACGGAAGGTTTGCAGTGACCTAAAGATCGAAACAAGCAAGGACTGGTGAGAAAACGGCTATGACCTTACATTAAGGTACAGCCCCAGCATTTACATGGTGTGAACGTGGGGATACCAAAGAAAACCATCTTCAGGGCTACTGATACCGGGATTCGAAACGCAAATTCACAGCTGTGTGACTCGAATCGGGCAGCCAACTCCTTCGATCATACAAATTCGAATGGGGCAAGTAACATAATGTCCTTTCAGACGAGGTCTGCGGCAGTGATACCTCGAAAGGAGACTCGCACGATTGCTATGTCAGAGAGCCAGCCGCTGCCTGTTGCTATGCGTCAGCGGAAGGAAGGGAGGGGAAGTGGGGGACAGAGGTAATGCTCGGTGCGAACCCAGTAGGCAGTTTGTTCTGCACAAATTGACTGCTATTCGAACCCCGTAGAAAAAGAAGATAAACTCGTGCCAAAAATACAGGCAGATTTTCAGTTCGTTCGCGACACACACCACACATCCTGAACAGAGTCCTAAGGTCACTCCTACACCGTTGTAAACTGTGTATCGAAGTAGGAGGGTAGCATATTGAACGTCTACTGTAATCAAACAATTGGGCGGTTTGTTTCCTTCGTTCAGTATTTCATTCCATTTACAAAGTTCTGAGTGAAGGAATACACAATCGTGGGGCAGCAGCGTTGCGTCTTCAAGCATGTTAAATAATGAAGAACGTTACTGCGACCAACAGACGAGAGAAGAAACGATCTGGTGCATTCCTTGACTGACAAGTGTGTCTTAATTACAGTGTGTTCTTGTACTGCATGTGCAGTTACGGCTGCCTAATAAACGAGCTGTGGACATTGCCTGTAAGACACACCCCACTTCCCTCCCTCCCCTTCTCTTCACTGAAGCACGGCAGTGGCTTTTGCTCTGGCATAGCAAATCCGTCGAGTTCGTCAATTTGAATCGCGAGTCCGGAACTAACAAAGTAAGCTCATTTTCTTGAAAACTTTTCTCCGCCAATCCGATTGCACCATCGTTCTTAATACGAAGAGCATCCCTGATTTCTTTGTCGGTATAATTCTGATCCACCCTGTTGAATGATGTTAACTTAAATGTTAAGGTGGGCTAAGAGGATGGGTCGAAATAGATTTCTGGTGAAATCTGAAAACAGTCGGCTTATTTAGAAACGTATCAAACAACTCATATTATTGTACAGAGTTGTTGAAACAGTATTTGCTTACACTGTATATCACAGTTAGTGATCCCATACGAAAACTTGTGGAAGGAAACAAACCAAGAACCCATTGATACAGAAATAAGGAAAAGAAAGTAGGAATTGATAGGCCACACATGAAGAAAACAGTGCGGTGCAGTTGAAAAATCGGTTTTGGAGTAGAACTTAATGAGAAAAAGGAAGCGTGCAAGACCTAGCACTTCGAGGCGAAGAGTTAGAGACGAAGTGATTGGAATTGAGAAAACAAGGGACGACGTAAAACACTTGGCTGCAGAAGATATCGAATGTGTGCCCTTTGCTCCACAAGGAGAAATATGAATTAGATTAGATTACAATAAATAAACTTGATATTCCCACTTATTCAATACAATTTTAATGCTGTTATTCAATTACAACATATTAAATTTCACAGGACTAGTTTCAACGCGTACTTGCGTCATCTTCAGCTGTTATCGGAAAATTGGCAACCATAAAATTCATGACATGTCTTAAAATGTTTGGTATGAAAACCCATTAAATCTATAATTAAAACCTTGACTCATTAAAAACTATTATGACAAGTAAAAGACTTGCAAGTCAGTCGTATAATAAGATAGATTAGATTATCTGGATGAATGATATACAGTGTGTTCTGCCCTGGCAAGTCTTCACACATCAGCTCTCCATGCAGTTCTGTCTTCTGCCGCCATCTTCGTTCACTGGTAGCTTCCTGCTATCGTCACACCGTCAACCAACCTTCTTCATACCCTTCCTATCCTTCCGTTCACCGTTGCTTCTAGGGCGATCATCAGCTAATACCCTCTTCGCAGTCGGTGCCCAAACCAGTTTCCGTTCCTTGTTTGCATAGCATTTAATAGCTCCATCTTTTTCTCCAATACCTCCTCATTCCGTAGTCTTTTCACCTAGGTTATCCTTTCCATTCTCCTCCATAACTACATTTCAAATGCTTCCAGACTCCTTTCATCTTCCTTCCTAAACGACGACTCTCCATCGTCCACCCCCAGTATACGGAAACTTACTCCCGGAATGTTCCCTTTACCTGCGGTACGGATTATAATCTGACAGGCTAACTGAGCAGTCATAATGTACTACTGTATCTGATAACAGAGCAGGTAAACACATGATCGGACGTAAACAAGTAGTTGTTTGTGGCATGACAGGCTGCAAGCTGGTATTTACAAATCATTATTTTAACAAAATCTGGGTGAAATCGCTGAAATGTGGTAAGCATAGTCTTTAGTAAATGAACAAATGAAACCTGGTTTGGCAAATGTGTTTATGAAGGCTATATTGATTCCAAACCATTTACAAAGGTCGGAAAAAGAAATAGGATGGTTTCTATGGCTCCTATTATTAACCCAGTCACAGTAATTTAAATTTCGTGTGACTAATGCTAGTGTGGGAAAGCCCTTGTACGGCAGAACGTCTGACGGTGTGGGTGGTTTCCGCTGTGTATGGGAAACAGCGTGTTAGTGTGATGTGCGAGTTACACAAATGTTGGGGACGGCACTAACGCATAGTCGTCGAGCCAAGGGAATCATCCGTTTAAGATTTAAAATCCCCGACCTGGCTGCGAAACAAACCCAGGGCCCCGAGAACCGAAGGCAAAGACGCCGGATGACAGTCACTGAAATCGACAGTTGGCTCGTAGATGCTTTTTTTTTTTTTTTTTTTTTTTTTTTTTGCGGCATCGACTTCCTCAGGCTGAACTGTTACAACTAACTGAGAGTAGGATACAAGAAATATTATTTCCTTTCCAAGATAAACTTTGTATTTCTGAAGAATAAAAGCCGCTGGCCAGAACGGTTATAGCTAAAGAACACTGGTTCAGGCAAAATTAACCGGGGAGGTTACGACTCATCCCAACCTCGATTGGAAAAAGGTGACTGTTATCGGTAACTGCAATTGGCCTGGGAGGTGTTGGTGGTGATTATTGTTGGAAGAGGAAGTACATGGCAACCATCCTCTATTAACATTAATCAGAGGGAAGAAATGAAAGGGGTCCAATACTTCGAAAAATGAATGCATCTTTCGAAGAAAGACAAAGACCACTAAGGGCGTGAAAATGAAGGACTCCCTAGGCCTCGTAAACCTAATACCGTCGGAGTCGGAATATATATTTGCAAGTTGCTTTACGTCGCACCGACACACATAGGTCTTACGGCGACGATGGGACAGGAAAGGGCTTGGAGTGGGAAGGAAGCGGCCGTGGCCTTAATTAAGGTACAGCCTAAGCATTTGCCTGGTGTGAAAGTTGGAAACCACGGAAAAACATCTTCAGGGCTGCCGACAGTGAGGTTTGAACCCACTATCTCCCGAATACGGGATACTGGTCGCACTTAAGCGACTGCAGCTATCGAGCTCGGTCGGAAAAGAATAAGAATTGACTAAGGAAGGTCGAATACGATAAATGAAACGGAAGTAGCCTGGTACAAGTTAATGGAAGCAATGTCAGGACTCGGGTAAGAGTCAACCCACGCTCCCAAGTTAAGATTCCTGGTGTAACAGTTGGAAACCATGGATAATCATACTCAGGGCTGCCGACAGTGGGGTTCCAACCCACTATCTCCCAAATGCAAGTTCACAGTTGGCATGGCCAACTTGCCCGGTGATCAGTTTTAATAATAATAATAATAATAATAATAATAATAATAATAATAATGAAAATCCACAGCCTGTTTGCAGTCTTTGGGCCGGGTCAGGAATGGAATCAATGAAGCCCCATCTAGCGGCGAGGATAGGAATTGTGCCGGGTGTCGAAGCCTGTCACACTCCTCTGCGGCAATGATTAATGAATGACAGATGAAATTAAATGATATTGGAGTGTGTTGCTGGAATGAAATATGACAGGGAAAAGAGGAGTACCCGGAGAAAAACCTGTTCCGCCTCCCCTTTGTCCAGCACAAATCTCACATGGAGTGACCGGGATTTGAACCAAGGAAACCAGCGGTGAGAACCCGGCGCGCTGCCACCTAAGCCACGGTGGCTCATAATAATAATAATAATAATAATAATAATAATAATAATAATAATAATAATAATAATGGCTATGCGTTCCGTTAACTACTTTTACGATTTTCGGAGACGCCGAGGTGCCGGAATGTTGTCCTGTAAGAATTCTGTTACAAACCGGTAAATCGTTCAAACCGTGGCTGGCATATTTTAACGACCTTTAAATACCATCGAACTGGGCCAGAATCGGACCCACCAGCTTGTTCTTCTACCACCTGCGCCACGCGCCGAACAGACGGAAAGCTGGTGTGTGAACCGGCCACGGATACAGTAGCTGACAGCGGATCTGTTTCTCAAGTCTACGGGTGTGGACATACACGAAGCCTTTCGTCTACAGTACCTGACACCGGGCGAGTTGGCCGTGCGGTTAGGGTCGCGCAACTGTGAGCTTGCATCCGGGAGATAGTGGGTTCAAGCACCACTGTTGGCAGCCCAGAAGATCGTTTTCCGTGGTTTTCCATTTCCACACCAGGCAAATGCTGGGACTGTACCTTAAGGCCATGGCCGCTTCCTTCCCACTCCTAGGCCTTTCCTCTCCCATCGTCGCCGTAAGACCTTTCTGTGTCGGTGCGACGTAAGGCAAATAGCAAAAAATAGCACTACCTGACATAAACAGGTGGCGGTAAGTTTTATGTCGCCTACTCCTTAAGACGGGATGATATCACTAGGAGGAAACAAACATTAGAAACTTGAGTAAGGCTTGTGTTACGGAAAGGGCTACAAGAATACAAATAAGCTCGTCAAATCTAGCTCTTTATGAATATTTCATCTGCAGCGACGTAGACTGGAACTGTTTTAACTGCATCTATTATTAATGTATAGGCATGAGACGTTGTTTCAATGTGCACCACATGCAAAGCAAATCACTGCTGTTACGAGAAAGCTAAAGTTCCTATATGCACCGCGCAACGTTCACTCCATTCAAGTTATTCCTCTGCGGGAGGGAAGAACACCTTAAGTCTCAGTCATTGCAAAATGATGTGAAATTTTAACATACATGAGAAATACCGAGTAGACTTCCACAACGATACTGAGAAAACGAGATCGTCTGGAAGGGTAAAAATTGCATCAGATATAGTTTACAATAACAATACAATGATGGCCATCATATCGTAGTGGAAAATACCTTCTTTCAGTTAAATGAATGAAAAATCTGAATATCTCAGGCATACTATTTTTGCACCTTTATTCAAAATAAAACTACTTTTATTTCAGATAACTGTGTCATATTCACTATGTTGATGCGCAGAGTTCCATCTGTTGACATGAGTTTAAACTACGACTTATTTATTTATTTATTTATTTATTTATTTATTTATTTATTTATTTATTTATTTATTTATTTATTTATTTATTTATTTATTTATTTATTTATTTATTTATTTATTTATTTATTTATTTATTTATTTATTCTTACGACTTCCACAACGATACTGAGAAAACGAGATCGTCTGGAAGGGTGAAAATTGCATCAGATATTGTTTACAATAACAATACAATGATGGCCATCATATCGTAGTGGAAAATACCTTCTTTCAGTTAAATGAATGAATAATCTCCACCAAGTACTTTGATCTAAAGTATTTGTCTTCATCAGCCTGACGTGCACAACGGTACTTACAAGCACGAGATGGAACTCTCGGCTGATTTGGAAAATGGCATCTAACAAGTTTTGATTGTGAATGCTTCGTTGTATGCATTTTGATTTTAGGTATGTGATTCAGGCGAGGAAGAAATTTCGCATTGTTGGTTCTTCGATCAAATTCCTCTCATTCACTGTGAAATTGTTATTTTGTTGCTGCACCTCATCTGTCATATGTATCAGTCATATCCCACAGCTTGCTTTGAAGTTGGAGTTGCCATTGTGCTGCCAGTCTGCCAGAGTCGAAGTCAACGGACACACCATATTATTTGGACTAGAACATTAGAGCCGGTTGCTGTATATATATGTTTGTAGAGGTGCTTGTCAATTCTGTAAAAGTACTTGCTACCATCATACGAGCACGTGATACTTTTTGGAGACTTTAACACCAATTTATTAACTCTGAACAACGACGCCTCACGACTACAAAATATTTTTAAATCCTGTGACATGACTATATTACCCCTTAAACCCACCCACCACGTCCATACTTCCACTATTTCCGCTGATACATTCATAGACTTAGTAATAACAAATAACCCTCAAAAAAATCCTTCACTACGGTCAAGTATCTGTTCCTGACATATCTAAACATGACCTCATATACTTAGCATACTCTCTTCGCGTGCCGAAGTTCCGACCGAAATATGTAACGTGTAGAGACTTTAAAAGGATGAATTTAATACAACTGAGACAAGATGCACAACTCTGCCCCTGGTATGACATAATGATGAAGAGTGACATTGACGAGAAAGTGGAAATATTTAATTCCCATTTACATGAATTGTACAACAAACATGCACCAAAGCGTTCTGTGAGAGTAACACGTCCACCCTGCCCTTGGTTGACTGCTGATGTTAAGACTATGATGAAAGAACGAGATGCACTACACCGACGCTATAAGCAGACTCAACTAGCTGACGTACATGAGCAGTACCGTGTTCTTCGAAACCGAATTAAGCTTGTAATTCGTAATAAGAAATTTAATTATTTCCAGCATTTAAACAAAAACATTAACACTGGTTCCACATGGCGACAACTTCGGTCACTGGGTATTGGCAAACCACTTGCGAAGCATACTGATCCCGAGGTGTCCCTTGATGAGTTAAATACATATTTCTCCACGGAACGTCTCACTCCTGACACAACGACAGTACAAAACACCATTGACAATATATTAAGGCAACAATCCCCAGTCCGTCCTGTATTTGAATTTGATACCGTTACAGAACCTGAAGTAAGAAGGGAAGTTAATTCAATAAAACCTCACGCAACAGGAGCTGATGAAATTCCCATTTCATTTGTGACTTACATAATCGACATAATACTACCCATTTTTACGCATTTAATACCTGTCTTACTTCAGGCAAAATCCCAATTAAATGGAAAGATGCACTCATTGTGCCTGTCCCAAAAATCTCTCCTGCAAGCAATACATCTGACTACCGACCTGTCTGCATCCTCACAGCACTTTCTAAGGTTCTGGAGAAGATGATGCATAAACAAATTGTTAAATACTTGGAAAAACATTCTGTACTTGATCCCTTACAGTCTGGTTTTAAGAAAGGACACAGTACTGCAACTACACTAATCAAAATCACGGATGATATTAGACGGGCTATGGACGAACGAAAACTGACTATACTTATCCTTCTAGACTTTAGCAGTGCGTTTGACACTGTAAATATAGACATATTGTTAGCTAAGTTACTTCACATGGCTCATTCTGCTATTCAGCTATTGGGCTCATACCTCAAAAACAGACGACAGCGAGTTGTATCAAACATGAAGACTACAGAATGGAGGACTAAGCTATCTGGCGTTCCACAAGGGTCTATTCTTGGACCTCTTTTATTCTTAATCTATATTAATGACATTTCTTCTCATCTGAACGACTGCAACTATCATCTTTATGCCGACGATCTTCAGATATACTCATACTTTAAGGTCCCCGACATTGACAAAGCAATCCACCATATGAACTCGACTTTAAATTCAATTAGCTCGTATGCTAAAGAGAACTGCCTATTAATTAACCCGAAGAAAACGCAAGCAATCATAATAGGACAATCTAGACTTTTAAATACGCTAAACATCATACAACAGCCTAACTTCATGCTCTGTGGTGAAGCTATACCTTTCAGAAGTCTGTAAAAAACCTAGGCGTTGTCATGAATGACACATTAAACTGGAATGACCATATAACCAGTATATGCATCTCTTCACCCCCTAAAAGTGAAACAATCCATTTTTCCACACAGCATGAAAATAAAACTTATTCAAACCCTCATTTTTCCAATAATTTATTACTGTGATGTCGTATTAACCGATGCAACTGCAGAACAAACTAAGAAACTTCAAAGGGCAATGAACTCTTGCATACGATTTATATTTTCTTTGAACTTTAGGACACATATTTCCCCTTATTATGAGAAGCTATCCTGGCTGAAAATTGATCAACTAAGAAATTTACATACTGCGGCACTAATTTCTCGACTTCTGAACGAATCTGCACCTGAATACCTTTCCTCACATTTTAACTTCCTCTCATCTTTCCATGGACATAATACCAGATCGACTTCTACCCTTATGATACCGGTTAATCATTCATCTGTATACAGCCACTCTTTCCGAGTGTCTGGGGCAAGGCTATGGAACACACTCCCTGTCAGTATACGTAATAGCACTTCAACAGTCTCATTTAAACGGTCTTGTCGAGATTTCCTCTTAAATACGTGACCAGCTTGTATGAATGCTAGTGTATATGAGTGCAAGCGTGATTTAGAACCATTGTTAGGTGATGTAGATGTAGATAGGCTAGATAATATTAATCATTAAAAATAACAATTATAATCTGTTATAATATTATCCATAAATTTAGGTAGCTCCTTGGGTCTGCTAATGTTATTTTACCAAAGTATGTGATTATGTACTGTACGTAGTGGTTAAGTGTAAGAGAGGGTCGTGAGCCCTAACTTCGCCACATACAAAGGCATAAAATAAATAAATAAATAAATAAATAAATAAATAAATAAATAAATAAATAAATAAATAAATAAATAAATAAATAATTGTGTAAAGTTTGAAGTAAGCACGAGACTTATACATTAGGATTTGAGTTTCTGTAAGATTACAAGTTGTCCATTTCATGACCGTATCGATGTTTAATCAAGAAGTAAGTATAAATAACCACCTAATCGATGTTCAAATGAGTTGAAACATAAGTGAAGGAATGCACTATGAAACGAAATCAGGAATCTTAATATGAATAAAAGTCTTTCTTTGTATGTGTGTATGTACTGTATGTATAACATCTCTTCCTAAACCACAGGACAAATTTCAAAAAAACTTGGCACAATTATTAGTTACTAAGTGAGCAAAAATACTGTGGATGTTAGATAACCCTAAACCACACTGCTGGAGGGGTGAGGACCTTGAAACATTATTTAAAAAGTAATTGTAGGAGAACCTTAAAACATTATGAAGTGTTAAAATTCAATAAGATGTGTATGGACATTTATATAACGCCCTAAACGTTTCAAGAATATTTCCCCTACCACCCACAGCGGGAGGGGTGAAGGGTTGAGAACCTTAAAACATAAAGGGTTTCTGGCCCACCGCTCCGTTACAGCTAACGTATAAATACGCAATTGTGGGTACGACTCTGTGTAACAACCAGACACATTCGAACGCCAGCTATGGCATTATTAAATAAATAGAACAGAAAACTTTGCTAAGCTCATTATTGCAGGTTTCCTTCTACTTGCGAGTTTCTGTCCAGTGTAATGTATCCCTAGTCTCGGAGGAGCGCCGAGAAAACAATGACGTCACAGAGCCTTGAAAAGAGAACAGGACAGCTGAGAATTGTTTGCCTAGACAGCAGCCACGAGAGGAACTGCGTCTGATTCAATACGAAGTTTCTGCGAATTTAAACAAGAAAAACATACAAGTTCGATGTTTAAAAGACTGATGTAAACAAACACAGCGTTGGTTTATTGAGCAGGCGAGTCTATCTGTGGGCTCTGTGTACTGCTAGAGAGAACATGCCTCTCTAGAATGTGCCCGCAGCCGACGATAAAATTGGACGTTGAAACCACCTATGCATCGCTCTAATTTTCCTTTTTGTCGTCAAGCAGAATTTAAGAACCAAGATCTGTCAACTAGTAACTGGACATAGGACATGAATGTATAAAAATCACAGATGTTTTTTCTCTACAGCAGCCTCGAAAGGACAGTGTTTACCTCAGACTCTTCAGATCAAATATCATTCTTTCTATCTCCAAACTACGAGAATATCACATTATCCCTGGCCCTAACCCTCTACAAGTGTCAACTTTGATTACGATACGCCTGTCTTTTGATCACTTTTAGAGGCATTACATCTTCACGTCTTGCTCTTCTAGATCCATCTGGTGGATCACATCCTCCTTCGCCTCTGTACCAAATTTCAGGCGAACATTCCGATATTTAAATTCTACTGAAGAGCTGTATGGACCAAGTGGGAATAGCATATGAACATAACATTCTTCTGTATCTCGTATGACGTTTGCTGAGTTGCATTATTTGCTCTCTTGGTCAAAGTATAAACAAAGAATCAATATATTCTTTGACCTCTTGTTCATAACTTCATTAGTTGATTCACTTAAACATTTTTAAGAAATCTCTCGAGGATGAACTAAAATCATCACGTAAATTAAAAATGAAGGGATTGCAGACGTAGAGCCATAACAAATTCTACATTTCGAAATATTAAAACATGAATTATTCTACAATCCACATAAATTTACCTGTTAATCTCACTGTGGTTCATCCTCCAGAAGAAAAGAATTACGCAAGTTTTGTTTTACTTTTGGTCATATTGTATTTTTTTTAAAAATACGGGAACAATTTTTAAAAGCTGTAAACAAACAAATGAACACAAAAGTAATTTCTTCTCACACCAAACAAAATGTTCAATAATATCGTACGCATAGGCCAAATTTAGAATGATTCCTGAAGTAGTCGCAGAGATATTAAATATTTTCTGAAATGCATCTCCATTAGTGGACGAATACCCATAATATTAACATTTTTTCAACTGATTGAGGGGTATCCATTTATTCTCTTCATTTTTATTAATATATTTGCGAATAAGCCCATTAGGACACCTTCCTTTGTGCCCATATTGCTTTCATTCTTTTACTGTGGGCCTCCTTTCTCTCTTCGGACCAGGTTGTTCCAGTCTTCTTCTTTGATCTTTCCTCTTGGTAAACTTGTCATTTGTGAATTTTGGATCTAAGGATTACCCTGTTTTGGACATCTGCTGGTGTAATTCCTGCCTGTTTCAAATAGGGTTTGATTTCACCAATCCATTTCATTTTGTCTGTTTTAGCTTTACTCCCCTTTCATAGAATTCACTATTTGTTTGGTAAGTCTGTCAGGATGCATTCGTTTAACATGTCCATACAATCTTAGACTGCGTTTTCTAATGCCACTGTGAATATTTGTGTATTGTTTGATTTCCTGTCTGCCCCTAAGTTGGTATCATCCGTCGGTGAGTTTTGGCCCTGGAATTTTTCTTTTGATGTTACGTTCCTTTTTCTCATTGTTTTCAATGTCTACTTTCCTGTTCAAAATTAGCGTCTCCGATCCATAAAGACATTCTGGTTTAACGACTGTATTGTAATGTCTTAGTTTTGTGTGCCTGGAGATACGTTTTTTGTTATAAATAGTTTGGGTTAGTCGATATGCACTTTTTATCTTTTGGCATCTGGTTTTATTGACTTTATTATTATTATTATTATTATTATTATTATTATTATTATTATTATTATTATTATTATTACTACGAAGTCCCGAGGAGGTATATTTCGTCCATAAATCACATTTCATGCATATCTTACGAGGGAACAACCCCACTTCGAGTTCGAGAAAGCACAATGTTGTGATATCGTTGAACGTGTCACACGTCTAGTTCACATGCAGTATTAGCTGTTCGTGGAAAACCAGATGGAAAGTTTATCTTTGGATGGTGCGAAAATATAGTAAGTATAAGAGATGTGAGTATTTCACAAAGCGGTCATCGTCAGAATTCACAAAATGATCAAAACAGAATTGTAACTTGAGCCATGAAATGAAGAACAAGTTATTTCACTGATTATAAAAGGCAATTCCCTCTAAATTAAAATCGAATTCCTTCGAGTTGGTAAACCATTCAGGGTGATCGATCTGCAGGCGCTCTTTAAGACCGTAGTACAAAGGAGAAGATCCATTTTACCCCCGAACATTGTCTTTCAAATCCTCCATGGAAGATTGATACCAGTTTCCAAGATATCAGTATTTTCTGTTTACCCCCAAACATTGTCTTTCAAATCCTCCATGGAAGATTGATACCAGTTTCCAAGATATCAGTATTTTCTGCGGTGACCAACTTGAGTGCTTAAGAATACGCTAGGCTAAGACCTACCCCATGCTCATCAGGAGAAAACTACGATGGCGTCGACATTGGTGTGCCCTCTTTAATATTTTTGAAATTTTTTACTTTCCCGTCATTCGCGCGTATAGATATATGATGGTTTATATCAAGTTTCGATACATCTACCTGCATCCTAATCTCTGACGGAACGATACACATCAATAGGTAGTACAGGTTGTCAGCCATGTCACTCACACAGTAGTACATAGAAGTTTGCTATTCGTTTTAGACACAGGCAGTTTCCTTTGGCGACGATGGAACAGAAACAGCCTAGGACTGAGGAAGAAACGACCGTGACCTTAATGAAGTACAATCCCAGGATTTTTCTGGGTATGAAAATGGGAAACCATAGAAAACCACCTTGAGAGCTGCCGATAGTGGGAGTTCGAACCCACTGTCTCGTGAATGCAAAGTCACAGCTACGTGACCCAAAGTGCGTAGCCAGCTCGCACGGCAGTGCAGAGAGGTCTTGACTGGTACGTTACTAGTCCTTAATCAATAAGTTGAACTAGAAAGACTGTATGGATTGGAGTTCAGTGATTTTCTAGAAATAATTCTCACTCATGCAATCATTACTTCGTAGCCAGAAGTCCTGTTAGTCTTTGTTCCCCTCCTGAATAATTTGATGATCATTATTTACGAAGCTTATATTTTCAAGAAATAGGCTCGTACTCAAGTTCGGGAACGAGTTTCCACATCGAAATCTGTGATAAATCGGATATTATAAGATAAGAATGCGTCGTGCGTGAGGTGGCAGAGGAAGTGACGAAATGACAGATGGATGAGTCACTGTGTGGGGAGGCACGGTTACGTGCCTGAAGCGACCGTGCCGGATGCGACCATCCTGATATCGTGCCGCTAGCGACCGAGTGGCTTAAGCATCCTGCTGCATGCGACCAATCTGTCAATCACTCAGTCAGTCAGTCACCGCTGATCTGTATTTAGGGAATCGTCGAAGTGACAGATTGTCTATCGGTTGTTTACCTAACCTTTTCTTTAATTATTTCAGAGAATTTGGAAATTAATCGAACATGTCCCTTCGTAAATTATTCCAATCCCTAACTCAGTTTCTTATAACCGGATATTTGCCTCAATTTGTTCTCTTGAATTCCAACTTCATCTTGATATTGTGATCTTTCCTACTTTTAAAAGCACCACTTAAACTTATTCGTCTACCAATGCCATTCCACGCCAACTCTGCACTGCTTTTCTCGCCTCGTCAGTCACAGCGTACGGACGTGCTTGGACAGCTCTTCCGTGGGAGTCGTGTCAACAGGTCATATCAGTGTATTCGTATAATCGGACCATTATTTAATAGTGAACTAAGTGTTTAATTTTAATGTGTGGTATTTATTTGGACCAATATCTATTTAATATAAAAGTGCTACGGTGATGGCGGACCAGTCCGATACAGGGCAACTCATCAAACATCGCATTACAGATATGCTATCAACTTCCGGGACGTTCTACTACGCCAAGCCTGAGCGCAGACACACTAATGGAACTCCAGGAACATTCCATCACAACTCAACACCATCAACAATGTAATACTCAACCTCAATTACGAGACTCGTCTTCAGATATAGAACTAGGTGAAAGGGGTACTAAACATTTGCGTAGCATAACCAACATCATAGACGTAGAGCAGGAGCCTAAGGAAACCGATGCATCTGTCCTTTTAAACATCATGCGCACTAGCAACGATGCCACACATCAAAATCAGTTACGTACTGACTTAGAAAATCCAATCAATCAAACGGATCCTGCTCCCAATCGTTTACCAGTACAGGATCGTAGTAAAATGAATAGATTTAGTCGCACGGATCCAGGACCATTTTACGTATATGTCGAAAGCCTCAACAAGAACATGGGCAGACTCCGTCCTATGGCGATAGGTAAATTGTTATATCCCACTAATCAGGCCTACAAACATGATATAGTTGACATAATACATTCTGGACGCAATACGGTAAAAGAAGAAACCAAGACAGGCGGTGCAGTTAATATTCTAGTCACATCTCCATTGTTTACAACTAATAACCTTCAGACGTATATTACCAACTAGCAAGATACCCGTGCTTTGCTACGGTATTATACAGAAATTTATAATTGAATGCTTATTGTTTCAAATATAATCCTCCAAAATTCGCGATCTGACTCGTTTTCTGAGAGATTACAGCAAAGTTCCTCACATTTTTCAATCTTTCTATCCAGCGATCGATTTCGTACTTCCCGGGCTAGGTCCAGGTATTCCACGCGGTCAGTTCGGTCACTAAATCTTTGCTATCTTTTCCTATAAGCATTTTTAGTATGGATCAAATCCTGAAGGAGATCCGGCGTGGTGTCGTCTTGGGTGCCTTGGCGGTATTGAACCCGCGGCTGGACTGTTTTCGTAGTCATTACCAGGCCAGGACCCGTTTCCAGCGCGGTGTGCACAATTTGACGACGGTCCAGAACATTATTATTATTATTATTATTATTATTATTATTATTATTATTATTATTATTATTATTATTATTATTATTATTATTATTAGATGCTCTGGACCCCACAGCAAGATGCAAGACCGCTTCTTGGCGGTCAATTACATCTGCTGCCATTGTCATTGTTGACAATGTGAGCAGCACCATTGTCGCGCGTAGGCAAGTGTGCGGGATTTCTGGCGATACGAATGACATACTTCCGTGCATTATTGACCTTATTTTAGAGGTGAACAATTTGACGGTCAATCTCATTCCTATCGTTTATTTCAAATGTGTTTAAATTTTTATTTATATTCCAGGAGAGTCTACTGTAATCTAAGAACGTTCTCCGAAGGAAAAGATGGCTGTTGAAATCGAACCCAGGAAAGATTAAAAATGATCGGTTTATGATCAGAATAAGTACATCGAAAATCTACAATCTGTTTCCAGTCATTCGACAGGGTCAGGAATGGAATGAATAAAGCCCCATCTAGCGGCGACAATTGGGATTGTGCCGGCTGCCGAAGCACTCCTCTGGGGCAATGATCGATGAATGACAAATGAAATGAATTATTGGACAGTGTTGCAGGAATGAATGATGACAGGGAAAACCGCAGTATCCGGAGGAAAACCTGTCCCGCCTCCGTTTTGTCCAGCACGAATGTCACATGGAGTGACCGGGATTTGAACCACGGAACCCAGCTGTGAGAGGCCGGCGTGCTGCCGCCTGAGCAACGGAGGATCCTTATAAGTACATTATGAACAGTAAAATCAATTAGTCTCACCTCTTTTTACACCCCACCGCCGTTAAGTTTATTTATCCCCCCCCCCAAAAAAAAATTAAATGAAGGCGTGTTTCTTTATGTTTAACACAAATGTTCACGTCTATTACCTTCAGTTTTGAGATATAATTAACCCCATAAAAATAATTCACTTTTTTCACTTCCTTCCAAACTCCTCCCCCCCCCCCCCCCAAGTGAATTTCCCGGCAAAAAATACTCGTTTCTTTAATAGTAAAGGATCTTCTAAATACCAATTATCACGACTCTAACTTCTTCAGTTTTTGATTTATGTGTCCTCGTGAAAGTAATTCAACTCCTTTTCACTCCCGTCCCGCAAGATGATTTCCCCCCCCCCCCGCCCAAACGCGTTTTTCTTTGTTTTTAAAGGAAATCCAAATACCAATTTTCACGTCTGAACAACTTAATTTTTATTAGATGTATGTATTCTCATACAATTAAGTCAATTAATTTTTCAATTCTTTCACCCCCCCCCCCCTTCATTGGATTTTCCGAAAATACGTGTTTCTTTACTTTTAAAGCAGATTCAAATATCAAATTTCACGTCTGTAACATCTTCATTTTTTGAGATATCAGTAGCCTAATTAAAAGAAATCAACACCATTTTCAGTCACTTTTACGCCCCCCCCCCCCACAACCCAAGTGGTATTTCCGAAACCTAAAAATACACGTTTCTTTACTTTTAATAGAGATTAAAAAAAACATTTTTCACTTGTGTAACATGTTACGTTTTTTGATATATACTGTAGAAATTCTCATTTTAAAATTTCACCGAAATGCTGGGGCTGTACCTTAATTAAGGCCACGGCCGCTTCCTTCCAACTCCCAGGCCTTTCCTATCCCATCGTCGCCATAAGACCTATCTGTGTCGATGCGACGTAAAGCCCCTAGCAAAAAAAAATTTCACCTTTTTTATTTCCCCTTAAGGAGAGTTTCCAAAAACAAATCACCTATGTTTCTTTACATTTACAGGAAATTCCAAATATCCACTTTTTACGTCTGTAACATTTTAGGTTTCTCAGATATTCTGTAGATATAGTCTTTCGAAAAATGCACCCCAATTTGTCACTCCTGTTTAACCGCCATTAATTGGATTTTCCAAAAACAAAAAATACGTGTTTCTTTGTTTTTAAAGGAACACAAATTTTCAGTTCTGTAGTATCTTCAGTTTCTGAGATATGTGTATCCTCATTAAAGGTATTCAACCCTTGTACACCCCTCCTATTGGGATTTACAGGAAACAAAATATACGTGTTCCTTTATTTTTAAAGGAGATTCTAAATTCCAATTTTTACATCTGTAAACCTTTAACGTTTCAAGATGTAGACACACTCATTTTAAAAATTCATCCCCCATTATTTGGATTTTCCAAAAACGAAAAAACACCTGCTTCTTTATTTTTAAATAAAATCCCAAATACCAATTTTCAGGTCTGTAATATCTTCAGGTTCTGAGATATAATTATCCTCATTAAAAGCATTCAACCCCATTTTCACCCTTTCCACCCTTCCCATTAGGATTTTCCGAAAACAAAAAATACGTTATTTATTTAATTCTAAGGTACTTCTAAGATACAAAGAATACGTGTTTCTTTATTTTTAAAGGAGATTCTAAATACCAATTTTTACATCTATAAACTTTGAAAGTTTTGAGATATAGATACACTTATTTTAAAAATTCATCCCTTTTCACCCCCCCCCCATTAATTGGATTTTTCCAAAACAAAAAAGTACGCGTTTCTTTATTTTTAATGAAGATTCTAAATACCAATTTTTACATCTGTAAACTTTGAAAGTTTTGAGATATAGATGCACTCATTTTAAAAATTCACCCCCCTTTTTACCCTCCCATTAATTGGATTTTCCAAAAACAAAAAATACGTGTTTCTTTATTCTTAAGAGAGATCAGAAGTACCAATTTTCAGGTCTGTAATATCTTCCGTTTCTGAGATATAAGAACCGGTATCGTGATTAAAGGCATTCGACCCATTTTCACGGTTTTCACCCCTCCTGTTGGGAGTTTCTGAAAACAAAAAATACGCGTTTCCTTATTTTTAAAGAAGATTCTAAATACCAATTTTTACATCTGTAAACTTGTAAAGTTTTGAGATATAGATCCACTCATTTTAAAATTTCAACCCCCTTTTCACCCCTTTATCGAAGGAATATCTAAAAATCCTTTCTCAGCGAGCACCTACATCTTAATATGAATATATGCTCAAAATTTAATTTCTTTATGTCCAGTAGTTTTGGCTCGGCGATGATGAATCAGTCAGTCAGTCAGTCAGTACAAGTTATTATATATATATAGATTTTCTGATACACAAGCAAGGAATAATAAGAGATGTCGACACAACATTAACCGAGGAGGAAACTAAAAGCTACATTCAGTTTTACGTTCCGATTGTCACAGTGAAACGCTTCACGTGGCCCAATAATGAACATCCTAATGAACCCACACCATTACCAGTATGTTCGATAACATTTCGATCTCAGTGGCTTCCACCTCGTGTGACACTGTTCGGAACACGATGCCCTGGAGAACCATTAATTCCACGAGTTCTGGTATGTGGAAATTGTTAACGATTCGGACATCGTCACTTACAATGTAACTTAATGTCACGCGCTGCAGCAAGTGCGCAGGTCCTCAATCTATGACGTCATGCCCGAGCACAACTGAGTCAAAATGTGTACACTGCCTGGGTCCGCATCTCACCACCCTGTTTACAAACAACAACAGGAAGCCAAACAAACATTCGCTAAGTACAACATGCGATACATGACTCAACCATATTCACAAGTGGCTGGTACAGTACTGAGCCCTTATTGAAGTGCTCATTTAAATTAATCAGTCATCTATTCGAACGTATAAAGATAAAGTACTAGTAACTGGCCGGAAACTCTACATTCAGCAGCCGTGTCGCAATTTCTACAGGAAGCTTGGAGCTCGGGTTTATTTGCTCGCCAGCTAAGTTTAGAAGGAGGAATTTCGACATGACGTACACAAAGCAAAACAAGGAAACAATAGAACTCTAACGGCCAGACCAACGGACAACATTTTGGAGGCCCAGCGGCGAGAGGCTACATGAGCTGCAAATATACGTTTGAAGTAAGCGTCGGGTACGCGATGTGTTGAGCCAATGAAATGATAGAGCCACAGCCAATTTGGCTAGACTGTGGTCTATGCGAGTGATGGCCTCGATGGAGGATACAACGACGTCTTAGAGGACGAATTGATAAAAGCGATTAGCGCGTGGTCTAACTACCCTATTATTCGGCGAGATTCTATACAGGTTACTCGAGAGAAATATTATTTACGTGAGTGCGAGTTAGAACTTACGTTTTTTGATCGTGTGGGGACTTGAACCTTGGTTTGAGATGCTCAGTCTGCATTTCAATTATTCAAGATGTTGAACTTTTGAGAATGGCTTTTATTTTTCGATTTTTGGAGGGAAGTACAGTTTCCAGATAGTCATTCAATGTTTAGTAGCTTGCTGGTGTAAACAGATTTTACGAGGACATCAAATTCAGTAATTTCCAGTCCAGCATTTAAATGGGAAATATCTGACCTAGTTACGGGATTAGATAAGATAAGTTGTTCCGCGACCGAATGGGAACTGGTTTCACGGTCAGTGGAAATTACCCCGCCCGTAGTATTCTAGTAACTGGCTGGTTTAATCTTGATCCAGTTTCCTACACTGTGAACGAGGGGATGTTTTATGAATAACATCCAGAAGCAGCGACGGAGACTATAAGCTCACCACTTCAACGCCAGGAGAATGGAGACCCAAAGAATGATCCGGTTCTTTACTGAAGGTACCACTTTCGATATGGTTGGCTAAAACGATGGGCTGCCGGCTGTCCTGAAAGGCTGGCGGCGATAAGTCAACGAAATAGATGAGTACAGAAATTTTAGTGTAATTATGTGAGTGTTAGCGGGTTTCAGTGTCGCAAAAGGGGATGGGTTAGTTTTGGTATTTAATTTCAGTAAATTTAGCTTTTGTTTGGAAGGATTACGTCCTATTTAAAATAAATGTTAGGAAGCTTGTTGATGTAAATATAATTGTAACGTAAATGTGGACTGTTTGCATGGCGTTACAGCTTGCTTTCTTTCCATTTTATTCAGATATTTAGTTGAGTGGTTAGCGTCACTTCTTTTACGAGTCAGTTTCTTATTTTAACCTCTTTTAATTTTGATTAGTTTTGCTTTGATTTTTGAGACGCATTGTACGTCTCGGGGCTTAAAAGTAAATGTAAATAAGAATTTAAATTCAAGTCAGGAACGACTAGACCAAAGTATTAAGGGGAGCTCAAAACATACGGAAACATGCCGTCACGTTTTCTGGGATCTATTGCATGATGTGTGAATGATGTGTGCGACGGTGGAGCTTGGATCCACTCATGATTATTTTGAATATCAAGATGAGTGTAAATTAGTAACTGAATCACGAATTCCTCGAACGCAGTTTCGTATTTCGAGTACCGAATAATTATTAGAATAAATTTTCTGTAAAATATATTATTATTATTATTATTATTATTATTATTATTATTATTATTATTATTATTATTATTATGAGAGTTTCTGGAGTTGTAAGAATGAGATATTTCAGTAACTTTCCGACGTTCAGACATGATCGATTGTCTATGTGGCAATTTCCTAGTTTCAGATTATGACCTTTATTACATTTATTACATTGTTGGCCACTATGTTTAACTTGACGAGCGCGAGTGCTTTGATTTGTGACCAGTGCGGTCTTGTTATTTTGCATGCGAGCGGATGTTAGACGCTGTCATTTCATATACTTATTCAGTTTTTGGCAATTTTAGGACAAGTGATGTGGCTTAGTGTGATTTTGAGTAAGGGGACGCGTTCCTCATTTGAAAGGCCTGTATCTTCGTGTTTTTGTGACTGGCCTTAGGTAAATTGTTGAGCAGCGTGTGTAAAGGGTTGAATCGTGTGTTTTCATGATTGTTGCATTATTTTGGGAGACTGAATCTCCGCTTTGAGTTATTCCGCCGTGTGTTGGCGAGGGTAATATGCGTAACTACCGAGGAGAGTTTATTTTAGCTGCCTATACTTCGTGATGATTGTATTGGTTTTTATCCATGTTACAACGTGTTGCAGTAGACGAGATGTTTTATATCGCGACGTTTCGTTTGGTGCTTCATTCATGATATAGCCGCGCTGAGGAATATTTTGTGTCATGTGATTTATTTCAGGAACCAACGTTGATTTATGTGTTTAAAGTTAAAGCCTACTCTGTTACATTTATGAATTTGTGTCATGTAATTTCAGGAATCCATTTGTGCGTGTCGTCATAACGTCCAGCAGTTGATTGCTTTTATGTCATGTGATTTACTTCAGGAACCTGCGTTGAATAGGATGTGTTGCTTAAAGTGTAAAATTATGTTTGCTTATATTTTCCATCGACGTTTTGAGTGAGTGAGGGTTATGTAAATGTCGCATGCTTTTCTAGGTGAGCCCTGGAAAGTATGACGTCATGTTTTTGTTTCTTTGAATTTGTATATTTGCCCGTTTATGTGATTTTATTATGTGTGGGCCCGATCCACAATGTTTGTTGTGATCATGAGATTGCTCATGATTCAGGGTGTATATATTTATAGGATGTGTTATCACTCAGCGTGTTATGTATTGTATAGTTAGATTAGTTTTGTCTCCCCTTTGCGCATTAAATCACGTCTTTTCTTAAGGTTAGGGATCCCCATTGCAATGTAAACTGTACAGGTAAGGGGAACGTACTCATCTACAGTTGAAAGTGTTAACAAAAAAATTAAGCGAGGTGTGTGCTGCGAGTACGCAAGCCAATGTGTTAAAATTAATGAAACTTCAAGATTTGATTTGAAATGTTAAGTCGGCATACAATTGTATATATGTGTAATATTTTTTGATTCTCGAGATGGACTTTATCAAGCTGAAAGAAAAATTCTGAGTCGTGTAAAAATTTGGATCATTTGATACTTTTGCTATTTTTTCAAATTTTTCTTGTTTATTTTAATAAACAGATTTTCTTCCAAAACTGTCGTCATGCTTCGCCTTGCTTTATTGTTAGCTTTTAGTTGACCTCACCATGTCCATATTAGTTATATGTTCAAACCCAGGGTGCATGAATTTTTAGGGTATTTTTATCACAGTTCGAACTGAGCACCCCTGGTAGCAGCTGACTAGTTTGGGGCAAATTACCTTGATGGTAGAAGCAGGGACAGTACCTAACTACCAAGACCCAATGTATTTTCTTCCCTTACCAACAGTGGCTTTATTGTACAACCAGCTGAACAGAATCCTACGCCGACTAACAGTTATACCATGCCACCATGTTATCAGCAAGTCAATCCAAGTAGAAACAAGCACTCGAAATATGAATTGTGTGTAAGTACAGAAGATATTAGAGTAGAATTTTGTAAATAATATAAATTTATTAAGGATGAGATGTGTGTCTAATAGAAACAATGTTAATGTAAATTGCATAATATTGTATTTTAGGAAAAATGACTTCTTTTTAACCGAAAATGTAGTTATTGAGAATAATGTATTTTTGTGTATCATTTGTCACCGAGGTGGAAATCTCATTTACAAATTAAGCATTTTTTATTTTATTTGATTTGAATCATGGATGCATTAAAGCCACATATTTGACCATGGTTGCCTGTTACAATAATAACAAACACCACCAACACCACCATCACCACCACCACTAAGATGTGTACACTATAACTGAACATTTGTATTGGCGTTGAATAACGTTCCTATGGCACAAATAACTTATTTTGCTTGTATTTCATCTGTGTTTCATGTTTCGTAGTCTGTGATAAGCTGTCATATTTCTCGTAAAGTCTCACATCACGTGCTGTTCGCATTTGGCAACACTGATATTGTTCTTCCAGACAGTTTAAACCTCACCTTTTCAAGCGGGAACTAATTTGTTTAAATCACCCATTGCAAATGGAGGAACCTCGGCTTTCTTGGCCTTGCGAGGGAAATGATCAGCTACTCATAGCATTAATTGAACTTCTTCTTCTTCTCCTTCTAATTATTTATAGCCTTTTCCCAACTTATTGGAGTCGGCACAAGATGTGCATTTGGCATAGTTTTAAGACCGGTTGCCCTTCCTGACGCTGATCCTGTGTGAAGGGACATATTCCCTACTGTGTGTCACTCTGGTGGCTGACAATGTGATGTGTTGTGTGCGTATGAAGATGTACATTAACACGAATGCAAACATCCAGCCATCGAGCTACAGAAATAACCAGATGCTGCTAAAATCCCTGCCCGACTAGGAGTCGAATTGAGGAGCCTTTGAACCAAAGGTCTTTATACTGACAATTCAGTCTAGGATTAGAACGTAGCATTAACTGAAGAAGAAAGAATATCTTCAGTTCCCTGGAAAAGATACAAAAGAAACTCTTCTCATTTTTACATCATATTATGGGTGTAGAAAAATAACACAGCTTACACAAAAATAGACTGAAGGTGTTTAGCACTAGCAAATGCATTTCATCAATTGAGGGCACATGGTAACCTCACATGTCTCATAAACTGTGGTTGAAGAATAAAAAGGTCATTATGATTTGATTTCTATGATAGAGTAAGGCTAAAGGCCAAAGGTAAACAGTAGTTACCATAGAGACAAATGGACTCGCCTGGTCAACAAAAATATTAAACTCAACATTTCATTGTAAGGACTCGTCGAAATTGAAGATCTCAACATTGACGGCAATTGTAAGACGATAGAAACCTGAGTTCCTTTACAGAGACTGTCAGAATAACCAATGACGAGGTACTCCGTCGTGCCGGGATATCACATGAAGTTCTAACTATCACAAATCGCAGAAAAGCAGCTAATTTCGATGTCATCTTGCGAAATGACAAATTCAGCCAAATACAACTGATGGGGCAAAGCGGAAGTGAAATATGGATGTTGCCGGAGAAGGTTATCCTTGGTGCGGAATTTTCGGTATCCACGAGACAGCAGCCCTTATAGAAGGCACCAAAAGAAGAAATGGAATAAGAATGATTATTACCTTATTGTGAAAAACCACGTATGCGAGCTTGTAGATTTACATGACTGTTGTTATTAAGACCATAGCCACGGGACCTCCAGTTTTACGGGGAATCGGAACCACGGGGACGTTAGTTTCATTTTCAGAATTCCCATATGCACTGATTGTGATACAAACCGCAGCCACCTTGATTAGAAGTCCATAACTATGCCACTGGTTTATCATGCACCTCTGAAAATCCATAGAACGGTGGATGGTATTTGAAGATTGCTAGTAGATGTTCACCAATTTAATTTAAAAAGAGCAGGTGGGAAGTGTCATGATCTTTCTAGTACGTTGGCGCTAGCTCTTTATACTTATTGTTAGAGTAAGTTGTGTTCGCCACAGCTCGCAAGTACTACGGAGCCAAGGAACAGAGTGGTCGCATTTATTAGCGTCAGGGATGGCTTCACGTGCGCCATCTGCAAGGGGAAGTGTTCAAATAAGCAACATACATTCATAGCTACTGGAGTGCAAGCTGCAACGTTATATCCCCATTCAGCTCCCTTCCGCATCTCACGAAATACGGCATTTGCTGACAAGCTGAGGAAAATAGAACTAGTGACTTGTGGAGCGTGTCTGACTCAGTGAACAGGGAAAGTGAAGGACTGGGGACAGCATATGATCCTCGTCCTGGAGGAAGCCTATCTCTGAATTTCAGTGTCATTTTCACTGTAAGTGATTGTAATAATTAAAGCCCGGATTTTTATGCACTAATAGGTTAGAATGCAAACTTACTGGAGCGAGTAGCAAGTACAGTCTACCTTCACAACGACAATGCTATGGGGTTTGCATTGACATTAGGGGTACGGCCCATCAGAACCCCTATAATTTATATTACTCTTACTACATTATGGAAGAGCGGGTGACCGACACTACCTGCTAACCTAATTAGTTTGCAGTCTAACCTGTTACTACATAAAAATCCGGGCTTTAGTAATAATCATGCATCCGACTCCTTGGCTGAATGGTTCGCGACGCAGCCTTTGGTTGAGATTTCTGGCCTGGTTAGAAATTTTAGCGACCAGGCGAGTTGGCCGTGCGGTTAGGGTCGCGCAGTTGTGACCTTGCATGCGGGAGATAGTGGGTTCGAGCCCCACTGTCGGCATCACTGAAGATGGTTTTCCGTGGTTTCCCATTTTCACACCAGTCAAATACTGGAGCTGTACCTTAATTAAGGCCACGGCCGCTTCCTTCCCACTCCTAACCCTCTCCTATCCCATCGTCGCCATAAGACCTATCTGTGTCGGTACGACGTAAAGCCAATTGTGAAAAAAAAAGATAGTTCCTCTGGTCGGAGGACTGTCTTACATTTTTCTTACGTCACGCCGACACAGATAGGTCTTAGGGCGACGATAGGACAGGAAAGGAGAAGTGGGAAGGAAGCGGCCGTGACCTTAATTAAGCTACAGTCCCAGCATTTGCTTGGTGTGAAAATGGGAAATCATGGTGAACTATTTTCAGGGCTGCCGGCGATGGGGTTAGAACCCACTATCCCTTGAATACTGGATACTGCCGCACTTCAGCAACCGCAGCTACCGAGCTCTGTGACTGTCTTGTTCTCAATACACACTTCTTCATGCACAAAGTACGTCGCACTACCAACCACCACAGAAAACACGCAATAGTGAAAACATCTCTGCGCGTAGCGTCGGTGGCAGGAAGGGCACACACCTATAAAATAGGTTTTGTTTGTGGATGAGTGGCAGAGTTTCGACGTATGCTCATAGATCGCTGGTGTATACAAGAATAGAAAGATGGCATAAGTAGTCGGATGCTTGAAGGGCGGAAAATTTCTTTCGGCGCTTCATGTCCTACGACGTTGGCATGTAAATTATCTCTGGGGACCCCAAAAAATAATTAAAACTCAGCCAAAGATCGCCAAACAGATGTGTAAATGTAGATACCAAGCTCCATACTGAGAGGAATTAACTAAAGGTTAAAATACCCGATTCGCCGGGAAATCAAACTCGGGGTTCTTAGAACCGATGGCCACTACGCTCTGACCAATCAGCCAAAAAGCCGGACCAGAACTCAGCACTTCCTGGGGTTCTTTAAACATGTAGAATTAAACAGCATGTGTTAGGCTATATCGTATTATACAGGGTGTTTGAAAACGAACTCCCTAGTTTTAATGTGTCCTAGAATCTGTACAAAGTGACATACACTTTTCTAGTTTGTGATGTGTGTTTCATCAACTCTCCAAGTTGGGCTCCCGTGCAGTTGGCAGGTCTGCTTGACCTCGGGATGGCGCCAGTGCGGTTTGTTTCCTCTGTTCTGCACTGCACGCACGCCTGGACTGAACTGACGAAACAGAGGAAACAAACAGCACTGGCGCCGTCTCGAGGTCGAGCAGACCTGCCAACTGCACGGGAGCCAAACTTCGAGAGTTGATGAATCACACACCACAAACCAGAATAGTGTATGTCACTTTGCACAGATTTTAGGACACATTAAACCTAGGGGGTCCTTTTTCAAACACCCTGTATAATACCAGCTGTAGTACCCGTCGTTGAAGGGACAACCACTTACCATGTGCATGAAGCAGTGAATGAAGGAACAGAGTACTCTTCTCTCCCATTCACGAATGACCGCCAGCTGGGGAGTTATTGTAATCATAATATCATACATGCAGTTAGTTCTTTTTGATAATATACAATATTTAAAAAAATACTACCCTATGACAACCTTAGCCTTCTGAGGCATTTCCCAGACTTTAACTATGTTATACCTCATCTTATACATTCCTACTACATATGAATGGACGAACACAATGAACATAATCCCCCTCCCCCTCAGTCACGGATGACCCACAATTAAGGAAGAGAACACCCGCCCATCGCAAACATCCCAATCACATGCCACCATTATTGTTAGTTAAAAACATATTTATACCACATAATGTGCATGATTACATGTTTGTCCACACATCTTACTCTTCGCCAGATTTTGAAGCTTATTAGTGAGCATGCCCCTGCCTGTCAGTGGCTAGTTGTGACGTACTCGCTTCCTTGCTGTCTTTTGAACCTTTTTCAAAAATTCATTATTGCTGATCTTGATTTAATCTTTTCCTTCCGGTATGAAAGGAAGCTAAGTATGGGTTAATGCTAAAAAATACTGGCAGGTGTACAAAATCCTTAAAATGTTGCCGGAACGATCTCCATATCAACTCTCCTTATAGCCTACCGGTATAGAGTGAGTTAATACAATACAGTGAGTTACCGGCTCTTGGAACTTACACACGACTGCCACTGATGAAAATCCACAGCCTGTTTCCAGTCATTCGACCGGGTCAGGAATGGAATGAATGAAGCCCCCATTTAATGGCGAGGATAGGAATTGTGCCAGCTGCCGAAGCCTGTCGCACTCCCCTGGAGCAATGTTAATGAATGACAGATGAAATTAAATGTGAGAGTGTTGCTGGAATGAAATATGACAGGGAAAACCGGAGTACTCAGAGAAAAACCTGCCCCGCCTCCGCTTTGTCCAGCACAAATCTCACATGGAGTGACCGAGATTTGAATCACAGAACCCAGCGGTGAAAACGGCGTGCCTCTGCCTGAGCCACGGAGGTTCCACTGCCACTTATATTTCCTTTATTTATGGCTGTATCGAAAAAAAAATGGTGTAGAACAGAAAATCTCCATGAGTTATTTTCTTGTACAGCTAACCATAAGAGACATACATCGAGTTTTTCTGTTTTAGGCCCCTTCTGAAGCACCCAATCCGCTGAAATTTATGACCACCCTGTAGCTAGGGTCTTATTCGACCTTATTCTGAACTGAAATACCAAGTTTCATTTAAATCTACCCATCCATTTTCCCGTGATGCTGTAGCAGACACAGACAAATATTTTAAACTAAACTCGTCATAGGTAATAATAATAATAATAGGTTATTCATTACAATGACGTCAATATTCTTGCCAGAATAACATTTTAACCGTCTGGAACGTCGTGGTTAAAAACAATGCTATATTATATAATACTCGATCAAATGAAAAATGGCATAGTTTCTCACTTTTCACGAACAGTACTACGTTGGCGTTCTAACAGTCCCTAGTTCCACACCTAAAATAACCCGGTCACAGAGTGGGGTGAACATTGCTCTTCCATTAAGGGTGCACCCTCCCCATTCCTATCAGAGCCTCATAGCAGGGATAATACTACCAAAGTGTCACGTACTAGTAGTTATCAGAACATGTATGAACCTGAGGAATGGCGTGCTAGAAAGGAACGTTGAATTTTAAGCCTCCTCCTAAACTACCGTTTCACCTAGCGTGGATATAGCTTAGACTATAGTGATTCACCGATTTCATATACCTATTTTCATTACATTCTGTTCAGCCATTTTCTTGTGGCTCGGCGTTAATGTGGATTAAGGAAGAAACGTATAAATTCATGAATATCTTTATCATAGTCGGCACGGTAAAACTGTACAATACATACTGTACATGATTGGAAATTGGATTTTCTATAACTTTTGTTACTTAGGGTTTATCAATAGGATCGCTTTTATCATGGATATTTGAGAATTGAATTTTAGGCCTTCTCCTAAACTACCATTTCACCCAGCGTGAATTTTTATAGCCTAAACCAGGGCCTCTCAAACGCCCAAAATCCCACGCGTGCAAATTGAGGCGCAGAGGTCGTGTGCACAGAGCATCGGTCCCGCTCGACTCGGCTCAGACCAGCGCGTTGTCTCGGGACGACTCGACTAAGCTCGGCTCAACTCGGCTCGTATTTGGAGCGCTACGGAGCTAGTGCGGAAGAGGGAGACAGGCGGAGCGAGCGAGACAGGCGTCGGGAAAGAGAGAGACAGCGCTATTGCTCCAAATCGTTGAGTGGGGGTCTGCACTCTGGTCAACCAAGCGAAGTCGTCTTTTGCACCGTACACGGCCCAATGCACTGGTGTATGCACCCTGAGAGGCCCTGCCTAGACTATAGCGCCTTATTTCCCGAATTTACATACCGATTTTTATTCAATCTTGTTGAGCCATTTTCTCGTGATACGCGTACGTACAGAGAGATGACGGAAAGTTAAACATTGCATTCTTTTGTTTTTACTGTGAACACGGCCGATAGAGAAATAGCGTTCTTTTTTAATTCTGAGCAATGTTCAGACAAAAGTCTTATACATGGAGATAAGTTTTCTACAGTTACGTAATAGTGTTCTAAGTGTTATAATTCATGCTTGGACAGAGTAAAAAACTTCAGTTATTTAGACAAAACCCGGCGTCATACAACAACTGATGAAAACAGACGAGACTAGCTACTTGCGGAGCGCACGTATTCGGAGAACAGGCATAATCCGATAGGCTATTACGTCTTTAGACATGTTCACCCCCTCGACGCCTACTCAATATGTAGACTGGCATAGAAAAAATCCTTTAGGCGAAGCTCAGCTAAATTAGCTAACTCCACATTAACGGAAATATAGGTTTACTGCGGCTTTTCCCAATCGGGAGGAGAAGGTGGTTCTCTTTTTCGTTGCACCGACACAGATAGGTCTTATGGCGACGATGGTTTAGTAAAGAACTAGGAGAGGGAAGGACGCGGCTGTGACCTTAACTAAAGTACAGTCCCACAATTTGCCTGATGTGAAAATGGGAAACCACGGAAAACTGCTGCCGACAGTGGGATTCAAACCTACTATCTCCCAAATGCAGGATCACAGCTACGCGGCCCTAACCACACGGCCAACTCGCTCAGCAGGAAAAGGTCTTATGGGCCTGTACGCTGATTGTAAAGGTAGTTACTTGTATGGTAGTTCGCTGTGGTGGCAGCATCAAGAAACTTAAGTACTTATACCGCTTACTGTGTTTGGAAGACAGGCTTCTTTACCGTGAGTAAAGCAAAGCAAGGTCATCTCCGTACAGGCCATGAAGGCCCTTGGAGGGGTGGAAAGTAAAGGTTTCCACTTACCGTAACCTCAGCACGTGATGGGGTAGAGTGGTTAGCTCTACGCCCGGCCACCTTTGCCCCAAGGAATTAACCTGGTACTCATTTTGGTGTAGGCTGAGTGAACCTCAGGGCCATGTGCACCTCCGGAAGTGGAAATCTCGTTTCTTAAATTTTACGACTTCCTGACGGGGATTCGAACCCACGTCCTTCCGAGCGAACCGAGCACGCCTTCAACGCCTCGGCCAGACAGCCCCTCTTTATCGTGAGTACTTCTTCAAAATTTATTACCACGTTTCGGTAGTATTATTTCTTACGGTATAGGCAATGAATTCGCGGTCTACCCCGGAATTACTCGCACTGCTGATGGTTTAGCCGAAGTAATACTCGTAATTAAAATATCAAGTGAATGCATTTACAAATAAATTATTGTTACGAATAAAACACCGTCCCTTTTATTACTCTAATATATTTCCGAGTGACCCAATAAATGCGCGCACACACACTTATATTCAGTCATGAATGACCACACTATTTACAAGTCTCGGTTCTTTTCACACAGCAGGGAGTCCTCGCTCGTTGGAATTACCTGAGAGGGCTATAATCCTATTCACAGGCTCGTCTTACTTTCACCTCCCAGTCCAGTCACGCCACACACAACACACGATGACTGCTCCTTGGTTTCGACTCCGAGACAGTCCAGTAATTCACAGAGTCAAACACTGAACAATTAGCAACAGCTCACTGTGTTAAACAGCAGCGCAATACTCCTCACAACAACGTCCATTAAACATGTTCCACTTACACTCACGATAGCTGATACATTCGCTGATTCTACGACGGTCCTCAGTCCACAGAAGTACAGTAGACACACACAGTACTCCGCCTTGTACTCGACGATAC
This sequence comes from Anabrus simplex, assembly GCF_040414725.1. Lineage (NCBI taxonomy): Eukaryota > Metazoa > Arthropoda > Insecta > Orthoptera > Tettigoniidae > Anabrus > Anabrus simplex. Next base: position 1,048,874,230 of record NC_090265.1, on the reverse strand, counting down.
CCTGACGGCAGCCAACAGCCGTCTTCAGTCGACATTCCGACGCTACAACCACTCTTCGTTCAGACCTCAGTGGGACACAGGCGACAGCCAACACCCTGCTGCCCCTGCACAGCCACCGAACCACAACACACTTGAGTCCATCTCCGACTGACTGACTGACTGTCCCACCCAATTCTTTCGTCGACTTTGTGACGTGAGTCGCAAAGTCGCGAATATTGTGGCCTCTCAACCATTACCGGTTTTGAGAGCCCTGAAGTATCCCCCCCCCCCCTGCTTGCTTTAATTATGTCTGGAGTATGGGTTCGATTCTTACGTGAGGTCGAGGCTGGCCAGTGTATGGTCTGGCGCTAAGCGCAGGTTTTAGAGCAGGATGACCTTTGGCTTCTTGTGTTTGAGGCCATCGGTCTCGTTATTACCTAGCTGGCGGTTTAAGCGGGTTGCCTACGTTAGGTATTCGCTTGTAGAGCTTGCTAGCCATGAGCCTCCGTCTTTCCTCGAGTCATTCGTCATGAATGTCGGTATTCCTTGTGTACCGGTCAGCCCCCGTAATAAGGTGAAGTGTCCGCTTCTGGACGACTTGCACCTTATACAGGTTGCTTTTGGTGGCAATGCCCCAGGTATACTCGAGTGGCGGCCTAATCATAGTGACAAGCAGCAGGAGCTTGTTTTCTGTGGAGAGACTATTATTAGCGATAAGTAGGGGGAATAATTGTGATACCTTTCTGTGGGCGATGGCCGAAATTTGGGATATATGTTGGCGAAACGTCAGTCCTCGGTCTAGGGTTACCCCCAGGTACTTCGAGGTTAGGGACCATCTCATGACTTCACCAAAGAAGTCCAGACCGCCCTCAAGTCTCAAAGTCCGTTTAGTGAAGAGAGTACCGTGACTCTTAGTGACGTTGATTTTGATTCTCCACTTTTCCAACCAAGGTTCGAGAAGGGAGAGGCTGTCAAGGTAGGTTACTACTCTGGGGGTCCACCACGAGACCACTGAGATTGCCGTGTCGTCAGCATAGAAGTAGGTTTTAGCCTTCGGATGTTTAGGCATGTCGGAGATAAATAATTTGAACAGGCAGGGACTGATTACGCTGCCTTGATGCACGCCCGCCTTAATAGTGCGGGCGGATGATACCGCCTTTTTAACTGGAATTTCGAATTTCCTCTCCGAGAGGTAGCTCGTAATTAGTGGTCAAATGAGGCGGGAAGTCGAAATGTTTCATTTTATAGATCAGACATTCATGCCAGACCTTATCAAAGGCTCTAAAATATCCAGAAAACAAACTCCTTTGTATCAGTTGTCGCCAAAATTTTTGGTAATGTCTTCGGTCAGTCTGAGTAGCTGGTGAGTCGTCGAGTGCTTTTTCCGGAAGCCAAACTGCTCGTTTAGCTCCAGATTGAGGTCGTCTATAGTCGTTTGGAGACGGGATAGGAAGATCATTTCGAATAGTTTCGAGATGATTGATAGAAGAGAAATGGGCCTGTAGTTCTGTGGGAACGTGCGGTCTGATTGAGGGTAAGGGATCATAATTACTTTCACTGTTTTCCAGCAGGCTGGAAAATTAGCGAAACGAAATATGGCGTTAGATAACTTAGGTGAGAAAGGTAATAGCCATTCGAAGTAGATGCTTTATTCTAGAGGCGGATTGGTTGTTCCCTAGCATTAGCAATGAACACATCCTTCTCTCCTACATATTAGAGGTATAATTCCTAAGATTCCCATTCCTAAACTTACCGCTGAGGAGACATTGTACCTTTATCGCTGGATTTCAACCCACTTGACTTCAAAGCTGTTGTGATGGAGTCGAAACAGATCAGCCAGGAAGTATGCGCTATACCAATCCCAAAAACACGTGGACATCCTCATTAGAATTGACAACAAGGATCATGGCGTGTAGGGGCCTACATCTTACTAATATAATAAGAATATAGTATCCGGCCGTACATTCTTTTTTGTCGCAATTTTGATAGTGTTGATAGTAAACAAAACGATGAGACGATATCCAGCATTTCTATAAGTTTTGTATGTTTGTACTGAATAAACAGTATGATTGCTCAACTATTTTTCATTAAACTTGCCAATACGAAAGTAGAGACGTGGAGAATTTTCCTGCACTTGATTTTGTCTGAGTCCGTGAAGTAAGAGCTGATAAATAACAGTTTAAGAATACCGCCTCTCAGACAGAGAGTAGCGAAGAATGAGTCGACAACTTCCATCGTGAGCCATCGATACCACACTCAGTTAGATTGTTGGTTTCTTGCTAATAATATCGGCTGCGTTTGATTGATACTTTCTTGTCTTGGACGGAATCCAGGGCCATTCGAAGTAGATGCTTTATTCTGCCGTAGAACCACACATTTTTTAGTGGAGTACCTACCAAGCAGAGTTGTCGCGCGGCTTTGGAGCTAAGCTCTGCATTCAGGAGACGAGTGGGCCGGCTGTTCTGTGGTTTACCACTTTCACTTCCAGGCAATTGACTGGACAGTTCCCATTCCTAGCCCGCAGCAGTTCCCTTCCACTTCCCTATCCAGTTTCATTCACAATCATCCATTTCATCTTCATTGGCTCAACTGAGGTTGACGTCAAGAAGGGCATTCGGCCGTGCAAACAAACATATGTTGAAAATAAAGAGACACAAAAGCTAGTATGGACATTCTTTAGCATGTCCCCACTATTCAGCCATTACATCCAGAAATGTGCTTTAAAAATGGATCACTTTTAGTATGAAGCTTATTAATATCACCTGTTTCTCAAACATATAATCTTCAACACACTAAAATTTTGAATTTCTGTTTGTTACAGGTAAGTGTCCGAGCCCATCTTCTGTAGTAGACTTGTCGTGGAAGGAATAACTCGTCTGTAATGATGGTAAATATTTGGAATGTTTCAAGCTACCTTAATTATATGAAAAAATTAATCATTAGATTTATTTATTGTGTGACATAATCCCTTTAGAAATCCCACCAAATCTTCGATTAGTGGTATTGCACCTTCGCCTTGAAATCGTCAAAAACTATTTTAAGAAACTATCTTCGGTGAATTTCTTTAAAATTTATTTATTTATCTTCCCATTACGCATTTCTAGCTGGTCCAAAGTATACTTGTCTTTTAGGTAGTCTCTAAATTGAGGAACTGTTACTATGTAATGTTTTTCTATTTATAATTAATTTCATCAAATATATTGCGGTGAAGAACAGCCCAACTTGTTTTTACATATCGACTCTTCCAGTTCTACTGACCGCTATAGGAAAGCCACCGCAACAGGCACATTGCATAACTCAGTAGCCTGTCTCACGAACTGTTTGAGAGGACAAAGTGCAACCTAACACATTTCCAGAACACTCATATTTATGTGGTTCTTTTCAGACTTGCTGACGTCAATATTGTAGACTTCAAGCAGTACTCTCCAGAACGTTCTATGACTATTAGAGTGTACTGTATATCACTAACAATTCAATAAAATGACTGCGTATTTGGTTAAAGTAATTGAAACAGTGCTGTAGCTCATGTTTCTAGAGCTTAAAGGTATCGTTGTTTAACGTAGTCACGTGCAATAATAATAATAATAATAATAATAATAATAATGGCAGGAGGACATAAAATGCAGACTAGCACAAGCAAAGATGACCTTAAGAAAAGATATTTCTCGCTTCGAACATTGATATAAGAATTAGAAAGACGTATTTTAAGACTTTCATCTGGAGCGTTGCCTTACATGGAAATGAAACATGGACGATAACTAGCTCAGAAAGAAGGAGAAAAGGCGCCTTTGAAATGTTGTGTTACAGAAGAATGCTGAAGGTGAGAAGGGTAGATCGAATCACGAATGAAGGGATACTAAATCGAATTGATGAGAGGAGAATGATTTGGCGAAATTTGACCGGTGGAAGGGAGAGAATATTAGGACACATCTTAAGACACCCAGGACTTGTTCAGTTGGTTTCTGAGCGAAGCGTAGGTGGTAAAAACGACAGGAGTAGACCAAGGTATGAACATGCCCAACGGATTAGAGTAGATGTTGGACACAGTAGTTACGTAGAAATGAAAAGGTTAGCTCAGGATAGGTTGAATGGACAGCTGCATCAAACCAGTTTACGGACTGATGACCCAAACAAAATTATTATTATTATTATCCTTGACGTCCTTTCGATTCCTATAGAATTTAAGAGACGCCAGACGTCGGGATGTCGTAATTTGTCTAGTAGGAGTTCTGTAACGTGTTGGAAACATTTCTATCACCCCAAATGTCACCGATTTCAGCCAGGATGGAATCCAGATGGTCATCGACCAATTGATTGCGCTACTGGTATGACTGTCGAGGCATTCGAAGACTCGAGCCTTATTTTAATTATTTAGTGGAGTGATATCCGACTTCATGGCCGAATGGTTAGCATCCTGACCTTTGAATCTTCACTATATCAACTTCGCGCTTTTTGTTAGTTATGGTTGGTGCAATTGATGATGATGATGATTATATTAAAATGTATTACAGTTTTGTAGACAGAACACCTGATTGCCCTGAATATAGTTTTCCGTAGTTTCCCATTTTCATACCAGACTGTACCTTAATTAAGGCCGCGGTCACGTCCTTCCAAAGCTTAGCCTTCTCCCATCACATCGTCATCATAAGACCTGTCTCAGTCGGTCTGAAGTAAAGCAAAAGCAACAAAAAAGAACATGTAGACGGCTTGCGTACCATGAATTATTATTAAGTTCACGCAGGAGCAGTTTTGAATTCATGATGATAGCCCTATAAAATTTCGTTTTAGACGATATTACTTGTATATCCCTCGTGATGTTTGTAATTATTACGAAGTTTTTTCCAAGGCTCTACCGGCCGCATGCCTGTTAGCTCGCTCCATTCTCCTCTTGCCATGTTTAAATAATTTATTTGCTTTAACTAAAACAACCATACATGCAGATTGCAATGATTGTTTTATTTCGATAAGATAAAGATTACGTAACTAACCTCAATATATGTTTTTAATTTTAAGATTGATCTTTTCCTGCAAACTGTAATATGAAAACTCTTATTGAGGGCTACCTTTTCTCCTAAGAGACACGCAGTCCTGAGCTTAGTTTCTAAGTTGGAAACGACAAGCATCACACATCTAGTGACCAATACAAACAAATCAATTTGATGAGCAGTTAGATGGCATTAACTGATTCAGGTGCAAGGTGCAACTTGCTACACGTCAAACGAGTCACTCGCCTTTATCGAAAGCTTTTGATTATCAAATGCTTTTATAGCCATTATCGCCTTCCAGATCGCCCAGCGTCACGCCACCGGATTTTTTTCGTGTGGGGTTACCATGAGGATCGGATTTATCGTAATCGGCGAAGGTCACTTGACGATTCGGAGAGGGATATTGCCACAGAAATCAACAATAGTGATCCATAGGTACTGCACCGAACCGCCAGGAGCATGTAACAACGGGTATGGATGTGTTTACAGGCAAGATGAGGTCATTTTCAGCTCTTACTGTAAGATTGAGCAATCCCCCGCAGTTACATATTTCGAAACTCTTTGCATCTTTGTAGCCACTGTATCACGAAGTAGAAATGAAACGGTATTTTTTTAAAATCACTTTTATATGAATCACTCTGTGGACTACATTCCAGACTGCTCTAATTCTTAAATGGGAAATTTTTTAGCAGTGAATGTGAGAGGAGGAAGCAAAGCGGGTGGAGTAACTCACAGGGGAAAGCGTTCGCTTCCTGAGCGTAGGTTGGCGACTTCATCCTGGCTCTTCTCTTTTCTCTCCTGGTCGTATATACACCCATAAACGGGCACTTCCGAGTTTACTCAGGGTCGGCTCGTCTGACTCGGAGAGAGTATGTCCGACGGTCTTGTACCTGGTCTAATGGCACTTCACTTGTCTTCAAAGCTGGTTCAGCCCGTGATATTTGAAGTTATCCAAACACGAATGCTTCGTGTCGGTAGATTACCGACACGGAGAGTAAAATTCATGCGGGAAAAAACTGCAGAACCTCGGCGTCTTAGCAAAGTTTAAAGTAGTTCGACAAAAACAATAACATTATTAATCATGAAATCAAGCGGTCTAGTTCTTCGTGGAAATATATTTATCGGTATCTTAACTCCTATCCCTTAATTGGAATAAATCCTTATACTTACATCTATAATCTGTTACGAACTGTGTGTCATATAGCGACACTGTAGATAAGCAGATCATTTGTCTTTCTGTGTAGCACATTTTTTTTTTGGGGGGGGGGTAACATATTAATTTAATCTTGCCTATAAAACCTGTACTAATATCGTGTAGCTGGAGGTAACAGACATAACAGTAGTGAGAATGATTCCTGGTACCAACTGATGTGAACAATGGCAAAAAGTTACTCCGAATAAAGAGATGGAGGCTATGGTAATGAACTCAGTGGTTGAAGCAGTGTGCATGAACCGGCTTCGGTCGGAGGGCATGTTAGGCGAATGGAGAGGGATCTAGAAGACTATTGGATTCGGCCTCGGAGATAAGGAGAAGCAAAAGGAGGCTTAGGCAACTGTAGTTAAACTCGGTTTTTAATTATTTCAAGGTAAGAGATATGAAGATAGACGACGTCACACAGCTACTTGCAAATAGACGATTGTAGAGGCGCCCAGTTAAAGGCTTGAATATTGAACTGTAAGGGTCTAGTAATAGTAATGCTATTGGTTTTTCTGTCCCATTAACTACCTTGATGGTTTTCGGAGGTGCCGAGGTGCCGGAATGTTGTACCACAGGTGATCTTTAAATGTTGGTAAATCTACATACATGAGGCTGGCGTATTTAATTCAAGTGCCACTGGACTAGGCGGGAATCGAATCCGCCAACTTAGGCTCCGAAAGCCAGTGCTCTACCGTTCTCTATACTCATCTCGGTGGTCCGTCTTGAGTCCAGAGGATAGTTTGATCCTCAAATAGCACCACCAAAAGTTATGTGGTTAGAGGGAAACCGCATATAAAGATAGCGGCGCTAAAGATCAGACATGCACTACATGGTGAGGAATGAAGTAGTTTACCATTGCTTTCCTCACTGGTACAGCCTTGTAAGCACACCATTTCATAACATCCAGGTGCACTCATGCTTCAGCAGCTTCCATATAGTCGGAGCCATAAAAGAGACTGAGACTCCGGTGGAAACTACTACGCCACGCTGTACTCATGCTGTAGTGAAAGCCTGGTACTGTTCAAACGGAAAACATTGCCTGAGTATTCACAAGCAGCACACCGTACGCCCTCCAAAACGATGTCTTCTAAACTTATTCAACCCGACTTTCCATCTCTAGCACGACCACAGAACCCATCAACTGACAGTGCATTTCGCTCTGCCAGGAGACCGCTACTAAAGCATTGTGTCCGTCAAGAAATAACAACAGGCAGAGACCGAATGTAAGTGTCTATAGTGGAAGTTTGTGTAATGTATTGCGCCCTCTGATTAAAGTCTAACAAGGGTGCAGTATGTATGTAAACCGACGAGCCACTGCATTTTAACGGCCCCGACTAGTTGCTGTCTCGTCGCGGGGCAGAAGGTGGATCTACATCGTGTTAGGTAGGTGGTCATGTTGCAGTGGCTCATCGGTGTATGTATCCATGTACTTTGGTCTTGATATGCTGAACTGCACTGCTTCTTCAATAAATATCAATAGCTTATATATCGGTTATAAATCGGATAAATCTTCGACTTACATTTTAGTAGCATACTTTAGAGAAGGCAGTGCTTGAAATAATAACATTGTATTGACAGTTGAGATCGAAGTACGCTCTTCCATATTATCCTCTTTATTACCTCTGCTTGCTGAGCAATTTGCATACTACAGTAGGCTGAAAGCATAAAGTTATTCGGTGCGTAACGTTGGTGGTAATTCTAAATGATAGCTGTTGGTTTCAGAATTATGTGGCTGTCATGGCATGCTTTTATTATACACCTTATTATCATTCGAATGTGTCATGTTCCACTTGCTATTGTAGAGAGTATCACGGTTAATGTTATGAAACAGAGTCATTTACGTACCAATTTAATCCTAGTAATAATTTCTACAACTATGACTGGCATATAGCAAATTTCACCAGCGGACTGTGTAAACCGGAATAGTGTATCACGTGCTTGGACACGACCCTGACACACCATCAGATTGAGTCTACTTTGCTCAGTACTATACGAGCGTTATATTTAGAAAGGGTTAGAACACAGCCTCTGTCATATCAGCTTATGGTTTCACGGTCGGCGTGATTCGGGATTGGGTCCTTCCTGAGCTCCGTGAAAGACAAGCAGTACCCTCACACCGCTGAAGGAGTCTACTGGATGCTGTGCAGCTGAGACTAGTTCTAGAGTAGGACTAAAACTCAGTATCGCCACCAGATTTAATGGACACAGCCAACTCAGTTGACTAGCGCAGATAGAGAGATCATCAATCACTGAACGCCCTCTACTCGATCGGCTCAATCTGATGGTTTTTGAACGTGCTGAAATATCGTAGCCTCGTGTCGGTGGATTTATCGATAAGTAAATGAACTCCTGAGGGGCAGAATTCCGGCACCTCATCGCCTCCGAAAACCGTAAATAACCGGCAATATCCAGGCTTTCGGGTTGAGCAGCTTTCGCTTGGTAGCCAGGGATCATAAGGGCCGTAGTACCAGTGAGAGGGGAGGGGGTAGCCAATAGTGTGGAGCCTGTCTGATAACCTGTGTAACTGTGTGCTTTGTAGTGATGTGCGTATTTGTAATCAATTGTCATTAGAAATGACAGGGAAACAGCTATAGCCCATGTGCTAGGTAGCATCCCGTCATTCATCTGGAGACGAAAGGAAATAATGGTAGGTCATTTCTTAAACATGCTACATGACCATGAATTTACCTCGTTCCTATTATCTGACTAGGATTAAGTTCATGACAGAACTGGGATTCGAATCCACGTCAAGTGTACGGGAAACTATTATGCTAACCTCCCATTCTCAGAGAGAACATTGTTAGCTGATATCGATTCATCTTCAGTGTATACTGTTAAACCTTTCAGTGTTCAGTCCGCGAGCCCCTGTGGATTTACTAACCGCCGCCACAACCCTCTGTTTATAACTAGTTCTGTGGCCTCTTTTAGTTCTATATCTCTTATCTTTAAATCGTTTGAAACTGAGCCTGCCCTTGTCGTCTTTGCCTCCCTCCACTGCTCATACCTTGCATAACAGAGTTCATTATTCTCCTAGGTAAGTTATCCTCCTCCATTCGCCTCACTGACCCCACCACCGAAGCCGATTTATGCGTACAGCTTTATCCATCGAGTTAATTCCTAACTTAGCCTTTATCTCCTCATTCCGAGTACCGTCCTGCCATTGTTTCCACCTGTTTGTATCATCAATCATTCTCGCTACTTTCATGTATGTTACTTCTAGCTTATGAATAAGATATCCTGAGTTTACCGAGCTTTCACTCCGGTAAAGCAAAGTTGGTCTGAAAACAGACCGATGTAAATACAGTTTCGTCCGGGAGCTGACTTCCTTCTTACAGAATACTGTCGATCTCAACTGCGAGCTCACTGCATTAGCTTTACTGCACCTTGATTCAATCTCACTTTACTATACTACCTTCCTGGAAGAACACACATCCTAAATACTTGGAATTGTTTACCTGTTACAGCTTTGTATTTCCAATGTGACATTCAATTCTCTTGGATTTCTTACCTAATAGTATCATTTTAGTCTTAAAAAGTCCAATTGTCGGGCTGAGTGGGGTCAGACGGTTGAGACACTGGCCTTCTGACTCCACCTGGACAGATTCGATTTTAGCTCAACCCTGTGGAATTTGAAGGTGCTTAAATACGTCAGCCCGGGTGTCGGTAGATATACTGGCACGTAAAAGAACTCATGCGGAACAAAATTCCAGCACCGCGGCTCCGAAAACCGTAAAAGTAGTTAATGGGACGTAAAGCAAATACCATTATAATTTAGTGTTAAAAAGGCCAGTTTTCATACCATACTCATTGCACCTATTTTCAAGTTCCAAGACAGTAGACGGCAGGCTTTCGGCACAGTCTGCCATTAAGACCAAGTCGTCAGCATAGGCCGGACTGCTTACTGCATTTTCACCTAACTGAACTCCTCCCTGCCACTTAGTACCTTTCAGAAGATAAAAAAAAACTCGTGTCCTCATTCTGAGGTGGTGCAGCTGTTACCAGGCACATCCCCGATGGAGGTGAGCTGCATGTACCTTTTCAACCACATACCATCCCTACTGCCAGTCTTAAATTTCTAACAGTACCGGGAATCGAACTCGGGCCCCCGAGGACGGTAACCAATAACACTAACTGTAACGCTACGGAGACGGACTTTCAGCAGATGATCCATGTAAACTACGAACAACAAAGTACTTTGAACCAAGAACTCACTCTACTGCTGACTGCAGCCCAATTCTCAACATAAATGCCCTTGATTTATTTTAATAATCTACCGGTAATACCATAGTCCCTCAGTACGGCGAGCATCTTTTCCCTCTGTACTCTGTCATACGCCTTCTCTAGATCTACGAGACATAAACATTCTATTCCTCTGATCCTGACAGCTCCTGTGTGGTCTGAATCCACACTGGTTTTCATCCAACCACCCTCCCTTCCAAGATGCCAGTGAACACCTTGCCTGGTATACTGATCAGTGAGATACCTCGATGGTTGTTACAACCTTCTTGTTCCATTGCTCATAGATATGCCTTTTCACGAGAGTTTAATCCTGATGTAGACATGGTATGTCCACGCCTCCGCCAAAGAAAGAGTTGTGATTCGCTGAGCGTGGAGTACCGACCTCCACCTCGTCAACGTCTCGTGTTTGGACGTACAGGACTGCGCATCGCATACGATAACAGTGTGAAGATGTGAACTTCTGAATAAACGACTAAACCTGGATTCTGTTCACAAAGTTTTTTGAACACATTCACAGTGCACTGCCTATGGTCACTTCTGAGGGGTTTTCCTCTTTTGTGCTTCACTACACGCGATGGTCCTACCTCTTGCTCCATTTCTCTCGCTATGAATACTGACACTGACTGCTGCTGCAAGACACCTTATCTCCACGCTGTACAGCTTGGGACTTTCCCCTCACTACGAGAAGACTTCCCGTATTACTCCACGCCTTGTGCCTTCATTTCTCGTTATTTCATCGCTATTTTATATTTAAGAAACACACACATATATATATATATATACCGGTATATATGACAACCATTTGATTAGGTACTCTTCCCAACTCTCTTAAGGTAATAAACTAAACTAAACTAAACTAAAATAAAATTAATGCCACGTACTACTTTCCTTCGAGCTCGCATACAATCGAGTGAGTGCGACGGTTGCTTCTCCAATCAACTACGTCTATGTCCAAGTGGAAAGGCAAGGGGCTCCGCCTATTTGTGCAATTACTGCTTTTGTACCTTACTGACACTCCATGTTAATCTTATTACTCTACGAAGATATTTCACCCCTGTCTTCCCACTACACTTCACCATTTCAGTTTGAATTCCGACTATTCCTGCTGCTTTATGACACTGGACTTTATTTGTCATCCTTTTCACTTTCTCAAGCGTAATTTCACCAACATCATTGTTCTCCTCCCCGTGAGTTCGGTTGTGCGCGGCGTCAGCAGGAAGATTCGAAATATAAGTATTTCTACAAAACAGAAGAATTAGTCTCGGTATCTGAATAATTCTAACACGAAGAAACACATAGTCGCAGTAATCCTTTTCTCTCCAAAAGGAAAACGTTCTGACCAGGGAACTAGTTTATAAGATCTGTGAATAGTGATTATTTGCCAAATCGAAAGTGAAAGTTCAGCTAGAAATATCCTCCATCATGACCCATTCTTTCACTAATGAGGGAGGGAGAAAATTTTAGAATGTCATTGCCCGACCTGTACTCACAAAGAGCCGCCTATTGGGAAGAGAATGAAATTGTTTTCAGCAGAAATAATGAAGCTCTAGCTGAAGCATTCTTTCAAAGTACCCGGCGTTCTTTAGCGTGTGCTAGTGTTTCTCTGTAACTGCCAAGCGCATTAAGCCCTCAAGCCGTGACAAATCTTAAACTTGAGGAAGTATTTAATTTCTTCGTCAGTCTCGTTGTTACTTTATACAGTGATTATCAAAGGAAATATAATTTAATAATAATATAATAATAATAATAATAATAATAATAATAATAATAATACCTCGATCGGGTATGATAGCAGAGTGATTGATAAGCTTTTGACCAAGGCGGCCGCGGCTTTAATCCGAGGCAATGTACGTGGGATATTTGAAATGAAAGGTCATGTACATGTCTTTCGGATTACACGTTAAACCAGTGATCCTGTGTGTAAAATCACGAAATCAGCAATTACGTAAACCTACAGACTGTAATAAACTTCTGCCTAGAGAACCGTGCTTATCGATATAAATGGAGGCAGACTGCTGAGCGTTGTTCGTGAATAAGAGGTACTGGCAGGGTAAATAATTCATAGGAGCTCGGTAACTTCGCACGTGGACTAATTACTGATTGCTTTATTGGTAACACGTTTTCAGGAATAAGTTTATATGTAGAAGTTGCCTAAGTCGACTGCCATAGCGGCGCGATTATCAAGGAGACCGCATTCGATGGTCGTGGATCGTCGAGCGTTGAAGAAGGTGGTTCGTCAGACATACGCCCGTGAGCTCTGTAGTACAATATGCTGCAAAACAAACAGTACTGGAACTGTCCATACTGTCTAGTCACAATGGGCACGTCGAGTCTGGGCAGAATCGCGTAGCTCGCAAACTCGGGGAAGTTCAAGTGGCACACTCGTTGGTACACTGTCACCACATGCATAAGTTCTTGGCACATCTATTCGTGTTTGCGCCGTCACGGCATATAACACCCGTATCACACACGCGTGAGGCCTAAAGAGACTGAACAACTGAGTGGACTGGTAAACGAGCCTGTTCCAGAGTTCCAAATGTAGGTGTACACTCACAGTTCATTGCCCAAATATCGTCCACTTTGACCAGCAGTGAGTCTCGTTCGAGTCTGTCTAGACTCGGGTCAATTTTGAGTCTCTCTAGCAGCAGGCTCCTTCTCTGACCAAACTAGCAGAGTAATAAAAGTGTAGAGGTATAATCTGATGGAATGAGTTCAGACTCGCACGATGCACGACTCTAAAGCTAACAGATGGTATGCACACGATGATTCTGAGCCCATTTTGGCAGTATGTGGTTTGATGTCAATTCCTTCTCGCCGTGGCGGAAGGTCAAGGGAGCAACATAGCGCCAATGGAACTCGTAACCAACCTAAGTGAATAGCTTAAAGATTCTATCCTTGTTTAATTGAATGCGGAATTCAAATAAGTTTATTGAATGGGAAATAGGCTGTGTCGGCCCCCTGGTGTAGGGGTAGCGTGCCTGCCTCTCGCCTGGAGGCCCCGGGTTCGTTTCCCGGCCAGGTCAGGAATTTTTTTCTCGACCTGAGGGCTGGTTCGAGGTCCACTCAGTCTACGTGATTAGAATTGAGGAGATATCTGATGATGAGATGGCGGCCCCGGTCTCGAAAGCCCAGAATAACGGCCGGGAGGATGCGTCGTGCTGACCACACGGCCCCTCATAATCTGCAGGCCTTCAGGCTGAGCAGCGGTTGCTGGGCAGGCCAAAGCCCTTTCAAGGGGTTTGGTTTGGTTTTGGAAATAGGTTGTGGGGCCAAAAATAATAACACTAGTTAAGATCTAAGATAATTATCTCATAATTATGTACTCAAAAAGCGAGACTCACCGTCACGGTTTATTTATTTTACGTCCCAAAGTAATTACATGGGATTACACTGTTACAGATGTTGAAGTTCTCTAATACACTTGTATCTGCCGCTCGCCTTTCTGTTTAAACGTTCGCCCGCAATACTATTTCTTTAATAATGTTTTACGACACCAGTTGCGGCCTTTACGATGCTTGCTACTGGCGCAACTTAATTCACAAGGGAGCTTTTCTCATCAGGAGTGTGAGAAAAGAGGGGCAGTTCAGCAATGGACACAATGAAACTTACCGTTCGAAGACACTCTTTGGTTGCCAATGGGAGAAATACTTTGTAATGTTCGGCTAGAACGTGTTATTCTGGTCATGCTTAGAACATATCCTGAGTACCTATACATCCCCCTCCCAATACTAAAAGTATAATTCTCTGTGCGGTGAGGAAGTTTTTCTTCTTGATCATGGATTCTATGCCTGACTCAACAGACTGTAAGCAAGTTGACTTGGATGCCCTCGATACTGTCAATGTGTCGATCATAAGATACATGGACTAGAGTTTTGGATGGAACTTTCGTCACGTAATATATTGTCATTTATTCTCTACTGTTATCAAACAGAATTCTCTAGTTTACTATTCTAAAATCCTGTGTCCGTGCATTCGTAGGTCAAAAAAAAAAAAAAAACCCACGCAAATTCACTATCGACAATCTGGTGCCGGGCTAAGTGGTTCACACGGGTAAGGTGCTGGCTTTCTGAGCCCAAGTGGTAGGTTCGATCCTGGCGCAGTCCTGTGGTATTTTGAAGGTGCTTAAGTACGCCAGCCAGGGTCGGTAGATTTACCGACACGTAAAAAATCCTCCTTCGGGACAAAATTCCGGCACCTCGGGGTATCCGAAAATCGTAAAAATAATTAGTGGGTCGTAAAACCAACGACATTATTATTGGCAGTCGACTGGGCGAGTTGGCCGTGCAGTTACGAACGGGCAGCTGTGAGCTTGTATGCGGGAGATATTGGGTTCGAACCGCTGTTGGCAGCCCTGAAGATGGTTTTCCGTGGTTTCCCATTTTCATACCAGGCAAATGCTGGGCTGTACCTTAATTAAGGCCACGGCCACTTCCTTCCCATTCCTAGGCCTTTACTAACCCATCGTCGCCATAAGACCTATCTGTGTCGGTGCGACATTAAAAAAAATGTTGACAGTCGGGTGTATAAATAACTTTTTAGTGAATAAATACACATACCCAAGGTAGCCTAGAAGAGCCCAGATGTGACAATTTGAAGTGCGGAAGATGCCGTGACTAGGTAGATGAGTGTTATTAATAACTAGGGTGAAATGTTCACTTCACTAAAGTAAATATTGCACCCATAACTATGTAGATTGTAGACTATTATTACTAGACTGGTTGTGCCAGTAGCTAGGCTGCTGACTTCACCCACGTGACAGAGGTTCGAATCTCGGCGGATTGTAGATTGGAATATTCTCCTGAAAAACCACGTGGCTTTAGGAAGGGCATGCGAGTAAAACCCAACGACCCCAAAAATAACTAGACTGAAGATAGTATGGTCAGTCCTGTGCATGGGATATTTTACTTTAGGTGCGCTATTGGAGAATGGCAGCCATCCGTGCTCTGTGACCGACAGCCTATATGTATGTATGTATGTATGTATGTATGTATGTACACTGACTGACAGAGCAAATGCAACACCAAGAAGGAGTGGTTCGAAAGGGATGAAAGTTGGGGAAAAACAGAGACGGCACGGACGAATAATTGATGTTTATTTCAAACCGATATGCAGGTTACACAATGCGCACGGCATCGACTCAGTAGGATGTAGGACCACCGCGAGCGGCGATGCACGCAGAAACACGTCGAGGTACAGAGTCAATAAGAGTGCGGATGGTGTCCTGAAGGATGGTTCTCCATTCTCTGTCAACCATTTGCCACAGTTGGTCGTCCGTACGAGGCTGGGGCAGAGTTTGCAAACGGCGTCCAATGAGATCCCACACGTGTTCGATTGGTGAGAGATCCGGAGAGTACGCTGGCCACGGAAGCATCTGTACACCTCGTAGAGCCTGTTGGGAGATGCGAGCAGTGTGTGGGCGGGCATTATCCTGCTGAAACAGAGCATTGGGCATCCCCTGAAGGTACGGGAGTGCCACCGGCCGCAGCACATGCTGCACGTAGCGGTGGGCATTTAACGTGCCTTGAATACGTACTAGAGGTGACGTGGAATCATACGCAATAGCGCCCCAAACCATGATGCCGCGTTGTCTAGCGGTAGGGCGCTCCACAGTTACTGCCGGATTTGACCTTTCTCCACGCCGACGCCACACTCGTCTGCGGTGACTATCACTGACAGAACAGAAGCGTGACTCATCGGAGAACACGACGTTCCGCCATTCCCTCATCCAAGTCGCTCTAGCCCGGCACCATGCCAGGCGTGCACGTCTATGCTGTGGAGTCAATGGTAGTCTTCTGAGCGGACGCCGGGAGTGCAGGCCTCCTTCAACCAATCGACGGGAAATTGTTCTGGTCGATATTGGAACAGCCAGGGTGTCTTGCACATGCTGAAGAATGGCGGTTGACGTGGCGTGCGGGGCTGCCACCACTTGGCGGCGGATGCGCCGATCCTCGCGTGCTGACGTCACTCGGGCTGCGCCTGGACCCCTCGCACGTGACACATGACCCTGCGCCAACCATCTTCGCCACAGGCGCTGCACCGTGGACACATCCGTATGGGTATCGGCTGCGATTTGACGAAGCGACCAACCTGCCCTTCTCAGCCCGATCACCATACCCCTCGTAAAGTCGTCTGTCTGCTGGAAATGCCTCCGTTGACGGCGGCCTGGCATTCTTAGCTATACACGTGTCATGTGGCACACGACAACACGTTCTACAATGACTGTCGGCTGAGAAATCACGGTACGAAGTGGGCCATTCGCCAACGCCGTGTCCCATTTATCGTGCGCTACGTGCGCAGCACAGCGGCGCATTTCACATCATGAGCATACCTCAGTGACGTCAGTCTACCCTGCAATTGGCATAAAGTTCTGACCACTCCTTCTTGGTGTTGCATTTGCTCTGTCAGTCAGTGTATGTATGTAATGTATGTATGTATGTATGTATGTATGTATGTATGTATGTATGTATGAGTTACGTTGATTCCTCTGTCTTAAAACTAGCTGATTCTCCAAAAGTTCCAGTCTTTCATGGGGTATAGTACTAGGTGAATGAGAGAAGTAGTTTCCCGTTGCTTTCTCTCACTTAGCCAGAAGGTGCTGTTCCATATCAATCTGTCAAGTCCATTGAACCACCAACCGATCCTATGAGCGACAGCTTCACATCATTCGTCATAGGGACTGTCTATGTTATAAATTGGTGTTACTAGCATTGTTCATACCGCAGTCACTTTCATATTGTCAAATCTGAGGATCAGTGAAGGTAAGACACTTGTTATAGCCCATACATCTCTCATAGATGAAGTTCCTGACTAGAGTTGAACACGAATAATCAATTCTCATGTTTTACACATACTGGTACCTGTTCATTACCAAACCAAACCCCATGGCACTATAGCACTTGAAAGGCCTTGGCCTACCAAGCGACCGCTGCTCAGCCCGAAGGCCTGCAGATAATAGGTGTCGTGTGGTCAGCACGACGAATCCTCTCGGCCGTTATTCTTGGCTTCCTAGACCGGGGCCGCTATCTCACCGTCAGATAGCTCCTCAATTCTAATCACGTAGGCTGAGTGAACCTCGAACCAGCCCTCAGGTCCAGATAAAAATCCCTGACCTGTCCGGGAATCGAACCCGGGGCCTCCGGGTAAGAGGCAGGCACGCTACCCCTACACCACGGGGCCGGCACCTGTTCATTACAGTTATGTTAATATTCCTGTCAGTTCACATCGTAGTGGAGTGAATTGAACGGATGAAAGGGGAATGCATGACTCTACAATGTTGACTTTGTTTCAGAAAGTGAGGTGTAAAGGGAAGGTACGAGTGAACATTATTGTTAAGTTGGTCATTTAGCCAACATGTTTATAGTATTAACTTCTTGAAGGTGCACTACGTACTATTTTCCTGTGTACTTACACAGCAGCGAACGCCTAGACGAGGCGTAAAGGCGTGCTCAGTTTATCTGGAAGGGATTGAGTTCGATTCCCCGCCAGGAAGTCGGAGGGTTTAGAAATAAGACGTGCAGTTCTGAATTGGCACATGACCTTGGAATTGTTTGTTTTCTTTCTTACAATTTGCTTTACGTCGCACCGACACAGGTAGGTCTTATGGCAGCGAGGGAGTAGGAAAGGCCTAGGAGTGGAAAGGAAGTGACCGTGGCCTTAACTAGTATTTGCCTGGTGTGAAAATGGGAAACCATGGAAAACCATCTTCAGGGCTGACCACAATGGGGCTCAAAACTACTATCTCCCGGATGCAGCTCACAGCTGCGCGGCCCTAACCGCAGGCCAACTCGCCCGGTACCAGAATATTGGGGTTTACTGAACCTATAACATAAATGAGAACCGCGATAAGTCCTAAGGTGTATTAACTGTTATTTCCTAATTAGTGCCCAAGTTACGGATAGTGGGAAGCCATTACTTCCCCTTGCTCTGGGACCTTCATGACTTCGACGGAGATCGGTTTGCTCTGATTACTTTGAGTACCATGTACAAACTAAACAAACCCCATGGCGCTACGGACGAATGCGCCTTGGTCTGCCTAGTGGCCACTGCTCAGCCCGAAGATCTACCGTCAGACACCTCCTCAATTGTTCTCACGTAGAAGTGGACCTCGAACCAGGAGGGAAATATTACAAGCAGGGTGGTGGTTCGAAAACTTCGGTAGACTATTATTAGCTCCTCTTAGGAAATATTGAAGGAGGGAAAGGATGACTTGTAATCCTTCGAGGATGAAAGTATCGGTATAAGAAATAAAAGGGCCATGACAGCGAGAAATGCGTGATTCCTGAGGCTTCCCAAACCTCACACTGCCAGGGTCGGATGAAGTTAAGAATGGATCAAAAAAGTCAGATAGGAAATATGACAAAGCGGAACCCAGAAGAAGATGTGACCTGTAGTCGACATCCCAGGCAGGGCTGTGATTTCTTTCAGAACGTGGACAAGGAGAGACCGAGAACCTCCACTGTACAGCTCCTTGATAGCAAGTGTAGAGTACTAAGTACCAACTTCAAAGGGAGTAACTTGATGCTTCCATGTAGGGGAACAGTCATGCCGGAAATACCGCCCACACGTATCCCTTCCGCAGGTGTCGTGAAGCGTGACGAGGAGTGGAAATGGACGTCAACCTTGTCTCGGTGAGGGCCAACTTCTGTTCGTCATTTGGGTTCGCTGTTTATGGGCACTACTACTACTAGCGAGTGACTCAGCTTACATTCGGGAGATAGTGGGTTCGAACCCCACTGTCGATAGCCCTTCCATTTTCACACTAAGCAAATGCTGGGAATGTACCTTAATTAAGGCCACGGTTACTTCCGTCCCACTCCTAGCTCTTTCCTATGCCATCGTCGCCATAAGACCTATCTGTGTCGGTACGACGTAAAGCAGATTTACAAAGTATTATTATTATTATTATTATTATTATTATTATTATTATTATTATTATTATTATTATTATTATTACGGGTAATACGTTGTTGTTGTTGTTGTTAGCGATTCAAAATACATAATCACAATCACCTCTACGACATAGCTATTAGTGTGGAGAGCTGCTGCCTTGAAGGCTTCAGATTTGATACTCGTTTCTACTGTCGATATAAGGGTGCTCTTAGCCTCGTGAGGACCTGTTGGTGCGAAAGTCCCGATTAAGTAAAATTAAGATTTTAGGGTCCATCATACTGACCAGACGGCATCCAGTCTGCCACGAAGAAAACACTCATCGGCAGTTACGTGAGAAAAGTTTAACCCCGAGATTAGGTTATTGTCATCATTATTAGTAATAGTAGTAGTAGTGGCGGTAGTAGTATTACACGTCGAACTGAACAGTGAGAACAAGGAGTGTTCCTGAGCGTCGTCCGTGGCGGGGAGGATGTTATCGAATAATACTACTGCATCGCTGCTAGTTGTGAAGTAGTTGAAGTATTCGTACCATCTTTGCCCCCGGGAATCACCTTAGTACTCTTCTATGGTGCAGGCTGTGTGAACCTTAGGGTCTTGTGCCGCTCCAGAGGTGGAAGTGTAGTTTCTTGACATTGTTTACTACCTGACGGGGAACGGAACTCGTGTTTTTCGAGGTAAACTGAGCACACCTGGGCTTGCCAGTTCCTAAATAAATAAATAAATAAATAAATAAATAAATAAATAAATAAATAAATAAATAAATAAATAAATAAATACCATCCTTCAACTTGTTTTAAATGCTCATGGGACTCGTATTAAACATTGATACAGGTGACGCTAGAGCGGTGTTAGTTTTGACGCACTGCTGCACGGAATACGTACCCCTACAATCTATTTGGACAGCCCTTGTGCGGGGATGGGTGCCAGTAATGCGATTGATATTGGCTTACTCCCTCCCTCCGTCCTGTATTCGTGTATTTAAATTGAAAAGCATCGACGTGCATACGAATGTCGCTGAGCACTTCAAGATTTTATATCTTTCACCTCAATCACGTATACATATTAACATTGAATTTTTATATTTGCTTCTGAGTATCAGGTGCATGTCTGCTGCCTGATGTTCTCTCGTTCTATGAATCTCGTCATCCGCTGTCGGGATAGTTGTGGTGTACAGTGTAGGTCTTTAGTGTTTATAATAGAGCTAGGGACGACGCAGTCATCAGTCCTGAATAACATGCACTAAACAGCACGTGGCAATCCTCTTTGCTGTCAGTCACTACGGCTATGTGTGACTTGGGTTACTCAATCCTAGTACCTAGTTACTTTCATATGACCGAGCTCGATAGCTGCAGTCGCTTAAGTGCGGCCAGTGTCCAGTATTCGGGAGATAGTAGGTTCGAACCCCACTGTCGGCAGCCCTGAAAATTGTTCTCCGTGGTTTCCCATTTTCACACCAGGCAAATGCTGGGGCTGTACCTTAATTAAGACCACGGCCGCTTCCTTCCCACTCCTAGCCCTTCCCTGTCCCATCGTCGCCATAAGACCTATCTGTGTCGGTGCGACGTAAAACAACTAACAAAAAAAAAAAGTTACTTTCATATGAGTGGAAATAGGGTATACAGTATAATCGCCAACAGTGCAGCCACATTAAAACACTGGATCCCGTGAAATCTCCGGAGTTAAACAGCATTAGGTGTGGCCGTAACTTGGATGGGTAGCACGTGTTGTTGGCTGAAGGAGGAGCGGAGAGTAACTAACCACCCCATCTCAAGTGAACTCTGTCTAAGGATGCCCGACTAGTGGCCCCTGGCTTGTCTGGGGGAAACGACTAGGTCGCCAGTGTGTGAGAATGGATAAGGAACTTGGTTATCTTGCAGTTAAATGTCGTCAGTGAAGGGTCCAGGCCGGGCTGAGTGGCCCAGACGGTTGAGGCGCTGGCCTTCTGACCCCAACTTGGCAGGTTCGATCCTGGCTCAGTTCGGTGGTATCTGAAGGTTCTCAAATACGTCAGCCTCTTGTCGGTAGATTTACTGGCATGTAAAGGAACTCCTGTTGGACTAAATTCCGGCACCTCGGCGTCTCCGAAAACCGTAATAGTAGTTAGTGGGGCGTTAAGCCAATAATATTAAATTATTACCTGAATGGTCCGGCTCATTGGCTGAATAGTCAGCGTAGTGGCCTTTGTTTTAGAGGGCCCTGGGTTCGATTCCCGATCGGTTCGGGGATTTTAGCCTCATGTGGTTAATTCATTGACTTCGAGGGCGGGTGTTTGTGTTCGTATTAATACATATCTTCATATATTTACAGCACATCAAACAATAAACCACTACAGGAACGCACAATAGTGAAAATATCTCTCTACATAAGGTTGGCGCCTGCAAAGGCACCCGGTCGTAAAACTGGACTAAATTCATAGAAAGTGCCGACCTCAGGCAACTGGGAGAAGCAAAGCAAACATCGGAGGGAAGCAGTGGTATTTTGTCGTCTTCGGATCGGCCACGATATCCTGACTCATTCCCGTATCTTGAAAGGTGAACCCCCTCCGGTGTGTACTTGCGGTGATCATCTTACCATGGTACACATCCTTACGGAGTGTGTGAACCTGGTCGATCTGCGCCGTAGTCTTAACCTCCGAGTACAATCTCCCTTATTCTGCGAGATGACGAGCAATCAGCAGACCTCGTCATCCGCTTTATGAGGGATAGTGGTCTTTTTTTATCGTGTGTAATGATGTCCTTTGTCCTAGTGTATTTGTGTTACTTGCGCTTTTATCCCATTCATTTCATTTTAGTTTGTGTTGCATATTTTAATGTCTAACGTAAATTTGTTTCCTGTATTTTCTCTTGTTTTATTAGAAAATAAGGCATTGCGAATTAGATCCCCTGATTGTTTTAATCTCATACTCATTTTTCTTCATCACCATTTTTTAACTGTAGTCAGTGGATACATTTTAAAATTTTAACTATCATACATCATGTCATCCATCTCGTTCCATAAGGGGCCGATGACCTTCGATGTTAGGCCCCTTCAACAATCATCATCATCATCATCATCATCATCATCATCATCAAAGCAAACGAAGAAAGGCGTCTGTGAAGGGATTCGTACAAGGATTTCCCAACAATTCTGCTGGCATGTTACGGCAGCAATGACATTGGAAACATGTTGCAGTGACTTTGAGTCTTAAAATTTTTAATGTATTGACTGGAATCTTAAACTGAACTTTCATTAGTGGAAGACAAATGGAACTGTAACTTCAGCTAATCACACCTTTAGCCACAAAACGGTTACTCTTTATAGTTACGATGACCTGTTGCTCAGATGATCTATCATTTTGAATTATATGCAGTATATTTTCATAACTAGACGGGTTGATACAAGTTCTTGTCGATACTCGGTACTCCGATACTTTGATTCTTGAAATAAAATAGTGAAATACACGTTTCTAAATACAATATTATTTATTATGCATGTTATGTTAACACTTCAATTTCTGTGTAATTGTACATTAAATTAAAATATATTGTGGAATATAATTCTAGTTAGTTACCTATATCTCCATAAACTAAATGTTAAAAGAAGAATTTGACACTATTTAAAAATTAAAAATCAAATGAACGATAAAACAGTAACTTATAGTGTTACAAGTTTTTCTTCAAAAATAGCCTACAGGTATTCTCACTGTGCCAGGGCGAGCCTACTTCTTTCTCTGTTACGCACGAGTCCTACTGTGCTAAACAGTCTCTCAGAAAATACTGTTGCTTGTTACATACGTATTTCACAAGTTTTCGCAACTTTGGAGACTTTGTATTTGTTTTCCAATTATAGCAAACATTTGAAAGGTGGGATAACATATTTTCTTTCAGGTTATGTGGTACCGAATAAGTGGCCGCACGATTTCAGTCACGTAGCTATGAGCTTGCATTTGGGAGGTGGTGTGTTCGAACCCCTTTGTCGGCAGCTCTGAGGATGGGTTTGCTGAGGAAGTACCGTAATTAAGGCCACGGTCGCTTCCTTCCCACTCCTAGGCTTTTCCTATCCCATTGTCGCCATAACACCTATCTGAGTCGTTGCGACGTAAAGCAAATTCTAAAAAAAGGTACGTGGTGATTACATCTTCAGAAACGTCAACTGGCAATGAACTTTTTGTCATTTTCTTGTATAATGCTGCTGTACAAGCACTACATACTAGGCAATTTTTATGGCTCCGAAGGATGGGCCATCTGAATTTAAAATGTTAAAAAATACTATTTATGGCGATTATTTAAGTGGCAACCTATAATTTCCCCAAAGATTTGAATGCGCATCATATTAAAATGAAGTCATAGGCTTACCTCTTCAGTAGCAGATTCAGGACCCTCATGTTGACCGGCAAGTTGCAGCGGTTTGTCTGAAGCAGCAGTGAGAGCAACCGAACTGCGAAAAACTCGTCCTTTTAAGTGCCCCCCCCCCCACCGAAAAAAACCAGTGTTGCGATAAAACTTATTTCGTTTTCTTCAGTGTCTTTGTACCGCTTTGTACAGCAGTGATTGCAGAGATGCCAACTTTCGAGAAAGGCAATTCGTAATGCAGCCGCTAAGGCGGGGGGGGGGGGGGTAATTTTTTTTTCTTTTTTAGAGATCTTACAACAGTTTGGAGTTCATATTAGCGCGGGATTCAGTCTTGTTCTTCCTCATCATGCGCATCTGAAATATTGCGGCTACACACACTATAAAACACGTGTGAATTAGATTTTGAGGAACACAGTGAACAGGGCCATTCTTTCGAGTATTCGTCCCTAAATTTTTGAACTATTTTTGGTTTATTACTAACGTCACTAGTCACGGTAACGTAATCATACGTATTTTCCTGCACAAGAAATCGCTTCATTATTTCAAACCTTTCGCATTTCGTAACACACGATTACCATATATCCCAGAAGAGCAATATATGTAAATTTGGCAACTTAAATAGCAATAAATACTTCTTCAACAGTCACGCACACAGTATTCACAATTAAACGGAGTTTGTCACCACTTTGCCGCCAAAACAGACAAAAGAACTCGCATACTGGCATGGAAGTCTGGTCATGCGAGGAACAAAAACAACCACTCCGCAAGATATACCACTTCACAAGTGCCTATATTTCCGGTACTGGAAGCACACACTGCGTTCGGCGCATGAAAACTCGAAATATTCTTAATCGAGGGACAGGAAAGGGGTATAAATGATTACTGATAAATCCGGAAATAATATTCTGAGAATTCAAGCTGTAATGGCATTCCTTGTGTATCTTTTTCAACACTTCATACACTTAGATTTAAAAATCAACAAACGATCGTAATTTGTGGTGTGTGATTCGGAAAGGCGTAATTACGATGGGTAATTCGTAATTATAACGATTGAATCGTAATAGCTGGCATCTCTGGTGATTGTCTTATAATCACAATTCCTGATCCACTGTGTGATACCTTCTGAAGATAAGATATGGCACTGTTCATAAAAGGGATTGTGTCTGACACTGTCACTGTAGATTACCTTAGGGCGAGTGTCGCTTGATTAAAGTGTTTAATTCATTGACCAATAAATCAATATGTTCCCATTGCGATACTGTAATATTTACTAGAAGGGTGAAATCGTCAGATGTGAATACAATGGCTGTTTTCTGTCATTGAAATATTTTTAGCATACGAAGAAGTTGAATTCCTTCGTGTAGGTTCATCTTGAATCAGAAGGTATTATGATAGAGAAAGATGTTTCTGTGCGGCGTTAACAATCTTTGTGCATTTAGAGCAATGTTTGAAATGTTCTATATAACGAATGAGATTCTCAGTATTGAACTCAAAAGTCCCTCTTTCAGAACAAGTTGTAGTGTATGGGCTACACACGGCAAGTGGGAAAATGTTTCCGAAATCATGGCACTTACTACATTACGACCGTTGTCATGAATCACAGCCACTATTTTATCCATTAAACCCCACGTTTTTTCAAGAAATCTGCAGTATTTTCACTTCTGTGTCTCACTTCTTCAAATGGTATCACTTCAATACATGCTGAAGTTAGTGAACGGTGATGCTTAGGGAGTCGTCAGTTGCTGTTGATGTCCGCAAATCCGCCGTCACATTTCGGAGCTCACCTTTTACTCTTGTTTCTACTTCTTGAAACTGTTCTGGGAGGATATAATTTGATATTTGCCTACAAATAGGCGCAGTATATCTATGTTCAAGGTGATGATTCAACTGCTTAAATCCCTTATCTTCTACAATGCTAAATGGCTAGTTGTCTTTGTCATATGTAAGCTGTTTTCTTGCTAATTGCCTTCGTTCGATTATCTCCTGGTTTAAATTTGCATTTACCGTCCAGAAAAGATATGAGAGTAGGCTAACTAATATTTGAGTACTGTGATGATGTTGAAGACAATGAGAGCAATGGGTTCAAAATGGAATGAACGGGCACAGGCTCTTCCACTGCAATTTTTTCACTTGTCACACTTTCACTGTTTCGAATTTTTTTGGGGGATGTTCATGTTCAGTAAAAGCAATTTTATAAACTGAGGCGACATTCTTCTTCACGTATCTAATGAGAGGTTTTCCTCCTCGCGTGAAACTCTTTTCTATAAATGCGACAATGACATGATTATCATCAACAAGATCCAATTGGAAATAGTTCGGCACTTCACTCATATTAACCGAAAGTTGTAGATTTCGAAGCGCAACAGCTTCTGTCACTTCACAATAACAACTGACTTCAAATTTTAATTTAGTAATCTAAAATCGAAAATAGGTTTCATGCTAAAGGTGCTGACATTTTTCAGTAAGTTCCTTCCTTGTTTGTAATTCTGAGAGTTTAAATAGACCACAAGATCTGTTTACTGAAAGTCTCTGTTATTGGTTACATTTATAACTTTTTGTAGGTGGAGTGTGGTATTTCCGTCCAAATTGAAAATAAATAATGCTACAATTTACTGTAATGTTGGTGGTGATGCTTGTTGTTTAAATGGGACTAACATCTAAGTCTTCAGCCCCCAAATTTCTACAATATCACGTAGAAATACATCTTACTCAAAATGCGATTCGGCACGTTGTATTGCCCTACTACATTGTGTTTAAATACTTTTAAATACTTCAGACATACTGGCACGAGGGCATCTGCAGAAATTCGGAGGAATGTCCCTTTTGTTATGGGATGAATAGAGCTATAAACGAGTCCATTTCCTTGCTGTACCTCGTACCTGCTATTTTAGAACTTGTAATTTGAGGCATGTGCTCCTTGCGACCACTTTAAAATCTGCTACTTGTGGCAAGTTGACAATATTAATTTAAAGTTCTTGTATCGAGCGCATCTGTAGCAGTATCGTTCGATATTGATACCTCCTGACTATCAATGGTATCGAACATATCTCTAATGCATATATAGTATTTTCTCGCGATAATATGTATGTTGATATATGTTGATGTCCCATCATGTAGGTCGCACAGACATCATGTTTATCATCCCCGCGTTCTATTGTGAGTAGAACCAAACCAAACCCTATGGCGCAACAGCCTTGACGGGCCTTGGCCTACGAAGCGACCGTAGCTCAGCCCGAAGGCCTGCAGATTACGTGGTGTTGTGTGGTCGGCACGGCGAATGCACTCCGTCTATATTCTTGGCTTTCTAGACCGGGGCTGCTATCTCACCGTCAGATAGCTCCTCAATTGTAATAACTTAGGCAGAATGGACATCGAACCAGCCCTCAGATCCAGGTAAAAATCCCTGTCCTGGTCGGGAATCGAACCGTGGACCTCCGGGTGAGAGGCAGACACGATACCTCTGCACTGCAAGGCCGACATTGTGAGTAGAACATGCCGACTTACACGCGTTTTTATGCGGAATGTGTAATTGTATCTAGTACCCATCTCTAATCTCTAGTATTTTCTCGCGATAATACATATGTTGATTAACATATCCACAAAGACGCACACGAGATACTGTCAGTTGGTACATAATTATTTTATTCACATCTATTTACAAATTAATACACACATGACCTTAATCACAGTATCACAAACAAAACACTTCACTCCGAGAACAACAAAGCCACCATTTCAATAACAACTGACTGTCACTTCAATATGGAGACTGCAACCACTGCATGTCACCAGGACACAAGTATATTCTTGCTACACCATAACTCTGCTAAACAACAACTCCCTAACCAATGACTCTCTGACCTCTCTGACCAATAACTCGTCAACCAATAACTCTCTTGTCACCGTCAAGATCGTCTCCTTATATATACCGGCCAGGCTTTCAGAAAGATACGTTACAAGAAATACCTTCTCGAAAACTCTATAGAGTGCCCAATACATAGTCATAGCGTACAGAATATTCTCAATCGTTCTAGTGCCTATTACCATTCTGGAAGTTACAGTGTGTTTCACAATTATGGATTACAAATTATATATACAGGTAAGAATAAATTATAATATTAATTTACAGGTATTTACATTAATTGAACTGATATAAATGTTTACGTACAGCACATGTTTCATGACATAACCTCACAGCAACGCGATCGTATCATAATAATAATACAAATACTAACTGGATGTAACACTTCATATCCATACATACAAGTAATAATAATAATAATAATAATAATAATAATAATAATAATAATAATAATAATAATAATAATAATAATAATTCGAGCTCGTTCTTGCATTATTTATCCAAGGGTGAGTGAATATTGTTTTCAAGCTATATCCGTTTATCGCACTTGTGTCATGATGTCCCTTCATGTAGGTGGCACAGGCAGTAGAAATGGCGAGATGAATGCTATAAATTATAATACTCGAAATACGACCCTAGTAACTCATTGGCCGAGTAAGGTGGTAAATTGCACTCAAGAAAAATGCTTCGGATGTCTAATGGTATACCATGTCCTGCGATGTTGGCATGTAAATGATCTCTGCTAACACTTTCACTCTTAATAATGTTATTTGCTTTATGTCCCTTTAACTAACTTTATGGTTTCCGGAGACGCCAAGGGTGCCGGAATTCAGTCCCGCAGTATTTCTTTCAGGTTTTTAAATAAATCTACCGACACGAGGCTTACGTATTTGAGCACCTTCAAATACCACCGGACTGAGCCAGGATCGAACCTGCCAAGTTGCGGTCAGAAGGCCAGCGCCTCATCCGTCATAGCCATTCAGGCCGGCACGTTCGCTTTTACCCAGCGAAATCGCCCAAGAGAGATCCGTTTCTCTACCATGTAGGAGACTAAAACTGAACGTCGAAATTGACATGCAGGCTGCCTAGTTGGCATAAAATCAAAATACGTCACATAGTAGCTGAGGCGATATGCTTATCATTCTTCCCACTTTCGTTTAGGCCTACTTAGAACCACGGGGCTCGCTTTGACTCTTTACGTGGGCCTTATGTTCCTTTTTGGCCCCGAAAGCTTTAATTTTCTGGCTGTCTGCCAACTCCCTCTCTTTTGTCCATTTCGGTCTGGTGATCCCTGTGTTCATCTTCGGACACCGAGAAGGCACCCTGCATAGCAATCCGTCGGAATTAGATTAGGTCCTGTACGGCGTTTAGTGAAATTCTTAATTGTTCAAGGTCAGATATCACTGCGGTAATCCATTTGTAGGAGACTTTTCCTCTAAATGCCGTACTGAAGATCTTGTTAGTGAGCCTGCACGGGTCCATGCGGGTCAAGTGGCCTTAGAAGGCTAAGTCATTTTCCTCATTCATACGCTTTTACAAGCGAGTGGACCACTAAGGATCACGCTACAATTTCATTTCTTTCTCTTCGTGCGGAGTTTTCTCTCTGTCGAATACTCCTTCATGCATTCGCTGGCCTGCTTTCGTTATTCATCTGCCCAGGCTCTTCCGGTCTTCTTAGTTCTTCTTGCGGCTTTGAACACCTTCCAAATTCTTCAGTGCGTTCCTAAACGTACTTCTTTCTAACAGATTGGGGCCGATGACCTTCGATGTAAGGCCCCTTAAAACAAGCATCATCATCATCTAAAAGCTCGTCTTCCAAGACGCTTAACCTTTCCATATCCTTCTTCGTTTCCTTAACCCATGCTGTAGTGGTCTTTTTTCTCCAGAAGTGATCAAATATCCGTTTGGTAAGTCAGTTTGCGTTCATTCTGTACAGATGCACAAGAAACGCCAGCCTCCTTTTCTTCATGGTCTCTGAGATTCCTTCCACCTTCTAGTAAACTACTTCGTTGCTCCGAAGTTTCCATCCGCTTTCAGTTTGGGCAGCTCCCATCATTTTTCTGAGAATTCTTCTTTCCAGGACCTCTAGCTTCTCCAGCTTGTAGTTCATGGACATGCATTCACTGGCATACAGGCATGCTGTTTTTACCACGGTGTTGTAATGTATCAGTTTGGAATTCCAGGATAAGCACTTCATATTGTAGATGTTTTTTTGTCAAGCCGTATGCTCTCTCTATTTTTGAGATCCGATCTTCCACTGCAGCTTTTTGTAGTCCATTCTCCTGTATCGTCTCATCAAGGTACTTGAACTTCTTGACCCTTTCTATCCGTCCTATCTCTGTTTCCAGGAATTTTGGTCCATCTTTGATGTTCGTCATGAATTTGGTCTTTTCTGCTGAGATCCTCAGTCCTGTTTGGCTGGCGATTCTATCCAAGAGGTTAATTTGGATGGTTGCGACCTCTGGACTTTCTTATAGTATAGCAAAGTCGTCAGCAAAAGCCAAGCAGTTGACTTTAATCCCTCCTAATTTTCTCCGTAGACAGTTCGGGATTATCCCTTAATGTTCAAAAACCGGGCGAGTTGGCCGTGCGCGTAGAGGCGCGCGGCTGTGAGCTTGCATCCGGGAGATAGTAGGTTCGAATCCCACTATCGGCAGCCCTGAAGATGGTTTTCCGTGGTTTCCCATTTTCACACCAGGCAAATGCTGGGGCTGTACCTTAATTAAGGCCACGGCCGCTTCCTTCCAACTCCTAGGCCTTTCCTATCCCACGTCGCCATAAGACCTATCTGTGTCGGTGCGACGTAAAGCCCCTAGCAAAAAAAAAAAAAAAAATTAATGTTCAAAAGTTCTGAGTTCCATATTCTCACTATCTTTTCTAGGACACAGTTGAATAGGAGTGCAGATAGTCCATCCCCTTCCTTGCCTTACGCTTTTCTTGATTTCAAATGATTTTGAGAGATACCCGAAGAATTTTACCTTGGAAGTTGTGCCTGTTAGGGTAGCTTTGATTATATTTGCCAGTTTGGTTTTGACTCCAAATTCCGTAATGATCTTATCGAGAGTCTCTCTGTTCACCGAATCGAAGGCTTATTTGAAGTCTATAAACGACACCATAAGCATACGCTTATTATTATTATTATTATTATTATTATTATTATTATTATTAACCGCAGCGAGAAACAAGTGTAATGATTCTAGAAGTAGTGCATCTCTTCAAAATAGCAGAAGAGTATGGGAAGTTAGTTGAGGTGGTAATCGCGTGTTCAGTTTCCCTGGAAGGACATGGATCCGATTCCCCGTTAGAAAGTCAAACAATTTAGAAACGAAATATCCAATTTTCTCAATCTACATCAGAAAGGAGTACCAGGTAATTCGAAAATGCAAAAGTGGCCGAGGATAGATCTAACCACTATCGCAATTGGTGCACCGAGCGAGTTGGCTGCGCGGTACGCATCGTGTAGCTATGAGTTCGCATTCGGGAGACGGAGAGTTCAAACCCAGGGCCATATTGAACATTTTTGGTGTTCCGGGCCGTTTATGAAATGCCACCACCCCAGCATAATTGCCGTTATATGTGAAAATTATCGAAAGGAAGATAGCGAAATACATAGGCTAATCAATCTACTAATGAAAACCATTAAAGAGGAAGAAAACACAGAAGTGTCTAACTCTTGAAAAGTCAGTAAATCTGTCTGGTTTCACTTCAGATATGAGTTTACTTCTGAAAAGGTTTCCTTCAATTTATAGTTGGACAAAGACATCGATCACATCGTTATAGTATATGAATGTTAGGAGTTTACTCTCAATGCACAGAAGGGAAAGTCCTGCAAGCTTTCCTTAAAAAGAGAAGTACGAAGGTATATTTCGATTCATCGCAACAACGAAAATGAGCGTTCGGCTAAACTGTTGGATATGTCCACACATGGGTATACATTTTTCAACCCTTTTTTGGAATAAAATTAGGAAAACAGGTGTTACTTGGCTCTGCGCCGTAATAGGAAGGAGATTACAAGCGTAAATTCTGCGATACACGTGACGCGACAATATAGTGTAGTCTGACATCAAACATCAATACTGTTTAAAATGAACACGTTAATTAATTGACCATTCTTTGAAACAAGCGCGAATACTAAATTTACACATGTCTTACTTATGGCATAATAAATAATATTGATTTAAAAGTCTCCAAATCTTGCCGCCACGGGTGAAGGGTTATGTTGGCCCATGCGAAACTAGGGCCTTGTTCGAACCTCAGCAGCGGCAGCCCTGCGATTTTATCATTTTCATACCGGGAAAATACTCGACTGTAATTTAATTAAGACCACGGGCGCTTCATTCCCAGCCTGAGCCCTTCCCGGTGCCATCGTCGCGTCAACTTAATCTGAGTTAGTGCGACGTTAAAAAAAACCAACGAACCAAAACCAGGAAAAGCAATTTGTGTCGAGGTTAGGGGTGATGGAGGCCATTAACGTCCTGCGGCCTCGTGTAGGCTTTGGTGTTTCTTTTTATATACCTTTATACTCTGCTTCCGCTGTTGTAAGGCTCCGATAAGAGGAGGGGACTGCGCCAAGATGTATAGGAAACTATGTGGTGAAAGGTAGTATTGTGTGTGATGTGTGAGACACAGAAATGTTGGGAATAGGAAAACACCGGGTTCTAGACCCGGAAAACTTAATCTTCTCGTTTAAAATCACCTCTTTCCCGGCCAGGAAACGAAACCGAGACCCGAGGTCGACGTTGCAAGGTGACTACCAATCAGCACACGTGCGTAGTTGAGTCTTCTTACAGTCCCAGCCTCGTGCTCGAGCTTATTCAGCGTTGCAATGTTATTTGTGTGCTCGCTGGCTATCTTCCCTCTGACAGTGTCCCGACTCTCCCGTTTGATTGGACTGGCTCGGTTTGTTTGTTTAGATTTGCTAATGCAGCTGTTTCTGCTCCGAGCATTGGTCTACGTTATGTCCAATAAATATTTATCCAATGTCGGAAAGTGAATGGCATGAAATGGTTTTATAATTCTGTGTTTGTATTCGTTCTGCCCAAAAGTACTTCAATCACTCGTGTATTATTATGGACGACTGTGATGACTGTGGGGTTGTGGTACAGTCAGGTCATTGCAAAAGTTAGTTGCACACGGGACTGGCAGACTTTCTTCCTTAAGTGTAAGTCATCAAGAGCGTTCAGTTGCGTCGAGCGTTTAACACTAGTACAAATAGTGAATATTAGGACAAAATAATAATTATCAATGTTGTTGTCACTGTTAATGTGTTAAATTGCATGTGAATCTGCTTAGCTTGCAATAGATAAAATGTCTCTTCCTCAGCTGCTGGAATTCCGTAGCTGTAGGCCGAGAATTCGCAATGTCTATTGCAAGCTAAGGAGAAATCTGTTCGGACTCATAACAAAACAAATACTCGCACCAATAAAATGATTGTTAATGATTAGGAGAAAAATAAATAATTTTCTTTTAAAAAAATTACAATTACAAGATTAGGTTGAAATAGTAATTAGGTGTAAGTGTAATGTTTAGGGTAATAATGGATAAAATTTCAATGTAATAAGAAAAGCATTCATGCATCAGAATAATATAAATTGCAAAAAATGATTACTCTCTCTCCAGTTCCAGACGACCCGGAACTAGGCGATGGGAGTATTCTATTCTATTCTAATAATTATCAAGTATTCTTAGTGGGCAGAGTGGTCTTAATTTAATGTAGGGCCTACATCAATTTAAAATACTTTCCTTTCAATTCTACATTTATTTGGGTCAACACACCTTAATACAATTTCCACAAGTTTGTGAGATAGACGTGCCTAAAGCTGGAAATTTTTGAGGAAAAATCTGTGATAATAAATGTCACTATAGGGTAAAAATTGTCACACGACAAATGGCAATAATCGTTAGTGTTAAATCGCTGAATAGGTCGTGCTGGAACAACGCTAGCCTGTGACATATCCCAATCTCTCATTCTTGATTTTGTACCTGTGGAATCACATTGTTGCGAATGAACTGCAGATTAAGGGGCAGACGGTATCAGCGTGGGTGATTTTTCTGTTTTCTGATTACCATTAATGTTAGTTTTTGAGTGTTTATTTTAAGTCCAGACTCCTTGTTTACTTCGTTGATGTTGTTCAGTAGTGGCATATAAATGACCTAACTTCCTTGCCCACCTCCTCACACATTAAAGGTGATCTATTACTACTTTTGGCATTGTGAGTAGCGAACAAGTAGTTGCGCGGTTTGAGTCAAGTTGCTATCAGATTGCATTCGGGACATAGGGTTCGAACTTCATTCCCACTCCTAGCCCTTTCCTTTTCCACCTTCGCCACTGTATTAGGAACACCATGGATCTACGATACCTGTGACTAGTACCGCTATATGAGAAACACGATGAGTCTACGTTACCTGTGACCGGGCGAGTTGGCCGTGCGGTCAGGGGCACGCGGCTGTGAGCTTGCATCCGGGAGATAGTGGGTTCGAATCCCACTGTCGGCGGCCCCAGAAGATGTTTTCCCGAGGTTTCTCATTTTCACACCACGCAAATGCTGGAGCTTTACCTTAATTAAGGCCACTGCCTCTTCCTTAAAACTCCTAGGCCTTTCCTATCCCATCGTCGCCATAAGACCTATCTGTGTTGGTGCGACGTAAAGCAACTAGCAAGGAAAAAAAAAGCTGTGATTAGTACCGCAATGTGAGGAACAACATTGTCTACTTTACCAGTGATTAGTACCATTATGAGGATCCGGTGACCTGGATTTTGGACTCCTTTAGGCAACAAGCATAATCGAAAGGCCTATAGGATTTTGCCTAAGCAGCAGCCCGTTTTCTGTTTATATCAGTGTTTTAAGTTATTTTATGGGAAGGTGGGGCAATGCGGGTCGGATCCGGATCGTTCCATTGTCGTCTTATTGAATTCTTGTCGGTAGATGGATTTTGGAATTTTGATAATCATACCATTGCGCTTCATCACGTACAATAGGGTCCGATGACCTAGGTGTTAGGCTCCTTTAAACAACAAACATCATCATCATCATCATCATCATCATCATCAATAATTCTCGTTTTTTCATGTTCAGTATTCAGCCTGAAGGCTGGTTATATCCTCAACAGCTTAACCATCAGATGTCGTAAATAGCTTAGGTGTCAGGTGAACATTGAGGGAGTTTCCCGTTGCTCATTCAAGTTGCCTAGTCCATTGAACTGTACACACCACCCTATCCTGCGTGCTACGCCTTCGCAGGGACCGGCTGCATAAGGAATGGTGTTGCTAGCATTGTCCATACCATACCTGGATCTTAACATTTTCAAACGATCCTTGCCCGAGATAGTGCAGCAGCATACAATTGGCTGTACCGGGCGAGTTGGCCGTGCGCGTAGAGGCGCGCGGCTGTGAGCTTGCATCCGGGAGATAGTAGGTTCGAATCCCACTATCGGCAGCCCTGAAGATGGTTTTCCGTGGTTTCCCATTTTCACACCAGGCAAATGCTGGGGCTGTACCTTAATTAAGGCCACGGCCGCTTCCTTCCAACTCCTAGGCCTTTCTTCCCATCGTCGCCATAAGACCTATCTGTGTCGGTGCGACGTAAAGCCCCTAACAAAAAAAAAAACAAAAAAAAAACAATTGGCTGTGGCTGAATACTGGTTCGAGTTAGTAGACTATCCACTTTTTCAAGCGTTCGTCCCTGCGCTTTATTAATGGTCATACAGAACGCTAGTCGACTAGATACCTTCCCGTCTGTACGTACCTAAACGTTTTCTCTTAGCAGCATGCAAGTTATTAGGATCGTTCTGCCATCTTTTGAGTATATTATGAATGAGGAAGGTCAGAGAATCAAGGAGTATCCAGCAGAGAATAGTAGGTAATGTAAGGGTTATTCTGCCCGAAGGCAGGTCCGAACCTCCGCAGAGGTGTTCCTGAGCCGGAGTTTACGTGCGGTAGGGTGGCCAGTTCCTTTCCGCTCCT
Source organism: Anabrus simplex (assembly GCF_040414725.1). Lineage (NCBI taxonomy): Eukaryota > Metazoa > Arthropoda > Insecta > Orthoptera > Tettigoniidae > Anabrus > Anabrus simplex. Next base: position 1,048,838,784 of record NC_090265.1, on the reverse strand, counting down.
CCATTCCCTTACCCCCCACCAACAGCGCGTGGCAACCCATCCAACTCCTGACCACGCCCAATGTTGCTTAACTTCGGAGATCTCACGGGATCCGGTGTTTCAACACGGTCAGAGAGTAGTATTCTTCCATAATCAGAGGAAGTGTATACTCTCTGGACTGACAGGTAGTAAACAAACATGGCTGCATGCAATGACATTGCTTGTTGATGATGATGATGATGCTTGTTGTTTTAAGGGGCTTGACATCGAAGGTCATCGGCCCTGGAATGACATTACTAAGGATGAAAATCACATCGGTATATTAGAATATTAATGAACGTGTTAGTCGCTTAGCAACCTGCTAAGTACAGAATGTATTGCGGGTTAGGGTAAGCCTTCGCCTGCAATTATTGGATTGATAATTTAATTATTTGATTTTATGATTACTCAAAGTCGGCTGAATTAGAGATCTACCAATATCCTATGTAATTCCGGAAAGAATAAAACAGAAATGAAGCAAACCGGTTCAGTAAAATGGACGGATTCGCCAAACCTCTTTTTAGTAAACTCTTCTAATATATAGATAATAATAATAATAGTAATAATAATCAGTTAACATGGACTCGTGGAAACTACGAATTAAATTGTTGTGCTGTGATAATTGGGAAACGGTTGAAAGATATCTATAGAACTGCCGGAGCAAGGATTCGAATCCAAAATCCCCGAATGCAAGCTTGCAGCTACTCGGCCCGTAGCGCGTAGCCAACTCGCTTGGTCCCCGCTAGTTCGACTGAGAAGAGCAAATTATGAGGGGTACAGCCAGTAAAGAGAAAAAGAAGCCTTGGCCCCATTACGGAGCTACGCTCCTTCAAGTCGCTGTGTCAACGGATTTGAATAAAAATGCTGTGCATTCTCATAGCCCGTCCTTTACTTCAAGTTTATTCATGAGATGTGAGCACCAAGATCAACATGCTCTGCTGATAAAGCAGAAATACGAATAGCGAAGGTGCTAAACGAAAACAGAATCGCTCTACTAAGGTGGAACGAAATGAGGCGGGGGCAAATGTCTTCTTTACTGCGTGTTACGTGAAAAGACTTCATAATCGTGATTCACAGTTAATTACTTTACACTTTGTTCACAATAGTTTGTTTGTAATTCGAATCCTTTTCTAAGATGTGTAATTACAGCTTTCAGTGGCGTGGCGTGGCAATTTCCTTGGTGTTCGCGGTTCGAAAATGGTACTTTTACGGAGACAGAAAGAGTAATAGTAAATGGTCACCGAGCCAGTTGGCCGTGCGGTTAGGGGCATGCAGCTGTGAGCTTGCATTCTGGAGATATGGGTTCCCCCCATTGTCGGCAGCCCTGAATACGGTTTTCCGTGGTTTCTCATTTTCTCACCAGGCAAACGCTGGGGCTGTACCTTAATAAAGGCCACGGCCTCTTCCTTCCCAGTCCTAGCCCATCGTCGCCATTGTAAATTGCAAATTGTAAAAAAATAAAAATAAAAGATAAATTAATTATCATTTTGGAATGTGTAACCAAAATATACGCATAGCTACGGTGATGATCTGTACCGTGATACCTTATAATGTCTTTCGAAACCTCCGCGTAATTTAGTCTTCAAGTCTTTTAATTCAGGAGTTGGTCTGCCATTCGAAATAATATTACTTTTCTCACTAAATATACATAATTTTATGGAAAAGTTTAAAAGGCTCTCTAAAATACAGTCACCATCATAGGAGAATACTTCACCAGTCAGTTTAGAAGCCATTCTTGGGGACTGCAGTGAAAGGAGGATAAATACTATTTGCCTTTGTATCTAACTGGCAAATAATGAACGACACCAAGCGCGAGATACTCTCACAAGGGCACTGAAGGTCACAGACAACTAACGTGGGCGAGTTTGCCGCTGAAGCGCTGCAGGCAACATGTGGCGTAAATCGGAAACATTGAAAACTTTTTGTATACGTACTGTGTATCAGTTCTTCGGCTCTAGATGGCAGTCATATTTTCTGACGTGTGTTATGGAAATTCAATGAATTTAGATTGTTGATAACAAATACAAATTATGCTCTTATAATAAGGAATGTATGTAATTTCTATTTTTCTGTATATTGCCGGCAACTTAGACGCTTAATTTTCATGTCGAAATTTCGACGATATTCAAAAGTGAAGATATATTCTTCATTCACGTTGGACTCCCCCTGTGAGTGGGAGGGAGTAGAATACATCTACGGCATTCCTTGCCTGTCGTAATACGTGGCTGAAAGGAAAAGCCCTAGAACTCTAACCTTGGGAGTGTTACTGGCAACCACATGTCCTTTGGCTGGATCTGATATTGTTTACATTTGCTTTCATCTTTGGTATCTGATCTTCCGTGGTCAAGTCTTGTTCTCTTCCTATCCCGACGGTATTAAGTTTACGAAGTCTAGGAATTCCGATACTTTCATGCCCTTCATGGCCCTACCCTTCGTTCTTGGAGGGGTCGGAACACTTCCATTCTCTCTCTGATTAATGTTAAGAGAGGATTGTTGCCCATTTGTACTGCCTCTTAAATAATAAATACAATCAACACCACCATTCAGGTTGGATTGTTCTTCTATCATATTCTCACTGGATGTCGGCTGTCTTCAGGGCGATCTGGTTCTTGTTCTCAGCCACTCGGGAAAGAGTGGGGTTGTTGAGCTTATACCATTCTCATAGATTCCGTAGCCAAGATATCCTCCTTATTACCCTACTTCTCCTTCAGTTTTACCTTGTAAGATAAGCTGAAGAGGACTTTATTTATCTTTTCGAGTGATATGGTCACATTACTGAAGATTCTTCCCTTTGATGTTGCGCATGGCCTCGGGCTCTTTGTTGAGGCGTTAGAGTACTTCAGTGTCACGTATTCTGTCAACCCATGATATTCTGAGCAGATTTCGGTAGCACCACATCTCAGACGATCGAAGATTTCGATGGTATTCTCTATTAGGGTCCAAGCCACGGCACTATAACGTAAGAAAGAAAACACATAACACCGAAGTAAATGGATCTAGTTTCAACAGCATTGTTCCAGCTATGATCAAATACGCTGCCGAGGTACTTAAAGCGTTGGACTAGCTCCAGTGATGTGCCAGCTAATGTCAAGCTAACAGGTTTGCTTTAGACCATTACTTTGGTCTTTTTCATGTTTAAACGCAGACCTGCTGCAGCACTGTTCACTCACACAGTTTAGTAATGTCTGCAAATCTTCAACACTTGTTGCAAGCAGAGCAGTATCATGTGCATATTGTGATCCCATTAACAACGATACTCCCCTGTTTTCCTTCCAGTGCTTCATAAAATACCCTTTCAGAGTAGATATTGAAGAGGAGTGGAGATAGAAGACAGCCTTGCCTCACTCCTTGTTGGGCTCTGTTGTAAATATTTTATGCACGTTATCTAAAGTCGCTCAAAAAAGAAATGATTGCATAATATTGTGTAACGAGGTACGCTTTTCTCAGAAACAATTGAGTGTGGTGATGGTGGTGGTTATTGTTTTAAGAGGAAGTATAACTGGGCAACCATCGTTTATTAACACTAATCAAAGGGCAAATTGGAAGAGGTCTGACAGTTGGAAAAAATGAAGGTATCGGCAAAAGAAAGGGAAGAGTGCTGAAGAGCGTGAAAAAGAGACTCCCTAGGCTTCGAAAACCTAACACCGTCGGAATCAGAAAAGAACAAGAGCTGGCCAAGGGAGGGCGGATAGGATAGATGAAAGTCAGAAGCCTAGCACAAGTAAGTGGAAGCAATGCCAGGACTCATCTAAGGGTCCCGTACCGAGCTCGATAGCTGGAGTGCGGCCAGTAGCCAGTAATCGGGAGATAGTGGGTTCGAGCCCCACTGTCGGCAGCCCTGAAGATGGTTTTCCGTGGTTTCCCATTTTCACACCAGGCAAATGCCGGGGCTGTACCTTAATTAAGGCCATGGCCGCTTCCTTCCACTTCCTAGGCCTTTCCTATCCCATCGTCGCCATAAGACATATCTGTGTCGGTGCGACGTAAAGCAAATAGCAAAAAAAAAGGTCCCATGGTCGCCAACCCACGCTCCCCAAGTTAAGAGCGCAGGGACCCCCTTTAGTCACTTCTTACGAGAGACGGGGTATACTGTGCGTGTTGTTCAGAATCAGTTGAACTTATAGATAAATTTCTTTTGGGTATCCGCGGGATTTGTATCTACATGGGCGGTGAATTATATTTTAATAATACTAGCAAATGTATCCGTGCTCGCTACAGTATTATACATTGTATACGCAGTTCTACGTAAGTTACTGCACACGCAGTGAATAAGATGATATTCAAGTGCACGTCTCTTAGAGCTATCCGAGAAACAAAACGGGGAACACCCCTACATTGTTTCCGATGTAAGGTGCACGTTAGGCAAATTTAGATGATAAAGGCAGGCCACATTTCCTCCTGCCATTCACAATCGAGTTCGGGAGTTTCTACAATAACGGCAGACTCACTTGCCAGCTGTCATCCGCAATAGAGATGGATAGTTTTCATTATAATGACAGGCACTTTCCTAATTCCAGTCGCAATCGAGTTGACGAGATTTGTTTGCAACCGAGAAATTCTGCGCTACCTAAAGTATAAAGAATCAACATACAACAGTAAGGCATAGGACCAACGTTGAAGATCTCTCCAAATTGAGCAGCGATTGTGTAATCTGCTTTGTGAAATAACATGCCGTTTAAAAAGCACTTATCACGAAACGAAGGTCTGAACCGTCATTGAAATTGCCTCCATATTTCGATGTTTTACGGCACCTAAAAGTAATACATTTGAACAGCCTGGAATATTCCCTCAAAGGAAAGAGTGTCCGGTGACCAAGCGAAATTATGTACATAACAAAGGGACGTAACGAATTATCCCGAAACGAAGGTCTGCACCGTCACTGAAATTGCCTCCGTATTTCGATATGTTCCGGGGCCAAAATGTTACACATTTGAACAGTTTGGAATTTTTCCTCGAAGGAAAGTGTGTCCAGGTTTCTGTATTAGCACTCGCATACATACGGAGTAATTAAGGAAGAAAATATTACAGTTAAGAAAGTTGAAATTAATAGAAAATAGGATTATAACTGAGGACAGCCGGATGCGACAAATACATAAGTACCAATTGGGTGTATTGTAAAATGAAATGTCCCTCACTAAATTGTGATTATATGAGTCAGGATATAAGAAGGCAGTAACAGAGGAGAAAATTAGGCGAAGGGATTCTTAGGTAAACAGATAAGATGACATATGGTGTTATTACTTAAGCCTAAAGTGGCAAGACAGAGGCAATAAATTAAAGAGTAAAACAGAAGTAGAAGAGAAATCAATGAAATTTATAGCAAATGCCAGAAAACACCTTAGGGTGTGAAATCATGGGCTACACTCCGCGGTACTGTTCAAATATTAACAGCCCCTTTAAAGCTATTCGACGACGATTGTAACCTCCAACGGGATTCCGCAAATATTCCGCAGAATGGCAGCATGACGTCTCTCTCGCTTTCTACGCAAGGACCAGCCAGGAGTTTACAGGAATGTTAAAGAAAATGACATTAACCTATGTTACTTCCCTGCTGGCAATCAGCCAGAGACGTTGCATGGTAACCTGTAGGTTCGTTGTCGGTCTGTCGGTCACTCAATGCAGAGCATGAAACCCGCAGAAAATAGTAATTTTCTCCGTCATTTGAAGAGTAAGCAAAATTATGCTCATAAGAAAAGTTGTTTAAAATAAACAGGCGTTTCGCACGTATTCCACGGATTTTACAGAAAATCAGTAGCATAAGAGAAAATGGGAGAAACCTGTTGTTGTTTTCCTATAAACCACAATTCTATTATATTTTTAAATCATGTGCATATCTAAACCTTTCCCTGGATGAGTATACTCTATATATGAAGTTTGGTCGAGATCTATTCAGTCGTTTCTCCGTGATGGTGGAACAGACGGACAACCAGACACGAAAGCTAAAAACCACTGATACGGTCTTAATTGTACTTCAATCGGATAAAAATCTGAAAAATTGGCACCAAAAAACAAACAAACAAAATTCCAGGCAGTAGACCATCTAGAACTGTATTTATGTAGATTAAAATTGTCCGATAAAATATTAATTGCGAGGAACATACCGTACCATGCGCTTATTCCTTTTTGAGTAAATATACAAGTTAACCAATGTTTGGAATATATTGTGATACGATGAGTGAAATGCCTTTCTTGATCTTAGATAATTGGACTCCCTTGGAGAGTAAATATTGACTAGCGTATCGATTACAGTAACACAGCAATCTTTTCATGACATTCTTCTTCTCTTCTTCTTCGTTTTGCCTCATGACTGAGGCGTCGTGACTATCATAATATTCAGGCCTCTAGCCGATGAACCATACTCCGCCATTCTTCCCTACCTAAAGCTTTCAATGTGGTTACTCTGAGAGAACACTTGTAGGGGGCCGTTCACCATGTCAATCCATCGCGTTGGTATTCGTCATCGTTGTCTGGTTCCCTGGACTTTGCCCTCAACAATCACCTTTTGAGGACTACCATATCGGCGCATTATATGTCCAAAGTAGCGTACAATCCGCTGAGAGACCTTACAAGATAGACGAATTTTTATCTGAAGTTGGTTCTATCATGATACTGTTCATGGGAATAATAGTGTAGTGAGGTCCCTCTCTCTTCCACACCGCAGTACCACAACCGAAAAACCAGTCATTCTGGTGACGCTTGAGGCTCCCCGCTCTTGACCCATCTCGAGCTTGAATTGCTCTGTGCATCAAGTCGATACTGATGGCGCTGCTGCCCGACATCAGGTTTTCAGTGGACATACCGGTACACAAAACGGCCCTACGCGGACCAAGAATATTCAGTATGATCATGAGTCTTGCATAAAACATACGCTACAGTCAGTGCTTTTAGACGGAGAAGTAGTGCGAATCATCGCTTCCTAAATATGGTAAGAGAGATTCCCTCGAATAATGAAGATATTAGGCTACGAAAGGTAAGATGCTGAAGTAGAAGATTCCCCATGCCATGCAAACTGAATGCTTCCGTATTCGTGGAAGAATCCAAGATTGATTATAGACGGTAGTGGTGATTGTTTTAAGGGGGAATAGAACAAAGCAACAATCCCCTCATAACACTAGGGGGGAGAAATGGAAGATGATGATTATGATAATTATTATTTTAATGGGCTTAACACATAGGCCATCGGCATAAATGGAAGCGTTTCAGTGTTTCGAAGAATGAAGATATAGAAAATCAAAGGGAAGGGAGCTGGAAAAATAATTGGAGGCGATGTCGGACTAAGCTGGGGAAATCGCGGTCGCCAACCCACGTTCCCAGCCCTCCGTATCCCTTTCAGTCGCCTTTTACGACGGTCAGGGAAAGTGGGTGCCTTCTGCCGCTCCCACCTACAGAGGGAGGATAACGTTCATCTCAGTGGGACTCCAATCGAACAAATCCAGCATTTCTAATACCTGAGGGCACTCGTCCACGAGAAAGAAGTGGCATCGAGTGCAGAAATATACAATGGGATAGGAGAGGCAGCGGCAAAATTTTCATCCCGTAGATGGTTCTTGTGAAAGAAGAATAACATTAGGCTGTAGACATCTTGCATAGCTGATTCTACCGTTCCTACTGTATGGTTCCGAGACATGGACACTTCTAAGACGAGACCTTCAGAAGCTGGAAGTCTTCTGTATGAGGCGTCCTCTTCAGATTCTACGCGCTACTCTTAGCGACAGCATACGACAAAACCATCCGGAAACAATGTGATGACCAGCCAACTAGTGAAGAAGCAATCCAGATGAGAATACTTAGGTGGTTTGGCTGTGTCTGCGTAGATATAGGAATAGAATGCCATACAGGCTTCTTTGGCGGCCGGAACAGTGCAAAGTTCAAAGGACAACAGGCAAGAAGACCTGTGCGAAACAGATTGAGCGTGAACTGAGAAAATTAAGACTTACTATAAATCAAGCCCTTGTCCCAGTTACAGACAGAAAATGTGGGGAAAGGCGATTAAATGAATTCCGAAAAACCAACGGCACCGGCTTCGGAGTAGACCCAACCTGTCGTCAGCTAGAGAGCAAAGAGTAAAGACAAAATTTCAGAGCTTTGGATGTACCGCTTTAATCATAGGGCGACAAACAAACCGAGCTTCCCAGTCTGTCGAGTATCAAACCGTGTTGCCTGTGGTCTATTTAGGGCATTGCTACGTGCATGATATCGCTGTTCGATCTCACCGCATGATATATCCCGTATACCATGCACAAAGTAGCTGTGCTCCGTGTTTAGTTAATCGGAGAAAAACCTGTCCCGCCTCCGCTTTGTCCAGCACAAATCTCACATGGAGTGACCGGGATTTGAACCACGGTACCCAGCGGTGAGAGGCCGACGCGCTGCCGTCTGAGCCACGGAGGCTCATACTCTTCCTCTTGATTTATGTAAAAATTACTAAATTCTTTATTATTCTATGATATAGACACATTCTAACAACCGATGCTTCGAGTCAGGTAGTTCTTCAGTTGGACTTGTATTGGGATGGTGGGTTGAATTCTCGCGTAGTAATACTGTCTTTTCCTTGTGTTGTGATGTGTTTCCCTGTAAGCCTTCTGCTTGTTTGTGTACAGGAATACTATGTAGTAACTGTTGTAATATTTAAAATTAGTGCAGGGAAAATCTTCAACAATTTTATGTCATCATGTGTAAGAGCCAAGAACCCTAACTTCGCCACTGTGGTGTCGATAGTCGTCTATGCCTTCTTTAGTCAGTTAGTCTACGATCTCTTTCACTATTTTAACGGCGTGGCTTCTGATACACAGCACAGGAATTTCTGAGCTGCACTCTTCGCTCTGGGTTGAATAGGCTACATTAAAGATGTCTACATGCTGGTGTGATACCTTGCCGTGTGTCCGGTTCAACAGCTGACGGGTCAATGTCTTGGCATTCGGTCGTCGGGGTTCCGAGCTCGATTCTCGGCCGAGTGGTCAGACTTTTATCTTGGACGTTTAATTCCCTTGGTTCGGGAACTGGGTGTCTGTAATGTCCCAAACATCGACATATACACCAAACACAACACTACCTTTCACCACATTAACTTGCAGTTAACTATACATGGCAGAAACTGCCCACCTTCGTCGGAAGGGCTGCCTTACAAGGGCTGCAACAGGCTAATAATTCTGCAGTGCATTTTCAAGCTTCTAAAGGGCGTTTTAAGAACTAGAAAGTATTAGGACTTTACGAAAGTGTCAATTTCAAACCACACAGGCTATCCGTTACTTGAAGCAATAACGGAAGCATTTACTGTATTTTAGTAGATAATTTAAATTCGATAAATACATTCACTTTTTATTCACTTTAGCATGCATTTGGAAATCCTCTTTAAAGGAACTAAGCGAGCTAAGCGTGAGCAGGCCGCATCAATCCCGACGAGTGTCCAGTTATTGAATGAAATTGAACCTCCATCATTCCCAAAATGCTTAAGTTTGCTGAAACTATGCTTTAAAAGCTTTTTTGAACGAAGTTCTTAACCGTACAACCTATCTCAGCTTTTTATTGGGATGGCTGAAGGACCTCCGAAGTATTGGTTAGTCCTATCCACTAGAGTACAAGGAAAGGCCCGCTCTTATTAGTGTTATACATCACGAATTTGGAGTTGATCTGAAATCTTTATTATGAACCACTTGTTTGAATTATTATTTTTATAATATTATTTTGTTCTTCAGAAAAGAGAGGCTCTTGGAAGTGTTTCTGAGACACGTGTAGATTCTTCAGAGAAGTGGATGGTCGTACATCTCAAAATCAGCTCACTGGTTTTCCTACACTTATTGTCAGTTCAATTAATAAGACATAAATTCTCAATGGTTTTCAGCTTGTGTAGCCTATATAGGAAATGGGTGCGCTAAATGAACCAGATTCGTCGTGATCCATTGCTCCTACCACATTTTTAAAATGTGTATCACTCCTTCTTTGCACCTTATGTTTACATACTGTTTGAGCTTAAAATATCGGCAGTAATATGATACAACTTTCCTTGTAACAATGTCTTAATTCAGAAGCTAGAGACACCGAGATCATCATTTACTTGTATGTCTCTGATTTTTCTTTTTCTAAATAGTAATTCAACTTCACACACTAATTTTCAGTGATAGTGAGGTGAGAAAGGATTGGGAAGTATTAGATATGGGTTTAAGTGTCACTCTAGTATTTTCCTGATGTGAAAATGGGAAAAAATGGAAAATATATTGAGGGTTTCCAGCGGTGGGGTTCGAACCCACGATCTCGCGGCTGGATACTTACCTCATAGTCAACTCGCTCGTAATGTGTGAATTCAAAGTTGTCTGTCATTTGGTTTTTTAAGGGTGGCGTGCCTTAAAGTTTGACGGTAATTTATTCAAGAACACCTATGGGCTTTAGGAATAATACTGTAAACTTAAATTTAAAAATCTGAAAAAAATAATCAAAGAAGGGGTGACTATTGCCTAGTCATCCCTTTAGCGTGTGCATTGAGCTCCTCTGGTAGACGAGACATTTGCCCGCTTGTGCTTGTTTTAAGAATAAACATTATTTAAGCTGGAGTGCTGTAGAGTGATCTCTCTCTGTTTACCATCCTCCGGCAGGCTCATTTCAATTAATAGTAAATCTTGGTGCTACGAACATCGCTAAGTAATTTGAATGAGCATCATATGCGTGTTCTACTACAGTGATTTTCATCCTAAAGAGACAGCAGCCTGGCTAATTCTGCCAGGCTTGGTGCCGATGACCTTCGATGTTAGGCCCCTTAAAACAACAAGCATCATCATCATCATCATCATCATCATCATCATCAATTCTGCCAGGCTCAGGAAGAAACTATATTTTCGTATAGGCTGTGCAGTAGCTTATCGTTTTCAGTCATTGTTTTAATCAAATCTTACACGTATGGAAACGTGTTATATGTACTCTTGAAGTTGAATGAGGGGGCGATAAGATCAGATGTATTTTCTATAGCAGGTTCATGGATAGATGCACCAAAATTCAATGCTCAGTAGCAGCAAGGACAGTTAGTTCACTTCTTTTGCCTGCTCATACTGGGCTGTGCCTGCTGCTGTAAATGTGTAAAAAAATGTTCATCAGGAGAGTTCGAGGTCTCTTCGCCCTCATCTTCTGTGCCAGAGATCAAGACATTGTAGGTGATCTGGTAATTACAGTATCCAAGTAGTGTACAGGGCTCATCGACTTCAATTGTCTAGTATTACACCTCGTGGCTTGGTAAGACTGCTCCGATTTTGGTGTTCTGTATGTTTCCATTCGACGAATTGTGTTGTGGGAGCTATTTTGAGTTATTTTGCAGATATGGCTCATTCCTCTCGTGATCTACTGAGCTGTATCCTACGACCTTCCTAAGAAATTTCATCCCAGTTTTTAAGAGTATTTGTTCACCTTGGCTACTTGTAGTTCAAATTTCGCTGCCACAGTTAGGAATTCATATCCCTTTCCACTTTGTAAGCTTCCAGTCTTGTATGTTTCTGTATTCACGTACTTCTGAATATCTGATTATTTTCAGTGCTCTAGATATGTTTTGGATTTCACTCTTCCAGGGGAGACTCAGTGTATCCTAAATATGCCCGAGATAATTTGGCGACTCTTATTGGATCGTTCGATTACGGAATGAAGTTTTCATTGGTCTAGACGTAAGTGTTTCTTAAACTGTAACATGAATTCATTACTTGGAGTGTTGTTAATTTGGAGTGAGGTGATCAATCTTGTAGATTCATAGCTTTTGTAAAGTCTGTTTAATAAACGTTATTCCTGTCGTTTCTGCTGTATGCACTAGTAATTTAATGGGGGAAGAACGGTTCTGAGGATGTTAGTCATACACATCATTTGTCTGGATTAGAAACAGATCCTATTCAGAGATCGTCGGTGACTCGCGATGACCAATCTGACTTCCGTGATATTAAGCACTCACCACGGCGACTTGCTCTTAAACACGCTGAACCAGCTACAATTTACGATAACTTGAGACTCGACATAAACACAACTACGTACGTATGGTGTAACGGACGTTTGCGAAAACATTCGCGACCTCACCCTACTACACTAAATTAAAACATTCTTTACAAGATTACTTTTAAAAAACAAACGTGACGAATATATAGGCCTACTACCGTATTTAACCCCAGTGTGAATTAGTTTCACAGAGACTCCAATAAGACAAGACTGAGCCACTCACGAGGAAATGAGCTTTTAGAACAGTGCGTGTACGGGGGCTGTTATAAAGCTTGTTAACAGGGTATGGTTGAGTGGTCACTGTCTTGGCCTATGGTCCTCGGGTTCGATTCCCAGCCGAGTCGAGGAATTTTAATTGTAAAAGGTTAATTCCCTTGACTTTGGGACTGGGTGTTTATGCTGTCCCCAACTTCCTTGCAACTCATACGTCACACACAAATCTAGCCCCTCCCATACTAAACTTCAGTTTCCAATACGCGGCAGACGCCGCCCACCCTCGCCCCGTAGAAGGACTACACCAGGCTAGCAATAGCTACATGAAATAACAGGGCCTCCAGTAATCGGGAGATAGTGGGTTCGAACTCCACTGTCGGCAGCCCTGAACATGGTTTTCACTGGTTTCCCATTTTCACACCAGGCACACCTTAATTAAGGCCACGGCCGCTTCTTTCCCATTCCTAGGCCTTTCCTATCCCATCGTCGCTATAAGACATATCTGTGTCGGTGTGACATACAGCAAATAGCAAATAATAATAATAATAATAATAATAATAATAATAATAATAATAATAATAATAATAACAGGGCCCACGTGTTCTGCAATTTTATAGTTACTATAACGAATTTCTTCATGAACCTAGATTTGTTTAGATTATATAACATGCTGAATAATAATAAATGGGAAAAAGTATTCATTGTGCACATTATTTGTACTCTATAGCAACTAGAGTATATGTACATTGAAATTAAACTAATTTATGTGGAAACAAATCCTCTATCCTTCTTCCTCAGTCACTTTCTCATTTCATAACGTGTCAAGCTGTTGGAATACAGAATAGGACGTCAATCTGTCAATCAGAGTCTTCAAAATAAAAAGAAGAAAACAGTACAAGCCAAGGAGACCCGTGGAGAAGTGAAAGACAAAGGCTTCCGCCGCTCGTGATCTCCGCTCGGAGTAGTTAGCAGAGTGCCTCCACCTTCGCCCATAGAATTAGCCTGGTACTCATTTCTGGTGGAGGCTGAGTGAATCTCGCACTCGTGTCTCTCTCTAGAAGTGGAAGTCTCGTTTCTATATATTTCTACCGTCTGACGGGGAAATGAACCCTAGCCTTTCTTAGTGATCCGAGCACTCCTTTACACTTAACAAAATCTGCATGTCTTAAATTAGACAGATATCAACACTGAGAACTACTACTTCTTCTACCGCTTTTCGCACACTTTGTGGGGTCGCGGGTACGAACTGTATCGTACATGTGGTTTTGGCCCTGTTTCATGGCCGGATGGCCTTCCTAACGCCAACCCTATCTGAAGGGATGTAATCAATACTGCGTGTTTCTGTGGAGGTTGGTAATATCAACGCTGAGAACTGTCCTCGAAAAAACACAGGCAGAACATAGCGTTGTTGTTTAGTCATCATCGATAGAAAGCTATTGTAATTTGATCGTTATAGCGTATATCTAATTTAGTTTCCATTGGGTTGGCAATACTTATTAATTAGCGGCACTGTTTATCTAGTATCATTGTAAGTTTAGAGATATAAAGAGTACCCTACTATAAACACAGCTGCGAGCTCTTCACTGCAGAGTGTAATCGGCGCAATTTCATGTAATTGCATGTTTATTTTCTAGGTTGTTTTGATATCCACTGTATTATCATACCGACCGCGCACAAGTATGTTATAGTTTCCCGATACAGCTGCACATTATTTGATGGTATGCATTCCTCTTTTCCAACTCGCGCGCTAATACTGGTTGCAAAAAATATTTTATTCATACGTTCATGGCAGAACAGTGGCGTAAACTGGGATCAAGACTTGGGCTACGACTAGACTTAGGTTACCCCTTTTCGATAATTGGTTTAGTGAACGTGTGAAACCTTCAGCGTTTTGAGCTGCACCCTGTTGTGTTGTCAAGGCTGTTTCAGAAGTTATTGACCTGGCCACTGCCAATACTAAACACCTGATCAGTGGAGATGGTAGCCTAAGATTTAGCAAATTAAAGTCCGGCTTTGTGGTTAAATGGATAGAATGCTTGCCTTTGGTCCGATGGCTCCGGTTCAGTTTTCAGAATCAACCCCCTCATACTGTTATTTCCCCTGGCTTGGGGACTGGGTGTTCATGATGTCTTCGCTATTCATTTTATCTTCATTAGGTCACCACCAAGCCTATACAGATTCCATGCACCATTATTATTATTATTATTATTATTATTATTATTATTATTATTATTATGTATTACTATTACTTTATTTAGTTCATCCCAGTTATTTCTGGGGTTATTTCTGTGATCCTAGGTTGTCCAGCAATGAAACTGCTTGAATAGGCAGACTCTTCTTTTTCAAAAAAGTTTTAGTTTCAGGCACGAAAACAAACGCGCGTGATCTCAGTAGAGGGGAGCAATAGTACAATGGTATGTCGGGAATAAGCAGGGAATGAAGTGGTGTAGAAAAATCATTTTAAATTTGGAAAAAGAAAAATTCAGATAAACCTCGGATTTAACGGAGCCTCGGATTTCTGAGATTCTACTGCACATATTTTTCCTTCAGTTTTATGGCTACTGGAGATTCCTATTCTAAAATTGGTCACGGTTTCTGCGTCGGATTGACAACAGTTGGTGCTATTGTGCGAGGTGATTGCCAAGCTATTCGTGACAGAATGCAAGGAATATGCATGCCAGAACCATTTATCGAAACATGGATAAAATAAGCTCTAGGATATTAGAGAATGTGACAATTCCCAAACTCTATTGGTATTATCGATGGAAAGCACGTAGGTAAAATATCCGAGGAACAGTGGATCAAATTATTTTTGTTACCTGAAGAAATTATCTGTTGTGCTTATATCAATTATTGGTCCAGATTACAAGTTCCTATGTGTGGATATCGGAGGGTACGGAAAAAAAAACAGTGGTGGTGGTATTTTCCAGAACCTTGTAATTGGACAACGGTTAGGTTAGAAGCGGGTGCACTTGGTGTTCCGAAAGACAAAAATCTTCGTGGACAGAATGTGCCTGCGCCCTATTTCATGATCGGCGTCGAAGCGTTTCCCCTGAAATGGATCATAATGAGCCCGTTTCCATACAGGAAAGCAAAAGGAGACAAGCGACTGTGTAGACCAGGGCCTCTCAGAGTGCATGCACCTGGTGCATGCTCTGTGCACGGTGCAAAAGACGACTTTGCTTGGTTGACCAGAGTGCAGACACCCACTCCTCGATTTGGAGCAATAGCGCTGTCTCTCTCTCTTTCCTCACGCCTGTCTCGTTCGCTCCGCCTGTCTCCCTCTTCCTCACTTGCTCCGTAGCGCTCCACATCCGAGCCGAGTTGAGCCGAGCTTAGGCGAGTAGCCCAGAGACGAAGCGTTGGTCCGAGGCGAGCCGAGTGGGACCGATGCACTGTGCACAGGCACTCTGCCCCTCAGTTTGCACGCGTGAGATTTTGGGCGTTCGAGAGGCCCTGGTGAAGAGCAAGAAGGGTCATAGAAAATGCCTTCGACATACCAGCACAAAAATGGATTATTTATTACAGACCCATGATGTAAATGTGGACACAAATAACCTTATCGATAGAATAACGTTTGTTCTGCACAACTACCTGACAGAAAATTCAGCATATTACGAAGATTTAGATCCACCGGAATCAGAACTCAAAGCCTTCGAAAATGTTGACAATATGCACGACGAGCACCCGCTGCAACTTTCGCTGATAGTGAGAAATTTGTGGAGTTCTTTGGCATGCATAACAACAGTGTATAGATAGTTTTAGCATACATCTTACATGTATATGGATGTTTACGAACGGAGAAATTGTGATAGTACATATATCACACCCCCGAATTATATGTAGAAGGTAGAGATATTATTGTCAGTATTCGATTTATTATTATTATTATTATTATTATTATTATTATTTCATTTGTATATTTTGTCATTTATATTGGTAAGCTGGAAAATATCCACATATGTAGGTATGAGTAATTTGTTTTGCATGAGTGGGAAAACATTGCTTTAATAACTCTGGTAATTTGAATGAGTCATATGGCTGCCCCAGTGCTTGTTGTGATGTACTTGTGTCGGGAAATTCATGAGTCATGTATATATCCCAGCCTGATGAGATGAGCTTGTTGTTGTACCAGGGAAATTTGATGATTCATGTAAAACTCCCGAGTGTTTGTTTATAACTTGGGAGAAAGAAGAGGTTCACTCATGATTGGCTAGCAAGCACCAATCCAGACGTATCATCTGAGAGGAGGGGGATGTTGATGTCTATAAAGGTTGATCATACGGCGGCAACCAGGAACATTGTATGGAACATTGTAAGAGGCATTGTAAGGGTGATTGTAAAGGTGAAGGTAAAGGTACGAGAAGGAAGATAACTACAACTACAACTGACGCACTGTACGGGAAGGAAGTGGTGCTGATACACGGTACTGGAGTGACACGGCTGCAATGGACTGGACTGGAATTCAAACGTTCGTGGAGCGTAGTCTTGTTATGTTCGTGGAAAGTGGCTGATTGTGGAGAGTGCTTGCGCATTAAGTATTGTAGCACTTGTGGCGGCCTAGCATTATATGTTGGTGAAAGCTATCTCAGACTTTCCATAAATTTATATGTTGAGGATCGACAGACGTGTGTATATATCTTTACAACAAGTGTTAAAATATGTGAACACAGTAGTACAAGGTACAGTATCTGTGTGAGGTGATAACTGCCGATTATGAGAATCGGTAAGTCGAATTGATATAGACAGTGAAGGGTATTTATCTTCATACATGTACATTGTTCATCGGACCATCTACAAATGGTAGCTTAGTTCTCGCTTTCGTTTTCCCACGGTTTTCATTATTATTGTTGTTGTTGTAAATATGGAGTCTTCCAGCAATATATTATGTGTGTATTATATGTATAATGTTGTATGTTGATGAGGTGCTCATGCACGGAATTTGTTCAGAATACAGTTAGCTATTTTATAATCAGTGTTAATGACGAACCTAGGTGCAGTTCCTACCTAATTAGTCGTTTTCAGGAGGTTAGGTAAGGCCTGCAGCAGATGTACCAGTACGCAGCATTATGTACACGCCCTGGGATATACAGTTTATCATGCTCTTATCTAAATTCGAGGGATCCATTCTGGTGAACTCTGGCGCCCATACTACGGACATTTCGGTTAATTATGCTTATTAATTTTATTAAGTTTTTCAGTAATTTTATTTATATATTTTTATTCGTGACTTTATTATTATTATCATCAAAAAGTTACAAAATGTGTGCAAAAAAGACACAAACAGACAATGATAAATTAATAACATACTTTACAGGTATATGCAGTTCTCTTCCTATTTCATCGCACAACATATCTTACTTCCTTATGTTTCTTAATGCACTCTATGAACAGTTCAGTCGCCATTGTGATAGTTCGCAGTGAACGCGGGACGCGGGAAAACGCAGCTCGCTTGTGAGTGGATGTGTATCCCGCTGCAGTGTCTTCCTACAAGGATGTGGAAGTAAACGGGAGTCAAATACCAGCGCTATGTTATCTATATTTGTGAGAAGTATTAGCTGAGAAAGTGTATACGATGAGTAACGCATAGTTGATAGCAGAGGGATCTGACGGAACGAAGCCTAGCATAGTTATCACCCCGGTCCCAGCACCTATTCGGACGTACGTCAGCAAGCCCCGTGAGGTGAGTCGAGGGAAGAGGGACGAGAATCTGGGCTGCAATGTCAGTCTCCGATGCCTTGCTCTCAGAAATACGAGCGACGTTTTTTCTTACGGCTTTCAAGTTTTGTAAATGGAACAATGTGTCAAATGCTTACATTATAATGTGCTTTAGACTTCCATCATTCTCAATTGAGGTTTGGGCTTCACCGATAGCCTTGGTAGCCCTCAGTATACGCCACTGTGACAGAATTATGAATTTAATCATTTTTTTTTCTTTTCTTTATCTTTTGTCCGTGGGACAAAATTCTGGCACCTCAGCGTAACTGCAAGCTTTAAAAGTAGTTAGGACAACGTAAAACTAATCAAAGACTTAAGAATATTGTAAAACATACTGACCGACATTTGTCTCCCCCCGTATCTCATGGCCAACTGGACGGATTTCATGGACGGTTTAATGTAGTGGCGGTGATTAGTGGGGGGGGGGGGGACATTGTTTATGCCAAGTTCACGGAACTGGGATATGATTCACTCCCTTGCCGCACGCAATTCGTCAGTCTAGCAGTCTCTTTAGAGTCTGTTAGTTTGTTAGTGTGTAGTCAAATACTAAACGATTTTTATAATTATAATAATGTTATTGGCTTTACGACACACTAACTATTTTACGCTAAGGTGCCACAGTTTAGTCCAGCAGGAGTTCTTTTACGTGCCAGTAAATCTACCGACACGAGGCTGACATATCTGAGCACTTTCAAATACCACCGGACTGAGCCCGCACAATGATTTTTAATTAATAATTAATCACGCTATTCGTCTATTTAATTGTAATGCATGTGTAATTATTTTTCCTTTGGTGAAAGTTTTATTGTATAGTATTGAATCAAAACCATAAAAAAACTATAAAAAGTATTACCGCACTTAAGTTTGTGGACTGTCTACCTTTACCTCTCTGTCAAAATTGATCATAGCTCCAACATCAACCCCCCCCCCCCCCCCGGTTTTGATATATAACCCCTCCCCGCCCGCTATATCCCTCAAACCCGGGTACGTTTTTGGTCTATTCATTTTTGTGCCCCCCCCCCCTCTCTCTCTCTCTCTCTCTCTCTCTCTCTCACTTCTAATTCCTAATCACCGCTACTGGTTTAATGTCAGTTCACTGTATATATAGGTTACAACGTGTTGAGATCAGTTTATTATTTATTGTCGTTATGAGACTTCCAGCCAAATTCAAGACCCTTGTCTTAGATCATGCTAAGGCAGAGCATGTCCTGTACAGCATCGCGATACGTTACCTGCTAAAACAAGAATTGTCTCAACTCTGTTGGGGGCGACGGTATTCGAGTGGCATCATCACTGGCTTGTAATTAAGGCCGCCTTAGTTCGAATTCTCGCGAATTCGTATTAAATTTCTAAATAGATAAACCACACCCATGTGCATTGCATTCCGCGCATAACTGGAGGAATCATAGCTATGGTCACGATATCAATAGTCATGCAAAACTGAAAGCTTCCTTGCTTCCATTTCAGTCATATCGCCTTGATATGACCAATCACTGTACTACTACTCCGGTACATTGAGATCTCTTCGAAAACTTCCGGCGGGGTATTATATACCTCTGTCGGGCTGAGTGGCTCTGGCTTTCTGTCCCCAGCTTGGCAGGTTCGATCCTGGCTCAGTCCGGTAGTATTTGAAGGCGCTCAAATATGTCAGCCTCTTGTCGGTAGATTTACTGGTACGTAAAAGAACTCCTGCGGGACTAAATTCCGGTACCGCGGCGTGTCCGAAAACCGTGAAAGTAGTTAGTGGGACGTAAAGCCATTATTTATTTATTTATTTATTTATTTATTTATTTATTTATTTATTTATTTATTTATTTATTTATTTATTTATTTATGAGCAACGATTAAATTCAGGTGGCCCGCAAGTATGTGCGTGTCTTACAGCACGTTCTTGATGCCGCAAAATAAAATGTACATCATAAACCTACTAAATATAAATCCTAAACCTATACAATACTAAAAAGGGCAGAAAAACGGAATATAAATACAATACGGTGACGATAATGAAAATTGCTGAATAAACCAAAACCTACAGCAGTTCTCAAATCGATACGTATGCTTAACACTCTCAACAATACTCTACTCGTGCAGCAGCTCTCAAACGCTTTCCGCAGAATGGCGCGCTTATTCTTCAGCTGGTTGGTCAGCAAACGAACAACGACTTTACACGAATGATGACGAAGATGGCTTCACGTGACCCATACTATCGCTCTAGATGAGTAACTTGTTCATTCGTGAAAGCGACCACAGCCAAAAACACAAGAAAGCTGAAAGTTTTCGAAAACCGTTAAAGTTACGACTCGAAAATTTACCTTCAAGGTCATACGATGCACTTCATTTTTCGATAGGGTCAACCTTTTACTCGTTGTTTTAGTTCATGTAGAACAACAATTGCCCAAATTACAGGGGTATGCCCTCACTAGTTCCAAACGGTGAACTGTATCAAAATCGTAAGTACCCCTTGTCACGACTATATTCATGACTTGGGATTTCAGCTGAATCGATCCAGTAGTTTTCGAGCCTCTTCGGAACGAACAAACAAACAAACAAACAAACAAACAAACAAAATCTCATTTTTGTATACGTCTAACTTCACAATCATTTTACATTTTCACAGTTCTTTATAAACAATTTATTTTCTAACCAATATTCACTGTATTGAGTATTTATCTTCCGACAGCCTCTAGGTGGAGGAAGAGTTTACAAAATATGACAATATTTTAACCATCATTTCAAAAAGAGAGTTTTCCGGTCAGACCGAGCGAGTTGGCCATGTGGTTAGGGGTGCACCGTTGTGAGCTTGCATTCGGGAGATAGTGGGTTCGAACCCCATTGTCGGCAGCCCTGAAGATGGTTTTCCGTAATTTCTCTTTTTCACACCAGGCAAATTAGTAGCATTACCTAATGGTAGATGGACGATTGAATATTTTTAATAATTAAAATTGTAGGCCTACAGGAAATACTTTTTATTAAAAAATTAGTATTCAATCGTAAATCCCTCTCATACTATGCTGTTTCAGTTTTCACAATCGAACTCCCATCTCCAGGTATTCAGATTTCTAGAGAACTGCAACCATCGATGTCCCTGTAATAAAGGAAGATTTCTTAACCTGAAGTCGAGATTATATAACGAGATGTTATGCGATAGAATAGTTCCAAAATTCAATTGCAAGAGGATTTAATCTTCCTTTCGTTGGTAGAAGTGGAGACTGGTTGATGTTATCTGCATAATGCTAGTATTCTTGGACGTCGTCAGAAGCACATAATAGGAGGATTCAACGTTGTGCACTCGTCGATAATAAAGAGCGTTCGCTATTTAGTCCCCCCCACCTTCGATCCGAATTTGTAACAATGGCTAACTCACACCAACCTGTAATGCATGTAGCTGTTTGCTCCACTCGGGGATATTGGAAAGCTGCCAATAACAGTATTTTGTGTACAGCAAATTGAATGACGACGTCTGGAAATGAACAAAAGACCATAGTTCGGGCCATAACCTTTGACCTAGCACAGAAATATTCTTTCCATTATTAGCTCTACAGTTATGATGAAACTTATGTCCTAAACAAGTCTAGTGACATCAGTTAGATTCCTCTTTAGCGTTTTCTTTTTGTAATAATAATAATAATAATAATAATAATAATAATAATAATAATAATAATAATAACTGTACCGGGTGGTACACCTCTACGACGCAAGTTCAAATCTTGCGCCAATTGAAACTTCTCTACTCGAGAAACCCGGAACTTTAAAACTGAACTAACTCTACGGTTTATCAGAAGATGTCACTGAGTGTTTTTGATTTGCTTTTGTTTTTCATTGATCAAGAAGTGTGGACATTCTCTAACAGATGTCTCTACCAAAAACTATGGTAATACACTCTGGTGCAATGGAATGAACTATCTTGAAGAAATTTTGTATTCATAAGTTTTGTCTTTACTAAATTTTGTTCTGTGGTTTGTGGGTTGGCAACATTAATCCTTTCTTTCCCCCTGTTTTGAATTTAGCCAATCAGTAATTTCTGTAATTAATTTTCCTCCAATTATAGCTTTTTTCTTCAAATTTCCATGTGTAATTCTTAGTCTACCAATAAAAATTGAGGGGGTGTGTCTACTCATTCCTGAAAGGTCTCGTATTTTCCACGAGGGTATAAAAACTGCTGATTTTCTTGTCTCCGGGCCACTCGTATAACATCTAACTCAGTGTGTGAATATGTAGCAGGGGGCGGGAAGCGCCTCGTTCTTCAGACAGCAGTTCTTCAACAAGGTAATGGCCTTTTAACATCTTTATTTCTTGCTAGCTCAGCAGTCTAACTCTCGGGAAGGGTTCGAAACCTTTAATATGTAACCCATCTCTTTAAAATGTAAATTCCTTTTCAGTCTATGTAAAAACTACAAATCTCTTTTACTGTAAAGCGGGGATAGAGAGTGCTTTACCCTCTCGAGCTCCCCTTCATATTTGAAATTGAGGTGACTACGTTTTCATAACAGTTTCTTCTCTTCCTTTATGTATTAACGTTTTCTCATACGAGTCACCTCCCTAGCTTGGGATTAGCCCCTGTGTATCGCCCTAGAGCCACTTAGGTTTTAAAATGTGTATTTAGAAGTGCAAGCTCACGCCTACAGTCCTTTCTGTACTTTGGGCCAGTAACTCAACCTGATGTTTTGTTTTCATGCGAAGGCCCTGTAGGTTGGGTATTAAATACCCCTGTTTCCTTGTGTGCCTTGAGGGCAGATAGAAGTGAAGTTTGTTGTGGCCTTTGTTAGGCTTGTAAAATTGAGAGCAGGTCCGCTCTTTCTGGTATTATTAAGCGGGAGCAAGAGCTCCAGGTAATTAAGGGTTTTCTGCCCTTTGGTATTTTGTGATTGTGAGCTGAGAGCTCAAGGATTGATGAATTTGGGCCCGTAGCCCAGAATTTGTAAAGACCACTTAACTGGTGCTTTTCTTGTAAAGCGGCATTGTACCTGATTTTCTTTGTTATTTCCCCTAGTGGAAACTGGTTAAATTTTTCTCTAATCTTGAACTTCTTGATTGTGTACCTGATTTAACTTGTTGTTATTTGTTGTACGCTCAAAATTCTATGTTACCATTGTTAAGTTTTGAAAATATAACCTTTATTGAAATTTTAATTCATCGTTCGAACTTGTAGTTAGACCCATTCCAGCCCGCACCTTCTTTCACCTCTGACTTCCACGGATAACTCCGTAACAATAATAATAATAATAAAATTACATTTCTCGGGCATATCGGCCATTTCGAAAAATAGTAGGACCTGTAGGTGATTACTACTGACTTTCCTACCGTCGTACGATAAAATTGGCAATTTGATATACTCCTAAATAGGCCTACTTCGAACGAACTCTTTTAATATTGATACCAAAAATAATGTGAAATATCCTCCATATTCAGTGTCCCACTTCCAAATTTGTGTTTTAATGTATGGTTTGGTTCTTGCAGAAAGAGGTGAGTTCGATTATCCGTCAGAACGTAAAGAAATTTAGAAAAGAGGTTACCTGTTCTGGCCTAAGAGTTAACTCAGCCTGCAACATATGTGAACCACGTAAATTTCTGGGTGCAGTGGTGGTCGGCATATGGAGTTAAACACTCTTGTTTAGTGTCTAGATTACGAAGAGTTGAGCTCCTTCGCCTTCATGACCTGTATGAAAGTAACAAGAAAATAATAATAATAATAATAATAATAATAATAATAATAATAATAATAATAATGATAATAATAATAATAAAACGGAGCTCGATAGCTGCAGTCGTTTACGTGCGGCCAGTATCCAGTATTCGGGAGATTGTGGGTTCGAACCCCACTGTCGGCAGCCCTGAAGACGGACGCTTCCTTTCCACTCCTAGCCCTTTCCTATCCCATCGTCGCCATAAGACCTATCTGTGTCGGTGCGACATAAATCAGCTTGCAAAATAATAATAATAATAATAATAATAATTGTTACCGTGTTTTAGCGGTAGGTAGAGGCGTAAGAAGGTGCGGGCGTGAATGGGTTTCAAACTACGGAATCAAAGTTAATGTAAAAGTAATTTAAAATTTAACTAGGTTATATTTTCTTTTCAAAAACAAAGCAATAACAGACATGGCAGGTACAATGTAGCAAAACAAGGGGAGATACAATATTTACAGGTTTTGGGCTTCACGCCCTGACTTCTGCGATCAGCTCAGTTTTACCACAAACACAAGTTTTAACAGAGGGGCAGAAAACCCCATTCATCCCTAGGAGCCCCTGGCTCCGAATTACACAGAAAAGCCTCCACGAGGCATATGACACTCCATTTTCAAAAGAGCGATCCGCTCTTAAAATTTAAGCCTCTCAAAGGCCACACCAAACTCTACCTTCAAGCTGTCCTCTAAGGACGTATTCACAGGGGTAAAATACCCAACCTACAGAGGTCTATTACATGAAAAGAAGGTTGATTATATGACCTCTAAAATAACAATTTGAGAGGAGGCGATCTTGCACTCCTAATACACTTTGTTTTTTTTAAAACCTAATCTGGCTCTGGGCCGCTAACGCAAGGGCTAATCCCATACTACAGAGGTGACTTAGAGAAGAACACTTTACATTACATAAACGAAGAATAGTTTGAGCAAATAAGTTCACCTCAAAACAAATGTGAGTGGGAGCTCGAGAGGGTTAGCACTCTCTATCCCAATATGTAGCTTTACAAGAAAAAGATGAAAAGAGTAATTACATTTTAGGAAAAGGTTACATGATGGAAATGCTTCGAACCCGCCGCGAGTGTTAAACTGCCGACCTAGCAAGAAAAGAAGTTATTAATAGGCCATTACCTGGTGTTGAACGGCTGAAGAAGAAAGAGGCGCTTCCCGCCTCCTGCTATGTACTTAATACACTGAAAGATGGAACAGAAGTGGCCCGGAGACCCCAAAATCAGCAGTTTATATCCTCTCGCGGAAGATTCTAGGCGTTAGGGGAAAGAAAACACCCTCCCACAAAATCTTTATTGGTTCGGGAAAAGAAACCCCTACATAGAGGAAAAAGAAACACATTATTGGTGGAAAATTAATTAAAGAAATTCGGGATTGGCTAGATCCAAACTAAGGGGAAAAAGAGGGGTATACAGCCAACTTAAACAATGACAGAAAGAAATTTAACAAAGAACAAACTCTTGAAATAAAAATTTCTCCAACAAAATAGTTCTTTGATTTCGCACTAGGTTGCACTATTGTAATTCTTCAGTAGTGTCCTCTAGAAGAGAAAGTTCACACTTCTTACTTCAAGCGAAACAAAAACACATCAAAAGTGACACAGTTCAAAAACTCAAAATTTTCCACGTGGTGACATCTTCTGAGAAAGTAGAGAATTAATAGAATAGATAAAGTTCAACCTTCCTCCAGAAGAGGAGTTTCGACTGGCGCAACTTTTAAATAAACGGTGTAGAGGTGTACCGCCCGGTACAGACCTCCCCCCCCAAAAGTTCCTCCAGGGGTGACACATGAAATCAGTTTGAAACAAAGTCCAAGTAATGATGTTGATACGAAGATAGATAGCAGAAGCATTTACAAGATTTCTTAATTCAGTTTCAAAATATTGTTGTTGCCGGTGAATGAAAGTCTTTATGTTTGTAGAATTTGAATTTCTGAAGATAAACTTTTAATACTTAAAGGTGAAGAAAAATTTTGCAATGTCCACCAAATATTGTAGTTGAATTCCCAAGTGTAGTTATTGCTTATGGTGACTGTCCATGTAGTTGATGTAGATTGAGTCGAATGGCCGGACCGGCCGTTGCAGCTTGCGTCTAACGGAGGCCGCTCGGACCCCTCAAGTACCCTGAGATACCGCTCGCCCGCACTATGAGGGGAGCAGAGGTGTTGAAGTACGCCGCGCCCGCGGTGAACAGATACAGGCTGCGGGCATGTAGCAGGTCGTGCGCCGCACATCAGCCTTGGCCGGGAGGTGAGCTCCGGCTCGCCGTGCACATGTCGTCCTCGCTGGAGAGGAGGGGGCCCATCCCCCTCCCCAGTCGCTGCACGGCGCTGCGCGGCTGCGGGGGAGCTGAAACATTAAAGCTAGGCGGCAGAATTGTGTTGGACAATCATTTTCTTTGAGGGTACAGGCTTGTGGAGAGGTTGAGGGGCCAGCGGCGTGTAGATATCCATGGCATTTACTATTATGAAGCCACAGTGTAAGGTGGAGCAGGAGACGGGAGCGTGGTAATGGCCGTGGCAAGAACAGGATGGCAGTTTAACGGGTCGGGGCAGGTTTTCCACAAGGCTTACATCTAAAACCAAAATATTACAGAAGGGGCAGAAAGCCTTAAAAGTGAAACTCAAAAAAAAATATAACCTTCATATCCTTTCAAAATAATATGGAGCAAGTTAACACAGAAATTACACCGGTTTCACCTGGGACAGGTGAACTCTAAATATCCTCTCGGTGGCTGGATTACTTAGCAATAAGGTAACCGGCGTAAGAAAATCGAGAATGATACAAGGCCCATGAAATCTGGGGGCAAGCTTGCCCGCGGGAACAAAATTTTTGACCATAACCTGGTCACCTACCTTCAAAGTGGTGGGTCTCCGTCCACGATCATACCTTTCCCTAACCTTTTCATGAGACACTTTAAGATTGGCTTTAGCCTTCTTCCAAAGATCTTTAATGTTATCCGGATCTATTGTCTCGGGTAGAATGTCATTCAAAGACCAGAGGTTAGAGAGCGGCGAGTTGGGAACAAACTTGAACATCAAAGAAGCTGGAGTAAACTTGTGAGATTCATGAACCGCCGAATTCAAAGCAAAAGCTAACCAATGCAGGGACGTGTCCCACCTGGAAGGATCTTCATGATGATAGGCAATGAGTGCGGACCTGAGATTACGGTTAACCCGTTCAGCCAGAGATGGTTGCGGATAATAAGCAGATGTAGTTACATGAGAGATGGACAAGTCAAAACAGAATTTACGAAATAAATTAGATGTAAAAGCCTTAGCATTATCAGATACAATATATTGACACGGACCAAAAGAAGCAAAAATAGAATTTAAGCAAGTAATGGTTGACTGAGCGGTAGCCAGCTTAGTCGGAAATAACCAGGAAAATCTTGTAAAACCATCTACACACACAAGGATGAACTTGTTGGCATTGCCCTTTGACTGGGGGAAGGGTCCCACATAATCAATATACAGGCGTTCCATGGGGCGCGACGCTTGATGAGAAGACAAAAGGCCTACTTTAGTGGACATGGTGGGTTTACTGAGCAAACAAGATTTACAAGCTTTTACAAGTTCACGGATTTCACCGTCCATACCTTTCCAGATGAACATTTCACGAATCTTTTCACGAGTTTTAAAGATACCCAGATGCCCCCCCAATGGGGTCTCATGATAGTATTTGAAGATCATAGGTACAAGAACCGCTGGAACAACAACTTTCATCAACTTATCATGCCTCGAAGGGCAACATAGAACACCATTCCTCAGAACATAAGGGACAGCATGTTCCCCAGAAGAAAGGGTTTCCATTATAGGAGCCAGCGTCGGATCTTCACGTTGGTATTTCTCAATATCCCTAAAAAGCATGGGAGCATCTGTTAAGATGGCATTCACACCAGATAGTATGGACTCGGAAGGTGATGAACTGTCGACCGGTTCGTGGGTCTCTACGTCGTTGTGAAACATACGGCTGAGTCCATCAGCAACAACATTTTCGGTACCTCTGATATGTCGTACATCAAATTGGAAGGCAGAAATACGGATGGCCCAACGGGCTATACGACCAGTACGACGCGGCCTACCTAAGACCCAGCTTAAGGCTTGATTATCTGTCTCCAGGTCGAATTTGACATGTTCCAGATAGAGACGGAACTTTTCTAAGGCGAATAAGACTGCCAACCCTTCGAGCTCATAGATGGAATACTTGGCTTCTTGAGCCGATAGAGTCCTAGATGCATAGGCGATGGGACGCCTCCCTAGTTCAGTCTCTTGAAGAAGGACTGCAGCTACAGCTGACGACGACGCGTCCGTTTGGACGATGAATTTCTTCGAGAAATCAGGCATAGCAAGTACAGGGGCATTACAGAGAGCTAATTTAAGATCTTCGAAAGCGGCTTGTTGAGAAGGTCCCCACTCGAATTTGATGCCTTTCCTACGAAGAAGGTTTAAGGGCGCCGCTCTATTAGCGAAGTTAGGAATAAACTTCCTGAAGAAATTCACCATACCAATGAATCTAGCGATACCTTTGATGTCCTTAGGAGGTTTAAAATCACGGATGGCCTGTGTTCTAGAATGATCGACAGCTACCCCATCGGGTGACACAATATGCCCCAGGAATGACATTGAGGGCTTAGCAAAGGCAACCTTGGACAACTTAACAGTTAACCCAGCCTTACGAAGGCGATCGAGAACTTCTCGCAGATGATCTAGATGTTCTTCAAAAGTCTCGGAAAATACGACGACATCATCCAAGTAGTGATATAAGTACTCAAATTTGATGTCGGAGAAGACCCTATCTAGTAGCCTAGTGAGCACAGCTGCCCCCGTGGGGAGCCCGAAAGGCACGCGGTTGTATTCGTATAAATTCCAGTCCGTGGCAAACGCTGTAAGATGTTTAGACTCCTCGGCAAGGGGAATTTGATTATAGGCCTGATTCAAGTCCAAGATAGTGAAGAACTTGGCCTTTCGAAACCATGAAAAGCAAGAATGAAGGTCGGGAAGGGGCACAGATTGCAACACCACCTTCCGATTGAGAGCCCTGTAATCAATGACAGGCCTGAAGCCTCCTTGGGGTTTCGGGACTAGAAAAATAGGCGAAGAATACGCTGACTTAGAGGGCCTAATAATACCATCCTTCAACATCTGATCGATGATTTCTTTCAGAGCCTTCATTTTAGGTGGAGATAGCCTATACGGTGGAAAACGGACAGGAATTGAATCCGTGACCTCAATTTTGTATTCAATAAGGTCAGTAACACCAAGAGTATCAGAGAACACCTCGGGAAACGACTGACACAGTTTCCGAATACTATCAGCCTGCTCCTCAGGTAGATGTCTAAGGTCTAACAACATCTCATCCTGGGTAGGCGAAATAGATGAACATGATACAGAATTACACTTTAACAAGGGAATTCTACAATTGGACGCAAATTTGAATGTGCACGACCTACTCTGGAGATCGAGCACAAGACCAGTGTGAGAAATGAAGTCCGCTCCCAATATGATGGGGCAAGACAAACGCTTGGCCACAAACAATTTGATCTTCCATGTAAATTTAAAAACCCGAATTTTGACATGTAAGGAACCTAGAATTTCTAATGGAGATGAATTAGCCGAAACATATTTAACAGGAGATGAGTCATAGTCAGGGAGTTTACAAACAGATTTCAATTTAGAATACCAATCAGCCGAAATAATGGAACAAACACTGCCTGAATCTAAGAGAGCTGTTATAGGCTCGTTATTTAACTCAATCTTAAGAAAAGGAACAGGTGCGGGGGTATCCGCCGCAATCCTAAGACACTCTTTAGGGCATTCAAAAGATGAATTTGAAGGCTGGTCGTTCTCTGCATTTACAACCTGTTTACTAGGGGCTGAGTCTCGGGAAGATGGATTAGTCGGCTCAGCCGACGCCACTAGTCACTTTTTATTATTGGCATAGCTGGAATTTGCACCAGAAGTTGAGCAGGAGGGGGTGCTATTTGAGTTTGGGCAATTCTTGGCGATATGTGAGAAGGCCCCACACTTAAGACAGCCTTGTGATGACCCTGCTCCATTCCTTGTCCCACTTGACTTGATCAGAGGACACTTATTCCGCAGATGGTCAGGCGACCCACAAGCATAACATTTACGGGGATTGACTGGTCGGCGAGGTGGAGGCCGAGTGTTACTAAAGGAAGGCGGGGGTTCTTTCGCGACACGCAAGGAATCGGCATACCTAACTCCTTCCGCAGAGACGGCTAATGCTTCCAGTTCAGAGAAGGTTTGCGGGCACGCCGCGAAACACAAATATGACCTGTAGGGTGGTGAAATCCCTTCGACAATAGCTTGCACGATCTGATCCTCAGGGAAGTGGAGAGCAAACACCCTAGTATAAAACTTAATATCTTGGATGAAGTCTGCCAGGTTTTCATCCAAGCGCTGTACCCGATAATAGTATTTCTGAATAAGGGAGGACCTGGCCCTAGCCGGGATGAAGTTAGCTAGCAAATGGGCATGGAAATCCTCAATAGAAGATTGCTCGGCAATGGCTCTAACTATTTTGTCGGAGAGAATACCAATAGCATACGGATAGATAATTTGCAAGATTTGACATGGAGACAGAGAAAAAACAAGGGCATGATCCTGAAATTCCACTAGAAATCTTAAAAATGAAATTACGTCACTGGTGGTGTTGACGGAAAACTTGGAGATACCTCTAAGCAACATTGCCAATGGATGAGGCAAGCTGCTGAACCCAGGTGACATAGTCGTTAAAGGTTTCAATGGTAAAGAAGTTAATTCAGAGCGGATGTTACTCAATGACGCACGGCGTTCAGATTCGTTGTTCGATGGGGCAGAGATAGTTTGAGCAGCAACGGTTATCCTATTGACTTCTCCCTGAGGAGGCTCTTCCTCGTTACCTACATTCACCGTGGCGGGTTGATCAGTTTTGGGAGGAGCTTCGCCGGTTAGCAATTGAGTGACCTTATTAGACAATTCAGAAATAGTTTCAAGGAGCGTATTAGCTTGCTTCCTCTGAACGTCATTCACCTTTAGAGACAACAGATCATTAACTCTATTTGCAAAGTGATACAGCCTGCCTTGCACACGCTTAATTTGATTAGGAGATGGATCGTTTTCATCAAAAAAGCTGACTACCGATGCAAGCCCAGTAATATTCTCGACAATCGTGGAAAGAGAGTCATCAATTTCTTTCTCTCCCAAATTGGGGATGGAAATGGGCAAATCAAGGGACTCTCTAAGCTTGTTAGTGTCTATTGCAACCGTGCCTCCAGATTGAACGTTTCTGATAGTTAACTCATATATCAACTCCTCTTTGCGCAAGTAGTTAAGGAGGAGAACATCGCGAGGGCCGGGCATGATGACAGAACAATTTTGAAAAACTCAAAAAATTCCAGCAACTGAGAAAATTGTTAGAGTTCGAATCAAAGCAAAGTTTAGCCGTCAAAAGGGGCTAAATTGAGACCCATTCAACCACGCTCTGCTACCACTTGTTACCGTGTTTTAGCGGTAGGTAGAGGCGTAAGAAGGTGCGGGCGTGAATGGGTTTCAAACTACGGAATCAAAGTTAATGTAAAAGTAATTTAAAATTTAACTAGGTTATATTTTCTTTTCAAAAACAAAGCAATAACAGACATGGCAGGTACAATGTAGCAAAACAAGGGGAGATACAATATTTACAGGTTTTGGGCTTCACGCCCTGACTTCTGCGATCAGCTCAGTTTTACCACAAACACAAGTTTTAACAGAGGGGCAGAAAACCCCATTCATCCCTAGGAGCCCCTGGCTCCGAATTACACAGAAAAGCCTCCACGAGGCATATGACACTCCATTTTCAAAAGAGCGATCCGCTCTTAAAATTTAAGCCTCTCAAAGGCCACACCAAACTCTACCTTCAAGCTGTCCTCTAAGGACGTATTCACAGGGGTAAAATACCCAACCTACAGAGGTCTATTACATGAAAAGAAGGTTGATTATATGACCTCTAAAATAACAATTTGAGAGGAGGCGATCTTGCACTCCTAATACACTTTGTTTTTTTTAAAACCTAATCTGGCTCTGGGCCGCTAACGCAAGGGCTAATCCCATACTACAGAGGTGACTTAGAGAAGAACACTTTACATTACATAAACGAAGAATAGTTTGAGCAAATAAGTTCACCTCAAAACAAATGTGAGTGGGAGCTCGAGAGGGTTAGCACTCTCTATCCCAATATGTAGCTTTACAAGAAAAAGATGAAAAGAGTAATTACATTTTAGGAAAAGGTTACATGATGGAAATGCTTCGAACCCGCCGCGAGTGTTAAACTGCCGACCTAGCAAGAAAAGAAGTTATTAATAGGCCATTACCTGGTGTTGAACGGCTGAAGAAGAAAGAGGCGCTTCCCGCCTCCTGCTATGTACTTAATACACTGAAAGATGGAACAGAAGTGGCCCGGAGACCCCAAAATCAGCAGTTTATATCCTCTCGCGGAAGATTCTAGGCGTTAGGGGAAAGAAAACACCCTCCCACAAAATCTTTATTGGTTCGGGAAAAGAAACCCCTACATAGAGGAAAAAGAAACACATTATTGGTGGAAAATTAATTAAAGAAATTCGGGATTGGCTAGATCCAAACTAAGGGGAAAAAGAGGGGTATACAGCCAACTTAAACAATGACAGAAAGAAATTTAACAAAGAACAAACTCTTGAAATAAAAATTTCTCCAACAAAATAGTTCTTTGATTTCGCACTAGGTTGCACTATTGTAATTCTTCAGTAGTGTCCTCTAGAAGAGAAAGTTCACACTTCTTACTTCAAGCGAAACAAAAACACATCAAAAGTGACACAGTTCAAAAACTCAAAATTTTCCACGTGGTGACATCTTCTGAGAAAGTAGAGAATTAATAGAATAGATAAAGTTCAACCTTCCTCCAGAAGAGGAGTTTCGACTGGCGCAACTTTTAAATAAACGGTGTAGAGGTGTACCGCCCGGTACAATAATAATAATAATAATAATAATAATAATAATTGGAAAAATGCATGAATTCATCCGCTACACAATAAGGGGGACAGAACAGATCTAAATCAACTACAGAGGAATCCCATTAGTGCATACAAAATTCTATCCCAGTGTCTTCTCGATAGAGAACAACAACAACAACAACAACTAAAACCACAAATTGGAGAATATCAGGCAGGTTTGAGATCCGGCCGATCATGTCCAGAGCAAATCTTGAGCCTGAAACTAATCCTAAAGCATCAGAGAATTTGCAGCAAAAATTTAGTCTGCACATTTCTTGATTTCAAGGAAAGTCTGATTCAGTTAATCGCGAATCACTCTTCCAAGCATTGAAAGAGCAAGTTTTAGACATGAAAACATTTGCAGTCATAAAACAACCCTTACAGACACGAAGTCCGAAATTGAACGATTATTTAATCTTGGTGAAACAATTTAGAAAAATTGACTCAAAACAAAATCCGATGAAATTAGATGCCAAAAGATGGAAACTGTATATCGACTAACCCAAAATATCTACAACAACAACAACAACAACAACAACAAATGTATCTCCAAGCACACAAAAGTAAGGCATTACAATTGTGCCCTGACAGCAGTCCCTGTGACCGTGTAGTAAATTTTAATTTTGTATCTCAGTGTTGGGTTAAGCCGCGGCGAAGCAATGCAGTCGGAGATCCATGAAGGCTCCACTCAAGGGACGTGCAAGTCCGACGAGTTGGGACACAGGTTAAAATAAGTGGACTGTTATCATCGTGGCTTTTAACGTGGAATGTAATCATCATTTCTGCCTAAATTACGTGAATATTCCGCAATAAAGTATTAAGAGATCGAAGATATTGGCATATTCGACGAGACACATTGACCAACATTTTATCTTATCCTAAATTAAATAACTATCCTAATGTTCCTACGCTACTTTAAATGAGAACTCCGTAAAATGTTTTATTTTATGGAAGGATCTTCCGTTTAATGATTTTAAAATTATCTTTAAATGCGTCAACTACATTAAAAACAAATTATTGGCAACACAACGGATATAAAAGGAAAATGTTATGTTAAATTGAAAATAAATACCTAACTTCAAGCTCTTGTTACAAATAAATACAACATCATCAATCGAAACAAAAGAGACAAAGTGCCCCTCTGCTGAAGGCTTACATGGAAAGATCAGTTATCAATCTCGCATTTTTCAAAATAAATCACTGGGAATTATAGAATCTTCCACTTCAGAATGTTATTTACTACCCAAATATCTCATAATATTCCGTCATTTCTCTTTTAAAAATCACCGCATATATGTCGGTATCTGTCTATCTAGCAACTTGAAAAATACCGTTATTCTAACTTCATAAAATCACCATAAATGCAATAGAAATGCTTGAAAAACACAGGATCGTAACATAATGTAACATCCATCAAAATCATGCATTTAAAAGACAGACTCGATCCTCTCGTACATTCATCGGTGACCGCACCTAGATAAAAAAAAACATCAAGAGACATTGCCACATCTACAATAACCTTGTCTAACTACGTTGATTCTGCGCCTCCGGATACCACTGCGACGTTGACCTGGAATACTACATTAGCACTAGGCGTCAACTCAAATGATCTACAAAATCCAACTAGCAAAGAAATGGTCTACTTACCATAGAAGATCATATTTCCTTTACGACATGACCTTAATATCTTTACGTTACCGATTATCTTGCGAAGATCCTAAACATCCCTTTAATATCATGCGCTCTGGTCAATCTTGTATTTAAATAGGATAAATGTGACGACCAACTACTAGTGTTCGTGAGTGCAACATCCTATAATATTATTCTAAAATACGGCCTCGTACCTAAATAAATTATTCATCACGACAACATCAAAATTCACGCATGACCAACATAGTTCCTACCGTCAATACCATCATCAGGACCTTCACATAACATCATCATAAAATTCGCAATCCTAATGACACGTCTATAATCATCACATCACTCTATCCACGTAAATATTTTCAAAGATCCTACCGTAACTAACACCTTATTACATCGCACAACTCGTCATGCACAGCGAATTCACAATACTAAAGAACAATCTATTCAGGCAATTACGTAAAATTACTAAATACGTTGCCGCATTAATTCCATATCACCACAATAGTATCACACTTCTATTATCAAACACTGTATTTCCACACAAGCATATAACATTTTGAAGACCACAGAATCGCACGTCGCAAAATACCGAGCTCCTCCGAGGTATTCTGAACTACAGGTTAAAATTAACGTTCATTACCACAACACCATTACGGTACCAATAACATCCATGTCGAAGAAACTTTCGCAAAACCTTGCTAGCAAACATTAAAGAAATCTTACACAACTATCGCATATTATCACAACGTAGTCTGGCTCACCACACTAGACGTAACGATCATAAATATTACAACGCAATGTCCAACAAATAACGGTCGCTTTCAAGTTAAAATTGTTCATGTCAAAATTGACAACAAAATAAATACTACTCTACAACTACAATAAGCAATTACGTGGCGGAATATGTATAAGATATTCAAGTACTCATCCTGGGTTGTTGCTCCACGACGGTGTCACCTTCCGAGTTCAGCTCTCACTCAATAACATTATTAAGTATTGTCCATCACATTTCAGATCAGATCCTTTGAGGTCCCTCTATTTTAGTTGTTCATGTTGATACGTGCACACATTGTATCTGAATAAATAACTGCTGACGGTTCCATGTTACCTGAAACTCAGAGATATCAATTAGAACAAGGTCATACACCTTAATACAATTTTAACAGTTCAAGCGATACACTTGCCTTTTCATTCAATAACAAGATATCTTGTTTTACAATATTGTATGTTTATAATATGCCAATATCTCTTTAGTAACTCCTTTCAATACAATCTTTTCCCTATGAATTCTTGCTTCTGATCTTTTTGAGATGCAGATTGAGAGTGTCAACTTCTTCAGAGACAAAACAGATTCTACTACAACATAATAATTGCAGACGGTTTGCTTTTCAGAATTCTTCTCAGCTTCTAGCTCCCATATGTTTCTGACAATTGGAAACATTTGACACATAATGTAAGACGATCTCGTACAAATCAGCTGTATTAGTAAAGGAACTTATTTAATAATTGCCGCCTCGTATTTAGGTTAGTAATCGACAGTTTCCTTTCTTCATCTCGATCGTCGGATCGTGCGAGACTAGATGTACAAGGTATGGCCCTCTCATACAAATTTATTGTTTACATATTTCATGGCCCTCAGTAACATTCTGTCGCAGATATACTGCCGTTCATGCATTCCGGAAACTTTACTTGAAGAATGCGTATTATTCATATAATCCTGCCCTATGTTTCACGATGTTTAACTTTCTGCTAATATTTCCAAGATACCACGGGGTTCAGAGCTGATTATCAATCTGCTGATATCTTCAATTCGGCGATGCCGTTCACGTAATTATACAAGTCAACTGCCCTCTAACTCATCTGGAGGTGTGATAACCGGACATAAGATTTCATTGACATTATTTCTCGATATAAACTTCCAATGTGTACACCAATCTCATCCTAACATACATTGGAAGGTTATACAATACAGTCATTAAACTAGAATGGCTTTATGAATCCGATCTGCGAATAATGACTCTTCCCTTACTATATACTTACCAGTGCATAATGGACATTAAAAACTGATTAATTGTCCTCCATATAAATGAGTAAAGGCTAGCAAATGTACCCGTGCTTCGCTACGGTATTCTACATTGTATACGGATATCGAAGTAAATGACTCTACATGCAGTAAATAAGAGTGTTTTAGTTTGCATATCTCTTAGCGTTATCCAGAAACAGCAGGGGAAGGTTCCCATCCGTTATTTCCAACGTAAAGTGCGAGTTGCGCAGTTGTGATGATAACGGCAGGCTCACTTGTCTATTGCCATTCACAATCGAGTAGGTACGTTTTCATTATAATGGCAGGCCCCATTATCTACTACGCGGTCACAATCGATTTGGGGAATTTTCGTTACAATGGCAGGCGCCCTTTCCTACTTGATGATGATGATGTTTGTTGCTTAAAGGGGCCTAACATCGAAGGTCATCGACCTCTTTCCTATTTCAAGACAGGTTACAGTTCAGAAGTTTTTATTATAATAGCAGACACCTTCCCTACTGCGAGTCAAAACTGAGTTGGGCTGTTATCATTATAATGACAGGCCCCTTTTCTTAATGACAGCCCCACCGAGTTAGTGAATTTCCATTTTAGCAAGGCGACTATGCCTAATACCGGTGACATTTTAGATAGGTAAATTTGTTTATAATGGAAGGCACACTTGCCTACTCCCAAACAGAATCGGTTAGGGGAGTTTTGAACACAATTCATGCTCGCATGACTTCTGCAAGTCGAGTCGAGAAGAGAATTATTAATTACAATGGTATTTGCTCCTTACTAATACTAGTTACAAAGGAGTTGGAGAAGGATCCTGTTCCTACTGCCAGTCAAAGTCGATGTGGAGAGTAATGATTAAAATAGCAGACGCCCTCCTGCTGAGAGTCACTATCGATGTAAAATATTATTTATAATGGCAAACACACCTTTTCTATTTAGCTACAAATCGACTTCGATGAATATATTTAGATAGACATACGAAGTATATGCATGTTTACAATATTGCAACCTTCATTTACAGATTAACTGCTGCTAAACGATACATCGTGTCGACAAACGAATTGTACCATACGACGCATCATTTAGCGGTCTAAATGGCTGGTCTTAAGATATTTTCTCCTGTCTCATTTATTTATGGGCAAAATTGAGTTGGAATATTGATTAGGGTGAAATTTGGGTTAGGTTTTTTCACAGTGCATTACTTTTGGGTACTAATGTGACAGCTACAAACATGGAATTCGACTCACATATGGATACTGGGTAGGCCAATGTTCGTGTAGAATTAGATTATTCTGTCTTTCATATATGTGATTCGAACAACGAATTAAACGTGTACAAATAGAAAACTTAGGTATAATAGAGAAATAGAAACAAATCTAACATATAATGAATGGAGATACGACGAAATATCATAGGATCAAAGTTGTAGATCACTCCAAATTGAACTCAGATTGTGCCATCCGTTTTGTGATACGACTTACCTTTTAGCCGCGAAATACCTCGAAACGAAGGTCTGCACGGACATTATAAATGCCACAATATTCTGATATTTTTCAGAGGTAAAAAAATGAAATATTTAAAGATCTTGGAAGCTTTCGTCGACTACAGGCTGAGGTATATCATTTTGCCAAATTTCAGTTCTCTAGCTCCTCTGACAGATTGCGCCTCAATCTTGCTTTAGGGGAGTTGGGGTTAAACTGAGTACTTTCAGGAAACTAAAGCTAACCAATATTCAGATGGTCATTATTAAACCTGAAACGGATAACTGTACGAAAATTTCGCCAAAATAGTCAATTGTCAGACACACGATCGTTACGATTTTATTTATATAGATAAGTAATCTGCTCTACGTATAACACCTTTTGGGCTATGTCCGCTGGACTTAGCCTGCAAAACCGACCGTTCATGATATCTCCCTCATTAATAATCCTCCTATAAAAAAATGCACATGAGAAAAGTTTTAGAAATGGATTTCCATCAAGATTAGTCGTTTTCCAGTCAGCTTGGTCTTATATACTGTATATTGTGGGAGAGTAAAATCACCATATCGGTTTCCTATAAATCCCCCAGTCCATTCCTGAAATTTGAAATGGTATGGACGTAAAAACCTACCTTTGGACAGGTGGATGCTAAATATGAAGTTTGGTTGAATTATCTCCGGTAGTTTTCAAGTTATAAGGAATACGCTTTACACGCACCCGCTCTTAAGTTACGTCCGGTGGGACTTGTACCGAAAAACGGTCCGTTAATGACATCTCTCTTATTAATCCTCGTATCGAAATGATGCATATGAGAAAAAAGTTTTCTTTACAACTTTCTTTACGTCGCACCGACACAGATAGGTCTTATGGCGACGATGAGATAGGAAAGGCCTGGGAGTGGGAAGGAAGCAGTCGTGGCCTTAATTACGGTACAGCTCCAGCATTTGTCTGGAGTGAAAATGTAAAACCACGGAAAACCATCTTCAGGGCTGCCGACATTGGGGCTCGAACCCACTATCTCCCGGATGCGAGCTCACAGCTGCTTGCCCCTATCCGCACGGCCAACTCGTCCATTGAGAGAAGGTTTAGAAATTGATTTTCATTAAGGCAGATAGATTTCCATTAAGTTTCGTTGTGTATATTTTGTGGAAGTGCAAAATCACGGTTTCGTTTTCTTATAAACCCCAAGTAATTTCAGGGATTTAGAAACAATATTGGCTCTAGAACCTACCCAAGGACAGGTGGATTCTAAATATGAAGTTTGGTAGAAATATATCCAGTAGTTTTCAAGTTATAGACAAACAAACAAACAAACAAACAAACAAACAAACACCAAAACTAAAAAATATGCAGAACGTCATTATTACACCTGAAACGGATAACTGTACGGAAATTTCGCCAAAATAGTCAATGTACAGACTCGGTCGTTACGATTTTATTTATATAGATGTGTAAATATTTGGGTAAACATGTATATAAATATAAAATAGGTGGACATATTACTTACAGTATAGCATAAAATAGTACAATATATATTCCAGGGAATTAACGTTTAATAGTATAATCATGATTTTTAAGAACATTTTTAATGGAATGTTGGACTTTTGTCTATTACAATGTACACTGTTTAATGACAATACATTTTATTCTCTTCTATTCTATTCTCTTCTATACGGTTTTGTAGACGACGATATTTTGTCCCGTAGAAGTTTATTTGCCGATAAATCTACCGACTCGATAAGCTCCTCCAAATATTAACTGATCGGGAATCGAACCTGCCAGCTGGGGCTCGTGCTGTACCACCTGAGCCGCTAAGCCCGTTTATTATTATTATTATTATTATTATTATTATTATTATTATTATTATTATTATTATTATTATTATTATTATTATTATTATTATTATTGTTATTGTTATTATTAGCTTAGATCAGTTATATATTGCGCTGTGTCCTGGGTTGCAAAGGAGATATTATATTGTGTGTTTGTGTATTCAATTCAATAAATGTTCACTGATCGTATTCCTAACATCATTGAATATTTGGTCATTCCGAAACCAGTAGCTAATCGCGGACATACATTTCTAGTGTTCATGATATGGCCACTTTCTACCAGAGTACCAAAGTAATCGACGAAGGTTTCTTTATTGATAGGGCTCTCATGCTTGAGGAAAATTAACTATTCAATTTTTAAATGAAGTGTCGTATAATATAACGCGAGTTGATTAAGTTTAAGCACCCTGTGTTTCTTTGACTACATACAAGAAGTTCAAGAGCTTCAGATCATGAAAGGCTCCTTGCCTCGAGAATTTCGTACAAGTACCCCTTAAAGCGAAAGGGAGTTGGGAACACTTCGAACTTCCTCGCCTGTTTAGAGTAAAGCGTAAACTGTTCGAATCAGTCTACCGTGCCAGCCGCTGGACGGCGAGAATTAGGTCATTGTACCGCACCTCCGCTTTTACAACACGTACGTACAGTACAAATTAACTTGGCGATCTCGCCAAATGATTAACACGACTGGATTAACGAAGTTAAAAACATATTCCAATTTATTCTAGTATTTGAATTTAAAACAAGAATTTCGGTGTGGAACGAGGTCTTTTATTTTATATTACGGTATGTTTACAGTCACGCACCTGTTCCGTCAAGAATGACTATCATATAATTTAAAGACCCGTATAGACTATTTTAAAACCTTAAAAAGCCCTGCTAGTGTTAATATTTCGCAAGCCGAGCTGGATGACTGGCTCTCTGAACCCAACTTTGCAGGTTTCTCAGCCTGATGGTATTTGAGGTGCCTACCTTATTTCGGTAGATATTTGGGCACGAAAAAGAACTCGTGAACTTTCGGGGATCGTTGATATTATAGCTTTAACTGGCTTACATGCAATTCTGGATCAGAGTTACTGCATTACCGATAGCTTATTTGAAGCAGTCAACTTCTATGGTCAAATTGTGGGATCAGTTTCGGCGCTATCGGTTGACATTTACGAGTGATTAAAGGCGAGAGATCTGTGTCAGTTGACTTTCAGACGCAGTAGAGAACACATTCTCAAGGCAAAGTGAAGTCTAACCCCTCGGATTCATGGACTCGAGAAAGACAGGTTCAATTCCCAATGTCGACCATACTTGAAAGGGTTCTCTGAGGTTATTTTGGTGTGATATCTTTCTCTAGATCATGGGCAGTTTCTTATCACTTCCTGTCCTAGGTGATTACAAATACACGAAACAGAATGGACACCATAGGCTACCAGATTTACGGGAATGCAACCTTCTCAGAGTCCGGCCCCGCGGTGTAGGGAGCAACGCGTCCACCTGTCACCCGGCGGCCTCGGGTTCAATTCCCGGCCGGGTCAGGGGTTTTTAATTGTAAATGATTAATATCCCTGGCCTGGGGACTGGGTGTTTGTGTCGTCCTTAACGTTCCTTTCCTCACATTCAACACTCTACACTTCCGCAATTTCCAAATACAGGATCATAACATATGGTGCCAGTAGGGGCAAAATATATTTCTGGGTCGACGCCCCGAACAAATAGGATTAAAAAATAAATAAAAACTCAGTATTTATCCGGAAACTTCGGAAGTTTACGTTCGTGGTCGGGTACCTACGTTTCACTCGAGAAGAACTGACTGAGGGCAAAATTCACAGATCCACGTTGCAAATGTTCCGAGCTAATACCTTGTTTTTCAGATTTATCCGTTAGCCCGTTTCCTTACCGTAGATAAATGCTGGCAGAGCAGTTTGTGTAGCTCAGTGGCATGATCGCTATTTTCTCTCCATGACTGGTATGATTCGGGTCTCACCCGAGGGCTATTCAAAAACATTTGCTCGGAGTGAGTATGGAAAATATATACTTACTATATTCTCTTTCAGAATTCACCATTTGAATTGTGGACGGTGCTGCTCTCCAGTCCTATGATACAGAAATTGCATCACGCACGATATGAGTTTAGAAGTCACATGAGTCTTACGGTGACAGCACATGTATGAAGCAAAGGATTTAAGAGTGTTTTTCGAAACTCTGATAGTAGATTAATTTAATTAAGGATTTTAAAATATTATATGGATATTGACTTGTCCTAACTACACAGCTTGTTTCGTCACTGTCAAAGAATATTCCTAATTCGCTACTGTTTTCAGTGTTAAATAAATTACCTCGCTGGAGTGCTTTCAACCGTCGCTTATGAATGGCTGTCATCAGCGACCGACTCCCAAGACAGAAACACTTTGTCTCGTGTGCCGGTTGATTGTAGCCACCGCCATCATCATCATAGTCCGACTCCATGGCTAAATGGTTAGCGTGCTGGCCTTTGGTCTCAGGGGTCCCGGATTCGATTCCCGGCAGGGTCAGGAATTTTAACCATCTTTGGTTAATTTTGCTGGCACGGGGGCTGGGTGTATGTGTTGTCTTCATCATCATTTCATCCTCATCACGACGCGCAGGTCGCCTACAGGAATCAAATCAAAAGACCTGCACCTGGCGAGCCGAACATGACCACGGGCACTCCAGGCAGTAAAAGCCTTACGACATTTCATCATCATCATCATCATCGTCTTCTTCTTCTTCTTCTTCTTCATCTACTGATCCTTTGACAGCTACCTGAGGTTGGTACTTTGTATTAACTTATCCCAGTTTTATGACCAGATGCCTTTCCTGACTCCAAACTTATGTGGAAGTAAGTTACGTATTCACTAGATTGTGTTCCTATGGTTGTTGATAAATGTGGTGTTGTATATACTTGAAGGTGTGCATTTTGAGACAAACAAAACATCCAACCTCCGAGCTGGAAGAATTAGCCAGATTCGGCTGAAATGCTGTCCCCGGCCCGGAATCGAACCTGGATTTCTTGGAAACGAAGGCTATTCGGTCAAGAAGCCGTGCAGTGTATAGTCCTTCAAAAAAGTAATCTCACGGTATTTGTATGTTCCTCGCGCTAAATATTTTATTATACTTAATTGTAATTCGTATTATCAAAATATAATTATTCTCCCATGTAGGAACGAACTGTCTGGATACCCACTACAAACATTATATCTGTAGGTTCAATTGTTTCTGAGAAAGTGTGCCTCCGAGGATATTGGCTTGTCCTAACTGCACAGAACCATGCGGTCGTTCTGTATTTGTTTTTATACATTCAACCAGTTCATACAAAATGCCTTTCTAACAGCGTTGTTGGTAAGTGACTCAAGGTGTAATATTTTTCTGATTCCGTAGTCAATGGTTTGTGATGGTCGATCAAAAATGGTTGGAAGCGCTTCGATGAGATGAGATCATTTAAATACCATTCGTAACAATAGTGAAGTCGACGCCATTCTTTGTTATTATCACTACTTTATAGAATTCAGCACTGAAGACTTCCTTGTGTTGTAACTGAGACTAGAATTTAATATAGCCTGAGCTATCTCAACTTGCAAGGTGAATTTCACTTTCCGTTCTTCAGTTTTCTGACTTCTTATTTTTGGCATGACACTGAAGTAATATATCTCACCTTACACACACCATCAACTTTTGCATCCCACTTTTATTTAAATAGGTCACAGAATACAAAAGTTAAGTTTTCTTGGCAGAGTAGGAACTTTGTGTACTTAACCCCAGTATCTGTTACACTTCAGCTGACCTTTACGTGTAGAAGATCCATATTTTCTAACGTAAACAAGAAAGTTTTTACGAGACATTAATGTCATATTCTTGGCCTCATTCCAGTCCACGCCACCTCTTCAGACTACTAGAGACAATTTTTTGTGGACGCGCGACAAGTATCCGTATTTTCAAGGAATAACTTTTTCTATCCCTTAGCTCTTGGACAAATATATGCAGTAAAAGGCACGAGGAAAAACAAAACAAGTTTTAAAACTTTCACATACATGAATGAATGAAATACTCTTTTCTCCCAATGACAGATGACTAGAGTATTCACTTACTGTAATCATTACTGATACATGTAGTTGGATTATAACAAAAAATAGTAAAGATAATCCACTAACAAAATGTTACAAAAATTATTAAAATATAATTTATTTATATGTATCCTACAAATCCTATTAGACGTGTCCTTAATGATGCGACAGTGACTTTTGAGGAAGTTCCTAGATTTCCTAGACTTCAAGTTATGGAGTCTAGAATACCTTCGTGTATATGCTACTAAGTGCAGTCATATTCTTAGTTTTCAGCTTCATTAGATTTCTTTTCCCACATGCCTCTGATAATATTACATAGCTTTGCTGTTATCCTTGATTTTTTCGCTCCCCGTTTAATAACTCAAAAACTAAGAAATAGGTAAAAATGAAGTTGAAATTCATTCTTTCCTTTTCTATACATTTTTCTGATTTTTCTTGTTTCTTTTCTCTCTTTGTACGAAGTAAGGTATACAAACATAATGGTTAAAAGTAAAGAACTGACATACCACCTAGTGGCATGTGCTATGTTACCTATCACGAGCGACCTTGCAATTCGAAGTTAAAGTTAACCTGTTTGAATTCCGATGATAGTTACTATGAACAGCTACTTTCGGGATCTTATTTCTCAGAATCGTAGACTTGGAGTTTTATTTCGATGTCCTGATTCTGGCCACAAATCGTAGTGTTACGGACATAATCAAACCAACCAACAAACAAAAAACAAACGAA
The DNA here is from genome assembly GCF_040414725.1 of Anabrus simplex. Taxonomy (NCBI): domain Eukaryota; kingdom Metazoa; phylum Arthropoda; class Insecta; order Orthoptera; family Tettigoniidae; genus Anabrus; species Anabrus simplex. Next base: position 1,048,794,386 of record NC_090265.1, on the reverse strand, counting down.
CAAACAAACAGGTGTATTGTACCATTGCGTTTGATCCTATTTCACCATCTTAATACTTCATATTTACGTTTCTCCTTCTCCTAGCCTTCCTTTTCATTGTGAGTTCCCCATCCCCTTCTCTTAAACACATTCTCTCGTGACTGCATCTGAGTTTCTCCCTAATTCTAGCGTTTGGTTTGGCACTCCTGCTAATGCGATCCGAACTGCTGGGCTCGATCTCGGAGCAAGAAAGTTCACTTAACTCCAGCTCGCTTCTTTCCAGTGCCGTAGAATAAACTGAAAATGAGATGAAAAGAAACAAAAACTTCTACCCTACGCTATGTGGCATGTTCCACTGTATCGGAAATACTTTAGACTGGGAATGCAATTCTTGTCGGAAAGAAGGATGCATTCGAATCGATTTCAGGATAGGCCCTCGTCTTCTTTCCGCTGATATTTCTTACAGATGTTTGTGCTGAGAATATTTGGACACAATGTGAATGTAGCATATCTTTTGTGTGACGTGTTTTCTAACATTTCACATATGTATATAGATCTGAAAAATAATATATTTGATCATTTGCTCATATAATTGTGTGGAGTTCGGCGGTTCATTAGGTTTTCACTTCTTTAATGTGCAAGGGAATAGGATCGCATCTCGGGTAGTTGGATGATATTTTAGGGTACATGGATGCAAGAATCCCGAGTTGACCGGTTTAATAACTCGCCAAAGAATGTAATGGAATAAAGTTAATTTATTATTCTTATTCTACAGAAAAGAAGGAAAACCACCCTGTAACAACATTTCACAGTACAAGCTCTTTAATAGCTCTGCAGAAACACTCTTATTATTATTATTATTATTATTATTATTATTATTATTATTATTATTATTATTATTATTATTATTATTATTAAAATCAAAGAAGCTTGTACGGTACACGGCAAAACAAATTATTGCTCATCTGCTGTCCATGCTTCACAAACAACGAAGTAATTATTGTATATAACAGTTTGACATGTGAATTCGGTGTTGTGTTGTTGATTTCTTCAATATATTATGGTTCTCAAAACAGATGAGAAGGTGCTTATTGTGGAACATTATTTCCTGTCATTCGGAGTGGAGCGTTTGCTTCACGTTTAAGAACAGTACAAGAAGCGATTTACGAGGCATGATATTTAACGAAGTACCATTTTGATATAGACAAAGTAATGCTATTTTTAAAATAATTATTTTTCAACGTAAGCCTGTACCTACTTCTCAACGTATGTTCAAAGCATATTACGGCAGTTATCATATCGTGAATTCCATCCTCATAGAAATCTGCCGCCTGATGTGCCAGCAACTGCAGCAGGGTCACTTTAAGTCGTCATCGTCGTGGCACCGACCTAAATGTTTTTTCAAGTGATGGTCACTAGGCGCTAGGTTTATACGAAGGATGATCATATTGTTCCTAAAGAAATGAAGCGATGAGGTCTCGGGTTTGATTAGCCGTGTGAGGTCGCGCATTGTCATGAGCGTGAGCACAGCTTCCGATAATCTAAGCATCCTGACATAATTTCATAAAGAACATTTCTTGAAACTCCAGGGAACTCACAACTGAATAATGAAATCGTATCAGCGTCTGTTTTCTCGAGCCTTTGCATCACCTTTTCTCACCAAGTCTTCAGTTATGAATGACAGAGGACGGTCGCCCACTATGCTTCTCGTCGTGGACGTTAGTACGGCCATCTTTAAATGCTCTAACCCATTTTCTTGCCATTCCTTCGCTGGTAGTGTGTTCTCCATACATTTCACTAAGATGTCGATGAATTTTAACAGCTTTCACATTTACCAAACGAATCACAGCGCGTAGTTCACACTCTGCGGGAGCGTTAATTGTCAGAAACATTTTCAATACGCACAAACAAACGAAAATATGGACCAATGCTCCGTTATTACGTTTATGGCTAGCCTACAGATGTGCGTACTGAGCGTGCATGCTCTGAACGACGATCGAAGCGCTGCAGTGGCCATATTTGGTACTTAAAAAGCATGCTTCGTAATAAGGAAGTGCCAAATAACAGAACTGTGTTAGCTATCGTTGATAAGTTCAGTCATACGGGATCAGTCAACGAAAGGGGACAACAAGGCACTCAAGAACCGTCACCACAAATAAGAATCATGGATGACTTCAACATGTGTTGAGAGTCCCCAAAGCGTAATCTACGACGAACATTGGTGTAACTCTGTTTCATTGATATGCCTGTTTGGCGGATGTTTAAGAGCTGGGTGGATTTGCCTATCGCATGCCAAGTTGCCTAGCGTCTAACAGAAAGTGATGAACGAATTAAATTGCAGTATTGCAGCAGATTATTGTCCATAACGTTTGAGGATCCAGATCGCTTCTGCAACATATAATTTTCAGAGGAACCAATACATTTAAAAATATAAATGAATACGGTAATAATTTTAAATGATCACGTATACTACTCGTAAATGATGAATCGTTTAGTATATTTTCGGTTACCATCGTCAAAATAATAAGAATTAAGGATCCTTGTAGTCATTCACGGTTTGTGACTGATGTCTTTTGAACATGTATATGTATATTTATAATTGGTTGTCAGAAACAAAAATCCATCATCAGTAAAATGCTTGATGTTTACATTTAAAATGTTCACAGAAATGTGTCGCTGAGGTACAGTCTGTCATGTGAAGCAATTGTGATCAGTCGTATGGTCTGTATTACCTACTTTTATTGGGAACTACTGTACCAGTGCTAAGATAATGCCGGCCTACTCTGCTCACCTTGTCTCTGACTGAATAAGAAGTGTTCCTGCGGTTCTCCAGGTATGTCTTGAAACTCGATATGTGGGGCTGTAAACTGTAACCGTTCTTAGCGTCTTGAACGGGTCTCGGGGGACATGGCGCGGCTTTGCTCGCAGCCCGGGGCTTGACATTTGATTTGCAAGGGAAAGTGACTTGGAGCCGGATGGAACTCAAAGAGCAGCTGCCGCAGTACTTCACCGCTCAGAGCACCTTTCTTATCCTCGTACATTCGTAGACTATTGTACTGTTACGTATTTGCTGTCCGAGTATGGTCACCAGTATTCTTCGCAGCTTACAAAATGGCTATATATATTTGCTATTTTGCTTTACGTTGCACTGAGATAGGTCTTATGGCGACGATTGGACAGGAAAGGCCTAGGAGTGGGAAGGAAGTGGCCGTGGCCTTAATTAAGTACAGCCCCAGCATTTGCCTGGTGTGAAAATGGGAAACCACGGAAAACCATCTTCAGAGCTCCCGACAGTGGGATTCGAACCCACTATCTCCCGGATGCTAGCTCAGAGCTGCGCGCTCCTAACCGCACGGAAAACTCGCCCGGTCAAAATGGCTACAAACAATATAAACCACCTCGGTGGATCAAAGGAAGTGAGTCCGACCTACGATTCCAACTTCTGACAGCATAGAAAAAATGTTTTTATTGTAGAGAATTATTTCTCTCGTTCGGCTCCATAGGTGAGTGGGCAACGTCGTGGCTTTCATTTCTCGAGGCTGGGGGTTGAATTTTCGGCCGAGTCGATTCTCTTGGCTCGGAACAGGATATTTGTGTTTACCCCCAACATCCCTGCAACTCATATACCACGCACAACACTTTCGTCCACCACAGTAACTTACAGAACCTGCGCACCCTCGCTGGAGGGTCTGTCTTACAAGGGCTGCACCAGACTCGCAATAGCCACACGAAATTTTTTAAAATTATTATTATCTCCGTTCATGCGAACAACGGAATTAATAGCTCAAGTCTGAAAACCGTTTTGTGATGGATTTCGTATTAACGTTCATAAATCGTCACGGAGTAACATGGTGATGTTACAGGTCGTCACTCGATTATGGCATACAGGATGCATTCTCGCTCAACAAAACTAGCATACATGACCAGCTGCAGTAACAAACAGAGCAGCTCTGAAGAGATATCTGTGGACGTGCTGTGACAATCACAACCTATAGCCTATGGCAATATTTTTACATACTTTCAGGAGTTTGGTTTTGCATCTTATAGTTAACTAGCTGACGTGCCCGTGCTTTACTACGGAATGACCAGGCCGCAGACAGCCGTCAACACTCCTCTGCCGTATTCCTTTAAGTTTGCACATTGATCAATCCAATGAGCGCCTCAGAGTGGGCATTGAATAGTTGAAATACTATTATTACCCAGTGTGTTACGTATCAATAGTTATCAGAAAATTTATGAACCAAAGGAATGGCATACTAAGGAAAAAGTAAAACTCACCAGTTATTTCCGCCAATATTAACGTAGGCTGTTTTACTCGGCACGCCGCAGTAATCCCATTTATCGAAGAGTCAAATTATGTATAGTCTAGATTGTAGTGGCTCATTTCCCGACTTTACATACCGATTTTCATTAAATTCTGCTCAGCCATTTTCTCTTAATGCCCATACAACCAGATAGACGGACAGACAGAAATGACGGAAAATTAAATCATGTTATTTGCTTTACGTCCCACTAACTACTCTTTTACGGTTTTCGGAGACGCCGAGGTGCCGGAATTTAGTCACGGAGGAGTTCTTTTACGTGCCAGTAAATCTACCGACACGAGACTGGCGTATATGAGCACCTTCAGATACCACCGGCCTAAGCCAGGATCGAACCTGCCAAGTTGCGGTCAGAAGGCCAGCGCCTCAACCGTCTGAGCCACTCAGCTCGGCGGAAAATTAAAAACGTGCATTTTTTTTTTGTTACTGAGGACACGACCGATACAGAAATACCATTATTTTCAAATTCTGAGCAATACACAGAGAAAACACTTATTTTATATATACAGTATATAGATTACTCGAGAATGGTACCACCTGCAACTCGTTCAAGGAACACGCCGATAAATGCAGAATTTATTATGTAACAGTTTCTTCCTTTGCAATGACCTAATCTGACTCCAGTAGGCCTACAAAATTCGAAATGCCAATTTTTCTTGATAGCTTACGGTCAACAATTGAAGCACTTTAGGACAGCATTGCGGTGTTCCTTTACCAACTGCAACGAATTTTGTTTGCAAACATGTTTGAAAATATAAACGCACATTATGAATTTAACATAATAGAAAGTAATTTGAAGATTTTTTAACACAAATATTCAGTGAACAACATTTCTCGAGGCGAAGTGTGCTCATGCTTAATCAAAGCAAACTAGCCATGAAAGTTCGTGGAGGCAAGTGGTCCAGAGGGGTTAGTTCTATACCCTCCTACCTTTGTCCCCAGAAATTAACCCGGTATTTGTATTTTGTGTAGTCTGACTGAACCTTAAGGCTATGTGCCCCTCCAGATGTGAATAATCTCATTTCTTAAATTTTCGACTTCATAACAAAGAATCGAACCCATGTTCTTCCGAGTGAACTGAACACATCCTTAGCACCTTGGTTATTAATCAATCTATATTTAGGGCTGTCGCCCAGGTGGCAGATACCCTATTAGTTTTTACCTGGTATTTCCTTAAACCCGAGTGAGTTGGCCGAGCACCTTAGGGTCTTGTAACTGTGAGCTTGCGTTCGGGAGATAGTGGGTTCGAACCGCAATGTCGGCAGCCCTGAAGATGGTTTTCCGTGGTTTCCTCATTGTATCGTAGGTACGACATGGTAACTGGTGTAAAACCTTCAATTATTATGTTGAATGTATTTTAATTATAGTTTATTTAATGCTAAATTATATTTTATTAAATGTTAAACATGACTAGTACATGGTTTCCCCGTAAATATGTAGTATGAATTTGTATAACCTCAAATACGTATTGTGTATAAGTTTAACCTCAAAATCTAGATAGCCGAATGCGGTAGAAAATGCCATAATGTTCGTATGTTAGACTTATTGTACTATAATTTGGTATATATGAAGGGTTCTGGAAACTTACTGTAAGGTTTTATTATCCAGATACATGTAGAGACGTTACGAATGTTGTATATATTTCCATGTGTATTAGTAAACAGTAAACGGAAGTTCGAGTACTCATTCGACTAGCTGGTCGATCGATGTTTCGAGTGTGTTCCATTAGAGTGTTGTAAGAATTCTTCCAGAAGTCGATAATTCTAGATGGTTTATCGAATAGTATACATATATTTATCGAGCTGTTAGTCAGTGAAGTCAGTTCTTAGTTCTTAGGACTCGTGATGGACTGCGAGTAACTGTTCGGCTCCGAGGCGGAGTCGGTGAGTTCAAGAGAGAGAGTATGTTATAGTGCGCGCGTCAGTATTGTTGATATCTGTACTTGTCAGAATAGACTTCAGGGTACTCCGCTATTAAGTGTTGCAGAGTCATTTGCTACTGTGTATAATTGTGTGTTGTGACTCACAGTGTAAATAAAGTAATTTATAGAAGTGAACGTGTTCTCGTGTGATATTTATTTACGTCAAATAAAATCGCATCGCAGAACGATAATTGTCACACCAGGCAAATGCAGGGCTGTACTTTAGAGCTACGGCCGCTTCCTTCTGTAAATCCTGCGATTTCTTGGAAGTGACCTTTTTTTTAGTGTGTTAGGAAAGCACAGATATTGTAGCTGGGTAACATGGAACGTGGTTTTGGCGTTTTCTAGCAAAGGTTTTGGTGGTTGTTGAATAGCAGCGCGCTGGTTTTGTTGCTATAAAATTGTACATAAACTGAAGCGAATTGTCTGTCAATGCTTTTAGGGCACAAACAACTGCGGAGGGGGAGGGGACAAGCGGAGAGAAATATTCACTATGCGATGCACATTAGTTGTAGTGGAGTGAGCAGTATTCATTAAGAAATGCCTCGGTATTTTAAAATGGCATACAGGGGCATTATTCGCTCTAATGGATACATTTAACAAGATTAATAGATGTAATTCCTCTACTCGATTCGACTCTGTGATATTCGTTCAGTGGAAACTCGAAAGCACGGTATATTATTCTCACGTTAGATGAGGAATTTCGAAAGATAATTTTTTTGTCTAAGTAAAGGAAACAAGGATGGAATTTAATTGTGGTAAAAAGTCGTCGGGAGCTTAATAATAATAATAATAATAATAATAATAATAATAATAATAATACTGTATATCTGGTCTCAGCTACCATGTGTAGGCACTTTTCATATGACGCAATTTAGGCTGCCTGCGCTTCAATTTCGATATTCTCATGTACTCTACTAGATGCCAGAGAAAACCGAATTTATGTTGGGTTATCTGTGACTCCTCTCCTTTATATTCTTACCCTTCAGGGTTGGTTTTTCCCTCGGACTCAGCCAGTGATCCCACCTTTACCGCCCCAAGGGCAGTGTCCTGGAGCTTCGGACTCTGGGTCGGGGATACAACTGGGGAGGATGACCAGTACCTCGCCCAGGTGGCCTCACCTGATATGCTGAACAGGGCCCTTGCGGGATTGGAAGGGATAGACAAGGAAGCGGCCGTGGCCTTAATTTAGGTACCATCCCGGCATTTGCCTGGAGGAGAAGTGGGAAACCACGGAAAACCACTTCTAGGTTGGCTGAGGTGATATTCGAACCCACTTCTACTCAGTTGATCTCCCGAGGCTGAGCCCTCGTTCCATTTTTCAAATTTCGTGGCAGAGCCGGGAATCGAACCCGGGCCTCTGGGGGTGGCAGCTAATCACACTAACCACTACCCCACAGAGGCAGAGTATCTATGACTCAATTGTAATTAATTATGTAGCCTGCCTGATCGCCATGATCTTTAACGTGTCAAGTCTCTATGATCTGACACCGTGATTAACCGGTTCGAGTCCCATTGGTGGAAGAACATTGTCACCATCAGAATGTTGGCCGGCAGGGTAGAAGGGGTGGTGGTATACAATTTCGAATCTCTAGATTTCGTGCCAAAAATGTGAATTAAATACCAAACGTCTCCACAGTGTTGATATAGAGCGAGGTATATGATGCTGTTGATGGTGATTCATCCGTCGGATAGGGACGTAATTCCTCGAATAGACCCCTTGGTGTTATTCGACACAAGTAGGCTATGTGCTGACAGCGGGTTCCATCCTCTCCCTGTGGGTGGGGGACGTAGGCGAAGAATTCACCCACGGTATCCCCAACCTGTCGTAAGAGGCGACTAAAAGGGGTGACCAAGGGATGATCAAATTAGAACCATGAAACTACTTGTGATTAGTACCACCACGCGGTGAACACCATGGGTCGCTTTTCGTTGTGCGTAGTACCACTATGTTAGGTACCAAATGGGTTTGTGATTAGTAGCAAACGAGAGCGCGACGGCTTTTACAGTACCTGTGATTATAGCACTATATGAGCGACACCATGGGATGACGGAACCCATGGTTCTGGCTTGCCTATGGTTAGTACCCACTATATGAGGAGGATAGTACGAGTCCCTGTGGTTAGTACACTTGTGTGATGAACACCATAGGTTTGCGTTGCCTGTCAATGGCGCCGCAATGTGCGAAACACATTAGGTCTGTAATACATGTGCGAATTTCATTACCTGTGAGTTGTACCATAATGTGTGAAATACCGCGAGTCTACGCTACTCTTGCTTAGTACCGCAACATGACAAAAACCATGGTTCTTCTTTTCTAGCGATAAGTACCATTGTGAGGTGGTGGTGGTGATTATTGTTTTAAGAGGAAGTACAACTAGGCAACCGTCCTCTATCTAACACTAATCAGAGGGAAAAAGGGGAAGGGATCCGACACTTCGAAAAATGAAGATATCGGCCAAAGAAAGACAAGGGCCACGAAGGGCGTGAAAATGAAAGACTCCCTAGCCCTCGCAAACCTAATAGCGTCGGGGTCGGAAAAGAACAAGAGTTGACCAAGGGAGGTCGGATAGGATAGATGAAAGTGAGGAGCTTGGCACAAGTAAGTGGAAGCAATGCCAGGACTCAGCTGAGGGCCCCGTGGTTGCCAACCCACGCTCCACAGTTCAGAGCCCCTGAGGCCCCTTTTAGTCGCCTCTTACGACAGGCAGGGAAAACCGTGGGTGTTATTCTACCGCCCCCACCCACAGGGGGATACCATTGTGAGGGGCCGATGATTTGGATTTTGGACCCCTCTCGACTACAAGTATCATAGATTCAGTATTGTGCTATAGAATCAGTCCCTTGGTCAGTAATACTATTGTTCTACGCCCGCTTCTCTGCATGTGAGGCACTGTGGGTCGGTTCCACTGATCATTTTAAATTCATCCATCCATTTATTCTTCGTCATCACGTTTTGAATTGTGGTCAGTGGATGTTTTTGGGCTTTTAATTTGCTATTTCATTTCGTACTATTAGTGGCCGATGACCTCGATGTTAGGCCCATTTAAATAAGCATCATCATCGTCATCATCATCATCATCATCATCATCCTCTCACACCTAGATGCGTAGGTCGCTCATGGGAATCAGTTAGAAACACCTCTCTCCTGAGGCCACACGACATGCCATCAATCAATTTATTATGTCGGGTAAACACCAAACATGTCACCAGAGATGTATATGCCGACATCGTCGACACTGGGTGACCCCCATCTTCTCTCAAATACTGTAGGTAAACCAGCTCCCTCTCCCATGGCGGATAGCTCGATTTCCACCCACGAGAAAATCATAGTCCAGTTCCCTCTCGAAACGAGCTGTAATACCTGATAATTGGTATCCCAGTTCTCTCCGCAAAATGAAATACAATTGTCCGTTCCACTTACGAAATGCGGACTGATATGAATACAGACTAATATTATTCGTACCAATTTGTAGACCTTCATAGCGTGGTTAAAATTTGTGTACCACTTGCTGCTTGAAATATAAAGTATCATACTCGAGGAAAGACAAAATTTCCTCTGTCGAAGCCACTGATGGGGGACTGGAACTACAGTAATTGATTTTCTTAATAGTCTTAGCTGACCGTACTTTTACAGCTTGTTTCATAGCAAATTTTTTTTGTGCCACTCGGTAATTTCTTTAAGACTTCCATAAAAGTATAAATATCTGAATGTGCTGAATAAAAATATGAATCATACTTCGAATGAAAACTTTCACAAACACAAATACAGTATTGGCTCTTCCGCTATATATATGTCATACAAATAATCTAAAAATGACGTTAGCTTGTCGGAAGATGGTGTATTGGAAATGAAGACATCTGCAAACCAGTCTCCTATTGCCGAGCGATGCCTGTGCGGTTTGGATCATGTAGCTATCAGCTTGCATACGGGAGATAGTGGGTTCGAGCCCCACTGTCGATGGCCCTGAAGATCGTATTCCGTGGCTTCTCATTTTAACACCAGGCAAATGCTAGGGCTTCCTTAATTAAGACTACGGTCGCTTCCTTCCTATTCCTAGCCCTCCCCATCCCATCGTTGCCATAAGACCTATCTGTGTCGGTGCGACGTGAAGAAAATTGTAACAAAGTAATACTTTTTTGATGGTTTTTGGGGACGCCGAGGTGCCAGAATTTCGTCCTTCAAGGTTTTCTTGTATGTGCCTATGCGAGGCTGACGTATTTGAGCACCTTCAAATACCACTGTATTGAGCCAGGATCGAACCTGCCAAGCTGGGATCAGAAGGCCAGCGTTTCAACCGTCTGAGCAACTCTGTCTGGCTGTAAAAAGTCTCCTACGGGACCTGGATTTAGCAAACTTAGTCTAAATACATATCTTTAAAAAGTTTCGATATCGGGAAAAGGATTTCGGAATTCAGTTGTTAGGCGTATAGTCTGTATTTTTCTCATGCCTGCCCTAAATGAAAGCGGCAACCAGTGGCATTAGAATTTAAAAATACTGTTCGCACTGTACTGAAATGGCGTATGATTTTTAGTGCCGAGAGCCGAGGACAAGTTCGGCTCGCCAGGTCTTTTGATTTGACTCCCATAGGCGACCTGCGTGTCATGATGAGGATGAAATGATAATGAAGACGGCACATACACCCAGCCCCCATGCCAGCGAAATTAACCAATTATGGTTAAAATTCCCGACCATGTCGGGAATCGAATCCTGGACCCCTGTGACCAAAGGGCAGCACGATAAGCAGTTAGCCATGGAGCCAGATTTCGCACTGTACTGTGCGTAGCGAAGTCGAAGTCAGCAACTACGTCAGTGGGATTAAAGTTTAACTTAATGCACTCATCCAGTAAACGTGAGAAATTTATTTCATACGTAGCACATGCTTTTTTTCTTCAGTAGCGTAATGTATTAGCCATTCTTAGAAACATGCAGGGTATGCAACTGTAAAGTATGTGTCGTACAACAGCAGAAAGTTCCATATTTATACACGCGTCATCCCACATAATAATCTAAGATTTTCTCAACAACTATACATCGCAATGTTCTCTTGAGCTTCATTGATTACCAGAAACTATCTCCACTTGCAGTTTTAATGTTAAAAAAATCCTATGACACTGTTTCTTCTTGAATATTGTTTGGAGCAGGTGGCCGAATTGACCTACGAGTTATATGAATCCATTCTCTATTGCATTTGATATCAGTCGTGGTCAGTGATGATATTTTATGACTAGGGATATAGTTTTAGATGGGCGCTCTGAAATATCCTCAATTGATTTGTGTTTAGCAGAGTTTCGAATTATGTTTCGATTTTAAATATCAAGGTGTTCGCAGTCATGATGAGAATAAACATTTCTCCTTGCCATTATTGCAGCACTCGCAATACACGTTTATCTGGTACATTTCTATCGTTTGATGTGTTTTGAAAATTGAAATTAAAATTCCCTTCCTACTTACATTTTTAACTAGACTAGACATAGCACAAACTGGTCTAAGGTGGTGAATGGCCTATCTCCCAATGTACAATTCACACTTACACAAATCAAATGCGCAAGTCGTGACGGGAAGGAACTGGGCTGTTCAAGTTCGTACGCAGCACATGCTTTGGCAATATGAATGGGAAGGAAGTGGGTTGTTGTTGTTGTTGTTGTTGTTTTTGTTCTCGTCGTAGTCTTGGAATTTTTTCATTCCGGAGGGAATGGGGCTGTGAAAAGTGGACTTGGGAGGGAAATGGCCCACATCCGTCGACACAGAGTGTCGTAAGGAATTCATTCTGCCCTTCAAAAATTCGTATACCTCTGCCGACCTTGAACTCGCAGTCTTGTATTCAGGTAGCCGACATTATACTACTGATCCACAGAAGGATTATTATTATTATTATTATTATTATTATTATTATTATTATTATTATTATTATTATTATTATTGTCCGGCTCCATAGCTAAATGCTTAGCGTGCTGACCTTTGATCGAGGAAGTCGCGGGTTAGATTCCAGGCCGGGATGGGGATTCCAACCTTCATTGGTCAATTCCATTGGCTTGGGGATTGTGTGTGTATACCATCTTAAGCATTAAAATTGATCATAGGTACGGCCCCATCCTCACAGACGCGCAGGTCGCCTATAAGGCGTCAACTTGAAGGAACTACACCAGGCCTCTTCGGAGGCTACACGCCATTAAAATTATTATTATTATTATTATTATTATTATTATTATTATTATTATTATTATTATTATTATTATTATTATTATTATTGATGTTTAAGTACTCCCCATGCCTTCGTGTAAAACTCTACAAGACCTGATGCAGGTCTACGGCCCTGACCAAGGAGTTAAAAAGTTTGTTCGGACATAAATCCTACCGGGAATGTTATAATGCAGTTTTAATAATCTCGTGCGTCACGTTACATGGGCCAGCGAGAAACTTTCTTTGCTAATAACCACTGGAGCTGACACGTACACACGAGGCGTAAATAGTGGAACATGTGGGGGAAATATATTCCAAGTGCGTCCAAACATGAATTCTCTTGAGCTAGCGTTTTCTCTTGATTTCGACGCTACTAGACGCTCAAGTTCCCCGAAAGGGCTACATTATTATTTTACCGTACTTCACCATGTCGAAGTTAGGATCAGTCCTAAAACCGTCGAGTCCAGGCTTTCAGTGACTATTGAATCACTAGCCACCTGACTTTTCACCATTGTATTGTGGTCTCAAATGTCAAGGGTGGTGGTGATGATTATAATTTTGATTACATGAATGTACAGTAATTGACCACCAGCATTATCATAGAGAAAGCCTCCAAACTGGACGATCCTACCGTCTGAGTCGCTCAGTCACGCATATTATTATTATTATTATTATTATTATTATTATTATTATTATTATTTTACTAATGGCTTTACGTCGCACCGACACAGGTAGATCTTATGGCGACGATAGGATAGGAAAGGCCTAGGAGTTGCAAGGAAGCGACCGTGGCCTTAATTAAGGTACACCCCCAGCATTTGCCTGGTGTGAAAATGGGAAACCACGGAATCGCATCTTCAGGGCTGCCGACAGTGGTATTCGAACCCACTATCTCCCGGTTGTAAGCTCACAGCTGCACGCCTCTAACTGCACGGCCAACTCGCCCGGTATTATTATTATTGTTATTATTATTATTATTATTATTATTATTATTATTATTATTATTATTATTATTATTATTACAGCCCGAACATCATCATATTTCAGTTAAATCCCATACATATTTTCTTCGCTGAAACGATCTTATGTCTGGGCATCAGATATGAAAGAGGTGTGCCTGAAATGAGCTAACATGTAATATAAATGCACACCCACTAAACTCAACTGTATATATTTTTCCAAAAAGCAAACGATACTGAAAATCGAATTAATAATGGAATTCTAGAATGAGGCCTCTCACATTATACATAGGATTACCAGGTGTTCACATTTCAACTCGATTCGAGATTCACCTGTTCTTAACAGGACGATCTGCAGGCACCAGGGAAGGAGAAATGAAAAAAATATCCTGCATTTTGTTATGAAAATGATCATGGGAGATTTTTTATGGATGAAAATATAAAATGAAAGGACAATGCTGCTGTCTTCTGTGATAAGTTGACATTAACAGCGACCTGGAATTTTCCCAAATTGATCATCATCGTTATCACTATATTCTCAGGTAGCTTCCGCAAGAACATACAAAATCTGCATGAAATTTAGTTAACGAACAGAAAGTCACTAAGCATGAGACTGAAATACACATTCGTGATACGTCTTGTGTAGACTAGCAGGCCTATCCATCCCGCAAATCACACCCTGGTTCATTCCGTGTAACGAAAATGAGGAGTGAGGTAGTTTCTCGTTGCTTTCAACACTGAACATGAAAGAGCCATTACATATCAGCCTGACAAGCTCACTAAAGGTATACATCAATCGTCCCTACTAGCCATACATTCATATTATTATTCATCACAGGGACTGGCTGCATAAGGACGGGTTACTAACATCTCTCTTTCCTCTGGCACGTTCATAATGCCCTAAGCGTAATTGCTGACGTTTCAAAAACAGACTCATACTTTTGTTAGTTGTACGGCCTCAAAACTAAGAACATTATTGTATTATATGTCTTTGGTCTTCTTTCTTGCAGAATATATGTCTAGTCCTCTGACCAGACGCTGATTGAATTTCCTATAGTTCCACTGTCAACTGTCAATAAAATAGTGATCAATACATAATAGACGTTCTAGGAAGTTTAATTTCTTCTTGCTTTCCTCATTGGTATAGGAAGTGCTGTTACATATATCAGTCCACTAAGCTCACTGAAAAGTCGCCAGATCGCCGCTTGCTATCAAGAATTTGAAACAGGCTGTAGTTTTAATAATGATTAAATATTGGTTCTTCACTGGTGGAGACAGGGAATGGCAGAGATTTCTTATTTATTTACGTGTCTTATACTGCTTTCTACTGGTAATATTAGAAATCTTGTTTCCGTTTCTCGTACTTCGTTAGCGGTGCTTATCGCGAGTTCAGTGTTCAGTGAAGTTGACAATTATTATGGATGATTTGTTACATTATTTCATTTACTATAGCAAGTAAATATCACAGAGAAGAAGCAAAGTAATCTTCTCGTTTTAGAAAAGGGCTAATACTGACAATGGAGAAGTTAGTGATGACTGGACTGTATCCCACGTGCATTCTCCGAAACAATGTGAGAGTGAATCGGCCTGTAACGGTGTTGACGATATTTCGCCTTCCTAGTCTACGAAAAGGAGCTGTGAAGACGTCAACTATTTTATTGTTAATAGGAATTGCAACAAATAATGTTTGGAATATTTTGAGTGGATGTGAAGTGGATGACAACTCGACTAGTCTCGGAAATATTTCAAACGAATGCCACCCAGTAGCGTCGACAAGGAATGGATCATGGATTTATCCGTGCCGGTTAAACAAGGATTCCTTTGTTTTTCATAACAACAGCAAAGTGCACTGTGAAAATACCGCCGGTGTAAAGGCAAGGGAATAATGTCCTTCGGAAACGCCGATGGCGAAACGTGTTAAGAGGACGGACCAAGAAATTTCTCATGTCACCGATTTATTATTGATGTAGTTTACCACGTGGCGAAGCATTAATTTGTTTTAATATTTTTCCAATATGTAATAAACTAAAATAAGGGTAAATAATATTTTATAACTTCGATTATATGTATGAGGAATAAACTTAGTGAGGACCAAAATAATATTTAGAGTGGCTCTGACTTCAAGTACCATACCCTTCACCAACCGAACCTTCAAGTCATACTTTCATATATATATATATATTTGCTAGTGGCTTTACGTCGCACCGACACAGATAGGTCTTATGGCGACGATGGGACAGGGAAGGGCTAGGAGTGGGAAGGAAGCGGCCGTGGCCTTATTAAGGTACAGCCCCAGCATTTGCCTGGCGTGAAAATGGGAAACCACGGAAAACCATTTTCAGGGCTGCCGACAGTGGGGTTCGAACCTACTATCTCCCGAATACTGGATACTGGCCGCACTTAAGCGACTGCAGCTATCGAGCTCGGTTCCTTATATAATTTAATACAGGATCTAGCTTTATGAGGAATCGCATTGTTACCATCACCCGTAGCGCAGTCATTTTTCATAAGGTCAAAACCAAAGATAGACTTGGACAGGTCAATCAAGGAAACAACGCTATTTGTTTAAATATTCAGTTAATTCCTGCCAGCCATTCTATTCACCTCTACAGTTTAGAGATAAAGCTTTTGTCGCTGCGACTCAGTTCACTCTCATACAACACGGAGTTTTTGGAATATACTGTATTTTTATCTAGCGGTTGATTTTCTAAAAATCCGGACGTGCAGTGCAGTAGTTGATGGATGCTGTTGTGCGGGCAGTAAATGTCAGGCGCAGGCAGAGCTCTTCATGTGCAACACCTGACAGTTGTAGGGGAGTACAGTGCTTTCACCAAGGATCTAACACGTCTCGTTCCCTGGCTTCAGCATAAATAAAACCTAGCATTGCCTCTGTCATATTACACGAGGCTGAAAACACAGGGTCACACACATTCCCTCAGCACTTTTATGAAGTGCGGTTAGGGGCGCGCAGCTGTGAGCTTGCATCGGCGAGATAATGGGTTTGAACCCCACTGTCGGTAGCCCTGAAGATGGTTTTCCGTGGTTTCCCATTTTCACTCCAGGCAAATGTTGGGGATGTACCTTAATTAGGCCACGGCCGCTTCCTCCCCACTCCTAATCTTTTCCTATCCCATCGTCGCCATAAGACCTACCTGTGTCGGTGCGACGTAAAACAAATTCTAAAAAAATCGCATGTGTAAGTAGTGTGGCGAATAGTCCTTATACTGATCATCGCGTCTGAGTTTAAACCTGAAACGAGTTTTTGATCCGAGATAATGGTATTTTAATGACACTCCATTAACCCTAATTAAAAATTAGAAACTCATTATTCGAATCTCACCTTCAGCAGCCTTGAATATCGTTTTCCATTTTCACACCAGGTGAATGCTGGGGCTATACGTTAATTAAGACCACGGCCGCTTCAATCCTACTCCTATCCCTTTCCTATCCCATCGTCGCCATAAGACATACCTGTAAAGGGGCGACGTACAACCAGTGCTTGATGATTATCATCCTTCCTGTAGTTAGCTGTAGAAACATACATCTGGCCGGACACCAGTAGAATACGGAAGGGCGTAACAGCTGAGTGTTTCGGATCCAAGCCAATTTTTATGGGTTTTTAAAAATAAAAATGCACGTCCTATGCCCCAGATTTAACGTAAAACGGACGGCCCTAGTGACGATATCAAGGGTTGCATAAAATTACAGGCTTGCTCTCTATTTACCAGTATAATAATGCAATCTCTCTCTCTCTCTCTCTGAAATAACAATTATTATGATCTAGGTGTAAACAAATTACCTTCGTAGCTGAACGTGATAATTCACATTTTACAGTACCTGACCTCAGCGGTGCAGTCGGTTAGTCTATATTCTTCTGTTCCTAAGACAGCAGGTTCGAATCTATGTGAGATCGGTGGCGATGAGGGTGTTCAGGTGAGTCACTTCCATGGCATTGACTTCCAGCACACTTACGAACTCTTGCGGGAAAATATTCAGACACCCAGCGGCTGTCATAATCTATAGTAAATGAAATGGTGTTATAAAAATGAGATTATTATTCTACTCTGCAAGAGAACTGGGGAGCTACAGTGCACTGTCAACCTTTGGACCAAGAGCGGCTATTCTGGGTGTCTGTTACCAGTAGTATTTCCACATTCTCCTATCGTTAATTATCAAGCCCCTTCGTAATGTCGTAGTGTCAGAGTTCTGCGCTGAAATATGTTTCGGTGCACTAATAAACGAGGCAAGGATATCTTAAAATGTCTGTGGTTCGTGCCATGATCAGATACCACAACCTTGAGTTTAGAAGGTGAGTACTCAACCATCTGTGCTTAACGGTCGGTCTCATTCCTGGAAAATACTTTGATAGTATCTTATTTCAAGTTCTTTGAAGTTTATCAGGTGTACCGAATTTTTAGTTACGTACAGTGCCACAGACCTGAAGCTATTTCTTGATGGATGCAGTATTTTTGAATCTGTCAGAGTAAAAATGTAGTTTCTAGCGAAGTCCCAGTCTCATTTACAGCTGTGAAAAATTAGAAGCTGCTGAGCTGTATGTGGTGCTGAGTAAGGACATTCTGAGCACGATTCTGGCCTATCGAGCAAACCAACTCACTCGTCGTCGTACCTAGTACGCCTCATTTTGACGCCGCCGTCGGTTATTGTGGTTTCGGCATAACCAGGTAAACTTTGTTGGTGCCGTTTGAGGATTCAATCAGCCTTCGGGTTGATAACTTGACATACAGTAGCGCAGGACTGAGAATAACACAGAAATAGCATCTACGCACCTAAGTTCACGTGGCTGACAATAAGAGGGTCCCGTATAGGAAAAGCTGTCGAAATAATCGTCATATTCGTCTACTCATAATAATGTTTATCTTTTTCTTTGTTAATTCTGATGTATTTGACGTGATGGTCTTTAAATTGAAGCGTGGCAATTCGTTGTTTGTTCGCCCAAAGTTTGTATATGGCATCACAAATGTGATAAAACAATGATAATGAAGTTTACAGATAATTCGGTTCGTGATCTGCCAGATATGTAAGGTATAACAATCGCATACATGTTTAAGTAAGGACAATATTTTTCTTCCTAGCCTTATTCCAATTAAAACTTGCGGTCGGCACTAATGTAGATTCAGCTTAGTTTTACGAATGGATGCTTTTTTTCTGATGAACAGGAAGACACAGTCCCGGAGATAGAGGAATTAACCAGACTACGTTGAAATGCTGGCGCGGTCGTGAATTGAACCCAGGCCCTCTAAGCCGATGTCCATTACGCTAAACATTCAGCCAAGGAGCCGGACGTTTAATTAAACACAATTAAATTATTATTATTATTATTATTATTATTATTATTATTATTATTATTATTATTATTATTATTATTATTATTATTATTGGGATACGTTTTGGTGTACCAAATATTATGTATATTACAATAGTAGTACAATATCTTCGAAATGGAACATACAATAGTTTCTATCCTAATGCTAACACAAATATGTATCACTTAAAACTTTTCAAGAGAAACAATGTCGTGGCGCATTTAGATCAAAAAGGCTGCCCAGCCATATGGCCTGCAGGTATTGGAGTGTTACGTGATGAGCGTGACATCCTCACCCTGTTGGTTGAGTTCTGCCACCGGGTCCACTGCTTCTCGTATCTGAGAGCTCCTCAGTTTCACAAGGCTGAGTGAACCCCGATCCAGCACTCAGTCCAGAATTAAAATCCCGTGCCTGTCTGGGAATCGAACCCGGCGTCTCGGGATTAGAGGCAGGCACGCTGCTCGTTAAAACTATGGTTGAATAATCATGTAAAAACCAACAGCGGAAATATTTTACAGTTGGGAAATACAACTAAATCGAATAATAGCAATCATAATAGTCATAAACCAAATAATTATTATAATTATTGTTGCACTGGGTACAGCGTCGATGCGTGACGCGGTTCAAAGTGGCAAGTACTCGCAGAAACATTCCCACCTTGTTTGAGGTGAACAACGAAAGGGGTAATGTGAACACGGACAAGCAGCGCATGGCGGGAGGTAGTAACTTTAGCAACTTTCTACCTGGATAAATGGATATCGTGATGTAATACGGAGTGCCAGTTATGACTGCAATGAATAGCCTTTATATGCTAATCAACAGCGGACTACGGTGCAGTTAAAATGGCCATCGTCAGGTGATAGGTAGGCTTCAAACACTGGCCTGCGGTCCTACATGGATATGCCATTAGTGACCAGTTAATGTCATGTCCTGAACCCCACGAGAGAACTATTGTCGGTGTGGAATGATTGCACGCCATGTTCACCCGGGTTTCACGTTGGGTGCAGTTCGAATATTTCCATGAAATAATGAGATAATTGAGTTTCGTTCTATGCCACATTCAACTAGCCCCGAGCTACGTTACCTGGAGTCGATTCAGGACTCCTTTAAGGATATGAGCTCTGGAACGAGGTTGAATCAAGCTTGTGAAGTTCACTGAAGAGCTATCTGTAATTACAGGCTGCGGGCTGGATGAGGGAAGTCCAACAATACGCCTGAAAAACGGTCACCCTGACCATGTAACTGTTATAATCTGCTGGCCATCTGACAGGCGAGTTATCTGGGGCACAGATGCTTTCTTTCTGCAGCATATTCTAGTTGTACAGTGATAGAAGACGTTATTCTGACAGCGCTAGGGATGATGATGATGATGATGATGATGATGATGATGATGATGATGCCGGGCTGAGTGGCTCAGATGGTCTTTTGACCTCAACTTGGCAGTTTCGATCCTGGCTCAGTCCGGTGGCATTTGAAGATGCTCAGATACGTCAGCCTCGTCTTGGTAGATTTACTGGTACGTGAAAGAACACCTGCAAGACTAAATTTCTGCACCTCGGCGTCCCCCAAAACCGCCAAAAAAAGTAGTTAGTGAGGCGTAAGGCAAATGGCATTAATTATTATTATTATTATTATTATTATTATTATTATTATTATTATTATTATTATTATTATTATTATTATTATTATTACATACGTGAAATCAATGTGTCTTATTTACCACTTGACTATGATTCCTCCCATATACACTCATGTTCATAAAAACCAGAACATCTTGAATAACTAGGGATGGGAGGTTCATATTCACAAGACATGTGCATTAGTATGTTCTGAAGAAATGATTAGCATTTGAACCATGTCGGCCATCAGATTCAAGGTCCACATAGATATCTCGGCGCACCACCATCGACTGTTAACATGTGCTTGCGGGACTCGTTGCCGCTATAAACCGAAGGTAATGGATCACTGTAACTTGAGCAGACGTACAGGATGTCTTGCAGACATATGCGAGAATCGTACCGTCAAATGAGTGAGTTTAAAAGAGGGCGCATTATTGGCATGAGAGAACGTGATGCATCCATCCAGGAAATTTCTGGTCATGTGGGACGAAGTGTGTCAGCAGTGCAACGGCTGTGTACAGACTGGTTCAATGAAGGCCGCAGAACACGACGAGATGGATCTGGTCGCACCACCCAGATCGCCCCCTCCCCCCACCCCCAGAAAAGATCGACACCTCATCCGAATGTCATTGCAGGACGTACATGCGTCTTCCTCGGCTCTGGCCCAACAGAGGAACAGTGAAACACATCGTACACTAGCAGGAGTGCCAGTCCGTCGCCGTTTATTACAGTCTGGGTCCCGGCGCGTCGTCCACTTCTCCGCCTGCCTTTGACAAATATGCATAAATATGCTAGACTGCTATGGTGTATGGAACGACGTCATTGCGGACAGGAATGGCAGCAGATAATGTTTTCGGACGAATCCACGTTCTGTTTGTTTGAAAATGACGGCCGCATTTTGGTTCGCCGCAGACAGGGTGAGATGCATCACATTGACTGCATTCCCACAAGTCATACAGCGCCAACTCAAGGTCTTATGCTGTGGGGTTCTATTGGTTATAACCACAAAGCACAGTTGCTGCGTGTCCAGGGCACTGTGCAACCCGTAGCCATACCCTTTCTGCACGACACCCCAGACGCCATATTTCAGCAGGACAATGCGTGACCACATGTTGCTGCACGAACACGTGCCTTCTTGTTATCACAGGATGTCAGACTGCTGCCCTGGCCCGCCCGATCACCGGACTTGTCACCAATCGAAAATGTATGGGATATGGTGAAACGACGGATGCGGCGCTGTGACCCAATGCCAATAATCAAAGATGAACTGTCGAACCAGGTTAATGCAGCATGGATTGCTGTACCGCAGGACGCCATTCGCGTCTTTTACGCGTCGATGCCATCACGTATGGAACAAGTTATCGCTGCCCCTGTATGACCCAGTGCCTACTATGCAACAGGACACATGCTGAACCTGGTTGACTGAAATGCTAATCGTTTCTGCAGAACATACTAATGACCATGTCCAGTGAATACGAACTTCCTATCACCAGTCTTTCAAGGTGTTCTGTTTTTTATGAACATGGATGTATCATTATGTACACTAAGCTCCATTACTATGGTTAAGTGTAAGAAAGGGCCGAGAGCCACCTGCAAAGGCATAATCGTTAATGCAGTCTTTGCTTTTTTAAAAATACTTCATGCTTCTTTTTTTTTTACCTGAAATCCTCCTGATACCAATTCTCATGTTCTAATTCCATTGCTACCTGCTCACTCCTTACACTTCTTCTTATTATTCTATTTATTCGTCTTATTATTACTATTATCTAATCGTTTGTTTGATGTCAACCTAAAAGCTGGAAAAGTTTTCAGAGGGTAAAATGCACAGAATATGACTCTAAATATTGAACGTCTGGTTCTGGGCAAAATGATAGGCTATGTAGAATCAATTCAGTAGCAGATTGAGACAATCAGATAGCCTGTGTTCTTCTCCAGGAAAAGTGCAGTGTTCATGAGCAAATGTGGATAGCTGACTTTTTCTTCTTGCCGGTGTAGGTAGTTAGGACGTTAGAGCGCTACCTTTCTGGGCCCTAGTTGGTTAGTTCGATCCGGGTTCAGTCTGGAGGTATTTAGAGATACTCAGTTACGCCAGACTCGTGTCGGTTAATTTATCGGCATATAAGAGAACTGATACGGGACAAACTTCCGGCACATCGGTTTCCATGTAAACAATGCAATAAAACGGAGGTTCTTGCCGCGATTGTCGCCCTCGAACAACGGAAGGTTGTGTTTACCTCCGCGGCCTACTGTTGTGAATTGCTTGAAACTAAACACTTCTATCTATATAAATAAAATAAGAGTTTTGTCTGTACATTGCTCAGAATTTGAAAAGAATGGTATTTCTGTATCTCTCATGTCCATAGTAACAAGGAAATGCACTTTTTACTTTTCCGTAATTTCTGTCTGTCTGTCTGTCTGTATGTATGTACACGCATCACTAGAAAACGGCTAAAGCGAACTTAATGAAAATTGGTATGCAAAGTAGGAGAATACGTCGCTACGATCTAGGCCATAAATAATTTTATTCACAATGATAGAAATGGCAGTTTAGGGGAAGGCTGAAAAGTTAATTTTCAATTATTTATGGTATTAGTAGTTCTATCTTAATAAAAATTGGTATACAAGGTCGGGGAATAAGTCGCTACAATCTAGGCTATCAATAATTTTATTCGCACTGAGTAAAATGGTAGTTTAGGAGAAGGCCTAAAAATTATTCTTAAATATTTGCATTAGTGGTCCTATCTCATTGGAAATTGGTACGCAAATTCGGAGAATGAGGCATTGCAATCTAGACTGTAAAGCATTTAATTCACCCTGAGTGAAATTGTAGTTTAGTGGAAGGCCTAAAATGTAATTCTCAAATATTTATATTATTAGTGGTCGTATCGATAAATACTACATAACCAAAGTTATTGAGAATTAAATTTCCGACCATTTATGTCTTATACATTTTTACCATACCGGCTATGGTAACAGATGTTCATGAATATGTATTTTTGTTGCGAAGTCCATATCAACGCCGAGTCAAAAGAAAATGGGTTAACATAATTTAATGAAAATCGGTATATAGAGTCGGGGAATATGAAACTACAGTCTAAGCTATAAAGAATTTTATTAACCCTGGATGAAACTGTAGTTTAGTGGGAGGCTCCTAAAATGTAATTGTTACGTACCTATGTTATTGGTTCTATCGAAAAGTTATAGAAAGGTTATAGAGAATACAATTTCCGATCATTTATGTTTTATTCAGTTTTAACGTACCGACTATGATAAGAGTGGTATTTCAGAGTCGAAAGAAAACTAAATGTGAAGGGTTACAATATCGAAAGTTCATAGCATTAATCAAAAATAACATTACCTTGACCATTGTTTGTTGTGATGTTCTTTGTCTCTTATGCTGCCTCTCAACTCCGATAGATAGGATTACTGCTGCGTAGCGAGTATAATAGCCTGACTGAATATTGGCGGGAAATAGCCGGGGAGTTAGAAAACTTTCTTCTTTAGCATGCTATTCCTTTGGTTCATACATTTTCTGATACGGCTGGTACGTAGCACACTGGTTAATCATAGTATTCCAGCTTTTCGATCCCTACTCTGACGCGCTGTTTTGAATGAGCAGTGGACATAGCTTCTTAAGGCAGAGGCTCACTTACTAGAGTATTATTATTATTATTATTATTAGTAGTAGTAGTAGTAGTCTTGAATAACAATTAGAGCTATTCCAAATTATAGCACCACAATTCACTAAATACTCATAACTCAACCCTGAAAAGAGCCGCTTCTTCCTTTTCATTTTTATTAAATTCTACATTCATTTTATTCCAAATTAGCAGTGAGCAGTGAAGAGGGAGTTTCTTTTCTGGCTTGGAGGAAAAATTTCCCTCCAAGTCAGATAGATTTTTCCGCCGCCAGTGTAGTGAATTGATACTTTCCGACTCATCGGGTACTCCTAGGAAACAGATTAGTAAAAGGGCATAGTTTTTGCCCTGGGAGTCGCCACTATTCGACCGCCTCCCCGCCGAAGAGGGACGAAGAATGTTCACGGCTCACGGCAGTCTGCGGCTTGGTCATTCCAGCTCGGGAACTTTGGACTTTTAGATCGGCAGCTTAGTCCTGTTCGTTAAAAGTGAGAAAATGTCTGGTTTTTCATTTGATCAAGTATTTCATATGAAAGCATTGCCTTCAATCGCGCCATTCCTACTGACGTTATTGTAATGTATGTTCATTTCAGTTGGGAAAACCACTAAGACAGTCTTTCTGAGGATTTAAAAAGGCAGGTGGAGAGTGAGTTCCTACCATTATAATGGAAACGTCCCAACCTGATTGTGACTGATGGTATGCAAGCGGGTCTACCATTACAGTGAGAATTCCCTAACTCAGTCTTCATATGAGAAAATATGTTTGGTGACTTCCCCGTCGCGTTTCTAGGGTAACGTTAAGAGCTATGCAATTTCATACAATCTTGCTCATAACATGCACACAACCTAACCTAGAATTCTGTATACAATGTAGAATTCCAAGCACGGGTCCATCCGCTAGTTTTAACATAAAATTTACTTCAGCATAGCCTGTTAAAAATGTGAATTCTGTTTTGAAACCTAATTCAATTCATAATAGCGTGTTCAAAATGAAAATTCCGTTTTGAAAACTCATAAACAATGTCCGTTTCCGCGTTGAGCAGTTTCCGTTTTATTCAGAAAAATTAACATGTAATACATATGATTTTCGTCGGGATCAAGAAAATATTCCGTAATAGAGAGGATACCGTGTTATCCAGTGTCCGATTTGGACAGGTTTCACTGTATTATCTGGGACCGCTGAAGACACTCGGATTCATTTTACTTGCTCATTTTAGATTTTGATTGTCATCACGTGCTCTTTCAAACGAAAAGTTAAGGCTACGATTCGCTGGATTCGAACTTCAGCGGAAAATCAATAGTCGAGTCACTACAGTTATCACGCTCCCTATTGGAAAATTTATAACACGTTAAAGTACAAAAGAAGAAAGGCTTTCAACATATATTTAATTTTAATTAGTCCAATAATTTTCATCGGTGCAGTACAGCACGCTTAAGATCACCACTAGTTTCGAATTTCTTTATCAAACGAAATATTATGTTAACAAAACCAGTTCGAAACGACGATCAGATAGACTGTTAGCGCAACAAAAATCATGATCATATAAAGAAGAGTAAAATGTTGTAAACTAATAGCATTACTGGAAATACAGGAACACGTAAGCCAATATCATTCCGTATTTTCCAATATGACAATTAATGTCAGGTAAAACTTGATCTGGATAAACTATAGAAACGAAGGTCGAAGTGAAGAACTGATACATATCTAATTTACAGTTAAATGTGAATTCAGTTTATCGTCCTGTATTATCACGACTCTAGAACTTAAAAGTACTCGTGTGTGAAATTACAATTTCAGCGTTCACGTGTAGCACACATTTAGAATTGTAACTTTAAATTTCTCGTGTATCACACGCATTTTGGAATGGTAACTTGGACCTCTTGTATCATACGATTGGAACCGGCTAAATGTTTAGCGTGCTGACCTTTGGTCACAGGGGTCTCGGGTTCGATTCCGGGCCGGGTCGGAGATTTTAACCTTAAATGGTTAATTCCCTTGGCTCGGGGACTGGGTGTTTGTGCTGTTACGAACATCCCTGCAACTCACACACCACACATAACACTATCCTCCACCACAATAGCACGCAGTTACCTACACATGGCAGATGCAGCCCACCCTCATCAGAGGGTCTGCCTTACAAGGGCTGCACACAACTAGAAATAGCCACACGAAAAAAAAAAAAATTGAATTGGAAATCGAGAAGTCTTCGTGAATCAGATGTTTGGAAAGGTAACTTGAAAGAATGGGTATAGAAAGAATATTTGTACTAAGAACTTATGATTGATTTTTTTTTCAAATCCAGTAGAGTTGATCTTTCATTTCTTTTGTTGTATGTAACTGAAACTGTCTCCTTTAATAAATATTGAAAGTTTTTTTAATGATATATCTCCAGGCTTTGGATGCTAGTAAGGAAAATACTGCAGTACTGGTGCTTGGTCGAAATACGCTCTACCGGGCGAGTTGGCCGTGCGGTTATGGGCGCGCAGCTGTGAGCTCGCATCCGGGAGATAGGGGGTTCGAATCCCACTGTCGGCAGCTCTGAAGATGGTTTTCCGTGGTTTCCCATTTTCACACCAGGGAAATGCCGGGGCTGTACGTTAATTAAGACCACGGCCACTTCCTTCCCATTCCTAGGCCTTGGCTATCCCATCGTCACCGTAAGACCTACAGCATCTCTGTCGGTGCGACGTAAAGCAAATTGCAAAAAAAATACAAGGAAATACGCTCTACCGGGCGAGTTGGCCGTGTGGTTAGGAGCGCGCATCTGAGAGCTTGCATCGGGGAAATATTTGGTTCGAGCCCCACTGTCGGCACCCCTGAAGATGGTTTTTCGTGGTTTCCCATTTTCACACCAGGCTGTACCTTAATTAAGGCCACGACCGCTTCCTTCCATTTCCTACGCCTTTCCTGTCCCATCGTCGCCATAAGACCTATCTGTGTCGGTGCGACGTAAAGCAAAAAATGAAATACACTCACTGTAGACTACATTTACAACGGTAACTTGAAAGTCCTCATGTATCACATGTTTCAAATAGCCAAATAGGAATTCCTTGTATATCAAATGTTTAGAAACTTGTCCCACACTAATTAACTGCTCCGCATGGCAGCGCCTACACCTCTAAGAGAGCTGCTGTATTAATACGACTATCATAGTTACGAGCGCGCTTGTTGAATTATTGCTAACTTGCGCCGTGTTCTTCAAAGGAAACATTTACGTGCTATTTTACATACCACTTGTCTTCTCAGGAACCATGATACTGTGAGATTACTGCAAGATAACTGCTGCAGTTTATTCATACATCAGTGTCACGCATGCACTGTGCGATACCAGCGAACACGATAGTTCTAGTGGACATTACAAAACCGAGTTAACAATGAGAACTGTGGTTTTAAGTCTGATGTGGTGGGTTGTTCTGAAACAGATACACTTCTGCTACGTGATTAATCGGCATGTTATAAAGATCTGTGGTGCTGCACTCTGTGTCACCCGACATACAGTAATTAAATTAACTCAGCCATAGTATCCATTCCAGTAAATTCCGCTTTCATTGTTAGACAGCAGCACAATCGGAATGTCGAAATTGGTAGGTAGGCCGCCTAGATGGCACCACTTCGGAAGGTCTGCTTCACGATAGTTAAGACCATACAATTATTGTTAGTAGTATCGTGATACAAGTTGCAAAGTACTCCAGGAATCAACGAAGTTCCGAAATGCAATTTTGAAGTAAGCAACCAAGTAATCAAACTTGCAGTTTTTTTAAATGTTATGACCATAGCCACAGTACGTCCAGTTTTACCTCATTTCAAATATCCACGTGCACTGGCTGGAATCCGACACCCGGGTCGTCTTGGTAAAAAGGCTGCTTTCTCGAAGATATTTTTTATTATTAGTCGATTCGATGCATGGAGAAAATGGTAATCCGATCTAGTTGGTCTTGCGGTTAGGGTCTCCTTAATGTGAGCGTGCATTCGGAAGATAGTAGGTTCGAATCTCACCGTCGGACAACCCTGAAGATGGTTTTCCGTGGTTTCCCATTTTCACCTTA
Organism: Anabrus simplex; assembly: GCF_040414725.1. NCBI lineage: Eukaryota > Metazoa > Arthropoda > Insecta > Orthoptera > Tettigoniidae > Anabrus > Anabrus simplex. The sequence continues at coordinate 1,048,766,393 of NC_090265.1, read as the reverse complement.
ATTCAGGCCACGGCCGCTATCTTCCCAATCCTATCCCTTTCCTGTACCTCCTTCGCCGAAAACATTTGTTGTGTTAGTGCGACGTTAAACAAGTACGTAGCAAAAAAAATGAGGGAGTGGGGGTAATCGGTGGGTTGTAGATCAAAGTAGGCCGAGACAGTGGAGACAGTACGATTTGTGAAGTTCTTGTTCTGTGGTTCTTGCGGTGTAAATGGGAATAGAACCTTTTCTGTTGACCAAAATATTTAGTTCCCATACAATGTGTGGTGTATTTAATCAACTTCATTGCCGTATGTTTATCGGCAGTATGTAATCAATATTCAGGTAAATATAATTTTAATGGTTTCACGTCCCAACGACTACCTTTTACATTTTTCTGAAACTTCAGGGTGCCGGGATTCCGTCCCGCAGGAGCGTTTATTGTTTGTTTAACGTTACTCCGACACGGACAGGTCTTATAGCGATGATGGGATAGAAAGGAAGGGAAGCGACCACGATCTTCATTTAGCATTTGCCTGTTGGGAAAATGGAAGACCAAGAAAACGATATTCAGAGCTGCTGATAGTGTGGTTCTAACCCATTATCTCACGAATGGGAGTTGACAGCTACGTGGCTCAAACTGCTTAGCCCACTCGCTCAGTCCCGCAAAAGTTTTCTTTTCTTAAGTGCCGGAAAATTTGTCTCGAAGAGGCTGGCGTATTTGAGTACTTTCAAAATACCACAGAGCGGAGCTGAGAATACAACCCGCCACCTTGGGCTCACAAAGCTAGTCCTGTACCGTCTGAGCAGGTCGATCCGGCTCAGTATTTAGAACGTGCAGTGATCGACACTTCGAATAACAGCAAAGGAAAACCATCTTCACACAAGCCCTTGGATGAGTGGAAGGTAAAGGTTTCCGCTATTCGTAACCTTACCACCAAGTGGGTTGGAATGGATATCTCTATGCCTGACTGCCGATGATCCTAGCAGATACTCACCTGGTAGTCATTCCTGGTGTGGTCTTGCGAACCCCAGAGCCATTTGTCTCTCCAGAAGTAGAAATCTCGTTCCTAATGTTTTCGGCTTCTTGACTGGGGAATCGAATCCACATCTTCTATGTCTTTACAGCAGATGCCCTCTATCTTCGAAGGGTTCGGCCTCTGATTTCTTCTTTAGAATTAACTGAGGACGATTCTGTAGTTTTACTTCCCCGTGAGGTAATAATCAGCAATAGGAGCAGCAGGAACAGCAGCAGCGTCTGAGTATTGCATTGTTATTTGGTAATAATAATAATAATAATAATAATAATAATAATAGTAATAATATTGTTGTATACGTCCCACTGACTACTTTTTAATGGTATTCGGAGACGCCGAAGTGTCGAAATTTAGTCCCGCAGGAGTACTTTAACATGCCGGTAAATCTACCGACACGAGGCTGACGTATTTGAGCACCTTCAAATACCACCGGACTGAGCCAGGATCGAACCTGCCAAGTTAGGGTCAGATGGCCAGCGCCCCAACCGTCTGAGCTACTCAGCCCGGCATTGTTGTTTGGAAGATACGCGCGATTTATTGTAGTTTTTCTAAGTTAATGAAGACAAGGGATTATTGAAACATTGTTTGTCTGTGAAAATGGGACGCTCATTCATCTCTTTCTCTCGCTTTGGAATCTCCTTTTAGCAAAAAAACCAGACTCAGTGTATAAATCTTGCTTAACGTCTACGATATAAATATGAAGTTCGAAACCGGAGCTAAGAAGAGCACTGCACAGTACAGAGAGTACCTCAAGTCGCCGTATTCTTCTTCTACTACTACTTCTCTTCCTGGCATTTTTCCGGTTACCTGAGGTCGGCACTTTGTTTTGTATTTAGCACAGTCTTACGGCCTTTGCTGACGCCCACCCTGTTTGGAGTGATTCATTCAACTGGGTAGCCTATGTCTGGTTTGTAGTGTGATGTGTTGTACAAACATGTGCATTGAGATACCTAGCCCCCGAGTTAGAGGCCGGGAATCGAACCGAAGGTTACTAAGCTGACTATTTCACCAAGGAGCTGGTGAGAAAGTCTCACTAGTATATTTTGTGAACGGGGTGGAATACTGTATTATTTGGTCTAACGTGGCTACAGTGACTCAGCTGTAGAGTGATTTACGGTGTGCTTCGAGTCTCAGAATAGAATAGAATGGCCATTATGTAGATGAGTTGAATGAAGCGAGTTAAGTCCAGCCATTATGTCACCACTTCAGCTTGATTGCAGCTGAGGGTCACAGCCGCACAGAGGGGTCCTTTATGTCTTACATCTGAAGTATTTAACGTTGGCACAAGTTCTTGGGCTTTCACAACTACTAACAGTAATTACATGCCTGATTTTAAAGAAAATCCGATGCCCTTATGCAAACCTGGACGTCGGTCACCGATCCAAGGACCTATTGACAAGCACACTTAGACCGAGTTAATGTGGTGGAGGTTGGCCCGTTTCTGTCGGCTCTTTCTCGCACGCAATTCAAGTGATGTCCATAACCAAGATTATTTCTTCGGAGATCTCGCATAATTTGGTGTTTCGATATGGCTACGGCGTTGGTATCTCTTATAGTAAAACTTATTCAAATCCCAAATACTGTATGTGCACACCGGGCGTGGTCTGATATTTGAGACGTCTTCATCGTTACTGAAGACCCCATCTGGTGGCCTTGATCGTCTGACACGTGATTAGCCGGTTCGAATCCCGTTGGTGGAAAAATAAATCATCACATTGTTCACCGGCATTGCAAGGGAGATTGTGGTATACAATTTATAATCACTAGATTGCGTGCCAAAAGCCTGGATTTAAGTACAAACTTCATATCGGCTGAGGGCATATGACGCTGTTGATGGCGATTCGTTCGTCGGATGAACAAGTCAGCCTTGAGTGGACCCCTTTGTGATATTCGACAGGAGTAGGCTATATGCTGACACTAGCAGTTCACCCTCTTTCTACTTCCCCCCTGAGGGTGGAGGACGCAGATGAAGAATACACCCACGGTATCCCCTGTTTGTAGTAAGAGGCGACTAAAATGGGCCCCAGGAGCTCTCTACTTGGGAGTGCGGATTGGTGATCACGGGACCCTTAGATGAGTTCTGGCATTGTTTCCACTTACTTGTGCCAGGCTCCTCGGTTTCATCTATCCTGTCCGACCTCCCTTGGTCAACTCTTGATCTTTTCCGAGCCCAAAGGTATTAGAGCATTCCAGGCCTAGGGAGTCCTTGAGTTTCGCGCCCTTCGTGACCCTTGCCTTTCTTCGTCCGTTACTTCATTTTTCGAAGTGACGGATCCCTTCTTTTTCTTCTGTTTCTCTCTCTATATCACCTGTGGGTGGGGGACGCAGACGAAATATACACCCACGGTATCCCCTGGCTTTCATAAGAGGTGACTAAAGGGGCTGACCAAGGGATGAATGAATTAGAACCATAGAACTACTTGTGATTAGTACCATCACGCGGGAAAACAAAGTAAACAAATCGTAATGAAATAATTATGACAAGTGTAATAGAACCTTAGTCTGTGAATGAAATAAGAAATGTATTCAGGAAATACTTTTGCTTTGTCTATGAATATTTTTCTTGTTGTGTGAGACTCTATAATCTGTATCCTGTTCGTTTCGCACTATCCACACTTCAAATAATAATAATAATAATAATAATAATAATAATAATAATAATAATAATAATAATAATAAACTGAGGAAGTTGTTCATGCGGTTAAGGTCTTGCAGCTGTGAGCTTGCATTCGGGAGATAGTATGTTCGAACCCCATTGTCGGCAGCTCTGAAGATGGTTTCCCGTAGTTTCCCATTTTCACACCAGGCAAATGCTGGGGCTGTACCTTAATTAATGCCAAGGCCGCTTCCTTCCCACTTCCAGCCCTTTCCCATCCCATCGTCGCCGCAAGACCTGTGTCGGTGCGACGTAAAGCAACTTGTAGAAATAATAATAATAATAATAATAATAATAATAATAATAATAATAATAATAATAATATCCTCAAACATATTCGTACGGTAACATTATTTCCGTACTGTTAGTGCCCGTACCACCTCTGCATGTGTGAAGCCTGTCTGCTGCTCCGTTCTCCCTCCGTAGCTAGTCGCAGCGAGCAGAGCAAGTAATGTCTGCTCCCTGATCAACTACTTAATTTGCTACGTCATTGATAAGGGGTTCTATAACATCCGAGTGCATCTGCTGAGACGGATCGCTCGTAATTAATCTCACTCAAATGGCAATTGACAGACCTAGTATTAGATCCAATAACCTTTAACATAGAGGGAGAGTACGTAGCCACCTACACTATATAGTCGGTCTAGGAAGGATGAGAGGGAAAGTGGAGCCGGGTATAATTAAGCCGAAGCAATATCAGACTCAACTAGTAGCCTTTGGGTCGCCCGTCTCTCCCCATATGAGAGACCCTGGCGTAGGAGACACGTTACAAAGTCATTGTGCAATGTAATATTTTCTATTGTTCAACATATGCTGTCATCTGGAAACATTCTCACCACTGATAACTTGTGAGTCTTCAGTAGCAATCAAGTGGTTAAATCTGGATCCACCATTGGCCACACATACAGTATTCTACTGGCGTGAGGCTTTTCTCTTACATCCTTTTCCCTTGGCCATCTCATCTGGTCTTGATGTATTAGCTTTTGAGCCAGCCACATCTTCCTCGCCTTTTATAGCTTTCACTTCTTTACTTACGGTCCTCATTCGTTGAGAGTTTTACCTAATTTTAATAATAATAATAATAATAATAATAATAATAATAATAATAATAATAATAATAATAATAATAATGTTATTGGCTTTACGTCCCACTAAGTACTTTTACGGTTTTCGGAGACCCGAGGTGCCGGGTCCCGTCCCGCTGGAGTTTTTTACGTTCCAGTAAATCTACCGATATGAGGCTGGCGTATTTGAGCACCTTCAAATACCACCGCACTGAGTGAAGATCGAACCTGCCAACCTGGGGTCAGAAAGCCAGCGCCTCAACCGTCTGAACCTTACTTTTATGTGCGAAGTATGATGACCTTGGTGTTAGTTGTATTTAAAATGATCAAATCAATCAATCAATCAATCAGTCAGTCAATCAATCAATCACTTGTTGACTATGTTTGGTATGGGTTGTTTTTTTTGTCACCAAAGCCTCAAAGCTACCTTTCACGCCAAGAATGGCTACTGTGAACTTGAGCCTTTGACATATCCATTCTGGTTACACAAGTGTCGCATTTCAGATAGCTTCTGTGTTGCAGACCTTCTGATCGAGTACAAGTTCCGAGTTTTGATTGAATTCCCAAAGGGAAATTACACTGCGCGGTTTTTAATAATAATAATAATAATAATAATAATAATAATAATAATTAATTAGCGGAAACCCGTCGAGACATGACGGTCAATGGGATAAATATATATTTTAGTATTTCCTTATATACGACATTCCTTGTACTATTTTTTTTTTTTTACAATTTTCTTAATGTCGCACCGGCACAGATAGGTCTTACGGCGACGATGGGATAGGAAATGGCTAGCAGTGGGAAAGAAGGCACCGTGGCCTCAATTAAGGTTAATCTCTAATCGTACCACCAACACTCATTCTCTTATAGGGAAACTGCACAAAGCCGATGGCGGCGCACTACGGATGATCAGAAATGAGATGGCTTTCCTTTGCTTTCTTCACGAAACCAGAAAGTGCTATTGCAATGCGGCTGACCCTCTCATTATTCAAACACACTACGCATGCTCTGAATGTCATTATTCCAGCACCACTCATACTTCAGCACCGGGCGAGTTGGCCGTGCGGTTAGGAGCGCGCAGCTGTGAGCTCGCATCCGGGAGATAGTGGGTTCGAACCGCACTGTCGGCAGCCTTGAAGATGGTTTTGCGTGGTTTCCCATTTTCACACCAGGCAAATGCTGGGGCTGTACCTTAATTAAGGCCACTGCCGATCCCTTCCCACTCCTAGCTCTTTCCTGTCCCATCGACGCCATAAGGCCTATCAGTGTCGGTGCAACTTAAAGCAAATAGCAAAAAAGAAAAAACACACACTTCAGCAGCTTCCATACTGCCACTGCCTTAAATGAAACAGACTTCAATTGAAGTTACATACTGCTCCGGCCTGGACCAAAAAACAGATGTAAGAATACTCCATCCATCAAGAACTGACAAGAGCCAAAGTTGTCAGGACTGATATTGTAAGTGATTTTCTCCTCTCAAATTCTGGCGAACACGGTAATCTCGTCGCCAAGGTCGTAATTACAATTGTTTGAGGTAATTATTCTGGTTTGCGACCGAAACATGGGGATAATTAGACAGCTGCTCTTGTACTTGGAACGGGAAACTAACCGTACATTTTAAAATCCGTTGTTCGCTATTCCACACTTCATGAATTGCGTAGTACCTTGTCAGCTGCAGCGCTAAATGGAAGCCAGTTGTTATGTCATTGGTCTCAGCAAATCTCAGGATACCGAATCATTTATTGGAGATTCCATTTACAGTACTCTGAAACGAAGGTAACCACTCACTCTGTGATTCGAATCTCGGTCGGCCAGCTGTATTTTTCGGAGAATGGTTCTGTGTATGGGATTTCGATTATACTTTGCCAATACCAGATCTCTGTTTAATAATTTAACAAGGGTGTACAGTTAAAGTTAAATTTCATGTTTACACATCTCTTTTCCATCACTATATATTTCTTCAATATTACATGTCTTCTGGAGTCGTTGAGTAAGTATGCTACTTACATATCTTTATTGCATAAAATGCATTGATTTAACTTATTTTCTTGTCTTATGGCTTTATTCTTTTAAACCTTATCAACCACCAAATTATCATTCTCATTTTCTCTTTAGGTAACATTTCACGCCTTTTTGTCATTCATTCGTTTATTAATTCATATACTTTTACTCATTATGGGGCAAGTCAAAAATACATTTTTCTTTTCGGTATAGCGGTACAGACTAAAATATAGTCGAAACCAATCTGTTTTTCCGTTTGTAAACGGTTCTATGAATCCTTCTATAAATCTGTAAGTTTTTTTGCATATCGTAAGCCTTTTTTTCAGAGCCGCTGCGCTATAAAGTATACCCAAGAAGCAATATAATTTAAACAATACTCGGCACAGTACATTTTAATATCAGATAAAATTGTAATTTTATCCGTTTATATTTGGCGTGCCTCAGAGTTGGCCTTCTTTGAGTTTCGTAAGTGGATTTAGTTGACCTCACGGCGGGGTAATTAGACATTCATTTCTGCATATCTGAAGAGTTGGCGAGATTGAACACTGCATACATACAACGTTAAACAGTATGGATTCTGAAATGAAATGTTATTTCTAAGCTCTGGTTTCAGTTCGCAAGTGAAAACTGTTCATATTTGCCATTCAAATAGCATTACTCGAAGTATGAGAGGTATTCGCAAATATTAAGTCGGCTTCCAACGTCTACATATCTCAGAATTCTAACCAGCCGTGTATTAAACTAGAAATCGCTTTGTGCAGGCTTCATTCCCAATGCAGCAGAAGTATGTAGAGAAGTTTGTAATCATGACGTGAAATGCCTGGCAAGCTTGGGAGCCCGCTAGGAATGTAGGTACGCTGAACTCGCTGAACGACAGCACGTTTGTATACTCGCGTGCAAAACGAAGAATGAGTGAAAAACAAATACTACCAGCAGGGCACGTAGATCAAAATGAACGAGACATCGGCTCCTAGTATTGAACTGACGTAGAGTACAACAGATACGTGACCTGGTAAGTGACGAGAGACGGTACAATGACTCAAATTATAGTTTCCTAACTTTTCCAGCTGACTGTCCCTCTTTGTAAGCTTTGCAAATGCCGAGTAGAATTCGAGCCTCAGCCTTCTGGGTGTGGAGCCAGCAGCTGAGCCACTGAGCTAATCACTCCCCACCCCCTTCCATCCCCCCCCCCCCACACACACACTCAGACACAAATCTGAGAATGTATGTTTGTTTGTCCAACCCTTGTCCCGTTTCCCTACGGGGTCGGGTATGAGGTGAGATGAATGACCGGATGCCCTTCCTGACGTCAACCTCATCAAAGGAGTTAATGAGATGAAATGAAAGACGTGATATATGATAGTAGGAAGGGGAGGGTGAAACCTGGTGCCGGCACATAGCCTACTCTTGTCGAATAGCACCAAGGGGTGTGCTCAAGGCTTCAAGGCTCCATCCGACGGACAAATCACCATCAACAGCGTCAAATGCTCCCACTCCATATAAGCACTGGGGAGAGGTTTGGAATTTAATCCAGGCTTTTTGCACGCACTCTAGTGATTAGAAATTGTATACCACCACCTCCCTTACCCTGCCTTACAACATCCTAATGGTGAAATTTTTTTCGACCAACGGGACTCGAACCGGCTAACCTCGGTGTCAGACCGTTTAGACTACAACGCCTTAACGATCATGGCCACCGGGCGGGCTAGAAAATCTGAGAATAAGGTGGAATAATGGTCAGGATTTCAAAATTCGGAATAGTATATTATGCAACGATCCGGTAGGTTTATGAAGCGTCTTAATAACCATTTTGGGCAAGATGCATACGGCTGTTACTGTGCTGCCATAATTAAATATCTAAGTTTTGAGATTTCACAATATGTTTGTATATAAGTACTTTCTTCTTCCATACATTATTTTACACTCCATGTGCAGCACTGCGCGTATACCAATTGAGATTACTTCGATTAAATCTAAAAACAAACAACCGAGCGAGTTGGCCGTGCGGTCAGGGGTGCGCAGCTGTGAACTTGCTTCCGGGAGATAGTGGGTTTGAACCGTACTGTCGGCAGCGCTGAAGATGGTTTTCTACGGTTTCGCATTTTCACGCCAGGCCACGGGTGCTTCCTTCCCACTCCTACGACGCTCCTATCCCATCGTCGCGGTAAGACCTATCTGTGACGGTACGAAGTAAAGCAAATTGTAATATATATATATATATATATATATATATATATATAAACAGTCTTTACAAGAAATACCCCGCAACAGGGTGTACATCGCTGAAATGAAAATACAGACGAAATTGGTTATAACGACTCCGAAGTGACCACCAAAGAAGATCTTTATAGCCGATAGTCGCACACAGTTTTTTTTTTTTTTCCTAAAACTGTCATATCTGCAAGTTTGGGCTTCACACTTACATGGTTAATTAAAATAATATTTACGTTGTTTATAACACCATGTGACGCATTCAAGTCATGGTTGTCCGCCATCCTATATGCGTTACGACGTTGTTCAGGTCAGCAACTACATCTTTTTTTTTTGTTTTGTTAGTTGCTTTACGTCGCACCGACACAGATAGGTCTTATTGCGACGATGGGATAGGAAAGGCCGAGGGGTGGGAAGGAAGAGGTCGTGGCCTTAATTAAGATACAGCCCCAGCATTTGCCTGGTGTGAAAATGGAATACCACGGAAAAGCATCTCCAGGGCTGCCGGCAGTGGGATTCGAGCCCACTATCCCCCGGATGTAAGCTCACAGCCGCGCCCTCCTGACCGCACGGCCAACTCGCCCGGTACAACTAAATCTATAGCTCTCGAAGTAGTGTTCATATTGGCAAGACGCAGCCATTCAATTTAAAACTGAATACAGTTCTTATTACTGGTCGGACTAGTCAAGTCCAGGAGATCAAGTATACAGGTTACTGTAAATTTTACAGGCAGATACCGGGCGAGTTGGTTTTCCGTGGTTTACCATTTTCACACCAGGCAAATGCTGAGGCTGCACCTTAATTAAGGCCACGACCACCTCCTCTTCATTCCTAGGCCTTTCCTATCCCATCGTTGCCATAAGACCTATTTATGTCGGTGCGACGTAAAGCAAATTGTAAAATTTACTGGCAGATAGTCCTTGCTCATTTTTAATATTATGCTGAATGACTTTTTTTTTTTTTCTGAGTCTCCACGGATGGCCGCGTTCTGTTAACGAGTGTGTTTATTAGACCCGATGTCCACCAGCCAGCGGCGCTGTTCCTGCTTTGCGCATTCATACAAGCGGCTGGACGGGCCTGGAGGGAGTACAATGCGGACGGTAGGTCTTACATCTTTTGCATACTTTTCCATATTTTATGTGACTTTTCTACTTCTGACTTTGTGGTAGAGTGGCTCTGATAATTCTGTAATGAGTATAAAGTGCTCCTTCGGAGATGTTGAGGCACTAGAGAAAATATTTAGAAAACTGAATATTAATATTTACGCCTCTACAAATGCAAATCATTGTTGATTTAAGAATTCAAGTAGCAAGCTAGAATCTTGTGCATTGTGGCAATTTATTTCTTGTTTCCAACTTTCCATTTCAAACTTTTTTCAAATATATAATTTAGAACTTCCTTGCTCTTGTTTATAGCGGAATGAGTTTATCTACTGTGTTCAAGATTGTAGAATCGAACGCCGTTCGTTAGTTTTGGTTGACATCTTAGGGTTCGTAGATGACACTCCTCTCAATAGTAGAACGCACATGTTGAAATTCCTGATTACAGGCTCGTCTTAAACTAGCCATAGACGTACAGGAAATCCTCAAGGAAAAAGCCTCCGGGATTTCCTTGAGGATTTTCTCAACCGAACCCTCGCCCACACACGGAGAGGATTTCCTTGAGGAAATATCATGGTAATGTTTTGAACTCGCTTGCCACAAGCAAGGTTCATTCTGGTATATTTGTATAAATTCTGTTAAAAGTTCTCGAGACATGACGACATAGGACACTGCCGACAATTCACTTCACAAATCCTCAAGGCCTACTACCGTCAACACATACACGCTGCAAGTGAGAATAATAATAATAATAATAATAATAATAATAATAATAATAATAATAATAATAATAATAATAATAATAATAATAATAGATTTAACCTGGGAAATAAAGTGGACACATTCAATACAACAAGAAAACATAGTTACAGTTGACCAGAACTGCTTGGTTCTTTATAGATTGATACTTGTTCCTGTTATCATTATGTTTAGCTACTAATAGTTGTTTGAGGATGTATGTCGCGTTTTATTGGGTAATATATGTTGCCGCGCGCTCACGAGTACAGTATTACGGCTTTCCGCGCTTTTAAGAGTAAGAACCGCGCTGAATGACTCGGCCATCTAGAGTGCCCTTCTAGGGTTTTAGAACGAACTAAAATGATAAAATTTTCAACAATTTGCCTTAATCGTTGCATGTCACTTTCCGAATATAACAGAACTACGCAAATTTATTGTTCAAGTGTGTTTTGGCAGAACGCACATTAAAGATTAAGATAAGAAAAATTTTATTTTGAAAGAAGGCTGATTCTCGTTTACAAGAGGCCATTCTTTTTGCCAGTAAGTGTGCACTAGAGGACAACCAGAAGATACCCACCTCCCCCCCATGGCGCAACAGCCCCGAATGGCCATGGCCTATCAAGCGACCGCTACTCAGCCCGAAGGCCTGCAGATTACGAGGTGTCGTGTGGTCAGCACGACGGACCCTCTCGGCCGTTGTTCTTAGCTTTCTAGACCGGGGCCGCCATCTCACCGTCATATAGCTCCTCAGTTGTAATCACGTAGGCTGAGTGGACCACGAACCAGCCGGGCAGGTAAAAGTCTCTGACCTGGCCGGGAATCGAACCCGGGGCCTCCGGGTAAGGGGCACTCATGCTACCCCTACACTGCGGGACCGGCACCAGAAGACATACGTGCTAAAAATTAAAGTTCTTCTTGATAGTCGTAACCAAACATTAGGACAAGTGTAGTCTAGGTACATCGGACTGCAAAGAATCAAGATTCCTTCGCTCCCGACGCATATACTATGAGAATACGGGTGCGTATTTGCCATTTCCTATGCGGTTATGGTCTAAATATTACCGAAAATAAAATTTTTCCAATTTACAAACGCCACTAGGGGTATTTTTTGACCCCTCACAATTGTGAGTATCAGATTCACGAAGGCAATGAGGATGGTTGAGATCTTGCATTTGTCATCTTAAAATGTGTTTCATGAATGAAAAATCAATTTTTGCCGTCATATCCTTAATTGAAGTAAATTTTTATTAGCTTGTAACCAGAAATACAACAAATTATAACAACATAAATATTGATTACAGCAGGGTAAATGCCACTTTAGGATTTGTCCTCATAACGGAGTTTCTACGGTGCATTAGTATGTCTACTTCACTGTGTGGAACAAACGGAGACTATTATTGTCTTTATTTAAAAAGAGGTAAACATTGCATTTCATGCATCGTGTGTGAGATCTCCATTGGCGGCCATGAAGTGTTCAACATGGTGGCGTCTTCATTTTATCTACTGTACAACTGAATAATGTTCAAAACCATCTCCCCAACTTGGCAGGTTCGATCCTGGCTCAGTCCGGTGGTATTTGAAAGTGCTCAAATACGTCAGCCTCGTGTCGGTAGATTTACTGGCACGTAAAAGAACTCCTGCGGGACTAAATTCCGGCATATCGGCGTCTCCGAAAACCGTAAAAGAGTAGCTAGTGGGACGTAAAACAAACAACATTATTATTCAAAACCATCAAGTTGTTTGTCTTGTGCGGGCATACTTGCAGGTCTTTTTTTTATTTTTGAGGAGAGAGTTTCCCATTCTCCTCATTGAAATCGTCATACCTTCTTCTCTTCGGTCCACCTAGAATGTACTCTCCAAAGGCCAACTGGAACACTAGTAGGTCCATCATCTCTCCTGGTACCTTCCCATTCAACTTGCAATCCGTAAGTTTGACTCACCGAAACTGGATTTTCTCCTTCTATAGGAATGACTTTAAGACCAGGTTTACCTTTAAATGTTTTCCTAGACCATGAGACACTTGGCGAAGGAACTGGGTTCACTGGCACTTCTGTTCCAGATTCTGAACTAGAACCATTTGCACAATGATCTGGATGCCATACTGACTGGTCATCACTGTCATCAAATTCCTCGATACCTGAGGTATCTAATAAATCCTGAATAGCCCCTGGATCATCTAGGAGGCTTTCTAGTGCCCGAAGTTTATCTGAATAGCTACAGAGACCTGGAACTACATTTTTCTTAAAATTAGGGATAGATAATACAGACTGTGATGTAAATTAAATAATTACAACTATGTGAAAATATACTGTCAGTAAGTAAATATACGATTCGACTCTGTAATTAGTAATAGGAAAAATAGACAGTGGCTAGAGCTACTTTCATAGCAACAAATGCAACAAACTCACACCCGAGAGGTACACGTACACTCCCAATACTCACAAACGTGAGTGCATAATTCATAGATGAATTGAATACCCCAAATACTTTTAGATTGGAAATAAACATATATAATTTAAATCTAGACAGTATTCAGTTAATAATTTATTGCGATATAATAGTTAAAAGTGCAAATTGACTAAAATAGAAACATAATTACCTCTTTGTGCAATCTTTCCACAGAGTGAGCAATGAGACTCCTTGTTTTCAACTTTGATTCTGAGGTATACTGCCGGACTGCAGTGGTTTCGCGTAAACCAGAACCCTCACTTTCATGTGAGAGCGGAGTGAACGAAGTAAACAATGAAAAATTCGTATCTAGGCAATGTTAAATCTACACTCACAATGAGTGCAGGGAGCGAAAGGGTTAAACATGAAGTATCTCCCATGTTTAACAGGCTATGTTAAATACTCTAGTAACCCAAACTTCGGAGGCTATCTATTTTCGTATTCAGAGTGTATACTGTTTAGCAGCCTGGGCGTTAATGGAAGAGCTTTTAATACCGGTTGTATAAAGCGAAAAACTTACGAGGTGGCCTTTCTTCACACTTCTCGAGTTTCAACTTCGTCGGAGCGACTTTATTATTATTATTATTATTATTATTATTATTATTATTATTATTATTATTATTATTATTATTATTATTATTATTATTATTGTTTGTTATAATACTTGCATTCTTTCGCCACAGTTAGACATTTTGTTTGCTCTGTTTACTGCCGAGTATGATACAAGATTCTGATATCAAATACCAATTAGGTGATTGTTTTGTATTTGATATTAGAACGTCTACAAATACGAGCCTTACCGAGCTTGATAGCTGCAGTCGCTTAAGTGCGGCCAGTATCCAGTAATCGGGAGATAGTGTGTTCGAGCCCCACTGTCGGCAGCCCTGAAGATGGTTTTCCGTGGTTTCCTATTTTCACACCAGGCAAATGCCGGGGCTGTACCTTAATTAAGGCACGGCCGCTTCCTTCCACTTCCTAGGCCTTTACTATCCCATCGTCGCCGTAAGACCTATCTGTGTCGGTGCGACGTAAAAAAAAAAACCGCGCCTTAGTAATTTGACTGCTGGAGAGGATTCCCTAATCAGGAACGTGGTATGCGATCTGTATGACAGGCGTATTTGTAGTCAATTCTATTTCCGGAGTGAACTGGCACTACTTCGCTGTTATCCACGCGTTGAAAGCCTACTGGCATGTTGCAATTCGTCACTAGTATTCCATCAGACTCGAGCTTAGCCAACGCTGACAGTATTGGGTCAAACAGATGTTTTCCGTGCTTTAAAAGAACGTTGTGAAATCTATATCTGATTTCTTCCTGGTTGGATTGTCTTGCTGTCAGGGCCTAGTCGTTTCAGGGGCACATGGGTTCACAATTGGGCATGGCATTATCTTATACAGGGTGGGCAGAATAAAACTGGCCCGGAAAACTTACAATAGGACTGACGCGGTATTGACCCTTGTAAATGGCCACCGTTGACGTCGATGCAGCGCTGTGCTGTGGGACACGCGTAGCAGCAATAGCGTTTTCAGTGTTCTACTGTAGCTCTTGCATTGTGTGAGGATTATTGGAGTGCATCTGACCCTTCAGTTTGTCCCACAGGTAAAAATCACAGGGAGAGAGATCAGGCGATCGATGTGGCCATTCGATTGCATTGCCTCTGCTGATTGTCCCCTCTTCACCGAACATCTCATTCACTTATGACAAGGTCGTCAAGGTGGTGTATGCTGTTGCTCAGTCTTGCTGAAAATATCCATGCAGTCGTTCATCTTCTGTGAGTTGATCCACATAAGGATTATACAGTGTCTGGACATGCCGGTTATCATTTAACAGTTTGGTTAAGGAATCGTGTCACGATGCGGGCACCAGACATTGCGCACCACACACCAATTTTGAGATTTGAGATTTTTGAAGTACTGATGGGGAACTTTCTGATGCATAATGGCACGTGTTCTGTGAGTTCACACACCCTGACACATTGAACCAGGCCTCATCTGAAGACATGAAACACTGAAGTTCCTAAAGTCCTCACTCCACTTCACTCAGAAACCACGAGCAGAACTCAACACGCGAAGGTTCGTCTGGTCACGCTAACGCATGCTCAAAAGTAAATGTGTAAGGATACAGATGCAGGTCCTTTTTGATAATGTTTCGACACGACGATATCGTAATTCCCACTTACACAGACAAAAGGCGTTTAGATCTCGTCGGACTTCGTTCCAGGCTCTCCTTCACTCGAGCGATGCTTTCTGGTGTTCGGACTCTTTTCGGATAGTTAGGATTTTTATTTGCTATAGAGCCCGTTTCGTGCCATTCTTCCACTAAGTTTTAGATTGCCTTCTTTGTTGGAGGATTTTCCAACACACTTCAACGCTTAAACTCTTGCGTAAACAGTCCCGCTTAGGTGTTCCACGAATTATGCTTCTCATAACACTCGACAATGAGCTACGATGTTTTATTGTGTTGCTTTCAGCTGGTCACTCAACACGTCTACTCCTCTCACTCACTCACACGTAATGACACAGTGACGTACTCGGGAGATGCGCACGCGCAGACATGTGACAGCAACCGATTGGTGCATCGAAATAAGGGTTTCCAGCATTTCCTGTGATGGACAGTTCTCCTATTTATTAACAAAGGTCCATTTTGCGTCAGTCTTATAAATATTTTCCGGGACAGTTTAATTTTGACCACCCGGTACTTCCCTCCAGTTCTGATTTTACGTAAATCTGCAGATCCCATTCATCCATAAGCAAAAGCAACTTAATGTATTAGAACAAGGTTTATTGTCACTTGTATTTACTGTTCACAATACGGAGGTTTGCCCCACTTAAGCTTCGACAATTTTGACGTACAATTTGTCGTAGGCGATTCCTTTTCTCCAGACCCAGTTGAGCTCGATGTGAAAGCCACCGGCAGCATTAGAAGACTTCTGCGGAGTACAGGAAGAGGAATATTGTCCCATATCTCCTTGCGCACGTTCCAAAGACCCTCAATAGTGGCGGGACGTCCATAAGAAAACCCTCTTTTCAGGAAACCAAAGCCACAGAATTACATCGGTAAGGCATCCGGTGATTTGACAGGGATGTCACTAAATGGTATGACACGGACACAAGTCTCTGCTTTCCCTCGTGAGTCGTGGCGGTGGTCTTCCCTTCGTTTCTTGACGATTTTCTCAATCTTTCTATAAAGGTATATTTTTAAAATCACCTTGCACATTAAGTTTCGCGCACGCTTTGCCTTGGGAATATTCTTCAATCGAGGTCAGCTCTCTGATTATCTTTGAGATCTGTACCACCCAACGAAATAATTTAATGAATTGTACGTATTAATTTGATTGTCTGTTATACAAAAATTGTTACGTAACTGCTTGTGCGTCAACCTAATCTAATATGATAATTCTTTAGGATATTGAAACTGAGGTAGTCGTTGGCAACGATCTCCTGCATTACTGCAAATACTAGCCCGGCAGACAGCAGTGTATGTTTCACTACTGTGTTCCCAGGCGCTTTCATTTCATCTTCGAATTTGCCCACATGCGTTAAATAATAACTGGCACATTTCAGTTTATAATACAGCTGCCATGTCTGCTGGCGACGTCATCACATCCTGATGCCTTTGCTAATGGATGCTACTCAAGCTCTGACATGAAATCTTTGATTTTCGGAAAACCGAGCTCGATAGCTGCAGTCGCTTAAGTGCGGCCAGTATCCAGTAATCGGGAGATAGTGGGTTCGAGCCCCACTGTCGGCAGCCCTGAAGATGGTTTTCCGTTGTTTCCCATTTTCACACTAGGCAAATGCTGGGGATGTACCTTAATTAAGGCCACGGTCGCTTCCTTCCCATTCCTAGGCCTTTCCTATCTCATCGTCGCCATAAGACATATCTGTGTCGGTGCGACGTAAAGCAAAATAGCAAAAAAAAAAAAAAAGAGATTTTCGGAAGTTTTTATTCCAAGTGGTCTAATGTATCCGAAAACAGTGGGACTGTTAAAGTATGAGGGCTCTACTGTCGAGTGTTACACCGTTAGGGGATGCAATAACAGTACAAGTCAAAAAGAGAGTACAAGAGTACAACTTGTACTGTTATCATCGTTCGTCAAAGTTTAATTTTGTACTGGTATGTGCATTGTGAAATGCAGTGTGTTACAGCAGGCTTTAAGGCCACGGTCGCTTTCTTCTCAGTCCCAGCCCTTTCCTATCCCATCATCGCCATAAGGTCTGTCTGTGTCGGTGCGACTTAAAATACATAGCAAAAGAACATTGGAACGATCATATGGTAAACTCTCATTATACCTTTGTGAGCAGAAGCGTAGAGACTTCTACAAACATCTCTGAAACAGATTGCACATCAGTTTGCTCCAAAAGCTCATTCACAAAACTCTTCTTTCTAGGTGTCTATTGCTGACAAGACACCAACATACTCCCCTCATTCCAAACTAACCATGGAAAATTCCTTCAGAGCCTTGACAAAATCGGTAGAGCCACGTCAGGGTATATATTATATGCATGTGAAGAAGAATCTTAGACAGCAGTTATCTTCGCAACCGATGCAAAACAGCTAGTCGGAAATAGGCCTACGTACCTTCGGCAGGCAAGTGTTCATCCGCGGGAAGTGATTTTCGATCTCAAAACAATTGAGTTATGCATAAAATATATACCAGACCGCATGTCAACGAAACCACACTTAGCATATGTACTATTATGTTTTTTAATTTTTATTTACAAGTTGCTTTACGTCGCACAGGCACAGTTAGGTCTTACGGCGACGATGGGACAGGAAGGGACTAAGAGTGGGAAGGAAACGGTCGTGGCCTTAATTAAGGAACAGGCCCAGGATTTGCCTAGTGTGGAAATGGGAAACCACGGAAAACCATCTTCAGCGCTGCCGACGGTGGGAGTTTGAACCCAATATGTCCCGAATACTGGTACTATTATGTCTTTCATATGCATTGTATATTCTCGATACTGAATATCCTTACGTATACCCCCTGGCGAAACGTGGTTTGTAATCCTAGTTTTTTATTTAAAAAATATCGCACTATGACCGATAGGTTTTCGATTAAACAAATGTAGGAAAGGGCTAAGACTTTGATGGTAGCATCCGTGGTGTTAACATACAGCTCCGACAGTTTTTGGTGTAAAATGGGTAACCATGGAAATCAATCTTCAGGAAGAGTGGAGGTGGAGTTAGACGACCCCACTAGTTCTTCTTCTGCTTCTACATCATCATCAGTGGTACTTTTCTTGGTCAAAACAACAATATTTTATAAAATATGATCCTGTGTCGAGCATATACCGGCTCTTTGTTTACACACTGCTACAAGTAATGTGGCAGCGAGGAGTTGCGTGCATCGCGTGCTGCTCCCATCTCGTTCACAAAGCCACCGGTGCGGCAGTGAATTTAATTATCTGACGTGATGGCCCTGCGTAAGTGCTGCTGCCGTATTGCTACTACCGGCTTGTCCCAATAGTGGCCAATTCTCATGAGTCTATCAGATGTCATGCTTCTATGAGAGTCGTCGTACTGTTGGCCTTTCCCCAATTACTTGGGGTCGGCACTTTGTGACATTGAGCCGGTTTTACGACTGGATGACTTTTCTGATGCCAACCCTGTTTGCAGACTTTTATTTACTATTGCATGTTTTTACGGTGCTTGGTAGTGTAACTTGGTTCATGAAAATGAAGATATGTACTAGGAAGAAAGCAAACGGTCCCCGAGCTAGAGGATATAACCATACGTGATTAAAACCTCGGGCCGATCGTGATTCGAACTCGGGGCCCTTTGAACCGAAAACCACTACGCTGACCATTTAAAGAAGAAATTGGAATATGATGTTAAACCAGGTCCAACATTTCGCATAAAATCAATGAAAAGTTTCGCAAACGCGCGCACAGTGAAAAAACTAACGTCTAAATAACTGATTTGAGGCATTTGGCATTAAGCAATGACAGAATTTATGTGTCTGACTCATTGGCTGAATGATCAGCGTTGAGGTCTTCGGTTCAGAGGCTCCCGAATTCGATTCCCGGCCGGGTCGGGGATTTTAATCGCCTCTGATTAATTCTTTTGGCTCGGGGACTGGGTGTTTGTGTTTGTCCCAAAACTTTCCTCTTCATATTCACACAACACACTACACTACCAACGAACATAGAAACACGTAATAGTGATTACATCCCTCCGTATAGGGTTGTTGTCAGGAAGGTCATCCGGTCGTAAAACAGGGCCAAATCCACATGTTCGACACAGTTCGAACCCGCGACCCACAGGTGTGAGCAAAGCGGTAGAAAAAGAAGGACAGCATTTATCTTGAATACATTGCAGTATTCTTTGTCAAGGCGATTGAAATACCCCTACTCGATCCGAGGTAACCAGTCTCCCAGGCAGCAATCACACTACAAGAGTGGTTCCTGACTTGGCGAGTAGAGGTATTTCAATCGCCTTGACAAAGAATAGTGCAATGTATTCGAAACGTCGGCAAACTGTACGGAATGTACAGAAAACAACAACACGGTTCAACCTGGAAAATAAAGAAAATAAGCATTTATCTCTACTTGCGAAAGTTATCATCACATTGTATTTCATGACGAATTAAGAAATGTATTTATCGCCACAAAACGAATGCTCTCATGGTGGCATCAAGTACTTTCGATGTGATTCCTTCAACTACATCAGTCCTTTTCTGTTCCAGTGCATCACATCACGTCACTGTACACCAAACCATACAGCATAGCATCGCATCGCCCTCCACTACATTATCTTTCACGTCACATTACATTATGACATCACGCAGTATGAAACGACGTGACTTCACATAACATGAAATCACTTTATAATCATGTTACTCGATGACACTTTCCATAGAATCACATTGTATCATATTGTATCTCACGACAGCACAATACATATTACGTTATATTACACAATTTCACTGGCACCGCTTTCCATGGTGGTGTTAAGAATAATACGCACTATAAACTTTCAAAATAGGCACTAACTATTTCCCGTCCGGAAGCTTTCTGCTGTGTTGGATATGTGAAAAAACGAAACGCTAGCAACCTAATAATCAAACTTGTAATCGTAAAGATAAACACATTATTACTTACACGCAAGCAAACACATTATTCCTACCTTTTTTTTTAACTGTTCAACAGACACTGATTTTCTAAAAGCTCTGATGTACTATATTTTTCCGTATTTTTGGGTTCCAGCTTAGTCTTCCTGTTCGGAAAATTGTACTTTTGTGCAGAAAATAGCCTTTCAGCATCACAAGAAGCGAGGGGACAAAACGACAAAAAATCTACCGATAAGCGAAGACTAACCTGTACATTACAATCAGAACTTCGAAGGGCTTGCTTATTTCCCTTACCGTCGTAAGTCTTGTAAGGACGATTGCCATTTTCTGCATTACGTCTCTGCTACGTGTTCCAATAGCTGCGTCTGCACCTTTGAATGGCGGCATTCGGCAGCTTCATGCCCTCTGTTTCCTATTACTTGATGCTATTGCACTGCGTATGAAAGTTTGATTTTATGTGCGCTCTGCACAACGTTGCCAAGATTACCTGGGAATTATCGCCTTACAGTTAAAGATAATGTCTGCATGTAAAGCGTTTTACCGAAGTCCAGAAAATTCGAAGAAGGTATTCGCCACGAGAAATAATACGTATGTCGAGTCATAAGTCATGGCAACTACTTTTTTCCTCGCAAACAGGAGACAACAGGGAAAATCTAAGATTTGCATTTGGAAACGTACGGCAAGTACTTTGCGTATGATGCCACTAGAAGGTATATGTAAACAACAGTGTGGGTCTAAGCATGGCCCCCCAAGTTCAGTGTGTGACTGAGAGCGTCACAAAATGGAAGTCAGCAAGTATGAGCAACGATCGTATATTAAAATAGCAGTTCTCCGCGTCAGAAATGCACGCCAATGCCATGCAGAGCTGCGGGAAGCATTAGGTGGACAACGGCTTGCTAACAAAGAGGACATCGTAACAGCATTTCGGAGAGAGGTGTCACACGTTAGCGATACTGCAACCGTTAGGGCTTTAATCGTCGCACAAATTAAGTATGAACCAGCTCTGAACACAACAGGCGACAAAATGAAACTGGCCCCGTTAGTTGAGCAACAAATGAGGCTTACTCTGGGTATAATTAGGGCAATATTATTTAACTTGGTTTCACAAACAGATGTACAGATGGAACATTTGGATGAGAACCGCCAGAAATCACTTACCAGGCTTGAAGTCTCATCCTCCCTACTTTCATAAGATCACCGGCTGAATTCGTAGAGCAATATGGGTAATGGAATGTTCGATAAAGAAATAAAATAGGCACTATCTAAAATAATGAAAGTAGGATTCTATAATATGAGAGGAATATGCTAATATTTGTTAAATGAGAAGAATCTCCGTTCAAGTATATATTCTAAACATTTTATTTATACTGATATGAACCACACAAATAATGTGCTATCTCAACATGTGAGCGAAAGAAACAATTAAACTGACACAATTATATACATTGCATGCCTTCTTTTGTTGAATTGTCCAGGCATAATTGGTTCTTGACGTACACCAATTCATTCGATCAACATACACTGATATGTGAGTCTATTTATTTGTTTAAAAAAATGGATATTAAATGGTATCCTTTATTTGTTAAACTCTCGTCACAAATGGATATTAAATATGGTTCCGGTACCGGAGATCGAACTCGAGCCTCCTGGGTAAGAACCAGGTATCCTCTATTTGTTAGTCATGATTTGGATAGAGAGAAAAGAAAAAAAATTATAACGCAATATAAGCACATCTGTTATACACACGAGATTGCATTGCCGAGTATCGAACATGTGATCCATTTGACCACGACAAATGTATATTTACAATGGACACTAACGATGAACATTTATGTGCGTATCCTGGGTTTACCTAACATATTATATATTTAAAGAAAATCAGTCAAAGCTGGAATCAAACCCATCACCATATCACTTTGGGAAATAATAAAACACACAGAAACATATATATATAAATATCAAATATATTTACACAACACATCTTGAAGATATGGCTTAACCAAGCCGTAAT
Organism: Anabrus simplex; assembly: GCF_040414725.1. Lineage (NCBI taxonomy): Eukaryota > Metazoa > Arthropoda > Insecta > Orthoptera > Tettigoniidae > Anabrus > Anabrus simplex. The sequence goes on along the minus strand of NC_090265.1, from coordinate 1,048,744,075 downwards.
ATCTGGTTAAATCTTCGCTCCAGCATCATTCGAACCAACAGACTTCGGCTTCCAAGGTAAAAATTTTTGGACTCCAATCAGAGGCTAAATTAATGCTTAGCATGAGAAGGGATCTATCCTTCACAAAATCCGGAAATTATCCGTGTTACTCGCAACGTATAATTAGAATAGGATTGAGACTACTTTGGTGAATGAAAAGAGCTTGGCCCACTAACATCGTTTTGCTGGAGACTGCAAAGTTTGCTCGGCCTACGGTCGACCAGCATATACCTGTCAATCACAATAACAGCTGTGACTAGTCCTGGGTTGTGGATACCATAAATCGTCCGTCACCCCTTCCTTTCATTTTCCTTACATATCATCTCGGCTTATTGTCAAATATGCACTCACTTGAAAGCCATTACTTATTACTCGTTATCTGGCTATATATTCAGCCCAATTTAATATCTCACAACAGCTATAATTATTTATTCTTCCTTATCACTCCAACAACAAAACATGTTACAGCTTCGCCCTCTCATGTCTTGGCATCGTATCTCAATCCGTTCATTTAATTCACAGAGAAAACCCCATTATTTCAGGTTATTTTATTCTCACAATTTCATATATAATTATAAATTAATTACACCTCGGTTTGGATCAACTCCAATGATTATCTAATATTATCCGGGATTACAAATACCCGAATCTCAAACGTATCATTTATATCCAAACTACTCTGAAGATATTTACCAGACGAAGAAATATAAATCTAGCTAACTTGCCGTTCTTCCCAAAGATAGTTCATATAAGCTAAGAACTTTGAAGTCTATATAATAATTCATGCAAATGAATTTTTGTTAAATATCAATGATTATCTTAAAAATCACTTGATGATCCTAACTAATAATAATAAATCTTTCCCAGTCATACGCGCATAATGTTCCCTACATTTTTAATATTTAATTATGACATTATAATATTTACAAATATTATTATTACTGGCATGCATATCTCGTGTTTAGGGTATATAAAAGTATGTACTTAACACTTGGTGAGTAAGACTTGCTGTCATCTAGGGTACATCTTAGATCTTTACACGAATATGATGAATATTCTTGTTCCTAGTAGTCTTTGGTTCTTCTTCATACGACGATCCATGACTCGAACTGCTGTTTTCTCAGTTGAATTTTCGGGACGATCCTTGTAAAGCTGATTGCAGGCACTCAGGCGCGACTCTTGTAGATTCCGAGTCTTGGGTTCGACGACCACTCACGAACATACAGAAAAATGGAGAATGAGTTATCAAATACTGTTTTATGCACTTTCAAAGGGGGGCGTACTTGTAACAAGATCCACTCTTAAGTTCAAACAAATTAACGCAAGTAGTGATAAGTTGTAAAATCACTGTTCATTCCCTGACCGTCACACAGACTATCACAACGAATGTCCCTGGAGGATGTGAATATTAATTTTGTCAAGAACAGTTATTTAATTTTTGCTAAATGTCACTCGTTCTTAAATGCTCAGGAGCGGTGATAATTAGCCCCTGCATATATTAATTAACTGTCTCACCACGCTAAATAACCTGAAGCGTTTGCCCTCCGTTGGTGATTGCACCATAAGTCATAATTAACTATCTTCGACGATTGTGATGTTAAAATGCCAAATTAAGGCTTCTATTAGGCAATTATGTACATTAACTCGTACCACACGACTTATTCCGTAAATATATTTACATCACATTGATGTGTTTCTTAAATGGCACAACACTTTGTACACTGATATCCAAATCACTGATATCCAAGTTCCACTTGTAATATGTTGGGTTGCCACTACACAGACGATAATGAGGTAACGTGTTACCACTGCCGGTACACGGATGAGAATGAGATACAGTGTCTGGGTCTTGGATATATTTATAGCCTACGGGCAAAATGGTCAGGGGGGAGGTGAATTATGTCCCTGTTGGAAATGACAGTCCGGTATTCGGAGTCTTTGAACGACGTGATAACAATCGAATTAAAGCTTATAACCTCTACTTTCTACTGAACATATATGAAACCAAAGCGATCAGTAGGTTATTCATAATTTTAAAAGCGTCCTTTTGGAAGATTACGCGTCATGTTTCATCATGCAATATCGCCCACCTTTTTCCACATGTTGTCAGATTTCAGTAGTCGCCTTTGATCTGCGTACTACTGTATGATAGGCGTCATTATTGATCCATTAATAAAGTATTGTATTTATATGCATTGACAGTCAGCATAAAATACATTGGTTCGAATGGGACCCGTTTTATAAATTTAGAAAAATTATCTCATATAGAAGTATTCTTCTTCTTCCTCTTTTTCGTAAATTATGGTGAAGTGGTACTAATGAATGCGGTGTTGAATTTATAGTGGGCATTTATTTTTCAAAAGTTAACACACCTTAATTCGGCCCGGTCTCCAAAAACCTCCATCTCCATGCGTAGCGTTATCTTCTCTTCTCGCTCGCTCGGAAAGAGAGCGCGGTTTCAAGGTTAGCAATACTGCGTTGCCCTCTTTTCATTACAGCGTAGGAAAAATGCTCCTTCCGGACTGGCGCGTCGCGGATCATACCCCGGTTTGACATACAGAATGCTAACTACTGCGTTATATGTCACAGGATGTTGCGCAAAACGGCATATATAATTAGCCAGACCTCCTAACATCTCCATGGCATGATGGTGAACGGTCACAATACGCATGCAACGAATGGTGTTCAGCGCTTACCCCACCTCTGGTAACGCACAGTGGAAACCTTGAGTGATTATTTCAAAGGTCTGTAACCAGTGGAGACCTGTCCTTTGTACGTAGTCTTGTGTATTTTCTGTCTATACCATAATAAAACCATGTTTACCAATGGCCTGTGTTCTGTCACTTTCCTACGAGAATCTCCTGAAGTCAGAATTTGTCTTCAGGCCCTATATTTCCAAATGCATATCTTAGATTTTCCGTGTTGTCTCCTGTTCGCGAGAAAACAAATAGTTGCCATGACTTATGACTCTACCCTCGTAAATGCGCACTAAATATAATTTTAACGTAAAAATATGCACAAACGTCCAAAATGTACACATTGTATAGGAGCAAACATGATTCTGCTGTCTTACCTTAACATGGAACATATAATTACTAAGTTATGCGGCTGCATTAAAGATATACATTGGCATATCTTTCTCAGCGGTAATAAGTACATTGCATTAGTCTGTCACCCAATATAGGATGAAGTTACATAAATCCAAGTCACATCACAACCGGCTCACTACCACAGGTGGTTTTGGTGATCGCCTTCTGCACTCAGGATGTGACAACATGAAAACATGACCTAGTGAAGGACTGACTGTAAACACAGTGTCAAAACATTCTTTGAAATGAATGTGTCTGCTGCGATCAGTTGGTCGTTAGTCGTTTGAGGGTAAGTTGCTGTTTGACATCGATTTCAACTACACTGTTCTTGTGCGTCGCGCAGTCCATCTATATAAATAAAATTAAAATTTATGCTGTGCACTTCGAATTTTGGCCTCATACTTCGTATTTATCTCTGATTAGGTATATCCCTTTCAGAGCTGAAAGAAAACTGGCGGTGTGAATTTTTATTTGTACGTCAAAAACTGACTAAAATGCTCTTAAATACATATATATTTAGTTTATTTTACAAAATAAAAATTAACATCTGAGAAAAAGCACCCACACAATTGTGCGTGTCAGGACTTAATTCACTACTTACAAAAATGAAAAATTACCTCAATGCATGTGAATATACATATGTACATGATCAAATGTTCTACTGTATTTTACAGTGGGGAATAATTTAAAACAATTAAATCTTCGTTCATACACAAGTAAATGTTACATTTTCTACACTGAGGACGAGTTTTGGTTTTACTGCCCTTTTGGCAGCAGCACCCTATCGTCGGATCTGAAAGAAAACTGGAGGTGTGAATTTTCGTTTGTACTTCAAAACTTACTAAAAGGCTCTTAAATACATGTTCTTACAGTTTATTTTACAAAATGAGAACTTTCAGCTAAAAAACAGAACCCACACAATTGTGCGTGTCAGGTCTTGATTCACTACTTACAAAAAATAAAAAACAAAATTCAGCTCAGTACATGTGAATATACACATGTACATGATCAAATGTTCTATTTTACAGTGTGGAACAATGTATTTTAAACAATTCAAATCTTATACATTACATTTCTCACGTAGAGTACGAGTTCTGCTTTCACAAGTCTTTTGGTGGCAGCACCCAGCACTCTTGCATGCATTGACTGCAGGGAAACCTAGCCCGCACACTTGTGCGTATCAACATTCAAAACCTCATGGTATCACGTACGATGTTGTAAGTTCACAATTTACGTTCACTAAACAATTTGCACACTTCAATGATTGTATTCTGATATTCAGTAGCGCTTCTAGATTAATATGAATGCAATAAATAAATAAATAAATAAATACTTATTTTAGGCATTACTGTTTCCCGCCATCTTACCGATGTACTGTATTTTTTAAACTCTTCTTCCTGACCCCTGGTGGTCAAGCGCTAAATAAAAACAACTGAAATACATGCTACGTGTCCCACACAAGCACTGCAGTCCGGTCTAGCGCCAAGAAAACATCAAATAAGCTCAGAGATAAATAAAATACGAACCCGCACAATTGTGCGTACACGGTCTGAAAGGGACAAGTTGAAAATTGATTCAGTTCAATTTTTTCTGTCTATTTGTACGGAAAAACAGCGTGATCGGATGACTTAGAACTCTGTATTTAAGTCCAGAGGTATCTTGAGAGTGATCTAGGCTATGCATTATTTGGTTAGTTTACAGTGGTGTGGCAGTGCTAACGGGATCAAAACAGCAAATGTCAAGTTGATATTAACTCTATCGAAAAACTGTACATTACACAAATATTTATGTTTTGTGTACGTTTACCTTACGATTAATAATAATGGGGATATTCTCGATTACGATATTTTCCAGAAACTTCCAAATATATCCAGAAAGATTAGTTCTATCTAAAACGTGTACATGGCAATTATAGAAAGTCTATTTTTGAATAGTTTATGTACAATACTTTTTTACTACACGAGCTACAGTAATGGAGTTACTCACGAATTTAGGTTTTTATGCGAGCATCTCCGACTTGGAAACACTGTTCAGTCTTCATAATAACGAACTAGCTGGCGATAATGGTGGTTGTGCTAATTTCTTATAGGTAAGTTAAAAACCGCGTGCTAATCATCATCCTTTATTGGTCTGAAGGATAATAAAGAAGACTATAGAAGAAAAAGAAGAAGGCACTATCACTTGAAGAATTGGGGTGGCGGGGAGAGAATCGTAAAAGCAGGGGTTGGAGTTTTGGCCTCTAATACTTCATTATCACTGAGCTGGAAGAAAACAGAATATGATGGCCTAAAACTTATCAATAATAACATTACACTGACCGACTATTGACTGCACTCTGTTTCTTCCTCTGCCACTCGCCTCCGCTGGATGGATTATTTCTACAGTTACAGGAAAGGTACCTCGTCAATAACGAATATGACAGCTAATAAATAATAAAGTTATGTTCCTTACTAATATTGGAGTATACCTATTAGCTTACTTTGTTGTTCCCGTTGTAGGTCCTCCCATTGTGGCCCACCAAACTACCAACTTCTTGATCCGTCTTTCTTTCCCATTACTGTGATAGGTTAACCATAGAAACACTCGGAATACTTGTTTAGCTGTCCGCAGCTATGAAAGTAATTTTCCGTGGTTTTCTCACTCGTGTACCGTAGTTAAGGCCACAGCCACTTGCTTCCTTCCCCATCCCCTGTCGCTGAAAACCTGAAGTATCATTGCGGTGTTAAACCCCTGGGAAAAAGAAAAGTCTCGTATATATTGTCAAGATGATTTTTAAAAGTGTGATTCGAAGAAGATGAAAATGTTCACTTTATTGGGCGTAATGCCATTCCTTGTTTGAAAACTGTTAAATTTCAATTTGGTATCTTACATTTTATTCATATTAGCCTATAAACTGTCATAGACCGATTGGAGATTTCTTTCTTCACCTCATCACTATTGACCATTCGACTTCCGTCGTATCGCCAGACTAGAAGTCAAGGAATAAAGACAACTCGAGGAAGGAGGTTTCCTTTAATAGGCAGTTTATAGTTTAACTATGAATTATTTTCTTGGAACTGACTTTAGTGCACCATTCGTGAAAGTCTACGCAATAGGGCAGAACCAGGATATCGCGTGGCGCGCCGTAGTAGCCGGTAGTAATACATCGCGTGTGGCGGTGATACGCTGTTCCTGTGGAAAGTCGCAGTTCATTTAACAGCACGACTTGTGGCTCGACTTAGCGGCGAACTAGTTTCTATTCTTTATAGTGGAAATGTATCGCTCCCGGCTTCAGTGTTTTCACTACATGCATCTTCCTCACGTAAGGTTTTAAAATACGCTTCCAGATGTAGGGTTGTAAAACTGTCGATCAGGTTTTATTTCTCGTTGGCTACAGTATCGAAATAAACATATATGTTATTTAAGGAAGGATTACGTTCTGAATGTACCAAATTTTAATCACTCATAATTGACGATATTTTAAAATCAAACTGGGACATCAGTTTTAGGACTTAAAATATTTACTTTGCTGGTGGTTTCACGTCGGGCTAATACATGAAAGATTTTCAACGGCGCAAGGTTCGGGAAGGGCTAGAATCTGTTGGGAAGCGGACGTGACCTCAATGAAGGTACAGTCCGGCATTAAAATGATAAACAACAGAAAACATTCTTCAGGGCTGCCGATGGTGGGGGTTCGAACCCAGTGTCTCCCAAACGCAAGCTCACAGCTACGTGAGTTGAACCATGTAGGCAACTGGCTCGGTAAACCGTGTGTTTTCCTGCTGTAAATGAGGCTTGAAAAGTGACAGTCGTTTCAAACCGTATTTTGTGCAACTCCTATCCTCGTCCCGAGGTAGTGCAACTCTTTTCAGACACATTTGAAAAGCACATACCAGCCCTCCTGCCATTCCTACATTTCTGGCAGTACTGGGAATCGAACCCGGGTCCCCGAGGATGGTAGCTAATAGTGCTAACCGCTACGGAGGCGGATTTTGTCCACTGAAATGACCGGAGCAAACAGTGTTATATCCACCGATATATTTTGCTATGGAAGCTCGTTGATTTATATGTTGGATATTTTGCACATTTTGCGTCATTCGCTTGCGACACCGGTGGACTCAGGGCTCAGTTGCAAGTCGAAAATTAATTCAATTCAATTTTAGAAATAATATTGACATACTATGCGGATCGAATCTTATTATGCCCGAAGTGCTTTTTCTTTTTCCATTTCCTTAAAATCCAATTCTGAAATGATTTTATTTTCCGTGGTTCCTGGGTGCTTGCATATCGTACATCACCACTTACAGGTCGGTAACTACGTGCCTGATTTAGCTATAATCTTTTTAAAAAAAATTTTTAGTGTCTCTGACACTGCCTAATTTTTAGTGTCTTTTTGCTGCCTATTTTGCAGATTAATTGTACAAGCATATATCCCTGAGAGGGTTAGAGCGATCCGATAGTGTAGATTAAGTCACTGAGGGGCATTCGGGAGATAGTGGGTTCGAACTCCACTGTCGGCAGCCTTGAAGACGGTTTACCATGGTTTCCGTCCGACTCGTTGGCTGAATGGTCAGCGTACTGGCCTTCGGTTCAGAGGGTCCCGGGTTCGATTCACGGCCGGCTCGGGGATTTTAACCTTCATTGGTTAATTCCAATGGCCCGGGGGCTGGGTGTTTGTGCTGTCCCCAACATCCCTGCAACTCGCACACCACACATAACACTATCCTCCACCACAATAACACGCAGTTACCTACACATGGCAGATGCCGCCCACCCTCATCGGAGGGTCTGCCTTACAAGGGCTGCACTCGGCTAGAAATAGCCACAGGCAATTATTATTATTACCATGGTTTCTTATTTTCACACCAGGCAAATTCTGGGGCTATACCTTAATGATGGCCACGGTCGCTTCCTTAACACTCATAGCCCTTTCCTATCCCGTCGTCGCCATTAAGGCCTGTCTGTGTCAGTGCGACGTAAAGGAAATTAAAAAAATACTGATGGTTCTTCCTATGAGCTCCATCGGAATAAAGTTCTGACATCATGGTCTCTCTTTAACAGTATCAATAAATAAAGCAGGATGGTCTTATTTTTCTATAGGGACTGGTGGTGTTCTCGTTGTTCAAGGAAGGTTGATAACTAAATATTTATCAGCAGTTACCCGGAGCTGTTCTTGAACATTCGGTAGTGACTTAGGTGTGACAAGTGTGAACTGATTTTCATTTATTTCTTTGTTTCAGGTAAGTGTTCAGCCACTGATTTCCACGGTGAGTGTGCGGTGTTACAACATAACAACGCTGTGAGTTTAATAACAACAACAATAATAATAATTACTATTTAATATATTTCTTCTCTTTTGAGCTGTGACCTTTATCATGTATGAATTCATAGTACTAACTCATTGGACTGGAGATCATTTTTCTGCTTAATACTTCAGAATTAAATGATTCTTCAGTAAGTGAATTTAGACGTAATATATAGAAAATAAAATGCGCTGTATACTGTATTCCCTAGCCCTTCGGTTTGGGGGTGTATAATAAATCAAGGGCCTGCCATTAGAGTTACGTGCCAGTAGATCTACCGACAAGAGGTTTACGTATTTGAGCACCTTCAAATAGCACCGGACTGAGCCAGTATCTAACTTGCCAAGTTGGGCTCAGAAGACCAGCGCTCTACCGTCTGAGCTATTCAGCCCGCCTCAAGATGGTAACATGGGTTGGCTTAGGGCACTTGGCGGTGGTGGATGTTATCATTTAATTTTCATCCAGACGGTACAGAAGTGAACATTTGTATTGGCAAAGAGTATAGACCTATAAACCTCCGTGTATGAAGTAGCCAAGAAATGTCTTAGATAATATATTCCTTCCTTTCCGTCGAGTTTATGCTCGGGGACTTACCAACTTTCAGCCGATCATTTTTATGTTGGGAAGTGTGCGTGTGTCTTTATAAGTAAAATAAGTGTTTACTTTGTACTTCGGTCATTTTTTTTAAAATTTGTATATGAAGAAGAAAATTCAATTTTTAAAATTTCCGTCGTCTCTCTCTCGTTCACTGGGCGAGTTGACCGTACGGTTAGGGGCGCGCAGCTGTGAGCGTGTACCCCGGAGAAAGTGGATTCGAACCCCACTGTCGACAGCCCTGAAGGTGGTTTTCCGTGGTTTCCCATTTTCACACCAGGCAAATGCTGGGGCTGTACCTTGATCAAGGCCACGGCCGCTTCCTTCCCACTCCTAGGCCTTTCCTACCCCATCGTCGCCATAAGACCTATTTGTGTCGGTGCGACGTAAAGCAAATTTAAAAAAATCTTCCTTCCTGTAGGAGTCGGCAATGAGTTGAGAACACAAGCTTGTGTTCATGAATCAGAAAGCCGCATATTTCTTAGACAATTGTTTTAATTACTGCTATTTTTTGAAGATTATCTTAGTCCAAAATAAATGATATTGCTTTAGTTTCAAACTTAGTACATAATGCGTGCTTTAATTTTACTTGATTTATTATCTGTACAAAGCACACCCCTAATTTAAATATATTTTTGTTTAATGTTTAATTTAATTTTATAATAAACTAGCTGATGTACCCGTGCTTCGCTACGGGATTCTCAGAAAGACTGACTTCTTGATGGTTTTCCTAACTGAATTCAACGTAGGTCATCACAAAAACGTCAGTAGGAATGTAGCGATTGAAAGCAATGTTATCATATAAAATACTCGATCAAATGAAAAACCGCACACTTTCTCACTTTCAACGAACAGTACTACGGTGCCGATCTAAGAGTCCAAAGTTCCAGAGCTGGAATAACCAGGTCGCAGACTGCCGTGAACACTCCTCTGTCATTATTCCATTAAATATGCACACTACTCACTCCAATCAGTGCCTCAGAGTAGGGATTGAATAGCTCGAATACTATGATGAACCAGTGTGTTAGTACCAGATATATCAGAAAATGTATGAACCAGAGGAATGGCATGCTAAAGAAGAAAGTTATCTTACTCCCCAGCTACTTCCCGCCAATATACAGGCAGGCTGTTACAGTCGATACGACCAGGCGAGTTGCCCGTGTGGTTAGGGGCGCGCAGATGTGAGATTGCATCCGGGAGATAGTGGATTCGAACCCCACTGCCGGCAACCCTGAAGATGGTATTCCGTGGTTTCCCATTTTCACACCAGTCACACCAGGCTGTACTTTAAAGCCAAGGCCGCTTCCTTCACACCACTATTCATTTCCTATCCCATCGTCGCCATAAGACCTGCCTGTGTCGGTGCGACGTCAAGCAAATTAAAAAAACCTCGGTACGCTGCAGTAATCCTATCTATCGGGGATGAGAGGAAACAGAAGACAAAAAGCACATCACAACAAACAATGGTCAATGTAATGTTATTGTTGATAAAGTTTATGAGCTTTCTATATTGCAGGCCTTCACATTAGTTTTCTTTCGACTCTGTGATATTAGGGTGTCTTACAAAATTATTTATATCGTAGACTGCAGTTCCTTATTCTCAGACTTTACACCGATTTTCACTAAATTCTGTTGACCCGTTTTCTCGTGACTCGGCGCTGATATGGACTTAGGACCAAAAATCCAAATTCATGAATATCTCTGATTATGTGCGGTGCGGTAACAATGTATGACATAAGTGATCGGAAATTTAATAACTACTACTAACTTACGACAATCTAAAATTATGTTAGTTATATAGTATTTATCGATACGACCACTAATAACATAAATAACTTATTTGAGAATTACATTTCAGGCCTTCCCCTAAACTACTATTTCACTCAACGTGAATAAAATAATTTGTAGCCTAGATTGCAGTGGTTCGTCACCCGACATTACATACCGATTTTCATAAAATTCTCTTCAGCCGTTTTCTATTGATGCGGGTACAGACAGACACAGACAGACAGACAGACAGACAGACAGACAGACAGACAGACAGACAGACATTACGGAAAAGTAAAAAATGCATTTTCTTATTACTGTGGACATGACAGATACAGAAATATGATTCATTTCAAATTCTGAGCAATGCACAGGCAGAACACTTATTTTATATACAGATTACATTTCAGGCCTTCCCCTAAACTACCATTTCACTCAGTGTGAATAACATTATTGATAGCCTAGATTATAGCGACCTATTCCCCGACTTTGCATACCAATTTTCGTGAAGATACGACCACTAATAAAATAAATTTTTGACAATTAAATTTTAGGCCTTCCCCTAAACTACCATTTTTCTCAGCGTGTATAGCATATATTGTAGCGACTTATTTCCCATCTTTGTCTAGCAATTTTCATTAAGACACGACCACTAATAACATAAATATTTGAGAATTAAATTTCAGGCCTTCCCCTAAACTACCATTTCACTCAGCGTGATTAAAATAATTTATAGCCTAGATTGTAGCGGTTCATCACCCGACTTTACATTCCGATTTTCATTAAATTCTCTTCAGCCGTTTTCTCGTGATGCGTGTACAGACAGACAGATAGACAGACAGACAGATAGACAGACAGATAGACAGACAGACAGACAGACAGACAGACATTACGGAAAAGTAAAAAATGCATTTTCTTGTTACTGTGGACATGACCGATACAGAAATACCATTCTTTTCAAATTCTGAGCAATGTACAGACAAAACTCTTATTTTATATATATATAGATATTGCAAGTGTTTTAACGTCGTACTAACACAGTGAAGGTTTTCGGCGACGCAAGGATGAGAAAGGGCTCAGATTGGGAAGGAAGCGTCCTTGGCTTTAATTAAGGTACATCCCCAGCACTTGCCTGATGTGAAAATGGGAAACCACGGGAAACTATCTTCAGGGCTGCCGACGGTTGGATTCAAAAGCACCATCCCCCGAATGCAAGCTCACAGCTACGAGACTAACTGCGCAGCCAACTCGGTCGGCTTATAATAATGTATTTAGTTAATGTGTTCTTAATGATGTTACTGGCTTTACGCCCCACTAACTATTGTGTTCTTAAAATTAGGTTTTGAGCCTCAGTGGTATGTAAATCAATAAATTAAAAATTCAGTTCATATTCAAGTTCTCTCTGTATGCGTGCGCATCAGAAGAAACGGCTAATCAGAATTAATTCAAATTTGTGTTTAAGGTCAGGGTAGAAGGTATTGCAATCTAGCCTATTCTCGCTGGCTGAAACGTAGTTTAGATGAACGTCTAAAAGTAAATTTTCATGTATCTTCCTTGATACTGGCCTTATCGGTAAAAGTCACATAAGGCAAGTTATAGGAAATAAAATTTCCTATTTTTCTCGGAGTAACATTTATGCTGTGTGTCGAATAGAAACGGAAATATTTACAATTTTATGTAGTTTTATTTATTTACTATGTTCTGCTGTTGATCTTACGAAGAATCGGAAGAAGCGGAATAGTAAATTCTGATCTTCTTGTCTCTTTCAATCACCACCAGTCCCGATACTTTAATGCAATGGCTGTCCTAAAGCGGGCCGTAAGCGGACGTCTGCATAACGCGTTATTCAGGGCAGTTTTCAGGTATCCCGTATTATACGGGATTTCCCGTATTTAATGATCTTACGTACTGTCCCGTTTTAACAGCATACGGGACGCCTTTTTCTTTATATTTAAATGAGCACACCTCTGTCATGGCTAAAATGATCTATGTACAGTAACATTTACCGATCCTGCATTTCAGTTAATTATTGTTCATCGAGCGATTCTACAGTCTAATCGAAACGTGTAGTAGGCGAACAGCTTGAGTGCCGTGCCCAGAAACCAGCTTCAAGCACAAGGACACCGTGACTTTCAGCCCGTATCACCGTAGCGTACTTGCTACTTACTATGGTATCAGCTCTGAGATCCGTATTCAAATCCCTCACGTGGCTAAGTTTTATTCTTCGACTGGTGCTCTCAAGCCGGTCTTAAGCCACATACAGATTTAACAACAGAGCCTCTCAAAGCCCATTTGAATTCGCCCGCGAAGTGATCTGATTGGTTAACCTCAGCAGCTGATAAAATTACAACACCATCAGATATTAAATTAATTGTTTAATTGTTTCAAGAGTAGACCGTACAGCCAGTAATTCTGCGGCGAGATATAACTCGACCCCCCCCCCCCCCTCCCAAAGAGGACCAACGGCTTCGGGCGAATGAGTTCTTCTATGTGGGGTGATGTTCCCCTCAGTGTAGGAAATGACACTGGAACCCATCAAGCAGTGTCTGCCCCAGGCTAGGGCCGGCTGGAGAGGGCGTAGGTATTCCATGTCTCTATTGCCATGTATAAAGGTAAGATACTAGAAAGCCCCTAACCTAATCATAGAACGTTTGCAACTGCTAAGAGCCTCTCAAGATGTCGGCTACACAGGTCATAAATCGAAATTCTAGAAACAGAGAAATAATTACGCCATGCTGATATTATTGAGTAGGGTCTAATGACTCCTCAAAGCAAGACCTCACCTCTAAAGATAGGCATGTCAGGAGCGGCCTCATCACCTGCTGGCAGTAGCTCTAAGATGCCTTTGGGAGTAGCGAACCCATCGTCATACAAGCCCAACACGAGAGCAAATATGGTGTGGCCTCGGAAAATGCTCGGGCGTCTCATGCAGGCGACGTGCAGTACTTCAGTTACTGGAGGAGCTTTGAGATGTGGGCGACCAGTATCACAATAAATCCGATTTAGGGCCCCATGACTGGTTTTTCTTTTCGTCCAAGTACAGGATTTTACATAGAAATGCTACATAATTATGCATCTTTCCTAACATCCATTGGTAGAAGTACGTATGTCCGTGGAGATGGTAGGGGTGAAATGTTTGCGAACACCACCGTAGGCATTTGCCTGGTGTGAAAACTGTACCTTATGGCCACGGCCGCGTCTTTACCAATCCTTGCGTCGCCCCGATGTCGTATTAATGCGACTTGAAAAGAAACCTTTCAGGATTGAAATACATGTATCATAGTCTTGTACTGTGTTTTAATAGAAAGGGGTTCTCGAGAACGAGATATTTTAGTGACCAGAGAATTGACCATGACCACTAATTAGTCCAGTAAACGAATCGCTCGCACGTGCAGAACTAAATGAGGTAGGCTTTGTTGTAAATTAAATAATTTAAATTCATAACCAGTGGAATGTGTGCATCTCGCTCAATTAATTGTATTGAAATAAAATCTAGTGTTTAAAATGCCAGGAGGACTGGAATGGATGCATTCATTTTTATATTCGAATAAAATTGTCTAAAATTGACTGCTCGTGTTGAGTAGCATACACTCATTGGCTAAAGTTTGGAGATTATTTTATCACCAGTGTATTGTAATCGAATACAAACTACAGTATTATGCACGTGTATACATACATACATACATACATACATACATACATACATACATACATACATACATACATACATACATACATACATACATACATACATACATACATACATACATACACCTTTATTGTAGACTGTTATGCCTGTCAGGCAGATTTGAGCAGATGTAGGAGTTATGAAACGAAAAGATTGAAACAGGATAGCGAAGCATGGAGAACTTTGTCGAAACAGTCTGTGGACTGATGACTCAAAGAACAACATGACTTACAGCGTTCAGTCTACAAACATCTCTGCTTTAGCTTGCTCCTCCACAATCCTGTTTTTACAACTAGTTCTGTGACTTCGTTTACTCCCACGCCTCGTCCTATCTTTAAATCATCAAAAACTAAGCCTAACGATCGTCGTCATGGCCTTCCTCTGGTTCTCTTACCCTCTATAGCCAAGTCCATTATTCTCCTTGGTAACCTGTCCTGCTTGTTCATACACAGAGAGATTTAATTCCTAGCATTCTGCCATTGTTCCAATCTATTGTACCAGCAATCATTTTCGTTACCTTCACGCCTGTTACTTCAAGTTTATAAATAAGAACATCTAGAGTCCACTCACCTTTCACTCTTGTGTATCAAATTTTGTCTGAAAACATCACGATTTGAAGATACAGTAATTTCGTTTGAGAGCTCTACGTCTTACGTTTGCTATATCTTGATTCTATTTTGCCTACGTTAATACCATCCTGGGAGTACTGGGAGAGTACTTGAAATGATCCACCTGTACATGTTTTGTATTCCCTATTTGATATCCAGTCCTCTTAGATTTATTTCCAACTGACTTCACCTTCTTAGAAATGTTGTCATCTTCTCCTCCTTGCCGATTGGATCCTTAAGCGGAGACTCCACCCTGAAGCATCAATTAAAAAAATGAATGGGTATTTCAGATCTTTGGAGTGCCTACAATTAGATCACAAAACGATTTAGTTGTATTCGAATTTCAAATATGTCTAAAAATCACTTGAAATATGGACTGCATGGGGGAGCATGGCCCATTGACAACGGGCAAATATTGTTTTGATATCTACCGCCATCAAATACGTCCGTCTTCACGCATTTGTGTTCTAATGTTCTCCCATTGCATTTCGTAGATGTGTAGCGATTTCGAGCGTGAAGTTACTATACAGTATGTAAACAAACAGTTTGTTTTCCCTTTACAGCAATTGTATAATGATTATATAAATGACTGTCAAAATAAGTTGTTATATGGGTTATAGCTGTGAATATTGTAAAAGTAAACGCGGAAGAAGTTGCTTGTGACTTTACATCGCACCGACACAGATAGGCCTTATGTCAACGATGGGATAGGAAAGGCCTAGGAGTTGGAAGGAAGCGGCCGTGGCCTTAATTAAGGTACAGCCCCAGCATTTATCTAATGTGAAAATGGGAAACCACAGAAAACCATCTTCAGGGCTGCCGACAGTGGGATTCGAACCCACCATCTCCTGGATGCAAGCTTACAGCCGCGCGATATTAACCGCACGGCCAACTCGCCCGGTAAGCTGAAGAAGTACGCGGTCTCCTTGTGTAAAATACCTTCTGTTAGTGTAAATACTGTAATGGGAAGTAGTGGCTACCATGGTCGTGAAATTATAAGAAGAATCTCCACAAAAGCAGGAAGGGAAAACATGATGCTGGAGAATTTTAATGGTTATATGTCTTGGGACTAGCATTCATTTACTAACACTTTACTAAAATACATTTTCTCGTAAGTATTTTATAACTTCAATACCAACTTTTTAACTCTTTCTTCCACATTTCGGAAGGCACATCCCTGTACACTTGCTGCACAGCAAATGTACATTGGTAACACGAGGCAGCATCCAGACCCCAGTTATTTGCCTCTAGGCGCACATATGGGAGTAAGGATGCTTATAGCATCTGTCAGTGAAGTTCAGAACTACGTCGAGTAAGTGATTTACGCGTTGCATGCCTGTGACGGTAATGCCAAACCATTAAACCATTAAGCAGTGTGATCCGGGTGATGCATAAGATGCATCACTAATCCTAAAAGAAAAAAGGAAAATGTGATGCAAAAAGTAAATCACTGAGTTAAAAAGAGGTAACCTAAATGTCAACCAGTCTTAGTGAAAATTTTGCAGGATGTAGTCGGGAGGCATCTTCTTTCTTCTATGCATTATATTGTAGAAAATGAAGTTTTTTCTGTTTTATTATGTCATTTATGTACAGATAATGAAAATTTAAGTTTGAAACTAAAAAATGGAAAGTAAATGAATGAAATTTCCCATAAAATGAGTGCATAGAAGTGTTGCACCATGTCTTGTCATTGTACCTGAAAAATGTGGAATGTAAACATTGAGGTCTGAATACCAAAAGTTGGTTGTCAAGAATACCATTAAAATCACTTTAAGAAATCAAAATTCAAGAACGAATGAACTTGTGGACATAAAAACTTGGGCATTGTTACATATTTACATAACAAACATGATTTCAAAACTTGATGAAATCGTCCAAATAGAGGAAAAGTTAACCTTCTGGATGGAATATCTCCGTAATAGCTTCGTCATTAACTGTCATAGATGGCCTAGGATTCACTACAGGAGCGAACTAGGGAAATAGGGGGCGATGTAGTTTCCCGTTGCTTTCGTCACCGACTCAGAAGTCCGCTCAGATATACGCACCAGTTGACCCTATCAGCGACATTTTCACACCATTCATAACAGGGACTGACTGTGAAAGAAATGACATTACTAACATCGCTCATAGCATATCGTCAAAGCGAAAAGATGAGACTGAGACAGACAGATCAATGAAATTGACAAATTTGTTCTAGCCCACACCAGAAGACGCAGAACTTTATAAACACAACGACCCGTCCGCAAACCCAGTTGCTATGAATAATGAGGGTGAAATATTGCAGCCTTGCTTAACCTAGATATTGAGCCGAATAGGAAAGAAGATCTTGGCACAATTGAAAACAGTGCTAGACAGCGGTGGAGCCCCGTGATTACCGCTCCTCTTTCTCTTGGTATGAACCGCGGAGGAATTTCTCCAGAGGCTGACAAGTTGCAACATCTGTGTGCAAGTTTTCTAGAACTTCTATTTACTTCAAGAAGGCCCTTCTCTCTTTCATTGCCTGTTTGATCTTCTTTGGTGCAGACTTGTTCGTTTCAGACGGTTTTGGTTTGACAGTTCTAAGGAGTCTTTCATATTCCCTCATTTAAATAATTTTCCCTTCACTTTCCTTTTCCATGATAAGTTTATTTATCGAGTGATAAGAGTTTTTAAACTTCTTTGTTTTGTTATGGGTCTGGATGTTAATGTCCTTCTCACTGAATCATTATGAGTACTAAGAAGAACATATATGTTCCTGTTATATTGCCATCAGTTTGTTAGTTGAAAAAGGGTCAGTTTTCTTTTTCTGCCTCTTTACCCACATCCTGGTTATGTCGGAGGAGTAATTTGTGTTGCGCATACAGACTTGGGCCAATTTTACGGTCGGAAGCCCTTCTTGACAACATGTGTATTCGCTATTGTGTGTTCCTGTGCCATTTGATGGTGTAAGTTCTATGTAATTTAAAATGTGTGTTAACACAAACACCCATCCCTCGTGCTGGAGGAATTGACCGGTTGATAATAGTCACAATCCCAGTCAGTATAATCGAGTCTCGACCTGTTATCATTCAACGAATGAGCCGAACGATGAATAATAATAATAATAATAATAATAATAATAATAATAATAATAATAATAATAATAATAATAATGTCAAGGTATCTACGTACCAGGCCATGAAGGCCCTCCGTTGTACGAGCAATCATTTTCGCTACATTCATGCCTGTTACTTCGAGTTTATGAATAATATACCCCGAGTTTACTCACTTTTCGCTTTCACCTTTCTACCCAGGAATAAAAGTAATTCAGTACTCAGATTTGGTATAAGTTGAGTGTCTCCCAAGGTGTGAAAATTTCATTTCTAAAATTTTGACTTCCTGACTGGAAACCGAACCGACGACTTTCCGTATTAACCGAGCACTCCTTTACCGCTACGGTTAGGCAGCCAATAATAATAATAATAATAATAATAATAATAATAATAATAAGCGAGTTATCCGTACGGTTAGGGTCGCGTAGCTGTGAACTTGCATTAGGGAGATGGTGGGTTCAAATCTCGCTGTCGGCATCCCTGTTGATGGTTTTCCGTGGTTTCCGATTTCACACCAGGCATTTGCTGGGGGTCTACCTTAATTCCACGGACGGTACCTTCCCAAACCTATCCCTTTCTCATCCTTCCTTCGCCGAAAACTTTCTATGTGTTGGAGCGACGTTAAACCACTGGCAAAAATCAAAAAGAAAACAATGTAACGTAATTTTGAACGTCCGTTCTGACTGCTGACGGTTTTGAGAGACACCGACTGAACTGTCGAAATATTCTACAGGATTTCTTTAACTTACTAGAAACCAAGGACACAGAGATACCACATATAAACCACCACATATGCCACCGATCTTAGGTGGTATCGATTGTCTATATTTAAACTAGAAGGCCGACAACTAGCCATGCATGCCAGTGAGATTAAGAAACGGAAGACAATTTCGTCTAAAGTTTACCAGTATCAAACATGATGTGCCTGTTCCTTCATGTAAATCGTATTTAAACAGAAAGTCTGTAGCTGCCGTGTGATGAATGCCACCATTCTCTGTGATCCACTGTTCTGGTGTCAGTGTACACCCCACTGCTCTTCCGACGTCGGAGATGCAGCGTGGCGACCACGCCCTCTGATAACGGCCGCGTGCAGCATGGAGATTGATGTGTTGTTGCTGAGCTCGAATACAATGCATCTGGCACGTGAGAGAGAGGGTATTGGGGTTTACGTCCATCAAGATCATAATAGAAAAATATCGTTCTCCGTGTCAACTATTCGATTGTGAATGGCAGGGTGGCTGCAGGAGGGATATTCGAAAATATTTTGAAATTGAGAGCGAATTTGCCTCACGCTACGTCAGTGACAGTTAAACATTTCTGAGTTTGAATAGAACTAATGAGGCGGGTGTGAGGGGCAGCAGCGGGGAGTACTCAGCCTTGTAAACACAACTAAGACGGGTTAGGATGAAATCTCGTTCACCCTAGAAGTAGTTTTCCTGTGTTTCTCTACTGATCACCAGACGAATGCGTATTTGAAACCTAGTAGACTTTCAATTGTCCTTATACATATATCCACCAGTGTAGACATCATAGTATGCCTACCCCTTAGTCCTGTTTCTTAATAATAATAATAATAATAATAATAATAATAATAATAATAATGATAATAATAATATAGAAACAAAGACTCAAAACAAAAGGGAGACTCCATCATGAGATAAGAATTGGTTTAAAGAACTAAGGGGTTGGTGTAAACCGTTTTTCCTTCGCTAACGATATAGCAGTCCTTTCTGGATGTACAGAGACTGCCTTAGAACAAATCAATCTTCTGAAAGAAATAGCAGAAAAAGTCGGACTTCAGAAGACTAAGTCCATGACCTATATTAGAGATTCACCTACAGCGCTAAAAACACAGTATAGGAAAATCAACAAGGTTAATAATTCCTTTTTGCTAGTTGCTTTACGTCGCACCGACGGTCTTATGGTGACGAATTAATAAATTTATAAACCTAGGTGAAATAATTCAGATTAATGGACTCGATAAGGAAGCTAACATATCAAGAGCGAAAAAAAAGCTGGAACTAACATACCAGCTGACTAAAGAGAGCTACAATAAAAAGAACCTCTCAAGGAAAAATAAAATCAAACATTAAAACACAAGTAAACAATTCATGTTCTCTATGAAAACCGGTGAAATACAAGAGGTGGAGAAGAAGGAAAGGAAAATATTGAGGAAAATGTGGGACCATTGAAAATGGAGGAAGGAGAGTTTAGGCATAGGAGGAATATCTATACAAGGACGAAGAAGACGAAAGGATGTCAGACACGATCAGGAAGAGGAGAATTCAATATAATGAGGATGGATAACAGTAGATTGACAAAACGAGTGTTTAACCATGTTTACAAAAAAGCAAGAATTGCAACCAGTGGATCCAAGGAGTAAAAGGAGATATGACAGAGATTGGAATAACAGGCGATATGATACAAGACAGAACAACTTTCAGAAGATAAATACAATATTTCAAGGGTTTCTAGGAGAAGGAGACGAGGAAGACACAAGAGAGGAGGAAACAGCAAAGTGAAGGGATGAAGAACTATTGGGAGTCAAGAAAAGAAGGGTCAAGATGAATGCACAGGGTTACTTTTCATGGTCGTTAGATGGCCAAAATCGATGATAATAATACTAATAATAATAATAATAATAATAATAATAATAATAATAATAATAATAATAATTCATCCGGTTTAGAATGGACAAATGCAGAACCCAACTGCCATCAGAGGATCCTACTCAGCACAAGAAACATCTTGTAGTTTAAGCAACGAACCCATACAACATCTCGAGGAAGAAGAAATGTACAAATATATCGGATTTCATCAGAGCACTCGTATGAAACATCCTAACATCAAGAGAAATGTCACACAGCAATACATAGCACGCTTCAACAAAGTACTATCATCAAAACTGACAGTTAAATATCTTACCAAAGCAGTCAATACGTACGCCGTACCATTGCTCACATACTCCTTTGGCATTATAAAATGGACCCAAACAGAACTTCAGCAGTTACAAACAAAAACAGCCGTTTCACTCACCCGGTACCATATATGCACCATCCTAAATCTGTAACCGAACGTCTTACACTTCCGAGATCAGAAGGTGGTAGGGGCTTCTTATCCATTGTCAATTTACACAACAATCTGATCTCAGATCTACGAGAATATTTCCATTCGAGTGCTGAAACATCGTGTCTTCAACAAGCTGTTAGCAGAGCTGATATACACTATGCACCTCTCAATCTGTCGTCGCCGGGATTTCCTGTTTCTACCCCACCTACAAAGGAGATGAATATGGCCACGTGGAAGCAAAACCCTCTTCACGGAAAATACCCCCACGAACTGGATCAGCCTCACATCAGCAAACCAGCGTCGCACGCTTGGCTGACCTACTCTGGTCTTTTCCCAGAAACAGAAGGATTTGTTCTGGGCATCCAAGATCAAGTAATACACGGAACTACCTTAGATTCATCATGAATTACCCAACAGTTATCACAGACAACTGTCGCCTCTGTTTTAGAACTGCAGAGAGCATACAGCACGTCATCTCTGGCTGCTCATACTTGGCCAACACAGATTATAAGCACCGACATGATCAGATAGCTAAAATCATTCATGCCGGGCTGAGTGGCTCAGACGGTTAAGGCGCTGGCCTTCTGACCCCAACTTGGCAGGTTCGATCCTGGCTCAGTCCGGTGGTATTTGAAGGTGCTCAAATACGTCAGCCTCGTGTCGGTAGATTTACTGGCACGTAAGAGAACTCCTGCGGGACTAAATTCCGGCACCTCGGCGTCTCCGAAAACCGTAAAAGAGTAGTTAGTAGGACGTAAAACAAATAACATTAAAATAACATTATTAAAATCATTCACCAGAAACATTCTTTAAAATGTGTATTTCTTCAGTCATCAACTGCATGTTGGAAATACACACCTCCATCCGTTCTCGCAAACTCTACATACAAGCTTCTATGGGACAGAGAAGTCACGCTCAGCAACAATAGGACAGATATTATTCTAATCGATAAATAAAAAAGATCCGCATCCCTTATAGAAATTGCTTGTCCAAACACCCCCAATCTGCAAACAACAATAACCACAAAGATATCAAAATACACAGAACTGGTTATAGAAATACAACGCTTGTGGAAACTAGAATCAGTCACCACAGTTGCAATAGTAATATCATATAGGCTACTGGTGTTACTCGGAAAAGCTTGCACTGCTCTCTGACTCCATTAAACCTGCATCATCACACCTACGTTGAACTACAGAAAGCCACCCTCCTGAGCACCTGCCACATTGTGAGCAAGTTTTCCTTTGAGTAACATCGAACACCATGAAGATTCAGACCGCAGTTCCGATGATACTGAATGGGGTGATAAATAGTTGTGTAGGGTCATCATCTGTGCACAACATTACAACATATATATATATATATATATATATATATATATATATGTTGCAATTATTTATGTTGTAAGTATTTGTAGATATATGTATAGTTTCATAATCAAGACGGTGACCCCTTGCTTAGGCCGAGTCAGCCCATTATGTTACCGGCACAAGCCGAGCCTTCCTAAACAGGTATAATAATAATAATAATAATAATAATAATAATAATAATAATAATAATAATAATAATAATAATTCCAGTGGCTGAAAAATGCTTACGCTTGCGTATTTATGCAGTTTTGCTTCGGAACCAGTACAAGGGTAAATCTACAAGCTTCGTCCATAAGGGCTTAAGGGCTGTTTCACCACTCGAACTGTAAACTCCGATCATACGTTGAGGTGGATCAACGGAACATCCTGACGACCATGTTAGTTCTCTGTGGTATTCCGTTTAATGTAGAGGAAAATGCCGTAAAGGCGCTTTCTTATTAGCATGGTCACTTTATCACTAAAGTATCATTAGACACAGTAGAATAACGCAGATCACCAGCATACTCCCGCTGATCTGATGTTATGAAGTAGTAGTTTGCCCTTGAAATGATACACTAGCAAGGACAGCAAGTACTCCAAAATTTCACTCAAAAACTCATTAATTCAGTAGTTGCTTTTGTTCTTTCATGAATGAAGACTTGGATATGATGGATAAACGTGGGTGGAATGGTAGACAGACTTCGCCGATCCGTCCGTTGGGTAGAACGACGTGGAAAATGTATGTACTATACTTTTACTATATCTGTTATCCCACTCAAGAATGTTCGTCAGAAACTCGTTCCATTGATACATGCTTTAGCTTCTTTATCAACATGAATATCCCCTGATTCCTACTTGTTCTTTGTGAATTCGTGCGGTGGTAGTGTGTAAATCTGAGGGTACCGGGCGAATTGGCGGTGCGCGTAGAGGCACGCGGCTGTGAGCTTGCATCCGGGAGATAGTAGGTTCGAATCCCACTATCGGCAGCCCTGAAAATGGTTTTCCGTGGTTTCCCATTTTCACACCAGGCAAATGCTGGGGCTGTACCTTAATTAAGGCCACGGCCGCTTCCTTCCAACTCCTAGGACTTTCCTATCCCATCGTCACCATAAGACCTATCTGTGTCGGTGCGACGTAAAGCCCCTAGCAAAAAAAAAAAATCTGAGGGTACTCTCCTTCAAATATACAATCTATGACATTACAGTTCGGTGAATAGTCCTGCACTATCAACATAGATGAACAATGCACGACAGTGACATTATTGTCCTTCGAAATAGTCCCCTCCCATAACTATGCACTGCTGAGATCGGCGATTCGTGTCCTGGAAACTTTGCAAGAAGGCTTCCTTTGGGATGGTGTTCAAAACGTCCTTCCCTCAGGTAGAAATTCCTTGTGGATAATGTCTTCACTATTAAAAAAGGTGATGGGCATTGTTTTGATGCGTGACTTTTCGGCTCTGACTTTTTTCTGACGAGGGGATCCTGGAGGAGAACGCCGTTCCATGCTTTGCCGTTTCGTTTGAGGGTCGTACCTGAGACACCAGCTTTCATCCTCAGTGACGATACAGTTCAAGAAATTTGGTGTCGCATCCGCCGTTTCGACAAAATCCTGTGAAGCCTCTAAACATGCCTGCTTCTGATCGTCAGTCAAGTGATGTGGCACAAGACGAGAACGTTTTCCTCTTCCCTAACTGCTGGTTAACGATTTGCCGTACGGATTCACGGTTAATCTGCAGTTCGTCCGCTATCATGAGCACAGTTAATCGCCGATCGTTCATGATTAATGTCCTCACCTTCTCAATGTTTTCGTCACTGACGGCGGTCGACGGTCTTCCGCTACAGGGGTTGTCAGAAACACTTTCCCGGCCTCATCGAAAACGGGCGAACCACTCGTACACACACTTCAAGTACAGTGCTTGATGTTCATAAACACGTACCAGCATCGCATGCGTTTCTTTCGCTGTCTTGCCAAGCTTAAAACAAAACTGTACATTGATCTTTTGGTCGTTCATGTTACTGTTCGCAGTTCAGAACCAACGCACTAAATACGCACTGTGTCAAACAGGTCTTACACGGCACACACACGATGTTCAACTGAACAACGTTGGGAGCAGGTGATCAAAACCTGCTGCTACGCAGGTGCAGCGTTCCGTGTTGCCAGTGTTGCCGATCCGACCGTTATGACTTCATTCACCGAAATTTATTGTCGCAGGTTGTAGTTGGGAAAAGGGACTTTGAGCAGTGGTAGACAAAAACACTAAATCAAAACAAGCTTGTATTGAAAATGAAAAGGCTCATCTCACTTCTGAATTGTACACCGCAAACAGAAGCTAAGGCAAATTTGCGTACCCCTTGAGACGACTCCGCGTACCCCGCTTTGAATACCACTGATCTTAGGTGCCATATGGCTGACTTTATTTAGCAAGGGCGTCGTTATCTGTTAAGGTTTGTCAACAATATAGGGAATATACGGTTGTGGAAGCGACTCCGACTTAGCTCCGGTGGTGGTGGTAGTGGTGGTGATTGTTGCTTTAAGAGTAAGTACAACTAGGTAACCATCCTCTATATAATATTAATCAGAGAGAAAATAATTGAAGGGATCAAACACTTTGAAGGTATCGGCCAAAGAAAGATCAGGGCTACGAAGGGCGTGAAAATTAGACTCCCTAGCCCTTGGAAATCTAATAGCGTCGGGATCAGAAAAAACAAGAGTTGCCCAAGGGAGGTCGGAAAGGATAGATGAAAGTGAGGAGCCTGGTACAAGTAACTGGAAGCAATGACAGGACTTAGCTCAGTGCCCCGTAGTCACCAACCCACGCTCCAAAGTTCAGAGCCCCTGGGGCCCTTTTAGTCGCCTCTTACGACAGACAGGGGATACCGTGGGCGTTATTCTACCGCCCCCACCCACAGGACTTAGCTCTGGGCTCGCCTGTTCAAGCCATTGTAAAATACGACTGATCCATTTGCCTGAACTAAAAGAGTAACTTCACAGCCATCAGCTGTTACACTGAATCTCTGTTCATTACACTCCGGAGAGTTATGTGAAATAAATTACGGTACCGCAGTGAATTTTAAATTTAACTATCGGCGCGTTAATGAAATGTTCGCTGGCGTCCCTGCGGTCAAGCGTTACGTACTTTTGCTCAAGCTAAAATAGCCTACAGTCGTTGTGGCTTAGTTCTCTGCGTGACCACTATATGTAAAGACTTGTCATGCTTCATGAACCGAAATGATATGCTACCCCCAGGCTGTTCTGAATAAAGGAGAATAGGCTACGTTCTCCGGAAGCATACCGGGATAGTAATGAAATTACTTTTTGTCATATCGGTTTATTTGGTTCATGAAAAACATATATTCTAGAAAAATGTTGATTAGTTGGACAACAGAAGCACGCATGTAATATGAACTCTTGCAGCAGAGGGCGGAACATGTGTAGAGTCATGATTGTGCTTTACACAAAGTATATTGTGCAGTGAGTACATTTGCATTAGTCCAATATGTACCATAGTTACTGAACGAGTTGGCCGTGCGGTTAGAGTCGCGTAGCTGTGAACTTGGATTCGGAAGATGGCGGGTTCGAATCCCACCGTCGGCAGCCCGAAAACGGTTTTCCGAGGTTTACCATTTTCACACCAGGCAAGTGCTGGGGCAGTACCTTGATTAAAGCCACGGCCCCTACTTTCGTAATCTTACCCCTTCCCATCCTTGCGTCGCTGACACATTTGATGTGTTAGTGCGATGTTAAACCACTAGCAAAAAGAGCCATACTTACTGGTATTACCTCATCCGTGATGCAAAATGATATCTGATTAGAAATTTCGCCAGTATATTAGAAAATCGGGTACTTACTTGTGAACATATTTTATTTAGTTCTCATTTTAAGAAGTTATGATCGGTTTCCGATGTTTGATTTTATTTTTTGAAATACTTTCTCTCGTGCAGAGGCTGACTTGCGACAAAGTATACTTTTGCATTCATTTTTAGAAGAGAAATAGATATACTTGAGAAATTTAGATGGTAACCTAATCGTAACAGTGATTTCTTAGAATTATTAATGAACCCCTTATGGCTATGATGGCAATTTCCCCTAACGTTCTAACTGGCAGACGCACCAGTTTCCAAAAATTGGCGGCAAAACCGGGGATTGTTCCCCTCGCTCCTATCATCAGACGCACAAGTCGATTTCCTCTAGCTTGCCTTTCTCGCTGCATTAAGAACCTCTTATCGAGGTTGACAGCTGAGGCTTTCAAAGTGGACAGTGGGGTCGATGAAATAACCTCTCTTCTTATTTTTGAAGGCAATGTTGTCGATCTTTCAGTGGCTTCCGTTGTCACCGGGCGAGTTGGCCGTGCGGTTAGGGGCGCGCAGCTGTGAGCTTGCATCCGGGAGATAGTGGATTCGAATCCAACTGTCGTCAGCCTTGAGGATGGTTTTCCATGGTTTCCCATTTTCACACCAGGCAAATGCGGGGGCTCTACCCTAATTATAACCATGGCCACTTCCTTCCAACTCCTTGCCCTTTCCTATCCCATCGTCGCCATAAGACCCATTTGTGTCGGTGCGACGTAAAGCTGATTGTAAGAAAATAATGTATTGTTAATGTTCATTTTCTCAGATATTTTACTCTGTTTGTTTGTTTTTCTTTGTCGACATAACGTAATTCGTTTAATTCGTTCATTCATATTTTCTCTTTTGGATTTTCTTAATAAATATCGAGTCAGTAAAATGTCTTCCTATTTCAACTAGTTAATATTTTCTCTCATAACCTGTCGATCAGAAGACGATGTGACTACAACGAACAGCAACTAACGCTTGAGATTAAGAAGACCATGAGTTTTTGTTCATGATGCCAGATCTTAAGATCATCAACGACAAGGCTACAATACATACATACATACATACATACATACATACATACATACAGTTGATATGAAAACTGTGGTGCATAAAACAGGGACTACTTTAAAGGTTGTTTTTAAAACGATCCGTTTTGTCATTCGTTACCGTGAATTCAAGAATAGCGTTACCTACGTAGAATACATTCTGTCCTGTACCATATAAATCAAGTGAATTATCCACAAAGGGTGTCCTGTGTCTCTTTCTGATCACATTAATATTTCGTCTGAATGTTAATCATTTAGACTGAAAGCAGTGAACGAAAAAACAGCAGATAATATTTTTTCGCGTTTTACCTGCCTCAGATTTCCCGTGATTGACGATTCTATTGAAACACTGGCTCATATATCTGCACTGAATTATGGCTATGTGATATTTTGACAGAGTAATGAGTATTTGCTACCATGTCGTTGGTGACAGTTGTTTTTCTAATGCATCATTTAACAATCCCTCTTGACACTGTGGTTGGATTAAAACCTGTTTTATTTGATAGCTGAGAGTAGATCGCCTCCATGAGGTCTTTAGGTTGCAAGTAACGGGCTGCTGGTCTTGTCTGGGCTTATATACGGTAGTCGCTCAAAAAATAATGAGCGCATGTTGTATATTTCTCCCATTTATTATTTTATTAGTCTTAATTTCAATCATTATCAAAGTACAACTCACCTGCCATGTAGTTACAAACCTTATCGATACCCACAACAAACATTATGTCTTTGGGGCCGATGACCTTCGATGTTAGGCCCCTTAAAACAACAAGCATCATCATCATCATCATCACCATCATCATCATCATCAAGCAACATTATGTCTATAGATTCAATTGTTTTTGGAAACTTCAAGTAATACAATGCCATGCTCTAATATTAATTTTTTTAGGGACTGTACATAGCTGCTAAGCCTCGTCAGGGGAAGCGTTGTTGTTGCTGGTAGTTTAACGTCGCTTTAACACTCAGGTTTGTGGTGACTACTTGGATGAGAAAGGGTTAGGATCGGGAAGGAAGCGTCTTTGGACTTAATTAACCTAAGCTACATCCTCAAGCTTCTGCTGGTATGAACATGAGAAATCTCAAAAAACATCTTCAAGGCTACCAATGGCAGGGTTCGTGCTTACCATCTCTCCCCAATGCAAGATCATAGTCACACGACCTAACCGCATAACCAACTCGCTCGGTGTGAGGACAAGTTCTTTGATTTTTATTTGAATTCTTAAAGGAAGTAGTAGTAGAATAACCACTGCTAGAAATAAGGACATAATATGCAGACTAGCA
Organism: Anabrus simplex; assembly: GCF_040414725.1. NCBI lineage: Eukaryota > Metazoa > Arthropoda > Insecta > Orthoptera > Tettigoniidae > Anabrus > Anabrus simplex. The sequence continues at coordinate 1,048,715,356 of NC_090265.1, read as the reverse complement.
CACGCTTTGAAGGCCTATTTTTAAATATCCTAATCTCAAACATAAACATGTAGGCCCTACGTATATTGAAAATTTTTTTGAAGACTTGTTCGAGGAGAGTGGCATGATATGAAAGTGACACATGAACATCAGTTAGCCCAGAAAGAAAAATAATACTGGATTTTGAAATGTGGTGTTACAAAAGAATGCTGAAGGTGAGATGTTTAGGTTGGATCACAAGTGAAATGATACTGAATCCAGTTGTTAAGAGGAGAATGATTTTGTAAAATTTGACCAGAAGTAGGAATAACTTGATACGACACATGCTGAGATACCCAGGAATTGATAAGTTAAATTTTGAGGGAAGTGTAGACGGTAAGAATGATAGGGCTAGATAAAGGCGTAAATGTAACAAGCAGATTAGAACTGATGTAGAAATGTGAAGATTAGCAAATGATAGTGGCATGAAGGGCTGCATCAAACCAGTCTATAGACTGATGACCCAACAACAAAATAAATAAATAAATAAATAAATAAATAAATAAATAAATAAATAAATAAATAAATAAATAAATAAATAAATAAATAAATAAATAAATAAATAAATAAATAAATAAATAAATTCTATTGTAGAGTACAAATTCTCTGAGTTTTGTGATGAACGTTGATTTTAAAGGACAAGAAAGGACTTGCCAGCTGCTCTACATTTTTCGAGAGAGTTCGACTATTTGAAGAATAAATGTGTCGTCGGAAGAGGATATGAGTTGACCAAGCGAGGTCCAATGAATGAGCGATTTCAAACAGACAATGAAACCGGACCGACCCTACTCTATACTCTGTATAGATCTTCAACATGGAGCTCGTGATCCAAGGCCTCCTAGAGCCTATCTTGCCACCACCACAGTCCTCTGCTTGTGTGTTTTTTCTCCCGCTCCCCGGGGAGCAGTTAATAGGCTTACTGCTGAGCACGTAAACGGTAAAATTGCATTTCTGGCCGACCTTTAAGCGGATTCTGCTCTTCTACCACAATCTACATGTGTGAGAATGTGGGACATAACGGCTTTAAGATAATAAACACGGAATTACTGCACTTGATATAGGTCAACATGCCAATTAAATCTAACATTAGAGATATTCACGGCTCATATTTTGTTTGCGTACACTAGACAGTGCAGGGTCCCAGTGGAGTGAATTGTTTCACTTAGGCCCGGTTTCACAGTATACGCTTAAGCCTTGGATCGGGCTTAAGCGGAAGCTTAAACTCTGGACGAGTTTCACAGTGGGGAGTGCATATGGTAAGCCGAGCTTATTTGTGACTGGCTTAAGCTGTATGAAACTGAGGTTTAAGCTAAGGATTCAGTTCAGATGGTAGAGCGCTGGCCTTCTTATAGCCCAACTTGGCAGGTTCGATCCTGTCTCAGTCCTGTGGTGAAGGTGCTCAAATTCATAGTTAGTGGGACGTAAAACCAATAACATTAACATTAAATAACTTATATTTCTGAATATATTTCGAGGCTCGTGAAATAATACAGTTTCCGTGTTCCGATATACAGTATAGAGACAAAAATGTCGGTCGGTCACTTGCTTTCTTCGCTTACGCTGCGTGAACCATCAACGATAGACCCCAAGTGTAAGCGTACGAAATGTAGAGCATAGAAACCTCTACAAAAAAAGTCCGCGATGGTATATACATATTTCCAACCGTTTGCCCTCTAGAAGCGATTTTATGCTATACTCAGCGGTAAAAAAATATAACTCCTTAACATTAAATATTTCGATATAATCCTCGAATTCCTCATCGAAATAAATTGTTTGACCTCCTCCAGTATTTTATAAGGATTACAATAACCTTGTCAGGACATTATTTGCATGAATGGTTCAGAAGTTATGGCCATTTTAGACTGTAGTGGTAATACGTGTCAGCAGGACGGGCGAGTGACCTTTTTTAAACTTTATTTTTGTTACTATTATTGGAATCACATTTTCCGTTCATTTTTTTAAATTATCTTGGCTGATAAACGATGTATAACCTACAAGTCAATCAATCATAGGCTACGGATGTAAACAAAGATGAGAACTGAATCATTGCGCATGCGCAAGCATTACCAGCTTCGGAGATGTTCAGCTTAGTAAAGCTGCACATGGTCCCCCTACTGTGAAACTCGTAGTGTTTAAGCCAAAGAGTAAGCCTTGCTTAAGCGGCGTGTGTGGCTTACTAAAACTTACTAAACTCAAACTGTGAAACCGGGCCTTATTTGTCACAAGTACCTCTCTTTTATCTTTCTTCTGTCCATGGCTGAGTGGTCAGCGTCTTGGCCTCCAGACTTCGAGGGCCCGGATTCAATGACTAGCCGGGTTGAGGGATTTTAATCATAAACTTTAATTCCCTTGCCTCCGGAAATGGGTGTTCGTGCTGTCCCAACATCCTTGCAATTCACACACCACATACAAGGTGTCCCAAAAATTCAACGACAAGGCTTAGTATGTTGTGCGGGATGACGGACTGATCAGTTTTCAAGATGGAGCCCCTGTCCGGAAATACACGGTTTGTGCGCTGGAGGGCGTCGAAGTCTGAGAATGGTTGTGACAATTTGTACCGATTTGGTGTCTTAATACTGATGGTATGAAACCATTTAGTCATCTGTGTACTGCGGATGGACAATTTCAGCCTGATAACATTCCTGCGCATGCGCTACGTTCCTCCACACAGTGCTTGGTGCGCATCATACTGCGTTGCTTGTGTACTTGTGTACCAATGCAGTAACGTTGTTAACAGTAGTGCGACATGTACTAATACACAGCTGCAGAAATGACCGATATGATGCTTGCATACGGCAAAGCGGATTCCAATGGTAGAGCTCCTGCAAGGTTGTATGCGGAACATTTTCCAAACAGACGTACTCCACATCATTCCATGTTCGCGGCCATCAAGAGACGACTAAGAGAAGCCGGACAGTTCCACGTAGGTAGTATGCAGAGTATGCCGTATGACACCCCTGTAACGTCAACGGAGGAACTTATTGCTCCAGTCCACGGATCGATTGAAATTCTTCAAAGACAACCGCACGTATTGGGTCATGTGCGTGAGGTTCAGCACCGCGCAGATGTAGGCTCTGCAATGACGTGGTACGTACACAGTTCGAACCCCGTGTGTAATAAGCCCGATGTGCTTCTCATGTTGGATTTATTGACGACATGCGGAACACACACCCATCTCACACTTCGATGCGCTACAGCGTCCAAGTCATGCGTTTCTAGATATGGGCTCCTTTTTTTGAAACCGGATCGGTTTGCCTTCCCGCACAACGTACTAAGCGTTGTCGATGTTTTTTTGGACACTCAGTATAACGCTGTATCCAATACACGGCAAATACCACCCATCTCGCATAGTAGCAATAGCCGTACGAAATCATCTTTCCTCTCTCACTTCCCTTGATCATATTTTGTTGTCTTTCAATCCAGACGGAGTTACGTTGCAAGCCCCGTAATCTAACATGTGCCGCATTTCAAAAGCCTTCTTTAGCCGATACTTCTAGTCTTCGAATGGGTGAGTCTTCTTTACTTCGTAGTAGTAACGTTAGGACATATTTATAGTCACGGCCACCAAATTAGGCGGCTCACAGAAATTACGCTGTTGCCGAAGTTATGTAGCAACTTGTAGAAGAAATGTCTAATCAACACACAATTTCGGAGCGCGAGGCAGTTTGATCTCTCCCACGCTCATGATGTTACCTCCTACAATGTTGCAAAACAAATCATACCACAAGCTTCAGGAAAACCTGCTGATTTCAGCGGTATTACTATGTACACATAATCCAATTAAAATAATTATTGAGAATAAAAACCTGAACAAGTACATTTAAATACGAAAAATTATGAATTGAAATTTTCAGTAAGCGGCCACGTTTCTGCTTCTTCAGCCAATACAATGTCTGTGGGAAAAATATAGAAAGTTGTCCAACTTAAATTTTTTATCTGAAACATGGGTCCAAGGAGGTTTTAGTTTTCCTTGAAAATGGGCAGAAAGCGGCAATATAAATGTCGCCAGTTGAGGTCGTTCGAGTCCCGCGCGCCAGCGCAGGACACTGAACACCGTACGTACTTTTGAATTACGCATTAATTTGTTTCAGTTTAATTAAAATGTTTCTATTTGTTCATGGTTTACAATCCTCCCTTGTGAACCATGTGACCTTGTTGCATTGGGCACCTTGCATATCGCAATGAAGCAGATAGCTGAGCCGAAGGTGCAACCATATCGGATGGGCATCTGTCGAGAGACCAGACTAACGAATGGTTCATCGAAAAGGGGGTAGCAGCCTTTACGAATTTGCAAGGGTGGCAGTCTAGGTGATTGACTGATATGGTTCTTGTAATATTACTTAAGATGGCTTAGCTATATTGATACTCCTACACGGCTGAAAGCAACGGGAAACTACAGCAGTAACCAACTCTCAAGGACATGCAGCTCTCCTTGTATGAATGATGTACTGATGATGGCTTCCTCCCAGGTAAAATATTCCGAAGGTAAAATAGTCCCCCATTCGGATCTGCAGGTGAGAACTACACGAGAGTGGGCAATTATCAGGAAGATGGATACTGACATTCTGCGAGTCGGAGCGTGGAATGTTAGAAGTTTGAACCGTTGTGGTAGGTTAGAGAATATGAAGAGGGAGATGGATAGATGAAAGTTAAATGCAGTAGTTATAAGTGAAGTACGTTGGCAGGATGACCAGGATTTTTGGTCAGGCGACTACATACTTATCAACACAAAATCAAACAGGGGAAATGCAGGAGTTGTTTTAATAATGAATAAGAAAATAGGGCAGCGGGAAAGCTACTACGACCGGCATAGTGAAAGGTTTATTGTTGTCAAGATAGACACCAAGCCAATGCCCACCACAATAGTGCAGGTTTATATGCCTACTAGTTCAGCGGATGATGAAGAAATCAAAAGAATATACCAAGAGATAGAATACTTAATACAATATGTAAAAGGTGACGAGAATCTAATTGTGATGGGAGACTGGAATGCAGTGGTAGGCCAAGGAAGAGAAGGTAACATAGTAGGAGAATTCGGATTGGGACAAAGGAATGAAAGAGGAAGCCGGCTGGTTGAATTCTGCACCGATCATAATTTATTCCTTGCTAACACTTGGTTCAAACACCACAAACGACGGATGTATACACGGACGAGACCTGGAGACACTGGAAGGTATCAAATAGACTTCATTATGATTAGGCAGAGTTTCACAAACCAGGTGTTGGATTGCAAGACTTTCCCAGGAGCAGACGTGACTCTGACCACAACCTGTTGGTCATGAAATGCCATCTGAAATTGAAGAAATTGAATAAAGGAAGGAATGGAAGGAGATGGGATCTAGACAAGTTGAAAGAAAACAGTGTGAGGGATTGTTTAAAGAACATGTAAGACAGGGACTAAATGAAAAGGCTGAAGGAAACACAGTAGAGGAAGGATGGACAGTCATGAAGAATGAGATCAGTAAGGCTACTGAAGATAAGTTAGGAAGAAAAGAAAGATTAACTAAGAAACAATGGATAATTCAAGAGATACTAAACCTGATTGACGAATGACAAAAGTGCAAGAATGCATAAAATGAGGAGGGCAGAAAGGAATACAGGCGAATAAAGAATGTAGATGGAAAGTGCAGGACAGCTAAGGAAGAATGGCTGAAAGAGAAGTGCAAGGATGTTGAAGATTGTATGGTCCTAGGAAAGGTAGATGCTGCATACAGGAAAATCTAGGAAACCTTTGGAGAAAGAAAAACTGTGTGTCTGAATATTAAAAGCTCATATGGAAAACCACTTCTAGGGAAAGAATGCAAGTCAGAAAGATGGCAGGAATATATCCTACAATTGTGTGAAGGTAAAGAATTAGATGATAGGGTTGTGACGTATTGTGCAACACACTTAAACCACCAAAACGAGGTCTGTGCATAGGCAACACTGCAGCGAGGAGTTGATCACATAAAACAAGAAAACAGCAGAGTGAGCGGAAGCAGTACTGGGGGAGGGATAGTAGGAGAGGTTTACCGTGGATGGTACCAAAAAAGAAAATCAAAAAAGAACACCACGTTGCTAAAAATTTTTAGATGACCCAGTGTATTGGAAACAGCAGCTTTAACAAGAATACAGTACACATTAACAAAACAGATCCTCAAATATACTCTGGATATTGTAGGAAATTATCAAAGGGATAATTAAGCTAAAACCTACAGAATAAAATTGACCAATATATATATATATATATATATATATATATATATATATATAATATGCACCTTGTTAAACAAGAAAATATAGTCCGAGAAAAATATCCCAGGCATTGGTTACAAAGACAAAACAGCTCGGGTCCCCGTTTTGGAAAGGGGACTAACCCTCAGATAAGTTAGGACAAAAAAAATTTAAAAAAAATCGTTACAATAGAATCACTGTGTCAGCGTGAATCTCAACCAAAACCAGTTTTCACAAATATTACTATTTATATTTTGATTAGAGAGGTGTCACACACACGATCACCTCAGAAGATATTTCTAAATATTATTATCTGACCAAAATTCGAGGCAACAAGTACAGTTTTTACCATGAAGATCAAGAAAATATTTGGCCACAAAAAAAACCCTAATACGCCTCCAGGGCGCCCTAATATAAAAAGCATACACACCTAATAAAAGAAAAAAGGGTAGGGTAAAAAGGAGGATCAGTACAATAAGGACAAGTGAGGATGAAAAGAAAGGAAACTCCGACTGCGTAATGCTGGAAAATGTCTGATCTGCCAATAGATTTTTTTAGAATCGTCTAAAGTTGTGAAAATTTTCCGTTTGACGATGTTTAGGCTCAGTCCACATCACCAAGTATTCAGCACTAAGAATCATTTGAACTTAATCAGTTTTGAAGGTGGCAATAAATTAAATTCAAAACCAAGGCCTAGAAAGTTTTCATAGCATGCCATCACTCAACATGCCGAAACAGGCCGAGTATTAAAGTTTCCAAAAACAAGTTTAGCAAATGATATGTTTAGCTCACCAAAGTCCTTTCAGAATAATTCCATCAGCTCGTAGGGAAGAAAATGGCGCAGCACACGGCAAGCCGTGCGAGGTCCGTAGTCCCTCCACACACACACACTATTTACAAAGGATGATGCCAGTCTGCCGAAGACGGGCCAAGCAGTCCAATATATACACGCCCGGAAGCGAAGACTAGTTCATTCGAGAAAGATCAAGTGACGTAGCAGATGACGTAGTAGGTGCGAGGCAGACAGAAAGACAGCAGTCAGTGTGTCGAGAAAAGTCGGAGGGTAACGACAGGTGAGCAAAGTAAGGTAATTCTGATGATAGGAAGAAGTATTGATAAGCAGAGCAGACAATAATAATAGCATTATAGTCTTGTAGAAACATAAACTTGTAGAGTATGTGGAGATGTACATGCGACGAAGTTTGCAGAAACTCGTAGAACGTCGATGGAGAGGTTATGGCAGTAGCACGTTACATATTCCTGCCACCGGGCGGAATCCGAAGGATGGGCGAAAGCAAGTAGGCGTAGCAGCAGCAGCAGCAGCAGCAGGGAAGTCCAAGAGCAGCTTCTCCACCGGAATCGATGATCGGCGACCAGAAGAAACGCAGTATCGGAAAAAAGAAAAAGGAACAACAGAAGTATGGAAAACAAGAAGCAAGCAAAACAAGGAAAACAGAGAAAAAGAAGGGAAAGGGAAAAAGGAAAGAAGAAGGAAGTAGGAACAATAAAAAACGGTCCGGACCAATACATAGTAGACTAAGTGGCCAAATATAAAAATGACAGGAAGTTTCCCATGAAAATAAAAAGCAAGAACAATACAAGAAAGGGGCATGGGAGAGTCTGACATCAAAAGTGTGTGTGGGTGGAGGGAAAAAAAAAAAGGGACTGGGTGAGCCAAGAGAGAAAAATAAATTTCCAAAGATGTGGACCAGAACAAACAAAGCAAACAGAAAATAAATCCAAATACCAAATAATAAACAAAAAGGGACTCTCCCTCAGTACGCAAGAAGGTTCAGGAGGAAAACTTCTTAAGTTCGGAAAAATGGGCCTGCCGAATATCCTGAGGGTTGGAGAGAGACTGCAATTGAGCAGTAACCAAAGAAGGGAAAGAAAGAATTCGGTATGGCCCAATCCATAAAGGGGAAAGCTTAGCCGAAATATGATGTTGGGTAGAACTAATAGGATGGTTTTTTAACAAAACCTGATCAAAAAGCTTGAACTTAGGCGGACGAAGACGGGAATTACATGTTTTACGGTAAAGGTCCCTGGCATGATTTAAATTACCAAGAGCTTCCCGAAGTTGAGAGTCAGTGAGTAAATGAGGAGGGGTAAGCAATAAAGAGGGTAGGTTCCAGTTTAAAGATAGAGGAGTATGAAGATCTCTTCCCAAGAAGAGTTTAGCGGGAGAAAAGGAGGTAGAATCATTAACAGTAGCATTTAAAGCTAGACAAAAGTGAGGGAGTTCAGTATCCCATGACTTTTGATCTTGGGAATGAAAAATGGAAAGAAAAGATTTAAGATTCCGGTGGTAACGTTCAACAACATTTGCCTGAGGGTGATAGGGTGAGGTACAGACCTTTTTGATACCATAAGAAAAACAGAAATTATAAAAAACTTTTGAAGTAAAAATTGACGCGTTATCAGAGACCAGAATTTTAGGAATACCTATAAGAGGAAAACCGTGATTAGTTAGTAAATTAATGATAATCTGGGAAGAAATGTTACGTAATGGGCGTACAACAAGAAATTTGGAAAAACCATCCAATAAAGTAAAGATGTAGGAGTTTGATTTGGAAGATTTGACCAAAGGACCGACAATGTCGATATAGAATTTCTCGGCCGGGTAAGTAGAGGGAGAGGCTGCATATGTCCCAAAAGGTTGATGATTTTGGGGCTTATGCTTTTGGCACAGGTCGCAAGATCGGACCCAAGAGAAAACATCCTTTCGCATTTGGGGCCAATAAAACTGAGAGGCAATGCGAGAATAAGATTTCGCCATTCCAAAATGTCCACCAGTAGGGGATCCATGAAAATATTGAAATATCATGGGGCGTAATGCGGAGGGGAGAACCAGACGAGGAGTAGCCCGAGGAGTAGGTTTAAAGACAAGAAGTTGATTTACAATGCGAAAAGGCCCAGAATAATCATTAGAAGAAATATCGGTTTTCAATTGTTGGCAGTATGGATCGAGATTTTGATGGTCTTGGCAGGACTGAAAGGACAAAGGAAAATCAGTAAGAGAAGAAATAGAATTTACCATAGCAACCGGAAGGTGGTGTATTTCGGAATCAGCAAGATGATGATCGTCAAATAGGCGAGACAACGCATCAGCGACCGAATTTTGAAAACCAGAAATAAATTTCAAAGAAAATTTGAAACGTGACAAACGAAGCAACCAGCGACCAGTACGTCCGATTTTCGGAGCATTATTAAGTAACCAAGAAAGTGCTTGGTTGTCAGTGCTGACGATAAACTCGCGATGATCGAGATAGTCGGAAAAATGTTCAATTGAAAGAATTAAAGCAAGTGCTTCCCGTTCATAAACGGAATATTTACATTCCACAGGTGATAGTAAACGACTATAATAGGCAATAGGGCGGGTTTCGCCCTGTATAGTTTGTTGCAAGACAGCGCCAATGGCGACATCGGAAGCATCAGTAGAAAGCTCAAATGTAATGTTAAAATCAGGAATTTGTAAGAGAGGAGCTTGAGATAGTTTGGTTTTTAAACAGGAAAAGGCATTTTGCTGTAAGTCACCCCAGTGAAACTTTACGCCTTTGCGTTTCAATAAGTTAAGAGGTTCGGAAATATGGGAAAAATTAGGAATATATTTTCCATAAAATCCAACCATACCAAGAAAGGAACGTAACTGCTTTAAGTTCTGTGGGGGTGGGACTTTATGGATGGCAGAAACCCTATCCGGATCGACAGCAACACCGTTAGAACTGAGAATATGACCTAAAAACTTAATCGAAGTTTGAGCAATTAAGACTTTAGAAGGATTAACCGTTAAACCCACGGAACGAAGACGCGTTAATACTTCACGAACATGCTGTAGGTGAGTGGAAAGATCAGGGGAATAGATCAAAATATCATCAATAAATGGGAACAAATATTGATATTTTATGTCAGAGAAAAGTGAATAATAAAGTGAGTAATAAAGGCAGTGTAACGGGAGCTAATGTCATCTAGGGGAATTTGATTGTATGCAGAATTAAGATCGAAAATGGAGTAATATTTGGCGTTAGAAAAATGTTGAAAAGCGGACTGCAATTTGGGCATAGGATAGGAATCGTAGAGTATACGCCCATTTAATTTACGATAATCCACGATAAATCTCGAAGATCCATCGGGTTTATCGACAATAAAGGCAGGGGAAGCATAATTAGAAGAAGAAGGAATTATGGTTTTGTCCTGAAGCATTTTATCAATTAATTGATTTAAAATTTTCATGCGAGGAGGGCTGAGAAAATAGGGGGATGAACGAACAGGAGTAGAATCAATTAAGTCAATATGAGCCTTGAAATTTTTGACCGTACCAAGAACAGGAGTAATGACATCAGAAAATTCAGTTAACAAGGAATCAATTTGATCAGAATGAATAGAATTGATACTGTGAGACATGGATGAAGTTGAAGAAGGATAATCAGCAATATTAATTAATGGAATAACCGTTGAAGAAAAATGAAAGGAAATCGTAGAGTTCATAGAATCAAAAATAAGACCAGTGTGGGAAAAAAAATCATAGCCTAAAATAAGAGGACAAGATAATTCCGAAACAACAAGAAAGGTAAACGGCCAAGAAAAATGTTGAATTTTAACAGTGAGAGAAATATGACCAAGAACATCAATAGGGTAATTAGAAGCCGAAACACAACGGACAGTGGAAGGAAGAAAATGAAGGTGAGAAAATACCTTTTTCAGAGATTCAAAGAAAGATAAACTGATTAAAGAAACAGCAGCCCCTGAATCAAGAAGAGCGACGGAAGGGACATTATTAATAGTCAAGACAATATGAGAAGTAGGAGGTAAAAATGACGAACTTTCCGTCAAAATAAGTTGAGAAGAAAATTCAGACGGCAAAGATCGAACATTTGAAACAAGAGTAGAGGGGGACTGAAGAACAGAAGACAGATTTTGCCCATTGTTACGCCTACTGTCTAATGACGCGGGTAAGCTACGTTTCCCGAATAGGGAGTAGCACAATTCCGAGATATATGACCCTTTCCTTTACAACGGAAGCAAATAATGGGAGAAGGAGTATTAGCAGAAGAAACGGATGTAGAAGGTAAAGGACGAGAATGGAGAGGAGGGGGGATAGATGAGTAATAAGAAAGATCTCCAAGAGAATGAATGGCGTGAGATTGAGCTAAATTAAAAAGCTGAAACATGGACGTAGGAGGATTTAAGGCATCGAAAAGCTGCCGAAAGGAAGGAGTAGCGTAGAATTGAACGATAGAAATTAAATCATTGACCGAGTGAGCAATGTTTAAAATATCACTATAGGTCGTAATCGAATCAAGATAGTCATGAGCAGGTTCAGTGGGAAGTTGATGACGACGAATAAATTCAAGGCTCAGCTTGCAACGTATTTCGTAAGGTAAGAAATAGTTGTGTATGGCATTCCGAAGTTGATACCAATTGGAAAAACTTGACATATTATCAACCCAAAATTTAGTAAAAAAACCGGTTGTTGTAGGGGACAGTAATCCCATTAACAGAGGAAAAGAAGCTAAACCAATATTTAGAAATTTTCGTGCAGAAAAGAGCCACAAGGTCAAACTCCGAGGATCAGTAGATTGTAATTTAGGGACTTGATCAAGAGATTGTTTTAGGATCTGTACATTGAAAGAGGCATCAACAGGCGTGTATTGAGGTAGTGAAGGGGGAGGGGGGTAGAAATGTGGATCGGGAGGCATAGAATGAAGTTGAGGTAATGAGGAGGGCTTGCCCTCTGAATCACTGAGCAAAGCGGAAGAATTAACACGGGAAGATAATGTTGGGGTATCAGAGAAGGAGATTAAGTTACTAGTCGAAACCTCAGGTAAAGACCGAGTATGATATAGTGGGGGTGGAGATGAAACGCTATCGGCGCCCAATCGAAAATTATCCGAAAAGCAAGCCATAGTATTACTAGAGCAACCAATACAAAATGCGAAAAGATCTAAGGAGAAACCAAAAAAGTGTATCAATTTAAACAAGAGAATATGATGAAAATGGGGAAGAAAAAAATGTCTGCTACCATATGTGACGTATTGTGCAACACACTTAAACCACCAAAACGAGGTCTGTGCATAGGCAACACTGCAGCGAGGAGTTGATCACATAAAACAAGAAAACAGCAGAGTGAGCGGAAGCAGTACTGGGGGAGGGATAGTAGGAGAGGTTTACCGTGGATGGTACCAAAAAAGAAAATCAAAAAAGAACGCCACGTTGCTAAAAATTTTTAGATGACCCAGTGTATTGGAAACAGCAGCTTTAACAAGAATACAGTACACATTAACAAAACAGATCCTCAAATATACTCTGGATATTGTAGGAAATTATCAAAGGGATAATTAAGCTAAAACCTACAGAATAAAATTGACCAATATATATATATATATATATATATATATATATATATAATATGCACCTTGTTAAACAAGAAAATATAGTCCGAGAAAAATATCCCAGGCATTGGTTACAAAGACAAAACAGCTCGGGTCCCCGTTTTGGAAAGGGGACTAACCCTCAGATAAGTTAGAACAAAAAAAATTTAAAAAAAATCGTTACAATAGAATCACTGTGTCAGCGTGAATCTCAACCAAAACCAGTTTTCACAAATATTACTATTTATATTTTGATTAGAGAGGTGTCACACACACGATCACCTCAGAAGATATTTCTAAATATTATTATCTGACCAAAATTCGAGGCAACAAGTACAGTTTTTACCATGAAGATCAAGAAAATATTTGGCCACAAAAAAAAAACCCAAATACGCCTCCAGGGCGCCCTAATATAAAAAGCATACACACCTAATAAAAGAAAAAAGGGTAGGGTAAAAAGGAGGATCAGTACAATAAGGACAAGTGAGGATGAAAAGAAAGGAAACTCCGACTGCGTAATGCTGGAGAATGTCTGATCTGCCAATAGATTTTTTTTAGAATCGTCTAAAGTTGTGAAAATTTTCCGTTTGACGATGTTTAGGCTCAGTCCACATCACCAAGTATTCAGCACTAAGAATCATTTGAACTTAATCAGTTTTGAAGGTGGCAATAAATTAAATTCAAAACCAAGGCCTAGAAAGTTTTCATAGCATGCCATCACTCAACATGCCGAAACAGGCCGAGTATTAAAGTTTCCAAAAAAAAGTTTAGCAAATGATATGTTTAGCTCACCAAAGTCCTTTCAGAATAATTCCATCAGCTCGTAGGGAAGAAAATGGCGCAGCACACGGCAAGCCGTGCGAGGTCCGTAGTCCCCCCCCCACACACACACTATTTACAAAGGATGATGCCAGTCTGCCGAAGACGGGCCAAGCAGTCCAATATATACACGCCCGGAAGCGAAGACTAGTTCATTCGAGAAAGATCAAGTGACGTAGCAGATGACGTAGTAGGTGCGAGGCAGACAGAAAGACAGCAGTCAGTGTGTCGAGAAAAGTCGGAGGGTAACGACAGGTGAGCAAAGTAAGGTAATTCTGATGATAGGAAGAAGTATTGATAAGCAGAGCAGACAATAATAATAGCATTATAGTCTTGTAGAAACATAAACTTGTAGAGTATGTGGAGATGTACATGCGACGAAGTTTGCAGAAACTCGTAGAACGTCGATGGAGAGGTTATGGCAGTAGCACGTTACAGGGTTCTGGAACAAGAAGAAGCTATTGATGCTGATGACATGGGAGACCCAATTTTGAGGTCAGAATTCGACAGAGCTTTGAGAGACCTAAGTAGGAACAAGGCACCGGGAATTGATGAAATACCCTCAGAATTACTTACTACCTTAGGAGAAACCAGCAAGGGGAGGTTATTCCGTTTAGTGTGTAAGATGCATGATACAAGAGAAGTGCCATCCGGTTTTCGGCAGAATGTTGTTATACCCATTCCTAAGAAAGCCGGTGCTGAGAAGTGTGGAAACTACCGCACCATTAGTTTAGTATCTGCAACATTTTAACACGTACAGAAGAATGGAAAGACAAGTTGAAACTGAGTTGTGAGACGATCAGTTTGGCTTCAGAAGAAATGTTGCAACACGTGAAGCAATCCTGACTCTACGTCTGATCTTAGAGGGCCGAATTAAGAAAGACAAGCCCACGTGCATGGCTTTCGTAGATCTAGAGAAGTCATTCGATAATGTTGATTGGACCGAGCTGCTTGAAATTCTGAAGGTGATCGGAATCAGATGCCGAAAAAGGAGAATTATCTACAATCTATACGAGATTGAGTGTGCAGTGATAAGAATGGAGGGCTTTGAAAAAGAGGCAGCAATTTAGACGGGAGTGAGGCAAGGTTGCAGTTTGTCCCCTCTGCTTTTCAATGTTTACATAGAACAGGCGGTAAAGGAATATCGCCTTATATCACTTAAATAAGCAAAATATCACCAAAGCAATAAAAATGCCCGAAATGGGCATTTATATGAAACTGTTATTTTTCAAATTTCGGGCAAGATGTGTTCAGGAAATATATATGACTAATCCTTAATAACAACATATATCATCATTATAGACGGTTATGTATCTTACCGTACAATCTGTAAGCATCTGTGAATTTACCAAACACCTCCACAATCCTCCATTTGTAACTAGCTCTACATCTTTAAACCATTAGAAAATGGGTCTAATCTTCGTCTTGATCTCCCTCTACTTCTCTTGCCTCTCCATGGCCGAGTCCATTATTCTCCTGGGTAACCTATCCTCCTCCACTCGCCTCACATGATCCCACCACCTAAGTCGGTTTATGCACACCGCTTCATCCATCGAGTACGCTCTTAACTTAGTCCTTATCGCCTCGTTTCGAGTACCCTACTGCCATTATTCCCACCTGTTTGTAGCAGCGATCATTCTCGCTATTTTAATGTCTCTTACTTTTAACTGACGAATACAGTATCTTGCGTCCACCCAGTCCTCACTCCTATACAACATAGTTGGTCTGAAAACAGTGTAGAGAGAGTTCCTTCCGAGAGATGGCTTGTTTCTTACAGAATACTGTTGATCGCAACTGCGAGCTCTCTGCAATAGCTTTGCTGCACCTTGATTCAATCTCGCTTACTATACTAACAATATAGGAGAATACACACCTGGTCCAGTTCTGTATTCCTAACCTGGCATTCAGTTCGCTTAGGTTTCTTCCCTACTAACGTCACTGTGCAATTCTTTTTTCTTTTCTTTTTTTGCTAGGGGCTTTACGTCGCACCGACACAGATAGGTCTTATGGCGACGATGGGATAGGAAAGGCCTAGGAGTTGGAAGGAAGCGGCCGTGGCCTTAATTAAGGTACAGCCCCAGCATTTGCCTGGTGTGAAAATGGTGAAACCACGGAAAACCATTTTCAGGGCTGCCGATAGTGGGGTTCGAACCTACTATCTCCCGGATGCAAGCTCACAGCCGCGCGCCTCTACGCGCACGGCCAACTCGCCCGGTGTGCAATTCTTTCAACTCGCAGTGTCTCCTAGAACCACGGTGGCCTAGGGAGTCCTTCTTCACTCTCTTCGTGACCCTTCCCTTTCTTTTCTTTTGCCGATACCTTCATTTTTCGAAGTGTCAGACCTTTCCCATTTTCCTTCTAATTAGTGTTAATAGAGGATGGATCTAGTTGTACCTCCTCTTAAAACGATGCTCACCGAGCGTGGCGAATGTTTATTGACGTATACAGTACGTATTCACTGCACTCGGGTGTCCTTCGACAAACAACCGTGGTTCTAGGACACACTGCGAATGTTAGTAAACACAGTAGCGGCGATTAGAGGAGGGCGAGGGGGGCAGTCGCCCGCCCCCACTTTTTGGAGAAAACATATTTTTAATCCATTTTAGCCGTCTGAAACAAGGAATTATAGGAATTATTTAAAAAATAATAATTTTGTATAAGCCCTGTTGTCTTTCTTTTATTTACTTTAATTATTAACAGGAGGCGCGCGGCTGTGAGCTTGCATCCGGGAGATAGTAGGTTCGAATCCCACTATCGGCAGCCCTGAAAATTGTGTTCCGTGGTTTCCCATTTTCACACCAGGCAAATGCTGGGGCTGTACCTTAATTAAGGTCACGGCCGCTTCCTTCCAACTCCTAGGCCTTTCCTATCCCATCGTCGCCATAAGACCTATCTGTGTCGGTGCGACGTAAAGACCCTAGCAAAAAAAAAATTATTAACAGCATTATTATCGGAAATACGCACATAATGTCGTTCGTTGCGGCTAACCGATCTGTATAGCACCACACCAAGTAGTGGGGACTTTGCATGTGCTGTAAGGAAGGGTAACAGGGGTATTGTTTTGTCAAGGTCATGGACACTGAAATTTGATTCACCCGCTTGCCGCGCGCATTCCTCTTGTCTGGCAGTCTCTTTAGTGTCTGCTATTTTCTTAGTGTGTAGTCAAAAACTAAATTATTTTTAATTTTATAATCATATCGTACTTTTATTTAATTGTAATACAAGTGTAATATTGTTCCTTTGGTGAGTCTTATTATATAGTACTGAGTCAAAATCTCAAAAACGTATTATTACCGCACTTAAGATGGTAAACTGAGAACCTTTACCTCTGAATTGAAATTCGCTCAGAGTGCATTAAACAAAAGCATTTTGTAGCCTTTTTTCAGTTTTGCCTTTACAGCCCCTCCCCCCCAATCGGCCGCTATATCCCACAAACCCGGGTACTTTTTTATTTTTGTACATTTTTTTTACCCCCTTCCCCACTTCTAATTCCCTATCGTCGCTACTGAGTAAAACTACAACGTGTACAGAACTCTTGCATTCGACATGCCTTCCAGCTCCGACACGATGCTCATGTAACAGTATACTACAAAAAGTTGGGATGGTTACGTTCAAACGACCGTAGAAAAAACCCATCAAGTGACCCTCGTCTATCAGTTGCTTTCTACAAGCAGCCCCACCTGTCTATCATCGAATATCTGGCTTCTTCGTTCAGTAGCGGAAATTAGGGGTGGGGGTGGGGGGTAGGTAGTCACCCCGCCCAATTCGTGGAGTTTCTTTTCCATTTTAGTCGGCTAAACCTAGGAATTATAGGAATTATTAAAACAAGCAATTTGTACAAGCCCTCTTGTCTTATCAGCTAATTATTTTCTTTAATTATTAACAAAATTATCAGCGGAAATACGCAAAAGATGTCGTTCGTCGCAGCTAACCGATTTGTACAGCGCCACAGCAAGTAGTGGAGACTTTGCATGTGCTGTAAAGAAGGGTAGCAGGGGTATTTTTTTGTCAAGGTCATGAACACTGAGATTTGATTCACCTGCTTCCCGCGCGCATTCGTCAGTTTGGCAGTCTCTTTAGTGCCTGTTAGTTTGTATTCATACACTAAATGATTTTAATTGTTTAATCACGCTGTACTTCTATTTAATTGTAATACATATGTAGTATTGTTCCTTTGGTGAAAGTTTTATTGTATAGTATTGAATCAAAATCTAAAAAAAAAACTGTTATTACCGCACTTAAGTTGGTAAATTGTCAACCTTTACCTCTCTATCGAAATTTGCTCCGAGAACACAAAAACTTACCAATTTGTAGCTTTTTTCTGGTGTATATAACCGGATAGTTTTTGTTGTCGGTTCATTTTTTGCTCCTCCACTTCAAATTCCCAATCGTCGCTACTTAGTAAACATCAAGTTGTGTAACTAATTCGTGTACTTATCGTGATCCACTTTACTACATTGACCTTCGTACAAGTGGATTGTGTTTGTCACAACAGGTCGCTTGCCCTTGAAACTGGTGTGACTCGCAGCAGCCACTGTACAGTACCACGGCCCTTGTTCTTATGTATGTTGACTATTCAGCCCGAAAGCTGGATTGATCCTCCACAGCTCAGCCAACAGCTGTCATAGATAGCCTAAGTGTCACTGAAGAGGCATACTAGGGAAATGAGGAGTGATGTAGTTTCCCGTTGCTTTCCTCACCGGGCCAGAAGTTACTAATATGTATTATTGTACCAAACCCACTGAAATGCATGCAACAACCTATCCCATGAGCGATATTTTCGCACCATGCATACCATGGACTGGCTGCATAAGGTATGGTATTACTAGCATCGCTCATACCTCTGTCACTTTCACATTGTCAAAGTCAAGGATGAGACTAAGACAAGTCAATAATAGTAACAAATTTATTCTAGCCCATACCAGGAGATATAGTGCACTTTAAACACTACATCCAGCCAGCAAAGGCATTCCTTGTTCTTACCTGTTGTATTATCTTACATAAAAGGAAAGTTTTACAACGTACTATTACAGTACCTACAGTATGCCCGAAAAATAGTTTTCACATACGCCTTGCAAATATAATTCTCTGCTATCCCGTACGATCTTGGTACAGCATTCATTCCCTTTCATCCTATATATATTATAAAATAGAATGATGAGTGCACAAGACATGATCACAGTAGGTGAGTGACCTAATACGCATGACGTCATGGTAAGATGGGTGCGCAGTTAAGGTATGTTTTTAGTGGTCGAAAGTTGGTTAGCACGCGGTATGGAATGGCATGCAGATGTTACACAGAGAATAGTGAGGTGTAGTATTATTCATCTCAACGAGATCTATCTAAAATGGAAATGTGACTGTAAATTTTATGAAATATTGAAAGTTTAATGACTGAACATTGACATACTTCCTGTAGGGAAAATCAAATGGTCATAAATACGTCGTTCAATAAATGGAACTCATGTTGGTAACGATAAATTTATTTACATCTAACGAAACGGTTTCGTGAGATATCTATATGGAATCTGGAGTCAACAGGTGTAGGATTCGGTTGATCGAAGAGGGAAACTGACTAAGGACTTATGACTCTCTCACGAATGAAACAATCAGTTTTCTAGAGTATAATGAAGTGAGGTCTCGTTGATAAAAAGAACCTTCTATATGTCGCTGATTTTAAGGTCAGTAAGTAGCAAGTCTCTTCGAGAGAACGTACGGAATTGACCTTCAGTCATGGACGAAACTGCCGCACAAAGGAAAGGGCGTTGGACTCTTCCAGGAATACACGCCAGGGAGCAAATGGATAAGAGATCACCGAGGCTTATCCTGTGCGGAATGGAGAGAGGCTATCAAGATGACGGCTAATGTGTGCGCCGTTCGCTCCGCGCCGGAAAGGTCCCAGGACAAAACACCCTCTGTCGGCGATGCCACAGACAGCACGAAACTCTTGCCCATGTCCTGGGAGCCTGTCCTCACGGGGAGGTATTGAGAAATTCCCGCCATCATACAATTCGACACATGATTGCGACCTCGCTGAGGGATCACGGTTTCACGGTGCACGAAGAGGTTTCTGGCCTAGCTACAGCTGGGAGTAACAGGCGTACTGACATGATAGCCTTTCAACCAGTTAGCAAGCATGCAAGCAAGCACTAATCCAACGCTTCGAATCGCACGTTGGCCAGGCCAAAGAGGTGGACGCCGAGAAGAAGTCGATTTACCAGCCAACCGTAAACTAGTATAAGGATAAATATCACGTAGACAATATTTCCGTCCATGGAATCATGATCGGAGCTCGAGGCACAATCCGTAAATTTATTCTAAAGCTATGGAATTCTCTCGGTCTCAACCGGACACGACTTCATGACATCGCTATTACCGCAATACGAAGTTCAGTAACCGTACTCCGCAATCATCTATATAACATTTGAAGAACCTTGCATAATGCCATGTTCCAAATTCGTTCCAAACTTATTCCTGAGCCTTGTGATGGGTATTTCTACCTGGCATACTACCAAACTTAGAAGACAATATTCTGTGTAGTTGATGTACTTTGCCCGTGTGGCAGCCTCCTCATGGGGGAAGTTGTATTAATAAAAAAATGAATAATAATATTATTAAGTAAGATGACATTATCATACATATTCTGAGAACTACTGACATTTGACACAGTGGTCCCCCATAGTATTTGATTCGTGCAATGGTGGCCCTAATACGTAGAATTGAGAATGTTGCATACTGAACAGAACACAGCAGAGCAGTTAACACCGTTGTCTTTGACCATGTCATTCCAGCACTGGAACTTGTCATTAGAAATAGTAGATCGCAAGCGTGTAGTACTGTTTCACCAACATGGTAGACATGTCGAAGAAGAGTGCGGTAGCTAATTATGTATAAGAACTGCTGTTATGGGATACTTCTGTGGTACCAAGTTAGTCTTTTAAGACACGCTTCTATGAGCATGGGGTAAAGTTTGACTACCTTAAATTAACAGCCCAGCAGAATGAGCTGAAAATTGACTGTAGGACTTCGTACTTCTTAATTAAAGCCATTTGTTTCTTTATACTCCATTTAAATACTGTTTAACTGGGGATACGAGTATATGAATGTCATTATTGTATGTAGGCCTACCTGTGGTGTACCTTATAATCAGATATCAACTTCTGCTAGAGGACGGGTTATACTCGAGCAGACTCGTAGAGAGTAATGAAATATTTACAGAGTTTCTAATGAAGCTGACTATTTGAAAACAGTTCATCGTAAAGTAAATTCAGCTTTAAATGCGCTGTTATCCCAGTAGGGACGAACAAATTACTCCATTAGACAGTTGGCTTTACGTAAACTAAAACTCTTGCGTTGTTAAATTTTAATGAGCCAAAGAACAATTGAACAAAGTACAAATGTAATTTGAAAACCTTGATAATTGCCACGGTGCGAACGACTCTAAAGAATTGTCATCAAAGGTTTAAAGCGGACATGGTCGAAACTTTTCTTTAATCCGTTTGTTGATCAAAAAGGCCTGTTGCGTCCGCTTGATTATTATTATTATTATTATTATTATTATTATTATTATTATTATTATTATTGTGATTTGAGTCCCATTTACTACTTTACGGTTAGCAGTGAAGCTGAAGACTGGGTGAGTTGGCCATGCGGTTAGGGGCGCGCGGCTGTGAGCATGCATCCGGGAGATAGTGGGTTCGAACCCCACTGTCGACAGCCTTGAAGATGGTTTTCCGTTGTTTCCCATTTTCACACCAGGCAAATGCTGGAGCTGTACCTTAATTAAGGCTACGGCCGCTTCATTCTAACTCCTAGGCCTTTCCTATCCCATCGTCGCCATAAGACCTATCTGTGTCGGTACGACGTAAAGCCACTAGCAAAAAAAAAGTGACGCTAAAGTGATGGAATTTTGTCCTGCAGGCGAATCTATGGACACGAAACTTGACCACCTTCAGATACCACCGGATTGAAATTTGCGGTCATAAGGCCAGCGCTTCTACCATCTCAGCTACTCTGCTCGGCAATAATAATAATAATAATAATAATAATAATAATAATAATAATAATAATAATAATAATAATAATAATACCGTTATACGCGAATTGTCCGTGCCATCGAATAATCCGCACATCGTAATTTTAGGAGAGAAGTTTTAATTACGAGAAACTAATCGTACATGATGATGTATTCGAAAACTGGTACACTAACAAACTCACCAGTAACCTAGAATACAAAATACTATGTAGACGACATACTTTGTCCTTGTGGCAGCCTCCTCGTGGGGGAAGTTGTTTTAATAAAAATAATAATAAAATAAAATATAAATTTAACATTAATGCTTTCACGGTCCGAACTTGTAGACATGATATGGGCTTTTGGGATTATACCATGTCAAGAAAACAAGGTGAAACTCTACGATTCGCAGAGAACTTTGCTCCGAGTCTTCAGAAAAAAATCTCGACTGTTCCTGAGGAAGACTTCTACAATAATGAGGGTTTGAATTTAAGAATGTTTCACAGTTGCATAATTGTGGTGGTGCGCTCCTTCGTCACCAGGTGGCTCGCTGTATGCTGGCACAGCGCTCCAGGCGGGAGCTGACGACAACATTAAGCTCCAATACGACATTAACACATAGCACACAGCTTGGGAATGAACCAACTGGTGATGACGAACGTACAACTTTGGAAAACACCGAAACGAAATAACAATATAGAAAGAACAGGGAAGAGAACTACTTACGTAAATCCTTAATGGATGGCAACCACATGTAGCCAGTGTCCCTGTTGATATTGTTAGAATTTTTCCGTGTTTCCACATCTTCCCGTATAATCCTAGACCTGTAGTGTGGGTCAGAGCTCGATCGTCCTGGAACAGGACATCGTGACCCAGCTATAGAGCGTGCTCAGCTATTGCTGACTTGTCTGGCTGGTTGAGACGGAAATTTCTTTGGTGTTCCTTGATGCGAGTCCCGATGGACTGACATGTTTAGCTATACCTTGCCACAAGTACAGGGAATTTTGTACACCCCAAAGTGTAATAATGGGGACAATTTGTCCTTGTTTCCACCTAAACTGTGAGCAATTTTAGTGGCGGTGCCCAACACGGTTTTTATATTATGCTTGCGAAAGACCTTGGCAATTCCGTCTGTGGTGTTGTGAATGTAAGGCAGGTAGGCAGTTCCCTTCAGTTCTTCCTTCTGTGAGCTTTGGTCCATCTCCTTTTGGATTTTTGATGGCTCACAAATTTGTGCCGCTGTCGTGGCGAGTGTCGTGAGGATGCCCTGTTTTTGTGCTGGATTGTGGTGAGAATCTGCATGGAGGTAGCGATTTGTGTGAGTAGGCTTATGATAGACGGTATGTCCTAAGGAGCTGTCCGGTTTCTTTCTTACTAGAACATCCAAGAAGGGAAGGCATCAGTCCGACTTAGGTGGTTAAAAAAATACATGAAGTTTCTAAAGAGTTTCTGTCCATACCACAAATGTGTCATCCACATACCTCCAGCAAATCATAGGTTTGACGTGCACCGAAGCAATAGCCTCCCTCTCAAAATGCTCCGTAAAGAAATTAGCCACTATCGGCGAGAGTGGACTTCCCAGTGCCACCCTATCCGTTTGTTCGTAAAATTGCCCACTCCCACAAGAAATAGCTCGACGTCATGCAATGCTGAAATAGCTTAGTAATGTCCTTAGGGAACAAATGCTTTGATAGACTTGACCGAGTCAATCGGCACTTTAGTGAACAAGGATTCCACATTGAAACTCGCCAGAAGTGCATTGGGTTGAAGGGTTATGGTTGACAATTTATTCACGAAATTCAGAGAGTACGTCCTATATGTGGCTGAAGCAACTTGCAAGTTCTCTGCGAAACATAGTGTTTCACCTTGTTTTATTGACAAGGCATAAGCCCAAAAGCCCATATCACGTCTAACAATATAAATTTGTTTTAAGAAACACAACATAATCCTTAAATGCTGTTGGCTAGGCAACCCGCAGTTCAAAATCGTCATGCGGCTTGCTCACCTTCCCCTGATATTTTTAATCGGTGTACTGTCTGGTATTAGCTGTTTAGGAAATTGTATGAAATGCCGGCCAATCACTATTTGTTTTTCGTTTTTTTGAAGTCGCTTTTTTTTTGTCGCGAGTACAATGTTCTGTCATCGCACTTTCTTACTACTGCGCGGTTTCCAATGTTCTCTGGATTTTCAATAATCCTAAGCTTATCTGTAGCTATGGAGGAGCGATTACGAGAACTTGTAGCCGTACTTAATACGTGATGTACACTTCACTTCTGACGTGCTACTGGCGCCGCACAGACCAAGGTCGGACAATGCTGTATTATAACGGGATCCATTGCTTGAGGCGAACGGGTACCAACCTTAATTCAAGTAACGCGCTCATCCAAGTTTTCCTTCGCAAAATTCCGGAAATAGTATGCGCGGAGTATTCTACATATATAATCATAATAGTAACAATGTACCTTCCCCGGCTATTTAAACTGTGCGTCTTCTCCACCATGGCCATCTCTGACAGTGATTAATAACTTGTAAGACTTTCTAAAACTTTCTTCACAGGGCAAGTTCGCAGTGCGCTTAGAGGCGCACGGCTGTGAGCTTGCATCCGGGAGACAGTGGGTTCGAATCCCACTGTCGGCAGCCCTGAAGATGGTTTTCCGTGGTTTCCAGTTTCCACACCAGGCAAATGCTCGGCCTGTACCATAATAAAGACCACGACCGCTTCCTTCCAACTCCTAGGCCTTTCCTATCCCATCGTCGCCGTAAGACCTATCTGTGTCTGTGCGACCTAAAGGCACTAGCAAAAAAAGTCCTTCTCCGATGGTTAGACGATTCTAGTATACATTTTCTAGCGATCTCTGATGGGTTATGTCCCAGTTAATCGCCAGAGAAATTTAATTAGTTATACTTGGTAAACCGTTTTACTGGTTGTTGTTTTGTTATATGCCGACGTTGTCAACACTTCACCTGGTTCCTCCTCTAATGAAATCTGCCTACCACATGCCTGTAACTAAGTTCTCTAACCAATCAGAACTCAGGTTAGTGAATGGAAATTTAGCCTATCAGCGCTCTGGATTCTAATAGTCTAGAATGTTCTTCTGTGGATCTATTTAAGGCGAGCGCTTTAGAGCCGTCTTGTCTGATTTACTCCAGTGATTGCGAGTGCCACTTGACGGAGTTTAGAGGGGGCAGAAGGTAGGGCGTAGCCGGCTTGAGGAAGATCCAGCGTAACAGGTACTGGCAGAATTAACTTAAATATGTGACTGTGCCGGCGTGAGTTTTGAGGGGAATATTTCAGCGGTTTTCTTTAAAATTTTATATGTAAGATTTTAATTTTTCGCTATAATATAGGACCTTCTGCACAGTCTTCGGACTCAATTTATATTCCCTACTAGGAAAATATTTAATGTAAGGAAGCACGAGTGGTTACCCTCGGAACTGCCCTCTTCTATTTTGAGCTCGATGACTTAAGTTTTTAACCTCTAAATTTGGAAATTAGTCTCGCTCTTTAAGTGTTCCCTTTTTAGTCACCCTTTTTGCATGGGATTAGCTTGTGTGTCATTGCGCCTTAAACCCACTTAGGTTCTTGTCTTTTCCAGAACATTCTTCCAAGAAGTGCTGGTGTTTCGCCTTTTATTAATGTCCTGTTTGTTGTAACCTTTCTTTTCCTTCTTAAGGCCTGGTAGGATGGATAATATGCCCCTGTATATTCTTTATGGTTTTCCGTGTAATCTTGTCTAAGATTAGGTTCCCTTGGGGAACAGTAGTTTACCGGATTGTGAAATTTCGTAATTGATAAGCCCACTATAGGGCAACCTGTGTATGAACACTATGAACCCTAGAGGTTACCAGTGTAATTGAAAATGTAAATAACAACATATTGCTTTATTGAGGCTACCCTCTATGTAATAGGAGTTCAGACTCTATAATGTTTGTACCTGTTAGGAGAAATTACAGTATGCTCTTCCATATGTAGGTTAATAACGGGGAGTTTCTTCCTATTAAACTTGTATCTGATTAAGGACTTTTAAGTCCAATGTATTGTGGGAGCTGACGAGCTCTGTGGTATATATTGTTACTGTGAAGGAATTTTTGAATTCATCGTTTAAAAGTGAAATTATCAGTGTATAGCAGATGTGCTCCGTATGTTATTACACGAGTAAGTTCTGGTTCTTGTTAAATCGTTCATTTACTCTAGTAGGGTTTTAAGAGAGGAAAGAAATAACCTTTTCAATTTTTTTTTAGAGGAATTGTAACTCTAAGTGCTCCCTTGTCCAGCCATTCACCCCAGGCGCTTCCTTACCTCTGCGAACCAAGATAAATCCCTGTAACAAAAAAGGAATAATAATAATAATAATAATAATAATAATAATAATAATAATAATAATAATAATAACCAATTTACGTTGACTAACTGCTCTTTCCGGTTTTCGGAACATCGAGATGCGGGTAATGGGACCTTGTGATCACCCTATAGAACAGACGGTGCAGTGATCTTGTTGCCACTTGGAACCCAGTTCGAATGTCCTTGGTTCGAAATTCAGTGAGAAGAGATCCTCTGTACGATCAGCGTGTGCTGAGATGAAAGGCATGCGGTTTTAAACTTCTGGCCAAGCCTCCAACTGACCCATATTCGAGTAATATGAGACTGTGACATAAATAATAAACATAGATAAATAAATACAGTACTTAAAGTAATAATAATAATAATAATAATAATAATAATAATAATAATAATAATAGACATTGGGAAAACAAAATACTTAGTCCAGATAATGAACTATTTAAATTTAAATGCAGCGCAGTTTAAATAACGACCTTCCGGGAAGATTATGGCTGAGTTTGACTGTGTTGAAGAAACTCAGATCCATCGTAGTGCACTAGGACTTATCAGTGATACCCACTTCCTACCAGTAACAACTTATGTCCTGAAAATTATGGCTAACAAAGCTGAGCACTTGTGAAAGGCACTGGAAAGGCTAGGTCGAGCACCAGGAGAACCTTTCTGTACAGTAATAAATAAGCTTAGGAAGGGAGGGAAAAAGGAAATGAACAATGTTTTGGATAATTCAGTTGAACTCATAGATCCCAGGGAATCTCTGGACAGGTGGAGAGAATATTTTGAAATCTTCTCATCGTAAAAGGAAATCTTCATGGTGGTGTCTCGAACAACGGAGCTTATGGGGAGAAGGAAAATGATGAAGGTGAAATTACACTTGAGGAAGTGGAAAGGGTGGTAAATGAACTCCATTGTCATAAAGCAGCAGGTATAGATGAAATTAGACCTGAAATGGTGAAGTACAGTGGGACGGCAGGGATGAAATGGTTTCATAGAGTAGTAAGATTAGCATGGAGTGTTGGTAAGGTACCTTCGGGTTGGACAAACGCAGTAATTACATCTATCTATAAGCAAGGGAACGGGAAGGATTGCAACAATAATCGAGTTATCTTATTGATTAGTATACCAGGCAAAGTATTCACTGGTATCTTAGAAGGGAGGGTGTGATCAGTGGTTGAGAGGAAGTTGGATGAAAACCAGTGTGGTTTCAAAGCACAGAGGGGCTGTCAAGATCAGATTTTCAGTATGCTCCAGGTAATTGAAATATGCTACAAGAGGAGTAGACTGTTGTGTTTTTGTTTCGTAGATCTAGAGAAAGCATATGACAGGGTACCAAGGGAAATGATGTTCACCATACTGGGGGACTATGGGACCAAGGGTAGATTATTAAAATCAATCAAAGGCATTTATGTTGACGGTTGGACTGCAGTGAGAATTTATGGTAGAATGAGTTTTTTGGTTCTGGGTACTTACAGGTGTTAGACAAGGCTGTAATCTTTCACCTTCGTTGTTCGTAGTTTACATGGATCATCTGCTGAAATGTATACAGTGGCAGGGAGGGATTCAGTTGGGTGGAAATGTAGTAAGTAGTCTGGCCTATGCTGACGATTTGGTCTTAATGGCAGATTGTGCTGAAAGCCTGCAGTCTAATATCTTGGAACTTGAAAATAGGTGCAATGGGTGTTGTATGAAAATTAGCATTTCGAAGACTAAATTGATGTCAGTAGGTAATAAATTCAACAGAATTTAATGTCATATTCGTGATACAAAGCTGGAAAAGGTGGATAATTTCAAGTATTTAGGATGTGTGTTCTCTCAGGAGATTGAAACAAGGTGCGGTAAAGCTAATGCAGTGAGCTCGCAGTTGCGATCAACAGTATTCTCTAAGAAGGAAGTCACCACGGGACGAAACTATCTTTACATTGGTCTGTTTTTAGACCAACTTTTGCTTTACGGGAGCGAAAGCTGGGTGGACTCAGGATATCTTATCCATGAGTTAGAAGAAACAGACAATAAAGTAGCGAGAAGGATTGCTGGTGCAAACAGGTGGTATCAATTGCAGGAGGGTACTCGGAATGAGGAGATAAAGGCTAAGTAGGTGGTGGGGCGAATGGAGGAGGATAGGTTACCTAGGAGATTAATGGACTCTGTTATGGAGGCTGAGAGAAGTAGAGGGAGACCAAGACGACGATGGTTAGACTCAGTTTCTAACAATTTAAAGATGAGAGGTATAGAACTAAATGATGCCACAGCACTAGTTACAAACAGAAGATTGTGGCGATCTTTAGTAAATTTACAGAGGCTTGCAGAGCGAACGCTGAAATGCAAAACGGTCTCCTGCGGGACAAAATTCCGGCACCTCTGCGTCTCCGAAAACCGTAAAAGTAGTTAGTGGGATGTAGAGCAAATAACATTATTATTATTATTATTATTATTATTATTATTATTATTATTATTATTATTATTATTATTATTCCTTGTTTCTTTCCTCCGTTACTTTTCACTTTACTATCTGTTTTTATTTAGCCACTCGCCATAATACTTCTATTTATCTGAAGTGCATTATTAAACAGTTAGCTAAGTTTTTAACGGACACGTTGCCAATGTATACTTTTGTAAACACACCGCTTTTCTTCCTACCTTCCATTGCTCTGATTGTGATGTTTCGTACCATTGTTGTTCGGTATTTTGTACTATCGATATACTGTACCTGTCACTTGGAGGAATATTACAAAAACATCACCCGGGGATAGACAGCTCTCTACATATGTGCTGTGTGAAATCACATGTTCTCAATCATATTGTTACAAGCACAAAAGTTGTATTGTGCACTGACCTACCTTCGCGCAATCAAGTAGACGAATATTGTTTACGCTCTCCATTGTCTTACGACTGCCTGTCACGGAACTTCCAGACAGCCGATAAGCGGCGCTGCTGACGTATGTATTGGTGCTGCAGTAGTAGACAGCGCATCCGTCTTCAGCATCCCAGATTTGTCTGCCAACCCGTTAAATGTGCACGAGCTCCGACCAACTGATCTCAAATAAACGAACGGATAGAAACAAGTTTATAACGTCTCCTAGCTGAAAGAACAACTCGAGTCAGACTTCGAAAGTTAAACCTACGACTTATGTCTGAAGTAGTAGAGAGCTGAAACATTTACAGGGCCACCTGCCAGCTTTAGAGAATTCCGTGTGTTGCTTCTATATGATGATAGTGGACCGACTAAACTAAATTCCGTAAATAACTTATAAACATATATTCTTCTTACTTTACATAATAAGCTTGCATATCGTGACAAACAATCGAATGTAGAGGAAGATTCAATAAATAAGACTCTACCTAAGTTTACAAAACTTCTGCAAATACGAATAATACCGAACTGCTACAGATTATTGTAATCAGCGTGTAAAACCCTGTCAGAACATGGCTAATCGCTGAACTCGTAACGGTTCCTAATCTGAAGCAAACTTGTAGTTTACGTGCCTGTTGGTAGCATGATCGTGTTCATGGCACCTCAAGTTTTACGTGGAATCCGAACCTCAGGGATTCGCCTTTCAACAATCGCCTCGTGACTCTGCATTGAGAAGTAGTTGCGACTTGATTCACTTATCACACCCTTTCCTCTTTCTCTTCTACCGTGATGCTTCTTGAATGATCCAAAAAAAGGATACATATCACGCATTGCCTGTTGAGGGGAGGAACACCCGATAGTTTCCAGTGGTAGCGACGTAGCAATTCACGTGTACGGTTCACTGAGGGAAATCTGCTGTTATCCAGCAACCGTACGACGTCTCTTCACAGCCACTCAGGTAATATTTCCTTTAAATCGGATCACACAACTTATCTGCATGTTTGATATTTTTCCACCTGCTCCACTTTCTTACATGTGACAAAGGTGCGATCTGCTGGCAGTGAGGGGAAACACTAGTATACCTGCTCTAATTTGGAATGAAACAGGGTGCAATAAACGAATAAGAGGTCTTATTATCTACCGCATGAATTATTTTTCATTTTCGTTTGGTGAAGAAAATTTCAAGCTTTAATGTTCAACGTACGTCCAGTGTTTTAAATGTACCGGCAATTCTTAACTGGGGCTAATAGCTTAACACTTGTATATGATGTGGATTACCATAGTGGAATATATATGCGATTTTTCGTGATTTTACACTAACCTTTTAACATTCAAAGACCGAACATTACTACCTACTGGCCATGGGTACGTACTGCAAGGTGCAAGTACAGCTTGCACGACCGTAGGCAAATACTTTAATACACCAATACCGGACAGCTCTATCTCAACAGCATTGAGTCGAGTGCGAACAGCGATGGTGGTGACATCTAGCGTGTTGGTGTGAACTGTATACTCGTCTATGCTACAGTTGCGAGGAATGCACTACACTCATTGGAAATAGTTTTGTTAAAATATTTTAATAATCATAATAATTAAGAATGAAATTTTAAAATATGAAATGCCTCTTTCAAAAACCTCCAAACGAGCATTATGTTAACCGTGCCTTTCGCTATGTCTTGAAAATTAAAAGCAGCATTTGTTTGAGGATCCACCCATCCTCTGGGGGAAATATTTAACAACTACCTATTCTCTCCAGTTTTTTCTAGCCTGGCGAAGGACTTTGTATGGACTTAGCCTAGTTTTGCGGCCTTTCCTACCACCAATCGTATGTGGAGAGATATATATTCACTACCTCGTGTTTCTGTAGTTGTTTCTCGTGTGACATGTTGTATATATTTGCAGATGCGTATGAATACGAACACAAACCCGTAGCCC
Source organism: Anabrus simplex (assembly GCF_040414725.1). Lineage (NCBI taxonomy): Eukaryota > Metazoa > Arthropoda > Insecta > Orthoptera > Tettigoniidae > Anabrus > Anabrus simplex. The sequence goes on along the minus strand of NC_090265.1, from coordinate 1,048,684,796 downwards.
CCGATCTACAGGAATTAACAGACGCGAATAAAATCTCCGACTCAGTCGGGAATCGTACCTGGGTCCTCTGAACCGAAGGCCAGTACGCTGACCTTTCCGTGGTGGTGATTACTTTTTAAGAGGAAGTACAACTGGCCAGCCATCCTCTATTAACACTAATCAGAAGGGAAATGGAAGAGATCCAACACTCCGAAGAATGAAGGTATCATAAAAACGGGGGGCACGAAGCGCTAACCATTCAGCCAAAGCGCCAGAGCGGGCAGATAACTTAACAACATCCATGATTTATTACAATTTTGGGAAAGAGAAGCTGTAATTAAGGAACAGGTGTCTGATCCATTATTTTGACTTCTCCTTTTTCTTCTTCTTCTTCTTCTTCTTCTTCTTCTTCGATAGGCCGATCTTCCCGAAGGCTACAGGAGAACTCAGCTCACGCTGCTCTCTCGTTTTCGCTGTACTTTGAATTTTCTCTTGTACCTCTGAAGACAGAAATATATAATATGTTTAACACATTGGGGTTACGGTGAGTGAACTAGGATGTTCTTGACAAGGAAGAAGTGTTCAGAATTTCCTAAAGTCTCTTTCACAAATTTATGCATGAAGAATTACCATACACACGTATTAAATTAGTTGGACTGGTGCTCAAGCCTATGCCTGTAATACACTGAAATAATTGTCTTGCCCGCTTCTGTGGTGTAGTGGCTCATGTCATTAGCTAATACTCCCGAAGGCCCGGGTTCGATTCCCGGCTCTGCCACGAAAATGAAAAGTGGTACGAGGGCTGGAACGGGGTCCTCTCAGCCTCGGGAGGTCAACTGAATAGAGGTGGGTTCGATTCCCACCTCAGCCATCCTGGAAGTGGCCATCCTTCTCCAGGCAAATGCCGGCATGGTAGCTAACTTAAGGCCACGGCCGCTTCCTTGTCTATCCCTTCCAATCTCCCTATGCCCCCGCAAAGCCCCTGTTCAGCATAGCAGGTGAGACCGCCTGGGCTAGGTACTGGTCATCCTCCCCAGTTGTATCCCCTGACCCAGAGTCTGAAGCTCCAGGACACTGCTCTTGAGGCGGTAGAGGTGGGATCCATGGCTGAGTCCGAGGGAAAAACTGACCCTGGAGGGTAAACAGATAAAGAAGAAGAAGAATTTTCTTACGCCGGGCTGAGTGGCTCAGACAGTTGATGCGATGGCCTTCTGATCCAAATTTGGCAGGTTCGATCCTGGCTCAGTCCGGTGGTATTTGAAGGTGTTCAAATACGTCAGCCTCGTGTAGGTAGATTTACTGGCATGTAAAAGAATTCCTGCGGGACTATATTCCGGCACCTCTGCGTCTCCGAAAACCGTAAAAGTACTTACTGGGACGTAAAGAAAATTATTATTATTATTATTATTATTTTCTTAAAGTAAAAAAATGACTGGATTCGAAACTCATGGCTTTCAATTTTCAATTTCAAGACTACCGCGATAACCATTATGCTACAGGCCCACAAGTTTTCGATTGTGAAATTTATGGTACTGTTTAACAATGTGGACCCTCAAGTTTGAGTATACTAGAGTTCCATATATGTTAATATTATTGCTTTTACGTCCCACTAACATTTCAGTAGAGTATTTGATTGATTTTCTTAATATAAGGGTCATAGAATGAAACCTCAACACAGATGCGAGGTCATTACTTTTTTAATACTTGCTGTCCTTATCAGTTCCCATGCCCATTAGCTTGTGGGTAATTTGTTCAGCGCATAACACTTTTCTTGGAATATAACTGCAATGTAAGATTATTTAGTGACAAACACTGATACATTATAAACAACACAGCAGTGCGCCAAGAATCATACAGATGACAATATATTATTGAAGAGTTGGTCACACCAAGCCATGTAGGTAGCAGCACTATCGACTTTCTCACTGAAAACAGCAAGCTGTCCGGTATTATCATATTAAAGTATTTGCCGTAGGTCGGTAATGTCTTTGAGGTTGAGCCAGAGGTACTCTATAGCCTGTCGTAATATGATGGGGCGGGCCCACGTAAAATAAACAGTGGTTGCTACGCGTGGATGTTGACGGGGTGGAAGGAGTACCTTCGGTTGTAGGGCTGTTTTGTCTCAAGTTATGTGTAAAGAAAAACAAGGCATCACTGGAATATATGTTTAATTGATTGTACAGTTGAAGGTGTGACGTAAAACTAACTCTGCCTAAAATATTTATCCATGTACACAGGTGAAAAATTTGTTGCCTAATGGCAACAGTATGCAGTAGAGGGTTAACTGAACCACGTACGTTCTTAGCGCGTGTAACAGCTAGGTTTGGGAAGAAAACTGAGTTACCGTCTCAACATTCCCCTGGAGTTCAACAGCAGTAACTTAGTACTCTTCTACGATGCTTAAATTAGATAATTTATTCCAGTTCCCTTCTCAGTCGCGTTTCTCTGTACTAAGCACTTAACACTAAACTAGTGTTAAATCCATGGTAGCGTCCGGAATCGAACCGGAGGGAAGCTGAACCCAGATTAATTATTATTATTATTATTATTATTATTATTATTATTATTATTATTATTATTATTATTATTATTATTATTGTCTCACATCCTGGTGGGATCGTGGGTATGAACAGTGTCGCACATGTGGATTTGACCCTGTTTTACGGCCGGATACCCTTCTTAACCCTAAGTGGAGGAATGTATTTACTACATCATGAGTCTATGGTGGTTGGTAGTGTGGTGTGTTTGTATTTATTTATTTACGATCGATCAGCAATATGCTATACAGATCATGGTGAACTTGAATGATACATAATAGAAATAAAAACACTCAAATATTATAAAGAAAATGTATAAGAACGGTTTGTGTATGTGAAGAGGAGTGTATGGCGGCCAGGAGGAGACCCAGTCCTCAAGGCAGGGCAATTAAAACCCCGACCCGGCGGGAGCCTCTGGACCGAAAGATCCAATGCTGGCCATTCAGCTAAGGAGCTGATTCGTTTGCGTCCGGCAGTATGGCTAAATATTTTGCATGCTGGCTTTTGGTCCAAGGGTCCCAGGCTTGCTTCCCGACCAGTTCAGATTTTTTAACTTTCACTGGTTATTTTCTCTGGCTCCGGTACTGGAATTTATTTCGTCTTCAACATTATATTTCATCTTAGGCGGGGCTCCATGCTCACGGATGCGCAGTTCGCCATTGTTATTATTATTATTATTATTATTATTATTATTAAAGTGGAGTCCTGTTAATTCAAACTAATTGGGGACAAGACCCATTCGGATTAAAAGATTTTCCGAATCACCAAAAAACTTCCTATAACGTAAATTAAAAATTCACTGTATGGCATAATGTGCTTCTGTGCTATTCGCGAGCGCTGCGAGACGAAGTAGGGGTGGTGTAGTAATCCTGTTCACGTCATTGCTACAAAAGAGAATGACTGTTTTTATGAATATGCCAAATGTACTATATAGTAAATACTAATTATTGTAAGTACGGTAGAATAAGCTATTTTCATAATTCTTGAAAGCAAAGCAAACTGAGTGATGTACACATTTTTTTCTTGTCACTACTTTGTATCATTACAAAAAAACGTTCCTTTAAAATTAAATTTGTTTTTCTTCCACTCATGTTCGGATTAACCTGATTTTCTGATTAGCTTAGCTCAGATTTACGAGACTGTACTGTATTTTTAATTTATTTATTTATTTATTTATTTATTTATTTATTTATTTATTTATTTATTTATTTATTTATTTATTTATTTGCAATAAGGATTTATGGTATGTGATGTTAGTGGTAGTGATGAGGAGGAACTAGTACAGTAGTTCGAATTTGTTCTAACTAAAATACTGCGAAAATGAAAGAATCAATAACCAGCAAGCAGTTTGCGTCAACGAGGAGGATGAGGCAATTTATCAGCCGTGCAAGATATAATCTTTCTACCAAGCCGCAAATAAACTTTTTTTCGTGCAGCATCTTTAAAATATATATGAAAGAACTTGTCATCCCAATAAACTAAATAGAAACTAGTGATGGGATATTCTGTTAATTTGATTCCGTTCACGTTATTGAATATAGACCGTCATCCAATTCACGGCACATTAGATTCACCTTTCCGACTATATCTGTGTAGTATGTACTGATAAGACAGCAGCAACATCACTTAATGCTTGCTGCTGTCATCTGGCCTTCATTCTATGAACCACTTTCCTATGCGTCATCTAGCTTTCAGATTCAGGTTTCTCCTGCATCCACCTCTTCGCATCAGGTTTTGATGTTACAATGCCTTTCCCCCACAGTGACAACTCCGTTAAATAATATAGAATTAGATGAAAAAATATCTGTACACACAGTCACATTTTATAATCTGGATTCAGAGCTATCATTTTCTCCCTACTGGTAGTCTTTTCTTAAATGCTTTCGAAGAACTTGGAAATTGTATTTACGGTAAGTATATAATCTGTAAGAACTCAAGTTTTATACCGCTTCTCAGCAAGTAACAACTCCGTTGAGTAGGCTATACAGAATTAGATGTATTCCCAATAACTAGCCTACATATTAATATACTATAAGACCAATAAGTTAAAATAAATAAAATACCTCTCTGGTATAACAATACTTACTTATATTAAGACACAGTAAAAATTTACGTACCTTTCAATAATAATACCGGTAGTAATAACAACTGACACAATTCCAATTATATACACTAACTTACGGTTTTCTACAGTTCTCCGAAAGACACAACTCTATCATATATACAGAATGACGTGCAAAAATACCTGTGTTCACAATAAGTAGCCTACATATTAAATGTTATAAGTCAAATAAGATAAAAAATAAAATGCGTTAAAAGTTATGTTCTGCCTTGGGTAAGGAGTACAGGATGAAAATAAATAAGTCCAAAACAAAAGTAATGGAGTGTAGTCGAACGAAGGCAGGTGATGCAGGAAATATTAAATTAGGAAATGAAGTCTTAAAGAAGTAGATTAATATTGTTTCTTGGGTAGTAAAATAACTAATGATGGCAGAAGTAAGGAGAACATAAAATGCAGATAGCACAAGCAAGGAAGAGCTTTCTTAAGAAAAGAAATTTGCTCACTTCAAACATTGATATAGGAATTAGAAAGACGGTTTTAAAGACTTTCGTGTGGAGCGTGGCATTGTATGGAAGTGAAACATGGACGATAACTAGTTCAGAAAGAAAGAGAATAGAAGCTTTTGAAATGTGGTGTTACAGAAGAATGCTGAAGGTGAGATGGATAGATCGAATCACAAATGAAGAGATACTGAATCGAATTGGCGAGAGGAGATCAATTTGGCTAAATTTGACGAGAAGAAGAGATAGAATGATAGGACACATCTTAAGACACCCAGGACTTGTTCAGTTGGTTTTTGAAGGAAGTGTAGGTGGTAAGAACAGTAGGGGTAGACCAAGGTATGAATATGACAGGAAGATTAGAGCAGATGTAGGATGCAGTAGTTACGTAGAAATGAAAAGGTTAGCACAGGATAGGGTGGCATGGAAGTTGCATCAAACCAGTCTATGGACTGATGACTCAAACAACATGCTTATTAAGTTACGGTACGAAAATTACATAATAATAATATATATATATTATTATTATTATTATTATTATTATTATTATTATTATTATTATTATTATTATTATGGTATTATAATTGTTTCGGGAATATCGTTGAACGCAGAGGTATAAGGTGTCGGACGAATGGGCGGACAAGGAAATGACCAGAGCATAAGTTAAGGCGCTAAATTGTGAAATTTTATTCATTTCCTCTTCTTTTTGAGTTTAAAATTATTTTGATAGATAGAAAATCTGAATAAACAACTACAAATGAGTCCGTCAGCTCCCACAACAACAATGACCTGAAGTCCAAAAACAGGTACAAAATTAGAGAGAATTATCAACAAGATAATACACACCCACGAACAGGTAGGCTACACTATTTATAAGAGCATGTTTGCTCCACTTTCTGCATAGCGTAGGAGTCTGAGCTCCAAAAGTAACTATAGTCCAGCCTCTCAGAGGCACAAGTTTCTGACAAAGTTATGCCTGGCAAACTTTACAGTCACATCTGCTCAACAGTTTGTTACACATTGGTCTGTGAATAATTACAATTTAAACAGGGGCAATGAGTGCCCATTGTAAGTGGCCTTAATGAAAAAAGTGGGCTTATGGCCCGAAGTTGCAGATGCTAAGCCTATTCTACAGAGAGGTGACTAAACGAGAAGTATTAAATGCCAAAACTGTAGAGGTTTCAAAAATTTTAGTCAACCCATACCAAGTTGAATGGGAATAAACAATTTTTCCCCTTAATTTACATGTTTCCCAGCCGGGATTTGAACAGAGTCCTCATACTTGCCGCAAATCTGCATTTAGAACGTTAAATTAGACCTGTACATAAAATGAAAGCGGTTTGAAACATTTCCCTAAAGTTATCTGCCGGAGCTATCACATATTTAAAAAATTCTGCCATTACCTTGTTTTGTTGGGCCTTCCGACCTTCGCACCACTGCCTCAGAATAACACGCCGCACTCACTAAACCGGAGCGATGAAGATGACCATGCGGCCTTGAAACGTCCAGCTTCTATAGCATTTCTAGGGGAAGTTTCCAGAACTCTTCACAGATAGGCTGAATGCCTGAACACACCCCTAATTTTAATTGGCTAGAGAAAAAATTACAACATTTCGGATTGGTTGCTAACTAAGGAAGGAGGAAGCAGTAGAAGTGTTGACAACTTTGATACATGAACAAACCAATCTTCACAAACTAAGGTTAACCAGCATAGAAAATTGAAATTCCCTTAAGAATTAATTGTCCTTAATCCCGCCAGAGGGGGCACTTAGGTTGATAGTAAAGACATCTAACAGTTGCAACCCCAATTATCCAGCGTTACATTAGTACAAGTTCAACTACATAGACTGCCTTACAGAAGAAGTGCAGTTTAATTGGACGGAGGTGTGCCCCGGGTACAACAACAACAACAATAAAATAATAATAATAATAATAATAATAATAATAATAATAATAATAATAATAAACACAATTCAAATCTTATAGTCTACACTGAATTGTAGTTTATCCTCAGTTCACAGTTTTCAGAACAACAGGCATCGTTTCAGATTTACATTTAAGAACATTATCTTGTGCACTTTTTCACTGGTTAGACGACTTTGTCTCTCCGTTATGATCTGTCCCTCTTCAGAGAACACACGCTCACATGGAAGAGAAGTGGCCATGACTCATAATCTCCGTTTCATAATGTGGAAGAGTCTAGGGAAGAGAGGTTTGTATTCTACCCACCATTTAACTGGATCCCCCACTCTGGGAAGTTTTTCTTTTACAAGTGCTTTACGTCGCACCGACACAGAGAGGTCTTCTGGCAACGATGGGATAGAAAACGCCTAGGAGTGGAAAGGAAGTGACCGGTGTGACAATGGAAAACCACGGGAAACCATCTTAACGGCTGCAAACGGTAGGATTCCAACCCACCATCCCCCGAATGCAAACACATATCTACGTGACCCTAACCGCACGGACAACTCGCTCGGTCATCCTTGAAAATACGTATTTTTTATCAACAGAGGATTTTTTACGTAAAACGTCATATTTTTGTATACGCTACCCGAGATGTACAGTAGCGCACTGGTTTTGTGATTCAACATAATTTCAATTAAGCTCTTGCGTCAGTCGACTCGCTTACTCACTGCCCACGAATACCGGCGATCTCGTGATTCGATTATTGAAGTCTTGTGCAATGATGCGACGTACGAATTGAGAGAATACTGAGCGGTTCTTCCCAACATAAAACAGATAATTTTGAGTGGTCATGAGCATGACTCACAGTCATAGGGTACGCTAGAGAGTTGAGTTGAATTAATTATCGAATGCCGACTAAGTTATAATACTAAGCTACATTAAACTAATAAATTGGCCGGGCTAAGTGGCTGAGACGGTTGAGGCGCTGGCCTGGCAGGTTCGATCCTGACTCAGTCGATGGTATTTCAATATGTTCAGATACGTCAGCCTCGTGTCGGTAGATTTACTGGCACGTAAAAGAACTCCTGCGGGACTAAATTCCTGCCCATCGGCGTTTACGAAAACCGGAAAAACAGTTAGTGGGACGTAAAAACATTATTATTATTATTATTATTATTATTATTATTATTATTATTATTATTATTATTATTATTATTATTATTACTAACAAATGGAGTAACCTAATAGCCTACCTACATACTAGGTAGGTACTTAGGAATTTCCTTTTGACTATCTTTTTAACAGTGCAAATAAATATGACTATTATTTAAACCTCTCTGTAAGAAGAGGACAGTAAATGCAAGAGAGTATCATTTTCAAATGAGCTGAGAGCGGAAGTCCGTTATAGCGTACGATTCTTTCAGGGGGCCATGGCTCTGTATGTCTCGCTGCAGCGGAAGTTCGGCTCCCCGCAAAATGTCTTGAGTGCGCCACTCAGCTGTGTCTGCTGCTAGTCAGCTGTATCGAGTGCCGTGAGCTCGCCTTTCCTGTGAATCGATTCACTCGGACAGTTGCGTGAATCGATACACTGTTTCGAATCATACACTCAGTAGCCAACACTAATAGAGACAAAGCATACTGCAGCCTGGATTACAACAAGTGTTCGATGAGTGAATAATTAGTCGTGGAATTTGGCTCCTCGTTTCCCCGATTTAAGTGTCTGTGATTTTTATTTGTGATAATTTTAAAACAAAAGAACAATCCACGCACTCTTGAAGCCTTGGGAGTATTAAATCAGACGACTGATACGTGTAATTTCAGGGGTGGAGATACGAGTATTTGTTGTGTTTTTGCGCGGATGTAATGTTTCTATCGAGGTCGAGACACATCATTTTCAACAGCTGCTTTGATCAAGGCCTAATAATTTAGGCCTACCGTAATGAAACTGAACGCCCGCCAGCTCTGGTACAGTTTACCGATGTGTCTACCACTGGATCGTGGGTAATATTTTCCCACGACATCCCCTACAGAATGCGGTAACTTTTCGCTGCCTCTCGGTGTAGAAGCGCTGGCCTTCGGAGCTCAAACTGGCGTATGTTATCCTGGCTCAGTTCGGTAGTATTTGAAGGTATTAAAATATACCAGCCTCGTGTCGGTAGATTTTCCAGCACGTAAAGGAACTCCCGCGGAACAAAATTCCGGCACCTCGGCATCCCCGAAAAGCGTAAACGTAGTTAGGGGGATGTAAAACCAATACTATTATTATATAGCAATGTTTAAATATCTCTCTAATGTAATGATTCGTATAACGAAATGGTATGTAGGGGAGACCCGTGCAAAATGACCCCTCTAAGGAAAAATATGCATAGGCCTATATTGCATGAACGTTACAGTACTTTAAAGACAGTTACAGATAGATTTAGGTTCATATATTAGCTATTAATGACATTTTCTTTTAAATTTTACAACGTAAATACAACACAGAATATACCCGTACACAAATTTATTTCGGAGGATCTTTTTGCCTCTTTTCTTAGACACCGTAGTTCAATACTTTTGTACTTGCCTTAAGATTTAGTGCAATGATTTATACTCTTTGCAATATGTTTGGAAAAATTTATTAAATATCTAGGAATAGTGGAGGAACATAAAATTATATATGAAATGAAATATTGAAATTGGTTTATCCATTTATTTATTTATCTTAAAGTATAAAAATAAAATATTAAAATATTGTTTTCAAGAACACATGGAATAATAAAAACAGAATGATCACGTTACACATTTCACTTTCTACGGCTTAAAGGGGCTTGTTTTCTGTTAGTCCTACAATTAGGCCTATCACAAATTAAATAATAATAATAATAATAATAATAGTAATAATAATAAATCATCCACTTCAGCACATTGTTCATGAGCCCATTTTTTGCACATTCGACACACAATCCAACCTTTGCCACGCACAGATCGTAGAAAGGTGTCATAACAATAAATGCCTTCTGGATTATCATTGTCATCTGTATCGGAACTCTCATTCTCAGGTGACTGCTTCATCTTCTTAACGTTTCTTTTCGTAACCAATCCATTACTTTTGTTCCCTCTTCTTTGTTCATTCTCAAGATGATTTTTCTCCTTCGCACTCCTCTCCCTTTTCTTCATCCTAGGTAACCTATCTTCCTCCATTAGCCTCACATGACCCCACCACCGAAGCCGTTTTGTGCGTGCAGTTTTATCAATGGAAAGAAATGAAAGGGAAGATCGCCTGCTGCAGTTTGCCACGAACCATAACATGGTGATTGCAAACATGCTGTTCCAACGCAACCAACGACGACTATCGACTTGGACTAGTTCCAACAAAACGCATAAGAACTAGATCGACTTTATGCTGGCGAGAAGGTGGAGAACGTCTATCATGAGCATCAAGGCCAAACCGGAGGGGGGATGGGGTGGACTGTGGCTCAGATCACAAACTTCTCATAACTACCTGCACGCTCTAACTTCGCGTCTCCAGGAGGACAAAGTGCGCAGCAAAGATCTTTGTCTCGCACCTAACAGAGCTCCAGCTACGTCTCCAAAGCGTGACAATACCTCACGCGACTGAAGACACCGACGAGTCGTAGAATCTGGTCAGAGTGTGGATCGAATAGGCAGCTAAGACATATGAACCGATTGCAGTCACGAAGAGAAAACACTGGATGGCAAATGATACAGTGACACTGATTGAAGAAAGAAGAATGCTCCGATATTAATGGGAAGCCCATGAAGAAAACGAAGCGATGTTGAGGGAGCTGAATAGAAGAATTAAGGCAGGGTCCGAGAGAGACAAGAATACCCACCTCAGAAACATCCGTCAAGAACTGGAACACCATGCTGACCAACATGATTTCAGGAAGCGCTACAGAAAAGTGAAGTACTTGTTCAGGGAGTTCACGGCTACAACCCAAGTCATCTTAGAAGAAAATGGGGCGAAGAAATCGGATCCCGAAAGCATAGCCGAAGTGTGGAGGTGTTACTGCGAGAAAATGCATAAGAATGATACAGCACGAGCCACAAGAAGCCAAAATAACTCACCGGAAGAGAGAGAACAAGTAATCATGAGATTACAGGTGGAAAATGCAATAAGACACTTCGGTGGAACAAGTCGCCTGGGGTGAACGGCATCACGACATAAACCCTCAAGGCAATGGGAGAAGAAGCTGGAGTAGATATGCCGTTGGACCTGTGTAGAAAGGTCTGGTGGACGGGAAAGTGGCCAGACGAATGGTGCCAGTTAATCTTCATACCCGTCTATGAGAAAAGAGCACCCACCGATTGCAGCAACGACCGCACTGTGGTCTTGATACCACACGTCAGCAAGGTCTTCTTCCACGTCTTCAATGAGCGGCTTCGTTTATCTCGGTGTCCTGATAACGCAATGGAGGCTTCTCGGATGAGATCAGAAGACGCCTTGCAATGGCACGCAATGTGATGGCGAAGATGACCAAGATTTGGACAGACAGAGCCATCACTAACAACACAAAACTGAGGCTGGAAAAATGCTTTGGTTTCTCCCATCGCCACATACGCAGTTGAAACCTGGATAATTAATAAAGCCGATAGGAGGATTTAAATGGTGGAAATGTGGCTGTACGCCGAGTTCTAAGAGTATCCTAGGCCGAGCACCGGACGAACACTTCTGTCCTATAAGAGCTCAAGATCAAGGACAGGCTCATGAAGAAGATTAGCCAGGCCTATGTGTGATACTTTTGCCACATATCAAGGAGAACTGGTGCTATGGGAAAGCTGATCGAACCGGGCAAAGTGCAAGGAACACGAACACAAGGAAGAGCTTGAGCAAGGTGGATAGACCAGATGAAGGAGTTGGACATCTGGAAAGAATAGTTTTAAGGATAAGGCTTTTGGAGAGGATATGTACAGTCGTTCCCCGTACTATTCGGTGTGTCCTAGGAAGTGTGATTTTGTTGGTAGTAAATAATAAACACAGTTTATTATTGCACAGCCAGATGTCCAGATGTCTACATCAAGCGACGCACTAGTGCAGGATAGAAGAGCATGGCGAAAACTCTGCAACCACACATGACATCCCACCACACCCTGGGAAGAGTACATGGACAGGAGAGAGGTCCTAGTCGTAGAGATACTTACACATTAGTCTCTATCATCGAAAATTCCCCGGAATACCTGCTCATTCCTAACAGATTTCATGAATTCAAAGTCGGTTATAATATAGACTATTGAGGATCTGGTGCCCATGCCTTCCCATTTCTAGCGGTGACTAGCTTTATGCTTGAAGAATGTAATCATAACTGCTAATCCCATTCTCATTAGCTTCCATATCTTCCCCACATTATCCATCACTTTTCGTATACTTCAGTTCTACTTCCAACTGTCGAATTGAAATCGCCCATTAGCACTGTCCTGTCCTTGTCGTTGACCCGGAAAAAAAAGGAAAATTAAATAAAGAATATTACTCGCATAGTGAATCCATTATCTGTGCAATCATTTAGAAAGGATCGCCATGCTCTCCGAACTGTGTTTATTATTTACTACCAACAAAATCACACTTCCTAGGACACACCGAATAGTACGGGGAACGACTGTACATATCCTCTCCAAAAGCCTTATCCTTAAAACTATTCTTACCAGATGTCTGTTGCCGACAGCACACTAATATATTGCTCTCATTATCCTTATACTATTCCTATTCATTCATGGGAAATTCCATCAGTAACTTCACAGAATCGGTGAAGCCACACCACAATTAAATGTCAATGTCAAGAACAAACAGTTCATCATGTCAACCGATGCAAACAAGAAGTCGTAAAGTGGCTCGTGTACCTCCGACAGCCAAGTGTTCCCGATTTCAGGACAATTATATTTACGAAAAGTCAATGAGATGTACTAGATGAATTTAAGAACTGTATTAAGAGTGCCTACTTCTTTCAAATGCACCATCGGTACTATACTACATATTCTGCCACATACCATAAGCGGGGGTTGTAAGTATAGTTTAAATTTACCCCTCCCCGCATAAGCTCTGTAAATCCCATGCCCCATCCGCGTATCGTTATTACAAATATGTTTCCATTAGAAATACTTACAGTATATTGATAGTAATGTAGAATAAATGAGATAATTCTACAATAAATTCCTCATTAGTCCAGTAACTAATTTTGGAAAAAAACTAGGATAGGCCTATGTAGCTAAAACAAGAATACAAATTGAAATGCATAATAATTATACCAATAAGGTGTCAATATCCAAAGTGTTGGTATGAAGAGACGTTAAAATAAATATGTTTAAAAAGTCATCTCCGTGCAGGCCATGAAGGCACTTGGTGAGGTAGAGTGGTTAGCTCCACGCCCGGCCGCCTTTGCCCACCAGGAATTAACCTGGTACTCATTCTTGGTGTAGGCTGAGTGAAGCTCAGGGCCATGTGCTCCTCCGGAAGTGGAAATCTCGTTTCTTAAATTTGTCGACTTCGTGACGGGGAATCGAACGCACGTAATTCTGGGTGAACCGAGCACGCCTTTACCGCCTCGGCTATGCAGTCCCTAAAATAAACATACAGCTAAATTAATTACACTCACATTATTTTACCTGAAAATTAAAAAAAAATAAACCATTTGCATATATCCTAATTGAACCTGTGCTTCAGTACATACAGTAGGCAGTCGGAGACGAAAGTGGAAGACACATGTCGGGAGAATGGCCATAATGATAGCGAAACAAACTCTGTAGTAAGTTATGTCCCCATTAGATGTCCGATGAAACAGGCCATATGATGTTATACTTGGTTGGAGGATGGTGGTAATGGAATTCAAATGCACAGGAGCAACTCTTTTCACTCTTAGCAGCCCGGTTTTTGTTTTTAATCCTACAGTAACATAGAAAATCAAATGGAATGGATGACGTTCCTCTTTTTTACTTTTCGTTTTAGTTTTTAACCGTCTTCCCTAGTTTGGGAACCACTGACGGAGAGGGACTCAGGTAAATTGTACAACCTGATACACATTGTTCATCAGCCGACCAGTTAAGACACCGAGGTCTCTTGTCGTGGATGTTCAGGGATCCTATATGAAGTTCTCGGGCAGCTCGGCAAATGGTAGCGGTACATTCATGACCAGCCGTCTCATGTCTCGCATGTCCATACCACGGCGACTCGTTGACAGCACCTTCACGTACTTGGCATGCACCCTAGTCGCTGGAGGAACGTTGCTAGTTGTCAAAGATGTCGATTCGTTTCTTCGAACTCTTCATGCGTTCTATCCATCGCTGCAACATACAGGATGAAATAAGAGGGCTGCCTGAACTTTATTTATCATCACCATCATCATCATCATCACTGGTACATTCAGTCTATAAAGTCAATCTGCACTAAAGGATGCTTGGATGTTTACAGCAGAGGTGATGGTTGTAATGCGGAACATATTTTATTTTAAACAAAGTAATGTGTTATAACATAGCTTTTGCATCAGTACTTGACAGTAGTATTTACTAACCTATCGTGCATAAATAGTATTAGTTCCTGCACATATATATTAAAATTAGTTCAAAAATACAATTATTTTAAACAGTGTTACATCAAAGTGTTCTGAGCTCGGTAAATTCATGAAGCAGGATGCTGCCCTACTTGCACATAGTCCAAGTGAGGATCTCTCCTCTAACGGGTTATGGACCACCGGTGAATTGTATAGTCCTAGCCGCCTGAGCACAAGGAGGGCCACGACTCAGAATATGTCCGAGATGCCCACTCGCATTCCATAGCAACTGGTATCCCGACTCTCAGGACCACTTACTAGGCCACTCAGCCGTTGCCCATGGTTCACGAACTAGGACGTGACTACAGTAACCCACAAACATGAACTGTTATGGAGGGTAAGAGAAGTAGAGGGAGACCAAGACGACGATGGTTAGACTCTGTTTCTAACGATTTAAAGTTAAGAGGTATAGAACTAAATGAGGCCACAACACTAGTTGCAAATCGAGGATTGTGGCGACGTTTAGTTAATTCTCAGAGGCTTGCAGACTGAACGCTGAAAGGCATAACAGTCTATAATGATTATGTATGTATGTATGTATATAGTGTTACATCATGTGAACATTGATAATATGAAGAATGTAATCAGTATTTTTCTATTAAAATGTTTTCTTAATTCAGGAGTTCAATACAATTTACATAGAATGCAAAATCGCAAGTTGAAGATAGTATGGTCAGGGGTCGAACTGGAGCACTTGTGACACTCCAAAATTTCTAGGAGTGACGTTCGACTGATCTCTTACTTTCAAGAAGTGCTGCATGAACTGCAAGTCAGAAGTGTGCACTAGGAACAATCTCCTCAAGAAATTGGTTGGATCACATACTCATACCATCCGAACTTCTGCAATGCTGTTGTGTTATTCCGCAGCAGAGTATTCCTGTCCTGTTGGGTATAGTTCGACGCAAGCCAAACAGGTAGATGTAGCTCTTAATGAGACCCGTATAATTATAACAGGCTGTTTGAAATCCACCCCTGCTGAATGGCTTTACCACCTCGTAAGTATAGCCCCACCTTCTATTCGAAAAGAAATAGCTGCCAATAAAGAAAGAAAGTGGAGCAGGAAGGAACCCATCTTTTGCATGGATACAAACCACATCCACAACGACTGAAATCAAGGAAGAGCTTCCTTAGAACATCAAAGGAACTTACAACCTCTGCCAAAAAAGCTAAGCTACAACTATGGAAGACTACGATCTACCTTGAAGAATTTCGGAAACTTTGCCTCCTGGCCATGACGAGGATTGACTGACTTGGAAGTCCCTGAATAGATTGATATCTGTTGTGGGCAGATCAAGGACTAATTTAGCCAGATGGGGATACTCTGATAAGAATGATACTCAGTGTGAATGTGCAGAAGTCCAGACTGTACAACACTTGCTGCAATGCCAACTGTGTCCAACCTCCTGTATTCAAGTCATTAGTCCACAGTAAAAATGTGGCTCGGTTTTCCGCCCACGCAAGCGTCCACATAGTAGACTTAGTTTATTTTTATTTTGTATTTTTTCTTTGTAAGGGGAACAAGGGAGTTATAAGGATGGCACTTACATGTGGCTCGGTTTCCCACCCTTGTGAGCGTCCACATAGTAGATTTAGTTCATATTTAATTTGTATTTTTTTCTTTCTAACGGGAACATGTATTTGAGCCGAAAGCCTGTAATGTTCATCATCAATAAACAAATAGACTACTCCACAGTAAATGCACTGGAAGTAGCCAAGTTATGGTCACACATAATATAATATTTGAACTGCGCCTTACATTCATATGTTTCTGGCACGAGAATAAATACAAAAAGTTTTCATACTTTAAGAATGAACTTCAGAAATCAGAATCAGAAAATCTTCTAAAATTACAGAAATAAGTTCTTTAAATTCTTTAAACATTCCCTCCGAACCAGACTTCATAAATTAAAGAACAGAAAAAGAAACCATTTTCCCCTTTGCGAAAACCAAATGGTCATACATTTGTCTTTCGGTCATGGCCATCCATCAACGGTTGTTAATTTCAGATGACCACCAGCGATGAGACATATTTATGTCAAAATAAACACATCAGTTCCGTATATACTGGACAGAATATGAGCAAATCGTGATTGGATCCATTCATCAGATCTTGATTTTTTGAAAGTTTCACCACAGAACAGGCATTGAGAATCATCTTTAGACGGCAAGTACTGTCCGATAAGTTCACTCTGTCTTGAGCTACTAGAGGACAGGTGTGATCCCATACCGAGCTGCTTCGTTGATAGTTTTTGTATTATCCTTTACTGCTTTTATCATATCATTATCTCTCCATTTCTGCTTTATTCCGTTACCC
Organism: Anabrus simplex; assembly: GCF_040414725.1. NCBI lineage: Eukaryota > Metazoa > Arthropoda > Insecta > Orthoptera > Tettigoniidae > Anabrus > Anabrus simplex. The sequence continues at coordinate 1,048,667,958 of NC_090265.1, read as the reverse complement.
TCAGGTCTCAGTTTGGTTCTTGGCATTATGAATCGTGGAATAAAAAGGTGACGTTATAATATGGAACATCTTGTTGTATCTTACCACCTAACGCCATTTCCCCACCTACTCAACGAAAGAAAAATTAATTCCAAATGATTTAACGAGTTCAGTTATATCAGTACACCGTGTATCATAAATAATATATCACAATTATTCGTAAAGGCGGGAGAATGAATGTTGAATCTTGCAAAATGTTTTGAATCCTCGAACTCAGACACTCCTACTCACAGCCATTCAGTAGGGGAGAGCGACGAAATTTGAAACCAGCGACGAGAACGGAATCCAGAGGTAAAACTTTCCGCGATTTTCTACAAGTTAGAACAGTTCCTTTTCACAAATTCAGCTCTTTCATAACACCACGTCCTTCCTATAATAATAATAATAATTGTACCGGGGTACAGTTTCTCCGGCCAGTTAAACTGCTCGCCTTCTATAAGGCCATCTAGGTAATCTGCCTTGAACTGATGTTATGCAAGATACTTTAATTTTTCAACCGCTAGATGTCTCTATCATTGGTTTAATTGTTCCCCCTAATTAATTTGTTAAGAAATGTGTAATTTCACAGTTGGCTATCCTTAGTTTTTGAGACTGTTTTGTTCTTGTGTCAAGGTTGTCAACACTTCTGCCCCTTCCGACTCCTGTATCTATCAACCAATCAGAAATTTTGTGAATATTTTCTGTAGCCAATTAAAATTGGGAGTGTGTAAAGACATCCAGCCTATCTGTAAATAGTTCTGGAAACTTCCCCTCGAAATACTATTAAAGCTGGGCACATTTGGGCTCCATCACTCCAGTTTAGTGAGTGCGGCGTGTTCTTCGGGGGCAGGGGCCGCGGTCGGTGTTCGGCAGGCTCAGCAACTCAAGGTAATGGCAGAATTTTCATAATATGTGATAGCTCTAGGCAGATAACTTATTCATGTAAAATTATAATTTCATGGTTTAAATGCAGATTTCTGGCAAGTCTGAGGACTCCGTTCAAATCCCTGGTGGGAACATGTAAACTAAAGGAAGAAAGAGTAATACCCTCCGTAGATTCCTTTTCAACTTGGGGTGACTAAAATTTAATGAACCTCTAAATTCTTGACACCTTTGGCATTTAACATTTATCGTTTAGTCACCCCTCTGTAGAATAGGCTTAACCTCTGTAACTTCGGGCCATAAGCCCACTAGGGTTTTAAGAGTTTTCTAGAAGTAGTGCAGGTTTTTCGCCTCCTTGCATTTTGTTTTTGGCCGATCATAATCAACCTTTTCTTTTTCATATTAAGGCCAGTAGTATGGGCAATCATGCCTCTGTTTTTATCAAACAATAGATTGTGGTGTGAAGTTCAAGGAACACGTGAATTATAAAACTGTTGAGCAGACGATGATCCCAAACCTGAGCTAAGTGATTGTATGAGAATTTTCAGGTTAACCGTATGATGTAAGAATTTATGCCTGTGAGAGGCTGGACTGAATTTGCTTTTGGAGCTCAGACTCCTAGGCTATATAATTGAATGGAGCAAAAATGCTCTTATAAGATAGTGTACCTGTTCAGAGCTATAATGCCCAATCCTTGTATGTTACCGTGTTGATAATTCTCTCGAGTTTTGGTACCTGATATTTAGACTTATAGTCCAGTGTTGTTGCGGGAACCGACGAGCTCATTTAGATTTTCTTGATTGTTATTTGTTCCAAATTTTCTGTCTATCAAATTTTAAGATAAAAAGGGGAGGAAAGAAATCAAATTTCAAAATTTAATGCATTAACATCCTAAGCTCTGGTCAGTTCCTTGTCCGCCCATTCATCCCAGCACCTTCTTACACCTCTGTGATCCACGATAATTCCGTAATAATAATAATACTAATAGCAATAATAACAATAGGAATAATAATACATTTTTATTGACGATGTCAACTTCCCGCATGAACCAAACTGACAAAGCAATGCATCATACATATAGATATATATTTTAAGGAAGAAAAATGTTACGAGTTGGCCGTGCGGTTAGAGGTGCGCAGCTGTAAGCTTATATTCGGGAGATAGTGGGTTCAAACGCCACTGTCGGCAGCCCTGAAGGTGGCTTTCCGAGATTTCCCATTTTCACACCCGGCAAATCCTGGGGCTGTTTCATAATGAAGGCCACGGCTGCTTCCTTCGCACTCCTAGCCCTTTTCTATCCCATCATCGCCATAAGACCCCTCTGTGTCGGTACGACGTAAAGCAACTTGTAAAAATTGCAGTATGTTTATATCATAGGCCTACTATAAACATCAGTATAAATATAAAATATTCTTCATAACATTACCAAAATTATATTACTAAATCCCTTACAAGTTAGATTCTATATTGGTAGAGGGGCATGATAGCCGAGTGCCTTTCTCATTAGCTTCTATAAATGGCGATCGCTGTTCGAATCCCGGACAGTGCATATGGGATTTTTGAATTAGATTCCACGTAAAACTGCAAATTTTGGGGCTGTGACTGCGATATCAACAGTCACGCAAAACTACAAGCATGCTTCTTCCGTACCGAGTGAGTTGGCTACGCTGTTTGGTCACGCAACTGTGAGCTTGAATCACCAAGATGGTGGATTCAAACCCCACTGTCGGCAACCTTGAAGATGGTTTTCCGTGGTTTCCCAATTTCACAACGGGCGTATGCTGGGGCTGTACCTTATTTGTAATCTCAGACTTGTGTATCTTACCTTTTGTTAGTGCCGTTACTACCTCACTTTCTTTTGGGTTGTTCATGACTCGAATATGTCTTAAGATATTTTCCTAAATTATCATTCTTATTCCTTTTGGCATATTCCCTAATTTTTGGTGTCTACTCTACATGTTGATCTGGCTCAATTTTACGGTCGGATGCTCTTCCTGACGCCAACCGTGTGTGGAGGGATGTAGACCTGTTCACTCTTGCGTGTGTCTGTGGTAGTGGGCAATGTGATGTCTTGAGTATATATGAAGTGGTGTATATTTAGATGGACAGAAACACCCAGTCCCTGAGCTAGAGGAATTAAACGCAGTTACAATCCCCGGCCCAGCCGGGAGTGGACCCGTGACCCTCGGAACCGAAGGATTCTACATTGACCGTTCTACTAAGGGTTGGGCACTTTCATATATTGTTGTGCCATTAAAAATAAAAAATAAAAATAATAATAATAATAATAATTGTACCGGGCGGTACACCTCTACGCCGCTTATTTAAAATTTGCGCCAATTGAAACTCCTCTGCTGGAGGAAGTCTGAACTTTATCTACGGTATTAATTTTCAAGTTTCTCAGAAGATGTCACTACTGGGAAATGTTGTAGTTTCTGAACTGGGTCGTTTTCGACGCATTTTTGTTTCCCTATTGTAAGAAGTGTGAACTTTCTCTTCTAGAGGACACTACTGAAGATCAACAATAGTGCACCCTAGTGCGAAGTGAAAGAACTGTTTTTTGGAGAAATTTTTATTTCAAAAGTTTGTTTCTTGTTAAATTTCCTTCTGTTATTGTTTAAGTTGGCTGTATACCCCTTTCTTTCCCCTTGTTTTGTATTTAGCCAATCCCGAATTTTTAAAATTAATTTCTAACCAATCAGGTGTATCTTCTCCAAAGGGGATATGTTGCTGTACCCTAGCCAATAAAGTGATTGTGGGCGGGTGTTTTCTTCCCTGAAACGCCTCGAACTTTCCGCGAGAGTATATAAACTGCTGATTTTGGGGTCTCTGGGCCACTTCTGTTCCATCTTTCAGTGTGTAAAGTACTTAGCAGGGGGCGGGAAGCGCCTCTTTCTTCGGGCAGCAGTTCAACAATAAGGTAATGGCCGTATAATAACTTCTTTTCTTGCTAGCTCAGCAGTTTAGCTCTCGGGGCGGGTCCGAAGCGTTTCCACCATGTAACCTTCCCTAAAATGTAAAGATACCTTGTATTTATTCTATCCTTTAAGCTACATATTGGGATAGAGAGTGCTTAACCCTCTCGAGCTCCCACTCATATTGTGTTGAGGTGAACTTATTTCTCACAACCGATTCTTCCTTAATGTAATGTAAATTGTTCTTTTCTAAAGTCACCTCTGTAGTATGGGATTAGCCCTTGCATTAGTGGCCTAGAGCCAAATTAGGTTTTTAAACAAATGCATTAGGAGTGCAGTTCGTCTCCTCTCAAATTGGTATTTTAGAGGCCATGTAATTAATCTTTTCTCATTTAATAGGCCTCAGTAGGTTGGGTATCTTACCCCTGTGTTTATGTCCTTAGAGGACAGCTTGAAAGTCAATTTTGGTGTGGTCTTTTATAGGCCAGAACATTGAGAGCGTATTGCTCTTTTGAAATTTGATTTCTGTGTGCCTTGAGCAGGCTTTACTGTGTAATTTTGGAGCAAGTGCTCCTGGGCATGATTGGGGTCTTCTGCCCCTTTGTTGGATTCCTGTATATTGTAAAATTGGGCTACTTGTTCAAGTATTGTGGGTTTGGCTCTCGGAGCCCATCCGGTAACTCTGTAATTGTATATTCTCGAATAGTGGCCTTGCTACTCTGTACCTGCCATGCTTGTTATTTTTTTTTGATTTTATAAAGAAAATATAACCTTGTTAAATTTTACATGAACTCTAATTTCGTAGCTTGAGACCCGTTCACACCCGCACCTTCTTTCACCTCTAACTACCACGGGATACTCCGTAACAATAATAATAATAATAATAATAATAATAATAATAATAATAATAATAATAATAATAATAATAATAATAACGTGTCACGTGTTCCAAATTTTAAATTAAATACTATTTCAGATATTACCGGGAAGAATGATATTCTGAATGGCTCTAAAATTAAACGTGGCCTTTGATTCCCCGACCCTGCCCAGGTTGCAAGTCACACAGCTGTGGAGACTTGTCACTTCAGTATCAACGATATAATAATTTCCCTGACTATTTTGCTGTGTTTTTTCTCTTGACTGCCACTTTCCAGATCCCAAATCCGTATCCCCGTGTAAATGAACGCGATGAACGTGGAACACGGACGTTGAGATGAACAGTAAATGAAAGGGTAATGTTTTAATCCTCGCGGTATTTGTTCTAATTTTTAACAAGAGTCATCATCTGGCCAGCGGGAGTAAATGTCACAAAGCCGTTTGTTAATTTCCCTCAGGCATAGAGCCGGGAGGTAACGAAGCGATCAGACGCACTCCGTAGTCCGGAACTTCTACACAAATGCCGCGTACCATATCCCCTTTTGTTTTTATAATTTTTGTAAATGCCAAGTAGGAAACTCATTAACTCGTAATGATAACACATTCCCCTCCATCTGGAGGGTAAACTACTGCGTCATTGTCAGACAACTACAGCACTGAGGAGCACTAAGCTATCAGCCAGTAAAAAAATGAAATGTCGTATGGCTTTTAGTGCCGGGATTTCTCAGGACGGGTTCGGCTCGCCAGGTGCAAATCTTTCTATTTGACGCCCGTAGGCGTGATGAGGATGAAATGATGATGAAGACAACACATACACCCAGCCCCCGTGCCATTGGAATTAACCAATTAAGGTTAAAATCCCCGACCCGGCCGGGAATCGAACCCGGGACCCTGTGAACCGAAGGCCAGTACGCTGACCGTTCAGCCAACGAGTCGGACTATCAGCCAGTGATTGTATCCTTCTGGACGGTTAATGCGACATTTCTAGTCGTAGGTCACGAATCATAATTCTTAGTCGGAAATCATTTAGTACCAAACCTGGTGAGAAACTATACAGAACGTTCCTAAACATGTGGAAAATAATTGGAGGGTGGAGAGTACACCCCAAAACAACATAAAAGAGCGTGCTCTACGGTCGGTTGTTTGAGAGTTATAGACTTTCAAACTTTGTGCGGAAAGTACTGGTACGTCCCATGTCGAGTAGTTTGTTACCACGTCTGTGTACTAGCAGGGATACTGCATTCTAATAAAAGTCCTCAAAATGTCCACTGTGCGCCTGAACACGCACCTCATTGATTGTTGGACACATTCGAACACATGTGTTCAATGGTAACCTTATTCCACAGGCTGGCGAAGTACTGTAATGTCCGTAACAGCGTGCCTGACTCCACACTTAATCCTAAATACGAACTCTCCCTCCATTCTAGTCAATAACTAAAACGGGCGTAGCTCGTAAATGATAAATGTTCATAGGGACTTTGTGATGTTACAGGGCAGGGATGGCGTGTCACTTAAGGTCTGGTTTATTACTGTATAGCCTACTGTCTAGTGTGCCATAGGTTATTTTCCTTTAAAAAAACCATCATCTGACTTCATTTAGGTATTAGATTGCATTGTACATAAATCCATTCGACTGAATGTTTCATTACTTTATTTGGCAAAGATCACTGAAAATTTAAAAAACAGGTAAATTTTAGGAATAAAGTGTATTTTGGCTTTCACCTAATAACGTTTGTAAAAAAAGTATGGCTATAGAATTGATTGAGACACACTTCTTTATTACAGTTTATTATTAAAATAGCCTATGTTGCTAGATTTCTGACCCATTTATTACATGTTAAAAACATTCAAATATGTTAGTATGTTGTGTGGCGTGCCGCAGAAGTCGTGTTCGATAGGTCCACCATCCGTGTTATAAGGTGTACTGGTTACGTGAATGAATCGTATCAACGAAATTTCACTGTAATTTTTGTCCCAAATGGAAGATAATAATTGCTTTTACTCAAATAAAGTGTAAAATCTGCGGTAAATTAAGAAATAGTACGAAATATTTTGCTTGTAGAGAATAATATGCATACATACTTTACTACATTACAACTATTTTTTCTGCCACAGGCAGCGCTTCCGTATGTGTTTTTTGTTTGTCTAATACCTTCGTGTGTGATGTCTTTGCTCACTGAAGTTGTTTGAATTACGCATCGTTTTCTTCATGTTGCTCATTCGTTTTGTCCCCTCATTCATTAAGTAATACATTTATTGGTTCAGGGATCATGCTATTTTCCTGTTTGATCTACCCGCGATAGTCATGTGGACAAAGATAATGAGAATTCACAGACATAGCACTCTCATTCGTCGGTGCTAGCCCTGGACCTCTAGAAAGAAACAAAAGATGGCCCGAGCAGCGGAATGCAACATGAGGGAGTCCTGTCTACAGCTCGTAAGTACGTATACATATTTCTCTAGTAACGACGGTATTTCTTAATTTACCGCAGATTTTACACTGAATAAAAGTAATTATTATCTTCCGTTTGGCACAAAAATTTCAGTGAAATTTCGTGGATACGATTCGTTCACGTAACCGGGTGTACTGTATCCACCCCGCGACTGCTTCCCACATGTGTGGGAACATCCTGTATGTATTTATATAGCTGTTGATTTTAAGTCATGCCAACTCAGACAGGTCTTATGATAACGGTGGGATATGCCAGGCTTAGGACTGGTAAGAAAGTTTTGCTATTTTGCTATTTGCTTTACGTCGCACCGACACATAGGTCGTATGGCGACGATGGGACAAGAAAGGCCTAGGAATAGGAAGGAAGCGGCCGTGGCCTTAATTGAGGTACAGCCCCAGCATTTGCCTGGTGTGGAAATGGGAAACCACGGAAAACTACTCGTATATTCAGGGCTGCAGACAGTGCTCTTCGAATCCACCACCTCTCGAATGCAAGCTAACAGCTACACGGTGCGAACCCCGTAGCCAACTCACTCAGTATACTGTATTCACACTTCTTTATTTTGATGGTAATTACTTCACCACGTACTGAAATAGAAACGATACTTGTAAACTTTCAGTACGAGCTCGTTTTCATTAGTTTTCTGTAGTCCTAGGTTTGAAGTATGTTCAGTGTGCTGTTGAGTCATTTCACTACGGAATGTGGAAGTATTGGAAAATGGTGATTAGCTTACGTCTGTTTAAACCAGAGTTCTCGACTATCTGGCAGCTAGTAAACGAACTACTTGTCAAGTCTCCCAGGAGAGGGGACGAAGTTCCTCTCCTCGAAATGCTGTAGTCTCTCGCAGGTGGCGAGTGCAATGCCTCTACCCTCGACTGGCAGACGTGTATACTTCAGAACGCTTTCAAGAACGTCATATACTGCCACGAGAACGAACACTTTGAAACCACCCGTCTTTTTTTGCTTGCCTAGAAAATGTAGCTTCCACTGAAACGTGATTTTCATGAAAATACGGAAGGTGCTGAAGTGTGGGTGGTGCTAAGTACTAATGACATTCAGCGCACGACTAGTGTGTCTGGAAAAGTGCCACTCATAGGGTCCAGTGAGGGAAGACCTCGCTGCTCGCCGTGCCTTGTACGCCTTGTTATAGCGCCGTCATCTGTTTTTGCGGTTTCCTTATAATCACATAACCTCTGGCGGTGCTATTTGATCCAGCCGGCTTCCGGGAAGAAGAATTCACGGACAACAAGATTTAATAACTGTTCTATTAATTTATATATGCTCTAGTTATCTTCTTCCTCCTTAGTGATGTTCTTTAGAAAATACGATTTATCCTTGCTGCAGCAGCACTTTCTGGCTCAGCGAGGAAAGCAACGGCAAACTACTTCACTCCTAATCATGCCTTGTACGCCTAATTATGAGTATTCCCTCTCCTTGAGAAATTTCGTAAATTCTTGCAAGTGATCTGTGCAGTGTGAAGAGAATTCTTGTCCTGGTTCCGAGGTTGTACAGCTCTTTCTAGGCACGCTGGAAATCAGCTGAATGTACCATTTTAACCACATACCAGTCCTCTTGCCATTCTTAAATCTCTGTCAGTATCGGGAATCGACCTCGGGCCTCCGATGACGGCAGCTAATAGTGCTCACTACGGAGGTGGACAAGTGCAAGCTAATAATCGAGTACAGAGGTTCTCAATCTTATGAGATTGTATCCCTCACTCATGGCTAAAAGTTCAGTGTTCCCCCACGAAAAAATCTCTAAATTATTGATTTAAAAATGAGTAGCTAGCTAATTATTAAGGCATTTTATTTATTATAATCCATTTGTTTAAATCATCATCATCATCATCATCTGGTTACCCTCCAGGTTCGGCTTTTCCCTCGGACTCAGCGAGGGATCCCACCTCTACCGCCTCAAGGGCAGTGTCCTGGAGCTTCAGACTCTTGGTCGGGGGATACAACTGGGGAGTATGACCAGTACCTCGCCCAGGCGGCCTCACCTGCTATGCTGAACAGGGGCCTTGTAGGGGGATGGGAAGATTGGAAGGGATAGGCAAGGATGAGGGAAGGAAGCGGCCGTGGCCTTAAGTTAGGTACCATCCCGGCATTCGCCTGGAGGTGAAGTGGGAAACCACGGAAAACCACTTCGAGGATGGCTGAGGTAGGAATCGAACCCACCTCTACTCAGTTGACCTCCCGAGGCTGAGTGGACCCCGTTCCAGCCCTCGTACCACTTTTCAAATTTCGTGGCAGAGCCGGGAATCGAACCCGGACCTCCGGGGGTGGCAGCTAATCACGCTAACCACTACACCACAGAGGCGGCACCATTTGTTTAAATACACGTCGTAAATACGAGATTATGAAATTAAATATATTTTTATAACACATGACAAGAAATTTAAGAGTTTGTGTCTGTATCAAATATAATCCAATAATAAAGTAACACAGGGTACCCTGCTTGTATGAAATTTTAGAGATTTTAGCCTCAATATCAAATATCAAATTAAAAATGAGAATGAAAAAATGTCCATCTGGAATTGCGAACCATAAACATTTCAGTGGGATGGGTGTGCCTACATGGCGTGACAGTGTGATGTGTCGTAGTCCATGTGAAACTTTCAAGCGAAGAGTGGATCCATATATATACTTTCTTGTTATTTATTTCCATATTTCAGTTTGTCCTTATTTCTTCTCTGAAGGCTGTTCCCGTACCCCACTAAAAGTCTCAGGTGTTCTCTAAGGGGTACGCATGCCACAGTTTGAGAACCGCTGATCTAGGAGAGATAATTTAGCGATCATTGAACTAGTGTGCCTTTTTTTTCTCTTTATGATATTTCGCTTACTGCTGCGATTCATATTGGCTATAACTACTGCACAGTAGTTTGTATGATCGATGTCTACCAAGATAGCATGTTTTATGGTATGAATCTAGAAATCAGTCTTAAATTCCATTTGTCAGAGATATTATGGACATTCATATATATCTGTTCCACATAGTAATATTAACCTTCGTTCAGGTGCAATGTTCTAAATCACATCAACAGACAGAATGAGTACAATAGACACTTTTTTAAAAGAAGTCAATTGTAGCTCTAAAAGCTCTCTTAATTCATTTAAATAATCCTTAGTAAGATAATAATAATAATAATAATAATAATAATAATAATAATAATAATAATGCAAATGAATGACAACATATTCTATTAGTTCAATAAACTGAATTGTATGTTCTTGAAATTAAGTTTATTGACAGGCCGACTCGTTGGCTGAAAGGTGAGCGTTGAGGCCTTCGGTTCAGAGGGTCCCAGGTTTGATTCACGGCTGGATCGGGGATTTTAGTCGTGTTTAATTCTTCTGGCTCGGGGACTGGGTGTTTGTATTTGTTCCAACACTTTCCTCTTCATATTCAGATAACACACTACACTACCAACCACCACAGAAACACACAATAGTGATTACATCCTTCCATACAAGTTTGGCGTCAGGAATGGCATTCGGCCGTAAAACAGGGCCAAATCCACATTTGCGACACAGTTCGCACCCGCGACCCCACAGGTGTGGTAGAAGAAGAAGAAGAAGAAAATTACGTTTATTGACACATTTAAGAGTAAAGATGGGTCTGTTTCTACCTAAAAGGGAATGTGCATAAAACTAGAGCACTGCACCGATGCGGATATCCACGAAGTTAGTGTCTTAGCGGATACAAACTGCATGCCAGTGCAGATAATTTTGCTGATAATTTATAAATAATGACGTTTATTGATTTTCACTCAGGTATACTCTTGGTTTTGCTTGTGGTTAGGCGACCCTTGACTCTGGTATGGGAGAATAGTGATATATAAAGAGCCTTGACACCATAAAGCTGTAAATATGACCTAAGCCTGACTTCTGCCCGCAATTAATGGATGGAACAAAGGTCAATACATCGGTAGTTTTCAAAGAGGAAATCCCTCATAAACCTGCGACTGTAGGAGATCTGGTGCCAGGTAACAGATCTATCCGTTTCAATACCTCCGGTGTAATATACTCTAGTTAAATATTTAAATTATCCGCGAATAACCAATCGTGGATGTGGATGAAGGAAGTACGGATGCGGAGGTGCCGAGGTGCCAGAATTTTGTGCCTCATGAGTTCGCCAACATGAGGCTGGAGTATGTGACCATCACAGGGATCGACCCTGCAAACTTGAGCTCAATAGGCCAGCGCTGTACCTTCCGGGCCACTCAGCCCGTCATGTAATATCCTACTGAACACACGAGTATAGCCAATGTACATAGATGAGCTCATATCACAAGGGCCCCCTCAGAGGAGTACCCTCCTAGAGACAGCACTCAATGCCATGTAATTAACTTGGAGAATCTCGCTTCCTAAATGCCAGTATATGCGAGCCTTCATATCAGGTAGTTATTCCATTGCCCTGACGAGACCGATACAATCCAATTCCAAGATATGGAAGCAGTGGGGCTATATATAGCAAGTGGAGAGACATATCTCCCCTTGCTTATAGATACGTGCAATATTACTGCTTACGTCCAATCAGAAGGTATTTTACCGACGTTCCATACTAATCTGATTACTCCATGGAGCCATTTCATCCCTGCCTTCCCACTATATTTCAGGTCTAATTTCATCGGTTCTGCTGCTTTATGACAATGGAGTTTACCAATTTTTCCATTTCCTCAAGCGTAATTTTACTAATATTCTTGTTATCCTCCCCATGAGCTCGGTTGTTTGCCACGTCAACAGAAGTATTTCCTTTTACACTGTTGTATTCCTTTAGCCTGTCCAGCAATTCCCTGGGATCTACTACCGATTTGCCGAAAACACTGTTCATTTCATTTTCCCCCCTGTTTCTTAGATTCTTTATTACTGTCTAGAAGGGTTTCCTTGGCGTTTGACGTAGTCTTTCCGGGTTATTACCGAAATCTTCTCTTGATTAATTCTTGGATTCAGCAATATTTTGTTTCTCTCTCTTTCTTTCATCTGCGTACCATTCCCTGTCTGCATCACTCTTTGTTTGGAGCCATTTCGGATACGCCTCCTTCTAACGTTTACAGGCTATCCTCACTTCATCATTCTAACAAGATGTTAGTTTTTTTTCACACCCATTCTGCTTCTATATCCTGTAACAGCTTATTGTCTAGTGTTTAGAACATCTCACTAATATTCTTGTACCTATTTCGGTCTAGTATCTCTGGGGATTTTCTATGTTTATTTATCTGCAGACAGATTTAACTTTCTCTACCCTAGGCCGGAGATACTTAATTCACTACAGATCAGCTAGTGGTCTGTATCATTAAAAAATCCCCTAAATACCCCCACATTCCCTAACGGATTTCCTAAATTCAAAGTCGGTTATGAGATAATCTATTTCGGATCTGGTGCCCTTACCCTCCTATTTGTAGCGGTGGATAGCCTTAATCTGCAAGAATTATTCATCTAATTCCATACTAGCACTGAAGTTCAGTAAATGCTTCCCATTCACATTAGCTTCCATATCTTCCCCACATTTACCTATCATTTTGTTATATCCTTCAGTTCTATTTTCAACCCTCGCATTGAAATCGCTCGTTAGCACTATGCTATCCTTGCTCTTGACCCTGACTACAATATCACTCAGTGATTCTTAAAACTTGTCAACTTCGTCCTTATTTGCTGAGACTGTTTTCGTCCTAATTCTTCCAACTGCTAAATCTACCCACATCATTTGCTCATTTACTTGTCTAACAGAAACTATATATTCTTGATGAGCAGTTCTACCCGACACTCTTCCCGTCCCTTTTTATCTCCTGTTGCGAATACTTTTTAATCTCCAATCTCTTCCTCGTTATCTCCCCTTACCCGAATATCAATAACTCCTAAATCATCTGAACGCATCCTCTGTGCTGACTCAGCCAGTTCTACTTTCTTCCTTCCATAAACCTCATTGATATTCAGAGTTCCTCATCGAATTCCATTTCGTTTGCAAAATTGTTCCTAAAGAGTTCCTGTCCTGTCAAATGGGAGTGGGACTCCATTACTTCCATGGGTCCGAGGCTCGCTTAAAACGTTCTGAGCGTATTCGGTAGAAATTCTGTGAAGTAGGATGCTACTCTAACGTGTTAGGCACTACCTGTGGATTGTACAGTATAGTCCTAGCCGCCTGAGCACAAGGAGCACATCCGAGATGCTCACTCCCATTCCATAGCAACTTGTGCCCCGACTCTCAGGACCACTTACTAGGCCACTCGACCGTTGCCTATGGTTCACGAACTAGGACGTGACTACAGTAACCACACCACGAAACTACAATATTTGTCATATCTAATTATCATGAATGTCAAAATATTCTGTATTTACTTACACACTCTTTTTCTTTTCAGGTAAGTACGTGGCCTCAATGAACGGGTCAAGAAGTGAAGCTTTCGTTGGGTGAGTTCTTCTGTTTCTGTCAGCGCTAGAGCTGCCTTGGTGGTAGAATGTCCAAAACATGATCACAGGTTCGACCGATTCATGATCGTAAGTTCATATGTACGATCCCGGCTAATGTAGTCAAATTTTGAAAGGCGGTTAAAAATCTACACACTCCATGCCATTGTTATTGCTATATTAAAGATCTCGGGTGGCACACTGTGTCACTCGGAAAAATTAACGAAATTATCCACAGGAAGTAGAGTTCTACTTTCGTTACTGGAGAGCAGCAATAGGAATATCGAAACTGATACGCAGGCCGCTCGATAACACTACCTGTGTTCTGCAGTTCGGTACCTGAGGCCATACGATTCTTCTTCTTATTATTATTAGTATTATTATTGTACCGGAGGTACACCCTCTCCGTACATCTAAACTGAGCGCCTTTTAGAAGGCCATCTGCAATACGTACAGTGAACTGTTTAGCACAATCAGTTTCAAACTTTCTCATCAGGTGTGTCTACTGTCGACTTATGTGTCCCCTCTGGTGAGACGATGAACAATTCAATTTCAAAGAAATTTGTAATTTCGAAGTTTTCAGAACTGAAATGTGAATTCTTTTTTTGTGTGTGTGTTCTTAGGGTACTAGCTCTGCTAACCCTTCCTGACTCTTCTAAATTTTCGACCAATCAGGAATTTTGTACATTTATTAAATCAACCACTAGGATTTATGGGTGTGTACAGGCCTTCGGCCCAGAGAGTTCCGCAACCTTCCTCTCCGCTATAAAAGCTGGGACCTTTTGGGCCATGTTGTCTTTTCCATCGCTCCAAGTCACGAGGTTTAGAGTGTGTCGGAGGCAAGGGGCAAGCCTCGCCCATCGTCTGAAGGCCCACCAGCTCAAGGCAGTGGCAGACATCTTTTAATCATGTGATAGTTTCAAAATGCTAACTTGAGGGGAAGGTTTCAAAATTCTTTCGTAATGTAAATTTCGATCTTTCAGTGTAAATTTTCAAATATGGCTTCGAACTTTATTCTAACTTTGGGAGTAAAGAGTGTAAACACTCTTTTAATTCCCATTCAACTTGGTATTGGGGTGACTATGATTTCGTAACATTTAAAATGTATCTCTTCCTTTGGACTTAATATTTTTCTCCTTTTAGTCACCTCTATAGTATATAGGCTTAGCCTCTGTAACTTTGGGTCATAAGCCCACATAGGTTTTTCAAGAATTTTCAAAGGTACTTTAAAAAAGGTGAATTTCAAAAGAGTGCAATTGTTCGCCTCCTAGCATTTTTAGTTTACGGCGGATACTTAAACATTTCTTTTAACCACTGTGGCCATGCACAATGAGCACTTATTGCCTGTTAAAATGTATCTATTTCTATGTAACAGTCTGTCGAGCAAGTAAGTCAGTGGAAACTGTTTGTTTGTATTTGATCTGAGGTAAAATTTAGATTATGCCTTGGAGAGGATAGATTGGAATATGTTTTGGAGAGCAGTCTCCTAGAGAGTCAATTGTGTGGAGCAAAGACGCTCTTTCGAATGTTGTAAATTTTGGAGCCCTGTCTCCTTACTTGTAACTGATTGGAGAAGTAGTGCTCTTGGTAATAGTGTAACGTTTGACCTAACTAGCTCATCTCTTAAAAATCATTATGTCTATTGCACCTGCTTGTTCTTAGGATTCAAATAACTATTGTTATAAGAGTTGTAGAGCTCCCCTTCTGTCTATCCAACTGTTATTTGTTATTGTCTCTCAAAGTTTAAAATCTGTAAACCACATAAAGTCCGTAACAATTATTATTATTATTATTATTATTATTATTATTATTATTATTATTATTATTATTATTATTATTATTATTATTATTATGTCGGTACTATCCCCCAGTTGTTTCCGCTGGCATGGAACGGAATGTACTCAGCCTGGGGGGGGGGGGAGCACTACTGACAAGTTGAGTACACTGAAAAATTCTGCCGTCGGTCAACACAGAGCTATATTTCTGTAGTTTAACTTCGGGCGAATACTCGGATGGTTACTAAACAAACAGGACACGGCTGCTGTGATTAGTGTAATACTCTCCTAATGGTCTGCGTTTCTTGTCACTCATAATATAACAGACACAGAGAAGAAAGTTTAATTCGATTCCTGCTATCTCCATGAGAAACTTCATGTTGACATATTTATCGTGAGGGATATTTTTCAAATAAAAATGTCACTTAGACACTTCGTGTGCTCAAGCACTGAACTCTATAGCAAGAGGAATGAAAGGAACTTGAAGATTCACGCGTCACCAGTCTGTACCACCTCAACGTCTTCATAAGCTTGTCCCACTTTGGCTAATAGCCTATTTGTACTAAATAACGTAGTCTTGTTCGACTTCACCGGGTTAAGAGGCTCGGGCTGTTGAAGACTTGTGACCCCAACCTGGCAGGTTCGATCCTGGCTCAGTCCGATGGTACTTGAAGGTGCTCAAATACGTCAGCCTCGTGACGGTAGCTTTACTGGCACGTAAAAGAACTCCTGCGGGACTAAATTCCGACATCTCGGCGTGTTCGAAAACCGTTAAAAAGTAGTTAGTGCTACGTAAAAACAATTATAATCATTGTTCGACTTCAGCTCGTATCATACGAATATGCAATATGTTCTTCATTTAATGGAGAAGAGTCCGTAGTAGTAGTAGTAGTATTATTATCTGCTCTGTCATCCTGCTTAAAGTACTTCGTTTCCTTGTTTGCAGTGCTGTCATAGTTGTGCGTGTTCAGGCACATACACTTTACACCGAAGTTGTATTCTCCCATCCTGGAATCTCTGTACAGTTCTGATTCACTTTATTTCTTATTATGGCACTCCATATGGATTTTAGCCCAGCTTACGGCTGGATGCCCTTCCTGACGCCAACCCTATGTGGTGGGATGGATTCAGTAATGCATATTTTTGTGATCGCTGGTAACGTAGTATTTTTGTAAATGAAGAAGTGTATATGAAAACAATAAACAAATACCCAGTCCGCGAGACAAGGGATTCAACCAATCGCAGCTATAATCCCAGACAGCCGGGAATCAGAATGTAGGACCCGCTGAACCAAAGGCTGCATCGCTCACTATTCAGCCAAAGCGCCAGACTTAAATTTTTATTCAATAATTTATGTGTCGTTAGTACAGTGAGTTCCTGTCATCGGGCGGGCACACACGACCGGCCGGCCTACCGTTGTATCATCACTCCTCGCCTTCGCAGCATAGCAACAAACACGGCAGTTCACTCACTTTGTCCGTGCGTGGCATGGCATAACAATTAAAATTTTGGAAATCGCATATGCGATGGGGTTTTCTGCACTCCAATATCTGTTATTCTGCGTCGAGACATGCCCGTGTAAATGGAACCACGCTTAGTCCAATATTAAGGGTGGATTACTAGGCCTACATCATGAACATTTCACAACATCCAATTCGAAAACGTACTCGCTTAAAATGATCATGTGGATGCCGTTCGTGTAGTACAGTCAACATGTATGGTTTCTATTTTAACATTTTCTCAGTTCGCTAAGCCCGTTTCCTTGTCCAAGTCATCCTGAGGATTTTGTAGGCGTATGTTGGCCCTGCATGGACGCGGTTATCCGCAGATATCTGCGAAGTTAGTGTCTTGGAGGATGCAAACTGTATGGCAGTGCGAATTATTTTGCTGATAATTTCTAAATAACGAAGTTCATCGAATTTTATTGAGGTATACTCTTATATTTCCTTGTGGTTAGGCGACCCTTGGCATTGATATGCGAAAATGGTAATATATAAGTGGCCCCGAGTCCATAAAGCCGTAAATCTGACCTAATCTTAACCTAAGAAGCGGTTGGTGTCAGGAAGGAGTCCGGTCGTAGAACAGAGCTGATATCGACACCTGCGACAAAGTTTGCACCCGCTACCTTACCTGGCTGTAGGGAAAGCGCTATTTTTTGACCATGTAGGACAGTTCACAGTGTGTACAGTTACAGACTTTGCACGCGTGAAGAGCTTGGTAGTTGTGTCCGCTCTCGAGGAGAGGAGACGTAATGTAGTGGGAAGCACTGATCGTATACCCGCACAGAGCTCTAGTAATGCGTCTGCGATTTCGTTTACTTTCTCATTAAGCGCACGTTTGTTTAATACTAGTTTCTATCGAGTAAAGAAGCCGTTCCTTTCAATTTGCTTACAAGTTTCCGCACTGGGGCTTATTCCTGGAAATTGTGTTATGAATCGTCTAACGACTTCGCTGGAAGACTTCTTTTTCACATCTGTCGTACATAAACACTCTTTCCTTGTACTGTTTACACATGCGGAGGCATTATGAGAGTTATACCCATCGTCGCCATAAGACCTATCTGTGTCGGTCGGAAAGCCACTAGCAAAGAAAAAAAAACATCCTCCTCCAAGTCATTTGTCATCTTCGGCTTGAATGATTTTAGCTCGGTTTACGGCTGGATGCCCTTCTTGGCGCTAACTCTTATGTGGAGGGATGGATTCACTATAATGCATATTTCTGTGATGGTTGGTAGCGTAGTGTTTTATATGTATATAGACAATAAACAAACACCCAGTACGCGAGGCAAGGGATTTAACCAATCGCAGTTATAATCCCCGACCATTGGAGTAGGCCTTCGGGCTGAGCAGCGGTCGCTTGGTAAACTAAGGCCCTTCAAGGGCTATATAGTGCCATGGGGTTTGTTTTGGTTTGTATTGGAGTACTGCTTCGAAGGAGGATCAACAGATGATTGTTTCCGTGAGAAATGTGGCCAGCCTCCTTTCATCAAATGTGCACACTGCGACAAATTTGTATGCATGGACCACGCTGTTATTATTGACTTGCATATTTATTTATTTTTTTATCTCTGATCGTCTAGCCAGGACAGAAAACTCTATTGTCGAGTGTTTGATGACATATTATTGCCTTTTCTTCGCAAGTAATCCATTTGTTTCATAACAATTTGTATAATGTGTCCATAGCCATAGTATATTTTCATCGTCACTGTGACGACTGATATCTCCAATTGTAGTACTCCTCAACAGCTAAAGGTTATATGGTGTTTATATATTCTGATTCTTGGTGCGAATCGTGCCGTTCCCTCGTGAGTCATGCGACGTAAAACCAACAGCAAAATGTGTTACGGTTGTGACATTATGGTGATCAGTACTAGAGAGAAACTCATCGTGATTTCAAATACGAGACCGCTCAATAGATAGTGAGATCAACAGTCAAGTGCTTCTTCCCCTTAAAGCAAAAGATCCCCGCTACCACTACGCTCGACGTACAAACGCTCGGAAAGTGAGCTTACAGTTCATGTTTGATTGGCGCTGTAAATGTATTATTGTGTGTTTAACGGTTATTTAACTGTATTAGTGTTAACATAGTGCTGAATGGTTGCCCGTAGGCGTTCTTTGAAGTAGCGGCAAACCCCACTATCGGCAGCCCTGAAATGCTGGGGCTGTACCTTAATTAAGGCCACGGCCGCTTCCTTCCAACTCCTAGGCCTTTCCTATCCCATCGTCGCCATAAGACCCGTCTGTGTCGGTGCGACGTAAGGCAACTAGCAAAAAAAAAAAAAAAATTGTGGGACAAGATCTTACTTGCAAATAATCAGTGGACTTCCAGCACATCAACAAGTTTAGAATTTACAAGCATATCTGTATACATAGTACTTGTGCAGTACCAAGATGATTTTATAATGATTTGAAGAATCTAAAAATGACCAGTTATAGGACTAAAGATAAACTAGAGTGGTTTAATGAGTTCTATTTTACACGCAATTAATGAAAACTTATTGGTATCAGTCCGTTTGATCCGTTCGTAAAACTGGGCCAAACCCATATCAGTTACCAATCCCAATAAACTGTCAAAAGGCCAAGAAGTAGTAGTTCTCTATTAGCCGGCCTGAGTAGCTCATACAGTTGAGTGTTGGCTGGCTTTACGACGGTGGTGATTTGGATTCCGGGTCAGTCCAGTTGTATCAGTGTAGCTAAAGGACGTGGTTAATAGTTTGTGGGACAGTCTTCCTTGCAAATAATTCGTGGACTCTCCTTTCCGAGCACATCAACAAGTTTAAAATTCTCAAGTATATAAATAGTACTTATACAGTGTATAATTTCAAGGTGATTGTAACGATTTGAAAATCTTAAAATGACCAATTACAATACCAAAGGACCAGTACGATGAATTAATTTTGTTTCAGCACTTACGGCTTAACTTTCTTTTATACAGTATTATAAATTGTGCTCGGCTGAATGGTTGATTTAATGTACTCAGTGTTAACAATACAATTCTGAAACACTTGGATTTCTTGAGAGTTTTGAGTAAAAGTTCTATCAACGTCATGTGCAACAACAAATTTCCTTTTTCTTGCTCTAAAAGTAAATCAGGTAACTCTGAAATGAGTACGAAATCGCCGGGCTGAGTAGCTGAGACAGTAGAGCGCTGGTTTCCTGAGCCCAAGTTGACGAGTTCGGTTGCGGCTCGGTCTCTTGTTATTTGAAGGTGCTTGAATACTCCTGCCTCGAGTCGTTAGACTTACCAGCACGTAAAGGAACTGAATCAAACCAAAACCCATGGCGCTACAGCCTTTATTGGCCTTGGTCTACCAAGCGTCCGCTGCCCAGCTTGACGGCCTGAAAATTACGAGGTGATGTATGGTGAGCACGATGAACCCTCTCTGCCGTTATTCTTGGCTTTCGACATCGGAGCCGCTATCTCACCGTTAGATAGCTTCTCAGTTGTTCTCGCCTAGGGTGAGTGGACCTGACCTGGCCGGGAATCGAACCCGAGGCCTCGTAAGAGGCAAGCTTGCTACCCCTAGACCGCGGGACCAGTACGTAAAAGGACTGACAGACAAAATTCCGGTACATCAGCGTCTCCGAAAACCGTAAAAGTAGCGAGTGGGATGTAAATAACATTAAGAAATAAGTCGAATTACTATGACGGTCTGCCCCTGTGTTGTGGTGGTTAGTGTGATTAGCTGCCACCCCAAGAGGCCCGGGTTCGATTCCCGGCTCTGGAACGAAATTTGATAAGTTGTACGAGGCCTGAAACGGGGTCCACTCAGCATTGGGAGGTCAACTGAGCAGAGGTGGGTTCGATTTCCGCCTCAGCCATCCTGGAAGTGGTTTTCAGTGGTTTCCCACTTCTCTTCCAGGGAAATACCGGGATGGTACCTAACTTAAGGCCACGGCCGCTTCCTTCCCTCTTCCTTGTTTATCCCTTCCAATCTTCCCATCTCCCCGCAAGGCCCCTGTTCAGCGTAGCAGGTGTGGCCGCCTGGGCTAGGTACTGGTCATCCTCCCCAGTTGTATCCCCCGACCCGGAGTCTGAAGCTCCAGGACACGCCCTTTGGGTGGTAGAGGTTGGATCCCTCGCTGAGTCCGAGAGAAAAACCGACTCTGGAGGGTAAGAAGAAGAAGAAGAAGAAGAAGAAGAAGAATTACTATATCTTAAAACACAGTATATGTGTGTCCAACCCTTGTCTCGTTTCTCTGCGGGGTTGGGTGTGAACTGATATGAATCTTCGTGGCGCGTTTTCACTACCGGATGCCTTTCCCGACGTCAACGTGATCAGAACAGTTATTATGAAATGAATAATGTGATATGTATGAGAGTAGAGAGAGGGTAAAACTCGGTACCAGCACATAGCCTACTCCTTTCAAATAGCACCAAGGAGTCTTCTCACGGCTTAATATGTCCATCCAACGGACCAATCACCATTAACAGTGCCGGGCTGAGTGACTCAGACGGTTGAGGCGCTGGCTTTCTGACCTCAACTTGACAGGTTCGATCATGGCTCAGTCCGGTAGTATTTGAAGGTGCGCATATACGACAGTCTCGTGCCGGTAGATTTACTGGCACGTAAAGGAACTCCTGCAGGACTATATTCTGGCTTCTGGCACCTCGGCGTCTTCGAAAACCGTAAAAGTAGTTTTTGGGACGTAAAGACAACATTATTATTAATAATAATAATAATAATAATAATAATAATAATAATAATAATAATAATAATATGCCCTCACGCCATATGAATAATTGAACCCAGGCTTTTGGCACGCAATCTGCTGATCAGAAATTATATACCACCACCTCTCCTACCCTGCTGGCCAAAATTCTGATGGTGAGATTCTTTCGACCATCGGGACTCGAACCGGATAACCGTGGTGTCGTGTCATATAAAGATGACGCCTTAAAGACCGTGGCCAAGCCATCACTTCAGAGGTGTACATAAAGTGAATTATCATCGTCAATTTAGGTGAATGTATTACGTAACTTTTAATATTGAACCCTATGCATGGTTAGTCCCCTACAGTTGCACCATCAGCTGTCGTGAAGTGTGCAGGGCCGAGTGGCTCAGGCAGTATGAACACTGACCGTCCGAGTCCACGTTGGCAGGTTCGATCCTGGCTCAGTTCTGTGGTATTTTATGGTGCTCAGATACGTCAGCCTCATGTCTATAGATTTACTGAAGAACTGCCTCACCGGGCGAGTTGGCCGTGCGGTTAGAGACGCGCGGCTATGAGCTTGTATCCGGGAGATGGTGGGCTCGAATCTCACTGTCGGCAGCCCTGAAGATGGTTTTTCGTGGTTTCTCATTTTCACACCAGGAAAATGCTGGGGTTGTACTTTAATTAATGCCACGGCCGATTCCTTCCCACTCCTTGCCTTTCCTGTCCCATCGTCGTCATAAGACCTATCTGTGTCGGTGCAACGTAAAGCCATTAGCAGAAGAACTACCTCGGCGTAAAAAATAGATTAAATATTGATTATGTCATGTATAGGTTACAGAGTTGGTTAGTTGTGTGTGTGTTTTTTTTTCAGTCATTCCGAATCTTTTGGATAACAAAAGGACAAAGTTCGATTCATAGTTTTCTTATGATTTTATAGGAAAATGATGAGCTTGGTCTTCAAAAGATCCATTCATAATGAAACGTGTATCGTGGAACTTTTCAATAAAAATAAAAAACTTGCTCCAGATTGAAAATAACTGCGCTCTGAACTAGGTTGTCTTAGAGAGGTTTCGAGAAGTGGTGTTGCAAATAAGGTAGGCACCTAGTGTATTATTGTAATTCTACGGTATGGTACCTAGTATAGCTGGCCTCATTGAAAGATACCAAATCAACTCCAGATTTACGAAAATCATTGCTTCGACTATGTGCTTAGATGTTTACTCATACTGAAAAGGCTAACGGTATATATCTCAGTGACACAGTCGGGAAGATAGGGGACATTTATTCAATCCTCGGTACTAACATATATGGACTCACTATTTGTTTAATGTAGTGTAATATTACATTTCTTATTTATTTCGTGGTACGAAGGGTGTTTTCGTTAGAATCTCACTGTCGGCAGTCCTGGTTTCCCATTTTTACACCAAGCAAATGCTGGGACGGTACCTTAAGTACACGGCCGCCTCCTTCCCACTCCTAGCGCTTTCCTGTCCCATCGTCGCCATATGACATATCTGCGTCGGTGCGACGTTAAACAAATTGTAAAAAAAAAAGTGCTCACTCATTTTCTCAGGAGTATAATTAAAAATGGACACACCGTACTTACTTGCAGTCGAGTTGGTTAGCAGAATTCCCAAAGCCAGGAGCGCCAAAAAGACGGACTAGTCAGCCACTAGCTTCATTTGAACTGTGACCGTGGAATCAATCCATCACACGGGTACCGCTAGCGCCAGACAACTTCGGTGGGCTCACACACACACACACACACACACACTTCTGCTGCCTTATCCTCGCCACTCACATATCTGTTAATCCACCTCGGGATGTCCAATGATTAATGGAGCGTTGCACCATTCTACATTCCTTTAATGACGCTCATTTCATGCCTTTTGAACCACAACCTTCTGGTGGCGACTCTGCAACTATTGTCTCAGTTAGCAGGCAGATTAATAGCGTGAACTGTTGGCATTATGTTGAGCTTATTGCTTTAACGACAGTACTAAACCTGTACTTGAGAGTTTATAGGTTAGTCAGT
Organism: Anabrus simplex; assembly: GCF_040414725.1. Lineage (NCBI taxonomy): Eukaryota > Metazoa > Arthropoda > Insecta > Orthoptera > Tettigoniidae > Anabrus > Anabrus simplex. Next base: position 1,048,644,439 of record NC_090265.1, on the reverse strand, counting down.
AAGTATATCATTTCTGCATACTACGTAATAATAATAATAATAATAATAATAATAATAATAATAATAATAATAATAATAACATGGCCTAAACGAGATGCAGAAGTTCTGAAATGGTCCCGGGCAGCCTTCCAACCAATTTCGACTTTCCGATTGTGCCGCTGTCTATTAACGAAAGCGGAATTCTACTGGAAGGCTTTTATGATTGAGTTAATTTCATTTTGTCGGGTAATACTGAGTGTGCCACTAGAGATCTTTAATATGCCAGCAACAATGACATAGAGTGCCAAGATTTTTGACTGCCTTTCAAATGCCTGACTTGAGTGGTTCAGACAGTTGAGGCACTGGCCTGCTGACCCCAGCTTCGCAGGTTGGATCCTGGCTCAGTCCGGTGGTATTTGAAGGTGCTCGAATTCGTCAGCCTCGTGTCGGTAGATTTACGGGCACGTAAAATAACTCATGCGGGACTAAATTCCGGCACCTCGGCGATCTCCGAAAACCGTAAATGTAGTTAGTGGGACGTAGAGCCAATAATACTATCAGTTTCAAATCCCCGACGTTGTTATTCGAAGTTCTTAGAACCTTCGTGGATAAGACGACGCCATACTAGGCAGTCATCTGCTTTTTTCCCCAGTTTGTGGTGGTGATGTGGCAATTCTTCATGTCTGACTCTAGTATGTCCCTGAACCTTTATTGTTGTTGTCCACCCGGATGTCGACGGCCACCCTTCTGTTGAGCACACATATTTTTTTTGGGGGGTTGGTTGCCTAGTTGTACTTCCTCTTAAAACAATGATCACCACCACCACTATTCTAGGACCTAGGTTATTTGATAGACAATGGAGGCTAAGACCTATCAGTGAACTGTATAATGTAACCGAAGAAATTGAGGTACAAATGTGGAAGAAATCAGTAAAGTGTTATGTGCATTTCGTTATAATCATCGAAGAAGAGTCTCACATGAAGGATTAGGACGCACTTTGAGGGATGACTCACTGAAACACGTTCACTTGCACACTAGAAAGCATTGGGCTGGTAGTTACCCACAAGAGAAAACTTTCAGTCGAATGGTGTCAACAGTTCAAGGGTTTCCGTGAAAATATGTGATTTAAGCATCTAAAGGTGATCTCTTTAGAAAAGTGAATAAAGAGAATACCGGTGGAATATCTAATCCAATGAAGGATGAAGCTACATTCATATTGAACAGTAGAAGAATTTTGAGTCTTTTAATGCCCCTCTCATTTTAATAGGCGTGGATGTGCTGTAATTTTGTCTGACTCTCGAATATAATGGACATTATAGTGGCCTTCAGTTCAGAGGGCCCCGGATTCGGTTCTTACCCAGGTCGGGAATTTTAGACGCGCCCAATTAATTCGTCTGACTCAGGAACTGGGCGTTTATGATATTATTAATGCACGCTTTTTCATCCACATACAACTCACCGCACTGCCACCAAAGAAACTCGAAATAGTGAGCACATCTCTCCACATAGGATTGGCGTCACGTGTGGTGTCCGACCATAAAACAGCGTAAGGAAGTGGACAATTTTATTCTCAAAATGAGTTCATTTAACGTGACGGTAAATGCCACTGGTATTCTCTCGCAATTAAGCACTCTGAAATGCTAAAAGATTTGATTCCACACCCTTCAGCAGAACTCGAATACCTGCCCAACTATACTGCGCTACCTCCTGTTTCGCGTAAAGAAACCGAGCCAGTGGCTGCACGGTTTAGGTCACGTAGCTGCCAGCTTGCATTCGGGAGATAGTGGGTTCGAACCCCACTGTCGGCAGTCCTGAATATGGTTTTCCGTGCTTTCCCATTTGCACTCCAGGCTTATGCTGGGGCTGTACCTTACTCAAGGCCGTGGTTGATTCTTTCCCGCTGGGGCTAAACCTTAATTAAGGCCACGGCCGCTTCCTTCCCAGTCCTAGCCCTTTCCTGTCCCATCGTCGCCATAAGACATATCTGTGTCGGTGTGACGTAAAGCAAAAAAAAAATTATTTCCCGCTCCTAACCATTTCCTAGTCCTTATTCACCATAAGAACTATCTGTGTTGGTGCGACGCAAAATAAATTGTAAATATTATTATTATTATTATTATTATTATTATTATTATTATTATTATTATTATTATTAAGTGTATAGAGATAACTTGTATGTTCATGGAGGATCTACAGTTCCAATTTTTTTTCCTTTATTTAACAGAATATGTAGAAGAGAAAGTGAAATGACGGATAGGTGCCTTGTGTGAAAACGGGAAACCACAGGAAACCCGTTGGTTGACGGGATAGTCACGCAGGATGTGCATGTTTACATTTCCATCTGCCCCTTACGTTGTTCCTAAAATTCTGAGGCACGTAGGTAGTCAGTTCTGTCCCTGTTAGTGCCTTGTCGTGACGTACTCGCTTCCTTGATCTCTCTGGTCCTTTTTAGATTGATTCTCTTTTGTATTATCGCTGCTCTTGATTTGATCTCTCCCTTCCGGCATAAGAGCAAAGTATCAGGGGAATATTTAAAAAATGCAGTTGTACAAAGCCTTTAAAATGTTCATGAGACGATCTTCGTAGCAGTACTCCATACAGGCTCGTGATTTAAACTTTCATATGATCGCCACCGGTGTTTTCCTTATTTTTCAGAGCATCGGTGAAAGGTATAAAACAAGAACATTTGTAAATAATAAACTTATTCTAAATAAAATTTTATCGGGAGCAGTTTTCCTGCAAAAAGAACCGTATAAGAGTTGCATCTACCGAGCTCGATAGCTGCAGTCGCTTAAGTGCGGCCAGTATCCAGTATTCGGGAGATAGTAGGTTCGAACCCCACTGACGGCAGCCCTGAAAATGGTTTTCCGTGGTTTCCCATTTTCACACCAAGCAAATGTTGGGGCTGTACCTTAATTAAGGCTACGGCCGCTTCCTTCCCACTCCTAGCCCTTTCCTGTCCCATTGTCGCCGTAAGACCTATCTGTGTCGGTGCGACGTAGAACAACTAGCAAAAAAAAAAAAAAAAAAAAAGAGTTGCATCAAGTTTTGTGTTCCAGCTAAACTTAAATACGAGTTTTTGAAACACCTCCCCATTTCCCCGTGATTCTGTTCGATACTTATTTATTTATTTAATCGTGTCAGAAACATACATTATACTTACAATAATAATAACAGGACAATAATCATTAATCACTTCTGATGATGGCAGGTAACGATGTGATTTAAGCTCTCCATAAATACAAAATTAATTAAATGTGGTGTGACCAGTAAGCGGCTAATTTACATGCTTCCTTGGTAGCGTCCATCACATTCTGGAGAGAGCAAGTACACTGACTGACAGAGCAAATGCAACACCAAGAAGGAGTGGTTCGAAAGGGATGAAAGTTGGGGAAAAAACAGAGACGGCACGGACGAATAATTGATGTTTATTTCAAACCGATATGCAGGTTACACAATGCGCACGGCATCGACTCAGTAGGATGTAGGACCACCGCGAGCGGCGATGCACGCAGAAACACGTCGAGGTACAGAGTCAATAAGAGTGCGGATGGTGTCCTGAGGGATGGTTCTCCATTCTCTGTCAACCATTTGCCACAGTTGGTCGTCCGTACGAGGCTGGGGCAGAGTTTGCAAACGGCGTCCAATGAGATCGCACACGTGTTCGATTGGTGAGAGATCCTGAGAGTACGCTGGCCGCGGAAGCATCTGTACACCTCGTAGAGCCTGTTGGGAGATGCGAGCAGTGTGTGGGCGGGCATTATCCTGCTGAAACAGAGCATTGGGCAGCCCCTGAAGGTACGGGAGTGCCACCGGCCGCAGCACATGCTGCACGTAGCGGTGGGCATTTAACGTGCCTTGAATACGCACTAGAGGTGACGTGGAATCATACGCAATAGCGCCCCAAACCATGATGCCGCGTTGTCTAGCGGTAGGGCGCTCCACAGTTACTGCCGGATTTGACCTTTCTCCACGCCGACGCCACACTCGTCTGCGGTGACTATCACTGACAGAACAGAAGCGTGACTCATCGGAGAACACGACGTTCCGCCATTCCCTCATCCAAGTCGCTCTAGCCCGGCACCATGCCAGGCGTGCACGTCTATGCTGTGGAGTCAATGGTAGTCTTCTGAGCGGGCGCCGGGAGTGCAGGCCCCCTTCAACCAATCGACGGGAAATTGTTCTGGTCGATATTGGAACAGCCGGGGTGTCTTGCACATGCTGAAGAATGGCGGTTGACGTGGCGTGCGGGGCTGCCACCGCTTGGCGGCGGATGCGCCGATCCTCGCGTGCTGACGTCACTCGGGCTGCGCCTGGACCCCTGGACCCCTCGCACGTGCCACATGTCCCTGCGCCAACCATCTTCGCCACAGGCGCTGCACCGTGGACACATCCCTATGGGTATCGGCTGCAATTTGACGAAGCGACCAACCTGCCCTTCTCAGCCCGATCACCATACCCCTCGTAAAGTCGTCTGTCTGCTGGAAATGCCTCCGTTGACGGCGGCCTGGCATTCTTAGCTATACACGTGTCCTGTGGCACACGACAACACGTTCTACAATGACTGTCGGCTGAGAAATCACGGTACGAAGTGGGCCATTCGCCAACGCCGTGTCCCATTTATCGTTCGCTACGTGCGCAGCACAGCGGCGCATTTCACATCATGAGCATACCTCAGTGACGTCAGTCTACCCTTCAATTGGCATAAAGTTCTGACCACTCCTTCTTGGTGTTGCATTTGCTCTGTCAGTCAGTGTATTTGGACACAAGTTACAAACAAGGAGATGGCTCATTGTCTGTTTTTCACCACATTCACATAGAGTGGGGTGAAGCTGATTCCTGCTCGTGGTGCCCCTGCATAGATAGTCGGAAATTTGATTTCCGTTACCTAACTGAACGTCAGCATTCCAGAAACAATACAGTTCATACAAGATGAGTAAGATGTTTTCCAACAATCGGGAAGGGCTCGTATCAGAGTCAATCATTAAAATTATTTCTGTTCGATACTAACAGGCACAAACTAAACTGACCCCGACATGGACTGTTATTTGACCAATCCAGAATAAGAACGAATTAGAATATATAAGGTTAATATTAAAGAAGGATGGGCCGAAAGACGATTGTATATGTAGAGATGACGATTAATTGAAACCAGTTCTGCAGCTGAAATATTTCTCCGTGCTAGCACTAGAGAAACAAACCTGGAGTTCGGCCAGTTTAGCGCCATCACTTTTGTGTTTTGCTGTAGAATAGCTGCCATGAATGTTCTTGTTTTCAAATGCATGCAACTGGTTACAGTCCAAATTACTCCTGTTTTGAAAGTTTAATGAGTAGCGCGTATTGTTGAACCGCTGTTTGTTGCCGTGTTTATCATGCTACTGAAATGTCAACCGTGCAGCCACGGATTATTGCTAAAGAATGAATCGTGAAATCATAATTAATTCACTAATTAAAATCGAGCAGAAAAGTTGAAACAAGTTTGTAATGACTAGTTCTTGATACGACGTATGCTCCGTCGATCCACTACTAACCAGGTATAAATCTTCGTAACACCACTGCAAGTCGTACTGTGATAAGCCTAATGGTGTTACGATATATATACTAATATAATAAAGAAAGAGTGCGAATTTTGTGAGTTTGTGTATATCTGGAGGATCTCAGAAACTACTGGACCGATTCTAAAAATTATTTTACTAATGTAAATGTACGTTATCCCTGAGGGACATAGGCTGTATTTTATTTTCAAAACAATTCGTGGGAGGAGGGGAGGAGACGTAAAAATACTAGGCTAATATAGACGAAATATCGATTTTGTCATACAAGGACGAGACAAAGTTCATTTTAAGCCCCTTGACGCACAGAAACAAAACTCGGTGAGACCTACGGCCCGAAAACCATGTTTTAAGGCCATAAAACCAACCGTTATGGAGACATTGGCACCACAGTACCCTTGTTCTTGGAATATGATAAAGAAATGAACTGCTGTAACCATGGCAACGTCAGCTCCAAGATTCTACAGCAGCGAGATTATGCATGTACGTTTGGGCATAGCTACCAACCAAAATTGGTACACATATGACTTACTATCTGGAAAATATATACTGTTGTGTAAAACACTCATAGGACTCCTTTTGGGGGGGATGGATAGGGGGTAAAGTTTAAAAATAATAGAAAACGATCCATATCAATGCAGACTCCATAGTTTTGGGGCTCGCTGCGGTGAATAGTCACACTCCAGATATAATTTAAGTCCAAGATCAGCCCCATTGACACGGTGGTGAGAAGGGGTGGAAAATAATATGTCCAAAATAATCGAGATTACGGATGAAGGGTGCTGCGATAGCTTCAATTTCTCTCCCGATATTTTGTTTGAGTTCATCTAGACCAGGGCTTCTCAAACGCCCAAAACCTCACGCGTGCAAATAGAGGCGCAAGAGCTCCGTGCACTGTGCATCGGTCCCGCTCGGTACAGCTGGGACCAACGCTTCGCCTCTAGGCTACTCGGCTAAGCTCGGCTCTACTCGGCTGAAGTCAGCTCGGATTTAGAGCGCTACGGAGCAAGTGCGGTAGAGGGAGACAGGGGAGGCGAGCGAGACAGGCGTGAGGAAAGAGAGAGTAAGCGCTGTTGCTCCAAATCGAGGAGTGGGGGGGGTCTGCACTCTGGTCAACCAAAGGAAGTCGTCTTTTCCACCGTGCACAGTGCTTGCACCAAGCGCATGCACCCTGAGAGGCCCTGATTCTAGACGATGAAACTGGAAGTGTTGGCGGCATTAAGTGCAGATAGGATAATAGGGCCTATAGTTTCAGGGTAAGAGAAGTAGAGGGAGACCAAGACGACGATGGTTAGACTCAGTTTCTAACGATAAGAGGTATAGAACTAAATGAGGCCACAGCACTAGTTGCAAATAGAGGATTGTGGCGAAGTTTAGTAAATTAACATAGGCTTGCAGACTGAACACTAAAAGGCATAACAGTCTATAATGATAATGAATGTGTGTATGTATGTATGTATGTATGTATGTATGTATGTATGTATGTAGGTAGGTATGTATGTATGTAGTTTTTGAAACCACAGTTACTGGGCAGAGATGTAGAGATGACAATCTAGTACCGATTTTTTAACAATTGACGGACAATGAATGCCAATCTGGATATTTCCAGCAAGACTCGGCAACCGCGCATTAGGCTAACGAGAAATTAAGTTTAATTGAGGAAATTTTCGACAAAAGGGTAATTAGTAAACCACTTTGGCCCGTAAGATCCCCAGACTCACCCTCACACTCGAGATGAACTCAAAGAAAATATTCTGAGAGAAATTGATGCTATGTTGGTAGATGAACTAATGCGTATGAATGAAAATTTCCTTAGATGAAGCCACAAATGTGTAGATGCAGGTGGAGACATTTTCAACATCTTCTGTGACAAGGTGAGAAATTATCTTATTTTGATTATGCGTTATTATGTGTGCTTGTTATTTACATGGGATTCATACCGACGCTCTCCCGGCCCCAAGCTCAGCGAGTTGCCGTGTACTCGTCTGACCTTCAGCTCGCCCATCTACCCGCTGCTCTGCGCTGCGCCGGCCGGCCCCACTTTGAGTGAAAGACCCTGTATATGAGCTGTAGTGGTAGCGGTAGTTTTAAGAGAAAATACAAATCATCCTCTATTATATGCTGTGGGTCAGTACTTATCATCACTCTAGATTTTGGATTTGTATGCAAATACATATTTTATTTACCGATGTGTAGGTCTCCAAAACCGAAGGTGAAATTGGACGAATTATTAAGTTTAATATTGCATATATAAGCATATTTGGATATTTGAGATTAGTAGTATAATGGGAAAGTTCGGCGGCCTCCTCCCGCGGGAAATTTGAATTCTGGCGGGAAATTTGAATTTTGGCAGGAGATTTGAATTTGTAAACAAAGCCACGTGCTTTTTGGCAGCTGTCATCGACAACAACGCATCGCTAACCTCACTGCTGCCATCTTGACGGGCCTAAACCTCAGTAGTGCCAACTTTACCTAACTAGCGCGAGGTAAACAAAGCCACGTGTTTTTTGACAGCCACGTGCTTTTTGACAGACAACAACGCATCGCTAAGCTCAGTACTGCCATCTTGACGGGCCTAAACCTCAGTAGTGCCAACTTAACCTAACTAGCGCGAGGTAAACAAAGCCACGTGTTTTTTTGACAGCCACGTGCTTTTTGACAGACAACAACGCATCGCTAACCTCAGTACTGCCATCTTGACGGGCCTAAACCTCAGTAGTACCAACTTAACTTAACTAGCGTGTGGTAAACAAAGCCACGTGCTTTTTGACAGCCACGTGCTTTTTTGACAGCTGTCATCCGCCATCTTTAAACCACAGAGCACTGTGCTGCCCTCTTTATCGTAGTAGATGTAAATTCATCACCTGTCATCCGCAGTGCTGCCATCTTGACGGGTCTAAACCTTAGTGCTACCAACTTAACCTAACTAGCGCGAGGTAAACAAAGCCACGTGCAGCTGTCATCCGCCATCTTTAATCTATAGAGCACAGTGCTGCCCTCTTTGTGGTGGCGGATAATTTGAAAAATGCTTTTTGATAGCAGCCATCTTTGAGCACCGTGCTGCCCTCTTTAGCTACTTACCTTTGAAATGTGGTGGCGGTAAATGCCACGTGCTTTACAAACCTATATGCTTTTCTGACAGCTGTCATCCGCCATCTTTAATCCAGAGAGAACAGTGCTGCAATCTTTTGTTGAAATGTGGTGGCGGCAAATTCCACGTGCTCTTGTTTGGAAACAAATCAACATGCTTTTTGATAGCAGCCATCTTTAATCACCGTGCTACCCTCTTACGCTACTTACCTTTGAAATGTGGTGGCGGTAAATTCCACGTGCTTTACAAACCTATATGCTTTTCTGACAGCTGTCATCCGCCATCTTTAATCCAGAGAGAACAGTGCTGCAATCTTTTGTTGAAATGCGGTGGCGGCAAATTCCACGTACTCTTGTTTGGGAACAAAGCCATGTGCTTTTTTGACAGCTGTCATCCGCCATCTTTAATCACCGTCCCGCACTCTTGCGGGGCAATTTCGTTAGCTGTCATCCGCTCGCATACCCGCAGTGATGCATGTTTAGACTTGAACACACACATACTACTGTTCAAAACTTATTACAACTTGAACTGCATACTAGTATTCGATGTTGATGAACACTGCATTCTATAACTAGAATCGAGCACTGTTTAGAAAGAAAAACAAAATATCTTTTCAACATACTTACTAACTGCTCTTCTTCCTCTATCAAGCTACATCTCTATCGAACGTGCATTGCAAAAGCAAGAGTATTGCAAGTTTAGACTTGAACACATACTACCGTTTATAGTTCGATGTTGTTGAACACTGCATTGCAATCAAACATTGTTTAGAAAAAAAAATCTCTTCCCAACATGAGCTAGACAATAACATACTTACGAATCTGCTCAACACCTTCTTTCTTGCTTTTCTTCCTTGAGTAATAAACAAAAACTCTATCTTGCAAATAAGGAGCGGGAGGAAGGTAATACCTAACCTAAAAAAAGAATATGCCAATTCTACATTATTTATTTACATCTTGTATGTACAAGTTTTATCTCGAATCATTTTACCCTAGTGATGTTTGCGTACTTCTCGACGCAATTCTTGAATGTACAAGTTTAAACTTGCCGTACTACTCTCTCAGCGTACCTCTCCCTACAATATGTACAGTGAATTGTGATGTAAGACAGCGTAACGTAAGTACACACCTCTAACATAATGTTTACACACACATCTGCTTTATGTAAAGTAGTACCTATCAATACTACTATGCCCCCAGGCTAGAGTGTTGGTAGAATTTGGAATGACAAACCGTTTGCAATCAACATTATTAAGGGCTACCTTACTAATTAAATGAGTGTACAACTGGTGCTTCTTGCTTCTAATGACAGACATTTGCTTATGCAAAACAGGTGGATTACTTTTAATGCAATTGTTATAGTTTTCAAAACTCAGCTGATTCTGAACGACATTCTTTTTAACCCCCTTCAATCTCTTTATTTGTAATTCATTTAAGAGTTTTATGCAATATGACTTGGATTTAATACGTACAAATGAATCGATAATATTCCCAGCACATTAATCTTTCATTTTACCTAGAACCTTTTTGTTCACTAGCGGAAGATGATATTGATTATTTGCAGGATAGTTACTTGTATCAAACCTACCCAAGTATGGCTTTATATCATTGTAATAGTCATCAGTTTTGATTTGATAAATAAACGAATCGGTATCTGTGTAGAGCAATTGCGCATTATGCGCGTACTTCTTCATCATATAATCGTAATGGAATTCATACATGAGTGTTTTAGCCAATTCAAGTACTGCAAAGCCGACGTAGGTAGGTTTGCCATACTTAACCTTAACACGATTCATCTGTATAATAACTAAATTCTCATGTATGATGGTGCAGCTGTGGAAATTTGGTTTACTTATTAAATAGTTAGCACCATACCTATTCTTAATATTCCCCTAGTTTGTAATCAATTTTACATCAACGCGTTTGTCAACATTTTCCATAGTCTTACCAAACACACTGTTATTCATGAGCTTGTAGAAATCTTTTTCAAACTCGTTAACCGCATTCGTTCTTAAATTATTGTTCAGATCGATATATGGCTTTAGCCACGGTGACTGATTAAATTCTAGTACGCGATGAATTTTGGATAACTTCAAACCATGCTGCAAACACTGTTTTAAATTTCGGTAATGAATGATATACTTAGATTTATCGCACAAATTAGCAATTAGCATTTTCGTCGTTGATGCGATGTACGGGGGCTTCATATTTTCAGGGCAGAACGGTAGGTCATTATGAGAAGTGTGTAACTCTTTAGGATACTGTAAGTCAACTTCGAGGAAATAGCCTTTATCAGCTTCATCGCCTAGGGCGTGCAGCTGTAAAGCATCAATTTCGCACTGCGTTAGCCAGCGGAAACCACTCACCGGTAGATGCTGACTCATCGCCCACCCATACTGATTATTAGCATCGAGATAAACGATATACTGAGATTCCTGACTAGAATCGAAACTCGGCATGTACTTACTATTTGTCTTGGAATACCGCCCGCTGCACTGACTTAGACCGCCTCGAATAGATGATTTTATAAAGTGCACCATATCAATATCAGTTAGCAGTTCCAAATTCACCTGCGTGTATTTTAACATCGCGTCCCAACTTAACCCAGGCGCAGTAAAATACTGACATGTGTCAAGGCTGTAGGTTTTCTTGCAAACACAGCGAAATTTTTTAAAAACATCAGCTAACAAAAGTACATCCGTCTTTAAATACAAATCGGAGTATTCACCCAGCGTTTGAATGTGGAACTGCTCCCAGATATGTTGTGCATGTAAATAGTTATCATCACTAATATCTGCTGAATTCAGCGAGCTGTAAAAGGATTGTTTCGATGGTAAGGCACGTTCTTCGAGGCGTTCTAAGCAGTCAAGATATTCATAACAAAAAACACCCTTACGCCGAAGTAAATTAAACTGCGCTTCTTCGGGAAAAACGCGTCGAATTTCCGTAAATTGTTCAGGCTGTAAATGACTAGAAAGTTTATCGAGGCTACTCGCCATAAAGCGAAACGAGTCTAGGAATCTCAGTTTTATAGAATGCTCAGCATCTACTTTTACAGACTTTGCAAACGCAATGTACCGCTCTTTATTCTGAGGGATTATATCTACTTTTTCATCTGAAGCTCCAAATTGTGAAATGATGAAATGAGAGTCGTAACCAGATAAGTTATGAAAAATTACAGGGATAAATTTAGGAACTCTATACTTAAGATTACAGCTATAATGAGCGGCACATCTGTAGAAACCAGTTAAATGATCATGATCAAAAACTTTAGGGTCATTTTCGGAAAATTCCCCATCACAAATGCTACACTTTGTAGCACGTTCATGATCATTTAACTGAATTTCGGTGAGTGGCTTCATAGGAATATTACTATTTAGAATACGACCAAGACGAACTGCATCACTTTCAAGTCTTTCTAAAAATACTTTAGCAGCATCATGTCCTCGATACAGCTCTAACTTGTTAAGGGTACTATCGTAACTACACTTGATGTAATACGCGAAGCTATACGGGACATGCATGTGCGTAGTATTAGTGAAAGAGTTGTCAGGATTAGGTAAGCATGTGTTGCATGGCGTGAGGATGGCTTCAAAGTCTGCATAAATCACGAACGGTACCCACATCTGCTTGTGAAAATTTGTAAATTTTAAAACATTATTGCCTGTAGTAGGTATCTCTGTACGTACATGATTGCAGTCATTCTTGGAATGCTTCGTTAACTGATCTTCAGTTCTAAAATACTGCAAGCATTCATCACATAGCCACTTTTTACCATTACGTTTTGACAACTGACTACTAACAAGTCTACTCAGATTTTTAATCCAGCAAAAGTGGCTATTTTCACTGTTTTCAATATAGAGTAAGTTAACATGAGTACTCTTCTTATGGCATGTATAATACAGAGGACCTACTACAGACTTTTTCTCTACACCATACACATTAATGCTAATGTTATTTAGTTCCTCAAAGCGCTTAATATCCTTTATCTGCACAGGAAGTTCTATACTATCGAAATTTAGCTGCGTTGAATAGTGTGGATACGATGATGTTCTCTTAGCTACGTCTGATTTCGCAGGATTTAAAGCCGACATCACCGCCCATGCAAAACATGCTTCGTCATTGTTTTGGATGTTTACAACAGCTTCTTTTCGCTGAATCCATGTCGGCAGCTCGATGTGTGAAGATCCTCGCATAGGATTGTACTTATTGATGTTAACTTCTAGATACATTATTTCAACTAAAGCCCACCCTGATTCCTTTTCCTGAAATTCCTCGCTCTTAGTTGAAATAATGTTAGAGACATCCCTAAGTACATCACCAAAATTAGTCGACTGACTTATGACAAAATTCTTCGTATTAAATGATTTAATGTCCGTTATTTCGGATTCATCCGTGCTTTTAATGTACAAGGCGAAAAGTTCAAAATTAACTTTAAATAAATTATGATTGGACAAAGATTTAGCAAGAAGCTGTTGTACATCCGGTTGAACGCAATTTAAAAAGTTTGAAGTGCTCTGAAACTTTTGACTAGTGCGAATTCTGTAACTAGCAATCCTACTTTTAAATGCTGTATTAATTTCCTCGATGTTTGCGTTACTACCACTTCTACATGCATTATGTTTATGTGCATTACCCCGTAAGTGTCCCTGAAAATGCGAAGATGGTACATCAGTGTTACAATGCTCGCAGTGAATAGTTTGAAGTTCATTTTTCCTAGGTTTTTTACTACTAGTACTTTCTACAGCTACATCAGTAGCTGCACGCTTTTTCCCTACTACTACCTGAGGGCAAGTAGATATTTGATGTACCTCTAATAAGTGAGCCTCGTATCGCTCTACGTTAGCGAAATACACACTACAAACTTTACATAATGCAGATGTTATGCTAGGGTGTTTTGATTTCATATGGCGCATGAAGTTATCTCGCCTTGTAAACGTTACATTACATTCCTCGCAGCAGGGGAACATCTGAAAAGAGAACGACCGATAGAGATTAGGCGAAAGTTACGATGTTCGGAAGAAACCAAGTTTCAACGTAGAGAGGTCGGACATGGCTGTGAGTTTGAAATTATAAGATTAACCTCTTCTATAGCATGAGGATTGAAGAGAACGACTATTTATGAATAGACTAAAGTTACGATGTTTTAGAAGAAACCAAGTTTCAGCCTGTTGAGGTCAGACATAGCTATGTGTGTTTGAAATTATAAAATTAACCAGGCCTATAGCATGAGGATTGAAGAGAACGACTATTTATCAATAGACTAAAGTTACGATGTTCGGAAGAAACCAAGTTTCAGCCTGTTGAGGTCAGACATAGCTATGTGTGTGTTTGAAATTATAAAATTAACCTCGTCCATAGCATGAGGATTGAAGAGAACAACTATTTATGATTAGCTTAAAGTTACGATGTTCGGAAGAAACCAAGTTTCGGCCTGTTGAGGACAGACATAGCTATGTGTGTGTTTGAAATTATAAAATTAACCTCGTCTATAGTATGAGGATTGAAGAGAACGACTATTTATCAATAGTCTAAAGTTACGATGTTTTAGAAGAAACCAAGTTTCAGCCTGTTGAGGACAGACATAGCTATGTGTGCGTGTTTGAAATTATAAGATTAACCTCGTCTATAGCATGAGGATCGAAGAGAACAACTATTTATGATTAGCTTAAAGTTACGATGTTTTAGAAGAAACCAAGTTTCAGCCTGTTGAGGACAGACATAGCTATGTGTGCGTGTTTGAAATTATAAGATTAACCTCGGCTATAGCATGAGGATTGAAGAGAACAACTATTTATGATTAGCTTAAAGTTACGATGTTCGGAAGAAACCAAGTTTCGGCCTGTTGAGGGCAGACATAGCTATGTGTGTGTTTGAAATTATAAAATTAACCTCGTCTATAGTATGAGGATTGAAGAGAACGACTATTTATCAATAGTCTAAAGTTACGATGTCTTAGAAGAAACCAAGTTTCAGCCTGTTGAGGTCAGACATAGCTATGTGTGTGTGTGTGTTTGAAATAATAAAATTAACCTCGTCTATAGCATGAGGATTGAAGAGAACGACTATTTATCAATAGACTAAAGTTACGATGTTTTAGAAGAAACCAAGTTTCAGCCTGTTGAGGACAGACATAGCTATGTGTGCGTGTTTGAAATTATAAGATTAACCTCGTCTATAGCATGAGGATTGAAGAGAACAACTATTTATGATTAGCTTAAAGTTACGATGTTCGGAAGAAACCAAGTTTCAACTAATGGAGGTCAGACATAGCTATGTGTGCGTGTTTGAAATTATAAGATTAACCTCGTCTATAGCATGAGGATTGAAGAGAACAACTATTTATGATTAGCTTAAAGTTACGATGTTCGGAAGAAACCAAGTTTCAACGAATAGAGGTCAGACATACCTTAAAATCTTCGCACTGCAGACTGTTACTCGGATGAATAAAATGCGTACTTTCAAGCCTGTAACTCGAATGATAATATTCTGGTCGTATCTAAAAAGAAAAGAACAAACATATATGAATGTAGTGTACGGTACATCAGTTAACCTAGCTATCTTTACAACTCAAAGTTCGAAAACATACCTTAAAAATGCATGTGCTGCAGACTGTTACTCGGATGAATAAAATGCGTACTTTAAAGCCTGTAACTCGAACGGTACCTAAAAAAAAGAAAAGAACAAACATATGAATGTAGATGTCTATTACCTAGCGTAGAAGTTGCTTTGTAAACAGTAACTAACAGTTCTAGCTTACCTTAAGATAAAGGCTGAAGAATAATATTCACAGCAGACAGTACTTCGACGGGAGATGTGTGCGTGGTAAACGCATACAGAGAACTGTGAGCGCTTTACGCAGACTGCAGCGAGTAAATATGCTGCTTGTTACCAAGCGGATGTGAAAATCGCTGACAACTGCAGTACAGTCGGAACGAAGTGTTTATGCAACAAGAGCTCTCCTGAAGGTCTTACACTGAGTCCCGCAGGCTGACGTATTTAAGCCGGAATCGAACCTCCTGTTGATGCCGAGGTGTCAGAATTTGAGTTCTGCCGCGGATCGAGCCTTGGAAAGTTAGCGCGCGATCCTCGACTTCTGGACTTAAACGGGAGTGTACTAAGCTACATCCGCGGTATTCCTTACCTGTAGGCACTTAAAGGTATTGAGCTAAAACTACATTTAGCTAGATCATGTAATTACACGTTATGACGATCGCGCAGGCCCCTCGCCTAGCATTTGCTATTTTTTTACGGCTTCCAACAGTAGGAGTTCGAACCCGCTATCTTCCGAAGTAGCGAGAATGATTGAAGCGTGTTGAGGGTGATTCATTTGTCGGATGGAGGCGTTAAGCTGTGTGCAGGCTTCTTCGGTAGGAGTAGGCTATGTGCCGGTACCGGGACGTCTAGTTATAAAACCCGCTACAACAAATTTATCGCGTATACTGCGATTTAAAATCCTAGTGAGGAACGTTAACCGGTCGTAAAACTATGGTGTACGATATAAGAGGCGGGGTGTGCAAAAAAGCCAGCATTAAGTAAGGGCTGTTGATGGGGGCGTTAAACCTTGTGCAGACTCCTTTGAAAATGATTGTGAGTACAAGACGTTGATGGTGATTCATCTGTCGGATGGAGGCAATAAGCCTTGTGCGGGCTTCTTCGGTAGGAGTAGGCTATGTGCCGGTACCGGAATATCTAGTTATAAAACCCGCTATAACAAATTTATCGCGTATACTGCGATTTAAAATCCTAGTCAGGAAGGGTAACCGATCGTAAAACTATGGTGTATGATCTAAGAGGCGGGGTGTGCAAAAAAGCTAGCATTAAGTAAGGACTGTTGATGGGGGCGTTAAACCTTGTGCAGACTCCTTCGAAAATGATTGTGAGTACAAGACGTTGATGGTGATTCATCTGTCGGATGGAGGCAATATGCCTTGTGCGGGCTTCTTCGGTAGGAGTAGGCTATGTGCCGGTACCGGGATATCTAGTTATAAAACCCGCTATAACAAATTTATCGCGTATACTGCGATTTAAAATCCTAGTCAGGAAGGGTAACCGGTCGTAAAACTATGGTGTATGATCTAAGAGGCGGGGTGTGCAAAAAAGCTAGCATTAAGTAAGGACTGTTGATGGGAGGCGTTAAACCTCGTGCAGACTCCTTCGAAAATGATTGTGAGTACAAGAATTTTGAGGGTGATTCATTTGTCGGATGGAGGCGTTAAGCTGTGTGCAGGCTTCTTCGGTAGGAGTAGCCTATGTGCCGGCACCGGGTTTTACCCTCTCCCTACGGTAGTATATTACATTCTTAGGTAGTTTCGAGGGCGTGCAAAAAAAAAGCCAGCGTTAATTAAGGGCTGTTGATGGCAGGTTTTAAACCTTGTACAGGCTCCTTCAACAGGAGTAGCCTACATGCCGGCGCCGTGCAGGCTCTTTCGATAGGAGTGGGCTATATGCTGGCACTGTGTTTTAACCTCTCCGTACAATCATGATATTTTATGTTAGGAGCTTACACGGTGAGTTACAAGTAGCATATCACCACGCAGTGTCTTCGTTCAAGGTTACTACAGCCGGAAGATACCTGTACAATTTCAGCCAACACATGCATTCCACGCCTCGCTCTGAATGACTGCGCCGATACAACTTCAAAGACTGTGGAACAAAAAAAATGTAACCTATAGCCTACAGTTTGGTTTAGTGTGCATGCCTCTCACCCGGCAGTCTCGGGTTCGATTCTCTTGGGAATAAAAATATGTTTAAATCGCAAGAATTTGTTTTAAGACTAGTTGCCCTTCCTGACGCAAAACTGGCAGTATCTAGCCTCTTACATCATATACTATTGTTTTCGACTGGTTGCCCTTCCTGACGTCAAAGAACTCGGATTAAGAATCTGTTTTATAACTTCTAACACGAGAATCGGGGATTTACACCTAGATGCTCTTCTTAGATTTTAAATCTGTATCACGAACTATTGTTTTACATCCGGATGCCCTTCCTGACGCAAAACTAAGATTTTAAATCGCAAGAATTTGTTTTAAGACTAGTTGCCCTTCCTGACGCAAAACTAGCAGTATCTAGCCTCTTACATCATACACTATTGTTTTCGACCGGTTGCCCTTCCTGACGTCAAAGAACTCGGATTAAGAATCTGTTTTACAACTTCTAACACGAGAATCGGGGATTTACAGCTAGATGCTCTTCTTAGATTTTAAATCACTGTATCATGAACTATTGTTTTACAGCCGGATGCCCTTCCTGACGCAGAACTAAGATTTTAAATCGCAAGAATTTGTTTTAAGACTAGTTACCCTTCCTGACGCGAAACTAGCAGTTTCTAGCCTCTTACATCATATACTATTGTTTTCGACCGGTTGCCCTTCCTGACGTCAAAGAACTCGGATTAAGAATCTGTTTTACAACTTCTAACACGAGAATCGGGGATTTACAGCTAGATGCTCTTCTTAGATTTTAAATCACTGTATCATGAACTATTGTCTTACAGCCGGATGCCCTTCCTGACGCAAAACTAAGATTTTAAATCGCAAGAATTTGTTTTAAGACTAGTTGCCCTTCCTAACGCAAAACTGGCAGTATCTAGCCTCTTACATCATACACTATTGTTTTCAACCGGTTGCCCTTCCTGACGTCAAAGAACTCGGATTAGGAATGTTTTACAACTTCTAACACGAGAATCGGGGATTTACAGCTAGATGCTCTTCTTAGATTTTAAATCGCTGTATCACGAACTATTGTTTTACAGCCGGATGCCCTTCCTGACGCAAAACTAAGATTTTAAATCGCAAGAATTTGTTTTAAGACTAGTTGCCGTTCCTGACGCAAAACTAGCAGTATCTAGCCTCTTACATCGACCGGTTGCCCTTCCTGACGTCAAAGAACTCGGATTAAGAATCTGTTTTACAACTAGATGCTCTTTTAAACACGAGAATCGGGGTTTTACAGCTAGATGTTCAAAGCAGTATCTAGCCTCTTACATTATACACTATTGTTTCACGGTATGGCTGGTTGCCCTTCCTGACGCTGAAAGACCGGGATTTAGCCAGTTACCCTTCCTGATACAACAAGACTAGGATTTTGTTTAGACTGCACTTGGCTAGAAATAGCCACACGAAATTATTATATAGAAAGAGAATTGCTGGGCGGATGACAGCTGACGCAAGAGTGCGGCACGGTGATTAAAGATGGCGGATGACAGCTGTCAAAAAAGCATGTTGATTTGTTTCCAAACAAGAGCACGTGGAATTTGCCGCCACCGCATTTCAATTAAAGATTGCAGCACTGTTCTCTCTGGATTAAAGATGGCGGATGACAGCTGTCAGAAAAGCATATAGGTGTGTAAAGCACGTGGAATTTACCGCCACCACATTTCAAAGGTAAGTAGCTAAAGAGGGCAGCACGGTGATTAAAGATGGCTGCTATCAAAAAGCATGTTGATTTGTTTCCAAACAAGAGCACGTGGAATTTGCCGCCACCACATTTCAACAAAAGATTGCAGCACTGTTCTCTCTGGATTAAAGATGGCGGATGACAGCTGTCAGAAAAGCATATAGGTTTGTAAAGCACGTGGAATTTACCGCCACCACATTTCAAAAGTAAGTAGCTTAAGAGGGTAGCACGGTGATTAAAGATGGCTGCTATCAAAAAGCATGTTGATTTGTTTCCAAAGAAGAGCACGTGGAATTTGCCGCCACCACATTTCAACAAAAGATTGCAGCACTGTTCTCTCTGGATTAAAGATGGCGGATGACAGCTGTCAGAAAAGCATATATGTTTGTAAAGCACGTGGAATTTACCGCCACCACCTTTCAAAGGTTTGTAAAGCACGTGGAATTTACCGCCACCACATTTCAAAGGTAAGTAGCTAAAGAGGGCAGCACGGTGCTCAAAGATGGCTGCTATCAAAAAGCATTTTTCAAATTATCCGCCACCACAAAGAGGGCAGCACTGTGCTCTATAGATTAAAGATGGCGGATGACAGCTGCACGTGGCTTTGTTTACCTCGCGCTAGTTAGGTTAAGTTGGTAGCACTAAGGTTTAGACCCGTCAAGATGGCAGCACTGCGGATGACAGGTGATGAATTTACATCTACTACGATAAAGAGGGCAGCACAGTGCTCTGTGGTTTAAAGATGGCGGATGACAGCTGTCAAAAAAGCACGTGGCTGTCAAAAAGCACGTGGCTTTGTTTACCACACGCTAGTTAGGTTAAGTTGGTACTACTGAGGTTTAGGCCCGTCAAGATGGCAGTACTGAGGTTAGCGATGCGTTGTTGTCTGTCAAAAAGCACGTGGCTGTCAAAAAACACGTGGCTTTGTTTACCTCGCGCTAGTTAGGTTAAGTTGGCACTACTGAGGTTTAGGCCCGTCAAGATGGCAGTACTGAGGTTAGCGATGCGTTGTTGTCTGTCAAAAAGCACGTGGCTGTCAAAAAACACGTGGCTTTGTTTACCTCGCGACAGTTAGGTTAAGTTGGCACTACTGAGGTTTAGGCCCGTCAAGATGGCAGCAGTGAGGTTAGCGATGCGTTGTTGTCGATGACAGCTGTCAAAATGCACGTGGCTTTGTTTACAAATTCAAATCTCGCGCCAAAATTCAAATCTCCCGCCAGAATTCAAAATTTCCCGCTAAAATTCAAATTTCCCGCCAAAATTCAAATTTCCCGCCAAAATTCAAATTTCCCGCGGGAGGAGGCCGCAGAACCATCCAATTATACTACTGAGATTAATGCATACATTTCAAATGTAGGACTTATTGTGCATGATTTCGACTTTTATGATGCATATTTTAACGTTTTGTGATTTATTTCGTAATGAGTGGCCTTGTTCTAAATTGTAAGATTTCAAGGAAAAATCAAGAAGCTAGAAGCACGTGAGTTGCGTGTTAGTGATTCGCTGGAGATTATGGAGAAAGCGAAGCGTGAACTGGAAAGTATCCCGGGAAAAGTATCTGCAAACACATCGCGATGTTCTCAAACGAAATCCGAGCTACGACGCCATGGTAGTTATAATAAATGTTTTGCTGATACGGATAAACACTTAGACTCGCTCCCAAATTTATAGAGATTGAGAAGGGGGTGTGACAAGTGTGAGCATCGGAAACTTGGGATGCAAAGATGAGGTGAAATGTTTAGCCTTTGCTGATGACCTAGCAATCATTACTAAGATCGGAGATGAAACCGGATACGCCGTATAGAGGTTACACAATATAGCATCAAAGGCAGGCCTCCAGATATCGTACGAGAAAACCCAGTTCATGGAAAATCTACATAGCAAAAAAAAATCTCCGCTACAGATAGAAAATGGTACAATTTCACAGATGTCTTCCTTCGAATAACTTGGAGAAAGCATACTACCATCGGAACTAGACAGTAGGGCAAACATAGAAAGAGCCACTAAACTCCATAAGGCGTACAGACTCACGTGGAATTACAACAATAAGAGAGCCATATCGCGTAATGCAAAATTACGACATTACAAGACAGTTGTTTCGCGTCAGAAACCGTATCCCTTGGAGGTCACCCTAAAATTATAGAAATTGAAAACCAAGATAATAAAATTCTCGGGAAAATTTATGGTCCCACCAGAGAGAATGGAATGTGGATAAAGAGAACATCGGACCTCTACTCATTAACTGACAGGTTCACTGATGTCGTACGCAAGAGACGCCTGAAATTATATGGCCATATCTATAGATGGACAGCAACAGACTCACCGAAAGATTATTTAAAGTAATCAACTCAAAGAAGGTGAAAATAAACTGGCTAGACCTCCAAGACATCACGGGCGACATCATAGAAGCTCGTGGAGCTTTTAACACAATAGCAGCCAAGCACAAATTCGTGGACAAATCTAGAAAAAAAAACTGGTAGGAAGTGGTCCACAGAACGCAAGATGCAACACTGGGCATTCATGAAGAGATTTTGGGAGGATAAGAAGGCGAAAACCATCAGGCCAACGAGCAAGTTCAGACACGCTCTTTGAATGGGCATAATGAAGAAAGAATAAGAATAATTTTCAGAAGGGAAAACGCAGAGGTCCGACACTTCGAAAAATCAAGGTATCGGCAAATGAAAGGGAAAGGCCACGAAGGGCGTGAAAAATGAGAGTTCCTGGGCCTCACAAACCTAATACCGTCGAGGTCGGAAAAGTACAGTAGTTGACCGAGAGAGGTCAGGTAGGAAAGATGAAGGCGAGGAGTCTGACTTAAGTGCCAGACTCGGCTAGAAAGACGAGAGCCCTTTGTTCCCCCTTTTAGTCACGTCGTACGATAAGCATTCTACTTTCCCTCACTCACAAGCGGACAAACTTCTTCAAGCCTCAGACTGACCTCGCACTACTTGTTTGTACCAGTCTTGCACGGACCACGATAATAGTAACATCATTAAAGAAACTTCAAGTCCGGATATAGTAATGACATTTCTTGTTCGTGTATGCCAGGGCCTCTCGAATGACCAAAATATCACGCCTGCAAACTGAGGCGCAGAGTTCCTGTGCACAGTGCATCGGTCCCACTCGGCTCGGACCAACGCTTCGTCTCTTGGCTACTCGGCTAAGCTCAACTCAAAAGTTCGGCATCTCAAAAACCATCAAAGTAGCCGAGTGCAACCCTTGTAATGCAGACTCTCCGATGAGGGTGGGCGGCATCTGCCATGTGTAGGTAACTGCGTGTTATTGTGGTGGCGGATAGTGTTATGTGTGGTGTGTGAGTTGCAGAGATGCTGGGGACAGCACAAACACCCAGCCCCCGGGCCATTGGAATTAACCAATGAAGGTAAAAATCCCCGACCCGGCCGGGAATCGAACCCGAAACCCTCTGAACCAAAGGCCAGTACGCTGACCATTCAGCCAACGAGTCGGACATAGCGATTATTAGTAGTAGTGATTAGCATAGTGGTTTAGCTTCTGGACCGGTAAGGTTCGAATTTCAGTAGATTACATGTTATGTTTTTACCTGAAAATTTATGAGTCATTTGGAGGTGCATAAACATAAACGACCCATAAATGACCAATAAAGTTTTAGAAGTAGTGTTGGTTATGCTATATTCAATGTTTGATGGTATAAATGCTTAGATTCAAAGATCTCTACGTCAAGGGCAGACGCTTCATAAAATACTTAATGTTTCTGCAGTAACGTGAAGGAAAGTGCTAGAGTGTTCTTTGAATGCCATATATATATATAAAGCAGGAAGCTGTTGAGGCGATATACGGTAAACTCGAATTTACTTTGTAATTATCTGGAAATTCTGTACAGATTTGTACATTGCTAATTTGAAAACACAACTCGGCTCCTTTTTTTTATATATAGTAACTCTTTTTCTCTCTTTATAAACAAGTATTATAGCGTGTTTAGAACAAGCAGAGTAATTACTTCAACATAAAATTTATGACATTCCCAATACATGTGTACATGCTGCGTGCAACTTAACTTTAGAAAACATACAAATGAAATATCATTTTGTATATTAGTGCTAATCTTTTAAAGCTCTCTTCTTACTTTATGCTCTTTACCAAAAACTTCGGTATATTTTTGAAGCAAGTCTTAATCTTAATCATTGTTAGAATAGAAATGACCGAGCTCGATAGCTGCAGTCGCTTAAGTGCGGCCAGTATCCAGTATTCGGCTGATAGTGTATTCGAACCCCACTGTCGGCAGCCCTGAATATGGTTTTCTGTGGTTTCCCATTTCCCACCAGGCTGTATCTTAATTAAGGTAACGGCCCCTTCCTTCCCACTCCTAGACCTTACCTGTCCCATCGTCGCCATAAGTCCTATCCGTGTCGGTGCGACGTAAAGCAACTTGTAAAAAAAAAAAAAAAAAAAAAATAGAAATGAGACCCATTTGCAGTAAATTAAGAGCCCGCTATAATGTGACTGTGTGCGCCATTTTGTTGTTAGACCTTGGGGAGGAGCGAGATTGGTCGCTCCGCCTCGGGAACCGCCGACGTTACTATCCATAAGTTGACCCTGCCCTGTTCGTGCAGACAACCAGTCCAGTAACAAATTAGATGCGACAGCTTTTCTCTGTCATCGATCTCTTCTCTCATTGGAGGCCACCCGGTGGCGCGACAAAGAACTTTAAGATGAACCCCTGGTCATTCCAAATCGAGAGGACTATGAAGACTGTTTTCGATAAGTATCTTGAGAAACCGACCTCCGTATTTAAGGCGGATCGGACGAGCACAGTCGTTTCGTCGGTCATTGCACAGTGTTAGTTGAGTAGCGCAGTGCAGTGTGTTCAGTAAGTGCCGAGAAGTGAGTGTTACGACCGTGAAAGTGAGTCTATCGTTCTGTTTTGTTTGTCGTCGAAAAGTTAAGTCTCTCGTGTCCAGCAGCTGTGAAGTGATTATTCATAGTTCGACTAGGGATCGGTAAGGGACAGTGAACGAAGACTGTTGTGAGTGTACGAACACTGCACGACGTACAAAAGTGAGACTGTATTGTGCGCAAGCTGTGAATTCTATGCCTGTATTAGTGAACTGCGAGTAAAATACGGTGGAGTCGTACGTTAAAATAATGTTGGTAGACTGTTAAGGGTTGCAGTGCAGAAATTCGTGTCACATTCTTGAAGGAGAACAATATTTTTTCTTGTTTGCTTTGTGTTTATTTTCGTCCTGCTAACTTAAAACTACGTGTCGTGCTACATTGCTGTGCAGACACCAGTGGAGGTAGGTAATTTCTCTTTGGACTTAAGTTTCTTTCATCCTGTCCGGAATAGCCGACAATAATCCTTCCTTTGTTCGCTAAGACGGGAGAACTTCTGTCGAGGATTAGTGTGGTATTACGGGAATCTTCCCTCCTCACTCCACTAACAGTGAAGCTGCGGAGTGATTTGTTCCTCCTCACAGCTTAGTATATTCCCCAGGTCATACTGTCAGGTGGCTTTGATATTTCTCCACAGTTTTACTAACACAGTAACAACAAAGGTACTTGTAATAAGTATATACCTAGAAGTACTATCACCGAGCAAGTGACTGTGCTGTTGGGATCACGTCGCTCACAACTAGATTTGGGACATAGTGGGTTCGAGCCCCACTGTCGGCAGCCCTGAAGATGGTTTTCCGCGGTTTCCCCATTTTTGCACCAGGAAAATGCTGGGGTTGTACCTTAATTAAGATAACGGTCGCTTCCTTCCCATTCCTAGCCCTTTCCTATCGCGCTGTCGCCAGAAGAACAATCTGTCTCGGTGCAACGATGAGCAAATTGCAAACATTTTAAAAATCGCTTGTTATTTTGATGGATGTGAAACATAAGAGTAAATTATACCGAACTACTCGTATATTTATACAGGCTGTGTTGGTCCTCATCAAAGTGGGCATACACTGTTACTAAAAGTCGCTTACTATCCAGCATGTTTAGTTTCGATCAAAAGGGGCACTGGCAGATTTCAATGTTTTAAGCCGTGCTGAGTGGTTCAGACGATTAAGGCGCGGGCTTTCTGATGCCAAGTTAGTTTCGATCCTGGCTCAGTCCGGTGGTATTTGAAGGTGCTCATATACGTCAGCACCGTGTCGGTAGATTTACCGGCGCGTAAAAGAACTCTCGTGGGACGAAATTCTGGCACGTCAGCTTCTCCAAAAGCCGTAGAAGTAGTTTGTGGGATTTAAAACCAATAACATTGTTATCACTGTTTTAAACCATTGTTAGCGCATGTGTTCTCATGGTCACTCCATATCCCATTTTACAGTATAGTATCAAAAAATAATTTCTTGTGCTAATTATGCTCATTTTAATGTAGGTTTCTACATCGTGGTGAGTTTGGAAATGTTTTAACGTCACACCGATTAAGGTCTTTGGCGACAATGGGCTAGGAAAGGGAAAGGACTGGGAAGTAGCAGCCGTGGTCTTCATTGCGGTTCAATCCCAGCATTTTCGTGGTTTGGAGATAGGAAAGAACGGAAAAGCATCTTCAGGGCTACCGACGGTGGAGTTTGAACCCACTAACTCCCGAATGCAAATTCACGGCTTCATAACCCGAGTCGGGTAGATATGCTGTTCGTTTGCTCGGTCGATTCCAATCATCGTGCATTAAACTCTTGGAAACATTTGAGAACAATGGCACATTAGTTACATGAAATTTAGCCGAACTGAGTAGTTCTGCACATATCTTGATGGGTTCGATCCCGGTTCAGTCCAGTAAAGGTGCTCAAATACGCCAGTCTCGCGTCGGTATTTGTACTAACACTGCTGAAAGCAGATTTGACAACGTCTCCGGAAATTCTAAAAATAGTTAGTGGGTCGTAACCATTATTACTCTTAATAATTGTGGTTTAAGAAAATACAGGACTTTTGTTGTCAGTGAAAGAGAACCAATTTACCTGATTTAAAGTATATAATCTTCGACGCTGTCTGGGTCCTTAGCTGATTGATCAGCATTGCGGCCTTTCGTTCAGAGGGTCTTGGGTCGGGGATTCTAGTCGCTTCTGGCTGACTCCTTTGGCTAGGGGAGTGTGTATTTTTCTCAATACATGTTTCTTCATACAAACCCAAGAACAAACCACTTTACCAACCATCACAGAGAAACACAATCGGCAATTCACCCTCCACATACGGTGGTGTCAGGAAGGAGTCCGGTCGTAGAACAGAGCTGATATCGACATCTGCGACAAAGTTTGCACCCGCTACCTCACCTGGCTGTAGGGAAAGCGCTATTTTTTGACCATGTAGAACAGTTCACAGTGTGTACAGTTACCGACTTCGCACGCGTGAAGAGCTTGGTAGTTGTGTCCGCTCTCGAGGAGAGGAGACGTAATGTAGTGGGGAGCACTGACCGTAGAGTTGGCCGGGTGTATTGTACGACGTCTAGGTAACACAGCATACACAGTTCAGGCGGTTCGTTGGAAGTGCTGTTGCAAACGCATTGCATTATGAAAATCATATCAGAAAAGAGAAGAAGTGGTGAACATTTGCAATCCTTTAAAACATATGTTTATGTGAGGTTTTTCTCTGTAATTAAATTCACAAGCCACGGTTGCATGTGAGATTATCTGACGAAAGCTTGCGAAACAGCTTGCGTTTGTCTGTGTACCGTACGTTTGTGCCGGACATGTGTTTCATCATTACTTCGACAAAGCGTTAATACGATACGATACAACAGTATTTCGTATTTGATATATTGTTAAATAGAATGTATTGTCACAGGTTTACTCAAGCAAGAACATATTGTATGGGTTTGTATTTGTATGACGTATAAATCACAATCAAATAATAATATAATAATGTGCGGTGTGAAATTTTCGGACTCAGAAAGGATGACTGCTATGACTAGCAGTGTTCCCCTTCGAAATGCCTAGTCGAGTCGGTGACGCAGGGATGAGCAGTTCCGTAGGGGTGGGATACTTAACGTGCAAGCATGACGCCAGTTCATGGCACAGCATGTCCGGCTCCAAGGCTAAATGATTAGCGTGCTGGCCTTTGGTCACAAGGGTCCCGGGTTCGATTCTCGGTAGGGTGGGGAATTGTAACCATCATTGGTTAATTTCGCTGGCACGAGGGCTGGGTGTATGTGTCGTCTCCATCATCATTTCATCCTGATCACGACGCGCAGGTCGACTACGGGTGTCAAATCAAAAGACCTGCACCTGGTGAGCCGAACATGTCCTCGGACACTCCCGGCACTAAAAACCATACGCTATTTCATTTTCATAGCACAGCATATCAGTGTGCTACACAGGTGCGATATTCCTGGCCACCGCTGATGTAGGATATGGGTTCAGTATATACATCGTCAGTTTTGTAATAACTCTTGAGCAGTTAAAAAGTCAGTCATTTTCCTGAATAATAATAATTATTATTACTGAGGTCGATCATGATGTCGCCTGTAATACTGGAATACCGCAGTTTGTTGTGCAGAATTTTCCATTGTATTCACTCTTATATTAATATCCTAAATCGTTGTTATTAATTTTGTTATAGACGAACTTATACATGCCAAGGAACTAATTTACTATAGTGATAAGGAATTTTATTCCAACATTCATGGAGAGATATGTATTCAAGGAAAAATCGTATTTTAGGAAACAAAATGACTACCTAGTATTTCGTATAGAAGGGTTCCTGATAATTGTACGACCGGGCGAGTTGGCACCTGTGAGCTTGCATCCGGGAGATAGTGGGTTCGAACCACACTATCGGCATCCCCGAAGATGGTTTTCCGTGGTTTCCCATTTTCACACCAGGTAAACGCTGGGGATGTACCTTAATTAAGGCCACGGCCGATTCCTTCCGACTCCTAGCCCTTTCCTTTCCCATGTCGCCATAAGACTTATCTCTGCCGGTGCGACGTAAAACAAGTTGTAAAAAAGATAATTCTACGACATGACCGCCGCATTGTCGAATGGCACCAAGAAGGAGCAAACAAGCTTTATTAATTTATTTTTTGTGATCAGTGGAATGATTAAGTATGGAATAGTTGTATGGGTGGAGAAGAATGCATGAATAGGTGGAAAGATTTCAAAAGGGAAGTGAATAACACCGGAGTGGGAGACCAGTTACTTGACAATTAAGACAGTGAAACATCAGATCGAGCAGTCGTATGGGTTCATGCGAATCGCTGTTGTAATTATAGGTAATAATGTTATTGGCTTTACTTCTCACTATTTTATGTTTTTCAGAGACGCCGAGCTGCCGGAATTTAGTCCCGCAGAAGTTCTTTTACGTGCCAGTAAATCTACCGACACGAGGCTGACGTATTTGAGCACCTTCAAA
Source organism: Anabrus simplex (assembly GCF_040414725.1). NCBI lineage: Eukaryota > Metazoa > Arthropoda > Insecta > Orthoptera > Tettigoniidae > Anabrus > Anabrus simplex. The sequence continues at coordinate 1,048,616,105 of NC_090265.1, read as the reverse complement.
TACCACCGGACTGAGCCATGATAGAACCTACCAAGTTGGCGTCAGAAGGCCATCGCCTCAGCCCGGCAAATCGCTGTTGTAGAAACTGCCGTAGAAAAGTCTTGCCAGTTTTCTGGTGATCACAACTGTGTGCGACAGACTACGAGGTATTTCTCAACAACATTTGGGCCATCACATTCATGAAGTTTTGGTAATGCCGATGTTATCGAGAGTTTAAATAGTGCATTTAATTGAATTTGTCAAAGTAACGAATGAAGCAGTGAATGTGTTGTAATATTTTTCTGTCTTGTGCCTAAATCGTGATGCTGGAAATGCTACTCGACCAGAATCGCCGCTAGATTCCAATTATAGGAGTTCCATTTCGCTGTCAGATTCATTGCGAGGCAATAAAGTACACTTTCCATGGCTCGTGTAAAAGATTAGTTAGTTCTGGCTGTAGAGTTTCATGGCTTAAATGCGAGAGAACTGCTACTGACATTACTCCACGGGGTCTGAGAAACCATATTTCTTGCTTCATGATCTTTTAATATTCTTGTAGGTCAGCCGAAGGATGTCAACTCTTAAAGAAATAATCTCATGAGTGTAGGCTAAGAATAGTTAATTATGATTCCATCTAGTTAAACTTCGGAAGAAGGCGAACTATTCATACGAGAACATTATATTGGATTGCACTCAGTGATCTCATAATAGTTCGAGTTACCGGGCGAGTTGGCCGTGCGGTTAGTCTCGCAGCTGTGAGCTTGCATCCGGGAGATAGTAGGTTCGAATCCCACTGTTGGCAGCCCTGAAGATGGTTTTCCGTGGTTTCCCATTTTCAAACCAAGCAAATGCTGGGGCTGTACCTTAATTAAGGCCACTGCCGCCTCCTTACCACTTCTAGGCCTTCCCTATCCCATCGTCACCATAAATAAGACTTATCTGTGTCGGTGCGACATAAAGCAAATAGCAAAAAAAAAAAAAAGTTCGAGATTCCTGTAAATTAAACTGATATTTCCGTGCTGTGTTTATGCTTTTATTTTATTTTAAATTGTTCTTCCTCGAGGGTTTAAATAAAGAATGGCATGTTTTATCCAGTCAGTCAGACACTTTAAGTTCTTAAAATCGTATCAAACAACTAAAATTCACTTTGTATATACAGCAGGTGGTGGTGGTGGAATCGCACCCGGGGCCTCCGGTTAATAATAATAATAATAATAATAATAATAATAATAATAATAATAATAATAATAATAATAATAATAATAATAATAATAATAATAATATTTTCTGCACCTCTCAGACGTTTTCCCACCACACACCACTTGCAGCAATTGATGGTTCGATTAACAAATGACATTATTTATTACTATCCCCTTGAAATTCCAGCGTCTAACATGCCCTTCTGAGGAAAGATAATCAAATCATATACAGCAATTTGTTTGGAATGAGAAAATTGCATTTCTTTAAAGGGCATCCTACTGTATATTTTAAGAGGGGATGGATATTACGCTATATTTAGAGAATACTATAACATTTAAGTAAAAAATTAAAATCTTACTATCGCGGTAAATGCAGTATGTTTTATCGCTGTCAGAAGTTTCATACAGCATTCGCCGTTCTTCAAAAACGGTCAATACGTACATGTTATGTACCAAGTATAATGCAAGCCAAGGAAATCACATAATTTCATCTTCGTCTCCAAGCAGAGTCGTTCAATCATGATTAACTTGTCACTTGTATCTCTCATTTATTTCCCTTTCCTTTCACAAGTCCCTTTCACATCCCATACTTCAGATGATATTTTGGGAAAACGTACACATCAGTGTCTTGTTCGGAAGAAATGTTTCTCTGAAAGAAAGATATGGCCAGTTGATGGATGCCAGTCAGATAAATATCACTCATTGTAAAGATTAGGTAATGGCCAAACGTATCTTGTCGTCTTAAAGAATCTGCAGGTTTCTGGTTCATTTTTAGAGGGCGTCTTTTCTGCTCAAGTTGACTTAACTCACCGGGCGAGTTGGCTGTGCGCTTAGGGGCGCGCAACTGTGAGCTTGCATCCGGGAGATAGTGGGTTCGATCCCCATTGTCTGCAGCCTTGAAGATAGTTTTCCGTGGTTTCCCACTTTCACACCAGGTAAATGCTTGGGCTGTGCCTTAATTAATGCCACGGCCGCTTCCTTCCCACGCCTGAGCCTTTCTTATCCCATCGTCGTCGTAAGACCTATCTGTGTCGGTGCAACGTAAAACAAATAGTAAAAAGAAAAAAAATTAACTAATTCACCTCACCTGTTTAATCTCCTCTCTTTGCGATATGCTATGTGATGCAAATTCCACTGCTGGTGTGATTGTCAAGTGTTCAATTTATTAACAGTTATTTGAGGTTGGAGACCTTATATTTTAGATACAATATTACTTTGTAACATTTACCCGGTCTCTGAGTCGTTAACAAACATACCTTATTTCTTCTTATAGAAGAAAATACGTTCAGTCTATTTAGGGATGGTGATATAGTGCCTGTTAATATAGACTACTGTATTGTTGCTAAAGTGATTACAGGACGCATTTGATCTTCAGAGGTATGTGGAGGAAGCCGATGCGGCTCTGGAATGTGCCGTTAGCCAGGCCTTCGCATTCATAATCCACTGTGCAACACGGAGGAACTTCTTCATTGATTTACCAGCCATGCAAGGCTTTAAAGCCCAATGCTTATCGAGTGTGTCTCTTAAATTTCCTATTATTTAGTACAGGCATAATCACTAATTTACTTCTGACTCGCCGTTTTAGTTGGTGCAGGACAAAAATGCCCGAAATGTAGGACATACCCCTGTAAAATCTCCCACTAGTTCAAAGCGGTGAGCAATATCAAAATCAAAAGTATTCCCTGCGTGACTCAAAATTTCAAGTTAGTAACCTAACCAAATTTCATCTCAGTAGGTCAGTCGTTTTCTAGCCTATCTGGAATAAACAAACAAACAAACAGACAGATGCCATCTCATGTTTATTAATGGTATATTGTAGACTAGTGGTAGCAGTACTCTTCGCCGCAGGTCCAAATGACCATGAGTCTTGGTCGAAACGTTCAGCAATAAATGCACATCACGCTACCAACCACCGTGGAAACATGCAGCCAACATAGGTTGGCATCAGGAAGGGCATTCAGCCAGAAAACAGCGGGGGACGGAGTAGTAGTTTGACAATAAATGCATACTAGTCTACCAATGGAATAGACGATTATAATAACATTAACAGGCGGACTGAGTATATAGTATTTTTCAGTTTAAAGGGTCAAAATACATTCAGTAAAATATGAATTATCTTTCCTATCGATTTAACATTGATATTACTTTAGGAACAAAATATTATTAACTCAAACACATGGTTCAGTGTAGGTCTACTTTGTTCCATATAGCTAGATAATAATGATTAATGATAACGAGTATTAACCCAGACTGTAACGCCACCAACTAATGATATTTTACTGTATATACAGTATACACTAAAGGAATCACTTCAGTGGGACATTCCTATGACGATCGCTTATGTATCCGTATGCCCTTAATATTACGAAAGATTCCTCCGCCTTCAGAATATGATGTTAAAAATGGATGTGGACTTGCTGGGAGCTCCTAAGCCCACGCAAACTATAGGTCATTGCTCCGGAAAAACAGTAAGCTTGCTTACTTACGCTGTTTAGCTGCTGAGTCGTAGCTTCGTAACCCCTCACTCAATTTCATTCACCGCTGATCTGCATTCAGGGTAGTCTCCCAGGTGGCGGATTCCCTATCTGTTATTTACTTAGGTTTTTCTTAAATAATTGGAAGGAATTTGGAAAAGTATTTGAACATCTCCCTTGGTAGATAATTCCAATCCCTCTAACCGGCCCTTTCGGGAAATGCGGTGGGCCTTATGGGTCAGAACAACGTTGTATGTCATATCTGAAGACATTTCGAATAAAATTCATATTCATGCATCCCTAAGGTATACTATTTACAGTATTCTTACAATAGTTGTTTCTTTCAACAGCTATTTCTCAGGTTGTAATTTTTCTTTCCGCGTTTTAAAATGTATTTATTTAGCGTATGGCTTTTAGTGCAGGTAGTGTTTGAGAACGTGATCGCGATCGGCTCGCCTTTCTGTTTGACATCGATGGTCGACCTGCACGTCCTGTGAGATTGAGCAAGACCGACTCCAATCCTCAGACCTTAATGCTACTCTCGATCGTTCAAAGATGGGTTTGTTTTGGTTTGTTGTTGTCGTATGTAGGAAGTGTAATTTCATGAAAGTTGGCGATGAATGTTAGTTTCTTTGTAGAATAAAAGTGTGCAAGTGTATTTATATGAGTCAGTGGGCACTTAGGATCTGTAATTATACGCAGTAATATGACAATGTGTTTGTTTTGATCGTGTTGTGAACCAGCTTTAAGTCTAACTATGTCAGTGCCCCTCATACAGCCATTCGTAGGTTTTCTACGGAGTAAAACATTAAGAGAGAAATGGATTAGGAATAGACATCGTGATTATTTTGAAGTTGATGACAAAAGTGTAGTGTGCATACATCATTTTTAGAATAAGTTTGAGGTTAGGGAAGACTTTTCTCTAATTCCAAACGGTGAACCTATTCGTGTTCCTGGAAAAATATTAATTTAGATAGAATATAATTGCAATTGTGATATTCCGTCAGTGTATATGCGCTTCGAAGTGTTGGGTGACTTAGATGAAAGTGTATTTTACATTAACCTGTGCTTGCGTGCGGAAATATTTGGCTGGATCTTGGAGTATAATAAAACTTCTAAGTGTGACAGATGGAGCAATCTGTATACCGTTACATAGAATAAATAGTGACTTGAAGGGATTAGGTGGGTTTGTAACGCTGAGTTTTACACTACCAACACCTTCCGATTCATGCTGTTATCAAGCAAACTACACCGAACTGGAACTCGTCCATGTGGTTAAATATCAATGTTTAGAGTCAATAGAGTTTTTGCACTCATGTTGCTATGCCATATGTCAACAGTATGTAAGCGTTACCAGGGCCGTTCATTGGGTTAACATAATCATTTCGGGTGTACTTGGGCTGAGTGGCTCAGACGGTTAAGGCGCTGGCCTTCTGACCAAGCTTGGCAGGTTCGATCCTGGCTCAGTCCGGTGGTATTTGAAGGTGCTCTGAAGCAAGTTTTAAGTTTCTAGAGTATCTAGAAGTCCCTCGTTAATGTCTATTTCCATTTTTATGCCTACCTTTGGGTACATTGCCACACTTCGACTTCCATTCATTAGTATAGATTTTATATTTTAATTATTTATTTATAAAATGTGATGTGGGCGCATATGGCTGCATTCATGAACCCTAGGCAGTGACAGGATGGCTTTATAAGTGATGTGTATTCTCAGGAATAGCTGAGACCATCTTAGGCATATTCTGCATCACGACTGGCCTTGTAATATACTGTACATTTGGCTCTGATAACTGAGTGACGCTCTTTGGCCTTCACAGAGGTGGGTGCGATTAGAACCCTTGCCAAGGCGTGTGATTTAAGAAATGCAAATCATTTCCCTGTTGTTGGAATTCCACATAAAACAGGAGGTCGTATGGATATGATCAACAGTTACCTAAAGCTACAAGCTTTTATTACTTCTTATTTATAATAAGGGATTCTAACAGACCGAGCGAGTTGGCCGTGCGGTCAGAATCGCATGGCTGTGAGGTTCCATTCGGGAGATAATGCATTCGAACCCCATTGTCGACAGTCTTGAAGATGATTTCCCATGGTTTCCCATTTCCACTCCGGCGATAAAAATATATTTTTACCTAATGCATGGATTTTCACGAAACTTTGTGGGAATGTCACCTACATAAAAGTAGAGATATCACGAACATTTCTTTCATATACAAGTAATAGTTTTTCCAAAAATATTTTTTTTGGAATTTTTTAATTCCATTTTGTTAATGAAATTTAATTAACATATTAATGTAAATTCGTAATTAGATAGACAATACTTCTTTTAAAAGCACTACATATCAATTTTCCTGTACATAATTTATATAAGAAGATATATCGTACTAAAGTTAGTGTAATTTTTTACGTTCTAAAATTTTTTGACTTAAAAATCCCTGCTACATGAAAAAATTCTGCTATAGAAATTTTCATACGCAGGTTTCTTAATATAACCGTGGTACATATACCATACAACTTCTATTACATTTGGCAGAATATTATGGGAGAAAAATGGGATTTAAATGTAAAATTACAGTTGGCAAACAAAGCATTATTACAGCATTAAATTGTTTGAATTCAGCGGAATAACTTCGTAACAAGAAAAAAGAAACTCAATCCTTTCCATTTCAGTCATTAAAAAATCCCCAAAATGGCCAAAATATCGAAATTTTTATCTGCGGAGTGTCGCCTTAAGGCCACGGCAGCTTCGTTCCCACTCTTAGCCCTTTCCTATCTCAGCATTGCCATGAGTCCTGTCTGTGTCGTTTCTACGCAAAAAAGAATAACACAAAATAAAAGGGATTCCAACACGCCACAAAATATATTAACACGGATGTATTTCATTAACAGTCGACTGTGCCGGGATTAGATCCTACAGTCCCGAATCCCAGTGGAACTTTTTTGCACTACGCAGCCGGATGAGTAGGAATAGAATGTTTGACTAGTGCTCAAAATCTGCTTGACATGATTGTGAAAGGAAAGGATTTAAGTTCTGAGGAGACATCACAGCGAGTCGAATCTCAGGGTTTCAGAATCTACATCTTGTTCAAATCTAAAATGCGTCTGCTCCGTTGAGTGGTTGAAATCAGGAAAAGGTGTACTCTGTTTAACTCTCCTGCTAACGAAGTGATATACATCTCTGCGATGGGCTGTAAATTTAATTTCTGTTGGAACTGAGCTCGTAATAGTTGGCAATTACGGAAGCTCAAAGTTTTGTAAAAGCAGTTCATTATTTCGAGAAATCTAATTAACTTCCTGTTTATTAGAAGTATTAGATTCCTGATGAGGCAATTACTTGTTGAATAGCAAATATCATAATTTAAGTGTGATAAGTGAATTAAAAACATATCTGGCTGTGACGTGAAATGAATTTAACTTTTGATTAGATACTGGATGAGTCAAGAACAACTTGTGAAAGATTTACATTGATATTGAAACATAAAATTGCATACATTTCTGCATTAATATAGACTTCTTTCTTTTCCTTTCTGTCGTTCGTATACATGTCGTTCTCCACCCAGGGATGCCAACCTGTACGATAATTATACGGTCATATGATAATGTTGAGATTTGTACGATATTAAGTCAAACATACTGTTATGCATAAAACACTGTCGGTTGTATCCATATAATTAAATTAGTGATGTCCCACTTAGTACACACATATATACGCACACATCGTTATACTCAACCATAAATGGCCACACTTCACTCATTGCTGTGTCTGCCCCCCTCACAGCAGGTAGTCTGGCTCGCTGGAATTATCTGGATGGCGGTCATTCTGATTGACAACCGACTTTACTTTCGTTTCGTTTCGAAAGTCCAGTCACCCCGAACAGCAGCTGCATGCAGACAGATACGAACATAGAGCTTCTGGCCACAACAACACACGATGGCTGTTCCGTGGCTCGACTTCAGATAAAATCCGCACTTCACACTAGTCTAGGCAATAGAGGATTTTACCTGGAAAAATTGGTGATAGTTGTGAAAATTGACTTACATTATATTTCATGAGTCGCTGAATCCAAATGTTTGAACTTCCTACGAAAGATTTCCCCCGCAATGCTCCGAAAATTTGAGGAAACCGCCAAAAATGCGGATTTAAAAAATCATTTTGTATGTATTTTGGGGAAATAATACTCAGAAATCCGGAAAGCAGACACAATATGCCACGAAAAAGATGATATTTTGACGTAGGACGAACGGCGGGTTGCATGCGCGCCTGGACGCCGCGGGGCTGTATGCAATAAGTTACGCAACTTCGCTTAACCACTCACGTTGTTTACGTTTGCTCTCCCTCTCCACCCTTCACCTTTTACTTCAAAATTTTCCTCCCTGCTTCTCCATTCTTCTTTTCAGCATCCCGACGTCCCCGATGCATTTCCTCTTCCTAAGGAAGACATAAGAAGAAAAGAGGAGGGAGTATTTTCAATTTTTAAAACTTGGAAACGGAACGTTCTTCAGTGCCCCTCTTCGTCTTCTTATGTCTTTTTGAAAGAAAAATATAAGGGATCCTGAACTTCCAGATGCTGAAATGAAGAATGAGGGGCTGGGGAGGAAGAGATTTTAACGTAAACGGTGGAGGGTTGGTGAGGCGTGAGCGAACGTAGAGGTCGTTTAAGTGGAGTTGCGTAACAGCGTGTGCAGCCCCGCGGCGCCGAGACCCGTACACCGAGGTGCGTACGCTACCCCCCACCCTCACCCCGTTCGTCCTACGTCAAAATGTCATAGGATCTTTCTTGTTGCAAATGTTGCCTACTTTCCGTATATCTAAGTATTATTTCCGAAAAATACACACAAAAAAAGGTTTTCAAAAAGTCCACATTTTAGGGGTTTATTGAAAATTTGGGGGGGGGGGGAGGTGTGGAGGGAGGTTTTGGTGGGAGGTAAAAATTTTGGATTCAGCAAAATTGAAGCCAAATTCCGAAGCTTCTATGAATTTTTCTAGGTAAGATCCGTATATGGTCTCCCTTGTCTGGACCACACAGTCAACAAGACAATTCACGTGGATGCTCCACACAGTGAACTACTCAACACTGACAACTAATCAGCAACAGCTCAACAGCGCTACAATATTCCTCGCAACAACGTACGGTAACTAAACCACTCTACACACAGCGGCTGTTCCACACACAGGCTCCAAGTCCGAGTATAGTTCAAGATAGTAGACGCATGCGTAGAAATGGTGTCGCGACATAAACAATCAACACTGCCCTACTCCAGTACAGAAAATGAGGGATAAGGGGTGAAGGGGGTAGTGTTGAAGGCAATTCCAGTACCGGAAAGGAGTGATAAGGAGTGAAGTGGGTAGTGCTGAAGGCAACTCCAGTACCGAAAAGGTGGGAAAGGGAGTGAGGGGCATTGTTGATGGCACAGTGTGTGTATTGCTATTGTGATTCCGTAGCGTTCTAGATTTCGTTATGGGCCGATGATCTTAGATGTTACCCCTCTTTAACAATAATCATCTTCATCAGATTTCGTTATACTGTACTGTAACACTGTAAGATGACTCCTAAGTTATCACAAGCGAATCTGAGGATAGACGTGATTCTCTCCAAGTTTCGTTTACATTCCGTTTCCAAAGGAGAGATAATTTCTGATGAATAGCGGCGTCTTCACTTCAATGTTAATAAACATTTTAAGCCAACAAACATGAAGCAACGTCTTAAAAGTGACACTTTATTTAAATTTGTAATAATGACCAAACATTTCCGATTTTAGCTGAAGATGGCCACAAAAGGGTCGAAACATGTCCTAGGAATTTAAAATGAACTTTTAATATAATGATTAAGTATTGTATGGGTGGAACTATATAATAAAATTATTTTAAAGAATTGATTCTCATCAACGTTATATGTCAATACGGAGCCCAAACTGAAATTTATAAGCTGTAATTAAGAGGTTTGTCTACACGTCTTTATGTAGTTGTAAATTTGTATTCAAGGAATATTGGGTGCGAACCCCTGCTTTGATAATTTCCTATCGTTTTCTAATTTTCACACTGAGGAAATGCCGGAGCTGTATTTGTTTAAGCTTCCCCATCACGCAAGTCGCCGTTACCGCGACGTTAAACCTCTAGCGAAGGAAAAATACCCACCACCGAGCAAGTAGCGGTTTGGGTCACGTACCTACCAGCTTGCATTCGGGTGACAGTGGCTTCGAACCACGCTGTCGACAGCCCTGAAGATGGTTTTCCTTATTCACATCAGGCAAATGCTGGGCTTGTATTTTAATTAAGGTCACGGTAGTTTCCTTTCCACTCCTGTCCCATCGTCGCCATAAGATCTATGTGTGTCGGTGCGACGTAAAGCAAATTGCAAAAAATACCCGCCACCTTTATTTCCTTATCCATCGCTGTGGTTTTTTTCTCTTCGACGAGCGCCCCCCCCCCCCCCGTATCGATTAGTGTTAAGAAGTGGTGATGACTTCGGTATAATCACCTCTGCCATGACCTTTGGTGATATCTGTGCTATACTGATTCCCTTCAGAAGACGCAGATATCTAGTTTATGATAAACACGGAAATTACATTAAGTATCATAGGCACGGGACCTTCAGTTTTACATGGAATCCGAACCACTAAGACTCAACCTTTTATTTGAAAAATCCCACATGCATTAGCTGGTATTGGAACCGCGACTATCAAGCCCCATCCACCCCCATGTGTGTGAATCACTTATTCGGTATAACTGAAACAGAACTATTTTTGTATTTTGTTGCTACCTTGAATATTGCATATTAATCTCAATCCTAACGAGATGGGCTCTAGAACAGGATCGCAAACACAATATGAGGCCGTTCAGTCTACAATATCATTTCAGTTTCATTTACATTCCGTGCGCATAGTAGAAATGATTTCTGATGAAAATGTATGCGACGAGGGGATTTTTATACCCTCATCAGAATATCTGTAATATTTCTGTAAATACCACGAACACATCTATGGCTGAGCAATGTTAAATGATGAAGTGTTACTGCTGTAGATGAGTGCTTTGAGATCAGCCTTAGTCTACTTAATTGTGTCATCTCCTCAGTTTCATCTTTCCTGTCTGACCTCCTTAGATCAACAGTCTTGTATCTTATTTATTACTCTATAGATAATAACATCATCCGCAAAAAGCCTTACCTCTGTCACTATCTATCACTATCACTACTGATCTGCATTTAGGGCAGTCGCCCAGGTGGCAGATTCCCTATCTGTTGCTTTCCTAGCCTTTTCTTAAATGATTGCAAAGAAATTGGAAATTTATTGAACATCTCCCTTGGTAAGTTATTCCAATCCCTAACTCCCCTTCCTATAAACGAATATTTGCCCCAATTTGTCCTCTTGAATTCCAACTTTATCTTCATATTGTGATCTTTCCTGCTTTTAAAGACACCATCCAAACTTATTCGTCTACTGATGTCCTCCCACGCCGTTTCTCTACTGACAGCTCGGAACATACCACGTAGTCGAGCAGCTCGTCTCCTTTCTCCCAAGTGTTCCCAGCCCAAACTTTGCAACATTTTTGTAACGCTACTCTTGTTCTTTTCTGAATCTGATGTTAAGAATACGAGGCCTAAGGAAACTTTCACACTCGTCGCTGCCCTTCCTGTCTTGTGCATAGGACTTTAAATCTTCGAAGAGTAGGACCTCTTCCGTTTCCTCTCTTAATTGGAGTTCAAGCAATACCCACCACCATCATCACTAATCTTATTTGTTTTAAGTTTGGCGGGCTTTGCAACCTGCCTCTATGGCCCTCTATTTTACAACAGACTGTGTGGACTGTGACTATGCCCCGTGAGTTCGAATCTCACCGTTGGCAGCCATGAAGAAGGTTTGCGCCGGCTGCTTTATTTTTGCACAGGGGAGATTTCATATTCACGCAACAAACACCTGCGGTAGAGTGGTGGACACCACCTATTTCTTTCTTTCTTTCTTTCTTTCTTCCGGCTAGACGATATTAGAACATCCAATGTTAAGGGAGTCTTCCATTAACTCCACCTCCCTTCATGATTTCCTTCTCGTGTTTTCTTCCCATTTTTCTTCTCATGACAATGGCTATCTTAAACATTATCTTCCTGATCTAAATAAGCTGATGATCACACAGTTTTACGTTATAAAAACAACGACCATTATTGCCATTTAAATAGTTACCATGTCGACTGAACAATACTTCCATGTGAGAATGTTCAACGTTAGACTTTGCACCAAAAATCTAAATTCGAGAATAACCTATGCGGTAAGAAAATGAAAGTAGTTTTCCTATACAGCTAATATTAAGGGACAAATTTGCCACTTACTATTTTGACGCCCTTAATATTGCTACTCACTGTAACCTAGTGCACTGTTTGGATGCCCCGGAACTTATATACTGAGTTTCAAGAAATTCTGTTGAGCCGCTTTCCCTTATGTTGTGAAAAACAATAGACATACATTGAACGGAATTTATTTTTGACTTTTGTATATCTAATCTGAGATAAGAACGAAGTGTGTGCCAAAAATTTGAAGTGAAGAGGGAAAATTAGTTTATTTAGCTTATATAGATTTATATAGATGTTTATTTTTTCGGTCAAAATACATACCGTATATTATTATTTCCTGATTTCTAGGTCATAGATATCTACTCCTAATTGTTATTAATGTTATTTATTTATTTATTTATTTATTTATTTATTTATTTATTTATTTATTTATACGATTGTTCCCCTTAAGGAAAGCGATTGAACTTGAATACATAATGCGATCTTCGGGTGTTTTTCCTCTTTTCTTCCTAAATCTCGTCATCCTCTCTGAATGCTTCCTCTTTCACTCCTATGTCTACTTTTTCCCAGGTTGTCGTGATATTCTTGACTCAAATTTTACATTTGCGATTTTATTTCAGCACTCGGTGCGGTCCTCGAGATTCGCTATGTTGATCTGTTGTAGGTGCCTCTGAACCTCTTTTAGCCGTTCCGTACCGCATTTACTCTTTGCTCCGATGTTGAATAGTTTTTTTGCCGTTCTGGAGTTGTCCATTCTGTAAATGTGTGAATAAACTTTGCTCGGCGTTTTCTGATTTCATCCGTAATGGTGTTTATCTTATCATAGAGATTGTTCTGCGGTCTCTTCATCCAGATGCCATTTATCTTGACTGCCCCATAAATATTCCGAAGAACTTTTCGTTCCTGTTTTTCTGTGTCCTTAATTTTAGAGTGACCGTCAATTACCATTGTTTCGGCTGCATAGGTTGCTTCTGGAAGAATTGCTGTTTTATAGTGCCGTAATTTTGCATCTATCGAAATGCTTTTCTTGTTGTAATGAGCCCACGTTAGCTTGTAGGCCTTTTGTAGCTTGGTTATTCTTTGTTCATTGGGGATCTGGTTTAGTCCCGAGGACTGTATAGTTTCACCAAGGTATTTAAAATGACTTACTTGTCCGATTTTACCGTATTGTGTAATTAGGGCGGGATTTATTTTCTGACCGTCCTTCCATATACTGGGTTTCCTCATTAGAGATTTGTAGTCCGGTTTTATGCTCAATTTCATGTCGTTTTTCCACTGCGTGTATCGCTTCAGTTCTGTTGTCTGTAATATTGGCAATGTCGTCCGCGAAAGTGAGACACTTGACTATAATTCGGTTCTCTTTTTTATACCTAGTTGGATGCCCTTTACATGAGGTTCCCATTCTCCAATGATCTTTCCTAGGACAATATTGAAAATGATAGGGGATAGTCCGTCCCTCTGTCGGACTCCAGTTTTTATTTTAAAGGGCTCAGATATTTTGCCCATGAATTTCACTTTCGATACTGTTCCTGTGTCCAATAATGTTTTGAGTCTTTCTGTCAATCCCGAATTCTTCCATGATTTTGAAAAGGGTCTCACGGTCTACTGATTCATATGAATTTCTGAAGTCGATAAATGTAATTACTGTATTTCTGCATTTCCTCATTTGTATTATTATTATTATTATTATTATTATTATTATTATTATTATTATTATTATTATTATTATTATTATTATTGTGCGGACGAATGACCCGTTGCAAAAGGAGAGAGGAGAGAAACTAGAGCACAATACGGTAATAACTTAGTGTGTGGAAATGGAATTCCACCCACGTTCGTGTTCTGTCGGCAGAAATTGCCCGACTGATTTGTGCTCGCTCTTCCTGAAGTTAGCCAGATACCTTTATTAGCAAGTGCGTACGAATGCTCATATAGTTCCTAGGGCAGCTTTGTAATTGAACCCCAATCATTCATAATGCTGTTACCGCCATTACACGCGCTCCACTGACATGACAGAGATTTTCAGTGAAATTCACTTGCAATTTGCACTTGCTACTGTAGTGGATGGTCATTTAACACCAATGTGGAGTATTTACTGTATATGTACGAATGCATGTCTGTCAGTGGAATGCAACCCTAGTGATGAATGAATTCATGAAAACATGCACGACATTAGCTTGAAGTGAATTCCGGGTGAATATTTCAGAACAATGACTGACGGATATTTCTGCCCTCTGAACAGTGATATTTTCTATTTTAATTACGAAACACTCAATTGAATCTTAGACGGGAGAGTTGGAACAAATATCTCACCCAGCCCTGTTTTCCGGGGACGTGCGGTAACGTATTCTACAACGATGATTACGAGAAACAAATCTTGATATTGAATGCTTATGTGATTTACCTATTTAGTTTTTTATGTATGTATTCATTTATTATAGCCTATAGAAGGACATATTTAACCCATAAATCCATGATTTTATTTTGACATTTAAAATTTATTTTCGAAATTTCTGGAAGGTTTATTGGAAGGGAAAAAGTGATATAGAAATTCTTGTCGGTAATTTAAAAAGCAACGATAATTCCATGATACTTCATGGATGAACATTCGTTTCGTACTCACTAACTCTGGACTGTGTGAGCATTTGCCTTCAGCACGAAGACTAATTGGATCCCCGACAATTCTACTATCAGTTATGGTAAACATCTCTGATACCACATATTCAGGTAAGAGGAAAACGCACTCCTCGTTTACCTCGAGCGTCTTTTCAGTGACGCCTAACTAAACTCACATTCGGACAAGGGCTTACAGGCATTTTAGTAAAGAGACTGCGACCAATTGTGGAGATGATGATGAAGATAAACAAGAGCGGTGTCAGACCACTGAGAAGTATCGTGACCAGGTGTACCAGGTTACGCGAAAATTCTACGACAGGAATAAACAGTTATAGTTATTGTTTTTCTAAACAGGAACGTTTAAGAAAGAAAGGAAAAATATTAAGTTTATCTAGGCTACGCGCCTCGCGTCGGCGTCGTGGGATGTGGCGATACAGCTGCGAGCCCTTTGCCTATATATTTGACATAACTTAGTCCTTACGTTTAGCGGCAGCTGGAAAAGAAGTCCATGGGATTTAAAGCATTCTTCCGCAGCATCGTCCGCTCTGTTACTCGAAGTATCCGCGTCTCTTCACCGCAGAGGAGTCAAAATACTAATATCCCAATAAATTTTAACTACGCCAACATAAAATATATTGTGACAGGGTACCAAATGAGCACGCGACAGTTGCGGCCTAGGCCACTAAAATAAATCCATAACATTTTTCAAAATAGTGTATAACGAAGACTCAGACACTCTCAGTATTTGGTTGTGAAAATCGATCCCGCGAATAATCTATCTCTGACGCACCGAGACAGCTACAGTTTGAGGTAAATGTTCTGATAGTAGATAACATACAAGCTCCTGACGCTTGTTAATTACAGTACACGTCACCAATACGAACACTCCAAGCGATACAAGTAATTATAACGCTTCTCATAAGAAACATATAAAAATTGTAGTACGTCAAATATCTCAGTATGTATTCTTCCTAACACAAAAACTGAGCGATCTGGTGTAGGGAAGAATCAGCGTCAAACTTTGTATAATTCGTACCCTGTTTGTGGTCTTACTTAATAAAATATTTCTTGTATTACTCTTTAAGGTCAAGTAAACACATGGATAGTAACGATTTGCTTTGTCTGGAATTTTCTGCTACAACATACGGTTGTGAATCCTGTACATGAACTAAATAAGACAGGAATCGGCTCATCGTCCGGGCTTTCGAAATGTGAGCCTATAGAGTGTGCTGAGGATTAGCTGGACAGTGGGGAGATACACGAGAGACTTACGATGATGAGGAAAATCACGGCTAAATTCTTATTATTCGGGGTTGTTCCAGCTTCTCATAAGAAACATACTGAAGATGAAAATTGTAGTACATCAAATATCTCAGCACGTATTCGTCCTAACACAAAAACTGAGCGAACTAGTTTAGGGAAGGATCAGCGTCAAACGCACCGTGACAGCTACAGCTTGATGTAAATGTTGTGATACCAACTTTACTGACGGAAAGGTAGGGTGAGGAAGACCAAGGACCATCCTACCACCTACCATGAGAAGAAGCACGAAGATGAAGACAGGCGATTGTGGATACATCAAGACATCAAGCCTTGAATAACTGAACTAAAACATTTTAACATACACTAGGGTTGTTCTGGTGAAACAGACTGATGACCAGAATCTTACCGTATATGTACTGGACAAAATATGCTATATGAAAACGACAGCATACTGATGATGGTTTGAAAGAGTTTATAGATAGTCACCACTCTTTAGTTAACTGTTCCAACACTGAACAATTTGCACTATACTCTCCACAATGAAAGACGCTGGTCACTGGTTAAATCACCCTTCCACAACATCAGGAACAGTTTGATCTGTGGTGAAACACTTTTCCTTCAGGGCCTTCTTCAGGAGACCAAGGGTGATCCGTAATAAGACTCCAACGAAAGCAGTGACGGTTGTTTACTGTTGCGTTGGTAGCGTGTTGATTTGCGTTACAATGGAGCACAGGCACACTTCGTGACAGTTTTCCCAGTCAAAGCATATTCTCTGCTCAAGAATCGAATCGTGCTACGTTTAGGGTTGCGAATTTAGCCACTATATGCCTAGATCTGGCCGTTTCGATTAGGTCCACTATTTAGCCACCAATTTTCGAAAAAGCCGCTAGTGGCATTTTTACCACCTTCTCTTCCTAAATTGGCCATTTCTAGCCATATTTACTTCTGACGTTTTTATTGTACTTTTCAGTGCAGATAGCGACTAAAACTGCTAGTTTGGGCATTTTGTGAAATATTAATGTTAATAAAACGTTTTAAACATTCCCGTTTCACAAATAACCACCAAAACCCCATTCAATATTTATTACATGCTCGTCTTCCTTGACTGCGTAGTATAGCTTGGTTATTCATTTGGGAATGAAAAGACACGTTCTAATTTGTAACGTGACACCAAAAAAAAGTTAAGCGAGAGGTGTGTACATTTAACAAGAAAAGTTAATGAAGTTAAAGATCGGCTACTTGACGACATCGAATTTCTCCGAGAACTGTCACAATGAATGAAGTTTTTGTTTTGTTTTGTTTTGTTTTACGTTGCACCTACACAGATAGGTCTTATGGCGGCGATGGGACAGGAAAGGGCTAGGAATGGGAAGGAAGCGGCCGTGGCCTTTATTAAGGCACAGCCCCACCATTTGCCTGGTGTGAAAATGGGGAAACCACGGAAAACCATCTTCAGGGCTGCCGACTGTGGGGTTCGAACCTAATGAAGTCTTGATAACAGTGCAAGGACCTATCACAGACTTAGCTTTAGGATTTGAAATGAGTATGGACAAAACTGAAAATCAGTGGAGGAATTTTTTTTTACGTAACTGGGTAAATAGGTCCTCCACGACTGAATTCTGGCTGGAATTTATTTAGTATAAAATTGTTTCTGTAGAACATTCATCTTTAGAATAGTCTCATTGCTCTCACGGCCCTAACTTTGCGTCGTTCAAATACGGAAGTTGAGCGTGTCTCAGTCGGGTTACTGTAACGTCGTTAAAAACAAACTAAGAAACAAATTGAAAACCGAAACCTTGTCGCTATTTTGAGCATAAGGTTTGGATTAAGCCCTATGGGAAAATGTTGTTTTGCATTTAATATCCCGTCGAAAGTTCTTGAATTTGCTGTGACAAGTGTAGCTTATTGGTTATCAGAAAAATCAAGACACCCTAAGTGGAAGGGGTGTAGTTGAGGAGGAATTAGAATTATGAATTTTGTTAGGTGAGTTCATTATCATTTAAAACGAACTGTATGCTTAATTTTCTCCTTGTCCCTCCGTTGTCACAGTGCATTTAATGAAAACTTTTGTGTGTGGGATCCTACAACGTCTTGTGATTTACAGCCATGTATATAGCGAATAATTGCAAGCTACTCCGAATGTTTAGCTATTTCTGGACATTTTGATAATCAGTTTTAACTACTTTTTCGTCACCAAGTGTTGGCAGCACTGGCTACGTTGTGCTCATTTGAATGTAAGCATTAAACACGAATATTGCTTTAGCTTTCTCCTCTACTTGGCGGACGCGTATCTCAGACAGACCACGTTCTGAGCTGTTACTACCAATACCTAGCAGACAGATGACGTCAAATTAAAGTGCTTGCACATGGTAGCTCAGGCCATACGTTTTTATTATTATTATTATTATTATTATTATTATTATTATTATTATTATTATTATTATTATTATTACTGCAAACACCGAACCATGCAATGTTGCCACCTCTTGGCTGTCCTTTCAGTTGTTTACAGTGTCGTCACCTCTGTTAAAAATTTTTTTCTTTACGTCGCACCGACACAGATACATCTTATGGCGACGATGGGAGAGGAAAGACCTAGGAATTGGAAGTAAGCGGCCATGGCCTTAATTAAGGTACAGCCCAGGCATTTGGCTGGTGTGAATGGGAAACCACGGAAAACCATCTTCAGGGCTGCCGACAGTGGGGCTCGAACCCACGATCTCCCGATTACTGGATACTGGCCGCACTTAAGCGACTGCAGCTATCGAGCTCGGTCTGTTTCAATTAAACAACCCTTTTACATTTATCCAATAACACACTTCGCCAAACAGAAATTATATAGGGTCAATGCCATTCTAAAAGGTATTTAACAGTTCCCAATAGTTATCTCAACCCATGAAGTGTCAAGTGTAAAAGTGACAAGCAGCCTTTAGGGTGTTTTGGAGCAAATATTTGAATTTAAACTCGTTCTAAAACAATACTAGTGTACCTTCTCATTGGGAAGGTGTAGTTAAACCTCTTGCCAACACATCTGTGTGATAATGTGATCCTTTCTTTTGGCCGAGCTTGTACTCGGGGGCTTAGAATATTCGTCGATTACTTTTTGTTCAGGAAGTGTACGGTTAAGATACCAAATTTTCCGAAATATACATCTTTTTATCGCAATGCTTCTTTTTCTTGCAGTGTTGTCCCCTCCAAGTAGGCGTGTGTCATCAAGGAGCATTTTTTTCCTGTTTATGTTTCCCATATCAAAATTATACTGAATTCGAACCTGCGTCCAAGATATAATCTCCATCGACATCCAAGTTTCCCTTCTATCGTCGTTGTATCTATCATTTCGGGAGATGTGACCGAAGTAGGCTGTTTTCCTGAGTTCTGCAGTATTTCCCGACACGACGTAGTAACTTCTCGTTGGGGCCGTGGTCTACCCATGGGAACTTTTAACATCTTGGGATACAACTACATTTCAAAGGCCTGAAATCCGTTCATTGTCGAAATGTTTAGTGTCCATCTTTCTACGTCGTAAAACAGCAGGACACTTGTTGCCTTATGAAAGGGGCGTGGGGCAACCATCACAGCATAGCAAGAGAGGAAAACGCTCCAATTCGTGCGCCAAATTCTGGTGCAGTTGACCAATATCCGCCATTTTGAAATTGCTGTCATACCTAGCTTGCAGTAAACGTGCATTTTATACTTACTGAACTCTAATTTGGGAATAGTAAACAGATGCAGTATGCACCTTAGTGTGAACACTTGTTTTATAGATTTTAGAATGTTAGGTACATTCGTAAATATTTGTAGCTTAGCACGCTTGACTGTGAGTGTTTTAAATGAATAAAGGTGGTTAATTGTTTTCAGCACATAATTGCAAATATAATTCCCATACAAATAAAGACATACTTCAGTCAGATTTCTCCAATAGCAATGACAGGTGAAATAAGTTTATTAATAAATTATCAACAATAGAATATTCAGAAGCAAAAATAGTTCTGGACAGTTTAAATCAGTTAGAGGCATAATTATATAATTTTTCTAGTAAAAAAAAATGTACTATATATTTCAGAAGGAGGAATTTGTTAAAAGTGAGTGATGCATTTAAGTAAAAACTTCACGTGAAGGTTTGTTTTCATATTCTAAGGAACCAATTGCAACTATAGATGCAGTTCCAACATTATTCAGCGCACCAAATCCACCAAAACGAATATAAAAACAAAAGCGCTCCGTCATAGCATAGAGGAACGGTGAAAAATGTCAAGTGGCTGATTTTTTTTTCTTTTTTTTTTTTCACAATTTGCTTTACGTCGCGCCACAGATAGGTCTTGTGGCGATGAAGGGATAGGAAAGGGTTCGGAGTGGGAAGATAGCGGCCGTGGCCTTAATTAAAGTAAATGCCTATCCCATCGTCGCCGTAAGACCTATCTGTGATGGTGCGACGTAAAGCCAATTGTAATATTAATGCACACTACTTGAAATTTCATTAAAATCCTATGAGTCGAAATTTATTACAAATGCATGTAAATCACTTGTGTATTATTCTGTGTCCCATGCCAAGCAGATTTTAGTGTCAAATTTATGTATTTATTTTTGTATACGGTACTAAACTATGTTTCTAGGCTTCATTAAAAGTTATTTGTGCCAAACTAACTTAAATGAACGTTTTATTTAGTGGGCACATGCCACTTACGTAAAATGGACATAGTAAAATACATGTCTGTAATTAATGTGTTTGATCTTTTTAGGTTGAAAGTATGAAGAGAAATGCTGGTAACAGTATTAATACCATCCCTGAAATTTGTTCATTTTAAACTAAACGCTCTCTCACAAGAAGCACTTGATGAAGGTAACAGTGACACAATACGAAGCCTAAAATCGGAAATCTGTCCTTTCCTTGACACAATCTTTCTCAAAAACTCGCTTAACTTCATTCCCTATCAAGCACTTTGAATTCATATCTTCGTGTAGTGTGGTGTGCTTTACTTTTTCGAAGTCCATGTTAGAACCCACAAGTTGTTTCTCCTTTTCTGCAAAATCCTCTAGTTCCATTCCTTCTAGTTACTATATGAAATACCGTTGTGCACTTGTCAGTGCTATGCTCACTCTTGACAAAGCTTTCGTCTGAGCGTTTTCCTCCATGTTGCACCAAAGCTCCTTTGTCAGCTTGAAGAGAACTGCAGCTGCTATTCTACCCTTGTAATTGCACACTCGCAACTCAACGGAATTAAAATATATTTGACATTGAAAATAAATCTGAAACTTTTAACTTTATCCGGTGGTGAATTTATTATAATTTGTTTTCAAACTATCCATATAAAAATCAGATATACTAGCAGGTAAAACTTGGGAACCCCAACATCTCACAAGAAGGTGCTAGAGACTCATGACAAAAATAAGTAGCAACATTTCTTCCTATTTTTCTTGTTACACCGCTTTACCCACACCTGTAGGGTCGCGAGTGCGAACTGTATCTCATATGTGGATTTGTCCATTTTTACGGCCGGATGCCCTTCCTGACGCTAACTCCACATGGAGGGGTGTATTCACTATTGTGCTTTTCTGTCGTGTTTGGTAGTACGTTGTGTTGTATGAAGAGTTGGAACAAAAACAGCCAGTCCGCAAGCCGAAAGAATCACACGCGATTAAAATCCCCGGCCCGGGCGGAAATCGAACCCGGGACCTTCTGAACCGAAGGCCTCATCGCTGGCCATTCGGCCAAGGAGTCTGACAGAAAAATAGCAACACTCTCCTGGACTAAATGATGACAATAATAATAATAATAATAATAATAATAATAATAATAATAATAATAATAATAATAATAATAATAATAATGGTCTTATCACATTTAGTTGGGATCGGCACTGTATGCGGTTTAAGTCCAGTTGATTCATACGTATTTTCGTTTATATGTACCTGTACGTACATTGCTACATGCTGACTTCCATTTATTATTGTAGTTAACCTGCTTAATATCTCGAAAATGTTCCTCAATACTATCTTAACTTGGACTTTCAGAAAACGTTTAAGCCCATGCCAACCATAGGTCGTGGCTTTGGAAGTAAAGTTTCGTACTGGGTGAAAAAATACTAACGTTTGCATGCTTCTGAACCCCAATGTCTTACCATTCCCCCCTCCCCGTCCCCCGACTCAACCCCCTAGGAGAGTTTTGGAAACGTTCGATTTTTCTAGAGATTTTGGTAATATTAAGTTCTCTGGTACCAGGTTTTAAATTTCTAAGATAGCCTGAAAGTGCCTCAACTGGTGTCTACCTCGCCTTTACTCGGTTTCAACATCGCGGCCACTGCGGGGTTTCGGCTTTCAACTGATCAAAGGAGCCATGCTGTGCTTTCCGTTATGTGTATTTCCAATTCTGCGCCATCATGATCAGGAGCCACATGTACTTAATGTGCATGAAATTTGGCTAATAACCTACATGGCGGTAGTGTGTGTGTTTATATATATTTTTATTGTTATTTATGGCGTGAACGGCCGCGAGCCCCAACTTCGCTACTGCTAAAGTCAAAGATGTAAATAAATACAAATAATTTCTAATTTTAATAGACGCGCTTATTTCCGTCTTTTGATTTTATGTTCCTAAGAATAAAACTAGGGTTCTGTATAATCTATTAATAATTTTTTGTACATTAGAAATTAAAGTAAGTTAACTTTCCTAGTTCATGGGCTCCTATTTTGAAAGTGAAACAAAGACTTCCTTCGGCTTGAAATTACTGAAACACGTTCAGAGACGTCAAGGTATAATTTGTCAACATACTAATGTGGATTAAGTCCAATTTTATGGCCGGATACCCTTCCTGACGCCAATACAGTACTATGTGGAGCAGGCGCGGCTCCATAATACGATCTGCAGAGCTGGAGAACCACCACAATGAAAGATATACAGTAATATATAGCGATTAGCCATCCCATCCTTCATATTGAGTGTTTATATCGAGCCAAAGATCGATACCCATACAGCTGCTGGTGATCTGGCAACCCTGTTTAGAACTGTGAACGACAGAATATTAGGAGAGCACACTTAACTACAGCTTTCTTCCGATAGGTGGCTAAGGGTCGCCCATAAGGTTCTGTATGAACTGCACGCCTTGCAGTACGTCCGACCTATTCCCGTGACCATAGAGTTAGTAAATAATACACTAGATAGCGGCACCGTCCGTGAGAGAATCGCTGTAGCGAACGAGCATGTTATAATCTCAGCTGTTTGGGAAAAACTCCCTCCATTGTACTCATCAGTGTAAACAGAGAACTTATAAAACTGTGTGGATATTGATATGGTTTAAAATTTTTACATGTCAACATTCTCAGATGCTACAGTATAGTTGTGATGCTTCTGTTCAGTAGAATGAAAGCCCAAATAGCTTAAATACAGGATAAGTGCGTGATAAAAGAGGATGGTTGTGATTAAGTAGGACAATTCAATTTACTGTCCATGTTAAGTCTTCAAACAACGTACCTTATGATTGGGGGTACCGGTATGTATATTTTTCTGTCTTTGGTGTAAATGACCAGGAATTCAGCAAAATTTTATCCAACGGCCGAAAACATTCTCCCGTACGAAGCGAATGAGCGACTTCTTAGGCCTACAAGTATATACAGTAATAATGACATGTTTCTCCAAAACGGTAGTGAATTCTTCCGAGTTAGGTAGTCATGAAAATGAAAACAGAAACACAAGTACCATCAGATGATGTTCCCCCTCCATTAAGAAAGCCAGCTGCCAAAGATGTATGCAGGTCTCGGAACCTTTGTAAATACTGTATGTGTCGATAGGTCAACATTTTTTTCGATAAGTAGAAGAGGGGCATTATTTTTTGTAACTCTTTAATTGTTGTTTTTTGTACAAGTCAATTATTTATATTGTCGATGTCCCTCGAAATCGGGGTCTTACAAATTGAGATGAACGTCTACCTGCATTATTTCGGTACATTTTCGAGAACTTCACACTGATAGGACATGGAGTAAAGCGTTTCCGCAGAGTTGGAGGACGGATTCAAACGAGCTCAGCTGACACTTTCCGTATGCAATACGAATTTAGATTTGTCTATTACACTTGCTGCAATGGACTGTGCGTCACAGAGCAGAACCACCAACGTTATTCAGCACGAGCCGCCTCTGATGTGGAGGGATGTATTCATTACTGCGTGTTTCTGAGGTGTTTGATAGTGCGGCTAAACTCGCCGGTCCCACAGGGAATCGAACCCAGGGCCCTCTGAACTGAAGGCCACTACGCTGATCATTCGGCCAAGGGCCAGACTGGGACCTAAAATAAAGGATCGGAAGTGTCCACTTTTACAGACCTACTCTAGTTTAACATAATCCAAAATTAATTCCTGCCTAAGTAGCAAGGAAGACATGGAAATAAGGTTTGCAGCCAATTGCATTGTCTCCACTAATACTGGGATGCATATTTGTGTCGAAAAGAAAAATTAATCCTGATCCACAACCATTTAGCCCCTAACTTAGTAGCACGAAGGAGATAAAACACGGTTTGTGAATGGTCTCTATTAATGGTAAGAAGCTTAACACTAATTTACACTAACGTGTTAATGAAATATAAAAGCGATACAATGATTGCAGTAATAAATATTATTCTCCATTATCATGTGACCCAGCAGATGGCGGATCAGCATGTATCAGCTTTACCTGCCCGTGTTAATGGACTACGTAATAACATGTTAATACTACTCATTAACTCAGTATTTAAATTACAAGCTATCCAGAATTCATTTAATTCATGATCACATAATGGTTCTTTAAATATATTGGTGATATTGCAGCTCATTTATATGAACTGTTGTAATGGAGGATGAAATGCTACATTTCCTCTTTTGCCCGCCATGCTCCTTCCAAAGCGTACACTTTTAAATTAATATAGTCTAATAATGTGTTTGTTCTTCTTGTCATCGTATACACCAAGAACTTCAAACTTAAATTATACTGCATACCTCTTTCTTGAATCAAGCTTCACTATTTTTCATCTTTCAGCTCTTAGCTTTCTTGGCGATTTCTTTTTCTTTCTCGAGTTAAACTCCTGATTTCAGTTCTCTGTCTGGTATTGCACCGATACTTGGAACTTCTTTTCTTTACGGGAATGATGACGCAGATGCGAATCTTCTCGAAATGAAATCTCGAAGATAAATCCGATACAGTCGCAAGCGCTATGGGCGTGAATACACAAATTCTGGGGAAATAAAATCTTACGATTGATTTTGAGCTTTGTTTTTACAGACACTGGCTTCAGATCTGTTACAAATCATATGAAGGATAGGCCTCTGATATGAGAAATATACAACGAAGTTTGTACAGTAAGTCCGATAGTGGTCGCACACTCCACCACCTAGTCCAAATTGAAGTGATTCTTCATGAAAGTGATCAACATTGATTTTGAAGAAACCGAAATTGTAATCTCACACAGAATGGTAGCCGTCCTCGTAGTCGGTCAAATGGACTACCCACGGCAGGAGCTCCTGTGTCAGAAACCTTCCAACATTCTTGATCGAGGCTCCGGGATGAACTTAAGTCGATGTTAACACGAGTTTGAAATGCGAAGGAAGAGTTATTTCAATCGTGCATATGTCGCCGACGAGCTAATATGACAT
Source organism: Anabrus simplex (assembly GCF_040414725.1). Classification (NCBI taxonomy): domain Eukaryota; kingdom Metazoa; phylum Arthropoda; class Insecta; order Orthoptera; family Tettigoniidae; genus Anabrus; species Anabrus simplex. The sequence goes on along the minus strand of NC_090265.1, from coordinate 1,048,590,678 downwards.
AGTCATACAATACATCTGCACAAAGTGTTGCTATGCAGGTTTCAATATTCTGTATAATTGCTCCGCCGACAGCGTTTGTCGTTGCGTCGTTTCGCGAATTACATCGCGTTATTCACTCTTATCCGACGATTTCTACATCATCTTCATTATCTCTACTTCAGATCTCTGACAGCGCTAGGTAATTACATGTATCAGTCTTTACATGGTCGGTAGCAATATTCGTGGCGACTGCATGATGACTCTCAACTTCACAACTTACAAATCGCGTACACGATCCAGCGTCTTCGGAAGATCTTACTCGTTCTCTTGACTGTTATACTCAAACGGTGATTCTTGAAGCGTCACGCAGCTGCTGCGAATTACAATCTCGGCACTGGTAGAATTTGTGATTTGGCCGGGCTGAGTGGCTCAGACGGTTAAGGCGCTGGCCTTCTAACCCCACCTTGGCAGGTTCGATCCTGGCTCAGTCCGGTGGTATTTGAAGGTGCTCAAATACGACAGCCCCGTGTCGGTAGATTTACTGGCACGTAAAAGAACTCCTGCGGGACTAAATTCCGGCACCTCGGCGTCTCCGAAGACCTTAAAAAAAGTAGTTAGTGGGACGTAAAGCAAATAACATTATTATTAGAATTTGTGATTGCGCGATTCGCGATTCGTTTACCAAGTACAACCCTTGAAACGAAGTCACTCGACTGAGTGTGACGTATACGAGTTAATACTGTTGTCCTTTACCGTCACCACAGCGCAGCGTGGGAAAACGAACTCGCACCAATTCCTGCGCCGTTTAGTTTAGTATCGGCTGAAGCTTCGGACTACTTTGGGCTTATTTCGATATTCGAGATGTTAATCGATTTATCTCGATGTCTTCTATCATCCTGATGCCGTTTAATATGCCATAGCTTTTTAAGCAATAGTTTTCGACATTTTGTAATTCTGTCGCCAAATTTTACTTTACACACGTAGTATTCGGCTTTTTGCAGATGACACTGTACATCAGTGTACTCTATGTTAAAGAACTCTTCATTCCTCCTAAAATGAAACCTTAATAATCTAAATACGCACAAATCAGTCAAACAACAAAACAAAACAAAACGGCGCTGTAATCGGCACCATTCTATTTTTCCTCGGTACGTTGTGACGACGTCATCAGTGGATGTGATTGTTATGTTGTCTCGAGTGTAATTATATCCTTTATACGATTGTTCTAGGTTGTATAATTTATGAGATATAAACGTTGACCACGACGTGTCTTAAAGTACCAGGTGTCGTTTTCATACTGCTACCTACTGTATAACTCGGACCAAAAGAATAGAAGTATTCACGTGAAGAGGAATCATTCTGTGAGAGTGCCTCTCCGGCCAAAACTCTTGTCATTAGAGAACAAGGCAAGTGAGGTTCGGTATCAAGATAATGTTATTGGTTTTACTTCTCACTAACTACTTTTAACGGTTTTCAGAGACACTGAACTGCAGGTAATTTAGTCGCGCGGAAGTTCTTTTATGTGCTGCTATATGTACCGAAACGAGGGTGGCGTATTTATATTCAAATGTCACCGCACTGACCCGGGATTGAATCCCTCATGTTTACCGTATGAGTTGCTCTGCCCAGAAATTCGTTATTGCTGTCGATTCTTTTGGAGGCATGACTTCATTGTTGCTGTTGCTGTAAAAGTTTAACTGGAGTCCACCAAAGTCTCTAACGAAGCTGCAGTTGAAAATTTGCCGAATATTCTTTTGGACACCGCTTGTCCATTAAGGGGATTGCTGGCTATCCAAGGCTTTTGATAGGTAGATCATGGGAGATTACTGACGAGAATGAGGGCTATTGCACTAGACAGAATAGTAATTGAATGGGTGGTTAAATTTCTAGAAAAAAAAATCTCAGAGACTTAGAGTAGGTGAAGTATTATTAATAATTTGAGTAAAGAACTAGAATCACAGAAAAGATTTTTCCGGATGTTGTTATACTGTATAGAGTAATAACTGACAGGATCGTGGACGACTGCAAAAGGACCTCGACGATGTTGTAAGATGGACAGCAGACAATGCTATGATGATGGTAAACGGGGTTAAAAGTCAGGTTGTAAGTTTCGCCAAGAGGAAAAGTCTGCTGTTTGAATTACTGTCTACCGGGCGAGTTGGCCGTGCGGTTAGAGGCGCGCGGCTGTGAACTTGCATCCGGGAGATAGTGGATTCGAATCCCACTGTTGGCAGCCCTGAAGATTGTTTTCCGTGGTTTCTCATTTTCACACCAGGCAAATGTTGTGGCTGTAACTTACGGCCACCCTACTGTCGGCAGCCCTGAAAATGGTTTTCCGTGGTTTCCCATTTTCACACCAGGCAAATGCTGGGGCTGTACCTTAATTAAGGCCACGGCCGCTTCCTTCCAACTCCTAGGCCTTTCCCATCCCGTCGTCGCCATAAGACCTATCTGTGTCGGTGCGACGTAAAACCACTAGCAAAAATGAAAAAGGAATTACTGTCTTGGAGTGGAAGTACTTAGGTGTTAATATAAGGAAATACATTAATTGTGGTAATCAGATAAACGGGATTGTAAATAAAAGTTACAGATCATATCGTACAGTTATGAGGGTATTTAGAGGTTATTGTAAGGATGTAAAGGAGAGGACATCTAAGTCTCTGGTCAGACCCTGGGACCTACACCAGGATTCCTTGATTCGAGAACTGGAAAAGTTCCAAAGGAAAGCAGCGCGATTTGTTCTGGGTGATTCCCGATAAAAGAGGAGTGGTATGAAATTGTTACAGTATTTGGGCTGGTAAAACTTAGGAGTAAGGAGAGGAGCTGCTCGACTACGTGGTATGTTCAGAGCTCTGAGAGGAGAGAGAGCGTGGAGTGATACACAGTAAATAGACTAATAACCTTGAATGGAGTTTTTAAAATGTAGAACTATCATAATGTGAAGATAAAGTTTGAATTTAAGAGGGCAAATTTGGGGCAAATATTCGTTAGGAATTAGAAACTGGAATCATTTACCAAGAGAGATATTCGATAACTTTCAAACTTGCTTGAAATCATTTAAGAAAGGACTGGGTAAACACCTGATAGAGAATCTGCCACCTGGGCTTCAGCAAAAGAAGCAAAAATTATTCTAAAACTCGAATGTTGTACAACATACAGCATTCATGATATGTGTTCTATTTCTCCTTAACGTACTACAATACGTCTTCTCGACCGACGTCGGTATGCTAAGTGTTTTCATAGCAATAACTATGGTTGGAAACTATGTGGAAAGAAAGAAGCTTAAGAGTAAAAAAATAATAATGAAGAAACTGACACATGTTTTCCTAGGGTGTTAACGGAGATTATGTTTCATGTTACTCTACTGTGTGTCTTTTTTCTTCAGCGAGTTGTTATAATAAGTGTTCTAATTTAAATTATAAGATACTTTGAGAATGCTTTTATATTGTTAAAACACTGTATTCTGTACCAAACTGTAGATACATTTGATTCGTTCGTGTGTTATACATGCTCAAAATCAGGAATATTCTATATCTCGAAATCCCCATAACTCGAAACAAAATGTATCTCCTGTGATGATTCGAGATATCAAGGTTCGACTTTACATTATGAGATTGCTGTATGCTATTACATTTTTAATTTATCCTCTTTTATTCCTAATTTTTAGAGGTAGACACTTGGCCAGATTTACGACCCGACACCTTTCTTGATCATTCTATTCACTGTTGCGCTTTACTGTGGTTGTTGGTATGTTATGTGCCGGGCTGAGTGGCTCAGACGGTTAAGGCGCTGGCCTTCTGACCCCAACTTGGCAGGTTCGATCCTGGCTCAGTCCGGTGGTATTTGAAGGTGCTCAAATACGTCAGCTTCGTGTCGCTAGATTTACTGGCACGTAAAAGAACTCCTGCGGGACTAAATTCCGGCACCTCGGCGTCTCCGAAAACCGTAAAAGAGTAGTTAGTGGGACGTAAAACAAATAACATTATTATTATTATTATTATTATTATTATTATTATTATTATTATTATTATTATTATTATTATTATTATTATTGGGTATGTTATGTTGCGTGTAAATGAAGAGGTATTTATTGAGGCGAACTCAGAGACCCAATCCAATAACCATACACAGTTAAAATCCCCGGCCCGGCTAGGAATCGAACCCTGGACCCTCAGAACCGAATGTCACCATCCGGCCAGGGAGCTGGACCCCTGTTAATTAAAATATATAATGAATGCCCTTTGTATCCTAATGTACCCAGGTCCTCATCAAGACGGCCTTTCCTGTTGTACTTTCCTCAGTTTCCATGATTTCATATTACTTGTGGGCTGGCCACAATAATCCCGTTAACTGTTTTACCAGGACCAGATCCATTACCGAGCTATAGTTGGAGAGCTTCACAAACAACACTCTGGAGCTTCGTGCCAAATGGTTCCTAATACACTTGTAAGCATTGTGGGCAAATAAGTCTCCAGAGATCAAAGTTTAGAACAGAGTGAAGTGGGCCATTAGTAGGATTTTGTGTTCTATGGTAGGCTTTGTGTCTTGAAAGTTACGATAAGGAACGATCTAATGTTCACATAGCATAAATTCAGAGTGGATGGAGCAGTATTGTGTTATTACAGTATCTTAACACTTGACGAAGAAAATTCTTGTATGTTACCTTTCCTCCTGCTTACTTTTATAACTGAGCACGCTACTTTACGTCGTATAAAAGGACTGGGAGTAGTTCAAGAGTTCGATTCCAAGCCGTGACAAGAAATCAACTGATCAATTTAAGTGTCATTTTCTGCAAGACTTTCCCCACTCCTTTTATTCAGATGTTCCAAAGGTACCATCTTTGGAGTTCAGTTCGAGACCAGCTGTCGAGATGCATTTTTGGGTAGATATAATGTTTACAAAGCACTCCATCTTCTGGTATGGGCAGAACAAATTTGACACTTTCATTGGCCTGTCTGTCGCATCCTTTGCTTTCACGATATGAATGCAGGGTCAAAGTTAAGTACCCGGCGAGTTGGCTGTGCGGTTAGGGCCACGCAGCTGTGAACTTGCATCCGGGAGAGAGTAGGTTCGAAGCCCACTGACGGCAGCCCTGAAGATGGTTTTCGAGGGTTTCCCATTTTCACACCAGGCAAATACTGGGGCTGTGCCTTAATTAAGGCCACGGCCGCTTCTTTGCCACTCGTTGGCCTTTCCTATCCCATCTTCGCCTATTTGTGTTGGTGCGACGTAAAGCACGTTGTAAACAAATGTTAGTAATGTCACTACCTATTATGCATGGTGTGAAATATCGCTCATAACGTTGGTTGGGGTGTGCCCTTCAGTAGGCTTGTGAGATTTCTAGCACGCCTGTTCAGTGACACCTAGACTGTTTATGACAACTGGCTGTGGAGCTGTTCACTGTCCATCGAGCCTCCGGGAGCATGCTACAGACACCGAAATAACACAGATATTAAACCCATCAACAACTTTCGCACTTCTTCACTTCTTATATTTTCATTTTTCGGGAAAGCACACCAGATTCGAGTTACGGACATGAAGGATTAGAGGAATACCGAATTTGATCCGTTTTGAAAAACACTGATTTTTCTGTTCCCTCGTTAGTGCCGAGGTTGCAGTTGGTGAAAGTCTTTTTCTTCCACTCCTCCAAGTTTCTCGGAGATACCCTTACTTTGTATTTTCTCTTGTAGTGCATTGCTCGTTATCCTACTTTCCATGTTCTTGAAGGCATAAAGTATAAAGTCATAATTTTCACCTTCATCAACCCATCAGCATATTCTCGCATTGTAAAGACCCTGTTAAACATGTACTGTAGTTGTGTTGATTTCAGCAAGAGTGAATGTTTCGTCATAGTTTCTTTAGGATTGTAGGAATCATTCGCATCTACTTTTACTCTCTAACAAACTACCAGGCTGAGCGGCTGGCCTTCTGAGCCCAGGTTGGTGTTTAATCCTTGCTCGGTTCGGTATTATTTGAATGTGATCGAATACGTCAGCCTCTTGTCAATAGTTATTCTGGTAAGTTAAAAAACTCGTGAGGGACAACATTCCAGTATATCATCTCGTCCGAAGTCTGGCTCCATGGCTAAATGGTTAGCGTGCTGGCCTTTGGTCACAGGGGGTTCGATTCCCGGCAGGTTCGGGAATTTTAACAATCATCGGTTAATTTCGCTGGCACGCGGGCTGGGTGTATGTGTCGTCTTCATCATCATTTCATCCTCATCATGACGCGCAGGTCGCCTACGGGGATCACAGACCTGCACCTGGCGAGCCGAACATGTCCTCGGACACTCCCGGCACTAAAAGCCATACGCCATTTCATTCTTACCTTGTCCGAAAACCGCAAAACACTTAGTGGGACGGAAAACCAATAAAATGGGTGTTATCATTTACTTCCTAACTATAGTCTCTGTCAAATATTAAGTGTTTTGGCTTCAAGAGGCTACTCAGAACTGTCCCACCAACCGACGGTTTTCGGGTTATTCCACCCACTTAATGCGCTACGCTCCGCGGAAAATTTCAATGCTTTAAATGCCACTGGCGCCAGGCCAAAACATTTTAATAATAACAATATTAATAGCATTTAATAATAATGGCATACGGCGTTGGGAGAGGCCTGGTGCAGGTCCTTCGAGTCGACGCCTATGAGCGACCTGTGCGTCTGTGATCTAGGATGATTTCTAATGTTGAAAACGGCAAAACATTCATTCCCCGAGCCAGAGAAATTAACCAATGATGGTTAAAATTTAACCCGGCCGGGAATCCAGCCCGGGAACCCTTTGGCCTAAGGTCAGCATGCTAAACAGTTAGCCACGGAGCCGGAATTTACTTCGTAAAATGACCTCAATGGAAGCAGTTTCCTATTTGACACAGAATGTATGTTGAGTACTCAGCCCGAAGGCTGGTTTGATCCTCCACAGCTCCGCCAACAGCTGTGCTATACTGTAGATCCTAGGCGTCACTGAAGAGGCATACCAGGGAAATGAGGTGCGAGGTAGTTCCCTCACAGAGCCAGAAGTTTCTATTACATATCAGTCTGCCAAGCCCACTGAAATGAATGCTAAAACAGACCCTATGAGCGATATTTTCACACCATTCATAACAGAGACTGGCTGCATAAGGAACGGTATCACTAACATCGCTCATTGCACTGTCACTTTCGTAGTGTCAAAGCCAATGAAAGTAACAAATTTATTCTAGCCCATACCAGTGCACTGTAAACACTACATCTTTTCAGCAAAGGCATTTAAACAGACTATAAGATCAGTTTAATTTTATGGCTGTAGTGCAGAAGCTACTGATTGATGGCTCACTTCAATGATTTGAAACATGGTGGTTTGCTGTCCCCTGTAGTTTGCTTGGTAACTTAGTTGACCGTATTAACCACCCTGGTGTACGTGTATTTGCCATTATCTGGTACTGTAAACGATAAGAAATTAGTCTGTACGTTAGATAACACCCGGGCATTCAGTTGGAATCAGTGGTTAATCCTTGAATATGACCTCTAGAAAGATTGAGAATGAGATTTATGAGGCTGAATGCACCCCGTTTCAAACCAAGATTTCATCCCATGGTAGAGCGAGGAATCAACCACGGCGGGAATCTGTTGTGTTAAACCTTAGACCTAGACTGTAATTGCCTGATAAGAAGGAAGAACTGAAGTACTGAACTACGCTGCCAAATTAACTAAATTTACTCTTAGTGTAGGTGTTTACCTTCGGAATACACATTTTAGATCGATAGAACAAACTTTTTGACTAATTGCATGGTGAAGTTGCATTTACTTAGTTGTAAATATATTGTCAGGCTTTAAGTAATTTTTCACATATATCCGCGTTTTATGTTGTAAGATCTGTTCAATATTGTGACTGGGAATCATTTTACGGATCTCTCAGGTGTTAGAATTGCCGTGGTCGTTTATGCAGAAGTGGTGAAGCACGAGCTTATTCAGAGACTTGATAGACGAAACCTTTGATCGAAGTTCACCCAAGTAAGCTTGCTGAAAGGTTCACAGTGAATGAACACTCAAAGTAGATAAATATACAGTAGAGGCCTAATCTGTGTCCATGCTTCCTTCTCGATGGCTTTCTTCGTCTGATTCTGTTAAGCATTCAGAACAAGAATACATCTCGGAAGGGCCCATGACGTCATGGAGTCCACTTCCGATTATTGAAACTTGGAGAACATGGGAACTAAACCGACAATAACAGAAGTGCAGGATTCCTAAGTTAGCATAATTTAAGCTTTGAGTTTTGACTTCTGTGCCAAAAGTTCGAGGATAGCGTCTTGACAAAGATGATGGGCATTCAGGAGTGCGTTAGTGACCGTCAGTGGAGTTTCGGGTTCGATAAAGGATTCCTGCGCTACTCCGGTATCCATTATAATTATTTACGTTGCAAGGGCCGAAAATGGGGCTTTACATATAAGTTGAAATGTTTGTGGAATTTTGAAATGATACGTGAAACACATTTTGCTCGTGTAACGTGTAATATTTTATTTCATTCTGTGTTGAATGTCTTTATTATTATTTAGACAATATTAAGATGAACACATTATGTTCAGTTCAGGACCTATCATTCAGTCAATACCATCCATGGGAGAATCGATATTGTTCAAGAATATGTAGATGTAATGGCCCGCCCACATGGGTGCAGTGGAGTGGAGTAACTGCACTGAAAAACGTTGTTGATTTTTTTATAATGTCTGGTTTCCCATTTGCACACCAGACAAGTGCTGGGGCTGTACTTTAATTAAGGCCATGGCCGCTATCTTCCAGTCCTAGCTCTTTCCCATCCTCGCGTCGCCGAAAGCCTTCGATGTGACGTTAAACAGCAAGTAAAAACTGTTTGTGTTGGATGTCACTGAGTCCAGGAAGTTACTATAGTATCGTTAAGTTCCATTTTCGGCATTATTTTGAAGAACGTCAACATAAAATTTGACACTGTCTTCATCATCATCTTGGCGTTTGTCCCGTCCGCCTGCATGATCTTTAATCGCAACTTGGTTTAAGGCGTCGTTTCTTGCCAACGCTGTTTCGGTTGGCCCTTTGGTTGAAGCCCATCAACTTTCAAGTTTTGTGCAATAATGGCTACCATTGATGTCGCTGCCCGTAAGGCACGATCGTACTACTGCAGATGTCCTTCTCGAAAGTTTTTTGCGAATGAGTGCTACACTCATCTTCTGTCTTAAGTGTATCATTGGCAATATGGTCAAGGCGAGTGAAGCCCAGTGTCCAGTGCAACATTCGTATCTCCATAACATGGATCTGATTCTCAGCGCTCTTAGCTGCTGGCCAGTACTCAGCTCCGTACAAGACAACAGGGCGAATCCCTGTTCGATATACTTTGTACTTCAAATGGGCTAGGATTTCCCTATTACAGGTTATGCCTTCCAACGTAACCAGCCTGATGCCTTGATGGCTCCTCACCACATGTATCTCCAACATCTTGTAAGCTGGACCATAGATACCTAAACGTAGTAGCCATTGACAAATACCTGCCGTTGTCTTGTATACTACCGGGAAATATGCTGACTTCAAGGTATTCTGTGCCATTGAAGCTTGTCTGCTTACTTATCGGTTTTATTGTTAAGAACCTTTAAACATACTCCAGACTCGCGAACCTACGCTGGGCGAATTAAGTCGCGCTATATCCCTGAAAGTTCATACTGTGTTTACCCGCCCCGTGAATTTAAAACTAGCGCCTTGTAGAAGGTCATCTGTAACAGGAACGACCTAACGCCGTTGAAGCTATAGTATCTAACTTTACAGACTGTGGTTCTATGATTCTGTGGTTCTAACGCTTTTAATTTAGCCAACAGCAAAACTCTAGTATGACTAATCTACTAATCGTATAAATTCCAGTAAGCCACCATTTTGGTCGCAAGTTTCATGATAAGAACTCCGCAAAAGTTTATTTCCGAAATTTAAAACTTTGTCTTCAAAGGAATACCTTCATAATTATCATGCACATTTACATAATGATATTGAACCCATGACCTTTGTGTCATAAGGAACCGGAGTCCTAAAGTCATTACATGAGGTCCCATATAAATTACAAGTCAGGGGCTCTACCTACATTTTTTACCTCTGACCAGAGACGGCACGTGAAAAAACAGGTGGTGTTTCTCATTCTCACGCTAAAGAAATTACGTCACCCGCACGTGTAAAAGTAATAATAAAAATAATGTTATTTGTTTTACGTCCCACTAACTACTTTTTAAGGTCTTCGGAGACGCCGAGGTGCCGGAATTTAGTCCCGCAGGAGTTCGTTTACGTGCCAGTAAATCTACCGACACGGGGCTGTCGTATTTGAGCACCTTCAAATACCACCGGACTGAGCCAGGATCGAACCTGCCAAGTTGGGGTTAGAAGGCCAGCGCCTTAACCGTCTGAGCCACTCAGCCCGGCACGTGTAAAAGGAGCATGGATATGTTGGACTATTTGTTCTAATAAAAAGTACATTTTAAGAAGAATTGGCGACGAAACTGCCGTAGTAAATATTACGAAATTGTAAGTGAAACAATTTTGTCATCAATGATGCAGATTTTAGATCGCTAAATAGCTCCAGAGGAAAATTTGTCGAAAGACACGCGCGTTCGTTCAAATTCTGTTACATAGACCAAATACAGTGCCTATCTTATGAGGTAATTTAACAATTTAATGGATTAAGAGAAATTCTTAAATGCTAACACTGCTACTAAACTAAACAACTATGTGTTACATTGAGACCCGCCTTTAATACATTTTTTATGGGGTAGAAAAAGTGTCTGTAAAATTTTGGCGGTAAGTGCAAACGACATGAGAGTTGGAGTACATGGTATAAAAGAGCGATGCGCATTTGCAGACTCCCATTGTGTCCAGTGAATTCGAGGCGAGTCCACGTATTTCAGAGTAACTTTATAAACCAGCGTTTGAAAGATCTCATGCCGATTTGCTAATAGGTAAGGAAGGTAGGTATCTACGAAGGACGTTATAAAGGGTTCAATATGTTTACATGTTACATGTTTAAGGAATTTGAATATAGGAAAGGGCATTGCTCACCTCGGTATAATTTGACTGCAACAGGAACATCGCCACCCAGAACAAGGGAGTGAACATGATGCCGGACTGCTTAGAGAGCCTGAAATAGACGTCATTCGTAAGACGAGCGGTAGGCTATAACAAGTCAGTTAAGAGAATATTTAATAATCGTGGCGTAGCGTGTTTATTGCTTGCTAATAAAGTATATTTCAGTTCGTGAACTATGTTCCAATATCCTTCTAGTTGTAAATGTATCATAAAATGAGTTAATGATATTGCTAGACCGGATCGAAAGTGTTTAAACACCTTCATAAAATTTCCTTAATAATGGATATGGTACAACACTTTTACAATAGTATTTATGAAGACATTAATAATTCTCTCCTGAAGCACTTCCATATTAAATGGAAAAATACCTCTTGTAATGATTTCCAAATAACGCCCCTGTTTTTGTTATCTTCAGTTATTCAAGTAATGTAAAATAAAATGATTATCACAATACGGAAAAGTTTAACTCATAACAACAACTGCAGTTTTTCCTTTATTCAGGATGGACATTTTATGGAATATTTGAAATAACCCGACAATGACAAACCTTATACACATGTCATGGGATAGTCACCTACTAGCGTGTGGAGCCTCCTCTGGCTCTGCGAACTGCAGTGAGACGCCATGAAAGTTAGTCGACAAATCCCTGGTAGCCCTCTGGACGCAGCTGACACCAAATCGTTTGCAGAGCGGCCGCCAATGCTGGTCTGTTTGTGGGGGAAGGGTCCATGACACGGAGCCTGCATTCCAGGACATCCCAAATATGCTCGATAGGGTTCATACCTGGGCTCCTGGGTGGCCATGGCAGTCGTTGGACCTCCGCTGCATGTTCCTGGAACCATTCCCGGGCGACGTGGGAGCGATGTGGTGGCGCGTTATCATCTTGAAACACCGCAGAACCGTCTGGGCGCGGGTGGAGATGGTCTCCGAGAGCTCAACATACCGCGTACCATTCAAAGTCTCTTCCAGAACAACTAGGGGGCCCACTCCATACCAGGAAAATGCACCCCAGACCATAATAGACACACCAGCGCCCTGGACCACACTTTCGAGGCAGGCGGGATCCATCGCTTCATGTGGTCTGCGCCATACACGGTGCCTCCCATCGTCATGGTGCAGTTGAAATCGTGATTCGTCCGACCATATCACGTTACGCCATTGTTCCAGTGTCCATCCCTGGGGACTGGCGACAAATGCGCGTCGTTGTGTCCGATGACGTTGGGTTAACAGTGGCACTCGTGTGCAGCGCCGGCTCCCATACCCCATAGAACCCATGTTCCTACGGATTATGCACTGGGAGACGTGTCTAGCATGGCCTGTGTTGAATTGAGCCGTGATTTGTTGCACGGTTGCCCGTCTGTTACTATTGACAATCCGTCTCAGATGTCGCCGGTCACGGTCATCGAGGGTGGCTGGACGGCCGGGTCGTTCGTCTGTTGTGGACGGTAGACACCCACATTCAGCCATTCACGATACACCCTGGACACGGTTGATCCTGTGAAGCCGAATTCCCTCACCACTTCCGAAATCGCAATTGCCACCCGTCGGGCACCGACCACCATACCCCGTTCGAACGGTGTCAGCTCACGACGACGTTCCATGTTACACCTGTCACATGCACAGCCACTGCTCACAAGGTCTCCTATACAACTGTCGCTGGCACAGGGGACGTGTGGTGCGCAGACAACACACCTGCGCATCAGTGCTCCGCTATCCCATGACATTTACTCAGTCAGTGTATATTCGTAGACACTAGTTGAGGTACCCGTACTTCGCTACGGGATTCTCAGAAAAAAACTGTCTTTGTGGTTTTCTAACTGAAATCAACGTACGTCATTACAGAAACGTCAGTAGCAGTGTAGCCATTAAAAGTAATGTTATCATATATAATACTCTATCAAATGAAAAACCGCACATTTCCTCACTTCTAACGAACATTACTACGGTGTTCGAATGCTATGATGAACCAGTTTGTTACGTATCGTAGTACAAAAAAATTTATGAACCAGAGGAATGGCATGCTTTGCTATTTACTTTATGTCGCACCGACACAGATAGGTCTTATGGCGACGATGGGATAGGAAAGGCTTAGGAATGGGAAGGAAGCGGCCGTGGCCTTAAGGTACAGCCCCAGCATTTGCCGGTGTGAAAATGGGAAACCACGAAAATCATCTTCAGGGCTGACGACAATGGGAGTTCGAACCCACTATCTCCCGGATGCAAGCTCACAGCTGCCCGCCCCTAACCGCACGGCCAACTCGCCCGGTGAATGGCATGCTAAAGAAGAAAGTTATCTAATTCCCCAGCTACTTCCCGCCAATATTCAGGCAGGCTGTTATACTCGGTACGACGTAAAACAAATAAAAACAATACTCGGTATACAGCAGTAATTCCATCTATCTGAGATGAGTGGCAACAGAAGACACAAACCACATCACAACAAACAATGGTCATTGTAATGTTACTGTTGATCAATGTTATGAGCTTTTTGTATTGTAGGCCTTCAAATTTAGTTTTCTTTCTACTCTGTGATATTAGGGCATCTTACAAAACTATTTATAGCTTAGACTATAGTTCCTTATTTCCCGACTTTCCATACCGATTTACATTAAATTCTGTTTACCCATTTTCTTGTGACTCGGCGCTAATAATAATAATAATAATAATAATAATAATAATAATAATAATAATAATGGCGTATGGGCCCCGGAGAGGCCTGATGCGGGTCTTTTTCTCGTAGACGGCCTATTAGGCGACCTGCATTTCTGTGAAGACGAGGGCCATACCTAGGATGATTTCCAGTACTGAGTACGCCACACACACCCAGCCCCCGAGCCATTGGAATTAACCAATTAAGGTTAAAATCCCCGACCCGGCCGGGAATCGAACCCGGGACCCTCTAAGCTGAAGAGCAGTAAGCTGACCATTCAGCCAACGAGTCGAATACTCTGCGCTGATATGGACTTAGCAACAAAAAATCAAATTCATGAATATCCCTGTTATCATAGTCGGTACAGTAAAAATGTATGACATAAATGATCGGAAATGTAATACTGCACTATATAACTTTAGTTATGTAGTATTTGTCGATAGGACTACCGTTTCAATCAGCGTGAATAAAATGATTTTGTAGCGATTTATTCCCTGACTTTGCATACCGATTTTCATTAGGATAGGACCACTAATAACACAAATATTTGAGAATAATTTTAGGCCTTCCCCTAAACTACTATTTCTCTCAGCGTGAATAAGATAATTTATGATCTAGTGCGTGTACATCTATACATACATATAGACAGAAAGAAATTACGGAAAATTATAAAGTGCACTTCCTTGTTACTATGGAGAAGACGGATACGGAAATACCATACTTTTTAAATTCTGAGCTCGTCGCCATAAGACCTATCTGTGTCGGTGCGACGTAAAGCCCCTAGCAAAAAGAAAAATAAATGAATAAATTTTGAGCACCGGACGAGTTGGCCGTGCGGTTAGGGGCACGCGGCTGTGAGCTTGCATCCGGGAAATAGTGAATTCGAATCCCACTGTCGGCAGCCCTGAAGATGGTTTTCCGTGGTTTTCCATTTTCACACCAGGCAAATGCTGGGGCTGTACCTTAATTAAGGCCATGGCCACTTCCTTCTACTAGGTCTTTCCTATCCCATCGTCGCCATAAGATCTATCTGTGTCGGTGCGACGCAAAGCCAATAGCATTTGCCTGGAAGTGAAAATGAGAAACCCATGAAACTAATCTCAGGACAGCCGACGGTGGGGTTCGAACCCACTCCTCTCGCGAATGCAGGGCTTAGCTCCATAGCTGTCGCGATTTATTATGTGCGGCCACTCCGCTCTGTGCTAGAGAGAATTAATCTCTCTATGAATTATAATCTAGAAGTGTTGTACGATATTCTGTACTCATTGGCGCCTCCTTACGGGACCATTCCGTCCACGCATATCGTTGAAGAGAAACCGACACAGCAAACTGTTTTGCGTGCGTTTTTAAACACATGTAGTTGAAGTGACAGTAAGAAATGGGTCATGTGCTTGTTACATTTTACTCCCGACAGTTTGAAAACGCTTTCTAAATCAAACACACACAAAGTTAAATGTATGAAGGATAAAAGATTGGCAACTTCCTGTTTATAAACAACTGTGATCTTAGTTAAAGTGTATTTCGAGGTGGCTTAAAATTACTATGATAGTAAATCCATCACTCAGGACAGCGAATATATTTATTAAAGTGATTACACAGTAATGTGGATTATTCAACTGATAAAAACACCGGACAAAAACACACCCATAATTTTCCATTTACCATACTCACATTCACTAGTGTAGTAAGGACTGAATCACAATTACTGAATGTTAAGACATTCATCTGTGCAAAAAAATAGCTTTGTAAATACGTTGCATTTTGATGTATTACCAGTATATTAGGTAGTCCCAGTTTCCAAGAAATTAATAGTAGATATCTCGTTCTACATGTGAATAATGTATTAAGGTCCCAAGGTTATTAAAGAACTTTATGACTGAGTTTAATAAACTGCAGTACATTGTCAATCCATTCTCGAAAAATTATTAAACATTGTTATGGCATTACCCTTTGTGTATATGAAGTTGCAATATTACCTTTTCAAATTGTAAAATCCGATGTCTTGTATAACTATGTTCAGTCAAATGTTCGATATTCATTAATGTAATAATTTACCTTGCATCCGGGAGATAGTGGGTTCGAATCCCACTGTCGGCAGCCCTGAAGATGTTTTTCCGTGGTTTCCCATTTTCGCACCACGCAAATGCTGCGGCTGTACCTTAATTAAGGCCACGGCTGCTTCCTTCCCATTCCTAGGCCTTTCCTATCCCATCGTCGCCATAAGACCTATCTGTGTCGGTGCGACGTAAAGCCACTAGCAAAAAAAAGTAATAATTTCAATGTATTGGCTTAGCGTATGTTTTTCATCTGCTGCTGTTTTTCTCCGCTAACGCTCACGTCAGTCCGTGGACTAATTCGAATCGGCTTCCATGGATGGCTGATCATTTGGTAACCTTTCCCTGTCTACGTAACTATTCCAGTCTACTTAGACTCTAATCTCTTTATCACACCGTTCTTACGTCCACAACTACGTGACCTGGATGTCTCAAGATGCGTCAGATTAACACAACTCTTCTTCTGGTCGAATTTCACTTCAGGTGTGAAATTAAGTTAGTGTTAATTGAGAATACTGAGAATGGGGCTCGTCAAACAAAACTAAAACTTTATCACTAAATTTAAATGTGATACAACTTCACCATTAGTATGGTTTGTAGACATGTAATTGTGTTGGTTCCTTTATTTGATTTTAGAAATACTTTTGAAAGCTTGTTCTTATGCAATCCAGAATATTGTACGGGGAGCAATAAATACTCGATACACATCTTTGATGTTCGTGCACCAATCGTCTGCCCCTTTATTATTATTGGATATGTGCCGTAACACAACAGATTTATTATTTTATAATTTGCTGTACATCGTACCGACACAGAGAGGTCTTATGGTAACGAGGAAAGGGCTAGGAGTGTGGAAAAAACGACCGTGGAATTAAGGTACATTTGCCTCGTGTGAAAATGGGAAATCACCGAAAACCATCTTCAGGGCTGCCGACATTGGGGTTCGAACCCACTATCTCCCGAATGCAAGCTCACATCTGCGCGACCCTAACTGCACGGCCGCTTGCTCGGTAACCGAATTAATCTCCTCTGCGAAGTGTTAACTAATAGTAGATGCAGATGAAGTACTTCTATTCTCTCTATTACGCCACTTTTCAATTATGTATTACTTCTTCGCTTTGCCGGAATAATACGCTCGCGCCGCTGAAGACAAAGGTAATAGGATTATGCCCCGGAGCCGAGTCCAGAGACAGCTTGCCTAGTTTCGAGTTCTCGCTGTGGATATCTCGGTTTTCCTCGCTGCCAAGTGATTACGGTTATATCCGTCCAAGTTGTAAGGTGTGTTAATCAAGTTAACCTGACTGTCGTATATTAAGAAGCCAGTGTTAGCAAAGTTTGCAACGACGAAGAAATATATAAACTTGAATTATTATTATTATTATTATTTTTTGCAGGTTGCTTTACGTCGCACCGACACAGATAGGTCTTATGGCGACGATGGGACAGGAGAGGGCTAGGACTGGGAAGGAAGCGGCCGTGGCCTTAATTAACGTACAGCCCCAGCATTTGCCTGGTGTGAAAATGGGAAACCATGGAAAACCGTCTTCAGGGCTGCTGACAGTGGGGTTCGAACCCATGCTCTCCCGAATACTGGATACTGGCCGCACTTAAGCGACTGCAGCTATCGAGCTCGGTAATTTGTATGTTAAGAGGAAAGCGAACTCTCCATTACCTCCAGACATACTGTACCGTGGTTTATTCCAACCATAACATTTTGTTTTACTGTATTTCTATTCTCACCACTGCAGCCCATGAACACGCGATCGTCTTCTAAATTCAGTGCTACCTGTTCGGTCCCCACTCATATTACTGGAATTTAAAGCGAAAAGTAACAGTCTGATATAGGTTTGTTTATGTGTACTTAGAACACCTCCTTTTGGGGAAAAATTCAGATGTTGCAGAGTTTCTGATGATCGTCAGTGGCCGTTCGTTGCACGACTAAAACTGACACTTTGCAGCTTTGATTCAATTCAGAACCAGATAGTATGTTGCTATGTATTACTGCTTTTCGTAGAGAAATATTATTCCACTGAGCAAAACGTCCTTTATGTATATTTGCTTCAACAAATGTTTTCGTCTGAATTAGTATTCCATTATTAAACGATTACATTTTTTCAAGTCTTTTTCAGAAAATACTTTACACTATAGAGAGCCTCCGTGGCTCAGGCGGCAGCACGCCGGCCTCTCACCGCTGGGTTCCGTGGTTCAAATCCCGGTGACTCCATGTGAGATTTATGCTGGACAAAGCGCAGGTGGGACAGTTTTTTCCCCCGGGTACTCCGGTTTTCCCTGTCATATTTTATTCCCAGCAACGCTCTCCAATATCATTTCATTTCATCTGTCATTCATTAATCATTGCCCCTGAAAAGTGCGACGGGCTTCGGCAGCCTGCACAATTCCTATCCTCGCCGCTAGATGGGAGTTTCCCTCATTCACTCCATTCCTGACCCGGTCGAATGACTGGAAACAGGCTGTGGATTTACATTATCACTTTACACTATAGAGCAATTATACAGGGTGTATTCGTGATGCTATTACATTCAGGGGTGACGGAGGACGACAAATGGACAATTTGAGATAAGGAACCGCAGTCTGGAAACGTTCGAGACAAAATTTATTTATAATCGAAGTTGTTTAACGCCCATCCGTTCTTAACAGACGCCGGCGTATTGGAATTCCGTCCCTCAGTAGTTCTGTAATGTGCCGGAAGCCAACGACATGGGGCTGTCACCTTAAAACACCCTTAAAAGCCACCGACCTCAGTCGGGTTTGAACCTGTTAACTTGGGATTAGTAGACCAACACCGTATCCACTACACTACTGCGGCCGGCAGTCAAACGTTCAAGCAGAAATCTGTCTGATACCTCTGACTGTATTGTACACTACATGCACTAAGAGATCCTGTTCAGTCTCGACAGGTATCACATACACAAGGCAAGAATTCTCGCTGCCTGCGACGCTGTTCAAACGACGCCGGGGATATTCGAGCGGGTATGACAGAACTTTGTTCCACGATGCCATGCCTGCAGTGACGCAGGGTGATGCCATTTCGAACATTTGTTTTAAATGGAGCAGCTTGTGAAACTTGTGCAGGTAAATGGACTTAAATGAGTAGAATTTTGCTTAACTTTTGACGCGATCGTTTCCGGAATATGGTTCCTAATGTCAAATTGATCCATTTGACGTCCTTCATCATTCCTGATACATCCAGTGTATCACCGTACATACCGCAGCCAGTGAAAACTTATATATCAAACAATGTAGAAAACTGGAACAGAACAACATAAAATCTCGGGTTACCTCATGTCAGGAGACAGTCCTCGAAAGATGTCTACCACCCCACTGACAGTCGTGACAGGATGTTTTTTTTATATACATGTTGAGTTCCACATTTACTAATTCTGAATCAAGCTCGGGACACAAATTCCGTTCACTAGGAGTTTCAGCACTCTGTGTTCTCGTTATAACCTCCACCATATTTTAATCCTCATCGATCAACACGTTTTAGATCCTATCAAGGCTGCGACAACGACTTCAAGAAGTTCATGACGGTGGTATTCTTCTGCGTTTTCGGGTGAATACTCCCCGACTGGGTCACAAAATATTTTATGCTTTTTTTATTTTCTTAATAGTCTGATTGGCTCCAGTTTCATTTCTTCAATCAAATGAACAGCTTGTGTAAAATATACTATGAGAGTTTTCTTCAGTTCTTGTGTCTAAAATTATGGACTTAATTAAATGAACGGCTGACATCAGTCCACAAACTGTCTAATGATGCTCCTGAAGGGCTACATTCAAAGTTTCCAGGTCTAGGATGATATCACTAGCTATCACAAGTCCTAAAAGGATTGAACCGACATGAAACAGTAAGTTCTTGAAAATGTGGCAGCATGACTGAACAGTAAATTTCTGTTGTAATTCCTCAGAGCACACCAGAATGCTTTTATAGTTCTTCAGAACCACACTGTTGGCAGCCCTGAAGACTTTTTTCCGTTTCTCGCCAGGCAAATGCTGGGGCTGTACCTTAAGGCCACGGCCGCTTTCCTCCCCTTTCATAGGCCTTTCCTGTCCCATCGTCGTCATAAGACCTATCTGTATCGGTGGGACGTAAAGCAAATAGCAAAAAAAAAAAATGTTCTTCAGCACATCTGTAACCTATTCACCACGATGAACCCACTTAGTGGGACATAACATAAATATTTTCTTCTTCATACAGTTGACACGGGACAAGGAGCATCGTTCTCGATCATTATTCCATTTTGGATGACATCATTACTAGGACCCTCGGCCTAATGAGAAAGCATTTTGTTGTTATACCAGTGGTGGTGGTAGTAGTAGTTGTAGTAGTAGTACTAGTAGCCGTCTCCGTTTATAAAATACAGGCATGGGAAATATTACATCTAAGCGAGCAACATATATACTGCAATCTGGTCCATGCCGCTAACTCATCGACTTACGATTACCAGACCGTGAACAATATCCACATTATAATGTTCTACCAGGCGTTAACAGTTTACTCATACGAGCTACAGCATGAGAGTCCTGGACAGCGATGCAGAAGAAATGTTATACCAAAATCCCTTCCGACGAAACTGGTGTACTGCTATTTGGCAGCAGTGTGCCTTGGATAATTTGGAAGCAGTGAATTGCACTTGCAGTTCTTCTTCGTCTTGTTCTTCAGTTTTCTCCACACCCTGGTAGGGTGACATATCGCAAATGTCGACTTTGCCCAATTTTGCGAGCAAACGCCTTTCTTTCTTTTTTCTTTATATAGCAGTTTAACGTCACAATAACACATGCAGGTGTCATCAACGATGGAATAGGAAAGGGCTAGGACTAGGGAGGAAGCAGCCTTGGCTAAGGTACAACCTTTCTGTAATGAAAATCGGGAACGGAGGAAAACCGTCTTCAGGGCTGCCGATGGTGAGGTTTGAACCGATCGTCTCTTGAATGTGGACCGTATCAGCCGGCCGACTCGCTTCCTGTCCTTCCTGACTCCAACCCTGTATGAAGGGGTGTGTTCCTATGATGGTCGGGAGTGTGATATGTTGTGTGTTCTGATACAAACTAGTTCCCAGAGTCAGAAGCATTAATCAGACGCGACTGAAACGCCCAGTTCAGTCGGGAATTGAACCTTGAACTGAGTTAACCGGATTAATAAAGAATATCTGATAATCTTGTACTCATAAACATATTTATTTGTATTTCACGAGTTAACTACAGTGCTAACCCCTGCAGGTAGGAGAGCCATCCTCTCAGCATGGCTCGCACGTCTCGGACCAAGTCGCGAGGGCTCGAGGAGTGCCGTAAAAGTTGCGGGAACTGTTTAGCTGGCAATCGCTCGTAAAGTCCCGCACCAAGTGGTAATGAGGAACGTTAAGGGTTCCTCAAGGGCTGTGGTGCGGCGCATTTCAACTCGCGCCAGCTGCTTTAATTCTCGCAGTGCTAATACACCAGCATTTTATACTTCTGAATAATTACCCATCACCCATATTAATATTATTGACAAATCACGAGATATCTCAGATTTCACATTCATAGTACTGTACGTATCGATACATACATACATACATACATACATACATACATACATACATACATACATACATACATACATACATACATCTTTACAATGGCATACAACAGCCCCGAAGGGCCATGGCCTACCAACCGACCGCTGCTGAGGGCTGCTCGAGCTCTGTGTCGTTCTCTTCCGTCCTCCTTGAAGAAGTGGAAAGGATGGTAAATAAATTCCATTGCCATAAACGAGCAGGAATAGAGAAAACCAGTCTTGAAATAGTGAAATATAGGGGAAAGGCAAAGTTTACGAGAACTTGAAAGTCTTTCACTATACTCATATCCATGGCCAGATTCTTATTTCCTCCTCGATTAATGTTGTAAATGGTTAGTAATGTCGCTGGTTATAACAAGAATCACTAACATTATATTCAGCGTCAATTTTCCGTTGTAATTTACGTTCCGTGGGCACTTAAAAAATTTCACCGTAAGAGAAGAGGAAAAATAAATCCTGTCTTGCTTTATTTGTGCATTTCTTCTGCACATTCCAGTGCAACATAGGCATGTTCCCTATTGTATCACCAGGGGCAAAACGTGGTTACCAGCCCAACACCAGCTCTTATCACCGTATGAAAGAGCAAGTTTACCCTATCACATACTTCGCTACTTTAAGGATTTCTTATTTCGAAAGAAGTAATAAATTCTGTCTTTATTTTCTGATGCACTTTTTTTTTGCAAATTTCAGTGCTACACTTTGTCCCTGTCATATGACCAGCCGCCTCTTTGAGGGTTTTTAACTTACGTACTTTCATTTCACTGATTTAAAAATGTCGCTATATCATTCCCACTCGTTATCAATTTGTCAGCCAGTAGGTAGTCTACAAGTGATAAACCATACTGACATAATGACAGGTAACCTGTTAATCTTGTGACAGAAAATTTCACCAACATCATTGTCCTCCTCCCCATGAGCTCGGTTGTTCGCGACGTTTCCGGAAAGATTTCGTTTTACGTTGATTTTCAAAATATTCCTTTCACCTGTCCAGTCATTCCCTGTGATCTATTGGGAGTTTACCTGATTTACCCAAAACACTATTTAGTTCCTTTTCCCTCATCCCTTTCTAAGATTTTTACTGTCCAAAAAGGTTTCCTTACCGCTTGACCTGGCCTTTCAAGGTTATTACCGAAATCTTCCCATGTCGTCGTCTTGAATTCAACAGTCATACAAAGGGCAAAACAAAATACCTTTATTTCCACAACAATTCACCCTAAACAAAGGGTGAGTAAGGAAATCAAGACAAGAGAATGAACATCCCAAAAGAAAACAATTATTATTATTATTATTATTGTACATAAATGTAAACTGATAATTTATCCCAATGTTCAATTTACTACGTGAGAAAACAATTGGGAGTTCACAATAGCATCAATATCTTGCACATTTGAAATTAAGGTAAGTTACATCAAATATTAGGTTAGTAAGAAAAATCTAGATAACGATTTGCTACAGTTACAAATCTCGCCAAAATAAGCTGTGGGTAAATAAATAAATAAATAAATAAAATAGCATTAATACATAATCAAAGAAATATAGGAGGTTATATTGCCGAAGTGATTAGTCAGCAAGGAAATAAACCCCTTAAAAATAATACGCTACATCGTAGCGTCTGTATAGGACGACACCCACTCTTAAGACTAAAGACGGCTAAGCAAAGATCAAGATTACCTGTACCAGCATGGCTTGAGTTTACCGTAAAATCTTGTTGGGTGGTCACTGTAGAAGTAAAAGGAAGAAATTCAATCAATCACGAGTTAGCCTGAGACTCCGTTTCACCAAGCGGCAGATAAAGGAAGTTCTCACTCAATTTTCACATGGTCGTACATTAAGATATAATTGTAGATAAATCATAAGGAGTTTCAAATATTATGTATACATGGCAACTTAGGTGTTAATGAATAGGGTGATGCAATATAACATGCTAGTTAAATCACGTTGCTAGTAACACTAGGCATACGATTACAATCCAGTTTATTAGAGCACTAGATTTTGTTTCACAGTAGGTTGTGAGATAGGTTACGTGCCGGATGCGACCAATCTGTCAGTCAGTCAGTCACCGCTGATCTGTATTTAGGGAATCGCCGAAGTGACAGATTGCCTATCGGTTGTTTACCTAGTCTGTTCTTAAATACTTTCAGAGAATTTGGAAATTAATCGAACATTTCCCTTGTTAAATTATTAAAATCACTAACTCATTTTCTTGTGTGTGTATGTTGGGTATTCATCCGGAAGGCTGGTGTGATCTTCCACAGCTCCGCCAACAGCTGTCATAGATAGCCTAGGCGCCACTGAAGAGGCATACTAGGGAAATGAGGAATGAGGTAGTTTCTCGTTGCTTTCCTCACCGAGCCAGAAGTTGCTATTACATACCAGTCTGCCACGCCCACTGAA
This sequence comes from Anabrus simplex, assembly GCF_040414725.1. NCBI lineage: Eukaryota > Metazoa > Arthropoda > Insecta > Orthoptera > Tettigoniidae > Anabrus > Anabrus simplex. The sequence continues at coordinate 1,048,566,962 of NC_090265.1, read as the reverse complement.
ATGCTTGCACCAATCGACCCTATGAGCGATAATTTCACATCATTCATGACAGGGACTGGCTGCATAAGGAATGGTATTATTAGCGTCGCTTATACCTCGGTCACTTTCACATTGTCAAAGCCAAGAATGAGACTGAGACAAGCCAATGAAAGTAACAAATGTTATTCCAGCCCATACCAGAAGATATACAGTAGTGCACTGTAAACATTACATCTCACCAGCAAAGGCATATTCAATTTCTTATAAACGAATATTTGCCTCAATTTGTCCTCTTGAACTCCTATTTAATCTTCATATGTGATCTTTCCTACTTTTAAAAGCACCACTCAAACTTATTCGTCTACCAATGTCATTTCACGCTCTCTCTCCACTGACAGCTTGCAACATACCGTTTATTCGAGCGTAACGATCCAAGCATGAGACCTGAAAATTACGGTATTGTGATCCTCTCTCCAAGATCTCATGTTATTTTGTTATTAGTTACCTTCCATGATGTATATCAGGGCCTCTCAGGGTGCATGAACCAGAGCATTGCACTGTGCATGGTACGAAAGACGACTTCGCTTGGTTGACCAGAGTGCAGACACCCACTCCGCGATTTGGAGCAATAGCGCTTTCTCTCTCTTTCACCACGCCTGTCTCGCTCGCTCCGCCTGTCTCCCTCTTCCTCACTTGCTCCGTAGCGCTCCAAATCCGAGCCGAGTTGAGCCGAGCTTAGCCGAGTCGCCCCGAAACGACGCGCTGGTACGAGCTGAGCCGAGTGGGACCGATGCATTGTGCACAGGAACTCTGCGCCTCAGTTTGCACGCATGAGATTTTGGGCGTTCGAGAGGGCCTGCTGTATACACTGGAATGTGGTTTGATTTTGTAACATGATCTCACGAAACTTCAAAGTATCTGAATAAATACTACCACTTCTTATGATTACCTTGTACGTTTTCAAATTTTATTTTTTGCGCAAGACTTTTAGTGGCACCTCCATATATGGGCATGTTGTACGACAAAACGTAAACGCATCACCATATTTCTTGTTGTAAAAAACTATCAGTTTTCCGCAGTAAATTCTTCAATATCAACTTAGGAAGAAGCTGCTCTGTCATTTCTGTTTCTCGAAAATCCATGGACTGAACTTCACGATCCCCAAGAATGTGTTTATAGATAAGGTAACTGTAAAACAAATATAATCACCGGGATGAATAGCTGAGGTTGTTGAAGCGCTGGCCGTCTGACCCCAACTTGGCAGGTTCGATTCTGGCTCAGTCCGGTGGTATTTGAAGGTGCTCAAATACGTCAGCCTCGTGTCGGTAGATTCACTGGCACGTAAAAGAATTCATGCGGGCCTAAATTCCAGCATCTCGGCGTCTCCAAAAACCGTACAATGAGTTAGTGGGACGTAAAGCCATTATTATTATTATTATTATTATTATTATTATTATTATTATTATTATTATTATTATTATTATTATTATTATTATTATTATTTACAAACACAGTCTTCATTAAAATATAACTGAACTTGTGTTACTGTAGTATTCAGAATAGAATTACCTGACTGTAAATTTTCCCCCGCATTCTTAGGGTTTTGGTCTTAAATATCTCTTGCATTTTTTATGACCCATCTTATGTTTTCTGTTAGGGAGGAATGTCTCTGTTTATGGCCTTCCAACCTATACATTACACTGATTTAGTTTTCAACGACGAGTTATGAGTTGCTTTTAGATATTTTTTATTTTTATTTTTTTTGCTAGGGGCTTTACGTCGCACCGACACAGATAGGTCTTATGGCGACGATGGGATAGGAAAGGCCTAGGAGTTGGAAGGAAGCGGCCGTGGCCTTAATTAAGGTACAGCCCCAGCATTTGCCTGGTGTGGAAATGGGAAACCACGGAAAACCATTTTCAGGGCTGCCGATAGTGGGATTCGAACCTACTATCTCCCGGATGCAAGCTCACAGCCGCGCGCCTCTACGCGCACGGCCAACTCGCCCAGTCTTTTAGATATTACCTTTGTATGTGATATACAATGTGTGCATGTTTTAATTGAACTTTCGTCATAGAAATGTACTCCTTCATTATTATTTATAAACCTTTCACGCAGTCGTTGAGATTGTTCTCCGTAAATATATCCGCTGTATTTACCGACGACTTCGGTTTCATGGCTAAATGGTTAGCGTGCTTGGCTTTAGTCACAGGGATCCCGTTTTCGATTCCCGGCAGGTTCGGGAATTTTGTAACCATCATTTGTTAATTCATCTAGCACAGGGGCAGGGTGTATGTGTCGTCTCCATCATTTATCCTTATCACGACGAGCAGGCCGCCCACGGGCATCAAATCAAAAAGACCTGCATCTGGCGAGCCGAACATGTCCTCGGATATCGGACACTCCCGGCACAAAAAGTCATACGCAATTTCTTTTTTTTTTTTTTTTTTTTTTTTTTTTTTTTTTTTTTTTTTTTTAACCGACGGCTAATTCAGTGTACATAATTCAATGTTGTGCACGGTTTGTGGTTATATTAGTTCGCTATTTGAACAGAACAAAGAAAAATTTAATTCCCCACCTCGTAAGCAGTGCCTATTTTCTAACCTTTTCTTGTTCTGGTTCAGCTTACCTTGTATCTTGGATGCTGACGTAGCTTCTTAAATTAAAACTGAGTTGTCAACGCCTGTCGCAGAGTATGCGGTCGCTTGTGGCACGGGTCGCATGCGGCACAGTCGCATCTGGCACGACACCGTGAGATAGTCTGGAATAACTGCCCACTGTTCCTTTCCGCGTTACCCCCAACAGACCACCTCCATGCAGTGCTTCCACTGATCAATGTGGATGTCACCATAGCATTTAGATGTACAGTGTCCGCCTCTGTAGCGTAACGGTTAGTGTGATTAGCTGCCGTCCTCGGGGGCCCGGGTTCGATTCCCGGTACTGCCAGAAAAGTAAGAGTGGCAGGAGGGCTGGTATGTGATTCAAATGGTACATGCAGCTCACCTCCAATGGGGGTGTGCCTGAAAAGAGCTGCACCACCTCGGGATGAGGACACGAGTTTACTTACTAGATGTACAGTATGCGTGAGGAGTGAATGCCGGGAGAGTTCATTTTCGGTAAGTCACTGCGCTCTTTTTACGTACTGTGAATATTGACGCATTATCGCTAGTACGTAAGACTTAGTAGGTATGTACCAGGTATTTGGATGTTGTCGTATGCAGGTAGGTTGCTCATTCCTTTATAGTCATTCGCCATCTGTGTTTCCAGTACACAGTGGATAAACGAGGAGTGAAATAGGACGAGTTCGTATGCCGGATTCTTGACGAGCTGAATGAAGATGAGAGCGGGGAGGACAAGCGTTTAGAAAGTGAATCTGACCACGAAGACTCTCCGATGATGATCCGAACTATTCACCCAATGACGATGGTACCGAAGATAATCTCGACTGTGTTCCAAATTTACGATCTTCTGTTGAAATTCAGCAAATTGAGTGGCCATCAAAAGGGAATTCAGAAGAGAATAACAGAAGCGACTAGTTCAAACAGCTCAGCTTGAGCCTCTCGACCTCTTAAACAGCTTTTTGTTGATTGTGAAGTGAATAAACGTTTTGGTAAGGATGAGCATATAGGGAAAATAACTTATACAAACAACAAGATAATACCCAAAAAAGAACATAGTAGTTCATATCCGATCAGGACCTACGTCGAATATGGAATCTTTTCTAACAACATAATGCAGACTATACTTCGTAATTCTTAAATAATACTTCCGGCAACAGTGTGGAGTTTTGCTTATTGTTTTAGGGTAGATACGGACATGCACGTAAATTTTACGTATTGGGCATCTGGCGAATAATGTTAGTATTCTATAGCTCATTCCATGTTAAAAGAACTGTATTGCTCTTATGACAACAGGGTTGCCATTTCGAACGGCTCTACTCGACACCATCACGGGGAAAGTGTGGCATATATATTAGTGAAACTCAGAACTTAATTTCAAAACAAAAGAAGTGAGAAACTAAGCTCCAATTTTAAAAAATCTAAGGTACAGGGGTTGTAAAGTGAGGTGGAGGCGGCTTATTTATGTTTTTACAGCAACATCGGTAAACTACTGCACATACAAAACCTCAGTACGGAAGTTTAAGGCTAACTTGGAGAAAATAGACAACATGTAATGTTTATAGGCTCGGGGTGGGGATGCAGTTAATTGCATTTAATAAATTTGCCCAGGCAACCCCGGGTTCTACGGTGCCATCATATCGCCCCATGGAAAGAATGGTAACAATTAAATGTGCCTGTAAAAAAGTGATAAAAATATGGCAGAAATAAAATGCTCTTAAGAAACAAAAGCTAAGTAACAAAACCAAGCACAGATAAAAATCATAGCGAATTTCTGTACCACTACAAGTCATGCTCTGATGTACCGTTGCACACCACAGCATCGAAATCTTGAGTAACAACTGCTGTACCGTACAAGAATATTAGAACACACGCAAGTAAATAAATGACTTCTCTTCAACAGTGGTTCACAGAGTAATGCATGTACAGACGTGCACATTAATGGTGTCCCGACATAAACAGTCAACACTGCCCCACTCCAGTACAAAACAACAAGGAAGGGAGTGAAGGGGTAGTGCCGAAGGCACAATGACCCACCTTCTCGCTCAACGCATTGCTGCATGACTCTGTTGTGATTGAAATGGGCACCCAGGCGGATGTATTGAAGTACAGCATTAGGTAACCTACACTGATAATTACAGAATCAAGAGATAAATGAGGTTTTTAACCGAAAATATTTTTAGTAGTCAGGAGTATTTTGTGGCTGCGTTATATCGGGTCGTAACTTGAAAATATCTTTTACTGGTTCCTAACTTTGTTCTGGACTTTACCGAAGTTACATCATCATAATTTACCACCTCGGATATAGAATTACGATACATTCTATAAATAGAAAATTAATATGCTAAAATAAGTTATTGATGTATAACTGTGTAAGCACTTCTTTACAAAAATAACTGAAGATATATTTTACTCCTTGAGCAATAAGAAAATAATGTAATATCATTCAAATTCAATTTCCATAAAATACAAATTCGTGTCTTAAAATATACAACAAAAATGCTATTATTGCAACATTTCAACATAATTAATTATTATAAAATTAACACATTTTTACAGAAATATCTTATAAAAAATATGAACGTATCACATCTTCCTCGAAAATATATAAATAAAGTAAACGTACGGTAAAATAATATAATAATAATAATAATTATAAATATATAATAAAATAATATTGCCATATTTCTACCCATCACCAAACTGTCTTAAGACTGCACGATAGGCCTATTGCTTGAGCTATTGCTTGGGGGATCATGTGAGCCTCCCACATGCCAATAATACGGCCTCGATTCACCCGTGATAAGATAGGAGCCATCTTACAATGTTACAGTATAACGAAATGTAGGCCGGAATACACACACTGTGTATTCAGCACTACCTGTTCACTCCCTTTCCCTCCTTTTCGGTACTGGGGTGGCCTTCAACACTATCCCTTCACTCTCTCCCCTCCTTTTCAGTACTGGAGTGGGGCAGTGTTGATTGTTTATGTCGGGACACCATTAATGTGCGTGCGTGTACCAGAGCAACCCAGAAGGAAAATGCAGGAACGTAATAAAGTGACGGCTGTTCCCGCCATTGTGCTTCCTCCCTATGAATGTATTTATAAAATAAATAAATAAATAAATAAATAAATAAATAAATAACTCATGGGCCAAAACATGCCCCATCCATTTTCTTTCATAATACAATATAAAGTACATTATAATACATTAAGTACATTATAATATTCCTTAATCACGAGGAATTATGGGTGTCTCGGAGGGGATGTGCTCACTCCTTGTAGGTCCATAAGAGCAACACTGTTTTTTTAAACATGGAATGAGCTATATAGGGTTAAGTACTCTGGGATGTTCACCAATGTGTCCAAGCTCCAAAAAATAAAACAACACTTTAATATGACGGTTACTAACTTCGTTTTAACTCCCTCCCATTCGCATGATACACAAACATATCCTATATCCTTACATTAGGCCACTACCGCAGGGAATACAAAACTGGGACAGGTGAATCATTTCAAGTATTTAGCATGTGTATTCTCCAAGGATCTTAGTATAGTTAGTGAAATACAGCAAGGGTAATGCAGTTAGTTCGTAAGGTGGAATGGGATTTTATCCCAGTTACTATTTAAGCCTAGAGGATTATTTGATCAATAATACTGCATAAGAAAGAAGTGGTTCTCTAATGATCTTTCTTCTGCTAGTTGTTAAATGTTACACTAACACATTGAAGGTTTTCGGATTGGGAAGGAAACGGCCGTGGTCGTGTATCTCCAGCACTTGTCTGGTGTGAAAATGGGAAACTACGGAAAATCATCTTCAGGGTTACCGACTGTGGAATTCGAACCGACCATCTCCCAAATGCAAACTCACAGCTACGCGATCCTAACCGCATGGCCAACTCTCTCTCGGTGAAATTATCAGTACATCAGCTTGTCTTCAGACCGACTTTTCTGCTTGGAAGTTAAAGCTGGGTGGAATCAGAATATTTTATTCATAAGTTTGAAATAATGGGCATGAAAGTAGCGAGTATGATTGCTGATACAAACAGGTGGGAGCAATAGCAAGAGGGTATTCGAAATCCGGAGATAGTCTTAAATTAGGAATGATCTGTATGGATGGTGCTGTGCGTGGTGGGGTCACGTGAGTGAATGAAGAAGGCTAGGTTACCTTGTAGAATAATAGACTCGACCATGGAGGGTAAGAGAAGTAGAGGGAGACCAAGACGGTGTATTTAGGCTCAGTTTCTAGTTATTTGTGAAACTAGACGACGGTACACGCCTAGTTGTAAATAGAGAGTTGTGCAGATGCATAGTGTTAATTCACAAAGGTATACAGACTGAACGCTAAAAGGTATGGCAGTAATTTCACAATTTTTCAAGTTAACAGCGGAAGATTCTTCTTATGAAAAGCATTAAACAGTTATGCCATTTATTAAGCTTTTTATTTTACTCTGGCGCTTCAGAGGCGCTAATGGAATCTTCTTTTGAAGTGTAATGATTCACGCGCTTGTCACAAAATAGGTATTCCGTATTCCACTCAACCCACTTTTTATCTCATGTCCCCATAATTACGTGCCGGCGCGGTTATTGTCTGTCTCCCTGTGTCTAATTTTTCTTTCTCTTTAACACACCATCCTGATGACGTCGCCACGCCGGCGTGAATTTTGTTGATTTTTACAGAAATAAACTTTTGTGAGATAATTAGTTCTGTGTCGTGGGGTCATGCTGGTACCTGCGCAGTTGGCCTCTGTAAACAGTAAAGCTGAAATAAAGTCTCTGATCTTATCTCGCTCATACTTAAGCGACTACATTCCGAATCCTGATCCTTTCATAAATAATTTGCGTTTTTAAGCAGGTTTGGGTAGCTCAGTCAATGGAGTGTTGACCTTCTGAGCTTAAGTTCATGGATTCGATCTCGGCTCAGACCCGTGGTATTTGAAGATGTTAAATTACAGCAGCCTCGTGTCGGTATATTTATATTGCTGAGTAAGAAACTCCTGCGGGAGGAAATTCTGACGCTTTTGTCTCCGAAAACCGTAAAATCTAATTATTATTATTATTATTATTATTATTATTATTATTATTATTATTATTATTATTTTAATGCTTTGTGTTGAAAGTCTTTTCAACTACTGCCATTCAATCTACCGATACAGATTTCTAACATATTTTGTATACTTACGTAGCAATTGATTTTGTCAGAATTCGATTATGAGACATTGATTCCGTGAGGTGAGTGCTTAATGAAGTTTATTCATCAGTTAGTAACGTGTCTGTCGTTCAAAATCTGCCATGCCAGATTACAGTATGCCAGTAGAATATTAATTTAAATACTTGTATATTTTAGCCAATATGTTCTCAGTAAATAATTTTATACATCCGAAAATCTAGCCTTTTCGTGCACCCAGAGGTCCCGGATTCTATTCCTGGCCAGTCCAAGGATTTTAATTCTGGACTAAGGGTTGGAGTAGGGTTCACTCAGAGTTGTGATTCCTACTGAAGCGCTCCCTAATGTGAAAGACAGTGGACCCGGTGACGAAAACCAGGCAGTACTGGTGAGGAGTGCATCACGCTGACCACGTGCTACTCCAAGATCTGCATGCCACGTGGCTGGGCAGCAGTCGTCTTGGCCGATAATTAGTTGTGCACCACGGGTTTGTATTCGCCATACGATCACATTAACCTTTGTAGTATTATAACTTGTTCTTTCTGGAATGTTTAACCAGAAATTATATTTGAGACCCATTGATGTCTAATACTTCTCACAACTTTCAATATTGCCACTGTCATTTCTATTCTTAACAATATCTGACTGTGAAACGTTTTTAGCACCAACCCCTCAGAACGATTGTTACATAGAGTTGTCGGAATTAGCGTGAACCGGGTGTATGAGTGTGACAGGGTTTGAAAGTTTATGACCTAAAGAAGTACAATGTATGCAAGCAAATATGCCCTAAAAACCAGCTTAACATGCCCTAAAAACGATAAATTATGACTTAAAATACTATAAAATATGACCTATGAATTATAGTGATAGGTAGCAAGTGTTAGTGTATTGTGGTTTCCCATTTTCACACCAGGCAAATGCTGGGGCTGTACCTTAATTAGGGCCACGGCCGCTTCCTTACCACTCCTAGCCCTTTCCTATCCCATTGTCGCCATGATACCTATCTGTATCGGTGCGACAAAAGCAAATTCTAAAAAAAAAGAAGTATATACAGTGGAACCTTGGATTACGAGCATAATTCGTTCCGGCAACATGCTCGTAATCCAAATCGCTCGTATGCAAATTTTCCCATAGGAAACTATTGAAACTCTGATGATTCGTCCACAACACAAAAACATTTATTCGCATAACATTTCTAAAACAAAATATAACGTAAAACAATTACACTGCACTTTACCTTACAATAGAATCATTGTTGGTGTGAGGGAGACGAGAGATGACATGAGAAGAGTTACTGTGTAGCACGAATTTCACTAAAGAAATCACTGCTATCGGTTGGCTCATTGGAAGTGTTTTCTTTTCGTGCAATTTTAACGAGGAACCTGTCCGACGACTCTTGCTTTTGCCTCTTTTTGAGGATTTCACGAAAATGTGACATTGCATTGTCATTGAAGAGATTCATCCACTGTAATCATCTCCTTCTTCCGACCGAATTCCTTTTTAGCCTTATTTTCGTTCACAGGGCCCATCGTTGCAGAACCGTTATATCACAGATGACAGAAACAAAACATGTACACTCGTACGGTGTTGACTATGCGAACGAGGCACACCAACTGAAGTCCACCGCGGGAAATGGTTACACACACTTTCCCAGGAAAGAGAGTGGCAGGGGGAGGGGAAAAAAGGCACAGGGGATGTGGAAACGTACGTACACGTGGCGCTGGTATTGCGAAACCTCACTCGCTTATCAAGTCACGATTTATTTAAAATATTTGCTCGTCTTGCAAAACACTCGTAGACCAAGTTACTCGCAATCCGAGGTTCCACTGTATTAGTGTATTGCTAACATTAAACATCTTAAGTACCAAAACGTGATCAGCGATAATACACCATACACATTCAGTCAGAAAAACTGACAGAGGGCTACATTCATTCGTTCCTTCTGGTGCAGTTCTCGCTCGGTTTTCCTGAATAAATCCAAAAAATGAAATATTAGCACGCATTATGGTATTTGTCGGTGTAAGTTAGAAGACACCGACTAACGGGAAGTTTATCTATTGAATTCTTTTTTTTAATTTAATTATCCTTGATATCTATGCCTAAATTGAATTCTTTGCTAGTGAAAGGGGAGAGGAGGTGTAACTGGACCCTTCAAGGAAGAATTGGCAGAGAGATAACATGGAATTTACTTGTTTGCTACTTGCTTCTGAGCTAAATATATCTAATGTAATGACATGCTATTCAAAGGCGGAAACACACTATCGTCATGTTCCGTGAGTACTTTACAATTATTTTTCAGATTTCGGGTAAAATGAGCTAGGTAAAGGCGACTTTTCCTTAACTTCCGAACCTTAGCGATAAATAATTTGAGAAAAATAACTCGATACCTCGCACCGTTGTCATTCTATCAGCTGCTGAATTTAACTAATCAGATCGCTTCGCGAGTGAACTGAAATGGGTTTTGCGAGGTGGTATTGCTAAATTTGCACATTCCTTAAAACCGGCTTGAGAGCACCAATCGAAGAAAAAACTTTGTCAGGGATGGAATTTGAACAGGTACTCCGAGCTAATAATAATAATAATAATAATAATAATAATAATAATAATAATAATAATAATAATAATAATAATAATAATAATAATCGTATGGCCTCAGCTGCCGTGTGTAGACATTTCAATTTGATACCATCTGGCTGTCTGCTCGTCAATTTCAACCTTCCGTTTTACTCTAGGCGTACTAGATGGCAGACTGAGTAAACCGAAACTCTCTTGGGCGTCTTTGGCTGAGATTTAATGAATTTTGTCGGGTAAATGCCAAATGTGTCACCAGAGATCTTTTACATGCCGACATCGTACGACGTGGAGTGTCGAATGGACTTTTTTCCGCCCTTCAAAAATCCGACTATCTGTGCCGGGTTTGAACCCGCTATCTTGGGATCCGGAGGCCGACACTCTACAATCAGATCCACAAAGCCAGCTTACTCCGAGCTGATAAGATCGTGTTACAGGAAGTAGGCTACGGAGACACCGTCTGCAACACACGCTGTGCTAGTGCTTGATCTAGGGATGGGCTGCGAACGGAGTCGCGAAGAGTCGAGACTGCTGCCTCTGGAACCGGCACTCTCGACTCCAGTGTCGACTCCACTGATGCCCTAAGCCATCTAACAACTGTTTTCGGAACTGCTTGGAACTATTGTTTCACGTCACTTCCTTGGTAACTTGTGATACGATGAATACAAGATGATTATTAGCCAGCAAACATTAAATATTGTTTTGGGTTAAAATAATCGTTATTGTTAATGTTGTAGGCCTATTTTGGCGATGATGATGATGATGATGATGATGATGATGATAGTGACGATAATAATAGTGATAATAATAATCTGACACTATACTTTTACATGAATGCCAATATTAACTTCAATGACGTAAACAGATAAAAGGCGAGTGCTTAGAGTATGGTTTTACAACAAATATTTTACCAATTATTGTGCATCATATAAGCCGCCTCCGCAGTCTATGGAGGCCCCGGGATCGATTCCGGCCAGGTCTGGGATTTTTACATGTATCTCAGTTTTCGTGATGATGCGCGAATTATATATGGGCGTCATTGGTATAGTTCATTCGAGAAACATCTTTTATGGGTCGAATATTATTCAGTGTCTATTGTCGCACTGCATAGCCATCAACATGTGTGGGAGACAACATTGGCGTTATTTATTAAAGCTTCGTTCACAGTGTTTATTTTTAATGGTTTCATCTATGTTCCAATTAATATGTTATGTTTACTCATATTAGATTTGTTTTCGTCTTTCATGTGCAATTCATAATGATTTATCATCGATATTTGTTTATACATTTCCTGATCACAACAAATAAAGACGTGAAATTAAATGCCCGTGGTCTACTATGCCGATACTTTCTGACTTGACACGTTTTATGTTTATTTTTTTAACTACACCATTACGCTCGTTGTCTTCGTTAACGATACCATACTTCATTCTACAATACTCTTAAAAATCCCAATGGGAGAATGAGCAGAAACATGTACAATACTTCATGTTATTTTCCGCGCTTCGACATGCTAGCGGCCCCGCAACGAGAGCCAAGTTCGCTTGGAGTCGCGAGGCTTCATGCGAACCGAGATCGGTGCTCGGAGTCGATGGCGTCGACACTCTCGGTTCCAGGCTTCAGTCGCGCCCATCCCTAGTTTGGTCTGATTTCTCAGCATTGGTAGCTGCTAGGTGATCGATCATTTACAGACATATTCGTTAAGCAGCCATGTGAAATGCGTACAGTGGACTTGACCACATATTGCTACGCAAGCCCAGTCAGAGTCGATTGGTGCTTTCCAGCTGGTCTTAAGCCACGTGCAGATTTAGCAACACCGCTATCTATCAGTATGACCAACCCTGTAACGCTGATATTCCCGGCTCACGTTGTTTCGGACCACCCTGTATAGAACGGTGTTTTCAGCACCCACTCCTCAGAACTATTATTATATAGAACGGTTAACAAAGGTTCTAAAAGTTGCCGGTGTCATTCGTGGCTGAATAATAAAAATTTACAATGATGGGAACATATTATTAAGCTTTGTGCTTTGTGGACACTGGTGACCTTAGCCGTTGCCTGCGATATTTACAAGGCCGGGAAGTGTGGGCTAGTTCTGAGCGTGAAGACCGTCCCCAACCAGATTCTCAGTTCCTCCGCCAGATGTCTCGACATCGTGCTATAGTTAGCATTTGCTGTAGTGTATTAACATATGGAGAAAAGTGTTTTTATACGTAAACGTACGGTATTGTTAGTGTTCAAATTAACTCCAAGTAGATTTCATATACACTATAAAATATAGTATATCGTACTGTAAGTCCAATTCGTCAAAGAAAGGAGAACATTGGAGTTTTCAATCGTTTCCTGCCGATCCAGTTTTAAAGGAAAAGTGGAGAATTGCTATATCCAGACAGGGGGGCAAATTAGGTTCCCTTTGGTCGCCTGGGACGTCATCCAGAGTCTGTAATTTAAATTTTAAATATTGAGACTTCCGTTTATGAGCTACATATTCATTAGATCACTTCACTGCCTCCGACTTCCTTATCAAAAGGCACTTAAGAATTATGTCGGCTTTTCGAATGGAGAAACTGGAATAACATCCCTCATTAAAGAAAGGCTCCATTACGAAGCCATGAATTTGACATGCGTGAAGGAAACGTTAGGATCCATCATAGACGAAATGGCTATCAAGCCCAGAGTACACTATAATCGTAATCTTGACCAACAACAGTTCTGGAATTACTTGATGAGACTCGCGGAGATAAGCTAACTAATCAATTCGCGATTATTGTATTTTATTTCAGATTTACTATTTTAATAGGCCTAAGATATCTGCAAGTTTTATATTATCTTACACGCTATTGATGTTAAGATTGACACCATGCCTTTTCAGAGAAACCTGTCACTCTGGAGTTAGCTTTCTTGGTCATTATAGGTGGTTATCTTTTTCGAGTTGTGGAAGAAAATTCCAATTGTGAATCATGCTTGGGACAGATATACTCGGCCACTACTGACAGTCCACTCATGTGCCTCATTAGGATGAAAGATCGTGGAGCATTACGCTAATCCTCAAGAAAATTTGTTTGCTTTCTGCAAAATATGTTCTATTTTACGCGTCACTCCTTACGTTATCTGGGTAATACGAATTTAGTTTAAAAACCTTAACGATTTTGTTGTTCCAAAGTTCATTGAGGAATTCAAATGTGACGAGTGTGATGAGAGAGCACTGACTGTAACTCTCATTACAAAACTTTTAAAACCAATACTCTACAATGAAGCTCATAAAATTACAGATGCTCTTGACTTGGAAAAGAACTTAAGGGCAAAGCATTTAAGTTGCAAGATCTTAAAAATGTAATACCAGCAAGCAGTGATCATGGTAAGTCATTTTAATGTATTGATTTTATTACTTATTGCACTTGACTTCGCCTAAAATAATTCCAAATGTCACTTAAATGTACTTTACTTTACATCCAATCACTCTAAATCACATGTAGGTGGTCCTAACTTCATTATTTGTAGTATTTTTACGTCTTTAAACACCAATATGTACTATTAATTGAATGTATTTCTCGCGAACAGCATAGCACAATGTCGAGACCTCCAACGGACGTTCATAAAACTACTTGCGACCCGCATTTCTATCGGTCCACTTCCCGGCCTTGTATATCTCGTAGGCAACTCCTTAGCTAAGCCTGGCGATCTATTCACTGCTCCTCTAGGTAACAGTAAACGATGTAGCCATCGAAGTGCTGACAACAGCGGCAGATGTTGGTAAACTATGGTATCTTACAGAACTCCGTGTCATAATATGCCTTTTTCGTTAAATGCAGTTAAATGATGATGGTGTTCAATACTGAACGTTTCTGAATTCCAGTATCCTTTCATCATATTTTCACTCCCCTGGTTCACGACAGGAATCCATGCTGTCATGATCATATCGTGTTGAACAAATGGCTATGTATGATTCATCCCAGCTTCCTTGAAGATGGTATCGTAAGCGAGCAAGACCTCAGGCGGGATTTTAGTTTGACTATAAATGCTTACTCTCTACCACAGTCGAATTCAAAGCGCCACGAACCTACTACGCTGGCGTAGCAGGGGGAGACGTGGCTCGTCCCAGGTGGCGGATAGGGGGGTTCTAACCGGCTTGCCGGCGGACTTGAACGAAATAAAATAGCTCTCGCGGACCAAACTCACAACCCCTTGTGTGCGGGAGGGGGGGAGGCGCAGACGAAGAATACACCCACGGTATTTCCTGCCTGTCGTAAGAGGCGACTAAAAGGGGCGACCAAGAGATAATTGAATTATAACCATTAGACTCCTTGTAACTAGTACCATCGCGCGAGCAACACCGTGGGTCGCTTTTACTTGCGAGTAGTACCACTGTGTTAGGTTCACAGTAGGTTTGTGATTAATAGCAACAGACGGTGAATGTGAATTAGTATGGTTTTGACAGTACTCGTGATTAGTACCACTACATGCGGAACTCCAGGGGTCTAGGCGTTGCCTGTGACTAGCACCCACTATGTGAGGAACACCACAGGATAGTGCGAGTCTCTGTGATTAGTACACCTATGTGAGGAACACAATGGGTTTGCGGTGCGTATGGGTGGCACCGTAATGTGTGAAACACGAAAGGTCTGCTTTACCTGTGCGTATTACCTTACCTGTGAGCAGTACCACAATGTGTGGAACATCGTAAGTCTAAGTTACTCATGAATATTATCACTACATGAGAAATACTATGCTTCTACTTTACTAGTGATAAGTACCATTATGGGGAGGGGTGGGGGGCGTTGACCTGGATTTTGGACCCCTTTAGACAACAAGCATCATCAATTCCGCATTGTGCTTTGAAAGCAGCCCGTTGGTCAGTACTTACGGCTATTATTTTAAGATCGTTTCTGGGAAGGTGGGGCGTTGCGGGTCGAACCCACTGGTTGTTTTAAGTTCATAATCATTGTTCGTCTCTTCTTTTTTTTAATTCCAGTCCATACCGGGCGAGTTGGCCGTGCGCGTAGAGGCGCGTGGCTGTGAGCTTGCATCCGGGAGATAGTAGGTTCGAATCCCACTATCGGCAGCCCTGAAGATGGTTTTCCGTGGTTTCCCATTTTCACACCAGGCAAATGCTTGGGCTGTACCTTAATTAAGGCCACGGCCGCTTCCTTCCTACTCCTAGGCCTTTCCTATCCCATCGTCACCATAAGACCTATCTGTGTCGGTGCGACGTAAAGCCCCTAGCAAAAAAAAAATTGAATTCCAGTCCGTGAATTAATTTTGGAATTATTTTTAACTTTCAATATTGTGAGTTTGATCCGCTGATTGTTTAAAATTCATATTCATCCGTTCATTCTTCATCATCGCGTTTTGGATTCTGATCAATGGATGAGTTTTGGACTTTTAAATTGTCATTACATTTCGTCTCATTTCGTACCATTAGGGGCCGATGTCTTAGATGTTAGGCTCCTTTAAAAGCATCATCATCATCATCGAATTGAAAGCGTGCGCCGTGACACCGTGAATAATACAGTACAAAATATTCCATTTCAGTTTTTCAGTTGCTAAGTCAGTTCTGACTTCCTATAGAGTTAATTACTCTGGCTCAGGGACAGCGTTTGTCACGTCTTAATACTTTTCTCGTCATCTACGAGGTCGAATCAAAAAGTAAGTTACACTTCCAAGTTATGGTCATTCATGAAACCACCTAAACATAGGCAACAAGGCTATGACAACATACAATATAAGTTCACTTTTCCACATAGTCCCCTAGAGACTGAAAATATTTCTCGGAATGGTCAACCAACTTCTCTATTCCGGATGCGTAGAAATCACCTCCTGTGCTATGTAACCATCTGGAGACAGCTGCTTTCGCATGTAGTGGTACTAATCACGAGTACTGTCAAAACCATACTAATTCACATTCACCGTCTGTTGCTATTAATCACAAACCTACTGTGAACCTAACACAGTGGTACTACTCGCAAGTAAAAGCGACCCACAGTGTTGCTCGCGCGATGGTACTAGTTACAAGGAGTCTAATGGTTATAATTCAATTATCTCTTGGTCGCCCCTTTTAGTCGCCTCTTACGACAGGCAGGAAATACCGGAATCGTCGTCCACCGTGATCCTTTTTCAACTTACCAAACACATGATAATCGCATGGCGCTAAGTCTGGACTGTATGGAGGATGTTACCATACCTCCCACTTGAATTGCTGCAGCAGTTCGGACGTTTGGCCGGCCATGTGAGGTGTTGAGTTAACGTACAACAAAATCACACCGGCGCTCAATTTTCCCCGCCGCTTTTCTTTAATTGCCTTACGCGTGCACCACACCCTCCATGTCACATAACACTGTCGCAGTGCTGAATGTTGGACCTTGGCTTTCTTTCGTGGTGGTGACGTGGTGTGCACCCATTCCTTCGATGTTCTCTTACGTTGTGGACCCACGTTTCATCCCGTGTGATGATGCGCCGCAGAAACTCGTTGCTCTCCACAGAATACCGTTGCAAAAATGCCAGTGACCATTGGAAACGTTGTCCCTTGTGAACATCGGTGAGCAGATGTGGGGCCCATCTTTGACACAGTTCACGAAATCCAAGGTGCTGGTGAACAATGGAGAACGCGCTGCCATACGAAATGTTCAGCATACTAGCAATTTACTGCAGTGTTATGCGCCGATTCTCTCTAATGATCCCATCCACATGGTCAACATTTGCAACGGTACTGTACGTGGGCCTGCCTTCGCGATATTTATCCATGAGATCCGTGCGTCAAATTGCTTACACCACTTTACAATACCTGGGGAAGAAATTGCACGCTTACCATATACAGAAATGATTTCACGATGAATGACCGTGCAATTGAGCCGTTTAGCCCATAGAAATCTGATCGTTGCACGCACCTCCAATTTGGAGTGAACATCCA
This sequence comes from Anabrus simplex, assembly GCF_040414725.1. Taxonomy (NCBI): domain Eukaryota; kingdom Metazoa; phylum Arthropoda; class Insecta; order Orthoptera; family Tettigoniidae; genus Anabrus; species Anabrus simplex. The sequence continues at coordinate 1,048,549,719 of NC_090265.1, read as the reverse complement.
GTTGACGCGGCATTGAGCCTAGCTCGCTCTGCACACACGACGCAACCAACATTCCTATCGGACGTGTCAGCAGTTACTGTAGCTTGCTCCGCATTGGCCACGGTCGAAACACAGGCGTGCTCTCGCGGCGAGCTAGTGTAACTAACTTTTCGATTCGCCCTCGTACATACAATACACCACACTATCAACCACCACAGAAGCACACAAGAGCGAATACATCCCACCACGTAGGGTTGCGTCAGGAAGGGCATCCGGTCTTAATACATGACCAAATCCTCACCCAGTACCTATCCCAATAAATTGTGAACAAGACGAGGAAGATGAAAAAGAAGTTCCTAAGTCAGTTTATTTTGAAAGGCAATTCTTGTCGTACTTTTAAAAATGGGACGAGCTTTTATTGAACTGTCGTAAGAGTGAAATAAGGAGGTCGTATCATCAGACCAGTGTGCGTAGTGTGAAGAAGCGTAAATATCATAAGTAGGACTTGGAAGTTGAAGAAAAGCCATTTTCTTTTTTTTCGAGTATCCGAAGACGAGGCCCAACATTATGTTCATTGAGGGTCATTATAGGCTAGAAAACGGGTTTATTCGTCCTTTTTTACCTTTTTTGGCTTATTGATCGCTTTTTAGCCTTTTTAGGTCCTTACGTCTATTTTTTGTAACTTCACCTTCTTTCTACTACATCACCTCTTAAACATATTTTCACCGGGCGAGTTGGCCGTGCGTGTAGAGGCGCGCGGCTGTGAGCTTGCATCCGGGAGATAGTAGGTTCGAATCCCACTATCGGCAGCCCTGAAAATGGTTTTCCGTGGTTTCCCATTTTCACACCAGGCAAATGCTGGGGCTGTACCTTAATTAAGGCCACGGCCGCTTCCCTCCAACTCCTAGGCCTTTCCTATCCCATCGTCGCCATAAGACCTATCTGTGTCGGTGCGACGTAAAGCCCCTAGCAAAAAAAAAAAATATATATATTTTCTCTAGTAAAAACGTAAACTCGTGTCCCCATCCTTAAGAGCCGTTTCTTAAGAAAATCATCTTCCTTTTCACTTTTATTAAATTCTACATTCATTTTATTCCAAATTAGCAGTGAATAGGGGGTTTCTCCTCTGGCTTGGGGGAAAAATTTGCCTCCAAGTCAGATAGACATTTCCGCCGCCAGTGTAGTGATTTGAGATTTTCCGACACATTGGGTACTCCTAGGAAACAGATTAGTAAAAGGGCATAGTTTTTGTCCTGGGACTCTCCACTATTCGACCCCCCCCCCCCCCCCGCCGAAAAAAGACGAAGAGTGTTCACGGATCACGGCTGTCTGCGGCTTCGTCATTCCAGCTCTGGACCTTTGGACTGTTAGATCGGCAGCGTAGTACTGTTCCTTAAAAGTGAGAAAATGTGTGATTTTTCATTTGATCAAGTATTTCATATGAAAGCGTTGCTTTTAATCGCGCCATTCCTACTGACGTCATTGCAATGACCAATGTTCATTTCAGTTGGGAAAACGTCTAAGACAGTCTTTCAGAGGATGTAAAAAGGCAGTTGGAGAGTGTCTGGCATTATAATGAAAACTCCCCAGCCTGATTACGACTATAGGTAGACAAGCGGGCCTACCGTTACAGTGAAAATTCCTTAACCCAGTCTTTATATGAGAAAAGACGTTTGGTGATTTTCCTGTCGCGTTTCTAGGGTAACGTTAAGAGCTATGCAATTTAATAGTCTTACTCACAACGTGTACACTACCTAGCCTAGAATTCTCTATGCAATGTAGAATTCCGTAGCGAAGCACGGTTACATCAGCTAGTGTTCTATAAAAGTACTGAACCATCCGAAAGTTGTAAGTTTGTACTCGGAAGATGTTGGATTCCAAACTCACCATCGGCAGTCCTGAGGTGAAGGATTGATAGAAAAAACAACCCATGTCAAAGAATATAGCCTTCGATAATATCAGTGGTTCTGGAAAAACAACCCATGTCAAGGCCAGGTCTGGAAGAACGACCCTTGTCAAATGACATGGGTTGTTTTACTCAGAAGTTTGCCAACACTTGCATTGAAGGAATAACAACATGGATGGTAACAGCTGCAATGATGTAGCTCTTGATATTAGGCTCAGAAAGCGAAAGAGAACACTTCATTAAAAGGACCTGATCAAAAAAGCAAAAATCAGAGGTGAATCGCATATTAACTATGAAGGCAAACAAGTAAGTGGCAAGAGAGTTGGAGAAGACTGCAGGTAATTCAAATGTGTTTTCTAACCTCCAAAATCTTGTTAACATCCTGATACAAGAATGTAATGTTGTGGTATTGTTGCCATTATTGAAATGATACTTATCTTGGGCAATGCTTATAATACACAGAAAAAAAATAGGGGAACATGTTTTGTAACGTCTGGTATGTGAACGATAATTTGTTAGATTGGGTTTCAATGGTCGTACGGCATACCTTGAGACCTTAGCTACTCAGGGCATGTCAAATCGAAGTTATACTCCGTCTGCAGGCGTAGCCATGCATTATAATGTCAGGTGATCCCTCAAAACAAAGTGAATAGCGGTACGTCCGTGTGTTGTTTTGAGGTATACACACTACTGCGGTCATAAGAGCACGTTGTACGTAAACCAGCACATCCCGTGAGACTTCTTAACGAGGTTCAAGTCGCAATATCTGCGTTGCGGCGTCGTTCAGCAACTGCCAGAGACCTGCAACTAGATTTCAGGAGGGTCACTGGAGTCACGGTGTATGACCAGACAGTAAGGAACAGGTTAAGAGAAGTGTCCTTATGACCCAGACGTCCTGTTCGAGTGTTCGATTTAACGCAGCAACATCACGCAGCTCTCCTTCTGTTTGCCCGTACCCATGTCAACTGGCAACTTCGCCAATGGAGACCTGTGTTGTTCACAGACGAGTCCAGATTTCCCCTGACACAGCGTGATGGACGGCAATGTGTATGGAGTCGCCGTGGTGAGCAGTACATGCCAAATGTTGTCCAGGAAGGCGACCGATTCGAACAAGTTTCTGTGATGGTGTGGGGTGGCATTAGTATTGATGGCTGTACGGATCTGTCGTCGTCCGTGGGAATCTTACCGCTGCGGGGTACATCGAGCGGATACTACTACAGCATGTGTTGGTTGCTGCATACGGTGTTGGCCTTGAATTCGTACTCATGCACGACAATGCCAGGGCTCTGGACATTCAAGAGATAGAATGACCAGCAGAGAGTCCCGACCTTAATCCCACCGACCATGTGTGGGATAGGCTTGACAGAAGTGTTCGTGGGCGTCCTGTTCCACCACAGACTCTCCAAGACTTCGAATAGGCTCTCATTGAAGAATGAGACCTGGTACCGCAACGTGACCTCCGTCGACTTATACGAAGCATGCCACGTAGGTGCCAAGCTGTGATAAATGCTTGTGGAGGACATACACCATACTGAAATTCTCCAACTGTGAAACAATGATACACCTTGGAGGACTGTTATCACTTTGTTTTCGCCGCTAATTGGACATTTCCGTTTGTATTCTGAAAATGAACGCAAATCCATTGATGTTCTTTTGTATACTTCAACGATAAAGAATAATGGTTTAATTGGTAATATACCTGGGTTTGAGGTATTGTTTTGTGGAGCATGGCATACGTTCAAAAACATGTCCCCGTATTTTTTTGAACTGCGTATTATACCTATATGACAGTGGACATGTACTTATATGTAAAGAAAATGTGAATGTGTTAATTGGTTTGGTTTTAGAGGTGCAAGAGATACAAATGCTTTATTGTTGTAGGTCCAAATCAGAAGAGATGATCCGTTCCAGTCGTATTCCAAGGAACTGCAAGATTCATGTTTAGCTGGGATAAATTTCGTGTGGCTATTTTTAGCCAAGTGCATCCCTTGTAAGGCAGACCCTCCGATGAGGGTGAGCGACATCTGCTATGTGTAGGTAACTGCGTGTTATTGTGGTGGAGGATAGTGTTGTGTGTGGTGTGTGAGTTGCAGGGATGTTGGATACAGCACAAATACCCAATTAAATTAACCAATGAAGGTTAAAATCCCCGACCCGGCCGGGAATCAAACCTGGGACCCTCTGAACCGAAGGCCAGTGCGGTGACCATTCAGCCAGTGAGTCGGACTTTAGCTGGGATGATAATGTTGGACGCAAAGAAAATCTTGTCAGGTTACAATCGAGGAAAAGAACAGTGAATCAATTTCAGAAGAAGACGAAGACTCAAGTTCAAAGCCCACCAAGGTCACTCGTAGTGCCGCGTTTCATTATAAAGTAAGGGTGCAGATTCCAGGAGACACACAACTGTATGAAGATATTGCAGTATGCCGAGATGCTTTTATGAGTATCCATAACAGGTTGCGAACTATTCAGTCATGACTTGTAACCCCCGGAAAGGCGCCCTGGAACGCAGAGGTAAAGATAGAGCTAGGCCGAACCAAATGCCTAATGAAATCTTGTAGAAGATCACATTTAAGATCTTTCAAATCCAGGCAATCACACTACTCTCTCCTTGACAACCCACACACTTCATATTTCCCGGAGACTTTGACAGTTAAAAGCAGATGCGCCAAATGTTTTTGGACTTGTACCAAATTGCTGTTCCATACAAATGTTATCGGTATGTGTTTACCAGTAAGTTCAATCTAAAGTTCGGATACATCCTTTGACTTCATCCAGAATTTACCCCTACAAACCAATGCTGTGTTCTATGCTCGCCAGCTATGGTATTATGTGTTCGGGGTACATGATCTCAGTGATGATAGGGTGTCTGTGTATGTGTATAGTGAATGTGTAGGTAAAAAGTCAAAACTGTGTTACCTCACTTCTGAAAATCACGATCTGTTACGTGCACAACTAGTTACCAGCTATTGCAAAAGAAAAAAAAAAGACAAACGACAGCTTCATGCCCCGAAAGAGCTTCACCTAGGAAAGGCAGAGGCATTCTATGAGCTGAAGAGGAAATGGAAAAAGGAAGCTCGTGAAAAATTAATCTGTTATATCCTTGGGCTTCATGCAGAATTTACCCCTTTCACATATACAAACCAATGTTGTGTTCTGTGCTCGCCAGCTGTGGTATTCTGTGTTAGGGGTACATGATCTCAGTGACGATAGGGTGTCTCTGTATGTCTGTAGTAAGTGTGTAGGAAAAAAGTGTCAAAACTGTGTTACCTCACTTCTTTTTGATTACTTTTGCAATAATCACGATAACTTGAAAGAGGATCGTGTTCTGTTATCAAATGGCTGCTCACGGCAGAATAAGAACTATGTGATGGTTTACTTCCTGTACATGCTAGACCACTGTTTCAAAATGTTCAAGTCAATCACCTAAATTTTCCCAATTAGAGGCCACTCGTACTTACCAAATGACCAAGATTTCTCTGTCATATAGAAAATGCAGAAGAAAGTTACAGTTGAAACTCCATCAGAATGGGATGAAATAATGTGAAAATGTCGGCCAAACCCTAGCCCTTTCCAAGTTATCAATGTTCATCAAGATAACCTGTATGACTTCAAAGATTCTGTTGAGAAGTATTATCTGAAGAATCCCCGATCAGCAGTTTAACTTAAGGATGCTAGAATGCTCAGAATAACACAAGAACACGAGTTCCTTACTGTCAAAGATACTTACAATGGGATTTGGAGGTCATGTGTTATAAGAAATAGGACGGAACTGCCAAACGAACTGTCCCTGAAGAGACTCTCCTCTGAATCCTAGAAAACTTGGAGATTAGAAAAGAACTGTATAGTGTGTTGAAGACCGGCAGTGTATTATTGTACAAATCACCTGAAATGCAGGTTGCAGGAGATTCTGAAGTCTATAATGATGTTGAAGTTGATCTGTCAATTAATAGCAGCAGTGAAGACGAATAGAGATGGATGACAAGTGAGAAAGAAACTAAAATAAACCTGTTTATTGAAAACTAGAATCTGACATTTCGTTTATTTTAATATGCTGTAAGAATTGATTCAGTGTTTTATTTGTATACCTAGGTGTTATAATTGTTGTTAGGTGAAATACAGAAATGAGTTGCCTTATACAGCCGTTTATGTCCACATTACTGCTTTGAATTTCTAGGAAAAATAACCCTTATCAACGTGAACGTCCCAAAAAACGCACAATAACTTGAAAAGTTTTCTTAAAGAACTAAATCTAATACAAATAATACATTGATAAAGCATGAAGCAATGTAAACCTATAATTTCGGTGTTATATTCCTTTAAGGAATTAAGGTTAATGTTTTTTCACTCTCCTGAAAAAAGTGTTTGTATTGACATGGGTTGTTTTTCCTATCACCCCTTCTATTGTTATCCGTTGTTCCCCATGCTAACATCAGGCGATTGCTAGGGGTGTAGGTCAGTTAAAACCACAGTCACCGAGCTCGATAGCTGCAGTCGCTTAAGTGCGGCCAGTATCCAGTATTCGGGAGATAGTAGGTTTGAACCCCACTGTCGGCAGCCCTGAAAATGTTTTTCTGTGGTTTCCCATTTTCACACCAGGCAAATGCTGGGGCTGTACCTTAATTAAGGCCACGGCCGATTCCTTCCCACTCCTAGCCCTTTCCAGTCCTATCGTCGCCATAAGACCTATCTGTGTCGGTGCGACGTAAAGCAACTAGCAAAGAAAACCACAGTCTCTTCTTTGCCATCACATCCCATCCCATATTTCCTATTATATCGTCACCGAAAACCTAGAAGTGCTAGTGCGACGTTAATTCCCTAACGAAGAAACTTTCAAAAAATCTTTAAAATGTATATCTATTGATTAGGGAGCGTATTTCTATAGGTTAGGGGCGCGCGGCTGTAAGCTTGCATCCGGGAGGTAGTGGGTTCGAATCCCACTGTCGGCAGCACTGAAGATGGTTTCCCATTTTCACACCAGGTAAATGCTAGGGCTGTACCTTAAGGCCACGGCCACTTCCTTCCAACTCCTAGGCCTTTTCTATCCCATCGTCGCCATAAGACCTATCTGTGTCGGTGCGACGTAAAGCCACTAGCAAAAAAAAGTACTTCTAGACCTGATAATTATTATATTTTATCGTTGCCCTTTGGAATGTATTCTCTACATGTTGAAACACAGACTAGAATTCGATAGGGGCAATGTTGCAATGCAGCCAGCTAACCCAAGGGGTCATCGATAATATCAAGTCACGTAAACATTCAGGAATTTTGGCTGTGTCTCTGTAGATTATAGATACCTAAAACTTAAGTAAGTAAGTAAATAAGTAAGCAAGCAAGCGATTAATTAACACTGAAGTAATTAAAATTAATCACCGGCAATTTAAGAGAGTTGAATTACTTAGGTAAATATCTGCGTATACTTTTAACGTAGAGCGGTGATATAACAGCAGAAAACAGAAATAGCTAAAATTACCACTTATGATTTAATGATACTGGAATGACGGTATCTACGACGACGGGCAAAATGCTTATTGTATGAATCCTTGATAAGACCTGTACTAACATAATACATGGCATCGAGAGATGGCCCCTTAAACGACCTAGAAATATGTTTGCAAGTTTTTGAAGAATGTTATTAAAAATACATGACACAATTAAGGAGAATGGTGTAGGACTACATTCTTCCTAGGAGCAAGATATAGTAAAATGTATCGAATTAGGAAGAGTAACGTGGCTAAGACATATATTTAGGGTGCAAGGTAATGATGAATATAGAAAGTTGACACTTTAAAATGCGAGTTGAAAGGTATAAATTAAAGTGGCTCGAGTCACTAGAGGAAGATGTGAAACTCGCGGGTGTATAGACAGTATAGAAGACGGAAAATTGTGGCGTCTGGAAGGACATTTTGAAAGAGGCCAAAGTTCTTAGTGGACTGTATTGCCAGGAAAATAACTCACAAATTAAGTGATCAAGTACTGTGTATGTCGCTTGTCTGTAGTAGTGTAGCTTAATATTCCTTGTTAGAATATATTTCACGTTAAACATAAACAACATTTTTCTTTAGCACTTCGAATAACACAGACTTCTCTCACGCAATTCATGAACTCTCCGCTCCTTGCTGATGTATAATTCAGGTACTGTATTTCTGAACACCACTCAACCCTTTGTCGCTGTTTAATGTAGATACGCTACGTCTGTTTATATACTCCGTAATCACTCCTCCCACTAAGCCATCTGCACACAGAGACTCATTTTTAATATTCCATTTAATCATCAGAGATAATAATTGCGATCTGCTCTTCATTTTAATAACTCGTGTCTGTATTTTGTTCCTAGCGAACAGAAAAATATCCCTTCTACCTTTTTTACCAGTGCACTCAATTCTAATCTTTTTCGAATGAAACAAATATATTTCTGCGGAAATGTATTATGTGATTATTTCATCAGTTTACAGAAGGAAAACTCATAGTCCTGAGGACCAGTGGAATAAAGATGTTCGGAATATTACTGGAGTTCGCCGGCAGAGAACTGCCTAAAATAACTTGAGAAGAGTGACTTGGACATAAGAGAATTGGCTGATGATGATTATGATGATGATATATATGACTATCTTAAAATGTAGACTTAACAGGTAATTTTACACTTATCAATCTTCCAATGAAGGAGGAGTACGTATGATGATGCATGTGACCTGTCTTCACGATTTTCCTTCTTAGTGCATAAGATATGTACAGATCCATATTTGTGGTTAGAAGTATTTGATATATTCACTGTTGGATGCAGCGAATAAACGATTTGAGTGTATGTGCATATGTTTATTAAATATTATTGTCCATTTAATCTCTTTTGCCATCCTCATTACTGAATCACAAACAGTATAGATAGTTACCTCATTAAAGCAGGAATACAATTTCATTATTGACATTATTTAGACGCACAGTAGCCAAGATAGTCTTTCAAAAGTTTCAGTAACTCCTTGCTAATGTTAGAAAGTTTACATAAGTTGCAGGAGCACAGCCCATCCGATCTCCGGTAATTTATGCTAATTGTCTTACATGGGAAGTAAACTAGTATGGAGGGACTGATGTGACTACTGTGTTTATTTCGAAAACCCGACCAGCATTGGCCGGAATTCGAACTGCGGCCACCTGATTGAAAGCCATTGACGATGTCACTCGACTTTCTCTTACAGTCTATGATCTTACTGCTACATATACTGTACAGTACAGTACATCTGTTCCGTAATCATAGTGGGGTTTCTCGTTAACTAACACACCCACAACAGAACTGATAAGATGACGTTGAGCAGTACCATCTCTGGTCACAGCAACTTTTGGCGGAAGTACACTGACTGACAGAGCAAATGCAACACCAAGGAGGAGTGGTTCGAAAGGGATGAAAGTTGGGGAAAAAACAGAGACGGCACGGACGAATAATTGATGTTTATTTCAAACCGATATGCAGGTTACACAATGCGCACGGCATCGACTCAGTAGGATGTAGGACCACCGCGAGCGGCGATGCACGCAGAAACACGTCGAGGTACAGAGTCAATAAGAGTGCGGATGGTGTCCTGAGGGATGGTTCTCCATTCTCTGTCAACCATTTGCCACAGTTGGTCGTCCGTACGAGGCTGGGACAGAGTTTGCAAACGGCGTCCAATGAGATCCCACACGTGTTCGATTGGTGAGAGATCCGGAGAGTACGCTGGCCACGGAAGCATCTGTACACCTCGTAGAGCCTGTTGGGAGATGCGAGCAGTGTGTGGGCGGGCATTATCCTGCTGAAACAGAGCATTGGGCAGCCCCTGAAGGTACGGGAGTGCCACCGGCCGCAGCACATGCTGCACGTAGCGGTGGGCATTTAACGTGCCTTGAATACGCACTAGAGGTGACGTGGAATCATACGCAATAGCGCCCCAAACCATGATGCCGCGTTGTCTAGCGGTAGGGCGCTCCACAGTTACTGCCGGATTTGACCTTTCTCCACGCCGACGCCACACTCGTCTGCGGTGACTATCACTGACAGAACAGAAGCGTGACTCATCGGAGAACACGACGTTCCGCCATTCCCTCATCCAAGTCGCTCTAGCCCGGCACCATGCCAGGCGTGCACGTCTATGCTGTGGAGTCAATGGTAGTCTTCTGAGCGGACGCCGGGAGTGCAGGCAGTGCAGGCCTCCTTCAACCAATCGACGGGAAATTGTTCTGGTCGATATTCTTGCACATGCTGAAGAATGGCGGTTGACGTGGCGTGCGGGGCTGCCACCGCTTGGCGGCGGATGCACCGATCCTCGCGTGCTGACGTCACTCGGGCTGCGCCTCGGCCCCTCGCACGTGCCACGTGTCCCTGAGCCAACCATCTTCGCCACAGGCGCTGCACCGTGGACACATCCCTATGGGTATCGGCTGCGATTTGACGAAGCGACCAAGCTGCCCTTCTCAGCCCGATCACCATACCCCTCGTAAAGTCGTCTGTCTGCTGGAAATGCCTCCGTTGACGGCGGCCTGGCATTCTTAGCTATACACGTGTCCTGTGGCACACGATAACACGTTCTACAATGACTGTCGGCTGAGTAATCGCGGTACGAAGTGGGCCATTCGCCAACGCCGTGTCCCATTTATCGTTCGCTACGTGCGCAGCACAGCGGCGCATTTCACATCATGAGCATACCTCAGTGACGTCAGTCTACCCTGCAATTGGCACAAAGTTCTGACCACTCCTTCTTGGTGTTGCATTTGCTCTGTCAGTCGGTGTATATAGTGTTTCAAGGGCCGCTCTAGGATTTAAATCAAATTACAAGTATCCGCCTTTGTAAGATCGAGCTCGTACATACGCTTCTACTATTTCTAACCTCGACACGAAATGGAACTGACTGGTTAGTTCTATACCCTACCGCCTTCGCCCTCCGAAATATACCTGGTAGGCTACTCATTTTTGGGTACACTAAACTACCTTCCGGGCCATGTGTCTCTGCTGAAGTGGAAGAATATTTTTAGGCAGTAGCTATATAAGTAACTGGAAGCACAATTTAGGATGCATCTGTATTTTTCTGCCATACACACCTGAAGGTAGTAATAATTCATGAAGAATAGAATAATAAACGCCCAAAATAGTTCGTAACTATTGCAATTCATAAATTCATTGAATTACTAGTAATAGACGGTTCGGGACTGAAACCTGAAAACGATGTTTCTAATTTGTTTTCCTGGCGCCTACTTCGCCGGTGCAGTTGGAAGAGGACCTGCCCAGCAAACGTGTCAACATTGCTTCGAAATCTGATCTAGCTGACTGTTTCGACTGTTTCTTGAATGAAGCAAGTGAGACCGATGTTGGTTAGCTAATATTAACAACAGTCATACCATCACCGTTCTGTTTTATGGCTGAGTAGTCAGCGTCTTGGTCTTCGGTCATCGAGGTCCCGGGTTCTATTGCGGCATGGCCAAGAGATTTTAATCTTAAACTATGAATTTCCTCGGTTCGGAGACTGAGTGTTTGTGCTGTTCCTACCCTGCACCACAGACAACACTACCATACTTGCAGCACTAGAGCACACAGTTTCGTATACAAGGCAGATGCTGCCCACCTCGTCAGTATGTATGTATGTATGTATGTATAGATAGTCTTCAGCCCTAAGGCTGGTTGAGTCCTCAACAGCTCCACCATCGGCTAGCAGTAGCCCTAGAAATTATAATTACCATCTGGTTGAAAATGAAAACCTACAACCTGTTTTCCAGTCATTGACCGGGTCAGGGATGGAATGAATGAAGCAGATATAGGCTATTAGTACGATGGGGTCGCCACCCCCAAATTGATTTATTACTGACTGATAGATGCTATGAAATGAAAATGGAGAGTGTTGCTGGAGTGAAAGGTGACAGGGAAAACCGGAGTACCCGGAGAAAAACCTGTCCCGCCTCCGCTTTGTCCAGCACAAATCTCACATGGAACGACCGGTATTTGAACCACGGTATCCAGCGGTGAGAGGCCGACGCGTGCCGTCTGAGCCACGGAGGCTCCCACCGTCTGGTTATGGGATCAAAAGGTATTCAATAACATATTATATCTGTTAAGGTGAACTTCAATTGAGTCTAAATGAATGTTAGTATTAAGCTTCGATGAAATATACAACAGAGTTATTTCGTTGGTGATAGTGACAACTGTGTCCTTATCCGTTTACTTCAGAACTGAATTAGCTTTTGTATGCTTCATATTTAAGATGTAACTGCTGCTATTATTGTAGTAGAATGGTATTTGCATACGGTGATTTTATTTCATTAACACGCACCTTTGGTAACTTGTGCTTCATCCAAAGTCCCGTAGTACTGAATGCAAATGCATTACCTATGTACACTGTACACCTTACGTTTGGTGTGGTCCTGTGTTATGTACTAATGCCCCTGTCGTTTGTTTTCAGGTAAGTGTTGTAGCGCTGAGTGCACTGTGTGATGACGCTGCTCTCTCTAATCCCTGCCTCAGGCTTTTGATCTGATATTAAAACAGTATCTCTTTGCATTAGTGGTTTTGTTTTATTTATTACTTGTAACATACCGTGGTCCAGCTATACTAAAAGAAAAGTGTTAACTGTAAACTTTTCACTCAACATAAATATACTGGTTGAATATTTAACTTTCGTGATATTTTATAATTGCGTCGTTTACATTCCAACGACCAGTGATTTGTTTTCACCGATTTGGAAATTAATACGCTGGAAAGATCTAAACATAGAGGTAGACGTATCACTCCAGAATAATCAAACATGTCGATATTATGAGGTACCAGTTATAAGATATCATAAAACATAAGAAATCATTTTGAAAATAACTTCTCTGAGTATCAGAGTTGTACATTGTGAGATCATCCAATTTGAGTTTAATAATATTAAAACCGAGCTCGATAGCTGCAGTCGCTTAAGTGCGGTCAGTATCCAGTATTCGGGTGATAGTGGGTTCGAATCCCACTGTCGGCAGCCCTGAAGATGGTTTTCTGTGGTTTTCCATTTTCACATCAGGCAAATAGTGGGACTGTACCTTAATTAAGGCCACGGTTGCTTCCCTTTTACACCTAACCCTTTCCTGTCCCATCGTCGCCTTTAGATTTACCTGTGTCTGTGTGACGTAAAGCCAATTGTAAAAAAATCGAAGATTTATTAGTCATTTCGTGCAGGAATGCTATAGTAATGTTCAGCATAAAGAGTTTGTAGCAATATTTACTTTCCTTAAACCCGATACCACTCGTACGTTGAACACACACCATGTAATATTCATTCCTACTATTTACACAGAACTTTGCGCTTATATTTGCTACATGGCAGCAAAGGATTTGCTGTTTGCTACAGCTTTCTATTCTGTTTCAGCAAGTCATTCCACTGTTTGGGAAACCCTCAAAATGTAAAGTTCTGTGCGCTGCATCATACATTGGCTAGGTATCTTCTGACAGTAATACGGTACATGATTCGAGCATTATTGTTCAAATATTATATGATGTTTCTCTTTGGGAGGTAATACTGTATATAACAGGCTGTCACTGCAACAGTTCTTCTGGCACTCTTCTCCCTTCTGTATAACCGACAAATTGTCCAAAGTGTAATCTTAGGTAATGTTGATAATGTAACAACATGATATTCATTAATTCATATGCATCACATGTGCATAATGTTGTGTAGATTTATATTGTTTAATAGCGAGCACTAATGCTGTGAAATTGATAGTCGAGTTTGGGGCTCGGCGAAAGTCTACAATGCTGACGAGACGCGACAATACTGGCGCAGCGGCAACAATTTGCGTGGGGTTAACAGTGAGAAACACAATAGGACTGGCGAATTGTTGGGGCTCGCGATAAGGCTTCTCTTTAGAAGAATCTGGAAGACGATTCATAATGAAGCAGGCACCCACAATGAACTGGAAGCCACAGTAGGTTTGTGATTAAGAGCAACAATGTGTGAATCAGGATGGATTTTAAAGTAGCCGTGATTGGTACCACTACATGCGGAACACCACGGGCTTACGTTGCCTGTGATTAGTACCATTATGTGAGCGACACCGTGGGTACGAGTCCCTCTGCTTAGTACACCTATGTGAGAAACACCATAGGTTTGCGTTACATGTGCATATTACATTACCTGTGAGTGGTACCATAATGTGTGGAATACTGCGAGTCTACGCTGCTTTCGATTAGTACCACAACATGTCAAATACAATGGTTCTACTGTATTAGCGATAAGTACCATTATGAGGGGCCGATGATCTGGAGTTTGGACCCCTTCAGGCAACAAACTTCATCGATTCAGAATTGTGCTTTAGAAAGCAGCCCCTTGGTCAGTAATACTATTGCTTGACGATAGTTGCTGGGAATGTGCATCGTTGCGGGTCGGATTCACTGATTGTTTTAAATTCATATTCATCCATTCATTCTTCGTCATCACGTTTTGAATTCTGGTCGGTGGATGATTTTGGAATTTTAAGTTGTCGTTACATTTCGTGTAATTTCGTACCATTAGGTGCCGATGACCTAGATGTTAGGGTATATGTTGAGTGCGGCTGGTGAACGACAGTCTGTCTTGACCCATTCCCAAGTGAACACAAACAGCTAGGAGTCGGTTGCTAGTCCGTGGCGACTCATTTAGCGAAGGGTGAATCCGTCAGACGGCAACACGGAGTTCTACAAGGCTTGTTAGTTTTGAAGTAAACTGTTATGGAACAGCACTGCTGTGAGGAAATCTATATTGGAGAACAGTTCGACGCGCTGGAATACGGCATGTTCGACAACGATTGTGAATAAATCCTATGTCGATTCAAAAACTCAAAAATGAGTGAACCTGTAACTGTAAATAGTAGTAAAATAGATTTAATCCATAGAAAAACACGCTAGCTCTCGGAGTATGCTTTTAGTTTTAAGTACTCTGATAACCCGCCGCAATATGTATAATTTATACATATATCGTAATATTGTAACTTATAAGATGGGATGTTCAGTAGCCCAGAGGGTTGTGAAGGTTAAGGGCAAGAAGTGTAGAGGATGGGTGTTGTCAATAGCATGCTAGAGCTGGAAATAACTAATGAAAGGTGCTGTAGTAGGAATGTGTAAGCAGCCTTCTTTGAGGGAAAGGAGTATATCAGGATTTCACAAAACTGTTTACAGAATGACTGTAGTTGTTAGTAAAATGTAGGAGGGGCTGGCGTCACTTTACGCTTTCTAAAGAGCTGTCGTGAGTGCGTTCGTCCACAGTCGCGCCAGCTTGTTATCCACGTTAGGCTATGCTGATGAACTTAGTCATAGTTACTTGGAATACAGTCCTCTTAACTTAAAGAGTAGAAGTGGTAGGCCTATATTAACCGGAATTACGTCATTCCTTGCCAATATTTTGTAAATGACATCATGCTGCAACAAATATTCTAAAGACATATCCGTTTAGGTTTGAAGATGGTTTAGTTTTCATACAATTGCAGTAGTAATTCCATCTAACGGAGATGAGTGACAGCCGAAAACACGGAGCACTTCCCAGTTAACAGACAGTGTAATGTTATTGTTGATCAATTTTGTGGGCTTAGGACATTGTAGGTCACTGAATGTAGTAGTGATGGGACATTCGATTCATTTTTCTGAATCGATTCATTTGATTCCGTTCACGTTACTGAATCGATACAGTGATCCGATTCACGGCACATTAGTCACCGCTCCTACTGCATCTGTGTAGTATGTGCTGGCAAGACAGCAGGAACAGCATTCAGTTACTCTCAGCTGCCATTTGGTCTTCATACTATGAACTCACTTCTTAGAAAAAAAATGCTAGTCACTCTAATACATCGAAGGTTTCCGGCGACTCAGGGTGGGAAAGGTTAGGATTAGGAAGGTAGCGGCCATGGCCTGAATTAAGGTACAGTCCCAGGATTTCCTGGTGTGAAAATGGGGAAACTACGGAAAACCATCTTAACGGCTGCCGACGGTGAGATTCGAACCCACCATCCCCCGAATGCAAGCGCATAGCTACGCGATACTAACCGCACGACAACTCGCTCAGTCATTTTTGAAAATATGTATTTTTCTATCAGCTGAGGATTTTTTAAATCGTCATATTTTTATAGGCTACCCGAGATGTACAGTAGCCCGCTGGTTTTCTTATTCTACATACTGTTGGTTAAGTTATTGCGTCTGTCCACATATGATTGAAGTCTTGTGCAACGATGTGACATATGAACTGAGAGAACGCTGAGCCGTTCTTCCTAATATAAAACAGGTAACTTTTGAGTGGTCATGAGCATGACTCATAGTCATAGGGCAGGCTAGAGTCGAGTTTAATTGCCAAATGTCAACTAAGTTATAATATTAAGATTCATTAAACTAATAAATAGTATAACTTAATAGCCTACCTACTTACTAGCTACTTCAGAATTATGTTTTGACTACCTTTTTAACAATGCAAATAAATCCATCTATTATTTAAACCTCTCTGTAAGAAGAGGCCAGTGAATGCAAATCGGTATTATTTTCAAATGAGCTGAGCTCGAGAGTCCATTATACCATACGATTCTTTCGGTGTGCCATGGCTCACTGTATGTCTCGCTGCAGCGGAAGCTCGGCCCTCCGCCAGTGTCCAGTGAGCCGATAAGGTGCCGTGTGTATCTTGTGTCTCACTGAGCCGTGCTTGTACACGATTCTTTCGGTGTGCCATGGCTCACTGTATGTCTCGCTGCAGCGGAAGCTCGGCTCTCCGCCTCCCGCCAGTGTCCAGTGAGCCGATAAGGAGCCGTGTGTATCTTGTGTCTCACTGAGCCGCACTCATTCACGATTCTTTCAGTGTGCTATGGCTCACTGTATGTCTCGAAGCAGCGGAAGCTCGGTTCTCCGCCAGTGTCCAGTGAGCCGATAAGGAGCCGTGTGTATCTTGTGTCTCACTGAGCCGCGCTCATTCACGATTCTTTCGATGTGCCATGATTCACTGTCTCGCTGCAGCAGAATTTCGGCTCCCCGTCAACGTCCAGTGAGTGCGCCACTCAGCACTGTCCGCTGGGAGTAAGCTGAATCGTGTGCCGTGAGCTCGCCTTTCCTGTGAAACGATTCACTCGGACAGTTGAATGAATCGATACACTGCTTCGAATCATGCATTCAGTAGCCAACACTGGAATGTAGTTTTCTTTTGGCTCAGGGATACTCCGAGGTCAAGGGGCTCTTTTATTTTCACCTCCCTTGATGACTCCCTCATTATTTTTTATTTCCATGATTATCGCAATTATCTTCCCTATCAGTTTGGGCTGACCAAGCAAGTAGCTGTGCGGTCTGGGTCACGTAGCTGTCAACTTGCATTCGGGAGATAGTGGGTTAGAACCCCATTGTCGATAGCCCTGAAGATAGTTGCCCCTGGTTTTCCATTTTCACAACAGGCAAGTGCCGGGGCTGTACCTTAATAAAGCCACGGTCGCTACCTTCCCACTCCTAGCCCTTCCCTATCCCTTGTCGCCATAAGACCTATCTGTGTTGGTGCGACGTAAATCAGAGCCTGCAAACAATAGCTAAGGAGTATATTTTCTCTTGTGACCACTAAGTTCCACATTTGAAATACTCCTTCGCGTACGGTTGACATTTATTTAGGCCATATATTCTGGCTGTGACTCACAAGAAGCCCACTCCTTGTAATAAATATCCTAATATCCGCTATCTCCGGGGGATTTGTGGTCCTTGATATGACTTGTTTGATATCGTATTGTCTCACATGAGAACAATGTGACCCTGATTAATTGTGTGAGGATAACGATAATGACTTCTCTGTTTATCGCCTTTCTGATTGAGAGGCTGCTTTAATAAATTGACCTATAAACAAGGCCTATAAAGTACCTTATATCCTTTCTCGCTCTAGAATGAAGGATGTAATAATACGTACAGTTTCCTTTTCATAGCCTAATTAGTGACGTCCTGTAAAGTGTTAAATTCTCGTGCATGAAATTTGATGACATTTCAAGCAGCGCGTGAAGCAATAATAATATCTGCGTTGTTCGCTCTTACGCCCGTAATTGTTATTGCTAATTTGTGACCATGAAATTATCCCATTGTTATTAAAATTCATTTCGAGTCTATCAAATTCCTTCGTAATTGGAAAATTTGAGAAGTCACAGTATATTTGTGGCCTTGCATATATCTGGCGGGAGAGATGGTGTTCCCTCCCTCCCGCCACTCCCACCCTCCCCCGCCAAACCCGGTGTCATCCTCTCTCTTCAGGGTGTGGAATGAAAACCGTTGAAACCGTTCGTTTGTTGGTTCCCTCTTTCGTTCCTCCGTTCGTGCAATATCTGGGAGACACTAGGAAGTTTCCAATAAGAACACAGTGCAAAATTAAAAAATAGGGCGCATTCCTAGGAAGTACAATATAATTCCAGGTTTCACCACAGACCGGAAGCTCAAATCCTTGTTTCGACCAGTCAAAGAAAAACCACATCATGAAACACCGGGCGTGTATGAAGTTCCATGTGGTTGTGGTTGCTCATATATTAGCATGACACAAAGGCTTGTTAGCACCAGGGTGAAAGAGAACATGAGGTCGGTCAAGAATGTCAGTCTTTCATCCTCCATGGAAAATGCTATAAGCCAGTCTGCCATAGGAGAATATTTCTGCAGTACATACCATGAAATCCTCTTTGATCAGGCGAAGGTCATTGTGCCTCTAAAATACTTCTATGCTCGACTCTTAAAAGGAAACCATAGATATAGAGTTACGCCCAAATAACATCAACAGGGAAGACGGCTTCAAGTTATCAAATACATGGAGATCTGTACTGCAGAAATACATGCATAAACACCACCATGGCATAGCGGGACACACTCAAGAAACTGTCGACGGAGGGCGGTGAATAAGTAACTTCCCTCCCAACCACCACAGCACAGCGTGACGATCCTTGTGGAAGCCATGGATAGTACGCTTTTGACTTCCACGTTCCTTCGAAGAATTTATTTGCTCACTGACAGAGGCAAATATTCACATGCCCTGATGAAGGCCAATGCAGTTTGGCGGAATCCTCGGGTTTGTTAAATAAATACCGGGTGCGTCAGCCGCGCCTGACGTTTCTGCTTTTAGACATCCCAACGAATGTCAGTGGGGTGATGGTCGATTTTACTTTGCCGTATACCAAGCTACAGTCGCCTTTAAAGCACTTATTGCGTCATCACTGCACGACTTTTGCAAACATATATATGCGACAGGTATTTACACAGCACATCAAACTGTCATACGGTTATGTAAAATGTACGTGACAATTATAAGCTTTCAATTGGTTATGAAATTATTGCTAAAAACGTTGGCATACTTATAGAAAACGTGCGTGAGTTTCTGAAGCGGAACATACTTTTACACCAGGTAAGCTTGCTGATAAACTGGATGCAACAGTCACGGTGGTGTAGTGGAATAACCACACACGTGTTGACGCATGTTGCGTTGGTAGTTGGGTTCAAATCTCACGAGCGTTAAACATTTGTATTCACATTTTAAACTTTGAGGATCAAACAGGCCATTCGTGCCACATTCGACCAATAGCATGCATTTTGCATGTGTAGTGGCCTGACACTTGGTGTAGTATAACAGTCCTGGTAATTTCTTCGCTATGTATTGAGCAGATGAGTATGTTGACATGTTCCTCATCTACGGCGAAGCAAGACAGAATGCACAGGAAGCACAACGCCTGTACCAGGAACGATTTCCACACAGACAACAACCAAACGCAAATACGTTTAGGAGGGTGGAGCGACGTTTGCGTATAACGTCGTCTTTCCCGAACAGGTCCTGTTATAGAGGCACCAGTTATGTCCGGTGAAACTGCTGAGATGGTTTTGGACACTTTCCGGGAGAATCCTCACACGAGTACCCGGGCTGTAGCATAACAAGCCAACATCAGCCACTCGTCTGTTGTAAGGATATTACATTCAGTTTTTCTCGACCGTATCGCCTGCAACAACATCAAAAACTCAATGGACGAGATTTCGAAACTCGTGTTGATTCCTGTGCGTGGATACTGACGCAAGTGACAGATGATCTAGCGTTTGTAACTCACATTTTATTTTCGGACGAGGCACGATTCCGTAATAATGGCTCCGTGAATCGTCATAATATGCACTACTGGAATGTTGAAAATCCTCACTAGGTCAGACAGGCAGCACTGCAGGCACGACGGGAAGTAAATGTCTGATGTGGTATACTAAGTGATCACCTAATTGGACCACATTTCTTTGAGGATTATTGGACAGGAGCCCTGTACCTACAGTTTCTTCAAGACCACCTACCATTGCTGCTAGAGGATGTGCCTCTGGGTGAGCGTGTAACCATGTGGTATCAACACGACGGAGCTCCCCTCACATGTCAGCAGATGTTACACATCCCGGTCGATGTATAGGAAGGGGAGGACCTGTCACCTGGCCTGCTAGATCGCCCGATTTAACGCCACTTGCCATCTTCCTATGGGGCTATTTGAAGGATGTAGTGTACGCTTATCAGCCAGAAAATCCTGAAAGTCTTCGAAACCTTATTACGGAAGCCTGTGAATCCGTAACACCTACAATGCTACAAAGATCCTGAATGGCAATTCAAGGCGTGCTGAAACGTGCATTACTGCAGAAGGCCATCTATTCGAACACTTCCTGCGCTATTAGGCTGTTGCTCTTGCAAGCGGATTCAAACCCACAACCATTCTATCCTCGTCCGGCCCTGCTTATAAAACATCCACATAAGCAGCCCTAGTGGCCTAGAACAGTGCTAAAATTAATTAATTACCAAACGCAGCTATATTAATAACACCGCACTTTGCCTATGATACCACGGTGACTCCAGAGAGTAGGTTTCCAGAAAGCCCACCAGATGGACTACTACGTCCGCTTCACGAATGCACACACGTTTTCTATCAGTATGCCATCGCTTTTAGCGTTCATTTCACACACTGCTGACAATTCATAATTGACATGTACTTTTTACATAATCGTATGCCAGTTTGATGGATTGTGTACATGCCTGTCGCATACGGTACATGTTTTTGGAAAGGTAATGGTGCAGTGAGTGATAGAAGGCGATTGTTGCTTGGTATATGGCAGAGGCGAATAGACCATGACGACACCAGTAACGTTCGGTGGGATGCCTAACAACATAAAACGTCCGGCTGACTCGTCCGGTATATATAGTGGCTTTAATCCAGTTACCACATCTCTTTATTTTAATACAATGAGCCACGAAAACCTACGTTCATTAAAAACTGTAACGGTCCAAATCCCGTTACAATCATTCATCTGTATTATTATTATTATTATTATTATTATTATTATTATTATTATTATTATTATTATTATTATTATTATAATTATTATTGTATTTACATTATTATCCTTATTTGTATTTCTTTAATAATATCATTGTATCTGTATTATTATTATTATTATTATTATTATTATTTTGATTCAATTCTATAATCTGATTTCGTTATGTATTAATTAATTATCGCTTGCTTTATTGTATTTAATTTATTGTGTATGTATGTGTGTGTGTTAGCATTAAAATCGTGGAAAGTAAGATTGACTGCCAAGTATCAGATATGGATATGTTTTGTGCAACCTTTTGACATTGCAATATGTGGTGTAAAACTGCTACAGTAACTGTCGAGTCATCGCTCTGTCATTGTATGCATTTAGCGATGAGATTTATTTAGGGAACTCCTAGTTCGTTTGAGGCTATTTCAACACAATATGTAACATTTCTAGCTGGGTGGGAGTGACATAATCTATTTTGAGCTCTGACGTGGGTGTTATACCATATGTCAACTAATGGCTACATATAGGGGCTGTATCTTATAGCGGCAGTCAGCTGGATAGTTCAGTTGGTTGGAAGCAGTTGGCTAGAAGGAGATGAATGGAGAGACTCGCCATGAAGTCAATTTGAATCAGTTGTAAGGAGACGAATGGGGAACAGTGATATGCATACGTAATCGTCAGTGATCAAATGGATTATATGTTCGGAGTGTGTATCGTGCATCTGTTTGGTCGAGTTCTTGTATCAGTTCGGTGACAGCCGAATATTGAGTCGTCGTAATGCAGACTAACAGTTATCAGTGAATTACTTGTAAAGTTGATTCTGAAGTGTGAATACAGTTTCAAAGTATGTTATATCTCGGTTGTGAAGCTAAAAGGATACATCACCAAATTAGGTTTGAGATACTTACAGCTGATACCAGTTCAAATTAATAACACTCAAATTGTTCAAGGTATAATTAAGTGAACCAGTGAGGGATAAATTTCTTGTACAACTTTTAAATGTCCGGTCAAGAGGATTTCAAATTTAATGCCTGGCAGTAGGAAGGTAGCGGCCGTGGTCTAATTAAAGTACAGCCCCAGCATTCGGCTGGTGTGAAAATGGGAAACCACGGAAAACCATCTTCAGGGCTGCCGACAGTGGGATTCGGATCCTCTGTCTCCCGGATGCAAGCTCACAGCTGCGCGCCCCTAACCACATGGCCAACTCGTGCGATCAATAGGAAATCAAGCTGTAAATACTTAGCACACTATCTTTACCATTTTTTGTTCTCAGCTGCGGAGTATTCATGATCTCTGTGTGATAAATGATTTCGTTTTACTCAAGTGTATTCAACCTTGAATGATCTACGTAGGAATTGTAGGTTACTGGAATCCAGTTGGAAAGCGTACCTGCTAGTGGCTGTCTCTGTACCTGAGTAGTGGGTCTCTAGACCTTTGGGCCACGGATTCGATTCCATGCTGGCTCGAGGGATTTTAGGAATTTAAGCGGTTAATTACCTTGGCTCAGGGACTCGGATTTTTTACTTTCCGCGTTTCCAAAATTCCTGAAATTCTGTCACATACTATAGTATCCCGTACCACAAAAATACGCAATTTCCGTACACGGCAGACGCCGCGCTCTCGTCGGAGGGTCTGTTTTGCAAAGTCTTGACCCGACTATAAAGTTATTATTATTATTATTATTATTAGTAAGGGCCGATTGTACAAACCGTTTGATCTTAGGTCAGAGACGAAATTGATCTCGGTTCACGCAAAACACAGACGTTTGTACTGTATAAACGTTAATCTGAGATCAATTCGCACTGAACTAAGATCAACTTGGACTGGATAAATTTCTCCGATCAAACTCTTTGATCTCAGATCAAGGAGTAGATTTCTATTTGAGATACAAGAACAGCTGATTGTTAACAAACTATTACCTGTGTTGTTACGATAAATGGTAAAAATATACACTGAAGTGTAACCTCACACATTGCTTGCTGTTGTTGTGTCCGTATATAGGCAATACTACGCCTCTTATGGCAGTATAATGTAATAATTCTATAACAACCTCCATAAGTTGCTTACGTTACTATCTTATCTCGTTCACATTTTACGGATGTCTGAATACTCTGATTTCTCGGATATAATCTTCTGATGATGAAAATGGTGAATTTCGTCGAGCTCCCCGTGTGTTCTGTGAAAGAGGAAATCCATTGGGAGAATTTAGAGATAAGAAGTTTAAACTGAGGTATCGCTTGGGAAGAGATACCGTAGAAAAACTAGAACTCAGGCTGCGTGATATTTTAGTTAAAACTACCAAGATAAACAACCCTTTGTCTCCATTACGCATGTTGTTACTAACTTTGAGATTCTTTGCCACGGGAAGTTTTCAGTTAGTTGTTGGTGATTTACTGCATGTAGACGCAGCGACAGTCTGCAGAGCCATTCATCGTGTATCTAACCTTATTGCAGCACTAAAACACGAGTTTATCAAAATGCCTTCCCAGCAAATTGACGTGAGGAATATCATGCGTGATTTTTTCTATGTACAACACTTCCTTGGTGTTCTAGGCGCTATAGATTGTACCCGCATACCTACAATATCTCCTGGGGGCGATAACGCAGAAGTTTATAAGAATCGTCGTGGGTGGTTTTCGTTAAATGTTCAAGTTATTTGTGATGCTGGGCTCAGGTCCCTAAATATCTTAGCAAGATGGCCAGGATCTGCTGACGATAGCAATATCTTCATTAAATTCACGCGTGCATGCTCAGTTCGAAACAGGAGACATTCCAAAAGGCATACTCCTGGGAGACTATGGCTATCAATGTTGTTACCTGCCGATTCCAGTACTTCATGCCGAAACAGCTGCAGAGCGAGCTTATAATCGAGTCCATGTCTTTATTCCCAAGACGATTTCAACTTTTATTTTATTTTTAGAATTGGCTTTACGTCGCATTGACACAGATAGGTCTTATGGCGACGTTGGGATAGCAAAGGCTGAGGAGCGAGAAGGAAGTTGCATGGCCTTAATTAAGGTACAGCCTGGTGTGGAAATGGGAAACCACGGAAAACCATCTTCTAGGATGCCGACAGTGGGGCGCGAACCCACTAGCCTATCTCCCGGACGCAGGATCACAGCTGCGCGCCCCTAACCGCACGGCCAACTCGCCCGGTGCGATTTCAACTAGGGCACCCTTGCCCTCCTTGGAAAAATTAACGTTCCTTTTTCTGCTTCATTTCTTTTTTCTTTCTTTCGCTCAGCACACAGAATACGACGGAAAACAGATTCAAATTGGTCAACGCGACTCGCGATACTCAGCTGTTTCTACGCTGTTGCCAAGCGCTCGCCTGTGAACAGGGATCAAAATTGAACTTCGATTAGTTGATCATAGATCAGTGTTACACAACACGTCACGGGCCTGATCTCAGATCATTTTCTGAACTTACATTAAAACTGATCTCCATTCAGTTATGTTTATACAGTTGGCCCTTACTAGCGGTTGTACCTGTGCTTCGCTACGGTATTCTACATTGTACAGAGATATCGAAATAAATTACTGTACATGCGTTGAAATAGATTTTTTAAATTGTTCGTCTCTTAGCGTTATCCGAGAAACGGCATGGGCAGGTCCCCATACGTTATTTCCAATGTAAAGTGTGAGTTGCGGAGTTGTGATGATAACGGGAGGTTCACTTGACTACTGCCATTCATAATCGAGTTCGGAAGTTTACATTATAATGGTAGGCCCCATCGCCTACTGCGCGGTTGCAATCGATCTGGGGAGTTTTCGTTACAATGGCACGCCACCATTCCTACTTCCAGACATATTATAGTTGAGGAGTTTTTATTATAATGGCAGGTAACTTTCCTACTGCCAGTCAAAATTTAGTTTTGCTACTATCATTATAATGACAGGCCCCTTTTCCTACTGCCAGTCAGCTTACTACCAGTCACGCCGAGTTGGTGTGTTACCGCTAAAATAGCAGGCCACTGTGCCTAATGCCGGTCACATTTTAGATGGGTACAGTTGTTTATAATGGCGAGTACCATTGCATACAGCAAAACACAATCGGGTAGGGGAGTTTTGAACAAAATTGCATGCTCCCTTGCCTTATGCAAGTCAAATCGAGAAGGGAATTATTCATTATAATGGTAGGCCATCCTTACTAATGGCAGTTACGCAGGAGTTGGAGAAGACCCCATTCATACAGTCAATGTTGATGTGGGGAGTACTGATTACAATAGCATACACACCCTTTCTCGATCGCTACAAATCGACATCAGTGAATATATAGATCGACATACGAAAATATATGCAAGTTTACAATCTTGCAGACCTTCATTTACGGATTAACTCCTGCTAAACGGTACGCCATATCGACAAATGGATTGTAGGCTACCTTAAGACGTCGTATTTAGCAGTCTAAATGGCTGGTCCTATGATATTTTCTCGTATCTCATCTATTCATGGGTCAAATTGAGTCAGAAACGTTCAAAAAGGGTGAATATTGGGTAAGATTGTCTCACAGTGCATTACTTTTCGGATAACGGAGTTGTCAAGATGCAAAGAGCCGTAAGTACACAAAAAATGAAAATTGAGATAAGACCAACATTTCCTTATTCACATCATTTAGCATTGATTAACACTAGCGTAGAGCTTCAAAATGCCTTCTATGTTGCTTATTTTGTAGGTTAAAAATCATGGGATGCTGCAGAGACCCGTACTGTATGTCCACTGCCAAGCTTGCTGCATAGACCCGTATGTCCTATCACTAAAGAGAGATGTAAGTACCATTATGTCCTCATCCATAAGTCTCTATATACTAGTGAAAATGCAGCAAACACCGTTATGTCCACAAAAGTTATTTTTGCTCCGGTTCTTGAAATTAATGACGAAATCAATAGAAAGGAAATAAAAAATGAAAAAAAAGAACAGCATACTCCATTCATAAATGAAGAACAATAATACAACCAAATTTGGTAATACTGTCAGCTTCGCTACACTGATTGTTAGCTGTAATGTGGCATTCTGACCTAAAGCCTAGCAAACGTATAATAATTGCAAGGTCACGTACGGGAAACATTATTGTGCGTAGAGAAGTTCTTTACAATACAGATTATTCTGCAGCTAAGTCGATTTTGAAAAGAGGAAAGAACTGGGACGTAGTTCAACCTCAGATTGTCCTGGAGGGAATAGAGCTAAAATATTACTTTATATGACCTGTGAAAATTGCATAATTTCCGTCACCGTAGATAAAAACCTGCTTAACTTGTATTTTCCATGGAAACAACAAATATAAATGAAATATGACATGCTATAAACATCCGGGCGCTATTGCTCACCTTACCATTGTTTATCGCTGGGTTCTCCTTGCACATACGATAGTACCATATAGCTTATCTTCATTCCTGCGAATCATGTACATACAATAGTGTACCCATAAGAAGGCACGGCTGAACCAGTCTTCTTCTTCATCTGTTTACGCTCCAGGGTCGGTTTTCCCTCGGACTCAGCGAGTGATCCCACCTCTACCGCCTCAAGGGCAGTGTCCTGGAGCTGCAGACTGTGGCGGGGGATACAACTGGGGAGGATGAGTAGTACCCCACCCAGGTGGCCTCACCTGCTATGCTGAACAGGGCCTTGTGGGGGATGGGAAGTTTGGAAGGGATAGAGAAGGAAGAGGGAAGGAAGCGGCCGTGGCCTTAAGTTAGGTACCATCCTGGCATTTTCCTGGAGAAGTGGGAATCCATGGAAAACCACTTCCAGGATGGCTGAGGAAGGAATCGAACCCCCCTCTACTCAGTTGACCTCCCGAGGCTAAGTGGACGCCGTTCCAGCCCTCGTACCACTTTTCGAATTTCGTAGCAGAGCCGGGAATCGAACTGGGACCTCCGGGGGTGGCAGCTAATCACACTAACCACTACACCACAGAGGCGGACCAGAACCAGTCACATACTATAAAAGCCTCAAAATCGTCGTTTTTGTGTTCACGACAGTTTATCTCTGACGTCTAGAATTAAGGGCACAGCGTTACATCTCCAGTCCTAGCACAGTGTCTCTGGAAACCTACCTATGTTCGTGCGACATTATACTTTTATAGCTATGAAATATGAACGCTGATCCTGATCGAGTAGTTTCTTCTGGACAAACACTACTACAGAATAGATGAAATGTCGATATCGAAATCGACTTTCAAACTATTTTGACGTGTTACATGCAGTACATATAGTATGTGTTGAAGAGATGTTAAGTACAGAACAAAAATGGCCAACCGTACACGAGTGGGATCTGAACCGTCCCGATTTCGCGTCGGTTGCTCTACCAATTAAGCTAACGTGGCCTAGGTCATATTTGTTCTGTTGGAACGTATCTTTTTATTGCTATTGGCTTTACGTCACACCGGCTCAGATAGGTCTTATGGCGACGATGGGATAGGAAAGGCCTAGGAGTTGGAAGGAAGCAGCCGTGGTCTTAATTACGGTGCAGCCCCAGCATTTGCCTGGTGTGAAAATGGAAATCCATGGAAAACCATCTTCAGGGCTGCCGATAGTGGGATTCGAACCCACTATCTCCCGGATGCAAACTCACAGCCGCGCGCCTGTAACCGCACGGGCAACTCGCCCGGTTGGAATGTATCTAAGCTACAGGTCTGACACAACTGTCATCACACTTTAGAGTGCGTGCAAGTCACCCGTTGTGGGCTAAGTCAATGAATAATGAATTTTCACGACCGCATTGTAATCGAAATTGACTCTACAGTGTGCGGCAGTAGTACCAGACCTGTAGCTTAGATCCTTTTCAACAGAACTAATATGATGTGGGCCGCGATAGCTCAATGGTAGAGCAACCGACGCGAAATCGGGAGGTTGTGGGTTCGGATCCCACTGGTGTCCGGTTGGCCATTTTTGTTCTTCACTTAACATCTCTTAAGAACGTACTTACTGTATGCTCGTAACTCGTCCTAATATGTTGAAAGTCGATTTAGATTACAATCAGTCGTAAAAATTCAATATTAAATTAAATGTCGACATATTTTCAAAGCCAGCGTAGCGTAATATCCCGGAACAAGTCTGTTGCTTGCAAGAAACAAATTATATTACTCATGAATATCAGTTTCCTCTCTCGAGATGTATAATGTAAGTAAAGAGCGATTATATTAAAGAAACGGGGAGACTATGTTTATTGCATATCAGAATTTAAGAGAGCCCGAGGTAGTAAAAAGAAATGTAGCATGACGTATCGAATAAAGTTTTGCGAATGAGAAGTTTGCTTCAGTTTAATATTTAATGGACTGCTTACTTTCTCTGCTCTACCGTGCTGTTGATTATCGTCATGGAAGTCATGCCATTCATCAGACAAAGTAGTGTAACAAATGCCAATGCGCAAATCACGACTTCTTCCCATTAAAGTGATGAATAGCCCAGGAAACTCCCTCTTTTATGTGAACGATGTCTTTTAAGATAATGTTATTGTGACACAAATAGGAGGAACGTATTTTTAGAAGCTCATCGTTACTACAGCTTCGTGAAGGTCGTTAAAGTAAGTTCTTACAATTTGACCAAATATGTCCCAAGCTCAGACCCGTATCCGGTATCTTCCGCCCTTGATATTTTTATTATGAATGAACGAATCAGTCACCACTGTTCTGAATTTAGGGCAGTCGGCCAGGTGACAGATTTCCTATCAGTTGTTTACATAGTTTTTCTTAAATAATTTCTAAGAATTTGGAAATTTAGGAAACGCCTCCCTACTACGGTACTAATCGATGGTGAAAGGAGCTTTTGTAACAAGGTGATCCAAAGAGTGAAAGCTAGTTGCTTTATGTCGCACCGACGCAGATAGGTCTTATGGCGATGATGGAACAGGGAAGAGCTAGGAGTGGGAAGGAAGTGGCCGTGGCCTTAATTAAGGTACAGACCCAGCATTTGCCTGGTGTGAAAATGACAAACTACGGAAAACCATCTTCAGGGCTGCCGACAGTGGGGTTCGAACCTACTATCTCCCGAATACTGGATACTGGCCGCACTTACGCGACTGCAGCTATCGAGCTCGGTGAGTTGAAGTACTAAAGATACGTCTAAGAAGAATTTATATGATATACAAAGGGGTTCAAATAATGTTTACGCACTCTAACATGAAAAGGTATTCACAATATCGGCATGGCATTTGTACTCGTATTACTAGATTTATGTAGATATTCAAGGAGTGTTGGCCTACTTCAATAACTTCATGTGCTCAAAATGTCCACCATTAGCATCTAGGCACTTCTGATTTTGGTGAAGCACTCCATGAGCAACGGTGCCTGAAGTGTTCGGTAGGATTGTACGGGGCAGGCAATGGAGCTGATTTTCGGCGATACACCTCATGCTTCAAGGTTCCTCATGCAGCTAGAAGTCGGGGGCGTAACTCTGAGAGCATGAAGGGGATTCATCAGCACCTTTTCATCGTGTCCAACGTCCTGATAGCATGTCATCAATGAAGGCTCCCACGTCGCAATGGTTGTGTGGTGATGCGCCATCGTCCTGGATGTAAAGTTACTCAACAGCAAAAAGCACATGGATGGCCGGTAAAATGGTACGCGCAGCATGCTGGAGTACGGCAGGCCAGTGACCTACCGCCAAAAAAGAATGATCCGAATAACAGACCTTCCCTGTAAATCGACTGCTTAGTCCACTTGAATGTGCCGTTTTTCATGAGTCCAAAATACACAGTTATGACGGATGAGTACCATTTAATTTAAATCCAACTTCATCAGTCAATTGCGTGGTGAACATACTTCATTCCACCTTCTTCAGAATTCTCGTGTAGCTTGGAAATACCAGTTCAGAAATGTGTTACGTTGTTTGAACGTAATACCTACGCCATTTTTTCGACTTTTCTGACGAACGCAAGGTGGCGTAGTGACTGTTAGTCCTCTTCACAGACAACATAATACTACATTTTCCGCCGGGCTGAGTGGCTCAGACGGTTAAGGCGCTGGCCTTCTAACCCCAACTTGGCAGGTTCGATCCTGGCTCAGTCCGGTGGTATTTGAAGGTGCTCAAATACGACAGCCCCGTGTCGGTAGATTTACTGGCACGTAAAAGAACTCCTGCGGGACTAAATTCCGGCACCTCGGCGTCTCCGAAGACCTTAAAACGTAGTTAGTGGGACGTTAAACAAATAACATTATTATTATTACTACATTTTCCCATTATATTGGAATTCAGGTTTTTAAAACTTGCATAAATAACTTCTACAGAAAAGTGAATACATTTTTTGGACTTCTCTGTATGTAAGTAAATTATGTTTTAACTATATTTTTGTAACATTTTTGGAAGATAGCATTGTTCATTATAAATTACCTGCGTGTATTAGTAGTGCTCTCCACTGTTGCTGGTCATCCGTGATTGGGAGAGAGTAGTGTTCCATTCATTCCTTCACAAGAACTAGGTGTCTTGAGGCCATGAGTCAAAAAGAATGACTCAAAATACTGCATCGAATAATTGAGGGAGCTATGTCACAAAACTTGAGAAATAGAGATTTAGCCATTTTTAGTATTTTCCTCTCATCTGCTGTCTATCTCGTGTACTAGAACCGCGTGCCATAGCTCCCGCGTGTTCTGCCACAGAGTTTCTAAGTCCTGGAAGACACAACACTCAGTTTATTCCCATTTCTTGGCTAAGTGGCCTAACTCCCTCTCTCACTAGACCCCTCAATTGTATATCATGATAAAGTCTGTCCGCATGCTATTCATATTACAAGATGCAGCAAAGATCCCCTCTCATTCAATGGGAAAGGTAGGAGAAAGGCATTTAGGTTTTAACTACACTCTAGAAATTTATTTGATTCAAATATTGAAGAATACGTACACAAATTAAATTGCAGGTGTGAAATATATTTCATGGAGGGAAATGGAATTAGAGCAAGTCTCAAAGTTGTTAAAAAAATATTGTTATGTATGTCAACAAGTAAAGTTTTGATGGTCATCTATTCTAAAAACACAATTTTGTAAGACTTTGGAGTCATATCTGTATGCTAATGGAGCTTTGGCTGCCGGTAGGATTTGTCCTTCATGTTCCGACGACTGCGTTCTGCACTGGAACGTTTGCCGAATTTGGACTTAGGTTTCAACTTTTTCGTTTCTTTGCTCTTATGGACACTCTTCTTGGCCGAGTTTCTACCATGGGAGTTGCCGTTGCCTTGGGGCTTGCCGTGGGAGTTGTTGCCATGGGAGTTTCCGGGGGAGTTCCCGATAGGACTCGTGGCTTGTGTTGATCTCTTCAACCTGTCCAGGGCGTGTTCTGCAACATGAAACATATACACATTTTAGCATACAAAGGAATGAAGTTCATTTGACAATTCTCTATTGTAATTTTGTAATTATGTTTTAAAATCTGTCCTGATAAAAGGTCAATGGAAGTTATAAGACATTTTGCCTCTTAATTATAATGTACTATGTAATACTAGCAAATATAACAGTGCTTCGCTACGGTATTCTATATTGTATACAGTTATCGAAGTAAAGTACAGTACACGCAGTGAATAAGAGTTCTTAAATTGCATGACTCTTACTGTTATCCAAGAAACAGCGTCGGGAGGACCCCATTCGTTGTTTCCAGTGTAAAGTGTGGGTTGCAGAGTTGTGATGATAACGGCAGGCTCACTTGCCTACTGACATTCACAATCGATTTGGGAATTTTTCATTACAATAGAAGGCCTCCTTGTCTATTGTGTGGTCACAATCGATTTGGGGAGTTTTCGTTACAATGGCTACTTCCAGTCACAATCGGGTAAGGGAGTTTTGATGGAAATTGCTTGCCCCCTTGCCTTTTGCCAGTCAAATCCAGAAGGGAATTATTCATTACAATGGCAGGCCTCCTTTAATACCAGTTACACAGTAGTTGGAGAAGGACTCCATTCCTACTGCCAAAGTCGATGGTAGCAGAAGCCCTCCTGCTGACAGTCATTATCGATTTGTAAAGTATTAATTATAATGACAGACGCGCCCCTTCTACATCGCTACAAATCGACTTAAATGAGTATATATCTAAAAATACGGAAGTATATGCATATTTACAATATTGCAGAGTTTCATTTACGGATTATATGCAGCTAAATGGTACGTTATATCTACAAACGCGTTGCACCAAAGGACGCCCATTTTAGCGGTCGAAATAGTTGATCATATGACATTTTCTCGTATCTCGTGTGTTTATGGGTTAGATTGAGTTAGAATAGGGAGAAATTTAGGTAAGATTTTCACACACTGTTCACACACTGCATTACTATTCGGATGCTTATACGACGGCTAGAAACATAGAATTTGGCTCATATATGGCTACTGGCGGGGCCAATGTTCGTGCCGAATTTGATGATTCTTTCCTACAAGTGTCCAAAAGTGTAAAAAAAATCGTGTAAAAAGTACAAAATTTACGTAAAATCGAGAAATGCTGCTCGTTATAACATATAAGGGATGGAGATATGAAAAAATTTCATCGGACTAATGTTGTAAATTTCTTCATGCTGTGCCATTTCTTTTGTGATACGACGTTCCCTTTAGCCACGAAATACATCGAATCGAATGTCTGCACCGTCATTAGAATTACCTCCATATTTCGACATTTTCCGAGGATAAAAAGTGAAAATTTTAAACATCTTGGAATGTTTCCGTCGGTAACAGGCTAAAACCAATAATTTTGCCAAATTTCAGTTTTATAGCACGTCTGCCAGATTATGCGGCCATCTTGATTTTGGGGAAAGGGGGGAAGTGAGAAATTTCAGCAAAAAAAAAGCTAAAATATATGCAAATAGTCATTATTACACCTGAAACGAATAACTGTACGAAAATTTCGCCAAAATAGTCAGTATACAGACACACGGTAGTTACGATTATATTTATGTAGATAAGTATCACAATAAAAATACTTCAGCTGTGAGCTCATATCCGGGAGATAGTGGGTTCGAACCCCACTGTCGGCAGCCCTGAAGATGGTTTTCCGTGGTTTCCCATTTTCACACCAGGCTGTACCTTAATTAAGGCCACGGCAGCTTCCTTCCCATTCCTAGGCCTCCCCTGTCCCATCGTCGCCATAAGACCTATATGTGTCGGTGCGACGTAAAACAAATAGCAAAAAAAAAAAAGATATTTCAACCCTTATTTAACTTCTTTTCAAGAGCTCCTTGAGTGGATTCTCCGAAAACAAAAAGTACGTGATTCTTTACTTATAATGAAGATTCCAAATACCAATTTTCACGTCTGTAACATCTTCAGTTGTTAGGATATCAGTATACTAATATTTCAACCACATGTTCAGCCCTTTTACCCCCCCCCCCCTCCCTTAAGTGGAGTCCCCGGGAACAAAAAAAAACATGTTTCTTTATTTCTTTATTTTTAAGAGAGATTAATGATACCAATTTTCCCGTCTGTAACATTACGTTTTTGAAATATACTGTAGATAAGCTCATTTTAAAAATTCACCCCACTTTTCATTTCCCTTTAGGTGGATTTTCCGCAAACATTTTATACGTATTCTTTAACCTCTGGGGATGTACTAAAGACATTGGGTTGGGATATAGTACCATATCTGAAGTACTTGTTTGATTATTTTTTGCATGAAGGAATTTTACCAAATGAATGGAGAGTTGCTATAGTAGCCCCTGTATATTAAGGAAAGGGTGATAGACATAAAGCTGAAAATTACAGGCTAGTCAGTTTGACATGCATTGCATGAATGTAAGCTTTGGGAAAGCATTCTTTCTGATTATGTAAGACATGTTTGCGAAATTAATAACTGGTTTGATAGAAGGCAGTTTGGGTTTAGGAAAGGTTATTCCACTGAAGCCCAACTTGTAGGATTCCAGCAAGATATAGCCGATATCCTGGATTCAGGAGGTCAATTGGACTGTATCGCGACTGACCTGTCTAAGGCATTTGATAGGGTAGATAATGGGAGACTACTGGCAAAAATGAGTGCAATTGGACTTGACAAAAGAGTGACTGAATGGGTGGCTCTGTTTCTAGAAAATAGAACTCAGAGTATTAGAGTAGGTGAAGCTTTATCTGTCCCTGTAATAATTAAAGAGGGGAATTTCTCAAGCCAATATTATTGGACCTTTATGTTTTCTTATATATATATATGTGTGTGTGTGTAAAGAAGTGGAATCAGAGATAAGGCTTTTCGCAGATGATGTTATTCTGTACAGGGTAATAAATAAGTTACAAGAACTGCAAAATGACCTCGATAATGTTGTGAGATGGACAGTAGGCAATGGTATGATGATAAACGGGAGTAAAAGTCAGGTTGTGAGTTTCACAAATAGGAAAAGTCCTCTCAGTTTTAATTACTGCGTTGATGGGGTGGAAGTTCTCTTTGGTGATCATTGTAAATAGCTAGGTATTCATATAAGGAAAGATCTTCATTGGGGTAATCACATAAATATGATTGTAAATAAAGGGTACATGGTTATGAGGCTATTTAGGGGTTGTAGTAAGGATGTATAGGAGAGAGCATATTTGTCTCTGGTGAGACCCCAAGTAGAGTATGGTTCCAGTGTATGGGACCCTCACCAGGATTACTTCATTCGGAAACTGGAAAAAATCCAAAGAAAAG
The DNA here is from genome assembly GCF_040414725.1 of Anabrus simplex. Lineage (NCBI taxonomy): Eukaryota > Metazoa > Arthropoda > Insecta > Orthoptera > Tettigoniidae > Anabrus > Anabrus simplex. The sequence continues at coordinate 1,048,514,981 of NC_090265.1, read as the reverse complement.
CAGCTCGATTTGTTCTGGGTGATTTCCGACAAAAGAGTAGCGTTACAAAAATGTTGCAAAGTTAGGGCTGGGAAGACTTGGGAGAAAGGAGACGAGCTGCTCGACTAAGTGGTATGTTCCGAGCAGTCAGTGGAGAGATGGCGTGGAAGGACATCAGTAGACGAATAAGTTTGGGTGGTGTCTTTAAAAGTAGGAAAGATCACAATATGAAGGTAAAGTTGGAATTCAAGAGGACAAATTGGGGCAAATATTCGTTTATAGGAAGGGGAGTTAGGGATTGGAATAACTTACCAAGGGAGATGTTCAATAAATATCCAACTTCTTTGCAATCATTTAAGAAAAGGCTAGGAAAATAACAGATAGGGAATCTGCCACCTGGGCGACTGCCCTAAATGCAGATCAGTAGTGATTTATTGATTGATTGATTGATTGATTGATTGATTGATTGATTGATTGATTGATTGATTGATTGATTGATTGATTGATTGATTGAACCTTTACAGGAGATTCCAAATACCAGTTTTCACGTGTGTAGAATGTTACAATTTTTAGATATACTCTTGATATACTCATTTAAAAAATTCACCCATTTTTCACTCCTGTTCACTCCTCTCCCCCCCCCCCCCATCCCCGTTAACTGGATTTTCCGAAAAAAAAGTGTTTATATTTACTCGAGACTCCAAATACCAATTTTCATCTCTGCAACATCTTCAGTTTTTTAAATATAACTATCCTCATAAAAGGTATTCAAACCCCCCCCCCTTTTTTTACCATTTTTTTCACCTTTCATAAGGGAATTTTTCGAAAACAAAAAAATATGATTCCTTATTTTTAAAGTAGATTTCAAGTACCAATTTTTACGTTTGTAACAGTTCAGTTTTTGAGATATGGATGTACTCATCTGAAGAGTTCACCCTCGCGTATTTTCACCCCTTTAGCGTCAGAATATCCATAAGCCCTCCCTTAGTGTGCACCTACACTGTAATATAAATGTATCCTCCAAATCATTTCCAGGGCCGATGACCTTCGATGTTAGGCCCCTTAAAAGAACAAGCATCATCAACAAACCATTTCGACTACTGTGACGCCGTGTACAACGACCAGACTGCTACTCTTAATGACAAACTACAACGCGCGCAAAACGCCTATGTTCGCTATATATGTGATCTACGTTACTTTGACCATGTTACACCTGCCTACGATGAACTCGGTTGGCTAAAACTCAAACAGCGCCGTAATCTTCATGCTTTATGCCTTCTTCATCGAATACTCTCCTCATGCTCACCTCCCTACTTTTACAGTCAATTTCACCACCTCTCATCCAATCACAGTTTCGGAGCACGTTCAGAATCTGACACTCCTATCTATTCCACCTCACCGCACCACACGATACACAAACTCATTTGGCATTTCTTCCGCACGACAGTGGAATATACTACCTGTCTCTGTCCGAATAGCCTCACCTCCCTAGTTTTAGGCAACTTTGTCACCGCTACCTACTAAGTAATACGTAAATGAAGTCCTAAATTGTTATTTGTATGTTGTCCTGCTCCATGGCTAAATGTTTAGCGAGCTGGCCTTTAGTCACAGGGGTCCCGGGTTCTATTTCCCGCACGGTCGGGAATTTTAACCTTCATTGGTTAATTTTGCTGGTACGGGGGCTGGGTGTATGTGTCGTCTTCATCATCATTTCATCCCCATCACACACGCAGGTCGCATACGGGAGTCAAATGAAAAGACCTGCACTTGGCGAGCCGAACGTGTCCTCGGACACTCCCGGCACTAAAAGCCATACGCCATTTCATTTCATTTGTATGTTATGGAAATATTGTTGGTTTAGCCTTCCTCAAACTATAGACTTTATATAATCTCACTGTCATTGCCGAGATGGTGTAGTGGTTAGTGTGATTAGCTGCCACCCCCGGAGGTCCGGGTTCGATTCCTGGCTCTGCCACGAAATTTGAAAAGTGGTACGAGGGCTGGAACGGGGTCCACTCAGCCTCGGGAGGTCAACTGAGTAGAGGTGGGTTCGCCTCCCACCTCAGCCATCCTGGAAGTGGTTTTCCGTGGTTTCCCACTTCTCCTCCAGGCAAATGCCGGGATGGTACCTAACTTAAGGCCACGGCCGCTTCCTTTCCTCTTCCTTGTCTATCCCTTCCAATCTTCCCATCCCCCACCAAGGCCCCTGTTCAGTATAGCAGGTGAGGCCGCCTGGGCGAGGTACTGATCATTCTCCCCAGTTGTATCCCCCGATCCGATGTCTGAAGCTCCAGGACACTGCCCTTGAGGCGGTAGAGGTGGGATCCCTCGCGAAGTCCGAGGGAAAAGCCAACCCTGGACAATAAACAGATTAAGAAAGAAAGAAAGAAAGAACAGAAATTAGCTAATCATGTCATAATTGTGTACATAATAATCATTCTCCTTTTCTTCGTATTTTTATTTTTTATATTTATCACTAGCTGTACTACCCGGCGTAGCCCGGTTGGTTTAGGATGTTTATAAGATTAGTATCACCAGTTAGTTACGATAAAGTGAATTTGTATAGAATTCCTTTGTGGGATATGGATTTTTACCATCTATTATATAGTTTTAGAGTTATTTAGATGTGTTTGATTTCAGGTTTTAGATGATTTCATTTTTGAATAAAATTTCATCCTTGTGGAAGCTCGAACTGATTGGGAAATATTTGATCCTTTCAAAAAGATAATAAGTGATAACTTCATGTATTTATCAGTCACGGTATAGATATGACCTACACGATTTCAACTGTCATTGAGACTCTCACCAATCAGCCTTGAGACCCCAAACGCAGTGGATTCAACACTAATCTCGGTCATTTTATACTATTCACTACAAAACCCCTTTCAGTGTACCGTTCATGGAGGCTGAACGTCGACTTAAACGATATTCAGGGAGTGACAACAATGAATTCGACATTAATATCGGTTATTTTCAATTATTTTTAAATAATGCAAAATGTCATGCCCTCCCATTCCCCACCCCTAGGCGTGCTAGGTCTACCATACCTCCTCGCAGTTTTTCTCACGATAGTAAGTCATAAGTGTGCCAAGTTTGGCTGAAATCTCTCCCGTAGTCCAGAAAACTATGGACTCAACACTAATATCGATCGTTTTTAGTTATAATTATATTTCGCCCCCTTCCCTTGGGCTTCTAGGGATGGCTTGCCTCGCAGTATTTTTTACAGATAGTAGATAATATTTGTACCAAGTTTAGTTGACACCTATGCTGGAACATGCATACAAACACCCAAAATCTCGGTCATTTGCACATTTTCTTTTCTTCACCCCTTCTCACATCCTTGCTTACTGGGTCTCACCTTGGATTTAAACGACATCCGGAGTGTCACTATTCATTTCAGCGATCCCGAAAAGTATGGATTCGACACTATTTTCGATTAATTTTATGTCTCACCCCCCCCCCCCCCCTAGGTTGCTGAACTCACTTCAATAGGGAACACTACGAAATTCTTATCTCTTAATGCTGAACATGGACTTTTAAAATCCGGTGTGTCACTATACATTCCAGCGACCTCGAAAACTATAGATTAGTCACTATTTCCGATTAATTTTATACCTCATTACCCCCTCTCCCCCACCCCAAAAGGGTGATGAACGTTGAATTTAAAAAATTCCAGAGTGTCACTATACATCTCAGCGACCCCGAAAACTATGGATTCGATACCATTTCCGATTATTTTTATATCTCACTCTCCCGTCGTCCCCTATCCCAAAGGACTTTCAAAAATCGCGGGTGTCACTATTCATCTCAGCGACTTCGAAAACTATGGATTCGTAACTATTTCCGATTATTTTTATATCTCATTCCCCCTCGCCCCCCAGACCCAAAGGGTGATGAACTTGGACTTTCAAAAATTCCGGAGTGTCGCTATTCATCTCAGCGACCCCGGAACTATGGATTCGACTTCTATTTTCTATTGTTAATATGTTTATACCTCACTCCCCCTCGCTCCCTCCCTCTCCCCCCCTCCGCTAAGGGTGCTGAATATGGACTTTAAAAATCCCGAGTGTCACTATTTATCTCAGCGACCCCGAAAACTATGAATTCAACACTATTTTCGATTATTTTTGTAACTCGGCCCCCAACCCCCCCCTTTAAGGGTGCTTGTGGTGTCTTTCCCCCACGAGGTTGTTTTCCTAATACTGAGTCATAAGTGTACCAAGTTTGGTTGAAATCGCTCGAGTGGTTTAGTAGGAGATGCAGTACATAGATACCCACCTATAGACCTATAGATTACATAGACTCGCCTTTGCTCGTTGGGAACCCCCAGTTGCTCTTCGTTAGGAGGGGGTGATAACTCTTGTCATTCCATTGTTGATATTCTATATTTTTAACAGTTTCTTAAATAGTTTACACGTCTAAAACACAGCTACATTCTTCAGAATGGGCAGACCTATCAATGTTGGTACTATGACATGAAAGTACTGTACATCTCGATCACGGCATGTTGGATTGCTATTTCAAAATAATAGGCATAAGAATGCACCTCCTATCAAGAAAGGTACTTTGTAAGTCAATGCGACAAATACAGCAAATATTATCCTCATCATGACGCGCAGGTCACCTACGGGTGTCAAATCACAAGACCTGCACGTGGCGAGCCGAACATGTCCTTGGGCACTCGCGGCACTAAAAACCATACGCCATTTTATTTAGCAGACTGTCATGATACAGCGTATGCTGCTGTCGCCTAGCGACAATCTGTCCATCAAGTCGATCCAATCTTGGTGCGGCTTTGCAGTTTAATAAAATTATATAAAATTACTCATACTAATAAAACTACCTTACCGATTTCGTTCAAACCACTTCATAATCCCTTTCGGATGTAATAAGAACAAATTGTGAAAAATTTCAGCGAAATCGGTCCAGTAGTTTTTGAGTCTATTAACGTCAAATATACCAACATCCAATTTTATACAGAGAGATAACTAGCTGATGTACCCGTGCTTCGCTACGGGATTCTCAGAAAGACTGATTGGTTTTCCTAATTTAATTCAACAAAGGTAATTACAAAAACGTCAGTAGGAATGTAGCGATTGAAAGCAATGTTATAAAATACTCGATCAAATGAAAAACCGCACATTTTCTCACTTTCAACGAACAGTACTATGGTGCCGATCTAACAGTCCGAAGTTCCAGAGCTGGAATGACCAGGTCGCAGACTGCCGTGAACACTCCTCTGCCATTTTTCCGTGAAATATGCACACTGCCCATTCCAATCAGTGCCTCAGAGTAGGGACTGAATAGCTCGAATGCTATGATGAACCAGTGTGTTTCGTGCCAGTAGTATCAGAAAATGTATGAACCAGAGGAATGCAATGCTAAAGAAGAAAGTTATCTAACTCCCCAGCTACTTCCTGCCAATATTCAGGCAGTCTGTTACACTCGGTACGACCGGGCGAGTTGGCCGTGTGGTTAGAGCCACGCAGCTGTGAGCTTGCATCCGGGAGAGAGTGGATTTGAACCCCACTGCCGGCAGCCCTGAAGTTGATATTCGGTGGTTTCCCATTTTCACACAAGGTAAGTGCTGCGGCTGTACATTAATTAAGGCAAAGGCCCCTTCCCACACACCCCTAGACCTTTCCTATCCCATCGTCGCCATAAGACCTACCTGTGTCGGTGCGACGTAAAGCAAATTAAAAAAAAATACTCGGTACGCAGCAGTAATCCTATCTATCGGAGATGAGTGGAAACAGAAGACACAAAGCACATCACAACAAACAATGGTCAATGTAATGTTATTGTTGATTAATTTTATGAGCTTTCTATACTGTAGGCCTTCACATTAGTTATCTTTCGGCTTTGTAATATTAGGGCGTCTTATAAAATTATATCGTAGACTGTACTTCCTTATTCTCAGACTTTACACACCGATTTTCATTAAATTCTGTTTACCCATTTTCTCGTGACTCAGCGCTGATATGTAACAAAAATCCAAATTCATGAATATCTCTGTGATTATAGGCGGTGCGGTAACAATGTATAAGCCATAATTGATCGGAAATTTAATAACTTACCACGTTCCTACTACTAACTTACTACATAACTAAAGTTATGTTAGTTATGTAGTATTTATCGATACGACCACTAATAAATATTAGAGAATTCCTTTTTAAGCCTTCTCCTAAACTACAATTTCACTCAGCGTGAATAAAATTATTGATGGCCTAGATTATAGCGACTAAGTTCCCGACTTTTCATACCAATGTTCGTTAAGATACGACCACTAATAACATAAATATTTGAGAATTAAATTTTAGGGCTTCCCTAAACTACCATTTTTCTCCCCGTGAATACAATTATTTATAGCCTAGATTGTAGCGACTTATTCCCCGTCTTTGTATACCGATTTCCATTACGATACGACCACTAATAACATGAATATTTGAGAATTAAATTTTAGGCCTTCCCTAAACTACCATTTTTCTCCCCGTGAATACAATTATTTATAGCCTAGATTGTAGCAACTTATTCCCCGTCTTTGTATACCGATTTCCATTAAGATACGACCACTAATAATATAAATATTTGAGAATTAAATTTTAGGCATTCCCCTAAACTACCATTTCACTCTACGTGAATACAGTTATTGACAGCCTAGATTATATCGACTTATTACCGCGACCTCGCATACGGATTTTCATTAAGACATGACCACTAATAACATAAATATTTGAGAGTTAATTTTCAGGCCTTCCCCTAAACTACCATTTCACTCAGCGTAAATAAAATAATTTATAGCCTAGATTGTAGCGGTTCATCACCCGACTTCACATACCAATTTTCATTAAATTCGCTTCAGCCGTTTTCTCGTGATGCGTGTACACACAAACAAACAGACAGACAGACAGACAGACAGACAGACAGACAGACAGACAGACAGAAATTACGGAAAAGTAAAAAGTGCATTTCCTTGTTACTGTGGACATGACCGATACAGAAATACCATTCTTTTCAAATTCTGAACAATGTACAGACAAAACTCTTATTTTATATACCGTATATATATAGAAAAGATATTGTATTGATTAGTAGTTGTAAGTGTATTTATTTTAATTTACGACATGTATATACGGTATTTTCTGTTTAGATGGAAGAGGGGGCCTAATGGCCTTATTCTTGCCAGACAAAATAAATGCATTGTGTTGTAATTTCATTTTTTTATGTCGCGTAGTTATGACTGGGCGTTGATTACAGTCAGTCGGAGTTAGCCTTTTATATAGAGAGACTAGCAAAATATATACTCATGCTTCGCTACGGTATTCTACATTGTAAGTTATGCGGATATTGAAGAAAATTACTGTTTACGCAGTGAATGATATTTTTAAAATTGCACGTTTCTTAGAGTTATCCAAGAAAGAACATAGGGAGTTCCCCATACGTTGTTTCTAATGTAAAGTGAGAGTTGCGGAGTTGTAATGACTACAGCAGGCTCACTTACCTACTGTCATTTATAATCAAGTTGGGAAGCTTTTATTATAATAGAAGGCCCCCTTGTCCACTGTGCGGTCACAATCGATTTGGGGAGTTTTCGTTAAAATGGCAGGCCCCCTTTCCTACTTCCAGACACAATCGGATAGGGGAGTTTTGAACAAAATTGCATGCTTCCTTGCCTTCTGCCAGTCAAATCATTCATTCAGTCAAATTTATTTATTTAACTTAATTAATTAATTAATTAATTTAACTTATTTAATTCATTTAATTAATTAATTAATTTATTTATTTATTTATTTATGACATATGTCTGTAACAGAGTTGCACTCCAATTACAACACACATTACAAAATATAGTACAATAATATATATTGCAATACAGAAAACGATCACGAAAAATTAATAACAGATTTTGAAAAATTATAATAAACAAATTTAGAAGAAAAAGTCACAAAAACAACAATAGGCTATATGCAGATCAGGATTAGATAGTGCTTCAGTTAGTGGCTCCTGATTACATAAGTACGAAGAACAAAAACTTTATGTGCAGGCACGCACATCTGCGAACAGGTCAGGTGCATGATTAATAGTGTAAAAATAATATCTGGAAGTTTATAGACAATTGAATTCCATTTGTATTATTGACAAAGAGATAGTGTAATGAATTCTATTTTCTTTTTATAAGATGCTATTGGTTAAGATTGTTTAAGTATGTTCACTAAAGAAAATCACTAGACATTTTTGAAGTCTGTTAGGGACATTGAGAGATCTATGTCGTGGTTTCTGAATAAGTCATTAAAAGTACTACACATCCTTACTAATGGCGAAATTTTATGAATTAATATGTTAGATAAGGGATTGTAAAAGTACGTCCGGTTACGCAAAATTTACGTTAAAATTTATTCTGGCTATTAGATCACCACTATCTACAACGCCATTTATAATTTTGTGTAGAAAGTGTTGTTGGTATAATTCTCGGCGAGCGCTTAATGAATTGTAGCTAAATTCTTCTAACAAGTGAGTATATGATATTCTCAACCTATATGTTGACTGATTATGCTTCTTGTAATAAGAAAACCGTAAGAATCTCTTTTGAACCTTTTCAGTTTTATTTATAGATGATTTGTAATTGGGCATCCATATAACGGGTGCATATTCTAATTTTGACCTCACGAATGAGCTATAGAGAACACATAAAGTCTCAATGTTATTTTTGTCGTTCCAGTTTCGTATGATAAAACCTAGTTGTCTCAGTGTTGTATTTACTAGCATTTTAATATGTGCACTGAATGCTAAGTTACTACTCATTGTAACTTCTAAGTCATTTACGGACTCGACTCGTTTTAGATTCTGTCCGTTCATGAATTATTCACACTGAAAAGGATCATTCACCGTAGAATAAGTCATCACGAAGCTTTTGCTGATATTTAATGTGATTTTATTCTTGACGCTCCACGTGTAGATATTCTCAATGTCCCTGCTTAGAGAAATGCAGTCACTAACATGTGATACCTCCTTGTACAACTTAAGATCGTCAGCAAACATGAGGCATTTGGAATTTACAACATCTGGCTAATCATTTATAAATAACATAAACAAGAGTGGTCCTAAATGTGAACCTTGAGGTACACCTGAATTAACATTGAATACAAACGATTTGGTCTGATGATAGGTGACAAACTGATACCTGTTCTGGAAATAGTAGGAGATAAGTTTTAGTATAGGATTATTAAATCCAAATCCCGATAGTTTTCTATGAAGCACACTGTGATCAACCTTGTCAAACGACTCGTCGAAATCCATATAAATCACATCAACGGATTTATGACTGTTTAAATCATTAGCCACATCTTGAACTAGATATGATAGGTTTGTGATAGTTGACCTACCAGGATAGAATCCATGCTGATAAGGTGAAATGTAGCTTTTAACATGATTAAAAATCCGGAAATAAATAATTCTTTCGAAAACTTTTACGAAGTCACATATTATGGAAATCGGTCTCTAATTTTGTACATCTGATTGATCTCCGGATTTATATATCGGGCATACCCTTGACGTGTTCCACATTTCTGGGAACACACTTCTATCTATTATAAGATTAAATATGTAACATAACTATTGCATTAATATATCTGAACAGCCCTTTACTATGTAAGGAGGAATCACATCTGACCCGCTCGACTTAGTACATTTAAGTTTCTTTATAGCCTGAATATATTCTTTTTCACCTATATGCGACACTGGGAGTGAAGAGCTTGTTTTCATGGGAGATCCTACCTCATTATTACCTTTGTAACTATTACATACATATACCTTGCTGCAATATGTGACATAGCGATCGGCTATTTGCTTAGTGCTTCGCAAAGGTTAAAGTCATAACCCCGGGGTTTTATATATTTTCCCCGTTTATTTTTAATGAAATTCCAAAATGATGATGGGTGTATAAGTTCTTCGTAACTTCTTTTGAACGTTTTGTATGCATATTCTATCAATGATTTCGAAAGCTTTCTCGTCTCTTTAAACATGATCTTATTAAATTCCGAATTCTTCATAAGTTTCCGATAATATTCCTTGAATTTTACGGTTTATTAAAATGTAGGCCCTCTTTACTAATGCTAGTTACACAGGAGTTGGAGAAGGATACCATTCCTACCGCCGTTCAAAGTCGATGAGGAAAATATTGATTACTATAGCAGACGCCCTCCTGCCGACAGTCATTACCGATTTGTAAAATATTAACTATAATCGCAGACACACCCCTTCTAGATCGCTACAAATCTACTTCGATGAATATGTATAGACATACGAAAATATATGCATGTTTACAATATTGCAGTCCTTCACTTACAGAGTAATTGCAGCTAAACGGTACGTTATATCCACCAGGTTTCAAACTTAATGTAAATTTGTAAAGTTCAATATCTCCTTTTAAATGTAAATTTTCAGGCAAGTCTAAGGACACTATTCAAATCCCTGCTGGGAATAAAGTGTTCACCCTTTTTTAATTCCCATTTAACTTGGTATGGGGGTGACTTTATTTTTCTAAAACTCTAAATATTTTAACTTAATATTTCTCCATTTAGTCACCATCTGTGGTATAGGCTTAGCCTCTGTAACTTAGGGCCATAAGCCCGTGTAGGGTTTTAAGTATTTTTCCAAAAAGGTTTCAAGAGGAGTGCAAGTTCTTCGCCTCCTAGCATTTTGTTCATGGCCGATTTTCTTAAACCTTTTCTTTCTGTACATTTAGGACATTCATAATGGGCACTTATTGCTCCTGTTTTAATTCTAGTTATTTACAGACTGTTGAGCAGAAATGACGGTGAACCGTGTTTTCAAAGTGATCCAATGTAATATTTGGATACGACTCTTGTACCTTTGAGAGGCCGGGCTGTAATAAATTTTGTAACTTAGTCTCCTAGAGTATAAATTGAGTGGAGCAAAAGTGCTCTTTGAAATAGTGTAACTTTGGACCTTCAAGCCCATTTTTTGTAAATTATTGTGTACCTGAAGTTTGACGTAAGTCACTCCTGTTATCTGAGCTGACGAGCTCATCGCTATTCTGCAACCGGTGACAATAAGTTCGGTGAATTCAGAACGGTCAATCCGGCAACACTGGCGAGACACAACGCTGTATCTGCGTAGCAGCAGGTTTTGACCACCTGCTCCCAACGTTGTTCAGTTGACATCGTGTGTGTGCCGTGTAAGACCTGTTTGACATAGTGCGTGTTTAGTGCGTTGGTTCTGAACTGCGAACAGGAACAAGAACTACGAAAAGGTCAATGTACAGTTTTTTTTTTTTTTTTTAGCCTGGCGAGACACCGAAAGAAACGCATGCGATGCTGGTACTTGTTTATGAAGCACTGACCTTGAAGTGTGTATACGAGTGGTTCGCCCGTTTTCGAGGAGGCCGGGAAAGTGTTCTGGCAACCCCCGTAGCGGAAGACCGGCGACCGCCGTCAGTGACGAAATCATTGAGAATGTGAGGACATTAATCACGAACGATCGGCGATTAACTGTGCGCATGATAGCGGATGAACTGCAGATTAACCGTGAATCCGTACGGCAAATCGTTACCCAAAAGTTAGGGAAGAGGAAAACGTGTTCTCGCCCTGTGCCACATCACTTGACTGACGATCAGAAGCAGGCACGTTTAGAGGCTTCACAGGATTTTGTTGAAACGGCGGATGCGACACCAAATTTCTTGAACTGTATCTCCACTGAGAATGAAACCTGCTGTCTCAGGTACGACCCTGAAAAGAAACGGCAAAGCATGGAATGGCGTTCTCCGGGATCCCCTCGTCGGAAAAAAGGTCAGAGCCGAAAAGTCACGCATCAAAACGATGCTCATCACCTTTTTCGATAGTCAAGGCATTATCCACAAGGAATTTCTACCTGAGGGAACTATGTTTTGAACACCATCCCAAAGGAAGCCTCCTTGCCAAGTTTCCAGGACATGTATCGCCGATCTCAGCAGTGCATAGTTATCGGAGGGGACTATTTCGTAGGACAGTAAGGTCACTGTCGTGCATTATTTATCTATGCTGAGAGTACAGGACTATGCACCGAAATTTATTGTCACAGGTTGTATTCAACTGTTATTTGTTGTTGTTCATTCCGATTATGTATTAAATTTCAAACTCAGAACAAAATTCAAATTTTAGTGTTTTAAATTATCCTTCGATCTTTTCTCTGTCCACCCATTCACGCCCGCACCTTCTTACTTCTCTGCAATCCACGATATTACCATAATAATAATAATAATAATAATAATAATAATAATAATAATAATAATAATAATGTAGACATCTGTTTTGTATTCTGACCGGATGCGTAGCGTTAGACTTACGGTTGCTCGATCTAATCCCGTTACAATCATTTGGTATTTTTGAGTGCTTAAATGCGAGAGATCCGTGTCACTACATTTACCGGTACGTTAATCGATTCTTTCAAGAACAAATCACTATTTCTCAAGCATCTAGCACCGATACTAAATGAAGAGAGCCAACTTCAGTGATATGGTCGGTAGACGTTGCCTTCTTTTGCTTAGATAAGTGGGTTCGATCCTGGTTGAGGTCGTTTGTATTTGAAGATGTTTAAATGAGGCAACTTATTACTATCATTGCCTTCTAGCATTTTAAAGAGTTATTTCAGAACATCTCTTAAAGATCTGCTGACTTACGGCTTCGGAATCGAATCGCGTTGTAGTCAATTAATTGGTATACTGTTTAGTGCTTAAATGAGGATTATTGTTATTATTATTATTATTATTATTATTATGATTATTATTATTATCAAATAAGGTAAAGAAACAATATGGTTATTACTTATCTGTTTCGTACTGTGTTCTGCGTGTGAGATGGTTGAGTGTAGGAAGTAAATTACTCCAGGGGTTAGAAGAAAGTAATTGCAGTTTGGTTAAAGCTTATGCTCCACTGACTTTTACGGTTCGCACTGAATATATTGTTAGAAAATCTAATTTGACGTTGGCGTGTCGAGACGTTGCGTGTTATTAGCGACTTCTTTATCATAAATTTGTATTACCTGGTTATAAATCATAAGCATAATACGTACCACTGTACTTCGAATAAAATGTAATTTTGAACAGCACACAAAGAGTGGAAATGACAAAGAAATTATACAACAGTAAACAACCATTGATCCGTCATAACAGGTAATATCCACGACGTGGCCTACGAATAAATGTAAATCTTTGCTTTTTGAATACGTCAGCAATTTTGTGCGTGTTTTTTGTCACGAAATTAAAAACTACATATTTATCGTTTTCGGGTGAGCGTTTCTTTAGGTTTATCGTTGTGATTTAATTATCCGGCCTATTGTGTTGGGATGATGATTGTTTTCTACCACGATTTGTCTTATTATTTGTATTTCGTTGTTATAATCTGTTATGTCCATTGGTATGTTTATAGCAACGTAGCAATGAGCAAAACCATAGTATTCAGAAAAAACAACACAGGTGCGAACTGTGTAGCACTACTGTATTTTGTCCAGTTTTACGGTCGGATGCCCTTCCTGGCACCAACCCTACACGGAGGGATATAATCACTATTGCATGTTACTGTGGTGGTTGGTAGTGTGATGTGTTGGCTGAATATGATGAGGAGAGTTGTAACAAACACAAATACCCAATCCCCGAGCCATAACAGTTAATCACACGAGATTAAAATCCCCGACCCGACCGGGAATCGAACGCGGGACCCTCGGAATCGAAGGTCTCAATGCTGACCATTCAGAGAAGAGTCGGGTAGAACAAACAACACATTATAAAACCAAATTGAGAATTGTAATCTAGATAAATGACCATTTCTCAAAATCAGGGATATATGAACTTAATTACCAGTAAACAGATTGTATTGCTACGTACATCGACCAGATGAAATGTAATTTCCACAGCAGGTACAAAAAAACACAAAAACACACTTAGACATTACAGACGCTCAGCCTTCTGCGAACATACATATGACAACGCTCACCACTTCACATACATAAACACAGATCTTAAACTAGTACAGTTCGAAAATAAAAAACAACAACATATATTTATACGTAAAGAAGTCAATAGAAATCCACATTGCGGAAAAAGCCAACCAGAATAACCTCAATGATCACACACACCATTCTGCACTCTGCTTAAATAAATAAATCTGAATTCATTAAAGCACAACATTTAAAACTATTATATAATTTATTAATTCGTTAATACTCACTAAGCAGTCCCAAAATATTTGCACAAGAATCTAAATAATAATAATAATAATAATAATAATAATAATAATAATAATAATAATAATAATAATAATAATAATAATAATAATAAATAATGGTAGATTCGTAATCTGCATGCCTTCGGGCTTAGCAGCGGTCGCTTGGTAGGCCAAGGCCCTTAAGGGCTATAGTGCCATATGGGGGGGGGGTGCTTAATAATAGACTCCAATTACTGTTGCGCCTGGACGAAAGACGTAATCATAAAATTGCGTAGCATAAACCTCAACGAACATACGCCCTAAAAGACTTCCCAATCTTCACTTTATTTAAATTAAATCACGTATCAAGAAGCAAAACAGTTCAAACTCTATTAAAATGATATAATTATTTAATTAACTAATGCGTATTAAACATCCGTTAAACCATACAAAACTATTAAAATAATATTAGCTTTACGTCCCAGTAACTACATTTACGGTTTTCAGAGACGCCGAGGTGCCGGAATTTAGTTCCACGAGAGTTCTGACATATTTTAGCACCTACAAATATCACCGGACTGAGCTAGGATCGAACCTGCCCACTTGGGCTCCGAAAGCCAGAGCCTGAACCGTCTGAGGAACTCAGTACGGGCAAAACAATTAAAATACAACTAGAAGAGGAAGAAGAAGAAGAAGAACCTATAATTACAGCTCCCGGAAGACTCATGACGTCACCGAGCGAGTTGGCCGTGTGGTTAGGGTCGCGCGGCTGTGAGCTTGCATTCGGGAGATAGTGGGTTCACAGATTTTAAACATTAAATTTTGAACAAAATAAGGCCCATAGGCAAAAATGCTCGAACAGGGCTAAAATACTTTTTAATGAAGGGAAAATCCTCAAAATTTGAACATTTTTCTAGAAAACCACATGGCGACCTCCCCTTGTCAGACACTATGCGCTTTGTCTTTCTCTCAGCACCACTATCACAGTGAGGAGAGGGCAGCGTACAGTTTCACCACACCACCATGAATAGTCCGAATTGTGTTCAACTGGATTTAACACCCTGGTCAGATCAAATTCTTCATGGAGATAGATGGCTTGTCATGGAGTTCTAAAGGAGCAAATAAATAGTTGCTAGGCTGTACAAATAGGCGGGTGTCTTGATCAGAGGTAAGCCAACAAGATAACCATGAATTACCAGATAGTTATTTTCACAAATCTTGTGGTACACTCTAACCAAAACATCGAGTTTACAAACGTATGATGGAAGGATGTGGCTCAAAATAGAAAGCCACTTTTTCTTGGAAAAGGAAAAACGAAATTGATACTCAGGCTGCCTAAGAGATTCAAATCAAGCTATCTTCTCACGGTAACTGATGTCATTGGATAATTAATTTCACCGGACAAGAAATTAGTCACCCTAGTGCGCATGCACAGGTGGGTCGTTAAGCCTGTACAGATGGCGCAGCGAACGAGTCCCGTGTTTAACCGCACGCGTGTGCATAAGGCAGTGCTGATCAGTGAGACATTGGTGTTTCAAGCGGACAGTGTATGTCAACATGGGTAGATGGAAGGATGTGACAGAGTGGCAAAAATCGGCAGTCGTGTTTGAGCGTGCTCATAAATATACAGTGCGTGAATTTGTTGGTGATTCGCAGTGGACTGATCAACGTGTCTACAAGCAGTGGTGTACTACACGTGGCCACGAAACACGACGTCAGAATTGTGGTCGGAAAGAGATCCTAACTGAGAGGGACCGGAGACGCGTTTTATGGTTTCTGAATCAAAATCGCTTCCAAACCCGACAGGAATTGTTGCAGTCAGTGAATGAAGGTCGATCCCAACCTGTTAGCGATAGAACATTGCGACGGGTACTGCATGCAATGAACATTATTTTGAAGTCGGTTACCTCGCAAGAGGCCATTGCTCACACAGGAACGCAAAGTCGCGCGTCTTCAGTGGGCTGGAAATCATCGAATGTAGACAGTAGCTGACCGGCGAAACGTAACGTGGTCTGACAAATCTCGTTTTTGCCTGTATTCCAATGATGCACATCGTCGAGTGTACTGAAGGCCGAATGAAGCATTTCATCCTGAATGTGTGCAAGATCAGGTTCAAACCAAAGATGGGTCTGTGTTGTTTCGGGGGTGTTTTTCGTATCATGGATTGGGCCTGCTCATTGAGGTGACCAGTAATATGAAACATCTTGTTCACTTAAACATTCTGAATGATTAGGTGTTGCCTTTCGGTCAACCTCTGCATGATGAGTATGATATTGATACCCCGATTTTCCCAAGAAGACGGATATGTGACTGGTTTTATAAACACTCCCCCACCCTATTACATTTCGATTGGCCTGCAAAATTACCTGACTTGAACCCCATTTAAAATCTGTTTGACATGTTGGAACAGCGGGCAATCGCCGACATCATGGCTCTCAAGGAAGGGAAAAATTTAATGTAGTCAGGTGTTTTCTTTCAAGAAAATTATTTCAAAGTCGGTATTACTAGAAGTGGTTCAACACTAAAATATTATTTATATAGCATCTTTTACATATATACTTCATTCTTTCTAAATATGAGTTCAAGCATGAGTAGCTAGCTCTGTGGTCTCAAGGTGCGGTATTCAGCGAGAAAGAGCGCGCAAGCACAACGTCCGTGACTAATCATCCCCTACCCCCAATCCTACCCAAGCCCACGCGACAAAGCAACACAACAGACTTTGACTAGTCAGAGTTAGACAACACGACAGTCGACATGTGCTTGCAGACGGCGCAATGTTTTGCAACTTTTCCGTCATATTAATGCGTATGTTCACTGTTAACATGTCAGAACCGAGTTTTTTCAGTACACCGTAGAACTGTAGTTTCCTACATCTGGTTTAGTGTATTCAGTCAGTGTAACTTTTAAATAAGTGTAAATCGTTGAAAAGTGTAAATATAAAAAATATTTGTTATGTAGTGTTCCTTAGTTTTCCATTTCGTCACATCATTTCAGCCACGAAGCTACTACTCTGGCGTAGCAGGGGGAGATGTGATACTCCCACGTAGCGCGTCCCAGTTGGCGGATACTGGGGTACTAACCGGCTTGCCGGCGGACTTGAAGGAAATAAAATACCACTCGCCGACCAAGCACACAACCCCCTGTGGGTGGGGACGCAGACGAAGAATACACCCACGGTATCCCGTGCCTGTCGTAAGAGGCGACTAAAAGGGGCAACCAAGGGATGATTGTATTAGAACCATGAAACTACTTGTGATTAGTACTACCACGCGGGGAACACCACGGGTCGCTTTTACTTGTGCGTAGTACCACTATGTTAGGTACTAATTAGGTTTGTGATTAGTAGCAACAGAGTGCATTGCCGGCTTTTACAATACCTGTGATTAGTACCACTTTAGGATCGACACCATGGTTCTGGCTTGCCTATGATTAGCACCCACTGTGTTAGGAACACCACGGTATAGTGCGAATCCCTGTGGTTAGTACACGTATGTGATGAACACCGTAGGTTTGCGTTGCCTGTAAATGGTGCCGCAATGTGCGAAACACCATAGGTATGTATTACATGCCGAATTTCCTTACCTGTGAGTAGTACCATAATGTGTGGAATACCGCGAGTCTACGCTACTTTTGATTAGTACCGCAACATGACAAATACCATGGTTCTACTTTCCTAGCGATAAGTGCCGCTATGAAGGGCCGATGACTTAGATTTTGGACTTTTTTAGACTGCAAGCATCATCGATTCAGTATTATGCTATAGAAGCAGTCCCTTGGTCAGTAATACTAATTTTTTACGTCAGTTTCTTTGATTATGCTGCATTGCGGGTCGGATCCACTGGTTGTATTAAATTCATATCCATACATTAATTCTTCGTCCTCACGTGCTGAACTGTAGTCTGGAGGTTTCTGTAATATGTCATTGCATTTCGTCTCATTTTGTACCATTAGTGGCCGATGACCTAGATATTAGACACCTTTAAACAACATTCATCATCATCAGCATCATTTCAGAATATTTACAGTTTTTCAGGTAAGCATACACCTTTATAATTGATTGAATAAGAATTAATGTTCTGGAACGTCTAAAACGTAAAGTGCGAGTTGAAATTTTGAATTTGGAAGACAACTTTTTCCCATAAGTAATTAGAAGGCTTCCGCTCCCGTTGGTAGACTCTGAAGCAATTACTCTTAAATGTCCTGAAGTTAAGTATTGAATGCCTTTAAGAACATGCCCCACCGGATTGCAAACACATGTTACCGACATTACAGATTTTTAATTAATTTCTGAGAATGTCTTTAATTATTTTTTGAGGTCACCTTCATTCGTTTTTTCACTTCTAAATAATAACTTTAAAAAATCAATTTTGTTAAGTTACAAAAACAAAAGTAGTGATCTAGTTTTTGAGTTGCCCTGGTGAAAATAATTTCTACGCATTTCTCTTACGAAAAATTACGACTTTCTACGTATTTATAGCGAAATTATATATTTTTCTGACATTTCACACCTCTGGACTTTGTCGTTAGGAATGTTTAATAAACTATCGTACGTATTTCGATTTTTCGGTAGAAGAAAAAGTAGAAATACGTACTCTCGTTTTTTTTACGCATTTCTAATAACAAAGTACATAGGCACGTCAGTAGTTTCGTTAAAAATATGTAAAATCTCGTGATTTTTCATAATAGAAATGCGTAAAAATTATTTAAACCAGGGTGGTAAGAAACGAAGTTATTAAATACATCGTTATTTATTAATAAAACTTTTTTATATCTTGTAGCATTTTCCTTAGAATGAAGAATCGTTTGATATATTTTATCATATAAAATAATACATATTTTTCTTTCTAATAAAAAAGACTCTAAATTCTAAAGCCAGTTTACAATGGCGGATTAGATATTCACTTAAGGGAATTACTCTTAAATATTCTGACATTAAAGTATTGAACATGTTATTTAAGTGTTGATACTGATTCCCTTGCATTTTTTCAGAAATGGATATCAGGAATTTCTTTGGACAAAAAGGTGTTTCTGCTACACAGAAAAGGAACCTCCATGACTCATTAAAAGCTCCAGGTCCAGTACCTTCGAAAGTGCATCCCACAACAGCTTTTAGTTTATTCTCAACACAAGCTCCTAACTTAACGTTATCTGTCGAGCCTAATCTCTACCATTGCCAGTTATCAGAAGTGTCATTGCCACAATGTTCTTCCACCATTAGTACTGAGTCTGCCGAGTTTGATTTCTGTCAGCCATACACTTCAGTTCAGTTCGTCAAAGAGAATTCGCCTGATGAATGTAAACGGCACCAGTCTTCAGCATCGTCAGTTGATAATCACTACTACTGAAGCTACTGAGTGGGATGACGTCAACCCATAAACTTTAGTTTCTACTGTCAACAAGCCGGAGGAACTAGATTCATTATCAGTTAATCACAGCTTTGATTTAGGCGAATGCATAAACCATTCAGTGTCAGACAAAGTCATGTATCAATTACTAACAAACATACGTGCTCTAAATTCGTCTCATGATTTGAAAAAGGACATTGATGAGGAAAAAACTACAAAAAGGACTTTTCAAACAACTTGGCTAGAAAATTACTCATGGCTAGTATACTCGACCAAGTTGAAGGGAGGGTTTTATAAGTTTTGTACTCTTTTCAAACCATATTTAAAAAGAGGAATATTTGGGGCTTTTGTGATAAAGGCTCACCAAGGCTACGAACACTTTCATGAAGATGCTCGAGGCCATGAAAAGAGCAGTTGGCATCCCGAATCTACAAGTAAGGCCACAAGCTTTGTGAGTCCTTAGAAATGAGAAAGAAAAGCGTCATCGAACAGTTATACAGTGGAATCACAGAACTTGCAAATAACAATAGAAAAAGACTGAAATCAATTCTTGCTATTTTAATATTTTGTAGCACTCATGACATAACCATTAGAGGAAAGAACTCAAGTGAAGGAAATGTTCAAGATTTACTTTTGGTCAGAGTTAGTGCGTGCGACAAAGTGTTGGAGGATCATTTACAAAACCATAGTAGAAAAGCAAAATATATATCGCACAGAGTTCAAACAATTTAATAATTATATGTGGTTCTATGTTATAACACGAGATTGTTGATGAGGTAAACAAATCACAAGCGTTTTCATTACTGGCTGATGAAACGGCTGACATTAGTGAGAAAGAACTGTCGGTGGGAGTACGATTTGTAGGAATTGAACTTTACTGTAAAAGAAGAACTTTTATGGTTTGCAGCTAACTACATTGGATGCTGAGGGAATTTCTTCATCTATTTTAAAATTTGTTGAACATTTGGGCCTTGATATGAATCAAGTTGATTAGCTTGGGCTATAATGGCTGTTCGAAAATGGCAGGCCATGAAACTGGAGTGCACGCTAAAAGCTGTTTATTTCCACTCCGCATCGCACAGACTAAACTTAGTCGTCAATGATCGTAACAGAGTCCAGGAAATCCGTAGCACTGTCGGAACGCTAAAATAAGTTATTCGGTTCTTTAGAGAAAGTGTATAGCTTAGGAAAACAATACACAACATTCCAGTGTTCTGTGAAACCACGTGGTCACACAAATATACATCAATCAGGGTATTCAAAGAGAACTTCTTGGCAATAAAGGATAGTCTCAATCATCTTGTAAATAACCCTGAAAATAATCAAGACACGTGCCAGCCAACAAGATAGTGTAACACCATCAACTACATTTATTATTTGTCTACACATTATATCAAGGTATTCTTCATATCTTGAACCAATAGTGAACAAACTCCAGTACACTGATATGGATCTCCACTCAGTCTACAGATATGTCAACTCTGACCTGCTAGCCAATTTTCAAAAGCAAAGAGAAAGCGATGACGATTTCAGAAACATTTTCGAGGCAGTAAAATGAGATTGTAAGGAACTTGACATTGACATAAAAATCCCAAGATTGGCTGGAAGGCAGACCCACAGGTGCAATATGAATGTGCAGTGCTCATCGCCCGAAGACTATTTCAAAGTGGCAATTTACAATGCGTACATGGATTTTGTAATCACGTCACTTAACAAGATTTAAAACGATAAGGAGATACCTTTCGAAGGTGGAATTCTTCAACGCACATTTAATGAGAAAGGAGAAGAAAGAAGATTTCATGAGGGACATAAAAAGTTTGCAAAACTTTTATCAAATCGACAACTTGGAAGCAGAAGCCAGATTATGGCATGACGTCTGGACTAATAAGGAGTGTTTGAAAAAAAAAAGCTCAGTGATATACTTGCAGGAACTATGTTTTACCCAGCAGTAAGGAGATTACTTATATTTTACTGAACCACACACACCACACCTTGCACCGTAGAGCGTTCCTTCAGCAGCCTGCGTAGAGTGAAGACGTGGCTGAGAAGTACTAGTGCCGAGAACCGTATGCCAAGCTTGTGCCTTCTTAGTGTCCACAGGAAAAGAGCAGAAAGCTCTGGTTTCGATGACAAAGTGATCGACTTGTTTCGGCAAGAAGAAAAGAAATTTACAGTCTGCTTTTTCAGATAAATATTAGTGCCAAATCCACAACCATAAACTGAGGCTGCACACATGGAAGAGTCTCAGTGATACAGCCAGATATCAGATATATTTTATTATACTCAATCAAAGGTTCAAAAACAACGTCAAAATGGCTAAAACATTCCCTGGAGCAATGCAAATACAGACCACAACTTGCTAGTGGCAGATATAAGAACACGACTCAAACATATCAGAAGTAAACACCCTGGAAGGAAGTGGGACGTAACAAAACTGAAGAATGAAAATAATTTCGGGTCTTAATTTGAAGGACTGAAGAAAAGTTGGAAAATTTGAGAATGAGTATGGATATATCCAAGGAATGGCTTACCATTAGGACTGCAAGAGTAAAAACCTTAGAAGAAGACGTAGGTAAAGTTGGAAGGAAAAGAAATAAAAAGGAATGGATAACGGATAAGGTGTTAGATGAAATGGATGAACGCAGGAAATGGAAAAAGACTCCTCAGTCGAAGGAAAAATACAATACAGGAAACTAAGCAATGAGATGAGACGGATAACTGATAACGCTGGGAAAGAATGGATGAAAAACCTATGTGAAGAAATAGAAAATTTGGAAAAGGAGGGAAAAGTAGAAGAGATGTATCGAACAGCAAGGTGTTTAACGAGGAGAAATCCAAAGAGATAAGCAAGCAAGGATCAATGAACAAACAAGGAAAGATGGCATCATGTTTAAAAGAAAGTAAAGAGGTGTGGACGGAATGTATAAACGATCTACATGATCATCAAACTGATCATGGAACAATGATACTGGAGAACGTGCAAGATTGTGACGAAGAATCCAGAGGACCAAGGATAGAAAAATGGGAAGTGGAGAAGGAAATCCAGGACCTAAAGGAAAGGAAAGCGATGGACTGTGAACAGATACCATCTGAAGCAGTAAAGGCGTTAGCGAATGGAGGAATAGTTAGACTAACCAATCTGGTGAACACAACATACGACACAGGAAGTTGGCCAGAAGATCTGCTTAGGGCCATCATGGTTCCCTTATCGAAGAAATGTAATGCTAAACAATTTAAAGGCTATAGAACAGTTAGTTTATATGGCATGTTACTATGGCATTGACCAAGATGGAGCTGAGAAGAGTAGAAAAGAAAAGAGAGGAAAATATGGGCGATGACCAGTTTGGTTTTAGAAAGGGAAGAGGAACCAGAGGTGCAACTGGATGCCTAATGATGATTGCAGACAGGATGTTAGAAGTGAATGGGGAAATGTATACATGTTTCATTGATTGGGAAAAAGCGTTTGACAGAGTGAACTGGTGCATTCTGATGAGGATTCTGAAATATATTGATATAGACTGGAAAGACAGAAGACTGATAAAGAGTTGTATAAGAATCAGAAAGTGATGGTTAGAGTAAACGAATATGAAACAGAAGAAGTGGATATCGGAAGAGGAGTGAGACAGGGATGTTGCATGTCACCGGCTCTGTTCAATATATATGCCGATAAACTGTTACAGAAGGCCCTGAAAAAAGCAAGAGGCGCTGTAGGGGGAGAAGAACCAATAAAGACCATAAAATACGCAGATGATGTGGCGGTATTAGCGGAATCAGAAAAAGATCTGCAAATGTTGGAAAATACTGAAAGAGTGGGAAAAGAGTTCGGAATGAAGATAAACATTGAAAAGACTAAGGTGATGAGACTAGGAAAAGAGGAGTTTAAGGGGGAAAGAAATTGGAACGAGTAAAGTCATTCAGATATTTGGGAAGTGTGTTGACATGGAATGGAAGCTGTACAGAAGAAATAAGAAGCAGAATATCTGTGGAAAGGTGAGAGGGGTTTTGACATCTAAGGCAATCCCTATTGATTTAAGAAAGAGGTTTGCAACGTGTTTTGTGTGGAGTGTAGTGTCATATGGAGCTGAAACATTGACATTAAGAAATAAAGAAACAAAGTATTTGGAAAGTTTTGAAATATGGTTGTGGAGAAGAATGGAAAAAGTAAAGTGGACAGACAAAGGGAGAAACAATGAAGTGCTAAGAAAAGTAGGAGAGAAGAGACACCTGATGAAAACGATAAGGAAGAGGAAAATATCCTGGTTGGGTCACATACTACGTAGAAACTGTATTCAACAAAGGGTTATGGAGGAAAAAATAGATGGAAGAAAAGGAAGAGGAAGAAGAAGGTTTGGAATGTTAACAGGTGTCAAACAAGGGAGAAGCTATGAACAACTGAAGCAAGATGCTCAGGACAGAGAATCGTGGAGGCTGTCCAGTTGATACCTGTCTCAAGACAGATTCACAGAAAAAGAACTGAAATAACGGATTCTCATTCGCATCCAACAGCATCGTACTGTAGGTATTTAACTTTGTACCGAAGCTCTTCGGCCCTCACAGCCATCAGAACTCTCTTGTCGTTCATTATTTTTAACAACCATTCGCCAATAATTTGTAGGCTACAGACAAACGAAATGCTCCAGTTCTCAGAACGTACAATTGCGGTACCTCTCCTTGAAATTTTTCAACTCGTCTGCAAGCCTTAATATCGATACTTGAACAAAGGAAACCAACGAGGATATCGTCATGGCAATTATAGTTTTATTACTATTATTTAGTGACGTAATGTACACATATCGGCCACTACCTTCACCTATTTAATGGGAATTCGAAGAAGTTTGTCATCAAAATGACTGTTATTCATCCGTAATTGGGTACGCGATCGTAAAATGGCAATCGTCTGAGATGAAATGTTACGACTGCAAAAATTCATTATTTTCCGGATATGTCTCTGCAGCCATACCGCAGTGGTGATGCATGCAGAAAATATATGATCCAAAGAGAATTGAGGGACAGATTCCATAAAGGAGACCTCATTTTTATTTTTTTACATATTTACAAATATTATAAAATGATGTAATTTAAATTGAGATGCGCCAAGAAAACCCAGTAATTCACTAATGGCAAAAAGTAAATTTAAGAAACCTTGGCGCATATAGACGGCAATGTTCTTAGCCTGTCAAGAGGACTAATGGCTTGTAAATATTTGAGTGTCATATGGTCAGCGTAACGACATCCTCAGCCGCATTGCTTGGTTGCCGTGATCGGGTCCGTTCCCTCTCATATGAACGGCACCTCGGCTGGTCTCATGAGGCATGGGGCTGAATTTAAATCCTTGGACAGGCTAAGAGACGAAGTTGGGCCTTCATGTAAGAAGCAGGCATGTTAAGCGTATACCGCGTGGTTGGCCATTTACTAATGAGAATAGTCCATATTTGAGGGAGCCTTACTAGCGCTGATTGTGAATATGCTGGCCCTCTGAGACGATGTTCCTATATTTCACCGACCTCAGTAGCGTAGTCAGTTTATTATTGTTTCTCTGTTCCCGAGATAAAAGGTTTGATGCCAGCTTTGGTCAGAAGGACTTGTAAATTGCTACAACTCCGAATCCCTAGCTTCCGGCATGTTAAATAACTGCTGCGAGAAAATATTCCGATAACTTGATGGTCTCCTAAAATTTGTTGTAATTGATTTTTTTAAATGTAATTGATTTTACGCCCCCCCCCCCTAACTACTTTTACTGTTTTCGGAGGCATCGAGATGTCACCGGACTGAACCAGGTTCGAGTATGCCAAGTTCGGCTCAGAAAACTACGTCGGAATTTCTCAGCCCGGAAATGTTGTAATTGAAGGGATGTTACATTATTATTATTATTATTATTATTATTATTATTATTATTATTATTATTATTATTATTCGCCATCGTTGATAACAATGAAGGTAATTTCCTGCGTTTTTCATTTTCACACCAAATGCCAGACCTCTGTCTCAACAAGGCCACGATCACTACCTTCCTAGTCGTAGTCTTCTCCTATTCCAATTTAAAGAAAAGATCTTTTGCATTCGGGAGATAGTGGGCAGCATCCCTGAAGATGTTTTTCCGTGGTTTACCATTTTCAAACCAGGCTTTACCTGAATTAAGGTCACGGCCGCTTCTTTCCCTTTCCTTGCCTTTTCCTGTCCCATCGTCGCCGTAAGACATGTCTATGGTGCGACGTAAAGCGAATTGTAAAAAAAAGAAAGGGTGTGTGTGTTTTTTAGTGCAGGCCTTTCCAGTTGGAGCTCGTGGCCCTGGAGCACATCAACGCTTCACTCAGCGGCAGCGTTCCCCTCCTTCCCCCATCATTCCCACTTAGCTGACGGTGCGACTGCATGCGTGCGTCACAGACAGTAAAGTAACATATCGTCGTTGCCGGGACAAAACCTATGTGACAATATTTTTGGAGATATACTGACCCGCAGCACAAACATTATGGAGAGCGAGAATGCCTTGATAATATTCACACAATATTGCACCTTAGATGACAGAACCTTACCGGCCAAAGTTCTAAGCTAAAATATTTCACATAGGAGGTTTTGTCCCCGCAGCGATTATATACTTCGTTGCAAGGGAGAAACAAGTTGATTAGCACCAACTGTGATAGAACTAAGGCTTTAAATGCAGAGTTTGTAATTTAAAAATCCGCTAAAAGCCGGAAATTTTGACAATTTTCCTTCATTAAAATCGTTAAATGTGTCTACTTACAAAAATCTTCTAGAGTACCAGACGTCGTTACAGAATTTTCACGACGAATTCAATTCCTGATTGATTCAGAGAAATTAACGAAGTCTCCGTGGCTCAGGCGGCAGCGCGCCGGCCTCTTACCGCTGGGTTCCGTGGTTCAAATCCCGGTCACACCATGTGAGATTTGTGTTGGACAAAGCAGAGGCGGGACAGGTTTTTCTCTGGGTACTCCGGATTTCCCTATCATATTTAATTCCAGCAACACTCTGCAATATCATTTCATTTCATCTGTCATTCATTAATCATTACCCCAGAGGAGCGCGGCACAATTCCTATCGTCGCCGCTAGATGGGGGCTTCATTCATTCCATTCATGACGCGGTCGAGTGACTGGAAACAGGCTGTGGGTTTTCATTTTTTTAAACTCAGCTTTAAATATTTATGACGCCATTTCTAGTTCGTCCTGATAAAACTGCAGTGCGACGCATTCCTAAATGACAGGTACTACCACTACAGCGGTGATTTAATTTCATTTTACAAAGGTGTTCATACACAGGTATTTCCCAAACTTCATGCACTCACCTTAAATTTACGTCAAAGTTATGTATAACTTATGCATGCGAAAATATATTTTACCGAGCTCGATAGCTGCAGTCGCTTAAATGCGGCCAGTATTCGGGAAATAGTAGGTTCGAATCCCGCTGTCGGCAGCCCTGAAGATGGTTTTCCGTGGTTTCCCATTTTCACACCAGGCAAATGCTGGGGCTGTACCTTAATTAAGCCCACGGCCGCTTCCTTCCCACTCCTAGCCGTTTCCTGTCCCATCGTCGCCATACGACCTATCTGTGTCGGTGCGACGTAAAGCAACTAGCAAAAAAAAAATTTCAATTCTCTGTCTGATGCTGCCTTAGAGACCGTCTACTTAGAGAATGTCTACTGCCAAATCGATTGTACCCAATACTGGTTAATAGTTGTGGCAAACGATATCAACGATCGACTTAAATGTTAATTATACTCGAAGGCAAACAAAATAAAATATGCAGAAGATAAGTGGTGTGTTTATGTGTTGACAAATTGCCATTAATAATTGTTTACGTAAGCTGCGCGCTGCTACTTCCCACCGCCTCCCACCTCACCGGTGCTGCTGTCGGGATCGGCCTGGGCCCTGGCGGCACCTCAGTTGGAAAGGCTTATGTCAGTGCAACGTTAAAGAACTAGCAGTATATATATGCATTTCCACTTACCATCCTCTGCTGGCGATCGTACTTCCGCCAACACCTTAAATAAAACAGAAGAGAAATATATTTCATACATCAGATGTTGAGAAATAGCAAATTTCAACACACACATACATTATTGTGTTATGGACTATTCTGATACCGTGTACAGTAGTTAAATGGAACAAATCAACTAATATACTAGCCCTTGATGCAATCAATCGAAGATTTAGTTGTTCACCTGATATAAACAATCAAGAGGCAGTCAACATATTCTGTTCGATGTATAGAAGTTTTGTCCGTACATTGCTCGGACTTAAAAAAAAAATGGTTATCTGTATCTGTCGTGTCTATAGTAAGAATTTTCCAATTATTTGAGCTCTTCCGTCTTAGCCTTTTCTTTATACTGTCAATTATGTCGACCGAGTAGAAACATTTTCCACATTTCTGGAGTAAGGAAATGGAATAAGTCTTATTACTCAAACACTCCACGGGCCTCTCAAACCTAGAACAAGGAAAGTCAGTCTGGGAGGATGACGGGAGGAATCGGGCACAAACAAGTGAAAGCAATGCCAGGCTCAGATGGTGTGCCATAGATATCGCAGACGTCTCACGTGGTGTCATTTTAATGTTGTCAATCTTGTTATCGACTTCATCGTTTTCTTATTCTTCTTCTAGACCATTTTCCCAGTTTTCCGGGGTTGGCGATTTATGTGGATTGGGCCAGTTCTACAGACAGGTTCCGTTCCTGACACCAACCGTATGCGAAAGAATGTAGTCACTAATGCCTGTCTCTTTGGTGGTTCGTACTTTAATGCATTTTTATGTAATGAAGATGTGTATGACGGACATAAACACCCAGCCCCTGAGCTAGAGGAATTAGAGAATTAGAGAATTAACCTGACGAAGTTAAAATCCGGGAATCGAACCCGGGGCCCTTTGAACCGAAGACCACTATGCTAAAAAATCAACCAAAGAGCCGGACTCGTAAGAGCTGAGTACATTAAGAAATTCCGTCTTTGATCTTCCCTGGACTTCATTGGCATCCAGCGACATTGCGTTGGGAGTGTTCCATTTTCATACCCTTCATGTTTCCTTTTTCTTTGAAGAGTCGGACGGACCTCTTCTGTTTTACCTTCTGATTAAGTACGCTTGCCGTTGAAACAAACAATATAAAGTTGAGGAAACGGGTTATGTTGGCCGATCTATGGCTGAGTTTGTAAATGATTTTTTTTTCCGGATAAATAGCAAATGTGATATTTTACATGCGGACATCGAACGATATGGAATGCCAAATGGAGGGAACGTTTCCCGCCTTTGAGAAACTAGACTACCACTGCCAGGTTTGAACCCGTGATCTTGTGTACCTACGTAACTTAAGGCCACAGCCGCTTCCACCCCTCCTCCTTGCTTATCGCTTCCAATCTTCCCATCCCCCATAAGGCCCCTTTTCAGCATATCAGGTGAGGCCTTCCTTCCCAGTTGTTTCCCCGACCAGTAGCGGCGATTAGGGGGATGTGGGGGCAGTTACACCCTCCCCATTTTTGGGAGAATACATTACATTTTTCCCCATTTTAGCCGGCTAAAACTATAAATTATTGGAGTACTGGGGTACTGTATGTTCCACCCGCTTCGTCAGACTGGCAGTCTCTTTGGTGTCTGTTACTTTCTTAGCGTGTAGTCGTCCGACTCGTTGGCTGAAAGGCCAGCGTTCTGGCCTTCGGTTCAGAGGGTCCCGGGTTCGATTCCCGGCCGGGTCGGAGATTTTAACCTTCATTGGTTAATTCCAGTGGCTCGGGGGCTGGGTGTTTGTGCTGTCCCCAACATCCCTGCAACTCACACACCACACATAACACTATCCTCCACCACAATAACACGCAGTCACCTACACATGGCAGACGCCGCCCACCCTCATCGGAGGGTCTGCCGTACAAGGGCTGCACCCGGCTAGAAATAGCCACACGAAATTATTATTATTAGCGTGTAGTCAAGATCTACCACCGATGTTCAGAGGGAGCATTTATTAGTTGTTCACCTGATGTAAGCACTCGGCAGGCAGTCGACGTATTCTGTTCTCTTTTGTCCGTACATTGCTCAGACTTAAAAAAAAAAAAAAAATGGTATATCTGTATCTGTCGTGTCCACAGTAAGAAGGAAATGCAATGTTGAATTTTTCGCCATACCTATATATATGTATATATGCAGGCTATGTAGAAGCATCACGAAAATATGACAGAACAGAATTTAATAACAATCGATATGTGAAATCGGGAAATAAGCCACTACACTTTAGGCTATAAATAACATTTAATTCTTAAATATCTTTGCTGTTAGTGGTCCTATCGATAAATGATAAAAATATTTTCCGATCAATTGTGTCTTACCCAGTTTTATCGTATCGGCCATAATAACGGAGATCTTCAGGAATTTAAATTTTTGTTGCTCAATTCGTATCAGCGCCGAGCCACGAGAAAATGGGGCAGGAGAATTTAATGAAAATTGCTATATAAAGTCAGAAATTAAGGCACTGCCGTCTAGGGTATCTAAAATTTTATTCAACTCTGGGTGAAATGGTAGTTTAGGGGAGAGCCTAAAATGTAATGTTCAAATATCCCTCCTATTAGTGGTCCTATCGATTCATATTTCGCAAGAAAATGACATAGAATACAATTTCCGATCATTCATATCTTATACGCTTTTGCCATACCGACTTTAATAACAGAGATCTTTATGAATTTAGATTTTTGTTGCTTAGTCCATACCAACGCCGAGCATCGCTAACACGAACATATTGTCCAATCGTTATAACTGGCGATGTTGATTTCGTTGCGATTGTCTTGACGTGAAAACCACGTGGTCATCAGCCTATATCGACAAGAAAAGTTGTGAAGATGATTAACAAAGTGAGAAACAAATCGTGAAGGAACGGTCGCTTGAAGAATAATTCAAGGAGTCATTAAAAGAGGAAGGACTCCCTTTGCATTGCATTACCTAATATCACAGAATCGAAAGAAAACTAAATGTCAAGGCCTACAGTATCGAAATAGTGACGGGACTATCGAATGAAAACTACCGAATTATTCGATAGTCGTCAACTACCGTTACAACCGATTGTTTCCGTTTGTATTCGGTTTTTCATTCGGATCACAAATTCCAATTGTTTCCACTAGTCAGCGCTGAAATCGGCCTCCTCTTTCGTTATGAAGTCAGTCATTTGTTATAAATAAATAGATATCTGACTCAAAGTTGTATAATTGTTTTATTGTAGTTCACTTTATCAATAGATAATAATTTTACAGTTTTTATAAATACTTTCTATATACTAACTCTAAACCTCCAATGTCCGACTCGTTGGCTGAATGGTCCGCGTACTG
The DNA here is from genome assembly GCF_040414725.1 of Anabrus simplex. Classification (NCBI taxonomy): domain Eukaryota; kingdom Metazoa; phylum Arthropoda; class Insecta; order Orthoptera; family Tettigoniidae; genus Anabrus; species Anabrus simplex. Next base: position 1,048,484,148 of record NC_090265.1, on the reverse strand, counting down.
GCCTTCGGTTCAGAGGGTCCCGTGTTCGATTCCCGGCCGGGTCGGGGATTTTAACCTTAATTGGTTAATTACAATGGCTCGGGGGCTGGGTGTGTGTGGCGTATTCAACATTAGAATTCATCCTAGGTAGGGCCCTTATCTTAACAGACATGCAAGTCGCCTAATAGGCCATCTACTAGAAAAAGATATGCACCAGGCCTCTTCGGAGGCCATACGCCATTATTATTAACCTCTATTGATTGAACATTAACCTTAAATGAATGGAATTGTTTTTAAATTAATATATGCACTATTACTTGGTCCTAAGAAAATATGTTGCTTTTTCATTTAGTTTAGTTCGCTGTATTTGCTGTACTTTAATATGTGGTGTCATTACAATACGGTGTAAACCTAACCTTCGTCTAAAATTGCCCAGCATTTCTTATTATTTATTTATTTTTTTTTTTGCTAGGGGCTTTACGTCGCACCGACACAGATAGGTCTTGATGGGATAGGAAAGGCCTAGGAGTTGGAAGGAAGCGGCCGTGGCCTTAATTAAGGTACAGCCCCAGCATTTGCCTGGTGTGAAAATGGGAAACCACGGAAAACCATCTTCAGGGCTGCCGATAGTGGGATTCGAACCTACTATCTCCCGGATGCAAGCTCACAGCCGCGCGCCTCTACGCGCACGGCTAACTCGCCCGGTCATTTCTTATTTTATGAACAGACGATCTTACATTCATTAACTTGCGGTTAGGGACACAAAAATGTATTTTATTTAAAATGAAACGTAATGACCACAATTACTTTAATCGGGACATTTTATCTTATTTAATGGACCAACGTAGGTTTTTCGGTTTCCAATTACTTCACTCGAACATTGTGTAACGTTTGTTACTAGTCTCAGTTAGTGATGGAAATATCGAATGTTTTAAACTATCGCTAGACTACAGATTATGAAGTGCGACTGTCGAATGAAAACATTCGATTGTTTTCATTCGGTTTGAAATCGGTTATCAAGTAGTAATATACGTTTCGTACTGCGGTAGTACATTTGCTTGTAACTATCGAAATGTGCATTGTTGTATTAAACTACCGATTTTTGGTAGTGGTTAAGCGGAAATACTTCCCCCCCCCCTCTCTCTCTCTCTCTCTCTCTTCTTTCAAAGATAAAACAGTCCACGTCCACGATACTACTGTTAGCGGAAGTGTAAGACATAATTTTCAGGTTATGAGGATATGGGATCGTTGGAGCTACCTGGCTTATTTTGCTTTGTGATCGTGGTTTTACAGCAGAACATTGCCTTCCAAATGTCATGTGATTTTTCTCAAGTAAATATTTCAATCCGAATCCCCCTCTATTCGAAGCTAGTTACCATCTAAGGCAATGTGTTGTCACGTCCTCCTTAAAACACTACGAAACTGCAGGGACACGACTAAGATATGAGGTTCGTTTCGTAAGTCATGATAATTGTGTTAGGACTATATCTTCTGATAAAGCACCAGCAATGCAAGTCCACATAGTGCAGATCCTGCAGTCTAATATATTGGAACTTGAAAATAGGTGCAATGAGTATGGTTTGAAAATTAGCCTTTCCAAGACTAAATGTCAGTATGTAAGAAATCCAAGAGAACTGAATGTCATATTGGGGATACAAAGCAGGAACATACAGATTATTTCAAGTATTTAGGATGTGTGTTCTCCCAGGATGATGTATTGTAAGCGAGATTGAATGAAGGTGCAGTAAAGCTAATGCAGTTAGCTCACAGTTGCGATCAACATTATTCTGTAATAAAGAAGTCAGCTCCCGCACGAAACTATCTTTACATCGGTGTGTATTTAGACCAACCTTACTGTACGGGAGCGAAAGCTGGGTGGTCTCAGGATATCTTATTCATAAGTTAGAAGTAACAGACATGAAAGTAGCGAGAATGATTGCTGGTACAAACAGTTCGTAACAGTGGCAGGAGGGCACTCGGAATGAGGAGATAAAGGCTAAGTTAGGAATTAACTCGATGGATGAAGATGTAGGCCTATGCATAAACCGGCTTCGGTGGTGGAGTCATGTGAGGTGATTGGAGGAGGATAGGTTACCCAGGAGAATAATGGCCTCTGTTAGAGATGGTAAGAGAAGTAGAGGGAGACCAAGACGACGACGGTTAGACTCAGTTTCTAATGATTTAAAGATAAGAGATATAGAAATAAACAAGGCCACAGAACTAGTTATAAATAGAGGATTATTGCGGCGTTCAGTAAATTCAGAGGCTTGCAGACTGAACGCTGAAAGGCATAACTGTCTATAATGAAGATATATGTATGCACTATAGTCTGAAAATTAAACGAGCTGACGCAATTTTTAATTTTTTTAATCTTTACCTAGATATGTACAAAAATATTACATTCTTCACATAATATGTAAAAATATGTCAAATGAACCACAATTCGCCGTCATTGTTCATTTTCACGTGTCTACAATTAGATGAATGGGGTATGTAATTAGTAGACCTGGCATTTTCAGCTTTAAAAATTAGTTTTAGGCTCCTAAAATAGGCTTTTAAAAGAGAAAATAGGCTCTTAAAACATGACTTAAAATGTGTAAATAGGCAGAGTTTAAAATTTTATAATATACACTTTAAATAATATAAACTTAAAAAGTGTAAAGTGATCTTTTCTCTCTTTTTTTTTTTTTTTTTACTTTTTACTTTTTTTTTTTAAACTTTAAGATACGTGGCAGACCTATCCTTAACAAATAACTACAAAATTAATACAGAATTAAAAATGCATTTATCACAAACATTTAACTATTATATGAAAAATTATAATCACTACTGAACTCAAACCTTAATACTAAAATCACTGATCACAATTACAGCACTGCAGGCATCCCATATCAGTGTAAACGCGAACAGAGTATGTGTTTACTTGTGAGCAACATTCCTACAGCACTTTTATTCGTAGTTTGCTTTACGGTAAATAATAATAATAATAATAATAATAATAATAATAATAATAATAATAATAATAATAATAATAATAATAATAATCTTCAAATTTTCCACAGTCCGGCAGTCATTTGTAAAAATTACTTTGAAAGCAGAAAAAGAATGCTCCTCACTCACAGACGTTAGAGGGTAATAGGAAAATTTACTTACATTTTCCAGTTCAATTTTACTACTAAATCTATCCTTTCTCCTACCATTACCTGATGTACCCTTTTTAGCACTGAATAACCTAGATTCTTCCGTGGTAGACTAGCCCACTTGATCCACCCTCTGGTGTTCTGCTCTTCATTCAGTGATGTACATGATAAGATTGTAAAAATTGCAGATGGTGAATTGTACTTTAAATGTAGAATTTCCATCTTAAATTTTCTTAAGGAACAAAATAGGCATTTGTCGTAAAATCCCAGGTCTAGTAATTACATAAGAGTCCGGGCCCTCTTGGTCTCACAATTCGACGTCCATATTTACCCAGAACCTGATCTACAGGGACGTAAGTTTTCAATTCGAAGCATCCCGCATGCAAGGTCGGGATTATAACCACGGCCATGTTGATGATAAACCAATGACGATGTTACTCGGCTAACTCGCCCCTCTGTTTATGAATTCTACCCAACCTGGATTATGATGTGCGTTTTTTAAAGTTGATTTTTAATTTATTTAAGTGCTTGAAGTGGAATCATTCAGTTAAAAGCTCTCTCTTTGTATAATTATTTGCTGATGGAAATGCAATCAGTGTTATTGCAACGTGTGATGCAATTACCGGCAATTAAAATAACCCGCCGGGAGAAAGTAAATATTACTACCATCGTTTATGTTTGTGTATAAACAGTATCTTATTGTAAAATAACTTACTTAAGAAACCGCATGGTTACAGCTATAGATGACTAATCGGAAGACAATGTGTTCGAATCTGGGCTCTGCCAGACTAAGAAATTCTACACATGTTACTTGTCCACAGACCTACACATGCTACTTGTCCACAGACCTATTTGGTACCTAACATAGTGGTACTACGCGCAAGTAAAAGCGACCCATAGTGTTCCCCGCGTGGTGATACTAATCACAAGTAGTTTCATGGTTCTAATACAATCATCCCTTGGTCGCCCCTTTCGGTTGCCTCCTGCGACAAGTCAGGGGATACCGTGGGTGTATTCTTCGTCTGCGTCCCCCACGCACAGGAGGTGGCATCATAATCAAAACTACACTTCGTCGTAAGGTGATGTGTCGCTTTCCTTTCAGTAGTATCATTCAAGGTAGGTAGAGCGAGTATCATTATTCATTATTTCAGACAAAACTGTGTTCTCTGTGGACAAATTGTACGCACTTTTAGAGCTTTGTAGTTGAAGCTGTTATGTTACGAGTGAGCGAAATTTACAAGCAGAAATCTGTTTGTGTGGCCCTTGTTTGAGTTTTAACTCATCTTGTTGGGTAAACGCCAAATGTGTTATGCCAGAGATCCTTGTAGTTTAGTTTAATGGGACAAGTGTAGGCAGACAGATTTGTAGTGGTAGTGGTAGTTATAGAAATTAGAAAAAATTCCTTTGTTTTGTTTGGATGTGGACTTGTAGGGTCTATGTTAATAAAGTTAACGACATAACTATACGACATACTTTCACAGCTTTACAGTTCACGGAAGTGCCGGAATTTTGTCCCGCAGGGGTTCCTTTACGTTTCGGTAAATGTACAAATACAGGGCTCATATATTTGAGAATCTTAAAAATAAAAAATAAAACACTAGATTGAGCCGAACGAACTGCTTGGACTCTCTCATCAGAGCTACACAGTATGACAGATAATTTGTACATGCCCACGCTGTACAACGGGGAGTGCCGAATGGGCTTTCTTTCACCCTTAAAATCTCCCGTCTACTTCTCCTAGGATTGAAGCCGCTATCTTGGGACCTAGAGGTCGACACACTGCCATTGATCCATAGGTCGTACAGTTTAGATACAGCGCTGATGAGGAAATGCCTGTAAATTAGAATAGTTTGTTAACCCTGACCTGACATGTTCATTCAAAAATACGATACCCAATAAACAGCGGCATTACTGTGTAGCTCTTCCCTTGTGTCTCCTTCCTCACCAACAGTTCAGTGGGCCGAGCGAGTTGGCTCCGTGGTACGCATGGCGTTAGCGTAAGTTTGCATTCGGGATGTGGTGGATTCAAACCCCACCATCGGCAGCCATGGAGGTGGTTTTCCATGAATCCCTGTTCTCACACTAGGCGAATGCTGGAAATGTAGGTACCTTAATTACGGCTACAATTGCTTTTTTTCACAGTACTAGGCCTTTTCTATCCGATTTTCACCGAAAACCTGAGTCAGTGCGACGTTAAACCTTTAACCTCCATTGTCAAGGGACAGTCATAGTATCTTCCGACCCGATTCGCCCGCCTTCTATTCCTGATCACTAGAGCCCGGATTTCCATGCAATATCAAATGACGAAACATGCACAATCAAGTGGAAAATATGCACTATTAAAATTTAGTTCCACATTGTTATATTTTCACTTCCGTTTGAAACATTGTACAACAAATAATTTCTCCATATTTTCTTCATTTAAGTTCATTCGTTTATCCGACAGAACATTGCTGAACACGGGAAAATGATCTTTCTACGTCACAAGAAGTGACAGGTTCATACTTAAATGAAGACTTTTTTTTTTTTTGCTAGGGGCTTTACGTCGCACCGACACAGATAGGTCTTATGGCGACGATGGGATAGGAAAGGCCTAGGAGTTGGAAGGAAGCGGCCGTGGCCTTAATTAAGGTACAGCCCCAGCATTTGCCTGGTGTGAAAATTGGAAACCACGGAAAACCATTTTCAGGGCTGCCGATAGTGGGATTCGAACCTACTATCTCCCGGATGCAAGCTCACAGCCGCGCGCCTCTATGCGCACGGCCAACTCGCCCGGTATGAAGACATTTAGGACGAAGTATATCTGGTTATCTCTTTTCGAAAATTAACTAAAAATTTCCTTACCTCAATCCATTTAGACACGAGGTCTCTTCGTATACTTTTAATAGGTGGCATGTCCGGCTCCATGGCTAAATGGTTAGCGTGCTGTCCTTTGGCCACAGGGGTCCCGGGTTCGATTCCCGACAGGGTCGGGAATTTTAACCATAATTGGTTAAATTCGCTGGCACGGGGGCTGGGTGTATGTGTCGTCTTCATCATCATTTCATCCTCATCACGACGCGCAGGTCGCCTACAGGAGTCAAATCAAAAGACCTGCATCTGGCGAACCGAACTTGTCCTCGGACACTCCCGGCACTAAAAGCCATACGCCATTTCATTTCAATAGGTGGCATGACACTAACACTTCACAGCACAGTCCAACACTAAATTGCAATTTGAAGCGTGTAAGCGTGCTGTTTTTTAACTCCCTTCTTTTCTCAATTATTTTGGCCTCAGACATGTGAACAGTGAGAGTTCGGAGTTCCAACCAAAACCAAACCCCATGGCGCTACAGCCCTTGAAGGGCCTCGGCCTACCAAGCGGCCGCTGCTCAGCCCGAAGGCCTGCAGATTGCGAGGTGTCGTGTGGTCAGCACGACGATTTCTCTCGGCCGTTATTCTTGGCTTTCGAGACCGGGGCCGCTATCTCACCGTCAGATAGCTCCTCAATTCTAATCACGTAGGCTGAGTGGACCTCGAACCAGCCCTCAGGTCCAGGTAAAAATCCCTGTCCTGGCCGGGAATCGAACCCGGGGCCTCCGGGTAAGAGGCAGGCACATTACCCCTACACCACGGGGCCGGCAGTTCGGAGTTCCGGGTAGATAATTCCAGGGAAAGAAAACAGGATTCAGTGCAAAACCAAGGTTTGTAAGCTGCTATCTCAGAAACGCGGCATTAAAGAAGTATGATTGAAGTTTTGACATCTTCGTCTAACGTAGACGAAAAAAGGAATAACATTTAGTAACCCCAAATTTACGGTTAGTTTTTACTGGGACACCTTATTTGTAAGGATTAGAAAGGTCGACGGGGGACCTTACGGCTTATGTCAATGTTTATTCAAGCAACAGAAAAGAACGTGCTTAGCTAACTGGATTATGGCACCTCTATGCATCTAACTTTGGTGGTGAAGTAATATACCAAGAATACATTTTCTTTCTCTCTCTGTAATAAACAAATAACGTGCATGTACGGTCCTAAATTCTGCAAATCCATGTTCAGAAAAAGGCACTATCATGCAAATTAACATAATATATGCGTCAAAGTCTTAAGAAAAGTCATATAATACAATATAAATGTCAAATTATTCGCTACTAAATCCATAATCTTCAAAATATGCATTATGCATGAATTTTCTCCCAAAAAGGTCAAAACATGCAAACATGCACGGAAAAAGTACGGTTGTTTGGAATTGGTTAGTCATAAAACGAATATTTGCAAAGTTTCAGAAGTGTAACTAGTTTATTTAGGAACATGCATTTGCATGGAAATCCGGGCTCTACTGATCACGAATATGATCCTATAACAGGGTTCACTCATGTTGGGGAACACAACTGATCAGAAACGTGGCGTAAAATCCTACACTTGGCCGTACTAGAAAGGTATACTTTGGACTCTCCCTTCAACTCCAGGTGAACATATTCATTCTACCCGAATAGGCCACGGCGCCTTCTTGCCTTAGCCATCCAGAGCCTAAAGAATGTATCTCAGTTTTACCACAGTAAGATATAAAGGGCACTCTATCTATTTCCTCTATAGAGTAGCCGTATCTTATTTAGAATGATAAAAAGCACTAATAAATTTTGCCGTATCTCAAACGTGTATTATAACCAGGCGAGTTGTCGGCAGTCCTGAAGATGGTTTTCCGTGTTTTCCCATTTTCACACCAGTTAAATGCTGGGCTGTACCTTAATGAAGGCCACGGCCGCTTCCTTCCCACTCCTAGGATTTTCCTGTCCCATCGTCGCCATAAGGCGCAAAGCGACGTAAAGCAAATTCTACCAAACATTTACTGAAAACCTAAGCGAATTAGCAGTGTCATGTTTTCCTTAACTCTGAGATATACTTATGAAAGTGAAGTTCTGGACATCAGAGGTAAACTGTCGTAAATGTAAAAGTGGTGACTTTGAGGGATTTTTATCTGGTGTGACTTGTTTTCGTTGTAACTTCTAGTACACTGTTGTATGTGTATGTTTCGTAGGAATGGATAAGCTCTATGATACTGTGGTACGTGAAAGGAGAACCCAGCCTTACAGATAACAAAATATACGCCTCAGTAGTTTCTTTCTGTTCTCCTGTAAAGCTAGTGAAATGTCACTTACGATAGTTTACCTCTGACGTCCAGAATTGGTATCAACACACAACGCAAAAATATTAAGATTGTATTTAAAAAGGATTGCGATTTTAAATTTAAGAAATTGGCCATTTATCAAGCATTTGAAGTTCTTGAGATACACCTTTAGGCTTAGGACGGCAGAATACATCGTAATGCACACAATGGTAACGCAGGTCATCAGATACATTGTTTATGGAATCGATGACTACGATGCCCCAGAGCCCTTACATGAAGCAACAGCCGTAACAGTTGATGATTAGTGAGAGATTTGAATGGATTTCCCATTTTTGTTATGCTTAGTTAAGGTGGTAGGAGTTCATTCTAGAATGCAGTCTATTGGACGCCGAACAGAACATGGATAAATTTAGAAATAAGACTCCCACTTCTGGACCTACTACGGAAATTAATACCAGATTAATTCCTGTGGGCATAGGTGGCTGGACATAGAGCTCATCACTTATCCGAACTATCACCAAGGTTACGACATACCAGGTTTAATAAAAATCCATCCCCAGATTTCTAGGGATGATAGAAAAGGTAAAAAGAAATATGTTTTATTTAATAACTATAGGTCGTAAATTGATATCTGACGTACTTTTTTAATGTGAATGTTTGAGAATGAAACTATCCAACACCTGAAACATCATCACCCCAAAACATTACAACTAAACAGTATTCTCGCCACCGCCGAACCAGGACTACGGCGTTGCAGAGCTTGCAACTTATTGAAGCAGGAGGCCGCACTTATGGACAGTTTTATAAATGATTAAAATGAAATTAAACTGCAATAATTTCATTCTTATCTACCTAAAAAGGTACATCAGTTATCAAATTCCGAACTATGGATATTTAGTAAAAAATCTCTTTTGGTGTATTCTATCATCCCTAGAAGTTTGAGTATTGAAATGTGTTAAACCAAGTACAAGCCTTTACCTTCCTTGTTCAGGGTTCTTTAAAATGTTTTGATTTTCTTATACTGTGTTAATATTTCTAGTACGTGGAGAGTATGCCAGGAACCGTTTCATGACTGCACGATACGCCTTCCTCGTGGTTCAAAGTAGTTTTTGTGACTGATGATCGAGTGACCCACATATGATAATTAAATTAAATTTCAGTTACTCATGTTAGTATTAACTGGCGCGTCTGAGGACTCGTCCAGAGCAAATTTCCAGTGACAATGCGCCTTTAAGACTATTTACATGGGACGTCAAACGTGTAGAGTGAAGTTTATTTCCGCATCTGACATATCTAGAAGAGTGAAACATTTACGTGGTGGTGGTGGTGGTGGTGATGATGATGATGATGATGATGATGATGATGATGATTCTGCGTGTTTAAGCCCTCTTCCCCGTTCATATACCATGGGTTTTGAGAGGCACTGGAGTGTTTGAATTTGATGCTTTGACTATTTTAAAATTGTTTTCTACATGCTATTAAATCTTCTGAAACAAGTCCCTCACACAACCTTCAGTACAGGAAGCGAGATTCTGACCGAGATTAGTGTGAAAAGCAAGTTAGTAATCTTACGTGACTGTGATGTCCCTGCAGGACATTGGACCGCAGCCACAGGGACGTGACTTGCCATTTTAAATAACCCATACATTGGCCGGAAATCGAACTAGTGAGATGCTATTGACGATGTCATTCGACTAACATTGAACAATATACTAAAGTGCATTTAATTTAAATTCAATTGTTTTATATATATGCCTTGTTTCATGGTGATTTTCGGTATGTTTTATTTGTACGTTGCTTCTTGTTGTTGATCGTTTCATATGTTATTTCAATCAACAGCTAATTATCTGTGTATACTTTCTCTTACGGCAGACCCAGGAGAAGGAAAGTCAAATCAATTCATAATTTAATTAATGAATTTGTAATATAGTGTTGCTTTCTCTATTTGTTCCAGGTAAGTTCTCGTCGTGGACAAGCATAAAGGGTTTGAAGACGTGTACCGTGGATTGACATGTGAGTTCGTTTGTATGTAAAACATGGACTTGTGCATTCCTTCAGAGCATGAACGAGTATAGGAAGAGGCTTACTTCAGTTTAAAACAAGTATGTTGGCATTGTTTTAAGTATATTTCTTTTGCCACAGTTTATTCCTGACGAAAATAAATATCGCATTTGAATGTACTGGACTTCATAAAACGAGCTTCTAAATGCAGTGTCCTGTCAGAAGTTTAGATCGGTTGTTGATTTTTTTCTCTTGAGCCTCGTGTCAGAGATCTTATTTGTAAGCTGGAGATGACAACCAAATATACTGTTAGATGCTGCGATCTTTGGCTCCGCGTAAAGGCAGCAGCTAGTGACAAGCACACCGCTTTGCTATGGTGACAGCGCGGTACTGCTCAAACGGAAACATAGGCTGAGTGTTCATAAGCAATACATCGTAAGCTATGCCTTCCGAATTGAGCATAGTCACACCGAAGCCAGCAGGTTGACTGCCCCTCTCTCCCCGCGGGAGATGGTATGATCCCTCTAGCACGGTTGCAGAAACCAGCAATTGACAGTAAACAGACACAGGGTGTATCCGTGATGGTGTTAAAAACTTTCAGGGATGATGGAGGACGACAAATAGATCAATTTGAGATCAGCAACTGTAGTCCGGAAACGGTCGAGTCAAAAGTTATTAATAATAATCCAAGTTGTTTAACGTTCGTCCGCTTTAACAGACGTCGGGGTGCCCGAATTTATTTTTGTGGGGCCATGTGAAAAGTCTTGTGTATGAGAGATCTGTCGAGACTGAAGATGATTTCTTGGCAAGAATTCTCGCTGCCTGCGATGCTGTTCAAACGACGCCGGGGATATTCGAACTGGTGCGACAGAACTTGTGCGACGATGCCACGTCTGCATTGACGCAGGGGGACGCAATTTGGAACATTTGTTGTAAGTGGAACAACTTGTGAAACTTGTGCAGGTAAACGGACTTAAATAAGTAGAATTTTGCTTAACTTTGGCTCGATCGTTTCTGGAATATTATCTCAAATTGATACATTTGCCGTCACCATCATCCCTGAAAGTTTGTAATATCATCACGGACACAGGCTGTATATGCACACATTTGAAATAAAAACATACATATCACGTTTGAAATGAACTCAGTGATGACGTTGTGCGTGTATTTGGGCTTAAATGATTAAGTCAATGCCATGCATGCGTGTTTTTAATAGGTGTAAACATTAAGCTCACAAGTCATGTGGTTTATGCGTTATGAATCGGAAAGTTCGAATGAAACTCGATAAAATAGCCTTACTTATTAATGCTTCGTCCAACTACCTACTTTTACGGTTTAAGAAGAGGCCAAGGTGCCAGAACTTTGCCCCGAAGGAGTTCTTGAACGTACCAGTAAATATACCAACTGAAGCTGGAAAATTTGAGCACCTTCAAATACCAATGGACTGACTTAGAATTGAACCCGTCTGTTTTTTCTTTAACCAGCAGCTCGTACAGTCTTTAGAGGACCTCATTAAAATCACGAACGATTTCTGCTTAACTAAATAATTTGGAGGTATTGGAGTATTTCCCATCAGTTGTATCGCTTGGCGTTCCCGACCGATTTCCTACCTCAAACTTCGTAGCAGCAGATGTGTAACCCCTGAACCAGTCTTAAGTTGCCTGTAGGTTGGACAGCTCACAAGTGTATAAAACCCAGTATCACAAGCATACGTCTCACAAACTGAGGATGAAGACACGGTTGAATTGTGATACCTAAAGCATAACGCAGGTCGCTGCACAGTAGCCCGGCTAGTTATTCTCACTAAAGAATTGATATCACATGCGAGTTGAAACCGGAATGATGCTTGTGTTCCGTTGATGGAATCTGGTTAATATTAAAAGCTTATTACTGTATCTCGGCGGAGTCCATAATTCACCTCGGCCCACCACGAGATACAGACTCGCTCAGTTAATGAATCACAGTTTTTTAAATTTTAATTCCCTTCTGGCTGCTGACCGCATCACGGCTTTGATAAATTATAACTCATTACAGCATGTATGATCCGCATTTTACATTTTTCAATTGAAATTTATTTTCGTTAGGGAATTACTCGAACGCGGTTCATTATAGAATTCGCCCATGCATACAAGTAATTAGTTTCACATTTATCAAGAGTCTTGTATTCATCTCCCTTTTAGACGAAGTCTGACACCATTTTTCGATAATCTATCTCTGAATTACAGCGTTGGTTTTCTATGTTTGGTACATATTTAGTCTAATTCTGTCATATATGATCAGCTTCCATAACTCGTATATTATTATTATTATTATTATTATTATTATTATTATTATTATATTATTATTATTATTATTATTAAACAACTCGGTACGCTATCTAACTTCGATCTAAACATATGGGAATGTGTAATATTTTGAACATAGATGGCTAAGAGACCTCCAGTTTTATATGGAATCCGAACCAGGGTTGCCAATTTAGCCACTGTGTGGCTAAATATGGTCATTTCGAGTATACAGATTTCAGCCACACATTTTTGAAAAACGCCACTAGTGGCGTATTTGCCAATTTCTTTTCCTAACATGGCCATTTCGAGTCATATTTACCATCGATATTTATATCGCGTTTTTCAATGTAGTAACAGGTTTTAATATTTTTAATATTTCTAGTTTTGACCCCAACTTGGCAGGTTCGATCCAGGCTCAGTCCGGTGGTTTTTTAAGGTGCTCAAATACATCGGCCTCGTGTCGTCAGATTTACTGGCACGTAAAAGAACTCCTGCGCGACTAAATCCCGGCACCTCGGCGTCTCCGAAAACCGTAAAAGAGTAGTTAGTGGGACGTAAAGCAAATATTATTATTATTATTATTATTATTATTATTATTATTATTTCTAGTTTTGGCATTTCGTGAAATAATGTGTAAGTTAATGTTAGAAGTAATTAAACATCTCTGTTTCATTTGTGGCGGCATCAGGAAGAATGAACTCGCCCCACATACAGAACACACCCTTGTGCACGATGCAACATTGCATCAGGGTATAGCTTGCTAAACTAGCGTCATTCGGCTGCGTGGAGTGAGCATGAGCATCACGCCTGTTTGTGTCTTGTTGGTGTAATCAGTGTAACCTATCTCACATGCAAAGGTGTACTAAAACTGTGTGTGGTGTAAATAAATCTTATTATCCATGAGGGCTGGTTTATTTATGAACGATGTGGAGCTGCCTACAACCAAGACTCCATAAATGGTGACCCCGAGTATGGAGAACACGCTCATACCATAACCTATCTTGGACCACGTGCTTCACCACAGATCACGGTATGTTACCACACTTTATTTCAAAGAGGCATTATACTGTTTACTTCATTGGAACTACCACCTCTTCCGAGTATGAAACCAATTCGACAAACGACAAAAACAGTCGCCAGAATCCTAACGGCCGTCGGTGATACGCATCGCTTCAGTCCGCACGCGGCAACTTTACGCCACTTCTCTTTGTTACGCCGCATCTGCTACTCTTCAAGAACGCAACATATCATCTAAAAACTTGTATGTATATAACCTACGTTTTACTTGTTCCGGAATATTGCAAATTATTCACAACATAAATTCGTTGTGAAGTTGTACGAACATCACAAAGAAATGTATATGCCTACAATGGACAGTACCTAGTTTTCTAACCATAGTTACAATCTTGGTGTTAAATTGATGTACGTAATCCAGCAATCTTCTGTGCAATTTTCTTTCTCTTTTTGCTAATTGTGCCTAAGATACAGACTACTCCACAACATAGGCCTACCTTATTTGCTGTTCAAACAAGTAAAATTACTTTAAAATAACCTACTTCTCATGCATTACAACTGCTTGAATTGTTGTACTATATATATATAAATCGTAATCGTGCCTTTTAGTGGTTTCTAAGTTGTTACATTACAGGTATAACATACAGTTGCATTATATGGACATTCCTCAAGACTTAAAATGGACATTGGAACCCACGGTTTATGCTTAATATTTTCATTTATAACCAAAATCAGTGTGTAACATCTGCAAGATTATTTTGTTAACTTATAGTTTATATGTTTGTGAATCTCTTATCATATGCTAGGCCTACCTGCATAATATTTAGTTTCCAGCTAACCTATAAGATTGTTTCAAACTATTTGTAAATTTGTGCTTGTGTTGCTCATCCTCACATCTTCATTACACTTGCACAACTACACATCGTACCTCTGACTACTTCTTTGTCATCTTGTACGGTATTTTCAGAATTCTTTTTCTCCTTGCCCCTGTGTTGTGTACCCATCTTGATTATGGCGGAGGATCGATTAAAAGCTTTAGAGGAACAAAATAACAACTTGCAGAACCAACTCCAACAACTTATTGCTTTGACGAAGCCTTTGCAAGAGCAGAACGAAGCATTACTAGCCCGGCTCCAGGAGCACGAGTCTACTGGTACCGATGCTACATCTAGCAATGTTGGCCAAGTTGCCAAAATCTCTGCAAAGCTACCACCGTTTTGGTATGACAGACCAACTGTTTGGTTCGCCCAGGTTGAGACTCAATTCAGGCTCGCAGGCATCACGGCCGACCAGACTAAATTTGATAATGTAATTTCACAGCTTGACACCAAGGTCATAGCCGAGGTAAAAGACATTGTCATTAACCCTCCTACCACAGGACGTTACGAAAAACTAAAATCTGAACTAGTCCGTCGTCTTTCCGTATCCGAAGAGCAACGAGTTCGCCAACTTCTTGGCGACGAAGAACTCGGTGATAGGAAACCATCACAATTTTTACGTCACTTAAAGTCATTAGCCGGTAGCTCACTTCATGACGAAAGTATATTAAAACAACTTTTCATGCGTCGACTACCCCAGCACTTGCAGGCTATATTAGCGGCCCAGTTAATGCCTCTAGCGGATATAGCAGAGCTTGCAGACAAGATCTTGGAACTCTCACCTACTGTCACACCACCATATAGCCACTTGGCCGTACATGCTACAGCTGCGCCGAACACCTTAGCTGCCCAGATGGAGGAATTGACACGTAAAGTCGATGCCCTGGCCCGTAACCAGCCCCGAGGCAGGAGTCACAGTAAAAGGAGATCTAAAAGCCGTGACCGTTCCCTTACTCCACAGAGCCGGCTTTGTTGGTACCACAAAAAGTTCCAAGATAAAGCTGTAAAATGTACTAGTCCCTGTTCCTGGCAGGCGGAAAACGGAACGAACAGCCAGTGAAGACGGCAACTGTCTGTTCTACATCGGGCCGCCGTCTATTTATTTTTGATCAGAATACCAAAGCAAAATTTCTGATTGACACCGGATCTGACCTTTGCTGTTTCCCGCGTAAGCTTCTGGGAAGCACTTGCAAAGCTTCTGGGTATGAGCTGAGCGCTGCAAACGGTAGTACAATCAGGACATACGGTAGCCTTTCCATGAACCTCAACCTTGTTTACGTCGTGACTTTCGTTGGCAATTTGTCATTGCTGATGTTAGCACAGCCATCATTGGTTCTGATTTTCTGGCTTACTATAACTTACTCCCTGACTGCCGTAACAGATGCCTCCTCGACGGCACCACCGGCCTACACGTTAAGGCATCTGTAGCCTCTATCGAACAGGCCAGCGTAAAGACTGCTGCAGTATCCACCGACTCACCTTTCAGCATGTTGCTCGCTGAGTTTCAGTCCATTACTCGCCCACCTGGGATCCAACGTGATATTAAACACAATACTGTACATCACATTAGGACAACCGAAGGCCCACCAGTCTCTTGTCGACCTCGTCGTCTAGGACCCCAAAAATTGCAGATAGCGAAGAAAGAATTCGAGGACATGGTAAGGTGTGGTACAGCGAGACCTTCTAATAGTCCCTGGTCCTCACCCTTGCACCTTGCACCTAAGCGGGACAACTCATGGCGTCCATGTGGCGATTACCGGGCATTGAATGCAAGAACAATACCCGACCGCTACCCGGTACGACACATAGGAGATTTTTGCCATAACATTGCTGGGTCAACCATTTTCAGTACATTTGACCTTATCAAGGCCTACCAACAGATTCCAATTCACCCCAGTGACATTTGCAAAACAGCCATAACAACCCCTTTTGGGCTGTTTGAATTTCCCTATATGTCGTTTGGGTTACGAAATGCTGGACAGACTTTCCAGCGTTTTATGGATGAGGTCACTAGAGATTTAAACTTCTGTTTCCCGTATATCGACGATATCCTGGTGTTCTCACGGGATGCTGAAGAGCATATGCACCATCTCCGCATACTTTTCCAGAGATTAGCTGATTACGGTGTAGTCATAAATCTATCCAAGTGCGTATTAGGTGCAAGTGAGGTGACCTTCTTGGGCTATCGGCTCTCAAAGGACGGTACAAAACCTCTACCAGAGAGAATCCAGTCTCTCTTGGAATACCCTCTACCGAAGACTGTCCAGGGCCTCCGCCGGTTCCTGGGCATGGTCAACTTCTACAGACGTTTCCTACCACATGCGGCTGAATTGCAGGCGCCGTTAGTGAACGTCCTAGCCAATTCTAAGCTTAAGGGTTCTAAACCTGTCCCCTGGACTCCAGAATTGCAACGTGCTTTCCACGAATGCAAAGAAAGCCTAGCGCAAACCACTCAACTCGCTCATCCATTGCCAGATGCGCCTCTAGGTCTCTTTACCGATGCATCAAATACTCAAGTTGGAGCGTGTTTGCAACAGAAAGTTGGACACCATTGGCAGCCCCTAGCATTTTTCAGTAAGAAGCTTTCAGCGCGTCAAACAACGTGGCCGGCCTATTACAGGGAACTGTTAGCTGTGTACGAGGCTGTCCAGCATTTCCGCTATATACTGGAAGCACAACAATGCACCATATATACGGACCACAAGCCTCTGCTTTATGCATTTTCTCAACGCAGAGAAAAACTACCCCCAGCCCAACTAAATCAGCTGTCCTTCATATCCCAGTTCACAACTGATATTCAGCATATAAAGGGAGCAGATAACGTTGTCGCCGATACAATGTCTCGTGTTGAAGCCATCTCACTAGAAGATGACTACGCTGCGCTGGCTCGATCCCAAGCGGACGATGATGAACTCAAAGCCTTATTGCATGGTGGTACTTCGCTGACATTAGAAAAAGTAACCCTTCCGGGCACCACGACTACCATTGTATGCGATACATCAACAGGAAAACCTCGTCCGTTCCTGACACTTCCTTTTCGACGCAAGTTCTTTGACAAGCTCCATAACTTAAGCCACCCAGGTATTCGAGCCACCTCTCGTCTAGTCTCAGATAGATTTGTTTGGCCATCTATTCAGAAAGACACTCGTGCCTGGACTCGTGCTTGTTTGTCCTGTCAACGCAATAAAGTGACGAGGCATAATATATCTCCTTTGGGGAATTTCGGAGCACCCACAGGCCGTTTCAGCCACATTCACTTGGATATTGTTGGTCCACTGCCTGTCTGCGAAGGCTATAATTATATCCTCACTGCTGTTGACAGATTTACTCGCTGGCCAGAGGCATGGCCGATGCGCAGCATCACTGCTGAAGAAACAGCCGATACGCTAATAAGTGGTTGGATCTCCCGATTTGGTCTCCCAACTCGTATAACTACTGACCAAGGAAGACAATTCGAGTCTACGCTCTTTCGCAGACTTATGACACAATTTGGTACAACAAAAATCCGTACAACCAGCTACCACCCATCCGCTAACGGTATGGTGGAGCGTCTTCATAGACAGCTAAAAGCTTCTCTGATGTGTCATAGTGCAACGTGGATAAAAGCCTTACCCCTAGTGTTACTTGGCATGCGTGCGGTTCTTAAGGAAGATCTGAAAGCTTCCCCCGCCGAACTAGTTTTTGGGGAGCCTCTACGCCTCCCTGGAGAAATGGTTACTTCTTCGCCCAGTTCTCCTACTCCACTTGACCCTGCAGATTTTGTAAATCACCTAAGGAAGGTAATGGCCGAACTAAGACCTGTTCCTGCCTCCCGCCATAGTCAAGAGAAAATATTCGTCTTCAAAGACTTGGCAACTGCCTCCCATGTTTTCCTCAGAGTTGATCATGTGAAGCCTCCCTTGCAACCCCCATACTCTGGTCCTTACCCTGTAGTCAGCCGTAATGAGAAGACTTTGACGCTAATGATCGGAAACAAGGAAGTAGTAGTGAGTACAGACCGTGTGAAACCTGCATACATAGAAACAAACCTTGCTGTTCCTACCCGCACCAACACACCTGACACATCTGCTACCCCCATTTCATCCAGTCAACCTAGCACTTCTTTCACACCTGACTTACCTGATGCGTCATCACCACCCAGAAAGTACACAACACGATCAGGACGCAGAGTTCGCTTTGCCCGTCCATTCGATTTGTGAACTTTCCTTCTCCGTGGGGGGGTGATGTGGCGGCATCAGGAAGAATGAACTCGCCCCACATACAGAACACACCCTTGTGCACGATGCAACATTGCATCAGGGTATAGCTTGCTAAACTAGCGTCATTCGGCTGCGTGGAGTGAGCATGAGCATCACGCCTGTTTGTGTCTTGTTGGTGTAATCAGTGTAACCTATCTCACATGCAAAGGTGTACTAAAACTGTGTGTGGTGTAAATAAATCTTATTATCCATGAGGGCTGGTTTATTTATGAACGATGTGGAGCTGCCTACAACCAAGACTCCATACATTAAATAACCACCAACAAATCCGATTCGTCTTTTCTCATATGTCCGTCTCACTTGTCTGCATAGCACAGGGCCTCTCAGGGTGCATGCGCGTGGTGCACGCACTGTGCACGGTGCAAGAGACGACTTGGCTTGGTTGACCAGAGTGCAGACCCCCCACTTCTCGATATGGAGCAATAGCGCTTACTCTCTCTTTCCTCACGCCTGTCTCGCTCGCTCCGCCTGTCTCCCTCTGCCCCACTTGCGCCGTACGCTCCTAATCCGGGCTAAGTTGAGCCGAGTAGAGCCGAGCTTAGCCGAGTAGCCCAGAGACGAAGCGTTGATCCGAGCCATGCCGAGCGGCACCGATGCACAGTGCACGGAGCTCTTGCGCCTCGATCTGCACGCGTGAGATTTTGGGCGTTTGAGAGGCCCTGGCCATAGCATATCGTTGTCCATTGACAATAAAATGAAAAACTAAAATGTATAACACGACACCAAGGGGAATATAAGAGGAAGTACTGTATATACATTTTACACTCACGTAAAAATGAAATTGAAAATCGGCAGCCTAAAAACTTCGAAATCGTCCGAATAATGTCACTACTCAATGTGAATGAAGTCTTGCAAACAGTTTAAGAGCCTTTGACAGACATGGCTTTAAGATTTGAGAGGAATGTTGACAAAGATAAAAATCAGTGGAAGAATATGGGCTAAGTTTTCAGAAGGGGGCATATAGTTCCTCCACGACTGAATTCTGACTAGAATTTAATCAGTATAAAGATGCTGTAATATAAAATCCCTATTTAGAATTTGACTTGTTTGCCCTTTCGTCCCTAATTTTGCCTCATTCAAACACAGCTATCTAGCGTATATTCAGTAAGGTTATCATCATTTAAAAAATCAAGTGGCTCAGAAAGTTGAGGCGCTGGCCTTCTGACCCCAACTTGGCAGGTTCGATCCTGGCTCAGTCCAGTGATATTTGTAGGTGCTAAAATACGACAGCCTTGTGTCGGCAGATTGACTGGCACGAAAAAGAACTCCTGCGGGTCTAAATTCCGGCACCTCGGCTTCTCTGAAGAACCTTAAAATTAGTGGGACGTAAATCCAATAACATTATAAGCATTACCTTATTAAGAAAGAAAAACAGGTGTTCAGGGTACTCACAGGGGTTATACAAGGCTGTAATCTTTCATCTTTGTTGTTCGTAGTTTACATGGATCATCTGCTGAAAGATATAAAGTGGCAGAGAGAGATATTCAGGTGGAAATGTAGTAAGCAGTCTGGCCTATGCTGACGACTTGGTCTTAATAGCAGATTGTGCCGAAAGCCTGGAACTTGAAAATAGGTGCAATGAATATGGTATGAAAATTAGCCTTTCGAAGACTAAATTGATGGCAGTAGGTAAGAACATAACAGAATTGAATATCAGATTGGTGATACAAAGCTGGAACAGGTAGATAATTTTAAGTATTTAGGTTGTATGTTCTCCCAGGATGGTAATATAGTGAGATTGAATCAAGGTGTCGTAAAGCTAATGCAGTGAGCTCGCAGTTGCGATCAACAGTGTTCTGTAAGAAGGAAGTCAGCTCCCGGACGAAACTATCTTTACATCGGTCTGTTTTCAGACCAACTTTGCTTTTTCAGGAGCGAAAGCTGGGTGGTCTCAGGATCTTTATTCATAAGTTAGAAGTTACAGACATGAAAGAGGCGAAAATGATTGCTGGTACGATCAGGTGGGAACAATGGCAGGAGAGTACGCGAAATGCGGAGATAAAGGCTAAGTTAGGAATGAACTAAATGGATGAAGCTATACGCATAAACGGGCTTCGGTGGTGGGGTCATATGAGGCAAATGGAGGAGGATATGTTACCTAGGAGAATAATGGACTCTGTTATGGAGGGTAAGAGAAGTAGAGGGAGACCAAGACGACGATGGTGAGACTCGGTTTGCAACGATTTTAAGATAAGCGGTACAAAACTAAATGAGGCCACAGTAGTAGTTGCAAATAGAGGATGGTGGCAACTTTAGTAAATTCACAGAAGCTTGCAGACTGAATGCTGAAAGGCATAACGATCTATAATGATAATGTATGTATGTATGTATGTATGTATGTATGTATGTATGTATGTATGTATGTATGTACAGAAACAAGAGCGTTCGTTTTGGACTTAGCCGCATGGAAAAAATGTTGTTTTCGTATGAACTCCCGTTGGAAGTTGTTCGATTT
Organism: Anabrus simplex; assembly: GCF_040414725.1. Taxonomy (NCBI): domain Eukaryota; kingdom Metazoa; phylum Arthropoda; class Insecta; order Orthoptera; family Tettigoniidae; genus Anabrus; species Anabrus simplex. The sequence goes on along the minus strand of NC_090265.1, from coordinate 1,048,463,031 downwards.
TTTGTAATAGGTGCAGCTTACACGCCATCAGAAAAATCGACGTATATCCCAAGTATAAATTGTATGTAAATATATTTTTCTTCGTTTCCCTCAGCTGCTACACTGAAAAGTGTTTTGTTGTGAACCGACTTTTTCTTATGATGTACCCTCATGCATATAGCGACTATTTGCAAGCTACTCGATATATTTAGCATTGGCTGTTTTGGGCATCAGTTTGAGATATTTTTCGTCATCAGGTGTTGGCAACACTGATTCCGAACTATAGGGGCATGACTTTTCGCTTCAGAAACTTCGCACGTATTGGCCAGGTTACGAACCGCATGCACCTCGCTGGATATCAGTGACTGTCATGATTATTGACTTCGATGTAGGGAAGGAAGTATCCCGGTATTCACGTAGAATTATGACTTCTACGATGACAGAGTGTGTTTTCCATACCAAATCTTTGAAACTGTCCTACGTTCAGTACGGAAATAATAATAATAATAATACTAAGAAGAAGAAGAAGAAGAAGAAGAAGAAGAAGAAGAAGAAGAAATGCCGGAACTTGTCTGGGGAGTTCCTTTACGTTCCAATAAATATACAACGTTCTACAGTCCGACTACCTGAGCCCGGCTGTCCATATTCAAGCTAGCAAGACTGAAGTTTCTTGTGACAATTCATCTTGACGGAACCTGGAAATTTACTTTCATCTACATGCTGAACCACCAGTACTACAAGTTTCATTTCAAAAAATTCGCTTACGATAAATTCACAGAATTCGAACTACAGCCGCTTTGATGAGATATTTGCGACGAAATCCGTCATTTAATTTATTCAAGTACTAAATTTATGATGGATCCTGAAGAAGAACCCCCGACCATGTGAATTGGAAGCAGCTTTAGACCACGATATCGTAAAGTAGTAACGTGTGTGTTTTCCTGCTTGGAGAAGGAATAAAGTAGTCGTTCAAAGAATATCAATGAACAGTCACCTATCAAGTAATTCTGGTGTGGGTCCCATGCTCTGAAACCATAGTCTAATTGGGGTCTTACCAGAGACATACGCCCTCTCCTTTACATCCTTACTTAAAAAAAAAAAAACATGCCTCCAGAGCTCCGAAGGGTTATGGTCTACAAAGCGACCGCTGCCCAACCCGATGGCCTGCAGAATACGAGGTGTCGTGTGGTCAGTATGACGAATCCTCTCGGCCGTTATTTTTGGATTTCGAGACCGGGGCCGCCATCCCACTGTCAGGCAGCTCCTCAATTGTAATCACGTAGGCTTAGTGGACCTGGAATCAGCCCTTAGATCCAGGTAGCCTAAAATCCGTGACCTGGCCGGCAATCCAACCCGGGACCTCCGGGTAAGAGACACACACGCTAGCACTACACCGCGGGGCCGGCTACATCCTCATTACAACCCCTAAATACCCTCATAACCATATGAAGAGACCTATTACCTTTATTTGCAGCCCCGTTAATGTGATTACCCCAAGGAAGATTATTCCTGGCTACTTACAGTTATCCCCATGAGGCACTTTCACCCCATCAACGCAGTAATTAAAACTGAGAGGACTGTTCCTCTTCGTGACACTTATAACCTGACTTTTCATCCCGTTTGCCATCATACCATTCTCTGCTGTCCATCTCGCTGCGGACAAAATGTTATGTATAATATAATCCATGAGGACATATAACTTATCTCAAGACCAACTTGGTAAGGTGGAAGATTTTACGTCTACTTTTATCACAGAAAAATTAACCACTTTATTTCTTTCGCATTAAACACGGGTCCACTAGAGATTATTCTTCCTTTTATTAATCTATTCTCATTAATGATAAAACTGCTTATAAGCAGAAAGCCGCAGTTAATTATCATACATAACTGATGAATAAATGCCATCAGCGCTGTCCTGTAGTTAGTTAGGAATGGAAACACAGTACGGGGCCACCAGTACGTTTTTCAAACCACGCACGGTGCCTAAAATTTCGGAACCGTGATTGGGCCGGTGAGTGTTACAAAAAACATGAATGTTAAATCTAAATAATTTCTAGACAACGTTTGCGACGATCGTGTTCAGTATCTCATGTTTAGGAGGAAGAACTAGTGTATCTAGCACGTCGGCATGGCGAGATCTGACGATACTGAAGTGCTGCCATCTTACGGCACTAAAGTCGCCATGCCGCGCAGCTCTGAGCTATAACTGGTATGTCGGTGTGAGATCTACTTTCATTCGTCTCTGCGAGTTTTACACGTTAACGGCAAAACAAAATTCAAGACAGAACATTTGGGAAAAATTGTGGTACGAAGAACTAGGAAAATGTGTTTGTTTTTTCGCAAATTATCGGGACATTTTTTTAAATTACCGACAACGCATTAGAGAGGTTAGAGCGGCTTGTTGGAATTCCAGACAGTCCAAAATCGCCAATGTTGAGCGTCAAAGATTTAGCGGAGCCTCTCAGAGGTAAGGTGGCCGTGAGGAGAGCTCCGCTATGCTCAAGTCGAGTACATCTATTGCCCCAGTCGCTTAAGTGCGGACAGTATCTAGTATTCGAGATATAGTGGGTTCGAACCCACTGTTGGAAGCCCTAAAGATGGTTTTCCGTGGTTTCCCCATTTTCACGCCAGGCAAATGCTGGGGCTGTACCTTAATTAAGGCCACGGCCGCTTCCTTCCCACTCCTAGCCCCTTCCTGTCCTATCGTCACCATAAGACCTATCTGTATCGGTGCGACGTAAAGCAACTTGTAAAATTATAAAAAAGGAACCAAATTGATTTGGAGCGCATGATCTTGAAGAGTGTGAATTTCATCACGACAAAGATATAAAATCTGAACAATACAATTTGAAACCCGTTCTGACGAAGTACAGTACTTTATGACATTAATACCTATCATGCGGTGCGTATTGTACGTCGAAACTTGCGGCTGTGATCGTAACACAGCCTCGTTCATCTCCTCCAAGCCAGCTGGCTACGACTAAGCACTAAGTGAGTAGAAAATGGGCCAGCAGAACGAGAAAGATTTAAACTGTCTACAGTTTTCTTCCCTCATTTCGCTCCCCTCCACTATTAACTTGATGTGACAGGCTTGCAGACCGAAAGAACTATTGAGCATAGTTTTGCCCTCTCGTTCCCTCGTTCCCTTCCCTCGTACGTAGGACGTAATATCTGACTTGAGAACCATACCTGGCCCCGCTGTGGGTAGCCGTGAAGATGGTTTTCCGCGGTTTTCCATTTTCACACAAGACTGGGGCTGTACCTTAATTAAGGCCACGGACGCTTCCTTCCTACTCCTAGCCCTTTCCTATCCCATCCCCGTCATACCTGTGTCGGGGCGAGGTACAGCAAATTGTAAATTTAAAAAAATCATATCTCGAGCGTTTTTAATCGAATTCGTCCAACTACAGCCTACCATTCCAATCCGAGCTTGTGGGAAATAAAGTGATAAAAATAAAAGAAATGTTGTTTATAAACAGTTACTGTACGCGTGAAGTTTTCGAAAATTGATCCCGTAGCTACAAGACAAACGGTGGTGAAAACCCAGCATAGGCCTATATCAACCTTTTATATTCTACTTTAAGCTCACATTATACAGTATATGTTGTAGTTTTATATTTTAAAGGAACATAAAATGCATTTATTCTTCTACCTTGTACACATACTAAATACATTCTACTTATTTTGTGATACTATTTCTTGAGCATTTTATACAGTATATTGCAGTGCAGATCTCGGGAACAATTACTCCCAAGGACTGGGGTAACTTCTTCGTAACTTCTTCCGGTTGCTAGGAAACGAGGTGTGACGCTGAGGGCCATTTTCTCCAAATCGAGTTAAACCTGGTATAAATTAAACTCGTTTAGTTTAAACGACAGTTCACCCGTTTAAACTAATGATGTCAAGTTTACGCTAGCGTTGGCTGCACTGAAAGGATACGTAGTCGAAGGCATGGTCGATTGGAATTGGCCAATCGGAGCCAAGTAATTCAATGCCCGACATTTTTGTGTTAATATCAGCTGTTTGTGACGAATTAATGCTATCGTACGTAGTGAATAAAGAAGAAACTCAGCGGGATATTACCTTTACTGATAAATAAGTTGTTTACATTTGTGCGCAGTGTTGTGTGGTATAATTGTACTCATTGTTGTATACAATTTCTTGGAAAAGCGATTTCATTTCTTATTTTTCTCTGACATGCTTTACCATAAACAAGTATCGTGGGCCTAATAGGTGTTTTTGATGTCTGTATTAGCCTATCTTACGGAACACACGGGAACGTTGAAACATAAAAATCCTGGTCTTTTAGAAATATTCCTTTCCTCAGAAAATCAACATTTATGTGAATTTCAAGTAAACAAATTCCAAGCATGATCAGGATCCATCTCCTATTAAAATCCATCGCCCTCGGTCAGGACCAGTCTCTCAAAACTCGGATCGAGCAGACAGACCACTGAGGATGTATTATTTGTTTCTATACTCGTTTATGACATAACATAGTTCGCGGTATGTACTACTGTATGCACAATAGTCTTCTCCCTATAGCATAATATTAATTTATTTTATTCGCTAGTTTACTGAAAAGCATGAAACACTTATTATTTTTCTGATCCCATGAATATTTATTTAGTTTATATTTTCTTATGAGCAGTTGCCTTAAATATGACAAAACACATTATGTAAGTCGTGTAATATTTGATCAGATTCCGAAAATCCTGATCAGTCGAAAATAAAGCGGTGGTACTGTAACTAACCTCCAGCAATGTAGGGTTCATAATTTCAGTATTTAGTGGAACTCATTCAGACTACAGTATCACAGTTTATCGACACTTTCCAAGTGTAGCCTGTCAAGAATAGGTTGGAGGAACTTGGAAAGTATCAGATTGGTTATCTGAGTGTGATCACAGTCGGGACATTTAAATATTTCTTTAAAGTTCGGTGCTGCAAATGACAGAATGTTTCTGCGATATTTTCCCTGCACAGTTTATTTTGTGCTTCGTCTGTCTGTTAGGTCATCATCCCAGAGGCTGGTTGTATCCTCAAATAGCACTACGAAAGGCTATGCGGTTACGGGGATACCGCAACAAACGATGGCGACGCCAAAATGAGGCGTACTAGGCAAGATGAGGAGTAAGGGAATTTACCCAAGGGAAAGGCAAATCTTCTTGAGAATTACCGTAAAGCTCCCCGATCTTGATGCTTAATTAAATATTGTAAAGCGCTGTCGCTAGCACAAGAAGACGTGTGATCTGAAGTTCAATAGTTTTTGCTAATGGACTTGTTCTTGAAGCTGGACTATTTATGACCGTATGCCCTTCCTGACGTCAACCACATCAGGGGAGATAATGAGATGAAATGAATGACGAGATATATGAATGGGGTGCAATGCTGAGTGGCTCAGACGGTTGAGGCACTGGCCTTCTGAACCCAACTTGGTAGGTTCGATCCTGGCTCAGTCCAGTTGTATTTGAAAGTGCTCAAATACATCAGCCTCGTGTTGGTAGATTTCCTGGCACGTAAAAGAACTCATGCGGGACGAAATTCCGGCACCTCGGCGTCCCCCAAAACGGTCAAAAGTAGTTAGCGGGACGTAGAAACAATAGCATTATTACGTACATACATACATACATACATACATACATACATACATACATAATCATTATAGACTGCTATGCCTCTCAGCGTTCAGTCTGCAAGCATCTGTGAATTCACTAAACGTCGCCACAATCTTCGATTTGCAACTAGTGTTGTGGCCTCATTTAGTTCTATACCTCTTATCTTCAAATCGTTAGAAACCGAGTCTAACCATCGTCGTCTTGGTCTACCTCTACTTCTCTTACCCTGAATAACAGAGTCCATTATTCTCCTAGATAACCTATCCTCCTCCATTCGCCTCACATGACCCCACCACCAAAGCCGGTTTATGCGTACAGCTTCATCCATCCAGTTCATTCCTAAATTAGCCTTTATCTCATTCCGACTACCCTCCTGCCATTGTTCCCACCTGTTTGTACCAGCAATCATTCTTGCTACTTTCATGTCTGTTACTTCTAACTTATGAATAAGATATCCTGAGTCCACCCAGCTTCCACTCCCGTGAAGCAAAGTTGGTCTGAAAACAGACCGGTGTAAAGATAGTTTCGTCTGGGAGCTGACTTCCTTCTTACAGAATACCGTTGATCGCAACTGCGAGCTCACTGCATTGGCTTTACGACACCTTGATCCAATCTCACTTACTATATTACCATCCTGGGAGAACACACAACCTAAATACTTGAAATTATCGACCTGTTCTAGCTTTGTATCACCAATCTGACATTCAATTCTGTTGAATTTTTTACCTACTACATCAATTTAGTCTTCAAGAGGCTAATTTTCATACCATACTCATTGCACCTATTTTCAAGTTCCAAGATATTAGACTGCAGGCTTTAGGCACAATCTGCCATTAAGACCAAGTCGTCAGCATAGGCCAGACTGCTTACTACATTTCCACCTAACTGAATCCCTCCCTGCCATTTTATACATTTCAGCAGATGATCCATGTAAACTACGAACAACAAAGGTGAAAGATTACAGCCTTGTCTAACCCCTGTAAGTACCCTGAACCAAGAACTCATTCTACCATCAATTCTCACCGAAGCCCAATTGTCAACATAAATGTCTTTGATTGATTTTAATAATCTACCTTTAATTCCATAGTCCCCCAGTAAAGTGAACATCTTTTCCCTCGGTACCCTGTCATATGCTTTCTCTAGATCTACGAAACATAAACACAACTGCCTATTCCTCTCGTAGCATTTTTCAATTACCTGGCGCATACTAAAAATCTGATTCTGTCAGATTCTCTCTGGTCTGAAACCACACTGGTTTTCATCCTCTCAACGACTGATCGCACCCTCCCTTCGAAGATGCCAGTGAATACTTTGCCTGGTATACTAATCAATGAGATACCTCGATAGTTGTTGCAATCCTTCCTGTTCCCTTGCTTACAGATAGGTGCAATTACTGCTTTTGCCCAATCTGAAGGTATCTTACCATCATTCCATGCTAATTTTACTACGCTATGAAGCCATTTCGTCCCTGCCTTCCCACTATACTTCACCATTTCAGGTCTAATTTCATCTATTCCTGCTGCTTTATGACAATGGAGTTTATTTACCATCCTTTCCACTTCCTCAAGCGTAATTTCACCAACATCATTTTCCTCCTCCCCATGAGCTTGGCTGTTCGCAACACCACCAGGATGATTTCCTTTTACATTGAGATGATGTTCAAAATATTCCCTCCACCTCTCCAGTGATTCCCTGGGATCTATTATGAGTTCACCTGAATTACTCAAAACACTGTTCATTTCCTTTTTCCCTCCCTTCCTAAGATTCTTTATTACTGTCCAGAAAGGTTTCCCTGCTACTTGATCTAGCCTTTCCAGATTATTACCAAAATCTTCCCACGACTTCCTTTTGGATTCAACAGCTATTTGTTTCGCTCTGTTTCTTTCATCAACGTACAAATCCCTGTCTGCCTCGGTCCTTGTTTGGAGCCATTTCTAATAAGCATTCTTTTTACGTTTACAAGCTGCTCTCACTTCATCATTCCAAGATGTTCGCTTTTCCCCATCTTTACACACAGTTGTTCCTAGGCATTCCCTTGCTGTTTCTACTACAGCATCCCTGTATGCCACCCATTCACTTTCTATATTCTGAACCTGCTTACTGTCTATTGTTCGAAACTTCTCACTAATCATATCCATGCTCTTCTGTGTAATTTCCTCGTCCTGGAAATTTTCTACCCTTATTCGTTTGCTGACAGATTTCACTTTCTCTACCCTAGGCCTAGAGATACTTAGTTCACTACAGATCAGATAGTGGTCTGTATCATCGAAAAATCCCCGGAAAACTCGTACATTCCTAAAAGATTTCCTGAATTAGAAGTCGGTTAAGATATAGTCTATTATTGATCTGGTACCCCTAGCCTCCCATGTGTAGCGGTGAATAGCCTTATGCTTGAAGAATGTATTCGTAACTGCTAAACCCATATTAGCACAGAAATCCAGCAAACGCTTCCCATTCCCATTAGCTTCCTTATCTTCCCCACATTTACCAATCACCCTTTCGTATCCTTCAGTTCTATTCCCAACTCTCGCATTGAAATTGCCCATTAGCACTATTCTATCCTTGCTGTTGATCCTGACCACGATGTTACTCAGTGCTTGATAAAACTTGTCAACTTCATCCTCATCTGCACCCTCACATGGTGAATACACGGAGACAATTCGAGTCCTAATTCCTCCAACGGACAAATCTACCCACATCATTCGCTCATTTACGTGTCTAACAGAAACTATGTTGCGTACAATGGTATTCCTGATAAAGAGTCCTACCCCAGACTCTGCCCTTCCCTTTCTAACACCCGTCAAGTACACTTTATAATCTCCTATCGCTTCCTCGTTATCTCCCCTTACCCGAATATCACTTACTCCTAGCACACCCAGATGCATCCTCTTTGCTGACTCAGCCAGTTCTACTTTCTTTCTTCCATAAGCCCCATTAATATTGACAGCTCCCCATCGAATTCCATTTCGTTCGCCAAGTTGTTTCCAAGGAGTCCCTCGCCTGTCAAATGGGAGTGAGGCTCCGTTACTCCCATCCGAGGCTTGCTTAAAGTGTTCTGAGCTCGGTAAATTCATGAAGCAGAATGCTACCCTACTTGCACATAGTCCAAGTGAGGATCTCTCCTCTAACTGGTTATGGACCACCGGTGAATTGTATAGTCCTAGCCGCCTGAGCACAGGGAGGGCCATGACTCAGAATATGTCCGAGATGCCCACTCCCATTCCATAGCAACTGATATCCCGACTCTCAGGACCACTTACTAGGCCACTCAGCCGTTGCCCATGGTTCACGAACTAGGACGTGACTACAGTAACCCACACCATTATTTATTATTATTATTATTATTATTATTATTATTATTATTATTATTATTATTATTAGCAGTAGTAGTAGTAGTAGTAGTAGTAGTAATGGGGAGGGTAAAGTTACTGGAGACATAGCCCACTGCTATCCGAATAGCAACAAGGGGTCTACTTAGGGCTTCGTGCCGCGATCCGACGGACGGATGACCATCAACAGCGCCAATGCCCCCACTCCATATCAACACACGCAGAGGGGTTCGGGATTGAATCCAGGCTTTTGGAACGCAATCTAGCCATTAGAAATTGTATACCACCACCTCTCGCACCGTGGCGGTCAACATTCCGATGGTAAGAATATTATCGATCAACTGGATTTGAACCGACTAATCACGGTCTCGGACGATGCAGACCTGATGCTTTAACGATAACAGCCATTCGACCGGGCACAGACGCAGGACGTATTACACCAAGGGCGCCCATGCCGTGGCGCCTAGCTCTCGGGTAAATGAAAAATCTAATATAGTCAGGTGTTTTTCTTTCAAGAAAATGATTTAAAAGTCGGTATTACGTAGAAGTGGTAGGGGATACCTTGGGTGGTATTCTACCGTGGAATACAAGTCACCATTCATCTTCCAAACTATTAAATATACTACATACCCCCAGGACTAGCCCCCCCTAAAAACTATCCTATGAGAGCCCTTGTATTACACCATTTACGTAGGAATATTTTTATGTTTCACATTACAGTATTCATGCCACCAACAGTATTTTACATAATATTATAAGGGGAATGCAATTTAAGGCCTGTGGTCCCCGAAGTTAATGAGAAAAACGCCTGCTGCATAATATCCTAAAGCTACCGGAATCATTTATTCGGGCGAAATAGCATTATTTCGTGCAATTGACGTTTTAAATGAATCCTCCTTTGATACAAGAGAATCCTTGCTGTTTGTTTATGAATTATAATGCCATCAAAAAACTTCGTTACATCTAATTTTCCCAAAGTGTAAACTTTTCTTGGAATGCGTCTTCGTAACCTCACTTACACATCAAAATTATTTCCTATTTAACCAAAGACTTCAATATTCTTCCATTTTTCTAATGCTAATACTACATTCTAATTTTAGTAAAGTACTGCAGTACTGGTAGTCGCAACTAACACCTCTACTAGGAAGATCACAGATACGTTAATAAAATGTCAAGAAGGTTTAATATAAACACTAGTTTAAACTTACAATATAGAAGGTATAACTTTGAATCGAGTTTTAACCTGATACAAAGGTTAAACCAATGGGGAGGAAAATGGATGTTAGTTTAAAGTCAGTTGAAACCAGATAAAATAAACCCAGTTTAAACTAATTTGGAGAAAACGGCCCTGTGTAGTTTGTGATTTTATTGTCCGTCTCATTGCACTGTCATTTTTTTCATGTGGAGTGCTACCAAGTGAAGAAGGTGTAATTATGTGTTTCAGTCTCAAAATTGTACCAGTCACCCGGTTCAAGAATTAAATATTTCATGACATTTATATGCGAGGTCCTCGTTTTAAGTGACCAAGTTTTTGCCCAATGAGATCTTAGCCCTTTTCTTTTAGCTTTTGATCTCAATGCTAATGCTGAAGCGATGTACTCGTAAATTAAAAAATCCATTAGGCCACGGACGCTGCCGTCCCAATCCTGTCACTTCCCCATCCTTGCGTCGCCGAAAAACTTCGACGTGATAGTGTGACGTTAAATAACTAGTTAAAAAAGTTACTTCGTGCACGACTTGTGAAAACTGACCACAAGTCTGACAGCAAATCGAAACGTCAGTATCCTCTTCCGTGTTCCGTCTTACCTATCATCTTAGAATTCTCAGGCAAGACCCTTGACAAGAGTGATGGCGGACGGTTGCCAAAATGATCGCCAGGCGTCTCCACGATCGGAAATAAAGCCCTGCAAATAGCCTATGGTCCACGCCTTTTCGTGCGCGCTTGTAAGGGCAGATGTATAGTTCATGTTAAAGTTGTGACGACAGCAATAAATAATTCCAGCAGCATGTACACCCACGTAAGCAATAGACTTAAAAGTTCGCTTCCCATACCGCACAGCATTTGAATGGTCCCAGTGGTGAATGCCTTCTTCAAGTAACTCATTGTATTCTAGAGCGGTTTCTCATGAATACATATCGTTCATTAAAGATGTGTGTGAGAGAAAACTTCACATGAGTACATTATTCAAATACGTAGCGACCCAGTGTGTGTTCAGCCAGCAGATGTTCCCCTCTTCCACACTGCCTTAATGAAATTATACTACGTGCTTGTTGTTTCAATGGCAATGTTGCCACATAAGCTACTTTCCGGATAACTTCACTCGTATTCACTCAAAATGCATTTCTTTTATACTTCCCAGTATTGTAACTGAGAGCAAATTCTGAGCATGGGTTATCAACAACAGATTCCCTAGCTGAGTTGGAGGTATGTTGATGATACATTTGTTGTCTGGACAGAAAGTCCTGAGAAACTTCATCTATTTCTGAACCACCTAAATCAGCAACATCCTTCAATTAAATTCACTATGGAGATGGAGTCGGACGGATGCCTTCCTTTCTTGGATGTTCTAGTAAGAAAGAAACTGGATGGCTCCATAGGACATACCGTCTATCGTAAGCCTACCCACACAAATCGCTATCTTCATGCAGATTCTCACCACTATCCATCACAAAGCAAGGCATTCTCACTAGCAAAGTTCTTTGCGAAATGTAAAGAATTTCACCTTATTTTCTTGACAGGGCATAAGCCCAAAACCCTATATCATGTCTGTAAGTACAGGCCGTGAAAGCATCAATGTTAACATTGTTGATATTTTAGAAGTGAAGCTTCCACGGTGTGAAGAATTATTTAATTTCCGGGTTGAACCGTGTTGTACGCACATCACGTACAGTTTGCCGACGTTTCGAATACATTGCAGTATTCTTTGTCAAGGCGACTGAAATACCCCTACTCGATCCGAGGGAATCAGTCTCCCAGGCAGAAATTACACTACTAGAGTGGCCTTGATCTTGGCCTTTTATATCCTAGCCTTTCTGGCTGACGTAAGCCCTGGCTGTCTCGCGAGAATTCTGGGAAGTATGCGTCACAGCCAGGTAGTGGGGTCTTGTCCGCGCTGTTATGTAATGGGGTTGCGGCCCGTGTGTTTATGTTGTGGTCTGTATGTCTTAAACTATGAATGATAGGCATCCAAGAATTACTGATTTTATATCCTTCTTCTAAATTTATGTTGTCCGGGTGTTTCTTGATTTCGATAGCCTCGCGGGTTTTCCTTTCCAGATTCCAAGGGATAGCTGCTAGGATCTTGGTCTTGTCAAGACTTACTCACTCAAAATGCGTTTCTTTTATACTTCCCAGTATTGTAACCGAGAGCAAATTCTGAGCGTGGGTTATCAACAACAGATTCCCTAGCTGAGTTAGAGATATGTTGATGATACATTTGTTGTCTGGACAGAAAGTCCTGAGAAACTTCATCTATTTTGTCAAGACCAAGATCCTAGCAGCTATCCCTTGGAATCTGGAAAGGAAAATCCGCGAAGCTATCGAAATCAAGAAACATCCGAACAACATAAATTTAGAAGAAGGATATAAAATCAGTAATTCTTGGATGCCTATCATTCATAGTTTAAGACATACAGACCACAACATAAACACACGGGCCGCAACCCCATTACATAACAGCGCGGGCAAGTCCCCATTGCCTGGCTGTGACGCATACTTTCCAGAATTCTCGCGAGACAGCCAGGGCTTACGTCAGCCAGAAAGGCTAGGATATAAAAGGCCAAGATCAAGGCCACTCTAGTAGTGTAATTTCTGCCTGGGAGACTGATTACCTCGGATTGAGTACGGGTATTTCAGTCGCCTTGACAAAGAATACTGCAATGTATTCGAAACGTCGGCAAACTGTACGTGATGTGCGTACAAGTACAACACGGTTCAACCCGGAAATTAAATTAAATAATTGTTGATATTTAATTTATTTAATGTAGTATCAGTACGTTTGAGCACAAACATCACACTAACACGAAGGACTAAATTCTTCGCACACGTTTCGAGAATAAGCGACGACAGGCTCACATTTTCGACCATTTCAACATACCCAGTAGAAAAAGGGAACCCATAAGAAAGACGTGTTATTAACACCAAGAAGGATGTGAAAGAAACGAACATCATGAAAAAAGATATCCACGACAACCACATTCAGAAAAAAAAGATATATACATTTGATGGGTTCTAGGCACCAGAAACAGTGACCAAGAAGCACCAGCATTGGACGGATGAAAGAAAAAAATAAGCTACATGTAATAAATGAAAACCTACAACCTGTTTTCCAGTCATTGACCGGGTCAGGGATGGAATGAATGAAGCCCGCATCTTGCGGCGAGGATAGGAATTGTGCCGGCTGCCGAGGCAATACTGGAATACTAGTGACAAAGGAAACTGAAATTATGGCCAAAGCGACTCAAAAATTAAAAAAAAAACACTTTTGAGCATCGCACCATTGGCACTGGTACCCGTAACCTACATCTCTCTGATAGCTCCAATTATTTAATGCAAAAGAATAGTTTAAAAATAATAATTTACTAGGAGACTGTTTTGCCAAGAAAATAGTCGCCGAGGCCCTGAGAACCAATTACAATATACAGTGCATTCGGACCCACTTGCCTCCTGAATTTATGGATAACAGCTGCCCCTAATCGCATTTAAAAGCAATAATCTTTCCTGTACGAGGTACTATTTATTGACTCTCTGTAAGAGGAAAATGAATTATGTGAAAACCACATATCTACGTGAAATCCTCTACCTTTTGGGTTGGAGTAGTTCCAGCAGTCTTCTACGAACACTTTTACGAGCACATAAAACTTCACCGTACGGCCGTGCGTGCCTTCTACCTGTAACTCAGGCGTGGAAAACAATTGCCAATGAGAATGAGCCCCAGTGTAAACAGTGGATAACGTGTATCGTGTTTGCTTCGTTCGCCGCATTCATCGGCGTATCGGAAATGGCTTTTGAGGAATGTTTATGTCGAGCGAAATACTTCCTTCAAACAACTCCATAGTTCGCCTTGGAGAACTGCTTTACAGTGTTGAGTGTTTGAGTGGAAATGTGCAAGGCAGAATTATTTATACCAATAACGAATGGTAAATTAGTGTACACTATTTGTTACTAACCGGTTAGAACTACGGCGGATATGGCGCTGGACTAAATGCCAGATATTATTTCGGCATTCTTATGGAAATGAATGAGAAAGTCTCTTCCAAGATGACCAAAGATAATATTTTAACTAGCTTCTCTCCGCAGTTCTGAGTGCACATCTTCCCAGTCTTCCGTTCGCAGCACATCCGAAAAGCGAACGTAGGCTAGTCGGGCAGAAAGCTACCATCTTAATCCCGAGATCAAAGTAGTTGACTTTCCAGTAATTCTATGCCATTTCATAAATGTGTGAAAATGAAATGGCGTATGACTTTTAATGCCGGGAGTGTCCGATGACAAGTTCAGCTTGCCAAGTGCAGGTCTTTTGAATTGACTCCCGTAGGCGACCTGCGCGTCGTGATCAGGATGAAAATATGATGATGACGACACATACACCCAGCCCCCTTGCCAGCGGAATTAACCAATTATGGTTAAAATTTCAGACCCTGTCGGGAATCGAACCCAGGACCCCTGTGACCAAAGGTCAGCACGCTAACGATTTTAGCCATGGAGCTGGACATAAACGTGTAATTCTCAATGTTTGCTTTGTTAGATCTAAAAAGTATCAAATCGGCCGAGTAAGCCGTGAGGTTAAGGGCGCGCAGCTGGAACTTGCATCCGAGAGATAGTGGGTTCGAACCTCACTGTCAGCAGCTCTGAAGATGGTTTTCCGTGGTTTCCTATTTTCACACCAGGCGTAAAGCAAGTTGCAAACAAATGTGTAAAGAGCTTGTTGCGTAATTTCTTCGTACACTCATAGATCGTGGTTATTCTAGGAAACAATATCATTAGATTCATGGTACTGTAGGTAGTTCTGAGCTCCTAAATAATAATAATAATAATAATAATAATAATAATAATAATAATGTTTGCTTAATGTCTCCTACCTTATATAGGTCTAAGTGGTGGAATTTGTTCATATATAAAAGGGGTTCGTGAACGAGTCTTTCAGGTATTCGATCCCGCTACGTTGAGAATACGTGACGAACGCCTAACCAACTACATCACTCAGATTTTTAGTAATGATCGTGGTGATAATTATTTGAAATTCTACCTACAGTCATCCCGGAAATGCATTTATTTGGTTCGATATTTAAAATTAAATAAATTGTTGTACCTATGTAAAAGGCCATGTTAGTTCCTTTTTATCCTGGCTCCAATACATGATGATAGATGCAATTGTTTAGGAACCACAAGAAATCATATTACGACACTCATTATACCCTCAGAAGTACTTATGATATGTACCCTATCTGTGTCGGTGCGACGTAAAGCAAATTGAAAAAAGAAAGAAGAAAAAACATCTAGTGATTTAGTCTTAAAGTCTACATTTCAGTCAGCCATTCGAAATGGTATTACTTTTTTTTTTTGCTAGTTGCTTTACGTCGCACCGACACAGATAGGTCTTACGGCGACGATAGGACAGGAAATGGCTAGGAGTGGGAAGGAAGCGGCCGTGGCCTTAATTAAGGTACAGCCCCAGCATTTGCCTGGTGTGAAAATGGGAAACCACGGAAAACCATTTTCAGGGCTGCCGATAGTGGGGTTCGAACCTACTATCTCCCGAATACTGGATACTGGCCGCAATTAAGCGACTGCAGCTATCGAGCTCGGTGGTATTACTTTTCTTTCTAGATATACTGTTTAAAAGGTTCTCTATAACAGTCACAATTATAGGAGAATATTCCACCAGCCAATTTAGAAGCTATGCTTGGGGAGTGTAGGGGAACGAAGGAAACACGGTTTGCCCTTGTTTTTTACCGGCAGTAGTAATGCATGACACCTAGTGGGACGCACACTCACTATGGCGCTGAAGTAGATATAGGACAAAAAAAGCAGACCTGCTACTTTGAAGTACATTGGGAGTGTAGTTGACTGGCAATTGAACATACCTGTACTTCGACAGTTCCCAGATTCTACACGCTTTAATACCGCAGATGGATCTTACATGGATATTTTCTCCCTGTAAACCCCAATTTATTGATAATACCTTTCATAATAATTATAAGCCCGCCTGGTGGCCGTGATCTTTAAGGCGCTGAATTCTAAACGGATCGACACCGTGGTTAGCCGGTTCGAGTCCCGTTGGTCGTAAAAATTTCACCATCTGAATCTTGGCCGGCAGGGTAGGGGAGGTGGTGGTATATAATTTCTAATCACTAGATTGCGTGCCAAAAGCCTGGATGAAATTCCAAACCTCTCCGCAGTGCTCATATAGAGTGAGAGCATATGATGCTGTTGATGGTGATTTGTTCGTCGGATGGAGATGTTAAGCCTTGAGCTGACCCCTTGGTGCTATTCGACAGGAGTAGGCTATGTGCCGGCACTGTGCTTCAACCTCTACCTACTATCATATACCACGTCACTCATTTCATCTCATTAATTCCTCTGATGTGATTGACGTCAGGAAGGGCATCCGGTCATAAAAGTCCGCCACGACAGATTCATCTCGCCTCATACCCGACCACGCAGAGAAACGGGACAAGGGTTGGACAAACAAACAAATAAACTTTCATAATAATTATAAATGCCGTCAGCAAGTAGCCTATATAATCACTACTATCGATTAACACGAGTGTACGATTTGGATAAAATATATGGCAATAACTGATATGAAAAGCTTAATTTATCTTCATTGTCACCGTTACGTATAAAAGGGGTCATCATATTTATCGTATTGCCACAGTTGGACTGGATAACGTATGAGGTGCTTTTTTTTATGTCCCTGAGGATAAGTTTATATCAAGAGCTTATTTCTTTGCATGGACTGTTATTACAAGCCCACTTTTACAATGTACAGAAATTCTAATATCTATTTCAATTTTAGGGGGAAAATAAATTTTGCTGTCCATAAGTTTTATTTGTAGCAACATCTTTCACAACTTTCCCTGGTAATATTTTACATTTTGCTGCTTCGTATGTACAAATATTTTTTAAAAAATATTTTCCTGCTTCATTTTCGTACATACAAATATTTAAAAAAAACACACGTTTGCGGTGTTTTTTTGTGTTTTTTGGGGAACCTGACGATGTACATTCACTCATAATCTCATGCTTTTAACTTTCCTACAAGTAGCCGTTAACATCCCTCGACCCGGTCGGGAATCGAATCAGTGGCCCCGAGGACCAAAGGCAAAGACACTGCCCACTCTTCATGGGAATAGACAGAGCCTTGAGAATACGTGTAAAATATGTGTTTGAAACGAGGACTCGCGTCGCTGACACTCGAATTCATCGTAAAACTGTAGATCCCTAGTCTCCTTCAGTAGCGGCGCTAAGAAGCTCGGGGACCCCCGCAATAATTGAAAATGGGTTCCTTG
This sequence comes from Anabrus simplex, assembly GCF_040414725.1. Lineage (NCBI taxonomy): Eukaryota > Metazoa > Arthropoda > Insecta > Orthoptera > Tettigoniidae > Anabrus > Anabrus simplex. The sequence goes on along the minus strand of NC_090265.1, from coordinate 1,048,445,597 downwards.
TTTCCTGGTACGGAAAGGTGCAAGTTTATTTTGTAGTACAGGGTTGCATATTATTACAATGAACAACAAAGACGCAACGATAATAATATATATAACACTTATATGGTACGAACACACACACAAGAAATGTATATTCCAATTATAGTAACCAAAACACGCTGACCGTCACAATATTAAGAAATCATCTCCGTCCATCGTAAGCCTACTTAGCTACACTGACTGCCGAGAGTTATAAACAACCGAGCTCGGTAGCTGCAGTCGCTTAAGTGCGGCCAGTATCCAGTAATCGGGAGATTATGGGTTCGAGCCCCACTGTCGTCAGCCCTGAAGATGGTTTTCCGTGGTTTCCCATTTTCACACCAGGCAAATGCCGGGGCTGTACCTTAATTAAGGCCACGGCTGCTTCCTTCCGATTCCTAGGCCTTTCCTATCCCATCGTCGCCGTAAGACATATTTGTGTCGGCGCGACGTAAAACAAATAGCAAAATATATATATATACATATACACTGACTGACAGAGCAAATGCAACACCAAGAAGGAGTGGTCAGAACTTTATGCCAATTGCAGGGTAGACTGACGTCACTGAGGTATGCTCATGATGTGAAATGCGCCGCTGTGCTGCGCACGTAGAGAACGATAAATGGGACACGGCGTTGGCGAATGGCCCACTTCGTACCGTAATTTCTCAGCCGACAGTCATTGTAGAACGTGTTGTCGTGTGCCACAGGACACGTGTATAGCTAAGAATGCCAGGCCGCCGTCAACGGAGGCATTTCCAGCAGACAGACGACTTTACGAGGGGTATGGTGATCGGGCTGAGAAGGGCAGGTTGGTCGCTTCGTCAAATCGCAGCCGATACCCATAGGGATGTGTCCACGGTGCAGCGCCTGTGGCGAAGATGGTTGGCGCAGGGACATGTGGCACGTGCGAGGGGTCCAGGCGCAGCCCGAGTGACGTCAGCACGCGAGGATCGGCGCATCCGCCGCCAAGCGGTGGCAGCCCCGCACGCCACGTCAACCGCCATTCTTCAGCATGTGCAAGACACCCTGGCTGTTCCAATATCGACCAGAACAATTTCCCGTCGATTGGTTGAAGGAGGCCTGCACTCCCGGCGGCCGCTCAGAAGACTACCATTGACTCCACAGCATAGACGTGCACGCCTGGCATGGTGCCGGGCTAGAGCGACTTGGATGAGGGAATGGCGGAACGTCGTGTTCTCCGATGAGTCACGCTTCTGTTCTGTCAGTGATAGTCACCGCAGACGAGTGTGGCGTCGGCGTGGAGAAAGGTCAAATCCGGCAGTAACTGTGGAGCACCCTACCGCTAGACAACGCGGCATCATGGTTTGGGGCGCTATTGCGTATGATTCCACGTCACCTCTAGTGCGTATTCAAGGCATGTTAAATGCCCACCGCTACGTGCAGCATGTGCTGCGGCCGGTGGCACTCCCGTACCTTCAGGGGCTGTCCAATGCTCTGTTTCAGCAGGATAATGCCCGCCCACACACTGCTCGCATCTCCCAACAGGCTCTACGAGGTGTACAGATGCTTCCGTGGCCAGCGTACTCTCCGGATCTCTCACCAATCGAACACGTGTGGGATCTCATTGGACGCCGTTTGCAAACTCTACCCCAGCCTCGTACGGACGACCAACTGTGGCAAATGGTTGGCAGAGAATGGAGAACCATCCCTCAGGACACCATCCGCACTCTTATTGACTCTGTACCTCGACGTGTTTCTGCGTGCATCGCCGCTCGCGGTGGTCCTACATCCTACTGAGTCGATGCCGTGCGCATTGTGTAACCTGCATATCGGTTTGAAATAAACATGAATTATTCGTCCGTGCCGTCTCTGTTTTTTCCCCAACTTTCATCCCTTTCGAACCACTCCTTCTTGGTGTTGCATTTGCTCTGTCAGTCAGTGTATATTTATAAACAGGCTCAAAACTTCAACAGGGTTTAGATAAGGAGGATGTCTTTGTTATCGCATCTTCGCTGACTACAGGGTTTTCAATACTGGCTAATTACTTCAAAAGCCTTGTTGATTGTTGTGAGTGGCAGCAAGGAATGGTTATTATTGGAACAGGTTAGGAAACCTACATTATTTCAGAAATAACTACCGCGTTCCTACTGATGAAGGAAACTCTGCACTACGCCGGTCTAAGTTTGGAATAACCCTCTGTAATACAAATAATACTATGTTGTGTGCTGTAGCTTTATCAATATTTAAAATCACTCTTCAGCTACTGAATTACGAAAGAGCCATGGGCTCCTTATCACCGCCACTGCTACTACTGTCACAGGCTTGCTCTTTGTAGACGGGATGGTGGTGATATCTCCGTAGAACGTGTACACAGCGAGCTGAATCACATCCCTGTTCTAATTAGTCTCTATGTTTCAAGATTTTGAATTATAAGCGCAGATGTTGCTGGCAGCACGCAGTGCTTCGCTTAGTGAGTGAAACTTGGCAGTGGTGTGGTTTAGTACCAGAGGCTGACCGCGCTAGCGTACAACTCAACTGGGCTTTTTTTTTTTCCGTGTGGTTATTTCTAGCCGAGTGCAGCCCTTGTAAGGCAGACCCTCCGATGAGGGTGGGCGGCATCTGCCATGCGTAAGTAACTGCGTGTTTTTGTGGTGGAGGATAGTGTTATGTGTGGTGTGTGACTTGCAGGGATGTTGGAGACGGCACAATCACCCAGCCCCCGGGAATTAACCAATGAAGGTTAAAATCCCCGACCCGGCCGGGAATCGAACCCGGGACCCTTTGAACCGAAGGCCAGTACGCTGACCATTCAGCCAACGAGTCGGACACTCAACTGGGCTGAGCTAATATCACTACAACAATGAAATATCCTGGACATTCAGTAATCCGTGTAACATAACGACTCGTTGATACTCAAATAAATGTTAAACGGACGTCGTCCTGATATTTGTGTGGAGATAATGTTGAAATATTCACCGTAGCCGGACATGGAATACGGATGTTGAATTATCTGAATGTATGTATGAGAGCGGATCGAAACGTAACGCATATAATGTTTTACGAAATATGATTTACGAAAAATATTACGAAAAATGACTTGGAATTACAAAAAAACGGTACCTTTTTTTTTTTTTTTTTAATAATTTTCCCCATGATCATAAATACAAGATGTAGATGTGTTTATAAAAGTACGCTGAGTGAATTTAGTTAACACTGCGTGCATGCGCATGTGAATAGACAGACATCTCGACAAGCGCCACGTCATACTGAGCTTAAGCAGGTTAGTTTGCTGCGGCCATTCGAACTATAGTTGTGCCCACGAGAGTTGAAGTCTGACATTTGAAAGCAGATAACTGCGAAGACACTGAGTTGCCATGGTTACTTTTATCTGCGGCATATCACCCTTTCATACAGGCGGAGTGTTTGATGCTGATGCTGCTGATGCTGCTGATGATGATGATGATTGCTGTTTAAAGGGACCTAACACCTAGGTCATCGGCCCCAAACTGAGTGTTTAATAAAACATGTAGGCCTAATGCAATTCAATAATGACTCATTCCTAAGCTCGTGCTAATAATTCCAGCATTTAAGACAGAACACGTCATTGCCGAAGAATATTAGATTTGATGACGATGATGTTAGTAGTTTAAAGGGGTCTAACAGCTAGGTCATCGGCCCCAATGCGAGATTTCATAACCACTAACAAAAGCATCAGTTTCTGACAACAACCTCAACAGATGCACATGTTAAATGCAAAATAGTACTGTAAAAGTAGCCATTGATTAACTTGCAATAAAACTAATTACGAAAATAATATTCAGAAAATAAATACGTAAGCAGGCTACATAAACCAGCAACAACTAACACAGCTAACGCAGTACCTCTACTAATAATATCACAAAAGTGACTGAGAGCAAGCCAGCCCACGTGGCGATAGCTTCCTTAAATGTGGCATCGCTGTTATCGTTGCCATAGCAACAGGCCATTTTCGAGTAGCGTTAGTCAACTTTTTTCTCGCCGGTGGCGCTAAACGTCCGACTCCAATTCTCGTGGACCTTAGTACAGTATAGTGTCACAGTCCAATGAAGCAACACATTAACATCAAGTTTGGTTACAAATCTGGAAAGACGACGACGGAGACGCATGCGATGTTGGTGAAAGTGTACGAAACAGAAACCGTAAGCAGAAAATGTCGAGGAAGTGCAACAGATGTGCTCATCCATTAGCTTTATCACGCACTCCACTCTACTGCAAATATAAACAATGAATCGAAAATAGATAACGCTCTCTGTGTACTCCAGCTGTCCTTTGTGTGGAACTGAGTAGCAACGGTGTGATGCAAGACGTTCACGTTCAGACTAGCACGTCTCCACTACGTGTCGTCCCTTGGCAAAAGACCGCCAAGTGAGAGAACAAACCACAGCGTATCACCGTATCAACATTTTGCAACGGTATGATGACACGGGGTACCGTCCACACGGATACGCACAAGTCTGGACGCGCCTTTAGACGGGAGCAGTAGACGTACTCGGTTGTGTCCTACGGCGCTCGGCCGCCTCGGGTATCTACACTGGCAAGTGGATCTGAACCCTGGCAAATATGCGAGCTACTGTACCTTACCGCCTTCCATTGATCGTATTCTACAGTAGTTGCTACACGTATGTCGACAGTGGCTACACACGTAACTGCAAGCTTGACAAACATGCATGACAAATCTTTTTTTGTGCGAAGAGGCTTTAGCGTCTGTAGGATAATTCTGGGCAAACATTTTAATTGTACAAGCCGCTTGAAGATGGATTGAATTGAAATCATGCAAGTTTGTACAAGTCGCGCTTGCTCAAGCGAAACGGAGCGTGTTTACCAAGGATATTCAAGCTTGTACATGCAAACGTCCGTTGCGAGTAAGCTCCTCTGTAAATGTGAATAGCGGCAATTCCAATCAGTCAATCACTTCGTATGTTTAAAGTTTCAGCGATGCCTAATTTAGTTTTCAATACTTTGTGACAAGAGTTTCACGATTGTCCTTCCTTTCTTGTATCATTCTTGTAAAAAAGCAAAGTGTTAAGTAAAACGCTTGTTGTCTTTAAATAATTTATTATCTTCAAATAATCACTTTTTACCAGGTTTCAGGAACTATGTAACTCAGCGACTGTGGTGAAATTATAGTTGACTATTTGAGGTCTTCATAATTCCTTCCGGTCGGGAGTAATTGCAATGTTGCTATTAATCCTTCGTGGAGAGTTATGGCTTCTCTCATGATCATATCCTTCTTTTTAATTATAGGTGCTACGAATAACAAAAAGGTCCATATAACATTCTTCATTTATTCTCAGATAATTACGCCAATTACGCAGATATATCTTTAATTTACTCGGTAAACAGGTACTTTTCAATAACCACTCTTTGCGCCGCTTATCACGTTTCTTCCTTCGCGTTTTCCTCTTGTGGACAAGACAAAAATCAGCCAAAGAGAGTCCGAGCTTGACATAGTCTAAACTCAAAGTGACTCTTGTTCAAGGATACTTGTACCGTGTGGTGTCGTAGGGGAATTTTGCATTCCTGTACAAAAAGACTGATCATGCTTGCAGTCACGTGTGTAGCCACCTTCAGCCTCGGATATTTTGGGCTTGTTCGATTCCCTTTGTCTCATTCTTTCATTTTGTTGCAGTTTGTAGTATGCTTGAACTTTCTATTACTAAGCTGTTGAGACATTTCGGAAATTTACACAAAGTTCTCGTTTTTTCCACGTACCTAGTCGAGTTATCTCACAGAAAATATGAAGCAGATCATTAAGTAGATGTTAATCAATAGTTCACATCTAGACGAAACGAACAACACCCCGCAGTACGTGCTATCACATCGCGGTCCCGAGTTTTATACTAATTTTAGACCGCAAAATGGCAAATGGAAGGAAATTTCGTTAGCAACTTAACATAACCTAACTTTGTCTTGTCTCTACTTCGTTGCGGTCTGAAGACTAAGCCTTTATGTATTCTTATTGACTTACGACATATGTGTTTGTAATATACAAAGGTTAGAACTTAAATAGTGGAAACTATTTATTTACAACAGATACAAAAGAGTTACATGGTAGCAACCTTTACTGTCCTTCAATGTAGTCACCAGCGTTGTGTATAACCCGTTGCCAGCGATGTGGAAGTCGTAGTATACCTTTAGCAAAGCCTGTTTTGTTGATGGTGCGAATGGAGCGGTCTGCTGCCTGTCGAATCTCTGCAACAGTTCTAAAGCGAATGCTCGCGAAGTGGTTCCTCCATCTTTGAAATCAAATCGATCACTGTCCAGTAACGCGGCAAGAGCACGCACTCACGCTGGTAGGACGACATGCCCGATGAATGTCCGCCACAGTTTGCCGACCATTGTTGAAGGCGTTTTCATTTGTCAACTTTGAAAGAGGCCCTTTCCACGTCGTGGGCGTGAATTTATTATCTGTTGATGATTAAGATGCCAGATACCATACCACCTGGCCCTACATTTACGAAATAAAAAACATACGCCTCAACCCAGGATCGACCCCTCGACCTCCTGCATGCTAACCCAAAACTCTATCCACTGGATCAACTGTACAGCACGACTAACACGTGCTGACAGAGGTGGTTACCCTACATGTGGTTACAGTATTGCCAAATTGCCACTCTTCAACGTCCTTTTCCTGCCGAATATACTCGCAGGACGAACTTTGTAGAGACACTTTTTTTATTGCTGGCATGTGAGGATTCGCGCTGCGACGCCCGAGTGCGCGAATTTTGGTTTATCCTTTATGTATGTTCCTGCAACAATAGTGTATTTAAATACGGTGTTACAACAACAACTCCTCCTCAGCTGTCAGCTAACATTTCTGAAAGTACGGTTTTTAAAATATTTAAAAACACTTTTCTCTGGAAGCATAAGAACTGGCTGCTGACGAAAATGAGGGTTATTGGGCTAGACAAAAGAGTGTTTGAATTAGTGTCTAAATTCTTGGAAAACAGAACTCGGGCGGTTAGAATACGTGAAAGCATTATCTGATCCTGTAACAATTAACAGGTGGCTCCCTCAGGACAGTATTATTGGACCTTTGTTTTCTTATATATACCGGGCGGTACAGCTGCTCCTATTTTTTCCGAACATATGCAACAAGCTAGGAATTAAATCTCTCTTAGTCCTATCTTGCGCAACATCTTACAGCAATTTTATGTGCAGTCAGCCCGATATAGACTTTCCGCACAATGCAAAAACACTACAAGAGGCAGTAAGTGAGACCCATCTCAAAAACACTACCATTTTATGTAGAGCGGAGTCCAAAACTCCAGTCATTTTTACGAAATGTTGCTATACTGTACAAACCACAGACACTCCTTTAGCCGAAGGTAGAGAATTGCGCACCTGATTCGTTCAAGAGGCCATTTTTTTGATAAAAAGTGGTGGTCACGGTATCATAGAAAACGTGATAGGTTAGGACCAATTACAGACATGTCAATTCATCGCCATTTTGTACGGTCTCATCACACTGAAAATGATTGAAACGTGTTTTTCATAGTATTTTATAATCTGTGGCGCGCAAATGCTGTGCAGCAGATGTGACAGATTATGCCATGTAATTACTACCGTTACAGAGATCAATAAAGTCATAAAACTGGGTCAGAAGGCTGTAACACATCAATAACTTTACGAAGAGAGAACTTTCGCTCTTCTCGTGAATACAGAGTTGTAAGAGCTGGACTTTCACGCAGGAAGTAGCTGCGCGGAATTAGGCGTGTTACATGCATCTGGACAAGTTACATGGAGCGTTGAGATTTCGAAACCTTGCCCTTTTTTAATTTTCATGGTGTACACTTCTAGGCATCCTTTACGAAGACTTGACTTTTCTGAAGACTCAAGATATTTTCCCAAGGAAGTTATAATAAACTGAAATAATAATTATCGCCATATAAGCACAGACTACGGACAAATTCATTGGAATACCACCTGAAACATTATGCTGGACTCATTTAACCAAGTAATAGGTATATACTCTACGCATAGGGAATGGTTGTATCTATCTGGGCTTGAGAGGCATGATTCTTTTGCATACTGTGGTGTTTGCGGCAAGGTAGACCTGTCTGCACAATCGAGTTCAGAACTAGTAACATACGAGATCAGTTCCGAAGCGCTAGTGTAGATTATTCCATTAGTAGAAATATACGAGACCTACTCTTCGTCGCCTGGAGTGGCTTCATGATACCAAACGCAGCAAGCGTGTAATTTCTTCGACGGAATCAGAGTTCGAATCCAGCCATGAGATTTTTATTTTTGTACTCTTAAAGACATTCGTAAAGGCTTAACTTATTAGAGTTTCACTTCCGTAAGCCTCAAAAGTCACTTTTCGCCTTTAAAAATAAATCATATACCAGAAAAGAATAATAAAATGCGACTTTCATCTGGCCAACGGCTACAACGAATGAAGCTCAATGCATTTATTGTCAGCATTATGACACACCCGTTCAACCAAGCAACTGCGCACGTTCGACTCGAAAAACGACTGGACTTCATACGTAGCGCACATGAAACAGCACATTGTAATCTTTAATCAAAGAGCAGGCAGGTTCTACCACATACGTTGCAGCAAGCAAGAATGACTCACCTCTACCGTGCTCAGATATGTATTAAGGAAGGAGGTGATAATTTTGAACTTTTCCTTCATTAATCGAATGGCCATGCACAAACCCATTGCACCTCTGTCGGTAATAGCTTATTTTACTGCAAATAGCTCTTTTAAGAGCTACTTTAAAACGAACATAATACCGGCAGCATGAGAACTGATCATGATTTACTCGTAGATTTGTCTCCAAGAACGCGACTAACTTCAAGCACGCTCGCCTGTCACGAGCTGTCATCTGCCAGCGTCATACTGCATCAACACTTCTTGTAGTCACTTAGCCATTATGTTTTCTGTACATGAAGTTTCCATCATTCGGTATGTTATCGTTAATGCTGAATATGTTGACACGATTAAACGAATTATAGAAAGCGTAGTAAGACCGTGAACCCATAATTCTACCCTGCTAAATATTGCAACTAGAAAATTGCAACTACAAGATGCAACAATGAGTGCAACCATAATTCTTTATTGCAAGCTTATATCACATTCCGTGGCATGAGAACTCACCGTGGCAAGCGGCCCACCCATTCGGACGAGCTCGGAACACTTCGGCTGACTTCGGGTAATAAATAATTAACTTCCACATAATAAACCTTCACTGCGAGAGATTTCGGCAATAACAGTAACCAAGAAATATGTAATTAAGAATTTTAAGAAACATTTAATGAAGCTAAAGTCCACAGGTTGGAAATGTGTTTAATGAGGCCTGGAGAAAAATTGGCATTCATAATGGAAGATTAGAAACACGTGTCAAGGCCAGGCAATCAAAATGCGCGCGAAATCACCTACACGAAATTAATTAATTAATTACGCCCGTTAAAGGAACGGGAAAAATCAGCAAACAACACCATCATAACTTGGAAATTAGGTGGAATTTTTGGGGTGAGTCTAAAAAATTCGGTCCAGTGGTTATTAAATTGTATGATTACACCACAATATATCATGCCAATTTTAGCGTCACTAATAAAGCTATAAATATCCCTACCTCTGGACAGTATAAGCCTCAATCACTTTGTAATAGTTTGCGAGGGTGAACCTGCGTCGGGCAACATCAAGTAGAGGTCTTGAACTGTTCCTTCAATAGACTTGTGATATTTATTGAGTTAGTTGGCTCGAGATAGAATATTTCACCAAGCAGTAACAATGGCAAAATAAAAGTATCAATTGAATCAGTATAGGATTCCTGAAATTCGAAAATGGAAGCAGCGAATTCATATATAGTTTTCGTGAATTACTGTGTGTCTTTGTAGTCAGTGAAGGGAACCGTAGACTGGCCAAGATAAGCTTAGGGTGTCATATCTGTAAACCACCTGGCATAAGAGGGGGAGATTGGGAAGTTCTCACGGGGAGTTGAGTCTTCGCCGAGGAACGGAGCAGTTGTACAGATTGTGTATGTCTAGAATAATTCATTATTTACGTGTGTTATATCAATTAAAGTAATTATGAGTATAATAAATAAAAGAGAAGAATGTTCTCTTTAATCATGAAGGGTTAAGTGAGACGAGCTGGCCCAAAATGTAGCCAGGATGGCCCCGTGTATACGACGCAGTTACAAGGTCTGTCTAATCTAAATATCATGTTTTGTAGTTAGAAAATTCACATGCTTGTCCCGTTATTATTAATATGTGGCGTGTGTAAAAATTAAGTTATTGCAATGTTGAGGTGAAGTGCCTATTATTCATGTCAGTGCGCGAGGCTTAAAAATGCGTTTAAATTTCTTTAGTAAAATGTAATAGGTGAAGTTTTGATTATTGTAATGAAAATCAATGAAATAATGTTCGGGCCGATGGAAGTTACAATAATGATTACGATAAAATAACGTTGTGAGCGTGATAAAATCAAATATCAAGTTATCCATAATAATAATAATAATAATAATAATAATATAATAATAATAATAATAATAATAATAATAATAATAATAATAATAATATTCACGTTAGGATAAATTTGAGATGATAGAAATTTGTGTTTGGCATTAATGTCAAGCGAGATTTTCGATTTATAGCGAAAACCAGTCAAGTCTGATAAAGTTGGCGTTTATTTTGGAAGAACTTAAAATTTGTGAGACCGTGTATTTGAGATACAGAAAATCACGCTTGCTATTTTGCTCTCGAGGTCAGAAAAACGTAAAGAAGTTAATTGTGAAATCCTTATAAAGTTGTTGGTTTGAGAAGATATTAATTGTAATGGAAATGAAATATTATGAGAATAGTTAGGAAGATGTTAAAGGCAGAGCAAGCCTGTATTTTATGCGTGATGTATAATGAACAGGAGGCTGAGGATAAGAGGCCCTGTTTTACAACGGAGAGGAATTTGTGTGACAGGATGTAGGTTAATATGTAATATTTCTGAGACAGGCTGTGTAAGATGATTATGTCCTGTAAGCAATCCAGAATAGTTGACAAATTTAATGGTGGTCAGAGCCAAGTGAGCGCGTTGTAACGCTTATTTTAATTACAACTTGATGTTATCCCACGATTACTATGAGACCGTAGGTTTTGGCAATTAAGTCGAAGTGACGATTCCATGTGGTACTAGCAAAGGGTATTTTGTGATAGCCGACCTCACGAACAAAGTACATTCTGACACACGGTCGAGGCAATACTTGAATATTGTCAATTGTATTCGATTCTGTATATTCACGGACGAAATTATCGCTGATAAGAAACATTGCGGGTGTGAAAATGAATCTTATTAGAATGTGAGTTAGCTTGTGCAGAGTGATGGACAGTTACTTCAGTGGGTAGTTCATTGTGATACATGTTTGGAACGTTGAAATGGTAGGCCATTTGGAGCCTCACACTTGAGTTACACCGTGGATATCGTGATGGTGGTGATGATTGTTTTCAGCGATATTACGTAAAATCAGACGAGAATTGAATTTGTTTTAATTTATCGAACTTCACTGCATGTGTTGAGAATGTAATGAGGAATGGATTAAACTATTCGGACATGTTTAAATTTGATTTCACGCTCTATTGTGAGAAACGGACATAGTTATATTTCCAGGTTCGAGTTCATTCTGTGGCGAATTTCACTTCATTGTGTTAGAGTTTCAACGAGGATTAGATTTAAATATCCGGGATTGTGTTTGATGTTTCGATTTCGCCTGGTGTGTAGACATCCTAACGTTGGCTCAACCGTAGATTTAGGATGCTGCGTGTATTATTTAATTTAAGGATGCGTAGACACTACGTAGGCTCAACGAAACCGTGTGTCGTCTGTAAATAGCCAAGTCATAGGTTTGTAATTTTTGCGATTCGAAATGAACGATGTTTGTGTTTGCAGTAGTGAATACGGATGTGAAGGATGTTAGCAGGTATTATTCAGGCCATGTTTCGGCATAATTCTTACTAGCCAGAAAGTGCTCCCATAATAGCGTTGCATCAGTATTGGCATGAATGTTAGGGTTGTCCCACGTGGAAACCTAGTAATGGAGAATGATTGTTACTGCTTAGCCGCGCGTGTTCAAGTTCGATGAACATTCGTTTTCTATTTTACTCTTTACCTCTAGATTTATTATTCGGATGTCCGCTATCTTATGATAGTGCCGTATGTTTACACGACTTATGTAGTATTTACGCTACGAATGCGGTTTCGATTCGTCAGCTGTTAATATATATATAATTTTTATTTTTCGTTATTCACTTTATTTTAGGCGAGACATTGATCTACCGATTACTTGTGGTTTAATGGGACAATTGTAGGCAGACAGTTTTGTAATGGTAGTCGTAGTTATAGAAATTGGAAAGATTTATTTTATTTTGTTTGGATGTGGACTTGTATGTTAACAAATTTAACGACATAATTATTTCATGACCTGAAAGTCGGGTTAGTAAGAACATTTTCAAGCGACTTATCACTTGTTTTTAATTTCAGTGTTTGGCATTTCTTCTGAATGCATAATGAATTAATGTTTTCCTGCATTTCGCAGTTTTGTTCCTTCAGGACGACGTAACGTAAGATCCCCTCGGATCAAGTGTTGTTGGTTCCTTCTGAACATCTGTTTGGGGTGATGCATGTTTCAGCATTGGGATTCTTCTGTAACTTAAGGGTGTCATGAGATGGCAATGCATGGTGGAATTGTATTTGCTTGATTGTGACCATTGCTGATAACTTGTAATGAACACCATGCTTTTTAGTAATATTTCGTAACCTATCCAAAGCAACTGATAGTCGATTTCGATCGATTAAGAGTCCATTCGAGAGATGTTCCAATATCCGATAGGATATTAGACTGGTGGATAACCTTAATTAAATATAAATCTGGAATTCTACTCGTTGAAGGTTAGATTTTCCACGGATCGTGTGGATTAACTCCCAGTTATCTTTTGGATCAATGGTGCCCGATTTTCAGGTTTTATTCTCGTTTTCTGTTTTTTAAAATTTTTTTTTTTTTTTTTTTTTTTGCTAGTTGCTTTACGTCGCACCTACACAGATAGGTCTTATGGCGACGATGGGACAAGGAAGGGCTAGGAGTGGAAAGGAAGCGGCCGTGGCCTTAATTAAGGTACAGCCCCAGCATTTGCCTGGTGTGTAAATGGGAAACCATGGAAAACCATTTTCAGGGCTGCTGATAGTGGGGTTCGAACCTACTATCTCCCGAATACTGGACACTGACCGCACTTAAGCGACTGCAGCTATCGAGCTCGGTGTTTTCTGGTTTTTGCTGTCCACGAATTTTATAATACTTTTTCATTCTCTGAAATATAATTTTAAGCAATAGTAAAAAGATAACCTCACGCCATGCATTGTAACTGCTTTAAAACATGTTATACAATTTAAAAATGATTATTTTTGTTAATTTAAGAAATATTTTACAACTAGATTTAATTTGAATAAATATTTTAGTAAGCACATTTTTGCTCCTCATTTAAAGTAGTTAGACTCTCTTCTGAACCGTATCGTTTGGTCATTGTAGTGACAGAAAAAAAAAACCCGCTACGACCCTAAGATCTAAGAGTTCGATACTGCTCTATGGAAGCTGCTGTGGCAGACGACCAGCGATAGAACGGTAAATTTAGGTTCAACCGTATATCGCTGTGAGTAGTCAAGGTCAATGTTTTTAGGTTAGGCTATAATCTGCGAGTTGCATAAAACTGAGCTGTACCACTTGGTATAAATGATATGAGCGAAGAACTGATATCACAAATCAGGCTTTTTAACAGATGATGTTATAGTGTGTAGAGTAGTAAATAAGTACAGGATTGTGGACGATTAAAAAAAAAACACCTGGACGATGTTGTGAGATGGACAGCACACTGTGGTATGATGGTAAATGGTATGAAAGGCAGGTTGTTATTTTCACCAAGAGAAGTCCTCTCAAATTCAATTACTTTGCTGATGGGGTGAAATTATCTCATGGGGATCAGTGTAAGTACTTATGTTTTTAACAATTTGCTTGATGTCGCACCGACACGGATAGCTTGTGACGACGCTGAGATAGGAAAGGGCTAGGAGCTCAACAAGCTAAGAGAGCACACCAGCAGCGCGACTTCACCCAGAGAACCGAGTTCGGAACTCAGCTCGCCGACTCACCGCCCGTCAAGGTACCTACATCAGCGCTAGCAGACACTAGCACTAGAGAGGACCACTACCAACCAGCCTCCAAGATCCACGAGCCGTGGCACCAGGGCAATTGTCCAGACAGTTTGGTGTTCCGGGTTCGTGATTAGCCTGTGGCGTCATCGACGTAAAATACTAGCCAGGTACGAACTGGGCAACAAGTTCTCGAACCCAAGATCGGTCCGTAAGTGCGTTTGTGCATTCAGTATCCCAAAATTATCCCTCTAACCAATCACTACTCACAATCCTTCAATTTACCTCAATTTACCCATCATGCCCAGAAACCAAGAACACACAGGAGAAACAAGTAACCCACCCTGCCCTCCACCAATCTCGCACGACAACCTATAATTCCTCACAGGCACATCTAATGCATCTCAGAGCATCGTTTACCAAGTAGATCATATTACCGCCTTCCCTTCGCCTCTCAGAACCCAAGACGAAATTACAGCATTCATGCAAAGTATAGGCTACGCCCTCTATGAAATATTTCCATATCTCAGCTTGATAGAAGTACTAAACCATACGATGATTATCGCCCCCAACAAAAAACCGACAAACGTTCAAGTTCGCTCAAGCACTCAAAACTGCAAATATTCACTTTTCAGTAACTCACCATCCCCAGAATGACCCCAGACTCTCCAAAAGTACTCAAACACAGCCCCCACCCTCACCCCACTAAAATTCTCATAACTCACTCAAACGAAAAACATCTCGCCAAAAACACCCCCACTAAGGTCTCAAACACCACTGAACGTAAGTAAACACAAACTGAAGAAGGAAAAAACCCAATGAACTATAATCAACCCCAGCCAACACCCTCATTAAAAACGCAACTACCCAAAGAGGACCTGAGAAATTAAACACTCAAGCCTCCCTTACAGCTACCAAGACCTCTTAAACGACCACCCCCATCCACCAAACACCCACTATGCCTCCCCAACGCCCACGTCCGACAAACACCCTAACTATTCGATGTTTCAACCGTCTCAAGCTGAACCACTCAGCTGCTTACTGCAAATCTCACACCAGATGCAACAGATGCGGTAAAAACCACCGTCGTACTGAATGCACACTATCTCGGAACCAGGAAAAGTGAGCAAATTGTCGTGGGAAACATGCTGCCTCTTTCCTGCCTGCCCCTACATAAAGAAGGCGATATTAGCCCAACAAAAGCAGCAGTTCTCACAACCAATATACCACCCCCGTCCACCAGTTAGTTCCGGCACTTACCATGCACTATGGAACCCACAACCAACCTACTTCAGGTTCACAAAGACCAAAACTTACTGTAGGAATCCTACTAGCATTATTAGCAAAGTTCGCCATTCCAACCACAAATCGAGTCGTTACAAGCCCTATCCGCACCCCCGCGCCCACAGACAGTCCTAAAACCAGCCACATCCCAAGACCAGTATCGCTTGGTGGACTGAGTAGCTAAGCGATTGGCAGCCAAGAAAAAGATATCCCCGTCCACAAGCCAAGATACTCTCCTCCCCACTAAATACTGCAAGCCACCAATACCTCCCGCCCGACACACAAACACACACACCCGCTCTGTCTCTCTCTCTCTCTCTCTCTCTCTCTTTCTACCAAGAACCGCACTTTCCAACCCAAGGACGAACCTTAAATTTACCGAACCCAAGTGCCCACCTCTGAACCTTGTCAACAACGGCATAAAACCTACAAAACAAACCAATCCCTTTAAAAAAACATACCAAACAAAACCAAACGTCACCGCTCCATGAGCCCGACGTCAAAGTGAAATTAAGGACGAAATAGGTCGGGAATTTCATTCACCGCTCTCCGAGCGAGACTCAGGCTCAAAGGACTAGGAGTGGGAGGAAGAGGTCGAGGCCTCAATTAGGGTAAAACCCCAGCCAAGCATTCGCCTGGTGTGAAAATTGGAAACCAATGAAAACCATCTTCAGGGCTGCCGACAGTGAGGTTCGAAACCTCTGTCTCCCGAATGCAAGCTGACAGATGCGTGACCCTAACAGCACAGCCAACTTGCTCAGTACTCTAAATACTTAGAGGAAAGAACCTCATTGGGGAAATCACAAAAACTAGGTTGTGAATAAAGGTTACAAATCTCTTCATATGATTACGATAGCCTTCTTCTTTCTTCTTTTGCTACCGCTTTTTCCCCCGTTCCTGTGGGGTCGCGGGTGCGGACTGCGTCGCACATGTGGATTTGGCCCTGTTTTACAGCAGGATATCCTTCCTGACGCCAACCCTATACGGAGGGATGACTATTGCGTGTTTCTGTGGCGGTTAGTGAATCGAACCCGGGACCCTCTCAACCCAAGGCCAGTACGCTGACCATACAGCCAACGAGTCGGACCCTATGGTTACGATAGTATCTAGGGTATTTAGTAAGTATGAAAAGGAGAGTGCGTGTAAGATCTGAATTAGAGTATGATTCAAGTGTATGGGAGCCACATCAGGATTAGTTGATATGAGAACTTCAAAAGATCCAAAAGAAAGCAGCACGTTTTGTTGTGAGTGATTTACGATAAAAGAGTAGTGTTACGAAAATATTGCAAACTTTGGGCTGGGAAGACTCGGAAGCGCGAATCAAGTTGCTCGACTAAGCGGTATGTTCCAAGCTGCTGTCAGTGGAGAGATAGCTTGCAATGACATTAGTAGACGAATAAGCTTGAGCAGAACTGTTAAAAGTGGGAAAGATAATAATAAGTTGGAATTCAAGAGGACAAATTTGGGCATAGGAAAATGAGATAGGGACTGAAATATTTTCCAATTTCTTTGGGATCATTTAAGAAAGGTCTAGGTTAACAATTGATAGGGAATCTGCCTCCTGGGCGACAGACGTAAGTGCAGATCAATGATAATTGATTAGTTCATTGAGCTATAGCAATCAAACTGAGTAAAATTTAATTACCTAAAAGCCACCAGGAAGCCTTGCAAATTTATATTTTCCCCTCAAGTACGTGCAGTATCCCATTAAGCACTTCCATTTTTTTTCTCTTTTTTTTGAGAACCCATTTTAATAAGGTAAGACACTCTTAAGATAGTGTCATTAAAGTGGATAATGTCTTACGATCTCCCGTGAGAATTGTGCCTGGAGTTATGGGAAAAATTTGAATTTTCAAATGTGTTTTATTGCCATTTGCGTTGCTTTTGATGAACCAAGGAAGATACAGTAGACAGTTGATATAATGCAGGATTTTGCCGTAGTTGATGTTATAGGGAAAAGAATATTAGTAGTCTTGGAACTCATAGTTTTTTAATATGAACCTAGGGGCTTCTTAGCCGGGGCATTAAAGGCGTGTTCGGTCCACCTTTAAGGATGTAGGTTCGATTCCCCGTCACTAAGTAAAACGAGATTTCTATTTCTGGAGTGCCATGTCTTGAGGTTCACTGAGCCTACTCCAAAAATGAGTACCAGGTTAATTCTTGGAGTCAAAGACAGTCAGGCATAGGCGTAACCATTCTCTCCCACTTAGTGCCGAGGTTACGTAAAGTGGGAAGCCTTTTCCTTCCACTCCTCCAAGGGCCTTCATGACCTGTACGGAGATGGTGTTGCGTTGTTAGATATGAACCTACAAAGTGGGCTTTAAAACAGGCAGGTTTCATGACCAGGTGCCTTTGACGTCCTTTCTAACTGTAAGCGCCCTTGACAGATGCCGGAATAATTCTGTTCTACAGTAGTTCTTTGACATGCTGGAATCCAAAGACACAGCTTTGTCGCACTTAACCACTGGTAAGCAATGTAAGGCGGAAATACTAAGCCATTTGATGAACATTTTCATAATTCATAGACAGTGTTGAAAATTGATATAATAAAGGTAACCTCAAAATGTTGTAACCGAGCGAGTTGGTCATGCGGCTAGGGTCCCGCAGCTGTGAGCTTTCATTCGAGAGTAGTTGGTTTGAACCTCACTGTCGGCAGCCCTGAAGATGACTTCCCGTGGTTTCCTATTTTCACACCAGGCAAATGCTGGGTCTGTTCCTTAATTAAGGCCACGGTTGCTTCCTTCCCACTCCTAGCCCTTTTCTATCCCATCGTCGCCGTAAGACCTATCTGTGTCGGTGCGACGTAAAGCAAATTTAGAAAGAGTGTAAATTTGTTCTGTTCTTGGAAAGGTTCCAAATATAATAGTTTTCTTAATGATTCTATCTTGTTATAAGTCAGAAAATGTTATAGTTGTATCTTGTTCAACTGGGAGGATTAATCACCTTTTTCTGGCCGTAGGGTTGTTTTGATCGCTATGAAATGAGATAAGTCAATCTAACCTGATGCACTATCCATGACGAATATAAATAAGTAACGGTGTCCACTGGTAAGCAATGTAAGGAGGAAACACTAAGCTATTTTCTGAAAATTTTTATGGTAGATATACATGTGTGTTGAAGATGATAAAAACACAACAAAAAGTAACTTCACAGTGCTGTGAATTTGTTCTGTTCTTAGGTTTGCTACCTCAAAAATATTCGAAAGTATTCATTCATTTGGTCCGGTTCCTGTTTGAATGATCAGCATGCTGACCTTCGGTTCAGAGGGCTCCGGGTTAGATTCTCAACCAGGTCGGGGATTTTAACTCGTGTGGCTTGGATATTGGGTGTTTGTGTTTGTATTAATACACTTCAACCGAGCAAGCTGGCTACGCAGTCTGGGTCATGTAACTGTAAGCTGGCATTCGGGAAATAGTGGGTTCGAACCCTACTGTCGACAGCTCTGGAGATGGTTTTCCGCTGTTTCCCATTTTCACATAAGACAAATACTGAGACTGCACTTTAACTAAGGCTTCCTTCCCTATCCTATCCCATCGTCGCCATAACACCTGTCTGTCTTAGTGCGATGTAAATTAAGCAATAAATAAATGTCACTTACCTTCAGCCGTACAGAATGCGTCAGGACAGGCATTCGGCCCGTTCAACAGGTCGAATCCACATCAAATACCAACCTCAGTAAATTGGGAAAGAAGCCAAGACGAAGTAGATTTGTAAAAAATATCTTCAGCTTCAGAATAGATAAAGAACAGATAGATACTACAAATATTTCTCAAAATATTAATGAGTAGCTAATGAATATCCATTTTCAGGGGAGAAATGGGTTAGTAATAATTTATGTAGGGGAATCTGCAATATCGTCTGGCATTCTCCGCCCCAAATGTCATTGACTTAAGGTCGGATCGAACCCACTACTTTAAAATCAGCAAGACTACCGAGTGAACTGGCTGCTGATGAGAAGAGAGGGGGTAGCATGATACCAGATTGGCTTCGCACCAAGGCGGCCGCGGTTTGAATCCCTGCCAGGTGATGTGCGATTTTTGAAATGAAAAGCCACGTTCTTGTAGTTCGGATTTTACGTAAATGGGCCATCTTATGGCTACGATCACGATATCAACAACAACAACTGTGTCAGCCAAATTAGCCGTGCGGTACTGCTTGTGTAGCTGTAATTTTACATTCGAGAAATGATGGCTTCGAACCCTACCACTGACTCCCCTTGAATTCCTATTTTCACATCAAATGTCAAGGTGTACCGTGAGGCTACGGGCGCTAGCTTCCCTTTTCCTATGTCAGCGTCACTGAAGACTAGATTCTGTGTCAGAGCTAAAGAACAATCTTCATCACTGAGAACTGTGAAGTTAACTACACTTTCTATTCACGATACTTTACATGAATGCCAGCTCCCTCTGTAGAGCAATGGTAAAGTGTCGGCCTCCAGGTCCCAAAATCGCTGCTTCAAAACAGACAGAGTCGGCACTCCATGTCGTACGATGTCGGAGACAAAATTAATTTAAATCTGCTATCTGGTCGAGTAAAACGAACATCAAAATTGACTCGGAGGTAGCCTAAACGATCTCAAATCAAAATGCATGGACACAGTACCTAAGGCTATTCGATTATTTTTATTATTATTATTATTATTATTATTATTATTATTATTATTATCTGAATGCTATCAATGATTCTACGAGCCAATTAATATTTTAGTCTTACATTAACGACTGGATACAATCACTTAGTGAAAAGAATCTGAAGTTGCGAAACTAGTCATTCTATTATTAATAGGCTAAAGTGGTTCTTGTTTCCAGTGTATACGCTAGTGTTTTATTACCGAGTGAGTGGCTGCGTGGTTTGGGTCACGTAGCTGTCAATTTGCATTCGGGAGATATTGGGTTCGGACGCCACTGTCGCCATCCCTGAAGATGGTTTTCCGTGGTTTTCCATGTTCACACCAGGCAAATTCTGGCGTTGTACCTTAGTTAAGGTCACGGTCGCTTCATTCCCGCTCCTAGCCCTTTCCTATCTTATCATTGCCATAAGACCTATCTGTGTCGGTGCGACTTAAAAGCAAATGGTAGTGTTTCATAAATTTGTTCCTTGTGTTCGACAAACTGAAAAACCTTGAGGTTAATTTATCTGTAGATTCATAAATACTCGCGAGATAACAGAGAGCCAGAAATGTAAACACGAACACACTTCGTTGATATGACGTTAATTCGTCTGTATTAATGTTAATTTGGCCTAATTAGAAACTGAAGACAAAAGGTTATACAATAGCTGGTTTACCTGTAGGACGAGGAGAGAGGCAAGCAGTAGCCAGAACACCGTCCTGCTGGAGACCATCTTGCTGGACAAGGTGCGCGCTGGCCCTCACAGCCTCTTATATAGCCACGAATCTCCTTGTACCAAGTAGCGGCAGCCACCGCGCGATAAGACATCAGCGCCGACCAGCCACAAACAACTACTCGCCACATTCTAGCCTTCTTTTTAACGAGGTTTTGTACGTTTGTGGCTATATTCACTACATATTTCAGTGAGGTGTGGGAGAGGGAGTTCCGTACACTTAAGTCTGGCTGTAGTTAACTTCTATGGACTCACATATTTGGTTCACTGTAACGGAAGTTCACGATAACCGAAAATCATCTTCCAGGCAGAATTAAGTGAACAAGTGACACAATTATTATATTAAAAATACTATAGAAACAAGAAGTATTTTGCTGTAGAAACAGTCCTGTTAATGAATTACTACTTTCATTAGGCAGGTGGGTAGGTGGCCTTTCGATTTTATCAGACATTCATTGGTCCTCATCTGTTTAGAAGACAAAAGTGTGGGACACAGGCAGAAGCGTTCATTGAACGCCTCTCCTTCCTTACCCGGTGACCCAGATGTTTCCAGCATGATCAATTGACAAAGAACAGAATTTATGACATGAAGGACAGAGCAGGACGAGAGGTTGTCTTTTGTTCGGAGATTAGTAGGTTGGGTGTCTAACATCGCCTCCTGGAGCTCTTATCTCTTCTTAAGTTTAGCAAAAGAAGGAAGATGCGAAACTTGTTCTTTTTTTCTTTAAATTTTTAATTTTCGTGTTCACAATAACCGAAGTGGTAGTTCACTATAATAGTGATGAGACATTCGATTCATTTGATTCCGTTCACGTTACTGAATCGATACAGTGATCCGATTCACGGCACATTAGTCACCGCTCCTACTGCATCTGTGTAGTATGTACTGGTAAGACAGCAACAACAGCATTCAATGCTCGCAGCTGCCATCTGGTCTTCATACTATGAACTCCTTTCTTAGAAATAAAATGCTAGTCACTCTAACACATCGAAGGTTTCCGGCGACGCAGGGTGGGAAAGGTTAGGATTAGAAAGGTAACACCCATGGCCTTAATTAAGGTACAGTCCCAGAATTTCCTGGTGTGAAAATGGGGATACTACGGAAAACCATCTTAACGGCTGCCGACGGTGGGATTTGAACCCACCATCCCCCGAATGCATGCGCATAGCTACGCGATACTAACCGCACGTCCAACTCGCTCGGTCATTTTTGAAGATATGTATTTTTCTATCAGCTGAGGAATTTTTAAATCGTCATATTTGGATAGGCTACCCGAGATGTACAGTAGCCCGCTGGTTTTCTGATTCAACATATTGTTCGTTACGTTATTGCGTCAGTCGGCTCACTTACTGTCCACATATGATTGAAGTTTTGTGCAACGATGTGACATATGAACTGAGAGAATACTGAGCCGTTCTTCCCAACATAAAACAGGTACTTTTGAGTGGTCATGAGCATGACTCATAGTCATAGGGCAGGCTAGAGTCGAGTTGAATTGTTAAATGCCAACTAAGTTATATTACTAAGACTCGTTAAACTATTAACCTAATAGCCTACCTACTAACTAGCTACTTCAGAATTATGTTTTGACTACCTTTTTAACACTGCAAATAAATCCATCTATTATGTAAACCTCCCTGCACGAAGAGGACAGTGAATGCAAGTGGGTATTATTTTCAAATGAGCTGAGCTCGAGAGTCCATTATAGCATACGATTCTTTCAGTGTACTGTGGCTCACTGTACGTCTCGCTGCAGCGGAAGTTTGGCTGTCCGCCAGTGTCCAGTGTGCCGATAAGGAGCCGTGTGTACCTTGTGTCTCGCTGAGCCGTGCTCGTTCACGATTCTTTCGATGTGCCATGATTCAATGTATGTCTCGCTGCAGCGAAAGCTCGGCTCCTTGTCAACGTCCAGTGAGTGCGCCACTCAGCACTGTCCGCTGGGAGTAAGCTGAATCGTGTGCCGTGAGCTCGCCGTTCCTGTGAATCGATTCACTCGGACACTTGAATGAATCGATTCACTGCATCGAATTATGCATTCAGTAGCCAACACTACACTATAATGTATGCGAATCGGTACGAGACGTTTAGGTTCACTATAGCCGAATGTTCATTATAACCGAGTTCACTATATCCAGAGTGACTGTGGCCACTCTCCCAAGAGTCAAATGTTTTTCATTGTAATTTCAAGAAACAGCAAATCCATCTTAGTCACTTCTTTAGTGTTTGAATATTGTATTTCAGTATGCTCAGCAATGGAAGAACGATTCTACCCTCAGGGGACTTTTAAGTGCTTGATGTCACAGTATACCAGTGGATCTGTTATAGTTACAAAATGATTATAGAATATACAGTAATTAAGGTGCTATTGCGTGCGTGGTGCGCTCATGCATTAGTGTCATAAGGATACTGATACAAGTAAATTACGTTGAAATTCAGATTGCAGTACCGGTACAATATAAAATCTTACATTAAAATACAGAACAGAAACAATATGATCAAGGTGAATAGTTTTACGACAAATGGTATGTTCTGATTACAATGTCCGACTCGTTGGCTGAATGGTCAGTACTGGACTTCGGTTCAGAGAGTCCCTGGTTCGATTCCCGGCGAGGTCGGGGATTTTAATTGTTTCTGATTAATTCTTCTGACTCAGACTGGGTGTTTAATCATAGGAGAAAGAAGGTGAAGCCTGGCCCTTGAAGAATTAAGATGTCGGCCAAACGAAGATAAGGGCCATGAAACGTGAGAAAATGAAAGAGATCTCAGAGCTAGTAAATCTAATACCGTGAGCTTGGAACAGAACAAGAGTCCACCGAGGCAGGTCGGATAGGAAATATCACATTGAGAAACCTGGCACAAGTAAACAGAAGAAATACCAAACACGGCCAGGAACCCATGCCGCCAACCCATACTCCTAAGTTGAGAGACCCTTAGGTGCGCTTTTAGTCGCCCATCACAACAGACGGGCGATAGTGACTCACATAAGGGGAGGGAAAGTGAGATGGTGGTGATTATTGTTTAAGAGGAAGTACAACTGAGTAACGATTCCCTCTCAGCACTAATTAGGGAGGGAAATGAAATAGGGTATCGGCAAAAGAAAGCTAAGGGCGTGAAATTTATAGGTCGTCGGGGTGGAAGAGAGCAAGGGTTTTCCAAGGAAGGTCGCATAGAAAGAATGCAAGTGATAAAATTGGAACAAGTGGAAGCACTCTCCTAAGAGATTCTTAAAAATGAAACTGAGATGTTAGGGGATGCTTCCTTTATTTTTCCCTTCGTAATATTTTTCTTTCTTTCTCAGATACCTTCATTCCTCGAAGGGTGGGTTATCGTCGTTTTCTCTTCTAATTAGTCCTAAGAGGGAATGGTTCTCTAGTTGTTCTCACCTTAAAATATAACTATCAACACCAATGTATTCAGTTGCTTTCCTGTCTGAACCTTATCACACTAATTGGTTGACTTCTCTTCTTCCGGTCTTTTTCCCATTTATAGGCGTCAGCACTCGATGAGGATCTGGCCCATTGTTACGGTGGGATGCCCTTACTGACACCATTAAGACAAAGACGCAGTACCCGAGCCGGAGTAATTAACCAAAAGCAGTTAAAATGGAATTGGCTGACTGAGGAAGGGTATTTCTAGAATCGCTCATACGTCAAATCACTTTCATATTGCAAAGCCAAAGATCGGACGAAGAGAGCTTATGGAAGTAACAAACTTGTTCTAGCCCATACCAGAAGACATAGTGCAGTGTAAACACTGTATATCACCACAGAGTCGTCTTCTTCCACCGCTTTTCGCATACCCTGATGGAGTCGCATGTATGGACTTGGCCCTGTTTTAAGACTGGAAGCCCCTGTGTGCAGGGGTGTATTTTCTATTACGTGTTTCTGTGGTGGGTGGTTGTGTGGTGTGCTGTATGTGTATGAAGAGGAGAGTATTGGTTCGAACACAATACCGAATCCCCGATTTAAAGGAATTAACCAAACGCGATTGAAATCCCGGCGGGGAATCGAACGCTGGACCTTCTGAACCAAAGGCCTCGACCCTTAACTTCCAACCAAGGAATCGGACAAATCTCACTAGATACTGAACTGAGAAACTCAAGATGAGAATGTTATTTTATTACTGTAGATTTGCTGGCACGTAAAATAACTCCTGCGGGACTAAAGTCTGGCACGTCGGCGTTTCCGAAAACCGTAAAAGTAGTTAGTGGGACGTAAAGTCAATAAGATTATAATCAGTGTTTACTTCCGTTTGATAGAAGTGAGAATAACTTAAAGTACCGTATGCCCTTTCATGTAGCGTAACATAATTACATTTCATGTGAGTGAAGCTTCCGTGACTCAGGCGGCAGCGCGCCGGCCTCTCACCGCTGGGTTCCGTGGTTCAAATCCCGGTCACTCCATCTGGGATTTGTGCTGGACAAAGCGGAGGCAAGGCAGGTTTTTCTCCGGGTAATCCGATTTTCTCTGTCATCTTTCATTCCAGTAACACACTCCAATAAAATCCTTGGCTTTGACAATATGAAGGTGACCGAGGTGTGAGTGATGCTAGTAATACCATTCCTTATGCAGCCAGTCCCTGTTATGAATGATGTGAAGATGTTCATAGGGTCGGTTGGTGCATGTATATCAGTGGGCTTGTCAGACTGAAATGTAATAGCAACTTCTAGCTCGGTGAGGACAGCAACGGGAAACTACTTCACTCCTCATTTCCCTAGTACGCCTCTTCAGTTGGTTAGGAGCGCGCAGCTGTGAGCTCGCATCCAGGAGATAGTGGGTTCGAACCCCACTGTCGGCAGCCCTGAAGATGGTTTTCCATGGTTTCACATTTTTATACCAGGCAAATGCTGGGGCTGTACCTTAATTAAGGCCACGGCTGCTTCCTCCCCATTCCGAGGCCTTTCCTGTCCCATCGTCGCCGTAAGACCTATCTGTGTTGGTCGGTGCGGCGTAAAGTAACTAGAAAAAAATTACAGAGAATAAAAATACCCGGATTTCTTAATAATGAAAGAAAATAAAGGAACGAATTAGCTGATGAGACAACAGGGCTTGCACAAATTGCTTTTTTTTTAAAATAATTCCTATATTTCCTAAAATGGAATAAAAATATAATGTTTTCTATACAAAGGGGGCGGGGGATCTACCCTCCTCGATCCCCCCCCCCCTAATCGCCGCTACTGATTAATATGGTTGGAAATTACTGTTTGATTGCTGGAAAAGGTTATGACTAGATTCGAGACTAACAGATGAAGTCAGACGAAGGGGAGTGTGTAGATCGAGCATCGCCCAC
This sequence comes from Anabrus simplex, assembly GCF_040414725.1. NCBI lineage: Eukaryota > Metazoa > Arthropoda > Insecta > Orthoptera > Tettigoniidae > Anabrus > Anabrus simplex. The sequence continues at coordinate 1,048,419,519 of NC_090265.1, read as the reverse complement.
TTCAAATGAAGAGGAGGACACCGCGATTGAAGACTACGAGGAAGAGGACTTATTTTCTGGTGATGGTATAGGACAGGGCCTCTCAAACGCCCAAAATCTCACGCGTGCAGATAGAGGCGCAAGAGCTCCGTGCACTGTGCATCGCTGCCGCTCGGCATGGCTCGGATCAACGCTTCGTCTCTGGGCTACTCGGCTAAGCTCGGCTCAAGTCAGCCTGGATTTGGAGCGCTACGGCGCAAGTGGGGCAGAGGGAGACAGGCGTGAGGAAAGAGAGAGTAAGCGCTATTGCTCCAAATCGAGGAGTGGGGGGTCTGCACTCTGATCAACCAAGCCAAGTCGTCTCTTGCACCGTGCACAGTGCATGCACCACGCGCAGGCACCCTGAGAGGCCCTGGTATAGGACATAGGTGATAAAGATGAGCCAGGTGGTGATTCATCCTTGGACAATGATGCACGCGAAACTTGTGTAAGGCAAATGGTATAGAAACTTGTTCCATAGATTAAAATTCACAGTCGGAGGTAACTCAGAATTCCTTACTCGACTGCATGTATAGTCCAAGTACATGTTCTATGAAAAGAAATAACGTTCATCGATGGTCATCCAAGCCTCATATGAAATCTGGCATAACACTGAGGCGGACATAAAACAGTATTTTTCAATGCATGGAGTGTCAGACTCGTTGGCTGAATGGTCAGCGTATTGACCTTCGGTTCAGAGGGTCCCGGGTTCGATTCCCGGCCGGGTCGGAGATTTTAACCTTCATTAATTATTTCCAATGGTCCGGGGGCTGGGTGTTTGTTCTGTCTCCAACATCCCTGCAACTCACACACCACACATAACACTATCCTCCACCACAATAACACGCAGTTACCTACACATGGCAGATGCCGCCCACCCTCATCGGAGGGTCTGCCTTACAAGGGCTGCAGTTGACTAGAAATAGCCACACGAAATTATTATTATAATGCATGGAGTGACTCTTGCACAGAGCCTCGATTTTCATAATACTCCGGTATTAATAGACACGTACAATACTACTCATAGCCTCGATTGAAAAGCTGGCCTACCTCCTCGATGTGAATTATTGAAACCATACTCTCTGTTTTCCTCGCACTTTTTTTTTTTCGTTTTCTGACTACACTTTTTCTCACTTCATTCGCCGCTTCATCCGAATTGGAAACATGACTTTCCTCTCCTAAAACTGTTACTTTTTCTTGTTATTCTTCCTGTACAGCCCGGCTGATTGGCTCAGACGATTAAGGCGTTGGATTTCTGTGCCCAAGTTGGCAGGTTCGATCCTGGCTCAGTCCGGTGGTATTTGAAGGTGCGCAAATACGTCAGCATCGTATCGATACATTTACCGGCACGTAAAAGAACTTCTGCGGGACATAATTTCGGCACCTCAGCGTCCCCGAAAACCGTAAATGTAGTTAATGGGACTAAACTATTATTATTATTATTATTATTATTATTATTATTATTATTATTATTATTATTATTACTACTATTATTATTATTATTATTATTATTATTATTATTATTATTATTATTATTATTATTATTATTATTATTATTATTATTATTATTTATCAGTCTACCGCGTGGTATTCCCCTGCCTTGCTTCTGCTTTCCAGCACTCGTTCGGCCTCCGTGCAAGTGTCACTGTTTGACATACCCATGCTTTGTAATTTCCAGGAATGTTTGGCGTTCGTGCAAATGTCAACACATTCCATCTCCGTGCAAGGGTCACAACTTCATTTCAGGCACCATAAGGTCCACACCAACTCAATGTATTCCTGCTCTGCGTCACATTGTTCCTTCACTTCTTCACCGACTTCATAATCTGAACAGAGAATTACGTAAGTTAGTAGAAAATTCACAATTTCCAATTCATAGTGACATCACTGAAGTACAGTCCAGCAGGCTTAAGTCAAGAAATCACCTCTAATATCACAAACCAACGGTCACTCGACTGGAACTCGATTGCTACTCCAGAATTTCATGGAATTTCTTCTATCACTGTGAAGGATCCTGGATGAGAAGTTCAGCGGCTGATAAAATGACAACAACGCGAGGTATGGAATTATTTTTTCCAAATCATTTATCAGTATGACCACCCCAATGAGGTTCATATACCCGATCCACGTTGTTTCCGACCACCCAGTATTTCCATATCTGCGTTTTCTAATGTACGTAGGACACTGCTGTGTCATTCCATGTCATAGGCTCAATAATATGGCCTAATAATAATAATAATAATAATAATAATAATAATAATAATAATAATAATAAGGGAACAGCCTTTTATGTCCATAAAAGATTATTAGACAATGTAACTGAATTGAAATCCCGCTCAGAACGGATATCACTTTTAACAGTAAACTGCAAAAATAAAAAATATACTTTTATTAACTGTCATGCACCAATAAACGAAGACAACAAAAAGAACCCAAATAAAGGAGAGGAATTCTGGACACTACTGGATGATTAATTATCTAAAAATTCCAAAATCAAATGTGGTGATATTTACTTGGAGATTTCAATGCCCAAGTAGGAAAAGAGAGAATTCATAGACCAATAGTGGAAGAATATGTCGCACACCAAAGAACAAACATCAATGGAATGAGATTAATTACTATCTGAAAATATTCAGCTGAAGTTAATGTCAAATTTCTTCAAGAAATTGCCAAGGAAAGCTAAAACATGGATTTCTCCAAATCCATTACTAGGTGAATTTCAACTGTATCATGTAGCTATATCGATAATAAACATGAAAGAAATTATGAATGTCAAGTTAGAAAGAAGCAGAGAATTTGATTCCGATCACTACTTGTCTAAAATCAAACTAAAATTGTTACCCAACAGAAATCACAAAAGAGGGGAAAGAGTAAAAAAATATAACACAAATAGACTTCAAATTACAAAAGAAACATTGGAAACATTTCAGGAAGAAATAAATGTATCTCACATGAGAAGTGGCAAGATTTATCTAAAGAAATAACCAATGCAGCCAAGAAAAATTTGGGCTAGTCAAACCTAAAAAGAAACCTTAGTGGAATCAAATATGTGAAGATGCGTTACAAGAGAGAATAAAACAATGGAAAAAGTTTAAATCCTCTGGAAAACTGCACACTATGACCAATTCAAACAGCAAAGGAAAGACACTGCTAGAATAATAAGGGGAACTTTCGAAAAATCACAACTTATTGACCTGCAAGCCAGTTTTGTTAAAAATAATTCTCGAAACTTCTACCAGACTTTTAAGAGTCAGTTAAAGGGGTATCAAGCGCCTAGCATATGCTTCAAAGATGAAAATGGTAGACTTGGCCTAAGCAATGCTGAGAAATGTGAAATACTTGCGAAGCACTTTGATCAACTTTTAAACTGCTCTGAACCCGACCATAAGTTGGAATTCTCTCAAACAATTGAAAATCTGGAAGAAGATATACCACCCACTGCTGAAGAAAGCAAAGAAGTAATTAACAATGTGAAAAATAATAAAGCTAGTAGAGAACTCTACAACAGATGAACTTTTGAAATGGTCTCAGTCACAAATCATTGAAGAGCTGCAGTTAATCGTTCAAGATATTTGGAGAACAGAGAGGATTCCAGAAGAATGGAAAGTGGCTCTAATACACCCAATGCATAAAAAAGGGGAAAACTAAAGGCTGAAAACTACAAAGGCATCATTCTTCTGCAAATTGCATACGAGGTATTCTCAAAAATATTGCTGAATAGAGTAGAAGCATCACTTGACAAGCAACTGGGTGAGTATCAAGCTGTATTTCGAAAAGGTAGATCTTGTTCAGAACAAATATTTAACTTAAAATCCATAATTCGCCATATGATATTAAATTCAAAATACATTGTTGTGACGTTTGTAGATTTTAAAAAGGTCTTTGACTCGGTTTATAGAGAAACCATAGATAAAACAATTCGTGAATTTGGAGTGAAATCTAAATTGGCAAACCTAATACATAAAACCCTTACTGACACAATTTCAAAGGTGAAATTTGTGGGTGAGATATCAAAACCTATTAAGATAAATACAGGAGTACGGCAAGGTGACGGCTTGTCACCCCTTCTATTCAACTGCGTTCTAGAGAAAATTGTAAGAATTTGGAACGTAAAGCTTAAAGAGCATAACATTTTGCTGGTAACTTTGGGGAGAAAAAACAAAGGCATTGAAATAAATTGCCTAGCATTTGCAGACGATTTTGCTATATTGCCAGAAAACCTAACAAGTGCAACAACACAAATCAATCTCTTGGAAGAAATAGCCAACAAGACAGGTTTGAGAATCTCCGTAGAAAAAATAAAATTGATTACAAACATCATGAATGCTCCAAAATTTTGGCAACAGATATTGGTCTATTGGAAAGAGTAACGAAATTTAAATATCTGGGAGAAATAATTCAAGAAAATGGTTTAGACAAATCTGCAGTAGAAGAAAGGGTACACAAGAAGGAAAGAGCATATGGTATCACAAAATATGTTTATAACAAAAAGTGTCTACCTCAAAAAATAAGGCACTACACTGCAGTGATGAAACCGGAATGCTTATGTGCAAGTGAATGCCTGGTACTAAACTATACAATAGATACACTTGAGGTACTAGAAAGAAGAATCATGAGAAAAATCTTAGGCCCTGTGAAAACAGAAGTATGGAAATTAAGATCTAATGATGAAATATACAGGAACATAGAAAACATAACAGAAACCATAAGAAAAAGGAGATTACAATTTTTCGGACATATTTACAGAATGGATTATTCCAGATTAACAAAAAGGATTTTCAAGTACCTTTGGGACAAAAAGGCAACAACTAGCTGGATTCAAGAAGTAAAGAAATATTTAGAAAGAAATAATATTAGAGAAGAAGAAACTATGGACAGATAAATTTTTAGAAAGAGGGTAGTAAGTATGGAAGGATTCCAAGGAAGATTGAAGAAGAAGCCTGGTGCGAAGTGGTCCGAGGACAGAAGGAAACAGCATAGTGAAAAGATGAAAGAATATTGGAAGGAGCGGAAGAGAAAATAACAAAGTATGAAGAACTGAATTGAAATTGGCACGTGGTCCTTAGCAGGCCGCATCGGAAAGAACAACAAGAATAAGAAGGGCCGATTACCTTACATGTTAGGCCCCTTTAAACAACAAGCATCATCATCATCATCATCATCAGTAAATAATAGTATATTATATACCATCAATAAATAATAGTATATTATATCATTCTTAACCTCATAAGAGGTGGAATAAATCAAACTCGAATTTACAGTAAGCCGAGGCACGTATCGCGAGAGGAGAATGGCACAGTTACGAGGGATGAGGGAGTTACTCCATGAACAATGGCTCGTTACACCGCACTGCAAATGAATCCAAAGCTGGATAACTTTAAATTCCTCGACTGCAGCAATTCGTCTCCTGTCGTTTTAATACATCACGACTTGTGTGCCCAGCGATCCGCTGCAGAACCACGCGCTTGGTTTACGCGCCTTGCTCATAACTATGTCCAGTTGTTTGTGGCCTTGAAAACTGCGATCCATGCACAGGCATATGCACTCAAATATCCTAAAATTAATGAACATGACCGAAATATTGGTTATGCAAAATTATGCCTGAGTTCGAGGAATAAAAGAATAATATTTGAAAAATGAATAAACCAACTAATCCTTGGTTATTTATCTGAAAAAAAAAAGATTAATGTATGCCTATTTGTAGAAAGAATCACATGGGAAAGAAACATTGAGAGAAGAGATATACATATCCATGAAAGATACTTTAATAACACACGATATGGTGTATACTGTGAACACGAAGTGAACTACAAGAAATAATTGAAGAAAAACGAAATATGAAAGATCGTGGGAATGAAGACAAATAGGATAAAATAAAATAAAAACTTGATAATAAGAATAAGGAACGAACAAAATATTATAACTAATGATGTTAGAAATATTGAGCAAGTTTATTCGTCCAGGTATCTTGTCCCCAGAAGCTTTCATCATGGAAGCGTGGAGTGGTGGCCATGTGCTCACAATGGTATTAGATTTACGATGTTTTCACACACTTCAAGGCCCCTACCTTTATTTTTCTGACGTCTTTCTTCTCAGAAGGGTCGGACGTCTTCCTCTCCTGCTGGGCTGAGTGGCTCAGACGATTGAGGCGGTAGACTTCTGACTCAAACTTGGCAGGTTCGATCCTGGCTCAGTCCGCTGGTATTTGAAGGTGCTCAAATACGTCAGCCTCGTGTCGGTAGATTTACTGGCACGTAAAATAACTCCTGCGGGACTAAATTCCAGCACCTTGGCATCTCCGAAAACCGTAATAGTGGTTAGTGGAACGTAAAGCAAGTAAATAATAATAATAATAATCATTATGGGATATAAAGACAGTACAGAAGAAAAAGCGGCGGGACCTGGGCTACTGGACAAATTACCACACAAAATACTCCACATTTTGAAAATATTTCCTAAATGATCTTTTCTTTTCTTTTCTTTCTTTTCTGTTCCTATTTTCTTTTCAAAAGTAAAAAAACAATAACAACAACAACAGTGATTAACAAGAAATGACAACAAGAATAAATATTTAGAAAGGCATATTGATATTACAGTAGTAAGCTTAGAGCTTAATATTTAGCAGGAGAGAAGGAGCTCTCATTTCACAAGACTTGTTATCCTTTACACATCTTTGGTAAGAGAGTCTTTGATGTTTTCTACAATAATGAAGACAGAGCTTCCATTAATAAATGTTACCCTCCAGAGAGATATCGAATCCCCATCCTTAACATGTAATGGTCGAACAGGCCTAGAATTAACATCAGGGTATCTCTTAATATACATAAAATCTCATCACCTTTTACACCACTTGACATTTGCTGCACTTAAATCAGATGGAAGCAAGAACAAAACATAGGGATCAGAAGGATCCAGAAGAAGCAGGAGCAGAATCTCATAGGCCTACGACACGGCCAAAAATGAGAGAATGAGAAGGTCGAACACTAAATAGAATGGGATACTAAACCCACTCAATCAGTCGCGCGACATGACTTGCTATAATTTTTTTTTTTTGCTAGGGGCTTTACGTCGCACCGACACAGATAGGTCTTATGGCGACGAAACTTGCTATAAAACCTAATGGGGAAGAAGGCCAGGTGACACAGAGGATAAGCCATACTACGTTGGTGAATAACACTGGAAAGAAAATTACTAATCGAAATGCAAGATGAAAAATTTAGAAAATAAAAAAAGTTTCGTTGCCAAAAGGCAAAGTGAACAAAGGAAACGGGGATCCACATTCGTACATCCTTAAGACATTACATGTCACCCAGTTGGGTTCCGAAGAGAGTCTAGAAAGCTACACGTTACGAAATAAAATGAAATTAAGATAGCCTAGATTAAAATAAAGGTAAACGCCGCTCAACCCTAACTGTTACATGCTAGAGGGGAACACCAGTATATTCCCGTCGCCACACGCAAGTAACTGTACATGATTGAATAAAATGTAGCCGCCTACCTTGGAACTGTCCCAGCTCGCCTGCAGCCTCGTGTGAGGAGAACCCCACAGCCCGTAACACTGTTCACTATCCGATCAAAATAAATAGGCTACATAAGGTCAAAGATTACCCCTATTTATAGGTGCGAACTGGGCGATGATTGATTATTTCATTTGAAGTCATAGTAGTGACAATTTAGAAACAGAAGACGTTAGCTTTCTTCTGCCAGCCCCTAAACAGTTACAATACGCTACTAAAGAGTGTTCAGTCCAAGATCCTAGGTGACGCACCGAACTACAAATATGACATCTGTTAATAAACTTGAAAATCAAGTACTCTCCGGAAGTTCAGCATATTTCCGCAATATTTCACTGCCCTCAGGCATTGAAGGTGCTGCCTACCACTAGAACAAGTCTTACTGTTGCTATAATATGGAACTATCCACTCCAGTCCTATGAAACTGGACTACGGTCCAATACTTGGATAATCAAGTACCATGAGGCGTGGCAGAAAACAAATTTGTACCCCAGGTGGTAACCAATCCACTGCTGACATTAGCAGCACAACCAGACTATCGGATTCTGGGGAGTCTGGCTGGACACGCAAACAGAGGGAGTCGGATACCTCTGGCCAACTTCGCCCAAACAGCAAAACATTTTTCGGAACACTGAACATAAATTCTCTCTTGCGGGCAGGGAAGTTGTACGAACTAGAGCAAATCCTAAATGATCAAAAAACAGAAATTCTGGCACTCCAAGAAACGAGGCTGACTGACGAACATGCAATGGATTTCGGGAATTACAGACTCTTCAAAAGTAAAACAGACAAACGGATTCTCAAAAACACACCCCATTTAGGAGTTGCATTTGCAGTCAAGAAGAGCATACTTAACTCAGTAATAGGTGTGAAATGTGTAAACAATAGGCTAATGACAATCACCCTAAAGTGTGCAAACAAATCATACACACTGATCAATGCACATATGTCAGTCAATGAAGACAATAAAACAGATCGCGAGAAGGTAGACAAATCCTGGGAAATACTAGAAGAAACAGCATCAAAAATTCCTCAAAACCACGTCAAAATTCTGTTAGGAGATTTCAACGCTCAGCTAGGCAAGGAAAGGAAATACAGGAAAACAGTTGGAAAATTCCCAGCACATAAATGGACGAACCAAAATGGACGGAGATTAGTCGAATTCTGCAGGGCATTCAACCTTAAAGTCATGTCGACTCACTTCAGGAAGAAACCTTCTAAACAAATGACATGGAGATCACCCAACTCCCTCTTGGGCGAGTTTCAAATTGACCACGTGGCAATTTCGTACCCAAACCACAGAGAAATTATGAATGGCAAACATAGACTCAGACCACTATCTGACAAGAGTCAAACTACAGTTGATACCCCAAAGGTTCAGAAGAAGGAAGCAAATAATTCCGAAATTTGATATCAGTCGGATCCAGCCATCTCTCACCGAAGAATTAGAGAAAATGCAGTCCAACAATTGGCAGCAACTCAAGACCAAACTAATTGAAACAGCACAAACACTGATTCCTCTGCAGAAAAGAAAAAAACACCCTTGGTGGAACGCAGACTGTGAACAAGGCATCCAATCCCGGCAGAATGCATACAATAAGTGGAACAGCAAAAAGACCGATAAGAATCACAAAATGTTTTTGGCAGTCAGGAAAGAGGCAGCGAAATTAATCCGACAGACCAAAAGGAAATTCGAGAAAGATCAACTACTGGAAATTGAAAAGGACTTCGAAAAAAACCACACACGAAATTTCTACAAGAACTTCAAAACAAAGCTAACAGGGTATCAGCCACAAAACCTTTGCTTTAAGAAAGTAAATGGGCAATTTGCACTGAACAATCAAGAAAAATGCACCGAACTTGCAAGGTATTTTGAAGAACTGCTTAACTGCCCAGAGCCAACACAAAGATTTCCACCGCAGAAACCTGACTTCACAAACCCAAATTCAGTACCACCGGATGAAGAAGAAATTACCAGACAGATAAAACGACTTAAAATGAATAAAGCTGCAGGTGAGGATGGGATCATAGCAGAAATTCTCAAATCAGCAGGCCCAAATACTGTAAAAGAATTCACCGGTATCATCCAAGAGATTTGGGAAACAGAACAAATTCCAGAAGATTGGAAAAGTGCACTAATTCATCCTTTACATAAGAAAGGAGACAGAACAGATGTAAATAACTACAGAGGAATCTCATTGGTATCTGTTGCCTACAAAATTTTATCTCAGTGCCTTCTCGATAGAGCCCAACAGCAACTAGAACCAAAAATTGGAGAATATCAAGCAGGTTTCAGACCAGGCCGTTCATGTCCAGAGCAAATTTTGAACCTAAAGTTAATCCTAAGGCATCAGAGAATTTGTAGCAAAAATGTAGTTTGTACTTTTGTTGATTTCAAAAAGGCCTATGATTCAGTTGATCGTCAATCACTGTTTCAGATATTAAAAGAACAGGGTCTAGACCGGAAAACACTCGCAATTGTAAAAGAGACATTGACAGACACAAAATCTAAGGTTAAATTCATGGGGGAAATCTCAGACCCTTTTCCGATCAAAACAGGAGTAAGACAGGGAGATGGGCTCTCTCCACTACTCTTCAACTGCGTCCTTGAAAAGGTAATAGAGGAATGGCGCAAACAGAAGTCTGCCCTCAAGATTGACCAACCAATCACTCTTGGTAGGGGCAAATTAGCAGTAGACTGCCTGGCATTTGCGGACGATCTGGCAATCTTAACTCGTGACGTTTCAACAGCCATAAACCAGATCGAACTCCTGAAAGAAACAGCGGAAAAGTCGGCCTCCAAATATCGTTTGAAAAAACTGAATACATGACCTGCAGCAAAGAAGCCCCTAAATTCATGGAGACAAAATATGGCAAAATAAAACGGGTCCGGCAATTCAAATATCTCGGTGAAATAATTCAGGAGAATGGAATGGAAACAAAAGCCAATGAAGTTAGATGCCAAAAAATGGAAACTGCGTATAGACTCACCCAAAATATCTATAACAAAAAGTGTCTCTCCAAGCATGCTAAACTAAGACACTATAATACAGTTATTAAACCAGAATGCCTCTATGGATCAGAGACACTAATTTTGAACAGGAAAACTGATCTAGAAAATATTCAGAAAAAGGAACGCAAGATCATTAGAAAAATTTTAGGCCCAAAACTCGTAGATGAACAGTGCCGCCTTAGAGGGAAACAGGAAATCAAACAATTTTCTAACATTCACAGCGACATCAGAAAACGCAGATTAAGATTCTTTGGACATATAAAAAGGATGAACCCAGATAGACTTACCAAGCAAATAGTTGAATTTTATGAAAACCGAAGTAAAGCTAAAACGGACACAATAAAATGGATTGGCGAAATTAAAACAGATCTCAAACTGGCAGGAATTACACCTGAAGACATCCAAAGCCGGGTTATCTTCAGAACCAAAGTTCATAAGTGGCAAGTTGACCAAGAGGAAAAACCAAAGAAGTAATAATGTTATTTGCTTTACGTCCCACTAACTACTTTTTAAGGTTTTCGGAGACGCCGAGGTGCCGGAATTTAGTCCCGCAGGAGTTCTTTTACGTGCCAGTAAATCTACCGACACGGGGCTGTCGTATTTGAGCACCTTCAAATACCACCGGACTGAGCCAGGATCGAACCTGCCAAGTTGGGGTTAGAAGGCCAGCGCCTTAACCGTCTGAGCCACTCAGCCCGGCAAAAACCAAAGAAGAAGACCGGAACAACATGGTCTCAAGAGAGAAAAGAAGCACACAGCAAACGAATGAAGGAAGTGTGGGCACAAAGAAAGGCAAATGCCTGTCTCTAAGTACTTTGCGTAGTCCTAATGGGCTCATTCGCAATATATATATAATAATAGATTTTAAGAGACGCCAGTGTTTCTAAGCTGATCTTTCACAAGCTTCATCGTCTTGTTATTTTGGCAGTACAAAGAAATGTTCTCTTTTTGTTCTGTGATACCAGTACTCCAATGATCTATTTTCAGTTTTTATATTAATAGTAAAATATTGTACATACACAGCATTTTACAATTTTGAAGTTTACATCTACAGTGTTGTCATTTTCGTGTTATATACATTAATAAATGTAGTCTTTGCTTATTGAATTGTTGACTTTATTTCTATTGCCATTTCTTTCGTCTGAAAAATCTCCCAGACTTTTGATGGTGGTGGGGGGTTGCTCTATCCTTTCGCTTAAGTGCGGCCAGTATCCAGTATTCGGGAGATAGTGGGTTCAAATCCCACTGTCGACAGGCCTGAAGATGGTTTTCCGTGGTTTCCCATTTCCACATCAGGCTAATGCTGGTGCTGTACCTTACTTAAGACCACGGCCGCTTTCTTCCCACTCCTAGCCCTTTCCTGTCCCATCGTCGCCGTAAGACCTATCTGTGTCGGTGTGACGTAAAGCAAATTGTTGTAACTTACAAACGCTCGGTATCTGAAGATAGCCTTTATTGCTACATGTCATTTACATTATACATACCCTACTTTTTTTTTTTTTTTTTAAAGGCATGTTCTTTCAAGGTGTTGGATATATATAGCCCAATTCCGGAATGTGCATGAGTTTGCCGTGTGTTGCCTGACATTCGATCTGCTATATTATAAGGGCAATTTATTGCAAGGCAGTCTCATTACAAAATACAGTTTAGATAAGACTACATTTAGAGGCAGTAAATTTGTGTGTATATTGCAGTACAAACAGCGTAACAAACAATACAATCTGTTCCGCAGATTACCAAGTCATATCGTAGTGTTACAAAGTCATACCGTAGCGTTATTAGCTTCTAAATAGGCAAGTGCTGGTTAATGACAAGTTTACTCGGTTTTGTCACTGATTGGATCCTTAATTTAGTTCCGTTCGTAAATAAAGTATTCATTACCCCGTAATGACCTACTTTTCTTCTGCACTGAGGCGTTCTCAATCAAAATTCCCCAATGCATAATCCAACCGCTGCGAACATCCTGGGTGTGGTTTTCCCTCCCCATTTTTCTATGCAGTCTTTAGTTTAATTCAGAGATCGTAACTGTTATATTCAGGAAAACGATCGTAATTTTATATCCAAATAATTAGTTCCGGCGTAATTAGCACAGTAGTTTATCTGCTAACTTTGCACCCTAACGATCGAGCTTTGCATCCCGTCGACGACGTTCATTCGAGGTTAAATTCCTGGCCAGGTGGGGTTCAACAATTCCGGGAACAACTAGGGCAAGTGGAAGGTCGTCGCATGGACAACTTTGTGGAAGCATTTGAGGGAGTTTGTAGATGAAGAGATGTACTTATAGAAGCTTAAGCTTGAAACTGTTACATGCATTACATAGTTCAGATGGTAGGGGAGCCAAGTATCGAACGCAATTTGGATATGAGGTTCGAGTCCCAGTACCGACAGAAATTTTCCTTTCTTCATTCCGTGGCACGAAAATTCCATTATTTTATTAGTCTAATACAATAAGAACATAAGAGTCTGTCCTGTACATTCGCTTTTTATGCAGTTTTGAGGTCGTTGACAGTATACACAATAAACAGGAGAAGATTTTGAAAAAAAATTGAAAGGAAAGAGTACTGTTTCAACCAGAGAAAATTACTAGAATTCTGTATGTTTTGCACTTAATAAAGAAGAATGGCCGCACGGAGCCGAATCCTCGAGAAGTGCATCGATTCTCCATAGTGATTTTAAATATTTTCGAGAATATTCAACTTCCATGATCAAGAAGCCAAACATTAATACATATGATTATGAAAATTAACTTATGAAGAATTTTATTTGAGCCGAATGGAAGTTTTTAGATCGATCTCTGCGCCCTCTCACGGATTGAAACAAATTACGGTATGTCAGACTGAGATTTATCTTTCGGATGCCAGCCGAGTTTGTACTATGATATCAAGTAGTAGTAGTAGTAGTAGTAGTAGTAGTATAGTTGTTACTGTTGCATCATTTATGCAATTCATTAATGAACAAGATACATATTGGTCATAACAACAGCGACTTTCTACGCAGCGAAAGCCACTATCTTTCTGGGCCGATAACTCTTCAGTTGCCATTGATGCTTTCATGGCCCGTACTTTTAGATATGATATGGGCTTTTAGGCTTATGCATTGTCAAAAAAAATAAGGTTAATTCTTTACGTTTCGCAGAGAACTTTGCTCTGCGTCTTCAGACAGAAGCAAATCTCGACTGATTACGAGAAAGGCTTCTCAAACAACGAGGTTTGAATTTAGATGTTATAAATAGAAGTGGAAGTGGTACGTTCATTCGTCACCAGATAGCTCACTGGACGCCGTACAGTGCTAGCGTTCGAAGCGGAAGCTGACGGAACCTTCAGAATCAGTCTGAGGTCACATAACATAACAGGTGTACACACATATGAAAGTATGCCATTGGCCCAAGCCTGGAATGAAACATCTGGCAGTGAGGAACGTGCACACTTGGAAAATACCGAAACGAAATAACAATAGTGAAGGGACAGGGAAGGGAACTACCTGTGTAAATCTTTAATGGCTGGCAACCACGTATTACTTAATTGATAGCCAGTGTCCCTGTTGAAATTGTTAGGATTTCTACGTCTTTCTACGTATTTCCACGGCTTTCCGTATAATCCTGGACCTGTAGTGTCTAGTGTGAGTAGCTTGAGCATCTTGGAACACATCATGACCCGACGATAGAGCGTGCTCAGCTATTGCTGATTTGCCAGGCTGGTTGAGACGAATATTTCGTTTATGTTCCTTGATACGGGTACCAATGGACCGTCATGTTTGGCCAATGTATACCTTACCGCAAGTACAGGGAATTTCGTATACCCCAGGATGTAAAAGTGGGGACAATTTGTCCTTGGTTTTACTCAGACTGTGAGCAATTTTAGTGACGGTGCCAAACACGGGTTTTATAGTGTTTGCGCAGGACTTTCTCCTTTTCCGCAAATCACATCGCCAATACAAATCTCCCCTGAGAGACGGCTTTACCGTCTAAGAGGCTCGCCGTACCCTGTCCTCCCGCACCCCCTCGCCTTTTCAGATCTCTGTCAAACCACAAGCGATCCCACACACTGCAATCTAGACCCAACTCGTTGGTAAACGCGTATTACTCGTTCCAATCTCGCTTGCCACAACTCGCGCGCTAACATCTCTCCCGACGATCCGTTGTCATGGAGGGTGCAGGCGACGAGCAACTCGTCACTGTCACTCATATCGATGTGTGCATCCACTTACGAACCTCTATTGGTAATGCCAGCATCGGTACGCGTGGTCGCGCTTACGTTTCTTCCTCGCGCTATGGAGTCTGTTCTGTTCGTCACCGGTAAGTGGCACCTTTCTTCTCATCGTTGTTCACTGAAATTCCGCTTGTATAAGTTCGCCATATGCTTCGATACCGTCAATGTTTTACACTGTATTTTTAATCGCCTTACAGTTGTTACAGCGTGTTATAACTTTCTGAAGGAATTTTATAAAGTTCTCTATATTTTCACGTAACAAAGTAGATTGGCCGCACGAAACCAAACCCTCAAGAAGTGCATCGATTCCGCATCGTAATCTTAAATATTTTCGAGAATTGTTCTCTAACTCTTGTCACCGGGCGAGATGGCCGTGCGGTTAGGGGCGGGCAGCTGTGAGCTCGCATGCGGGAGATAGTGGGTTCGAACCCCACTGTTGGCAGCCCTGAAGATGGTTTTCCATGGTTTCCCATTTTCACACCAGACAAATGCTGGGACTGTACCTTAATTAAGGCCACGGCCGCTTCCATCTCATTCCTAGGCCTTTCCTGTCCTATTGTCGCCATAAGACCTATCTGTGTCGGTGCGACGTAAAGCAAATAGCGAACTCTTGTCCTGCGTATTGTGTGCGCAACTCAACTGTTCTGTGCACGGTTTATATTTTATAACATTTTCAAATCTTCCCTATTTTCATTTCGCCCAACTTTTCAAACTGGCATAAAGATTTATTAAACTATTCACGCCAAAAAGAACTCGTTAATCATTAAATGATAACTGAAATTCGAGATTAAGAACATCTTTATGGACTAAACTGCTGAGAACTTGGGCTTTGTGTGTCTGTGTAACCTTGCTGATTTAATTGTGGTTCTCGGCCTATAAAATCTCCATGCTATAGTGACGGTCATAGGGCAGACAGTTGTGGCTTTTTAATGCGACTTACGGAAGACTCTTTACGACCTGGTTTTATGGGTATTTCATGTCAGACGACCGGTTCCGTATATTGCTTTACTTTCTTCATATTAGTTAGAGTACTATGACGTCACTTACCTTTCTTCTCTCCAAGACTAGAATAACTTAACCATTCATTTCCCTTTTTTAAACTGTTAAAAGGTTGAAAAGGTAGGGCGAAGTGCCCTATTCATGACAAGTCTCGCTTTCACAGCACGGGAAATCTGGCAAACGAAGCTTGTAGGTTTACGTGGCCTTCGATCTCGTGATAATAGCCATGATACTTCCAGTTTTTCATGAAATCAGAAGCACAGGGACGTGATTTATCGTTTCAAACATCCTACATGCATTTGCTGGGCCACCTTTTCTGAGAAGTCTGACTATGCTGCTCAGCTATCACTCTCACGAAATAAAAGTGAATTCATTTAGGCTACGTCCGCACCAGAGGTGGCTTACTTAGCGCCAGGATGGTGGACGGTCGCTTGGATGATTCATCCAAGTAAATGAATTCCCGAGAATGACTGGAAGTGGCCGCACCGAGCGCTCCACTTGCCTTCGCTTCCTGGATAGTTGCTAAGCGTCTATCCTAACGAACAAACTGGGGTGTTTCTCCAAGCTTCTATCCAGGTAGAAACACGAACTTGTTTTTGTACTTAACGTACATTTTGCGTAACTTTTGTTCACTTTTGACTTGAAAATTGATGAGTTATTTGTGCCAGTGTTTAAAAGAGAAGACTCGTAGAACTCGTAATGTGAGCTACATGAAAATGCTATTATCCTCAAAAAGCTTTGGGAAGAGGTAGCGCAGGAAGCTGGCAAAGATGGTATGTACAAATAAATAATGTCATTTATTTATTTATTTATTTATTTATTTATTTATTTATTTATTTATTTATTTATTTATTTATTTATTTATTTATTTATTTATTTATTTATTTATTTATTTATTATACCTAAAGCATTTACAAGTTGTGATAATATCAACACTGGCTTGTTTAAAATTAAATGCGGCCATTATAGCGTTGGATTATGTTCTCAGGTAAAGGATAATCTCTCTGCCACGGCGCAGCTCCATTTCCGTTCGTTTTTTAAGAGACTTCGACAGAGACATTTTGAAGTCGTCCTCGTCTTGGGAGCAACTAACGCAGCTCCCTGCAGTGGGGCCACCACATATCCTTCCTAAGCTCCTATCCACACACCTCTGGTGCGGACGTAGCCTTAGAAATTTGCGTGGAGATTGCCTGACATTTTCTTTTATTGAATTGTTTTATGAGGAGGGTTTAACGGTGAAACATAAATAATTCATGGCGTGTAATCAGCTTGTAGTGTGTTAGCTTTATAACTGTATGCCCATTTTGTGTTGAGTACATTAATTCATCTTATGAGACAAAATGGAAAAGTATTTAGTTCTCATCGTTGTGTGTTATTGCTATAACCTACTTTGAGCAACTGTATACAATTCTCATCAACTGGGACAGTAGAAAAATCTCTTCAGTTCGATAACTTTCAGTTCTGTTGCTGTCTTTCGTACACAGGACTGCTTGAAGTTAAGCACAGAGTGTTCAGCCTAAAAGAGGTCCGTGTATTGAAGTAGAATCCTACATACTATCTGCGTCTGACTAGAAGTCGCGGCAGCTAACTACGGCACTAGTAACAGATACTACACTCGTAGCTACAAACATCAGTCGTGACAGAGAGCTGAATCAAATTGTTCAGTATACAGTACAGACAGTAAATGTGTAACTACGGCACAAGTGAACTACCACTTTGAAACTTCACGACAATTCGCAAAAGTCAGCGTGGAACCGATGTTTATTGTCAGGCCTTGAGACTTGAGATAGGCGCATGCGCGGCAGCGATGCTTACCCCTCGCACCTCTTACCCCGCAACCACGCGACTTCTCGTCCGACGGACCATAGTCACTGGTGTCAAGTAAAACAGCAGTGGCCATTTGAGCAACGTCAACTGGCAGGAATGAATGTAAAAAAGAATATATTTTAGATTTAACATGAACGCTCTGTATAGGATAGTCCGGTTCTGAGGCTGAGTGGGCAGCGTACTGGCCTTCAGTTCAAAGGCCCAAGGGCTCGATTCCCGGCCGGGTAGAGGTTTTTAACTACATGTAGATACATTTTCTGTCTCGGACAATGGATATTTGCGTTCGTTTTAATACACTACTCTTCATCTACATACAACTCTTCCGCCACAGAAACACGCTATAGTGAATACTATTAAATATTCAAGTGAAAGAAGTATGACAAATAGGGTTAGCAAAATAATCAGCCAGTACATCTTCTTCCAGTTTTCATTTGGTCTCTACTCGACGTTGGTCCGATTGTAATTTCGTCCGACATAATATTGTGCCCACCCGTTTTTGGTCCAGTTCAATTTGGTACTATATGGAATCTCGTTCTGTATACATTTTGTTCATTTGTGATTTAATCCGGAGAGTTATTTGGTTATTTTTATTTTGTACATCGAAGATTGTGTTCATATAACACATTTTAATTGGAATTTTTAATGTTTACCACGGTAATGAAGATAAAAGCGTGTAAAATGGAAGATGCACATTTATTTCTGTACTTTACAATTCATCCAAATAATCAAATGAAGATCTTTATAGTATTCCATTTTAGAATGTCATTTATTAATTTTGTTCAGTTGTCTTCAGTGTCGTCCAGTGGGCTGCTGTGCAATGTCATATGATACAGTACGACGCTGATGTCCAGTAGCTGTAACTGGGTTGAACGTTGCCCTCATTGTAACGTCTCACTGTATGCTCTACTCCTTGATTCATGTCGTTCGTTTTGGCACTAGGTTGTCCGTGACGTAGATGCCCTGTTATGATCTGTGCGATTGCATTGTCTGTTTCTACTTGGAATCTTCTTAACCTTTGTACAAAATGCCAAAATTAGCATGGTGCATTGCAGTTACTTTCCCCAGAGCAATGGATTTTATTCCTTGGAACTCTTCTTTTTCTTCCATAGCAGCGTCATTCGGTAGATGAAGATGTATAAGTACATTTATTTTGTACCCTATAATATTTCCTAAACCCCACATTTGTAATGCAACGTGTGTTACAGTTTGATCGTTTTTTACATTTTCAGTATGTACTTTACACAGCGA
Source organism: Anabrus simplex (assembly GCF_040414725.1). NCBI lineage: Eukaryota > Metazoa > Arthropoda > Insecta > Orthoptera > Tettigoniidae > Anabrus > Anabrus simplex. The sequence goes on along the minus strand of NC_090265.1, from coordinate 1,048,400,692 downwards.
TTTATTTCTGTTTGGGATAATAACTTCGGAATCCATTTTCAGATATTATTTAAAGAAACTGATGTATAATGTTCCATGGTAAAGCTAGTCTATCCTTTTTCGTCTAGTACTGACGGAACTATTAGAATTGGGCAATAAATATATAAAAAACTCTCAAAGGACTGAATATTTTGAGTGGATATGTTCCTCTTGACTTACAAGTATTGTACAAAATAATTTGACGGAATGTATGTTGGACGAACATGTTTGGAGAAAAATTCATGAAACCCGACAACCAGACGATTTGTCTAAATCTTTCTTGTACTCTTTCCTATGAGAAATAAAAGTGAGATTTCTTTTCAATCTGAGACTTTTTTTTCACAATCTGCTTTATTTTTTATTTTGCTAGGGGCTTTACGTCGCACCGACACAGATAGGTCTTATGACGACGATGGGATAGGAAAGGCCTAGGAGTTGGAAGGAAGCAGTCGTGGCCTTAATTAAGGTACAGCCCCAGCATTTGCCTGGTGTGAAAATGGGAAACCACGGAAAACCATCTTCAGGGCTGCCGATAGTGGGATTCGAACCTACTATCTCCCGGATGCAAGCTCACAGCCGCGCGCCTCTATGCGCACGGCCAACTCGCCCGGTCAATCTGCTTTATATCGCACCGGCACAGAGAGGTCTTATGGCGACGGTGGGATTGGAAAGGAAGCGACCGTGGCCTTAATGAAGGTACAGCCCCAGCATTTGTCTATTGTGAAAATGGGAAACCACGGAAAACAATCTTCACGGCTGCCGACAGTGGGCTTCGAACCCACTATCTTCTGAATGCAAGCTCATAGCTGCGTGACCCTAACCACACGGCCACTTGCTCGGTAATCTTAATCTTACGTCTACTACTGTGACGCGAGGAAAGTAACAATGAATGAATGAATGATCAATCAATCAATCAATCAATCAATCAATCAATCAATCAATCAATCAGTCAATCAATGTCTCCATTGAGGGCTGTCACCCAGGTGTCTGTTTCCCTATCAGTTGGTTATCTAGGCTTTTCTTAAACGATTTCAAAGAACTTGGTAAATTTTTCTTATCTGTAATTCCTTTTCCTATAAACGAATATTAATATGACCTAATTTGTCCTCTTGCATTCTAACGTTTTCTTCATATCATGACCTTCCCTTCTTTATAAAACTCCGTTCAAGGTTACTGGTTTACTAATGTCATGATTACTTTCGAGTCCATTTCAGAAAGTACTTAAGGAAGTTGATGTATTCATTCCATCAAATCAGTTTAATTACTTCACACTTTATGGGCTGTCATAACGATAAATCATAGGCATCTTAAATAATCTATATGGTTCCAGAGGGAATACCAGTGTAGTTTAGCCCACCAATTGCGAAGTATAGTTCTCAAGAACTGAAGAGAGCCCTTCAGTGCCAGTAGACGTACGCCCTGAAAAAATTGCCTAATTACACCAAGCCGGGCATAAAAATCACAAACGAGTTTGGGAATTGTTCCCTGAAGCCCATTAGAAACCTTAACGGTAAATATCCTTAAGGTAATACATGTTTTTGAAATAATTCAGCATAGGCTCATAGATCTTTTCGATTTTTCCTTGATCAACTAACAGTGACTGATATTTATCAGTTTCAAATTGAACTATGGAATCTCGTTTCCTTGTCGACTTTGCGATTACTTCAATTTGTTGTAACATAGTGGACTTCCTCATACACCTCGTAGTTTTTGATGACCACGGCTGACGCTATCTTGCTCCTGATGAGACGATGCCAGGAGATCCTCATACTGACAGGAGCCAAGAATATGTGCAAGAGTTTCAATATCGTTGCTGTGTCTGCAACGGGTCCTGTCCTAATTCCTTCCGTGGAGAGCCCTCACAGGGGCTACAATACGCTGCAGTTTAATAGCGTCGCGTCATTCAATGTACTAAGTCGTCGTCTTGAGTTGAGCCACTTGTTCGTTGAGGGACATTCGTCCTATAAAGCTACCCCTTTGTCGTGACTTCATGTCTGGCACCGCCGTCTCTAGTCTCCTGTTTGCAACAAGCTTTTCACATTCTTAGCTCTATCAGTGAATCCCTAGACTGTTTACAGATGCCCAACTTGAAGAGACAAATCTCATGGACTGCATTTATGAAATAAATGTTCGATCTTCACCTGCAATATAAAGACATAATTATTTTGTGTAACACTGGATCACATATCTTCCAAAATTACAAGGGGAAGCTCGTAGAGTATTGGTTTAACCAAAGTTTTATTGAAATCTGTCCAGTCATACCCAAACAGTTCCGTTGTTAGAAAGACTAATACTTTAACTGGTAATTATTTAAGCTACTTGCGTGCCCTATCCTGTGATATTCAACCATTCCCACAGATTAGTATATGTAGAGATTTTTATTACCACGGTGAAAAGCAAAGCTTATAAACATTATTGTATATTATGGGCCATCCATATCGCTGTCAGTGTGAAATCAACGACAGCAATTTTTAAACAGACGAGGGAATCAATGGGCTCGAGAGAAGAATTGAGTAGAAGATCGTTCAAAAATATGACCTCTTTTCAATCAGTTGTACATTTATCTAACAAATGTTGGAGTTTTAGACCGTGCTAAGTGATTACGTATACTAAAAGCTTGATACCACGTTTCAGTGACATGATAAAACAGAGAATTTGCCTGCTGTATAACTTTAATACAATCCCCTTGCTTACCTGTTCCGTAGCTGAGTGGGATAAGTATCGGAATGCTAGTCAGACCGTGGTACGCTTAGCGGTATAGTACAATCCACTGATGGTACTAAACCATTGGGGCTATGTAAGTAGGCTAGCATCCTACTTCACAGAAAACTTATGAAGCACGCTCAGAATGTTTTAGCAAGCTAGGCAAATGTTGGGGCTGTACCTTAATTAAGGTCACTTTCGCTTTCTTCCCACTGTTAGTCCTTTTCTGTCCCATCCTCACCGCCGGTGCGACGTAAAGCAAAGCGTAAAATAAAAACTGTTCCTTTAAAACACCGTTTACTTTTTGTAGATTCTAGAAAAAGATATTAGCCTGTTTTATTTATTATTTTTTAAGGAACCAGTTGTTCCTGTCTTTGTACATTATTAGGTGTGAGTATCTAATTGGTTAGGTGTTCACATCCTATGTTCAGGATAGTGGGATCAAAACTCGGCGCAGTCGGTTGATATTTAAGGGGGCGTGAATGGTAGTGTCCCACGTCAGTATATTTACGGACGCGCTAACGAACCTTTCTTTTCAACGCCAACATTCCGACACGCCAGCGTCTCTTATAACCGATAGTAGTTTAAGGTACAGTGTGTTAAACACTTGCTCTTATTAATAACAATAATGAATTCAGGTGAGGAGTCGTAAGGTCTGGATTTCCAAAGCATCGGACTAACAATCCTAAGTCAGTCCCCTAATCGTCGTGAGTGAAATGACAACGACCCTTCTCGGTCTCTTAGCATATAATGTTTTACAATCCACTACGGTCCCTCGTTGAACTTAAGACTGTTAAGTGTAACGTGGTGTGACATGCCTGCTTCGGAACATCGACATTTACCTTATCATTGACCTCGGACCTCGAGTCTTAGTCAATCCACTACAGACATCAGCTTCATCGTGGCGCTTTTTCTGTTTGTGCAGGGTTGGCCCACTGAATACTGAATCACTTTTTTACACGATTTAGAAGCTTTACGCCACTATTGATATACTGTTTGTTGCCATGAAATATCTAATTTTGCGTTACATGTTGGCACGTGTGTGAGCCGAACGGTCTGTCGAAACTCTGTTTTTGATTTACCTCGTGATCAAGTTCACTGTATTATCTGCGCACTTTTTAGCGATAGATTTACACCCTAGTGCTGAATCGGTCGACCTCGACAATCTTCGAGATTCGTACTGGCAACCTTTGAAACGCAAACTATGAATCGCTTATGCATCGCTGTGCAACATCTGGCGTACACTTTACATACTGGTACTGTTGTTGTTTACATAGCAAAGCCAAACTATAGAATTCACTCTACGAATAAGATTCGCATCGAGAAATGTTATATAATGTTATATAACGTGTGTGTGACAAGGTTGTTGGCTTAAGATAACAAAGGTTTAGAAAATTCATATCCATCGAGCATGTTATCGATTCGATTCAGATTTCATTTCCATTCAGTTGGCAGTACTAACAGAACCGGGAGAGCTCCCTCCTTACTCCTCAAACCCGTACACAAATATATCTTTAAAAAGTCCACAAATAATAGACATATCACTTGCATCGAGAAACTGTATTATATGAAAGAAGTTAAAATTAAATCGATATTTATCACTTAGAACAATCATGATACTAATCGTGAAGAGGCAGAATTCCTATGAACATCTACACTAGTCAATTTACTTCGGTCGTGGTAATGATTGTGTTGGTTGTTGTTGTGAACAGAAATACAACTACATAACCGTCCTCTTAACTCTAATCAAAAGACGAATAGGAAGAGATGTGAGCTCTAGGAAGAATGAAGGTATCGATTAAAGACAGGAAAGAACGACTAACGTTATGACAATGAAATACTTCGTAAACCATCGCGATCCAGATCAATCTCCATGAGAACCCCCGGCTATTGTGCAAATAGAAGCGTATTCAATTTATGTAAGTACCATGTGATATTTGAGACTGGATGAGAACGAGAGTTGACGAAGGAAGGTGAAAGGGGGTAGAATGGGAAGGTTAAGTGGAATTAATGCCAGGCTCGGCTATGATCCCCGGAGTGGATACTCCACGCTTTAAATTGAAAGCCCTTGGGATTTACTCCCATTTAGTCGCTCTTTGTGAAGCAAGATATTTACGGAACGGCATACAAAGACTCGTAAGGACCATCTGGTCTACTATACGATCTATCTGAAATAAACAAGGAACGAAGACATTATGCTAATGATTTTATTTGAAACATGACAATAATGCGAAATATTTTGTTTATATCTAGCGGATAATACAAATATATTAAGCAAGTATGTTTTGCATAACCGCCGAATCACAACAGTCATACAGTATTTGTTGCTGCTATGTGTATAGAGCAAGAAAAGCTCCTTGAGCGTGCTCATCTTCGACTTTCGTGAAGTGAATCGGTGATTAAATTCCATCTCCACTGCATCGTTTGTTTAAAGTCTGTAACTCTATGGAAATTGTTTGGCTCTCTTGTGTTCCTCTCCTTTCGCCAATCACGGGAATGGAACAGTGCTGCCCTTTGGCGAACGCCTGATGTAATTCAGTTCTATAATTGAGCATCGCAATCCAGATTAATCTCCATGAGAACCCCCGGCTATTGTGCAAATAGAAGCGTATACAATTTATGTAAGTACCATGTGATATTTGGTAGATCATTTTTAATCGGAAATTTTTGTTGATTAAAAGTATTGGGAGCGCCATACAGCCTGAAGCTTTGTTTCCTCTAACACTAATCGAGTAATTGACTCATTTAATCCTATTTTTGTGAATTTATCTAAGCATGAATTTTATGGTACCTATATGAGCGTTTTCAAGTCAGGGGGGATATCCGTTGGTTGTTTACATAGTCCGACGTCACAAATGATTATTATGAGTTTGCGATGACTGCTGAATAACACTTCGTTGGTTTCGAGTATTATTATTATTATTATTATTATTATTATTATTATTATTATTATTATTATTATTTGATGTCACCATAGCCTATTGTATAACTGTAGTAGGTACGTACTTTCAGTTCTTAACATGCACCTTTCACTTTTTTGATGCAGAGTTGGCCCACTGAATATTAATCACCATTTTACACGATTTAGAAGCTTTACATCACTACTGATACACTTAACAGTTTTAAGTTCAACGAGGGACCGAAGTGGGTTGTAAAACATATGCTAAGAGACCGAGTAGGGTCGTTGACATTTCACTCACGACGATTAGGGGACTGACTTAGGATTGCTAGTCCGATGCTTTGGAAATCCAGGAAATACAACTACATAACCGTCCTCTTAACTCTAATTAAAATAGGAATAGGAAGAGATGTGAGCTCTAGGGAGAATGAAGGTATCGATTAAAGACAGGAAAGAACGACTAACGTTATGACAATGAAATACTTCGTAAAGCTCGTAAACCAAATACCTTTGAGACTGGATGCGAACGAGAGTTGACGAAGGAAAGGTGAAAGGGGGTGTTGTGTACCACTTCGCTCGACATTAAATGCAATACATAACCTCAAATCTATCAGCTGATCGGAATAATCGTACATGAAGTTCGGTGAATCCGATGACAACAACCGGTGGATTCCATCAGAGATCCATCAGCGCATTTTTAATGTCTTTTTACTTTCCGAGTGAAATATTGGTTACTTTACGAATGCTTTGGTGAAAGTGCGATGGAATCAGTTTGCCCAGTGATGTCAAAAACGCGCCATATTTGATGTATATTTAGATAGTCACATGCAATGGAGAAATAATCATATTTTGTCAGAAACGAAGTCGATGACGTGGAGAGAAGTTTAACTGCGACTCGGAAACTGTGACGTAAATAAGAAGCGGGGAGAATGTACCTATATCCACTAATTGATATAACGACCGCCTCTGCATAAATTGACTCAGATTATTGCTCACAGGATTACCGTGGAGTATGGCTTTTCACCCTAATGACCGAGCATCGAGCAAGTTGGCCGTGTGGTTATGTTTGCGTAGTTGAGAGTTTACATTCGGGAGATGGTGGGTTCGAATTCCGTCGTCGGCAGACCTGAATGTGGTATTCCGTAGTTACCCACAACAAGCAAATTCTAGAGCTGTACCTGAATTAAGGCCACGGTCGCTACCTTCCCAATCCTAGTCCTTTCCCGTCTTTGCATTGGCGAAAACCTTCGATATGTTGGTGCGACGTTAAACAAGTAACAATAAATAAATAAATAAATAAATAAATAACCGAGGTTCGAATCCTGGCGACAATGCAGGCAAAAGTTTTAGCTGACAGATTATCTGATAGAAATGAGCTGAAATGTCTCCAGATACCTTACGAGGGAAATATTTGGGTTCGAACTTCCGAATTGGATGACAATTGGTAGAAAAGCTCAAATATGATCGTTGAGAACGGTTATAGGGTTCTTTGCGGCGTTTTAACGCATTTGATCAAATGAGTAACTTCAGGTACCTAGTTGCATGTTCATGCAATTCGAAGCGTTCAAACACAAATACTTCCCTCGTTAGATATAACGTGTATCAGCTGACGATCCTGTTTTATAAATTCTTATCCTATTTTCATGAGCTTCAATCCAGTTCTGAACAGACATGATGTTGATCTAGTAAGGTCACTGAATTGGAAGTATTTGCTGTTAGAAGTTGGGCTTGTTTAGCCATGTTTTGGCCAGGTCCCACTCTAGCTTGGAACTTGGTACATAGTTACGACGAGAATGGGAAGGATAGCAGAGGACCGAATGAGTTACAGTAAATACGAGTACGGATCGTGTAGGTGTGAGAGTGCATTCGGGTGGTGGTGGCGGCGGCTTCAAACCCTATCTTCAGCAGCCCTGAAGATGGTTTCCCTTTGCTGCGCATTTTCATATCACCAGGGCTGTGTGTTAATTGCTATCTTCCTAGCTTTGACCCTTCTCTATCCCACCGTCGATGAAAATGTGTGTATTAGCGCGACGTTACAACGCTAACATTAAATATCGGAGATTTGAATACCATCATTGAGAGTTGCTAACCTGAATATGGTTTTAATAGGTTTCACGACCCTTTCTCCTAGAAAAATATCCCAAACTAATTATTGCTCCTGACACTACCACAGACTGTACTCAGTCATACTCGTCGTATACACACATGTGCACGAGACTGCTCAAGCTAAGTAGTCTTTCAATCCCCTTAACCTATCTTGAATTTTAGTTGGCTCCGAATTATTTCCTGCAAAGAGATTTTTTAATATGTCAGTCAATCTGATATCACAGGTATCTCGCATTTGAGAATTCCTTGATGCCTACGTGCAAACCAAACCAAACGAAACTAGTGACACTACACCTCATTCAGAGTCTTGGACGATAGCTTCCAAGTAGATGACTCGGAACTGTTGACGTGTCACGTATAGCTTGGCTTTCTGCTATTTACTGTGCCATAGGTCAGTACCATAACCTTAGGCACTACAATGAGCACTTAATCAACTACAAGCTGCCCGGCGCATGAGTGGTAGGTAGTGTGTCCGACTCGTGATCCTAAGTTCACATGTTCATTCCGGGCTAGTAATACATTATTGAAGGACGGTCAGAAATCTTGGCTCTCCATGCTAAATCCTGTTGGCATGTTAAATATCTCTGGTAGCGTACTCAGTATCATTCATAAAATTAAATTAATTCAACCGAAGTATCCGTTCCAGTAGAATTCCGCTTTCTTTGGTATAATGCAGCACAGTCGTAATGTCGAAATTCGTAGATAGGCCGCCTAAATGGCACCACTTCATAAGGCCTGCACCACGGTAACTGAGACCTCGCGATAAATATAATTTGTAAGTTTTACATGTATAAATGTTTATTTCTTATAGCAGTTTATAACTACCTATATATTTGCGTTATAATAATGTCGAATGGCTTCCGGAGAGGCGTGATGCAGTTCTTTCTGATTGGAGGATATAGGTGACCTGCGTGTCTGTGAGGTTGGTAAATTCTAATGTTGAAGACGGCACACACATCAGTACTCCTGCCAAAGGAATTAACCAATTATGGTATTTGATCTGGCTGGGAATCGAACCCGGGACCCCTTGGACCATAGGTCAGCACACTAACCATTTAGTCATGGAACTGGACTAATTCGTATCTCATCCCAAGATGATACAGTTCTTTTTTAGGCACACCTCCAATGGAGGTGAGCTGCATGTATTATTTTAGCCACATACCAGCTCTCATACCATTCTTAAATCTCTGGCAGTACCGGGAATCGAACCTGGGCCCTCGAGTACAGCAGTAACAGTAAACTGTTACGTATACTGACATGTATTTATGTCTAAACCAAATACGAAAGACATAATCAATCGAGTAATAGTGTACTAATTTTGGAAGGATTTTAAATTCAAATTTACATTCAAGTATAGAACAAATTTTTGAAGTCCTTTTTTTTAAGATTTTAAGATTGTAGTGCCTTTCTGCCTGCTAATTTTGCTATATTTTAGTGCCTAACTTTCGGATTCTATCTATTACAAACTACGCTAAATAAATGTAAGGAAGAATTAACGTCAAACTTGTTTACCTCGTACCGTGCTACGATCTATCATAGCGAAATATTTTTCTTACTCTTTTATATATGCATTTTCCCCCATGTACACGTTGCCAATGCACTTGCACAGTTCTGTCATGTCAGGAAAGTGACGAGCAGGATTTAGGTCTGTCTGTAGGTAGTATTATCAGTGAAGATCGTTCTAAATCATAAAGTTCATCCATTTATTGTGTTGTTTTTTTTTTAACTAGCCAAGAACTCTCAATTAGTCCTACTATATAGTTCATGCTCCAATGACCAGTCCAATTAAAGAATATCAGGAACTTCAACCAATCAACAGCTGTCCGTCGCCATATTATTATCTTTGTAGCATTATCGCACCTATTCATCAGAATCTTCGTAGATTATTTTGTCTAATATCGTGCTTCATTTATCTTCAGTAATACGTTTACATAACTTTATTTTTCTTATGAAGCCGACAGCCGACATAATTGGGTACTGTGTATTAAGACCATTTCTATGGTTGGGTGGAAGGATGCATTGACTATTGCCTGTTCCTTTGAAAGTTTGCAATGTGGTGTGTTGTATGTAAATGAGGATGTGTGTTAATATGAACACAAACACGTAGCCTTCGAGCCAAAGCAGCCAGACGCCGCTAAATTCCCGGCCTTGTCAGGAATCGAGCCTCGAGTCCTCTGAACCGAAAGCTACAATGCTGTACATTCAGCCAAGGAGCTCGACTCTAAACTGTGGCGAATAGTTTGATTAGAATTTGTTTACATTTCATACGTTTTAAATGGATTATAAACCTCTCTACAAAGGCTATAAAAGAATTTCCAGAACATTTGATGACGATACATCGCTTTGATAATTATCATCCGCTGCAAGGAATGCACCAGCTGGTTTTTGAGTGCCTTAAATTTCCTCAGCAATTATTTGCCGTAAATATAATTGCAGGTAAAATAAATTGATAAGAAGATCCCACATTTCACAGATGTGTTTTAATAGTTTATTTATTTAAATGATGTATTTTTATTATTCATAACAGTGGGTTTAGAGAAACGTTTCACTCCATACTCAGAATGAGAATACTTCTACAGAACATTTTCGTCCTGTAATTGTATCTGCTCAGTGGTAATAATTTTTTTTTTTCCTTTTACAAGTTGCTATACGTCGCACCGACACAGATAGGTAGAGGCATGATTTTTTCGCTTTAACGATAAACGCGACAAAATATATTTTGAAGCGATTTTGAGATATCTTAAAGAATCATGTGATTCTGGTTACGAAATCAGTGATTTTTTCGCGAATTACAGCGAATTACAGCGTCAAAGCCTGTTTAAAGCGAAATTTACTTATTTTACGATAAGTGCGAAAATGCAGCGAAATTCATGGAAAATAACGATCTTGAAATTGTATTCTAATAGCACGTGTGTGAAGGGAAACAGAAGACATAATAAGGATTTCTCAATTCGACAGATAAATTAAAATTGTTAAATCCCTTAATAGTATGACCATATAGAGTGACAGCTGCGGCCATACATAGTGGAAGGGCAATTTGTTATTAATCTATTTCGCGAAATAACGCGAAAAATTTTCTTTTCGCGAAATCGAACATAAATTAATGCGAAAAATCATGCCTCTACAGATAGGTCTTATGGCTACGATGGGGCAGGAAAGGCCTATGAGTGGGATGGAAGCGACCGTGGCCTTAATTAAGGTACAGCGCCAGCATTTACCTGGTGTGAAAATCAGAAACCGGGAGAAACCCTTTTCAGGGCTGCCGACAGTGGATTTCGAACTCGCTATCTTCCGAATACTGGATACTGGCCGCACTTAAGCGACTGCAGCTATCGAGCTCGGTGGTAATAAAACTGTCATATCAGTTTACTAGAAATGTGGTGGTTGTTGTTGTCACCCTTCAGTTAGGACATTGCGGTTAATTGTGTCCTGTTCTTCGTGTTCTTAGCAGTTGTAGGCTCTACAATAAATAAATAAATAAATAAATAAATAAATAAATAAATAAATAAATAAATAAATAAATAAATAAATAAATAATAATAATAATTTGATCCAGAATTCGGAGAAGATCACCCGAGGCCTTCATATTATGGTTTCACTCTGGGATTTCTCTAGAGTTGAAGTGGGAGAACAGTTGTGGATAGCCATTGCTACGATGATTGGAAGCAGTGGCACGTGAAAAAGCCCCCCGCGTGGCAAGCGACACATTTGAGGAAGTCTGTTTCTTCACTACTCTGTACATTTCATCCTGATTCACTTCATCTCAGACCTTCAGACCACAGAACTAGGATCAACTGGTCCGAATTTAGATCAAATAGTGGCTCACATAAAGCGTGTACAGTCTCAGAGAGTTTATAAATAAAATTTGTTTTGTCAGTACTTATGAAAATGAGAATTTTGCTGGACGGAAATAACTTTCCATGTCATATAAAAGCATGTATGTATGTATGTATGTATGTATGTATGTTATGTACGTATGATTATTCAAGTGCCACGTGAAAACGGCATGGTATACTTTCATGAAATTTGGCACGCATTTTACAATAGTATGCTAAAGTAGTTGCTAGGCTAATTAGCATTACGATATTCAAAGTAGAAAGGGGTCTAAGAGGGGGGACTGAAATTATTTCTTGTTGATATTTTAAAGTACATATTTAGAAATGTTTCAGACTAAACTTACCTGAAATTTGATAACATTGTGTTATTGTATGTACATAATTGTGAATAACCGAAGAAATGGTCTTTACCACATAATTTGGAAACGTTGAGGAACGAAATATGATAACCTCCATGCATTGTTTCTTGGATTATGATAAAAACTGTATATAACCTAATTAGTTATTTCATCCCTGTTCATAACCTGTACCAAGACCGGGCAATTAAGGTAGTCTACATATAAATTTGGACCCTACTGTACAATTTTCTATCTAAGTTTGACAACAGATTTCCAAAAGATGTCTTTGTTCAGTATCTCTCACATTTTATGGTGACGTTTCAAAGACGTATGTTCTCTGACACAAATGTACTAAATGATTGTAACTCGTAGTAGAAATGAACACTCCTTTATGTTGTCAAGTGTTCAACCGTATTCTTTTTTCGAGTGAAAATGGCATTAGTAATGGAACAATAAAAACTCTTGATTTAAAAAATTAGTGCCATCAATTTTATTTTGGCTACTTTAACATGCGGCACCGTTTTAATTAGTGATCGATGGTGGCACAGGGTGTTTCGAGCTGCCCTTTGGGATTTAAGCAGGTGTGACACTCTAGAACCCCCGGGATTTGATCACATGTAATTGCCAGGAATTTGGTCAGCATGTAACAGGAATTCCGGCGGGAGTTGATCGGACGTGATTATTGTGGAATGAAGTGCGCTGTCATGTACAGCGTTAACTAGAGGTCGACGAAGTGTTCACTGGTTAGTAGCAGTTATCAAACCTTTTCTAAGATGGCCATATTTTGCGCTATACGAGCCTGCTACTTATCGAAGTATAGCGTGAGACTCTGTCGATACCATCGTGTAGATTATTACTTGATCACATGAATTGGTATCAACGATGTGTTATCTCCTCATGTACTCACTAACGCCCCAAGGAAGGTAATTTCAGCACCAAAAAAACTCCGTAGAATATTCTTGAATCTTTCGATAAATTTCAGGCCATTATACAGACTCACTCACTCTGCTCACCAAAGGACGGAATTATTTGTTGATTGTTGTGTTGTACATCATGATCGAGGACAGTCGCTCATAAAATTATTTACACTTTACGTGAGAACGCTGTAGGTTAGTTCCTGGTTTTCTACCCCGACGACCGAGGTTCGAATCCTTGTGGCTACTGTTTGGTATTTTTACTTGAAAAGTTACTTACGTCATGAAGAGTATCCGACCTTACACCTTCGCCTGGATGCAAAATGATTCAATGATCGAGTTTGGCCAAACTGGTTGACTCGATTCCGGCTCAGCCTTGGTGGTATTTAAAGGTGTCCTCGTATAGATAGATTTACTGGCAAGTAAAGGAACTGCGAAACTAAATTTCTGGGTCCTCGGCATCTCTGAAAGCCATATCGGGACGCAATACCAATAGCATTATTACTTCTCCATCAGGCTGTGTAGCGAGTCATGATAAATTAGAAAGTTTTAGTTCTTGACAAGACGCATGTAGTCACTGATACTTACAGCCTAGCATTGTCTTCTTCCGAAACTCCCTTCCCCTGCTATTAATGTCGTATGACAAACTATTGCAACGTCGGAATCTCATTGCGGTTTTGAAAACGGTAGCCTTTTGAGAGGGCAAGGAGCATGAAAATAATATCATAATAAACGGAGACATAATTGTTGTAAATTCATATGACGTGTTACTGTTCGGAAACGCTGCATTATCACAGCAGATGAAGCACATCGGTCACTCGCTGACACCGTTACAAGATGGCGATCTTTTTCAGCGTTGGACGCCCAGTATTGTCTCTCCATCCTCAGCATACTCTCATTATGACAGAAACACTGGCCTACTGAGCATGTAGTTTCTAGCTCGACAAATTACACTTTCACGTACCAACAATACGACCTCGTCCAAACTTGCCGAGATGATTGTACAGCTGAGTTTGATAGTATATGCTGACGTGGCATCCACAACTGCTTCAGCAAACCACTGGTAAACAAGAAGTGGAAATTTAACCCAAACCCGCGACATAGACATTACAACCGATTATCACTCACTTCATGTTGCGCCGTCTGAGGAGTGGTCGGAAACAACGTGAAGCGTTAGAGGGTTCGTCATACTGATAAGCAATTGAAACAACACTACTCAACACATTTGAAAATTTTTCCATAACTAATAAAATAGGCTGATCTTAACTAATTTCCATGCGCTGAACACGAAAATGACAGTGAAAAGTTCGTAACACGTCACGTTTTTGTTTTGTAGAATTGACTTGATACATTGAATAAATCAGGATTTTTGACCTATTAAAATTACTTGTTCTCATTTTTGTATGAAAATGTTCAAGGGTAGCTTAGATATGATAGAACTGGTATATTAATAACTGGCCAACTATTAAGATTTATAAAAACTACTCTTCATGCAATAAAGTAGAGCTAAATACCTTATTTTTTCTCTTATGTGAACTGGAATCTTCCCTAGGTAAAAACTAGCAATAATCGCCCATCATCGGAGGATTCCATCTTCCTTGATACCGTTGCTCCATTGTAACAATGTCTTGGCGAAATCGTTCTCTGGAAAAAAGTCCAAATGTGAATGTAAGAAGTGGATCTTCAGTGACATACGACAGCCCATTTCTTTGTAGTTTCTTAGTAACGGCTCTATTAATTGGCGATACTTTTCTTCCTTGTGATTCCCTAAAAATCCTTTGATAACAGATGCAAAAGATTTCCATGCTCGTAATTCCTTAGGGTTAAGATTTTTCTCAAAAATATTGTCCTTCAAAAGTTTTCTAATTTGTGGACAGGCAAATATTGCTTCTTTTAATTCAGCATCACTGATTCTAGGGAACAGAGTCTTTAAGTATTACAAGGCTTCTCCACTCTTATATAGAGCTTTCACAAAAATTTTAATTAGCCCTACTTTTATATGCTGGGGCGGAAGAAGTACTTTTTCAAGTTGCACTAGTGGAGGATATCTAATATTATATTCACCAGGAATATAAGCTTTTCTGACAGGCCAGTTCTTCACCACATAATGCTGTGTTGTTGCTCGACTGACCACAAACACAAAAACAACAAAACTTAGTAAACCCTCCTTGTAATCCAAGCAACAAAGCTATTACTTTCAAATCGCCACAGATTGCCCAACGATGTTCATTATAATTTACTGCATTCAAAATTAGTGACATGTTTTCATAAGTTTCTTTCATAGTGACTGAATGAGCCACTGGAATGGAAGGTTGTCTATTGCCATTGTGTAATGAAACTGCTTTTAAGCTTAGTTTTGATGAGTCGATGAACACTCTTCTGGATTATATTCAATATCTAATTCGTCCATCCGCCCGATAACATTTTTGCACGCACGAACAGAATTTTCCATTGCAAAATAAGTAGTCAACTTATTTCGTTTTCTGAACACTGAAATCTTGGTATCTCTTGCTAATAAGTTCCATTCTTGTAATCTAGAACCTAATAGTTCAGCATGTTGCTTGGAAAGACCTAAATCCTTAACTAGATCATTAAGTTCTGCCTGTCTTATCAAATGAGGTGTTTTATGATATTCGGGAATGTAGGTAGGATCAACGGAAGTTGAAGGGTAGTCTGAGGATTCTGATTGTTCGTTTTCCACTGGAATGACATTATTTGCCCTACTGCGTGGAGAGAGAGGGACGGGAAGCTCTGGACAGTGTGGTACGGGTCTAGTGGCTGATGGCAGATTAGGATACACAATGTTACCTTTAGTTTTCCTTGAAAATCCCTTTGTTTTGGTAATACAGAAGTAACAATTTTCCAGATGACTGGTAGGCTATCGCCAAATCATTGGAACAGCAAAAGACATATTGTGATTTTCCCCCCGCAACCACTCTGTTAACCTCACGTACCACGTTGCACAACACACGTGTGGTGCTCAATTTTTATCTTGATCACATACTTTACAGACAAAATACAAGTAATATGTTTTTTTTACATTATCTGTAAATGATCGACATTTTGATTTCAAAGTTAATTCCCCACAAACTTAGCAAAAACTATTTAGAGTCTGTTTACATTAACGACGTTTGCGATCCTTGTAACACTATTGCAGAATAACTAGTACTGCTCACAACACTTCCACAATCAGAACTAAACTTTTCTTGTATCACAATACAGCGGCAAGCAACTGTATTGTCACAATACAACGGCAAGCAACCATGTTTTCTTTCCATTAGCCAGTTACAGCCGAATGTACCTACCCTCTGTGCAGATGCAAAATAAGGGTAATAAAACAAACTAGGTAACACTCATTCAAACCACAAAAGAGAAAGTATGTTTGAAATGGTACTTTAAAAGAACGGGAATTATACGTATTTGTGTAAAAGATCTATGTTAAAGAACATAATCTTTCAAAGTGGGTAGGTTTTAACACATTTTTTTATGATTCGCCAACTAAAAAACTGTGAGTTTATAAAAAGTGTGATGTGTAGGCCATATTCGTAATCAGAACATGCAAATTACCTAAAAATAGTTATTCTTGTCTATGTTATGCAAGCAGGTCATGAAAGGAGGTAAACATTTTTTTACAATAGAAGCCTAACATGAATTAAGGGGGTGAAGAGCTCACAAAATTTGGCTGTTATGCAAAGAGAATGATTACAGTACATGCCAACAATAGTTCGTTCATCAAGTCATCAAAATCATATTCACATTCCGTAGTGTATATAAATGTACTCATATGATTTTGGACCCTGACTGAAATAACCAGAACAGGGGAAAAATTGAAACTGAACTGGAAATAAAACGACTTATTAAAATGTATGAACTTAAATTTGAAAAGTAGCATGCCAATTCTGATAACATTTGAACTGACCTTCACCCAGACACTTTCTGAAATTGTTTTCAATTTAACTTCACCAGGTTGCGTAAAATTGAAATGGACATGAGGTGAACATGATATAAGAAAATATAAAAGGAAATATCTATGAACATTCGAGGTAAAAATCCTAAGAAACTATATTAAAAACTTGCATCCCTGCCATTGCATTGATAAAAATGTAACAGAACACACACTGAACTACTCATTTCCACATGAGATCAATTACGTAATTAATCCCCATTTTTTCACAGATGCATGTTACATTCATTACATGCAATAATAAAATCTGGAAGGAGTACTTTCTCAAAGATAAAATTCATAACCAAAGTGTGAATAGGCTATAATGCTGGAAGAGGAAATTCATAATTGAATTCACAGTTACTCAAACAGGAATGTTTACTACTGAAGGAACTTACAGTGATTAATCCTGAATTCAGAGTTTACACATTCCCTTTCAATGGAATTCATAGAAGTTCATCAACTCAGTAAAAGTCTACTATTTCATTTATAAATAACAAAGATATGAGACCTATCCACAAACCTTTCACAAGCCTTGGATGAGTTAAAGGTGCTGTCACTAAGTTCCCATTTTTCTCAACATGCATGCTGGTCGTCCATTCAACCTCATGAGTTTTGAAATGGAGCTCGCACACCTACAACAGATGGCTCAGTTTCAATGACCATTCCACAACTTAAGTGATTGAATGATTGAAATCGGATATAATACACTAATAACTAAGATTTACCTTTGCATGTTTGGAAGGAACGAAATCATCTCGGCGAATAGCTCTTAACCACTTAGCTCTCTCCGAGTCGTCATTTGGAAACGAGGAAACACTCACTTTAGGGCCAGTGCGATGATTGCCCTTACAATTTGGAACACTGCATTTCTGAGGCATCGTTATTCATAATTTGAAAAACAGTGATCGCAATTCACAACAACACAGCATTAAAAATAAACTCAGTTCTAACCTCACGTGGCGTCCATGCTGGCACTTTAAACGCAATTTATCAATATTAACAGTTTATAAATACTAACATCTTTAACTGAACTTACACTAATAGGAATATTAAGCGAGTGTTAACACACAAGACTCGATTAAGATTAATATAATCGATGAAAAACACACATAACAGGGAAACGCGTCCTAATACACCAAGCGGCAACAAGCTGAGTTACTGGCATGCGCCCATTTGGACATACGTCATCAGCTACTCCCATTCGTATTGCCAGGCTTTGTTCTCTAGGAGGTGCTTATACAGCTTCCTTTCGGTGACTAGGAGGCCTGCGCTCCAGCGGCATTATTGCGAAACTTTCAAATTACAGCTTTATGCTGGACTTCACTGTCAAGGTCGGTATAAGGAGCGCTGCGAGGGATCCAGTCGGCCGTGACTTTTATTACTAACGTCTAAATTCAAACCTTCATTATTGTAGAGTCTTCCTCGTGAAGAGTTGAGATTTTCTTCTGAAAGCGCGAAGCAAAGTTCTCTACGAAATGTAAAAATTTTCAACTTTGACACGGCGTAAGCCCATATCATGTTTACTTTCTCGTTGTTTACCTCACCGAGCACAAGTTCTCTTTGCCGCCATGTCAGTTGAAACACGTACATTCGGGCGCATGTGATTTTGCCGATATAGGAAACAACGGTTTGATGGAATGTTATAGCGCCTTTGCCCGACCCCAGGTTCTAGCAGTTCCCCGTCGTAGATTACCAGGCTGCCCTTTCTTTCCCTTAGTTCGCATTCGGTGAATACAAGTTATATTTTCGTTTAATTTCTATTCTCAGTGAATTGCTAACAAATGAGCTCAAAACGAAAATATCGATCCTTTCCATGTAGTGCGAAAGGTTTATTTTTGTCTACTTGTCTTCGGAATAAAACCGCTTAAATATGATTATATAATATTTAACATATCATTTGGAACGTTTTTATTCCTTTTAAAACTTGCAAATACAAGTATATACATTTTATGAAAACAATATTAAACGAAATCGAACATCCTTATATGGACTGTTACGCCTTTCACTGTTAAGTCTGCAAGCTTATGTGAATTTACTAAACGCCGCCACAATCCTCTGTTCGTAACTAACTCTGTGGCCTCATTTAGTTCCACACTTCTTATTTTTAAATCCTTAGAAACCGAGACTAACCTTCATCGTCTTTGTCTCTCTCAGCCTCTCTTTCCCTCCATGACATAGTCCATTTCTGTACTCTACCCCTTTCACTATTCGTCTAGAGCAGACTTTTGTTAATAGGTTGGTTTTTTTTTTTTTTTTTTTTTTGCTTTACGTCGCGCCGACACAGATAGGTCTTATGGCGACGATGGGACAGGGAAGGAAGCGGCCGTGGCCTTAATTAAGGTACAGCCCCAGCATTTGCCTGCTGTGAAAATGGGAAACCACGGAAAACCATTTTCAGGGCTGCCGACAGTGGGGTTTGAACCTACTATCTCCCGAATACTGGATACTGGCCGCACTTAAGCGACTGCAGCTATCGAGCTCGGTAATAGGTTGGTCTTTGTATGCAGGGATTTTATTCAAACCAATAAGAGACTGGCTTTTCAAGGGGCTGTTGAGGTCAAAGAATGATGATGAATGTCTGGCAACATTAGTTAAGAGAAAACGGTATTTGAAACTAGACGCATCGGCGTGATTCCATGCTCTCGAGTGTACAGAAACCGACTCCTCAAGAAACGTCCTCACACCATTTCTAACACCGCAAAATGATTTCCTTTCTAATGAGGAGTCTGAAACCGATCGATAAAAGTAGGATTGCCTACCGTGAGTACTCTCAATCCTATATCTCCCCAGAGATTGATACAAACTTACCTTTTCCTATTTTTTAAAATAATGTGTATGAACACTTCTCTGTTACAGATTGTGGATGCTCCTTCTCTTTTGCCTTCTTCTTTCTCTGCTACCTTTCTTGAGTCTGAATGCAACTGCGCCGTCGTACATTTGTATTTGGCCAAGTGTTTTTGATGACTGCCCGCCCCGTGGTGTAGGAGTAGCGTGCCTGCCTCTCACCCGGAGGCCCCGGGTTCGATTTCCGGCCAGGTCAGGGATTTTTACCTGGACCTGAGGGCTGGTTCGAGGTCCACTCAGCCTACGTGATTAGAATTGAGGAGCTATCTGACTGTGAGATAGCGGCCCCGGTTTAGAAAGCCAAGAATAATGGCCGAGAGGATTCGTCGTGCTGACCACACGACACCTCGTAATCTGCAGGCCTTCGGGCTGAGCAGCGGTCACAAGGCCCTTCAAGGGCTGTAGTGCCATTGGGGGGGGGGGGGCGGGGGGTGGATGAATGCCTTTCCTATGTGGAGGAATGTTTCTGTGGTGTTCATCATCATTTCATCCTCATCACGACGCGCAGGTCGCCTACGGGTGTCAAATAGAAAGACCTGCACCTGGCGAGCCGAACCTGTCCTGGGATATCACGGCACTAAAAGCCATACGACATTTCATTTCAGCGTTATGTATAAATGAACTAACTGGAAACGGCTAAAATCCTCGGCGCGGCCGGGAATCGAACCAAGGACTCTGTGCACCGAAGGGCCACTACGCTGACCATTCAGCCAAAGAGACGGGCAGATTGTAGATGCATAAGTAAAAATAAAGGCGTGATACCGATTATCTGGCAGTTTTTACGTGTGCGGTAAGTATACCAAACCGATGATACTAATTCCCGTATAAAGCGCAGTACAGGTTCTATCAATTTAGACTCCTTAAGCATATGGACTGTTGCTACAGGCAGTGAATTATGTTTGAGGAGGATCGCGTGGAAGTGCTGAGTAAGGATTAATTTTCTTTGCTCCTTCCTGACCTGGCTGTAAAGTGCTAAAACCACTTTGTAATGTATTGGCCGGGTTTCACCCGCTGAGTTCGAAGGGCAGCCTTGACTTACGGGGTCTTAACATGGAGGGCGATTAATTTATAGGCTGTGCCGTGTGCCCACGACGCGTGCGGACTGATGCTATGATATACGACCCCGCTACCTCCCACCCCAAACAGGGGAGTCGCCACTAACCCCTATAATACTGCATTCATGGAGAGATTAAAAATACGGTTGAACAGTTATCAACTCCTGATCCCTCGAGCGAGATTTCCAATGATCCTGACGTTTAATAAGTTAGGGGTAGTTTTCCATCCCTAGTCCGTTGGAGGGGATTAGATGGCAGGTGCTGCAGTGCTGCCAATAGAAAGACGTGAGGGTCTTGTGGCAGAAAAAAGAACTAAAACCACTGTATAGTAAGTGAAAAAAGAATACAGTACGTTAATTCACAAGTATGCGTAACTACTGAGTTCAGAATACACTCGAGAAATTACAATCATCATCTTCGTGCACTTACAGCGCGTGAAAACTTGCTGATCGTTGAATACTTGATACAAATTCAAATACATTTTCATTCATGATGCTAAATAAGGCTAGCAAACAAAACAGTTTTCCGCAAATGTAAATCTTGTGACATTAACCACGCGACCTACAGATTTACGTTGAATCCAGTCTGCCACCTGTGCGACAGCCCTAAATGCAGTTAGTGGTAATTGATGATGATGATTCGAATCCGTGAGAAATATCATTCGGCATTCGAACCTAAAATGCGCCTAAAATTAAATGACTGAGCTGTCCAGCTAAATGGTTAGCGTGCTGGTCTTAGGTCACAGGGGTCCTGGGTTCGATTCCAGGCAGGGTCGGGAATTTTAACCATGATTGGTTAATTTCGCTGGCATGGGGGCTGGGTGTATGTATCGTCTTCATCATCATCTCATCCTCAGCACGACGCGCAGGTCGCCTACGGGAATCAACTCAAAAAGACCTGCACCTGGCGAGCCGAACATGTCCTCGGACACTCCCGGCACTAAAAGCCATACGCCGTTTCATTTCAATAACTGAGCTCGATAGCTGCAGTCGCTTAAGTGCGGACAGTATCCAGTATTCGGGAGATAGTGGGTTCGAACCCCACTGTCGGCAGTCCTGAAGATGGTATTCCATGGTTTCCCATTTTGACACCAGGTAAATGCTGGGGCTGTACCTTAAGGCTACGGCTGCTTCCTGCCCACTCCTAGCCTTTTCCTATTCCATCGTCGCCATAAGACCTATCTGTGTCTGTGCGACGAAAAGCCAATTGTAAAAAAAAAAAAAAAAAAAAAAAAAAAAAAAGCCTTACTCTGACGAAATCAGTTAAGTTGCCCCCCCCCCCCCCACCCACTCCCTCCGTCATCTCTGAAGAGAGATAGCTTTCCTTTGTTTTGACATTTAAGAATTGAATAATATAACCCTGTGGTTAGGATTCCATGTAAAACTGGTGGTCCTGTGGCTATGATCTCGATATCGATTGTCACGTAAAACTACACGTTTGCTTGCTTTGAGAAAACATTTAAATTGAAGTGGTAATATGAAGAGATATTGTGAAGTATCCTATACACTACTACCAGCAACAGAACTTGGATTGCAGTAAGTGATTTATATAAGGGAGACCCTACAGCTTTCAGTGACGTTATGGCTCTCGCTAAGGAAGAAAAATCGGCAGATATGAAAACAAGATTGCCGGGCTGAGTGGCTCAGACGGTTGAGACACTGGCCTTCTGACCCCAACTTGGCAGGTTCGATCCTGGCTCAATCCGGTGGTATTTGAAGATGTTCAAATACGTTAGCCTTGTGTCGGTAGGTTTACTGGCACGTAAAAGAACTCCTGCGGGACAAAATTCCTGCACCTCGGCGTCTCCGAAAACCATAAAAGTAGTTAGTGGGACGTAAAGCAAAGAAACATTATTAAAATCAAATTATCTTCCAACTCTGACACATTCGTTTGAACTGTTTCTATTGATGCAGCATCATTTGAGTCCAATGCATTAACGATCTCTTTGACTATTTCTGTGTGCTGAGCATAATACGTACAATGCTGCATCCACCCACTTTCCCCAACGAGTTAACACTGACGCAGAAGGAAGTTGGATTCTCGAAGGAGATTTAAGAAAAAGAAAATCTTTGTAGAGGTCACGAATCTATTTGCCAATGGGAAAGAATTGGATATTGTCAGCAATACGGTGAAGAGCATGTCCTAAGGAAGTCATCTGAATTAAGTTGGGAAAAATACCTTTGAGTGTTTGTCCTGATTTTACCATGTAAGTACATGCATGTATAAAAAATAAAAGTAGCGGGTCGTATTTGATACCAGAGGCTAATTTCAAGGAGTCCATCACACACTGGGTCACAGTTACATTGTTAGTGACCGGTAATTCACACACACAAAGAAGATAAGGTCTTCTTTTGTTCCTCATTTAAGGTGCCGACCGGGCGAGTTGGCCGTGCGGTTGGGGGCGCGCAGCTGTGAGCTTGCATCCGGGCGATACTGGGTTCGAACCCCACTGTCGGCAGCCCTGAAGATGGTTTTCCGTGGTTTCCTATTTTCACACCAGGCAAATGTTGGGGCTGTATCTTAATTAAGGCCACGGCTGCTTCCTTCCCACTCCTAGGCCTTCCCTATCCCATCGTTGCCATGAGACCTATCTGTGTCGCTGCGACGTAAAAAAAAAAAAAAAAAAAAAAAAAAACGCTGTCGGCAGCCCTGAAGATTGTTTTCCGTGGTTACCCATTTTGACACCAGGCAAATGCTGGGGCTGTACCTTAATTAAGGGCACAGCCACTTCCTTGCCACTCCTAGGCAATCCCTATCCCATCGTCGCCATAAGACCTATCTGTGTCGGTGCGTCGTAAAGCAAAATACATTACATACATTATCATTATAGACTGTTATGCCTTTCAGTGTTCAGTCTGCACGCGTCTGAGAATTTACTAAACGTCGCCACAATCCTCGATTTGCAACTAGTGTTGTGGCCTCATTTAGTTCTATACCTCAAAATAGCAACAAAAAATATTTTCTCACTCCGTACATATTATTCACACGCTCCATAGAACAGTACCTGTAGAAATTAAATATATTGAACCCGATAGGGGCATGATCCAAGGACCTTTGGTTGATATCGATCTCCATAATTACACACGCAATGCTATTAAAATGAAAGAACGCTGAGAATGATTAATATACATATCATTAATAGAGGTCATACCGAAATTAATTAATATTCATACCATTGATAGATAAATTGTGTATTTTAAAATTATTCTACGAGATTTCTTTGTCTGCGACTTATTGCGCAGTATTATCCTTTGTGTAGCGGGGGCCCCGTAGATGAAGCCAAGCCAACTTAGACCCGGGAGGGGTTATGAATGGGGATTCCCTGTGACATCACTCGAGAGAAGACATCCCTCCTCAAGACTCACAGAATGAGGGGAAACTAACTTTTTCGAAACGGAATATAGGAGCCATCTTGGAATCGGACTGGCCAACTTAATTACCTACGAGATAGAAAATTAACAAAACTCTAATTAGGGGCTCATCTCCCGATTTAAAAGGGATAAATGTCATTGGGACATTTATTTAGAGTGTTTAATGTCCTCTTCCGTGATAACTTTCAGCCGAAGAAAGAATACTGTGTTGTTTCTGCGTGGAAAAGTACTGGGGCCATCTGTTTAGTCTCACGACAGCTCCTCGAGATCGGGACTTCACCCCGTGTGGCGGGGGAAGCAGAACAGATTTTAATTAATTTAAAGAGATTCACCGAAGGATAATTGGGTGGTTATGTCTAAATCGCACCAACTAGATATTGGTCACCGGTCGCCCGCACTATTTTACCTCGAGTACGCCGGGAATAGGCGCTACGCAAATTAGGGGAAGG
The DNA here is from genome assembly GCF_040414725.1 of Anabrus simplex. Lineage (NCBI taxonomy): Eukaryota > Metazoa > Arthropoda > Insecta > Orthoptera > Tettigoniidae > Anabrus > Anabrus simplex. The sequence continues at coordinate 1,048,376,213 of NC_090265.1, read as the reverse complement.
GGTACCGCTCCCTAGTAAAAACTACTGCAGAACGGGACAAGCGTCAGTCCGGGTTTGCGGTTCATTGACGGCGCAGCTACGCTCTTTTAAGCCTTCGTTAAGTCTTTGTTCAATAGAAATTAATTCCTATTTAAGGTGAAATAATCCAATTTGCATAAACAGTGTTTAGTTTGATCTCAGTGACGCCAGTGTTAACTTATTGGAAAACCGTGACGTGGAAAATCATCTTATTATGATTACTATAATATAAGAATCTTACATAGTCGCATAGGAGATCGTGACCGGACGTTCACATTGAACGCTGTTAACCGGAGTGTGATTTAAACAGTGTCGTTGTGTCTGTGCAGGATTAAGTGTTAGCGGCTCCAACATCATCAAACAATGGCTCAGCAACTTCAAGATGGAATATTAATGGAAATCATCACCGTGGTGCCCATGGAGGAGGAGTAAACTCAGGATGGACTTCCCGAGTTGACAAAGGCATCACCACCATGTGATAGAGATGAGTACAAAGTTCTAATATCTGGCATGCATAGAAGGGATGGGAATATTTATTGTAAACTGACGCTATAAGGGATTTAAAGATGTAGTCCTGTGGAAATAGAGCGCCGGAATGGGCGCGTAGTAATTAATTCTTAGCTTAGGAAACCGACTACAGGTCTGAGTAATCGAGTGTAAATAATTAAGGGAATATAATACTTTAGCTTTGCTTAGGATAGTGATTCATTCAATTATTTTCTTCTTGGGAGATTCTGTTGTTTATTTGCGTCAGAAGACCAGTAATAATTAGTTTATGGGAGTGCAATGAGAGTAGTTATTAGAGCATTCATTAATTTGATAAGTGCATGGTATATAAAACGGTAAGTATTGCGGTATGCAAAGGCACGTCACTACGAGACCCAGCGGCCAACGTGACAACCTCAAAATTTCCACCCTTTGAAATATTTAGATAAGGAGTGATAGGTTTAAATTGATTCTGTGATTAAATATGCCAGGGAGTGATCATAATAAGTGTATTAAACATCGATTCGTGTGAAAAGTAATTAATTAATGCATGTATTGCCGTGTGACGATAGTGTAGCCGTGTGCCGGCCATCGTTTAATTAGCAGTCAGTAATCAGATGTTAATTGCCGCGCGAGTGCTTAATTGTGTTGTAATTGCTGTATAGATTCCGCGCAATGGCCACGTATAAGTAAGGTAGCGGGTAAGCTATGTAGAACGACGATAATAATAATAATAATAATAATAATAATAATAATAATAATAATAATAATGATAATAACAATCGGGCAAAGATTACCATTATGGGGCGGGAGTCGCGTTGCAAGAATGATATGATACTGCTGGGTAGATGTGTGTTTATTTTAAGGTGATTTGCGCGAGTCATCTTAAGACCGCAGTTTATTGTGGAAGTGCGTCCGAGTGATGTGTTACAGTTTCCTTTTAAAAGGGAATGTTACGCCTGTTAATGTGAGTGTTGACCCCTAGGGGAGGGAGAACTACCGTCTGGCCTTGGCCCAGCGTGTATTTTTGTCTGAATGTCCCGTAAGCGGAGGAGGATAGGACGGGGCTGTTAAAAGGGAAGTTGTTTTCTTTGAACGGCGAAATAATGTGATCTACCTAACACGGCAGAGCTGTGAAATAATTAACACGCGACCCGGCAGATGATGGTAATGTTTGCCAATGAATCGTTGTTAATTGTACGAGTATAATTAGATAGGGATTACAGGACCCTGCCTTCATCACAAGAGGTTGTCAGTTCGATGCTCAACGTAGGCATTGGAGGCCTACAGTGTCAGAAGGAAGATCCAGTGCCTTTTACGTGTTTTACTTGCATATCATGTACCATGTATGTGTTTTTTTTGTGTCATGTGTTGTTGTACATAAGGTCAGTGGTGGTTCTGTCCATCAGCTCGACGATGCCTAGAATAGCGAGGGTCGGTTCGATCCCAGGTGTTGTATCATATGTGTGTATTTTCATTTTTTTTTGCCATTTCATTGGGAAATCTAGGTCTTTATTATAATAGGGATTGCTCAGACGTGTGGTCGGACGCATGTTAGTTTTATGTGTTAGCGATAATATAGCCTCAGTGTTATGATAAAATTTCCATTCGCTATATGTCACGATACATCGCTTCGCGATAACGTACTCGTTTCTATCACGTATAACGGACTGAGGTCCACAAACAACCTACAACAAGCATTTGTAAATGTTAATGTAATTCATTAGGGTAATTTAATGCATCATTTCCCATTATCATTAAGGTTCAATAAACCGGTTTGTGAGTCAAATATTTTAATTCGAAGGTGTTCTCATTTTTAGTTATATGCCCCGCTTCTCCTCCCTTGTACGCCTCTAAGCTTACTTTAGTTCAGCGCCTATTTATTTCTTACTTCTTGACCTGTTAGCGACCCTGTAGATCTCATGCCGGTGCCAGTTAGGTAGGGGCGGGTGCATATATTAAAATGGCGGCCCAATGTGGGACGTGTTTTACTGTTAAATAGGCGCGTATATTTATATTATCTGACATTTCCACGTGACGCGCACATATACAAAATGGCACGTCCAACGTGATGCCAGATAAAAGGGCGTAAGTGAACTGTGGGGGCTCGATATGTCCGTAAATAAGGGCTACCCAGATTTAGGAAATGTAGCGCCATATAAAATGACATCTAATGTGTGGCTATATAAAATGACGCTCCAGGTGGGACATGTTTTACGGTTTAATGGACGAATTTTCATGTTTAATAGGCGCATAATTATCCCACATATCGCATAATATTAATGCGAAGATAGGGGCGTGTTGTGGTGATTAATAGGCAAGGCATACTTGTGCGGCTTCCAGGAGTGGGCACGATTATTTGGTAACCCATGTCTGCTTCTGACATTTCCACGCGAGGCCCAGTTCATTATAGTTGAATAAGTGACACCTTGATGTCAATCTTAAATCGTTTATGAATGAGAACACAGTCATGGTCCAATGATATGGGCAGAGCCATGACATTCGCGTAAGCAGGGGCGTATCCAAAAGTCAAGGGGATTAGTTCGAATCCCGGGAAACAATAAAATGAATTTCCCATAAGTGAGGTTCGAAGTGAATAGTGGCTCTTTCTTAGTGCATATCTATTCACGGATATTAGCCAGTGGTGCGTGTTCCGTCACCAAGCAACCTGCTATTAGGAAATATATTTTACGTTAGTATAACCGTGGATGAGAAGAGGTAACCTCACGCCTACTTTTCTTTTTCAGGTGGCAGTAGGTTGATTTCATGGGTTCAGTTTGAGATTCTGATGACTTTGTGTGTTTGAAGGACCTCAATGCTGAAGGCATGGGTTGATTTACTGGCACTATACCACAGGTGTTGGTATTTAAAATCGAGCCCAGTTTTAGAATTACAGGTCAACCGGCAACTGTATTAACTGAATTTGAGGGCTAATATTCCAATCATTTTCGGAAATTTCCCGTTGCTTTTCATATAAATTTCATGAACCTTAATGATGTTAGGCAGTTAGGCAGCTTCAATGATAGCCGTTTTGAGGCTTAATTTGCAATGATGATTAAAGTAAAAATTATTTGAAGCTGGAAAAACGTAAAGTTTGGATAGAGGAATCCTTTCTTTTAAAATAAATAATAAATATATATTGTTGTGGATTGTTGATGCCGACGTTAGCGAGGGGGGTCCTGTCATCTCAAAGGATAGCGACATGGATAGTGAAGCCATGCGGGCTTTGATGGACGCCTTTAAGGCACTTGAAAATAAGATGGAAGAGAGCAGGAAGGCGATGGAAAATAAGATGGAAGATAACAGTGCGCAGATTAGGGACAGTGTGAAGGACGATATTAAGACACTTGAAAATAAGATGGAGAATAGGATGGAAGATAACAGTGCGCAGATTAGGGAAATGAAGGACGGTGTGAAGGACGATTTAAAGGCGAATCGGGAGGAAATGAAGGACGATATTAAGACGCTTGAAAATGAATGCAAACAGGGGCGTGCGGAGGTCAGAGAACAACTAGAGAACTTTGACGGTAAACTAACACATTTTGAGGTTAAATTGGAAGAAAACCGAACCGAGACTAGTAAGATGATCGAGGAGAAATGCAGTAGTTTAATGAACAAAATTCAGGAGGTTCAACAACAATGCGAAAAGGGGGCTAAGGAACTAAGCGATAAAATAGACGCGGTTTCTCAGCTCAATGCCGTTGTTGAAATAAAGGTCGAAGGAATAGTTGAGCGGCTTGATCAGGTTGAGACCAGTATCGAGAGAGACATAACTCGCGTGAATGGCGAAATCGTGGATGTCAAAGGGAAAATCGATCAGCTGAATGGTGAAATGGAACAGGTCAGGTCCAAAGCGAATGACCGCGACACGAAAATCGAAGAGATAAGGGAGCAGGTCGAGGACAATCAGACAAATATCCGGATCGTTGAAGAAAGGACCGAAAAAGCATTGGCGGTAATCGAGGCCCTGGACGAGAAGATTACGTCGGTATCGCAAGCAGCGCAGTCCGATACGAAACTAACTTTTGCCAGGTTACGGAAGGAAGTGTCAGGACAAATAGTAGGAGAGACGGCTAAACAGATCCACGAATGGAGCGAAGAGAAAGGCTCGAAAATGATGGTGAAATTGAAGATCCACGAAGAACAAATTAACGCACTTCGCGAAGAAATAGAGGGAATGAAGAAATTAGACATTCAGGATGAACCACATTTCAAAATGGAAACAGCTGGAATGAAGAAAATGGAATTAGGTAGCGGATCGCACCAGTTAGGATACAGTCTGTTCAAGGAACAATTACCTGGCAATGAAGAATATAAGTTACCGGCGATGGACGAGAGGACGTCGACCTTGCTTGGCCAAAATTCGTTACCTATGTATAACCTCTTACGTTCGGCGGACGATAAGCCAAAAAAATTCAAACCAGGCACTAGGACTACGCCAAAAAGTTTCCTCCGCGAGGTAGATGATTACATGGCGGATCATCGGGTACCAGCGGATAGGAAATTACGAGTAGTGGAAAAATTCTTGGAAGACCAGGCCCTTGAATGGTTTAAAGCTTTCCGCTACTGTTTTGATAGCTACGAAGGCTTTAAGAAGCTATTTCTGGAAAAATACTGGGGTTTGGACACGCAGCAAGGGCTTAGGTTAGAGCTTTACTCGAGGAGGTACGCTTCGGGAGGACCCACAAGGTTCTGCGATTATTTCACTTCCCAGCTGGTGAAGATGCGCGAACTGGACAGCCCGCCGACTGAAAGTGAATTAATAACCGCCATCACAAAGCAATTCCCAGCTGACGTCCAGCGCATGTTGATTGCGGCAAATATTCGTACGGCAGTGGAAGCCGAGCACGTGTTAAGACAGTTGGATCAGACATCTCATATCGGGCACGGTCGAGCTAGAAACGTAGAAGCCATCAACACGTTAAACGTTCGAGAGGGAGATCAGTCGGTAAATCGGAGTACTCAGGTGACAAGTACTCAGACTGATGCTCAGATAGGCAACCAGAACAGGAATAGTAGGGATTGGCGATCTCCGAAGTGGGAAAACCACCAATGGAAGAATCGAAATGACCAGGGTAGGAGTCAATGGTATCAGTCAGGGAGGTACAACCACGGACAGATCGGCGCACGAGGGCGACGACCTTACGAGAGAACACCCAATTCATACTGGGGTAACCGTGGTCGACAAAATAACAAACCGCGAGAATACTATCGGGGTGACCTAAATGACAGGAGAAATGAGTCACGCCGTTACGTCAGAGATCTGCGAGATACCCAGGCCGGAAACGATAGATGGAAAGATTCGATGCAGCAGTTTGCTAAGTCGGATGAATGTCGAGGGGCAGAGAGCCTCGAACTACAGGCCCATAATGCTGCGAACCGTGCCAGTAATCTTGATCCCCGCGCACCACCATATACAAGTGGAGGCGGAGGTCAGCTAAAAAAAAATTAGGAAAACCTAGTGAGGAGATAGTCGGATTTTCGAGGACTACCGACGCAAAGGGGGAACCGTGGACGTCCGTGACCATCGCATCTTGGATAGTCCAGCCCGATGATCTCGTTGAAGATCCCGTTCAGGCATGTCCAAAACCAATTAGAGCGTTACCCGTCATTTATGTCCGTGTTAACCAGTTGCTGGTTCGTTGCCTTGTAGACACAGGCGCGAGCGTCAGCGTGGTATCTAAAGTATTAGTCAAAGAACTGGAATCGAAGCAATGTATTCCAATCATTCCGATTTCCAATATTAAGGTGAGAGGAATAATTCCGGACCGCACAACTACATGCGATAGCCAGGCCTATCTAGATTTGGAAATCGGGAACAACATCATATCACATCCATTTATAATTCTGACTAGAATGGAATATAATATCATCATTGGAGCTGATTTTCTTCGGGAATTCAAAGCGGTCATTGACATGGACAAGAATGAAATTAGATTCAGAAACGATTCAATTCAGGGAGATGTAAGGTTAAACGACTTCGAGGGACAGCACGGGGAGGAGAAGATTTGGACTATGGAGGTAGAACAATTGAAACATGAAGGAGGAGATTGCTTCCCAAACTGGGATGCCTATCGGGACGAGGTGATCAAGGAGTTTGAAGGGATGATTTTCAAGTTAGAAGCGGAGAATGAAGGACCATCATTGGCGGAGGTAGTCCAAGAAAAGATCGACGAAGCGAAGATAGGGGAGGAAGACAAAGGCACATTACAGAAAGTCATAGAGAGACACGAAAATGTATTTGGTTCACGTCCAGGAAAAATTCCAAATTTCAAATATTCCTTAGTCGTCAACAATTGGGAACCATTCCGGCAACGACCATATCCGATACCTGAAAAGTTTCACGCTGGAGTGAAGAAAATTATACAGGAGATGGAAGATAACGGAATTATATCAAAATCACCTACACCATTTTTGAATCCGTTGGTCGTGGTAGAGAAGGGCAACGGTTCGTTGCGGGTTTGCCTCGACGCGCGAGCAATAAACCAGCGGTTAATCCCAGAGTATGACCAGGCCCCGTGTATAAAAGAGGTCCTTAAGAAGTTCCGGGGCATGAAACTATTTAGTGGAGTTGATCTGACATCATCATTTCATCACGTTGAACTCGACCCAGCCACCAAAATTTTGACCGGGTTTCTGTTTGATGGGCAAACCTACGTTTTTAACCGGTTACCCTTTGGGTTGAAAACAGCAGGGTCAGCGCTCATTAGGGCACTAGATCGTAACCTCAGTGACGAAGTTAAACAGTTTACGGTGAGGTACGTGGATGACATCCTTATTGCATCAGAAACTTTGCCAGAGCACCTGGAGAAACTTGATAAACTATTAGCTGATTTAGAAAGGAACAACTTCAAGGTGAACCTACCCAAGTCTAATTTCTGCCAAAGGAGTATCCTATTCTTAGGTCATGTGATCGACTCAGAGGGAATTATGCCCAATCCTGTTAAATTAAAGGCAATTCAAAATTTTCCAAAGCCGACGAAGGTGAAACATGTCAGGCAATTTTTAGGAATTTGTAACTTTTTCGCGGATCATTGTCCGAACTACACCAGTATAGTTGCACCATTACAAGATCTCCTTAAGAAAAACAATAGGTGGAAGTGGGACCTCGCCTGCGATGAAGCATTTGCTAAAGCAAAGGATCTGTTGGCCCATAGTGTAAAATTAGGATATCCGGACTATACACAAAAGTTTGTTGTGCAAACTGATGCGTCGATTATAGGAGTTGGGGCAGTCCTATATCAAGAGACGCCTGAACCCGAACAGAGGATCACCTATTTGGCTTTCATGAGTCGCAAATTAAGGTCGCATGAGTTGAAATACACCGTGACCGAACTGGAGATGCTCGCGATCGTGACCGCTCTTAACCATTGGAAGAAATACATTTATGGGTATCCAATTGTGTTAAGGACGGATCACAAAGCTCTGACGTTCATGATGAAATCTGCATTAACAAGCGAGAGAGTCAGCCGGTGGTGCTTGTTTGTGCAGCAATTCGACATTACAGTTGAGCACTGCGCCGGAAAGGCAAATGTAATTGCAGACGCCCTCAGTAGAAATCCAGATCCGGAACCTATCGTGGTTAACCAAATACAGTTGATAGAACAAGGGGACCGCGAAATCATAGAAAGGCTGCGGACTATGGGTGAAGAACAGCAGAAATGTCCGGAAATGAAGAAATTGATCGATTTCCTTCAACGTAGAGTACAGCCAGGGACGGAGGAATACCGTGAACTTCAGAAAAGATCCGAGAAGTACCAGGTTTTTAATGGTATGCTGCATAAATTCGTGGACGAGGACCACACGCAATTCAGGATCGTGGTTCCAACGACGCTGCAGGTTGATTTAGTTTGGCTCGCTCATCACGTTACAGGTCACGCAGGGAGAGATAAAGTGATTGCTACACTTCGGGAAACTTTTATCTGGAAAAATTTGAGGAAAACTGTTCAGCAGGTACTCCTTACTTGCGACATTTGCCAACGGGTAAAACCCAATCCATACCTACTTAAGCAAAAACCGAAGCCGTTGTTGCCAAGTAAACCTCGGGAACTGTTCGCTTTAGACTTTTACGGACCACTTCCCAAGGGAAAGAGAGGGCTTCAATACATTTTGGTATGCGTGGATGTGTTTTCAAAATTCGTCACTCTCTGTCCAATCCAGAAGGCAAACACTAGAGCCGTCATAAATCAATTGAAAACTAAAATCATACCACGTATGGGCAAGCCCGAATGTGTTCTCACTGATCACGGGTCGCAGTTCACATCGGGAAACTTCAAGCGAGACATCGACAACTTAAACATCAAACATCATTTAAGTTCAATTAGGCATCCGGAGTCGAATCCCGCAGAACGGATAATGCGAGAAATCGCAAAATTTTGCCGTATCTACTGTCCTAGACAACATTGGCGTTGGGTGGACGTGATTCCTGTTATCACAGAAAGTATCAACGGCACTATCCATGAATCTACTGGCCAAATTCCGTCAGTGATTCATTTCGACAGTTTTCCGAAGAGACCATGGCACGAGGTCTTAAAATGTCCGCAGGATCCTAGGCTATCGGTTGAGCTATGCATACAGGAGACAGCAAAACATTTGAAGGCCCAAGCAGAACGAAGATTACGTCGTCTCCGTAACAAGAGGTACCATCGACCACTGCGCGTAGGGGAACTTGTTCTCGTTAAACGACCAACAGTTTCTGATCCACCTAACAAGTTCTACCACAAGTTGTCTGAACTGTACATCGGTCCTTACCGAGTCATCCAGAACCTCGACAACAACGCGTACAAAGTGCAAAGCATGGACGGCGCGACCGAAACCATCTACAACGCGTCAAATCTGAAGTTGTACCATACGTCCGGAGGCAACTTAGAAGACGTAGACAACGCTGAAGAACTTGGAGCAACGGAAGAAGAAGACGATGAGGAAGACGGAGAAGAAGATCGACATGACGTGTCAGATGAAGAGTCGGGACCAAATGAGGAAGCCGAAGAAGTCAATTATTTGGAGAGTTTGTTTTCACAGAGAGATCTTGGGGATGAAGAATGTCCAGAATGTCAGTACCTGGAGAACTACAGAGAAGCATTGCGTCAGATAGCATATTATTTAGAAAGAGAGAACCAGGAACTTCGCCAGAAAGCAAAGGTTTGGAAACAGTTGTGAATCGATATTGACAATTGAATATTTAGCGACGAAATGTGTCCAGTGCCTGTACCCATTTCTTCTCGGGGAGAGGGGAATATGAACCCGATAGGGGCATGATCCAAGGACCTTTGGTTGATATCGATCTCCATAATTACACACGCAATGCTATTAAAATGAAAGAACGCTGAGAATGATTAATATACATATCATTAATAGAGGTCATACCGAAATTAATTAATATTCATACCATTGATAGATAAATTGTGTATTTTAAAATTATTCTACGAGATTTCTTTGTCTGCGACTTATTGCGCAGTATTATCCTTTGTGTAGCGGGGGCCCCGTAGATGAAGCCAAGCCAACTTAGACCCGGGAGGGGTTATGAATGGGGATTCCCTGTGACATCACTCGAGAGAAGACATCCCTCCTCAAGACTCACAGAATGAGGGGAAACTAACTTTTTCGAAACGGAATATAGGAGCCATCTTGGAATCGGACTGGCCAACTTAATTACCTACGAGATAGAAAATTAACAAAACTCTAATTAGGGGCTCATCTCCCGATTTAAAAGGGATAAATGTCATTGGGACATTTATTTAGAGTGTTTAATGTCCTCTTCCGTGATAACTTTCAGCCGAAGAAAGAATACTGTGTTGTTTCTGCGTGGAAAAGTACTGGGGCCATCTGTTTAGTCTCACGACAGCTCCTCGAGATCGGGACTTCACCCCGTGTGGCGGGGGAAGCAGAACAGATTTTAATTAATTTAAAGAGATTCACCGAAGGATAATTGGGTGGTTATGTCTAAATCGCACCAACTAGATATTGGTCACCGGTCGCCCGCACTATTTTACCTCGAGTACGCCGGGAATAGGCGCTACGCAAATTAGGGGAAGGGGTACCGCTCCCTAGTAAAAACTACTGCAGAACGGGACAAGCGTCAGTCCGGGTTTGCGGTTCATTGACGGCGCAGCTACGCTCTTTTAAGCCTTCGTTAAGTCTTTGTTCAATAGAAATTAATTCCTATTTAAGGTGAAATAATCCAATTTGCATAAACAGTGTTTAGTTTGATCTCAGTGACGCCAGTGTTAACTTATTGGAAAACCGTGACGTGGAAAATCATCTTATTATGATTACTATAATATAAGAATCTTACATAGTCGCATAGGAGATCGTGACCGGACGTTCACATTGAACGCTGTTAACCGGAGTGTGATTTAAACAGTGTCGTTGTGTCTGTGCAGGATTAAGTGTTAGCGGCTCCAACATCATCAAACAATGGCTCAGCAACTTCAAGATGGAATATTAATGGAAATCATCACCGTGGTGCCCATGGAGGAGGAGTAAACTCAGGATGGACTTCCCGAGTTGACAAAGGCATCACCACCATGTGATAGAGATGAGTACAAAGTTCTAATATCTGGCATGCATAGAAGGGATGGGAATATTTATTGTAAACTGACGCTATAAGGGATTTAAAGATGTAGTCCTGTGGAAATAGAGCGCCGGAATGGGCGCGTAGTAATTAATTCTTAGCTTAGGAAACCGACTACAGGTCTGAGTAATCGAGTGTAAATAATTAAGGGAATATAATACTTTAGCTTTGCTTAGGATAGTGATTCATTCAATTATTTTCTTCTTGGGAGATTCTGTTGTTTATTTGCGTCAGAAGACCAGTAATAATTAGTTTATGGGAGTGCAATGAGAGTAGTTATTAGAGCATTCATTAATTTGATAAGTGCATGGTATATAAAACGGTAAGTATTGCGGTATGCAAAGGCACGTCACTACGAGACCCAGCGGCCAACGTGACAACCTCAAAATTTCCACCCTTTGAAATATTTAGATAAGGAGTGATAGGTTTAAATTGATTCTGTGATTAAATATGCCAGGGAGTGATCATAATAAGTGTATTAAACATCGATTCGTGTGAAAAGTAATTAATTAATGCATGTATTGCCGTGTGACGATAGTGTAGCCGTGTGCCGGCCATCGTTTAATTAGCAGTCAGTAATCAGATGTTAATTGCCGCGCGAGTGCTTAATTGTGTTGTAATTGCTGTATAGATTCCGCGCAATGGCCACGTATAAGTAAGGTAGCGGGTAAGCTATGTAGAACGACGATAATAATAATAATAATAATAATAATAATAATAATAATAATAATAATAATAATAATAATAATAATAATAATAATAATAATGATAATAACAATCGGGCAAAGATTACCATTATGGGGCGGGAGTCGCGTTGCAAGAATGATATGATACTGCTGGGTAGATGTGTGTTTATTTTAAGGTGATTTGCGCGAGTCATCTTAAGACCGCAGTTTATTGTGGAAGTGCGTCCGAGTGATGTGTTACAGTTTCCTTTTAAAAGGGAATGTTACGCCTGTTAATGTGAGTGTTGACCCCTAGGGGAGGGAGAACTACCGTCTGGCCTTGGCCCAGCGTGTATTTTTGTCTGAATGTCCCGTAAGCGGAGGAGGATAGGACGGGGCTGTTAAAAGGGAAGTTGTTTTCTTTGAACGGCGAAATAATGTGATCTACCTAACACGGCAGAGCTGTGAAATAATTAACACGCGACCCGGCAGATGATGGTAATGTTTGCCAATGAATCGTTGTTAATTGTACGAGTATAATTAGATAGGGATTACAGGACCCTGCCTTCATCACAAGAGGTTGTCAGTTCGATGCTCAACGTAGGCATTGGAGGCCTACAGTGTCAGAAGGAAGATCCAGTGCCTTTTACGTGTTTTACTTGCATATCATGTACCATGTATGTGTTTTTTTTGTGTCATGTGTTGTTGTACATAAGGTCAGTGGTGGTTCTGTCCATCAGCTCGACGATGCCTAGAATAGCGAGGGTCGGTTCGATCCCAGGTGTTGTATCATATGTGTGTATTTTCATTTTTTTTTGCCATTTCATTGGGAAATCTAGGTCTTTATTATAATAGGGATTGCTCAGACGTGTGGTCGGACGCATGTTAGTTTTATGTGTTAGCGATAATATAGCCTCAGTGTTATGATAAAATTTCCATTCGCTATATGTCACGATACATCGCTTCGCGATAACGTACTCGTTTCTATCACGTATAACGGACTGAGGTCCACAAACAACCTACAACAAGCATTTGTAAATGTTAATGTAATTCATTAGGGTAATTTAATGCATCATTTCCCATTATCATTAAGGTTCAATAAACCGGTTTGTGAGTCAAATATTTTAATTCGAAGGTGTTCTCATTTTTAGTTATATGCCCCGCTTCTCCTCCCTTGTACGCCTCTAAGCTTACTTTAGTTCAGCGCCTATTTATTTCTTACTTCTTGACCTGTTAGCGACCCTGTAGATCTCATGCCGGTGCCAGTTAGGTAGGGGCGGGTGCAATATGCAGATATTAAGATTAATTAGATAAACATATTAGATTGTATAAGTAGGTATTAAGTCAACTGAAAACTATTTCTGTAAATTAGTAAATCTATAATGTTAAAATTATCAGGATAAGCTGTATTTAAACGAAATAATTTTTAAGGATAATTTTAAAATGCTGACATTTTCTTGGAAACCCTCGTGCAAATTTATTTCAATGAAATTTTAGAGTTTTGAGTAGCAGATAGAATTTACCTTGAGTGCTCTCCGCAGAAACATTTTACACCACAAACGTAAAACTGGCATGTGTGGAAGATTTTCCCGCTATCTCGTCTTATCTTCGTATTGTTCGTCTTTATTGCTTCTAAATGTTTTCATTCCTTCCCTGAAGATAACATTCACCAAACAACAGAGAAAACCATATCCAAGTTGCGGTATACTTGAGTCATTACATTGAGTGTGTTTTCCCGTAGCTAAACGACGTATTTGGCGTATAGAATCACTGCCTTCTTGATCATTAGTTGTGTACTTTGAACTATTCATAATCTTAGAGATTTTAGCTAGTCAGTGTTAAAAGTGAAAGTATTATGAAAATATGACAATACTACAAACACCATTTACAAAGAATTAAAAAGTGAATTATTTTCGAGCAGCGGTTTCCATAAAAATGCCGAGAGAAAACTATGAACCTGGCGGAAACCGCGACAGAGCTTCCAAACCCGTACTGTCCCGGCTAAACCGGGACGTATGGTCCCCATAGTTATATACCATGTCACAATCTAATGGTATGTTAAATTTCATCCAGATGCACCCAGTCGTTTGGACGTGATAGTTGCACAAATAATCAAACACTTGTTCATTCTTATTATATTAGTAGAAATTAGCAATGGTCTGCGTAAATGCCTCTTGAAAGGATACAAATGATAACGAAAGGACAGGTCTTAATTAGTTTGCACCAACTTTATACAAGATGAAAAAGACAAAGGAGAAGAAAAAATAAGACCAAAAGAACATTGCAATGCTAGGGGCAAGCGTTAATGGCATATGAGAAAGAGCCAATGGCAGTATATGCGCTCTTGTACGGTTGGGAGGCCAGCACATAAAAACACTAGCAAAATCATCCAGATGATAATCTTATGTTGTGGGTGTTAGTTGTTGAATTGCCTAACGGCCTCCATATGCCAGTAACGCTTACACCTACTATAGAACTCAGCAATAAGATGACAATAAAGAAAGGCTAAGAAATAAGATATAAGACGTACGAGGTATGGTGTGGCGACTGCAAGTTGAAGAGAAATATGACTAGAATCGTGGTTTGTTATGCGGAAAAGCAATCTGCTTCAATTACTCTCTTAAGATTGTGTAGGGAGACAGAATCACTTAGAGTCAAATTTGTGGAGGGTTAAGCTAAAATTAAAAGAGAGAGAAAGAGAATTTCACGTAATTATCAACCTACTAATTGAAGAATTAAGCACACCTGAAAAGACAGCATAATTTTTGTATGATCTATATAGTAAAATTATAATTTTGTCTGTAACTTACACTCATACTTCATACTTATCTCGGATTAGGTATACAAAAGTCGAAATACGTCCTGTTCAATTTTTGTTTGTCACATCAAGGGAAAATGGCTTAATATAATCTTAAAACTCGGTGTTTACGGATATCTGGGATGTGCAGTAGGCTATAAATTAGTTGATTAGTATACAATAGCGTAGCAGTATTAAGTGGGACCAAAACAGGAAATGTTTAATATTAGCTGTATTGAGAAACTGAAAATTATAAATTTAAAAAACCTGTGTAAAATATAACTACCGATATTTTATGTTTCTCGCATTTTTTTCTTTTTTTCGTTAACGGAGATACTCGTGATAATTATACATGTACAAACTTGCAGATTGATCTAAATAGCGTAAATTACAATAATTCTAGAAAATCTAATTTCCAAATTTATATCCGATAAATTTTAACCATGCGTTTGCTGGCGAGACCTAGTGTTTAAAGTGCACTATGCCTTCTGGTATGGGCTGGAGCAATTTTGTTACTTTCATTGATCTGTTTCAGACTTACCCTTGGCTTTGACAATATGAAAGTGACTGAGGTATGAACGATGCTAGTAATGCCATTCCTTGTGCAGCCAGTCCGTACTATGAATTGTGTGACAATGTTGCTCATAGGGTCAGTAGGTGCATTCATTTCGGTGCGCTTGGTAGACTGATATGCAATAGCAACTTCTGGCTCATTGAGGAAAGCAACGGGAAAATACCTCACTCCTTATGTCCCTACTACGCCTCTTCAGTGATGCTTAGGCCATCTATGAGAGCTAATGGCGGTCTGTTGAGGATCCAACCAACCTCCGGAATCAGGACTGAAAACACACACACACACACACACACACACACACACATACTTCTATCCTAAGAGCTATAATAATGGAAATATTCACGAATTTAATTTTTGTTACTAAGTCTATTACCGGTATCACTGACGTGGAAGCATTGTTCAGTCGTCATGGTAACGAACTAACTCGTGATGGTGGTATTTGTAATCATGGTTATGTTAACAAGCTGAAAAACTGCGAGGTCATTAGCCCCTGTTTACAAATAAGGTACTGGAGATGACTGTCGAATGAAATGAAAAATTGAAGGATCAATCACTCTAAGAAATAGGGGAGAAAATCTTAAATTGGAGGGAAGGCGTTTAGTTCCCTAGTGTCTGGCTATTGTTGTTAGTTGAGGTATGCTATTCTGCTCTCTCTCTTTCTCTCTCTCTCTCTCTCTCTCTCTCTCTCTCACACGTCCTTAAGATGACATTATTCACGGTAGCTAGAAGAGAGACGGTAGGTGGCACGAGACGGATGCGCAGTAGGCTGCCGAGGTCGTGACGTCACTGGACTCGCCTTCCCATTACACTACGCATTGTTTGGCGTGCTAATATCAATCTATATACTCTTTGGTGTCGGTAATTTCACTCAAGCAGTGAAGTTCGGTGCATTGCTGTTTGTCTACGGTCTGCACATTGTTTCTTTAATTAGGTATCTAATTACTTTCGAGGCTTGCGAATGTTTTAAAAGTTGTGAACTTGTGCGTATCGTTCGTGAGTGAAGTGAATTCCTGTGTATATACCGTGATTGTGCTGTTAAAATGCCGTGCTGTGCGGTTGCAGGCCGTACAAACCATCCTAACAACGCAAAGAATCCTTTTATAGATTCCCAAAAGACCCAACTCCACACAAACAATGGGTAGGCTACATTTTTGTAAAGGAAAATATGCTTTTCAACTCTAAAATTGCACGTATATGCTCCGAACGTTTTTCCTCTGATTTTGAAAGAGATTTACAGTCTGAATGAACTGTTAGGCCTTCCCCCTAAGCGCTTGTTGGAAAAAGGGACAGTTCCGTCCCAAAACATTCCCACGTTTTCTGCATCAATAGACAATTCAGAGAGAAATACACGCACCGATAGGTGGGATTGTAAAACAGTTCTAGAATCGCTAATAAGCAAATCTGTAGAGAAATCAAGTGAGATTGATGACCTTTCTCAGGAAGGACCAATTAACGAACAGTTACGCCAAAAGAAAGACAACTTACCCTTGAAGTGTTGAACTAGCTGATGTGATGGTCGAAAATGAAGAATTAAAAGAAAGAATAAAATTACGTACTAAAGATATTAAAATAGCCCAAACCAAAATAACGAAATTGGAGGCAATTTTAAAGAACTATGTGGATTTTTTTCTAAATGTCAAAAATAATGTTTACTAAAGAGAAAGTGCACAAAGTGGTTATCTGAAAATTTATCCAAAGCAGTTACAATATGATGTATCTTCGAAAAGGCTTTCTCATGTGTTAGGGAAACCCCTGCCTAGTGAAACAACAACAACACGGCGATCGTCACAATCTTCAACTCCACCTGGGCTTTTGGATACCAGTTTTAACCTACTAAAGGGCGAAGCAAATATTATGAGTGATAATTTTAAAAGAGATGTAGTGATGAGCTTTGACGAGATGAAAGTTAAATCTGATAAATGCTACGATAATCAATCAATCAATCAATCAATCAATCGATCAATCCTGATCTGCATTTAGGGCAGTCGCCCAGGTGGCAGATTCCCTATCTGTTGTTTTCCTAGCCTTTTCTTAAATACTTTCAATGATATTGGAAATTTATTGAACATCTCCCTCGGTAAGTTATTCAAATCACTAACTCCCCGTCCTACAAATGAATATTTGCCCCAACTTGTCCTCTTGAATTCCAACTTTACCTTCATATTGTGATCTTTCCTACTTTTAAAGACGCCATTCAAACTTATTCGTCTACTAATATCATTCCACGCCATTTCTCCGCTGACAGCTCGGAATATATGCCCTACCACTCAGTAGAGCAGCTCTTCTTCTTTCTCCCAAGTCTTCCCAGCCCAAACTTTGCAACATTTTTGTAACGCTGCTCTTTTGTCGGAAATCACCCAGAACAAATCGAGCTGCTTTTCTTTGGATTTTTTCCAGTTCTTGAATCAAGTAACTGGAACCATACTCTAGTTGGGGTCTTACCAGAGACTTATATGCCCTCTCCTTTACATCCTTACTACAACCCCGAAACACCCTCATAACCATGTGCAGAGATCTGTACCCTTTATTTACAATCCCATTTATGTGATTACCCCAATTAAGATCTTTCCTTATATTAACACCCAGATACTTACAATGATCCCCAAAAGGAACTTTCACACCATCAACGCAGTCATTAAAACTGACAGGACTTTTCCTATTTGTGAAACTCAAAACTTGACTTTTAACACCGTTTATCATCGTACCATTGTCTACTGTTCATCTCACAACATTATCAAGGTCATTTTGCACTTGATCACAATCTTGTAACATCTATTACTCTATACAGGAGAACATCATCTGCGAAAAGCCTTAACTCTGATTCCACTCCTTTACTCATATCATTTATATATATTAGAAAACATAAAGGTCCAATAATACTTCCCTGAGGAATTCCCCTCTTAATTATTACAGCGTCAGATAAAGCTTCGCCTACTCTAATTCTCTGAGATCTATTTTCTAGAAATATAGCAACCCATTCAGTTACTCTTTTGTCTAGTCCTATTGCACTAATTTTTGCCAGTAGTCTCCCATGATCTACCCTATTAAATGTTTTACACAGGTCAATCGCGATACAGTCCAAGATATCTGCTACAGTGGCTCAAAAAAGTATTGGTCTGTCGAGATATGCTACATATGATGATGAGAAATCTAAGGGAATGATGATAAAAATTGACATATACTAGAATCCCTGATTATTTATCATCTTGTGTAACGTGTACATTGTAAGAAAAACATAATTCTTCCGTGTCCATATAACTAAAAAGCCATAACTTAAAACAATCATTTTCACTTGCCACCAAAAAAGTATTGGTCTGAATTAACGTAACGCAATTTCTTGATCCTTCCTGAACGTTTCAGTACTTGGTAGGTCCTCCTTTCCTCTTTATAATCTCAGCTAACCTATTTGGCATCGATCGTACCAAGGTTTCCGTAGTTTTCTGTGGTATGTTATTCCATTCGGTGAGTAAGGCTTCTTTCAGGTCAGCTTTGTTTGATATTGCATGCTTTCTCACGTTTTGCTCCAAATAGTGCCACAAATTCTCGATGGGGTTGATGTCGGGAGATTATGGTGGAGTTTCCATCCAACGCGGTGTATTATATAACAGCCATAGCTTCGTGTTCAGGGCTGTGTGTTTGGGGTCGATATCTTGCGTAAACGTATACTTTGCCGAGAGTCCCATTTTTTGTACACTTGATGGAAGATGTGGTCTTGAGGATGTTAATGTATGTTTTGTGATCCATAGTCCCTTCAATAAAGGCTATTCACCTACACCATTCGCACTCATGCAACCCCACACCATCAGGGAACCACATCCATGTTTCACATTAGCTATCAGGTTCTTCTCTTCAAGTTCAGAATTCGTCTTCCTCCACACAGTCACTCGTCTGTCTGACCTGAAGAGGGTAAATTTACTCTCTTAAGTAAAAACGACTCTCTTCCAGTCCTCATAGTTGTCATTTCTGTACTCTTTAGTGTACGCAAGTATCTTCTTTCTGTTAGCCTTACTGATGTACGGCTTTCTAAGGGCTCTTCTGCCCGCATATCCTTTCACGTAGCACATATCGGATGGTTTCAGATGACACTTGCACTCCTACAACTTGTAACGCAGCTGCTATCTTCGGCGCACTTAGCTGAGGATTTTGGGCCACTTTACGTACAATTTGCCGTTTGTCTTGTACTGATAACTTTGAGGGATGGCCACTTCTTTGTCTATTTTTATTGTCTTTGTTTTTGTTGTACCTGTACACAATATTTTAACAGTTGTAACAGCTCTTCCAATAATTTCACTTATACTCTTGAAAGATTTACCTTCCTGAAATAGTCGCACTAAAATCCTCCTTTCTTCCACGGTTGTTTCTTTCATTTTCCTTCCCATTGCTAGCTGAACACGGAAACAGTGCTGAATATTACCTTCCGTCGTGTCAGCACAGACACAATGAGCCAGATGCAGCAGACAGCACGATATCACGATGATATTGTGTACTAGACCAATACTTGTTCGGCGTGTAATGACGCACGCCGTTGTATTACAGGTCCTTTTGCAAACAGCGTGAATCTCCTTGGCTCTATATTCAACCTACTGATGTATTTGACTGTCTTACATATCTGCATATGTATATTCCATTATACGCACCATTATTTGTACCATAGTGTTCCGTTCATACCACGGCTATGGGCATACCAATACCTTTTTGAGCCACTGTATATCTTGCTGGAATCCTACAAGTTGATCTTCAGTGGAATAACCCTTCCTAAAACCGAACTGCCTCCTATCGAACCAGTTATTGATTTCGCAAACATGTCTAAGAAGATGTATTTGTATTTAGAGGGCCTCGTGTTATTATAATAAGAAGTCTAACTGGTAAATGGAAACAGCCTGTTTACTATCAGTTCGACCAGACCGTCACAACTGATTTATTTTATGAAACGGTAAAACTTGTTGAGTAAACGGAATTTCGCCTAAGGGCTTTTGTGAGTGATACGGGTGGTTCCAACCGAAAGTTAAGCGTCGACCTGGGAGTAAGTGCAGGGAAGTCTTCCATAAAAAATCCATGTACTGATGAACGTGTGATTTGGGCGTTTTATGACGTTTCTCACATCCTTAAGTTAATAATAAACCATCTGTTAGACCAAGGATACACGCTTACATTTGGAAAAACGGTTACAAGAGACATCTTTGTAGACTTGGCGTAGTACCAGAAAATTAGGGACTTGATATTCACTCACAAAATAACCGAACAAAATTTGCTAGTAACTGGTAGTGAACGACAAAACGTAAGAAAAGCTGCTGAACTTTTCTCTGGCACTGTGGCTAAGGATATATTGTATATTTTTCTTGGAATGTGCATGTAGTACATTTTGTTGAAACTATTGATGATGGATTTGGTGTTCTTCATAAGAGAATCCTTCATCATCCAACAAACAAGTTCAAAAGTGCTTACGGAACAAGTTTAGAGGAACAGGATAGGCTGGATAGTTTACATCCGTAGTTTACAGGGATTATTTCGAAACCTAAAATCTGAAGTACCGTATATCAATATCTACTAGCGTCGAAATGTAATCAAGATATTTTAGAGTCATATTTTTCTATGATCAGGGGCTTAGGTAGGTTTTATGACAACCCCATGCCCGCAACAGTTACCCAGATAATAAAGTCCGTATTACAGAGCAAAAGATCATATGACATAATTAATATTGCGAACTGCAACAGGGACGAGTATGAAACATTAAATGTAAATGTCCTCGACCGAGTAGACTGTGCTGTTATTAATGACACCATGGAATCAATCGAAACTAACTTGGACATTTTTGATCAGAGTACGAAGGCTGACTCATTAATAATCAGTTTACTGGGAAGCACAGACTTAAATATTGCTTACAAAATGAAAACAAAACTTATTGAAAATGTTGGTGGGGTATATTGCATACCGAGTTAAGGATCTAGGAATCACCACTAGCTTCATCTGTAAACTGTAAAATGCTTTAATATTAGGAACTCTGACTGGATCTCGGCTTTGTCTAGAGGACGCCTAATGAATCCATCTCCCCAGTGGTTTGACACTGTCTGCGAACTAGAAAAAGATGTTCAAAGGTTCCACGGAAATGATCTGAGGAAGTACCCAAGAGTGATGAAGGAACTGATAGATATCAGACCTAAGCATGGTGGAGTCGACGACTTCGCTGTTACGTCTTTTGTGAGAACTCGTTCATTTATTAGAATGAAAGAACTGAATAAAAGGAGAGCACTCAAGAGATCAGTGAACGGATGCGCATGCTGACGCTGCACGGAAAAAATCGAAGAAGAAAATGAACAAAATTAAGTTCTGAAAGGTAGGCCTAAATTAATAGTAATGTTATTGTTGTTATGTAGATTTACTATTATTATCTTTAACAAATTGAACTCTTAATTTTTGTTTTGAAATATTTTGCGATTATAAACTACAGCCTTAATATAATTTCGTGAAATAGAGCTCCATATTTTACTGGATATTGATTATTATTATTATTATTATTATTATTATTATTATTATTATTGATTATTGATTATTGTTAGTGATAAAAAAGCAATAACGTCAGTATAGTACTTACTATTTTCAGGAAAAGTAACAACATGCAGTATTTTATTTAGACGTTCTTGGTTAAAATAATTTCTTGATTGTTAAACTTTGATTTATTTAATCTGTGAGTGTATAGGGTACGTACTTTACATTCTTTCAAGTAATGTCGAACTGGAAATACTCAAATTTCCGGTGTACTGGAACATTTAAAAATTATTTTTAAACTATTCTGGCTTTTAAAGTAGGTGTACAATATTTACGAAAGCACACAAACAAAATAATAGTTATGCAATATCGTAGTAGTTTTCGTGTGAAAATATTATATTACAACGTAAACGTATTTGTGATAAGGGAGATAAGCGGGGCACTCGGCACACTGATTTGTAGTAAGTTACAGCGCCTGGCAGAGCAGAGTCCGCTGACGTCACACGCTCCTGGCCGGCTGCGCGTGACACCTACCGTCTCTCTTTAGCTACCGTGGCATTACTGCTGACATTGCAAAACTAACCCCTCAACGACGGCTACACAACAGCTAGTAAGAAAAGAAAATAAGAATGGAAAATAAAAGATCAGAAAAAATAGGCACCATTGTTAACTTTGTAGGGGAAGCATATGCTTATCCTAGATATGCAATACCATGTAACCTTTAGGGTTTTATTTTTAGAATTTGCTTTACGTCGCACCGACACAGATAGGTCTTACGGCGACGATGGGATAGAAATGGCCTGGGAATGGGAACGAAGCGACCGTGGCCTTAATGATGGTACAGCCCAGTATTTACCTGATATGAAAATGGGAAACCACGGAAAACCATCTTCATGGCTGCCAACAGTGGGGTTCGAACCCACTATCTCCCGAATGCAAGCTGATAGTCCAGGATTTAATATATTAGAATATTTTAATAGGTCCGAATAGTTATACGGATTATTATAGAATGCATGTATTATATAATTTGGATTATACTAAAATCCCTGTCTGTTCTCAGTTTCTGGTGATCTGAAGCCAGGGAAGGAAGCATCTAACTCTAACTTAAATGTAGTAGTAGTTCTTTGAGCCTACTTGTCCAGGCCTTGTTAATGATTTGTACCAGCACAACGTCCCTGTGCCCACCACATCGCACTTCACCTCGTAGAGATAGATTTCCTCCAGAAACGAAAACGACAGAATGAACGAGAGTAGCAATCAAAGTGTGGCTCTCCTTTGCGATTGAGTGCCGTATGAAAAACTACTTTAGAGGCTCCAGATAAATGTCGAGAAGCACTTAGAGTAATGTGTTTTGAATGACGTGGGGCGTCGAGTCTCCTGGAGAACATTGCCAATTAACTAGTGTCTGCGTACACGTCAAACCGATTATGACACAGATCTCTCATCAATTTGGAATGCTACTCCGGCGGCATTAGTTTGTGTGTTGTAAATATTGACTTTCTTTTGGGTATATCTGTTTCGATAGATGTAATATATTGATGTTCCGATTTAGGGTTTCGGGACGCCGTCGTCACTGAGTCACACGTGACACTGCGTGTTTGGATTCTGACTGTTTTTGTTGCATGAGTGTGTTGTGTGTGGTTAGGAAATCATCGAATCATCGTATAATATTAAATAAAATACTCGCCTCACGCTTGGGCGTTAATTGAATTCTTAATATAATCAAATATATCGAACATGCCCGGTCTAGAAAGCCAAGAATAACGGTCGAGAGGATTCGTCGTGCTGACCACACGACACCTCGTAATCTGCAGGCCTTTCGGGCTGAGCAGCGGTCGCTTGGTAGGCCAAGGCACTTCAAGGGCTGTAGTGCCATGGGGTTTGGTTTGGATATCAAACATGACGTGAATAAAATGATTAACTGAAATATCGATAATTTGGGCGCCAGAGTTCATCAACATTGATCCCTCGAATTTTGATAGAGCATGATAATTCTCTTGTTCCCAGGGCGTGTAAATAAAGCAGCGTACTGGTACATCTGCTACGGGCCTTACATAACCCTCTGAAAACGATTAAGCAGGTAGGAACTGTACCTAGGAAGGCCACGGCCGCTTTCTTCCCATTCCTAGGCCTTTCCTCTCCCATCGTCGCCATAAGACCTATCTGTGTCGGTGCGACGTAAAGCAAAATAGCAAAAAAGAACTGTACCTAGGTTCTAGGTTCTGATTCTAAAATGATTTCCTCTATTCTGACTTGTATCACTGCATGAGCACTTCATCAATATACAACAATATCCACTTCACACTCAAAACTTTAACAACTGCTGGAAGACTCCCCGTGTACATTAAACAATCGTAGAACTAAAGCAGTGGGAAACGACAGCGCGGACTGCACAACCATTTGTAGTGACCGCGATGACCAACAATTACAATATACACTGAAGAAAATGGAAATTGCAACACCCAGAAGGAGTGGTGCTACATTGCTGCAATTGAACATGCAGGACGAGTGTTCGGTTGTGCTTCGATTATTACACTTTCAGGTCCCTCTAACCGCAAGTTTGGACAACAATCAGTACAGGATGTGCCCACCACGAGCTGCAATACATTGATGAATTCGTCGAGGCATGGAGTCAATAAGGCCCTGAATCGCTTCCTGAGGAATTGCGGCCCATGCTTGCTACACTGCACGGGTCAGTTGTTCCAGAGTTGTGGGTGGCTGAGGACGGTTGGCCAGTTGTCGACCCATCATGTCCCACACATGCTCAATAGGACTGAGGTCCGGGGATCTGGCGGGTCATTCTATGGTTGTGATGTGGAGAGCTTCTCTGGAGATGCGTGCAGTGTGAACCCGGGCATTGTCCTGCTGAAACATCCCATTAGCAATATTCGCCATCATAGGGACAACCACTGGATTGAGTACCCTATCAACGTACTGTCGAGCAGTCATAGTGCCCTCAACAAGCACTAATTGTGATTTCACATTAAAGCCGATAGCTCCCCAGACCATAATGCTTGGTGTTGGCCCTGTGTACATCTCGACAATAAGATCTGGGCGGCCCCTCTCCCCGGTACGTCGGCGCACACGATTCCGGCGATCACTGCGGGCAAGACAGAAGCGCGATTCATCACTAAAGACGACCCTATGCCATTCGTCGACCCACGTAGATCTTTCTCGACACCAGGCCAGCCTTACACGTCGCTATTGTGGGGTCAATGGAACACCTTCTGCAGGGACACGGGCTCGTAAGTCAGCTACACGCAGGCGATTACCAACTGTTTGTTGTGTAACGTGGGGTGCCACAGCTGCTCGAATTTGCGCTGCTGTTGCATGGGGTTCCATCCGGGCCATCCAAATGATGCGGCGATCCTCTCTCATAGTTGTCTGTCGCGCTGGGCCTGTGCCAGGTCTACGAGTGTGGTACCTTCATTTGACCACTGCTGCCATACACGTTGTACTGTAGATGCCTGTCGGCCAACACGTGCAGCGACAGTCCCTAGCGATAATCCAGCCTCACACGGCCCAATTATCCGAGCCCTCTCAACGGCGACAGTTGTTGGTGGCGTGCTCTTTTCTGTCGCCGAGGCATGTTTGACGGGGAACACTTCACTGCACAGACTGCAAGTCAACTACGCTACACCAGAGTCCGTATACTTGAGTTGATTCCTCCGCGACCAATCACGTGGGGAGACATGTAGCAACAATCCAATGGGTCTGAAACTTTGATCGTTTTCATACCTACATGGCATCGTTCCATATCTTGAAAATCAACACAAACGACCAATGCCTTAATTGTGTTGCAATTTCCATTTTCTTAAGTGTATATATATTGTAACGAGTTGGCGGGGTAGTATGATCAATTAACACTAGACTGGTAGCTTCAATACTAAGATTTATTAGCTACGCACTAAATTACACAAGACTACACACAACTTTTGCTCATAACACAAACTTACACAGTTCGCGCGCTCTCTCTCCGTTTCTCACTTGTTCTCACACTACACAGTTTTACACGCACACACAAGGTCCCGCGTCGTACGGCTACACGTTCTTTCCTTCGCCGACAGTCCGCAGTGTTGCACACTAGTCCGATAATCACGGCAGTTCACATACTTCACTACACTGGCAGTCGCTCACGACTGAACCACACCAACTTCTAACTCAGTCTAACTCTCACTAACTCGAGGCAGGTCGTTCCTCTCTTATATGCCTGCGCTGGCTCTTCTGGAATCGTCCGGATGCTTGATGGATCCAGGAACATCGCGAGATGGAACACTCCCGATTAATCGTGGAGTCATTTCCATACTCCTCTGCTACGGGACCGCGAGCGGAAGCGAGTGGGGCTGGCCTAGCACTTAAGCGCTGCCAGTGATTGGCGCAGTTGAAGCGTAAGGGGTCGGTCTATACGGTGCCGGGCCGGGCCCACTGCCAGTTGACATGGCGGACAATTACAATATATATATTTCCATTCACTGTTTTTTGTATGTCAACACAAATTGACGGCTCTCACCATCAACACATGGTATAGCTCTTATGTACTTACACTAACACTTGGTTTAGACACACTTTCGCTTGCACAAACACACGCTGTTGGTCTATGCCTTGACACCAGACCATAGGTTACTGAAAGTTACCATGAGACATAGAAAACAAAGTAAGTATGTGTACTAGATCAGTACACTAGCACAAGAGTTGTGTAAGTATCAGTGAGTAGTTCCGAAAGTAAATTGTTCAAAAGCAAATTGTTTATTGGACCACGTCCTTCTTATGCATATAGGCCTATAGAGTTCCTCTTCTCCACTTCGTCTCTATAATATATCGAAGCTCGTTTGGCACATTGGAAAGCCCTGTAGACTGTCCACAACTTGTGAACGTGGAGTGGCTACAACGGGGCCGATAGTGAAGTTTGGAAATGCTTCAATAATAATAATAATAATAATAATAATAATAATAATAATAATAATAATAATAATAATAATAATAATAATAATAGTAATAGTAATAATAATGTTTGTCCAACCCGTGTTCCGTTTCTCTACGAGGTCGGGTATTAGGCGAGATGAATCTGTCGTGGCGAGTTTTTGTGACCGGATGCCCTTCCTGACGTCATGCTCATCAGAGGAGTTATGAGATGAAATGAATGACGTGATATGATACTAGGAAGGGAGAGGGTAAAACTCCGTGCCAACACATAGCCTACTCCTGTCGAATAGCACCAAGGGGTCTGATCAAGGCTTAACGTCCTCATCCGACGGTTAATCACCATCAATATGAGCACTGCGGTGGGGTTGGAATTGAATCCAGGCTTTTGGCACGCAATCTAGTGATTAGAAATTGTATACCACCACCTTCCCTACCCTGCCGGCCAACGTTCTTTTGATGAAAATGTTTTCGACCAACGGGACTCGAACCGCATAACCACGGTGTCAGACCGTTTAGACTCCAACGCCTTGACGATCATTGCCACCAGATAAAAGTAAGCTCGTGTCCTCATCGCGAGGTGGTGCAGCTCTTTTCAGGCACACCCCCATTGGAGGTGAGCTGCATGTACCATTTCAACCACATACCAGCCCGCCTGCTATTTTTAAAATTTCTGGCAGTACCGGGAATCGAACCCGGGCCCCCGAGGACAGCAGCTAATAACACTAACCGTTACGCTACGGAGGCGGACATTGCCACCAGATGGAATAATACTAATATAATTTATTGCTAGCCTAGGAGCCTCTGTGGCTCAGGTGGCAGCGCACCGGCCTCTCACCGCTGGGTTCCGTGGTTCAAATCCCGGTCACTCCATGTCAGATTTGTGCTGAACAAAGCGGAGGCGGGACAGGTTTTTCTCCGAGTACTCTTTTTTTTTCCTGTCATGTTTCATAACAGCAACACTCTCCACTATCATTTCATTTCATCTGTCAGTCATTAATAATTGCCCCAGAGGAGTGCGACAGGCTTCGGCGGCCGGCACAATTCCCCTCCTCGCCTCTAGATGGGGCTTTCATTAGTTCCATTCCTGACCCGGTCGAATGATTGGAAACAGGCTGTGGATTTTTCATTACTAGCCTTGTGCACCGCTTGTAGGTCAGGCCTCTTTGGATGAGGGTGGGTGGCATCTGCCGTGTATGGGGGAACATGTTAGTGTGGTGGATGGTAGTGCTGTATATGGTGTAAACGTTGCAGGTATGTTGGGGACAGCTCAAACACCCAGTTCCCAAACGAAGGAAATTAACCACTTAAGACTATATCGTTCGACCCGACCAAAAATTAAATCTAGGGCCCCGAGGACTGACGGTCAAGACACCGGCCACTTAGCTATGGAGCTCGACAGTGCTTCCATTTATTTGATCTAGATTCCGTGCTTTTCTATTTCCCTGTCCGATGTACCTTAGTCAGCTCGACCACGATGGCATTTGAGTTGCTAGATATGGGGAGTCTTTCATATTCACTTTGTTCATGTCTCGTACTTTTCGTCATACTTCGGAAGGTGAGATCTCTCCCGTCTCGTTATATTAACCAGCGCCCAGTCGGTGCATTTCCAAGGCGTGGTGATGAGTGTTGTTTGGGAGCGAAATACAACACCATAATTATCTCCAGTAGCGGCTGCTCGCCATCAGACTGCGGAGGTTCAGAGCTGGATAGCAGAGAATAGTGTCGAATCTAAATACATCGACTGGTGTTTCATGAAGGCGTCTGTTAGTAAGAGAACGCGAATGTGCGTCTTGGGTGCTGTAGAAACCTCCCGGCCGCTGTTGGTCTCGTGTTAAATCTTATAAAAAAAGAAAGAGGAGAGGATCAAGTCTCCAAAGGACGTATACATTGGCAAACTGAAAGAACCAGGTCATGAGCGATGTGTGAATGAAGTGCTTCCTAGGACTCGCAAATCTAATATCCTTGGAGTCGGAAGAGAACTAGAGTTTGTTGTACCAATCTAGCACAATGAGGATAACCTCTGCTTTATCCCTTCGTATCTCACTCACTCTTACATCCGTATATTCTTTAACTCGGCTCTTGTACCTCCGTGTGCGGAATTTTTATTTAATATCATTGGAGTATATCTTATATCTCGGGAGAGACTAACTATTCCTAAAGTCCACATGTTTCTTTTGGAATAAGAAAATCCTGTTCGCCATCACTTCACCTGTCTGAGAGAATACAGTAATATGTGCGGCAAGAGGAATGGTAAGAAGTTAGGATAAAATACATCGTACCGAACATATGGTTGTTTTCTAAAGATGTGTCTTGTTGTTGTAAACATTTTTAAAGCGTATGAACTTAGTCATTTTTCTACCATATTGTGTAGTGTATTCATTTGTCCTCCCACTCTGGTACCGGTATCAAAAAGGTTAATGACACAAAATACGTTGTTCCCAATTGACCAAGGAGTGTTTTGTTTTATAGTAGTAGGGGTGATAATATGTAAGAAAAATATCAAATTAATCAGCCATTATTAATACTAATAGGAAATAAAATAAAATAAAAATAGTTCCGATCTTTCGAAGGGTGTCCCCGCGGTGTAGGGGGCAACGCGTCCGCTTGTCACCCGGCGGCCCCAGGCTGGGTCAGGGGTTTTTAATTGTAAATGATTAATATCCCTGGCCTGGGGACTGGGTGTTTGTGTTATCATTAACGTTTCTTTCCTCACATTCAACACTTTACACTTCCGCCATTTACAAAATACACGCAGGTTCCTCACATATGGTGCAAGTAGGGGGGCAAAAGATTTTTCTCGGTCGACGCCCCGAACAAATAGCATTTCTAAAAAAGAAAAAAAAAGGTATTGGCGAAGCCATGAACAACATGAAAATGAATATTCTCTTAACCTAGAAAATCTAATGCCATTGACCAGAAGAGTTGATTTAGGGAGATCAGGTGGGAGAGTGAGAGAGAAAAACCTGACAAGTTAAATGGAAGCAATGTCAGACTGCGTTGTCTCACAAGATGCGAGCCTCTGGAGGTCAATATTGGGGTTGTAGCAACTTTCTATGCTTTTACCGCCGTTAGGTTCAAGGGGTCAGTTTACTACCGTATGGCCACCTACCGATCTTGAAATACTGGATGGAGGGTTTAACTCCGCTATGAAGCGATACATTCTGCTATGGGGAATCAATATGTACTGAATTGAGTATTACTTGCTTTCTAAGTTGCAGATTGTTTTTCTAAAAATATGTCTGTGCAGTATAATGAATGAATGAATGAATGAATGAATGAATAGGAAAACGTGTAAGAAGGTCGTCCAAAGCAGGGCTGGACAAATCATAGGCCCCCGATCGCCATAGCGACAAAAATAAATGGGAGGCGCCTGAAATATTATTGTGACTGTTAAATTCCATGCGAGGCCAACACAATATTTTGGAGGATTTTTTCAGTCTAGAAACAATATAAAAGATTGATTTGGTGTCTTTTAAACATATCAACCCTCAAATTATTTTTAAATTCTCTCTCTCTCTCTCTCTCTCTCTCTCTCTCTCTCTCTCTCTCTTGTGCTGCCACCTCTCTAGGGTATCTTAAGGGAGATTATGTCTGTCTGTCCCTTAGTCCCATTCCCTGATACGGGGTTGGGGATGAGGTGAGATGAAATTGTATGGCAGTTTTTAACGGCCGGATGCCCTTCCTGATGCCAACCTCGGTCGAGGACCTAGTGAAGATGAAATTAATGATGTTGAATGACATTGGGGAATGAGATGGAAGGAATCGGCTATGGCTTATGAATAGGAACACTCCCGGCATTTACCTGGAAGTGAAAATGGCGAAACCACAGAAAACCATTCTCAGGACAGCTGACGGTGGGTTTCGAACCCCGAATGCACTGCTTGGCTCCATAGCCGTAGCGCGGTAACACGCGCGACCACTTCGCTCGGTTTAAGACGGAAGTAAACCTTATAAACTGCTAAAAGCACCTGCGTCAAGTGAACGGTGACAGGAATCTGTATATCTTGTGACCACTCATAACCAGTTGTCGCCGGGCTGAGTGGCTCAGACGGTTGAGGCGCTGGCCTTCTCACCCCAACTTGGCAGGTTCGATCCTGGCTCAGGCCGGTGCTATTTGAAGGTGCTCAAATACGTCAGCCTCGTGTCGGTAGATTTACTGGCACGTAAAAGAATTCCTGCGGGACTAAATTCCGGCAGCTTGGCGTCTCCGAAAACTGTAAAAGTAGTTAGTGGGACGTAAATCAAATAACATCCATTTGTCGAGAAATTGGTCGGTCTTTGTGCCAGGTTTTCTCCATAACGTTAAATTCTTTATATATTGCACTAGTAGTAAGTATTTTTCGGGATTGAGTTCGTTTGTTTGTGCCAAGGCAAGATTTTTGCTCGTATATTAGTGGATGTCGCTTAAGAGTGTTAAGATGAAACATAGTAGTTGTGATATTTAGTAATGTTGGTGGCTCAAAACAATTAAAACCTTTAACGCCCGGCAACTCGTAGAATTACCTGGCTCCCACGAAATTTTACTAGCTCCTAGATTTTTATCTGACATGTTCAGCCCTAGTCCAGTCCGACTCGTTGGCTGATTGGTCAGCATACTGGCCTTTCGTTCAGAGGGCCCCGGGTTCGATTCCCGGCTGGGTTGGGGATTTTAACCTTAATCGGTTAATTCCAATGGCTCGGGGGTGGAGTGTGTGTGGCTTATTCAGCATTAGAAATCATCCTAGGTAGGGCCCTCATCTTCACATACATGCAGGTCGCCTAATAGGCCGTCTACGAGAAAAAGACCCGCACTAACCCTCTCCGGAGGCCATGGAAAGGCAAATAATGACAGAATTGAACATCAAGAGAACACTATCAGAATTCTGGGAGGGATAATTTAGTAGTTGAATAAAATAAGGAAAATCAATGCACTTCATTTACTAAGGATATAGTAGTGGCACACGTTCAAAAAGACGTCAAAGAAACGAGAAAAATCAGAGAAATGTATAGAAGATAAAGAGAGAATTAAAATTAAAAAGGAACATGAACGCCACACTCTTGTTAAGTTATTAAACGGAGAATGGAGGAAACAAGGGAGAACAGAAAAGTCGTCTAATATTATCAGAGGAATGTGGGAAAATCAAACGAAAGTAAAAATAGAGAATATGGATGTAGCTAGTAGTAAGATTATATGTGAGGAGGTATTCTAAATTCTGTGCCTTAATATAAGCATCGGAAATACTTCAGAAGTTTAAGTTTCCACTAGAGCCGAAAATAAAAATCCGTCGAGGACGTAAGAGATTTCGAGTCAACCAAGGATGGCCGTTTGTGTTTAGTAATAAAACACACAGTTGCATAGAAATCTGGGCTGTAGGAAGACAAAGTAAATAGCTCCAGTCCCCGCTTAACCACTCGAGATCTACACTGCCAGCCGCTACCCCACCGCTTTATGTAGCCTCAAATTAATATATTGTGTATTATATGAGCTAGCCACAAGTGACATAATTCACCATAAGCCTCGCGTGCATGGTGTAATGGCTTAAATATTTTAGCTTTTTAACTCATATTTATGAAGAGATAAAGCTGTCAAAACATTTTTGGGCGGGACACTTTCCAGGCGCAGTTTGAAAGGTTGAACGTTGTAAACACAGGGCACATATACAGCGTTGTATATAAATGACAGATGGGGAGTTAAAGTTGTACAAGGGCGTATTTTATAGCAAGATGTATACTCTTCTCCTTTATCCACGTGATAGTAAAAATGGAACATCCTCTAACAATTTATATAATACTAGCAAGATACCCGTGCTTCGCTACGGTATTATACTGAAATTTATAATTGAATGGATATCGATTTATATATAATCCGTCAAAATTCGAGATCTGACTCGTTTTCTGAGAGATTACGGCAAGTTCCCTCCCATGTTTCAATCTTTCTTTCCAGCAATCGATTTCGTACTTCCCGGGCTAGGACCACGTATTCCACCCGGTCAGTTCGGTCCCTAAATGTTTGCCATCTTTTCCTATAAGCATTTTTTAATATGGATCAAATTCTTGAGGAGATTCGGCGTGGTGTCTTCTTGGGTGCCTTGGCAGTACTGAACCCGCGGCCGGACTGCATTTGTAGTCATTACCCGTCCAGACCCGTTTCCAGCGCGGTCCGCACATCTGACGACGGTCCAGAATATTATTATTATTATTATTATTATTATTATTATTATTATTATTATTATTATAGATGTTCTGGACCCCACAGCAAGATGCAAGACCGCTAATTGGCGGTAAATTCCATCTGCTGCCATTGTCATTTTGGACATTGTGACCAGCACCATTGTCGCGCGTAGGCAAGTACGCGGAATTTCTGGCGATACGAATGACATACTTCCGTGCATTATTGACATTATTGACCTTATTATAGAGGTGAACAATTGGACAGTCAATCTCATTCCTATCGTTTATTTCAAATGTTTTTAATTTTTATTTATATGCCAGGAGAATCTACTGTAATCTAAGAACGTTCTCCCAAGGAAAAGATGGCTCTTGAAAACGAACCCAGGAAAGATTAAAAATGATCGGTTTATGATCAGAATAAGTACATCGAAAATCCACAGCCTGTTTCCAGTCATTCGACAGGGTCAGGAATGGAATGAATAAACAGTAAAATCAATTGCTCTAACCTCCTTTTACACCTCACCGCCGTTAGTTTCTTCCCCCCCCCCCCCGCAAAAAAGAAAAGAAGGCGTGTTTCTTTATGTTTAAAAGAGATTCCAAACTCCAATGTTCACGTCTATAACCTTCAGTTTTGAGATATAAGTATCCCCATAAAAATAATTCACTTTTTTCACATCTTTCACCCCCCCCCCCCAAGTGAATTTTCCTGGAACAAACTCGTTTCTTTAATAGTAAAGAATCTTCAAAATACCAATTATCACGACTCTAACTTCTTCAGTTTTTGATTTATGTGTCCTCATGAAAGGAATTCAACTCCTTTTCACTCCCGCCCCCCAAGATTATTCCCCCCCAAAACGCGTTTTTCTTTTATTTTAAAGGAGATCCAAATACCAATTTTCACACCTGTAACAAATATAGTTTTTATTAGATGAAAGTATTCTCATACAATTCAATTAATTTTTCAATAATTTCACCCCCCCCCCCACTCATTGGATTTTCCGAGAATACGCGTTTCTTTACTTTTTAAAACAGATTCCAAGTATTAAATTTCACGTCTGTAACATCTTCATTTTTGAGATATCAGTAGCCTATTTAAAAGAAATCAACACTATCTTCAGTCAATTTTACCCCCCCCCCCTCCACCCAAGTGGTATTTCCGAAAACTAAAAATACACGTTTCTTTATTTTTAATAAGATAAAAAATACAATTTTTCACTTCTGTAACATGTTAACTTTTTTGAGGTATACTGTAGAAATTCTCATTTTAAAATTTCACCACTTTTAGTTCCCCGTAAGTGGAGTTTCCAAAAACAAATCACCTATGTTTCTTTACATTTACAGGAGATTCCAAATACACACTTTTTACGTCTGCAACATTTTACGTTTCTCAGATATTCTGTAGATATAGTCTTTCAAAAAATTCACCCCAATTTGTCACTCCTGTTTAACCGCCATTAATTGGATTTTCCAAAAGCAAAAAAATACGTGTTTCTTTGTTTTTAAAGGAGATCCCATAGACAAATTTTCAGTTCTGTAATATCTTCAGTTTCTGAGATATATGTATCCTCATTAAACGCATTCAACTAATTATTCACCCTTTTAAACCCCTCCTATTGGGATTTACAGAAAAAAAAATACGTTTTCCTTCAGAAATTCTCATTTTAAAATTTCACCACTTTTAGTTCCCCTTAGTGGAGTTTCCAAAAACAAATCACCTTTCTTTACATTTACAGGAGATTCCAAATACACACTTTTTACGTCTGCAACATACGTTTCTCAGATATTCTGTAGATATAGTCTTTCAAAAAATTCACCCCAATTTGTCACTCCTGTTTAACCGCCATTAATTGGATTTTCCAAAAGCAAAAAAATACGAGTTTCTTTGTTTTTAAAGGATTAAACGCATTCAACCAATTATTCACCCTTTTAAACCCCTCCTATTGGGGTTTACAGAAAACAAAAAAATACGTTTTCCTTCATTTTTAAGGGAGATTCTAAATACCAATTTTTACATCTATAAACTTTAAAAGTTTTGAGATATAGATACACTCATTTTAAAAATTCGCCCCCTTTTCACCCCCCCCCCCCTATTAATTGGATTTTCCGAAACCAAAAGTACGTGTTTCTTTATTTTTAAAGGAGATCCCAAACACCAGTTTTCAGGTTTGTAATATCTTCAGGTTCTGAAATATAAGTAGCTACATTAAAGGCATTCAACCCGTTTTTCACCCTTTTCCACCCTTCCTATTGGGATTTTCCGAAAACAAAAAAATATGTGTTTATTTTTAAAGGAGATTCTAAATACCAATTTTTACATCTATAAGCTTTAAAAGTTTTGAGATATAGATACACTCATTTTAAAATTTCACACCCCCTTTTCACCCCCTTAGCGACGGAATATCCAAAAATCCTCTCTTAGCGAGCACCTATATCTTAATATGAATATATCCTCAAAATTTCATTCCTTTATGTCCAATAGTTTTGGCTCGGCGATGATGAATCGGTCAGTCAGTCAGTTAGGACAAGTTACTTTATGTATATAGATATATGTTGTGTGTAAGATGTTTGAGGATATATTATACGCCTGCAGTTATGTGAAAATTACAAGGTGGCTTCAAAAATATGTTACACGTGATTATGAGAGGTAATAAACCTTTTATTTACGCAGTACAGTGAAGAGGAACACTGATACACCACATTAATTTTGTCATAGTCACCCGGTCTGTGTAAAGACCTGCCGGACCGTTCTACAAATCGTTCAATTCCCGGACGACAGAAATCTGGTCTTTGGCCCTGGAACCATCGAAGAACCGCTGTTTGAACTTGTTCATTGTTGGAAAATCATATTTCAGCTTGCCAAAATCATGAGAGTCGCGTGGTGCAAGATCTGGACCGTATGCAGGATTCTGCTATACTTCCCATTGAAGCAAAACGTGTATTGTGCTCGCATTGTGTGATGTAGCATTGTCATGGATGAGAACAATGCCTTTGTTTAATGTTCCATGCTTCGTGTTATTTACGGTCTTGCACAACGACGTCAATATCTAGCGGAAAGAGTCGGCATTAATGGTATAAACAACTCCTTCACAGTCAAAAAGAACATTGACCATGACTCTGCTGATGTAGCAACTTTGAATTTCTTCCGGTTGTGTGTCACCATTCCATAGACGCTCTCTTTGTGTGAAATGACGCATCTATGTCTAATCGCCCGTAAGGTTGCAGCTAAAAAACTCATTGTCTCCCACGGAGAAACTCTGAAGGAAGTCTTAGAGAAACCATAACACTTGATGCTTTGTCTTCGGATGTCAGTAATCGCTTAAATCAACGTGAGCACAGTTTTCGATAGTCCAGCTGGTCGCACTGCCTGTTGAGATGCTCATCTCTCGTGCAAGGTCTACACGCACCCTCATATTGCTGCGAACCATTGCGTCGATTTTCAGGACTTTTCCTTCCGTAGTGTACGTTGATGGCCTTCCCGTCCGATCAACATCAACCAGGTGGCCGTGCTCGCATTGTTAGCACCATTTCATAATGCCTGGTCGTGACACTGCATTTGGCCCATACGCCACCACAATTTCACTCTGTGCAGTTGAGACGTTTTGCCCGCAAAAAGTGTACCGTTCGCTCCTCGTACTTCACCTTGGGAGTACGCTTCTGCTTAACGAGCCATTTCACTTGTGTACTACGGTGCACCCCTTGCCAGTACTACAAGTAGGCCTATCGCTGCAGGCAGCCGTTAACACGTACTCTATTCGGACAATGTACCACGCTTGTTGAGCAATGCTCTCCGATTCAGGTGATGTATGTATGTATTATTATTATTAGGCCTATTATTATTATTATAACAAAATCACCTGGGAAGCTCTGTGGTCACTACCACTCCAAGTTCTTAGAGTCGTTTCACCCTGTCGCTGAACAGCCACTAGGTAGGAAAATTAAGTACATGCTTACACACGAGGGCGACCACAACCAACACGAAGTGAGCGACGCACGGGAGCCCTACGACCACGAGATGCAGAAATGGCAATCACGTATTTCACTCTGCGGATGACTAAGTCAGCGACCAGACCTCAGATTAGTGGCTTTTCTAGTTTTGTTCAACCCGCTGAAGTGATCTGTATATCATGAGCTTTGATACTGAGAGATTTATTTTGGCCGTGGTGTCCTGAAAAGCCATTTGGGATCTTGCAAAACCCGATTATGCAAACAGGGAGTTGAAGAAAAAGCAGTGGGAAGAGGTTGAGGATCTAAGTAAGTGAAATGCTGTGGAATACTCACATCCTTATGGATTTGTTTATGTATAAATTGCAAAACGTACAAGTTCTCTATCGGGGTTTAATTTTTCATACTATATCAGAACACACTCTCCAGTTTTACGGACAACAAATTGATTACAGCACAGATGCATTTTAAAGTTACTCAACTTAAATGACATTGCTTAGCCATTCCAATCGACCTTCATGCATAAAATAATCAGCAAAGTAATCCCTGGAACAAGCCCGACGTCGGCTTGCTCTTGTTGTTTCATGCCGTATGGTGCTTTGGAATCCTGAAATTGTCAGGGTGTCTTCATATTGATATCCATCCTTTACTCGTACATAATTACGCAGAACGCAACAAGCTTTAGTTATGTTAATAGCCAAAACAATATCGACCTACATGGCTCTATGGAAAATTTGCCACTTATTTGCTAGTATACCGAACGTGTATTCGATACAGCGGCGAGCTCTAGACAGTCTAACCTTAAACATTCTTTTTTGTGGAGTTAGATTGGAGCCTGCATAAGGGTGCGTTACTTTCTCAGACTGTCCAAATGTTTCATCGCCAACAATAAAATATGGTACAGGCATCGCATCCGTTGAGGATATCGGTTTTTTTTTAGGAACATCTGGTGCATTGTTCATTAGTTTCTTAAAAAATATGGATCCTTGAAAATAGAGGAATTGCTGTCCTTTCCGTGTGATCCTATGTCTACGTAAATGAATTTGTAATCCGCATCGCAATTTGCAAGTGTGACTACTGAAAAGAAATACTTGTAGTTGCAATACAGTGACCCGAATATGTTTGCCATCCGCCGCCCCTATGCAATTGGGGAAATTTGCTCGGGCATTGAACCCGTCTGCTATTTCAAGCTACTTCTCCCTTGCAGGTAAAGATAAATACGTCTCTGAAAACATGCCAGATGAAGTAGGTGACTTCCCTAATTATTGCAGAAATTGTTGATACACCGATTCTAAATGAATAATGTAGATCCACGAATTTGCAGCCACTTGTCAGATATCTGTAGCAAAGAATGTGTATAGATAAATAGTACATCGGTATAAAAGTGTAAACAGCAAATATGGAAAATACGGGTTATTTATTATGCCTATATAAATAGATGATTATTTCTTCCTTCGTAGCGATATCTCTTCAAAAAAGATGGAAAAATATTAGAAGCTGCTACGCAAGAGAGGTGAGAAGACTGAAAAACTTTAAAAGCGGTAGTGCAGCATCACGAAAGAGTGAATATATCTTCTCTCATCAGCTTTCATTTTTACAAGGGCCGATGACCTTAGATGTTTAGACCCCCTTAAACAACAAGCATCATCATCGTCATTTTTACAGCCCACGACTGAAACACCAAGTACTGTAAACAGCATGCCAGAAGAGGCTGGTTCATCTAAGATGCTACTGGGCCATACGATCCTGATCAGCTGTTGTTTAGTTGCGACGATCTATCGATGCTGGGATAGAACGGAAGGCTGCCGTAGAAAAGGATCAGGACAGGACGTTTTTGTTATCACTGTTATCCGATTTCAGAAACATTTCCGAATACCGAAGGGCTTCCACCAAAATAAAAATATTACAACAAATACAAAACGCCCTACATACCGATACCTTTATGGGATCTCATTTATATCCGTATATACTGAACCATTTTCTTATAATCAAACTGGTTATTATACAACTCCTCCTCTAGGTCAGCAACAAAGAATTTCGGATGACCATCCCCTATCTGATACCACTGATGGCACAAGAAATTTCGGTGTTTATGTAGACTTTTTTAAAATTTTCGGGAAAACGTCATTCTTGTTTTGCTTGGTAATTTTTTAAAATCCGTTCGTTTTGATGTTGCTTGTGTTTATGTTCTTTTATATAATAACTTGTCAGATATTCCCTTTATTGGCTTCAGTTTGGACTGCAATAAATAATTCACTTAAGCTGATTTGTTGATTTATTATATTTTTAAAATAATTTGAAATGGCACTTACCTCAAAGTTACGCATAGCTTTTCCTTCGCGAATATGCACGGCCTCATGTTGGTGACCAATCCAGTAATTGATGGTCTTAAGGCACTCAACAGTTCATCGAAAGATTTCACGGACATTCTCATAAGGTTAAAAAACTTACCTTCGTGTTTCCTGAGGTCACTAAAAACAACGAAAACATTCCTTTGCTGCCACGTTCTTGCAACAAAGGATGCACCCAGTGTTTTCTGCTACACTTTTACTTGTTTTTATTGGAGGAACGAAATTTTATCATTCTAGTGATCTCGACATCCATACTGCTTGACTGCTCTCACACTACTGGATCTGAGCACTCTGACTGAGCTGGTCGCCTTGCTGGTCCCCTCGATTGGTCGCTTGTGGTTTGGTCGTCGAGCGACTGGTCGCTGGCGACCGGTCGACAGTACATGCTCAGAAGCGTGTATGGGATCTCGCAACACCGAGCGTAACAGAATCTGTATGTGCTCAACACTGTTCTTATACTGCTCCCTCCAAAGGCGATTTCACCCCAACTCGTCAAAGAAATGGTCGTGTCTGGGCTTAGCTCGGGAGCTTGCGGTGTAGACTGGTTTTATAACAGTGGTGGCACAGCACACAACCTTGCCTTTGTTTTTCCAGCTAGTAGTTGAGTATGTTTTATTGTACTTCTTACCTTACTTTTTTCCTAGTGGTTTAAAGTCGCACTAACACATCGAAGGTTTTCGGCGACATAAGGGTGGGAAAAGGCCAGGATTGGGAAGGAAGTGGTCGTGGCCTTGATTAAGGCGCAGCCCCCACATTTACCTGCTGTGAAAATGGGAAACCACGGAAAATCATCTTCAGGGCTTCCGATAGTGAGATTCAAACTCACTATCTCCCGAAAGCAAGATCACCATTGTACTTTTCAATTAATGATAATTACAAGTAGCATTATGGACTGATCAGACGAAGAAAGGTTTTGGCTCCCTGAAGCGTACGATAAGAAGCTATTGTAGGATTTGAAGCATCGACTTCACCACTACAAGGAAAAATTCAACGGTACATCGATCGAGTTGTTCGCTAAACTAAATAGGATCTCCGAACAATGCGGAAAGAAAATGGACGGTTTGTTGGCTTCAGTTGTGCATGATAAGGAAACAATGAAGCTAGTAGGAAAGGGAGAAGATAAGTAGAAATTATTAACATAACGGTTCACTTTTTCGCACCGAAACAAATGTGGACTAAGTTAAGGTTGAGATATATTCCTTTCGGTTTTAGGTTCCCGTGGACGTAGAGAAACGTTTTGCAACTCGAAACTCTTCTCTACGCTGGAAGATCAATCCTAATAGAACACCGAAACGAACGATGGTTTGCAAGAGACGCTATTATATTACCGCAAATGCTCTGCTGTCTGCAGTAGATGGCATGAGTGGAATCTAAATTCTAAACGAATTACAAGCAACCAGCCTCTAGTACTTTTACGAGGAATCCGAACGTGTCATTAATTTCAAAATTCCCAATTGGCCACAATTCGATCCTCGCGGCTACCTTGCTGACAAGCTGGTGACAGTGCCACTCGGTTATCACGCCCCGCAACTAATTATACTTTGAGTTTATTTTGAGGTTTATCATCCTTATTCTCAATCGTTTTCTAAGTATTCTCTTATTTACCTCGTACATTCATATTAGTTTAAAAACATTTATATTATCATTCAGATTCCATAGCCATAGGGTCACTACGTTCTGGATAGACCTCTGGTCTCTTGAAATCTCGATATCCTGCGTATCTATATGTTTTTATATGGCATTCACGATACTGAATGTCTGATATGTGATATTACTGGTCACTTGTTTTCTGATTATGTTGTCCGTCAGAATTAACTATATCATCAGAATTACCTGCACATCATGTAATTAAATCGGCCCTCCCGATATTTATGAAATCTCTCAGAAATTAGTTCGCTTGCCAGGCGGCGTGAAGTTAACTCTCTGTTATTGCATTACTACATTTATAAACGAACGAGTTTGTAGAATATTTCAAAATAACCCCTCTTGCTACCCATAACTAAATATTTCGAGTTACGGACTGGCCTGCTAGTTAATTAAATTGATGTAAACCAGTTTTAAGTGTCGCTAATTATTGGTAAAGCAATTGAAATGCAAGTACTGGCATTAATCTCTCTGCCAGAGGCTGCCATATAAATTTTATGGCGTAGTATACGTACAGTGAGTGTTCCTAGAAAATCTACAATCACTTATTTTTCAACCAGGCACTTCAAATGTGAATGTACGAAGCCGGTGAACAAAGAGTCATAAAGATAACCTTGCCTTTGAATGCCAAACATGTCAGATGTTTTCTGGATTACTGCAACGGAATTAGTCAACTGACAGGATTATTTAGTTCTGTCTGAAGTGCCAGACTTCCGGAAATAGTTCCCTCGTCATTATTCCACACGAGGGTAGGCTGTGTCGGGAGTCGGCCGCAAATTAGTTTTAACGTTTACTACGTCGTGTGAAAGATAATTTAAATCAATTGTGTGTAATTTCAATACGACAAGAAACAAAGTGTTGATAAAAATGACTGCTGTTAAAAATCAGTGTTGTATGAATATCTTCTGTCTCATAGGTTTTATTCTTTACTACGCATGTCTGTTACCTCCTACATCTCCTATGAAAAATCATGGACCCACTTTGTTATGAAATTTAAAAAATATTGTGCATTATTATTCTCAAATATACACAACATTTTCATATATACACCGGTGGCAATCCTTCTTTTTTATGAGTCGTAAAGTTTGTAATTAATGCGAAACCAGAATCAGAACACAAAGAACAGATACTAAATGCACCACAAACACAATTATGACTAACACTTCATGGTCCTAATCATTTTCATTAGGCGTATTCTGTAGTTTAGGATTCAGATAAAACTGCCTGTCCACTTCTGGCATGAAATCTTGTAGGTTTGTTAATGCAAAAAAGAAAGCAGCAATAGTTATATTTTTATTCTGTTCGGGGCACGAGTCAGAATAGAATACCATTTTCTTTTCCTTTTTCCATGTGCAGTTTTCTTCACTTCTCTTTACGAACTGCTGATGCTTGTTGTTTAAAGGGGTCTAATATCTAAGGTCATCGGCGCCTTATGAACTGGTACTAACGTACATGATGTAGACACAATATTATGTTGGCAAAACAAGGTAACAATTGAGCAGTGCAGAGCAACAAAACGACTCTTCGTACTTTGGGTCAGAGAAACCACTGAGACACCTTTCCGTGAATGTTCGTATATATCAACGTGGGCCTAAATTACAGCTACAGCAGGTTTACTATATGGTCAAAACCTGTCATAAATATGTATACATCCTAACATTTCTACATTGACAATGGCTTTAGACACTTACGGTTCTCAGCGCCTCATATTTAAATAAATGAGAGTTATGTGATGTTACAGAAGAATGCTAAAGGTGAGATGGATAGATCGAATCACAAATGAAGAGATACTGAATCGAATTGGTGAGGGGAGATCGATTTGACTAAATTTGACGAGAAGAAGAGATAGAATGATAGGACACATCTTAAGACACCCAGGACTTGTTCACTTTGTTTTTGAAGGAAGAGTAGGTGTTACGAATGGTAGGGATAGACCAAGGTATGAATATGACAAGCAGATTAGAGCAGATGTAGGATGCAGTAGTTACGTAGAAATGAAAAGGTTAGCGCAGGATAGGGTGGCATGGAGCGCTGCATCAAACCAGTCTATGGACTGATGACTCAAACAACAATAGTTTTACAGTACATTATGTTATTCTTGAAACAGCCAAATTCTATCGTCTGGTTGGGCGACGGCGATATCGCTTGAGTCGACGAGCAACTCATCAAAGGTGTTGATGTCCACGGATTCATCACTAGAACTCATATCTATGCCTACGAGGGCGGAAAATATGCAGAAACAATATATGCATATATACGAAACCATTTTTTGTTCAACCACCATACCTCTACAGGCCATTAATGTAATCTCCTGCAACATATTGCACCCGTTTCCAGATGTGTGGAAGGTTGCAGGATGCCAGTGGCAATGCCGCCTTTCTTGATATCCACGTCGGAGCGCTCTGCAGGTTGAAGTATGGCGTGTAGAGAAATACATCCCTCGGAGTGATTCCTTTAGTTACTGTAAGCGTGCATTCGGGTGATGATGGGTTCGAACCCCATTGCCCTGAAGATTGTTTTCCGTGGTTTCTTACGTGCACACCAGGTTAAGGTCGTTCCTATCCCACTGTCTTCGAAAACCTACGTACGTTAGTGCGACAATAAACCTATACCAAATAAAAATATTTAAAAACTTTGGAGAGATATGTCACAAAAATATTCTACTTACTGTATCTTACCTTTATGCAAGACTGTGAGGTTGTCAACAGAGAACAGAAGCAGCATAGGCTTCACCCTGAAAGTCAAAGGGACTAATTAGTAATATTGTGTTCTTGGGTTTGATAATGTTGTTTCGCCTTCAAAACAACAATCAGCGTTTCGTCATCAAAATGATTAGGATATTAACACGTTGACTGCCAAGGAACTGATATTCACTTATATGCCATGCGAATGACAGTGCATCCTCACAGCGATGCAAGTTTAAGAGAGCCGATAATGTCATGGCACATTAATAATGATCTGTAACTTTTATATGGCACACAGGGAATCCCAAATAATAGGAAAGTACAGGATAGCAATTTGGTGAGAAGTAGTAAAATTTACGGTTTTTTGTTACTGATGATCCTCACGGCACTTAAGGCGACACTCGGGAGATAAAAATATATATTTTACCTAATGCATGGATTTTCACGAAACTTTGTGGGAATGTCACCTACATAAAAGTAGAGATATCGCGAACATTTCTTTCATATACAATTCATAGTTTTCCCAAAATATTTTTTGAAATGGTAATTCAATTTTTTCATGAAA
The DNA here is from genome assembly GCF_040414725.1 of Anabrus simplex. Taxonomy (NCBI): domain Eukaryota; kingdom Metazoa; phylum Arthropoda; class Insecta; order Orthoptera; family Tettigoniidae; genus Anabrus; species Anabrus simplex. The sequence continues at coordinate 1,048,332,355 of NC_090265.1, read as the reverse complement.
TTTAATTAACATGTTAATGTAAATTCGTAATTAGGTAGATAATACATCTTTTAAAAGCACTACGTATCGAGTTTTTCTGTACGTTATTTAAATAAGGAGATGTACCCTACTAAAGTTTGTGTATTTTTTGTGTTCTAATTTTTTTTTACTTAAAAATCCCTACTACTTGAAAAAATTCCATACGCATGTTTCTTAATATAGCTGTGATACATATACCACACAAATTTTGTTCCTTTTGGTAGAATATGATGGGAGAAAATGGGATTTAGTCTATATGTAAAATTACAATTGCAAACAAAGCATTATTGCAGTGATAAATTGTTTGAATTCAGCGGAATAACTTCGTGACAAGAAAAAAGAAACTCGATCCTTTCAATTTAAGTCATTAAAAAATGTCACCAATATGACCAAAATATCGATTTTTATCTCCGGATTGTCGCCTTAAGAACAACAAATGAACATCAGTTCCATTCCCTTTATTGGGATGTTACTAGAAAGTCCTTTGACTTGGGTCGGATGGGCCTCATCCTCAACTTACTTCTTAATGACTACTACTACTACTACTACTACTACTACTACTACTACTACTACTACTATAAAAGGTTTCATTTTATACCCTGAAGGTGTACGGCGGGCCTGTTAGAAGGACGCTTTCTCTCATGTCAGGGAGATTTGATTTGGAGCGTTGAAGGTGAGGGGTTTGGCGGCCGTGGCCTATAGTGGTTACCGGTTACCACGTCCCCGCTCCCCTTGAAAATAGCCCAGTTTACTTGAGACAATTATTATATACAGAGACATCAATACATAAACATAACAAAGAACAGCATTATAAACTGTTATCAAAAAGACATTTTTCACCGTTTGTTAATGTGCTATTGTAATATTATTCTTGCTTGCTTTACATTAAGTTTTTGTTGTCTTGGTCTATTGGTCGTCTTTCTTGATGCGTGACTGGTTCCAGGTCTGGAGATATGTTTAAAGTTGATGGTTACGACGACGAAGATTTTCTCAGGCTAAGCAGATTTGGAGCGTTGAATGTGATCTGTAGAGAAGGTGAGAGAATCGGCGGCCATGACCTATACTGGAAACTGTCCCGGCAGTTACATACGAATGAAGATTGATTGAATTAGAAAATGACAGTATCTATCTGCGCTGCATTATTTTTGGGGGAAGATTGTTTGGAGGAATGAAGCGAGAATATTCGGGGCGGATATTGCGATGTATAATATCCAGAGCCAGGGTTTGTGATAAAGGTTTGGAGAATCTTCTCTTCTGCGGGGTATTGGGAGTAGAACCAGGTCATAAGTAATGGGTTGCTTACTGTTGACTATTGATTGAATATGACGTTGCCGGATCTTATGGAGGTGGTGGAATAGCGGGGGGAAGAGCCTTGGGACGGAGATTACTTCGCTGTCGGAATACCTTAACATGGACTCAAAGGAGCCGAATCTGTTAACAAATCTAGAGTGCCAAATCTCGTGAATCAGTAGATCTCCGTTTTCTATAACTGTGTGGATCGCTGACATGGTTCTATTACCTCTATCTTCAGCAAATGAACCTAGGCAAAACTATTACTCTCGTTAATGTTGGTGTAATGTTTGTGTATAGTTCAATTTTGAGCTACGTATCCTGCATGCTGAGCATTTCGAGACGTGTGCGGCGACCTCTATCTACCAAGTTACCTCACAGGAACTACCTGTGGTTTACTATTTCGAGTACCTTATAGTGAGTCTTTCTCAAATCAGTGTACTGCTCTATTTTGTGTACGTCAAGAAGCAAGATTATCTAAGTGGTCTACGTCAGGTATTTTATATTTTCTTTGATGATTACTCGACTAACCAGAGTGTGATGCAAGGTGGCCGTGGTTGTTAATCACTTCAAACTCAAAGATTCATGGTTTCTATAAAATTTGCTTACTTGTCACTGCCTCCTTTGCATTTCATGTAGCCTATCTTGATTTGTGTCACATAAGCCTAATCAGATCCTTATTGTGTTCGTGTATTCAGACCGAGAGAGTGCCTGAGCAGCTAAGGTAAATAGACTTCCTTCCTTTACTCGGATTTCACTTGAAAGGCCTTTGACTAGGGTTGGATGGGCCTCGTATGCAACGTACATATTCTAAATGCCTAAACACTGAACTCTTCGTTTTATTCTTGATGTTTCCTTTCTTTTACTAAGGAAGAATTTTTTTTAATTTACACATTCCGGGTCTCATTTTTGCGTGACTTTCTCCTACTAACATTGACTCGTGGCAACATTCTGGGAACTATAAATGATTGGGGTTTGAAATTAATGCACAGAGAACCAAAGTGATCGTTTGTAAAAATGGACATACATTTATCAAAGAACGGAAGATATTGGATGGGTGAGACAAAGTCATCAAGAAAATAGAGTATTTGGGCATAATATTAAGTGGAAATGAGAAATGGTCAGAAAAAATAAAGAAAGCAAAACTAAAGGGTATGTCAACTATAAAATATGATAAAAAGATGCGAAACACTTATTACAAGGATGAAAAAACAATGTTTCAATGCATTAGTTAACTCTAGGATATTGTACGGAGCACAGATCTGTGGTGTTGAAGAAACAGTTTTCACACTAGATGCAGTCACAAGTAAATTTGCTGAAGTGATTATGAGATTTATTCAGTTGTATAGCTAACTATGGAGTGAGAATGATGTAAGTCTACAGCGAGATATTGTTGAAAAGAGAATTAAAGAGAATTAAGTATTGGTTAAGACTGGAGTTGGGATCAGATGGCGGAGTGTTAAAGATAGTTTTCTAACACCAAATGAAATATCAGAATCAAGGGTACTGGTTAGATGGGTACGGAACACTCCGGAAATGGTAGGAATGGGATACTACTGTGAAAAGCATTGAATAGAACATCAGAAAGTTTGTAGAAAGTAAATCTAAGAGTTAACGGTATTTAAATAACAAAAAATTGCTTCACAGTGCGGAAATAAGAGATCATTAGACGAATTTTGTAATATAATTGGAGTACAAACTAGATAATATGACAAAAAGGGAAATTATGGGCATAATGTGGTGGTTAATAGATGTACAAAAAATAAAGCATACAGATGAAATAGAGATGATGATAATATTTTTTTACATTATTTCGTCACACCGACACAGATAGGTCTTAAGGGTGACGATGGGATAGGAAAGAGTGAGGATTGGAAGAGAGACCATGGCCTTAATAAAGGTACAGCCCCAGCATCCTCCTGGTGTGCAAATGGGGAACCACGGAAAGCCATTTTCAGGGCTGCCACAGTGGGGTTTGAACCCGCTATCCCCAAAATACAAGCTGATAGTTACGTGACCCAGACCCGTAGCCACTTGCTCGGTGAAAATTAATGTGGCACATCTTATAAAAGATTGATTAGAGGCAAGGGAAGTAAGAGAGAAATGTATGGATGAGGAGGATAGGAGGAAATCTTTTTAGATGCTTTCATTCCCCTCTTTGAAGGGGATGAGCGGGCCACCTTGATAGTAACTCCTTCACCCTGGCCAGGAGTTTCAGCTGGTTGGGGAAGGAGTTATAGGTTAAGGAAGAGGGTAATTGGAAGTAATGAATGAGGAGGTGTGCGCGGATATTATTTAAATACCGGGGATGTGTGTAAGGAGTGAAAATTCAGAGGAGAGTACTAGGGTGGAAATTAAAGGTTAAGAAGTGTAAGGTTGTGGAGACATTGCACAATGAGGTGATGAGGAGTCGGATGAGATCAAGAGGCAGAGATGGTTGAAGGAAGTAGCTAGTTAGGGGCAGGGGTGGACTGACGGGTTGATGAGGTGAAAATAGAGGAGGGGCTGTGGCTAGCCGGGGGCGAGGACGTGTGTTGTTGGGGGATGTCTAGTAGAAGGGTGGGGTGGGGAACGAGATGACTCTACTTTGTATATATAAGGTTCAGGACGTCTTCTGTGGGGAGCTGTAGACTGACCAGAGGTGTTGGATAAGAGCCGTTCATTATCCTGGACACGCTGCAAGCTGGCTCTACTTTGTGAGGTGACGGTATATATAGGCTCCGCGTTGGCTGAGGCGCTGTACATCATCTGCGATGGGGAGATGTAGGCGGACGAGATACGTTGGGCCGTTGCTGTTCTGGATTCTGAAGGCTCGACGGGCTGGGACGCCGTCTTTATGGAGTTCCCGGAGTACTTCTTGGTCGGTGATTGAAGGGTGAACGCCGCAGATAACACAGCTGTACAGGGCGTTAGAAGACGGTGGTGGCTGCGATGATGCGCCTGCTGCAGAGGCTGTGGCAGGTGTGACAGGCATAGCAGATGCTTCGGCTTCGGCTCGGGAAGATGCTGGTGGCGGTGGAGGGACGGCTGCTGTGAGCGTGGAAGATGCTGCGTCAGGTTGCGGGGGTGATATGTACCGAGGACAAGGTTGTGCTGGTGTTGAAAATAGAGGGAGAGTGGAAGTCATAATTGGTGAAGGATGAGACGTTGCTACATTTGTGATAGGAATGTGGAAAAGGTTACGGGCTGATGTTGTGTGGTGGTGGTAGTGCAGAAATAGGACGAAGACTGTTGCTGTAGTGTCCCCGGGGATGGTGCGGCTGCAGCGGGCATGGTAGGTGCGTCATCAGGTGTCGGTGATGGCGTGTACTACGGACTAGATTCCACTGTGTGTTGCTGATAAGGTTCAGGACGTCGTCTTCGGTGGGGAGCTGTAGACTGACCAGAGGTGTTGGATAAGAGCCGTTCATTATCCTGGACACGCTGCAAGCTGGGACGCCCTCTGCGTGGAGTTCGCTGAGGATATCGTGGTCAGAGTAGGCAGGATTAACGTCGACAATGATACAGCTATACATGATGGGTAGGCCGACTTCCTACTTGGTGTCAGCCGATTTGCTTTTTTAGTGCGGCGGGGTGATAAAATAAAGGCGAGGAGTCACTCGGCCGCTCAAAAGAAGAAAAGATGCTGTGGAATAGTGAAACTTTGTTGAAGTCTATAGCTATTGTGTATGTAGACTACAGTTATAGCAGGACGAATAGAAATGCATAGTGTGACGACTTCTTCTGGTTGATATGTTCCTACACTACATGGCGCTGGTGTAGATAGTGATCAGCTGTCTCCGAATATGTGATTCTAAATGAGATCTCATGTGACTTAATTCGGAATGTATTGTTTAAATAGATGATTTAAAACCGTGTGTTCATTATTGTGATGTTTCAGGACTGCATTATGTTCACTGACCGATGACTGTGCTTATGTGCGGTCTGTGTTTCTTTCAGATTATTAACATATAGCGTTCCTTATTTTGAAAGTAATATGTAAAAAATACGTAGGAACTATTTTACATTTAGTAATGATGTAATGGCATTACTTCTGAAATTGGTTCGTCAGTATATTAACGAATATCTCAAACGTGTGTGTGTCTATAGAGATAAGTGATCTTTCATTAATTCACCACGAAATCCAACTCAGTTGCAATGATCAATTATAACCTTAAAACTACATGTTCACTTGTTAGTGTAATTGCTACGTAATACAAACATATTAAAACTCTGGCAGGCACCAACATGATTGTTACGTACCGGTATGCCGTACACATTTAATTCCTACATAACTACTGTACTTAAGTTATATGTTAACATGATCAGCTTAATGAATCTTAACAGCACTTCACCCCATCATTCAGTTAACTGGACACCTTGGACATTTTCCGGGTATGATTTGTGGTCGTACGAGCTTGCATTTCTTTCCTTATTTCTTTTATTCGGAAATAAAATCGGCATCGTATGTAATAGAAAATTTTGGTACCAAGTCCTAAGCATGTTTAGCCAAGTTCATGAGAAACAGTAATTGGAGGTAAACTATCCAGGCATTCTTGAAATATTTCTCCCCTTAATGCTTCTTGTACACTAAGATTTCTCACAACTTCCTCTGCATGAGAAAACATAAATAATAATTTATTCGATGGGTAAATGAGATAGTTGGACGAATTACTGTATTCTTGTAGACTTGTTAAGGTTGAAAACGGACTCTGCCTTTTGCCTCCTCTGTATTGTTTTGCAGAGAACCAATACATGCTGTACAGTCTGTCACTTTTTGCTTGCATGTTTAACCATATACCGCACATAAGTGGTGACAGGAGCTATTTGTTCATCTTCCCAACTTGATAATGGTGGCTGATCAAAGGTAAGCTTGATGTAAATTTTTTCCTGAGCTGTACTTATGATTTTGGCATTCTCTTTGACAACACCTTTTGCCATGGCTCTAATATAACTGAAAAATAATGTTAAGGGTGAAATGCCGTGTGGCTTCCGGAGAGGCCTGGTGCAGGTCTTTGGATTTGATGTCCGTAGGCGACCTGCGCGTCGTGATGAGGATGAAATGATGATGAAGACGGCACGTACACTCAGTCCCAGTGGAATTAACCAATTTCGGTTATATTTCCGACCCTGCCGGGAATCGAACCGGAGACCCCTGTGACCAAAGGCCTGCACGCTAACCATTTAGCCATGGAGCCGGACATGTTAAGAGTACTATCACTTAAAGGCAGATCTTGACGATCTTCGACCACTTTGAGAACAGAGTGGGATCTTTCGGGTGTAAAAATTGCCGTTTTTCATTCGAATGTTTATCGTAACCCGACTTGCAACCCGGGACATAACAAGTTGTAGACATATTCACATGCGGTAGTAAATTGTAGCATATGCCAAAGTATACGTCCTACTTCTCAAATGCTTAGCCTTTCTCACTTTTCAATTCACGAAAAGTTAGCACCAGATATTTTGCACGTATAAAACTGGAGAACGTATAAAACTACCGAAAAAGACCACAAACTGTTTACACACTTCCCCATTAAGCCGATTAAAAGCGCGCGTATATTTTTACTTGGACCTTTTATCGACAGCAGCGCTGCTGGTGGCGGAGTTCATGTACACCGTGTCAATTAACATGTGATTCAGAGGGAGTCGTCACAATTATTCACTTTTATTCGTCCTGGTTATAGCATGTAATTAATTAATAAAATTACTGTCGTAGTCTAAATAGTCTGTATGTATTTTTTAAAATTTAATACCAATATTCATTTTAGGTGTCGGACGTTGTAAGAAGGGGTTACTGTGGTGACCTTCATTTTGGGGGTTAGTTTTCCGGGGTATCCGATTGACCTCCATAGCTTCTCTGAGAAGTTCATTTCTTACAGTAATGTTTCTAACACTTCCTTCTGGCCATTCTTTCTCTGCTCAATTTCTAAATCACAAGTGCTGAATTTTGCTTAGTAATGTTTTCCCAACACTTTAATAATCTTTTTGTGCTTCTACTGCATGTTTTTAACCGTGCTTTATGATATTTTGTACATTGCATGTATCTGTGGTTTACGAGATTATGGGAGATGGTTATTACCTTATTCCTCTTTTTCGATTTGTATGTGTTAAATTGCGCTGGCCGCGAGTTAGTTACATTAAATTCATCCCTTGGTGGAGATGGTTCGAATTCCACCGTCGGCAGCCCCGAGGATGGTTTTCCGTGGTTTCCTATTTTCAGACGAGGCAAATTTTTGGGGCTCTACCTCATTTAAGGCCACGCCACTACTTTCACAATCTGTGCTGCCATGGTACCGGAATGAGCAGGCACAAGTAAAAACACTCCAAGAAACAAATCCCCCCCCCCCGAAAAACCCACAATATTAAAATGAAAACAGAGAAGAGACTTACCTTAAGAAGGGCAGGGTGTCACTTACTAAACATGAATCCATACGCGTCCGTGTACAGTACAATTGTTTCATGAGTTCACAGAAGGAAAACACCTTTTTAAGTGAAAAGTAAACAAGTTTAATACTGACAAAATTAAATAGAAATCACAAAAATTGAAGTGTCGTCCTCATATAAGTTATGGAGAAAATATCGAAAATCAGAATTAAATTCACAGCTTGGGAAAATAAAATTATTTAAGACGCGGTCGGCCGACGCAAAATGAAAAGAAAATAAACGCTAAAACCATTACGACTACAGCAACTTTTCAAGAAATTCCTTAATCATCACTTGAATCTCGGTTAAAGTAGAATTTATGACATGCAAAGACTCACGAATATTGTCGTTTTTCAAATATAGGAGGTTAATGGGCACCTGAACACAGGAAGACGTCGATAACTTTGTTTTTCTTATTTGAACAGAATTACACACTCAAATGATAAGGTTTCTTCTTTCAGCTTTTAGTTACACTTCATCAGCATCGACTACCTTCCATGGAGTTTCCCCAAGCATATCATAATCATTTCCCACTAGACAGAATTTGCATCGGTTACATCAACACAGGCAAAAGAAGGAAAATATTAGCACGAATGAGGTAAGATAAAGCACACATATAACATAAAAGGAAAGAATCAACGTGAAAATACTCCACCAAGATCCAAATCTTTTACAGAAAAATTAATCACACCAACCAGTCCAATCAACAACAGTAATCAACACAATCACCGTAGCAACGACCAAACGAGGAGATGGAACAACCAATCCCGACAGATATCACAACAATAAGAGGCTCGCACGAGATTAACAAAAGAGAAACGGTTAGATCCCTTACCTCGAATATTAAAAGTTTAATTAAAATGAAAGGAGAGGGGAACAGAAATCTAATGTTAAAAATGGAATCTAACGAAAATTTTAAAACACTTGCGGAAACTCACTTGGTCGTTAAACCGCCTATAACATAGTTTGACCGTCATTTAGACAAAGGTGCCTGCTACAGGTAATAATAATTATAATAAATATGTTGGCAATCCTACTACATAGGCTGAGAAGCAGTTTGACAATAAAATAAAAATAACACAAGACATTTTTGAGGGTTTAAATTCAAAACACAAGAAGAAGCCTAATTACATATTTAATTTTGCGAAGAAGACCATTCAAATGCTCGTAATAGGGACATAATTTCTAGAAGTTATACCAAACACGCGGAAGACCACGAGAAGCAGATGTTTGCTTAAGAACATTATTCACTGTCCACGATGAAGAATCCAAGCTTAAAATATATGAGTGTGACTTACAATTCTGAAGAAACTCGAGGGCAACTAAACAAAAGCTTCTTACCGTGAAAACACCCTCAAATTAGTGTAGTCATCCATGCTCCATAATCCTAGCCAAAGCCAGGACGCGACACCGTCTCACATCACCAGCTTCTTCCATCGCATCAGGACCCAGAATGATGGCCGACTAATGCTCACTCACAGCCGCTGCTAGCCGAAGCAAGAAGCCGCGCGCGCTCATTGGTTCGAGCAAACGCAGTTAGAGTCGCTGCCACTGGGGGCAGCACTAAGCAAAACCAAGCGCTCCACGCGTAGAGTTGAAGTGATTCACAATAGAGTATTAGAGAAACGGAAGCTTAGCGCTCAAAGGCGAAGTGAATATTAAAATTTAAAATGTGACAAAGTCACAGCGAAAATAATACCAGAAGACAAAGGGGAAATACATTCCCGGTAACACAAATTTCCGCGGCGAGATGCCAAATCTAAAAATGTTAATGAAGGGGACCCAATAATGTAACCTCGGTTACACAATTCTAGCCCTTTTCCATCCTTACGGTCGCTGAAAACCTTCGATGTGTTAGTGCGACGTTAAACCACCAGCAAAAGAGGAATCACCTTACAGTCTTTCCAAATGGATTATGGAAGACATCAATCTATCCATCAATACTGATCTGCATTTAGGACAGTCGCCCAGGTGGCAGATTCCCTATCTGTTGTTTTCCTAGCCTTTTCCTAAATGATTTCAAAGAAATTGGAAATTTATTGAATATCTCCCTTGGTAAGTTATTCCAATCACTAACTCCCCTTCCTATAAATGAATATTTGCCCCAATTTGTCCTCTTGAATTCCAACTATATCTTAATATTGTGATCTTTCCTACTTTTATAAACGCCCCTCAAACTTATTCGTACCGGGCGAGTTGGCCGTGCGCGTTGAGGCGCGCGGCTGTGAGCTTGCATCCGGGAGATAGTAGGTTCGAATCCCACTATCGGCAGCCCTGAAGATGGTTTTCCGTGGTTTCCCATTTTCACACCAGGCAAATGCTGGGGCTGTACCTTAATTAAGGCCACGGCCGCTTCCTTCCAACTCCTAGGCCTTTCCTATCCCATCGTCGCCATAAGACCTATCTGTGTCGGAGCGACGTAAAGCCCCTAGCAAAAAAAAAAAAAAAACTTATTCGTCTACTAATGTCATTCCACGCAATCTCTCCGCTGACAGCTCGGAACATGCCACTTAGTCGAGCAGCTTTTCTTCTTTCTCTCAATTCCTCCCAGCCCAAACTTTGCAACATTTTTGTAACGCTACTCTTTTGTCGGAAATCACCCAGAACAAATCGAGCTGCTTTTCTTTGGATTTTTTCCAGTTCCTGAATCAGGTAATCCTGGTGAGGGTTCCATACACTGGAACCATACTCTAGTTGGGGTCTTACCAGAGACTTATATGCCCTCTCCTTTACATCCTTACTACAATCCCTAAACACCCTCATAACCATGTGCAGAGATACTTACAATGATCGCCAAAAGGAACTTTCACCCCATCAACGCAGTAATTAAGACTGAGAGGACTTTTCCTATTTGTGAAACTCACAACCTGACTTTTAACCCCGTTTATCAACATACCATTGCTTGCTGTCCATCTCACAACATTTTCGAGGTCACGTTGCAGTTGCTCACAGTCTTGTAACATATTTATTACTCTATATAGAATAACATCATCCGCAAAAAGCCTTACCTCTGATTCCACTCCTTTACTCATATCATTTATATACATAAGAAAACATAAAGGTCCGATAATACTGGCTTGAGGAATTCCCCTCTTAATTATTACAGGGTCAGATAAAGCTTAACCTACTCTAATTCTCTGAGATCTGTTCTCTAGAAATATAGCAATCCATTCAGTCACTCTTTTGTCAAGTCCAGTTGCATTCATTTTTGCCAGTAGTCTCCCATGATCCACCCTATCAAATGCTTTAGACAGGTCAGTCGCGATACAGTCCATTTGACCTCCTGAATCCAAGATATCTGCTATATCTTGCTGGAATCCTACAAGTTGAGCTTCAGTGGAATAACCTTTCCTAAAACCGCCTTCTGTCAAACCAGTTATTAATTTCACAAACATATCTAATATAATCAGAAAGAATGCCTTCCCAAAGCTGACATGTTGATGTTGTTGTTGTTCTAGTTTTTCTTTTCAGAATATTGATAATTTATTATGATCAGAGATAACTATTTCGTTAGAAATGCTCGTGTTAGACCCCATTATTATTCTCTCACCTCATGTATCTTGACAAATTGAACAAGACTTTTCTTTCTTTTGTCTTGGTAGTTCGTGTCGCGAAGAAAGTGAAACCTTATCCTGAATATGTTTTTCCTCTCTCTACATCGATCGACGGAATTCCCGTCCTTGGCCCATTCCTTGTGTAACTCTAACTGTAAGTTTTCACATTGGGGCTGCTACACCATGCCATATTTTGATGGTGAAAGGGTGAAATATCTAAGCGAATTACTTGTAGCGATAATTTCCTGCAGGAAGAAGAAGTTAGTCTTGTGTAGGAAGTTTTGCTTTCTTTGACTTACAAAATGTTGATCCTCCCTCACAGGGTGCGTGTAGTTTGGCTCTTGACGTCGTGACCTTTTGCTGGCGTACCCTTCTGTCTTAGTCGTCCTTTTGTCGTATATGTGGAGCACTAATGTTTAATTGTAACTATAAATATTCTCCATTCGTGACCATAACCTATTCTAGAAAATAAGTTTCCACTGGCTGCTCGGTTGACAAAGTAATGACAAAAACTTATTTCTGTTCTCTGTACTCTGTAGTTTCAGATTATAACACTAACCGGAGAGTTGTAATCCACTGTCTCTGTTGCGTGCTCCGTGATAAAACCAAAGTGTAGATTATATTATAATGGGTGATGTCTTGTAGGTGGCTATGCAAAGTTAAAACAGACGCTGGTGATGGTTTTGGTAATGTTGGCGATACTGCTGTATAATTTAATTTGCTAGTACGGAAAAGTTTTGTGCTTGTCACTATATCATGGCTTAATCCAGTAAGCGGACAGCTACCTGGGGCGATAAGTGAATTATGGAACAATACGCACAATACCCCGCGTTCGTTATCGCTACCGGCCCTTTCTCGTGGGATTTAACTCAGGTCAAGGATGACTGATGCATCTAATGGGCCGTGCATGTGTACTCGCTTGTTTAATTTTGTATAGTGCAGTTTATCATAGCTATTTATTTATGGCTAGGCTTTTTCTGTTCCCTTCCTTCCTTCCGTCCTTACTTCTTTCCTTCCTTCGTTAGTTCTCTCTTAGATAATATGCGTAAACTGTTATTGGATATTGCACTTGATTGATTGATTTACTTTTTGAGTTTTTTATTAATGGTGTATTGTTGCTGTAATTATTCCATTAGTTAAAACAGTACTTAATTACTGTCTGTTTTTGAAACCTGTATTACTGCATGTTACCTGTATCGAGATGGGTATTTGTAACTGATTGGTTGAGAGTTGTGGTCGTATAAGAATCTTGTAATAATAAGAAATTTTTAAAAATGAATTATATCACCCAAGCAGAAGTTAATTGAAAACTGTAACTTTACAGTAAAGACGTACGAGTTTTATTATAATGTCCGATACATTGACTTAACAACATAGACCTCATAATCTTAAGGCCTGCGCTGTAATTCGATAAACATTTTTGGATTGTAAATTATACTCCACTCACATTAGAAAAGGAATTTATGAGGGCAAACGGGTGTCTTCAATACTCATTTATTGTTCTTTACTAATTATATAAAAAAAGAGACATTAAACATAAAATCCTCCATCTGATTTGATACCTTAACAAATATCCATATCAGCTATATACTGATTTGGTACAGTGAATGATGAATACGGCATCAAATATTTCACTTCTAATGTACAGATCTGATTATTTTCGGGTTATGCCATTTCTGCCTTTTAATTTCAGTACAAAAAACAAAAGGCAGATAAATCACCACAACATCTGAAATTCATCGAACATTTTAAATTTAACTCATTGTTTAATGCTAATTTTTTAAATAATTTTATGGCCATTAGAGACCACAATAAGCAACTGTTACTCATTTTTAGAAGCTTTCTTCACAGCCCAGTGTCGTTGCACTCTCTCCCTCTCTGTCAGCCTGTCTCGTTTCCACTGTTCTGCTGTTCTTCTTCACGAAAACCCTTGAAGTTATTGATCTGTTGGCGGTACTTGGTTCTGATAGCAGAGTCTTCACGATTTTCTCCATTTTTTTCATATTCTTCACGATCTCTCTGAACCACTTATCACATGTGTTCTGTTTGCTATCGAGTATGGTAAACATTTTCTTAGTCAACCGCTTGACATCCATTCTAAATAGGTGACTGAGTCGTCGCTCAGTCGTCCACCAGTCCATCAGTCGTTCAGTTTTCTGATAAAGTTCCTCTCGTCCTCGCAACCTGTATTGTCCAGCCACGAGCTTTGGGCCCATTACCTTTCGAATGATCTTCCTCTCAAACTTCTCTCAGATCAGCCTTTCCAGTAAGTCGGAGGCATTCACTTCCGTAGACACATTCGGATTCAGTCACCGTATTGTAATGTCTGAGTTTAGCTTGCATAGAAATTACAGTGGATTTTTTTAAAAATACAGGTTGTGAGTTCTGCGGAACACTGCGACCATCCTATCTCGACTACAGTCGTTAGCTTCATCCCATCTGCACAATCTCACAGAGATATTTGAAGCTGTTAATTCTTTCAATCTTACCATACCTTGTCTTTAGTTGTTCTAGAGCTGTGGGGATGTCAGTCAAGTATTTCAGAGGAAGTCCTAAGTCCAGCATTTTCTGCTCGTTAATTATTATGATTCCAGTATTCTTTGTACATGTATTTGGTTTTCAGCAACTGTAATGTTTGTATTCAGAGGTCATTTTGAATCCACAGCTTACTCTAGGCGTCTGGGATGGAATATATAAATGAATGCAAATTAATCACAAAGCGCGGATTTGACTATCACTTCTCTTAATTATTTTATTGAATTTTGTGGATTTTCTGCATTGACTACACAACACAACATATTAACACTCAGTGACCCTCTCGGAACCGGGTGTAAGCCCCTCTGCATTGCAACATTGCGGGCATGTTCGTCAATCTCTCTTGAGGGATGCGTTCCAATTCCCATTCATTCAGGCTCTTAGGAACACGTCAACGAACATTTCTCCCCAATATGTCCCAGACATATTCACTTCGGTTGATATCGGAACAGCGTGACGGACAAATTAGCGCCTGAATCTTGCCTCACATTGCGGAAGTACTGCGTCACAATCCGTGCCACATGAGGATGGCCATTGTCATGATCCTGAATAATTTCCAAAATGGACTGGTGTGCGTTCTTGGTGCCGTTCTCCTCGAAAACCAGTTCTTTCCTGACTTCCAGACTGATCCCAGCCAGTACCATAACGGAACTACCCTGGAATGTCGTCCTTGAAGAGAAGGTCCAAGGTGATGATTTCCTTTTTCTAATCCTCCTCCATATTCGTTCTTTGCCATTAGTTTATCTTACAACAATGGTACAATAACCACAATCCAATCACATGCTGGTAGCCAAGCTGTGCACCAGTGACACTACTGCAGGCGTCTTGCAATCACGATACTGGCAACAATGGATATTGTGGAGTGGAAAGTCTATCCTGTGAACGTCTCGCAGGGTATGTTTTCACCAGAAAAATGCTTGGGAACAATGAGGTAATTCGCTGATAGATTGATATTTTGCCCATTGTTGCGTTGTTCCCTTGTTTCGACTCCATAATCATATCTCACTTCTGACACGATGTTCACGAATATTTTTGAATACAGCCTACGTATATATATATATATATATTTTTTTTTGTTAGGGGCTTTACGTCGCACCGACACAGATAGGTCTTATGGCGACCTACGTATATTACTTGCAACAAACTCTTCGGAATAGCGTACTGCTGACAACTGCGCCATGCTCCTTAGTAGGTTGGCCAGCCCGTTAATAAATAATACGATAAAGGGAACACAACTGTCTGGCCGCATAGCTGAATGGCTACTGTCCTAGTCCTCTGTCCTTGAGACTACGGGTTCGATTCCCGTTCGGGCCATGGATTACAACATTATTAAGTGCATTCCTATGGCTCAGAGGCTGGTTCAACACTTGTACGTAGCACACAACAAGACACGACACTCACCACCACCACATTAACACGCAACATTTCTTCTCTAATGGTTGGCATCAGGAAGGGCATACAGCCGTAAAACTCTGCCAAATTCCCTACAATCCCTGATCCCGCGGGAAAAATCGGGTTAAAATGGGATGTAATGGAAACAATGGCAGTGGCATCGCTGCTCGCCACTCACCAAGGCAGTTCGGGTTTGATTCCCGGCCAGTTCATGTGTGATTTACGAAAGGAAATGTCAAGTCCTATGGGTCCACATAGAAATGAAGGTCCCTCGGCTTATGATCACAAAAGTAACGGTCACGTACATTTCTAAGCGGAGTTTACCTTTGTTTGCATATCTTTTAGAGAGTGATACACTCGAAGAAATTGGCTGTGGGAAATGGTGACATTGTTACAGCAGGTGTTCGAAATGTCGGAGAAAATTCTATTGAAACAAGAGAGTTGGCCGTGGGGTTAGGGTCGCGTAGCTGTGAGCTTGTATTCGGAAGATAGCGGGTTCGAATCCCACTGTCGGCAGCTCCGACCATGGTTTTCCGTGGTTTCCCATTTTCACACCAGGCAAATGCTGGAGCTGCTCTTTAATTAAGGCCAAGTCCGCTACCTTCCCAGTCCCAATCCTTTTCCATTCTTCCGTCGCCATGAGACCTACCTGTGTCGGTACGACTTAAAACGACAAAAAAAATTACCTTGAACCCACTTCAGTACCTCGTGGTTTTGAGTGTATCTCCTGAGCAGTTTCCGAAACACATTTCCAGAGCCCTTGTAGGATTTCCCCTTCTCTGCGATACACTTCAGATTTCATGTACCCCAAAGAAAGTATTCTAAGAGGTAGATCGGGTCTTCTTGTCGGCCAGCCGATAGGAGCCAAACGCCCAATCCAACGCTGCGGAT
The DNA here is from genome assembly GCF_040414725.1 of Anabrus simplex. Taxonomy (NCBI): domain Eukaryota; kingdom Metazoa; phylum Arthropoda; class Insecta; order Orthoptera; family Tettigoniidae; genus Anabrus; species Anabrus simplex. The sequence continues at coordinate 1,048,316,273 of NC_090265.1, read as the reverse complement.
AGGTTGCATCCATGTGGCAGCGCACCGAGTTGGTAATTCCATCATGTTGGGACCACATGTGACGTTGTGTGTGGAGTGGATCATCATCTAGTAGTAGTGATTGAGTGCGTTCTAGAAACTAGATAAGATACGCCGGTGAGTCTATGAGGTAATGCCATATGTTGTATGATAATGCCTACAAACATTCTTGTCCAAACATTAATGGAAAACCGAACCTGGTGGGAACATCTCATTGCGTAGGTATTGTTCTCAGACCACACATGCGTGTTGTGAAATTTGAAGATGTCACTCCTCGTAAACGAGCCCACGTCTGTGAACAAAATATTATTCACGAAGTCTTTGCGTTGACGATGGATCCATTCACGGAAGGCAATGCGCAATGCATGGTATCTTTCTGATAGGTGCTGAAGACTCTGTAGATAGTACGGATGTTGCTCGTAAAGTTCATAGGATGGTCCAATGGGACACTCCTACCACTGCTGAGATTTGGCGAATGTTCCTGCCGGGGTCCTCTGATATCCGGTTCTCTGCACGAAGATTACGTCTAGGCCCACCAGCTTCACACCTGGACATGGCACTTCCAGTGTCAGCTCTTCTGTGTATAGCAGCTATAGGCCGATATAGAACCCTTCTTTGTGGTAATCGTTCTGCGTACATCTCGGCAGCTGCACGAGCCTTCTGTCCTACTTCACCGTAAATTAAATTCATGTCCAAATATTCCTTTGATGTAATCTGTGCCATGGCTAAGCTGTATGTATTCATTAGCTACACATTAGTCATGTCCGTGTTGTAAACATCTCGCTCTTCCGCTCCCAACGAGACTGCCGACCTTGTGCCCGGTTCACTTCATTGTAGCTGCGTTGCCACATGTTCTTTGCTACCATTCAAGTCATAACTTTTAATGTTACCTCTAAATGCATCGAGATACATTATGTATAACCAATAAGCATTGTTCTGACACATTCCTAGGTAAGTAAGTAATCCCTTGTCCTCATCCCGAGGTGATATCTCAGGCACACCCCCAGTGGAGGTGACCTGCATGTACCGTTTCAATCACATACCAGTCCTCCTGCCAGTCTTTAATTTCTAGCAGTACCGGGAATCGAACCCGGGCCCCCAAGGACGGCAGCTAATAACACAAAGCGTTACGCTACGGAGTTGGACTAATCTTAAGTGTTTTACACTCTATCGTCTTTCGTTTCAAGGCATTGACTCTTTACATCACTGATTTCATTGTGATATTATAGTGTAACGGTGCTGGTCACATACCTCAAACTTGCGACATTGTGATCCTCTCACCACGATGAGTTCCCTTCCATCCGGTATTGTGTTTGAAATTAAATATTGGTTGCACAATATTACAGTGATGTATGTATACTGATTGAACATGCTACATGCCGGCTATGATCGTTGGTGTTCAAATTGTCATAAATCCATGCTCTCTCACTGTAACTCATTGGTGATACTGTCCCCAGCGTTTTAATATAGGCTGTCGTTGTTTGAATCTGTCAGTGCAAGTGACACGGTATTTTTTTTAAGTAAATGTAGTCGTGCCCACAGAAAGTGAATTATCGTGATTGCGAATGGCTGGAAGAAGCTACCTAGTCTGTTGTGTTCTCTTGTATTTTACCCTACAGTGCACTGCATGGAAACGAAAGTTATCTGGTTTCAGGATTTTAGGGTAAAAGAACATTGCTTGAAAGTAGCAATAACGATTGACTAAATGATCGGAAGAGAACGGCGACAAAGCATTAGTAGTAAGATTAAGTCTACTGTAGTTTTATAATGAACATTAAGAACAAAGGATTGTATGCGAGTCAGTTCAGATCACAGACTAATTGGGGCTCTGCTGTCGTGCGTATGATAAGCCAGGGCTTTCGCCCCCTTAGAACACCAATAATATTTTATGGTTTATTATTATTATTATGCTATCTGTTTTACGTCGCGCCGACGCAGATACGTCTTATGGCGACGATGGGATAGGAAAGGCCTAGGAAGTGGAAGGAAGCGGCCGTGGCCTTAATTAAGGTACAGCCCCGGCATTTGCCTGGTGTGAAAATGGGAAACCACGGAAAACCATTTTCAGGGCTGCCGACAGTGGGGCTCGAACGATGGTTTAGCGGCAGTCATTGGGCAATCCGTGTGGGGAATTTTGAAATGGAATGTCATATTCCTATGGTTCATATTCCATGCAAAACTGGAATTCCACTGCCTATTATCACGATATTATCAACCATGTAAAACAACAGGATTGCTTGTAAGAAACGTTAATGTCGAATTTTGACCAAAAATGTGCCACTAAAACCCACTGACATTTCGAACTGAGCTATGGTACTCTTAAATCGAAGAGGCTGCTTCGCAGAGACCATAAAGCCATAATTGTTTCATCCACAAGGACGTGAGTTCGATTCCCTGTTAGAAGAGACTTCCACTTCTGGAGCGGCATATGACCGTAGATCATGAATTCCCAAACTGCAGGTCTCGTAGCAGTGATCATAATATCAACAGTCACTTAAACATACTTGGTTGTTGCTTCTTTTGTCCGAACACTTAAAGGATTGTTTGTGGTATGTGAAGTAAAAGGCAAACTCTCCGTGACTTCGTGCTCTCAGACGAAGTGCACTTCTTTGGTTTGGCTCGTGCCCCATCTTCATAAGCCTGAGACAGACAACTTTGATATTGACTTGATGTGTCGCTGATGGGAGACATCACCTGCCCACTAGGGAATACACCGTACAACATTCCCCCACGGAATCTCCCCTTAAGAATTCATTTCGTCCCTTCTTTCTATATAGCTTTCTCTCAGCCAATCTTATTGGACCATCTCTCCCCAAGAGGGAGTGCTCAAGAGCTCTTCGTACTTCAGTTAAAATTCTACTTATTAGAATCCTCGTTTTTTATATTATAAAATGACATTTCAAATTTACCACTGCTATCGGGAATTATCTTCAAATTGGTCGTAATGTGATCAATACGTTTTGTACCCGTCGTAGACGGATTATTTTTATGATCGCAGCAGTAATGTCATCTAGCGGAGATTAGTGACAGCAGCAGAATAGAGAGAACCCACCTCGGCTAACGATAATGGTCAGGGTAACGTTACTGTTAATATGTTCTAGGAGCATATTACATTGTAATTGTTAGTAGGTTTTAGGGGGTTAGGACATTGTTATTGTTAATAGGTTTTAGGGACTTAGGACATGTTATTGTTAATAGGTTTTAGGGGCTTAGGACATTGCAATTGTTAGTAGGTTTTGTGTGCTTAGGATATTGTAGGCCATCACATTTCATTTTCTTCCAGTACAGTTTCGAGGCCCAGGCTTTCAAATCCATCTTCGAGTGTTTTTTCTTCATGTCTTCCTTCTCATTTCGAGAGTCATTTTCATTATCCTCCTGATGAATTTGGGCCAATGAACATGCGGGGTTGCCGCTCATAAAAACAATCACGACGATAACCATCACCATCGCATGTTAGTTCGTTACCATGACAATTGAATAAAATTTCCACGTCAGTGATACTCGCCGTGGATGGACTTTACATTAACAGTTGAAATTCTTACATCTCTTAGCCTATTCGGGGAAAAATATATCGAATAAAAAATATCGTAAATTAGATTTTCTATAATATTGATTTGTAGACTTTTTAGATAGAACTGATATTTCCGGAGATATTTGGAAGTCCACTCCTCGTAAAGTAAAAATGTAATAATCGTGAATATCTCCACTAGGCTATTGTTCTTCATAAAATAAAATGCAATAATCGCGAATATCTTCATTATTATTCCTCGTAAACCAAAAATATGATAATTGCGAATATTTCCGTTATTATTCCTCGTACACTTCAAACATATTGATCGGAAGTTATATTTTGCTCAACTTCCATTACGTAGAATTTTTCGATACATTTGGGATTAGTGGAGAAAATTTACATTTTCTGTTTTGCACCCCTTGATATTTATATGCATATTTACCATGAGATCTACTAATTCCAACTGTACGTCGTTTGATAGCTATAAATTAATTCCAAGTGTTCGGCTTATAGGCTGATGTGTTTTATTTCCGGGAATGGCACCGCATCTCTCAAATACCAGCCATTCCTTCCTGGTCACTGCTTCGAGACTATGGAACATATTTCCGGTAGTCATTAGAAACTCTTCGACTAGCACATTTAAATCAGCATGCCGTAAATTCTTCCAGAGTACATATAGTTGATTTGGATGAATACATGAGTGAATAGCGTATTACTGAAATCCAGTGTTATAAACTAAATGTATCTCAAGTTACCTCATCTACGTTTTACTGTTCTCTTTTCAGATTATGTATTGGTTTCTGAAATACAGTCCCGCATCATAGGAATAACAACTTATATTACAATACTCTTTGATATGATTGCCTCCAATGTCCAAACACAACAACTTCGTGTTCTGCATAATGCTTTTTTGTTAAACATGGTTACCGTTAGAGCACGGCACTAAGCAGCTATTCGCTCACGCAAATGCTTTCTCTCCCTGATCTTCACTCTATAAAATTTTCTCTCTAGGGTAACTTCATACATGAAAATCTATTGGATTAAGTCCTGATGTCGAGGAACCCATTACAATAGTCACTATTGTTTACCTGCAACAAATAATGTTAAATATTACGCACAACTTAGCTCTTTTTCCTAACATGTGGGACTTTTGGGCCACGCTGTAGAACTATACTAACATAGTAACATTCAGTTCATTTCCTTATGCTTCATATTCATTAGTTAATAAGTTTTATTTGAAGCTGGAACTATATACGGTAGTCCTAACGGGTATTATTTAATTATTGTTCTATATCAGTCTAGACTGCCTTAGGAGAAACTACCATGGCGAGGTGATCCATACATTAGGCAGAATGTTGTCATGCCTATTTCCAAGAAAGCAGGTGATGACCAGTGTAAAAAATATCTCACGCCTGAAAAATGTTAACACGTATTATTTACAGAATAATACAAAGACGAATTGAAGCTGAGTTGGGAGAAGATTAGAAATGTAGGAACACGTGAAGCAGTCCAGATTTTTACATCTGATCTTAGGGGATCGAATTAAGAAGAAGAAGTCCATGTACATGGCGTTCGTGGATATATAAAAGCCATTTGATAATATTGACTGGACAAAGCTTATGACGATGAAGTTGAGGCATTATATGAGATGCTGAGCAATTTTATAGCAGACTCAACAGCAATGACATCACGATAATTTCGGGTGATTTTAACGCCAAAATGGGTCAAGGACGAAGATTTAACTTGGTAGATGACTATGTTTAGGGAAGATAGGCTATTCGAATTTTGTCAGCAAAACGAAGTAGTATTCACTAACAGTTGGTACAAACTACCCAAACGTCGCTTATACACATGGATTTTACCTTCAGATGCAAACTCCAATGAATCAGTAAGGAAACAGGTTAATTATATCCAAATTAAAATGCGATTTAGCAACATGATCAAAAGAGTGACAACATATCCTCGTGCAGACATTGGCTCCGATCATGTCCCAGTAGTAGCAGATGAACGGTTGAAATTAAAAGTGGTGAAACCAAAATAGGCTTCAGACAGAATCGACACTACTAAAACACAAGTTAACACAACGAGACAAGCAATTAAAGAAAAGTTTAACAGTAAAATAGGGAATGGCTTACTCACAAATGTTGATGACGCACATAGCCAGTTGGAAATTCGCAAAAACACATTGGTCGGAGTTTGCAGAGAACATCTAAGGAAAAGAGAGAGACAGACGAGGAAGTAATGGATTATGGATGAGATACTGAAGTTGATGGAACAAAGACGACTAGCAAAATTCAATGTAGAGGATTATCGTCAAATACAAAGAAAACTCAAAATAGCTAAAGAAAAATGGATGGCAGAAATGTGCAATGAACTGACTGAGATAAATGAAAAAGCATGATAATCTCAAACTGCACAAAAGTCAAGGAGATAGCATGGTTAGTAAAAAAACATCAGCTACTCTTCTTGACAGTGCCAACAGACCCATTCTGGATGGGCAGGAAATAGCACATACTTCGGAGAAATCAATAGTTCGGGGGGTGATAGAGGCGAGAGTATGAAATTCATTACTGCTGAAGGGCCATAAATAATGAAGGGCGTGCTGCTGCATTCTGTAGCTTTAACTCCTAATTTAATAAAGCATCAGGGCCTGATCTGATCCCAGCTGAAGATTTAAAACTGATATTAGAAGACAATATTGATCAGACCACCAAGCTCTCTAACACAATATACAATACAGGAGAAATCGCATGTGACTGTCTACTATCAACATTCATTTCCATACAACAGAAATCACATCCAAAGCAACGTAATGATTACCGTCTTGTAAGTCTAATGAACCACATGCTAAAGATATTTGTGCGTATTATACATGCACGCCTAATTTCAAAGTGCAAAATGGACATGGGCGACAACCAAATAAGGTCAAGAAATAGCTTTAACCGAGAGTCTTTGTACAGTGGCATTGCTCTTCTTGAGAAATGCCAAAAACAACGCGAAGATGTGTTTGCGTGTTTCATTGATTATGACAAGACATTCTACAGAGTCAAACATGAATTTCCTCTAGCAGAAATGGTTAAATATAAAATATATCCGCATCATCTTACAAATAAAGTTGTAGGGGGTCCGCTGTCTGTAATTCCTTTTGTTTTGCCAAATTTTCAAATATTTATCCGTTTTAGGTCAACTCAAGACCGAATCGGTGGTTTTTACTTTTCGTGTCTGTTTGTTTGTTTGTCTGTTTGTCTGTTCCACCATCACGTCGAAACGGCTGGATAGATCTCAACCAAACTTCATATTTAGAGTAGACTCATCCCGGGGAAGGTTTCGATATGCATATCATTTTAAAATATTTGAAAAGACGGGGGTTTTATAAACAACTTTCGCTATGTTCATAATTTACCTTACTCTTCAAATGACGGAGAAATTTATTATTTTCTGTCGATACCATGCTCTGCATTGAGTGACCGACAGACCGACAACGAATATATGGGTTACCATGGCAACGTCTCTGACTGCTTGCCAGCAGAGAAGTAGCGTATTGCCATTTTCCTCACCATTCCTTTAAATTTGTGGTTGTTCCTTGGGTAGAAAGCAAGAGAGTCGTCAATCGGCCATTCTGCGGGATATTGGCGGAATATCATTGGAGGTTATAACCGTCCTCGAATAGCTTAAGTAATAACACAAATATTCATCTTATCTGATTACCTAAGAATCCCTACGCCTAAATTTCTCTCCGATTACCGCTTTCTTATATCCATAACTCACACCGGCATAATTTATTGAGGAGCATTTGATTTTCCAATACATTCACTTGGTATTTACATATTTGTCGTCATCCGGATGTCCTCAGTTATAATCCATTTTCTGTTAATTTCAACTTACTAAACTGTATTATTTTCTTCATTAATTACCACGTATGTATGCGAGTGCTAATCCCGAATGCTGGACACTCTTTTCTTTGAGGAAATATTCTAAGCTATGCAAATGTATATATCATAAACGGTCCGTTTTTCAGGTTAAGTCCAACGGATATTGCCCAAAAGGTGTTGTACGTAGAGCAGGTTCCTTATCTATCTATGTAAATAAAATCGTAACGACTGTGTGCCTGTACATTGACTGTTTTGGCGAAATTTTCGTACAGCTACACGTTGAAGGGGTAACAATGACCATCTGCTTATTTTTTGGTTTAGTTTCTTGAAAGTCCTCATTTTTACACTCCTCACCGAAAACCCAGATTGCGGCATAATCTGCCAGTCGAAGAAGGATATTGAAATTTGGCAAAATGATACGTTTTAGCCTGTAACGGACGGAAAACTTCCAAGATCTTTAAATTTTTCCCTTTTTATCCCGAAGAATATCGAAATATGGAGGCAATTTTAATGATGGTGCAGACCTTCGGGAAGTATTATCACATAACAGATGGCACAATCCCCGTTCAATTTGGAGTGATATACAACCTTGGTCTTACGACTTTTTGTCGTATTTCTATCCCTTTTACGTTTGATTTTTCTCTATTTCTCGATGTTAAGTAAATTTGAACTTTTCACATACATAATTCATACCTTCCATCATTTATTGGAAAGATAGAATCATCAAACTCTACACGAAAATTGGTCCACCCAGTAGCCATATGTGAGCCAAATGCTATGTATGTAGTTGTCACTTAATTATCCGAAAAGCAATGCAATGTGAGATAATCTTACACAAATTTTACCCTATTCCACGTTTCTAACCCAATCTGACCCATGAATAGATGAGATATCATAAGACCAGCAACTTAGGTCGCTAAATCCGGCGTCTTATGGTACAATCCTTCCTCGATATGATGTACCGTTTAGCAGCAGTTAATCTGTAAATGAAGGTCTGCAATATTGTAAACAAGCACATACTTTCGTATGTCGAACTATATATATTCACTGATGTCGATTTTGTAGCGATCGAGAAAGGGTGTGTCTGCTATTGTAATCAGCACTCCCCACACCGACTTTGACTGGCAGTAGGAATGGGCTCCTTCTCCAATTCCTGTGTAACTGGCATTAATAAGGCAGGCCTACCATTGTAATGAATAATTCACTTCTCGATTTGATTTGCAGAAGGCAAGGGAGCATGCAGTTTTGTTCAAAACTCTCCTTACTCGATTGTGTTTGGCTGTAGGCAAGCGTTCCCGCAGTTATAAACAGATGTACCCGTCTAAAATGTGACTGGCATTAGGCATACTGGCCTGCTATTTTGATGGAAACTCACCAACTTGGTGTGACTGGCAGTAAGCTGGCTGGCCGTTGGAAAAGGGGCCTGTCATTATAATGATAACTGCACAACTCAATTTTGACTGGTTGTAGGGAAGTTTACTGCCATTATAATAAAAACTCCTCAATTTGTAATATGTCTGGAAGTAGGAAAGGGGGCTGCCATTGTAACGGAAACTCCCCAAATCGATTGTGAATGCGCAGTAGGCAATAGGGCCTGCAAGTATAATGTAAACTTCCCAACTCGATTGTGAATGGCAGTAGGCAAGTGAGCCTGTCGTTATCATCACAAATCCGTAACAAGCACTTTACATTGGAAACAACGTATGGGGACCTCTCCATGCTGTTTCTCGGATAACGCTAAGAGACATGCTATTTTAAAACAATCTTATTTACTGCATGCACAGTATTTACTTCAATATTCGTATACAATGCAGAATACCGTAGCGAAGCACGGGTACATTTGCTAGTACAAAATATTTTCTAGAACCAGCGAGCCGCTGTCAAAACTGAATGAACGAAAACGTTCAGAGGTGTCAAAAGCGAAGTACGTCAAGGTTGCATACTTTCACCGCCCCTATTCAACCTCAATGCGATCACATCTTCAAAGAAGCCTTGTGTGATACAGAGCTAGGTGTGAAAGTAAATGGAGTCGTCCTAAAGAATATTAGTTATGCAGACGATACCCTGATTATATGCGACACCATTGAAGGTCTTTAAGGACTGCTCAGTAGAATTCATCTCGGTGGATGATTAAGTATAGCTTAAATATCAATACCACACAATCCAAGTTCATAGTATGTAGAAGAAGCAACCATGAACATTGAATGAATAAGTCAGTTCATATACCTTGGGAGCACCATAACAGATATTCTGCACCCTGAAAAAGAGATCAAACACCTTGCTGAGACTGATCATCTTTCCAAAATTGGTCATTCTTTTGTGATGATAATTTAAATTTCAAACTCAGGCAAATGCTGTTGAGATGTTATGTCTGGTCAACATTGCCTTATGGAGTAGAGACCTGGGCTGTGAAGGCTTCCTCCATGAACAGATTAGAGGTCTTTGAAATGTGGTTACATGGGAGGATGCTCAGAATAGCTGGACAGATTTTGTAACCAATAATGACGTGTTAAGGAGAGATAGAGTTGAACGTGAGCTGACAAGCATCATAAAAGTCATGAAAACAGCTTATTTAGGCCATGTTCTATGAGATAGAAAGTACGGGCTTCTACACCTGATATTACAAGGAAAGATAGAAGGCAAGCGAGGAGCTGGTAGATCACCGATATCATGGTTCCAAAACATCAAAGACTGGAGTTGCATCAACAAGAGTGAACAACTCTTAAAGTTCGTTAAAGAAAGAGGTGCTTTCTCCAGGTTGATCGCCAACGTCTGGGGGACCGGAAGCAGAAGAAGAAGAAGAAGAAGACGATATATGAAATTCTGAAGGTGATCGGAATGAGATACCGAGAAGGAAGAATTATCTACAATCTGTGCAAGAAAGTGATAAAAATCGAGGGGTTTGAAAAGGCAGCAGCAATCCAGAAAAGAATGAAGCAAGGATGAAAATTTTTCCCTCTTCTTTTCTGTGTTTATATACAAAAGGTGGTAAAGGAAATCAAAGATGAATTTGTAAAGGGAATCACAATCCAAGGAGAGGAAATCAAAACTCTGAAATTTGCCGATGATATTGTTATTTTATCTGTGTCTGTAGAAGGTCAGGAGTAATTGCTGAATGGCACGGACAGAGTCTTGGATAATGAATGCAAAATGAAAATAAATAAGTCCAAAACAAAATTTATGGTGTGCAATCGAACAAAATCAGGTGGTGCAGGAGAATTTAATTAGGAAATGAAGTCTTAAAGGACGTAGATGAATATTGTTACTTAGGTAGTAAAATAACTAACGATGGGAGAAATATGGAGGACATAAAATGCAGACTGGCACAAGCAAGGAAGGCCTTTCTTAACATAGGAATTAGAAATATGTTTTTGAAGACTTTGTCTATAGCGTTTCATTGTATGGAAGTGAAACGTGGACAAGAAAGAGAACAATTTTGAAATGTGGCGTTACAGAAGAATTCTGAAGGTGGTATAGGTAGATTGAATCACGAATGAAGAGATTCTGAATCGAATTGGAGAGAGGAAATAGATTTGGCTAAATTCGACCAGAAGAAGAGATAATGATAGGACACATCTTAAGGCACCGAGGAATTGCTCAATTAGTTTTTGAGGGAACTTTAGGCGGTACAAATGGTAGGGGTAGACCGAGGTATGAATATGACAAACAAATTAGAGCAGATAGTAGTTAACGTAGAAATGAAAATGTTAGTATGGAATATACGGAATAGGGTGGCATGGAGAGCTGCATCAAACCAGTCTGTGGATGACGACCCAAACATCAACAATCTATCTATCTATCTATCTATCTATCTATCTATCTATCTATCTATCTATCTATCTGTATCCATCACCTTCTTCTTCTTCTTCTTCTTCTTCTTCTTCTTCTTCTTCTTGGACAGGTAGGGACGACATGAAGTAACGTCATGATTTTCTTCCTCATCTTGCCTTCATGGCTTTCCAGTATTTCTTCATTTTTGTACTATGTTCCCTCCTTCATTCCTCCTCCAGACAAATTTCCTTTGCTTCTTCTTTTTTCCTGGAACACTCCCCCCCCCCTCCTTTCTTTCTTCTGAAAATGGCTCTCTCTAGCATCTTGTTTCATGATACCCATCTTAGCCACATGCTTTTTAAATTCGATGAACCATCGGATTTGTATGTTGGGATTATTTTTTTGTCGAAATGATCTGTGAATTAATCCGGTGCAAACGGCCATAAGAGTTAATCCTCCTTTTTTTCTGATAGATACTGCCTAAAAGCTTTTCATTTCAAGTGTCCGACTCGTTGGCTGAACGGTCAGCGTACTGGCCTTCGGTTCAGAGGTTCTCGGGTTTGATTCCCGGCCAGGTCGGGGATTTTAACCTTAATTAGTTCATTCCTACGGCACGGGGACTGGGCGTATGTGTTGTCTTCATCATCATTTCATCTTCATCACGTCCGCCTCCGTAGCGTAACGGTTAGTGTTATTAGCTGCCGTCCTCGGGGGCCCGGGTTCGATTCCCGGTACTGCCAGGAATTTAAAACTGGCAGGAGGGCTGGTATGTGGTTGAAATGGTACATGCAGCTCACCTCCAATGGGGGTGTGCCTGAAAAGAGCTGCACCACATCAGGATGAGGACACGAGTTTACTACTTACTATCTTCATCACGACGCGCAGGTCGCCTACGGGAGTCAAATAGAAAGACCTGCACCTGGCGAGCCGAACCCGTCCTGGGATATCCCGGCACTAAAAAAAGCCATACGACATTTCATTTTTCAAGTGAAGTTCTTTATTGTTTCTTTTCCTCCATTCAGTTCCTTTTTTCTTTGGACCAAGTATTGTTCATGTTGTTCCTTTTCTTCCCTTTCCTAACTCATAAGTTTCCCTTTTTTGTTTAAGATACAGGCGTACAGGCACTCGGGTTTTATGACCGTACTGTAATGATGTTTTATATATTGTTTACTATCTATTTAACTTTTCATAGTAAGTGTAATTGATTACCATGATATTTAAAAAATGCAATATAATCTCAAAAATGGAATGTAGCTATGTGTAAGAGGAGGCTAGGAGCCCTTATCTCACCACTTTATGAAGGCACACATATAAACAAAATAAATAAATAAATAAATAAATAAATAAATAAATAAATAAATAAATAAATAAATAAATAAGAGAGAATCTGAAGGAAATAGGCCTTACAACAGAAGACACCACAAATAAGATAAAATTGAATACAAAACTCAAGAATACAAACCTCCGCTTTATCCTTACACAAAACAAACCAACAACACGCATATTTTCAACTGAGGAAAGGGCACGAAGTCGGAACGTCTGAAGAAGTACTGGGAGGACCGCAAAGCCCGAAAAATCCCTTCAAAGAGACCTGAACGACGGACTGACTAAAGTGATCCTATGTGGTCATAAAAGAAGAAGAAAAATAAATAAATAAATAAATAAAAATAAATAAATATTACTGGATTTGTTCCTACATCTGCAAATGCTAATAAATTAATGTTGAATCCATCGCAAAGAAAGAAATCATAAATATGGTCAGCTCGAGCTTCTAGTTATTAAGTAGAATGAAGGTAATAATGCCTTCATGAATGTTGAATTATACCGACTTTTGTGAACACACAGCCTCCAAAGTGGGTTCACTGGCGAAGTGAGGGGGAGAGGAGAGAGTTCCATTAGCCCGCCTGTTGAAGTGTGGTGGAAGCGTACAGGACACTTTAATGTAAAACTTTGACACACAGAGAGAAGTAAACGAAGACCGATTTGCCGAGGGAGGGCGCTCTGGAACAGCGTACAGGGTTTGGATGGAAAAGTCTGTGGCTGCCAAGCGATACACAAAAGTTAGATTGGAGCGTTCTGTGGAACAAAAATTGATTTTACTCTCTAATGTTTGACGCTCTGTTCTCTGGAGGGCAGATAGCGTATTGCGGTTCCATATGGACATACACTTTCTCCCAAATCCACATTTCGTCCTATTCGCATCGAATCAAGTTTCTTGAGGATGGGGCGTCGTGATGAGGATGAAATGATGATGAAGACGACACATACACCCAGTCCCCGCGCCAGGGGAATAAACCGATTATGGTTAAATTGGCCTACGCTGCCGGGAATTGAACCCGGGACCTCCGTGACCAAAGGCCAGCACGCTAAACATTTAACCACCGGGCGAGTTGGCCGTGCGGTTAGGAGCGCGCAGCTGTGAGCTCGCACCCGGGAAATAGTGGGTTCGAATCCCACTGTCGGCAGTCCCGTATATGGTTTCCCGTGGTTTCCCATTTTTTCACACCAGGCAAATGCTGGGGCTGTACCTTAATTAAGGCCACGCCCGCTTCCTTCCCATTCCTAGACCTTTCCTGTCCCATCGTCGCCATAAGACCTATCTGTGTCGGTGCGACGTAAAGCAAAATGGCAAAAAAGAAAATTAACCATGCAGCCGGACAGTAGTACCACTATGTTAGGTACACAATAGGTTTGTGATTAGTAGCAACAGAGGGTGAATTAGTATGTTTTTTTTACAGTACCCGTGATTAGTACCACTATATGCGGAGCACCATGGGCTTACGTTGCCTGTGATTAGTACCATTGTGAGAAACACCACGGATCTGGGTGTTGACTGTGATTAGTACGACTACATAAGTGACACTGTAGGTCTGCGTTGCCTGTGATTAGTACCCACGATGTGGGGAACGCCACGGGATAGTACGATTCTCTGAGATTAGTACCCACTATGTGAGGAACACCATGGGTTTGCGTTGCCTGTGAGTGGCGCCGTAATGTGTCGGCGTTACCTGTGCGTGTTACATTGTCTGTGAGTTGCACCACATTGTATGGAACACCGTAAGTCTACGTTACTCGTGATTAGTACCGCTACTTGAAAAATACCATGGTTCTTACCTCCCTAGCGGTAAGTACCATTATGAGGGGCCGTTGACCTGGATTTTGGACCCCATTAGACAACAAGCATCATCGATTCAGGATTGTGCTGTGGAAGCAACACCTTGGTCAGTATATACTATTGTTTTAAGATAGTTTCTGGGAGGGTGGGGCATTGCGGGTCGAATCCACTGAATCTTTTTAAGTTCATAATCATTGTTCATCGTCTCTTTTTTAAATTCTAGTCAGTGGATTAATTTTGGAATTATTTTTATCTTTCAATATTGGGAGTTGGATCCGCTGATTATTTTAAATTCATATTCATCCATTCATTCATCATCACGGTTTGAGTGCTGGTCAGTGAATGAGTTTAGGATTTTTAAATTGCCATTACATTTCGTACAATTAGGGGCCGATGACCTAGATGTTAGGCTCCTTTAAACAACAAGCATCAGCATCATCATCATCAATAAACTCTGACTGTATTGTCGGCGGGAAGTCACTGTAGTCGTTACAGAGTGCTCGAGTAAATAATCGAAAAACTCATTCAGCTGTTGATGTGATGGTTTGCGACATCCAGATGGAAATCGCAAGATGGGAATCAGTTCTGACCAACGGTCAAGGACATAGCAAACATCAATAGGGATACCACTTAATTGCCAAGGATCGAAACTCAGAAACACCGGACCCAAAACCAATGAGAAACAGTAAATACCTTAATACTTACAATGGGGGACCAATGAAGTGATGAATATACCTCGGATTTTTAGGTGGTAATAGGTTAGAATGCAAAGTAATTTGGTTTGTAGGAAGTGCCATGCAACCCGTTGTACCATAATGTAGGAAGAGTAGAATAAATTCAAGGAGTTCTATAGGATGTACCCTAATATCTATGCAAATGTCAAAGCATAATCGTTGTACAGTGTAGGATATACTTGTTACTGACTTAAGTAAGTTTGCATTCTAACCTATCAGTACCTAATAATCCGGACTCTAGTGATGAATAATGCTTTTACTCAGTAGTAATTGGAGATTTACGTAAGGTAAGTCATCCTTATCGCCTGCGGAGAAATGTGTGGCGGGAGGGGCACGTTCCTACACGTTAATTGCTAGCTGAATCAAATTGGGGCCATGTGAACTTTAAAGCACGATTACAACAAAAATTCCTTCCTCCGTTTGGGATCGTACTCCGGCCGTCCTAACCTTCAAATCAAACAAACGTTGAGTCTTGATGTTGGCAGCGATGAAATCAGTTTGCGGTTCTAGAATATTGCCAGGCTTAGCGGCTGAGCTGCTTGACGAAGGCGTGCACGCAGCTTAATCCGTTTTAATCTGGCCTCTGTTCCTCCGCACGAACTCATTACAACTCCGTAAGACTATTACCGCCATCTTCGTGCTTCTTCGCCAAACTAGTTTTACTTAATTGTGGCGCGAGAGAGCGCGTCAATGAAGCCTTTGCGAATACTCAAATGCTCAATCTTAGCGCTCTGAGAAAAGTTCTAGGTTTAATATCTACTTATTCCTTTACTTAACGCCACTCTGATTCAGCTATGATTCTAATGGCCTTCCTTTTAAATAAACTATTTTCGGCCGTTGAGTCGATGTCCACTACATTGTATAGTTTCATTTTTTGTACTCCTGTAATGTATGCCTATATGAGGATAAGATCACTAGACGCGATCGTTATATTTGAGGTGACTACAACACATTGCCGGGCTGAGTAGCTCAGACGGTTGAGGCGCTGGCCTTCTGACCCCAACTTGGCAGGCTCGATCCTGGATCAGTCCGGTGGGATTTGAAGGTGCTCACTTATTACGTCAGCCTAGTGTCGGTAGATTTACTGACACGCAATAGAACGGGACTAAATTCCGGCATATCGGCATCTCCGAAAACCGTAAAAGTAGTTACTGGGACGTAAAACCAGTATTATTATTATTATTATTATTATTATTATTATTATTATTATTATTATTATTATTATTATTATTAACTACAGCACACACTCATCCATGCGCAATGCCGAACTCGAACCAGTAATAAGTATCCTACATGTGTTAAGCCAACTGCGCAGCTACGTCGTTTCTACTGTACGTATATTCAATCTTATTAAGACATTATATACATCATTGTCTAAAAGGTTCGGTGAGTGAATAACTAGTCTAGGGAGGTTGTTACGTAACTTGCGGATTGTATTAGACTATTAATCTAAATAATAATAATAATAATAATAATAATAATAATAATAATAATAATAATAATAATAATAATAATAATAATAATGTTGTATGTTGGGTATTCAGGCTGAAGGTTGCTTTGATCCTCCACAGCTATGTCACAGCTGTCATAGATGGCCTAGGCACGTACTACGGAAATGAGGAGTGATGCGGTTTCCCGTTGCTTTCCTCACAGAGCCAGAAGTTGCTCACATATCAGTTTGCCAAGCCCACTGAAATACACGCACCAACCGACCCTATGACTGATATTTTAATACAGTTCATAACAGGGATTGGCTGCATAAGGAATGGTATTACTAGCATCGCCCATACCTCAGTCAATTTCATATTGTCAAAGCCAAGGATGAGACTAAGACAGGTCAATGAAAGTAGCGAATTTATTCTAGCCCATATCAGAACACACAGTGCAGTGTAAACACGACATCTCACCAGCAAAGGAATAATAATAATAATAATAATAATAATAATAATAATAATAATAATAATAATAATAATAATAACCGAGCTTGATAGCTGCAGTCGCATAAGTGCAGTCAGTATTCAGTGTTCTGGAGATAGTGGGTTCAAATCACCACTGGCGGGAGCTATTACTCTTATTGTTCCTAATTTCTTTATGTTGTGAGTAGCCTTGTGACTAACGGCAAACGCCAAATACTTAGTTTCTTTTAGGGTATACTCTACTCCTTTAAGCATGCCTGTTTATTTTATTTGTTTATGGGTTTGTAATTGGGGCAATAAGTCCTGTAGTGTGCTATATAAATAAATAAAAATAAATAGTGGGTTCAAACACCACTGTCGGCAGCCCTGAATATAATTTTCCGTGGTTTCCTATTTTCACACCAGGAAAATGCTGGGGTTGTACTGTGTAGAGATGAGAAGAATGCAAGAATGAGGAATGTGGCCTGCAAGCACGAACTTCCTGTTCTGCCCAGACAGATCGGCTCTTATCTGCTTTTATCTGCTACACGAAAACATTGACTCACACTTTACAGTTCGCTGGATTACAACTGACAAGAGCGAAGAGCTGCCAGGGTAGTAGCCGAGTTGCTATGGTAACCATTGCATCACTGGCTCTGCTTTGGAAAATCCCTTCGCCCCGTGCCTCACCGGGCATGCGCATTCTTCTGATCTCCCTACAGTACCTTCTGCCGCTTTCCTCCCACTCCTAGCCCTTTCCTGTCCCGTCGTCACCATAAGACCTATCTGTGTCGGTGCGACATGAAGCAACTTGTAAACTAATAATAATATCACAGAGAGAGAGAGAGAGAGAGAGAGAGAGAGAGAGAGAGAGGGAGAGAGACGGGAGGATTTCAATCTCGCTGTCCCCCATCATTGAAATGCTTCCGTTACAACTTAGTGAATGCTGAAAAAAAATGCCTCTCTCAAGGCCATGGCCACTTCCTTTCCATTCAGAGATCATTTATTTACAAACACACGCATCGGTTCTGACACTTTATTAGCCGAACTTTACAAGACCAATGACCACGATGCCCCTTCTCGGTTTGCGATTGCTGATAGCCTTAGGAGACCATGAAGACGGCGAATATCTCCATGAAAGCGATTCTCCTTTTTTAGTGACGTGTAACATCGCCGGTATTCGATCGTATAACTTTGGACTGAGAGACGAGTGCGTAGTGAGTAACAGCACATTGCCAGCCATTCAGTCTTCAAGTGAACCAATGAAAATGGGACCTTCATTTTCTGTTATCTTTGTATCTGATGTCTGGAATTCGCATTATTTTCCAATATTACTGAAGACATTCCCCGTACTCTATTCGTTCGGTAGCTTAGTTATTTCCGCTCTCACCTTCCTTACTCAAAGTTGCGGTACGGAAACTTGAAGCAATCAGCTGACATTTAATTGCTCATTAAAGTGTCGGCTTTTTAAAACAGTCTTAAATACGTTTTATTATTATTATTATTATTATTATTATTATTATTATTATTATTATTATTATTATTATTATTATTATTACATCGTTATGCCCTACTCAGAAGTACGGTTGAACTTGCTTAGGTGATGTGTTGGCCTTCTTTTCCTCCCAAATCTCTTCATACTCTCGCTGAGCTTCTTCCTTCGTTCTTCGGTCCAAGTTATAGTAGCTCTGGTGTTGGGTTTGTCTTCAAAGTGGTGATTGTCGATTTTGGTTCTGAATTTACATCTGTCCTGTACAATGTCTTCTGAGATGTTGATTTCCTGGAGATCTGTTTCATTTTCACGAAGCCAGCTGTTCTTGGTTTTTAATGAAAGGGTCAGGTTGAGAATTATTTTAGTTAGCCTGTTAGTGTTCATTCTGATAATGTGTCCATAAAATTTCAATAGTCTTTTCCGAAAAGTGTGAGAATTTTTTTCAGAATGACAATATATCTCCTGGAATGATTTTTTTCTCCATATTCCATCTATACAAACTAGGCTAAAAATGTTTCGTAAAATATTCCTTTCTTGTTTCTCAATGTCTTTGGTTAAAGATCCGCCACCAATGATTAAGGTTTCTGAGGCATATAACGCTTCAGGTTTGATCACTGTATTATAGTGTCTAAGTTTTGCATTCCGAGATATTGATTTTTTATTATGCCTGTTCCAAGTGATCCTGTATGCTTTCTGTAATTTGGAAATTATTATTATTATTATTATTATTATTATTATTATTATTATTATTATTATTATTATTATTATTATTATTGCTATTTGTTTTACGTCGCATCGACACAGATAGGTCTTATGGCGACGACGGGAGAGGAAAGGCCTACGAATGGCAAGGAAGTTGCCGTGGCCTTAATTAAGGTACAGCCCCAGCATTTGCCTGGTGTGAAAATGGGAAACCACGGAAAACCATCTTCAGGGCTGCCGACAGTGGGGTTCGAACCCACTATCTCCCGGATGCGAGCTCACAGCTGCGTGCTCCTAACCGCACGGCCAACTCGCCCGGTATTATTATTACGAGGTGCCCGTCAGCTGTATGCTGTACTTTTTTCCCCTCAGTAATGAATAACAGCTTAATGGCAGTTAACGGAAGCACAACTCCAGTGGTACTGTTACAAGCGAAAACGAGGCGGCAATTATTTCATACTCCAAATGTAATAATTATTCAATGTTCTATTGAATCCATTCTAAAACTGGTCTGCATTCATCGATGGCAATCTACTAAAACGGGAGAATTATGAGCTTGGAATATGAAACTTTTTAAAAAATAAACACGATATAAAATTAAACAATATTTTAATCCGACCATTGCTGGGAATGCTCGTATTTCACAATATCGGCCATCAGAAAGAGAACACACGGGTCAGGTACTAGGGCTCAAATAGTGGTACTTCTAAACCAGTAACTATATGTTATTAAGCAATATTAGAGCCAAGTTCAGAAGTAGATCATATTACTGTGTTGTTAGTCACTGCAGTCTCTTGATTGGCCACGTTAATTGAACACGATGTGCATCGTGTAGGAGGCATAACGCCATTCCTAATAATAAATAATGTTATTGGTTTTACGTCCCACTTACTGCTCTTTCGGTTTTCGGAAGCGCCGAGGTGTCTGAATTTAATCTCGCAGGAATTCTTTTACGTGCCGGTAAATCTACCGACACGAGGTTGACGTTTCTGAGCACCTTCAAATACCATCGGACTGAGTAGGGATCGAACCTGCCAAGTTGAGCTCAAGATGCCAGCGTTCTTCCACCTGAGCTACGCCATTTCTTGAATAGCCACTTTTATTGGGTATCTCCCTGTTACGAGTCTGTGTGTGTGTGTGGGGGGGCTAATCTCGAGGACCACTGAACGGATCTCAATGCTGTTTTCTCTGGTATACAGTGCCCCCAGGAGGAATGGTCAGTATTCAGGAATATGACAGGAATGATCAATTGAAGGAAAAGCTTCATGTGGACATGTGCCCTATTCCGAATGGTTTTCGAGAGGGAACACATTTAATATACATTTATTTTTGGGCTAGTAGTGCGCACGTATGTCTCTTACCCACCCAACTTCTGTGTCGTTTTATTCCACCCCAACCTACCCCGTTGCTTTCAACATCTTTGCTCGGGACATCTTTCTGCCAGTAAAGTAGCTCGTTGAACGCTCAGCTGTCCATGGTGTGTTCTGAGTGAAGTAGTGCGAGGGACTGAGAGTGTGACTGTGTTTGTACACGCGCTGGCTAAAATGTCACAGATATGGTAGGCCTATATATTTACCGGTTCTGCGAATGTAGTGCTCTTGCTGCTGTCGAGGAATACCGTCGTCGCTTTCCGACACATCGAATTCTTTCTCTTCTGATTGAGATTTATCGAGGGATTCCGTTTGAAGTTGAAATTTGACATTATTTTATTTTGATACTCAAAGTTCCGATTTTAATTCCGCTCAAACTTTGTCAACATTACGACCCCTCGATCATTTCAATGTCTGAAAATTGATGGGCCGGGCTGAGTGGCTCAGACGGTTGAGGCGCTGGCCTTCTGACCCCAACTTGGCGGTTTCGATCCTGACTCAGTCCGGTGGTATTTGAAGGTGCTCAAATACGTCAGCCCCGTGCCGGTAGATTTACTGGCACGTAAAAGAACTCGTGCGGGACAAAATTCTGGCACCTCGGCGTCTCCGAAAACCGTAAAAGTAGTTAGTGGGGCGTAAAGCAAATAGCATTATTATTATTATAAAATTTATGGACGGGGAACGATTGTTAAAAAACCTTGCACCAGAACCTCTTATTACCATTTCCAGAAGGATGAATTCATCAGAATATCCTTTATATTATACAATTTGTATGTTTGGTTAGGAGTTACTAAGTGAAGGTCGGGAATTGTTTTAATGTCGCAGGGGAAGAAAAGACCAGCTAACAGGCGGGCGGCCGGAAGGGCCTCAGAAATACGCCACACTGAGCTACGTAACAGCATCAGAAGAAGACACAACTATGTCGTCTACGAGTAACATAAATCCTCCCGTGTCAATCTGGAGCGGGTCGTTAGTAGATGATACAAGAGAAATTATGGATTCCGAAAGAGATGAGAGGAGGAGATACACAAACGTTATGTGAGCAGTATTCCGTCCGTAGGAATATGAATACTTGATATTAATCTTAATTGAGTTATGCCCCACTAACTACTTTTACGATTTTTGGAGTCTCCGAAGTACCAGAATGTTGTCCCTCAGGAGTTCTTTTAAATGGCGATGAATCTACCGGCACGAGGTTGGCAGCTTCAAATATCACCGGACTAAGCCAGGATCGAAGATTTGAAAGTCGAATGTCGGACTCCTAAGTAGTCCTACATGGAGCTGATGAAATCGTCCAACCAGCGTAAGTTGTAGCAGCAGCAGGAGTAACACCGCCTCCTATAACCATAAATAAAAGTAGAGCTAACAGAACCATTCAAGGAGATCAAATCACAGTTCGTTCAACAAAGTAAATGAAGCTAACACATTGCAACAATGTTGTAAACTTTGAGTATCAATATGTAGGTATACTGTATGTTGATGGGCTGCTCGTGTGTAAGAGAATGAGCGCTCATCCATCTATGGGATGACCACGGCCAGTGTTGCTTAACTGTGGTGTAGTTGGTACCCTCCCACAGTACCGATGTTATTGTACTGTACCGTGCATTGAAGTGGTCACCATTCAAGAAGTGACCAATACGAATGTTGCTTAACTGATGTCCGCCTCTGTGGTGTAGTTTGAAAAGTGGTACGAGAGCTGGAATGGGGTCCACTCAGCCTCGTGAGAGCAACTGAGTAGAGGTGGGTTGGATTCCCACCTCAGCCATCCTCGAAGTCGTTTTCCGTGGTTTCCCACTTC
The DNA here is from genome assembly GCF_040414725.1 of Anabrus simplex. Classification (NCBI taxonomy): domain Eukaryota; kingdom Metazoa; phylum Arthropoda; class Insecta; order Orthoptera; family Tettigoniidae; genus Anabrus; species Anabrus simplex. The sequence goes on along the minus strand of NC_090265.1, from coordinate 1,048,293,995 downwards.
TCATCCAGGCAAATGCTAACGACCGCTTCCTTCCGTCTTCCTTGTATATCCTTTCAATCTGCATATCCCCTCACAAGGCCCCTGTTCAGCATAGCAGGCGAGTCCGCCTGAGTGAGATACTGGTCCTCGTGCCCAGTTGTATCCCCGACCCAAAGTCTCACGCTCCAGGATACTACCCTTGAGGCGGTAGAGGTGGGATCTCTCGCTGAATCCGAGGGAAAAACCAATCCTGGAGGATAAAGAGGTTAAGAAAGGAGAAAGAAAGAAAGAAAGAAAGAAAGAAAGAAAGAAAGAAGCTCAACTGCTGTAAGTCGGATTCGTAATGATTTTCTTCGATTCCAGTCACTGTTGACGGTAAGCAGATGTCTCAGATTTAATTTCACACGAAGCGAGTTTCTTCAAACCTGTTTAATGAAAAGAAAAACAACGAAACATTGTAAATAATCAAATAGTCTTCCTTCCAATTTGAGGAATTCAATAAGAGTAATAGTGAGTTATTTGCAACAAGTAGTAGTTTTAGTCTAGCGAGCTAAAACTCTGTGTTTTAGAACTCTGGGTAAATAACACCGAGATTGCAATTTGCATCGCACATTCATTGTGGTGATATCAATTGCACGTTTAATTGAAGGCAATAGCCAGGGGCCTTTGTGATGGGGCGTGTATATTGACTTCTCCCGTTCACAAAGCCTTGCAAATAAGTGGATCGATTTGACCCCCCTAGAGCATCTGGCGCCCTATTTTCGGGACGTCATCCGCGGTTTACATTACCAGTCACTGTTACAAGCCAGATCCGAGTTGTTACGTGTATCATAATCAGGTTAGCAGTCTACAGCTCACTTCAAAGCGTTTTCATCTATTTTTTAAAAATAGTTATGAACTATGATCTCATTACGAAAAACCAAATGCTTGTGTTCTCAGATAGTTTTTATATTATTCGGAAAGTAGTAATGTTTCATGTACCGGTATGTCTATTTTTAATATAAAATGAATATTATAACTTTTTTTTGCTATTTGTTTTACGTCGCACCAATACAGATAGGTCTTATAGCGACGATGGGAGAGGAAAGGCCTAGGAATGGAAAGGAAGCGGCCGTGGCCTTAATTAAGGTACAGCCCCGGCATTTGCCTGGTGTGAAAATAGGAAACCACGGAAAACCATCTTCAGGGCTTCCGACAGTGGGGCTCGAACCCCACTATCTCCCGATTACTGGATACTGGCCGCACTTAAGCGACTACAGCTATCGAGCTCGGTTTTCCCCATTTTCACACCAGGCAAATGCTGGGGTTGAACCTTAATTAAGGTTACGGCCCCCAACCTTTCCACTCTTACCCCTTTCCTATCCCATCGTCGCCACAACACCTGTCTGTGTCGGTGCGATGTAAAACAACTTTTAAAAAGAATGCTGTAGTTGTTTTATCGCTTTTCATTGCTTATCCCTAAAATGTCATATTTTACCTCTTTCTAGATCATATTTATCTATTTTTAGGACATATTTGCTTGCATATTTTGTACTTCTTCAGGTCATAAACTTACGAACCCTAATTATTACCTAAGCACAGGTTCATAAGGTGCAGTACAGTTTATATTGCTGTAGTGCCTGTTTGACAGAGAATTTAGCAATATTCATTTACCATATACACTTGCGTCACAAAAACAAAGGAAGTACTAACGTAGTAAACTTCATCGTACATCAAATAACTTAAAATGGTTAACAGTCATAATCATTATACAGTATCAAGTCCGCATTAAACATTTTTTACTTTTTTTAGTTGTGAAAACTGTCAGCGAGGTAGCTTTCTGTATATCTTCAGGAAGCATTTATATAGAACTGTCAAATATTACCGTAATGAAATGATCCCGTAATTGTAGAAGTGAATAATTGTACAATATCGATAAAGTTAGCCCTACAGTTTGATCACCTAGCCGTGAGCAAACATTCGGGAGATGGTGGGTTCGAACTCCACTGTCGGCAGCCCTGAAGATGGTTTTCCGTGGTTTCCCATTTTCGCACCAGGCAAATCCTGGGCCTGTACCTTAATTAAGGCCACGGTCGCTTCTTTCCCAATACTAACCCATCCCCGCCATAAGACCTGTCTGTGATGGTGCGACGTAAACCATTAGCAAAGAAAAATGATGTACAGTGTATTCTATTGTAGTTTCCTCTGTTGCACTTGTATATATCTTAAGGTACTTTGCATCGAGTGCTAAATGTGATATGCACTTCTGGAAAGACTCATAACACTGAAATGCATTTAGCCTACGACAGAAATGCGTGCTGGTGGCAACGGTGACCAGACGTGGCGTTAAGCGCAAAGTCCCAATTAGCGGTGAGGTTGCAAATAGTAGAAACATTTATATTTGACTCCTCCAAGGACTTCTACGGTACCGAGGGACTTTGCCTTGCGGTTACCGGTCGCGCAACTGTGATCTTGCATTCGGGAGATGATGTGTTTGAATCCCACCGTCGGCATCCCTGAAGATGTTTTTTCCGTGGTTTCCTATTTTCACACCAGGAAAATGCTAGTGCTGTACCTTAATTAAGGCCTCGGCCCCTACCTTCCCATTCCTAGCCCTTTCCCATCCTTGGAAACTGTCGCTGTGTTAGTGCGACGTTAAACCACTAGAAAAAAGGAAAAACAGCTGTATGACTTGTTCGCACACCTGTTGTGCCTACTTATTCTAACTGTTCTCTTTCTCTTTCTGTTTTAGGTAAGTGACCTAGCCAGTGCACAGTGCAGACAAGGTAGGAAAACCATTATTATTAACTAGCTGAAGCCTATCAAGACATGACGGTCAATGGGGTAAATATTTATTGAACAATTTCCTTATATACGACATTCCTTATACTTTTTTTACCGCAATTCTGACCAACTCTTCTTCTGTTACCGTATCGGGCTTGCGAGGCCTTCACGCTTTTCGTGGCCCTTCATTTTCTTTTTCCGATACCCTTATTCGTGGAAGGGTTGGACCTGTTCCATTTTTCCTCTGACTAGTAGAGGGTTTCATCGGCATCTTGGCTGAGTGGTCAGCATACTGGTCTTCGGTTCAGAGGGCCTCCGGTTCGATACTCGGCTGGGGAATGGATTTTAACTGTGTTTGGTTAATTCCTACAGCTTGGGGGCTGGGTATTTGTGTTCGTTATAATACACATCTTCATTTGCTTGGAACACAGCATACTATTAAAATACGCATCTCCCCCACATAGAGTTGGCGTCAGGAAGGCAATCGGTCGTAAAACCGAGCTTAATCCACATTAGTACCGAAATTACGTAATTGGAAAAAGTTGAAAAGAGGATGGCTACCCAGTTGTTCTTCCTCATAAGATAATAATTACCACTGCTTTTCCATCACACACGTACTTCTAAATTCATGCCAAGAAGATCAGTCTACAAAAATAATTGAGTAAGCAGTAGAATAAACTGTTACAGAGTCTTTGCTTGTAGCTTGTTTCATTTGGAAAGGATAGTTTGTGTTCGTGTGTAGACTGTGGTAAGCACGGTAATTGATGCATAGGCATCGGATTTATATTATGCTGTATAAATCACCAATATAAGCACGCAACTATGCTGCAAAACGTGCTGAAATGTGCATTTAAGTATGCATTTATTTTCATGCTTCTAAACACTTGTATCAAGTGCAAACATTACATTCCTTTACTAGACATACGCGATTCATCTACACCAATACATAAAATCATGATCAAACAGCTGAATGAAAAAAATTCACACTAGGCCTACCTACATCTGCGGATGTGACAGGGCAGTAAATGTTAATGTAAATGTTAAATATTCTGGTAGATCCACAGTATCATTGCTTGTTTATAACTACCATGATGTCGTAGCCTGGAAATCACGTTATTTTGTTTGCAGACAGAGGCCGAAGTTTTCTGGGATACCTCCCAGTTCCCGCTTCACGTTCTGCATAATGTCCAGCGAATTACCAAGACGCAATCCACCTTTTTTTTTAGATTTTAAATTGATTCTGGTATGATTTGAAAGTGTGTCTTGTTAAGTGCCAGTTCTCTTTCAAACGTTTCATTGCCGAAAGACTTCACGGCATTATTTATTATACATTTTCCTGAAGACTGCTTGTAGAACACATTAAAATATGCGTAATATAAGTCGAAAACATGCACTATAAATCCGAAATTTGAAATATATCACTAATCTCAAATATATGCAAATATACGTTTAAACTTAATAATTTGTCCAATTTCGCCTTCAAACACACTTCCTTGTCGATTTTGGAAGTCGACATAGTTCTCATTGCTTTCCAACTAACAAAAGTATCCTGTTAAATTTACCTTTCCGTTAGTAACAAGTATATTTATAACTTTTATCAACCGGGTGAGTTGGCCATGAATTTTCATACAAATACGATGTCTATTGATGAATCATTGCTCTGTACTGGTACTTGTATCTCCTGGAGAGCATCTCAGAACAACTTGAAAGGCGCGCGGCTGGCCTTCTCTGTAATCGGCTGAGCTGGCAGGCGTTGATCCATCGACACCGAACATGCGAGCCCAAGAACACTCTTTGCGTGCCCCCTCTTATTACGAATATCACTTAATTTGTGATGGGTGCAGCACCTTGGTAGTCACGAACTCTCCCTTTTAACAGACAATTGATTTTGTGATTGTTATTTTAAAGGTAAATACTAGGCGATTATTTTGAAGAAGCAGGGAAACTCGATGGTTCCCTTATATTGCTAAGAATAGTAATTAACTGAACTTTGATCTTTCGGATCTTTGATAAAAACATTTTTCGAATTTCTTCTACGTCGCACCGACACAGGTAGGTCTTAATGCCGACGATGGGATGGGAAAGGTCTAGGTGTGGGAAGGAAGCGTCCGTAGCCTTCAGTTAAGGCACAGCCTTGGTGTGAAAATGAGAAACCGCAGAAAACCATCTTCAGGGATGCCGACAGTGGGATGCGGTCCGGCTCCATGGCTACATGGTTAGCGTGCTGGCCTTTGGCCACAGGGGACCCAGGTTCGATTCCCGGTAGGGTCGGGAATTTTAACCTTAATTGGTTAATTTCGCTGGCACGGGGGCTGGGTGTATGTGTCGTCTTCATCATAATTTCATCCTCATCAAGACGCGCAGGTCGACTACGGAAGTCAAATCAAAAGAGCTGTATCTGGCGAGCCGAACTTGTCCTCGGACACTCCCGGCACTAAAATCCATACGCCATTTCATTTCATTTCAGTGGGATGCGAACCCACTATCTCCCGATGCAAACTCACAGTACCGGGCGAGTTGGCCGTGCGGTTACGGGCGCGCGGCTGTGAGCTAGTGGCTAGGAGTTAGTCAGTACGAACCCCACTGTCGGCAGCCCTGAATATGGTTTTCCGCTGTTTCCCATTTTCACATCAGGCAAATGCTAATTAAGGCCATGGCCACTTCCTTCCCACTCCTAGCCCTTTCCTATTCCTTCGTCGCCATAAGACCTATCTGTGTCGGTGCTACATAAAGCCATTTGTAAAAAAACCTCACAGCTGCGTGCCCCTAACCGCACGGCCAACTCGCCCGGTTGATAATAGTTATAAATATATTTGCTATTAATGGAAATATAAATTTAACAGGATAATTTTGTTACTTAAAAAACAGTGAGAAATAAGTAGTCGAAACACGGATTGTTGTTGTTGTTGTTGTTGGTGGTGGTGGTGGTGGTGGTGGTGGTGGTGGTGGTGGTGGTGGTGGTGGTAGTGGCGGTGGCGGCCATGATAACCCGCTGATATCAAGGCGGCCGTGGTTCGAATCTTAACCAATATTCCGGGATTTTTAAATGAAAAATGACGTACTTTTGGTTCGGATGCCACGTACAATTGGAGGTCCTGTGGCTGTAATCACAATATCAGTCACACAGAACTACAAGCTTGCTTGCTTGCTTGCTTGATTGATTGATTGTTATTATGGTGGTGGTGGTGGTTCATTTTTAGGGCTTGGGACGTATTCGGTCGGCATCTCCATGTAGGACGTGTCTATTTCCTGGCCTAATTCATGAGTGGAGAAGCAATTACTTGGACCTGGAATTATTGCTGCATTTGTCCTAGGACATCAAGTTATTTATTTAGACTTTGGCTAATATAGACATCATATACTCTTGAATTATACAACATATATACATAAAGAATGACAAATGTGCAAATATTCTTGTCCATTACAACCGAATATCAAGGTTTCCAATCCACCACCACAGAGTTGTCAACAGAAATTCCTTATGCTGACTACTGTGGTATGCCCGGATAGCAGTGTGGTGAATGGTCTGATGTGGAGTTACACTGGGAGTGTATCATTTATTCCATTTATGCAGCATGTTCCTAAATCTGCCAGGGTGGTCCAGGTTTTGTATATCTTGTAACTTCTGTGGGATCACTGTACAACTGTGCACGCACTCGAGTTAGCTGCGAGAAGGCGATGCACGTAGTGGTAGATGTTAGACACACTTCGGTCGAAAACAAATACAGTCGTCGAAAAATTAGGTAGATGAGTGGAATTTAATGCAGACGAGGGGTAACTCGGACTCCCCTCTCAGCTGAAGAGCTTGGGGTCATCATCCACAGATTCGTCGCTTCTCGTGCCTACAGTAGTAAACTTGTCCCCGAGTGCTAGAATTTGTATTTTACAAGGGGTTGGGACATACTCAACTGATGTCTTCATTTTATCCAAGAAAATGCTGTTTGAATTGACATAACTGGCAATGTCATGCTCATTTGGAATATTAAAAATGGAAAATAACTTTACTGTTGTTCGGACGTCACGTAAAATTTATGACTAATTTACTTTGTGATCACAATGTCAGCAGTCACATAAAACTACAAACTTCCATCCTCTATTATTATTATTATTATTATTATTATTATTATTATTATTATTATTATTATTATTATTATTATTATTGGACGCATTTGCGGAGCGGACCAATCACACGGTTCTACATTTGAGTGTCCGCTGTTCGAAACTCGGCGACTTCGGATGAAATGGCGTATGGCTTTTAGTGCCGGATTTGACTCCCGTAGGCGACCTGCGCGTCGTGATGAGGATGAAATGATGATGAAGACGACACATACACCCAGCCCCCGTGCCAGTGAAATTAACCAATTATGGTTAAAATTCCCAACCCTGCCGATAATCGAACCCGGGACCCCTGTGGCCAAAGGCCAGCACGCTAACCATTTACCTATGGAGCCGGACTCTTCGGATGAAATGTCTTAACGAGTTTTGGGATCAAATACTCTACCAGCAGTTAACAACTTCTCATTCGGTTCAGTTCCCAGCTCTGACATTAAGAGTTTGAGGGTGGGAGAGTTGCAGTCACCCTAAAGCAGCATAGGAAAGTAGGTCTAAATCTCATTTTCCATCATCGCAAAAATCCAAATCCGTGGTAGCATATCTCCTCTTGAGTTCCGTGCGAATCCTTGCTTATCAGAAAACACCACACCATGTTTCAGGCTCTGAGATGATGCAAGAAGAAGACGAATACGATTGTTACATCTTTTATTATTGTTTACAGGACACATAATAGACCTCAACTACAGTGCGATTTTGATTTGACCGACCTCGATAGCTGCAGTCACTTAAGTGCTTTCAGTATCCAGCATTCGGGAGAGAGTGGGTTCGAACCCCACTGTTGGCAGCCTTGAAGATGGTTTTCCTTGGTTTCGCATATCATAGTAGGCAAATTGCGGTCACGGCCGCTTCCTTCCCACTCCTATCCCTTTCCATAAGACCTGTCTGTGCCGGTGCGACATAAAGTAACTTGTAAAAAAAGAATTGACGCCATCTATGCTGTCTTCGAGACACTTTCGACGTTGCGTTTTACTCTACCAACCAGAAGATCTCTGTTGAGCGGTCTGTGACTGAATTGTTATTATTTTATTCCGGATAAACAACAAAATGTATCACAAGAGATCGTTTACATGGAGTGCGAAGTGGATGCTTGTCCTCCCTTTAAGAATCCAACTCCTTCTGTCAGCGATCTTGGGATCCGGAGACCGGCACAAAGGTAAGGGGACTTATCGTATTTACTGGAGTCCTCAAGTTACAGTCTAATCCTCCCATAGTAGTTATGAACACTCCTACGATTCGAATCATGACCATGGCATGCTGAATTATTGAAATGAATATTCACGCCCCTATAGTTCGAATTCCATGTAATACTGGAGGTCATATAGCTATGATCACGACCGAGCTTGCATCCGGGACATAGTGGTTTCGAACCCCACTGTCGGCAGCCCTGAACATGGTTTTCCGTGGTTTCCCATTTTCACACCACACAAATGTTAGGGCTGTACGTTAAGGCCATGGACGCTTCCTTCCCACTCCTATCCCTTTCCTATCCCATCGTCGCCATAAGACCTATCTGTGTCGTGCGACGTAAAGCAAATTGTAAAAAAAAACAAAAAAAAAAAAACCGCAATGATCACGATATCAACAGACATGTAAGACCACAGGCTTCAGAACGGCTCTCTTTTACCTTTTCCTCTCCACTTTGGTTATGCGCTATTATTTCATCATCTGAGAAAAGTTTTGTGTGAAGCATATTACCCGAGGGTAGCTCCTTAATGGCCTGTGTTGACAAATGACGTTGCGTTGAAGTTACAGGTCAGGAAATGCTACCTGGCAGACTTGCGGTCAGATGGTCCAGGAAGTCTTACTGGAAACACCAAACAGGGTGATTTGGAGAGAGACAAGCATCACACAACATAACCCAGTAATACAATTGTTACGTTCTGTATGTTGCTGCAATTACTCCAACTTGCTGAAGAACACATCCGAATAGATCGTCTGCTTGTGTGAATTTAGATTGTGGCTAGAAATGCTGTTAAATTCCACCGGATATACAGTGTAACCTTCTTCGCTGTATATTTTTCACAACCAATACCTTCCCCCCCCCCCCTTCCCTCACTCTCTCTCTCTCTCCATAAACTTCCAAACATGTTTACACGTGTGTACATTTTCTTTTTTGTCTTACGTTTTATTTCTTATGTTTGATTAGTATTATCAGTATTATTATTTATTTAGGACACTGGACTAACACTATATCCATTGAAACAATTTTTTTCAAAGTGATCCACTTTTTTTGCCAGCCAGTGTAGTTTCGAAGGATGGTAGACGTAAATCTCGACGCTCCCAGTAGTCAAGTCTTCTTCATGAACTATTCTCTTCCTTATAAGGTTCGCTCATTGTACCAATGTCATACTCATGTTGAAACATCCGATTCCGTGAATTCTCGGAAGTTCAGTAACATAAGGCATGGCAGTCACCTGGGTGGACAGGATACGTACTGCTGGCTAGATGAGATCAGGTTAGGAACTTATCACTCTGCCTAATGTTAACTCCAGTTGAAATTGTCTGGCTACTGTCGCGTTGGCGTAGGTGGAGAAAATGTCTAGGCCTCCAACGTTCAAGATAATGTTATGAAAATGAAAAGCTAGGTGATGAAAATTAAAATTTGTTGGTAATAGTACAAACACGTCAATGATAATCACTTTGAACACAAATATAATCTCAGTTGTTGTATAAAGGAGAAGGGAAGCTGAGAAAATGGTGAAGTCCTGAAAGAGTAACATCTCGAAATGTGATATAAAACAATATTTAGGTGCACGAAAGATACAGTAAATTATACCATCTAGTACCGAGGTGTCCGCCTCCTTGGCTGGGTGGTCAGCATTAAGACCTTCGGTTCAGATGGTCCTGGGTTCAATTCCCGGAAGGGTCGATAATTTTAATCTCGTCTGGTTAATTCCTCTGACTCGGGGGCTGGGTATTTGTGCTTGTTCTGACACTCTCCTTTTTGTATTTTCATAGTACACCACAAAGCCAACCGCCACAGGAACACACACAAGTGAATACATCCTTTCACCTAGGGTTGGCGTCAGAAAGAGTATCCAGCCGTAAAACAGGTCCAACTCCACGTATGTGTGACACCGTTTGCACCCACGATCCCACAAGGGTGTGAGAAAAGCGATAGATAAGAAGGATAATCTAATAGAGAAATTGACCCAACGTCGATACGCAATTACACCCGTGCTGTACTCCCTGATCTTGAAACACACTCTGACTGGACCGCTCCGCCCCTTCTCGTATCGCCTTCCTCCGCTGCACCTTCTGCAGATTTTAGGGGAATACGTGTGTTTGTGTGCGTGAGTTAGCAGTAAACTGTGGAGCAGGCAATCCAGCTAAGACTAGCTCTGAATTGCCCTGTACTGGGCGAGTTGGCCGTGCGGTTAGGGGCGCGCAGCTGTGAGCTTGCATCCGGAAGATAGTGAGTTCGAACCCTGAAGATGGTTTTCTGTGGTTTCCCATTTTAAGACCAGGCAAATGCTGGGGCTGTACCTTAATTAAGGCCGCGGCCGCTTCCTTTCCATTCTTAGGCCTGTCCTATCCCATCGTCACCATAAGACCTATCTGTGTCGGTGCGACTTAAAACAAATTAAAAAGAAAAGAATTGTCCTGTGGGTTGAATAGTAGAGGGGTCGACAGAATTGTGCCCTCCGCTATTCTAGTAACTGAGCAAGTGAACTGGGAAAACTGAGGCAGACACTAGTTTTGTTTTGTTGTCGTAGTTGTTACTGATTATCATTTAAGTGAAGGACGTGGGGCAACTTTCGTAAGCAGCTCTAAACATTGCTTATTATTATTATTATTATTATTATTATTATTATTATTATTATTATTATTATTATTATATGCCCACCTGGTGGCCATGATCGCTAAGGCGTTGAAGTCTATATGGTCCGACACCGTGGTTAGGTGGTTCAAGTCCCATTGGTCGAAACAATTTCCATCATCGGAATGTTAGCCAACAGGGTAGGGAAGGCGGTGGTATACAACTTCTAATCACTAGACTGCGTGCCAGAAGCCTGGATTAAATTCCAAACCTCTCCGCAGTGTTCATATGGAGTGAGGGCATATCGCACTGTTGATGGTGATTTGTCCGTCGGATGGGACGTAAAGCTTTGAGCAGACTCCTTGGTGCCATTCAACAGGATTAGGCTATGTGTCGACACCGGGTTTCACTCTCTCCCTACCTCACTGTAATCAGACGGGCAGGTCGCCTATGGGAGTCAAATAGAAAGACAAGCCCCAGGCGAGTCGAACATGTCCTCGGATACTTTCGGCACTAAAAGCCATACGATAAATAATAAAAAATTGTATTATTAAATTATTATTATTATTATTATTATTATTATTATTATTATTATTATTATTATTATTATTATTATTATTATTTCCCTTTTTCATTGCTTAGAAAGTAGCAGTTGTGGTCTTAACTAAAGTACAGACGTGATATTTGTCTGGTGTGAAAACAGGAAGCCACAGTTGCTGCCGAGTGTGCTATTCAAGTCCATCATATCCCGAATGCACGACCTGTAATGTTACCGCGTACCCAACCCTCTCGGATTTTAATCTGAAATATATTCAAATTCTGTTGTCATAGCGTGTGTTACTGCCAATACTTGTGGTTGATGCCCTGTAACTTCAAGTAAGGTACAACACTAGTCGAGCTTTACCCACGATAGCCACTGGCAGCTTCGAGATTTGAAACTCAGGTTTCCGAACTGTGCCGCTTCTCAGATCTGACGTGAGACGTGCTTCACCTCACTCGGCTACTCACCGTCTTGTGGTCTGCTGTAAATAGAGGAAGTTTGACAGCTACAGCTAAGCTGTGAGGCTGCATGTCGTGACAGGATGTCATTTCTCTTTTCTCTATCGATCGCTACCGTTGAAGTCCGCCTCCTCACTCGCAGAAGCAAAGCAACAGGGTACATCGTTAAGTATTAATATTGCTCTACGTTTGGTACACTGCCCTGCTGTTCTTACTCATGTGCTTTCTCATGGTCGGATCTCTGTCACTTACTATAAACAAAGGATAAACCATTTTACGTTACAGGGCACACTCCCTAAAGTTAACGAAAAAAGAAAAGGGCAATAATTTTTCAGTAAAAAATGGCCAATTCTAATCATATTGTGTGGCTATTGCAGTCGGATGCAGTCCTTGTAAGACAGATTATCCGGTGAAGATGGACGGCGTCTGCCGTGTATGAGAAGTGTTGTGTATACTTTAGAATTTTTAGGAACAGCACAGAGCCAAGGGAATTAATTGTTTACGATTAACATTTCAAATCCATCAGGGAATCGATCCCGGAGCCTCCAAGCCCGAAGGCTAGGACACCGACCACTTAGCCATGAGGTGGGACTAAATGACATGATGACACATCAGCGTAGCAAGCTCCTATTTTCTCTGCCTGTCTTAGCAAGGGCAATCACTATACTGCTTACTGACAGAAATTTAAACACCTTATTCCTTTACCCAGCTCGAGGAGGTCGTCCTATTCTGATTTTTCGGGCACCCAGAAATGAACATCTTAATTCTTTTTTTTTTTGCTAGGGGCTTTACGTCGCACCGACACAGATAGGTCTTATGGCCATCTTAATTCTACCAGGATTCGGTGTAGTATCGCACATTATTAGTCAAGAAACAAGGAAGTCCTTGGGACATTTAGTATAATCTACGCCATAATAGCAATTGGCCGCATAGGATTCATAGTATGAGCTCACGATATTTACATTCACTGTAGGTATGCACGTTGATACACGAGCCTACTTCACTTCAGCTACTATAGTTACTGCTGTTCGCACAGGAATTAACATTTTCAGATAATAATAATAATAATAATAATAATAATAATAATAATAATAATAATAATAATATTGACTTTACATTCCACTAACTACTGTACGTTTACGGTTTTTGGAGACGCCTGTCTGTCCATATCGGTCCCTCAATCCTGAGGATCATGATCTCTGACGATATTCCTTTGTACCCCGTTTCCATCCTCCACGGTCTTCTGCTATACGGGTAAATTGTATGAACGATGTCTTTGCTGCATATTTTATGCCATCTGTCCAGCGTTTAGGTGCTCGCCCACGCTCCCTCTTTCCAGGCACGTTTCCCAAGATTGTGCTATTCAAGGCTTCCTTCTACACAACGCATAATATGACCAAAGAACTGGAGAATCTGACATTTTGCCGATAACCTGGTACTGATGTTCAGCTCCTTGAGGATGGATTCGTTGGTTTGAAATGCTGTTCAAGGAATGCGAAGCATTCTTCTCCAGCACTTCTCCACCTAGGTGCCAAAATTTAGTCCCGCAGGAGTTCCTTTAATTGCCAGTAAATCTACCGACACGAGGCTGACGTATTTTATCGCCTTCAAATACCACCAGAGTGAGCCAAGATCGCACCTGCCATGTCGGGGTCAGAAGGCCAGCGCCTCAGCCGTCTGAGAGCCACTAAGCTCGGCTTTCAGATGATTAGCAACCCTTCATGGGACTCAAATAATACATCCTTACTATGAGTACTAGGATTTGTATTCCTGTTTACTATTGGTGATCTAATGGTATAGTGTTAGCTAACTCGTCGATTGATATTATCTTACACGACACTTAATATGTTGTAGCCCAGTTTTACTTCGTGCTATCAATAGGGGCGGGATTGACTTTAGATCCTAAATGATTTAAAATCTAATTTGCAACTACATTTCTGGGTGGTAAACTTGACCTCCTTCTCACAGCAATTTTTGTGGTTGGCTGGTTTGCCACGACAAGACTCCGATTATTCAAACACATACACTTCTTGAAATATCGTTGCTAGCTTGAGCTCTACTATCTCTTTCACCGGAATTATTTTCTTAATTTTCATTATCCGAGAAAGAATAATTTCAAACGGAACTGTCCTATTTCCAAACATATACTAAGATCTCTAGAATAATATGAGTCTTCTCCTTCCACTGAGCATTCTAACTATGAATTACCTATACTAACTAATATGAGAGAATAGTGCGGCAGACTTGTTTTTACAATTTGCTTTACGTCGCACCGACACAGGTAGGTCTTATGGCGATAATGGGATAGGTATAGAAGTGGGTATGAAGTGGCCATAGCATTTTTAAGGTACAGCCCCAGCATTTGCCTGGTGTGAAAATGGTAAATCAAGGGAAGCCACCTTCGTGGCTGTCGACAGTGGGGTTCGAACCTCCTATATCCCGAATCCAAGATATCAGCCGCGCGACCCTAACCGCACGGCCAACTCGTTTTGTGCACGGTAGATTTAAGCTTTACGTATAAGGTTCATGCTTTTATTATAAAATGGTAGTGTGATCAGATTGAAATTTACGTAACAGTACCTCACCGCTAATAGAACAATTAATTTTCTTTCACGACCACAAACACTTTGTTATCGCCATCTTAGTAGCTTATGTTGTAGAAAGTTTAATATCTACTCAAAATAATTAAAATGACCTGAACAATATTTTACCAGCCATCGCATTAATCTTTATTCCCCTCCCATCACTTCGACTTTACTTTCGTGATGAATACATAGACCATTTTACTATCGTAAAAAGAGTAGGACACCAGTGATATTGAAGTTACGAATTTACCGACTTTACTGCCCCTTACAAATTCTACTGATGCATACTACCCTGTAATGAAATACTAACTAATGGGTTCCGTCTTCTAGATATTTTGAAACATTTCTCCGCGCCCGCACCACGATAACTAACACTTCGATATTAGTTAGGTTTAACTTCTCCTTGAAGTATGAAATGGTGGGATTATATACTACGTATTGTTGAACACCACACAGTTCGAAGCGAATTGATGGATCGATAATGATGCAATTTATTGCTTTAATTTTGCTACCTGTTTAATACCGCACTAATGCGATGCTGGGGTAGGGTTAGATATTGTAGGATAGAATGTAAATCCGTCGTATTGATCCGTTATCAGCAATACCAGGTCATTCCTCAACAGCTTCCCAGCCTTTAGTTTTTAGAGCTGCAGCAATCTTAGATCGTACAATATGACGGCGGGCATTTCGCAGGAGCTGTCTCAAGACATGTCTGCATCGGGTACCATCATGAGACCTTTCTCGGATAGTTCTAATTGCAGAAAAGTTCGCATTTATTTTCAAACATGCGATTTGATGTGATGTAGATAATCCACTCTTATTGGATATACATTTCCGTGAACAATTCTACTTCCTGTCCTCTTGTAGATAATTACTTCCGGGTTTCAATCTGACGTCTCCGCAGTTCTTATTGTAAGTTCTTCACTAGAATTTTTAAACGTTAGTAACAGAACAAATTAAGGATCCGTCTTCTTGGCTTAGTGCTTACAGTAATAGGTTATTGATCGAGAGGCCCTGAGTTCGATTCAGTCTTGCTGTAGATGGGTTCAGGTTTAAGCAGCCTGCTAATTGCCACACGTGTGACAGTAAGCACTCAGCTGAATGAAGAAAAGTGACAGACAGACAGACAGACAGACAGACAGACAGACAGACAGACAGACAGACAGACAGACAGACAGACAGACAATCTTCGTCATTGATGGGGTCATTTGAAGTGCAAGTCTGTTCAACTTGACAGGATAGAGGCAACCTAATTCCAGCAATTTAATAATACAGCCGTAAGCTTGTATTCGGCAGATGGTTTGAATCCTGCCGTCTTATCTATTAAGATTGTTTTTCGATGTTTGCAATAGGTAAATGACAGTTATATTCCTAAATAATAAGGTCACACCTGCTACCTTCTCAATCCTAGCCCTGCCCCAGCATCGTATTACTGCAACATTAATCGGGTAGAATAATTAAAGAAGTAAATTATATAATTAAAAAGTCTATTCTCGCTAAATGATCCAAGATCATTATTTCACTGAGTCTCAGTGGACCCGTTCCTTTTCCTTTTCCTAAATTACTTTTCTTGAATGCCTGAATCTCAACTCTTCTGTGAAGGTAATGAAGACTTTCTCCACAGGCTTCCTTCGCTAGATGTAAGTAATCTTATTTGAGACGAAATCCAAACTACTTGGTAACTGACGTGTCCCGAAAGTGTGACGGAATCTTGATATCTGGGCACTAGTTTATTTTTGCGCTGACACAGTTACACAAAGTTTGCTCGGAGGATCGTTCAAGTACCGAATCGCATGTTTTGGAAGGAGGACGCGTGGAACTGGGAAAGTTTTGTTGAATAAGTCTGCAAGGAAGGGAGCGAGTTGAGAGAGAAAGTTTTGGAATGGGTTTGTAATGGTTTTTAGATGATGTTGGAGGGTACAAGAAAATAGCGCCTGAGTGATGAAGAAAACATTGTGCCTTCACATTTGCTTTAAATGTGCACCATTGGCCTTCCACAACTGAGCGTGAGATGAGAATCTTCCTCAATTTGTTTCACATCCAAGATTGTTGTTAAAGTCAAAATGTTGGCTCTGCTTACTTAGAAATCATTAATGTTCTTGCTAATATGTTAGTAGTTATGGCTAGCTTTTGTCATTAGTTCTATGTGAGATTTGGTTGATGTTGAGCTGTTTTTAAACTGTAATTATTTCTTCTTCTTCTGTGAATCTGTCTTGAGACAGGTATCAACTGGACAGCCTCCATGCTTCTCTGTCCTGAGCATCTTGCTTCAGTTGTTCATAGCTTCTTCCTTGTTTGACATCTGTTAGCATTCCAAACCTTCTTCTTCCTCTTCCTCTTCCTTTTCTTCCATCTATTTTTCCCTCCATCACCCTCTGTTGAAGACAATTTCTACGTAGTATGTTTCCCAACCAGGATATTTCCCTCTTCCTTATTGTTTTAATCAGGTGTCTCTTGTCTCCTACTTTGTACTTCTTCATTTCTCACTTTATTTGTCCTCTTCACTTTTTCATTCTTCTCCACAACCATATTTCAAAACTTTCAAAATACTTTGTTTTTTCTTTCTTAGTGTCCATGTTTCAGCTCCATATGACAATACACTCCACACAAAACACTTTGCGAACCTCTTTCTTAAATCAATAGGGATCGTCTTAGATGTCAAAAGCCCCCTCACCTTTCTGAAGGCTTTTTTTCCCATAGATATTCTGCTTCTTATTTCTTCTGTACAGCTTCCATTCCATGTCAACACACTTCTCAAGTATCTGAATGACTTTATTGTACTTGTTCCAATTTATTTCCCGCTAGTGTTATATTAACAACAAGCTCCTCCTTTCCTATTCTCATCACCGTAGTCTTCCCAATGTTTATCTTCATCTCAGTTATTTAGGTGTACAATAATAGAAGGTATTACTTCAAAGTAGCTAAATTTCAGTTTTCTCCCGATATCAAACACTCTACAGGTGCGTTTTTAAAACAGTAGGCTACTATATTATGCAGAAAGATGTGTATTTCCAGTTTGTCCGACTCATTTTCTGAATGGTCAACGTTGAGGCCTTCGGTTCAGAGGGTCTCGGGTTCGATTCCCGGCCGGGTCGGGGATTTTAATCGTGTCTGATTAATTCTTGTGATCCGGGGACTGGGTTTTTATGTTTTCCCAACACTTTTCTCTTCATATTCACAGTACCAACCACCAAAGAAACGCGCAATACTGATTGCATCATTCTATACAAGGTTGGCGTCAGGAAGGGCATCCTGCCGTAAAATAAGGCCAAATCCACAAGTGCAACACAGTTCGCACCCGTGATCCCACATATGTTGGAAAAGAGGTAGAAGAAAAAGATATGTATATTTCCAGTTTGGAGTATATCATGATTAAAATGGCACCACAAAGTTGTATTTATTTCCAACTAGCTGTACCCTTCGTTGACGGCACAATCACTTAGCATGTGCACGATGGCATGTTTGTCCACCCCTCACGTTACTTCCCAATTTCTCAGGCCTCTCCTTGTCAGCGGCTTGTCGTGACGTACTCGCTTCCTTGCTGTCTGTGGCCCTTTACATCTTCTTTTTTTTTTTTTTTTGCATTATTGATGATCTTAATTTGATCTCTTCCTTCCGGTATAAAAAAAATCAAGTGCCGGGTTAATATTCAACAAAATACTGACAGGTGTACTAAGTCTTTAAAACGTTACCGGAACGACTCCACGTCAATTCTTTTTACAGTCTATAGAGCTAGTTACCGGTTCTTGGACTTAAACTTTTACACGACTGCCACTGATATTTCCCTCATTTTTCACTATATCGGAAAAAGATACAGATATGGACTCGTCGTGAGCTCGACTAATAGATGTCTGTTTCTTGTATGACAGCATTTTTAGGGACCTCACCGTATAGTTGTTGATCTCTAAGAAGTTATGGCTTGATTCGGAGCTGAAGACAGGTTACTATGGTCCAGAAAGGTTTGTGAAGAATGTCGGAAAGAGGCAGTGGCGTACGCAAGGAGGGAGATTTAGGGGATATGTATTCCTCCCCTTCCAAAATATCTCCAAAATAAATCAGTTTAAAGAAGGGAAATAAACGATCAAGAGTTCATGGAATATGTGGAAAGCCACCTCCACGTTACTTGTTACTGGTACGGTAGTTTAACGCACAACGCGTATAGCAGTGATATCTTTATCGTTAATTATTATGGTAGTATGCATTTAATTAATTCTCAAGCGAAGATTTTTTTAAAATTTATTTTATACGAAAGTTGGTTACATAGAGATGCGATGGAAACTCTGGACATATGATAGATAAGTTTCTTTGTCCATTCGTGCAAGACATGTTACGGATTTCAGCTTCATTACCTATTTCAGCATCTTCTAGTGAACAATCCTTTGTTAAGGAGATTAAAAACCTGTTTAAGGAGCACAATATCAAATGTTTTTATCTTCTGTCGGTTCATCGTGATATGGAATCAGCCCAGGCACTGTGTTACATTTTTTTGGAAAGAATAACTACAGCCCTTCCTTTTGATGCTGCGAGGGTGAGTTGTTATCATTTGAAGTGTTTTACTAATGAGACAGTGATTCGGTATTGAAAACCTACAACTTGTTTTCCAGTCTTTGACCGGGTCAAGGATTACAAACCATAATTCTCGTCATTATTCCGTATTGAAAACAGTTAATCACGAAGTTTACACAAGGAGTAATTTTAATACCACCTATTCAATACTATTGTGTGGTCAAATACACATAGAAATTACCAGAATTTTAAAGGTACATGTTTCGCCCACTTTTTATTGGACATCATCAGCCTAGTTCATTCTTAAAACACACACTGGTCTGAGGAATCTTAACAAATTACATAAAACGTATAGATGAACACTTAATGGTATTGATACTGTAGTTGCACAATGATTACAGCACAAAAAGGTATTGAATAAAATAAGTACACATACTAAAATCACTTTGAAAAATTAAAACGTTCGTCTAAAAGTAATTGTGTCACATTGTATTTTAATAATAATCCATGTCTGACACTGAAATGGACTAACGCTGCAAATACATTAGGACATACGTTACATCTGGAGAATGAAATGACAACATTGCTTACTACGGACATCCACGTCTGCATGAGGCATTTTCTGGTTACACGAAATTGTTATTTAGACCTACCCTCTTTTATTGAATAATTTTAGCAGCGTTTTCGACAAATGCTTCAATGTTTACTAGCGCTTCTCAGCATACTATGATTTTTATCCAACATTCCAAGATGTCTTAATCTATACCGCCTCCAATTCGACTACGTATTTTCATCCTAATTTTAAATATTAGACTTCAACTTCATGAAATACTGTATCTTTTAATTGTACTATTCTTGTCCTGTGAAGCCTTGGTTTTGATAATCTGTTCCCCAGGCGTGATATTGTTGAAGCTTTTTATACAAAAGATCCATTTCAGTGTCAGACAATGTGACACAATTACTTTTAGACGAACGTTTTAATTTTTCAAAGTCATTTTAGTATGTGTATTTATTTTATTCAATATTTTTTGTGCTGTAATTATTATGCAACCATAGTATCAATACCATTAAGTGTCCATCAATACGTTTTATGTAATTTATTAAGACCAGACCAGTGTGTGTTTTCAGATAGAACGAGGCTGATGATGCCCAATAAAAAGTGGGTGAAACATGTGCCTTTAAAATTCTGGTAATTTCTATGTGTAATTGACCACACAATAGTGGAATAAATTGTATGGAATAGGTGGTATTAAAATTACTCCTTGTGTAAACTTTGTGACGGGTCAGGGATGTAATGAATTAATGAATCATATATATAGGCTAGTAGTACGATAGGGTCGCAACTCCCAAAGTGATTTATTGATGGCTGATAGATGCTTTGAAATGGTAACGGAGAGGGAAAACCGGAGTACCCGGAGAAAAACCTGTTCCGCCTCCGCTTTGTCCAGCACAAATCTCACATGGAGTGACCGGGATTTGAATCACGGTATCCAGCGGTGAGAGGCCGACGCGCTGGCGTCTGAGCCACGGAGGCTCCAGTGATTCGATACTTTGTTTGTTAAATGTGTTGCAGATATGTTAATTCTGTCGTGGTTTTCAGTTTTCTGAAGGTATATTATAACGTAATAAATTAGCCAGTCTCTATATGAGACAGTCTGTCCGGATCTTCGGCTGAAAGGTCAGCTTAGTGGCATCCGCTTTTTAGAGCCCTGGGTTCTATTCCTGACCGGACCGAGGATTTTAACCACGTTTGGTTAATTCCTCTAGTTGGTGGGCTCGATGATTGTGATCTTAATACACGCCCTCATCTACACACACGTCACACTGTCAGCCCCAGAAGCATGTAATAGTGAATTTGTAACTCTACATAGGGTTGGCACCAGAAAGAGGTTCAGGCCCTAAAGCTGGGCTTAATTCACATTAATTTCTACCCCATATAACTGGGATAAAATCCAGGAAAGATGAAGACTGTATGAGACAGTCTATACTTACAACCACTAATACAGTGCAACTACTCTCCGTTGCTCAGCTTTAGGTTTAGTTTATTCTGTCGCTGAGTATTGTGCTCCGGTGTGGATAAACAGTCCTCGTGTAAGATTAATAGATGTACAACTGAATAACACCATGCGCATGATTACAGGAACAATTATGTCAACTCCCACACAATGGCACCCTATTCTCAGCCACATCCCTCCACTTCATTTGCGGCGATACAACATTCTGATAAGAGAATATCGGAAGATCCAGACCAACAAACAACTACCTATTCATAGTGATGTTGCCGATTTACATGTGAAACAATTACGTTCAAGACATCCACCTATCTGCTCAACGGTGAACCTCGCAGTTAACAAATTCAATCTGGCTGAGAGATAGTCTCATGATTGGAAATTGTTTGGCCCTCCAGAGAGTGCCCTACATAACTGAGAAGGTATCAGGGTTCATTCAGCCTAGAAATATGTGGTCTAAATTAAATAGAATTCGGACCGATCACGGTGTTTGTGGGGATCTCTTGTACAAGTGGAGGAAAAGACCTTCACCATGTTCGGAGTGTGGCGCTTTAAGACAGACTGTTAGGCACTTGGTTCAAGAATGCCCACAAACATCTTACAGTGGTGAATTAAGAGACTTCTTCTTAGGGACACCACTGGTACTTCAATACATTTGTAATTTTGATGTAGAATTGAAAATAATTTTCATGTATGCCATACGATAAATTAAATAAATCCATTAAATCAACACGCGAAATTATTTTCTGGACACGCCCTTGGAAAGATGCCCTTTGCCTTTTAAAACTTGCAGTAAAGTAGTTCCCCTCCCATTACTTGGTGCGGGACGTCAGTCGAGTTGCGAGTCACCGTGTGCTGACCCAGATTGCTGGCCTAATGAGTGGGCGGTAAGCTGGGCCTGCGAGTTGGGATATTGTCTCCGACCAGCCCGGGTCGTGCGGTCAAGTTCCTATTGTGAACGTGTTAGTGTGCTTCGTTTGCTCCCAATGCTGCTCTCTGTCTGATACAGCCTTTGTGGTCATGTGCGAGTCAGCCGAGATATGAAAGGAAACTACGTTCGACCGGCAAAGGAACTAATTTCCACACTCTCGGGCGTCTGGTATTTTCGTTTAGAGAAATTTTATATCCATAGGTTCTTGCGAATCATAAAGCCACCTCATGAGCCGTACAATCTTCCTTAACGTGTACCATCTACAAACGAAGAACCCTTGAAGATAAGCTTCATGAGTAATCGAGGTAATAAAACAATCCCTGCGTTTCCTGCTATTAATACAACCGCTACATCAGAATTTTAACAGCCATGCTCTGATTCAGATTTCAAGTAAACTTATTTTATCTAACTGGCTCAGTGTATAGTTCCTTGAATAATGTAGGTTCACCGAGTGAATTGGCTACTTGGTACTGGCCCTCTAACTGTTAACTTGCATTCGGGAAATGATGGGTTCGAACCCTAACGTCGGCAGCCCAGAATGTATTTTCTCGTCGTTTCCTATGTTCACACCAGGCAACTGTTGGGGCTGCTCCTTAATTAACGCCACAGTTGCTCCCTTCCCTTAAACAGTCTCCTATCCCATCGTCACAGAAATCCTTTCTCAGTGTGTCGTTAAAACACTTGCTAAAAAAAATAGATTCAGTTTCTCGCAAGGATCTTATCGTTTTCAGATCATTTTAAAATGTTGATAAATTGACTTAGTCTTAATGGGCGTGATACCCGAGTGGCACTGTCACTGACTCCTCGCCAAGGTGGCTGTGACTCAAATCCCGGCAAATGCACATGGGACTTTTGTAATGAAAGCCATGTCCCCGTAGTTTGAATTCCACGTTAAATTTGAAGTCCCGTGGCTATGTCCACGGTGTCAATAGTTACGTGGAACTACAAGCTACCCCCTTTGGGTGGAGGACGCAGATGAAGACTACACCCACGCTGTCCCCTGTCTGTCGTAAGAGGCGACTAACAGGGGCGACAAAGGGGGTGCTATTAGAACCATGAGATTACTTGTGATTAGTACCATTACGTGCGAAACACCATGGGTCTAAGTTACTTGCGACTAGTACCACCTTGCGAGGCTCTACGTTATATAGCAGCAGTACCATTATGTGAGGAACACTGTAGCTCTCAGTGTTGCTTGTGATTGAGGTCATCATGTGTATTCCACTGTGTTCAGAATGGGTCTGCGTTACCTATGAGTAGTATCATTTTACGAGAAACATCATTGGTTAACGATGTCTGTGGTTAGTACCACTATGTGAGAAACACCACGGGTTTGGCTGGCGCCCGTGATTAGTACCACTAGGTGAGGAAAACCATTGGTCCGCGTTGCCTGAGAGGAGTAGTAGTATTATGTGAGGAACACCATAGGCTTGTGTTGCCTGTGGGCGTTACCATAATGTGTAATTCACCGTGGGTCTGCATTGTCTATGATTAGTACCACTATATGGTCCGACTCGTTGGCTGAATGGTCAGCGTACTGGCCTTCGGTTCAGAGGGTCCCGGGTTCGATTCCCGGCCGGGTCGGGGATTTTAACCTTCATTGGTTAATTCCAATGGCCCGGGGGCTGGGTGTTTGTGATGTCCCCAACATCCCTGCAACTCACACACCACATATAACACTATCCTCCACCACAATAACACGCAGTTACCTACACATGGCAGATGCCGCCCACCCTCATCGGAGGGTCTGCCTTACAAGGGCTGCACTCGGCTAGAAATAGCCACACGAAATTAAAACCACTATATGAGCGATATCATGAGTATAGGAGTAATTAAGACATTGTGAATTGGATCCACCGATTGTTTTTGTCCTAGATTATTTTCTCATTTTAGATTCTAGTCAGTGAATACATTTTTATGTTTTAATTTGCATTCCGTTACACCTCGTACCATTATGGGTCGATGACATAGCTGTTAGGCCCATCTAAACAACAATCATCATCATCATCATCATCATCATCGAACTACAAGCTTGCTTTGACTATGTCTTCTACTTCAGCCGCTTTTTCCCCCACGCTGGTGTTGCTCTGTTGAACCTGGCCTCATTTTACGGCCAGGTGCACTTTCTGACGCAATCCTATGTGGAGGGCTTTACATGTTTGTGTTGTTTGTATATGAAGATGGGTTATCGAACCGAACACCCAGTCACCGAGGTAGATGAGTTAACCAGATTCGGGCTAAATCTCCAACCAGAGACCCTCTGACTAGCCTCGACGGTGACATTCAGCCCAGGAGTCGGACAATTGACTAAATCTGTAATTATTGAATAATCCGTAATAAGTTACAGTTGGCGTGCCATTTTAATCGAAATTGCTTACGAATTAGAAAAGTTGACATCACGACTTCAAAGTACTAAAGGATATATTGTCTCCTGTTCATGAATGATTAAATTTGAATAGTCTGTACAGATGCATGCAGTTAGTTATTTTTAATTCGAAATTCCAAAAAGCAGTCCAAACGACGTAAATATATACAGTATTACCAGAAATGAACTAGAATTTAACCATATTCCTTGAAATACCTTTTAATACTTAGTACATTGACTTCGTAAGACATTTCCTAGAATTCAACCAAGTTGATACTTGATGAAAGCAGCTATTGTTCCTCATGCATATCCTTACTACATGTATCGTTTCTCGTTTCACCGACTTACGATTTTATTCTAAGCAAGCTTATAGTTTTACGAGACCGCTGATATGATCATAGCAAGGGTGCCTCCATTCGTATGTGGAATCCGAACCACAAGGATGTGATTTCCCATTTTAAATATCTGCGTGCATTGGCCGTGATTCAAACCGCGGCCTCTTTGGCGAGAAGCCACTCGGCATTCACGCCAGCTGGAGGATTAATTGAACAAATTAACTTTAATGTAATATAAAAGTTCAACTCTTATTCATTGCCTGTATTGAATATTGTTGCATCAAAATTTAAAACTAACGTAATAGTTCGTAATCGCAGTTGTAGCACCACTATACCTAGTGGTGGGAAACAACGAGAAAAGGGTATATGAGCCTTAGAGATTTGGTCATGAAAAATGAAAACCTACAACCTGTTTTCCAGTCATTGACCGGATCAGGGATGTAATGAATGAAGCAGATATAGGCTGTTAGTACGATGGGGTCGCCACTCCCAAAGTGATTTATTAACGAATGATAGATGCTATGAAATGAGAATGGAGAGTGTTGCTGGAATGAAAGATGACAGGGAAAACCGGAGTACCCGGAGAAAAACCTGTCCTGCCTCCGCTTTGTCCAGAACAAATCTCACATGGACTGACCGGGATTTGAACCACGATATCCAGCGGTGAGAGGCCGACGCGCTGCCGTCTGAGCCATGGAGGCTCTGAGAGAGAATTGGTCATACTAATAGATAATTTGAAAAAAAAAATCAGTATTTCACAGCATCGTCATTTTATCAGCTGTTGAAGTTAGCATATCACATCACTTCGCGGGTGAATTCGAATGAACTTTGCGAGGAGGTGTTGCGAAATTTGCACGTGGCTTAAGAATAGCGGATTATTATTATTTTTGATAGGAGATTTTTTTTTGCTACTTGCTTTACGTCGCACCGACACAGATAGGTCTTATGGTGACGATGGGAAAGGGCTAGGAGTGGGAAGGAAGCCGCCGTGGCCTTAATTAAGGTACAGCACCAGCATTTGTCTGGTGTGAAAATAGGAAACCACGGAAAACCATCTTCAGGGCTGCCGACAGTGGGATTCGAACCCACTATCTCCCGGATGCGAGCTCACAGCTGCACGACCATAACCGCACGGCCAACTCGCCCGGTGGGGAATATTAGAAAGGAGGAGAATTCTATATGTGGGGTTAGCAATTATCCAGTCGTGCGTTTTTGCCATTTTAGCTACTTTTTACATGAGAGCACCAATAGAACACAGACCTTCGTCAGGGGAGGAATCTGAACATGGACCTCCAAGCTGACAGAATAGGGCATACGCTATGCTGACATAGGCTGAAACTCATGGTATGTTCGTGTCTGATGCTGATTTCTCGGCATCGGTAGACGCATACCTGTAGAGCTGCGCTAACTGATCCTGGTTCTTGGCTCGGCTGCTGTAAAAAATATACTTACCACTACTAGAGATCCTATCTCATTGATGATCAGTTCTTCGTCGCCTTCAGGGTGCTAATAAGGATTGTCAAACTACGGGCTATCTATGTTAATGAATAAAAGAAAACCTATTTTGACTCAGACTGATTTTTTAAATGTAATACATCTTTATTAACCAAAAAGGAAACATAATAACCACATTCTATTGACTGATAAAATAAAATATAAACGTAGACTATCGGGCTGCAAACATGTTGAAATCTTGTTCTAATGCCAGCTTGGAAGCTTTCCAGAAATTTATCATCATTATAAATGATTATGACCGTTTTTATAAGATGTATAAATTAATTAACTATCACATTACTAATTCATCTTATATCTGACAATGCTTTAATTATTATTTTGATCATTCTTGATCTAAAGTGCATTATAATAGCTTAATAACCACCAGTTATGACTGACACTTAATGTCACTAATTATTGCATTATAATAAATTATAATTTTACATCATATGGGTTATTAACTTTTCATTTTCTTAAAACATTCCAACATGAATTTCTGGAGTCATTTCTGGTTTTCTTAACCATTCTCTATTATTTAAATATGACAAACTTTCCTTGCAAATAATAAATATAAAATATAAAAATAAAATAAAAATCACTGTGTAACTTTCTATCATTTACATAGAATTTTCGAAATTGTTATTACTTAAAATATCAGAAATCGCTGAACTTTGTTGCTAACATAATTTTTACTGTTTTCACAACTACGTGGGCTCTATAAAATCCTATTTGAGTATCCCACATATTCACTTTTACAAATTTAAATTTATTTATTATTCATGGGTAACACATGTACTTAGTAAAAAAAATATATTCTCCAAGTTTTTATTTCAGTAACTCCTATAACCTGGTGTTAATTGTTGTGTGAGATGCAATAGTAGATCTAGCACGTTGTTTACTTAATTATTACGCGAGCCGTCGTTCCCTGTCTAAACATAAACGTATATGGTTACTACCTCACTCAAATGAAATAACAAACTTTACTATGTTACATTGAAGTCACAGAAGGATATCACCTAATTATGCTAGTAAACATTTTTAAAAAATCAAACATGCCTGAAAAACAAACGACATCCTAAATACTACCTATGTTCACATTTATTTACGTGTTATTTGTTCACACACACTAGCGACTGTACAAAATAAACAAAATAATTTGGCCTCAGATTGCACCACTACATAGGGTTATCCTGCTCACTGGGTGCAGGCGTCCCTTCATGACCACAGGAGTCTTTCATGGCTTCATTAAGAACGTTCAGTGACAAACAGAATATATAATGATCAAAAATAAAGCAATCAATAATCCATTCTCATGTTAAAACAAAATCCTGGAAACATGTGGTATTACTGACTTACCTGGTATCGAATTTAAATGTTAAGTCGTAAGTAAACTTATTACAATACTATCTTCGCAAGTCAATCGGGTGTTTAAAACTACTTCAGTAAATATTCATCATGATAAATTAATATGGCTTACGTATAATTACCTTACTTAGCGATGGTGTGTCATGTTGGTTTATGTTATTCTGTCGTGCTATTCACTTACTATATTGTGCACATCAACTCATAATGTTCTATTAAGACACTTGTCCTTATACTCGATTGTATTACTTCCTCGGCTTACAACAACGACATTTATTTTTCTCAGCTCTATGGCTAGAATATTAATTGAATTACATCAGCTCTACGGCTTGGATACTATCACTTCAGCTCTGCGACTGGCATATATTAATTTCATCTCATTATTCTTGAGAATTTTATCTACAATGCATATCGACTTATCACTTGTACCTCTCTTTCATTATATCATAAACCTTGTCACATAACATCGCTTTCACGTAAACAATTTCCAAATTACCTCTATACTTCATTTTATACTCCCCAATTGGCTGCTTCAAATCGTTACCTTGCAACATGCATTATAAAACCACTGACCTACTCATTATAAATTACCTGACTATGTTCATTTATCAAATATCTCTTGTTTAAATTCAAATTACCTTCACCTGTCCATGTTTCTAATACTCACGTGAAGCATATTCCGATTTACGAAACTCATCCAAAAATTAAATACAATAATTACATCGTAGCAAAGTTTAACACTAATTAAACTCCATGAATACCACTACAACTGCAAATGTAACTTTTATAATGCGCAATCACATCAAAACTCATTCTGACGACCCCTAATTTAGATTCAGTGCAGGCCATTACATCAATCGAAATTAGTATCAACGAAAATAAAACTGATCAACTGATGATAATAATAATAATAATAATAATAATAATAATAATACAGTTGTGCGTGAATAAAGCATCCTACATAAAGATATCCTCTGCGCTTTACCTTAGACTAAACTACAATGATTAAACATTAAACTGACAACTCGTGTAACTAGATTGTACAAATAGTAAACTACGTCTTAGATCTACAGTAATAATGGATGTACTCACATTGTTGCAGTCAGGTTCTGCCCATGCCACGGGCGTCCGTCGCCGTTGAATTAGAACATTATGGCGGTGATTTTTCACCTTAACACAAGATTGCTGTATCCACTCGTGGCGTGGATAAAAATTTTCACACGCTTACAATATCTTGATGCCTTAATTTTAACACACACTTTATGACCCAATTTAACACTTTCACCTTTAAATTATATATACACATCTTCCTCCTAATGCCGTTCATATGTTTCCGCACGTATGAAATCTTACTGCGTGATGA
This sequence comes from Anabrus simplex, assembly GCF_040414725.1. Classification (NCBI taxonomy): domain Eukaryota; kingdom Metazoa; phylum Arthropoda; class Insecta; order Orthoptera; family Tettigoniidae; genus Anabrus; species Anabrus simplex. Next base: position 1,048,265,431 of record NC_090265.1, on the reverse strand, counting down.
GTTTGTGTCAGCTGGAATACTGTCTGTCTATACAGTTCTGGCAATTGTGTTTTCCTCGACTACCTGCTTCCCGGCAAAGTCGTCTCGTTAATCCTATTGTGAAATGTTATTCACTCCTCTTATACTCGCCTTCTTCTACTCTTGCGTTCCTGGATCTGACTAGTAGTACACACGTTTGTTTACCATTCCACAACTAATTACGTACTCCCAGTGTCTAGAAAATGAATGTATTTCCTTCCTTCTCGCTGGCTGATCGCCATTAAAATTAAAGTTCTACCTTCTATGAACTGCGTTCTACTGTTAAAGACATCGGAGTGTTATAACAGAAATATGAGATTAATGACAATTCTTGTTATATTAAAGATGATTAATTGTTCCTCGACGTGTGCTTGGTATTTTCTTCATAACTGTTATAAAGCGGCATTGTCGTTTTAAAATTACAATCCGTAAAATTATTCTATGCTTACACACTGCCCAACAATCTCCAAGTGTCCCTTAGTACAATACAATACAGAGCATTCACAGTTTACGTCTACATCCAACGACTTCCCAAATGTGAGTGTTCTCACTGGCGTGGCGTCTTTTCGCAGGTCCTGTCACATGTGCGGAGTTATATCCCTTGAATTTCTCTGGGGTTTTATGGTTGTCGGAACATCTCTTTATTTACACAACAACTCTTGTCACTTCACTATTACCTCCTATAACAAATAAACTTATAGCGGTTCAATTAGTATATCGTGGTTGCAAAGTTGATCACTGAATTTTAAATAGTTCTGACTGCTTGGGTTGTAATATTTCGTCTATCGGACTGTGTGACGTGGTTAAGAAATGGCAGCAATACTGATTGCCCCTTGTTGTACGACGCATTTTCACTTTATTAATATTGTCGTCCACACATCTAGTCAATTTCCTTCCTCCACTATTTACGCTATATAAATCGGAATATTATTCCCACAAAATCATCTGTAACTTCTGTTAGATATCCTATAATGACTAAATAATACAGAGCGCTAACTTCGAAATACTTATAACGGCGAATTTCCATTGACTGAGGTATTTTGATGCTTGTCTGTCTGGACGATTCCACTTCACTTTTTGGGATTTCAGGAAGGTATTTCTATCTTCTGTCTTCGTTGATCCGTGGTTCCTTGTCTCGCAAACAGCGGAAAATTCCCACACTTCTGGGTGTATCGTCCTACTTTCTACGCTACCCGCTGCGCACTGGTGAGCTGTTGTTCCCCGAGATAATTGTTTTATTGCCCCCTACAGAACGTGATTTTAAGAAACTTGAGTGGCTTAAGGATACTCTTTGGTGGTCTTTGTCAATATACGGCTGTAAGAGCACTGAATTTCACTGTATTGAAAAATTCACATTTGATATTCAATAAAGATTTATTATAATCAAATGAGGCTCAATTCGATGGATGCAATACATTTGACTTGGACTCTCATTGCAACGCAAGCCTTCTTCGATTGATACTCGCATGCCGGTCTTAAGTTTATTTATCAGTATGACCAACCGTCTAACGCTCATATACTGTACCCGGTTCGCGTTGTTTTCGAACACCTTTTATACTCAATCTCTGATGCCTGTTCCCACAACTTCATATAAACTGGTATATATTACGAGAAGATCAATAATTGCGGCGAACATTTGAGTCTATTCTGAGTATGGATTTGTCCGTTTCTTTCCTACGGTAAAATGTTCTGTCAATACGGTACTGTTTTTCAAATGCGAGAGAACTCGTCGAAATTCTTTTACTATGGTACATGTAATCTGATGTACTTCGCGCATTTATTTAAGCGCATCAAATTATCAAGGTGTCCCCAGCCCCTGCGTGAAACAAGCAGGAGAACAAATGTGTAGCTGTGCTCACTCTTCCCATCAAATTTAGGTAAGGCCTACTGCGAGTTCATATAATAATTTGAACAGTGCATCATGAATATTTCTTTTAATTACCACTCGACCTGCGCCATAACAGATAAATTATTTACTCTCTCTTCTATTGTTTTCAAAACCATACTAAAGTGCTTCTAGTCACATTAGTGATGAAATTTGTCTCTTAATGAAACGCCGTAACGTAGGCGACATCGGCAACCATCACTGCACCTCAGTAATGTGGAATTGCATACCACAGCCTGTGTCAGTATACTGTATTTCAGTTGAGAATCAATGCATGGTGTCGTTTCACATACAGTACAAGTGTATGGGACAGTGTCGTCAACAGCCCTTTGCACTTAAATGTTGTGAAGTGTGGCAGTGGTGATTTTTTGTTTGTGTTGTTTTTGCTATTTGTTTAACGTCGCAATAACACATCGAAGGTTTTCAGTGATGGAAGGATGAGGAAGTGCTAGGATTGGGCAGGTAACGATCATGGCCTTAATTAAGAAGGGTATGGTAGGAGGAGGAGTTGATTCCCATAGTGTGTGTGGTTAGTCAGTTGTAAGGCAAAACATGTAATATCTACCAATATCTTTACCACATAATTCGGTAAATAAATAAATGGAAGAAATGTGGTTTTTTTCAGCACAGTGTTTAAGTATTAAATTAACCATCATCATATATCTCATATGTTTAAAACAGCCCCTTGTTTGGATCGGTGATAGAGTGCTGGCCTCTGGATCCCAAATCGGCAGAAGTGGTCGGTTTTTTGACGGACGGGGAAAATGCACATTCGGCACTCCATGTCGTGCGATATTGGCATGTAAAATATCACTGTGGACACATTTGGCGTTTACACGAAAAAAAGAAAACTCAGCCATACATCGCCCAACAGAGACCTGTTTCTCTGCTGCCATCTAACAGGGTAAAACAACCTCAAAATTGAAACGCTGGCAGCCTAAATTACATCAGATCAAATTCCTACACACAGTAGCCGATGTTGTGCTATTATTATTATTATTATTATTATTATTATTATTATTATTATTATTATTACTATTATTATTAATTAAAGAGATACTTTCTAAATTGGAATGTGTAGAGTCCATTGGGATTCATCAACTGAACTCTACTATTAAAATTAACAAAATAAATATTTAAGAGACAATTCTTTGAATGGCTCAAGATGATGTCCTTGTATATTTTACTTGGATTGATGTTCCCCTCCAGATAAAATTAATTTAATTATAACTGCTGTATACTCAGACTGTTTTGCAAACAATCAGCTGTCTATTATCAAAGTCTAGAGAATATTTTAGAACCCTCTTCATTACATTTCTCCCTCCATACTCGAGCATTCGAGCGCCAAACTTTATGAAGTTGAAGTAATGAAGTTCTGTTTGATTGGTTTTATTTCATGGCAGCCTGCATCCCATCGAATGAGACCCTTTGATATAACGAGAGAAGTTTTGTCATTGTCAGCAACTCTTCTAGCAAAATCAAGCCTACCAATTGGAGAAATAGCGTTTATTTACTGAATCTGGTCCGTCCAACTTCATCTTAATAGAAATGCCATGCAATGTTGCTAATGCAGTTCTTGCACTATATCTACAGAACCAGCCGTGCACTGGTGGAGGGGCTCTACTAGCTTAGTTCTCCAGTGATGCCAAGCTCTGGAAACTGGGTTTGGAAGTAGTAGTAGTAGAATTGTTTAGCACTTTGTCAATGCATTACTGAGGGTAGTGTTCAGATACGTTGTTGTCATTTTATCAGGGCTGGAAAAGCACAGAAGTTCGTTAATTTAGTTGGTTAGTCGTGGTATTGGTGGTTGTCAATATTCTGTTGCTTTCTGTGGCAGTATCTTAAATATAAAATTTCGTTTTGGGAAACTCGCATATTAAAGCGAACGACTTGTATTATGACTCGACCAAGAATCACATAGCATTAGGCTATTTTTACTTACATGTTCACCAATGACTGAAGTTAGAAAACGTTTTATATACTCTTTCGTCATTTTTCCACTCTTGCTTGGCTCCACATGAATGTGTTACAAGTACTTATTATTCTCTTTGTTGTTAAATGTTTAGTCAAAGCATAACACTTGGTGAGGTACGTGGATACACCTGAACACCATAGTACTTAATAAATGAAGTAACCGGGCGAGTTGCCCGTGCCGTTATAGAGTCGCGCAGCTGTGAGCTTGCATCCGGGAGATAGTGGGTTCGAACCCCACTGTCGGCAGCCCTGAAGATGGTTTTCCGTGCTTTCCCATTTTCACACCAGGCAATGCTGGAGCTGTACCTTAATTAAGGCCACGGCCGCTTCCTTCCCAATCCTAGGCCTTTCCTATCCCATCTTCGCCATAAGATCTATCTGTGTCGGTGCAATGTAAATCCAATAGCAAATAGCAAAAAAAAAAAAAAAAAAAAAGTAAGGTAGATTGTAGTTGATCAAATAACAACTAGAGAGCGCAGACAGTAACTGTTCATGAAAGCGTACTGGTCATTGAGAGGGATCCGAGGATGGTACAAGCAGTGTTGAGGTTGGGAACGAACATTGGGCTTAATTGATTACAGTTCCAAACAACTAAATATAATATGTATTGACAGTGTATAAATTTGGGTAAAATTCCCATAAAATCTGTTAATTCTTTAGTTGAATATCAGGTACACAAAGCTTTACGGCAATTGAAAAAAGAGAAATAAAATTTAGTATAAGATGTTCAATAAATTTTTACAGCATTAAGAAATATAGGGAAAACAAGGGCTTAAATGACAATAGTAAGAAAGAAAATTCTTCTTAGACCACGAATGAGATGAGGATAATAATGTTATACTAAGACAAGACCGTACATTTTCACAATAGGACAACGTACCCATACCGGTACGTATTCTAATAATAATGAAATGGTCTATCAAAATCCATTGAGTAGAATACGTACTCACCTTTTCAACATAAGCAACAGATACTCTTATATGTTTCAGAATCAGTAGAGGTATTCCACTTTGTGATAATATATCTAATGCCAAAAATAAATAGTTCAAGGAAACTTATACGTAAGGGTCACTACAGTAGTTTGAAAAGTAGAAGGTTTTTGGCCAGTAGGTACAATTAGATTATATTAATTAGAGATATTACAAGAGTTCTTGGTAGAAGAAATTAACATTTTTAGTAGCATATCCAAATGCATTGTTGGGGATGAAAAGAATGAAACAGTCGTGAAGTGCCGAACAGGTGCGACGCGAGGGATACAGTGCCGAGGCTACAAATTGGGGAATTTACGGCGAGTATTACACTTCAGTCACTATCGATGTAACAGCGCAGACTGAATTTGTAATTCCACCCCCCCCCCCCCCGAAGTTCGCTTCCCCCGCGTGTCGATCGACTCGAATCTACATCGCCTCTGACATTCTATTTTCGCCATAAGACCTATCTGTGTCGGTGCGACGTAAAGCCCCTAGCAAAAAAAAAAGACATTCTATTAATTCTGAGAAGAAAGATATAGATGGGAGGATTGGGAGTGTGATACTACAGGAGTATCTGCCTGTCCCCATGCTCAGCATGTTACCAGGCCAGATGTGGTGATGGGTATCAATAGCGGTGTAATTGGGTAATAAGTGTCAGGACAAACTACATAGGCGGAAATAGAAACAGATACATGTGAAACCTGACATTTTGTAAAAAGCACATGCAAGGATGTGGAAAGTTCCGGTTAGTTGCGTTAGTTGCGAACAGATGCCATGCACAAGGCATTAGTCTATTCCTCGCCAGTCCAGGTATTCAGGCGATCAGGCCTTCCGGGCACTGCTGTGACCAGCGCAGGCCTTATCGGCTGCCGAGCCATGGGGCAATGGCCACTAGACTGAATTTGAATTTTTTCGGGAAGAGGGGGGGGGGGGAGTCGGAAAACCGATCCCCCCGCGTGGCTATCGACATGCTATTAATTCGTAAGGAGAAAAAGATGGGAGGGAGGAGTGGGAAATGGTACTACAAGAGTACCTGCCTGCTCCCATGTCAGACATGCTATCAGTCAACGTTTGTGTTGGAAAGGTGGTGTTGGGGTGTGGTATTAAGGGTCAGGAAAAACCACATAGGCGGAAAAATAAAGAGCCTACATGTAAAACATGTCAAATTTTGATAGCATATGCAAGGATGTGGTTTCCGGATAGGTCCAGATAATAGTGTTAGTTGATAATAGGTGGCATAGCCAAGTCATTAGCCATATTTTCGCCAGTCCAGTTACCAGGGGATCAGTCCGTCTGGGCACTGCCATGACTAGAGCGGGCCTTGCCGGTTGCCGAATCATGCACCAATAGCCACTAGGGCCTGTCGCACCGCTCGGCCTCTTTGGGGTCCCTCGTACCCAGTCTCCGATCCTGGAGATTGAGGCCAAGCCCGCCAAGGCGGGGGCCTCCTGGATGGGGGTGGGACATAAGGCCGAGCCACCCTCTTCTCTGCCCGCGCCATGGCCCGGTAGAACCGGTAAACAGGGCAACTACGGTGAGAGGCCGGGTGGCCTCCCACACAGTTGGCGCACACCGACGCCTCCTTAAGTGCTGCGCAGGCCGTTCAGTAGTGATCACTCCCTTAACGGTTGCACCTCACTAGGAGCCCACACCTATCCTGTTGGTGGCCCCACCTCAAGCAGCGGAAACAATGCAGGTGTAGGTTACTGTAGTCACATCCTAGGTTGTGAACCATGGGCAACGGCTGAGTGGCCTGGTAAGTGGTCCTGAGAGTCGGGATATCAGTTGCTACGGAAGGGGAGTGGGCATCTCGAACATATTCTGAGCCATGGCCCCCCTTGTCCTCAGGCGGCTAGGACTATACAAGCTACCAGTAGTTCCTAACCCGTTAAAGGATAGTTCCTCACTTGGACTATGTGTTAGTGGGGTAGCATCCTGCTTCATGAATTTGCCGAGCTCAGAACATTTTAAGTAAGCATCGGACCTATGAGAGTAACAGAGTCTCATTCCCATTTGACAGGCGAGGGACTCCTTCGAAACAACTTGGCGAACGGAATGGAATTCGATGGGGAGCTATCAATATTAATGGGGCTTATGAAAGAAAGTAGAACTGGCTGAGTCAGTAAATAGGATGCATCTGGATGTCCTCGGAATAAGTGATTTTCGAGTAAGGGGAAATAACGAAGAAGAGGTAGATTATAACGTGTACTTGACGGGTTTTAAAAATGGAAGGGCAGAGTGAGCGGTAGGGATTTTCATCAGGAATACTATCGCATGCAACAGAGTTTCTGTTAGGAACGTAAATGAGCGAAAGATGTGGGTAGATCTGGCAGTTGGAGGAATTAGGACGAGAATTGTCTCGGTGTATTCACCATGTGAGGGTGCAGATGAGGATGAACTTAACACGTTTTATGTAGCATTGAGTGACATCGTAGTCAGGGTCAACAGCAAGGATAGGATAGTGCTAACGGGCAATTTCAATGTGAAAGTTGGAAACAGAACTGAAAATACGAAAGGGTGATTGATGAATGTGGGGAAGATATGGCAGCTAATAGGAATGGGAAGCTGTTGCTGGACTTTTGTGATAGTATAGATTTACTAGTTAGGAATACATTCTTCAAGCATAAGGCTATTCACCGCTACACATGGGAGGCTAGGGGTACCAGATCCATAATAGACTATATCTTAACCGACTTCGAAATCAGAAAATCCGTTAGGAATGCATGGGATTTCCGGGAATTTTTCGATGATACAGACCATTATCTGATCTGTAATGAACTAAGTATCTCTAGGCCTAGGGTAGAGAAAGAGAAATCTGTCTGCAAACGAATAAGGGTAGAAAATCACCAGGACGAGGAAATTAGACCGAAGTACATGGATATGATTAGTGAGAAGTTCCGAACAGTAGGCAGTAAGTAGGTTCAGGATATAGAAAGAGAATTGGTGTCATACAGGGATGCTGTAGTAGAAACAGCAAGGCAATGCCTGGAAACAACTGTGTAAAGATTGGAAGAAGCGAACATGTTGGTGGAATTGTGAAGTGAGAGCAGCTTGTAAATGTCAAAAGAAGGCTTATCAGAAATTTCTCCAAAGAAGGGCTGATGTAGACATGGAATTGTACGTAGAAGAATGAAAAAGAGCGAAACAAATAGTTGTTGAATCCAAAAAGAAGTCGTGAGAAGATTTTGGTAATAACCTGGAAAGGCTAGGTCAAGCAGCAGGGAACCTTTCTCAACAGTAATAAAGAATCTTAGGAAGGGAAGGAAAAAGGAAATGAACAGTATTTTGGGTAATTTGTGTGGCTGTTTATAGCTGGGTGAAGCCCTTGTAAGGCAGACCCTCCGTGTAGGTAGTTGCGTGCTATTGTGGTCGAGGAGTGTTATGTGTGGTGTGTGAGTTGCAGGGATGTTGGAGAGCGCACAAACACCCAGCCCCCGAGCCATTTGAATTAACCAATGAAGGCTAAAATCCCCGTCCTGGCCGGGAATCTAACCCGGGTCCTCTGAACCGAATGCCATTACGCTGACCATTCAGACACGAGTCGGACACGAGGTGAACTCATAACAGATCCCAGGGAATCACTGGACAGGTGGAGGGAATATTTTGAAAACCTTCTCAACGTGAAAGGAAATCTTCCTGGTGGTTTCGCGAACAACCGTGCTTATGGGGAGGAGGAAAATGATGGTGAAATTACGCTCGAGGAAGTGGAAAAGGTGGTAAATAAACCCCGTTGTCATAAAGCAGCAGGAATAGATTAAGTTAGACCTGAAATGGTGAAGTATAATGGTATGGCAAGGATGGAATGGTTTCATAGAGTGATAACATGAGCATGGAGGGTTGGTAAGGTACCTTCGGATTGGACAAAAGCAGTGATTGCACCTATCTATAAGCAAGGGAACAGGAAGAATTGCAACAACTACCAGGCAAATATTCACTGGTATCTTGGAAAGGAAGGTACGGTCAGTGGTTGAGAGGAAGTTGGATGAAAACCAGTGTGGTTTCAGACCACAGAGGGGCTGTCAGGATCAGATTTTCGGTATGCCCCAGGTAATTGAAAAACGCTACGAGAGGAATAGACAGTTGTGCTTATGTTTCGTAGATCTAGAGAAACATATGACAGGGTAGCGAGGGAAAAGATGTTCGCCATACTAGGGGACTATGGGATTAGTACTTATAGGGGTTGGAAAAGGCTGTAATCTTTCACCCTTGTTGTTCATAGTTTACATGGCTTATCTGCTGAAAGGTATAGAGTGGCAGGGAGGGATTCAGTTAGGTAGAAATGTAGTAAGCAGTCTGGCCTATGCTGGCGACTTGGTCTTAATTGCAGATTGTGCCGAAAACCTGCAGCCTTGGAACTTGAAAATAGGTGCAATGAGTATTGGTATGAAAATTAGCCTTTCGAAGAATAAATTGGTGTCAGTAGGTAAGAAATCCAAGAGAATAGAATATCAGATTGGTGATACAAAGCTGGAACTAGTAGATAATTTCAAGTATTTTGTATGAGTGTTCTCCCAGGATGGTAATATAGTAAGTGAGATTGAATCAAAGTGCAGTAATGGTAATGCAGTGAGCTTGTAGTTGCGATCAACAGTATTCAGTAAGAAGGAAGTCAGCTCCTGGTCGAAACTATCTTTACATCAGTTTGTTTTCAGACGAACTTTGCTTTACGGGAGCGAAAGCTGGGTGGACTTAGGATATCTTATTCGTAAGTGAGAAGTAACAGACGTGAAAGTAACGAGTATGATTGCTGGTACAAACCGGTAGGAACAGTGGCAGGAGAGTACTCGGAATGAGGAGATAAATGGATAAGTTAAGAATGCACTCGATATAAGAACCTGTGCGCATGAACCGGCTTCGGTGGTGGGGTCATGTGAAGCGAATGGAGGAGGTTAGGTTACCTAGGAGGCTAATGGACTCTGTTATGGAAGGTAAGAGAAGTAAAGGGAGACCAAGACGACGAAGGTTAGACTCAGCTTCTAACAATTTATGGATAAGCGGTATATGGTCTACGTGAGGCCACATCATTGATTGTAAATAGAGGATTGTGGCGACGTTTAGGAAATTCACAAAGGCTTGCAGATTGAACGCTGAAAGGCATAACAGTCTATAATGATGATGATATGTGTGTGTGTGTGTGTGTGTGTGTGTGTGTGTGTGTGTGTGTGTGTGTGTGTGTGTGTGTGTGTGTGTGTGTATGTATGTATGTATGTCTCAGCCGAATACTCCAAGAGATGCACTCATAGTGCAGCTATACTTGTCTGTGCAGATACAACATGCCACCGTCTAATGGCATTACCAGGCACCTACTGAGTTTTGCATGAAGAAGTGACAGATCACTGTTTTTGTGATGAACGATATATATTCTAAGCATGTTTTGGTGCAGTTTAAAGCTCTCGAGGTCCCGTGTAAGTGGAGCAGAAAAGTGTTCCAATTTTATCTGTTACAGTGAAATGGATTATAATAATGTTATAGGCTTAACGTCGCACTAACTTCTTTTACGGTTTTCGGGGACGCCGAAGTGCCGGAATTCGGTCCCCAGGAGTGCTTTTTTACGTGCCAGTAAATCTACCGACACCAGGCTGACGTATTTGAACACCTGCAAATACCACCGGCCTGAGCCAGGATCGAACCTGCCAAGTTGGGATCAGAAGACCAGCGCCTCATCCGTCTGAAGCACACAGCCCGGCTGTGAAATGGATCTGAATTCCCTCACGTCTCACGATTACTTGGTTTTCAATTCTCTTCTTCCATACAGAAAGATCACGCTCTATTTTCCCATATTTGAAAACATAGCTATTTGAGCTCTGTTAATTTGATCGATACAGATCAGTCTTTATAGGAACGCTGTTAGTGGGTCTGTGTGTGCCTGTCTATATGATCGATTACAAGAAAATCTGTTAAGTAATTAACGAGAATCAGTTATCCTCTAATTTGATTAGAGCATGAAAGTACGCACATCGAGTACGTGAGAGGAAAGAGGTGTTGTTAATCATAGAGCTCGTTATCAGAGGACGAGCGACTATTAGCTTTGTCCAGGCGACTGGACCTCCACTCCATGCAGGCGTGAGGGTAGTGGTAATTGATACGTTAGCATATCCATAGCTTTTAGATGAACTGAATTGAGCTCCTGCCATTGGAAGTGAAGGACAGGGCTTCTTCCTGCTTCGGTAATCACGCGATATCTTCAAGAAATGTGAGCTTTATCAATAGCAATTTTATCCCTTCCTATATTCTTTCCTTAACTCTATATTATACTCTAATTCCTGTTATCTTTCCTGGAGCTTAGGAATGCAGTGAATCTTTTCCATCTCGTACGGTTCTGGTCTGCCTTCTTACTTCCTTATACAGTAGATATCTCCCATTTCTATAGCTTCTTCGTCTTCCATGGTCCTCTTCTAGACCTTCTTGTGACGACCTAGTTTCTTGGCACATTGAGAGTCCTAATCCAACGTCGCTTTTGCAACGGCTTCATCCGGTTTGCTAGGTTTTTGTTCTATCCAGCCCTGTTTTAACATAAATATGTCTTATGGCTGGAGATCGTCGGAAAATGTGTGTCACAAAATTAGCGATACATTATGTGTGACGCGGTGTTGCATAGCAATCGTGCAGGCTGTGGTGTCAAGTATTGGTGGATAGTCTTGACTGGTCAAATATGTCTCATCTGATCATTCTCTAGAGAAGTGATAATTTCATTCATGGTAGGTTTTTCTTTACAATTGCCTCTACGCCGTACTGATACTGATAGGTCTTAGGGCGACGATGGAACAGGAAAGGGCTAGGAGTGGGTAGGAAGCGGCCGTGGCCCCAGCATTTGCCTGGTGTGAAAATGGGAAACCATCTTCAGGGCTGCCGACAATGGGGTTCGAACTTACTATCTCGCGGATGCATGCTCACAGTTGCAAGCCCCTAACCGCACGGCCAACTCCCCGGTACATGGTAGTTTCATAGACTTTGAGTCAGTTTTCCCCTTTCGATGTACTGAATTCTACACTTGTCGACTCCAAATTTCATACAGAAGTCCCTCGAAGACGATCCGTTGGACGCAAATAAATTAATTGTTATAAATTGAAACATATGCAGTATTTATGATTATTTCATTTTCACAAAGGAAAATTTGACACAATATTTGTTTTTCTCCTGGATCTGGTTACTGATTGGCTGTTAGTCGGTTTCAATCCAAAGCTCATCATTTGATAGCATGTCTGGACACCGTATGTTAAGAATGCGTCTCAACATTGATTCATTAAATCTGAATTCGTTAATAATCTTTTTGCACCACCTTCCATGTTTCGCACGTGTGGAGAAGAACTGTCCTCATGTTACCATCGATACGAGCCAGCCCTGCCGTAGTCTCCATCGGTCATTCCTGGAAGGGATGACTAAGCCAGACCGGCATCCTGTGATGCCGCAGTCTCTCCTCTTTTGTTCTCTTTGTCTGGTTTAGCCGTGGGCCTTCTGGAACGGGAAAAGAGAATCTTCCCTCTCTAGCCGCACCGCGAAGATTCTAGTGTTCCATTATCAAGATATAAAGAGGAGGTTAGCGACGAACACTCAGTCAGTAATGGGAGTGGGACGGCAGTAGTTCTGGCTGTCGTCAGAGTCCCACCAGAGTCAGGGGTTTCGGAGAAATAGATTTTCAGCTTAAACTCTCAATATGTCGGCAAATTTTCTGCTTTGTCTGTGCAGCGGAACCATCTACTCGAAAAGGGAAAGTCTCCAGTAATGGACTGAAGAAAAAGTTAATAAACTGTGCAATTTCGTTGTTAGTTGTCTGACGAGTATTTACCGGTGGCAGTCAGCGGAACTACTTGCCGTAAACGCAGTCGAGCAATCTCTCAACTGAGCGCGAATAGTACATGTCACAACACCAGCAAATAATCATAAACATAATATTGCGGTGTGAATTTTCAGAGATCTGTTATTTTTGTATTGTTTCAGTGTTGCTTATGGAACTGTTGCTCTTTAAAGAATGGAACGCCTCCAAAGACCTCACGCTAAGTGATCCGTTCTGAGAGTAGAGATTCTAAAATTATATAAGGAGGAAAGATTTCGGCATTCTGTTACAGAATGCTGTGGAAAGGACTGGTAAGGCTATAGGTAGAAGTGGGAAGACAATGCGTAATGCTGCTGGACAGAGTGCAAAAGCAGATGAGGACAGACGTCTTATCTTCACTCCCGGTAATAGTCAACCATGAACGAAGAGGGAAAGGCTCGACGATTTTGATAAAAATATTGTAAACCGAACTTTCCTTTGAGTTTATAAAGTACGAAAATAAATTCCTACTTTTTCGTAAACTCCTCAGCGTTGTTAAACAAATTGTACTATTTTTCAGTGAGGAGGGACTCAAACTGTTCCTCTGTAAGTGGGTTAAAGTGGTTTTCTCGATACCAAGCCGCCTTTGACCCCAGAAATTAATCTGGTATTCATTTTTTTTTGTAGGGTGAGCATCTCGTTTCTAAATTTTCGACTTCTTGACGGGGAATCGAACCTATGTCTTTCCAGATAGACACAACGTCTCTTTACCGCCTCGGCTAGGCAGACTCTATATGATGAAAATTATATGAATTTCAGCTGTTTTGAATCTAAGGAAAAGTAAAGCTTCACCGTATCTTGCACTACATAAAATGTTTTAGAAGCTCATCTTTGAATCGAGTTATGGGACCATCATTCCTGTGTTTTCATGGTCTACTAAAGTGTGCTTCAGAGTAAACATTCCTTGGAATGAAGTGCGAGGTATGTGAGCAGCAGTTAAAATCTTATCAGCGTGACCGTAACCTCACCATAGAAGATATTGAAATACCAGCGACCAGGAAATATGGCAGCTATGCGATCAGCTTATGGAATGCAGCTCGGGACAGGCATTATTATAAGCCGAAGCCTCATTCTACACTAGGAACGCGCCAGCAGTATCGATACAAATCGATTTCCGTTACATATGTATAGAGAATGGCGGTGATATGTCCTTTCAACTCGTTCCAATCAAATACAGCACCAAGTTGACTTCGAAATAAACATAACGATGTATATAAAGCGCGCCTTGTGTCAGAACTGATGTGAAAGTGCACGAGTTATTCCTTTCCTTTGTGAATAAAATTGGAGTTTATTCTCCAAGCTGAATGTCTGCCACTTCGAACGAAAGAGTATACCGTTCTCAGTCAGAAGAAAAGGAACTGTCAACTTTAAGATAGAATGCTGCTCTTCACGACAATGCTGGTTGCTTTAAAGACGAGCGACCGGCTGCGGGGCGTAGATCGAATCCCAGTGCTGTCAGTTGGCATATACATTTAAATGTTTAATTGCAAGAGACCCATATAATGAGAGATCTTATTTCATCTTATGTACGAATTTCATGTGTTTAATTTCTTCAAAATAATGGGAAAAGTGGAACTTTACGGTACTGTAGTTACTTACCACATTCGATTTCTACCTACATATCATCAGAAACCTTAGTCAGTGTATGTAGAACAGTTGCTTACCAGATGATTACACTGCTTCATGTGAGCGAATTGACTGATTATGTCATGGATTCATCGACTGTTTGAATGGTGAAACCTGAACTGAGCATAATATATTCACCTTGATATTATTGATATTATTTAGTCCGGCTCCATGGCTAAATGGTTAGCGTGCTGGCCTTTGGTCCAGAGGGCCCTGGGTTCGATTCCCGGCCGAGTCGGTGATTTTAACTTCGGTAGCTGAGTGCTTGTGTTTGTCTTCACATCTTCATTTACACACTCCGCATCACACTGCAAAGAAAAACAGCAGTAGTGAATACATCCCTCCACTTAGAAATGGAGTCATGAAAAGTATCCGGCCGTAAAACGGGGCTAAATTCATACAGAGTGTACATCCCATGATACTGGGAGAAGGCCAGGAAGAATAAGAAGACAACATTTCATCCACCTTCGTAATGATCTGATTAGCCTGATCCATCCTACTACTTTTCAAGTTTCGTGGAATTCATTTTAAGAAGGCCGAGAGCATCCTTAGTCTTTTTTCTTCTGCGTGTACGTTTCGTCACCCATAATCGTCATCATCTTTCTGTTCCTAGAAAAATCCACGTACTCACACTTATCGAATAAGTTTATTAAAATTATTTGGTTAGTGATTTAGGGTCACACCAATACTGAGATGTGCTCGGGCGACAGTGTCAAAATTGTGTCCCCGGCCTTAATTAAGGTACATAAGATACAGCCCAGGCATAGACCCCGGGAAACCCTCTTCAAAGTTAGTGCCTATTAGGTTTGAACCCATCATCTCCCTATTATCCTGTGGTTTTGGGCTGGGGTCTATCTGAAGAATTAGCTTCATCAATTTCTCGACACCGTTGTAATCATGGTTACCAATGTTCGTGCATGTATACTAGGTCAGTGGCGTCAAATTCTCACTGTGCGATTGTGGATCAACCTGGCGAGAAATATGTTGTCGCGTTGGAAGAAGTGCAACCACAACGGAGCAGATATGGGATCATTGCCTCGCGCGTGGGCGAGTCCTGCATTATGCACCGTCAAACTAGCCCGGAAGCTGGAGTTGCGGTATGGAATGCCATCGGATTCCAGTTCCGCTTGCGCCTAATCCGTATCGCTGGCACGTTGACTTGCAACCCTTAAATAGTGGAGGTCTGTTGTTTTCGCTTATCTTCAGCTTCAGGAACAGCCAGAGGCTCTGTACCAAGACGACGATGGACGGTCGCATGTAATACACATCTTCCGGCATTTCCTGGATGACCACATTGCTTTCTTGTCCTGCACGTAAACTGGATTTCTCACCCTTCGCAAACTTGTCGGACGACTGGTCAGCCGCAGGACACCCGCGGCCACAACGGATGAATTTAGGCACCGGTCGGAGCAGCGTGGAATTGATATTTATTGAATTGAATTTATTGATAATGATGATATACATGCCACTGAGGCTGAAAAGCCCCTTTATGTAGCGTCTACTTATAACACAATACAAGTTTATGAATATACTAACTACATTTTGTAATATTAAAATATTAAATTAAACATTAAACTTAAAAATTAAAATACAGATACCAATTCCAATAAAATTAAAACATAAATCATATAAGAAGTAATAAAGTATATCATTCGATTTTTTAATATTTTACGCTACAAGAATCTCAGGAATATAAAAAACAGAAACAATTTTCTTAGAAATATACATATTTCTTATTATTAGACACAAGAATACCTGATCTCAGCCCCTTGCGTACTCCTCCAGGAAGATAGATGTTAAGGACTACTTTGGTTAGGTGCAGTTCCTGTCATTTGCGAAACGGTGAAGATTAAAGACATTGAAGATAAGGGATGCAGTGCAAACAAAAGTTTTGTTAAATTTAGTGGTACGATGAAGGGGAATTTGGAGGGTAGTTTTTGTAAACCTATTATCTCTGTTATGTACTGACTCCATAGATTTAAATGCTTTATATAGGTAGGGTGGAGTCCTCAGTTTGAGTATTTTGTGCGTAGCAACGGCTACTGAGATTTCCCGTCGTTCATGGAGTTTCAACCGTTGTAGCTGTATGTAATAGGGTGTTATGTGTTCATCACGCCTGGCATTTGTCACGTAACGAACACATGCGTTTTGCATCCTCTGCAGTTGTATGTTCAAAGTTTCAGATAAGTTGTTGTATACGACTGATCCATAGTCAATTATGGACGGAGATATCCTAGACGGACACCTAGAGTATCTTCCTCTCAGTGCTGCGTCGTGTATCAGCGATTATTGCCTCCCATGGTGGAGACGCGCAGTACTGATTTCCCCACGTTCTGTACGTGGCATTGTGCCGAGAGGAAAGATTATTTTTCCTTATGGTGTTTGTTTTACGATGCACCGACCCAGGCGGGTCTCAAGGCGACGATGGGACAGGAAGCTGTCGTATCTTTAATTAAGGTATAGCACCTGGTGTGAAAATGAGAAGCCATGGAAAATCATCTTTAAGAGTACCAATACTGGGGTTAGAATCCATCATCTCCAGATAAAAGCACACGCAGTTGCGTGACTCAAATCACGTGGCTAACTTGTTCAGTATGCAAGAGCATATCACCTGAGTATGATGTATATTCCGTCCAGTAAATCTGATACCGAGCTTGATAGGTGCAATCGCGTAAGTGCGGCCAGTATCCAGTATTCGGGAGATAGTGGGTTCTAACCCTACTGTCAGCAGCCCTGAAGATGATTTTCCGTGGTTTCCCATTTTCACACAAGGAAAATGCTGGGGCTGTACCTTAATTAAGGCCACGGACGCTTCCTTCCCACTCCTAGCCCTTCCCCATCCCATCATCGCCATAAGACCTGTCTGTGTCGGTGCGACGTAAAGCAGCTTGCAAAAAACGTAAATCTGATAGTGAAGGCTCACGTTCTTCTTTGTGTTGCAGTTTTAATGACGAGCAGTGTATGTGCACGTACTTCAGTCGTGTTAGCGAGTGACTTGTAGCCCCATGAGCTGGATATGTTATGTTGAGTTCTCAACCTGAAGGCTGAGTGGATTCTGAAGTCCACCATTAGAACAGGGAAAAAAGGTCTGAGGGTGTCTTCTGTTGCTTTCCTTACCGTGCCAGAAGGTGTTGTGACATATCAATCTGGTAAGCCTATTGAATTGTACAGATCTACCACTAACCTTTTGCGCGACTTGCCCATGCCGTTTGTCACAGGGACTAGTTATCTCTGTTATTTTCATATTTTATTAAAGCCAAAGATGAGCCTGAGACAAATAATGAAAAGTAAGGAACTTAATTTAGCTCATACCATAAGGCATAGTGCACTCTCAACACTGCATCTCACCAGTATGATGGGTATTGATCGTATGCTGTCTCTCCTTTCAGCCAAGTGTGTGGTTTTCCTATGAACCTCACTGAAATAGCCGTGCAGTCGTGACGAACTAACTAGTAGTAGTAGCAGTTGTTTCCCCTCCCAAGCCTTGGACACTGTTGTAACGAATAGCCAGCATTAGCAATGCAGCGAATCCCTATAGATAAGATAACAGAGCACGTGGGGTGATATACGAGGTCAGCAGGCGGGAAAGCCACCTCCAACCCCCCAGAGGAACGCTCGGCCGCGGACCGATCTGGCAACAGGTGAAATCCAACTGTACTTTGTCCTACACACCTACTGTATCCCGGTCAAGTGCTCCTCTAGTAGCTTTCGTGAGAACTTCAAGCGGGCACAGTATACTTTAATGTTATTTATATTGTATACGTCATTTGGTTTTCGGTCACGTTAGCGACACAGCAAGCAAAACGGTGAACATTCTGCGCAACAAAGTAAGATTACATTTATCTGAAAGCGATAATTACAGTATAATAATAGTTGAAGAGGAGTCTCCGTGGCTCACACGGCAGCGCGTCGCCTCTCACCGCTGGATACCGTGGTTCAAATCTCGGTCACTCCATGTGAGATTTGTGCTGGACAAAGTGGAGGCGGGACAGGTTTTTCTCCGGGTAGTCCGGTTTTCCCTGTCATCTTTCATTCCAGCAACACTCTCCATTCTCATTTCGTAGCATCTATCAGTCATTACTAAATCACTTTGGGAGTGGCGACCCCATCGTACTAATAGCCTATATCTGCTGCATTCATTCCATTCCTGACGCGGTCAATGACTGGAAAACAGGTTGTAGGTTTTCATTTTCAATAGTTGAAGAAGTGAGTTAACAGAGTAAGGTACTTGTAAAAGTTTATTTTTTTTATTATTTTTATTTTATTCCTTCACGGATTGTTCTAATGAATCACCTCGTATCAGAAACTCACAACATGTGTGTATTGTGTATTTGGGTCATCAGTCCATTGACTGGTTTGAAGCAGTTCTCCATGTCACTCTAGTTTGTGTTAATCTTTTCATTTCCACGCAACTGATACATCCTATTTTTACGCTAATCTGTTTGTTATATTCATACCCTGGTCATCCCTTGCCACTTTTACAGTCTACATTTCTTTCAAAAACCAACTGAAGAAGTCCTGGGTGTCTTAAGATGTATCGTATTCACATTTTGTGGTCAAATTTAGTCAAATCGTTCACCTCTCACCAATTCGGTTCAGTATCCCTTCATTCGTGATTCGATCTCCCCTTCTCACCTTCTTCTGCAAAACCTCATTTCAAAATCTTCTATTCTCTTCCTTTCCGAGCTACTTATTGTCCGTGTTTCAGTTCCATACAATGCCACACTCCAGACGATGGTCTTCAATGTTCGAAGTGAGCAAATTTATTTTCTACTGCTCAAGTAACAATATTCATCTGTCTACATCTTTTAAGACTCTTTCCTAATCTAATATTTCCTACGTCACCTGACTTCGACTTCATTCCATTACTTTATTATTTATTATACACAAAATAACACTAATTGTTTGCTGCGTGGCACGGTTATATTAGGATGCCAAGAGGGCGGCGCTATTGCATCACCTGATGACATCACACAGAGTTGTTAATAATAATAATAATAATAATAATAATAATAATAATGTTATTTGTTTTACGTCCCACTAACTGCTGTTTTACGGTTTTCGGAGACGCCGAGGTGCCGGAATTTAGTCCCGCAGGAGTTCTTTTACGTGCCAGTAAATCTACCGACACGAGGCTGACGTATTTGAGCACCTTCAAATACCAACGGACTGAGCCAGGATCGAACCTGCCAAGTTGGAGTCAGAAGGCGAGCCTCTGAACCGTCTGACCCACTCAGCCCAGCACGAGTGGTTTCCTGACAGAAGACTACCGAGTACCTATACGTTCCGAAATCTTGAACGACGATTGCAGACAGCTGGGACGCTTGGAATGGTACCTCCTGTTAGAGATGCTCCTATAACGTCTGATCCATGTGAAGAGGCTCCGTTTTCTTTAAACTCCAGTGGTTGTTGGAGAACGAGCCACTGCTCAAGCTTTTATGAATTAGGTTTCAAAAGGACGGAGCCCCACCTCACGGATCAGTAGTCGTCCGGAATCATCTTCATGCTTCATATCCTAATAAATGTATAGGAAAGGAAGGGGCCCGTTCCCTGGTCCGCCGGATCACCTGATCTTATGCCACTTGGCGTCTCACTGTGTGGGTCATTTTAAAGAAACAGTGTATGCACAGGAGCCTGAAAATCGACGTCACCTTCGGAAACTTATCAGCGAGGCATGCCAGACTGTTACATCTCACATGTTACAACGAGAAGAATGTTTTTACAGCGTCGTGTTGAAATTTGTATAAACCAAAGTGGTCGCATTTGGAGCACTTCCTATACAGAATATGCAGAACACACTGCCTCCTACCAAAAGATCATCATGGCGTTATCCAACCTGGTTAAGTAACATCCGATGAATGTGGTCCTTTCGAGGACCAAATAAAAATCATTGGAACAAGTAGATACGTGGCTAAAGCACATCCCCTGTAAACGTCATAGAGCGGAATACTAGGCTGGGAATTGAATCTGTTTCCTGACAGCTTGGCAATAGCAGCGATGCGTGATTTAGCCATCTTAGCTTCGAAGAGCCGTGGCGTATGACTGGCACGTATGAAATCTGTCCGTAGTACAATTTTTATTTTATTTTTTTGCTACGGACTTTACGTCGCACCGACACAGATAGGTCTTATGGCGACCGTAGTACAAATAATAAACTTTCTGTCCAAACGTAAGGTAGTGTTATTCGCAGCTGTGGTCGTTTTAACCATTCGTTATAGTGTACGTCGTTGAAATAACATTGGCACTAATGATTTCACTATAATCTCGAGCATGAACTCGACGGTACAGTTATACTAAGGCAATATAGGATCAGGTACCAATGTTTTTAGGTTGGCTATGATGTACACGCTCCTAGGGTCGTGTATTCCAAAAAGAAATACGGGGCGTTCGGGCCACCCGGTACAATACAGTGAAGTTGCTGCTGTTACTTGTTGAAGGAACTAACCCGTACTGCAATGCTGAAGACACTAAATCCATACTGCAGATATTCATCACAATATGTTCTTGTCTTTTTTCTTTACTGGAACATCTCGAGACGCAACTGAACTACTGTAGAAAGCGCACTTCCCAACAGCTTATTAATGTACCATGTTTACGATTCATTATTATTATTGTTATTATTTATTTATTTTATTGCTAGTGTCTTTACATCGCACCGACACAGATAGATCTTATGGTGACGGATTCATTATTATTAGGATAGGTTTAAACCAACAATGAAGATTATAAAAGAATATAAAAGGTTTTACAGACTTACACTGGAGAAGATTGCCGAAATTAAACGAATTTATAACTAATGCACTTGTAACATGATTTCCATAATACATTTAAATTCTTCTGAGTAAAGGAAAGAATTTTACTACCCACGATATTCGTCCGGGCGTCCCTGAAAGATATCTGGTTGCTCCGCGTAGTGCAGTCTCAGAATCACTGCTATAGATTTATTATACGTCAAAATGCAAGATAAACCATTGAAGCGATTTCTATTTCGGCTGCATGTGAAAGGTGATCCCACGATTTTCTGCCGCAAATCCTCGTCTAATTAAGAAGTAGCTTTACTGATTGCTCGCTTTCCTAGACAACGTCGAATCGGTGAGCCTCAACATCGGGATTTTCTCTTTGTTTATAGGCATGCGGTGCAGTTTGGAAAATAAGTGTAGTCAGTATGGAGTATACTATACACTGTCTGACAAAAATGTTAAGCACCAAGAAGGAGTGGTCCAGTTTTATGGTGTACATGCATACCATTGATGTGTGTGTAAATGATTAGATTTTTTTTTTTTTGCTAGGGGCTTTACGTCGCACCGACACAGATAGGTCTTATGGCGACGAAGGGATTGGAAAGGCCTAGGAGTTGGAAGGAAGCGGCCGTGGCCTTGATTAAGGTACAGCCCCAGCATTTGCCTGGTGTGAAAATGGGAAACCACGGAAAACCATCTTCAGGGCTGCCGATAGTGGGATTCGAACCTACTATCTCC
Source organism: Anabrus simplex (assembly GCF_040414725.1). NCBI lineage: Eukaryota > Metazoa > Arthropoda > Insecta > Orthoptera > Tettigoniidae > Anabrus > Anabrus simplex. The sequence goes on along the minus strand of NC_090265.1, from coordinate 1,048,243,666 downwards.
CGGATGCAAGCTCACAGCCGCGCGCCTCTACGCGCACGGCCAACTCGCCCGGTAATGATTAGATTTGTAAGGATCTGTAATGTGTAGAACGCATTCATTATGGCACCGTCCTGTTGTTATTACCAGTCAACTGCTGTACGTCAGACAGTTAAGCAAGACGTGCAGAGAGGACTACGTACAGTACGAAGCAGCCGCGATGCTCGCAGACGCGTTATCCACCAACTGACAGCATTTGACAGTGATCGCATTGTGGAACTGCATGAGGCTGGTTGGTCGTATCGTGCAATTGCCAAGCATCTGGGCCCGATGTTGGACTCAGTGGCTACACGAGTACACGCACTCACGTCGTGCAGGTTCGGGTCGACCAAGAAATACCACCCCGAGGGTGGACCGTCGTATGGTGCGCCAAGTATTTCGGGATCCCATAACTTCGGTACCAGCCATCCGTGAACATGTACTGGAGAACTACATCATCCTGTGACTTCCCGCACAGTGTCTCGACGACTTGCATCCGCCGGATTGGGGTCCTACCGCCCCCTGCGTCGGTTACCATTGACACCAGAACACCAGCGCCTGCCTATGGAGTGGTGCCTTGCCCGGGAGGCATGGACAGAGGACGACTGGCGTCGCATCATATTCAGTGATGAGTTCCGCTTCTCCATAACCTCCGATGACTATCGTGTGCGGGTTTGGCGGCGTTGAGAACAGAGTGCAGATCTTTCCCATATTGTAGAAATATACAGTCGTAATCCCTGGCATCACGGTATGTAGAGCCATAGGATATGCGTTCAGGTCACCTCTAATAGTGCTTCGGCAGACTTTAACGGCACAGCGATACGTCACAGACATTCTGCGTCCGCACGTCCTACCCCTTGTGGCACAGCACCCTGGGACAGTGTTCCAGCAAGATAATGCACGTCCACACACAGCACGCGTGTCTTTGGACTGCCTAGAGCATGTTGAGGTCCGCCCGTGGCCAGCAAGATCCCCGGACATCTCCATCATTGAACACGTGTTGATGACATTGGAAGGGGACTCCGTCTCACTACCAACCTGCGGCAACAACTGTGGACGAACTTGCCTCAGGAGAGGATTCAAAGGTTGTTTGACACCATTCCAAACCGCGTAAGGGCATGCATTGCGGTCGGGCAGTGGGGGTGGGGTGGGGGTGGGGACAATCTACTAACCTGGCGCAAACATTCCACCTGTAACTGCCAACGGCCTTGTCTCTTTCATCCCATATTGTAATCAGTTCGATAAAGGCACATGGTATTTCAGCATATGTAGTTTCATTCACTTTCGATCACTCCTCCTGGGAGCTTAACATTTTTTGTTAGGCAGTGTATGTAAAACTTGTCTATGTGTACTTGTTTCACGATTATTAGATAATTTATGAAATTTTGCTTTCCTCACTAAATATTGTTTTTATCTACACGCTATTTATCCTATAATACACATACAGTACTAGTACCTTTCCTTAGGATATTTCCACTATTTATATCTGACTAAAAGTAAAATATTGTAGCAGTATTAACTGTTAGAAACGTCTGGAACTGATCATGAACGTACATTGTAGAAACATAACACACACGCATCTGGATGGTAGGCAACCTACATTTCGACCCCTCGCCAATTGTGCCCATTACGGCCAGAGCGATCCTTTCCTGATGACCAGTAGCATTACCAATGAACTATTAACTTCAAATTTTCGTCCTCTGCCTCCGTTCTTAGGAGTCTCGGCTTCTAAAGTTGGATTCCGTGAGTCTGTCTTGACCACTTTTCTCCCTTCATGAATGGCTGCGAAGCGTAGTTGTTTGAGATGCTCACCGTTTATGATCAAGATCCATTGCCGTCGGCTGGCATTTCTGAGTCCGTAGATGTGAGTGAGTTTATTTACCGACACATTAATTCAACGCGAAATTACGTCACTCGAGCTTCTTTTAAACTCTATAATACTACCTTTGAATGAAAAATATAACATCGTTATTTGTGGGAAGTACAATAATTTGAAGTCCCAATAAAACACACACACACACAAAGGTTTTTGAAAATGCTTGCATGGGAAAGTGCTCTGGGATTAGGAAAGTAGAGGTATGGCTTCAATTAAGATACAGCGTTGTCTGGTATGAGAAGGTGAAACCATGAAAAACTATATTTAGGGTTGCTGACTATGGGATCCGAAATCGCCACCTCACAGCGGTATGGCCAAAACCTGCGTTGCCAACTCGTTTGTTAATGTCCTCTAGATGCACTGCTGTATTCCATTTGCGATCTTTTCAATGCACATGTTTCTTGTAAGTTTCAGTTAAATTGGTCACAATCCGAGTGGACCCATTTTGGACGGATTCTTTACTCATTGACTGTGGAGCATGATAGTTGTCAGTGTGTCGTGCTGTCGGTCATATGTTTGTGAAGTTTGTGTGATTATATTTCATTGAGCCAATGTTATTTATACAGGAAGTAAGTGAACTGTGGACTGTAAACTTTGTCTCAATTCGGTCACAGTATTAAAAGTATCGCACACGAACTATTGTCAGTCTATTGGGCTTGGCATCAGGTTGGATGGCACTTCGCTTCCATAGTTACAGTAGTATGCTTATCAGGCACGGAAAAGTGGCACCCGCTACTACACACGGTAGGATGGTGATATGCGCGCTCATATAACATTGTTCGAGTTTGGGCAAGGACAGCACTGGAGTTCCAGGACGTGAGGCTTCAAAACCAGTCACGGAAGCAGCGATCTACTGAAGGTGGGAAGTAAATGAAAAATAACAGATATTAGGGCTGATCTGACTCATACAGAAACATTGTAAATTGTAATTGGTAAAATTATATATAGGCCTATCCTATATATAATTAGACCATATCTGAAAATCCCTAAATTAAAAAACTCACAAAAAACATTGTTTCGTTTATCCCAAAATCTCTTTGTAAACCTTTTGGGGCTAAGATGCCATGCGACATACTGTAGAAATTTTTATGTGAGAAACAGTCCTCTGTCAAGTCTAAAACAAAAAAAGTTTCTTTATTTTTAAAGGAGATTCCAAATACCTATTTCCACTTCTGTAACATTTTTAGTTCTTGCGATATAGGCCCTAAGTATCCTCATAAAAATAATTCAACTCCTATTTTCACTGCTTTTCACCTCAGTTAACTGGCTTTTCCTAAAACAAAAATACGCATATTCCTGTATAAAAGAAATTTCCAAATACCATATTTCACGTCTGTAACATGTGAGTTTTTGACATACTGTAGACATACTCATTTTAAAATTTCACCCGCTTTTCCAATTCTGTCCACCCCTAAAGTGGATTTTCCGGAAACAGAAAGGACATGTTTTCAATTTTAAAGGAGATTTTAAATACTAATTTACACGTCTGCAACATCTTCATTTTTTGAGATGTATGTATCTTCATAAAAGGAATTCAACTCCTTCACTTCTTTTCAGCCACCTCCCCCATTAAATGGACTTTCCGAAAACAAAAGTATGGGTTCTTTTATTTTTAAAGATGATTTTAGATACCAATTTTCACTTCTGTAACATCTTCAGTTTTTGAAATATAAATATCCTCAGGAGTTCAAATCCTTCTTCACTTCCTTTCACCCCCACTCCCCTTAAAGGATTTTCTGAAAACAAATATACAGGTTTCTTTATGTTTGAAGGAGATTCCAAGTACTAAATTTCACATCTGGTACATGTTGAGTTTTTGACATATAAGTATCCTCATAAAAAACAATTCAACCCCATTTTCCGTCTTTTTATCCCCCTTAATGAATTTTCCGAAAACAAACAAATACGTGTTCCTTTATTTTCAAAGGAGGTTCCAAATACAAATTTTCACATATATAACATATTAATTTTTTGAAACATAAGTACCCCACATTAAAGTATTCAACCCCTCTTTCAGTCCTTTCACCCCCCTCCACCCCTTTAAGTGGATTTTCCGAAAAAAATAGACGTGTTTATTTTTAAAGGAGATTCCAAATACTAATTTTTAGGTCTGTAAGATGTTAATTTTTTGATATATAGGGTGACCCACTTAAAACTTCCACCGCAAACATATCTGGAACAACAAGAGATATTGAAAAATGACTTTCTCGAGCATGAAGGCAGGGAAGGGGCTAATTAAAGTAAATACTATGAGGCAGTCAAAAACGTAAGAAGACATTATTTTCAACATGAACTTACGTTTATTTAAATGGACACCCTGTATTATTTCTTGCGCAATCGTTAACGTGAAAAATCTCATCAGGCATGGCGTCTGTTTCATTACAATAGGTCAATTACATTCCGAGATACTGCGACGTGAAGTTGACGCTTGAGATAACCCGAGATTCAAGTGCGAACCTCACTTTCCTCTTAATCGCGATGTGAATGACTTACTACGATACGACAGGCGCTGAAGTATAAATGAAAGAGTACAACAGTCCAATAGTGTCTTCACCTACCGACACGACTGCTGCCCATTCAGGTGGCCTGCAGATTCTGGAATGCCACATCGGTATTCCGACGACATCTTCAGCAGTATTGCTTGGTTTTCTTGGCCAGGTTCGCTGCCTTTCGTGTTAGGTAGTCTCACGAGAATGAGCGAACCCCTTTCCAGTCTTCAGTCCACAATTAAAATCCTTATACAGGCTGGAAATCAAACCAAGGCCCTCACGTGCACTGTGGTGCTGACTTTAAACCGCATTCATTTCATTTCAGAGAATTTGGTTTTTGAACGTTATTGGAAGTTCAGGAACACGTGTCCGTTTCCTTGTTCCCAGAAAATGAGAGATACTGATGGTAGAGTAACGTCAAAACAACACAAGTTCGGATGTACAGTAATTAATAATGCTGTGTGTTTAACACCCCTTTTGACCAGTATCATTCTTAAGAGAAACCGGAGGACCGGAATACCTGTAAATCATGGCACAAAACATTCCTATAAGCCCTGAAATTCTCAGTTCCATTAGTTAGTTTTCCCGGTTAAAATGAAGATGTAACTATATATATGTTCAGGTTACAAGTGATTTCGGTGGCTGCTAATCGATGATAGTCTTTTTTCTTCAAAATCACCTTTTCTTTGTTGTTTAGAATAGTTTTTATCATCCCCTAAGTGTTAGTATCTGGCTACCCTAATCGTAAAATAGATGACTGAAATCCTGCTATCGGGCGTGGTGGCAGAGTGCCATTGGTTTCCCACCAAAATCGCCACGGGTCAAATTTCGATCAATGTATTGTACCGGGAACGCCGCCACGGGAAAGAAGTTCGAAGTATGTGTGTTGAACTTCGCGCGAGGCGGAAGATAGGCAGCCCGCCGAACTCGCTGACGTACTCAGCCGTGACGTAGGCACTTCGGGTGTGCTCTACACGGCCAAGCGTGACCATATATGGTAATGTCCCGGCTCATGTGCAAAAGTCTATTTAGCGTTAAAATGTTGTTATTTTGACACTGCCATCGCGGAGGCCATCGTAATAGACGCATCCTGTCAAATTCTGAGGAAAATCCGCCGTGTACCCACGTTCTAGATGCTTCGCCACAATCTGGTATAAAAGGAGTGCGATCCGGACTACAGAGTTAGTGTATGTTACTCCACCGTCTCTGCGACACGGGTGACGGGTAGAGCGCTACGAGTGCGGACTGAACGTATGGTCGGACGAGTCTTTGCATTGCGAGTGTTTGGTTCCAGCGGAGTTGGAACTTTGATTTACTTCAAGTGCCATGTTAGGACTTATGTTTCAGTGACTAACTGAAGGAACTTAGAATTTCTTTCGTGAGTGTCGTAACTTGTACAAGTTCTACATTTAGAACTTGTATTTTCGTAAACAGACTTTGGGAACATAGAAATTTTCCAAGTGTCTAATTTGGACTTGTGTTTTTTTTCTTGCTATTGGCTTTACGTCGCGCCGACACAGATAGGTCTTATGGCGACGATGGGACAGAAAACGGCTAGGACTGGGAAGGAAGCGGCCGTGGCCTTAATTAAGGTACAGCCCCAATATTTGCCTGGTGTGAAAATGGGAAACCACGAAAACCATTTTCAGGGCTGCCGACAGTGGGGTTCGAACCCACTATCTCCCGAATACTGGATACTGGCTGCACTTAAGCGACTACAGCCATCGAGCTCGGTGGACTTGTGTTTTGCGACAAGCTGTGGAAACATAAACTTTTCGTGTGAATGTTACAATTTTCCAAGTACCACATTTAACTTGTGTTTCATGACAAACTGTGGAAACTTAAGAATATTTCGGAGTATTACGTTTGAACTTATGTTTCGTAACAGATTGTGGAAACATGAAATATTTTTCGAGTTCCGCATCTGGACTTGTGTTTAAACTTGTCATCGTAACGGACTGTGAAAACATAGAGTACCCATGCCATATCTGAGTTTGTGTTTTCCTTTCGTGATGTTCCGAGGGAACATAGAACTTTTCAGTGTCATAATTGAACTTACAATTTATGCTTCCTAATCATTTTTCATGGACAGTGTTAGACTCTTTCCAAGTGCAGTTTTACTTTAATGATCACTTAATTTTGTTTATCGACAGAATAGGACATTTCCGAGTACCATTTAATTTACCTAATTTATTACAAACGTGCCAATGTGTCCTGAACTTGCATAAACTGTGCATCTTGTGCTTAATATTGTGCTCTAATCATCAACTGACGAGATTAGTGAATTAAGAACTGTGATGACAATGATTAGTGACACAACAGAACATTCTAGTCTGTCATCCCAGTGTTAACAAGCTCATGTCATGAACTTGACATTATAAATTACACATTATTTTCTCAAGTATTAATTCGACTAACATCTAACACAAGGTCAGATATTCAGTCCAATCGTCTTATTTTCAAGTGACAATTTATGAACATTTACGATTCAGCGAGGTGTTTGAATCAAGATTTTAGTAACACTTGCCATATTTCATTTGCAATGAGTGAACGCAATAATTTAAAGGTCAATCTATTTAACAGTGCTGCAAGTAAGTTGAATGCCGTACGGGGAACTTGTATGTGAATCACGCTTCACCTTTCATCAACATTGTCGTGGGAGATCGAACCGAGAACTCTTAAATCCTCGAGAACTTCGAGAAATTCCAGAACGTCGAGAACTTCACATCCAGGACGGGCGTGGTTCCTGTCCAGACCGTGCCCAGCAACCATCCCAGGGTCCGGAGATCCCAGCCTGTTACGACGCTTCAACACAACTTGTATGAAGGTGATATTAATTTGTCTTCAGTGAACAATAAAATCAGATTATTTAAAAAAATCTCTAAGTTCAATGAACTAATACCTCTCTCTGTACCAACTCCAATGTTTTCATGCCACACCCTCAGAAATAGTCCATGCTCTTCAAGCTAGTGTCAGCGCCTCAAAAACAGACATTTTTCCTGGTACAGCATGTGGGATTATTGAAAGTTACGTTATTCGGATTCCACGTAAAATTGAAGATTCCATGGCTGAGATGACGATAGCAACAGCCACGCTTTGGAATCTTCCACATAAATTCGTTATAAGGAAATTTAATATCGTATTCCATAGCACTAGGTGGTGTCCGAAACAAGTCCGTGTCCAGCTTTATATGACAGCAAGTTTTATAGTGATGTTTTAGTCTGTAATTAGTGATTTGAAGGGCTGATAAACCGGTTGTTTTACCTCTTTAAAAGGATAAAATCACCAGCACGAACTACTGCAGTCACTGCTTCTCATCACTCTCATCTTATCGAACCCGTCAACTTGGGCTCAGAAGGCCAGCGCTCTATCGTATGAGCTGCCCAGCCAGGTATGTCTCAAGAATCGGTTTCCTACTTTACATATCATTTATAGCTACTGTAGGCACGTTTCAAACTGATGTTTAGTGTGTAATCAGTGATTGTGGCGCTGACTCCCGCTATTTCGCCTGTTAAAACAGTTTAGAATTAATTCTGTAATGATTGTGTGTGGACAATCCTTTATTTTATTGGGACTGGTAGCCATTGCTCTCTCTCTCTCTTCCATTAGTAAATCAGCTTTGTAGCGGAAGGAACATCGTTAAAAGCGAATATTTATGAAATATTATTGAAATGCAGCCTGACTTAATGGAGCAGAAAATGATACATTCCGGAACAATTAGAGAGCGGCTAACGGACATGCAGTATCATCCACCAGCCAGGTCTGCCACGCTTAGCCATGGAATTTCCCTGTCCTCACTGTGCTCGCTTTCTTCATGAAGCAGCGGAACGTACTAGAGTGTAAAGCACGTATTATTGTTTCGTGTCTGCAACAAAACAATTCGGATTTACCCTGAAATCATCTTAGAGTGGTAACTGGGGAGTGTTCTCGGCTCGGAGACAAGTGTGCTGGACCTCCTATGGTGTACAACAGAGTTCTGCATAGCAGACTGCAGTTCGAAGGCTCGGTCAGTTCGTGAGCCGTATCGACTTGCCTTTTTGTAGGCAAATATTATTATTATTATTATTATTATTATTATTAATAATAATTTGCATTCGGGAGATAGTGAGTTCGAACTCCTATCGGCAGCCCTGAAGATGGTTTCCCATTTTCACACTAGGCAAATGCTGGGCCTGTAACTTAATTAAGGACACGGTCACTTCCTTCCCACTCCTAGATCTCTCCAATCCCATCTCCGCCATAATACCTATCTGTGTCGGTGCGACGTAAAGCAGTTTGTAAAAAGTAAACAATTAAATTCTGTATAGCCTCAGCTACCGTGTGCATACATTTTAATTTGACACAATTTAGGCAGCCTGCGGGTCAGTTTTGATGTTTGATTCTAACCCATGATACTCATTGTTTCATATGGACCACCTGCACCACAAGGCTGGCGTAAAACGCATGCGATATGTGTTTATACGAAGTACGATCAAATATAAACGGGATTTTTGTTTCTGAACATCAACAGTTGGTAGGACTGGCCTCGCTCTTCTGCTATGCTTAGGCGGGACCGCTAAGAGTGGGGAGAGCGTGCTGTTATATATTTTTCGCCGTTTCGTCAATAACGCATGTAGGCTCTTTCCACCTATGTGATTTTTCCCTGGCCCTTACTACCACGCCTTAACACCACTTTACCAACACAAACCTTGCCTGGTAACGCGTCTGACGTGCAAACAGGCAGGTATCCCTACAGTACCTTTCCACTCTTCCCTGCTATCTCTTTCTTCTTAGAAATTAATGGCATGTCGGAGGCAATGTAGTTTGAGCTGATTGCCACGCGGGGGGAGCGGGCTTCACCCCCCACCCCCGAAAAAAGGTCAGTAACGTTCATTATGTCGGAGCAACGGGTGCACCCTTCCACTGGGCAACGCATAATTATAAAATGTCTTGCTCGTGAAGGAGTCATTTGCCAGAGATTGACTGCACAGTTCGGTGATGAAACATTGTCAAAGACGCGTGTTTGGCTGGCATAAAAAGTTCAGCAACACGATCGCCGTCCTCGGACCAGCATTGCGGACGAAAATATTCGTGCGGTTAAAGACTTATTGACGACGAGAGGCGGGCATGAGCGACTCACAGTCAGTGCTGCTTACTACTGCGAGCTTTTGAACAAGGCGAGGGTTGCATATCGCCGCAAAAGACGAGGCCATCGGATTCGACAGGTCGTCCTCCTCCATGACAATGTGCGGCCCCATACTGCAGCCCTGTCTCCAAGCTACAGGAAATGCACTGGACGACACTTGATCATCGTCCTTACAGCCCGGACTTATCGCCCTGCGATTTCCATTTTTTTGGACCACTTAAAGAAGCTCTAGGAGGGCAATGGTTTGAAGATGACAAGAGTGTGGAAGACTTCGTGTGCAACTGGCTGGTGACACGACTCTGTTCTTTTTACGATGAGGGCATCGAAAAGCTGCCCATATCCTGGGACAAATGCATTTCCAAAGCAGGAAACTATGTGGAAAAATAAATTGGAATTGCCTTGTGTTTTCCAATAAATGAATTGAAATAAAAGATAACATCCCGTTTGTATTTGAACTCCGCTCGTATAATGTACCATGCATTATCCAAAACTTTCCTAAGGCATACCTTGATTAAATCGTCTTCTTTTTCTTATATTGTAATATAAGATACATAACCAGTGTACGTGAATGGATGGCTTCTTTCTTATCCTTAAGCTCACTTCATTATAGAGTGACATTTGTAGATTGCCTTTCGTGGTCGGAAATAGCCGTGCTGCTAGATTAGTGGCCCTGCTTCACGAATCCAGGTCGGCGCTTCTTCGAGGTAAATGAATAACATTGCATAAGAAATGGCAGGTACACAGAAACGAGATGAACACGTCCAGAGCCTGTGAAGTACACTGTACGTCCCTACTGTAATGGAGAGCCTGAGATATTTCACCCACTCCTCAGCAAGCTGGGTAGAAGAAACAACAAAACACAATACCATAATGCTCTGTGTGTGCTTTTTTAACGTTCAGAACTTTGTTAGCTTTCTGGAAGTAACTTCGTCAATGATATGACCTGTTTTGTTCGTCTCCCGGGCCTCGAAAGAGTCATGCCTTGGACATTGTTAAACATTCCATTCAGAATGTCAAGTATTTACTTCCATATTCGTTATAATCAGGGCCAGGATTTGATGACCTAATGAACGCCTAATGAAGTGTGGTGTTCGTTATATAAAAATTGCCAAAAATATCGATTATTTTTGTGTCGATTCAGTGAATCTAACTTTTAAGATTTTCCAAGTTTGTCGATATACGAAATACAACGCCTAAAACACTACAAAATAAAACTATTAGGAGCCTAACAGAATGACATGTGTCGTTCTACAATTACATCCTCAGATTTTATCAAACCACTTTTAACCATGCGTGTACAATATTGTTTACGTTGCGCAAACTTGTCAATGGTTGTGAATTGGTGATATTATGAACAGGTTTGACAAATTATATGAATGTTGAAAGCTCTTATTGACACTTTAGCAAATCCGAGAAAGTTGTCTATACACGTTCAGTACCTGCTTCTCAGCGGGACACTTGAATGCCTGGATCGGCCATTTTTATGTCCGGCCCTCTTAACATGCACCACTTAACACAATTTACCATTACTCCTGAACTATAAATGTTAGAAACATGATACTTTGTGCTTACCTCTAGTAGATATTGAGGGTGTGATATCTGATGTCACAGGTTCCAGGATGGAGAGGAACACTTCACTTATTGCAGTAACATATAGTTTCACTTCTTTGTTTTTATGATAGGATCACTAATAACATAAATATTTGAGAATTACATTTTAGGCCTTCCCCTAAACTACCATTTTTCTCAGCGTCAGTACAATTATTTATATCCTAGAATGTAGCAACTTATTCCCCGACTTTGCATAACGATTCTCATTAAAATACGACCACTAATAACATAAATATTTGAGAATTAAATTTTAGACCTTCCCCTAAACTACCATTTGACTCAGGGTGAATACAATTATTTATGGCCTAGATTGTAGCGGCTTATTCCCCGGCTTTATATACCGATTTTCATTCAATTCTCTTCAGGCGTTTCCTCGTGATGCGTGTACATACAGACAGACGGACGGACGGACGGAGAGACAGACAGATGGACGGACATTACGGAAAATTAAGAAGTGCTTACTGTGGACATGACTGATACATAAATGCCATCCTTTTTAAATTGTGAGCAATGCCGAGACAAAACTCTTATTTTGTATATATATTCTACACTCGGTAAGAACGACACGAACTGCATTGGATTCTCAAGTACTGACTTGACGCACGAGGAAGTGCTGAGATATTCCCGCTAAAACAGCTGAGATAAACGTGAGCCTACTCAACGAGACGGTTATCGCAACAAGGTCAACCAACTTCCTGCTACAACCAATAACGCTGACTAAAGTGTAAGAATGCATAGATGACAAATATAAACAGCATTGCTTCGCGTGGAACATTAAACGTCTTACGCCGTCCACGGTCCGCAATGAGTTAAAACGTGCTCTGGCTTCACGTCAGTTACCTCCAGCACTACCAGCTGGACTGATTTCAGGTCACTGGCCTCAACTGTGGTCCTGGAGCCGCACCCCCGCGTGGCGATCGGCTCTAATCGACATCGCCTCCGACGTGCCGTTAGTTATTAAAGAGGAAAGAGACAGCAGAGAGGATTAGGAAGTGATACATGGAAGTATCTGCCTGTCCCCATGCTCAGCATGCTACCAGGCAGATGTAGTGATGGGTATCAATGGTGGTGGAATCAGGTATTCAGCGTCAGAAGAAAACCACATAAGCTTCGGCCGAAATAGACAAATCTGTATGTAAAACTTAACACTGGCCTCAACTGTGACTGGCTAACACAAATATATAGGGTCAATTCATAAGTTCGTGCGGTATTCTTTTGGGTTGGCAACAGTGCGGCGTGAAGGTATTGCATATCATTATTCCGTTGTTTTAACTGAGTTTGGAGTTTGTGTGTTTATTATGTGTGTATATTTCAGGCAAACGGATATGGAATGTCAAGTTGAGAAAAGTTAGCATTTCCGACACATTTAACTCTGAGTTTTTTTTTTTTTTTGCTATTTTGTTTTACGTCGCACCGACACAGATATGTCTTATGGCGACGATGGGAGAGGAAAGGAATATGAAGTGGAAGGAAGCGGCCGTGGCCTTAATTAAGGTACAGCCCCGGCATTTGCCTGGTGTGAAAATGGGAAACCACGGAAAACCATCTTCAGGGCTGCCGACAGTGGGGCTCGAACCCACTATCTCCCGATTACTGGATACTGGCCGCATTTAAGCGACTGCAGCTATCGAGCTCGGTAACTCTGAGTTTAACCGAGGATCTAGTGCAGCAGGAACTGGGAGAACAATTTGTGAAGTGTACGGGAATGAACTAATTGCCGAAAGAACAGCACAAAAATGGTTTTCCCGCTTTCGAGCAAGACGGTTTGACTTGTCTGATGATCCACGTTCTGGAAGACCTTCAGATTTTGACGAAAATCGCTTGAAAGAGTTGCTTCATGTGAATCCTCGTCAAACAACGCGGGAAATGGCGCAAGGTTTTTACTGTGATCAGTCAACTATTGTACGCCATTTGCATTCGGTGAGTAAGGTACGGTACAGAAATTGGATATATGGGTGCCACATGTGTTAAGTGACAGTAACAAAAATCAACGAGTAAACATCTGTTCGTCATTGCTTGCCCGACACCGGTTGGCTTGTGATAGGCACGAAGCATTCCTCTCGTACATTCTCACCGGTGACGAGAAATGGTGTCTGTATGTCAACATGAAGAAGAGGAAAGAGTGGCTCAGCCCATCACAAACAGCAACTCCCGGTGCCAAGAATAGTGCCCATCGACAGAAAATCACATTGTGTGTTTGATGGAACAAAGATGGCATTCTTCACCTTGAACTTCTTCCGAAAAATGTAACGATTACCTCTGCTGTGTATAGTGACCAAGTAAGACGGCTTGCCGTTGTTATTGACAACAAAACACAAACTCTCGTCCGCATACAGCGCAATTGACAAAAAGTGTGATTGTTGAACTAGGCTCGGAACCTCTTCCTCATCCTCCGTATAACCCTGACCTTGCCCTCTCAGATTTCCATCTTTTCCGCTCTATTTCTAACCGCATTCAGGGGCAAGTGTTTCCTGACGAAGCTTCTGTTGACCAATGGCTAACAGATTTCTTCCAGTCAAAACCAAAAGAGTTCTACAGGCGAGACATTCAATTGCTACCTGAACGGTTGGAATGTCATAGACAGTTGAGGTGAGTACATCACTGAGTGATTGTGATTGTGAGTTACAGTGCGTGACAGTGACAGTAAAATAAAATAAAATAAAACTAAAAAAATAAAATACCTAAGAATCGCACGAACTTTTGCATCGACCCAATATTTATAGGGGAGGTAAGGGAAGGTGGAGGGGAGGCAACTCTGCCTCCTTGTGGGTGGGGGTGGTAGAATAACACCCACGCTCTCCCCTGCCTGTCGTAAGACGCGACCAAAAGGGGCCTCAGGGGCTCTTAACTTGGGAGCGTGTGTTGGCGACCACGGGTCCCTTAGCTGATCTCTGGCATTGCTTCCACTTACTTGTGCCAGGCTCCTCACTTTCATATGTCTTATCCGACTTCCCGTTGTCAACTCTTGTTATTTTCCGACTCCGACGATGTTAGGTGTCGAGGCGTAGGGAGTCTTTCGTTTTCACGCCCTTCGTGGCCGTCGCCTTTCTTTGGCCGATATCTTCATTTTTCGAAGTGTCGGATTCTTTCCATGTTTCTCTCTGATTAGTGTTATATAAATGATGATTGCCTACTTGTGCTTCCTCTTAAAGCAATAATCGCCACCACCACCATAACGAGAGACATATTTATGATCATTGGATTTTCGACAAGCGAAAAGTGGCTTCATTTTTAAGGTGAGGGAGGATATGTGCTGTTAAAGTGCTTAATTTCAAACTGTTTAAGAATTGTGTAGGAAACTGAAGGAGTTATTTTTCATTTTCCATTATGTATAGCGGAAGTAGGCTTTGGAAAGAAAACTGTATGAGGGACGAAATATTATAGTGTTGTAACGGCCTATATCCCGGTCCCGTGGTGTAGGGGTAGCGTGCCTACCTCTTACCCGGAGGCTCCGGGTTCGGTTCCCGGCCACGTCAGGGATTTTCACCTGAACCTGAGGGCTGGTTAGACGTCCACTCAGCCTACGTGATTACAATTGAGAAGCTATCTGACGGTGAGATGGCGGCCCCGGTCTAGAAAGCCAAGAATAACGGCCGAGAGGATTCGTCGTGCTGAGCACACGACACCTCGTCAGCTGCAGGCCTTCGGGCTGAACAGCGGTCGCTTGGTAGGCCCTTTTAAGGGCTGTAGTGCCATGAGGTTTGGTTTGGTTTTTAATGGCATACATCAACATTAGTAGAGAAAAGTAATAATTAGTATTAGTAGTACCGTAGTCAAAACTTGTTTTATCATATTTGTATATTCTAAATAAACGATCAGGAAATAATTTACTAATACAGTGTAATTCAGCCTGACCACTGTACTTGACGTCCAAAAGCAGTAAATTTGCATATTCCGTAGAGAGGGAATCTACAGTTTAAGAACGGTCATAAACGAAGTCCGCATAACTTCCCCATTAATTTGTATTATTTTGGACTACTTGCAACCGTATTCCAGGAAGATTGATGCTTGTCGGCATTGAATAAAGAATGGGAAACAATTAGTCACCTAAAACGGTAACAGCATTCCGTGTCATTGCTAAAATAACCTCACAAAGGAGTTACAAGCTGTTTCAGTACAAAGTACGAAGTAAACAAATACTATAATTTGTGGACTTGCGGTATTTAATAGCGCGATCGTTTAGCTGCAAAATTATACAAATTGGTACGAATGTACGTACATGCGACTGTTAAATCGCGGTGATTAAAGAGAATGCAATCAAATATATTTTCTTGGTGACGCGATTGTCTGACCCGGAATGAGTCACAAAAGCAGGAACGGACCTGCGCACACAAGCAACTATTCCGTCGTAGGAGTGGAACCCGCCAAATGCAACAACCTGGTTTCCCAGAAACTTAGCTCAGTGAAAGGAGGGGGTGGGGGTGGGGGGATCGAACACATGTTTTGGATTATCCGTAGACACTCGATCGTTCCGGAAAAAATGACGGTCGAAGTTTCCGAATTGCTCTACATGCCTATTAGCGCGTAACAAATTCAATCGGCGTGATGGCGCAGTGGCTTTCGCCGCGGCTCCGTATTTTTCCGCATCCCGATGAATTGTTTTTTAAATTTCATTTATTTACTTTTGTTCATTGACGATTACTACACGAACAGTTTTATTCAATGTATTTTAAAATATCGTTTTCCGTGGTTTCCCATTTTCACACCAGGCAAATGCTGGGGCTATACCTTAATTAAGGACACGGCCGCTTCCTTCCCACTCCTAGCCTTTTCCTGTCCCATCATTGCCATAAGACCTATCTGCGTCGGTGCGACGTAAAGCAACTAGCAAATATATATCGTTGTCCTTATTCGTCTATGTTCTGTGTGGTAAATGAATTTTATGCTCAACGATGCCGAAATATAAATATACACCAGAAAACTGAATGAGGCCATTATAGGTCAAGCTTCGTTATGGTGCAGGTCATCCACCAATCAGAGTTCAGATTTTCATTATGATACAACTGTTTGACCAATTAGGTAAGGATAGCATCGCACCTGTGCTCAACGCACCAGATTCGCACTTGTTTCCAAAATCAAACATGTCGGACACACATATTAACATCAAGGCGCCTTCTACTTCCAATATTCGACAACAACACGGCACATTCCTGCAAATTCACTTCACCAACTGTACAACAAACAATTTGTATTTGAAATAATGCTAGGTTATGATATACTTATATCAAAGCTTTGAAAACATATGACATTGTCAAGGTCTCTGATCCACTCACGGAAAATCAATAACTCAACTGTCAAGCGATATCTCGACAGAAATTTATGAATATTTAAAAAAATAGAGTTGTAATTATCGTCGAGCATGAACATTCGTATGCAACAAGCCTATAATGGCAATAATTAAGACACGAGTATGTTTATAAAACGAGTGAAGCTATTAAAACATCACTTTATTTATTTATTTATTTATTTATTTATTTATTTATTTATTTATTTATTTATTTATTTATTTATTTATTTTATGGCTTTTTGGATATTATTATTATTATTATTATTATTATTATTATTATTATTATTATTATTATTATTATTCATTTCAGCCTGTCAGTTGAACATTGTTTAAGTAGCCTGCACTGCAATGTAATAATAATAATAATAATAATAATAATAATAATAATAATAATAATAATCGTGTTCGTTAACGTGTCTTCAACAACTATTGCTCTTAAGAGACGTCAAAAATCCCGAACAGGGCTTCTCTAACGTGCCAGTAAATCTGCTACAGTGGATGTCTCGCATTTAAGCCGTTTTAAAAGCCAACCGATTCTTCTTCTTTCTAACAATTTTCCTCAATTAGTTGTGGTCGGCACTTCATGTGGACTTGACCCAGTTATATGGCCGGTTGCCCTTCCTAGCATCAGCTCTGTTTCTGTGGCGGTTACTAGCGTGATTTGTTGTACATAAATTAACCTGAGTGTTAATACGAACACAAACACCTAGTTCCCGATGAAGAGGAATTAACCTCTACAATTAAAATCTCCAACCCGGCAGAGAATCGAACGCAAGGCCTTCTGAATGCTGATAATTTAACAAAGAAGCCAGGCCAACCGACTCTGCTAAGTTTGGAGTATATGAGACGAGAGTTTAACCAAAACGCTCATGAAATACCAATTTTTTAAGAATGCTACGTGGACTAAATAAGAGAATATACGAAGAGCAAATATAATTTTATACGTGCGTCGCGCCATATTCCATAGTTCCAGCTGTTTACTCGTGTCTCTCTTCAATCTGTTCTCGTCTTTTCACCTCGGAAAGCAACTATAAAGTATTTCTAAATACGTATGAGAATTCCATCCCTCTTTGTTCTAAGGAAGTGACATTTTGTGGACAAATCAGATACAAATTATTGTGTTTTGTTACCATTATAAGGTACGCTGTAGCAGAAAGTACAGTAGATAAATAACCTTATGCTGTTTCCCGATATCATCTCCAGTTTCTGTTTAGAGCAAGTAGGTTATCTGAAGTGACGTTAATTACGTACGGCGCCTGATGTCAGCGTCGGGGAACCCGAGAACAGCGCCACTGCAGCCATGGCTAACCGCAGCAGGCCAAAGGTTGCCTCGCCTTCATTGTTAAGCTGTCCGAGCATTAGATGTGTACAAGGAGATTGAGTGGTGCGACGTGGAGTGAGAAAACCGGGACACCCTCAGTTTGAATGTTGAGAGGTTTTCTCAATAAAGAGTAAAGTACGGGTTGCAAACGAACATTTCATTTTCCTTCAAAAACAACGTTCTCTTTGGTACTAAAATGTTCAACAATGATATCCATGTTGTTGCTTTATGTAAGGAACTTGAGACATCGTAGTCAGTTGTGTCGTATACTTAGTGTAAATAAAACTAATTATGGCTTGGATTGGACGTGAAACGGTCGTAATTTTGTATATTAGAGGTACTATCTCAGAACTCATTTGGAATAGAAAAGGGGATTTGAAAAGAAAAATATGTTTCAGTATGTCTGGTAGTAAGAGTTGGGCATCAACCTTCTTTTCTCCATACCATTGACTCAGTGGCCAGCTTCCCTATTTAGTCAATATTATAAACAGTTTTGGTACGTTGGTGATCGCTCGAGTGAACGAGCTAGCTTTAACTTTAATTTTGGAGGGTTCGAATCCCATCGTTGACGGCTATGAGGGATGATTGTTTATACTTTCCCATTTTCACCTAAATATGGCTCCGGATGCTACCGTCCGAGTCCTAGCCCAGCGTCGTCTATGATCTATGTGTGTTGGCACGACGTTAATACGATCGTGAAAAATTTTATTTTTGATTAAGTTATTATAATTTTAAGGAAGTTAATAATTATATACCCGGCGCGACAGTTTAGCGGTATCGAACCTGCCTCTTACCCGGAGGTCCCACGTTCGATTTTCGGTCAGGTCAGGGATTTTTACCTGGATACGAGGGCTGATTGGAGGTTGATTCAGCCTACGTGAGAACGATTGAGAAGCTATCTGACGTTGAGAAAGCTAAAAATGATTGAGAGGATTCGCCGCTTGGTAGGCTAAGGTCCATCAGGGCAATAGCGCTATGGGTAAGGGTGGGTGGATTATTTATATAAATGATTAATTTGAGATAACTTCCCATTTCGTTTTATAACTATGTATATAAGAGAGAGGAAATGATTATATCCGACCTCTGTAGCACATACAACCCATCAAGGCCTGAGCCTGCTACGACGTCAGCTGCCCGGCCAGAATGCTTGCAGATACTGGAGGAGCACGTGGTCAGTGTGACGACGTTTTCAGTCTACTGCTACGTTTTCTTAACAAAATATGCTGCCTTTCTTATCAGAGGTCATCATAAGGATCAGTGAAGCTCGTTTCAGTCCTCAGTTCAGAATTAGCATCCTTAGATTATCCGAGAATCGAACGTGGGATTTCCGAGTACGAGGCAAGCACACTACTCCTATACGAAGATGATTCGATACGTATGAGAGCTCTTCAAATAAAACTTTTTCTAAAAGAATTAAAGAAGGAATGCATTTATTTATTTATTTATTTATTTATTTATTTATTTATTTATTTATTTATTTATTTATTTATTTATTTATTTATTTATTTATTTGTCGTGACCCTAAGGGATGTTCAACAGACTGAGGACTTGGGTTCGAATTCTGGGAGCGTATAGTGAGATCGGCAAGTTTGAGATTTAATTATATTCTAAAACCAAGAATATTCACACACCAATATATACACAAGTAATATGTACAATTTTAAACACAATATCTCTGACACCATTTACCATTTAGATCTCTTTCAGATCTTGCTAAGAGTCTTTGAGTCTTTCCGTATCACACACAAGAATGCATATAGTACATATATTCACTGGTTGAATACTTAACTACGGGGTATAGTTGATCCTTGTACCGCTGAAGTCTTCGTTCTTCTTTCTTCTCTTCTGTATCTGCGTGGCGATCCCTGGAACCCGTTGTTTTACGCGACGAGGCGATCCTTTCCCAAATGAGATTGAGTTACTGACCTATGCGATTAATTTCTAACACCTACTTTGACAATCGGTGTGGTAAACCCTTGTGATCGCTTGTTGACGAATCGCACTTACATTCTGAGCCTAATATCCCTCTGACTAGCTTATTTTACTGCGTACTTGCGGCTCTACACAATATCTATCAGCACTCCAACAGTTCTATGAGCTAATTATTCACTTCTCTGCGCGATAGGGCCTACGACCGACACGAGCTAACAGTCAACTGCTGTCTTTGAGGTTTCAGAGTCAAAAAGCCTCCTTCGAGGGATGAAAGTTGAAAAGCCCTGTTGTTTACAAGTTACCAAGTTATATAGTTTCTTTCTATTCTTTCTCGAATAATCCTACTGATTCATATACCACCACCACAAGTCACTAGTTCACGTCACGGCTGCACTGTTCTGTGATTGCTTCTTTAGCATGGAACCACCCAGTCACGTTGCATTACACACATTGTTCCAGAGCACTTTGGAAACTGTTTCTATGTCTCTTACACGTGACTCCGTACATTTCCAACCCAAAAGAAGTGCGCATTTAACTTACACAATGCTTCACAATATTAAGACACAATGCTCTTGGCTTACGAGCTCCCATACAACATCGAATGTTCTAAATCCTTCTTTGAAATATTCTGTCATTTCTCTTATTATTATTATTATTTTTATCATTTATGAATTATGAGTTATGAACATACACAAACTCTCCTGTAATTTCCCTTCATATATATATATATACGTTTATATGCCTGCTACTTTTCAAATCATAGGCTTTCTACTCTGGAGTTCGCGGATTCTAATCCCGTTCGAGTCCGTTTGCTCACTCTGATATATGCGAAAGGCGTGTCTGGAATCGTCGTTCGCGACATATTTATCTATTTATTTATTTATCTATTTATTTATTTATTTATTTATTTATTTATTTATTTATTTATTTATTTATTTATTTATTAGCGGTAGCCTTGGGGTTCACTACGTCTTCAAATCGCAATGAATTGAAGGAAAACGTTCAGTGAAAAGCGTATATTATCGTTGGACTGATAAGTGTTTAATAATAATAATAATAATAATAATAATAATAATAATAATAATAATAATAAACAGAGGAGTTAGGTGCATGGAGTTTTCTAAATTTAAGGGCAAAACATTCACTTAGTAAGATATATTTCTTCTTTCCTATTGATTTACTCAACATTTGTATTCGTTTGAGTATCAGCAGACGTGTTTTATTCCTAACTACATGATTTCAGTATACCTAGATTAACTTAATTGTTCTAACATAAACGACCTGCAGTTAATACAGATAATGTTGTTTAGTTTTATTCTGTATTCGTATCAGCTTCCCCTCTTCTACCGTTAACCAATGGGACCACATCAATGGAGCATCCTTTATTGATCAGTTATGACCTTTATCGAAAATTTTTCCTCATCACTTTCTCGCCGGTATCTTCTAAGCTTATCAAAACTATAGGTCATCAGTTGAAAAACGTCTCGCACTGGGCGAAAAAATGCCTACGCTTACGGACCTCTGCCCCTTTTGCATCTGAGCTTTAATTTTGATCTTTCCTTCCTTCTCTTCCCTCGCTTTGCCTTCTTGAGGAATTATATATTTTTTCTATATTTTTCCCCAGGCATCGTAGGGATATAGCGGTCTCTGGTACCAAAGGTGTGAAGTATAATGTGTGAACAGCTCATTGTGGATGGTGGGCACGATATGGGCATACGAGCGACAAACAACTCTCTTTCCCTCTTTAAATACACGTATAGTGAAACGTTTCTCCGAGACTTTCAACACTTGATGGAGGATAACGATAGCTACTTAAGTCGAGACGTGCGTTACATGGAGTGCATCACCACATTACCAGAAACTCTTTCCCTTACCTAGTGCTTAACTTTTAAGAACCATGCCATTACACGAAGAGCACCAAGTTTCTCTCCATCATCCCCAGAGACACTTATCTTGTGAGAGTGCAGGTAGGGGTCACCACACAGCGCGGTCTGGTTTTTATTTCGCCTACCCAGTACTCTAACTAACTTACTGGCATCTTCTTCCATGGTCTTTGCCATTCATCAGTTCTTTTTATCCACGGTCTTTTATTTCCAGCATAAGAAACTTGCACCAATCCTACATTATTATTATTATTATTATTATTATTATTATTATTATTATTATTATTATTATTATTATTATTATTCAGTAATAGTAGTAACTTTATCATATATTTCTAAATACGAACAAGGACACCTCATTTCACACTGTATTGGTCCTGAAATACGCCTCGCCGGGATATAACCTGCACCTTTAAAAACTGAAGGAAGGAAAGGCAGACAAAAAGAAAGAAAGAAAGAAAGAAAGAAAGAAAGAAAGAAAGAAAGAAAGAAAGAAAGAAAGAAAGAACCTAGGAGAGATGAACTATCCATTTTATGGTGTTTGGAAAGCACTACAGAAGTACCATCGAGTGCATTCATCCTTAGTTACACTGCATCGTGGTGAAATAGGTACATCACCAAGAACTCGCTTACTAGAAGAGCAAATATACCAGTATAACTGTTACCTCCGTCCGACTCGTTGGCTGAATGGTCAGCGTACTGGCCTTCGGTTCTGAGGGTGCCGGGTTCGATTCCCGGCCGGATCGGGGATTTTAACCTTCATTGGTTAATTCCAATGGCCCGGGGGCTGGGTGTTTGTGCTGTCCCCAATCCCTGAAAGTCACAAACCACACATAACACTATCCTCCACCACCACAACACGCAGTTACCTACACATGGCAGATGCTGCCCACCCTCATCGGAGGGTCTGCCTTACAAGGGATGCACTCGGCTAGAAATAGCCACACGAAAAAGAACTGTTACCTCCTTGAATCAGCATTTATCCATTTTTGTTCTGATGTCATCGAACTTTGCCTATTAAGTTCGACGAACTGCTAGTTTACATCGTGCGTTCTAACTCACGCTTCTACCCTTTCCCTCAATTTTATTGGGATTGACAGTTGATGTAGACGTCGCCAGTTTTACGGCCGGTTGTCCGTCCTGACGCGATCTGTGTGGAGGAATACAGCCCCATTCACTAATCTTTGATGAATTGTAGTGTAATGCGTTCTATATATATGAAGATAAGTTTATTAATGCGAATATAAACACCCATTCCCTAAACCAGAGGAATTAACCATAATCAGTTAAAAATTCCCCGTCCCGGCCGATAATCGAACCCAAGGTCTTCAGAACCAAAGGCTGTTACGCTGATCATTTAGCTAAGGAACCGGACTATTAATGAATATTTATTTCTCCAATTTTAAAACAAAGAAATACGGTACTCATACGATCAACACGAATCACGAAAGTAGAGATCAAATGCTGTATTTTTACGCAACAGTGTAAACTACACTTGTTCCGTTTTCTCGTTTCTAGGCGTTAGCGGCATTGTTGAAATATTTCGAAATGAAAAACAAGCGCCACGTTTGACTATGCGACGGTCAGAAGTTGAATTCTGCAATAGTTCGCAGATTATGAATCTACTGTACATACAGGCATTTATGTCTGTTGAATGTTGTTATTAGGGCCCGGATTTTAGGATTTCAACTATTTTTTCCCTCGCTATTTAATGAACAAATTTGAAGATACTGTACATATTCATTTCACACTTTATGAAGCAAAATGTGTGAATTTCATTGTACCTAAAAATACATAAATGAGGGGTTGACACCTTAAATTACAAAAATAGCTGTTTTGCCTTTTTCGAATGAAAAATGCTATTTTACCGTAAAATTATTATACTCCAGTCGTCCACAGAGTGTACTTTAGGCAGAAAATATGGCGAATTGTTGCTGCAATTCTTTTCTAACTTTAATTGCTGTATAGCTAACCAATGCCTAATTTGGAAAATGGATTGGTGCAGATCGATACTTTACTACGGATGGTCAGGTAGTCTTCCGTCAGGAATGCTGCGAGCAAGTAAGATTCCCGTAACTAACCTGCACTGCAATATCCTAGCACGCTCAGTGAAATTTACTTACGATTTCTATATTTTATTTCTTGTTAAATGTGAGTAGAAATCCCATACTCAGCAGCTAAAATCATCAGTCGCGCAGTTGCTTGTGTAACTAGGAAAAATGAGTCCAACAGCAACAGTAGGCAAATAATCGTTTCTTCCACCATCTACAAACCTGAAGATAACTATGCCAGGTGTTTGGACGCAAACGTCTCATGGAACGTGCTAACCAAGCTAACATACAAGTAACCTAAAATGAAGGTTTAAACCACCTAAAAATCCGGGCCTTAGTTATTATAAAGATCAACTTCAGTCGAACTGGAGCTACTTTGTGGATCAAAAATAACCGCGATTTTTTTTCATTCTACACTCAACGAGATACAGTCTCCTCATACCCACAATTTATTGCAAGTTTGTAAAGTGTTGGCTTGAAACATACATGCAACTGATAAATACAGATATGATCAGTAGAAGGAGAACTGAAGAAAAGGAGGCATTTTTGACACAAAAATGCTAGAATGGCAAGATGGCACCACCTGCCGGTAAGACTACGTTTGAAGTGTGTCGTTTAAATGTCTTGCCATCACTTTTCAAACTGATACTTCAACTAAATTTTAACATAAAGTTAAACTGGCATTTAACTCTATTTTAACAAACGTAACTGATATTACTAAGCATTAAGAGTATCTTCTAACAATTTGTTTAACCCTACGAAGATTTTCATACCAATGCTGACGTCTCTGTAAAATGAGAAGGAAAATATTGTTGGTTAATGGGGCTGAAGTAATATCAACGGTGTCGAACTACTTAACTGGTTGGGGTAGAATTGGTAAACTCCAGTTGAGAGAATACCACTCGGCTAAGTTAATGAACTCTCTGCAGAGAATTGCATTTCCAGGTGCATAATCTTACCTCTGCATGTTTGAAAGTAACACTTATAAACTGTCACCTGCTGCTGACTAGCGCCTAGCATGGGTTTCACACGCAACACGCCATGATTTCATGCCATGCAGTGTTGTATTCTTCGCGCCTTTCAGTCCTGGAAGCTGATGGTTCCCAAGTTGGATATCTGAACAGCTTGTTTTAGCACGAAGTTGTTTCATTACGACCTGTAAGATAATATTCAGATCTAATTTGAAAATGTCCATTCTGTGTTCATGAAATGATACGAAAGAAATAATGCCTCTCTCTTGTTGCTAACATTCGCATGAGATGTAAGAAGGAAAGACTGCATGACGTACCGCAATGTTTAAACAATATTGCATCAATACCAGAGGGGAACAGAACAGCATCATTCACAAGCTTCTGGGCAAGGCATGGAGTACCAGTCCCACAACGTCAAGGTTCTCAGTATTGGTCCTATGCATCTCGGCCTCAGGATATCCATCACAAGTCTGGAGTGCCTCTGCACACGCTACGCGCCAAGTAAGTTCGCATTGTAGTAAAGGATGTGGCGCCAATTGTAACTAGTTGCCTAAAGCCAATACCTGTCCGGATGCTATTTCTACCTATTTTCATAGCACCACCACACATCCGGAGGGAAGTAGCAGCAGAAACGGAGTCGTCCACTACTCATACTCAGTTACCGGACAGCCAGACGAAGACTCGGGTCACGGAAGAATTTCCTTTCATGGGCCAAAAACCTGAAAGGGAAGAAAACTGCCTCTTAAGATGGAAGAGTGAGTTGGATGATTGTTTCTTGAAAGCCAAGGAAGATGGCCCTTAGTGGAGAGATATTTTATCCTGTACTGAGAACGTTCAATCGCCTGAGGATAGGAGTATCAAGGTGTAAGGTGACCATGAGGAAATGGAGCCTGCTACCACATGATGCAGTCGCCCTGTACGCATTTGTTGCTATTCAAGATCCAATCCATTTGTTAATTGGTATGCTCTCGCTGTTATGGTCCTTGTTCCGTGGACGATGGCTAGGCGATATCGGCCATTTGCTATTGGACACTTCAACTTTGAACAGTGTACGGTCAGAAAAGGAAGACATTATTATTATTATTATTATTATTATTATTATTATTATTATTATTATTATTATTATTATTTTCAAGCTGTTTAACGTCTCACCAACTCAGAACTTTTGTAACGATGGATTAGGAAAGGGCTAGAAGAGGAACAGAAACGACCGTAGCCATAGTGAAGGTACAGCCCCAGTTGCCTGGTGTGAAAACGAGAAACCACAGAAAACTATCTCAGAGCTGTCGATAGTGGAGTTCAAACCCATCATCTCCCGAGTATAAGCTAACAGCTATACGCCCCGTAGAGGGCAGCCAGCTCGCTTATTATTATTATTATTATTATTATTATTATTATTATTATTATTATTATTATTATTAACTGCAACTAGTAATTTCCATACACTAATACGATAATTCAGATGCACCCTCTGAACCGAAGGCCACTGCGCTGACCATTCAGTTAACGAGTCGGACGAGAAAGGATCTGATCAGTTATGTTAGCGTGTAGTCCTTGGTTGGGAGTAGACTTTTCTCAGGAGGATATTTTGATTCACAATGTCATATGCGGTAGTGAGATCGACACAGGCCACTCCAGTGATTTATCTGGGCTCGAACCCGTCTTCAGTATGTTTGATAAGATTAATAGTTTGTCCACAACGTGATTTTGAATTTGTTTTTCGTCTCTTGGTCTTGCCACTTAAGACTTGTCACATTGTCAGCTGTTATTTTGTTAAAGGTATCCTTTGGCTTTGTTGTTAAGAATTTTCAAGAGCTTCCAAGCACTCCTACTGTGTCACGGGTGGTGAGCAATACGTATTCGCAAGCTTGAGTTGTATCTTCAGCAAACGGACCTTTTTCGAAGAGGTCCTTGCAATGATCAAGTAGGGGATTGGTATCTTGCGATAGGCCAGCAATGTATTTGGTTCTGTGGCCTCTAGGTATTGCCATTTTTTGTACAATTTGCGTAACTTCGCACCGATACAGACAGGTCTTACGGCGGCAATGGGTCACAAAAGGGCTAGGAGTGGAACGGAAGCGGACGCGGCCTTAATTAATTAAGGTAGAGCCATTGCATTTGCCTGGAGTGGAAATACGAAACCACGGAAAACTATCTTCACGGCTGTCGGCAGTGGGATTTGAATCCATTATCTCCCGAATTCAAGCTCACACCTGCGCGACCCTAAACGCACGGCCAACTCGCTCGGTAGGTATTATCTCCTTGATGCATTCTTGAATAAATCAATGAAGGATCCCCCTCCCCACAAAAAAAGGAAAACTGCGATAATAACGGCAAGCGAGCGCACCTTAGGCAATATTGCCATAGTTAAAGCGCACTGGTTTCGAACTTTCAGACTGTGGAAATGAAGTGACATCTGCCGAAATTCTTTGGCTTCTCTGTTCGTTTTTACTTCGAAATAGAGGCATGTAGTCGTTTCAAACTGAATCCCGCTAATTCGTCTCCGAGCTCCCTGTCATAATCCCACCATAGTTACAGACATCAAGATTGCGATGACTAGATATGGGCAAAGAATGGATATCATATTCTGAAAAAAGTGGTTTACTTAAATCCAGAGAGCAGCCGCACCGAAAATCGTCCACTGCTCACGGAGGTTGACCTACGAAAGCTAGGAAAACGAAACTGGAGGATACTGATAACCTCTCGAGAATAATGCGATCAGTACAAGGGCGATTGCATGACAGGTGAACACCAGGCAGCCGTCCATCTGGCGAATACTGCATGAACATAAATTTCACCCATATCATCTTGAGTTACACCAAGAGCTCCATGGGAGGGATTTCGAAGTTCGAATGGAGTTCTGTCGGTGGCTATTAGGCAGGCTGAACAATGATGCAGCATTCGTATGGCATATCTTGTTCTCGGACGAATCGCGCTTCCGCAATAATGGGAAAGTCTATCGCCACAACATGCACTATTGGAATCTAGACAATCCTAACTGGGTGTGACAGGCGGCCCATCAAGTACGATGAGGAGTGAATGTTTGGTGTGGAATCTTGGGGTATCGCCCGATTGGACCTTAATTCTTTGAGGGTCATTGGACGGGCCCACGCATCTGCACTTTTTGCGTCAGGAACTCCCACTGCTGCTGGAGGATGTGCCCTTGCACGATCATTTGACGATCTGGTTGCTCCACCACGTTCGACTTTGCCCGTTAGTAACCATCTGAACGAGGAACTCCCAGGGAAATGGAAAGGACGAGGAAGTCCTGTTTCTTGGTCCACCAGAACACCGGATTTACCGCCGTTAGACTTCTTCTTGTGGGGACATTTGAAGAACGTCGTTTACATTCAAGCGCCGGAAAACCCCGACCAGCTCCTGCAACTCATCACGGATGCCTGCCGAGCAATTACACCTGGAATGCTTCAGCGCGAATGTACATAAACCAAAACGATCATCACATTGAGCATTTGCTGCGATAAAACATTGTGAGCAGTTGTGTTCCTAATATTTCCGGTCTGTGTGTGTCCGGTCTGCTAAATAATCGGCCCTTCTTAGGACCACAAACACATTCATTCACACACAATTTGCATGAAACTGGGTATTGAAATTTCATTGCGTGCGGTACATATTAAATATTTCAAAAGTGTGTAATCTCCGTCCCGCACTCGAACCTCCCGGCTGACATGCAAGGCCGCTCCACCACGCCTTTACCAACTACACTACGGTTCCGTACGTCAGACTGCGCAGCTTATAGCAAGTATTAGGTGTACTGCGGTCAAAATATCAATTTAGTGTTTCGCCGGCGTGTCAGCTTCATATGATCTAGAAGACACTCATGTCCTCCAGTGTTTAATACGAGTATAACATTACGGCGTCCTGTCATGGTGAGGCGGTAAATACCAAGTCATACGGTTGTGTTGTCAGCATACCGGCAGGGTAGATGTTTTCTCTTTTTAATGGGGTATGCATACTCAGAAGCATAAGTCGCTGACAGTCGTGAAAATTCCATTTCTATTTAAGGCAAACATGTGTAGGAGATACATATCTAAGAATTCGAACAATTCGCCTCTGCTACGCCGGAAGCGTATCATAAATCATAATACTAAAACTCCAGTTAAAGATAGGAATTTAAGGAGTTACCCAAATATTTTTAGCTGAAAAATACCATTTGATTTTTTTCTTTTTTTTCATTCACAACTTATACTTGAAAGAAACAATAACATTTCCAAACACTTTTTCAAGTGAAATCATCGTACGTCAGCCAGTTATTTTAAATCCATAGATGTAGCAGTTCCAGTGATAGTGTGTTGTGACCGAGATGCCTGTTATCATTATATGCTGTGGGACTGTCTGACTCTCTTGTTGATGGCATTAAGATTATCGGTTCCACTTAAGAATCACAGACAACGCAGTTCTTTATTCCGTTCCCATGTTACATTTGTTGCTAGTAAATGATCAGCGTTCTGTTTCAATGCTGCTGACAGTCTCACCCCTTCCAGCTCACTACGAAGTTTCTGCCTCCCTCGCAAACCACCTTGGAACAGCAACATTTGTGTCGGAATTGCGATGTATAATGCCACGCACAGAGGTTGAAATTAGTTTGTGTGTGACAGCATACGTCACGAGGCGTCCCAGAGACGCCAGACGCCGCGTCACCTCGACGCCCTACCGTTCCCCTACGAGGTTTACTCTGACTCAAACGGTGGTATGCATTTTAATGAGACGTATCTGGAAGGGGGGAAGTTTTTCTTCATCTGCCTTGCGTATCTCATTTATTGTTGCTTGTATTGCCTTCAATTTCACGGTACTAACACTGACAAATATTGTACATTACCATGTGACGAGTTACGGTACTGGTGTAAACTGCTGTCAGTTTTAGTAGGCTGGGTGGAATGTTAGTTTTTTATTATTTAAATACCAATTTAATACTTGATGTAGGAGATAAACGGGCCTTGGTTTTTCTCACCTGATAAACGTCACAAAATGAGCTAAAATTTTCTAAAGACGATTTAAGATGAGCAAGAAAACGATGCAAAATTATGAAGAAAATTATTTATTCAGTCAAGGTAATACACTTATTCGTTGTCCATATTATCTTTAATTGCTAAAGGAATGACTATTAATACATATCATTTATTATTATTAAATGGCGAGATTTAGACGGCTTTTACTTTGGCTTTCAAACACTTGAAATTAATTACATCAACATCCTTGTAAGTATGAATTTATACCTACCTTCGTCAGTGATAACTCCTTCATCCCTTCGTCAGCCCATTCCAGAAAGTTAATTTATTTCGTAATTTCCTAACTGAGGACTGAAACTTCTGATGTTTGAGTATCCATGCTTCTTCAAAGTTCTGATGATATTCAGGTACGTTACTGAATGTAAATTTATAACACTGCATAATTACGTAGAACAAAAAACAACGTATAAAAAAGAAATTAATAATGTGAGCTTTTATTCGAGAGATGGTGGACTCGAACCCCACTGTCGGCAGCCCTGAAGATAGTTTTCAGTGGTTTCCTATTTTCGCACCAAGCAAATTCTGGAGCTGTACCTTAATTAAGGGCATGGGCGCTTCATTTCCACTCTTAGCCCTTACCTATTCCATGTCGGCATAAGACCTGTCTGTGTCGGTGCGATGTAAACCCAATTGAAAAAAGAGTGTGTTTAAAGTTGGATTATAGAACATTATAAATACAAATTTTCATTTACACTTTTGCGTCGTTTGTTTTTTATAAATCACGCATTCTGTGCATGATGTCCCCAAGAAAACTATGTAAAATTCTTCTGTTTATTTTCTTTTATTCGTTAAACTTAAATTTGATACTCGGATTTTTCTGACAATCCTATTGTTTTCTCCCTAAAGCACCACTTCCACCACTACTCCTTCATAACATGTATATATATAGTTCCTCCACGTATTAACAGAACGATCGCGTCTTTTTGTGTATTTTTCTCTCTTCTCGGGTAACCTTTAGTCATATTATTGGCCGCTAAGTTTAGTGGCTCTGTTATGCCAGAGGAGCCTCAGAATATTTTCCCGACAATGACTACCATCTGCTCCGTGACTGCCTTACGGGAGATGGAGTTTCGTCTTGTCTTGATCAGGAGCATGGTTCCCTGATTAAGTATAGCACAGTAGCCTGGCTGAACCATACTCCGCTGCTGCACTCGGCCATGAGGACACTGGTGACAATAACTCTCGGTCAGCTAACCTTTTTTCTTTAGCTTTAATGTATAGTCCAGAGCCACTTTCTCTCTAACTCTAACATCAGGACAGACAGACAGACAGACAGACAGACAGACAGACGGGCTGAGTGGCTCAGACGGCTGAGGCGCTGGCCTTCTGATCCCAACTTGGCAGGTTCGATCCTGGCTCAGTCCGGTGGTATTTGAAGGTGCTCAAATACTTCAGCCTCATGTCGCTAAATTTACTGGCACGTAAAAGAACTCACGACACAATTCTGGCACCTCGGCGTCTCCGAAAACCATCAAAAGTAGTAGTAGTTAGTGGAATGTAAAAATCAGTAACATTATTATTAGGCCTAGTATTATTATTATTATTATTATTATTATTATTATTATTATTATTATTATTATTATTATTATTATTATTTGCTTTACGTCCCACTAACTACTTTTACGGTTTTCGGAGACGCCGAGGTGCCGGAATTTAGTCCCGCAGGAGTTCTTTTTACGTGCCAGTAAATCTACCGACACGGGGCTGTCGTATTTGAGCACCTTCAAATACCACCGGACTGAGCCAGGATCGAACCTGCCAAGTTGGGGTTAGAAGGCCAGCGCCTTAACCGTCTGAGCCACTCAGCCCGGCATTATTATTATTATTATTATTATTATTATTATTATTATTATTATTATTATTATTATTCAGTACAGATAACATAATGACTCAGGTTATCAGACATGTTTGAAACGCTCTGAGTATACGGGGCTGTACTATACTATGATGTTCTAATTTTCATATGTAATTCAACTATAACACTTGTCTGATTGTGGGCTTTAAATCTTCTTCGTATTATTCTTCTACCATTTTTCCCACATCTGTGGGGTCGCGGGTGCGAACTGTGTCGCACACGTGGACATGACCCTGTTTTATGGCCGGATGGACTTCCTGACGCCAACCCTATATGGAGGGATGTAATCAATATTGCGCGTTCTTGTGGTGGTTGGTAGTGTATTGTCTGAATATGAAGAGGAAGAGGTTGGGACAAACACAAACACCCATTCCCCGACTCAGAAGAATTAGTCAGACTCGATTAAAATCCCTGAACCAGTCGGGAATCGAACCCGGGACCCGCTGAACCGAAGGCCTAAACGCTGACCATTCAACCAAGAGTCGGACGATTGTGAATTTTTAATATTTTAATAAAATTATAAATTTGGCTGCACACTTCAAATGTTTGCCTCGTACTTAGTTTTTTCTTAGATTAGGTATACAAAAATGAAAGTATGTAGGTTTTGTTTTTTTGTTACGACATATGGGAAAACGGCTTAATAGAATTTCACGAAACTGGGTATTTAAGTTCAGGGATATCAGGGACTTACTTTATTTTGAGTGTCAGAGCACTAAAATGGACTACATATAAAATACAAATGGTACAAAGACTTTCATAGATATATTAATAACAAAAAAAAAACTTAATGAAAAGAAAGAAAGAAAGAAAGAAAGAAAGAAAGAAAGAAGGAAGGAAAGTCCAAGGTGGTGGATCTGGGCAGTGTAGTTGACTTAATATCGAACACACAGCTTGGAGATGATGCTGCGTTGTTATGTTGACTCCTTATTATGAGGCATTGAAAAGATCTTCCATAGAGCATGGTGTTGGGCACAGTCTGCATTGAAGAAGATGGGGTGTTGTCTTTGGCGACCCACGTTTACATATGATTCTATTTGAAAACCTCTCTGCAACAAGTTAGATTTGCATCTTGTAACACCTGAACGCAGTCTCTTCAGCGCTTTCCATATCAACCATCCTTCTGCATGACCAGGAGGAAGTTCTTCGCGCGGCGTTATCCATTCTCCAGGGCTGTTGAGTCTCGCTCGCCATTTACAAAGTCGAGCTTGGTGTGCTGTCCCTCCAAAGAGCCTCTGTTGCTCTGAGGAAGCTAGGCGAGGGCATGCTGGCTGATGGCAACACAGAGGGTGAGTTTAGGTTGTGATAGATTTTAATTTTTGCTGTATGGCGCTATCTCCCGACGGATGTCAAGAGGTCCAATTCCAGCAAAGTGATGTACTTTATCCAAATGCGTAGGCCATGATGCGGCAGGTTTCAGTAATACAGACGAACTTAGGTCGCGCGCGGCCACCCTGCTTTAAGTGTGTATACAGTCTTACAAGAAATCGTACCTGACAAAAGATGCTGCAAGTGTCGTCCCTGCTGGGTTATACAGGCATTGTATGTGGTAACCACATTCTGGCTAACGCGAGTGAGTTTCGCCACTCTAATGTTTCTCATTTCATTCGTAATGCTTTCTTGCAGTTCCTCCAG
This sequence comes from Anabrus simplex, assembly GCF_040414725.1. Lineage (NCBI taxonomy): Eukaryota > Metazoa > Arthropoda > Insecta > Orthoptera > Tettigoniidae > Anabrus > Anabrus simplex. The sequence goes on along the minus strand of NC_090265.1, from coordinate 1,048,210,591 downwards.
TGTGTGAGTTTTCTTTCAGTTGACCCCAAATGTAAAAATCACACAGTGTTAGAACGAGGGGGAAATAGACCAGCACTGATCACACTGTCTGCAAACACTTCCGAGATTGTAAAAAGGGAATCTTCTGCTGTATGAGCAGGGGCTGAATCTTTCTTCTTCCATTAACTGATGGAAGAACTGCGTTAAAATGTCATCTTGGTACATCTCTGCATTTACTGTCTTCTAAACAAAAAGGCCCAATTATTCTTCGAGCACTAACAACACACCAAACACGAATCTTCCCATCATAATGAGGGACTTCATAAACACCATTAGGATTTTCTACACACCAATAACTGTTCACACGACCATTAAGATGAAACCAGAACTTTTACATACGAACATACGGTGTTGCGATGATAATTGTCTCACCATGTTAACAACTGAGATTCAGACTGGCGACTGATGCTTGACAGGTCGAACAAGTGTAGTCTGGTTGCAAGGTCAAGAACTATGCGCGCGCCTCCCATACTGCAGGACCCCAATCGGATAGTAAAAACGCCGTTTCGACGGTCTTCGTTTATACGAGAGATCCTATACTTTGCAGCAGAACAGCACAGCGCGAATGGAAATGCCGTCTGTGTACTTAGCTGTGCTCCCCAGTTTTCGCACCACATTGTTCCCAGCTGAGACTTTTTGCTTGATGTTGGAGCAGTGTTTCTTAAAGGTGACAGCGCGATCCAAACACACTCCCGAATACTTTGGGGTTGCACAGTGTTCCAGGGCAACTTCTTCCCAAGTGATTTGGAGTGATCTAGCAGCCACTCTATTCTTCAGATAGAAAGTACAGATGTGCACTAGGCTATCTATTAGATATTAGTGCCGTATGCTCGCCTTCCGAGTGGGTAGGCTGCAAACGCGACTAATATAGTAATAATAATAATAATAATAATAATAATAATAATAATAATAATAATAATGTTACTGGTTTCACATGTTACTACCTACTTTTGCGGTTTTTGGAGACGCCGAGGTGCCAGAACTTTTTCCTTCAAGAGTTCTTTTACATGCGATACTGGTGTACATGAGCACTTTCAAATACTGGTGAACGGATAATAATGTTAGAGCTACATACATCGGTTGAAGTTTCGTAGTGGTATATATCGGTAAGAGAAGTTCTCAGTATCGTAGCGTTTTAAATATCTGTGTGCAGCCCTCCCAGCCCCATTTAGACCCTGTTAGACGCTGTTATACATTCGAAATTTTCGTCTTTTTGAGCAATAAAATACCTTATATTAATCTGATCTCCGATTTATAGCGTATTCAAAAAGGTCAAAATTCCAAAACAAAAATGCTCCTAATCGTGTAAACATTAGCAAAGTTGTTTACCTTAAGTTTTAATAATAATTTTTTAAAGTGTTATTTGTTTTACGTCCCACTAACTACTCTTTTACGGTTTTGGGAGACGCCGAGGTGCCGAAATTTAGTCCCGCAGGAGTTCTTTTACGTGCCAGTAAATCTACCGACACGAGGCTGACGTATTTGAGCACCTTGAATTACCACCGGACTGAGCCAGGATCGAACCTGCCAAGTTGGGGACAGAAGGCCAGCGCCTCAACCGTCTTAGCCACTCAGCCCAGCACCTTAAGTTTGAAATGTTTCTACGTGGTCGTACTGAATAGTATGCGAGTTTCTTTCATAGTCGTATTGAGATTGGAAAGCTATTCCAAATTCGCCTTCATATTTTACCCAGCGTACTGCCGCGGTAAATATATGAGCCATTTCACATTATCTTTCTCGACAGTTTCCTTTACGCACATTTTAAAATTCCTTCAATACATTCAGTTTCTCGCGTTTGGCAGTTTCCATCAAATGGGAAGTAAGAATTGGTCACGCTGACAAACGACGTGAAATTCATGAATCGTTGCAGGACGTGCGAAACCGCGTTTAAACCCCACTCTCTAAGCTTCCTTCAATAGATCTGTACCAAGTATGACTAAGAGGCCTTCTAATTTCGTTTGAGTTTTAAATACAAATTTTCGATTAACTAAATGAAGCTATTCCACTGCATGTAGTTCGAGCTTTTTGGAGATATTTCTAGCTGTTTATTATTATTATTATTATTATTATTATTATTATTATTATTATTATTATTATTATTATTATTATTATTATTATTATTATTATTTCTTAACATATATTTTTATTTTGAGTAGGGATGACAGAAGAGACATTTTGAATAGTCTGTAGGGACATGAGTTGGCAACACTCTGGTAATGGGAGCCAAAAGAGGTGCGAATGACCGCAATGATGTTATATTAGCACATCACAGGCCTCTCGTTTTTTTTCTTTGGAGTAACTACATTTTCCAGAATGGAACCAATCTCATCCACCATCATCTGACTTCGTTACGTCATACGAAATAATAATCCCCTTTGACCTGCTCCACCGATAGGATTACAGGGCCGCCAGATATGTGGCTTTCACAAATATAATAATTCGATCAAAGCATTTTAATTCCATCTCTCACTGGTCACTTTTCAGGTACAGTCGACATGACCCATGGAACGTACCGTAAGCACATAACCTGTTTGTAGAAACAAAACTGAGACCTGCCACTGTATCATACAAAAATCAGCATTTGACAGAACAAAGCCGTGTAATATTACTACTACTGCATTTAGAGAACTCATCGGGACACAGAAAACAGGTCAGCAGAATAATTTATGACAATGAATTTTGTAACCAATCGTGTCACGCCGCACAGTTCGGAATGCATTTAGCGTTGTAAAATTGCTAGGCTTATGAGCACGGGCTAAAACAGCGGAGAACTGTTGTGAGGTTAATTGCATCAGACTGTGTGAACTGTTGGCGGGAATTAGGTTTCTAATTTGTTGCCATAAAGCAAGCGTTCATAACGCGATTGGTAGACGTACAGTATGTACTGATGTAGAAAATACAATACCACAGGCCTAGAAATGAATGTTGAGATAAATGGTAGCTACTTTATGAGTTCAGCTGTCGTCTGGGCTCTTTGGTAGCTTGACCTGGAAGAAAGCAGAAAGGCGCTTCTCGTACTAGGCAAAGTTGTCCGTGTTCCTGCGGCACATAGTTATCGCCGAGGGTAGGGTAGCCTCAATGACACACAGTGGATCCTCTCTTCTATCCCTCGTCATGAGCTCAGCCAGGAGTTCGACCTTAGTGAGGGTCTCCTTGTCGGTGGTATACCATCAGCGCCGGGAGGGCAGGGTGCTAAGCGCCTTGACGAACGTCCGCACATCTGCCTTGAAGTCGTGGTTGTCTGGTCCTTTGAGCGTGCTTCTTCCTGGCATAAGAGAAATAGCATTGCCAACTGCTTTAGTGACAATGCTTTCAGTATGTACTGCTACAGACAATGCCCTCTTGGATGTGCTGCTCTTAGAGGTACGGGCGAGAAGAGTGTTTCGATCGGATAATATCACATGCGGAGCACTCCGCAAGATACTTCGAAGCATAACAGAATTAGCCCTTGTTTCGCGTTGATTATAATATGTCTGTATTCTTCAGCGAAGCTGAGAATAAGTTTTTATGGTAGCATGGTTTTTAAAGGTTGCTAGTAGCTTTTGGATACCATCCTGCCATCTGTAAGATAATACATTTTTTCCAGGACTAAATGATGTGTAGATCTTCATTGCACTTGTAATACCAAAATTATTTGTCCTCTCTACTTCTCATTTATTTCAAAGCGACCCTCAGTAAAGAGAAAGGCAATGCTTGGACTACTTCTCTCTGCCACATCTGTGCGTCCTACGATATAGAGGTAGCCTTCATGAGGTAGGGTGTACTGTATATATCTTGCTGGGTGATGATTCGAATTTCATATTGTTATTGGGTCCAAACGTAAGAGGTTCATGAGAATAAAGCTCACTTCGTACTGCACCTCTTGGGTTTCTACCGAGCTCATGATGTGTAGCATCTCTTCCACGTTGTTGTTGTAGCGTATAATTTTAAGTCTTGGAGAATCTACCTGTGCACATCTGTTAACCTTATGACTCCTCGCAAACATGTAATGTGTTTTCTCGAAGTACACCCCGTTTTATATTTTTTCATACTGTTTTAAGATGAAGTTTGTAAACTAAGTACTGTACATGTGACGATCTAAATTAATGATATGATTATGTTTATTTAGAAGTGTAAGAGTGATGTCACTGGTGTGCGTTAGTCACAATATGACAGAGCAGTATTGACGGTTTCTCACGTCCACCTTCTGGTATAATGATGAAGTCGTGCAGGGTGTATGAAAATGTATACACGTCTGTAATGATATTACCTGCATCGATTAGGTGTAAGCACGTTATCTTCTCTAACCCATATTTCATGTTATCGTTCACAGAAATCAGTGTTTTCTCGTCTGTGGACGTATGAATGAGTCCACATATCATTATGGATGTACCTAGAAGAGTGGACAGTCCTCGTGTGCAGACCTATGGATGGTCTGCGTTTAGAAATGAGGACGTCTACATATATCGATCACCCTGTCCGCCATCTTGCCTCACACCCGTCACAGTGCGATGACAAGAACACGTGCATTTCCGCTTACTCCGCTCTAACAAGTCTCAACCTACCAAAACACATATCTCGCTCTCTCTCGCTCTCTCTCTCTCTCTCTCTCTCTAATATGGCCATCTTGTACTCTGACAGTCATTTAAGGAACTCTGGTGTACACGTGCACGTGGTTTTGACGGCTGTCAACAAAACACGCGTTCTCTGTATCAAAACACATGTTCATACCGCTATCTAAGGAACTATTTTTCCCATGTGACAGCTGTCAGTATTCAAAATTCGCGCTCCCTGATTCAAAACATACCGCCATCTTTGGTCAGAACTGCGCTCTATCAGCTAACCTTTGTAAAGTGGTAAAGAGCGCGTATGCGCTGTAGACAGGGGCGTAACGAATGACACGGGCCCGCCTGCTAAAATAAATATTTGGGCCCCTAAAATAAAATATAAAACCTATGAATAACTTAATATAAATTTAATTACAGCCGATAGAATTTATGCAATGGACAGTCTAGTGACATGAACAAAGGGATTATTTGTTTTTGTAAGATTATTAAAAATAATGTTTAACATATTTCATTTTACTGTCCCCGTGGTTTAACGGCAAAGCTGCTGAACTAACAACCATGAACCACTTAGAAATTCGTAATTAAATTTAATTGGTTTCATTTTTTCAGTAACTACAGAACTAGTCCGGCCCCGCGGTGTAGGGGGCAACGCGTCCGCCTGTCACCCGGAGGCCCCAGGTTCGATTCCTGGCCTGGGGACTGGGTGTTTGAGTCGTCCTTTCCTCACATTCAACACTTTACACTTCCGCAATTACAATTACACGCAGGTTCATAACATATGGTGCAAGTAGTGGCAAAGATCTGCAGAGGTCGACGCCACGAACAAATACCTAATTTTTTATTAACTACAAAAGTGTAATCTGTTTCCGATACCGAAGTTTCGGTTACAATAATTTATTCGATTACAACGCAGAAAAATATCCGAACAAAATTAAATTAAGAAACTGTTCAAATAAAGTTTGAAAAATATCAAACCGCACAACTGATAAATTTATTACTAACTTCGCCCAAAGAGAGCTCGTTGGAAACTGAGTTGACTGACTGTTACTACAACTTCTTATTGGCATTATACATTGTTAAAAAAATACCTGGCGAGCTCGCCGTGCGGTTAGGGGCGCGCAGCTATGAGCTTGCATCCGGGAGATAAATGTGTTACAAAGTTAAATGTTCTCCAAAATTTGTGCATAATACTACATCAGGTGCATAATACTAAAGTATCATTTCCTAACTAAAATATGATATTTTGGTATCAATTTTCATCACTGTATTATATAATTTGGTACAGATCTTTTCTGAAGAGCGTCTCGCGGTGTTGTGTGAGCTGTGTTGTGTTACATTCAACGCAATAAACTTCTGCTATGTAATAAAAAAAAATTTAAAAAAAGGGAACTAAATTGAAACTTTCATTGGCACAAACGCGGAAACTACCGGATTCCTGTTCGGAATCACACATTTTGTCATGGTGTTGACAGCCTATGCAACAACGGCCAGTGTACATCGATGTTCTGATGTCTTAATTGATGATGATGATGATGATGGTGATGATAATGATGATGATCGGACGAGTTGGCCGTGCGGTTAGCGCCGTGCAGCTCTGAGCATGCATCCGGGAGATAGTGGGTTCGAACTCCACTGTCGACAGCCCTGAAGATGGTTTTCCGTGATTTCCCATTTTCACACCAGGCAAATGCTGAGACTGAACCTTAATTAAGGCCACGGCAGCCTCCTTCCCACTCCTAGCCCTTTCCTATCCCGTCGTCGCTATAAGACCTACCTGTGTAGGTGCCACGTAAAGCAAATTGTAAACAAAAAAAAAAAGGAAGAAGATATTAAGTTTACCTTCCACTTACTACTTTTAAGGTTTTCGGAGACGCCGAAGTGTCGGAATGTTGTCGTTTATGAGTTCCTTTACGTGCCAGTACATCTGGAGTGTTTGAACGCCTTCAAATATTACCGTACTGGGCTGGGTTCGAACCTGCCAATTTAAGCTCAGGAGACCAGAGCTACTCAGCCCGGCTGTCTTAATTGATCACCCTACTTCTTGTCTAACTCCGACCGATTCCTTGTTGGTCCCGAACTCAACTTTATTCACTCCGGAGTTCCCTTTGTATGGTCCTGACATACAGTAACAACGTGAACCTCCAAAGAACGCGCGATTACCTATATACAGCAATTTATTTTCCATGGCACCGTCGCAACATTTACGTTAAGAACTTCGAGAGGAGGAGAGAGTTTATTTCAGTAAAGCCGCGAAATGGCGTACTGGCGTACTGGCTCCGGACAGACTTCTGCTCCCAGATCCTAGTGCACGTGGCTGTCAATGCTAATCCAGTAATGGCGTAATAAACAAGAGTTAAGAGGTTTTGATGGTTTTAAATTCATTTTAAGGGTATTAAACTCTATGTCATTAGCTTCTCCATTCTGTGTTGATTCTTGGCAGAAGACATTAAGAGTTTCCTGCTGGTTTGTGTGCTGAGAGTTAATTGCACTGTCGTTGTCAACAACTGGTCATAACACCTCTCTGTAGTGAGGCTTCTTCAACTAAATATAGCAGTAACTAAGAACGCTATTGAAAGAAATGTCTGCCGCCGTCAGCGGCATGCATGCAGCCGGCTCTTGTTAATCAAGTAGAGATCTACATGCATCAGTAGAAATAGCTGAAGCATGAAATGCACTCTGTTTCTGAGAAAATAAATAGTGTTTAGAGTCAGAAGAATTGGACATGGGCAGGCGAACTAGATGACGTGGACAATAATAATAATAATAATAATAATAATAATAATAATAATAATAATAATAATAATGAAGAAGAAGGTTCTTTGTTTTACGTCCCACTAATTACTTTTACGGTTTTCGGAGACGCCGAGTTGCCGGAATTTAGTCCCGCAGGAGTCTTTTACGTGGCACCGACATGAGGCTGACGTATTTGAGCACCTTCAAATACCACCCGGAATGAACCAGAATCAAACCTGTCAAATTGGGGTCAGAAGGTCAGTGCCTCAACCGTCTGTGGCACTTAGCCCGGCATTATTATTATTATTATTATTATTATAGCTGCCTCCGTGGATCAGCGGTAGAGTGTCGGCCTCCAGATCCCAAGATAGCGGGTTCAAACCCGGCAGAGGTAGTCGGATTTTTGAAGGGCGGAAAAAAGCCCATTCGACACTCCATGTCGTACGATGTCGGCATGTAAAAGATCTCTGGTGACACATTTGGTGTTTACCCGACAAAATTCATTAAAATCTCAGCCATAGACGCTCAAGAGAGTTTCGATTTACTCGGTCTGCCATCTAGTGGGGGCCTAGAGTAAAACGGAACGTCGAAATTGACGAGCAGACAGCCAGATGGCGTCAAATTGAAATGTCTGCACACGGTAGCTGAGGCCATACGATTATTATTATTATTATTATTATTATTATTATTATTATTATTATTATTATTATTATTATTATTATTATTATTATTATTCGTGCCGCTGAATCAACCATAAATAAACATTCCTAAATTAAATGTGATGGAACTCAGAACAACCAAACCAGCAAATTCGACCTAGAGTATTTATTTCTATTCTCTTTGAATTCAATAAAAATAATGTTTTCCTTTACATCCCTTTCAGATATGTTACATCAACCCTGCGGTGTAGCTAACCTTCATTTTATTAAGGTTTAAACCAGTTACATGAACTTTCTTCATCACATTTACTGGGTTCTAATAACTGATCAACATGTTATATTGGATTACACACAATTTTTTGACAATAAGTCGCTGGTGCCTTGAGCTCAGTAGGTCCTTATATAGCGAGAAACTCCCCTCGATATCTATAGAAACCAATGGAGTATATCTTGTCAGCACTCGTAAAGGGATTTCAGTCGAAGTTGCAAAGGTTTCCACATCTGGGCTGTTCTTCAAATGTAATTCAAATTTCTCTTTAGCAGATCTGTCGGGGTTGTCCCTAACTTCTTCCACTGTTCCTGCTCAATACCTCCTCCTCAACTTTCGACATGAGTTTATGTTGTGAAAAACACTAACACGGCCAACAACAGAGTGCACAGTAGATAGGTAGAACAGTTAAATTCACGCCAGTACTAGCTGAATTCAGTTTAAACTATTGTAATATCATTTTTCAAATTTTAATTTGATTTCACAGTTGCAGATTGGCCGTTCTTGCTGGGATATGAATTACTGGTGGTTTCCATAAATTATATTTTAATATTTATTTATTGATTAGTGTTGATTTCTGATCAAGCAAAATGTTAAAAATATGTTCAAGAAAAGAATAAATTATAATCTTTAAACACGCAGGTAAATATGGAATGGAAAGGTGCTGAAACATGAAATAGAAGGGAAAAGGTGGCGAAATATAGTAACCTTACAAAAAAGGTGCAACAAATTTTGTTTATTTCGCTTCATTTCATGTCCCCACATACATACGTTGACTTATCTGTATGAAAATAGCTATATTTTTTAAAAAAAGGTGCTGCACTTTAAAATCCTTTTACTACATACACTTAAGAAAATGGAAATTGCAACACCATGAAGGCATTGGTCGTTTGTGTCGATTTTCAAGATATGGAACGATGCCATGTAGATGTGTAAACGATCGAAGTTTCAGACCCATTGGATTGTTGCTACAGGTCTCCCCACGTGATTGGTCGCGGAGGAATCAACTCCAGTATACGGACTCTAGTGTAGCGTAGTTGACTTGCAGTCTGTGCAGTGAACATGCCTCGACGACAGAGAAGAGCACACTATCAACAACTGTCGCCGTTTGAGAGGGCTCGGATAATTGGGCTGTGTGAGGCTGGATTATCGTTAAGGACTGTCGCTGCACGTGTTGGCCGACAGGCATCTACGGTACAACGTGTATGGCAGCAGTGGTCAAACGAAGGTACCCACACTCGTAGACCTGCCACAGGCCCAGCGCGACAGACAACTGTGAGAGAGGATCGCCGCATCATTCGGATGGCCCTCATGGAACCCCATGCAACAGCAGCGCAAAATCGAGCAGCTGTGGCACCCCACGTTACACAACAAACAGTTGGTAATCGCCTGCGTGCAGCTGGCTTACGAGCCCGTGTCCCTGTAGAAGGTGTTCCATTGACCCCACAACAGCGACGTGTAAGGCTGGCCTGGTGTCGAGAAAGATCGACGTGGGCCAACGAATGGCATAGGGTCGTCTTTAGTGATGAATCGCGCTTCTGTCTTGCCCGCAGTGATCGCCGGAATCGTGTGCGCCGACGTACCGGGGAGAGGGGCCGCCCAGATCTTATTGTCGAGAGGCACACAGGGCCAACACCAAGCATTATGGTCTGGGGAGCTATTGGCTTTAATGTGAAATCACAATTAGTGCTTGTTGAGGGCATTATGACTGCTCGACAGTACGTTGATAGGGTACTCAATCCAGTGGTTGTCCCTATGATGGCGAACATTGCTAATGGGATGTTTCAGCAGGACAATGGCCGGGTTCACACTGCACGCATCTCCAGAGAAGTTCTCCACGACATCACAACTTTAGAATGGCCCGCCAGATCCCCGGACCTCAGTCCTATTGAGCATTGACATGTGCGAGACATGATGGGTCGACAACTGGCCAACCGTCCCCAGCCACCCACAACTCTGGAACAACTGACCCGTGCAGTGCAGCAAGCATGGGCCACAATTCCTCAGGAAGCGATCCAGGGCCTTATTGACTCTATGCCTTGACGAATTCATCAATGTATTGCAGCTCGTGCTGGGCACATCCTGTATTGATTGTTGTTCAAACTTGCGGTCAGAGGGCCCTGAAAGTGTAATCATAGAATCACAACCGAACACTCGTCCTGCATGTTCAATTGCAGCAATGTAGCACCACTCCTCCTGGGTGTTGCAATTTCCATTTTCTTCAGTGTATCATACAGCAAAAAAAAAAAAAAAAATACCGAGCTCGATAGCTGAAGTCGCTTAAGTGCGGCCAGTATCCAGTATTCGGGAGATAGTAGGTTCGAACCCCACTGTCGGCAGCCCTGAAAATGGTTTTCCGTGGTTTCCCATTTTCACACCAGGCAAATGCTGGGGCTGTACCTTAATTAAGGCCACGGCCGCTTCCTTCCCACTCCTAGCCCTTCCCTGTCCCATCGTCGCCATAAGACCTATCTGTGTCGGTGCGACGTAAAGCACCTTGCAAAAAAAAAAAAAAAAAAAATGTTTATACAGAATTATCAGAGAGGACTAATAATTCTGTATTTTCATTGTAATCAGTCTTTTCATTGTATTTTTAGCACAGTTAGTAAACACTTTAAATTCTATTTTTTCCATAAATATTACTAAAAGCATTTTAAATGATTCACATTTATTTTTAACAGCAACGAATATATTTAGGCTTTCAAACATCCAACATTATGTGCATAAATTTGTAAATTATTATTCTTTATTACCTATGTTTATAATAAATAATGAATATAATCAGTAAAGTAATTGGAAATTTTTGGACCTATAGTTAATTAAAATGTTCTAAGGTTTATACTTGTGTAAAACAGGGCATACTAATATCCTCACCACAAGCCAGTGAGTGTTCCCAAGATCATTATAAACTGTTTTAACTGAACATCTGAAGTGCATGCGAGCTTCATCTGATGGTAATGTTTAGAGTAGTAACATGTATTTTTTTTTCTGTGTGTTTCAGCTGCTGGGTCTGGGAATCCTGGCGGTGGGTATCTGGGCCTGGACGGAGAAGGACACTTTCAACAACCTCAGCCGCTTGACGAACATTGCACTCGATCCTGCTTTCATCCTCATTCTCGTCGGTGAGTATTTATTTGTGTGTTTATACAACACTTCATGCTCTTTCTTCCGTGATGCGATTTCTCTGCCCTTTATAGGATTTTCGCTCCAACCCTCTGTGTTTCTCCCCCTTGCGTCGTGATGTGCTGCCTGTCGTTTGTCTGAGGGCTCTCTGAACGCGATCTGACTGCCCCACTGTATTCATGAGAGCGGTTCCGTCGTCAAACGAATGTGCCATAAATGACAGGCTAATAATAATATTAAGTAAATTAGTTAGGCTGTCATTTCCTGAGCTCAACACCGCGGGGTCGAATTCTGGCACAGTGTTAAATGTCAGCAAGACTTTTTTTCTTGTAGGAGCGCCGGAATGCAGTGCTGTGGCACCTATTAGAACGCAGGGAGAGTAATAATAATAATAATAATAATAATAATAATAATAATAATAATAATAATAATAATAATATGGTCCAAGCTACATTTTAATATAACGCTGTTTAGGCTGCCTGAGGGTAAATTTCGTTGCTCCGTTTTACTCTCTCGGATGGCAGAGAAACGAATCTCCGCTGGGCTACGTATGGCTGCGTTTTACTTAATTTTGCTGGGTAGACACAAGACGTGCCACCAGAGATATTTTATGTGCCGGCATCGTATAACATGGACTTCCTTTTTCGCCGTTCAAAAGTCCTACTTCCTTTTCCTGTTTTGAACCTACGACCTTATGGTTCAGATGCCCGACTCTCTACCAGTGACACACCGAGGGAGCTAAACGAGGTTGCGTAAGGATTAGATTCGTAAATCTTGACGCAAACTTCTGTGGAATATAATAATTGCCTCACGATGTTTTTTAATTATTTAAAACTAATTTAGCTATTTGCTTTACGTCGCACCGACACAGATAGATCTTATAGCGACGATGGGATAGGAAAGGCCTAGGAAGTGAAAGGAAGCGGCCGTGGCCGTAATTAAGGTGCAGCCCGGGCATTTGCTTGGTGTGTAAATGGGAAACCACGGAAACCCATTTTCAGGGCTGCCGAGAGTGGGGCTCGAACCCACTATCTCCCGATTACTGGATACTGGCCGCACTTACAGAATTTAGCTGTTCTCAATGGAAACAGTAGTGTGCAGGTGATTGAATAACCGAAGAATGTTTTGTTTGGTTACAATGGTTAGAAAAAAAGAAAGCAGGCAAATTTACTGTTTTACGTGTCTCTATATTGACATTGTGATCATCGCCACAGTACCTCTGGTTTTACGTGGAATTCGAACCACCGGCACGTGACTGCATTTGAAAAATCCGACATGCACTAGCAGAGTTTCGACCACGACCACCTTGGTGAAAAGCCGCTCGGTTATCTCGCGGGGCTGTTTCGGAGCCACGGCCGCAGGACCTTATGGGATAGAATACATCGCGTGGTTTTTAGAAATAAGTGAAAAGCGAGAGTTTAATTTAGAGAGAAGTTTTGACGTGAAAACTCCTATTCATTCAGTCCGAGGTATGGGCGGCAGTTTCAAAGTGACACGCGACACTTCGACACACCCGTGGTCAACGCTTATATCTCAACATTTATACAACAACCTAACATATACCATCGTACAGAGGACATAGTTGTGCACGAGAAAAGATAAGTCGCGTTTGCCGATAACGCTATGACAGCACAGCCCGGGAAAACAAAATGGTTCCGATTGGAGCGCCATTTTGTTTTGACATCGGCTGTATCTGCATACCAGGTGAACATATTTCAATGACCTAGGACAAAGATTTTCATTTCCCTGCGCAGGTATCAACAACATAAGCTCTGAAAGTCGTTATAATACAATGAGGTTTTCTAAAATATCTACCGGGCGAGTTGACCGTGCGGTTAGGGGCGCGCAGCTGTGAGCTTGCATCCGGGAGTTAATGGGTTCGAATCCCACTGTCGGCAGTTCTGAAGATGGTTTTCCGTGGTTTCCCATTTTCACACCAGGCATATGCTGGGGCTGTACCTTAATTAAGGCCACGGCCGCTTCCTTGCTATTCCTAGCCCCTTTGTGTACCATCGTCCCCATAAGACCTATCTGTGTCGGTGCGACATAAAGCAACTTATAAAAGGATACCCACAAAACCATTATATCTATAGGTTCAATTGTAACAATAAATAGGCTAATGTTACTTGTCTCCACTAACTACTTTTATGTCTTTCGGAATTTTATCTCTTAGGATTTATTTTATGTGTGGGTAGATATTTAGCGTATTACACTTTCAAGTACCACCGACCTGAGCCAAGATCGTGCCCGTCAACTTGATGTATCCACAAAGACGCACGCAAAATGCTGTCAGTTGTGTACCACTTATTTACAGATTATATATACATCTTCTGCACACACGCACTAATGAACCGCCATCTTGAAACAAAACACTACTACAAAGAATAAGAATAAGACTGTCATCCTGACAAGCATTTGACTGTTACAGTAGCATGTCGACAGAATCACAACACGAGTTCGCAAGACCAACTCTACTCTACCCTCAAGACAGCTTCTTTATATATGTTGCCTGGCCAAGCTTCTAGAAGAATATGATACGACATGTTTTCTCGTAAATTCGTGAGTCTCCAATAGCATATTTACAATGTAAGGAAGCTTCTACACAAATCTAGTCGCACACTGCATTGTTTTGGATTTATTAGTGTGTGTTGCACAATGTCACAATGTTGCATTGGATTATACACCATATATACAGGTAATAATAAATTATATACTATTAATTATGTGCTCTTACATTAACTATATATATATATATATACAGCAGATGTTTCATGACATAACCTCACAAATAATACGATCATGATTATAACACAAAGTCCGGACATAACTACGTAAACAATAATACTAATAGATGTAAACTTCGTAGCCACACCTCACAAGTAATAATAATAATAATAATAATAATAATAATAATAATAATAATAATAATAATAATAATAAATCGATATAATGAAACGGCGGATGGCTTTTAGTGCCGGGAGTGTACAAGGACATTGTCGGCTCGCCAGGTGCAGGTCTTTCAGGTGCAGGTCTTTCGATTTGATTCCCGCAGGCGACCTGCGCGTCGTGATGAGGATGAAATGATGGTGAAGATGACACATACACCCAGCCCCGTGCCAGCGAAATTAACCAATGATGGTTAAAATTCCCGACCCCGCCGGGAATCGAACCTGGGACCCCTGTGACCAAAGGCCAACACACTAACCATTTAGCCATGGAGCCGGACATAAATCGATATTTCCATTATTTACCCATGGGTTAGAGAATATTGTTTCCAAGTTATATTAGTCTATTACACTCGCGTCAAACTTCAGCTCAGAAGTCCAGCAGCGTTCTACCGTCTGAGCTACTCAGCCCGGCAGGTTCAGTTGTTTATGAGAAAACTGTACCTGTGAGGAATTTACACAATGTCATGCGCTCATTTATTGTTTTGTTTGAGTGACTGTACGTTATGAACATGTTTCTTTACTTTCCCATGCTTTACAGTAATCTTCATCCATAACGTGAATCAACGAGTAGTTAATTTAGTTGTATTCCTTATCCATAATGTGAATCAACGAGTAGCTGATTTAGTTGTAATCTTCATCCATAACGTGAATCAACGACTAGTTAATTTAGTTGTCGTATTCCTTACCCATAATGTGAATCAACGAGTAACTGATTTAGTTGTAATCTTCATTCATAATGTGAATCAACGAGTAGTTAATGTAGTTGTATCCTTATCTATAATGTGAATCAACGAGTAGCTGGTTTAGTTGCAATCTTCATCCATAACGTGAATGAACGAGTAGCTGATTTAGTTGTAATCTTCATCCATAATGTGAATCAACGAGTAGTTAATGTAGTTGTATCCTTATCGATAATGTGAATCAACGAGTAGCTGGTTTAGTTGTAATCTTCATCCATAATGTGAATGAACGAGTAGTTAATTTAGTTTATTCTTTATCCATAATGTGAATTAACGAGTAGTTGATTTAGTTGTATTCCTTATCCATAACGTGAATCAACAAGTAGTTGATTATAGTTATCGTATTCCTTATCCACGATGTGAATCGACAATTATTAGTCGATTTAAGCTGTTCAGAGAGACTTTCCATGGCGCAGCCCTTCCCTATCCGACATCATCGAAGACCTACATGTGTTAGTGTGACGTTAAGACTTTAGTAGACAAAAAAGAAGAAAAAGAGAGATGCATGATGATATTTATTCTGGTGCTGACGCGTCGTGTCGTTTGTTTCTTATTACGACCTTGAAGTACCACTATGGCCGAAATATGAAGTGTCAGGGAAAAACAGGTAACTTACCGAGCTCTATAGCTGCAGTCGCTTAAGTGCGGCCAGTATCCAGTATTCGGGAGATAGTAGGTTCGAACCCCACTGTCGGCAGCCCTGAAAATGGTTTTCCGTGGTTTCCCATTTTCACACCAGGCAAATGCTGGGGCTGTACCTTAATTAAGGCCACGGCCTCTTCCTTCCCACTCCCAGCCCTTCCCTGTCCCATCGTCGCCATAAGACCTATCTGTGTCAGTGCGACGTAAAGCAAATAGCAAACAGGTAACTTCTTTCAGAATTCAGAAAACGAAATTTTAATTTCAAAATGTTACTGGATAAACAAATAGAAAGTTACAAAATAATATACTTTAAATAACTGAAATTGGAAATGTAGCAAACAAAATTAAGTTTTGTCCGATGCCCAGTATGTCACCACTAACTTGATTACGACAAAAAGTTAACTTACCTTTTTTACCCCCTGACCCTTCATATGACTTTAAAGCACCAGTATAACAGAATATGTACTATTATGAACGAATTATATATATATACCTAAATGTGATAACATACATTCAATTCGTGGCTAATATAAATTTTTCGCTAAAATGGGAATCAAGGTTTAAAAAGGTATATCTTTAATATCCATCCTCTTAAAATTCCTAGTCATACACGAGCAATTCCACAGTGAGTGGAAGCCTCAAAAAGTAACATAATATTGCATCTTTTAAAGTTGCGTATACTGGTCAAGTCGCTATTCGTTTCATACAATACAACCAACCAATGGCGTACGTGGTCTCTGTCAAAGCAAGTTGTTCTTCTGGTGGTGACGTGTCATGACGTTTGTTGTAATTCGGTAGACGTTTTACCCATATTATGATGTGGTCTCATCGTGCTCGTTGAGAAAACCACATTTCACACATGTCATAATACGCTTTCAGCTTGATCATAACCATATAATAGCATGGACAGAACATCTGATGCTGTAATTTCTACACCAAGGTTAACACGCTCCACAACAGAAGAATGAACTTAAACTGTAAAAGTTGTTAACATTAACATTATTATTATTATTATTATTATTATTATTATTATTATTATTATTATTATTATTATTATTATTATCTTAGGCCACCGACTATCCACAGTTTATGAATACCCTCGCGTTTCGAGAATGGAATTAAATATGTCTTTGCCGGCCAATTTTTGTGGGGTTCATTGTACCTTAATAAGGTCACCGCCGCTTCCTTCCCAGTCCTAGCCATTTCTCACCCTTGCATCGCCGAAAAGCTATAGCAAATTACTTAAATACACTTAAAAATGCTGGAGAAACAAAGTACGAAGTCTGAAGTCTCGAAGAATAAGACAGTTCCATAAAAAGTGCGAAAGATCCTCCAAACATAATATCACGTTTCTAAAAGAAGTGTTATCAAACGGAAGAGAGACAAGTGTGGCGCGTGTGAAAGGTTCAATAAAGACCTCATATCTCATAAGTTGTAAATCTCTTGGTTTACAGACTTCTAATTTGTTTGTTAGAATTACTAAGCGTGATTGAATTATGCTCCTTTGAAGGCTGGAGTTATATGCCGCACAGCAGTTGATAGAATCCTCTCCTTGAAGTCGACTTGTGCCGTTCCATAGATCCATTGTGCCTGCGGAGAACAGTAAGAAGAATGATCAAGCTGTAAGCAAGTTGGCTTCCTTGTTCTCCCCCCCGGTTTGGCCCAAGGGTTCAAATTGGAAATGACAGCTGGTTTTGACAGCAACTGAGCGAGCGAGAGAGAGAGAACGTTTTAATTGAGTTGCCAGCCCTCGGGAGAGCTCAGATAAGACTCGGTCGGGCCGGACATTGGCCATTGTCTCGTGTTAAACTCTGTCCTTCAGCGCCGATAAGGAGATATACTCTTACTAGACTCGCGTTTGTCTCCACGACAGTGAATTAAATGTTTCCAGCTTAAGTTTGTACATCCGGAGGAAAGCTCTCTAGCTAGTAGATGTGGTAAAAGCTGTCCCCAAGATACAGACAACTTAGAACTGAGACGTGATGATAGATAATTCTTCTTCTGCGAATCTGTCTTGAGACAGGTATCAACTAGACATCCTCCATGATTCTCTCTCCTGAGCATCTTGCTTCAGTTGTCTATAGCTTCTCCCTTGTTTAACATCTGTTAACAGTCCAAAACTTCTGCTTCCTCTTGCTTTTCTTCCATGTATTTTACCATCCATCGCCCTCTGTTGAAGACAATTCCTACGTAGTATGTGATCCAACCAGGATATTTCCCTCTTCCTTATCGTTTTCATCAGGTAGTCTCTTGTCTCCTACTTTTCTTAGCACTTCATTATTTCTCACTTTATCTGTCCACTTCACTTTTTCCATTCTTCTCCACAACCATATTTTTTTTGCTAGGGGCTTTACGTCGCACCGACACAGATAGGTCTTATGGCGACGATGGGATAGGAAAGGCTTAGGAGTTGGAAGGAAGCGGCCGTGGCCTTAATTAAGGTACAGCCCCAGCATTTGCCTGGTGTGAAAATGGGAAACCACGGAAAACCATTTTCAGGGCTGCCGATAGTGGGATTCGAACCTACTATCTCCCGGATGCAAGCTCACAGTCGCGCGCCTCTACGCGCACGGCCAACTCGCCCGGTCAACCATATTTCAAAACTTTCCAAATACTTTGTTACTTTCTTTCTTGATGTCCATGTTTCAACTCTATATGGCACTACACTCAACACAAAATTGCGAACCTCTTTCTTAAATCAGTAGGGATTGCCTTAGATGTCAAAAGCCTTCTCACCTTTCCGAAAGCTTCTTTTCCCATATATATTATGCTTCTTATTTCTTCTGTACAGCTTCCATTCCATGTTAACAAACTTCCCAAATATCTGAATGACTTTACTCGTTCCAATTTCTTTCCCTCTAGTGTTATATTAACAGCAATCTTTGTTTATCTTTATCTTCATTTCGAACTCTTTGCCCACTCTGTCAGTATTTTCCAACATGACTTGCAGATTTTTTTTTTTCTAATTCCGCTAATACCGCCACATCATCTGCGTATTTTATGGTCTTTATTGGTTCTCCTCCCACTACAACGGCTCTTGATTTTTCCAGGGCCTTCTGTAACAGTTTATCGGCATATATATTGAACAGAGCCGGTGACATGCAACATCCCTGTCTCACTCCTCTTCCGATATCCACTTCTTCTGTTTCATATTCATTTACTCTAACCATCACTTTCTGATACTTATACAACTCTTTATCAGTCTTCTGTCTTTCCAGTCTACATCAATATATTTCAGAATCCTCATCAGAATTCACCAGTTCACTCTGTCAAACGCTTTTTCCCAATCAATGAAACATGTATACATTTCCCCATTCACTTCTAACATCCTGTCTGCAATCATCATTAGGCATCCAATTGCACCTCTGGTTCCTCTTCATTTTCTAAAACCAAACTGCTCATCGCCCATATTTTCCTCTCTTTTCTTTTCTACTCTTCTCAGCTCCATCTTGGTCATTGCCTTAGTAACATGCCATATAAACTAACTGTTCTATAGACTTTACATTGTTTAGCATTACATTTCTTCGGTAAGGGAACCATGATGGCCCTAACCAGATCTTCTGGCCATCTTCCTGTGTCGTATATTATGTTCACCAGATTGGTCAGTCTAACTATTCCTCCATTCCCTAAAACCTTTAATGCTTCAGATGGTATCTGTTCACAGCCCATCGCTTTCCTTTCCTTTAGGTCCTGAATTTCCTTCTCCACTTCCCATTTTTCTATCCTTGGTCCTCTGGATTCTTCGTCACAATCTTGCACGTTCTCCAGTATCATTGTCCCATGATCAGCTTGATGATCATATATATCGTTTATATATTCCGTCCACACCTCCCTACTTTCTTCTAAATTTGATATTATCTCTCCTTGTTTGTTCATTATTCCTTGCTTGCTTATCTTCTTTGGATTTCTCCTCATCAGGCTCCTTGCTGTTCGATACATCTATTTTTCCCTCGTTTTCCAACTTGAATATTCCTTAACATTAGTTTTTCATCCATTCTTCCCTGGCCTTATCAGTTGTCCGCCTCAGCTCATTGTTTAGTTTTCTTTATTGTATTTTTCCTTCATCTGAGGAGTCATTTTTCCATTTCCTGCGTTTATACATTTTATCTAACACCTCATTCGTTACCCATTCCTTTTTATTTCTTTTCCTTCCGAGTTTACCTACATTTTTCTCTAAGGTTTTTTACTATTGCAGTCCTGATGGTAAGCCACTCCTGTGATACATCTATACTCATTCTCGAGTTTTCAAACTTTTCTTCATTCCTTCTTGTATAGGTCCCGACATTTTCATTCCTTAGTTTTGCTACGTCCCACTTCCTTCCAGAGTGTTTATTCTGATATGTTTCAGTCGTGTTCTTATATCTGCTACTAGCAAGTTGTGGTCTGTATTTGCATCTGCCCCACGGAATCTTTTAGCTATTTTGATGTTGTTTTTTGAAACTTTGATTGAGAATAATTACATCAATTATCTGATATCTGGCTGTATCACCAGAACTCTTCCATGTATACAGCCTCCGTTTATGGTTCTTAATTCAAAAGTCAAGGCTCTCTCCTCTTGTATTGCTTTTCCCTAATCCATAATCTCCGACCACATTACTCTGTCTTTCAATTCTCACTACACTGTTCCAATATTCCATCATCACAGTTCTTACTGAACCTTTTCTATTCTCCTCAAACACTTCCTCTATCTGCTCATCAATTCGGTTTACCTCTTCCTCGTCCGCATGCGTTGTAGGCATATGCACTTGAATGATCAGTGTATCAAGAGGGTCACTCTGTATCTTGATTGTCAGTGACAGGCATCATCTTAATTATACTTCTCTCTAGAACTTTTCCTGGCCTGTGTTCTCCTCCCTTATAAACCACCTTGTGATCTCCAGGAAGACGCTCTCCTTCTCCTTGCATCGCACTTCACATAATCCTAAAATAATGATGTTCAACTTCTCCATTTCCTTCTTCATATTCTCTAGATTAGCTTTTTCATTCATCGTTCTGACATTCCAAGTACCAAACCTCAACAGTTCAGATTTCTTCTTCTTCCCATTTCGTTCGATCTTCACACCTCATGGTTCTCCTGACACAGCGCCCACCCGGTGATCCGAATGTGGGCGTATTACTCAGGAATTGAATTTCTTCTCAGGAACTACCATATAAATGGATATTGTCCAGTGGGACTAGGGATACGACAATAGTCGTTAATGAGGTGGTTTCCCCTTCTGCATCCTATGCCGTTGACCTCCAATAACTTCATACGCCTTTAGGGGTGATTTCTCACCCCAAGGACAAGAGGGTGTCCTTTTTCTCCACCCTCTCATCCACTCTCCTAAGAGACTGTTGACTCTTTGTATCGGGGGGCCACTCATACCGGTGATCGCCGGGTTCCTTAAAATTGTACTCGTATTTATCCCCGACTCTAGGGTTGCCTCTTCCGCCATCTCCACTGTACCGAAGTCCATCTTCTCCGCTGTGTATTCCGTTGAGATCTTCACTCATAACCCTGAGCTGGGGCCCATACCAGATGTTACACACCGGATCAGTGTGCTCTGGGACTCTAATAAGCAGGGGCGCCACTCCCTAGGTAGGGCTGCCTCCGAAGAGCCCTGCTAGTAATAATGCTATGTGTTTAAAGCGGCCCTTCAATTACTAACCAGTCTTAAGTGATGCCTTGTTTCCAGAATTTCGCTCCCATTCAAGTGGTTGAGAGTCAACAAACGGAGGAGCTATTTTGTCAAAGAATTCCTCTATACAGGCTGGTGAAATTGTATGGGCTCGTGGACTGTGATCTTCGTGGGGGAATGCTTTGATTTTGTTCCCGACGTCGGAAATGTTGGTATTCCTATCTAAGGATGCACAAAATTTCTTCCAGCTGTATCTTTTCCTTTCTTTCAAAAATCTTACTTGAGCTGTAGTGTTCAGGCATTGCTGGTACCTCTCAAAAGTGGGTTGTTCCTGATATTGCCGAAGCGCTGTCTGTCGTCGTACAACAGCCTGAGAGCAATCTAGGGTCCACCAGACTGGTGGATTTCCCGTGTGTGTAGATCCAACTTTCCTCAGGGGAATTGGATCGGATGAAGCATTCTCCATAGTGGAGATATAGAGATTGTAGCTGACACCACTAGAATTTTGCAGTGGAAGACGTAATATCTCTTCATCCATCTCTCTCTTTCTTAGCATTAATCCCGACTTGCAGGGTCTGCTGCTTTGCTACATCTCCTCCATTTCTGTCTGTCGTTGACATCTTCTGGTGTTAAGCCAACACTGTGCATGTCTGCCCTGATGTTGTCAGTCCATCTCTTTGCCGGTCTTCCTCGTGGTCTTGTTCCCTCTGGGTTGATGTGGAGCGCTGTTTTGGCAACTGAGTCGTCCTGTTTTCTCATGACGTGGCCGTACCAGGGGAGACGGGCTTCCCTCACTTCGTCTATGATGGGCTTGTCACCAAACCTTTGCCGGACGTCCGTGTTCCTTATGTGGTCACATCGGGTCAGCCCCATGGACCATCGAAGCATCTTCATCTCCATGGTTGTCAACATTTGCTCCTGTTGTTTCGTCATGGGGCGACATTCAGTCCCATAGATCGCTGCTGGCCGTACCACACTCTTATAAACTTTTGCCTTCATATATTGAGGCATCTTTTTATCACAGAGGACTCCAGTGACCTGTCTCCACTTGAGCCAAGCTGCATTTACCCTCATCCGAGTATCAGGAGTGGTGTCACAGTTTGAGGTGACGACGGATCCCAGGTACTTAAATTGCATGGTCTTCTGCAGGTCTTCTTCACTGATACTTATGGTACCTCTGGTTTGGGGGCCACATTCCAGGTATTCTGTCTTCTGGATATTGAGGTGCAGTCCATTTTCAGCCAGTCTGTCCTTCCACGTTTGAACCTGATGCTGGAGTTCAGGACGGGTTTCTTGTGCAAGTACCACATCATCGGCATAAAGAAGGGTCCAGGGATGTGAAGTTTGTATGTCAGCTGTTGCCAATTTGCTTTAGAACAGTTCCATTTTCCTGTCGACATTTTCTGGTTCTGAGTAAGAGGAGAAGTCTCTATTTTAATCAAGATGGGAAAGTAGTTGGAACCCCCAGAATCAGTAAGGATGGACCAATCGGTGGACAAAGATAAAGAGGGAGTGGTAATAGTGAGGTCAACTGCCGATTTCTGCCTATTCGGTGAAGGAACCAATGTACGGGAATAATCATTCAGGATGATTAAATTGTATTGTTCGACCAAATTGACAATATCATTGCCTGGTTGGACAACCCCATGCCGCGGAGTGAGCGTTAAAGCCTCCACGGATGATCTGTGGGTGGAGAAGTTGAGTCATGATTTCTTGCCAAATTTCCAATGTGATTCCTGTTCTCCGTGGGCAATATCCAGATGCTATCGTAAGAGTTTTAGAGGGTAGTTTAATACTAGCTGCAATCAGTTGAAATGGTGAAAGCGTAATACGTTGGATAGTTATTTGTCTGTAATATAGTGTGTGCCAGAATAGCTACACCACTATATCCATAATCACGATCTTCCTTTATAGTGGTATAGTTGCGAAAATGTATATATCCTTGAGGTTTGAACCTTGTTTCTGACAGGACAACATAAGGCTTTATAACGTAAAGTGCATTATCTAGACTCTCATTGTTTAAAATAGCCGATTGTGCATTCCATTGAAAAAAATTAAAATGCCATTATTAGATTGGAAAATCTGCAGTTGCATATTCTTGATCGCCATGGGTTGTAGAGTGTCAGATGTTTGAGACGAAGATTGTTGGATCAGTAAAGTCCCAGATAGTGCTGTTATAGATGTATTTCGGCCTTAAATCTCACGCTGTAGAACACCTCTGTTCAAGGTCACCAACCGGCCGTTCCATTGTAAGATTTTAAAGGCCATTTTCAGTAGTGAAAATATTGGTAATCATGTCGCAGATTACTGTTGGATAAATGTTGCTGGACGCTGAAGATTGAAGCTGACCTAACATGAGCATAATAATATTGAATATTTGCTCGTTAAGTTGGTCGTTGTTTTTAGCAGGATTTGATAGTGCCCGATGGAGTTGGAGAAGGTATGGATTGTGAGTAATTGGAGTAACAGGTAAATGTGGAGGAATATAGGCCAGTTGAGAAAGTGGAGGGAAATTGGGTTTGAAAGTTTGTAACGGTCGTCTTCACGAGTCTACAGGAACAGCCATTTTACGCTGAGAGGCGAATGGATGGTTAATGCTGAATGGGGAGAGTTCTGCTGTACTATATTCCATGGTGAATTCTCTTTCATCGGTGGTTCTGCTGTAACAATTGGTGCCAAGGGCTCATGTTGTCTTGGAATGTTTCTTAGTGTTGACATGTTAGAGGTTACAGAAATATTAGCTAGAGGGGGAAATTCCACCTGACTTTGATAATTAACAGGTGGGCGTGACGCTGAGTCCGCATACGGTCTGCTGTTATATCAAGCGCAGCCACTTGCGAGATGTTGTTAAATGTCATAAGTTCCCGAACAGAAATCCACTCTTTATATGCTGGGCAGTTTTATCACTGGAAAGATGAGCTCCTTTACAGTTAACACAACAGGGAGTAATTAAATCCGAATACTGACTAATAACTGAGCAACGGCTATAGCGTTCGGAACTTCGGCATTGCAGACTAGAATGATTGAATTTCAAACACCGTTCACATAATCGCACAGACATCACAAATGGTTGCACTGCGCATCGAGTTCCGAGTGAGCGGCAGTAGTTGTGCAGTTAACAGACAAACTGGAATAGGCCTTCTCTCCCCGCGAACAATCTTACTGAAGCGCTTTACACGAACAATTGGTAATAGGGCTTGTATCTCCCGTGATATTTCAGCTTCAAGTGTGGGGTCGATATTTTTTATTAAACCTTGTCTTTGAATTATACTAGACGGAATGTAAACGTCTAGATTTTGTTTACGAAAAAATTTCTGATTTCACTAGTTGATTCGCCACTGCTCCTGAAGTGGTTTCAACTCAAAGCCTGTTTCGCATTATGGTTTTCATGTCCAGGATGTTTTGACGGCACACGACCTGCTCGTTAAATAACAGCTTACCAAGCGCCATTGGATGGAGACTACCCACGTCTTTGTTTACACTTTCGACGATAACAATGAAACGGCCTTGATCATTTTGATTGTACCTATTTTCACTGCTATTGAGATAAACTCTTTGATTAGTGTTGGGATGATTTACAGATGGGGATAAAGCATTTATTTCTTCCATAGCTGCACCATTAGAACTGTTCGTAGTATCAGTTGAACCGGAACTGTTTATGATACTTTATACTTTATAGACCATTGAACATAACAGGCTTTCGTCCAGATACATGTTCACCATACCCATAAAAACAAATATACATCTTACTACCTCCTACTAAATATGATTACTAATTTACACCTAACCCAATATACAGTATATAGAACTGATAAAACAGAGAAATGATTCGCTCCTTATCGGAGACCTTGGCAGAACGGCAACATGAATATATATATATAAAATGCCTTTCGGCGATAAGAAGAGAAAAAAAAACATTAAAATAAATAAAACATATCGGAACTCTAGGGGGGTACATGACCTGCCCCCATCCTTAGTGTCAGCAACACTTGTCCATTCACTTCCTCCTCACACTAAGACATCTTAGCAAGCAGGCACTGTCTTTGAACCCTGTTCAATATGGTTGGACCTGTCTGCTTGCTCTTAAGGGCCCCACACACGCGCAGACTTAGTCGGAGGTAAGTCTGCGCAAACCAGTCTCTTCAGACATGTCTCTGTCTGTATGACCGATAAGTCTGCCGACAAGAAGTCTGCAGGCAAGTCTCTGACATTCTGGCGCTGCTTGAATTCAGCCGGAGACTTTGCGACGAAAGCGCTATCTCATAGTTGCGGCAGGAAATATAAATGTGATAACCTACAAATATGAAATCTGAAATTTTTTTGCGCGTCTTCTTCGTGCAGAGCGCTACATTGTGTCCAAATAACGACTCATCTTCTATACCGACTATCTAATTAATTTCAATCCATATACATGTTTCAACCATCCGAAGCGCATAATTTTAAACAGAAAAAACAGCTGAGCGCGACATATTCAAATTCGTCGGTAAATAATCATTTAGTCTGAGCGTGTGTGGGCAACTGCATACTTCCTACTTACCTCCCGGAGGCAAGTCTGTGCAGGTAAGTATTCCAGAAGTCTGCGCGTGTATGGGGCCCTTTAGACATCCTCTATTGTTCCATTTCGCTGCACACACAACTTCTATAGTCTGCTGAGTTATACACTAACTACTTCCAACTCGAAGTCTCGTAAACCCTGACTCATTATTTAAGAGCAGCATTGACCAGTTCCTTCTTCTATTTTGCCCACACATAATTTTTTTGCAGCACATAAGTATTTAAGTTACTAGTCCTGGTCCATTCATTCATTACTCATTTAGTAATTTTCCGTTCATCCCCCAGCGTAAGTATGGCTTGCTCCTCTGGATTCAACAATTTATTTCCCACTTTTTCTAGAGCAACACATTATTTCACCAAGTGCAGGTCATTGGACACTTTCTCGCACAACAAACACCGTGACTTATCAGCCCTTCTTGTCCATCCCTTATTTTTATGCATCTTCATTAACCACCATAACATACCTCTTCTCTAGGCTCTGTTTACATTGGTAATGCTTATTCTTGCTTCTTTCGTGATTTCATTATACAGGCTAAGGGAACACTTCTCCCTTCCTTCTTCTATCAGACGCTGCCTTTGAATGTATTTAACTCTCCCTACTATCTTCCTCAGTCTACAGCTCTCTTTCCCGTACCACACTGTCTTCCAGGTATACCCCATACCAATCTTATTCAAATATTCTTTAACTTTAGTAAGCCAACACCCCTTATACATATCCTTCGACTGTTGGAGATACGCTGCTTGTAAAACCACACCCTCTTATCCTATTTTAAGTCTCATCCAATATTTTAGTACTATTTTGACACAATCAGCTTCGATACACTCCCCACACATTAGTAATGCCCCGGCATTAGCCGTGCATTGTGGTAATTGCATTATTATTTTACTGAATCTGGATATAATGTTTGAACATGTCTTTTTTGTCCTCTAAACCCCATAGTTCCGCCCCGTACAGTACACTGCCTAGCACCAGCGTTTTAAAAACCAGTCTCTGCAGGCTGTAATTTATACCAGGGAATTTTGATTCTAGGATGTTGACCACCGAAAGTGCTGCAGCCCCCTTCCATTTTGCTGTCCTCACTTGTTCATTCCAGTCTCCTCTCTTGTTTATAATTACCCCCAGATATTCTAGTTTGCTTACCTCTTCAATCTTCACTCCCTGTACCACCCATATCCTTTCATTCTTCCTTCTCTTAGTTTTACTTACTACCATCACCTTCGACTTACTTCCATTGATTCTCAGGGACCATTTCCTTGCAAACTCCTCAACCCTGTTGAGGCTTTTCTGTAAACCTCCCCCTGTCAGGGCTAGTAGGATCACATCATCGGCAAATATTAAGCCTGGTACCTCTAACCAATTTACCGCTGGCACCGCCCAGCTATCTCTACCGTGGCCCTGTCATTAATGAACAGAAGAAATAATATGATCGATAACTTACAGCCCTGTTTCAGACCTACCTTACATTCTATTTGGCTGCTCAACCGATTATCGTCCAATCTAACTCTACAATATACCTTCCTATTATAGCTTCATTCGCTTTGATCATTTTCCTAGATACCCCCACTTTCCATAATTTTTCTAATAAAGCTCTTCTACTAACCGTATCAAATGCTTTCTCAAAGTCTATTGCAGCTAGGTACACTTTACCCCCTTTCCTATCTAGATATTTTTCTATGATCATCTTGACGGTCATTATGCTAGCTGTTGTTCTGCGTCGTCTCCTGAACCCCCCTTGATAGATTGACAATATCGACTGTCTCTCAGCCCAATCACTTAGCATGTTTACCAGTACCCCTGTGTAAACCTTACTCAGTGAGTCTAGCAGTGTTATTCCTCTATAATTCTTTGGTAGATTTCTGCGGCCTTTCTTTTTGTAAATAAGACATACTACACCAACTTCCCATTCTTTTGGGTAGTTCCCTCCTTCGAAAATCCTGTTGAAAAGTTTAACTATACCTTCTACTATCTGATTGTGTTTACCTATTTCCTTTCAAAAAACGTTACTTATACCATTACATCCTCTCGCTGATTTACTCTTAAGATTACTCAGTACCCTCATCACTTCATCCCTCGAGATCTCTTTATCCAGTTCCTGAATGTGAACCTCTAGATTTTTCCTCCTGTCATTTCCACTTCTACCTTTTTCCATTTGTCTTCACCTCCTAACATCTCACGAAAATAATCAAACCATTGATCGTCCGCTATATTCGGTTTGCCAACCCTTTTCCCTTCCTTGTTAATTTTATTAATTCTGTCCCATACTCTATCCACTTGTTTCATTTTGCACTCCTTGTTTATTAGCTCTGTTTGCTCTTTCATCCATATTCTCTTTCTCTCTGCGATTTTTAATTTGTATTCTTTTCTTAGGTTATAGAACGCTATTCTTTCTTGGCACCCTCCCTTCTTCCTAAACTCTTTTAGCGCCACCATCACTAATTTTATTTTTTCTTTACATTCATTGTTGTGCACGCACGCACATTAATGGTGTCTCGACATAAACAATCAACACTGCCCCACTCCAGTACTGAAAAGGAGGGGAGAGAGTGAAGGGATAGTGTTGAAGGCCACCCCAGTACCGAAAAGGAGGGGAAGGGAGTGAACAGGTAGTGCTGAATACACAGTGTGTGTATTCTGGCGTTATACTGTAACATTGTAAGATGGCTCCTATCTTATCACAAGTGAATCGAGGCCGTATTATTGGCATGTGTGAGGCTCACATGGTCCCCAAGCAATAGCTCAAACAATATCATGCAGTCTTAAGACAGTTTGGAGATGGGTAGAAATATGGCAAGAATGAGGTGAAGGACTGGTAGATCATAGGACACATGACAAGGCTCCTAGAAGAACTACTCCGGAACAGGATGCTGATATCGTTCAAACTATGGACAATTCTCCGTTTGCAACTATCGATAATGCGATTGCTGTATTGGAATTGCCAGTAAGCCGGACTACCATGAGTCGCCGACTCCACGCGACAGGTATTTACAATCGCCGAGCTGCAAAAAAGGGGCGACTTCTTCTTATCCACAGATAACTTCGCGTAGGCTTTGCACTACAAGAAAGTGTTACTCCACGACAGGAATGGGAAATTACAATTTGGTTGGATGAAAAGGAATTTTGCTCGAACCAGGTAAACAGCTCAAGTGCTGGCGACCAGTTGGAAGCCCTTTTTCCAGGTAACTAATCAGTCGGGTTGCGTCCCATGTGACGTACTGGGGTGGTTTTAAGTGTAGATATTATGTAGATATTATAGAAGGTGCCGTTCTTCCTAGTGTTCGAGCTATTTACCCCATAGAAGAAGTTCCCGTTATCAGGTTTGTGCAAGATAACTGCTCTGTTCACACTGCACATGTAACCTAAGTTTTCTTCAAACAGCATTCTGACATACACGTGCTTGACTGACTGGCCTCCCAAGTAGGCTGACTTAAATATAATAGAACATGTTTGGGCACGAATGGTAAACACGTGGCATCCAGGTCAGGAGAGGACAAGAGCGGCTCTGTTCATGCACTGCCATCGAGTTTGGGTGAATCTAAGGAATGAACCAGATTTTTTCCAACATATAATAAATTCCAATCCCAAGCGGCTAGAGCAAGTGATAAACAGCGACGGGGCATGGACTGATTATTGATTCTGGGAGGGAGGAGGAATCCGTCACTTACACTTGTTGTAATGTCAGTATCTGACACCACTCTTTAGTTATTTAATACCCATTTCACAGTTTTGAGTTGATTAACATTTTACTTTTCTTTAATTTATGTATCTATAGACAGTGCATTATATTTATTCTTTTACCGTACGTTTATTTTATTTATATATTTTCGAGGAAGATGCGATACGCTCATATTTTTATAAGATATTTCTGTAAAACGGTGTTAATTTTATAATAATTAATTATGTTGATATGTTGTAATAATAGCATTTTTGTTGTAAAGACGTTGTATTTTATGGAAACTGAATTTGAATGATATTAAATTATTTTTAGATGTATCTTGTTATTGCTCAAGAAGTTATTTTATAAAGAAATGCTTTACAGTTATACTTCAATATCTTATTTTAGCATATTAATTTTCTGTTCATAGAATTTATCGTAATTCGATATCCGAGGTGGTAAATTATGATAATATAACTTGAGTAAAATCCAGAACAAAGTTACGAACCAGTAAAAGGTATTTTCAAATTACGACCCGATATAACGCAGCTACAAAATATTCCTATCTAGTATAAAATACTTTTCGGTTAAAAACCTCGTTTACCTCTTGATACTGTAATTATCAGAGTAAATGCTGTACTTCAGTACATCCGCCACTGTGCCCATTTCAATCACAACAAAGTCTTGTAGCGGACTGTCTACATGCATCAATGCGTTAAGCGAGAAGGTGGGTCATTGTGCCTTCGGCACTACCCCTCCACTCCCTTCCCTCTTGTTTTGAACTGGAGTGGCCTTCAACACTACCCCTTCACTCTCTCCCTCCTTTTCAGTACTAGAGTGGGGCAGTGTTGATTGTTTATGTCGGGACACCATTAATGTGCACGTCTGTACCAGCACTCTTCATTCTTCTTCGACCTGCTAGGGACTCTATTAGCCTTTGCCACCCTTTTAATTGGGTATTCGATTAACTCAAGTGCTTTATCAGTCTTACCTTCTCTCAAGGCCTCTTCCCATCCATACCTAATTATATCCAGCTCCTTCTCTAAAAGGGCATTTAACTCCTGTGTTGGAACTGTTTATGATATCAAGGAGCATGTCAGACTCCTTGTAAGACCGGGTTCACTTCCACTAGGACGCACTTTCTTGCACTGCGAATTGAATTCACTTAAAAATTCAGAGTCAGAATTACCTGATTTGATGGCTGGCTGTGCTGAAATAGCGGGTAGTGATACCTGACCTCGTTGTAGTAATGCGGCAGATGTTCCTTGCATCTCTGCTGAGGGGATGTTCACAGGTTGTTGAGTCGACAGAAGTTGATGTGGATTCTGAGGGTTTTCGGCACTTAAAGTAAAGTCTGCAGTCATCGGTGGAGAGTTGCTGTAGCATGCTTGTAAGGCAACATTAATTACCTGACCCGTGTCAGGTGGATCATTCATGGTGCACTCACAAAAGCACACACAAACGAAATTTTCCAGCTGCTGCTAAAGGAAAAGAAAACACAGTCAACTTATTAACGGCAGATAAGTAAATTCTAACCGTACACAAACCATAGACCTATCACACACGTAAACACAGTACTTAGTACGCTGGAGCGACAGCGGAGCACTTGATGTGAGCAGGACCACGCCTCATGGTGAACTTGTTATCAAGTTGAGCACGTCAAAACGGGGAGTGATGATTCACGTCAGTACTGAGAACGAGTGTGGCAGTTAATGTTGGACGTCTGCGAGCCGACACTTGGAGATAACGATCCTGGGCTGGTGTTGTAACGCGAGGATGGCCAGAACGAGGCTTTTCGTTCACATTCCCCGTCTCTGTACTTTCACCACACCTTAGACACGCTGCTTTGTGTGACGTTTAACCGATCGGCAACATCTTGCTGTGTATAAAACCGCTCTCTGAAACCTGGCAAACATTAGTGTTCATCTACGTGACATGGATACAAACTGACTGTATGTTTGATGATGTGAGACAACGTACCATCGGCTACAGTACTCAGGGTATGTTCACGTGACTAGAATACGGGCACAAAGCATGCCTGCAATAAACACCGTCGAATTTCGGAGTTGCGATAGTCTTTTTTTACTATTTGCTTTACGTCCCACCGACACAGATAGGTCTTAGGGTGACGATGAGATAGAAAATACCTAGGAGTGGAAAGGAAGCGGCCGTGGCCTTAATTAAGGTACAGCCCCAGTATTTCCCTGGTGTTAAAATGGGAAACCACGGAAAACCATATTCAGGGCTGCCGACAGTGGGGTTCGAACCCACTATCTGTCGAATGCAAGCTCACTGCTGCGCCACCCTTACCGCACGGCCAACTAGCCCGGTTGTAATAGGATAGTCTAATGAATAGCGTCATGGAATATCTCAGAATACTCATTTTGGCCGTATTCCAAGCTTTTGTTGAGGTGGGTAGTTACATCAACACACACAATAACTCAAGTTAACAGACTTTCTACTCTCGTGTGAAGTGTACAGGGCAGTTAGGCCATAATGGCAAGAATCGGAACAAATAATAAATACCTAATAATTTTATTGGTTTTACGTCCCACTAACTACTTTTTACGTTCAGAAACGCCGAAGTGCCGGAATTTAGTCACTCAGGAGTTCTTTTACGAGTCTGTAAATCTACCGACATAAGGCTGACATATTTGAGCTTCTTCAAATACCACCGGACTGAGCCGGGATTGAACCCGCCAAGTTGGGGTCAGAAGACCAGCTCCTAACCGTCTGAGCTACCCAGCCCAGCTATCATAGAATTTGATGTCTTAAAAGTACCCAGATTAATAAATCGTATAACACTGTGTATTTGGATAGAGCCATATCTTTTTCAATAGTTTCTTTCTTTCCTGGTCTGTTCTCCATGATCTAGGCTCGTCAGTTGGAATGCTACACCTTTCCCGCTGCTACACTGCGACGAAACCGCTGGTAATTTCACAATCGAAGAGGATAGATCTCGAATATTTGCAACTGATCTAATGAAATTATGGTTTCCTTCTGGGAACTTAATTTTTCATATCGGGAATGTATGTGGAGAATGTGCACTCGGATAAATTGAAGATAGTAATTTATCCATTTCGAATCGTAAGATGATGTGTGTTTTGTGTTATAATGGGACAGTGTTCAAACTGTATGTGACATGTAAATTACAATAGTTCAAAACATGTCTTTGTTTTATTCCAAGTTGTTCTGTAGTTACTAGCCAATAGCTAGTATTTTGAAGGAGTCAAATATTCTAGGATATTGTCACACGAAAAATAAACTGAGGGATGAAGATTTATAATCTCTCTTCCCCATATATATCTTCTTTCCAGTTACTTCTGAGTGATACTATAGGAAATATCAACTTACTCTAACCTTTCTTTGTTTCAGGCACAGTTACATTCATCATTGGCTTCACGGGCTGCGTAGGAGCACTGCGGGAGAACACATGCTTGTTGGCTGCGGTGAGTCTCTTCATAGGACATGACTGGATAGCAATATTGTGATCTTTCATTCCTATCAGTTATTGAACTTTGAAGATTCTAGTATTATCGTTCACGATTTGTATTTTAATTTATGTTATAATAACAGTGATCAATAGCTTTTCTCTCCGAAACAAAACTCAACTTTTACGTGTAAATTGAAGATAGTAATTGATCCATTTCGAATCATAAGATTTGTTTGTGTGTTATAATGGGACAGTGTTCAAACTGCATGTGGCGTGTAAATTACAATAGTTCAAAATATGTCTGTTTTATTCCAAGTTGTTCTGTAGTTACTAGCCAATAGCTAGTATTTTGAAGGAGTCTAATATTCTAGAAATATTTGAATCATTTATTGTCACACGAAAAATAAACAGAGAGGGATGAAGATTTATAATCTTTCTTCCCCTTATATATCTTTTTCTAGTTACTTCTGAGTGATACTATAGGAAATATCAACTTACTCTAACCTTTACTTGTTAGAATATTTGATATGTCTTATAATATGTGCCATATAAGTCAATATATATGTATGACGTACCAAAGGTAGTCAAGTAGTTGTAGAAATAATGTGTCCTGATACAGTCAACAACACTAAAGTGTATCCAAAAAGAACCTTTGTGGAGGCTAGGTATTTTGTATAATAGACAATCGGTTGGGAGTAGGATATGAATTAAATTGTGCTATACAAAAAGTGCGTTCTCTTTATATCTCGTCTACATTGTATTTGGAGCACTTTTGTAATTTGCTACAAAAAGAGGAGGAAATTACGAGGGGGAGGGGGATCAAATATAAACGGGATTTTATTTATTGAAAAACACAAGTCAATTACAATTTTACTTTTCCACATAGTTTCCAGCTTTGGAAATGCATTTGTCCCAGCGTATAGGCAGATTTTTGATGACCTCATCGTGAAAGGAGCAGGGTCGTGTCACCAGCCAGTTGCGCACGAAATCCTCCACACTCTCATAATCTTCAAACCATTGACCTCCTAGAGCTTCTTTAAGCGGTCCGAACAAACGGAAATCGCAGGGCGATAAGTCCGGGCTATAAGGAGGATGATCAAGTGTAGTCTAGTTAATTTCCTGTAGCTTGTAGACAGTACCGCAGTATGGGGCCGCGCATTATCGCATTGTGATGATTGCCTGACAGCTCCCATAACTGATTACGACTTGTTCTGCAATTCCTGATACTGTTGCCCGTTAGTAATGTCCTTATCCGCACGAATGTTTTAGTCTGTAATGAGGACGGTGATCGTGTTGCTGATTTTCTACACGTTCTCGCCCTTCTTTAACTTTTTATGCCAGGCACACACACGCGTCCTTGACAATGTTTGATCACCGAACTGTGCAGTCAATCTGTGGCAAATTTCCACCGCTGTAATTCGTTCACAAGCAATACATTTTATAATTATGCCTTGCGCAGTGGAGGCGTGCACCTGTTGCTCCGACATCGTGAGCGTTACTGACGAAACGGCGGGAAATATATAACAGCACGCTCTCCCCACTCTTAACGGTCCCACCTAAGCATAGCAGAAGAGCGGGGACAGTCCTACCAACTGTTGATGTTCAGGAACAAAAATCCCGTTTATATTTGATCGACCTTCGTAAATCCTCATTAACTGGTTTGATAGTTGAAACTATAAGTGCATACTGTAGGCCGACCGTTCCCTTGAGAGTCCAGACTCCCCAACATTGCAGAGCACCTAAATAACTTGCAGTAATTTTTAACAGATCACTAACATACTTA
This sequence comes from Anabrus simplex, assembly GCF_040414725.1. Lineage (NCBI taxonomy): Eukaryota > Metazoa > Arthropoda > Insecta > Orthoptera > Tettigoniidae > Anabrus > Anabrus simplex. The sequence continues at coordinate 1,048,175,851 of NC_090265.1, read as the reverse complement.
TGAATACTTCTGCCAAAATGAAAAAACGGAACAATATACTCCATAAACTAAGATTACATCTGGGATGCAATGGCCCTTTCTTACTAGTTGTTCTTCAACACGGTTAAACGACCCATAGCAAAGTAGTAGATTTGCACCTGAACCAATTCTCCTTAATACAATATGCATTCGTTGTACAGTACTGTGTACTGGAAGTAGTATAATATCACCGCACCTGAGAAGATCAAAATGTCTAATGAATACACGGAGAATAATCCCAGCTTCGCAGTCCACCTTGATTTAACAACAAGACAACCATCATGGTGCGCCAGACGTCCTCTCGTAGCATTTTTCAATTACCTGGCACATACTGAAAATCTGATCCTGACGGCCCCTCTGTGGTCTGAAACCAGACTGGTTTTCATCCAACTTCCTCTCAACCACTGATCGCACCCTCCCTTCCAAGATGCCAGTGAATACTTTGCCTGGTATACTAATCAATGAGATACCTCGATAGTTGTTGCGGTCTTTCCTGTTCCCTTGCTTATGGATAGGTGCAATTACTGCTTTTGTCCAATTTGAAGGTACCTTATCAACATTCCATGCTAATCATATTACTCTACGAGTATGAAGCCATTTCATCTCTGCCTTCCCACAATGCTTCACAATTTCAGGTCTAATTTAATCTATTCCTGCTGCGTTATGACAATGGAGTTTATTTACCACCTTTTCCACTTCCTCAAGCGTAATTTCACCTGCATCATTTTCCTCCTCCCCATAAGCACGGTTGTTCGCGACACCACCAGGAAGATTTCCTTTTACGTTGGGAAGATTTTCAAAACATCCCTCCACCTGCCCAGCGATTTCCTGGGATCTATTATGTGTCCACCTGAATTACCCAAAACACTGTTAATTTTTTCCCCTCCATTCCTAAGATTCTTTATTACTGTCCAGAAAGGTTTCCCTGCTGCTTGACTTAGCCTTTCCAGGTTATTACCAAAATCTTCTCACGAATTATTTTTGGATTCAACAACTATTTGTTTCGCTCTGTTTCTTTCATCTACGTATAATTCCCTGTCTGCATCAGCCCTTGTTTGGAGCCTGTTTTCTGATAAGCCTTTTTTTTAAATGTACAAGCTGCTTTCACTTCATCATTCCACCAAGATGTTCGCTTTTTCCCATTTTACGTACAGTTGTTCTTAGGCATTCCCTTGCGGTTTCTACTACAGCATCCCTGTATGCCACCCATTCTCTTTCTATATCCTGAACCTGCTTCCTGTCTACTGTTTGAAACTTCTCACTAATTATATCCATGTACTTTTGTCTAATTTCCTCGTTCTGGAGATTTTCTACCGTTATTCGTTTGCAGACAGATTTCACTTTATTTGTCCTAGACCTAGATATACTTAGTTCACAACAGATCAGATAGTGGTCTGTATCATCGGAAAATCCCCGGAAAACCCGTATATTCCTAACAGATTTCCTGAATTCGAAGTTTGTTAAGATATAGTATATTATTGATCTGGTTCCCCTACCCTCCCATGTGTAGCAGCGAATAGCCTTATGCTTGAATAATGTATTCGTAACTGCTAAACCCATACTAGCACAGAAGTCCAGCAAACGCTTCCCATTCCTATTAGTTTCCATATCTTCCCCAGATTTACCAATCACCATTTCGTATCCCTCAGTTCTATTTGCAACTCTCGCATTGAAATTGCCCATTAGCACTATTCTATCCTTGCTGTTGACCCTGACTACGATGTCACTCAATGCTTCATAAAACTCGCCAACTTCATCCTCATCTTCACCCTCACATGGTGAATACACTGAGACAATTCTAGTCCTAATTCCTCCAACTGCCACATTATTCGCTCATTTACGTGCCTAATAGAAACTATGTTGTGTGCAATAGTATTCCTGATGAACAGCCCTACCCCACACTCTGCCCTTCCCTTTTTAACACCTGTTAAGTACACTTTGTAATCTCATATTTCTTCCTCATTATCTCCCCTTACCCAAATATCACTTACTCCTAGGACATCCAGATGCACCTCTTCGCTGAATCAGCCAGTTCTACTTTCTTTCTTCCATAAGCCGCATTAATGTTGATAGATCCCCATCGAATTCCACTTCGTTCGCCAGGTTGTTTCCAAGGAGTCCCTCGCCTGTCAAATGGGAGTGAGACTCCGTTACTCCCATAGGTCCGAGGTTTGCGTAAAATGATCTGAGCTCGGTAAATTCACGAAGAAGGATGCTACCCTACTTACACATGTCCCAGTGAGGATCTCTTCTCCAACCGGTTAGAGGCCAATGGTGGATTGTATAGTCCTAGCCGCCTGAGCACATGGGGGGCCATGACTCGGAATATGTCCGAGATGTCCACTCCCATTTGTAGCAACTGGTATCCCGATTCTCAGGACCACTTACTAGGCCACTCAGCCGTTGCCCATGGTTCACGAACTAGGGCGTGACTACAGTACCCACATCATGAATCATACCCGCTTGTCATTGTGGAAGAATGTATCACATTTATTGAACATGAAATATATTTCCTCCAGTACCTTAGAACTCTGCATAAGTAAACATGAACAATTTATGGCAAAATATACAACACATACCTTGATCGTAGGAATCAGCGTTATTTCAAGTTCTAAATCAAACATTTTGTTGATGTAATTATCTCCACGTAACATTGCAATCATTTCAGATAGCCTACGTCACTTTAGACCATTACATTACCCGCTGTAGGTGAGGGACGTAGACGAATACACCCACGGTATCTCCTACCTGTTGTAAGAAGCGACTTAAAGGGGCGACCAAGGGATGATGAAATTAGAACCATCAGAATTATTGTGGTTAGTACCATTACGTGCGGAGCACCATGGTTCGACGTTACTTTGGACTAGTACCAGCTTGCAACGAATACCGTGGATCTTCGTTACATAGGAGCAGTACCATTATGCGAGAAACCTACGGGTCTGGGCTTTGTTTGTGATAATGGTCATCGAGTGTATTCCAACGGTCGTTTCCACTGTGTTCAGAATGGCTCTGCGTTGCCTGTGAGTAGTACCACTTCGTGAGAAATACAGCTATTTGGAAATACCATGGGTCTACGTTGCCTGTGATTAGTACTACTATGTGAGTAAAACCATGGTCTGCGTTGCATGATAGTAGTAGTACCATTATGTGACAAACACCTTGGGTTTGTGTTGCCTTTTAACGTTGCCATAATGTGTGATACACCGTGGGTCTACATTGCCTATGATTAGTACCACTATGTGAGCAACACCATGAGTACACGTGGCCTGTGATTACTTCCACTAAATGAGAAACACCACTGCTCTGCGTTGCTTGTGAGTAGTACCCTTTTGTACGAAACACCATAGGTTTGTGTTACCTGTGAGTGGTGCCATTGTGTGTGACATACCTTTGGTCTACATCACCTGTGATTAAGTATCACGATAGGAGGAACACCATGATTCTGCTTTACCAGTGATTAGTACCATTATGAGGGGCTGGTGATCTGGATTGTGGACCCTTTTAGATAATGAGTAAGATCCCAGTAATGAAGGCATTGTGAATTGGATCCACTGGTTGTTTTGTTTCTTGATTATGTTTTCATGATATTTCGTTTTAGATTCTAGTCAATGGATACATTATGAAGTTTTAATTTTCGCTTCGTTCACCTCGTACCATTAGAGGTCGACGACCTAGCTGTTAGGCCGCTGAAACAACAAACATCATCATCATCATCATCAGGATTACATTATTGTTAGTTTAACTCATTCATTCTTATAATAAATGTTAATGGTGATATACGGTAGAAGCCGGTAGCTCGAGGTTGCGTGTAATATTTGCACCGGTCGTACAAAAATTAAATTTTACAAAACACAGTGGGCCGATGACCTTCGATGTTAGGCCCCTTAAAACAAGCAAGCAAGCAAGCAACAAAACACAGTAAAACCCTGTTTGCACGTATCTCACTACTGTAGTGTGTTTTTCGTTCACAATATACCGGGTGTTTCAGACACATACTTCCTAGTATACTAGGTCTGCTGTAGGATCGTTCATTGTGATTACCCGCAGCAACAATAAGGCTGAAAACTTATAGGAGCGGAGAGCAGAGCGTCATTTTTTTCATGAGCAGAGAGCAAAGCGGAGCGTTCAAAATAAATTGATTTCGCTGCAGTATGGACGTCGAACAATTAATAAGTGTTTTGCCGAACACCACAATCGGTTTGTGTTAGGTAAGCTTTGGGACGAAGTTGCTGCAGAAATGAAAACAAGTAAGTACAGTAGATATACTAAATTACTGTACTGCAGTCCGACTCCGTAGCGTAACGGAGGCCAGGGTTCGATTCGCGGTACTGCCAGAAATTTAAGAATGGCAGGAGGGCTGGTATGTGGTTGCAATGGTAAATGCAGCCAACCTCCATTGGGTGTGTGTCTGAAAAGAGCAGCACCACCTCGGGATGAGCACACGAGTTTTTACTGGTAGTGTTTTACATGTTTTCACACGTGCCATGAATTTAAGGATGAAGACAAATCGTACGGTAATAACTGGTAGTTATATATACAGTGTGTACCACAACTCGACGGCAAAATCTTAGGAAAATATTCCTCGCATACAGAGAAGAAAAAAGGTTAACAACATGGATCCGGAAACGTATACTTAGAGATTTATTCGAACTTTCTGACACAAATTAATTATAGTAACAATTTACATGTCCTCATGCAATCATCCAATCGTCTCATCAACAGAGGTTCGCCATTAGCATCTGGGCAGGCATTGTTGGTGATTCCTTGTTGGGACCGTACGTTCTTCTGAGTAGGCTTACTGGATAGAACTACACGAATCTCTTGTGTACTGCATTGCCTGATTACTTGGAAGACATGCCACTCGCATCCCGTCGACAAATGCTTTCAATGCATGATGGTGCTCCCGCACATTTCAGTCTGCTGCCCGCAGGTACCTGAATACCCATTTTCCTGAGCGCTGGGTAGGTTGAGGAGGACCGATTGCTTCACCACCACCACGTTCTCCTGAATTGAACCCTCTGGACTTTTACCTGTGGGGACACGTTAAGTCTCTCGTGTATGCGACTCCTGTTGCTGATGAAGCAATTTTAGGTGAGCGCATTGTGACAACCTCTCACGCAGTACGCACTACACCAGGCATTTTTGATCGCGTGCCTAACTCCATGCGACGACGAGCGGAGGCTTGTATTCAAGCTGAAGGTCGTCACTTTGAACATCTCCTCTGATACATGCTCAAAGTGTTTCAGCTGCCGTTACAGACGTTCGGTGTAATTGTACAAACGTTTGAATAAATCTGTAAGTATACGTCTCCGGACCCATGTTGTCATAAACTTTTATCTTCTCTCTGTGTGAGGAATCCATTCGTAAATTTTCCCCGTCGAATTTTGTTACACCTGTATGTATATTTACAATTTGTTTTACGTCGCACAGATACGGATAGGTCTTATGGCGACGATGGGATAGGAAAGGTGTAGGAGTGGGAAGGAAGCGGCTGTGGCCTTAATTAAGGTACAGCCCCAGCATTTGCCTGGTGTGAAAATGGGAAACCACGGAAAACGATCCTCAGGTCTGCTGACAGTGGGGCTCGAACCCACTGTCTCCCGGATGCAAACTCACAGTTGTATATATTTATAGAAGAGGAGTTAATAACGTAAATACATGCATCTCATGTAATTCCGTGGTATATTTCATGTAGAATACAAACTGATTACGCCTTACGACAAATACAAGAGCGCTGATTATTATTATTATTATTATTATTATTATTATTATTATTATTATTATTATTATTATTCAGCGAGTGCCAGATTGTTAATGCAGAATTTTCCTGCATAAACAATTCGTCCATCATTCATTACTTGACTGCGAAGCCTTTTGGCGCGCACTGCTCGCTGCCTTGCTCTTCGCTCCACTATGAAGTGTATTCCTACCGCCGCGTAGGAATACAACGCTTTGTTCGCTGCTCTGCTCTCTGCTCGCTGCTCCACTGTGTTTTCATTAGTTGGACAGGTTGCCGAGTGGTGCAGCAAAATGACTTCTCGGTTAGTCTCTTGGTGGCCATCATCGTCAAGGTGTGAAATCAATATTGTCTGACACCGTGGTCAGCCGTTTCAAGTCCCGTTGGTCGAAAAACAATTTACCATCAGAATATTGGGCGGCAGGGTAGGAGAGATGGTGGTATACAATTTGTAATTCCTAGATTGCATGCCAAAAGCCTGGATTGTATTCCGAACCTTTCTGCAGTGTTCATATAGTATAAAGGCATATGCCGCTATTGATGGTGATTCGTACATTAGATGGGGACATTAAGCCTTGAGAGACCCCTTGATGCTATTCGATAGGAATAGACTGTGTACCGGCACTGAGTTTCACCTTCTCCCTTTTTATTATCATGTATCACTTCATTCACGTCCTCTGGTGAGGTTGACGTCAGAAAGTGCATCCAGTTGCAAAAACTCGCTATGAAGATTCATCTCACTTCATACACGACCCCGTAGAGAACAGGGCAAGGGTTGGACCATAATGGATGGACACACAATGAAAGCCGCGTACAGTGGACCAGGTAGACACCCGTTCTATTGCGAGTGCGTATCTGAAGGACACGGTACGTACATGAAGAACGCCGCATTGCGTTACGTTGAGCAGCAAACAGGTGGTAAAATGACTGACACTATCGTATAAGATTTGTGACTGCTGACGCCCTAAGAGGAAAGCAATACACAGTCTTCGAGTAGGTACATGGAGTCTTCGAGTAGGTACATGGATTGTCTCGGGATGGGTGAAGCCGGCGGATTGACATGATAGCTATAACACCGGGCTCAAGAAATGGGTTCATAATAGACCCCACAATTAAAACAGAGGCATCATCTACTCAACCACATGGTGTACGCAAAGAGAATTGTGATATATATGAACCTGCAATTCCATATTACGCTGAGAAATATCATCTGGAGTCCATAGAAGTATTAGGATTGGTGATAGGAGCAGGAGGCACCATTACTCAAATATTTCACAATTTTTGCAAGAAATGTAATTTATTAAGGACAATGGGTTAGCAGCCCTGAAAGGCTCTTTAACAATAGTCAAAAATTATTTATACACCTAGCAATACAGTAGAACCTCATTAATCTAGACTAACTGGGGCGCTAGGTTGTCCGAGTTAATGGAAGTCCCGAATAAAGAAAATAACTCCTGAAATGAGCCAAGGTAAAACTTCTGTTCAGTAAAAAGAACGATTACAGTACAGTATTTTAAATTTAAGAAATACAAATGTTATTTAGTGTACAAGATATAATGCAAGGCTATTAGGCTCTACAAAATAACAAGTGCAGTACAGAATTAGAACATGGCAATTAAAGCACACCTTCATTGACCACACTTGACGCGCTTACTGATTTGAAGGAACTGCTGACCTTTTTTTGTCTTTCTTTGACATTAATTTCATTAGTAATTATCTTACTCAGATGCCTCAGATAATCGTAATATGCGGATGTGTTTAATCGTTGTTATCTTAAGCGTATTTAATGACAATGTTCAGATGGTCTTTAATTTCACTAAGTTTTGGCTTAGGATTAATAATATCACCTGCTTCATCCTGGTCATATTCATCCGTTTCAGAGCTTTTTGCAGTGATCACACTTTTATCGATCTCCTCTGTTAAATTATGATAACCTTGATCATTTTCATTTGCTTCTAGCTACAACATTACGGTCGTAACTCAGAGATTCATACTGTAATTGCATTTATATATTATTATAAACGGCTGTCCGGATTAAGCGAAGCGCGGACTAATGGGGTCCGGATTAATGAGGTTCTGCTGTATCTTCATCCTATAAGGAGTTCCTCGTGGGTTTCAAAATTATTGATTGATACTATATTTACTGAGTAATTGGTATAATATGGTATACTAATCATTTATAGATAATATTTTTTACACGACCTATGTTGTTGTTAATCCAATCTGTTTGTGTAAGCTTTATCGTTTCTTGGCAGCCTCCAAATGTGGGAAACAGAAATAAATGCATTTCACTATCTCTCTCTAGAGCGGCATTGCCGCTCATAAAAACTAACTAAACTAAGTAACATAACTAACATGTAAATTTGTGTTTCCGTTAACTTACGTTAGCCCCTATCTGACACAGGTATGTAATGTATTGCTTAACCGTTCTTTGTACTTGGTAAACTTTTATTCACGCATTGCCCTTTGATTTGTTCTTGAGCGCGTGTAATGCAAGTTTTCCATAATTCACGGTACTGTCTGCCCCAGTTAGCTCTAAGTACCGTGGTTCTACTGTAAGTGTTTAAAATTACTTTTTGAGCTTGTAAATTTCAGTTTGGTAATTATAGTAATGTACTTTTCCAGTATGCTATTTTCCTGGCCATTCTGTTGCTCCTAGAGATGACTGCAGGCATTTTGGGATTCATCTGCAAAGATTCAGTAAGTTTTCTTTAGTAGCTTATATATTGTGTAATTGTGATATAATACAGATGGAGAATTACATGTCTGGAATGAATGCATGTATGTGAATATAACATTTCTTGTTAATTTGTAAATTATTTAGTCAGGAGTTTTATAGCATTCCATTCCTTGTGGCAGATGTAGAACACAGTGCCGGAGACAGAGGAATATTACATTTGGTACACTAATATTTTGTGCTCCGTGCACAGAAAATACTTATAAGACTGACGCGGAATGGACCCTTGTTAATGAACAGGAAAACTGTCCATCACACGAAATGCTGGAAACCCTGTTTTCGATGCACCAAACGGATGCTGTTACATGTCTACGCGTGCGCATCTCCCGCATGCTCTGTTCTGAGTACGCTACTGTGTTAGTGGTGGGGACGGAGCGGAGCAGTTGTTGTGACCTCATCACTCGGTTGTACCGAGTGAATGTTCTGTAGCGGCACGTTTAAACACGTTATTGGTACGACAACGTAAAGGTAATTCACCCGTCTATTCCATGCTCTTTTCTCACGACATAACTGTTTTGTTTAATATAGCAATGTTGTTTTCTGCTGCAGAATCCGATCTGCTCATTTCATCCTTGTGATGCCTCTTGATATGATCCCACAAATTTGATACACCACCACCCGTCGCGTAAATGCGGCCGCTAAATTTGCATTTTGCTGATTTTTACCATCAGTAATTTCAAAGAACTGCTATGCGTTAGACGGTTTTCGTGGAATTTGTGGTACACATTTGTGTAAAAAAAAAAAAAAAATTAAATATTCTATAACATGAATACATCTACAATGGAATTAAATATCAAACTAATACCACAATTATTATCTAATAATATACTTTGCATTATCTACAAAACACAACAAGCGGAGGAAATATAGACGCAAATTTAATAAGCGCAGACTGAATACATGTATAATATTCTTACAAGGGGAGGCCACGACGTTCGGATCACAGAGTCTTTACTACTACTACTGCTGCTGCTGCTGCTGCTGCTGCTGCTGCTACTACTACTACTACTACTACTACTACTACTACTACTACTAGAAAACTTTGGCATGAAAGGGGTGCGACTATATCTGCTGAAGAAAAGAAAGCCTTGAGGAACCAACTCTTACTAGACTGGCAAGACCGATGGGATGGCACAACCGATGTTGGCCAATGGACAAAAAAGCTAATACCCGACATAGGAGACTGGTTTAAATGTAGACATTGTCGCAGATCCTGACAGGACATGGAAGATTCAGCGTATACGCAATGAAGATGGGAAAGACGCAGAGAGATGGTTGTCGGTACTGTTCTGAAAGGGATACAGTAGAACACACTTTTTTCTACTGTGTTCGATGGGAAGAAGAACGAAGGAAAGCCTGCCAACAACTTGGCCGACGACTCACGCCAGGGAATCTGGTTCAGATTATGTTAGAGAGCCCGTTTGCCTGGAACACAGTAAAGGCAATGGCGACAAGCATTATGGGGATGAAGGAAAAAGAAGAGAAAGGAAGAACTTAGTAATATACATCACTCCACTCTGATGTCATGCCGACAAGTAGTTCCAGAATGGGCTGAGTGAAGAGGGCAGGGGTTTTTAGTTGGTGGAAATACAACTCCCACACAGAGTGGTGTCTTTAAAAGATTTTCCCCTGCCATAACAAAATACTACTACTACTACTACTACTACTACTACTACTACTACTACTACTACTACTACTACTACTACTACTACTACTACTACTACTAAAATGTTTTCATTCCTCCCCTGAAGGTGCTCACGGTAAAACAGCGCGTGTTCATTGTCTAGTGTTATGCGAAGTACGATTCGTGGAAAACCTGTGCAGAACTGATTGTGCAAGAATTTAAGACTGGAAGTATTTTGGCAAAACCTTCAGCAAAGTCTGCAATGCAAAAATTAGTGGCAAAATGGAGTGAAATAGCCTCTGTAGCGAATGAAAATGAAAATCCACAGCCTGTTTCCAGTCATTCGACCGGGTCAGGGATGGAATGAATGAAGCCCCCATCTAGCGGCGAGGATAGGAATTGTGCCGGCTGCCGAAGCCTGTCGCACTCCTCTGGGGCAATGATCAATGAATGACAGATGAAATGATATTGAAGAGTGTCGCTGGAATGAAATATGACAGGAAAACCCGGAGTACCCAAAAAAAAACCTGTCCCGCCTCCGCTTTGTCCAGCACAAATCTCACATAGAGTGACCAGGATTTGAACCAGGGAACCCAGCGGTGAGAGGCCAGCGCGCTGCCGCCTGAGCCACGGAGACTCTTCTGTAGCGAATAAAATCTGTAACTATCCTAAAAGAGTTCGAACACGAGGAAACATTGCTCGAGTGAAGGAAAGCCTGGAAATTTCAACGCCGTTTATCTGTGTAAGTGGGAATTACGAGATCGTCATATCGAAACATGTCAAAAAGGACCCACTTGTTTGAACTGAGAGATGAAGTTAAGATATTTCTTCTCGATGGGAGGTGCAACTTCAAAGATTTCCTCAATGATTTCTTGTGGCTTGTGAGACTTACTTATTTAGCAGATACATTTAGTCACTTGAATGAATAGAATTCAAGTCTGCAAGGAACACAAGTCAATCTCTTACACAGTCAAAGACAAAATAGGTGGAATAGTAAAGAAAATGAGTAAGTCTATATGAGCTTGACGAATCAATAACATCATTACAAGTAAAGATCAGGAAAAGACTGTCCTAGAAGGTACCTAGTCCGGGAAACACGTGTTCGATTTTGGACCCAATAACATTTCAATCCAGAATGTGGGTCCAGAATTAAGTACTGGTAATGACTTGGAGGGTGGGAATAGGCAGTTCAAAATATTTCATCAGAACATTCAATGTATTAAAAATAAAATTTTAGAATTACAAGTAATTTTAAATTCAATACAGGATGTTCACTTTGCCTTATATCTCAAACAAGCAGCATGGTTTTCTACCAGGTGGCTCTTGTCTAACAAACCTGGCCACTCTGCATAGCTTTGCATCACACGCCATTGCAGCTAAATCACAGCTGGATATCTGCTACGTAGACATTTCAAAAGCTTCGATTCTGCAGACCATACTCTGTTGCTCCATAAACTCTCCGAACGATTTAATATACATGGCAGTCTTCTGACCCTTCTTGCTGGCTTCCTACATAACCGTTGGCAGAGAGTGGTAATATCAGGCACTTCATCCTCATGGTTACCAGTCACCTCCGGTGTCCCACAAGGCAGTACTCTTGGCCCCTTGCTGTTTTCTTTGTTTATGGACGATCTGCCGTCCGAACTCAACGAAACAGCGAATACCCTACTCTTTGCTGATGACTGCAAGATATTTAGAGAGATCAGGAATCCAGCAGATGCAGTTCTGCTACAGTCCTCACTTAATGCCCTCTCGAACTGGTGCCGTGCTTGGAAACTTATCCCCAATCCACAAAAATGCAGCCACATGACCATAACACTACGCAAATCTCCTCTACCGACATCATATTACCTACTTGACAAGCCCATCACCGTGGTTACGCAACAGCGTGACCTAGGTGTAATATTCGATACAAAATTACAATTTAAGACCCATGTAGAAACATATACAACCAAGGCTATGAAATTACTAGTCATTTTCTATCGCTTCACAGAAATTTCTGACCCCATTGCTCTTCGTCACTTCTTCCTCACGATCATTCAACCTCTCTTAAACTACTGCTCTCCGATCTGGACAACAGCCGCCCCCTCCAATACTAAGCAGTTAGACAGAGCAGTGTCCTTCTTTGCTGCATTTGTAAGGAACAGAAACCCCAAGCTCAGAAATCTGTCTACGCAGCAGGTATTAATGGCAATTAATGTGTCACCGCTGCACATCAGGCGACAGGTAGCTGACCTGAGTTTCCTCCATGGGATCTTAAATGGACACTACCGCTCGGAACATCTTGTCTCACTCTTCTCTCTCCGCGTTCCTTCCCGCTCCACCAGAGCCAAAGACCTTCTCCACATTCCCCACACTCAGCACTCGATACTTCAACGATCTTTCCTAATCCGCCTCCCAGCACTCTTTAACAATATTAATAGGAGACAAGAGCTTGATATAGCATCAAGTAAAAGTGTATTCGAGAGGTGTGTGAATAGTATCTTAAAGATAAGTTGATGTGAAGGGATTATACCGCCATCTTGACCCACGACGACTTGGCTATGAACATGGACATTCTCAAGGTTTTTGATCTGGACAGTTATTAGTAGTCTGTGTACCTGATCCTGTTATATTTTGTTATGTTTGTTATATTTTATTATGAAAGTTTACGTTTGTTAAATAGTCTGTTGACAGTGCAAGTGAAATTTGCTCAATGTAGCTGTATCTTGTGCTTCGTGAATAAATAAATAAATAAATAAATAAATAAATAAATAAATAAATAAATAAATAAATAAATAAACGTTGGTGTAATAATGATGAACTTGAACTAATTAATATTGAAGGTTACTATCTGGCAAGAAGTTACAGTCGGATTAATAAAGAGCATGGGGGAGTTTGTATTTTTGCTAAGTCAGGAATTGAATGTAAAGAAAGGAAGGATCTTGAAGTGCATAATTCCGAATTAGAATTTGAACTACCTTCAGTGGAATTTAAGCTTCCCTGTGGTAAAAGGGTAATTCTGTTAACTGTGTACCGTTCACCAGATGCTGATGTGGAGATTTTCCTAGGAAAGCTAGATCAAGTCCTCCATAACATTTTCAGTAGGAATAGCAGCACAGAAGTAATACTTTGTTGTGATTTTAACATAGATTAAGCTGAAGAAAACCTTCCATCAACATCACAACTACTGCATGTTCTTCAAAGCTGTAATCTAAAACACTAAATTTTTACACCCACCCGGGTAACTGCCACCTCATCTACAACGATAGACAACATTTTGTACTAATTTCCATTGTTCTAAAATGCAAGCATCCAATATAAATTTTGGTATATCAGATCATCATGCTCAAATTTTACAACTAGAAATTGAGAATGCTAACAACCATTCAACCAAAATGAAGCAAGCACAATTAACTCGCCTTTTCTCTGCAGCTGCATGTGGCAGTTTCATTGAAAGTCTTAAACTTCAGACCTGGGCTCCAATAACATTTGGTCATAGCATTGACCAAAAGTATAGAACCTTTTTAAGCATTTTTAAAATGCAATTTTAATTACATTACTTGCAGTAATTAATGAATCTTCAAAAAAAGCCATGGATCATGAAGGGTATACGGATTTCAAGTCAAAAATGTAAATTTCTAAGTAGATTAGCACAGCAGAGTTGTGACCGTGGTTTTTTTATTTTATTTTTTATTTTTTTTTTATTTTTTTTTTTTATGTTAAAACAACAAATCAGTCTATCGAAGAGTTCTTAGGGCAGCTAAGATAATGCACAATAACAAGAAAGTTAAAGAGTCGTGCAATAAATCACGAACCATATGGAATGTAATCAAGGGAGAGACCAACAGACATGCAGTTGGAAATAAAGTTGCTGCCATAAAAAATGATAAGGGAATACAAATGAATGACCCTCATCATTTGGCTGATTATATAAATGATTTCTTTCTATCCCTACCATACAAACTTGAAAATGCAAATAAATCAGATGTATTACCAGAACTCCTAACCTTTGTGCAAAACTCTATGCAATTAACTCCAGTTACATAACTGGAAGTTCTTAAAATCATACAGTCTTTGAAAGAATAAAACTTCCACAGGTGTAGATGAAATTCCCACAAAACTCATTAAAAAATGTGCTCCTTATCTGGTAGAGCCTTTAACTTATCTCATCAAAGAATCATTTTCTAGTGGTCATTTTCCTAATCTCCTAAAAATAGCTAAAGTTATCCCAGACTTTAAAAGTGGAAACTTACACAATTTACATAATTACAGACCAATATCAGTACTTACTGTTATTTCAAATATATTTTATGTGCTATGAAAGATCAGCTTACTAAATTTTTAATCAAATATAACTGTTAAACAATGCACAACACGGGTTCAAAGCTGGCAGAAGTACCTTGTCTGCTTTATCACATTTTACACAGTTGGTCGTAAATGCCTGGATAAACGATCCCAGTTTGTTGAAATTACACATTGTAACAGTAAAGGGCATAATGAAACACATCACTCTCAAGCGTAGACTTAGGTATTCCACAGGGTAGTATTGTGGGGCCTGTTCTTTTCTTGACCTATGTGAATGATCTTCCTCACAATAATCAAGTAAAAACTGCAGTTCTGTATGCTGATGATACAAACATAATTATTAATAATCCTGATCCTATGTCTATAGAAACTGCAGCAAATACAGTCCTGTCTAGGTTAGAATCATAGTTCAGGAAAAACAAATAAACATTGAACTTAAAAAAAGACCCAATACATGGAATTCAAGGCATCTAACTACCATGACAAAACTGCAAATAAACACAACCTTATATTAAATGCAAAAGCAATTGAAAATACATTGACCACAAAATTTTTAGGTGACCATTGTTGTTGTATGAATCATCAGTCCATAGACTGGTTTGATGCAGCTCTCCATGCCACCGTATCTGGTGCTAACCTTTTCATTTCTACGCAACTACTGCGTCCTACATCTGCTCTAATCTGCTCCATATAGATGAAAAATTAAGATGGGATTGTCATATTTTAAAAAATAGGGAAGTCTCTGAGTTCTGTTTGTTTTGCCTTAAGGATTTTGTCTAATAGTTGTAGTGAAGAATATGTTAGAATAGCATATTTTGGATATTTCCACTCAGTCATCACTTATGCTATTGGTTTCTGGGGCTGCTACAAATCAAATCTTGATGTTATTTTTCGAATACAGAAACGAGCTATCAGAATTATATCGAGACGTAACAGGTTAGATCATTGCAGACCATTATTTAAGAGACTAAGGATACTCCCAGTACCAAGCATATACATCATGCAATGCATTCTATATGTGGGAAAAAAAAAAAAAAAAGATCACTTCAGAAAGAATTTTGACAATCACAGTTACCAGACGCGAACAAGAAATAATATTTTTATCAAGCACAAGAGTAAAACCATTGCCTTGAGACATGTAGACTCTGTTGGAATCAGATTGTATAATAAGCTTCCAAATAAGATTAAAGATATTAGTCCCGTCAGTTCATTTACCACAGCTTTAAAAAATCTTCTGCTGAGTAGTTGCTTCTATAGTACAGAAGAATACATGATCAAGTGCTGGTAATGATGCTATTACTTATTAACTTGTAAACATTCTTAATATCTAGTGCATAGCCTTAAAAATATGTTAATGTCACATTGATTATGTACATATTATTAACACCACACCAATAGATTTTTATTTTGTCTTGTAAATATTGGTTATTAATATTATTTATTATTTAAAAAATTAAGATGTGCTGTCCTAACATTAAGGTATTTGGTGTTTCTGTTGTTTTTTTTTTCCTTTATCTTCTTTTTCAAAATGTTCATTATTGTGCATATATATGATTGTTAGTATTAGGAAATCACTCAACAACTCCTATACTGTTGGCATATTTCAAAATATATATTTGTACAGTCTATGGAAGCTAAATAAATAAGTAAATGAATGAATGAATGAATGAATGAATGAATGAATGAATGAATGAATGAATGAAATTAAGTTACTGAAAGCCTGTTCCTTGATAAGTACTGCCTCATTATATGTCTTTGGAAAATATCTTGCAAAATTAAAATTCCAGGAAAGATTTTGATTTATTTTTTGGTTCTTATTCTTTGTCACGACTGCTATGATTAATTTTTTAAGGGAAGTTTTTTAAAAATTACCTATTCACCATTCACATGGTATGCTATTTCAAACGCCGTCTTCTTTTCTATGAATATTGCTTCATTTTCCCTTCGACATCTTGAATGAGATTTTCCTTTTGCACTTCCTCAATCAAGGCAAATGTGAGAATGGCTGTGCGGTTAGGAGCGCGTGGCTGTGAGCTTGCACCCGGGAGATGGTGGGTTCGAATCCCACTGTCGGCAGCCCTAGTTTTCCATGGTTTCACATTTTTACACCAGGCTAATGCTGGGGCTGTACCTTAATTAAGGCCACGGCCGCTTCCTTCCAACTCCTAGGCCTTTCCTATCCTATCGTCGCCATAAGACCTACCTGTGTCAGTGCGACGTAAAGCCATTAGAAAAAAAAAGAGTGAGAATACCTTTGTAAAGAAAGTTCAAGATACCTTTCCCATTCCCTAATTGTACTCAAATTACACTTATGTGCAGACTATATAGACATGACTCTAATGTGAATATGGGTAGAGGAGCTTTCCTTGCAGTGTATATATATATATCGTCGCTGGAACGGTAAAAGGTTGTATTCCACAATACTCTTCCTATCCATTATTCTCCTTAAGACTGGTCATGCCTCCCAGCCACATATGGATACGCAGTCCATCAGAACAATGTCCGTTGTGTTCGTTTTCCTATGTCGATGATTAAACGAAAATGAACCTTACATGCATTGTACACTAGGAGTGCGTAAATACGTAATGCAAACGTGCATTCCTACAGTACGGTACTGTAAGGTTCATTTTCCTTTACACATGGGCATAGGAAAATGAACGCAACAAAATTTGTTCTGATGGACTGCATATCCATACGTGGCTGGGAGGCGTGGCCAGTCTTAAGGAGAATAATTGATAGGAAGAGCTTTGTGAAATACAACCTTTTACCGTTCCAGCGACGATATGTTATGTAACCTATATTTATAAACTGGATATATACACAAACGGCTACCAAATTTTAAAATTGTTAGTGATCTTCAATGGATTATTGAGTAACTTCTTTTTGCAGATCAAGAAGCAAGCCACAGATGGATTCCAGGCATTCATCGTCCATTATCGTGAGGACCCAGATCAGCAAAACCTTATAGACTGGATACAAGAGGATTGGGTAAAGACATACATTCTTACTGGATTGTTCTGCTGTACTTAATTAAGATGTCCTCTGATTTTCTAAATATCATGAAAGTTTGGTTATTGGAGTGTATTAAATATAAGACTTTCAGTATTATATATCATACAAAATATACAGTGTTATTTCTTTTTTGTGGACTGAAATATACTTGGTATTAACAACTTATGCAATACAGTTGCAGTGCTGTGGAATAGAAGGACCCAAAGACTGGGATCGCAACAACTATTTTAACTGCTCATCAAGGAAAGTGGGGAGCAGAGAAGCGTGTGGTGTTCCTTTCTCGTGCTGCAAACGGAAACCTAATGTGAGTTTATTCCTGCTCTTGTTATGGTAAACATGCTAAGGTATGAAATATTCACTTGGAATATTTCTTCTCAGAATATAAAAGTATGCATAAATATTATATTGAATGTAGTTTATCACATTATTAATCATGGATACCACATACAGTTGCCAGAGTCCTTGGACTAGGGACGGAAGTTTTCTGTACTTTTCACTATTACATTTCCAGGAAAATTCTGGAATGTAATTTTTCTAAGGATAGTGACATCTGTTTAACACCAAGCAGAGTATCTAGTGAAATTTTTGGAGAAATGAGGATATGTCCACTTTTTTTTGAAGATGAAATAAGAAGACAGATTGTGAAGCATGTTTGCTCCCCAGACATGTAGATTTAGACGGGCAATGAGCAGCAGGATTCTGAAGCCGGAGTGTGCGGCCGCCGCCATCTTACGTCACTACACTATCCCGATGCTTTAATGTAAAATAGTAGCTGAAACAAGAATACTGGACAGGAGATAATTAAAATAATAACAATAACATTGATTAACTAGACCTATTAGGTCTTTTATTTTACTGTTAAATAAAAGACTGGTGTATAAATTTACCAATGCTTAAAAATAACCAACCTGTTTTAGACCAATTTTTAGTCAAATCTATTTCCGTTCAACTCCCTTACAGCATGATTCACTCGTATTTTCAGGTTTGTTTGTTTGTCCAATCCTTGTCCAATCCAGTTACATACAACTGAGCTGTGACGTCATTTGCTATGTTCTCGTTCATGACTGAGCTTAAACCATGGTTCTCTACGGGGTCGGGTTTGAGGTAAGATGAATCTCCCGTGGCAAGTTTTTATGACCGGATGCCCTTCCTGACATCAACCTCATCAGAGTTGATGAAATGAATCATATGATATATGATACTAGGAAGGGAGAGGATGAAACCCGGTGCCGGCACGTAGCCTACTCCTGTCGAATAGCACAAATGGGTCTGCTCAAGGCTTAACGTCGCCATCCGACAGATGAATCACCATCAACAGTGTCATATGAGTATTGCGGAGAGGTTTGGAATTTAATCGAGGCTTTGGTCACGCAATTTTGTGATCAGAAATTGTATACCACAACCTCTTCTACCCTGCCAGCCAACATTCTGATGGTGAAATGTTTTTCAACCAATGGTGTCAGACCGTTTAGACTTCAACGCCGTAACAATCATGGTCACCAGGCAGGCTCTTCCATGTATTTTTAGGTACAGTGATGAAATTACACTAATAAGACAATAAACATGTATGTCTTGTGAGTTTAGGTCTAAAGTATGTGTGCTTTAACTTGAAAAACCGAATGTTACATACAACTGAGCTGCGACTTCATTCTGTGTGTTCTCTTTTACAACTGAGCTTAAACCATTACATGTATTCTCTCCGAAATACATCTCAGTAAGTTTGCACACATGGACATCTTTTGTAGGAACATACAGATTACATCTATTCTCAAAAGAAATGAATGGATAAGGATCTTCTAATAATAATGTTTTATGTTATTTATTTTACGTCCCACTAATTACTTTTACGGTTTTCGGAGACGCCGAGGTGCCGGAATTTGGTCCCGGAGGAGTGTTATGTGTCAGTAAATGTATCGACACGAGGCTGACATATTTGAATACCGGTACTTTTAAATACTACGGGACTGAGCCAGGATTCAACCTGCCAAGATGGAGTTAGAAGGCCAGTGCCTCAACCGTCTGAGCTATTCAGCCCGGCTAAGGATTTTCTTTTCGCACAACAGCTTCCTTCCAAGTATCACGTTGTAGAGAATTGGCTAACATCTTTACCACAAATCCTGAAATATATTCAGTAGTATTCTGTGATAATAAACCTATTACCCTATTTCGATTGATGCAAGCTTTCCAATCCTTCGACTCTAATTTTAAGTAAGTTTGACATCCTTATTATATATCTTTAAACATTAGAATAGACCGAGACTGCTGTTATTCAATTACTAACACCAGAAAAACAAAAACTTAACTTGTAACCAAATGCTGTAGTAACATCATCATTATTATTATTATTATTATTATTATTATTATTATTATTATTATTATTATTATTATTATTATTATTATTATTGTTGTTATTGTTATTGTTATTGTTGTTATTGTTGTTGTTATTTTTATTGTTGTTATTATTATTGTTGTTATTATTATTATTATTATTATTATTCCCTATGCCACACTCTGGCCAGCCCCGTGGTGTAGGGGTAGCGTGCTTGCCTCTTACCCGGAGGCCCCGGGTTCGATTCCCGGCCAGACCAGAGATTTTTACCTGGATCTGAGGGCTGGTTCAAGGTCCACTCAGCCTGCATGATTACAATTGAGGAGCTATCTGACGGTGAGATAGCGGCCCCGGTCTCGAGAACCAAGATTAACGGCCGAGAGGATTCGTCGTGCTGACCACACGTCACCTCGCAATCTGCAGGCCTTCGGGCTGTGCAGTGGTCGCTTGGTAGGTCAAGGCCCTTCAAGGGCTTTTGTGCTATGGGGTTTGGTTTCATGCCACACTCCATCACAAGGGGTCTAACGCCAACAAATATACACTGGAAGGAAGTGAATTAGGCAACTTTAATCATAAATTTAATTGCATTAATAAGTAGGCAACAGGTGTACATGATCACAAGTACGCCACTTACCGGTCTATTCAAACTCTAATTCCTTCCTTATTCTTTCTTCTTGAATAGGAAAAACCACACCCAAACACTACAAGGGTATTCATCACTCTGCCACACAGTAGTTTTCCGAAAAATTAATGTGAAATGTACATAAAAACAACATAAAACAAAACTGCATGTTACATAGTAACATGCATGTTTACAGTGAATCTGTAGTGATGTAAGATGGCTGCGGCCGCAAGTTGCCGGCTTCACTAGCACTAATACTACGAGATACGGCGCTGCCTGTCTATTTACTATATGTCTGTGGTTTGCTCGTTGTATATCGTTAGCATGAGCAATCACAGTGCTATTGGCTGTACAGCAGCCTTACTTCTATCTCACTGCCTGAGGTCTGAGAATATAGAGGATGTGAAAAGACCAACATTATTTAAGAATATTGTCATGGAGGAGATAATGTGATTAAATGGAATATGGCTTTTAATGCTGGGAGTGTCCGAGGGCATGTTCGGCTCACCAAGTGCAAGTCTTTTGATTTGACACTCGTAGGCGACCTCCATGTTGTGATGAGGATGAAATGATAATGAAGACAACACACGCACCCAGCTCCCGTCCTAGTGAAATTAACCAATGATGATTAAAATTCTCAATCCTGCCGGGAATCAAACCCGGGTCCTTTGTGACTGAAGGCTAGCATGCTAACCATTTAGCCATGGAGTCGGATGGAGATAATGTAGTTCAGGTAGATTGCAACAAATTGACTCACATATATGGCGTAGAATCTGCAGGGGTTGTTTTTTGGTAACAGTTGCAATTCTATATGCACATTGCAAAGGCTTTAAAGAAAGAACACTTCCACCTTGATTATGTCTTTGGACCAGGCCTTGTGGCATCATCTGCTGTGCAGGGATGATAGTGATTTTGAAGTCACCAACTGTCTCTTCACTTGCAGATCCTACTGAATATGTATGTTTTGTTACCGGTTATGTTACATTGCAGTGCTGTTGTATCTATGTCAGTATGCTCTATCAGGTTCCTGCATAGACCATGTTCTAGTCTTCTTTCAGAAGAGTGACAGCTGCAATTGCTGATAACCTGCTGCTCAAGTAGTCTGCAAATAATTTTCATAGAGAATATGTTACACTTCCCGAATTTTCTTGTCCATTCACTCTGTATGCAGCCAGCCTGCATACCTGTTATCATCAACAGACTCTCTATCTTCTGTGAAACACCGGTATTAAATTTACGAGCAGGTAAAATCTTTATATACCTCGCAAGGTATTAACAGATTTGTGTAATTTGTGGTAAACCCTGATATTTCTTCACTACTGCAGTTATGATACAACACACTTCACTGCTAGTACTTCTGTACAAATTACGCCATTCTGCTTGCACTCATGTGACATGAGATGACCAATTGCTGTATCTGACAGACCAATGAATATATATGTTACTAATATAATAATTTCGTGTGGCTATTTCTAGCCGAGTGCAGCCCTTGTAAGGCAGACCCTTCGATGAGGGTAGGCAGCATCTGTCATGTGTAGGTAACTGCGTGTTATTGTGGCGGAGGGTAGTGTTATGTGTGGTGTATGAGTTGCAGGGATGTTGAGGACAGCACAAACACCCAGCCCCCGGGCCATTGGAATTAACCAATGAAGGTTAAAATCCCCGACCTGGCCGCGAATCGAACCCAGGACCATCTGATCTGAAGGCCAGTACATGTATGTTACTGATATCTCATCACTCGTAAATAAAGCATACTGTAGTCAGTCCTCAAATTTTTGACTGCTGCTATTGCTACTGCTGCTGCTTTTGGTCAACTCTTTGCCAGCATTATTTGGATTTAAATGGTGAAATAGTTTTATAGCTTTTTGTGACTCATTTGTTGTGTTATTCAACTAACTCATTCTTCAAGGGTTCATTCATTCTTCAGTGTTTAGAAGAGCTGCCCCTGATGTTCTACATTTTATGTCCCTTGGAGTTACACCACACATAACTGTAGTCCCCAATCCTCTCCATTCCTCCCTTTTAGTGTGGAATGCAAGAGACATCAATGGAGCAGGTTGCAGATATGTGACAGCACCATCAGAGGTCATCTTTGACCCAAACTCTCCCTCCCTACTAATGTCATCTGTACACTACTCTGTCATTTTCAGGAGAATTCCACAATCTGTTTTCATTGAAAAAAATACATTTGAATGTGTACGATACTTCAGCCTTGGCAATCTGCCAATGAGAGTGGTGTTAAAGACACTGGGGCTAAATCAGGGACACAATTTTATCATAAGAATGAAGAAGCTGGGCACAAGATGGTTACAAAAAGCAAAAAGAAAATTAGAGAAGAAATGCAGAAGGTCTGCTAAGACAGAGCATAGCAGAAGGAAACATAAGACCTGTATCGGAAAAGATGGAGACTCTGACAACTGGAATGTTCTGAGATTTGTATTTCTTGACTGTGATGTAGTCTTGATGAACCATTTCCCAGGTGTTCTTCATGAAATCTTAAACATTTTAACATGTGAATATCTTCCCAATAGAGGAGTAACAGAATTTTTAAAATATACAGTAGTTTTCATGTTGTTTATATATTTTAAAAAATTGTCTGTTTAGAAAAGGGTCATACAAAATCACTCAAACTCCCATAAGAATATCTTGCTTCCTTCACCATGATCTAGGGGTTAGCACAGTAACTTCCTACCCATTTGATCCAAGTTTGATTCCTGGCTCTGTTTTGAATGAGGGCACACTCGGCCTCGTAATTTAAACCCTCACTCACAGCTATCCTTAAAGTGGCCTTCCAATTTCAGGTTAAATGTCAGAATGGTGTGTAGCGTTTCTGTCCCCAATCCTCTTCCTAATGTCATGAGATGAGAGTAATGAGATGACCAATTGCTATACATGACAGACCAATGAATATACAGTATATGTTACTGATATCTCATCACTCATAAATAAAGCATACTGTAATCAGTCCTCAAGCTCTTTGACTCTGCCACTATTACTACAGCTGCTTTTGGTCAACTCTTTGCCAGCACTACTTGTATTTTAATGGTGAAATAGTTTTATAGCTTTTAGTGACTCATTCTTCAAGGGTTCATTCATTCTTCAGTGCTTAGAAGAGCTTGCAGAAACAATTACATCATATGATTTCAAACACAAAGGACATGAGACTACAGACTAGAATATTCCCAATCATGAATATCACACAAAAATCTTCAGGAAAAGAAATACGTTCTTTAACAGTCAGTAAGATAGAAGCAGTGCCTTGTTTGACTACATTAATTCTTCACATTTGCTAAAAGGGATCAGAACCTTATCATCAGAATTGACCCTTCCTGCTCAGAATAACTCCTAATGGAGGAAATTTTCTGTTTCTTATTTTGACAACTTTCTTGAGTTGACCTGGAGCAACCTCAATCAAACTTAGACCTTTTCCCATTTGCAAGGTTACGGCTTGCCTATTCAACTTCTGCAGCACTCTAATGCTGTTTTATACTGCTATTTATACACGATGATTTTCTGTTGTTTTAGTTTATGTGTTTTCTTCAATTCCTTTTGTGTTTTTAATGGAGCCATTCAGAGTAAACTTGATAAACTTAATATATTTTTTTGTTTTCAGGAAATCATTAAAAACAAGCAATGTGGATATGATGTTAGGAAAGAAGAATACGTAAGTAGTAACTGTGAGGAAAGCTTGGTTTGCATGGTGTTATTTTCCCTCACAAGCATGTGATTGTAGTGTTTGAAATACACAGTTCATTTCCTTAAGAGAGCAAAGTTCACAATGAAATCAAGGAATATTATTTTATTTCTTTAGGAACTGTTTTGGAAATACAGAATGATGTGCCCCATGAGTTGATAAGAGGACAAAATACTGAAACAGTATTTTGTTATTGCTGCTGTTGTTGTGAGAATACAGCAGCACTGTTGTGGTTTTTACCAGTAAGAGAATACAGTAATATTTATAACAAATTATATTGACTTCACTACTGTTTTCTAACAGTAAATTAAACCTTGTTGGGGTGCTTTTTGGGAATGGCGGCCCCAACAACTGTTCCTGTATATAGTGTATGTTTGAATTGTCTCTGTTGATTCATGTATCACACTACAATAATATACAATATTACAATTCAGTTCTTCTTCTTCTTTGTCTATATCTGTCCACTACCGAGTGTAGGCCTCTTCCATTATTCTTGTGCAGCTTGGCATCACTGAGTTCATGCTACCTTCTTTACATTATCAAACCATCCCTACTGAGTTCTTCCTACACTCCTGTTTTCAAATGTTTTCATAGGTGATCATCTCAGATGATAATTCTTTGTAGAGGAATAGTTATAGAATCTTTTGAATGAACAACCTTTGTTTTATTGATAACAAAAATCGGAATAGTATGTTATAGCACACTACACACAGATTAATAGAAGGATAATAGGTCCGAGAGAGATCCCGGAGATCAAAACAATACCCAAGCTCCCCTAAAGGGGAGGAAAGTAAAAGGGAACTAGCCCCACAGGATTGTTGACAATTTTCAAATACATTTCATAGATCACGATCTCAGATAATAATATTCACTGTAAATCTCAGCAATATAAGGGAACTAGAACACAGGATTAGTTTACAATTTTCAAAAAAGAAGGAGTGACATACATAATCATCTCAGATGATTTTCTTCGTAGGGAAATAGACATGAAAAAAAACTTTGGAAAGAACAACTATCCTTTTTCTACGAAGATCGTAACATTTGGCCACACTTAGAAAACCAAACACCTCCAGGGCGCTTTATTATAAAAACCAAATAAACCAAGTAAGAGAGAAAAGGGAACGGAAAAGAGGGGGATCAGAACAACAAGGACATGTAAGGAAGAGAAAAAAGGAACTCCGACTGCGCGATACTGGAGAAAGCTCATCCGCCAATTAATGTCCAAATCATGAAAGCTTGAGAAAATTCTGTTGGCGATGTTTACCCTCAGTTCACATCAACAATTTGCAGAACGTTAAAAATAATGATTTTTAATAAGTTGAAAGTGGTAAGAAGTTAGGCACGAACCAAGGCCTTGAAGATCAAAATATATCATCACTCAACACACCAAACTGGCAGAGTTAAATTTTTCCATCAATTTTGTATGTGAAGTGTTTTAGCTCACTGAAGTCCGACGATGTTAACTTCTCCAGGTGGACGGGAATGAAATGCGCACCGCACGGGGAGCCATGCGAGGTCAGTGGTCCCTCCACACACACACACACACACACACACACTCTCTCTCTCTCTCTCTCTCTCTCTCTCTGCCAGTCTGCTTAAGACGGGCGAAGCAGTCCAATATATACACGCCCGGAAGTGAAGACCAGTCTGTTCGAGAAGGTTTAAGTGACGTGGCAGATGACGTAGTTGGTGTTAAGCAGACAGGAGGACGACAATCAGAATGTCGAGAGATGCCGGAGCGGAAAGGCGGTGAGCACAAAGCAAGGTTAATCCAATAATACATAGAGGTATAGATGATGATAATAATAATAGTAGAAAGCATATAGTCGAGTAGAAACGTAGATATTGCAGAGTATATGGAGACATAGATACGACGATATTTCCAAAAGCTTGTAGAAACGTAGATCGAGGGGTTATGGCAGGAGCACGTTACAGTACTGTGTCCTTATTGGTCAGGATGAATCGCTCTGCTAAACTCAGTCCTATGTTTCAAGGGATTTCTACAATTTGATTGTTCCTTTCTAGTTGGATTTTATGGCCAAGGAAGATGTATTCATCAACAGCTTCAGTGGTCTGATGCACAGTTTTGAGATGTTTCTTTTTGGGTCTTTCCTCATTGTTCATCTCCAGATGAATTTCTGCTGAGGCATACTATTAAGTTCTTTCAGATTTTTAATCATAAGTATAATATTGTCAACAAATCAAAGATGATACAGGTGTACAAGCCATCGACTGTTATTCTTTTGCCGTCCCAGTCTACAATTTTGAACACATCTTTCATTGCGAGAGTGAACAACTTCAGAGAGATCATGTTCCCTTGATAAACTCCTTTGTTTACTAGGATATTGCTGGTTGTAAGATCTTCATCCACACTGACCATCATCATTGCATGCATATAGATGCCTTCAAAAGCCCTATTTATTCACAGTGCAAGTGAGTTAAGAGACAGTCGGCAAGTCCTTTGCATCCACAAGTACGGTATTGTAGTGAACTCCTGCTCTCCATCGGGTGCAGAGGTCTTGCAGTGTAACCTCACTCCAGAACAGTTCCTTGCATCTTCATAACTGGCCATATTTCCACTGAATCAAAAGCTGTAGAATGGTCAATAAAGGCTAGATAAATCTTAATATTATGTCTAGTGGTTTTCTCATAAAGGCGGCTAGTTGATAGAAATCTAATTCTGTGGAAAGTCTATTAGTTTAAATCTTGATCAGGAGCTTGTAATGGTGAGACAGCAGACTTATGGGGCGATAGTTTTCCATACTTTTTTTTTTTTTTGCCCCTCTTGAAGAGCAGTATCACTTAGGCTCACAGGTTCAAACCTGGCAAAGGTAATTGGATTTTTAAAGGATGAAAGAAAGTCCACTCTTGACACTCCATGTCATATGAAATGGCGTATGGCTTTTAGTGCCAGGAGTGTCCGAGGACAAGTTCGGCTCGCCAGATGCAGGTCTTTTGATTTAATTCCCGTAGGCGACCTGCGCGTCGTGATGAGGATGAAATGATGATGAAGAGGACAAATACACCCAGCCCCCCTGCCAACTAAATTAACCAATTATGGTTAAAATTCCCGACCCTGCCAGGAATCGAACCCGGGACCCCTGTAACCAAAGGCCAGAATGCTAACAATTTAGCCACGGAGCCGGACCGTGTCATATGATGCCAGCATGTGAAAAATCTGTGGTGACACATTTGGTGTTTACCTGACAGAAGTAATTAAAACTCAGCCTACTCTGGTCTACTCTGCAATCTAGTAGAGTAAAATAGAACATCAGAATTGATGAGCAGGCTGCCTAAATTGCATCAAATTAAAATGGCTGCACATAGTTTTAATACAGTTTAATTAAAAGGAATGAAGGATAGATACTACTTAACCAAGTACTGTGCTCTGATGGAACTTGGTGTCAGCTAAGGATTTTAAATCCTTTCCTCTTTTGTGTAAGGCTTAGTCTGCGAAAACAAGTGTTAGGTTTTCTCTCTTTTCCATTTGTATGATAACATTATTCCGGAGATACCGTCCTGGACAGAGGTGAATGTGTGGATATACAAAAGTCGAAATATTAATTTAAAACCTTAAAATTTAAGCTGTATTTCTTTTCCTTTTTTATTATTTTCTTTTCAAATTTTACACTTTGCTAAGCAAATAACAAAATCAGGTACAAAGTGTAGCTCGTGAGCTTGAGTAACAATACAAGAATAATGAGATAACAATTTAACAACATGAGCTTGAAGCTCCCTAGTTACCAGTTTAACAAGAGCACCATTGCTCCCTTCAATCAAGGAGACTGAGTTCCAAATTTTACACCTAGTAAGATGAACGTCTTTACTCTACCCAGTTACTTCCTAGGAGACTATTCTCCAAAATTACAAGTTCCAGGCTTATTCAGGCACCTACCTACATTGAACAAAACCAAACGGTAAACACTGTCTTCTATGCTCAACAGTCTGATTTACCTTAAAAGTAAAAAATTTAAGTTGACTTTAACAGGGGTAACAAGTATCCATACTACATGGCCTTTGCTAAAAAGGAAAGGTTAAAGTTATTGGCCAAAAATCAAAATGTTAGGGGGCGAACACTTGCACTCCTTGAAGTTTACATAAACTACTTAAAACCCTATGTGGGCTTATGGCCCGACGTTACAGAGGTTAAGCCTAGACTACGGAGATGACTAGATGGAGAGAAAGTTTACAAAATTAAGAGATAGATTTAAAGGTTACAACATCATAGTCGCCTCAATATCAAGTTGAGAGGGAATACAAGAGGGTTCCTCACTCTTTATTCCTTAAGTTCGGTTAAGTTCTGAAGACTTGTTTGAGAATTTACATTGAGAAATAAAAGTTACATTGCGAAAGAAATTTGAAACCTTCCACTCGAGCTAGCTTTCAAAGTCTATTACATTGTTAAACAGAATCTGCCATTACCTTGAGCTGGTGGACCTCCCGAAGCTGGATGAGGGAGCCCTTCCCCTGCCTCTGCTACTAACACACTCTGAACATCTTGACTGGAGCGATCACAAAGACAACATGGCCTGAAATGTCCCAGCTTTTATAGTGAAGAGGGAGGTTCTAGATTTCTCTGGGCCGAAACCCTGACACACCCCCAATTTTCATTGGACAGTCAAATAAATATCAAAAACAGTGATTGGTTACTTAAATAAATGTACAAATATTCTTACAGGCTAACAAATTAAATTGGCAGGAAGAGATAGAAATGTTGATAACTTCAGAACACCAAAAACAAACTATAAACAATTCAGTTTAGGAAACCTTGACACACAAAATTACTTTGAAAATTAATAGTTCATCTTCACCCCAGAGAGCGCACATAAGTTGATAGTGGCAACATCTGTCGAGGAATGTTCAAACCATTTCCGAAATGAGTTTCCGATTTTTTATTATAGATGGTCTTCTGCAAGGCGCTAGTTTTAAATGCACGGGGCACGGGTACCTCCGGTACAGTTACCATTAACTTTTGCTTCATTTAAAAGTAATTGTTTAAGATTGTTTTAGGTTAAAATTGGTTAAGTGTAACAAAGGGAGTATATCCCTAACTGTGCCAGGATAAATAAAACATCTTATAAAAACAGTATAGGGAGCAACTTAAAATTAGTCTGTCACACATGCGACGTGTCTACATCACAATAACTTTGGAGTACTACTAGGTCCATTTATGACTGAAATCATGCTTAACTAACATGATGAATAAGATATTCCACTTAAAAATTTGCACTTCATCCCTGAACAAAACAGAGAGAAGCAAAACTTATTCTTGGATTTCATTGCAGAGAATTGTTCTCATAAGGAACTTCGTTGTACCTACCATATTCATGCTTTTGTTTCAATATTAGAACTGGATGCTGCATGCAGTTCACATTCTAATTTATGGGGAGACTCAACTGGAACTTTTTCCTATTTGACCAATCTTTTTCATATTTGGAAGATAGGTTGAACATAAGCTTTAGAAATAAGGCTTCCCACACTGCCTCCAATCCCTCTTCTGCTTTTTATTCAGTGTTACTAAGAGACAAAAATTTACTTCTACCTCTGTATTCTATTACTTTCGACTGGATACCTCGGTGGTGCATATGGCCCTGAGGTTCACTCAGCCTACACCAAAAATGAGTACCAGGTTAATTCCTTGGGGCAAAGGTGACCGGGTGTAGATCTAACCACTCTACACCATCACGGACTGAGGTTAACAATGGTGGAAGCCTTTACCTTCCACTCCTCCAAGGGCCTTCATGGCCTGTACGGAGGTGACTTTGCTTTGCTTTGCTTTGCTTTGCTTTGCTTTGCTTTGCTGTGCTTTGCTAGATACCTCAGTATATGGAACATGAAGAAACATCTAACCTGTAATATTGCTGTCACTATGTTCAAGAGTTTGTACTTTCAGCAAAGAGTGTAAACAATGATCCTTAATAATGAAAATGTTTATTTATGTATTCTACACAAACACAACTTACAGAGTTCAGGTACAGTACATATGATTCTGATCAACAGTCCATTTCACTGCTTTTAGTATGATCCCAAAGTCAGAAATTCTGGCATTGAATACATTTTTTTGTGATATTTAGATTTTGAGTAGAGGCTGTTACAATAAGAATAATGGTGTGTGGCCTCCGAAGAGGCCTGGTGCAGGTCTTTTGAGTTGACGCCGTATAGGCGACCTACGCATCTATGAGCATGGGGCCCTACCTGTGATGAATTCTAATGCTGAAGACGACACACACACACACACACACACACACAGCCCCGAGCAATCAGAATTAACCAATTAAGGTTAAAATTTCCAACCCAACTGGGAATCGAACCCAGAACCCTCTGGACTAAAGGCCAGAACGCTAACCATTTAGCCATGGAGCTGGACAGCTGCTATAGTAAATACAGACATCATCATCATCATCATCTTCAAACATTTCCATCATGTTATCATCTCCTCCTCCTCCTCCTCCTCCTCCTCCTCTGTCAGAACATTTTTGATTTGAAACTGGGTACACCGGGCGAGTTGGCTGTGCGGTTAGGAGCGTGCAGCTGTGAGCTCGCATCCGGGAGATAGTGGGTTCGAACCCCACTGTCGGCAGCCCTGAAGATGGTTTTCCGTGGTTTCCCATTTTCACACCAGGCAAATGCTGGGTCTGTACCTTAATTAAGGCCACGGCTGCTTCCTTCCCATTCCTAGGCCTTTCCTGTCCCATCATCGCCATAAGACCTATCTGTGTCGGTGCGACATAAAGCAACTAGCAAAAAAAAAAAAAAAAAAGGGTACATTCGTTATTATTCTCACTACAAGATGGTCCAGCATGATTTTGTACATCAGTTTTTTTGGGAGGTTTCTCTAAATCTTAGTCACTGATGAAGGTGTGAAGAATTCATCTTCAAAAGCTGAAGGTTTTTAGGGGAATAATACCTGCAGCTTTGAATTAATTGACTGCTTTCTCAACAGAAGCTGACTTTGTTTAAGCTGTCCCAAAACTTTCTTCAACCTGGTAAATTATAATGGGCCGACCTGGGTTTAATCCAGCAATTGCATTCTTCTGAGTTGAACTGCTCAAGTGGCCTGAAGTGGGATAAGTCAAGCAGCTGCAGTTTATGGCTAGCATGCAGGAGCAAAGACAGAAAAATGATGCAAAATGATGAAGATGTCGAACAGGAAGGTGTCAAAATCTTGATACAAATTTCATGTGACAATGCAGCTACTGGACAAACCTTGCATCTTGTTTGCTTGCTGGCGCGGCGCACAGCAGAGTACAGTTGAAGTTGCGCTGGAGAGCGATAGAATGATCTGGCAATTTAAGGTGCACCAAGGTCACTTTACTCTTCGGGAATGAATGTGAAACATAAATGAGGTATGTTAATCACATGATAAAAACACAAATATTTTTGGCACCATGCACAATGAATATGCACTTTAATGTCACATTGTTCTTCACAGTTTTCCTTACTTGTTTGAAGGCAATATTTTGCAGGCACTTTGAACTCGGGAGGTCCCTCTGTTGTGTAGTTGGTTGTGAGCCATGAATATTTAATCATGTCTTTGAATCATACCAAAGAAAATTGGAAATAAATGAAGGATTGCATTTTCAACATGCTGTTTCTCTGATAAACATCAAACTGAACATCTTCACAAGCTGGCACAGTGTTTGTTAAACAGCGAACAAAACCTTCCACGCTGGAAGAAAAACCTAATCCAATGGCTGTATTTTCTCTGTAGTGCCAGGAGGAATCTGGAGAATTTCTATACTGTTGCCTGGAGGAATGTCTTCAAGACAATCTAACAGTAGCAAACACTTGTCTTCCGTGAATGGGAAGAAAGATTCTTAAAACCAATATTTTAATTTCTTTTTTCCCATTATCCCTGATTTTATGGCTGTTACCATTATATTTTTGGCATTAAACATTTCTTTGGTCCAAAAGTTCCAGTTGCCTCCTATAGTACAATGAATAATTTCAGGTAAAGAGTACTGGCTATACTAATTGTAGGCATAATTGTGTATGAATGGGTGAGTGCACTAACTGAGTGATGTATGTATGTTCTGTATGTTTCTCACCAACAAATAATAAGAGTCCTTGTTGCTTTGATTTTGTGCACTAAACCACTCTGATTTGTATTGTACATTGAAGAAGGTGTGTAGTCTAAAAATCACTCTGAAGGTGCTTCCACAAATTTCTTTGCAACTTTATCTTTATCCTCTTGTTCTTGTAGATATGCATGGGATACAAATTTTGTGATTTTTCTATGTATGATTCTGTAATTTTTCTTGAAACAACTCAACCAACCAGTAGATGTGACATATAATGACTTAATAACTAATTCTGGCATAGATAAGTTGCATGCTAGGAGAACATTAACGGCTGTAAAATACCTAGGCCTACATAGAATTCTCAAAAGTAAAGCAGAAAACCTAGAGGTACTCTACCAATTAAACCTGTATGCACCGTTTGAAAGTAACAGAAATAATGTAACTTTCTTTATTAAAAGTTCAAACAAAAATCACCA
This sequence comes from Anabrus simplex, assembly GCF_040414725.1. Lineage (NCBI taxonomy): Eukaryota > Metazoa > Arthropoda > Insecta > Orthoptera > Tettigoniidae > Anabrus > Anabrus simplex. The sequence continues at coordinate 1,048,143,294 of NC_090265.1, read as the reverse complement.
TATGAATTCACCTTTAAACAGAATATGTCAGTCAATTAATAAAATGCCAAACATGGACAAGTCTCCTTAAGGTCAGTCAGAAGGCAACTCAGAGAGAAGACATAAATTAAATGGAGTACCATATTTATGTACCATGAATAGTCTAGTCCTTCGATTAATTTAGATTAACAACATATATTTTAGGAGAAATTAAAATATTAAGTTGAAACACACACTTACCACTGTCCATAGTTTATAAGTATAGTATTAGGTTTCATATTTTAATGTATTGTATATTATTTATAACATTAGAAATAAGAAATGGAAATATTCTGTAAGTGAGCAGAAATGCCCATTGAACAATAATTCAAATAAATAAATAATAAATAAAATATCTTTGTCCCATTGAAATCTCTTGAAAGTTCCAAGGCCCAGTCGCAGTTCTTGATCGCAAACAGTCCGCTTTAACCTCCTTGTTTCCATAAAGTGAGAAAACAATTTATAAATCAATTTCCCGTGTTCAGTGGGACTTACTAACATAGTTTCTAATTGGTTCTTCTACGTGTACAGTTGCTGTAGCGATATCACCAAAGACAAATTTTGTGAACAGTGGTTAATGATAGCCGCTTCTCACCCCGTTCCTTGTTTAACCATAAAGTTATAGCTTTTCTCTTGTATGCAAGAACTACAGTGTGTTTCACTTTCTTCTGTTGACTGGAAGCATAACTTGAACTGGTAGAATTGTCACGTGACTGTGGTGTCGCTTCACTGAATTGATGGAAATCAGACACCGAGCTCAAACTCAGATCTGTAACACTTCTTGTACCTGGCAATAGTGTGCTGCCTTCTCTTTCAAATAATGCCAATGAGGTGTTGTTGCTTCCACTATCACTATCATTTTCGCTATCCGTGCTGACATTGCTGGCACCCATGGGATGATTTTCAATTAGTTCAATCACATGTCGACCCATCTCCCTTTCTTCCAAAGTTATTTCATGGGAAGAGGAGAAACCTTTTTTTTTTTTTTTTTCTCTGGAAATAACATAATTCATACTTTAGAAAATTAGCCAGATTCATGACTGCTCTCTCAAAGGAATATGTGTTAACTGCCCGGCACAGAAAGCTCAAGGTAACGTACTCACTTCAGCTGGTCACCAGGGCTGTCCATGTCCAGGTATATGCTAATACATGCATTCTTATTATTTCTGTGTCAATTTCAGGATCTTAGAGCTCGAAATGGCAGCTAAATTTTCGTACATTGCTTTTTTATGGTTCCCTCATCCTCTCTCCGAAATTTCATTGTCAGTCTCGATATGCACTTATCAATAGTTCCCTTGCAAGTAACCTTATTATTTATTAATTAACGAACAGGGTGCTGTCTGCATATTAGTAAACTCACCTTTTTTAATCTTTTCCTTAGTGTTGCTGCATGTATTTCCAAATATTTTGCAGTATCTCTCATACTGCAGCAGTTCTTTCTGTTGCTGTATTAAGCTGTTCAAGAATGAACAACTGCCTCTCAGATTTAAAGTGATGTTTAGATGACATACTGGCTAGCATATTAAGAAACTGCATTACAGTCAAAAGCTTCGAAGTGTCCTAAGAGTACGCACTTGAAATGTAATGTGAACCCTTAGGATATGGCATCACATTTCACGTCAAACTACTTAGTCAAAACCATTATATTATATAACAAAATTTATATCTGAATATTGAGCAGAAATACATACTAATTATGACACAGTATCATACATCAGCCATTACAAATCAAAAGCAGTCTCTCTCTATGAGAAAAAAAATAAATGAAATGGTGTATGGCTTTTAGTGCCGGGAGTGTCTGAGAACAAGTTCGGCTCGCCAGATGCAGATTTTTTTAAATTTGATGCCCGTAGGCAACCTGTGCGTCGTGATGAGGTTGAAATGATGATGAAAACGACACATACACCCAGCCACCGTGCCAGCGAAATGAAGCAATTAAAATTCCTGACCCTGCCAAGAATCGAACCCGGAACCCCTGTGACCAAAGGCCAGCACGCTAACCATTTAGCCATGGAGCCGGACTCTATGAGAAATATAATTACAGAGTAACAGTTTGAATTCGTATGGCTATTTATAGCCGGGTGCAGCCCTTGTAAGGCAGACCCTCCGATGAGGGTGGGGGGCATCTGCCATGTGTAGGTAACTGCGTGTTATTGTGGTGCAGGATAGTGTTATGTGTGGTTTGTGACTTGCAGGGATGTTGGGGACAGCACAAATACCCAGCCTCCGAGCCATTGGAATTAACCAATGATGATTAAAATCCCCGACCCGACTGGGAATCGAACCCAGGACCCTCTGAACTGAAGGCCAGTACGCTGACCATTAAGCCAACGAGTTGGACACAGAGTAACAGTTAAAAATCTACATTCTTTCTCCCACAGTGTTTCATTCTCAACTAAAGCTTGCCAGTATTCACAACTAAGTATTTTTTTTATTTTCCACCTTGTCGATACACTAAATTGCTTAAGGCAACTTATTGGTTAAAAGTGGTACATGTTTTGTATATTATAAACATCTTCAGCCACATAACACTGTTTTGATGAAAAATATATATAATGACAAAGTTTCAATGCTTTAGAGGAAGTGTCCTTAAAATTAACATAAGAAGATTGACAATATTAAAAACAAAATACTTAAGAGAAATTATATAAATTATTTCTACAATTGAAAGCAGTTGTCAAGGAAACACTTGTATAATAATCCATAGAGAATATGTCACCATAAATGGTAATAAAATCAAAATAGTAACTCAGTTTAAATATCTTGGAGAAGTAATAACACATAACTTAAATGAAAAAATCTCAATCCAAGTAAGAACAAATAGATTAGCTAAAGCACAAAAATTAACATGGGGTATCTACAAAAAGAAATGTTTATCAATAAATACAAAAATAAAACACTACAACACAGTTATAAAACTGGAAGCTACATATGCAGCAGAAACACTCTTTTACCTGAATAAACAATCAAAGACTGACAGACTTCAGAAAATTGAAAGGAGGATTAGAAGAACCTGCATCAACAAAAAATACCAGAAAGATGGACAGTGGCGGTTAATACCTAACAAAGTCGTGTACAAAGAGCTAGAACCCATTATGGATACTATGCGTAAGAGGAGACTGGGATTCTTTGGACATATCATGAGGATGCAGGATTCGAGACTTCTGAAACAACTAGTACAACACAATCTTGTCTCAAAAAATACCACAACAGGATGTAAATGGATCAGAGAAGTAAGAGAGGATCTGAAGGAAATAGGCCTTACAACAGAAGACACCACAAATAAGATAAAATTGAATACAAAACTCAAGAATACAAACCTCCGCTTTACCCTTACACAAAACAAACCAACAACACGTACATTTTCAACTGAGGAAAGGGCACGAAGATCAGAGCGTCTGAAGAAGTACTGGGAGGACCGCAAAGCCCGAACAATCCCTTCAAAGAGACCTGAACGACGGACTGACTAAAGTGATCCTATGTGGTCATAAAAGAAGAAGAAGAAGAAGAAGAAGAAGAAGAAGAAGAAGAAGAAGAAGAAGAAGAAGAAGAAGAAGAAGAAGAAGAAGAAGAAGAAAAGGTTAGCTGGCCAGTATGTCGACCAACATAAAACTTGCATCCACAGCGCTTGGTAGCTTTCTCTGGCAGTGTAATAGATGAAACGTGAACCTCAATGCAACTCTTGAGCAGTACATAATTTTGGGCAGTCTTACCCTATAGTTGACAGCATTTCAAAATATACTGGCATCTAGTTTGCATTACCAATTTGCAAGAGTGAATACAAATTTCTCTGACACAAACTGATATCTGTGGGAATCCACAATCTTTTCTTCATAATTGGCTGGAAGATGTTCTGCAATGCAAGTTTTCTTATGCTCACGTACAGAACATTCCCATTTCTTGTTTCTAATTTTATAAATACTATGCAATAAAAATTAAAATATGAAACCTAATACTATACTTACGAACAATGGACAGTGGTAAGTATGTGTTTCAAGTTAATATTTATTTTCTCCTAAAATATACATAGTTAGTTTTAGTTAATCCAAGGGCTAGAACTATTCATGGTATGCAAGTATGGTACTCTATTTAATTTATGTCTTCTCTCTGGGTGAGTTGCCTTCTGACTGACCTTAAGAAGACATGTCCACTTTCAAAAACACGCAGGAGCCATCCATAGCTAACCTTACAACTTGTAATTTTTAACTCTTTTGCCATTGCTGTAGCTTGCAAACGACACATTTCACTCATGACATCCAAACTGCCTCTTTTCAGACACATATCACATATCGTGTTTTCAATTTCTTGAAACTTCTCTTTGTTATAGTGGAAACCAATTCTTTTCAGTTTCACCTGAATTAATATATAACTGTTAGGTTCTTCAGTATGGTTGTTTCTATAATGTATTGTTAAATGTTTTCTTTTTCAGGTATTTTCTAAATTCTAATTAATCATACATTAGTTTTGACAGACTGAAGAAAATGCTCAGAAATTACAGTTTATTTGTTCAAGACGAGCTTCGTTTTTCCTCCAACCAAGTACGAGAACCCTCATCCACATCATACTTTCTTCCTACTGTGAAATTACTAATTTGCTTTGGTTCTTCAGTAACATTGTGTTCTTCTTTAGCTGTTTATGTGTTCTACAATCACATCTTAATGACTCAACCAAATTCTGTGAAATTTTCAGAATAAAATACACAGCTACTCTACAGACTATTTTTTTTTAAACTTTCTAAACTCACCATAATCTGAAATTTTCAGAGTTAAATGGCTTCAAATGAAACTTTTCTCATATCACTTTTAGAAAGGAAAATATGAGAAGATATTTTTCTGTAATTTATTCAATTTAACTCTTGTTTGCATGTTGGTAACATTAATTTGATTGTTAACCAAATGGATGGCTCCTAATTTAAATTGCATGATCACTAGGGCCCAGATTTTTATGTGATATTGAAGTGCAAAATATGTACATAAAAATGTAGTATCAGTGAAATGTGTAATTAAATATGTAATAGTATTAATTCACTAAATTTCTGAAAATGTTTGTACATGGCATATGGTTAAGATGAGACAATATTGTTTTAAATACGGTACCTGCATTCGAAACAGACTTTCAACGTATTAGGTCGTGTTACGTACATGTAGTACGTAGCTGTAGCTCAGATCCTTTCAAACAGAACAAAGATGGCCTAGGCCACCATAGCTCAATTGGTAGAGCAACCGACGCGAAATCGGGAGGTTGTGGGTTCGGATCCCACTGGTGTCCGGCTGGCCATTTTTGTTCTGTACTTAACATCTCTTCAACACGTACTACGTGTACATAACACGACCTAATACGTTGAAAGTCTGTTTCGATTACAATGTGGTCGTGAAAATTCAGTATTCACTGTACCTGCATATTTTATGACAAAGTCGTCATTGTTGCTTTAGATAATTTATGTAGCCTACCGCTTTCTAATTTTGGCAGTATTAAATAATCAGATTAAAGGCATAATCAAAATACTGTACTTCAAATATTTAAAAATAATAATATGCACTTTAAATCGTGGAGTATATTACACAATATACACTGACTGACAGAGCAAATGCAACACCAAGAAGGAGTGGTTCGAAAGGGATGAAAGTTGGGGAAAAAACAGAGACGGCATGGACGAATAATTGATGTTTATATCAAACCGATATGCAGGTTACACAATGTGCACGGCATCGACTCAGTAGGATGTAGGACCACCGCGAGCGGCGATGCACGCAGAAACACGTCGAGGTACAGAGTCAATAAGAGTGCAGATGGTGTCCTGAGGGATGGTTCTCCATTCTCTGTCAACCATTTGCCACAGTTGGTCGTCCGTACGAGGCTGGGGCAGAGTTTGCAAACGGCGTCCAATGAGATCCCACACGTGTTCGATTGGTGAGAGATCCGGAGAGTACGCTGGCCACGGAAGCATCTGTACACCTCGTAGAGCCTGTTGGGAGATGCGAGCAGTGTGTGGGCGGGCATTATCCTGCTGAAACAGAGCATTGGGCAGCCCCTGAAGGTACGAGAGTGCCACCGGCCGCAGCACATGCTGCACGTAGCGGTGGGCATTTAACGTGCCTTGAATACGCACTAGAGGTGACGTGGAATCATACGCAATAGCGCCCCAAACCATGATGCCACGTTGTCTAGCGGTAGGGCGCTCCACAGTTACTGCCGGATTTGACCTTTCTCCACGCCGACGCCACACTCGTCTGCGGTGACTATCACTGACAGAACAGAAGCGTGACTCATCAGAGAACACGACGTTCCGCCATTCCCTCATCCAAGTCGCTCTAGCCCGGCACCATGCCAGGCGTGCACGTCTATGCTGTGGAGTCAATGGTAGTCTTCTGAGCGGACGCCAGGAGTGCAGGCCTCCTTCAACCAATCGACGGGAAATTGTTCTGGTCGATATTGGAACAGCCAGGGTGTCTTGCACATGCTGAAGAATGGCGGTTGACGTGGTGTGCGGGGCTGCCACCGCTTGGCGGCGGATGCGCCGATCCTCGCGTGCTGACGTCACTCGGGCTGCGCCTGGACCCCTCGCACGTGCCACATGTCCCTGCGCCAACCATCTTCGCCACAGGCGCTGCACCGTGGACACATCCCTATGGTTATCGGCTGCGATTTGACGAAGCGACCAACCTGCCCTTCTCAGCCCGATCACCATACCCCTCGTAAAGTCGTCTGTCTGCTGGAAATGCCTCCGTTGACGGCAGCCTGGCATTCTTAGCTATACACGTGTCCTGTGGCACACGACAATACGTTCTACAATGACTGTCGGCTGAGAAATCACGGTACGAAGTGGGCCATTCGCCAACGCCGTGTCCCATTTATCGTTCGCTACGTGCGCAGCACAGCGGCGCATTTCACATCATGAGCATACCTCAGTGACGTCAGTCTACCCTGCAATTGGCATAAAGTTTTGACCACTCCTTCTTGGTGTTGCATTTGCTCTGTCAGTCAGTGTATTTTTGTAACTAATTTCCTCTTGCCCTCATGCCTAAAAGTGAAACAAATATTACTAATAAAATTAATATAGAATCTGTCCTTAAACCACTATTAAGTAACACAAATAATATGGTAACTTTTTAATCATGATGTGCAGTGTGTCGCCAAGTATTTATCGAAGTTTTCCATTGTGATGTTTTCACACTGATCAATTCTGTTGTAAGTTCAGAAGGACTGTTCAACATCATAGGAGGGGATATTTTCAAAAGAAATACTAGCTGGGTGAAATATCCTCCAGGAGTGCTTCTTGTTCGCCACTAATGATCTTGCAAACAGATGGAGAGCTTGAATATCGTAGATTACATTTCAAGACTGCTTGGAGTTTGTTATAAACTCTGACCAGTGAAAGGCACCTAGCCATCCAACATTCTGAGAAAGGATTAGTGCTGTTGTACAGTATACAGTTGAAGCATTCAAACCTATTCCCTATTTTAAAGGAATCTTAAAGCCAACTTTAGGAATTTATGTTCTATATGAGATAAAATTCTCCAATTAATTTACTGTATTCTAAAAATTAAACAAACTGACATTCATAAAAAAATAATTACCTAGATATGTACAAGAATGTTACATTCTTTACATATGTAAAAATATGTAATATTACTAAAAATATATAAAATGAAACACAAGTATAATCATATGAGAACCACAATTTTGCCAACATTGTTCATGTTCAGTTGTCTACAAGTAAAGGAATGGAGTATGTAATTGCTTAAGAATCTGGCCCCTATTGCTTAACTTCCTCTTTTGCTGTTTCATCTCGTATGGTGGTAGTAAATAATAATCAGCTTACTTTCAAATCTTAAGAAGGTGATGGATATCAACAACATACTTTCTGTTGTACGTAGTCTGGTGAGCGCAACATCTTTGAACGAGGTTGCTTACGAGCTGGGGAAGAATGGGTGGAAGCTAATTTAGTCCCTGTGGCAGGTGTAGCAGTAGGGGTGGCAGTCCTTCAGGTAATGGTCTCCTTTCCTCTCTGTGTATGTATCTATGTGTGTGTTTTATTTGTGAGTGTATCTTTCATAAAATAATTATGCAGTATGTGTGTGTAACAGAAAGCAATAAGAGAGTATGATGCTTGTTACCTTACTACCACATTTGCTTCTATTAATATATGCTTAACTTATAATTCCCATTCACAGCTAGTATGAAATGTAGCTCTCAGCTAATATTTCAGCAATATTTTGCTTTATGTTTTATTTTTTATTTTTTTATAAGGAGCAATGCTTTCTCTGCAGTCGCATCCTGTACATTAACATCTGCAAACTGATAATAATTCACTTTCCTGGATATACCACATCTGAGATAAGTGATGTCAAGTTCAAAGATCTTTTCAAGATTTTTATACAAAAGTAGAGGCTGTCGACTAAAATGTTCATCTTAAATAACTCATAAATAGCTAAAGATATTTAAAATCTTTCCAATTTCACGAATGTTACAGAGGGGCTCAAAATTGAACTTGCAGTGATTTTCGAGGAAGCCAGTTCCTGCCGAGGAAATGGTACGGTACTTTGTTTTTTAAAAGGAGCCAAACTGCTTTATACACCTAGAATTAGAGATATGAGCATTGCAAATTTGGCAGTGTGATTTTGCATGAGTTCAGTCAGTCAGTTGAAGTTATAGTTGTTGGAAGAGTTAAGAGTTGTAGAGCTGTTGACATTGTGAGTTATCTCATGTATCAATCAATTTAATGCATACATATTTTTACATGTTATTTTATTGTATTTGTGTTAAGTGAAAATATATATGGTATGTATACCATATTTACGCTAATCTAATGCACCATCGGATGTAATGCGCACCCCAGTTTAAACAATTAAAATCATAAAAATGTTTGTTGGTGCATCACTAGTAGAGTACATATATTTTACACAATGGATGTATACATGAACTATCAAAACAACAATTTTTAAGTGGCTCATTGCTAACTGACACTGTCTTTTTTAATAATGATTAATAATGATTGATTCACCATGAGCAAGTTGAAACAACTGATTTAAGACTAACACCATCACAACACTCAACTCACTCTTACAACTCCACTGAACACAAGCTTGTAACTGCATAATTCTAACTTCAACACTTATACAGCAGGCATGAAGTTAATCACAATTGATCTACCATAATAGTATCAACATCATGACTCCATAACTCTAGTTGATTTCAACTTCTCTCTCATTATGTTGTTCTCACATGCTATCAACAACACACCAACTATCAACTCATCACTCTACTTAACTTCTGTTCCCTTAATTTCAACACTCTGTATGTCTGACTCGTTGGCTGAATGGACAGCGTACTGGCCTTCGGTTCAGAGGGTCCCGGGTTCGATTCCCGGCCGGGTCAGGGATTTTAACCTTCATTGGTTAATTCCAGTGGCTCGAAGGCTGGGTGTTTGTGCTGTCCCCAACATCCCTACAACTCACACCCACACATAACACTATCCTCCACCACAATACCACGCAGATACCTACACATGGCAGATGCCGCCCACCCTCCTCGGAGGGTCTGTCTTACAAGGGCTGCACTCGGCTAGAAATAGCCACACGAAAATTTTTATTATTAACACTCGGTATACTTCACTGGCTATGATTCTAGATAATTCTGCTTGTTTACAACATAGTATTAATACAAGATTTCTGGAAGATTCTACAATTGTATTGAGAATTTGAGGAATTCTTGGTAAGTTCGTGTTCTAAAATTTATCTTGACGTAAGTTTAGCATTAGGCCTACAGCTTATTGCCTCAGGATAATAGAAGCATGTAGAATACTACAGAGAGGTCCTTGGTACATGAAGATTACAGAGCTTACTTACATCAACACACATACAACTGGAGGTTGCCTGAGCAAATTTCTTATAAGTGATAAGCATGATGTAACCTTAACCTAAGTTCCCTTGAGTTAATATACATCCAACCAGAAGTTTCCTGAATTTCTATGACCACATGAAAGATTATTTACAAGAAATAAATGTAACCTAACCTATAAAACATGAACTGAATACCAGTACCTGTACACATGATTAAACCAAAAAATATAACTTAACCTATAATACATGAAAAGTTGTTGTCAGTCATACACATAACCTAACTTGCATCAGTATTTACACGCACAAGAGAGTGGATGCTTAGCTGTCAGAAGAAGGTCAAAGAGCTCCCTGTAAATTGTGCTTTGTCCACTTGGTTAGTGAATATTTTGAATAAGTCCCATGATTGTCAATGACTGCCAATGGAAGCATGTTTGAAAATGTTCCATTTTCTTCAGAACTACTTGTCAGATTTTGAAAATAATCACAACCCTAAATTTGCAATGTCTACATCTCTAATGCTAGGGTATGGTAACCTGTGCAGGTCCTTTATAAAAACAAATATAGTTCCATTATCTCGGCATATACTGACACTCTGGAAAGATACTGCAAGTTGGATTATCAGCCCCTTAGTAATAATATTGAAAGTGAGTTATTTTAGGTGAATATATTAGCTGCAAATAACACCTCTCTGGGTACTACTAACTTGGAGGCTGATTCTGTTAATGGCTCTGCTCAGAAATTTAAGGCGACTAGTATGGGCCAATATAATGGATACTGCCTAATACTGTGGTGCTTTAGAGAGGTGGAGAGGCTTTGACCAATATACTACACATACCGAGCATGTGGCTATGCTGTTCACTTGCATTCAGGAAATAGTGGGTTTGAATCCCACTGTTGGCAGCCCTGAAAATGGTTTCCCATTTTCACATTAGGCAAATGCTGGGGCTATACCTTAATTAAAGCCACAGTCGCTTCCTTCCCAGTCCTAGCCCTTTCCTATCTCATGTCGCCATAAGACCTATCTGTGTCGCTGTGGTGCAAAGCAAACCATGTTATAATGATATGGACTCATTGATTCCTTAAGAGGTTCTTATTCTTAACTGGATTTGTGATTAGTGTTGCCTGGTTAAGCACTCATCTCGTGTGCTCAGAGACTGAATCCTGGCATAGTCAGATGATATTTGGGTCTCTTTAATCAATAGATTTACTAGAGTGCAAAAGTCTGTAGTTTATGAAAAACTCTTTGTAGTTAATGAAACATACAGCATTACTATTAAAATTATTCATTGCTTGCAAGAAATATGAATCCTCTGTCCCATCAGAATAACATGACGCTATAGTCATGTTGTCACCATCCTCACTGTAGCAACGTACATTTAGTGTGCTTTGTCATAGCTCAGATGGTAAGAGCAATAGATTCCAAGTGTAAGGTTTGAATTCTGGTGTTGTTAGCACACTTTTGAGTGTTTCTTCCTAGTTTCTTTTCTTATTCTCTCAGGGCACTTTTCCCAATCTTAACACACAGATAATTATAATTACACATACCAGTAATAATAATGGCGTATGGCCTCCGGAGAGGCCTGGTGCAGGTCTTTTTCTAGTAGATGGCCTATTAGGCGACCTGCATATCTGTGAAGATGGGAGCCCTACCTAGGATGATTTCTAATGTTGAATACACCACACACACCCAGCCCCCGAGCCAATGGAATTAACCAATTAAGGTTAAAATCCCCGATCCAGCCGGGAATCGAACCTGGGACCCTCTGAACCAAAGGCCAGTACGCTGACCATTCAGCCAACGAGTCGGACACACATATCAGTGTAAGCATTACAATAGTACTGGCACTGTAAGTACATAGTGCTTAAGACTACGTACTATCTGTTTCATAAAACAAATAACAATGAAAACAACATCTGGAAAATATTTTTTCATTGTGATCATATAAAAGTAAGCTTGTGTTCTCCTATTCCTCGAGGCAGCTCTTTGCCGGTACACCCCTAATGGAGGTGAGCTGTACATACCTTTTTAACCACCCACCAACTATCTTGCTATTTGTAAATCTCTGGCAGTAAAGGGAATTCAGCCTGGGCCTCTGAGGACAACAGCTAATGCTAACCATTATACTGAGGTGGACATTGTGATCCTATGAAGGAGCTATTCTCTGTCTGCATGGTCCATTTGTGTTAGAAAGTATCAAACACTTTTCATCATTTCAATATCCATCCTTCATCCTTTTCTTCTCTTCATTCTGTATGTTGACTGTGTAAATGTCTGTATACTCTCACAAACTTTCTTTAAGAAATGACAACATTTCTTAAGTGTTCGGCATACAACCTAATACTTTAATTATATTATTCAACTACATAACTAAACATCACTTTCTCAGATAAATTTCTTCTTGTTTTGCCTCCTAAATCTTTATACTAATGAGCTGCTAGAAAGGTAGATAGGTGATGGTTGGACAAAAGGAAGTCTGCTTGGGCTGTGGGACTTGTCAGCTGTTAACCAGGTAACCTATTGACTCTGAGATTTCCACAGCCATACGACGTTGCCAAGATAATAAACGAGAAGGGCTGTGTCCAAGCTGGAGAAGAATGGATGGAACGAAACCTGCTGATTGTGGCCATTGTAGCTGTAGCAACTGCATTCCTTCAGGTAAAGTATTAGTATTTCATAGTTGAGGATCGAGAGAATGAGACTGCTTCTTTATACAAGGCAACTGATGGTAAAATAGACCAATTAGATGTATCAAGTGAGGGTATCTACACTAGTGATAAGCTGATCATAATTATATTGCAATACAGTAAAAGATACAGAAGAAAAATGGATGAATTGTGACTTTTCTTTGTAGTTTGTGAACCATGTAAATATTAAGAAATGTATCTTTTGGACCATGGTAACGGTTTAGAGAGAGTTTTCTTTTCAACTGTGATGTACTTGATCTTAACTCAAGGTAATCTGGCAATCTAACTAGACTGATCACTTTTTGTAGATGGGGACAAGTTCATTTACTGTGTGATTTGTTTTTGCTGGTATTAAAACTGAAGCAGCACTGCTGCCTTATGTATGCTAGTGCTGGAAGCCAAACCCTATTTCCTTCTTCTTCATGATTTAAGTGGGTATATTTCTCTAATTCAACTGCCCTTCAGTGTAAGTGAGCATACAACTTGTAGGAAATAACCATGAAGTATTCTTGAGGGCCTTATCTTCAATGGACTTTGGTGGTCAATCTGTTCCAGTCCTTCCTACTAACAACTACTCTAAATAAGTCAGCTAATGATGAATTGGATCGCTGATGCAGGTTTTCCAACCAGAAAATATAGATCCTCTTCTTCCTTTTACTTTTCCTTGCAGTATGAGTTGTTGAAGATGTATATCTCACTGCTAATAATGTGGCCAAAGTATGCTATCTTCCTTTCCTTGATGGTTTTTCTTATTTCTAATTGTTTCCTCATGTGCTGCATACCCATATCATTTGTTATGTAATGCATCCAAGATATTCTGAGCATACAACAACAGCACTAGAGTTCAAAGGCATTTAACCATTTTTTCATTACAATCCTGGATGTCCATACCTCTGTACCGGTACTGAATAACAAAGTGGAGATCTTGGGTTCTAATATGGGAGTTTAGGTTCAGATTACTTAATACTTTTAAAATCCGATAGAATGCATTTGTGCCTTTTTTCTTTTTCAGTTCAAATTTTTATTTCTGATATTGCTCCCATCTCTCATTTAGCAAACATCCTAAATAGTCAGTCCTCTGTACTCCTTGCAGTTGTTTCCCATTAACATAGATCAGATAATAATTCAAGCGGTTACTCAAATAAGGGCCCGTTAGGTTTTTTTCAAAATTAAATTTTTTTCCTTTTTCTTGCACTTCTTAAGAAGGCACATGTGATGAGTAGAACAAGGACTCAGCCATGTTTGTACTTGCTGGAGGAACCACACGTTAAAGTACATGGTCGGTAGAAGAAGGACCCAATTATTCCGCTTGGGACTTTGTTATAACTCGACTGTTTTAAGTTTGCAGAAGAAGGGTCCAACAGATTATATTTGGCTCTTATTCTGCCAGCTGGGATGTTTTATACTAGTAATACTCTACTACAATAATTAATGCACTCTTTGAATATTTATATTGTTCATGTTTGTATTTACTCTGATTTCTGATCTCAAGTATACAGGAAAGGTCCCAAAAGACTTACAAGGGTAACACACAACACAAAGCCAGAAAGGAAAACCGTAGATGTAGTGCAGAAAATCAGTGATCACATTGAAAGCTAGATATTTTTCACCGGCTCTAAAAATAATAAAACAAAGCTCAATAAATGCAGTCGCTTAAGTGCGGCCACTATCTAGTATTCGGGAGATTGTGGGTTCGAACGCCACTGCGGCAATCCTGAAGATGGTTTTGTGTGGTTTCCCATTTTCACACCAGAAAAGGCTCTGGTAAGACCCCAACTGTACCTTAATTAAGGTCATGAGCACTTCCTTCCCACTCCTAGCCCTTTCCGATCCCATTGTTGCCATAAGACCTATCTGTGTTAGTGCAACATAAAGCAACTTGTGAAAAGAAGTATATATAATAAAACTGTATGACATGTTTCTGGAAAAGCATTTCCCAGATGTCTACAGAGAACTTAGAGCAAAGAAGCAAAACTCCAAAACTATATCATGCAAAGTACCTTATTAATATTTCTTAAAGTATTATAGGGACAAATAATACCCTTCTGGCCTGCCTAGAAGTGATGTCTGCTCAACACACGAAGAACTGAAAGCAAAAATCCAGCTAGAAGTTCGTGAAACACTTAAGATATCACTTGAGGAGGATCTTAAAAGCCATAACCATAAAGCTCATGTATTTTTTGTTAAGCTTAAAGAAGCAGAATCTAGGTGTTAATGTAAGAAAAGATCTTCATTGGGGTAATCACATAAATGGGATTGTAAATAAAGGGTACAGATCTCTGCACATGATTATGAGGGTGTTTAGGGGTTGTAGTAAGGATGTAAAGGAGGGGGCTCTAAGTATCTGGTAAGACCCCAACTAGAGTATGGTTCCAGTGTATAGGACCCTCAACAGGATTACTTGATTCAATAACTGTCAAAAATCCAAAGAAAAGCAGCTTGATTTGTTCTAGGTGATTTCCAACAAAAGAGTAGCGTTACGAAAGTGCTGCAAAGTTTGGGCTAGGAAGAATTGGGAGAAAGAAAACGAGCTGTTAGACTAAGTGGTATGTAATACCAATATAAATGGCCCGTTATTGGACATTATAAATTTTCCAGCGAACTCATTCCTGGTTGCCAGCATTTCGCACCAGTGTGCTAAGTTGGGCTCATCAGTTGGTAAATAGCACACCCACCAAGACGCATGGCTTGTGTATACCCTGGAGGCCACTGCGTAGGCTCCCAATGGGAATCAACATCTTTATCATCTGATGGCCAGGCAAGCATCAATTCTTTAAAATGAGACAAAGTCTCTCATAGTGCATTGGCACTACCGGTGGCTCCAAGTAGCCTACGCAGTTGCCTTCATGGTATGCACTAGCCATGCGTCTTAGTGGATGTGCTATTTACCAACTGATGAGCCAACTTAGCACAATGGGGCAAAATGCTGGCAACCACGAATGAGTTACCTAGGAAAATTTATAATGTCCAGTAACTGACCAACTATATTGGTATTATAAGTGGTATGTTCTGAGCTGTCAGTGGAGAGATGGCATGGGAGGACATCAGTAGACAAATAAGTTTGAGTGGTGTCTTTAAAAGAAGGGAAGAGAACAATATGAAGATAAAGTTGGAATTCAAGAGGACAAATTGGGGCAAATATTCGTTTATAGAAAGGGGAGTTAGGGATTGGAATAACTTACCAAGGAAGATGTTCAATAAATTTCTAATTTCTTTGCAATCATTTAAGAAAAAGCTAGGAAAACAACAGATAGGAAATCTGCAACCTGGGCAACTGCTCTAAATGTAGATCAGGATTGATTGATTGATTGATTGATTGATTGATTGATTGATTGATTGATTGATTGATTGATTGATTGATTGATTGATTGATTGATTGACATGAAACATTTGCTCTATATATATTTAATGTAGGAACCTGTAATTAATAGTATATAATTTGTTATTACCTGTACATAATATGATGTATAATCAACAGTAACATTGTGCAACATGCTGTAACATCCAGAATAACGTATCTTTGACACTACAGGGTCCTAGGATGTTTTTTACATTATAACTATGTTATTCCACACTCTAGAATATACTGGAAGATATGTTGTGACATATCCTTCTATAAGCCTGGCCAGGCAACACATACCGTATATAAGGAAGCGGTCTTGATGGTGGAGTTGAGTTATTGTTTGACAGGAGTTGTTCTTGCGCATTCGTGGTGTGCCGACATGCTAAAGTAAACAGTCAGCAGTCAACTGTTTCAAGGTTGCAGTCTCCATGTGCTTAGTGGTAAGCATTTGTTAAACATAGTGGTTTGTTGGTGTGTGTGTTTTTAATGTGAGGTTAAGTTGTAATTAATAAATTAATGTACGAAACGGACAGCATTTTCTGTGCATCTTTGTGAATACATCATTGGCGACCATGGACAGGAAGTAAGAATTTACGAGTGAATATGAGTGTAATGCGAAATAGAACAAAATGAAATTGATGCTAGAAAGAATATGTCCGTTCAACAACTCTAAGTAAAAGCCTGCCAAGAGAAATCTTCTGACGAACGGCAAGAAGAAATTGCTGCAGATGTGATTACGGGAGGTTCTCTTCAAAAAAAGAGATCCCGAAAAGTTTTTCATTGAGGCCGACGAAGATTCGCAGTCAGAAGATGAAGTAAATATTCCCAAAATGTTTTCTAATTTAATGACCAAGTTGCAGGCACTCAATCACAAAATCTCAGACATTGATTCACAAGTTAATTCCAACTTAACACATCAAATTTCAAAAGTAAATGACAAACTTTCAAACAAAATTTCAGACGTCTATTCCGCCGTAACAGAACAGATTGCAGACCAAATTTTGAAAGTAAATGACAAAATTTCAGATGAAATTTCTCAAGCTAATACAGTTTTAACTGGACAAATAGCACAAGTGTACACGCAGGTTTACAGTGTTGAACAGAGCCTTGAATCGAAAATTTCAACAGTAGATGACAAAAAATTTCATCGCAAATTAGCGACGTCATCAATCGATTAACGCAGCAGATATCGGACATCAAGTCAAAACTGGGACAGGTTGAACAGATTAATAGTAGGGTAAGCCAGCTGGAAGGGGATATCTCAAACCTCAAGGAGGAGGTGGAAATCCAGATTTCCGGCATGAAGTAACAGGTTGAGGGGAGAATTTCTACCATCGAGGGAAATTTTGAAGGCCGTATCTGCCGTCGAGGGAAATTTTGGGAGCCGTATTTCTGCTGTTGAAGGAAGGTTAGAAAACCGGAATTCGACCATCAGGGGAGATGTGCAGAATATAAGAGAAAGCATCCTTCATGTGGTAGGAGATAGATTAACTCAAACAGGATGTATCGCCAGATCTCTAACCCCCTCAAACCTTACCAGCAATACAGGACACCTAGACATGAAGGTGATTATAGAAAGCCTTCAGGAATTCCACCAGCGACTGGAAGAGAACCCGACTAGCTTCATCAAGGGATCGGTCAGTCTATTAGGGAGGACTAATCTACCAGAGGATATCTTCGTGCAACTCATCACACCGCAATTAAAGGGGCAAGCCGCTATTCGGTGGAATAACTTGAAGGGCTTAAATTTAAACTGGATGGACTTCAAGAGGGAATTCCTCACGAGGCTTAATTCCGAAGGAGTGAAGAGCTCCATGAAAAGGAAGCTACTGACTGAGGCACAAGCCACTGGCATGAGAGCTAGCGCCTTCAGAAGTACTAGCTCTTCAAGCGTCTGCACCCAGAAAGAAGCGAGAATAAGGTCTTACCAGACATCACAGAGCTACTCCATGATAAGATTCGACCCCTAGTGAAAGTATCACAACCGAGACCCTTAGATGATCTACTTAGAATCATCACCCAATTGGAGGAGGAACACAAGAGCAAAGCTATAGAAGAGATCAGCGCAGTTAGGAAGTGTTACCAGTGTGGAAGAACGGGACACCTGAAGAACAAGTGCCCAGCCTTGACGTCGGAAGACTAGGTCTGGCCCATTCTGGATTGAGATGGGGGGGACTCGGGAACAGGAATGCGCCTCAAGACACGACAGACAAGCAACCCTGGCAAAGTAGGAGAGGGATTGGTCAGATTGTGAATAGAACAGGCCAACCCCGCCCAGCTATCATCTTAAGGAGAGGCAATGAGAACTTTTCAGCCATACTCGACAGCTAAGCAAGCCATTCATTTGTCAGCGGGACTGTTACCAGATTACTACCGCCTATAAAGTATCACTATCTCAGAAGGGTAGTGGGAGCAGCGGACGGGGTAACGTATTCCATGCAAGGACAGACTAACCTAACCGCTAAATGCATGGACCTGCCTATTGTAATTGACATTACAGTGATTCAGAACCTAATACCTGACATCACATTAGATCATGACTTTCTGGTGGAATACAAGGTGATCCTAGACTATGCAGCTCATGAATTCTTTCTGGGAAAGGACAGACATCTGAGGGTCGCCTGGCACGATGGAAATCTCCAGACTCGGAAGGATGCGGAAGTCGACGTAGACCTGGGAGATATCCAGTTAACGCATCTTCAACCAAGTGAAGAAGCGGAGCTGAGATGCGCCTTAAAGGACTTTCCGGAAGTAATCACCAATAAAATAGGAAGGACTACCACTGTAACACACACCATTGAATGCAGCACTTCTTTACTCATCAAGCAACATCCATATCCAATCAACCTGGATAAGAGCGCAACTTTGTCATTCAGAAGATTCAAGAGATGGAAGGACAAGGTCTTGTCGAACCATCTACATCCTGTTGGGCTTCACCTATCATCTTACCAAAAAAGAAATATGGGGAGTATCGACTGTGTGTGGACTTCTGCAGGTTGAATCAGAAGACCGTTAGTGACGCCTACCCCGTACCTGACTGAAAGACTTGCTGAAACAAGTAAATGGGTCAAGGATTTTCTGCACACTGGATCTCAACTCTGGATACTGGCAGGTGGAGGTCGAGGAAGGTCCTGGACCACTGACCACCTTCATGACACAGAGAGGATTGTACCAGTTTACAGTAATGCCTTTTGGATTGAAGAATGCTCCTGCCACCTTCATGCGACTGATGCATAAGGTATTATCAGGATATGTTGGAGATTTCTGCCAAGTGTATCTCAATGACATTTTAATTCACACCAAGAATTTTCAGAAACGCCTTGTACACCTGAGGAAAGTACTGGAACGACTGAAGATTCGACTTGCCAACTGAAGAAGTGCCACTTCGCCCAGCCCTGCCTAGAATATCTTGGCTATGTCCTAACATCTGAAGGCTTAGAAAGACAACCGGAGAAGAATCGAGCTATTGAAGAAGCTGAACACCCGTGGACCAAGTGACAAGTATGTCAGTTCCTTGGCTTGTGCGGATGGTATAGCAGCTTCGTGCCACACACTGAAGAGAAGGCAATACCACTCACCGATCTACTCCATAACAACCGCCCATTCCGATGGACCAGCAAGGAAGAGGTAGCATTCCAAGACATTAAGGCTGTGATATGCAATGCTCTCGGTCTAGCCCATCCCGACCCTCAACAAAAGATGTGCCTGCAGATGGACGCCAGCGACTCTGGCTTAGGAGCAGTATTATTCCAGGAGAGGAGTGACGGCGGATGGGACATCATCGAATATGCCAGCAGGAAGCTATCTCCTACAACGCTACTGCACTGCCAAGAAGGAAACCTTAGCCGTGGTGTGGGCCATGGGCAAATTCAGAGGCTACTTGAAGGGAAGGAAGTTCCAGCTCTACACCAATAATGCCGCTCTCAAATGGTTGAACTCGGTCTCTGGCTCAAAATCTAAATTGATGTGATGAGTTCTGTTAATTGCAGAATTTGATTTCAATTTGTGGCACGTCCCAGGACTGATGAACATAGGAGCGAACAGTTTATCTAGGCACACGGCGATGGAACAAGAAGCGAGGAGCACCATTGTCGATAGGGAGTTCCCACGAAAACACCAGAGTGAGCCTAAGGAACCTGTCCTTATGACCATCAAGAAGGAACTTGACCTGAGAGTAATCAAACAGTGGCAAGAACAAGACAAGCCCTGTAGGACCATGACGCAGTGGATTAGGAGCCAAAACACCGATAGTCGACTTGTCCCAAGGGAATTCAAGATATGCTACAAGAACTTCGGGTTGACGGAGGACTCTTGATGTACAGATCGCACCTCTCCGATACACCTGCAGTAGTGGTGATGCCTAGACTGCACACGGTGGACATTCTCGAAACGTTCCACAACAGCACTGAAGCCGGACATCCAGGAGGTGAAGAGACATACCAGTCTATCCGACGAAGATTCTTCTGGGTCAATATGCGGAAAGACATCCTGGGCTATGTGAAGAGGTGCTACATCTGTGCCTGCACCAAGACAAGCAACAGGAAGGCAGATTCCAGTCAACGACGAAGATGGCCGCAACGTCCGTGGGAGGTCATAGCCCTGGACTTGATGGGTCCTTACCCTAGAACACCTCAGGGTAAAACAGGACTCCTAGTAATCACCGATCTCTTTACAAGATGGATTGAGGCCTTTCCGATACCAGAAGCCATGACGGGACGCATCACCAGCCTTCTACAAAATGAGGTATTCAGCCGCTATGGTTATCCAAGGTGCATTCTGTCCGATAACATGAGTCAATTCACGTCGAGGAAATGGCAGCAAATGATGACAGAATGAGGTGTGGAACACTGGACCACCCCTGTCTACAACGCAAGGGCCAATCCCACGGAACGACAGAACCAGGAGCCCCAGCGAAGCTGTTCCTTGGTCAACAGCTGTACAGCACCGGGGATTGGGAGATTTGTCCGCCATCCACTTCTGGTCAAGAAGATGCAGCTGTTTTCCTAGCAGAGTGGCAGCAGCAGCAGCAGTAGGACATCAAGGAGAAGCAAGCTTTGGCCGAGAAGAGATCCCGTGCCCAGTCCAAGGCTCAAGATGTCAACGAGACCCAGATCTTCCTACCAGGCCACCCACGAGGGTTTGCATGCTGAGTGTAACGTCAGGAGTCTCGTATGGTTGTTTCAACCAGAAATCAATAAAACACCAAATGCTTACTTAATATGCTATTTATTGTTACAATAATACAAGGTAATACTATTTAAACACAGACAAACACTTTTCAACATAATTATTATAATAATGAGATTGCCTTTTGTTGATGAAATTGAAAAAACATTTCAAGTTCTGTTCATGGAAAATACTTTTAAAATGATGTTTAATTTCATTTAACACACATCAAGACAATGCTGCTTCTCTCTCTACTCAACAATGAATGACAACAGTGCACTTTCCCCATTATAAATAATTCTACGTCATGAGATGGGTATGGTTGAATAGACTGGAAACAGGTAACGTGAGGAGTCGCGTGCGAATGAAACGACCGTATAGCCAGCTTGCCACTCACTGAAGGAGTGGAGAGGGATAACAGTGGTGTGACAGAAGTGTGGACGAGTCCATTGAAAGGTACTGAAGGAGAGGAAGTATAATAAACAGTGTTCGCAGAAGGATTCATCAAAATAAACAGAAATGGTTGAAACGATCCGACGCAACCCCTCAGGGGTTAAAGTTTATGAGCACTACTTTCCAAATCCTAACCCTTTCCCATCCTTCTGTCACTAAAAACATTTCGTGTGTTAGTTGATTAAACTACTTGTAAAAAAAAAAATTAAATTTGAATGGCTTCTTTGGTTTGAATTCTTTCCTTTCTTACTCCCTTGTCTTTCTGCAGTTTTTATCCATGTAGTACAACCATTTAGCATTTCATTTTTGCATTTCAAGAAAAAGTGTTCAAAAGAAGTATAGAATACATTAAATTAACAGTCCATTAGTTCACAAATATGTTTGTAAAAAAAGGCACAGAAAATGGTACTAAAGATTCGTCTGTTAATTTTGAAATCAACTGATTACAGACTACATTCTTATGTCAATAACAGAGATGTCCTTTGAAAGTGGGAGGATAAGGCAGACTTGTCAAAAAGATAGTTGCAATTTCATGAACAAGAATGAAATAAGTTTGCAAGAAGACACTAATTCTATTTTTTTAACCCACATTTTAAAACATCTCTGACCAGCATGTAATCAGGCATTATAACACACAAAGTTGAACTTTCCCTGGAGATGAGAACAAAATAGTAACCATGAATACACAGTAATCTTCTGGGCTGTACATATTTTTTTTACCAGCAGTGATAATGATTCCTTTGATTGAGCCTGCAAGTAAAAAGTTAGAAAATTATTATAACAGTACAGTGAAAAAATAGTGATATTTCATCCTTGTAGATCAGTTGTACAATTTTTAATAGTAATTTCTTGAAATTAAATATTCATTGAAATCCTGCAATCATTTTGAGTGGAACCTTTATCACTCTGTGACTTCTCATTTCTAAAATCTCTCGGACTGATCAGGAATCAAACTGCAGTCACCTCGGTGTGAAGGTACTGTGAATTATTCTAGCCATTTCTTAGGAAGTAATTAATTTATAAAACATCCTCTTTCCTTTTGTAATATTATGTAGATAATTTCACTAGTTGAATTAATTCAAACTATTAACACACTGATTTCAGGCCACTTTCTTATTCCTTCAAAGTGCCTTCCACCATATGTAAACCTAGGACTAGATTTCACAAAACACTGGGAAAAATAGCAGCCTACACTAAATCAGTATCAATGTTCCTCTTTCCTGGTCTCCAACGTTGCACATGTTTTGTTCATTCTATATATTTGCTGATGCCTCATTTAATCCTCAACTTGTGAGGTCATATTTCTGGGACTTAAGTTCTGAGCTGAGGTCACAAAGACCACCAATAGATCACTCATACTGGCAGTGATAAATTACAAGTGATAAGGTAATTAAGAATATGTGTGTTGCTAGTTCAAGTTATTTGCCACGTGGTATGTACAAATATACATTCATAGTAAATGTGAATCACAAGAGCTATCATCCAAAAATTGTATAATTATTATTGAACTGTGAAGAGATAAAAAAATTAGGAAACTACACAGTATAATTCTGCAGGAAACAATGACAGAAGGTCATGTATTTCAACCTGAGAATATACTTGCAAAATAGGGGACTGCACCTCATAAGATGAGGGTTAAAAATTATTCCGTATGGCCTTCAGCCCCTGTCTCTGGTCTACATTGCAGGGTTTTGCACCCCATAGCTCTGAGCCTGAGCAGGTTCATTTTGAGCAACTGACTTTTTAAATGTAAACTTAAAAGCTTTTCAGTCTGTCGAACACACAATTTCAATACAAATATTACACTGTAACATACCTGTAAAAATTTTTTTAAAAACACTTCTTAAACAAGGAATAAAACGCACACTAGCAACCTTCCACTGGTCGAGCCATTTTTTTGTATCGCTGCTGCTGCTACTACTACTACTACTACTAATACTACTACTATTACTACTACTGCTACTACTACTACTACTACTACTACTACTACTACTACTACTACTACTTGAAATGAGTGCTGGCGTTCCACAGGGATCTGTCCTAGGACCCACCTTGCGGAACATTCTATATGATGGTGTCTTACGCCTGCAGCTGACAAAAGGGACAACATCTATTGGTTATGCAGATGACCTTGCAATAGTGGTAATAGCAGAGAATGTAGAAGAACTGACCTTCCGAGTAAATGAATCACTGAGACGAGTTAACCTTTAGATGGTAAATAATAAGTTGAGATTGGCTCCATATAAGACTGAGGCTGTAATTTTGAAAGGTTCCAGGAATTGGAAAAATGTCTGTTTCTTATTAAATGATACAGAGATTATCCCAGGAAAGTCTGTACGATACCTTGGGGTTCTTATTGATAGGAATTGCACATTTGGTGCACATGTGAAGGCAGTAACCCAAAAGGCAGAGAAGAAGGCATCGGCATTAGCCAGACTTATGCCTAACATCGGGGGACCAAGAACAGTTAAGAGACAGATTATTTGCTCTGCAGTATATTCCATTTTACTTTATGCTGCACCTATCTGGCACAATGCACTCAGGAGGAAGATTCACCGAAGAGCTATGGAAAGAGTACAGAGCAAAATGCTGCTCAGAGTTACCTGTGCATATCGAACTGTTTCGACAGCAGCTTTACAAGTTGTAGCTGCCAGTATTCCCATCGACCTCCTCGTTGTAGAGAGAAAACTTTGGCATGAAACGGGTGCAACTATATCTGCTGAAGAAAAGAAAGCCTCGAGGATCCAACTCTTACTAGATTGGCAAGACCGATGGGATGGCACAACTGATGTTGGCCAATGGACAAAAAAGCTAATACCCAACATAGGAGACTGGCTTAAATGTAGACATCGGCAGGTAGATTACTATCTGTTGCAGATCCTGACAGGACATGGAAGATTCGGCGTATACGCCACGAAGATGGGAAAGACGCAGGGAGATGGTTGTCGGTACTGTTCTGAAAGGGATACAGTAGAACACACTTTTTTCTACTGTGTTCGATGGGAAGAAGAACGAAGAAAAGCCTGCCAACAACTTGGCCGACGACTCACGCCAGGGAATCTGGTTCAGATTATGTTAGAGAGCCCATCTGCCTGGAACACAGTAAAGGCAATGGCGACAAGCATTATGGGGATGAAGGAGAAAGAAGAGAAAGGAAGAACTTAATAATATACATCACTCCATTCTGATGTCATGCCGACTAGCAGTTCCAGAATGGTCTGAGTGAAGAGGGCAGGGGTTTTTAGTTGGTGGAAATCCAACTCCCACACAGAGTGGTGTCTTTAAAAGATTTTCCCCTGCCATAACAAAAAAACTACTACTACAGTGTTTTTTCACAAGTTTGTATAAATAATACAATGTTAAGACTCTTGACTTATATATATATAAAAAATAAACACTCCAATTTTGGCAGAAGTTAAAACTTAAATGTATTAGTTGTAAAACAGATTTGGTCAAAATAAACAGACAATAGCAAAATATATTACAACAGAAATGTCACTAAAGGATAATATAAACAGTACAGTCAAACAAACAGTGATAATATCTAATAAACAAGCAACATCATTCAGAGAGAAGTTATATTCACATGATTCCTTATATTGAGTCCTGTACCTAGTCTACTCATTAATCACTATCATTGGAGAGTAATATGGCATTTTCGTAGCATATCTGACAGATATGTACAGTGTGCTCACCACATACTGCCGACTAACATTTGGCACATCGTACTGCTGTTTTCCTGTGGGTTTTTTTTTTTTTTTTTTTCTCCTTAGGGTAGTAGGCACATTCGACTCATCTGTGGCTCCCTTGGGGCTGAAATTCTGGCTATTCATGAGGCAGGCCAACAATTTGCTGGATTTTCAACTCTAGATCGGAATGAATGTCACTGTATGAGGCCCTAGTTATCAAGTGATCCTTTACTAGAGCCAATGCTAATGTTTTCAGATATTTCTTCAAGGGATATTTTCTGATGTGTTACGTGGAAGAATGATGTGGGCATTGATCCAGACATCCAGCAAAGTAAAGAATATATGAAGGGGCCAACGGTAACAAACCCTAGCGACTGAGTACTAGGCTTTCAGTTTGTCTACCATGTCCACCCCACCTTTTGTGAAGTTATAAAATGTATTAACACATGGTGTACTCGAGTCACCAGACAGTTCATCAATTTCATCTGAATCTTGCATGCTGGAGACCAATATCAGATTCTTGCACCTTTTTGGAACGTTTGATACTAACATTAGATCCTCACTAAAAGCTTAGGTGGTGAGTTCACAACTTCAGCTGGGATTTCATGATTATTTTTCCTTAAAGTACCAACCATCGTAAAGTTGTACTCCCGCACAAGCTTCTTCACAACCAGTTGTCTATCATAACGTTGCAACCAGTGTTCACAATACTTTTGGCCTGTTATCTGACACAAATGGGCCTTCTAGTTAAACAAAAACAGACGTCCGTGAATCGACCATAGCGTAGTTCTTGAGTCCATACTTTGCCAGCTTTCTAGGCATGAATTGCTTAAAACTGCATCATTCACGGAAGGACTCTAACATCTCATCCACTGTAACCTATTCCCCTAGAGAATAGAGCTCTTGGCATCATTCCACAAACTTTTCAAAAACATCTCTGATTGGTGCAAGTTTATCACAGGCTTTTTTGGCCTGCCTTGTCTGAGCATCATCAAACTGAAGTGATCTCAACAATAAATATCATCTGCAGCAAGGCATAACCGCACGAAAAATTTCAGAAGCCCAGAGATCTTCAATATTACAATGGGATGACTTACTCCACCCAAATATAGCACACCTATAACAGCCTTTATTTCTTCAAGGTGGATGTCACATCACTTTTCCTAAAATAATTGTATCTTATATGATGTAACCTAGTATTTGTATAATGTACTATTTTTTCAACATTTTATCTGGGAAAAACGGAGACCACGAATCATATTCAGGATCGCTATTTGCAGGCTGTTCAGCATCTGAATCCTCTGATTCATCAGTATTCCCTTGGCATATACTGTATCCTAGGGAACATCATCTACTCTCTCTTCAATCAGCCACTGTCTAATCTTCTTGTCTTGAGCCTTTGTTTACCACCAAATTATCAAGAATGAACAGTTTAACATAAAATCCTGGACAATAACTGGTTGTATGAACACCGCAGGTCTAGGGTGCGTGTAGGACTCATTCTTAGTGCACTGTTGACAGAAACAATGTCTTGTTGCTACAGACAGCAACAATATCCCACACCAATGCCATTACTCAACTCATGAAACCCTAACTGCCAGCTACACAGATATTCAAAATTTTACCCCTCGACCAACGAAAGGTTAAACAAAGACTGGAAAGCTTTTAAACTTCAATATTTGTACATGAGTCAACATTGAAAAGTATGGCTTCCTTCTTAGCAAACTGACTTTTTGGAGAGAAGACTACTTCATATGTTATGTTTATAATGAGTGTTGAAGTTAGGAAGATCTGATATTTGTGATAATTATGGCAGAAAATGCTCCCAAAAACATGCTTAAATGTGTTATCACCATAGATTTTTCAGTGATGTTCAAGAATATTCATAGTAATATTAGTTACAATGAATACTGTTAAGTTGATTGATGTTTAGAATTCAAGTATTTTTGAACACTTCTTGGCTACAATATTTGTACATGATTATCATCATTTAGTCTTTTATGTCTTTTAGTTAGTCATGTATTTTCAGGATATCGGTCATATTTCATCTTCAGGAGCAGAATAGAATTGCTTTGTAACATATGAAATATGCTGTTTATTTTAATCTTTTCTATCCTGCTAATGACACACATTGGATACAGTATGTAATTACAAATAGTCCTATAATGACACAGTCTAATTTTGAATTACTCTTACTTTTCAGATTTTGGGGATATGTTTTGCACAGAACCTACGAGCGGACATATTTGCCCAAAAAGCGAAATGGCATTGACAATTACGGGCCCCCACTGCTGTCTAGTGACAGAAAAGTATTGAAGTAAGATGACCTGAGGCAGGTATAAACTGCACGATCATCTTCTTCACGGTGAGGGGCCCCTTTGCTGCTGTCTACTCTGCACTTGGAAGTATGGACTATCTGTGAACCAGTGCACAAGAACACATTGCTTTGTGTCTAAAACTCATGAACCTATAACATAATAATACCAGAGGTGACAAAAAGAAATTATTTTCTATACTCAACGTGATACATCATTTCTGCCAATTGACTAATTATTAATCGCATATCCAAAATTGAGCTGTAGTGTGATTTTTTTTTAACAAATGTGGAATGCATGTATGTAAATGTTTTATTTCTGTGGATATGTGTGGTGTGGTTATTATATTAATTAATCTTGTACTTGATAATTTTTTTACTATCACTCATATTAGTTCAATTTTTATGTGATCATATTATTTTATAAACATTTTTATATTAAAAATTTGAACTAACAGATGTTTTTATCCTATGCCATAGTGATTCATGTCCACACTGTGGTCCTCATGATGTTTTGGGTAATGCTAAAATTTTCACTATTAAGGACCATACTACAGAGAATGTGAGATTTTACATAATTAGACAGCAAGAGAAAGTTCTGAATATTTCTCATGTTTGTCCATTCTTCTGAGGATTAGTTTATCACTCAAAAATAGTAACAAATGTCTACTTTTGAAGTTGTAACCAGTGTCTCAGTCAGCTTAACAACTAGAAAACAGCAAAACACATACTTTATTTAGTATTATTAATCATTACAGACTATATACTGTACCGGTACTATGCAACCGATAATAATAATTATTATACTTTTTCTTTCTTATTGCTTGTCCTGTATTTTGTTGTTATGAGCTCAAGTTGGAATGAGATTATTATAGCTTTTAGAAACAGGGTCATAATCCTTTTTATAATGCATTTTATAATATGTAATACATTTGTGCTCTACTGTGTGTTGTTGGTTTTTTGCTGTTAAGAGTGTTTTTACATAGGCAATGTTATTCAACCAGCAACCTTTATATTTTATTCTGAGTAAAATATAACCAAGGTCATTTCAATGGGAAAAAACAAATACAAGTGTATTCCTTTGTTTTAAAATGTTTCCAAAACAGTGGTGGCTTGTGCATAGCAACAAAAAGTAAAAGAAACCTTCTTTAATTTCTTTTGTTTAGGTATTGATGTTTTGAACTTGGTATGTAAGAGAATATTGCTTTGAAATGAGTGTGAATGAATCTGTGCATTGTATCACTGTTTGTTCTTTATTTCAGTTGCACCTTTCTCCTCTTACTCTCATACTTACTTCCTAACATCAGGCAAGCATTCTTAGCTCCATTGCTTGTTTAATAATTAAATGTGATGATGTCAGGGGATGAACTTGAACTCCAATATTCTCATATTAATTTTATACTACATAGAAAATGTGATACTGTGCATTATAACAGTAACTGAAAACATAATGTAAGGTGAATTATTATACCGACAATAAAAAAAAATCTCCAACTACCCTTTCCCTGTTCAATTCTCAGCCCTTTATTTTGTATATTTGCTCTCCGTTAATGGTACACAAAGGGTATAACTCTATGAACATTATCTTTACTAGAAGAGGATTCTGCCATATTTCTCAATCATTTCCGTCATCGACCACATCCCTGATATACTGGGGAGACCAGCGTTGTAAGCTTGTGTTCTGTACAGTCCATGTTCAATTTCCAATTCTGCCACATATATAAGATTGGTTTGAAGTATGGCATTGAGTTCCCTCAGAATTGTGAAAACAATTGAGTGACTTTGTATCTAATGCAAAATGTATCAGCCTACATATAACACACATGATGACTGGAGCAATAAACATATTTTTCTGACCCAAGGAAAACAGTTGTTGGTCATTAGGCAGAGTTTGTATCCTAGGTAATATTCTAAGAATAGCCTTGAAGTTGTACAGGTCTTAAAGAATTCAGGAAACACACAAAGTGTATTCAACTTGATTGTTATTATTATAATCAATACTTTGTTAGATGAAACTGGATGTAGTTCCTTTGTGAGACTCTCTGTTTGATTCTGTCTACCTATAGAAGTTCTTCCATTTGTTGCTGTAGATTGGCCTGATACATCCATAACAGCAAAAAATCTTGCTAAATATGCTCTGGGCACCATTTCTTCTTATCATCTCATTCTACGTCTGACTTGTCGGCTGAATGGTCAGCATACTGGTCTTCGGTTCCGAGGGTCCCGGGTTTGATTCCCGGCCGGACCGAGAATTTTAACCTTCATTGGTTAATTCCAGTGGCTCAGGGGCTGGGTGTTTGTACTGTCCCCAACATCTCTACAACTTACACAGCACACATAACACTACCCTTCACCACAATAACACGCAGTTACCTACACATGGCAGATGCCGCCCACCCTCATCGGAGGGTCTGCCTTACAAGGGCTGCACCCGGTTAGAAATAGCCACACGAAATTAAATTATTAAATCTCATTTTACATACCAGTATTTATCATCTTAACAGGCCATCTTTTCAAGTTATTACAAATGTCCTTGTTTTAAATTTTGACTGTTTGGCATACGTATGAGGGAGCTTCATATAATTTGTCTGAAGATCACAGTTGCATGATCTAGTGTAAGTCTAAATGTTAATGTACAGTATAGTAGATACAGTTAAGTTAATAAATTTCATTATAGTAGATACATGTTTATTAAGTACAGTTTCAATATAGAAAAAAAGTAATGCAATTTTTTTACATGTAAGCTTGTACCTTAAACTATTTCTCTACATAATTTCCAAGCATAATTAAAGCAGTTATCATATCATGAAACAAGCTTCTGAATTCCATCCTCATAGGAATCTGCCGCCTGATGTGCCAGACACTGCAGCACAGTCGTTTTTAGGTCATCATCAAAGTTATGCCGCTGACCTCCTAAATGCTTTTTCAAGTGCAGGAACATGTGGTAGTCTCATGGTTCTAGGTAGGGCTATATGGAGGAGGATCAAACTTTCCCAACCAAATGAAGCCATGAGGTCTCAGGTTCGATTAGCCGTGTGAGGTCACACATTGTTATGAAGCAAAAGAATCCCCTGTGTGTGCATACCACGCCGTTTGTCTTGAATTGCATGATGGAGTTTACATAAGGTCCTGCAATAAGTCTCGCCATTTATTGTGTCGCCCCGGTGAAAAAAATCCACAAGCAACACACCCTGCCTATCCCAAAACGTAGTGCACATGAGTTTGCAAGCTGAAATTGTTTGCTTGCACTTCACTTTCTTGTCTGATGTTGAGTGCCTCCATTCCATGGATTGCTGTTTTGATTCTGACAATTCAGCTTGGGAACACATCAGCTTCATTAGTAAGGAAAGTCAAAGTGCTGCCTACACGCTTGGTTTTGTGCACCTCCCTGTCAGCAACCTCAGTATCCAGAGTAAGCACAACTTCTGATAAACTAATCATCCTTCCACAATTTCATAAAGAACACTCCTTGAAATTTCAGGCAACTCATAACTTAATGATGAAATCATAAAGCATCTGTTTTCTTGAACCTTTGCATCAACTTTCTGCACCAAGTCTTCAGTAATGACAGACGATCGCCCACTACACTTCTCGTCAAGGATATTAGTAGGCTGCCTTTAAGTGCTCTGACCCATTTTCTTGCCATTCCTTCACTCATAATTTGTTCTCCATATACTTAACTAATCTGCTAATAAATTTTAATAGCTTTCACGTCTTTTGTATTTAGAAAATGAACCACAGTGCGTACTTCACACTCAGTGGGACCGTTAAATGTCAGAAGCATTTTCAATGTGCACAGACAAATGTAAATCCAGATGAATGCTTCTGTAATGGCATTTGTGGCTATCTTACAGAGGTACTCTCTCATAGTGCATTGGCATGGCACTGCCAGTGGCTCCAAATAGCCTACGGTCTCTCATAGTGCAATGGCACTGCTGGTGGCTCCAAATAGCCTACGGTCTCTCATAGTGCAATGGCATGGCACTGCTGGTGGCTCCAAATAGCCTACGGTCTCTCATAGTGCAATGGCACTGCTGGTGGCTCTAAATAGCCTACGGTCTCTCATAGTGCAATGGCACTGCCAGTGGCTCCAAGTAGCCTACGGTCTCTCATAGTGCAATGGCACTGCTGGTGGCTCCAAATAGCCTATGGTCTCTCATAGTGCAATGGCACTGCTGGTGGCTCCAAATAGCCTACGGTCTCTCATAGTGCAATGGCACTGCTGGTGGCTCCAAATAGCCTACGGTCTCTCATAGTGCAATGGCACTGCTGGTGGCTCCAAATAGCCTACGGTCTCTCATAGTGCAATGGCATGGCACTGCTGGCGGCTCCAAATAGCCTACGGTCTCTCATAGTGCAATGGCACTGCTGGTGGCTCCAAATAGCCTACGGTCTCTCATAGTGCAATGGCACTGCTGGTGGCTCCAAATAGCCTACGCAGTGGCCTTCACAGTATGCACTAGCCATGTGTCTTGGTGGGTGTGCTATTTACCAACTGGTGAGCCCAACGTACCACAATGGGGCAAACGCTGGCAACCAGGAATGAGTTAGCTGGAAAATTTCATTGGCCCATAATGGTGTACCTAAGGTGGTCCATTTATTTTTCTTTAAGGATTTGGTACGGGAAACAAAACATTAACTTGTAAAACAATTAAAATAACAAAAAACAGTACTGTGTTCAATTCATTAACAATCTTATTTGTAATTTAATGCATCAAAATATTGTGAGGAACTGTTAGGATGGAACCGCAAATTCCAAATTCACTCAGAGCCTCATATGGACAGTGCACAGGAGGTCTTTAAATTTTGTCTTTACTAATCTGCTTCCCTTGTAGGAAACAGCAAGAGGAATGGCATGACCTAATGTATCTGCACAGCGATAGTAGTGCAGTTCTTGCCATGGTCACTGGCTATATTATGTATACCAGTGATGGGCAGTGCTCTCGCTTGAGACTCTCGCAATAATCTTGAGACTGATTTTCCTGTGCTGCAATTCCAGTAACTATGAACGTAAGCTTAATGATGTATCATCATCAGTTATTGTGTGAAATAATGTTCTCATATGGAAACATGTGTGCTGATAAATTTTGTCTAAAGCCTGGAAAAGTACTGCATGTTCAACTATGAGCCCCTTAATACCATTAACAAAAGTGAAAACAGAATGTCACTACCTTAAACGGTTCATGAGTTATTTGAGGTGAATATCTTAGTTAAATAACCCTATATAACTTGTTAATAACTGTAGATAGGATGTACACCTACCTGGATACATCTCAATTGTTGTCGACAGGGTAGCTTCTTGTGATGCAGGCTGGGCCAGAGGTGTTCTCTGTGACGATTCTCATTCAGTGATATCATGTGCTTTTAGGTGCCGGATCATCCCAGAAGTATTTCTGCTGACATATTTTACTTCTTTTGAACAAACAACATAGCGGACTGTGCTACGTGGCATTTTTTCAAAGTAATCCCACATCCACGCCTTGCGTTACGTTTTGGACATTGTCTTAAAGTTTTTGCGTACAATTAGAAATAATTACACATTGCACCATCATATACCGAAGTACCTAATTTATAACACAAATACTCTGTGACATTGTAAGGAACTATTTCCTTTGTTGCCATGTTGGTAAATACAAGCAGTGGACAAATGGATATTGAATGTGGGTCTAATAAATTGTGAGTGATAACGATGTATACCTACAGTAGCCCTTAGTTTCTGTACTTAGCCTACTCAATAGTGTACTTACTGCTCCATTCAATTCCAGAATGCGTATCCTTTGTAATTATGATATTCTGTGTCGAAATAGACCTTGGTAGAAATGAAAGAAATGAACAGCCTAGTCGCTTGTTGACGTGTATTTACAGAATGGAGAAGGCCCCTGGATGGATATTCGCATACTCGGCACAAACAACATTCAGCTCCGTCTACCTGTAGGCCTATGACATGCTTCTCATTGCACAGTGTGGGGACAGCTCTCTCATGATCTCTAAATTTCTCGCAAGAAACAGGTGCTTGCGCTAGTCTCAAGAAATCTCGAGACCTTATCTCAGACTGTCCACCGCTAATGTATACGTCTAGCTCCTTTTTCTAGCTAGCACAGTTTGTGCGATATGGAGGCAGAGTTGGTTGTCTTTCTAATCCATATTGTAAATGGACTGTGGCTTGTCCATTACACCAAGTTCCAGAATTACAGTTTGAAATGATCATTTATAATAAATTTGTCAAGTTTTTGTAAGCTTGCTTGATTTATATTTTGTGGCTTCCTCCTTGATATATTTGGATGTGTCTGCAGAAACAACTTAACCTAATTCTTGTTGATGGTTAAATGGGTTTTGTATTCCATTTATATTGCAGAAATTATACACAGTGAGTTTCAGCACCTTTCAAGTAAGAGACATACCTACATCAGCTGATCTGTGGATCCTCTAACAGAGCTGAAGCTCTTCAGCAGCAGATAAAACATGTTTCCTCCCTGTAACTTTGTCAACTACCAGAATGTAAATGATTTGTCAATGTCCTCCTGGGAATGCCAATGGTGTCGTCAGCATTTCTAACAGATATAAATCTTATACATTGCCTTTGTGAGGTCATGTTTTGTCCATGTTTTCCCTAGTACTCTTCCCATAGTGCTCTGAAAGTATAAGTAACACCATGATATTGCTTGGATTGGTTCTTTAGGTAGACACCCATGGCTATCCTTTTTTGGTATGTCTACCTTACTTGATACTTAGAGCATATTTATGTTTTGTATGTACAGACAAATTCTTCCAGAAAATGAATTATATTTAAAATGAACTACATTAAGAATCCATTTTTATTCATTCTCAAATTGTGAACACACGTGGCTATCAATGCACTTTACAAACAATAGTTCAGAAAAAGCTTCCTTTACACCAAGGCAGTTGACTTATTTTTCTATATCAGATTCACACCATGCTATATACTTTTATGACATCAAGTTGCTAATGGCTACCCTGAAACCCTGGGCCACCTTTGATTCATTTACTAAGACCTATATATGTACAGGAAATAGATGGAGAGGAACAACTTACCATGTAAGCACATACAGACAGAGTACACATTAAAGAAAGACATGGGTCCAAAATTTTCAGCTACAGCCTTCGTCATTGCAGGACAGGTCTATAATTTCTCTAGAAATACTAGTAGAATTTCTTAAAACTTGATCCCATTGCTGGACAGGAAGGATTGAAATAAGTTATTTTAGGAACTACATGAAGGAACATTTTGCCATATCCTCCTCCAGACTGCCAATCACAATGAACACAGAGGGATTTCATTCTATCAATGACCGAGCTCGATAGCTGCAGTCGCTTAAGTGCGGCCAGTATCCAGTATTCGGGAGATAGTAGGTTCGATCCCCACTATCGGCAGCCCTGAAGATGGTTTTCCGTGGTTTCCCATTTTCACACCAGGCAAATGCTGGGGCTGTACCTTAATTAAGGCCATGGCCGCTTCCTTCCCACTCCTAGCCCTTTCCTGTCCTATTATTGCCATAAGACCTGTGTCGGTGCGGCGGAAAGCCAATAGCAAAAAAAAAAAAAATTCTATCAAAGTGTAATGGCACACAAACAAAAACAAAAAAATTAAGATGTCAGGCCCCTTTAAACAATCATCATCATCATCAAGCAAAAATTTTCAAATAATTTGTGCTCTCTGGTGACTCAAATGTAATAAATTTTGACAGTCTCTTGATGTCCTATTCTATCAACATTACACAAGTAATTTTAGTGTAGTTTCAAATTTGTCATATACTTCAATAATAAGCTTAATGAAATTGTTTAATTAATCTATATGGTACATGTACAGTCAAAGAAGTAATGGTGAAAAGATTTCGGTAACAACCTGGAAAAGCTTGCTCAAGTGGCAAGAAAACCTTTCTGGACCATACTAAGGGATCTTAGAACGGTAAGAAAAAGAGAAATGAATAGTGTTTTGGGTAAATCATGTAAACTCATTGTAGACCTCAGGGAATCACTAAACAGATGGAAGGAATATTTTGAAAATCTTCTCACGGTGAAAGGAAATCTTTCTGTTGAAGTCGCGAACAATCAAATTCATGGGGAGAAGAAAAATTATGGCAGTGAAATTACTTTCGAGGAAATGGGAAGGATGGTAAATAAACTACATTGCCATAAAACAGCAGGAATAGATGAAATTAGACCTGAAATTATTAAATATATTGGGAAAGCAGGGAAAAACTTTAATGGAAACCTTTTGATTGGACAAAAGCAGTTATTGCACCTGTATATATGCATGAGAATAGGAAAGATTGCAACAACTATTAAGGTATTTCATTGATCAGTACACGAGGCAATGTATTTGCTGGAATTATGAAAAGGAGGATGCAATCAATGGTTTAGAGTAAGTTAGATGAAAACCTGTGTGGTTTCAGACCACAGCGGGACTGTCAGGACCAGATTTTCAGTACCGGTATGTGCCAAATATGACAAATGTTACAAGAGGAATAAATGGTTAACGTTTATATTCCATAGATCAAGTGAAGGATATCACAGAGTGCCGAGGTATAGGATGTGAGACTTACTGGGTATTATGGAATTAGGGATAGGCATTTAAATCCACAATTGGTCCACAATTAGCATTGACGGTAGAATGAGTTCATGGTATAAGGTACTTACAGGGGTTAGACAAGCCTGTAATATTTCAGTTTTGTTGTTCATACTATACATGGATCATTTACTGAAAGGGAGGGATTCAGTTAGGTGGAAATGTAATAAGCAGTTTGTCTATGCCAATAACTTGATCTTAATGGCAGACTGTGCTGAAAGCCTGCAGTCTAATATCTTGGAACTTCAAAATAGGTGTGATGTGAAAATAAATCTTTCCAAGACTAAAGCGATGTCAGTAGGAAAGAAACCCAAGAGAACTGAACGTCAGGTTGGGAATGCAAAACTGGAACAGGTAGATCATTTCAAGTATGCAGGATGTGTATTCTCCCAGAATGATTGTATAGTAAGTGAGATTGAATCAAGGTGCAGCAAAGCTAACACAGTGAGCTCGCAGTTGTGATCAATAGTATTTTGTAAGAAAGAAGTCGGCTCCCAGACAAAAGTATCTTTACATTGGTCTGTGCCCAGACCAACTTTTCTGCATGGGAGTGAAATCTGGGTGGACTCAGTATATCCTATTCATAAAAGTAACTGACATGAAAGTGGTAAGACTGATTGCTGGAACAAACAGGTGAAAACAATGGCAGGAGTGTACTTGGAACAAGGAGATAAAGTCTAAGTTAGGAATGAACTCGATGGATGAAGCGGTACGGTATGCATAAACTGGCTTTGGTGGTAAGGTTCATCGGAGGTGAATGGAAGAGGATAGGATACCTTAGGAATATTATGGACTCAGTCATTGAGGGTAAGAGAAGTAGAGAGAGAACCAGATCACAAAGATTAGACTCAGTTTCTAATAATTTAAAGATAAGAAGTATGGAACTAAATGAGGCCACAGTGCTGCAGTACCGGTAGTTATAAATAGAGGATTGTAGAGGCATTTAGTAAATACATAGATGGTTGCAGACTGAACTCTTGAAAGGCATAACAATCTGTAATGAGAATGTATGATGCTATGTACAGTAGGCTTATACAGTATTGGTATATGTTGATATCCAGACACAAATGGAAAATTTGCTAATTACCCTTCTAGTCTGAGACAAAAAAGTATGTGGAAAAAGAAAATTTACAGTCAAAAGGAGTATTTTATTTATATACTGTATGCAATTTATAACCTCACTTCCTTTCATTCAACTCATCTGCCTTTAATGAGAAACACTGTTAAAGAAATAGCTTTAATTTTGTTATTGTAAGATAACTTTCCAAAATTGAAGTGCAAGCCACCTCTGAATGATGACATTGATTTTTATGTAGTACATTAATCTGACAACTTCCCATGATGCCATTTCCTGTGTCAACTTCTGTTGTAAGTTTATTACCTACCCAAGTAGAATGTACTTCCTTGTTGGAAGGTTGAGAAACAGTGTCCAGTGTCATTGTTTTATGCTGATAACACAAAGATATTTCTTCAGCAATGAAAAAAAGCAGCTCATTACATAATTTCCTATAGTTAAATAAATCTTATAAATCTGAAATATTGTCTAGCTATCCACTTGATTTTCCAAAGACATATTTAATAAAAAGAACATGATAGATGGAACCTTCCCTTTCTCAGGACACTATACAGTATGTTAAATATATTATCTTAGGTGACAAAAAATACAATTACAGTGTGATGGATTATTTCTGTCACTCGACCAGTAATTTATCTTCTCAGTACTCCTGACCACATTGCCCACCAGAACAAGCATAACACCATCATAAGATTGGTAATATGGAAATTACTATATTTATTGCATTTGTTTCTGAGTGTTTATCAGTTTGATATATGATTGTATGCATTTTGGAAGAAGAAAGCAATATAAAAAGTTTTCATAAAAGCAAAGTTGATTTATTTCTATCCAGTAAAATTGAGGATAAAGTTTTACAATACCTTATATGTTACTTTTATAATATTTTATTAAATATTTCTTACCATTATATGAGGGCCATCCAAAAATTAAGTTCTCCTATTAAAAAGAACAAAACAACATTATTACATGAAAAACTTTATTGGCACACGATACAGCAATGTTGGAGCTATTTTTCAACATAATCACCACCAGAATTGAGACACTTGTCATACTGTGGGATCTACTTTTTTATGCCAGTGTTGTAGATGGCTGCTGTGTGGAAATGGACATTCATCTTCAGCTCTTCATCCATGTGTAAATGCTGACAGGAGGACAGGAATTTCTTGAGGTGCAAGAAAAGATTAAAATCTTGGGAGCAAGATCAGGACTGTACGGTGGCCAGCCAAACTCCTCCAGAACAGTTGCTGAGAGCCAAGCTATATATGGGAGAGCATTGCCATGGATCAGCACAATATCTGCACTGAGCATTCCATGCCTCTTGACTTGAATGCCCATTGCAATTTCCGCAGAAACTTTATCACAGACCAAACCTCGCAGGCGGCCAGACAAAGAATACGAGCCGCCATTTCAAGCCACCGCTGCTGCGCTACTGACACCAGGTGGGACTTGTCTGGCCAATATATGATTGCTACATCATAGATCTGTTGTGCATACTCATTTTTCCCAGCTACTTACGTTCACTTTACATGAAAAGAAATCGGGAAACTTAATTTCTGAATAGCCTATGTACCATAGCTTACAAATATTACTGGTAAATCAGAATGGTTATAGGACCTAAAGATGTTAACACATTCACTTTCATCTCCTTCCATGGGTATTTAATCATGCAGCCCAGCAATTTTTAGATGCCACCCTGACTTGCTAGCTAACATGTAACACACGGATTCAACTTAGTATCACTCCTATACTATAAACTAAAAAATCTGAAAATTTGTACACACCTTCACAAGATGATCTAGTATGACTTTTTACTTGCCATGACTATTCATTTCATCACTTGAACTTCAGCTGCACACTTCAGAGACCTTGGGACTGGCACGTGTTTATTTAGATCACATATCCCACAATACGAAAAATTACCCAAGCTGTAGTAAAGTGTGCATCTGCCCACTGTCTACTGGCAAACTGCTATACTGTGTCATCTAATGTACATTTGATTGTAAAAAATTGCTGCAAATTCAGTATGGTATATTACACGCTTGAAATCTAATCCGACTAAGGTCGGATATGGGAGTGAATGTGTTAAGTAAGAGTGCTGATTAATGATAATTGCAGCTATTTGAAGTTAACAAAGTTCTTGGGTTATGTGATAGTCCAGGAAATATAATACATAATAATAGTGAAGCCCAGAACAACCCTAAAGAAATCTGTCACATAGGCATGAATGTGCCTATTGTAGTTACTTTCCATGTCTGGTCAAACCTAAAAATTTCCTCTAATTAACAGCTGAGATGGCCTTGCCAGTTGCTTGAGAGATGTCTTCCATTGTGCATGGATGATTGAGTTGGGGCAGACCAGCTGGTGGCTGCAATCCTGTACAGTGCTGAACTCACACATGATATCTATATCTAATGCAAGGCAAGGAAGCCCCATTTCTGTAGGTTAGTCTTGCACCATGGCACTCCCATTCTCATGCTGTTTAATATACTCCACACTGTATAGGGTAGGTCACCGCCAGGAGCCAGGTCTTCTTTCATTGGAATTTCAGAATTATCCAGCTCATTTCTCCACTTGGTGATGTGATTTGTTTCCTATGAGTCCTTGAGGATCCGTGTTTGATACAACAAACTCTTCCTGGACTTGAGCCATTGTGCAGCAGGCTGGTGTTCATGCAGAGGATGATAGGAATCTGCCTCCTGCTTCATTCACACCATATCTGCAGCGATGTCCATTTGGATGCGAGGTGGGACTGTTCTGCTGAGTGGGTAGAGCTTCTGGACTGCTGTTGGCTTGAAGCATCCAGTCACAATCTGGCACTTTCATTAACAGAAACTTCTATCTGCTTCACATTGATTGATTGATTGATTGATTGATTGATTGATTGATTGATTGATTGATTGATTGATTGATTGATTGATTGATTGCACTTCGCAGTTGATGATGACATTGAACTTACTGTCCACTGTTTTTGAGGAAAATGATGAATTGCCCTTAACATATGTGACGCAGTCTAGGAAACCGTACCTTAAGTCGGAAAATTGCATTTTTGGTTTGTTTTATATTTAGATAGTAGATAAATTTTCAATCATTTTTGTGTTAATCAGAAGTCTCTAGCTTAGAAACTGATCATTTTAAAGTAACTTTGAAGTTTTAAGTCAGAATTCATTGAATTTTGATAAAATTGATTGGAAATTAGGGTATAGTACCCTGATAATACACAGTATATTAAGGATTTAAGAAAATCTGACTGCTTCACTAGATAAAGGAATATCAGCTTTGCATATTAAAATAATGTTTGGGCCGATGACCTTGATGTTAAGCCCCTTTAAACAACAATATATGTAAACATGTTCAAAATGTAAAAACCTGAAAAAGGAAGTCTTGCAACACTCATATACGCAGAAGTTCTGTTTCAAGATTTACAAACAAGATATGGCTATACAAATAATAATAATAATGTTAGATATTTTAAAAGATCATTCTGAAACTGCATACAGTCAGTTTCCAACTAAGGATTTACATTACTAATCTATCTTGTATCCTATTGTAACAAAACTGAATTGTTGTTCATTTTTCTGGAATGTTCTTGCTGTAATTATGTACATATGTCTTTTCCTTTTGCGCACACAATCCACCTCGCTACTTGGTCAAAGTTTAGCGGCATTGATGTTGCCTGGCCATGGGCACAGCAAATCCCTTGTTTCTACTGTGTAGTAATGTAGTAATGTAGAATTTCCAAAAAGAAGCATGAAACATGTCCTGATGTTAATTGCTAATTAAAGAAAAAAAATTAGTGTAGTAAAGGTGGAACCTTTGACTGTACCTTAAAAGGTATCTCAAATGTTGTGACGTATTCAGGAGAAATTGGGTTCGAACCCCAGTGTTGGCAGTCTTGAAGATGGTTTTCCATGGTTTCCCATTTTCACACCAGGCAAAGGCTGTACCTTAATTAAGGCCACGGCCGCTTCCTTCCCACTCGTAGCCTCTTCCTGTCCCATTGTCGCCATTGTCCAAAACAAAAGTAATGGAGTGCAGTCAAACGAAGGCAGGTGATCTAGGAAATATTAGATTAGGAAATGAAGTCTTAAAGGAAGTAGATGAATATTGTTACTTGGGTAGTAAAATAACTAACGATGGCAGAAGTAAGGAGGACATAAAATGCAGACTAGCACAAGCAAGGAAGAGCTTTCTTAAGAAAAGAAATTTGCTCACTTCAAACATTGATATCGGAATTAGAAAGATGTTTTTGAAGACTTTCGTGTGGAACGTGGCATTGTATGGAAGTGAAACATGGACGATAACTAGCTCAGAAAGAAAGAGAATAGAAGCTTTTGAAATGTGGTGTTACAGAAGAATGCTGAAGGTGAGATGGATAGATCGAATCACGAATGAAGAGATACTGAATCGAATTGGTGAGAGGAGATCGATTTGGCTAAATTTGACGAGAAGAAGAGATAGAATGATAGCACACATCTTAAGACACCCAGGACTTGTTCAGTTGGTTTTCGAAGGAAGTGTAGGTGGTAAGAATGGTAGCGGTAGACCAAGGTATGAATATGACAAGCAGATTAGAGCAGATGTAGGATGCAATAGTTACATAGAAATGAAAAGGTTAGCACAGGATAGGGTGGCAAGGAGAGCTGTATCAAACCAGTCTATGGACTGATGACTCAAACAACAACATGGAGCACACAAAGCATAAGGAATAAATTTTCCCCATTTAACTGTTTAGTCAGTCATTGCCATCAGATGATTTAGATTCATTGTCACTTGTTTCTTTTATAGGTAATAAATTTCAGAGCAATATAATGTAAAACAAAAGCTACTGGGTGAGTTGGCCGTGTGGTCAGGAACGTGCAGCTGTGAGCTCACATCCAGGAGCTAGTGGGTTCAAACCTCACTGTTGGCAGCCCTGAAGATGGTTTTCCATGGTTTACCATTTTCACACCAGGCAAATGCTGGGGCTGTACCTGAAGGCCACAGTTGCTTCCTTCCCATTCCTAAGCCTTTCCTGTCCCATCGTCGCCATAAGACCTATCTGTGTCGGTGCGACGTAAAGCAACTAGCAAAAAAAAAAAAAAAAAAAAAAAAAAACAAAGAAACAAAAGCTAAATGTTTTCACCTATTCAATACTATTTATTGCAGCCTTAAAAATGTTACGTGTATTTGATGAAACTAGTTTCAGTCTTGCTGGAGACCATCATCGGACAAAATCAATAAAAGTTAATGCAAGACATGAATTATAGATAAAATTTGTGATGCAAGCATGTGTTATTGAAATTCAGTGCAAGGTAAGTAAAGATTTGGATATTCAACACTCAACTGTAAGTTCTCAGTTTTCTTCCAATTTGAAGAATGCACTTCACAGAAGACCAGGTGAAACGCTTAAAATACTCGCACTTGAAGAATCTTCTAGAATTCAGTTCAGCTGAAGCAAGTGTGAACAGAATGATGTTGATGGGAAAGTGTTCAGATGTTCATTTGTTTCTGACATGAATCATTAAAAAAAATAAAGCTGAGTTGTAGATGGGAGGCATAGTGTATCCTACGGTGGGGCTGAGGGATGTGGAATGGTCGGTGATTGCTGGAGAGAGTTTGGAGAAAAATAAAGAAGAGAGTTTAGAGTACTTAATTTATTTTTATTGAAAATAGGAATTAATAGACCAAATAAAGGGTTTGGTTTTTCTGATATCTCATTAAGGTTGAAATTGGGATTAAAGAATTGATCCAGGTGGATGAAACAATTTTCAAAGATATTGAGCAGGGAGCTCTTTTTATATTTTTAGATGTTGATTTCAACAACACATTCTTGCTTCATAAATTTTATCTATAATTCATGTCTTGCCTTAACTTTTATTAGAAACAAGATTTCCACTTCTGGAAGTGCATATGGTCCTGAGGTTCACTTGGCCTACACTAAAAATGAGTACCAGGTTAATTGCTGGGGCAAAGGCAGCCAGGCATAGAGCTAACCAATCTACCCCATCAAGTGCCGAGGTTACGGATAGTGGAAGCCTTTACCTTCCACCCCTCTAAGGGCCTTCATGGCCTGCACGGAGATGACTTTTTTTCCCCTTAACTGTTATTGATTTTGACTGATGATCATCATATAAAGTATGTAACATTTTTAAGGTTACAGTAAATAATACTGAATAAGTGGGAACCTTTAGCTTTAGTTTTACATTATACTTGTTTCTTTGATACTGTCTTCAAAAAGTGCATTAGAGATCAAACACTTTTTAAACACACCACCAACAATTTTTCATGTAGTGTTTGGAGATAATGTTGGAATTTCAAAAGCGTTGATTAGTAGAATTGTTTGCACAGTTTCTATAGCAGTAGCATCCATGAGAAGATTACTTAGTATTTCTGTCAATAGAAAAATATAAATAGGTTATCCATGATTCCTATTAAATATGCAGTTGTGACTGTGTTTTAGGTGCAACAGATAGTACACCTGTAAACCAATCACCTAGAGGCAATACATCTCTAAATATGCTGAAATTGTAAGGGATACTTTTTTCCATTATTGTTCAAGTAATTAATGATCCTAACCTCCAAATTAAGGAGTAGTTCTGGCCAGGTTCAGTAAATGACAGTATAGTATTTAATAACTCCCATATCAGAGTACAGTTTGAAGTGGGTACAAGTTACAAACGGATCCTGAACAGTGTGAAAAAGATGACGAGGTCTGTAAAAGCATGTTTCATGTTCTTAGCTGGTGACTGTGATTCAAATGTTGAGACATTTGAGTCTACATGATGGTGAAAACTTACCAATGATGGCTTCTGGTGTTTAATTTTTGGAGCTTTTTCCCATTGTGTCGTTAAAGGGTGTCTCCTACTTCACTAGCCATGTTAATAGTATGGTACCAATTCTAAGCTGAGGGGCATTTTTTAAACAAAAAAGATAGTAAAAAAACCTTTGTTTACAATGGGTAAACAGTATGTCCTATATATTCTCTATTGTGGCTGGGGATTTTGCAGGCCAATACATTTGACTGATGTCATGACTTTGAAGATTTTGAAGCTTTGCTATAGTACTTTGAGGTTTTACAATGTGATCTACCAAGCTCACCAGTTTGTAGAGCCTGACAAAGTCATCTTGAGCCTCTTGAATATACCGATGGGCACTCAGACCACCATAGAAAGGAATGAGATGAGTCTGCTGACAAACCATTATTCCAGTCCAGAACATGACATTTTTGTCATCAAATGGATGGACATACTGAATGTAGTTGTATTGTTGGAGTTCTGGAAGGCAGAACATCTGGTTTCAGATCACAAATTAATATTAGTCTCATCATGGGGCCGGATTCTTATGTAATTACACATTTCATTTCTTTACTTGTAGACCACTGAAAACAAAAATGTTGACAAACTATGGTTCTGATGTGAATATACTTGGGTTTCATTTTACATATTTTACATCTTCCTTGTAATATTACATATTTTACATATTTTATGAAGAATATAACATTTTTGTACATATAAACAATATTACTTTATCTAGTAATATTTATTTCATTTTCAAGGCATAATGGCAACAGAAAATTAGGTACCGGTACTACAATAAATTGTGTAAAATTTGCAGTGCAGTTCGCCTGGTGGCCATGATCATTAAGGTGTCAAGACCATATGGTGTGACACCATGGTTAGCCAGCTCGAATCCCATTGGTCGAAAAATGTTTCACCATCAGAATGTTGTCCGGCTGGGTAGGGGAGGTGGAGGTGGTGGTATACAATTTCTAATCACTAGATTGCATGCCAAAAGTCTGGATTCAATTCCAAACTTCTCCATAGTGTTCATATGGAG
Organism: Anabrus simplex; assembly: GCF_040414725.1. NCBI lineage: Eukaryota > Metazoa > Arthropoda > Insecta > Orthoptera > Tettigoniidae > Anabrus > Anabrus simplex. The sequence goes on along the minus strand of NC_090265.1, from coordinate 1,048,098,307 downwards.
CGAGGGCATATGACACTGTTGGTGGTGATTCATTCATCAGATGTCTGGCTCCATGGCTAAATGTTTAGCATGCTGGCCTTTGGTCACAGGGGTCCCAGGTTTGATTCTAGGCAGGGTCGGGAATTTTAACCATCACTGGTTAATTTCCCTGGCATGGGGGCTGGGTGTATACGTTGTCTTCATCATCATTTCATCCTCATCGACGTGCAGGTCGCCTACGGGAGTCAAATCAAAAGACCTGCACCTGGCGAGCCGAACCCGTTCTGGGATCTCCTGGCACTAAAAGCCATATGCCCTTTCATTCATCGGATGGGGATGTTAAGCCTTGAGCAGACCCCTTTATGCGATTCAACAGGAGTAGGCTATGTGGCGGCACCAGGTTTCACCCTCTCCCTTCCCACTGCCACATATGTTGTTCATTTCATCTCATTAACTCCTCTGATGAGGCTGATGTTAGTGATGCGCAATGCTCTCCCTCGAGACTCCTAAGACTGAGTCATAGATCTCGAGATTCTCCTGTGCTGCAATCTGTGCAACATCCAATAACTACGAGTATAAGCTTAATAGTATATCATACGCAGTTATTGCATGAAATAACGTTCTCATGTGGAGAGGTGTGAGTTGATAAATTTTGGCAAAAGCCTGGAAAAGTACTGCATGTTCAACTATACCTTAATACCATTAATGAAAGTGAAAACAGAATGTTGGTATCTTAAACTGTTCACGACTCATTTGAGGTGGACATCTTAGCTGAATAACCCTGCATAATTTGTGCATAACTGTTGATAGGATGTACACTACCTGGATACTAGAGATGTGCTTTGCTCCATATGCAACCACCATTACACATGAGTGGAACATGTAACCTAAAATGCCCGAGTTTGCTCCAGTTCTTTCGACAGAGTAGTGATGGGAAATGCTCTCAAGACCGATTCTCCAGTGCTGTTATATTTGTGATGTCGCAGTAATTACAAGCATAAGCTTGATCAGCAGTTCTCATGGAAACGTGTGTGCCGATAAATTTTGTCTTGGGGCCGATGACCTGCAATGTTAGGCCCCTTAAAACAACAAGCATCATCATCAAATTTTGTCATAAACCTAGAAAAGTACTGCATGTTTAATTATGAGCCCCTTAATACCATTAACGAAAGTGAAAACAGAATGTCACTACCTCAAACAGTCCACGAGTTATTTGAGGTGAACATCTTAGCTGAATAACCCTGTATAATTTGTTAATAACTGTAGATAGGAGGTACACCTACCTGGATATATCGCAATTGTTGTCGGCAGGGTAGCTTCTTGTGATGCAGGCTGAGTCGGAGGTGTTCTCTGTGACGAATTTTTAAGTGTTTTATGTGTTTTTAAGTACTGGTTTATCCCAGCAGTATTTCTGCTGATGTATTTTACTTCTTTTGAATAAAGAACACAGCGGGCTGTGTTATGTGGCATTTCTTCAAAATAACCTACATCCACGACTTACATTGCATTTCGGACATCGTCTTAAAGTTTTCGCATACAATTAGACACAATTACACATTGCACCGTCATATATCGAAGTACCTAATTATGATGCAAATACTCTATGATATAGTAAGGAATTATTTCCTTCGTCACCAAAATATAGGTGAACACAAGCACTGGAATGTAAGGTCTGATAACGATGTACACCTACAGTATCCATCAACTTCTGTACTTAGCCTACTCATTCATGAATTTTCTGCTGCGTACAATGCCAGAATGCATATCCTTTACAATTATGTTATACTGTGTCAAAATAGACTTTGGTAGAAATGAACGAATGCCTTAGTTGCTTGTTAACATGTATTTACTGAATGGAGAAGCCTCCATTGTTGGCTGTTCGCATAATCGGCACAAACAACATTCAGCTCCTTCTACCTGTAGGCCTACGACAAGCTGCTCACCGCACAATGGGAGGGGAGGACAATGCTCTCGAGATCTCTCGAAATTTCTCACGAGAAACAGTGCCTGGGCTAGTTTCAAGAAATCTCGAGACCCCATCTCAGACTGCCCATCAATAGTTGACGTCAGGAAGGGCATCCAGTCATAAAAACTCACAAGGAATATTCATCTCATTTTCATACCCAATCCTGTAGAGAATTGAGACATGGGTTGGATATATGCTCCACGATTTACAGTGTACGGTATCCTTTTTAAAATTTTTGAATTGTTTTAATTATGCCTTTAATTTTATTATTTAATAAGTAACTATACTTACTGCCAAAATTAGAGAACAGTAGATCATGTAAATTATCTAAAGCAACAATGATAAATTTGTTGTAAAATTGGAGGTATTTAAAACAATTTTATTTTCTCAAATCATAATAAAATGAATACACAAATATTTTTTGTAAATTTAATGTATTCATTCTACTACGTATTTTATGAATATTACATAATTAACTGATATTTATTACATTTTTATGTATATACTTCTCACTTCGATATAAATCCGGGCCATGCGCGTAGAGGCGCGCGGCTGTGAGCTTGCATCCGGGAGATAGTAGGTTCGAATCCCACTATCGGCAGCCCTGAAAATGGTTTTCCGTGGTTTCCCATTTTCACACCAGGCAAATGCTGGGGCTGTACCTTAATTAAGGCCACGGCCGCTTCCTTCCAACTCCTAGACCTTTCCTATCCCATCGTCGCCATAAGACCTATCTGTGTCGGTGCGACGTAAAGCCCCTAGCAAAAAAAAAAAAAAAAATCCGGGGCCTACTCATCAATGAGTTTGGTTCTCTTAATGCAATTAACAGTGTCTAATAGACCGGTGACTAACTGCCTGTAGTCTTCACCATACATTTGATTTTAAATATGAACCCCTGTAGCGCAGAAGAAGTTATATTTACCCCTTAAATACAGTCATCCACTACTTTTCACACCCCTAATTCTAGGAACACTGTTGGCCTTGGAGATCTGCACGTCTCAGTAGCTTCTTCATTCTCAATCTACTGCCTGTCACCACAGCAGTCAAAGTTGGAGGTGCTGGGTTTTGTATTATTAACGTGACGTCCGGGGAGTGCACGAATGTGAGTGTGTAAGTCGGTGACAGACTGAACATTTTTTGCATTCATTGTGTTCATTCGTCTTCCCGTATCTGTTGATGACAGTAAGTGAGGAACTATGTCAGGTGACTAGCCCATTGTATGTGAATACGAACAATCCAAATTTTTAATAAAACGATTAGAAAATTATTCATAACCTAGGAAATGCTGTATCAGACTTAAACATTTATGATGAAGAGGGTGGTGATTCTATACATAGCGAACAAGACACGGGCTCTTATGTCTCAGACGACAGTGAAAATGGAGAGGAGATAGCCGAAGGAGAATCGGAAAAACTGGAAATCATTCAGAGAAAATACTCATATTGGAAAGGAGAGAATTTGGACCTTGTATATTATGTGAAATGAAGAACTTTCTTGGCCTTCTTGTCTACACTCTGGTTTTCAAATCAAATAACGAAGATATTTGCACTCTCTTCTGTACAGACGGGACAGGTCATGATATTTTCTGTATCACAATGTCATCAGAAATGTTTGCTGTAATTCTCAAGTGTCTGAGATTGGATAACTCTGATGACAGGGAATTATGTAAGATTTCTGATCCAGCTGCTGCTATAACGAACATTTTACAGAAATTCAATGAAAATTCGTAGAGGTCCTAAAGTATAGGGGCTAATGCTACTGTGGATGAAATTTTAGTAGTCTTTAGAGGGTGCTGTAAATTTAAAATGCATATTCCTTCCAAATTGGCGAAGTATGGCCTGAAGCTTCAATGTCTCGCCGATTCTAGGACTAACTACGTGTTCAACACTTTACTGCGGTAAAGGTATTGATGGAGCAGGAATTCTCCAAGATGAGAGGAAGTATGCTGTTCCTTCTCAGGCTGTTCTGACGCTGTGTAAGCCAATAGCAGGTAGTAACCGAAAGATTACCACTGATAACTGGTATGTTTCAATTGAACTTGCAGATGTACTGCAGAAGAATGGTTTGACCATAGTGGGGACATTGAAAAAGAACCAAAAGAAAATTCTTGAATCTTTCTTGCCGTCAAAAAAACGTTAAGTTGAAACAAAGTTGTATGCATTCACGGAAGACATTGCACTATTTTCCCACGTGCCTAAAATCGGTAGAGCGGTGATTCTCATATAGACAATACATCACTTCAGAGAAAACTATGTGGTAACAGGAAAATCTGAAATTATAGCCCACTATACTAACACAAACCGGGATGTTGATACTGTACGTGAAAAGAGCGCCAAATACTGTTTCCAACGTACACAGTGCTGGCCTATGGCTGTGTTTTGTGTGTCCTTGATACGAGTGTTATTAATACATGTATTGTTCACCAGTCCTTCAAGGAAAGAATTGTACTTAGCAGGATGGACTTCACGAAAGCTCTCATGAAACAACTGATTGTTCTCTGCAAGAAAGATTAATGAACAAATGCCTTCCACGAGAATTGCAATTTTCTATTGGTTGAGTTGTGGAAGCCAAAGTACATCTCCATGAAGATCTGGACCAGGAGGACAAACTGCCGAGGGATGAAAGGAAGACATGTCAAATTTGTCCACCAAAAAAAAAAAAAAAAAAATTAGGAAGACAGGTTACTTGTATTGCAAGTGCAAAGTTCCAATTTGTTTGGAATATTCAAGTTAGATGTGTCTGCAGCAGACTTTTCCTGTATAGGGAACAGTTGTCAATTTTAAGATCAGTGAGTCCTGTATAACATTAAATTACAATATTCAAGTTTTCAGTAAGGAAATATCTTTAGTTACTTTGATTCATGTCCATGTATACAAATTTTGGTGTGAACTTCCACAATGACGAAACACATTTTGTAAACCTGTTACATTTTATGTTTAATTAAGGAACAAATATATAGTGCAAAATGCAAGAAATGGTATTAGGACATTTTTACATATTTTACCCAACTTCAAAACTATAGTTGTGTACAAAGTATTCACGACTGCGATTGAAAGTTAAGAAATGTGGGTTTACAGTAGATGTTGGTTGACTGCAATGGTGGCTTGTGGCCTGAAATGAAGATGAAGCACTGGAACATCAAAGTGAGATGGGGCGGGGATAACATTTTTGTTAATCTTATTGATATAACAGATAATGCACTTATTGGATTGGCAACATTTGATCATTTTCTTTTACCTGAATTTTCAACAAAGTGGATCAGTATTTAGGTTTTTCTGGGAGATGTAGAAGGTTGCTAACCTCTGCAGTTTGCAGTGGCCTGTGGTGCAGGTGAAAGGGAAAGGGAGCGTGGAGTTGGGTGGAGAAATTACCATTCTTTGCTGTAAGCCACTTACAGCTAAACCGGGATATTTCCCAATTGCAATGTATTTGTTGTTAATAATAATAATAATAATAAAAAACAAGGAAATTTCAAAAAATACACTGTCTACAGCTGATTTGAACCTAACATGGATTATCTTACTGTACAATTTTAAAAACATTTTACAGAAACACACTGGGTTACAAGTTACTTGACTGCAATCAAAATGTACCTTAACCAAGCTAAAACCTGGAATGCCCACAAATGCGTGCATGTCTGTAATTAGTATGATGTAAAAGTGAAACTTACCTGCGTTTTGTAGGTTAAATTCATTCCTCTGTTTTTACAGGTGGAGTATTGTTCAATTATGTCATCATGGAATAGCTGTTTCTCCATTAGATGGCATATAATATCCTTATAAATTGAGATGTATGACTGAACTGCAAAGATCAGTCTTTATACGGTTGAGTGCAGGGTGAATTTGCTCCACCAAAACACATGTAGATGGGAATGTTACAAGTACAGGTCATGTTACAGGTCATTTGTGTTAAGAAGCTGTAGTTCTGTTTTCAAGCACTTTATCTTAAACAAACTTGGATAGTTTTTTGAAGGGTAGACAGTGTATTCAAAGGAAAAGCTGTGGAATGTACAAGAAATTTGAGGAATCAATGAGGGAACAAAACTGAAGTTGATCAATGTCTTCAAATTTAGTGCTAATTTGCATCAGAATCATATTAAGGATTTCAAGAAACTAATTGTTTATATTTCTGGAATAGACTGTCCTGTGATGGCTAACATATTATTGCCCTGAGAGTTTGATCCTTTCTTTACCTGTTCTGAAAATTTGGGCAAACATTTCATCTTTTCTTTTTTTTTTTTCTTTTGTTTGTTTAATCAACTGTGCCTTTTACTTGTCTCCCACAAAAAACATGTCCAGTGATTTCTTTTGAAAATTAGAAAAGACTTTAATTCAAAAGAAGATACACTAGAGTTCCATTAATCCAATCCCTGTTAATCCGAACTGAAATATTCAATTTTTTTTTTTAAAATTCTCCTTATTAAAATGAAAAAACATATTATAGAATGAAGATTTACTTGCATTATATTAGTCATATTTTACTACAATAACTTAATGTAAACATAATTACACATCATAAACCATCAATCACTGGTCGTTTATCTTTACAAAGTCTGTTAGTTTCTTTTGTCGTAGTGATTGGAACCTACTCGAAGACACAGTGTTAAACCAACGTCTCATAAACATCACATCAGTGGGCATAGCAGCGGAGTGTTGCTTGATGTAACGTACAGCCAGTTCTAGGGCGGCCGCGGCATCTGAATGTGGCACTAGTTGTTCATTGTGGTCTTCTTCGTTGTCACTCTGTTCCTCATTAACTCTAGATTCTTTCTCCACCATAGCTATAATTTCTTGCTCTGTTTGTAATTGATGACAGTCGGCTTCCATCCACTCGCTAATGTCATTTTCATTGTCATTTTCTTCTCTATGGGTTCTTAACTACCCTACTGTAATTTTATACAGTATTTTATTAATGCAACTGCTAAAGAATGGACATTTCAAATTACAGTATGTACTGTACTGTATTGTAGAAACTATTTTCCTCAGATGGTTGAGGTGCTGGCCTTCTGATCCCAACTTGGCAGGTTCAATCCTGGCTCAGTCAGGTTGTATTTGAAGATGCTCAAATACGTCAGCCTCGTGTAAGTAGATTTACTGGCACGTAAAAGAACTCCTGCAGGAGAAAATCCCAGCACCTAGGCATCTCCGGAAACCGTAAAAGTAGTTACCGGGACGTTAAAACAATAACATTATTATTAGAAAATATTTTCCGGTTAATCCGAAAATTTTGTAATCCGAACAGACTCTGGTCCCAATTAGTTCGGATTAATGAGACTCTACTGTATTAAATTTAATAACCAGTAATGCAAATTCAAAATCTATATATATAAAATAAGAGTTTTGTCTGTACATTGCTCAGAATTTAAAAAGGATGGTATTTCTGTATGTCTTGTCCATAGTAACAAGGAAATGCACTTTTTAATTTTACGTAATTTCTGTCTGTCTGTCTGTCTGTCTGTCTGTCTGTCTGTCTGTCTGTATGTATATATGTACACGCATCACAAGGAAACGACTGAAGATAATTTAATGAAAATTGGTATATACAGTCCGGGAATAAGACACTACAATCTAGGCCATAAATAATCTTATGCACGCTAAGAGAAATGGTAGTTTAGGGGAAGGCCTAAAATGTAATTCTCAAATATTTGTTATTAGTGCCCCTACCTTAATAAAAATCGGTATTCAAAGTCGGGAAGTAAGTCGCTACAATCTAGGATATAAATAAGTTTATTTACGCTGAGTGAAATTGTAGTTTAGGGGAATGCCTAAAATTTAATTCTCAAATATTTGTGTTATAAATGATCCTATTGACAAATACTACATAACTAAAGTTATATAGTATTACATTTCTGATCATTTATGTCTTATACATTTTTACCGTACCGGCTATGATAACAGAGATATTCATGAATTTGGATTTTTGTTGCTAAGTCTATATCAGCGCCGAGTCATGAGAAAATGTGTAAACAGAATTTAATGAAAATCAGTATGTAGAGTTGGGGGAATAAGGAACTACAGTCTACGCTATAATTAATTTAGTAAGACGCCGTAATATTATTACAGAGTCGAAAGAAAACAAAATGTGAAGTCCTACAATACAGAAAGCTCATAACATTGATTAACAACAACATTACATTTACCATTGTTTGTTATGATGTGCTTTGTGTCTCTGTTGCCACTCATCTCCGATAGATCGGATTACTGCTGTATACCGATTTTCTTTTTTTTTTTCCCTTTACGTCGCACCGACACACATGAAACTGGCGACGAGGGGATAGGAAAGGGCCAGGAGTGGGAAGGATGCGGCCCTGGCATAGCCCAGCATTTGCCGGGGGTGAAAATGGGAGAACACGGAAAACCATCTGCAGGGCTGTCGACAGTCGGGTTCGAATCCACTATCTTCCAGATGCAAGCTCACAACCACGCGTCCCTAACTGCACGGCCAAATCTCCTGGTCGTGACGAGTATAACAGCCTGCCTGAATATTGGCAGGAAGTAGCTGGGGAGTCAGATAACTTTCTTCTTTAACATGGCATTCCTCTGGTTCATAAAATTTCCGATACTACTGGTACGTGACAAACTGGTTCATCATAGCATTCGAGCTATTCAATCCCTACTGTGAGGCACTGATTGGAGTGATCAGTGTGCATATTTAGCAGAATAATGGCAGAGGAGTGTTCACAGCTCTCTGTGGCCCGGTCATTCCAGCTCTAGAACTTTGGACTGTTAGATCGGCACCATAGTACTGTTCGTTAAAAGTGAGAAAATATGCGGTTTTTCATTTGATTGAGTATTTAATATGATAACATTGCTTTCAATCGCTACTTTTCTACTGACGTTTTTGTAATTGTCTAAGTTGACTTCAGTTAGGAAAACCACAAAGTTAGTCTTTCTGAAAATCCCGTAGCAAAGCACAGATACATCAGCTAGTCATTCATACTCTTGAGGAACTCATTTGAAAGTCTGCTGTATGATTAGATTCAAAATCATTAGCTATTGTCTCAAACACCAATTTCAAATCAATCCATTATTTTGCAACTACTTTCACCCATTTTGAATTTGAACTGCATCTTATATCTATTACAGTGGGTATGTGCCTGCCAACAATTGTACAAATACTTAACTTCTCTTAGCAGAATGATGAAGATTATATCGGATTCCACCAATATCAGCTGATGATGATGATGATGCTCGTTGTTTAAAGGGGTCTAACATCTAGGCATCGGCCCCTAATGGTACGAAATGAGATGAAATGTAATGACAATTTAAAAGTCCAAAATCATCCCCTGACCAGAATTCAAAAAGTGATGATGAAGAATGAATGGATGGATATGAACTTAAAACAATCAGTGGATCCGACTCGCAATGCCCCACATTCCCACAAACTAATGTTAAACAATAGTATAACTGACTAAGGGATTGCTTCTAAAGCACAATCCTGAATCGATGATGCTTGTAGTCTAAAGGGGCCCAAAATCCAGGTCATCGGCCCCTCATAAGGGTACTTATCACCATGGTGTTTGTCCTGTTGCGGTACTAATCAAAAGTAGCAAAGACTCACGGTATTCCACACATTATGATACTACTCACAGGTAATGTAATGCACACATGTAACAGAGACCGAGGGTGTCTCTCACATTGCGCAAATCTATGGTGTTCCTCACATAGTGGTTACTAATCATAGGCAAGGCAGACCCATGGTGTCGCTCATATACTGGTACTAATCACAGGTACCGTAAAACTCACCCTGATTCACACACTGTTGCCACTAATCACAAACCCATTGTATACCTAACATAGTGGTACTAAGCACAAGTAAAAGTGACCCATGGTGTTCCCTGCGTGATGGTACTAATTAAAAGTAGTCTCATGGTTCTAATTCGATCATCCCTTGGTCGCCCCTTTTAGTTGCCTCTTACGACAGGCAGGCGATACCATGGATGTATTCTTCATTTGAACATGGGTAACAAATGAAAGTAAAATAATTTGCACCTATTGCAATATTTATTCAATGTGTGGCCCATAAAGTGAATCTGGTATTACAATACTCATTGGAACAGATATCTGAATGCCATGTTTCTTTTGGTGATATTGGTATCACTTGAGGGTTGGGGACACAAAATAAAGCAAGCTTTATGATGGCGTGATTATATTTTAAATTCGTGGACTAATTCAAATTTTATTAGCATTTAAACTCGACCGCACATACTTTCTGCACCAACAGTAGGGATGAATTTCGAGCGATTTTGTAATTTGTACACTTGAATGACAATCGAACCTATGTTTCAAAATGTCAACCCAACCATAACCCCCTCCATAAGATTAGACCGATTTATTATCATTTTATTAGAAAATGTACGGACAATTTCTATCCCATTGAAAATTTGACACTTAAGTGGGGGTGGGGGGGATGAATTGAAAAATTAGTTACATTTTTTCTTCGAGGATACTAAAGATGTTACGGACATGACAAGTAGTATTTAGAATCTCCTTTTGAAAATAAAGAAACAGGTCTTCTTTTGTTTTTGAAAAATCTGCTTAAGGTGGGGCGAAAGAATTGAACAATTAGTTGAATTATTTGTATGAGAATACTTATACCTAAAAAACTAAAGATGTTACATACATGATAACTGGTATATGGAATTTCCTTTAAAAACATACACTTTTATTTTCAGAAAATCAACTGGGGGGGGAGGAAATAAGTAAAGAAGGAGTTGAATTCTGTTTATGAGGACAGTTGTATTTCAAAAACTGAAGATGTTACAGACATGAAATTTGGTATTTTGAATCTCCTTTAAAAATAAAGAAACGTGTATGTTTTGTTTTTGGAAAGTCCGCTTAGCGGGGAGGGGGTGGAAAGAAGTGAAGAAGAAATTGAATTCTTTTTATGAGGATACTTATATCCCAAAACTGAAGATGTTACAGGTGTGGAAATTGGTATTTGGAATCTCCTTTAAAAATAAAGAAATATGTGTATATATATATATATATATATTTTTTGGAAAATCCAGTTTAGGGGCTGAAAAGAATTGATAAAGCAAGTGAATTTTTAAAATGAGTACCGGTATATCTACAGTGTATGTCAAAAACTTGATGTGTTTCAGACATGAAACTTGGTACTTGGAAAGTCCTTTAAAAATACAGGAACATGTATTTTTTTGTTTTTGGAAAATGCACTTAACGGGGGTGAAAAGAAGTGCAAAAAGAGTCTAATTATTTTTTTATGAGGATACTTATATCTCAAGAACTGAAGATGTTACAGACATAGAAATTGGTATTTGGAATCTCCTTTAAAAATAAAGACACATGTTTGTTCTTTTTTTTACTTGAGAGAAGACTGTTTCTCACGTGTACAGTTCTGTGTCACATGGTCATCTTAGCCCAATAGGCAATATCACAAACGTGGTTTACAAAGAGTTTCTGGGATAAATGAAACTCAATTTTTCGGTGAGGTTTTATACATGAGGGATTTTCAGATAATGTCTTAGTTCAGTACCAAGGAACGATTACTTTTATCAAATTACGAAATCCACGCGAGCGAAGCCGCGGGTAACTACTAGTTAAAAGATAAACTTGAGGCTTTGTAACACTTAGATAAAAAGGAGAAAGTCGAACAAAATTAGCAGGTGAATTCAGGATTGGAAAAGCAACGGTAAGTGACTGGAAAAAAAATCGAGACAAGACAGAAAATTTTTGCAGAACTGTGACAAAGGAGGTAAATCATGGAGCAGCATACATCAACATTTTCAGAGTTTGACAAAGTTGATGAAACCATTTTTGTATGGTTTTCACAAAGAAAACAGTGAGGCGTTCAGCTGAGTGGTTCAGTAATCCAAAAAAAAGCACTCTAGCTCTGTAAACTGATAAATAGTGACTTTTGTCAAAAGGTACATTCAAAGGTTCCACCTTTACAATACCAAAGGATTTTTTATTTAATTAACAATTAACAAATATCGGTACTTTTGTCTATCTTGTAGATACCATCAACCGAATAATTGTAAGAATAAGTCCTTGTCCTTGTCTATTGTACTCACTCAGCGATAATAATCAGTGGTGCTTAGTGTAAGAAGTCATTCTATATTGTTGGGCAACTTCACATACAATGCGAATAAAATGCGCTTAGTCACTACCAAATTGACATAACGCACTTTGCACGCACAGAATAAAGTGTTGAATATTACTCAGTGTGGTAAGTCACGAAGGGCAGGGCATAACACACTTTGCACACCCGAAGTCTGGCTGAAGTCACTTTAACACATAATACACAACTCAAAAACTTCGTAGCCACAATATGACATAACACACTATACACGTGCAAGCAGCTCGCTCTCCTCTCTTCGTTGCCACTATTAACTCAGTTCACACCATTTCTTGACTTAATGCACTTTACACAACCACCTGCCATTTAAGTCAAACAAGAATGAATGTTGCAACATTAACAGAGACAAACATATTAGACTGGTTTCTTGAAATCAGAAATAATAATCAACTTCCATTGTTAAGGATGATTCGCAGAGTCATGTTTTAAGGTAAAAATGCAGAATTCTCCAATGCAGCAAAGCCAATGGTAAACCTATAGTAGTGTAGTAGAAGTACAGTACTACTGTAGGGCTGTGTTAGATATTAATATGTTCCTCACAAAATCAACATATTGTATACCTCAAAAATTTATTGCAACATTCGGCTCTTTTTTTCATTTTGACAACAATTTCTCTATAAGAATCATTCCCGCACCCCCAGGAGAACATGTGAGTACCCCCTCATACCTCCGGGGTACGTGTACCACAGTTTGAGAATCGCTGCTTTAAATGATGTCTGTGACTTGACGATAGATCGAGGGAGTCAGTATGTAGGCAGGCACATAATCATACAGTGACTACCTGATATTCTATATGTATGACCTAGATATTGATGATTGCTTATGTACATCCTACCAATAGAACTTTTCATATTCTGTGTATTTCAACCTTATAAATTCTATCATTGATCTACAAAGTTTATTTAATGAAGGAGAAATGAATGGTAGTATATTTCTTACCTCATAAATGCAAAGACAGTATTAAACTGCCAACAAAAAGGAAAAAAAAAGTAGTACTAATAACATTTGCCTTTCAGCGTAGATCAGTCCTCTTAACAAAGTCAAGCCATAGTCCTCCTTTAGCAATTGGAAAGAAGGACAGAATGTCTAAAATGAGAGGAACTGGAGTCTTCGGTGATCTGCAAATCTCAAACTGTGACACAATAGTTGCCAAACCAACCTTTATCTGTGTCAATCCAAACTTTATACCTGAAAACAGAAAGAGATGTTTCATTGCACTTCTCATCAGGAGCGAACTCTGCATCATTAACTAAAGTGGTGAGCTTTTATGTTTGTTTGTTGTAATCATCAGACAAATTAGTGTGACAACTGTGAGATATTCCAAGACAAACATTTAGTCCAACTACTTGAGAAAACCATTTCAGTTTTCGTTTTACTTATAATCAAGAAATAATGGGAGAATGTATTGATTCTAATTTTGCAAGATTTAGGTTTCAACACAGTCTAAGACAGTTTTTACTGCTCTGTCCAATGGTGCAGATATCATATATGAAAACTGTTTACAAAGATTAAAATAATGTTCCTGTAGTAACATTCTGACATATTATATTGTATTGTAGTCTGACTCCTTGGCTGAATGGTCAGCCCTTGATACAATTTCCAGCCAGACTGGAGATTTTAACTGTGTGGTTAATTCCTATGGCTTGGAGACTGGGTGTTAGTGTTTACCCCAACACTTTCCTATTCATATTCACACCAAACACAACAGAAACATGCCATAGTAAATACATCCCTCCACTAGTAGCGGCTGGCTCTAAAAGGCAGAGGGCCACGTGCTCCTCCAGCTAAGTAACTATTATTGTATGGTTTTAAAAGTACTGACACTCTGAATGATGATGCATTCAGTTTTGGTACTAGGCACAACATGCAGCTAGTGGGGCAATGTTTTCACGTGACTCGTAGATAGTTTCCTCCAGCTTGCTTACCAGTCATGCTAGGCCTCTGCTCTTCTCTGCTCGCTCCTTCTTGGGTAAGTTTGGTTCACGCCTGCATAGAACCTACTATTTCTTAACCCATACAGAACAGGAGATTTGGCATTGGTGGAGCCAGTGCTCATATCGGAAATACACAAAGGGTTATTGCACTGAGTCCAACACCTGTTTCAAAGGTAAGTGTTGTAAATCTGTCTCTGAGAAGTGTGTTATCCTGGCTAATGAAATTAGCCAATATCCTACCATATTTAGTGTGGTCAAGTTAAAATTAAATCTGTCCTATGCACTGTGCAGATATACAATACTCAAATGAGGGATATCACAGATATACTCACAGGTACGATTAACCTGTAGGTGACATACGTAAAATTTGTAGTTCTTCTAAAACACTAAATTCTGTTAGTAATATTATAAATAGATCATTTCTACAACTGTCCCTAACTGAAAAGACAGAGATAAAGACACTTGGTCAACCAACAACTCATTTAAAACTGGAATAAACTGGGCAATAGAAAACAGTATAAATGACCTAGATATTAGGCCCCTTTAAACAACAACCATCATGTACAAAAAGGGCACGAATATTGAAATAGATCCCCGCAAGTGGTGTATACAGAACACAAATACTTGCGTGGCTGTGACTTAAGGAATGCGTTTTTATGTTTTCCGAGCATGTTATTCGGTCTTGACTTGGATGGAAACAAGTACGGTAACAGATCTCAAACAATTGAAAGAAAAAAATTAAAAAGCATGAAAGTTTCTCCCAACATTTTAATTCATGCATGGAATATAGTGAATAGAGTGACTCAACTGGATTCTGCTTACCACCAATCCATTAACAAACATGAAGATCAGGTTAGGAAAAGCAAGGCATCCATTTGTTTACTTGTGTGTGTTTAGTAAGTGTATAAATGTGTGAAAAAGTAGTGCCCCTCACTCAGTTCCACTCTACTGTCCACCACACAAGGTTAGCATTAGGGAGGGCATTTGGCCATAAAATAGGGTCAGATCGACATGTGTGACATCATTTTCACCCATGACCCCACAAGTGTGGGAAAAAGCAGTAGAAGAAAGAAAGAAAGAAAGAAAGAAAAAAAAGAAAACAGATATAGTAGGTATCCTTTTTCTTCAGCCATTCTGGTCCAACAGCCCTCATTTTTGTCAGTAGTCTCCCATGGTCTACCCTATCAAAAGCCTTGGATAGGTCAGTAGTGATACAGTCCATTTGACCTCTTGAATCTAAAACATCTGCTATACCTTGCTGGAATCCTTCAAGTTAAGCTTCACTGGAATAACCTTTCCTAAATCCAAACAGCCTTGCATCAAACCAGTTAGGAATTTCACAGACGAGTCTAATATAACCAGGAAGAATACTTTCCCAGAGCTTACAAACAACACATGTCAAGCTGACTGGCCTGTAATTATCCACTTTAAGTATGTCATCCTTTTCCTTGTACACTAGGGATACTGTTGCAACTCTCCATTCATTTGGTATTGCTCCTTCATGCAAACAGTAATCAAATAAGTATTTCAGATATGGCACTATATCCCAACCCACAGACTTAAACATATATCCCCATAAATCTTATCAATTCCAAATGTCTTTCCAGATATCAACATTCGTATCTTTTTGTAAATGTCTTTAATATCATAGGTAAATTTCAGTAATATGCCAGTATTAATTGCCTCCTCTACCTGGACATTTACTTTATATTCAAGCCATGTGGTGAATTTACGTCGGCACTGTCAGTAGCCCTGAAGATGGTTTTCCGTGGCTTCCCATTTTCACACCAGGCAAATGCTGGGGCTGTACCTTAATTAAGGCCACAGCCACTTCCTTCCAGCTCCTAGGTCTTTCATATCCCATCGTCGCCATAAGACCTATCTGTGTTAGTGCAACGTAAAGCTACTAGCACACAAATTTACGTGTGATCATGGAGCACTAACGGGTAAATACTGGGAGAAGGAGAAGCCTTTGTTTTTAGTATTAGTGGACCTTGGGAAAAGCCATGACACTGTACCGAGGAAAAAAATTTGGCAATGCATGAAAGATGAGACACAGTCATATACAAAGTGAAGATGTTGCACAGGGGGAACGGAAGCTGTCATCAAGTAGGTGGTAGTTTTGCAGACTTGTTTGAATTGAAGAGAGGAGTGCAGCAGGTCAGTTCATTCTTTTTTTTTTTTTTTTAGTTCAAATATTGGTTCCGTATCAACGTCAACTATACATATATTAAAATGTTATAGATCCACCTATTCAATTCTTCATTAAAAACCTCTTCTGATCATTGTTATGATGGATGTCATAATGAAGCCATTTAAAAGAAAAGGACATGGTGACCTCAAGCCTTAAGATTTGCAGATGACATTGTCATCTAGTGTGCACCAGAAAAGAAACTGGAAGAGAGACTGCAAAACTGGAGCAATGAGTTTAAAAGCTACAACCTAAACATCAGCAAGACAAAGACAGTAGTTAATGCAGTGCAGAAGGAAGGAGATGAACCAGTAGTCAAGCTCAATGAAGCAAAGCTGGATAGCATCCCTGATTTCAAGTCCTTGGACAGTGTTGTCTCAAAATACAACTGGCCAGATCATAAGGTGAACTGTTGGAATGTTGTGGTTTTCTCATAAAAATAAAATGTCATGTATCATATCTTGTACATATTTTAAGGAAAACAACATTGAGGTTATGTGTTGAGTGGTTTATCTCCGTTTGTTTTGTTCTTTGGATGTTTTGAATTGCCATGTGTGTGTGTGTGTGTGTGTGTGTGTGTGTGTGAACCAACGCTAGTACTTATTCTCTTTGAGTTGTAGTGAACCGCTCATAATACATGGTTGTATGTGAAGAAGGTGGTGTTTCAATAGTATAATTTGATTACCTAAACCTGTGTAACTAGCAGAAATGAAGATATATCAACAGGTTATGGGCCCAGAGCGCCAAAACGCCGCAGTAAATTTCGGACCATATAAGTGAAAATGGAGTAACGAGAATTAACGTCGGACGAAGCAAGGTGTGACATTATTGGCGGGGTAAATGGCGACCTCGTGGACCAGCGAAGAAACACTGAATAGGAATGTGGCCAAGCTTACAGTGGAGAACTATTTTTCGTGGGCATTGAAGGTGAAACAAGAGCTGTTGTTGAAAGATGTATGGGAATCAGTAATAGGGTATGAGGATACGCCAGGTTGTCAGCTGTCTCAGATAAAAACGAGATGACGAGCGCGAAACAATGTGATCACGTTAGCGGTTATTTTCAAATATGTAGGAGAAGATTTTGAAAGTGACATTGCAGATATTGAATCAGCGAAAAAGGCATGGGAAAAACTGGACGAGTTGTACAATGACGGAGGGCTAATGAATGGTGCTATGACCCTGAAACAGTTAACTCATTTTGTGAAGCCCAAGGACATGAGTGTTCAAGAATACTTCGCAAAAATAAATCAACTGTGGAGGAGAACGAGCAAAGCTGGATACGAGTTCACAGATCAACAAGTTGCAGGAATGATCATCGGAAATCTTACAGAGGAATATGCAGTTTGTATCCCTTCCTTCTGTACCCGATGCATTTACTGGACCTATTAAAAATGGCGCCTACGGAAGGTAGAGGCCAGCCAAGGCAAAGAAATGTGTAATAGGATATCGATATTGATGTATGCTAGAAGGCCATGACTAATTTAAACCTACCACTATGAAGGCGGTGTACAATGGTGTAGAATCGATAGAATTGTTTTTTTTAAATAAGAAGGATCAAACAGATTATTAAAAAAACTGACTTAAAAAATTGACGTGGGAAGGACAAGATATCCCGAACATCGCTTTCAAAAATAAGCAAGATTTGCAATATCTAACGTGAAATTTTAAGCTGAGAGGACGGAAATATTAAAAGAAACGAAGAGATAAACGTTGAAATACCGTAAAGAGGGAATAAAATCCAGTAGTTTTGAAAAGTCCATCCAAATACTTAGACGCAAAGTCGTTTGGAAACAAGAAGTGGATTGAGACGTGAGAGCTCGAGGTTGAGCTATATTAAGTGGAAATAATAGCAAGGACAGCCTAAATAAAGAAGCAATCATTATAAAAAATATATTTATACTACGCAGAACCATGATGAATTCATATTTTCCAGAATCGACGCATATTGTCTACTGTGTTCCTGAACAGATGATGGCTTGCTAAATCGGCATAGACCAACCTGGAGGGAGATGTCATCCTGGCTGTTAAAACCACCCGACCCGTGTGGAGGAGGTCACTCTACTTGAGATACCAGTGGTGGAGATCCTGCCCAGTTCCCAATCCAAGGCCTGCGACCAGACCGAAGAGCAACTAAGGCCCGAGATATTGAATGGCGAGCTAAGTAATAGTATTAAGTAGTATAATTTCTTATGTAGAGTATTACCAGTATATGCAATAGATCTGAATAGCCTAAGCGTGAGATAATTAAGTGTGCAGTGAATATAAGAAAGTGCAGTGTGAAATATTTAAGACGATATCTCGTGACAGAATGGTAACGTGTTTACTACATTATCTTATCCAAGGATGAAGGAATACGATTTAAAATGTGACATAGTGTAACAGCTGTTTTCAAAGAATCCCGGTTAGTTAGAAAGATCCTTGAGTGATGTAATACCAGTCAAACCCAGTTACGTCACAGAGGGATGCATGTTTGAATTGGTTAAGTTAAATTACCATACTCTTTGCTGTGTGAATATATTGAAAGAATAGATACTGAATTTGGGGTTATATGTTGAATTGTATGACAAAATGCGTTTTGAGGAACGAATTCTGCGCTATTGGAGTGATACGTATCGTTGTGTTTAATTAATATTGGAGGTTAAACGCGGTAATTATAGATGTTAAATGAATTAAATATGGGTTGAATTGAAGGTTAATAATGAAATAATGGAAGTATATATAGTATTTTAAATGATATATTGCGCAGATTAACAGGGAGTAAAACGTATATGATATATATGATGTGCGATATAGGAGCACATGTAAAGCGACTACGGAATATAAGTATGCCCCAGGGAGGAACTATAGCAAGGTATGGACAATAAAATTACGCATATTTTAATGAAGTGTGAAAGTGGTTTGACAATAATAACAACCGGTGATGGGTAAATGAATACATGATTGTATCATATTCTGAATGTATGGTAATTGCGTGGAAGATCAAACTTGTACGCAACTAGTATGATAATGTAGTGTTGAAATATCTTTATGTAGGCATTTGCACATCTATATATGAAAAATGCTTATTGGCTATATGTATATTGAACTGGAATACGTTACATAAGAAATTATATAGCTAGAGTAGGGAAATTATTCGAGATTTACGTAGGATATCATCGATGTTTTGTTGATCTGAAATATTATTAGAGCGAATATTTAGTTAGGAGCCGTAATTTAAGTGGCAATCGGACCGAGAAACTTAGTGCGTCATTCAATATTTCATTTTCTTCACTGTAGTCTGCACCAACGAACTCAGATAATTTTCAATGTAACTTAGGTCACTGATATTTGTATTCAGGACACTTTATTCAAATTCAGTTCATTTCCGCGATAACTTGAACAATGTTATGGTTGTATTTTTGATGAAGGTGTATAATTAACACCGTGAGGGATGGAATAACTTATTGATATACCGGATCTTGACCGTGGTCTGAAGACTTTGATGTAATATATACTTAAGTGACCAGATGTAAATTTTAATAGGAAGATGAAACAAAGCAATAATTAATTTCAGGAACACGCGACCCAGAATGTTAAGATATGTAAACTTAGTTTAGGAGTAAGGCAGCGCTGACCTAGAATATTTGATTCAGTAATTAAAATATTTGTTTATTAGGTTGATAATTTGAAGATTATAAGCAATATTTGACATTAACCATTTCTTTCGCGAATCTTGATAGTTTAATAAATGTGTTTCTTGATTAATTTTTATAGAATGGAATGAGTTTTCATTTATAATGGTAGTCAGTAGTTGTACTTAGTGAGTAAGGTTCTCGTTGTGTGGATGTGTTTTTTTCGAAAGGTTGACTGATGTTTACGTTCGCAAAATCCATTACTGAGCGTTGAATTACGTAATTCTGAACCGCGTATGACGCCGTTACCTTCTCTTTGAACACACGTTAAACCAAAACATAGAAAAATTAACCATTTTTCTGGAGGCATGAATACCCTGAGATATGTAACTGACTAGTTGGGAAAATACTGTGGTCACCCTGACCCGTAGGGTGCACTTGGAAGCTGATTTGGTGAAACTGACTATCTCGAAGGTGAAGGCGAGATTACTCACGGAAGAAAGCAGAAGGAAACTTCAGCAAAATGGAGGAAAGGCTTACGACACTGGAAAACATGAGGAGGATGAAGCTCAAGCCATGGTTGTTCAACAGAAGTGAGATATCAAGAAAGAAGACGTGGGACGAGGAAAATATAGTTGCTACAATTGCAGTAAACAGGGACATGTATCTAAATATTGTCGCAGTACCCAAAAGTGCTTCAATTGTGGTAAGTCGGGACATTATTCAAAAGTATGTCCAACAAGGAAGTGTGACGCATCATCGCAGGAGAGTAGATCAGTGAATGCGAGTGGAAAAGTGGTAAGCTCAGAAATCATACATGTAGTAGATAAGGTGATGAGCATGGTAGTTACTATAGGAACTGAGAAAATTAAAGATTGGCTGTTCGATTCAGGTGCATCCTATCATATGTGTCCAACAAAGGAGATGTTTATGGACATGTTAACAAATGTAACCGGGAATGTAGAAATAGGAGATAACAGTAAGCTGGATATCAAAGGTATAGGTAAGGTGAAAGTAAAAATGTCCACACGATGGACAATTAGGCTACATTTACAGACGTGTTGTACGTACCAAACTTGTGTGCAAATTTAATATCAGTTAGTAAGTTAACCAGCAAAGGCTTCAAAGTAGGATTTGCAGGTGATAAAGCAGTGGTTGTAGATAAGAATGGAGATGAAACATTGTTTGTTGCAAACAGGAGGAATGATGTGTATGTAGTACAAATAGAGGGGAGAAATGATATTGTAGCTGTGAGTGACTGTGATCAAATAATAGATCAAGAATGTAATAACAATGTAGCATTTAAAAGTGTTGGGCAGGTTAGGTTGTGGTATGAGAGATATGGACATGTTCATTCTGAAGCTTTGTTTAAATTGCCTATGTTAGAATTGAAAAGGAGTAATGATATTAATACTTGTTCTGTATGCATTCAGGGGAAACTAAGTAACAAGGGAGTACCTAAGTCTTGTGAGCGTAAGGCAGAAAAACCACTTGATGTTGTGCACACTGATGTAGTTGGAAAAATTAGTCCACCATCACTTCGGAAAGCTCAATATGTTGTAACTATGATTGATGAATACTCCAGATTTAATGTGACTGTATGTATGAAAAATAAGGATGAAGTGTTGGAGGTGTTTAATAGGTATCAGCCAAATGCAGAAAAGTTACATGGTTACATGGTGTAGGAATTAAGGTAGTGCAATCTGACAATGGTACAGAGTATACATGTAGCGGGTTTCAAGCACAATTGCAAAAATGCGGTATTACTCATAGGAGGTCAGTACCGTACACTCCACAACAAAATGGATTAGCAGAGAGGCAGAATAGAACGATGTTTAATACTGTTAGATGTCTGTTGATCCAGTCAGGGTTACCAAAGGAATTCTGGGGAGAAGCGGTAATGACTGCAGTGTACTTAAGAAATAGGTGCCCATCCTCAGCAATAAATTTTCAGATACTGTATGAACTCTGGTTCAATAGGAAGTTGGATCAGGAAGAAATAGGTAGATTGAAAGTATTTGGATGTCAGGCGTGGGCTGTGAGAGCAGACAGCAGGAAGTTAGATCCCAGAGCAGAGTCATGCATTACAATAGGTATTGCAGTACGTAAAGGTTGTATAGTAGAACATCTAGATGTAACTAGTGCTTACTTAAATAGTGAAATCAGTTGTACTGTATACATGGAACAACCAGAATTGTTCATAGAAAAAAATGTTCAAAACTATGTATGTAAATTGAAGAAAAGCATCTATGGACTACCTAATTCGAGTAAAGACTGAAATGCTTGTGTTGATGCTATAATTAGAAGACTAAATTTTAAGAAATGTGTCAAAGAAATGTGTGTATGTAAAGAAGTGTTGTATTATTGGCTTGTATGTTGACGACATTATTGCAATAGGTGACAAAGAGGTTGTTAAGTTGGTTAAAATAAGGTTGGCAGATGAGATTAAAGATCTAGGGAAAGCAACAAACTTACTGTCAATAAAAGTAGAACAGACAAAAGAAGGGTTTATGTTGAGTCAAAATTTATACATTGACAAATTACTTGCTGATTTTTCTATGAGTGACTGTAAACTGAGTAAGACTGTTTTACCAAGTGGGTATTCAGCAGCTGAAAATGATGAGCAGGAATTTGATTGTACCATTTATTGCAGTGCAGTAGGAAGTTTGCTATATTTGTCAAATAATACTAGACCTGACAATGCATTTGCAGTAAGTAAAGTTAGTCAAAATTGTCAAAAACCTAAGTTTAAAGATTGGAAAGAAGTGAAGCATATCATGAGATATCTCAGTGGTACTAGAGATCTAAAGTTGTGTTTCAAAAATTGTGAGGAGTCAGTACAAGTGTTCTGTGATGCAGATTGGGCAGGAGATACTAAGTCTAGAAGATCAGTGAGTGGGTATGTAACCACAGTGGCAGGGGGAGCAGTATCATGGTATAGTAAGAAACAGAGTTGTATTGCTAGATCTACCATGGATGCTGAATACATGGCAATGGCAGAGGTATCTCGAGAAGTAACTTGGATGAAAGATTTGCTATCAGAGCTAGGGCTGGAAAGCTTTATGGATATACGGTACCTTGTAAAGTTTTCGCTGACAATGAAGCAGCAATTAAATTGAGTAAAAACAATATTGTGAGTGATAGGTCAAAACATATTGACATCATGTACCATGTATGTAGAGAACTAGTAGAAAAGGGGTTTATTGAGTTTGTATATGTAGCATCAGAGAGAAATGCTGCAGACTTGTTCACGAAGAATTTATCAAGCAACAAGCTTAAGAGTTTGTATAAGCATATAGGTTTGCAATGAGAGGACAATTGATTGAAGTGTAGTATTTTATTTTTTTGAGAAAAGTGGGGAGTGTTGGAATATTATGGTTTTCTCAAAAAATAAAATGTCATGTATCATATCTTATACATATTTTAAGGAAAAACAACGTTAAGGTTATGTGTTGGTAATTCATATTAATTTAGTTGAGTGGTTTATCTACATTTGTTTTGTTCTTTGGACATTTTGAATTGCCATATATATGTGTGTGTGTGTGTGTGTGTGTGTGTGTGTGTGTGTGAACCAATGCTAGTTGTAGTGAACTGCTCATAATAAATGGTTGTGTGTGAAGAAGGTGGTGTTTCAATAGTATAAGTTGATTACGTAAACCTGTGTAACAAGCAGAAATGAAGATATATCAACATGAACAACCAAATCAGCAAGGCAATGCAATTCTACCATTAAGTAAGGTGGCTGCTGTGGGATAAATAGTTACCTCTGAAAACAAAGATACAAGTCTTGTTACACACCAGTTCTTACATACAGCCTTAAAACCACCACAATGACCAATAGGGATAATTCTAAACTCCATGCAGCTGAAATGAAATTCCTCTGCTCCATAGTACAGAAGGATAGGAAGGACAAGATCAGAAATGAGAAAATTAGAGAAAAAGTGGTTTGGATGCATGAAGAGGATGCCAGTGACCAGAACTGCAAGGAAGAATTTGAAAGAGAGGTGGAAGGAAGACAACCTGAGGGCAGACTGAGAAGACAGTGTAATGATTTAGTGAAGAAGGATGTACTGCAGAGAGGACACGACTGGAACAAGTTAGTGGACAAGACACCACACCCAGACAACTGGAGATGATGATGATGATGATGATCATCATGATAACTTACCATTTTTTTCTTTTCTTTGCCATTACTTACATAAACATACAAGTCATATTTAGGAAGACAAGAATATTAAAATGACAAATACAATGATTACAGGTCAGTGTGGAAAGAGGAGATGAGGACAAAGATGAAAACACAAAAGGACAAAAAAAAAAAATATCAACATCTTTGTTCACTGCTGTCTTTAAACAAATGTGTTCTTTCCTCATTAGTTCAAATTATTCTACATCCATTTCTTCTCAGCCCCAAGGAGCTTGTTTCTGCTTCTCCGCTTCATCAGAAGTGTGGGTATCAATATTCACTGAGGGGGTCAGATTTTAAGTCTTGATTTTGGGAAGGGTAGGATAAGAAGTAAGCTGGATAAAGATAGGATAAGAGAATAAAGAATAATACAGGCATAAGAAAACTAGGAACAGAAGACAAACACAAGAGGAGGAAAAGATCCCTGCAAGTCAATATAAGTAATGGAAAGAAACTAACTACACAGTTCAAAAGAATTAGGGGAACATGTTTTTTAGCATCTGGTATGTGAACGTTAATTTGGTAGATAGGCTTCCAATGGTCGTACAGCATACCATGAGACCTTAGCTACTCAGGGTATGTCCAATTGAAGTTATACTCCATCTGTAGCCATGCATTAAACTAACAGGTGACCCCTCAAAACAAAGTGAATGGCGGTGCGTCCAAGTGTCGTTGTGAGTTACACAGACTACTGCGGTCATTTGAGCATGTTGTACATAAACCAGCACATCCCATGAGACATCTTAACGAGGTTCAAGTTGCAAGGGCCATCATTTGATCCAGGAAGGATGGACTTTTTGTCGTGTTGCTGTGGATCTCAATGTCTCTCCGTCAGTTATTCAACGCATGTGGAATTGTTATAATGAGACAGGCCAGTTCACAAGGAAGGTTGGACAAGGTCGTGGACACAGGATGACCGATATTTGACCATCTGTGCATTGTGGCATTGTTCAGCAACTGCCAGAGAACTGCAACAAGACCTCAGGAGGGCCACTGGAGTTCACGGTATCTGACCAGACAGTAAGGAACAGATTAAGAGAAGTGTTCTTATGACCCAGACGTCCTGTTTGAATGCCCCGTTTAACGCAGCAACATTGTGCAGCTCGCCTTCTGTTTGCTCGTACTCACGTCAACTGACAACTTCACCAACGGAGACCTGTGTTGTTCACAGACGAGTACAGATTTCCCCTGACACAGTATAATGGACGTCAAGGTGTATGGAGACACTGTGGTGAGCAGTACATGCCAAATGCTGTCCAGGAAGGTGACAGATTTAAACAAGGTTCTGTGATGGTGTGGGGAGGCATCAGTATTGATGGCCATACGGATCTTGTCGTCGTCCGTGGTAATCTTACCGCTGTGGGGTACATCGAACAGATGCTACTACAGCATGTGTTGGTTGCTGCATATGGTGTTGGCCCTGAATTCGTCTTGGCCAGCAGTGAGTCCTGACCTTAATCCCATCGAGCATGTGTGGGATAGGCTTGACATAAGTGTTCGTGGGCATACTGTTCCACCACAGTCTCTCCAAGACCTCGAGCAGGCTCTCATTGAAGAATGGGACCTGATACCACAATGTGACCTCCGTCGACTTATACGGAGCATGCCACATAGGTGTCAAGCTGTGATAAATGCTCACGGAAGACATACACCATACTGAATCTCTCCAACTGTGATAAAAATCCACCCTAGAGGACTGTTTACCACTTTGTTTTCGCCCCTATTTTGACATTTCCATTTGTGTTCTGAAAATGAATGTGAATCCATTGATGTTCTTTTGTATACTTCAACGGTAAAGAATAAAGGTTTAGTTGGTAATGTACCTGGGTGTGAGGTATTGTTTGGTGGAGCATGGCATACATTCAAAAACATATTCCCCTAATTTTTTTGAACAGTGTATTTACAAATCAAGTCTCATATAGATAGACAGGAACATGAAAAGGAACATCTGATAGTATTAACATAATACGAGGTCAGTGTGGGAAGCAGGAGCTACAGAAAGAGGAGATGAGGATAAACATAAAATCACAAAAGATCAATTTCCACATCTTCATACATAGTTGTTTAATAAAGGGCTCTCTTCTCATAATCCTAGTTACCCTTTTGTTATGAATGATAATCACTGAAGAGTTTAATCAACAAATATCATAATCATGAACTACTTGGTTACCATTATTACATCAGTGGTATAATACACTATACTTACCTAAACACTGGCGTGGACCCTCGCCAAAAGGTATGTAGGTGTACCGCTTGATACTGGCCTTTTGTTCCTCAGAAAAGCGCTCTGGGTTGAACTTATCAGGTTGTGGAAAGTGTTCTGGATCCTTGTGAAGTGCTTCAATGGGGATTAGTACTGTGAAGCCTTTTTCTATAACTACATTATCACCATTTGGAAGAGACAGCTCGCATGTCCTGTTACAGATACGATCTGTTGCGATTGCAGGGGGATGGATGCGCAGACTCTCTGTACATTTAGCAATTCAAATTTAAAATACGTTTTATAAATTACTTATTATAAAAAGCATAAAATTACAAATTTAGCCTGACAATAATGTATTAGCATTAAAAAAATACAGAAAAACATTGAAAATATAGTAAGAATGTAAAGTACTGCTTGATACAAGTAAGTTACAAGATCATTTTCTATGTGGAAAAGCCATGGACCAAGGATCCTTCCAATATTTAACAACCTAATTTGTTGAGAATAATGAACATTTCATAAGTAGCTAGAGATGCTAAATCTACATTAAATTGCTAGCAACTTATTATCCCTTCGAGTATATTTTTGAAAATTCAAGGTCCTTTGAATTTTTAGTCAAGGGAAGTTACCTCCCATGACTTTATTATCACTCTTTATTTCACCTTGTTCAGGAAGGTCCACTGAACCAGAGAGATCTTCCCATTACATTGCACAGTGGTGCATAAATATTATTACATGTATGGCCTTTTATATACTGAATGTACTAAGCACAACATTTCTATTTCTTCAAACTATTTGTAACAGGCAAAGATTAATCCAAAATAATGTTTAAAATATTGCAGACTAGATAAGAAAAATATGAAGAGAAAGAGAAACTGTCCTTGTTGAGGGCATGACTGACTACATTCATATAGAAAAATTAAGGATACCCATAATTGCCAATGCAATGCAATGTGGTGTGGTATCATTTTTTACTAGCATGAAAACTATGTTATACTCCCAACCTGCCTGTTAATGTGGAGCCTCCATAGGCTCTTAATACAGCCAGTGGCAGATGGTAGGAAATCACAGACCTATTCATGTCATACAGAGAGCGATATGAAGATGAAAAGGAATTATAATAGGACAAACACAATGAGAAGTCAGTCCGACTCACTGGCTGAATGGTCAGCATTGAGGCCTTTGGTTCAGAGGGTCCCGGGTTTGATTCCCGGCCGGGTTGGGGATGTTAATCGTCTCAGATTAATTCTTCTGGTTTGGCGATTGGGTGTTTGTGCTTGTCCCAACACTTTCCTCTTCATATGCACACAACACACTACACTACCAACCACCACAGAAACACACAATAGTGATTACATCCTTCCATATAAGGTTGGCATCAGGAAGGGCATCCGGTCGTAAAACAGGGCCTGCGACCCCACAGGTGTGGGAAGAGCGGTAGAAAAGGAAGAAGAAGAACATAATGAGAAGTCGATGTGTGAAGAGGGAGCAAGGAGACAAGGACTAACATGAAAATACAAAAGATCAAGGACAGTCTCCACATTTTCATACATTACCATTTTCAAATAGTTAGGCTTTCTCCTCATCAAACCCAGTTCTCCTACATCCATCTCTCCTCAGTCCCCAACAAGCTTCTTCTCATCCTATACTTCCCACAAAAACGAGGTATGTCAAGATGGCCCCTCAACGAGTGTTGATGCTCTCTCTCCTGATGAAGCTTACAATCAGAAACAAGCTTGTTGGGGACTGAGGATAGATGTTACAAAGAGTTTCTGAGGTAAATGAAACTCAATTTTTTGGTGAGTTTTTATACTTTAGGGATTTTCAGATAATGTCTTAGTACAGTACGGAGGAACGATTACTTTTATCAAATTATGAAATCCACATAAGCGAAGCTTATTTCTGATTCTGAGCTTCACCAGGAGAAAAGGCATCAACACTCATTGAGGGGCTATCTTGACATATCTCATTTTTGTGGAAAGTATAGGATAAGAAGAAAGCCAGATAAATAACAGTAACTGTCAAATTGATGGTGATCGTCACGTATGACATCATGGGTGTCATTGTTTGCCACTTTGTTCCACATGGCAGAACAGTGACTGCACAGTACTACAGGGACTTCCTGGTGTGACAGGTATGAGGTGACATTCGGGAGAAACGTCCGGATCTTGTGGACAGTGCAATAATCCTATACAACAATGCAAAACCACATAAAGCAGAGTGTGTAGGGCAGCTATTGCAACATTGGGGATGGGAAGAATTGGAGCACCCACCGTACTCTCCTGATATTTCACCCTGTGACGTTGATCTCATTTGAAAGATTAAGGAAGCACTGTGTGGTAGGCGGTTTGCAACACGAGAGAACATTGCTAATGCTGTGTGCCAACAGGTGACCCGATTCACACATGGTGTGGCATATGCTGAGGCAGGTGGTATTCAGTGCTTCTAACATCGTTGGCAGCGTGTCGTGTCAGTAGCAGGGGACTACTTTGACGGCCTTTAGGCCCAGGTTTGTCATGTCAACTTTATGTGTACTGTGTTGTCATTCTTTTGCACCGGGAAGGCCATAATGACTTGTATACTACCGTAGTATGTTATGATATTTCAGTGCTATTCATTGTCCACACTTGTGGTTAACACCTTGTCCTTTCGTTTGTATATGTCACATTTTCCAACTGAACTGGTATCTTCAAGAAAAAAATAGTTGCCATGACTTTTGCCCCAACCCTTGTATTATTGAAATAATTCAAGTAATAATCTGAAGTGCATAAGGACAAAAATGAACTCTGATAAGCAAAAAAAGGTATTACGGTACAATGGTAACAGTTACTGATATGCGAACAGCCACGAACATGTTAACGGACATACCTAAATCCAGAGGAAGTACCTGTAATGAAGCTGGAAAATACTTTTTTTAAACAAATGTGCTTACCACTTAGTACCATATCCAGGTAGATCATCTCTTGTATAGCTTCATAACACAGCTTTCCATTGTGTTTCTTTAGTACTGAGTCCACTTCCATCCGAAGCTTGGTTTGTACCTCAGGATTGAGTGCTAGCTCATAGAGAGCAAAACTTAGTGCTACAGATGATGTTTCAAACCCATCAATGAAGAAAGTGAGTGCATGGGCAGTGATATCTTCCTCTGTGTACTCTAAAACAATGTAAAAGAAGAGAGGTCACCTGAGAACTACTATACTCCTTCTTATGGTTATAAAAAATATATTTTAAGAGGAAATCTTGGAATAGTGGAAAAGTGTAACCATTACATGGTCTTTGAATATTTATTTCTATATGTCCTGCTCCTTCTTTAGAAGAGAATACCAACATAACGGAGGTTGCTAGGCACAGGCCTCTTGTACCCAAGGTTAACACATAAAAATCCAGTGCAGTCAATCAGCATTTATAAGTGCTTGAAAAATTCACTACAATAGAGAAGGACCTAACAATTTTACACACCATAAAAAAAGAAGGAGATCTAATGAATATCTTTGAATTAATTTATATAGAATTAGACCAGAAACAAAACCCCAGTTTCAACATCAATGATATCACAGAAAACACGAACATACTC
Source organism: Anabrus simplex (assembly GCF_040414725.1). Lineage (NCBI taxonomy): Eukaryota > Metazoa > Arthropoda > Insecta > Orthoptera > Tettigoniidae > Anabrus > Anabrus simplex. The sequence goes on along the minus strand of NC_090265.1, from coordinate 1,048,068,565 downwards.
CTAGATGAAATTTAAACATAGATCCACAGAAAAATGTAATCTAAAAAGATACTAAAATGTATGCAAACTCCCCACTAATACCACCATAATACCACTCCTACTCTCCCCTCCGTTCCCCCTCTCATCCTCCCAACTAGCCAGTAGCCTAATATGAACAGCCAGCCAGCAGATAGCACACATACAACAAGAGCAAATGGGACCAGCGAGGAGGTATTTGAAACATTCTAACCCCTCTACTTCACTATAGCAAGGCTTCTTCATCATAATAAAAAAAAAAACCTTTTTTATATTTTTAGACTCCTTACATCAAAATTATTATCGACAGATAACACAACGCATCATACCTAACTTCAACTGTTGTATCAGAGGAGTTTCCCCTGCCAAACAGTAATAGACTGTTCCATTAGAATTCAAAACAAATAGTTACAGATCTTACATTAGTAACCTCAAATTAAGAGAGCACACTCCACTAAATCCCTAAACAGTGCCAAGGACAAAAAAAGCACTTCAATATCTAGAAGACCTGGGATAAATTACAGACTGCAGAGACTGGTGTTTAAAACGCTGGTGCCAGGCAGAATATTGTATGGGGCAGAACTATGGGGTTTAGAGGACAAAAAAAAAGACATGTTGAAACAGATTATATCCAGATTCAGCAAAATAATAATGCAATTACCACAATGCACGGCTAATGCCGGGGCATTACTAATGTGTGGGGAGTGCATCGAAGCTGATTGTGTCAAAAGAGCACTAAAATATTGGATGAGACTTAAAATAGGAGAAGGGGGTGTTCTTTTGCAAGCAGTGTATCTCCAACAGTAGAGGCATATGTATAAGAGGTGTTGGCTTACGAAAATTAAAGCGTATTTGAATAGGATCGGTATGGGGTATATCTGGAAGACATTGTGGTACAGGAAAGAGAACTGTAGACTGAGAGAGATAGTAGGGAGAGTTAAAGACATTCAAAGGCAGCATCTGATAGAAAGGTAGTGAGAAGTATAATAGCCTGTATAATGAAATCACCAAAGAAGCAAGAATAAGCATTACCAATGTAAACAGAGCAGAGAGAAGAGGTATGTTATGGTGGTTAATGGGGATGTATAAGAATAAGGGATGGACCAGAAGGGCAGATAAGTCACAGTGTTTATTATGCGAGAAAGTGTCCAATGTATTGGGTTAGATGTACCGGTAAATTAGTAGGAGGTGGTAAGAGGAATAGTATATTTGTTTTTTATGGGTATGGTGAGCATGTATCTGGGTGAAAGCCTGCTATGTTCAATGGTCAATAAATAAATAAATAAATGTCTAGAAGAAGAAGAAGAAGATGATTATTATTACAAACACTCATAACAAGCATATTACGAAGGCAGATCAAATATAAACAAGAATTCAAATGTACTGCTGCTTTTAATAATAATTCTGAGGCAGGTTTTTGTCAGAATGTTGGTGAGGTGCCTGGAGAATGGGTTTGCACACGTGAACGACGGTGTATAGCTAGGCTGCTTCAGTACGCCATGAGTGAGCAAGAGAGGCACACATCTGTTGTGCAATGCAGCATTATTAAATTTCTCGCAAAAGAGGGCACCAAACCTTCTGAAATTTTGAGATGGCTCTGCGCGCAGTTTGGGAGAGGAACACTTTCACAGACTCAAGTGTATGAGTGGGCAAAAAAATTTGTGGCAGGAAGGGAAGCTGTGGAAAATGAACCTCATGGAAGGAGACCACAGACAAGCATCACTGCAGACAACATTGTTGCCATTCATGTCATTATTGGTGATCTGCAAAACAAAATTTTTGCAAATTGTTTTAGCCGTAGGAATAATTTGTAAAAAGCAAAGGCAAAGTCACTATCCATAACCTCGGCACTTGGTGGGGTAGAGTGGTTAGCTCTATGCCCGGCCACCTTTTCCCCCCAGGAATTAACCTGGTACTCATTTTTTGTGTAGGCTGAGTGAACCTCAGGGCCATGTGCACCTCCAGAAGTGGAAATCTCGTTTCCAGGAATAAGTTATGGAAGTGTTCAAACCGTCATCTGAGATGACCTCCATTTCAGAAAATTGTCTGCCAGGTGGGTTCTCCGTCTCCTCAACCAGGAACAAGAAACTTTACACCAGGAAGTTTGTCAAAGACTCCTACATCGCTATGAGGAGGAAGGAGAGGATTTCTTGTGTTGTATTGTGACTTGTGATGAAACTTGGGTGCATCATAACACCCCAGAATCAAAGCAAGCAAGCATGAAGAGGTGGCGAAGAGATGAAGCAGGTCCAGTCAGGTCCAAAACGTCCATCTGCTGGAAAAGTGCTTGCAACTGTCTTCTGAAACTCAAAGGGCATTTTGCTGGCGGATTTTCTTCATGAACAAAGGACAATTAATGCAGCCTATTATTGTCATCTTTTGGATGAAGCAAAGACTGTGTATCGCAACAAGCGATGCCGGCAACTGTTCCCAAATGTCATTCTTCTCCATAACAATGCAAAGCTGCATACTGCCGCTTCAGCGTGGGAAAGAAATGGAGGGAATTCACTGGACACCTCTGGAACACCCTCCTTACAGCCCAGATTTATCACCCTGTAACTACCATTTGTCTGGACCACTCAAACAAGACCTAGGAGGACAGCAGTTCGATGCTGATGGAAGTATAGAAGAGTTCATGCACAACTGGCTCTGCACATGTCCCTCTTCTTTCTATCAGGATGGCATCAAAAACTTATCAATCCGATGGAGAAAATGTGTATTGAAGGCAGGACACTATGTAGAAAAGTGATCTCTATATGTGTATTTTTTGTTGATGCAATAAAATTTTTAAAAATAACTCCTGTTTATGTTTGATCTGCCCCCATATCAATGCTCAAAATTTTTTTACTGTCTCAGTCAGGCAGCCCCTAATAAAGGGATACATATGCTATATATTAGTTTTATGTGATATAGGAAAATAATTCGTAGTCTTACAGTTCAAACTGTCAGGCACACATTGTGATTTACAGAGTTCCTGAGTTGCATTCTTGCATAGTGTAAGGAGCAAGAATATTCTGGATTGTCCCTGCTTTCTTAGAGGCACATGTAAATTTCTTCTTCTCATGATTTCTGATGTATTACAATAATAATTCGTAAAAAAGTTTCCAGGAGGAAATCATAATTACATCAAGTGTGAATATTAAAGTATTTGACCTCTTTAGGTTTTTTCAATTGTGAAATTACTGGCATTTCACCCCAGTGTAGCAGTGGGCTTATTGGTTGGATTGCTACACCTTTCCTGGATGTTGGCAGCATGTGCACTATAGAGGCACCACTCCTATGTAGGGCAATGCAGTGATGGAGCACTCAGGGATTTATGTACCTCCACTTGTATAATTGCTTGCCTTTGGCTTCTATATAAAAAATTATGTTGCAAGGAGGAAACCGTAATTAAATTTCATTGATTGTGAATTCAAGCTCTTTGGAAAGGTGTGGCAATCAAACTGAAAAGTAGACACTGGACAAGGGAGTGGTGAGGTAGATGAGACAAGAGAATTTATAAAAAATTAGTAGTTTTCTCATGTTAATGCCAGGTGCTTCCCTACTTCTATGCATCAGCGGATGTCCAACTTCATAATTTCTAAGGGCAAGAGGGTAGGACGTCTTGCAGGACAGTCATTAAATGAAGTTCAGCACTTCAAAGAAAAGGATATGAAAGTACTGAAAGCAGCAGCCAGCTGTAGAGGATGAGTTTGGCAGTCACAGCGAGAGGACGTACGTGCTTCCTGCTACTCACTCTCCTCACTAGGCTATCTGTACTTTCCAAGTACTAGTCAGGCGCATGTACTTGTTAGTACATTTCTGAAGGACATTTGTCTACAGTATGTACTTTTCAGTATACACTACGTTCAGTGTCAGGCAGCACTTCTCAGTGCTAACTCTTTTCCAGGTTTCTATTTCAGGAGTACAAGGATAGATTCGCTTCTGATCCCAGTCAGACCAGCCGACTATGACTTCATACAACTCAGGCATCCAGAAGGCAGCCACCCAGACGTCACAGGCGACGTCTACCGTCGAGATGCAGACTACCAGGAGGCAGAGGCACAAGCAGGTGGGCACAGACCCATGCTTCTTGGCTCCTCGGAGCCAAGAACCGGGAACAGTGCGACCAAAGTCAAATTGCCGTACTTCACGAAGTACACGCAAATCAATAAGGCCAAAAACCATCCACCACCTACCTGGGCCACCCAGGGAAGGCCCACCACCTGGGCGAAGACCGTGAAGGTGATCCAGGCAGCAGAAGGCAGCATGGAGACAGATGTCCCCGGGCGTTCAGAGGCTGCTTCGCAGGCTCGGAGTGCTAGTGACTTGTTCACAATGCAGATATCATTGTGTGCCCCACAGGACAGGGAATGCAACAAGGTGTTGGCAAACAGGAGGAGGGAGGAGCCGGTGCTGCAATGGGGCCACCCACTACCCACGGGTCACCAGGCCAGGAAGAGGGCCACCAGGACAAGGCCTCTTCTCCCACCGAGAAGAGACCCACACCGCCAGGAAGCAGACGCTGCCCCCGGACAAGGAAGAAGAAGAGGACGCAGGCCCGTCAGGAGAGGGCCATTCATCTGCAGTCCAGAACTGCTCCCAGAACAGCAATCCACCGAGGAGCTAACCAGGTGAGGACCTCAGCAGGTAGTGGCAGTCAGGTGAGACCTGTACGTCCCCCTCAGCAGCTCTTCCAGTGTTTCCACTGCTTGAGGTGGGGCCACTGACAGGATAGGTGTGGGCTCCTAGTGAGGTGCAACCATTGTGGGGGTGATCACCACTACATGGCCTGCGCAGCACTTAAGGAGGTGCCGGTGTGCGCCAACTGCGCGGGGGACCACCCGGCCTCTCACTGCAGTTGCCCTGTTTACTGGGCCATGGCATGGGCAGAGAGGAAGGAGGCCCGGTGTCACGTCCCACCCCTATCCAGGAGTGTACCAGCAATATAAACATTTAAAAAAATACTCATTTAAATGTAACTTATGTTAATTATATTGTTAACCTTTCCCTTTGTAAGAAGCAAAGATTCCACTAAAGTGTTAGTAAAACAAAAACAAAAATTATAACATAAAGACAAAAATTACTGAATTTTAAACAACTTTTTATTTTTTATTTTTAAGATGGGCTTTGAATATAAACCTGGAATCTTCCTTATCTGTGGTTTGAGGATTATTTGTATTATATAATCAATTCTATAGACTCTGCACTCTTTTAGGTAAAACAATCTTAATAATTTCATTACACATTCTATTTAATATTAGGAGAGGATACTCACCCAGGTTCACGCCACCAACTCGTATGATGCTTGTGTCATCGTCAATTCGCCCCTTGTTCTTGATCTGAACCAGCATATTTAGGTAGTCATTGCGAATAACATTGTTCTCTTCTCGATATGAGACAGTTTCTTTGATTATTCAACTGAAGAAGTTGGATACATCCACGTTCATAAATCTATATACAGTGATTTGGAACATTGGAAATTAGTTTTTGATCAACATAGGCTAGTTATTTTTCCTTCAAACATAACAGCAAATGTACTTCTACCTTCATCTTATATTCAGAATGATTCTTATTGAATACAGTGCATAGCAGCTTCAAAGAGTTCCCAGAATTGGTTCATTTCACAGAAATAAATAACTTTAGATCCATTAACTCAACATTTCCTTCAGTCAACTTAGATAATGACACATTATTTCCAATGTGAATAAAATATAAAACCTTCCTGAAAAACATTTTTCAATATTTCAGTCATGTTCTTGTTACCTGCCTTGTAACCTATGTAGTGCTCATAAATAATATATACCCAAAAAAAATCTACAGTTTCATTATTGCTATCTGATCCTGGTGTCTAGCCCTCTTACTGTCACCACAAAGCAAAACAGGCAGTCTGTTAAAAAACAGGCTGCTGTTATACTAACATTGTGTGATTGTGTAGGTCTTTCATTGTATTGTGTATTTTTTATGTGATCAGTCTAGTGTTGGCTACTGAGTGTATGCTTGGAAGCAGTGTATCAATTCATTCAACTGTCCGAGTGAATCGAATTACAGCAATGGTGAACTCACGGCACACAAGTCAGCTGATTTGTAGCAGACAGTGTTGAGTGGCACACTCATGAATCAGTGAGACACAACACGCACGGTTCATTATCAGAACATTGGACATTGTCAGGAGCCAAACTTCCGCTGTGAGCAAGACATAAAGAGCCATGGCTCACTCAAAGAATTACACACTTATGTTTTTTTTTTTTTTTTTTGGCAGACTCTTGCTCTCAGCTCATTGAAAACAATACAGTCATTTATATTTCCACTAACAGAGAGGTTTAAATACTAGTTGGATTCATTTGCAGTGTTATAAAAGCAGTTAAATTATAATTTCAAAGTAGTATTATAACTAAGTTGACATTTGACAATTGATTCAACTCAACTCTCTAGCCTATACTATGACTAGGAATAATGCTCATGACCTCCAAGAAATATGTTTTATAATGGGAAGAACAGCTCAGCATTCTCTCAATTCATATATTGCATCATTGCACAAGACTTCAATTATCAAATCATGAGCTCACTGGTTGCACACAGACATATATTTTTACATTTAATTCTCTATACTTATTTAATGGAGTTGTCACTGTGATGCAAACGTTTTGTAATACCTAAACTTGATTTGAAGAATTGGCCGCAGCAGAAACTCAATCTGAAGGCAGGATGACATGCATAGGAAAGCAGTTGATAGAATGAAGACCAGATGGGATGAGTGAGCATTGAATGTTGTTGCTGCTACATTTGAGTACACACAGATGTAGTAGGAACAGTGATTGTAATGTGCTGTTTATCAGGTCACTGTATCAATTCAGTAATGTGAACGGAATCAAATGAATTGATTCTGTAAACTGAATTGAATATCCCATCACTAGATTAGTCAGTGAGCGAGTTATGAGTATAGACAATCAGTTGTTGATGAAGCTAGCCTCTTGCCCCAGCGCTGGGACAGGAGGCAGAGCTTGCGACTGCTCCAGAGCCACTTCACCCCTGGCCTTTTATAGCCGATTGGCTTGGCGCGTGTAGGGGGAAGAAGCACTGGCGCAGCCGCGCTGGGGTAAGAGGCTATAGAGCCGTGAGACCCCTCAGAGGGAGGTGGTCCCACCGTGCTTTTATTTAAAAAGGTTACAGTAGACTAATGGCAAAGCACATACATGAAATATACCCAAAGAGTGTAAGCAAAGATACATTCTGCTATAGATCAGTCATACCACAAGTTATTATAGATCAGTCATACCATATTGATACTGCTTTGCAGATCAATTCTAAATGATTATGTAAATATTTCAAGTGTTGTTGTATTTGTGTTGAGTGTAAAGATATATATACTGTAAATATAGTCAGTGATAGCAGCAGTGTCATTATAACTACATCGCTGCATCTGCGTCAATGTCTACATCATACTCAACACTGCTGATGCAAGATCCCAATTGTTTGATCAGCACGTACAAGCTTTCCTTGTTTTCTGAATCTTCCACATACTTTATGACTTGATTTGCACCAGTTTGTTCCTTTTCATTACTTACATACTTACACGCTATGTAACATTCTCTATGAACTGACACAATTCGAATCACACATATTATACAAAGGGCATCCCAAAAGAAAGTTTACAAGACATTTATCATCTGTAGGGCCGGCGACCTAGATGTTAGGCCCGTATAAACAGCAAGCATCATCATATCATCTGTAAGCATGATGCTGGACTGACTGCAATTGTAGAACTTTGTTATGTTTCAGTTTATATTTTTGTATCAGTTGGTAGGACTATGCACTACCATCTTTGTGACAAAAGCTAGTTAAATATAGCAGGTCAACTGGAGCAGTGGTCCAAGCAGGAAGTTTGATCTGTTTTTCGATTTCTCAATGCAAAGATTGTACCAGCTGCGGAAATTCATCATCAGCTGATGGAAGTCTATGCCAAATGTGTTGTGAGTCATTAGAGCGTGGCAGAATAGTGACAACAATTGATTGTGGACAAAGCAGACCCATAACAGTTCGCACAGCAGAGAAGTGATTTTCATCTCTCTCCTGCTTTGAAAAAATATCTTTGGCAGCATAGATTTCAAAGTGATGATGATGTCAGAACAGCAGTGAGACACTGGCTAAATGGTCAAGACAACACATTTTACAAGAGTAATGAAATGGCGAAATGGCGTATGGCTTTTAGTGCCGGGAGATCCCAGGACGGGTTCGGCTCGCCAGGTGCAGGTCTTTTGATTTGACTTCCGTAGGCGACCTGCGCGTCGTGATGAGGATGAAATGTTGATGAAGACGTCACATACACCCAGCCCCCGTGCCAGGGAAATTAACCAATGATGCTTAAAATTCCCGACCCTGCCGGGAATTGAACCCGGGTCCCCTGTCACCAAAGGCCTGCATGCTAACCATCTAGCCATGAAGCTGGACTTTGGTATTGAAAAACTTACAAATGCTCAATTACTTCATTAATCCAACTGGTCACAACATTTTTAATTAAATTAATTAAATTAAATTAATCACATGTTTTCTATTTAAGGTATTTTCTAATATTTATTCATCTTGTATTAGCTTTGATAGACTGGAAACTTAAAAGGTTATTCATTGTAAACTTTGGACACGCCTTGTACAATGACAGCAAATATTCCTGTCAGTTACTGAGGACAGACAGTTATAATCTGTAGAAGCAGCCATTATGAGGTAATTTATTTGTCATAAAACTTGTAGTAAAGTGTTAATCATGTACTGGTAAGGCAAAATTTCTCTGAAGTTGTTCTCTTTTATTTTATTTGAGATATGATTCCTACATCGATATATCCTTGGAAGTTATATCCAGGTACTGTATATTACTAGACAGTAGGAAGATGTGGAAAAGACTGTCAGTACAGCTTTTAGAACAGACCTGTAGAGTTCAGATTTCCTGCATATCCATTTCTGAATGGCATAAGTAGTATACGGTACTCAAAGGAGAATCCAAGATCCAAGTGACTTTCCAATCTTCAGACACAGTGTTAAGAGAGGGCCAAGAGTTAACTAGACTACTCTGATGGGGATGTGGGCCATTAGTTAATAAATTCTACAGCAAAAGTCTATAAGGTATTGTAGGTTTATGTCACAGATTTTTGTGATATCTCTCAAAATGCTGGCCATGTTATATTTTGTTTAAGATGTTTATCAAAGTACTTTCCACAAGTCTCTATGATCTAGGCTAATTTAGTATTATAAAATACCTGGTTTTATTAATCCAACTAATCATTACATTTACATGTATCAATTAAATGAAACAACATAACTGTTAACTCAATAACATTTTAGTCAAAATACTGTGGCCTGAAAATTGTTAAAGACCAAGTAATAGTCAGTCCACTTTTAATCTACCAGATCTCTAGCCAGAAAGCCGCCTCAGTGGATCAGTGGATCAGTGATAGAGTATCCAATTCATGATCACTAGTTCACAGATCTATCAATAAAAAATCTTGGCACTCCTTTTGACATATTAAAGATCTCAGGTGGTACATTCAATTAACTCAACAATCTGGAGAAATCTGCTTTCGGTGCTAGATATCACGATTGGAATATCTATAATGGTTGACAGGCTACCTAGGTTGCACCAGTTCTAAAAGTCTGCAACTCGGTAACTAAGGTGGTGGTGGTGGTGGTCGTGGTGGTGGTGGTGGTGGTAGTGTTCAGATGACCTACACATAGATAACTGTTTGTTTCTATTTATTGCAATAACATCCCCGTAAACTCTGCTAAAGTGTTAAATTTGCTCTGGGAAGCAGAACTTGGATTAATTTATCATCTTAAGAACATTATAGAAGTTGGATGATCAAGGTAGCAAACATGATCTTGTAAACTAACATGAGTAGGTGAGAGATGTCCTCTTGTGTTTGCTAGTGGTTTAATGTTGCACTAACACATCAAAGGTTTTCGACAACAGAAGGATGGGAAAGGGCTAGAATATGGGAAGTAGCAGCCATGGAAATCCACCTTTATGGCTGCCGACGATGGAATTCAAACCCACCATCTCCCAAATGCAACCTCACAGCTATGAGACCCTAACCACACAGCGAGATATCATTTGTTGAACTAGCTGAGCTAAACCCCTCCTCAGGACAAGAGGTATACCTAATTATAATTAACATGAGTTGAAGCTGTGAATATCATTACCTTATCATTTATAATATTTCATATCATAATACACACCTAGCTTTTAAGAATTTTCCCAAAGAAGGTAAGAAGAATAAAATCATAAATTTGATTTTATTCCACATCGATGTAGACAGAAGATCTCTTCCTTTATTTCTCAGCTCAGCATTTTCATATTTGAGTGAATTGCCTTCAATCCCAAAAGCACATGTAGCCACTATGTCTGTTGTGAACTTTGCTGCCAGCTCCTTGGCCTCTATTCCATCTGAAACATAATTTAACTGAAAACTATTGGACTCTTCTTTTTGTCAGCTGTGGTGATTTAGTGGAAAATAACACTGAAATAACTTTAAAATATACTAAGGCATACATATGCATACAGGGTAACATAATAAATAATAATAATTTCGTGTGGCTATTTCTAGCCGAGTGCAGCCCTTGTAAGGCAGACCTCTGATGAGGGTGGGCGGCATCTGCCATGTGTAGGTAACTGCGTGTTATTGTGGTGGAGGATAGTGTTATGTGTGGTGTGTGAGTTGCAGGGTTGTTGGGGACAGCACAAACACCCAGCCCCCGGGCCATTGGAATTAACCAATGAAGGTTAAAATCGAACCCGGGACCCTCTGAACCGAAGGCCAGTACGCTGACCATTCAGCCAACGAGTCGGACGGTAACATAATTATATACACATACTAAATACTTTTCTTTTCTTTTAACATATCGTCAAAACGTAGAGTAATAATAATAAGAAGAAGTGTAAGCTCTTCCACTTCTACACATAAGCCGACTGAAGAGAGTCATGCCCCGCTGCAGACCAGCGGCACTTTCATCTGAAATAGCAGCATGCTAGTATTGCCATAAGTGCATGATCATGTTTATCTGAAGTCTTCTCAAGATTTGCTAATCATTTTTTTTTTGCTACGGGCTTTACGTCGCACCGACACAGATAGGTCTTATGGCGACGATGGGATAGGAAAGGCCTAGGAGTTGGAAGGAAGCGGCCGTGGCCTTAATTAAGGTACAGCCCCAGCATTTGCCTGGTGTGAAAATGGGAAACCACGGAAAACCATTTTCAGGGCTGCCGATAGTGGGATTCGAACCTACTATCTCCCGGATGCAAGCTCACAGCCGCGCGCCTCTACGCGCACGGCCAACTCGCCCGGTGCTAATCATTTTGTTGCTATTCATTGTCTATGTAAAAAACGTCTAGGCAGTGTAGTTTTCACCTTATTGCTTAATTAGTTACTGAGCTTTATGTGTAAACCACATAGTATTTGAAGAGAGCAACATGGAAAAGCTGGAGCAGCAACATATCCACATGTTTTATATCCGAATGTAGATCTGGATATGACCGATCTTCCTCAGGTAGACATTTCTTCAGATCACTTAAAGACAGAAAAGCTTTTTCAAAATGGAAGAAGGCTATCCCTAGAAAGGCCAGAAAGCTGACTCATAATTATTTTGTGTGTGATATTCATTTTTCCGATAACTTCTTAGTGAAAGTAGACACGTTCTTAATAAATTGTGAAAGAGTAGATTCCAAGATAGAGGTGGAAATTAAAGTCACAGGCAGTCTCTCATATCTTTTGCAGTCTATCTAAATATTTCTCTTGGATATTCCACTTTTAAAAATAAAGTCTTCCAGAACTGGGATTAATTTATCGTCTTAAGAACTGTATGGAAGCTGGCTGATCAAGGTAGCAAACATGATCTTGTAAACTGACATGAGCAGGTGAGAAATGTCTGTTGTTTTTGCTAGTGGTTTACAGTACTGTTTCACAACACATCAATCACTTTTTCCAATGGTACACTAAGGCATTGATGCCAGTATGGAGGAAATATACATCCAGCCCCTGAAGCCACAACATGATGGCATGCAGACATATCTTTGTTGAATCGCTTACCACTGTGCCCATTGCATTTTCTGATGTGTTCTAAAATGACATCAGAGTGGAGGTATAGCCCACACAAGTCAGAATTATATGAAGTGAACTATAATTTAAAAGTTCACAGGAGGCCAAGATCGAGTAAAGAGCGCACAATTTCAAAGGCTGTGAATAGAGAACATAAAAATATCAAGTCGATTGTTTGAAAAGAAACAAGTACATGTTAATATATTATCACTCTAACTAATTTGCCGAGATACTGGACGGGCACAGAAGATTTCAGCTGCGTCAGAAGAGAAAGATATTAGTCAATTTGAAGCAAAATACTCATATATTACTTGTTTTATGAATAAGATACGGCGTAATACACAGTATTCAGTGCAGAAGAAAGGAATTGTGGCGTGCAATAAGGAAATTTGAATTAAATACGCCCATCAACTGGTCTGACAAGGATCGCAACAACATGTTGAAGCTTATTTGAGGATAGAGATTGGAGGATGGAAAATAGCCAAGAATTATTACCAAGAAAGCAAGATTAAGAAATTCTTAAACTTTAAAGAGCAAAATTATTACATAAAATTCCATGTAAAAATGAAAGCAAAGATAAGATTGGAAATACACTGAACCCAGTGTTAAATATTTTGAGAAATGTCAGCTCAATAAGCAAATATAAGAGTATTGATGAAATATTTGGTCTTCAAGAAACATTAAAATGAACTCCTACTTGTTGGGATTATTTTATGTTGAGAGAGAAGAGAGAAGATGCTTATGACTTGCTAAATTCGTGTTGGACCGACCTGGAGGTGAATATGTAACCAGCCAGCCAACCAACACGATGAAGGAGAGGACCTAGGGCCACCTAGAGAGTGATGCCCTCTCTGTGGCCAGGAGTGGTGACCGGGTTGTGGAGGTTTGCTGGAGTTAGGAGATGGGTAAAGGAGGAGATTTTATTAGGGTGATGTGGAGATGGGGCCTCTTCGCTAAGAGGCAGCCTGTTCCGTGCTTTTATTGGAATTGTTTTACAAGTACATACCGAAATATACAATATTATATAGTAGGAAGGATCCACCTTTCAATACTCCGTTGTTAAGTTGAACCAAATAGAAGTTATAACTTGTTCATTGGGACCGGTTTCAACACATTAGAAGTGTCATCATCAGCCAATTAGCAAAGCAGTGCAAAAATTAAGTCATAAGATCTAAAAACAACTAGCACAATGATCACAGACAAAAAATAAACTATATTTCATGTCGAAGCAATTCGAGTTGATGTTCATAACACAAAGATCACAGTCAAAAGAGTAAAAAGAATGCCACAATTTTGTGCCGAAACAAATCTAGTTGAAGTTCATAAGCAGGTCTAGTACAATCCTGTTATGCTGCATTCACATATGAAGACGTATGAAGATGTTGTATTTGAGATCGATAACGAGTTAAAGAATTTGTTCTAATATGCAGACTTGAAGGATAACTCGTTATGAAACTGAACTTGTGATATGCAGTTATGTATAGTTTTTGCTAGGCAGGTCTTGTAGGCATTTGTTTCTCCGGTCGAAGAGTAAGAGGTGATGTAATTGAAGTCTTAGGGAAACAGTGTAGGACTTACTTTCGACAATTCGAAGCGGATATATAAATTAGAAAATAATTTAAATCTTTACAAATAATAACACCAAGTAAAATATATTTTTAAAAAAGAAAAAGGAAGAAATTTTAAAAGAAATTACAGTGTGAAGCTCAACTCGAAACAGCTTCTCGTGGTGATTGCTAAATGAATGTGAGATGATAAATAGAGAAAAGGGTGGGGAATAATGAGGGTGGGCGGGAAAGGAAAATGGCGGGGGTGTACATAAGGAGGATCATGGGGGTGTTGTGAAAGGGGGAAGTGGCATGAGAGGGTGTTGTGTAAATTGTGAAAGATTGATTGCTTACTTGTTGACTTCAGGTTATTTAAAATGGAGATGAGAAAATCAAAAAGGGCATTGGGCTTCTCAGAAATATCATTTAGGTTAAGATTTTGATTGAAAAACTGGTCGAGGTGCATAAAACGGTTTTCAGTGATGTCTAGGAGGGCCTTTATTTAGAGTGCTGATAATTTCAATATCCTGGTCTATTGTAGTGAAAATATGTTTTGTGTCATGTATGTGTTGTCCCACTGCCGAAAATCTGTTGTATTTTATTGCATTAACGTGTTCAAAGTACCTAATTTTGAAGTTACGACCAGTTTGACCTATGTAAGAAGAGTTACATTTGTTACACTTAAAACGGTATACGCCTGATTTAGAAAAGACACTTGTTTTATTTAAGGAGTTGGAGTTATGTAATAATTCAAGGTTTCTATTATTAGTTCGAAAAAAATCACGGTACCGGTATTGTGTTTTTTGAAGACATTAGCAATACGGTGGGAATTTACATTGAATGTGAATGAATATTTTCACTACAATAGACCAGGATATTGAAATTATCAGCACTCTAAATAAAGGCCCTCTCCTAGACATCACTGAAAACTGTTTTATACACCTCGACCAGTTTTTCAATCCAAATCTTAACCTAAATGATATTTCTGAGAAGCCCAATGCCATTTTCGATTTTCTCATCTCCATTTTAAATAACCTGAAGTCGACAAGTAAGGGATCAATCTTTCACAATTTACACAATACCCTCTGCCGGGCTGAGTGGCTCAGACGGTTAAGGCGCTGGCCTTCTGACCCCAACTTGGCAGGTTCGATCCTGGCTCAGTCCGGTGGTATTTGAAGGTGCTCAAATACGTCAGCCTCGTGTCGGTAGATTTACTGGCACGTAAAATAACTCCTGCGGGATTAAATTCCGGCACCTCGGCGTCTCCAAAAACCGTAAAAGAGTAGTTAGTGGGACGTAAAACAAATAACATTATTATTATTATTATTATTATTATTATTATTATTATTATTATTATTATTATTATTATTATTATTATTATTATTATTATTATTATTATTATTGCAATACCCTCTCATGCCACTTCCCCCTTCCACAACACCCCCATGATCCTCCTTAGATACCCCCCGCCATTTTCCTTTCCCGCCCACCCTCATTATTCCCCACCCTTTTCTCTATTTATTATCTCACATTCATTTAGCAATCACCACGACAAGCTGTTTCGAGTTGAGCTTCACACTGTAATTTCTTTTAAAATTTCTTCCTTTTTCTTTTTTAAAAATATGGTATTTTACTTGGTGTTATTATTTTTAAAGATTTAAATTATTTTCTAATTTATATATCCGCTTCGAATTGTCGAAAGTAAGTCCTACACTGTTTTCCTAAGACTTCAATTACGTCACCTTTTACTCTTCGGCCGGAGAAACAAATGCCTACAAGACCTGCCTAGCAAAAACTATACATAACTGCATATCACAAGTTCAGTTTCATAACGAGTTATCCTTCAAGTCTGCATATTAGAATAAATCCTTTAACTCGTTATCGATCTCAAATACAGCATCTTCGTACGTCTTCATATGTGAATGCAGCATAACAGGATTGTACTAGACCTGCTTATGAACTTCAACTAGATTTGTTTCGGCACGAAATTGTGGTGTTCCTTTTACTCTTTTGACTGTGATCTTTGTGTTATGAACATCAACTCGAATTGCTTCGACATGAAATATTGTTTATTTTTGTCTGTGATCATTGTGCTAGTTGTTTTTAGATCTTATGACTTAATTTTTGCACTGCTTTGCTAATTGGCTGATGATGACACTTCTAATGTGTTGAAACTGGTCCCAAATGAACAGGTTGTAACTTCTATTTGGTTCAACTTAACAACGGAGTATTGAAAGGTGGATCCTTCCTACTGTATAATATTGTATATTTCTCTATTCAATATGGAACAATCATGAAAAATTTTTAACTTTAAAAGTACATACCGAGTTACGTATACAGATGTGTTATATATACAATGCAGCTACAGATTCAAGGTTTACTGAGTTACATATACAGATGTGTTACATATATACAGTGCCATTACAATTTCTGACTTTACATATATGTTGGTGGGAAGGAGAGATTTGGTCTGGGGTCGTTTAGGTGTAGTGTGAGGAGATGGATAGTGGCGGTGAAGTTGTAGAGGGAGGTTATGAGGAGGTGAAAAGGATCGTACGTTGGTTGAAATGGGAGGTTGAGACCTGTTTGGGGATGGGGGTGTAGTCTTGTGGGTATGGGGGAATTGGAGTGGGGGTGGGCGGGGGCGGTGATGTGCAGTGACTGGAGGTTGGCGGCTGGGTGGGGGTGGCGAGTGCGAGGGCTCTACTCTGTGATAATGGTCTTGGATTTGGACTCCGGTGCTTATTAGTTGTTTGAGGTTATTTTCAGTTGGTAGTTGCAGACACACCATGTATGTAGGGCCATGGGCGCTGCGTATCCTGGTGGCTCTTTGTATAGGGATGCCTGCTGCTCTAAGTTCTTGAAGTATATCGGTGTCTGTGATGTCAGGTGCTACTCCCCGTAGCACGCAGCTGAACCTAGCTTGTGGAGGCGGTGATGTCTGGTGCGTTGTTGCTGACGGGGTGACGGAGTTCGCTGGTGCCAACGGTGGAGCAGCCTCAGTTACTTCTTACGTGGTGGGGGGGTTGCTGTGGTGAGGAAGGTGTGAATTTTGGTGGGATATTGACATTATTGGTGAAGGGTGAAAGGAGGTGCAATTGGTGGTTGGAATTGTGGAAGGGGTACAAACAGAAGTTGTGATAGTTGTTGTGGTGGTAGTTGATGGTAGGGAAGGCGATATTGGGGGGGTTGTATAAGGTGGAGGTTCCTGGAGGATGGGAATATGGAGGGGGTGTGCGGCAAGCTATCGCAGGATATATGGGGGAACTGGTACCACTGCATAAGTCCTGTTATGAATTGTGACACCTGAGGTGAGAAGGCGGCGCTTGTCTTGTTCCTCCATTAGATGTACTATCACGTGTTGTTTTCTTTGCGGTGCGGTCCATCAGTCTATAGGCGTTGCTAGCCGGGATGTCCGCAGCTATCAAGTCTTCATATATGTCATCTTCAGGCATAGCGAGGTCCACGCCTGGGATTATGCAATATGACATGGTTGGGGAGGCGACTGCCAACTTGGCGTCTACCTATTTATGTTTTTATTGGGCTGACTAAGTTGCGGTAGAAGATGAGGGCCACCCAGCCGAAAAATTTTTTGAGGCGTGTATTGCTTCGATTCCGAGTTTGGTGAGGAGAGGCGAGGAGAGGACTCCAGCTGACCTATAGTATCCAGCCGGCCAAGGACTACAGATGTAGTGCAGAGAGCTACAAAGTCGTCATAGCCAGAGAATGACAAGCTAAGCTTACTAAATTATAGTTCTTGATTAAGTTAGAATGTAGTAATCTCATGAAATTTATAGTAACTGTGAAGTATATATAACAAGTGACTCAGTGAGGTGCAATGATTGAATTAAGTATTACAAGGTTAAGCTGTGATAAAATCTATATATCTTGAAGAAGTGATTATACACGTATTGAGTGTATTATGATAGCTGAGGAATTTATGATTATTTGCGAATCACACAGCAAAATGATAGTATATTCACGCATTGGATTTTTAAAATGGGTTTGGAAGCTGAACATGCTTATTAAGCTTCACAATGAAATGATATCGAAAGGGAGTGTAGATTGTATGAGTTATTCCTTGTCGATTTACGTCATGAAAAGGTTAAATATTATTCTGTGAGATGAATTATGATCCAATGAAGCGAATATAGATGTAATGAAGCTCAATGCGTCGTGGAAGTTGTGTTATATGTGAAGAGGTTATGATATGAAGGAAAATGGTAATATTGATATTTATAATTGATTGAATTGAGCGATATATAGAAGTTAATGGAGTAATATGAAAGAAATGAAATGAAGTGTTATGAAAGTAGATGCAGCAGAGATGTAATGATGGATGCTAAGTATAAATATTCATATTCTGGATCAATTATAGGAAGCAAGTACCGTACATAGAATGATTAATACTTCGTGGGAATATCGTAAGACAAGGTAGGCATGGCTAACCCAAACGCATATATAAGAGCAGATGGGTCTTGCTACATTAAAATAAGGCTGTGTTGTTAGGAAATTTCCATAGCAAATGTCATTTAGAGGTAATGCACGAATTGAAAGATAAGATGTATGTGTAGCTGTGTTGAATAACATTGACGTCAGAGATAATATTGAGCTATCATATTAAACTGAGAGGAGTCACTTAATTTTTCAATGCAAATAAGGCTTCATGAAAAGTCAAATATGGAATAAGAGGTTGAAATTATGGCTAGTTAAGAACTAGTAGAGTTAGCAATGAGGTTTAGATTATTTTTATTTTGGGAATATGTGATGATTTTCACGAATGCTTAAATATAGTAAGACTAGGCTGGTAGGTGCCAAGCTTATAAGTGGCAATAGATTTTAGTAACCTTAGCATGTCATTCAACGGAGATAAACAGAGATGAAGCAATATCGACAAAGCAATTTAGAATTCGTAATTTGAGAGAAAGCATTTAAATATGTATCATGTGTCATTTTAAACAGTGATATGATTGATTTCTAATTTTATTATTATTTAAATATTGTGATGAACTAATTAAACATTGAAATATCAAATGATGATGTGAAAACAAAGTGTTAGCTCATATCAAGATTGAGATTGAATCATTTTAAGTCAACGCTGATATAAATTAAATCCATGGATAATGTTAATTTATTTTAGAAGTCATCGAGCAAATATTTTAATGAGTTACTTTTTCTTTTCTTCTGAATTAAATTAGATCAATAAACTTCTTATTTTAGTTTGTTATATGTGTGAGTAATTGATTTCTAGATAATTATTGTAGGATAACTTAGTCTTAAGTGGATGTTTGCGATTTCTGATTATACATACGTTGGAAGGATATTGTATGCGGTAGAATGGAGACGTTCATTCGGTATTGAATTATGTCTCATTGAGGTCGAATTTCTCTTCTGAATTCTCGTTAAGCGGAATTATTTACATGAAGATTTATCCTGAGAGATTATTGTGCGACCGGAGTATTTTTATATGTGTCGTACCTGGACGCGGGTTTGGCGCACCACCTAGGTGCTTCTTCAGAGATAAATCGCTGGGTGTCAGGTTGAGACTGTAGGGAGGATAACACAATAATAATTATTGAATTAATGTTGTAATTGTCCACCTTTCAATACTATATATGCAATATTTTGATTTACATTCACTAGGGTCTAGTTTCGGCTTGGGCTGGCCATCTTCAGCCTTAATATAAAACATCTAATAACTAAACAAATGTACATATCATCTGTGCACTTTTTAGCGATAGATTTACACCCTAGCCAGGACTAACAGAAGTACATAGTGTGACGACTTCTGCTGTTTGACATGTTCCTACACTACGCGGCGCTGGTGAAGGTAAACAGGGATCAGCTGTCCCTTAACATGTGATTTTAAATGAGATCTGATGTGACTTAATTAGGAATTTATCGTTTAAATAAATTATTTAAAACCGTGTTTATTATTATTATTATTATTATTATTATTATTATTATTATTATTATTATTATTATTATTATTATTATTATTATTATTATTATTATTATTATTATTATGTTTCAGGAATGTGCATTCTCTTTACTGACCGATGACTGTGTTTATGTGCGATCTGTGTTTCGTGCAAATTAAGATTATAGTGCTCCTTGTTTTGAAAGTAATATGTGACAAATTCGTAGGAAATATTTTACATTTAGTAATGATTTAATGACATTACTTCTGAAATTGGTTCGTCAGTGTCTTAACGAATATGTCAAACGGGCATGTGTGTATAGAGCTATTTCATTAATTCACCACAACATCAAACTCAGTTGCAGTTATCAGCTATAACTTTAAAAACACATGTTCGACTGTTAGTGTATTAATACATGCTGCGTAATATAAACACATTAAAACTGCAGGCACCCACATGATGTTACGTACCGGTATGTCATACATATGTAATTCCTACATAACTACTTAAGTTAAATTATATATTAACATGCTCAAATTAATGAATCTTATCAGCACTTCACCCCATCACTCAGTTAACTGGACACCTTGGACATTTTCCGGGTATGTTTTGCGGTCGTAATAGCTTGCATTTCTTTCCGTACTTCTTTTGTTCGGAAATAAAAACGGCATCGTATGTAATGAAAAATTAATTTTGGTACCAAGTCCTGAGCATGTTCAGTACAGCACCCAAGTCTATAAGAAACAGTAATTGAAGGTAAACTATCCAGGCATTCTTGAAATATTTCACCCCAGTATGCCTCTTTTACACTAATATTTCTCACAACAACTTCATCTACACGAGAAAACAATACTAATTCACTCGATGGATAAATAAGATAGTTGGATGCGTTAAAATATTCTTCTAGACTTGTTAGGTCCTCCCCTGTATTGTCTTGCATAGAACCAATACATGCTGTACAGCCTATCACTTCGCTTGCATGTTTAATAATATACCCACAGAACTGTTGAATGACATTAATTTTTGAACTGGTGAAAGGAGCTATTTGTTCATCTTCCCAACTTGATAATGGTGGACCGAGCTAGTTGGCCGTGCGGTTAGGGGCACGCGGCTGTGAGCTTGCACCCGGGAGAGAGTGGGTTCGAATCCCACTGTCGGCAGCCCTGAAGATGGTTTTCCGTGGTTTTCCATTTTCACACCAGGCAAATTCTGGGGCTGTACCTTAATTAAGGCCACGGCCGCTTCCTTCCAACTCCTAGGCCTTTCCTATCCTATCGTTGCTATAAGACTTATCTGTGTCGGTGCGACGTAAAGCAACTAGCAAAAAAAAAAGATAATGGCGGCTGATCAAAGGTAAGCGTACTGTAATTTTTTTCTGAACTGTACTTGTGATTTTGGCATTCTCTTTGACAACCAGCTTTTGCCATGGCTCTAATCTGACTGATAGCCTTCGACCACTTTAAGAACAGAGTGGGATTTTTTGAGGGTGAAACAAAAATGACCCTTATCATTCGAATGTTTATTGTAACCCGAATTACAACCCGGGACATTGCAATTTGTAGGCATATTCACATGCGGTAGTAAATTGAAGCATATGTCAAAGAATACGTCCTACTTCTCAAATTTCCGTGGTTTCCCATTTTCACACCAGGCAAATGCTGGGACTGTACCTTAATTAAGGCCACGGCCGCTTCCTTCCAACTCCTAGGCCTTTCCTATCCCATCGTCGCCATAAGACCTATCTGTGTCGGTGCGACGTAAAGCCCCTAGCAAAAAAAAACTACTTCTCAAATGCATAATCTTTTTCACTTTTCAGTTCATGAAAAGTTAATGCCACCTATTTTGCACTTATACAACTGGATAATGTATAAAACTACTGAAATAGGCCACAAACTGTTTGCACACTTCCACAGTAAGCCGACGAAAAGCGCGCGTACTTGGTCCTTTTATCGACAACAGCGCTGCAGGTGGCGGAGAACATGTACACCATGTCGGTTAACATGTGATTCAGACGGAGTCGTCACACTATTAATTTCTATTCGTCCTGTCCTAGTGCTGAATCAAGACCAACTACAATATATCAGACCTTAATGCAGCTATCGAAATAAGCTAAAATGGCGGCCCGATCGGTTTGTTCAAATGTAAACATGAGCATGTGCGAAGCATCAGTTTAGTTCTTTCTGTTGATTTGATTAAGAAACGTTAGTGTAGTGGTGTTTTTTATTGAAATTTGGTTTTAAAACTATTTTTTATTTTATTTTATTTATTTATTTATTTATTTATTTATTTATTTATTGGTGACAAAAGGTCCCATGAGCCTCTGGCTCGTAATAGGGACAATACAGTACATACTTTTTTAAGGCGACACAATAATTACATTTCATGGACAATGGCTTTTCTGTAAAGTGACAAGTACATTTTTTTACATGTTAGGATCATAGTTTTTCAGATGTACATTCAGATATTGCATGGCTGTAATATATTAAATATGGACAATATATATATTATTGAATTAATTAACGCAAGTTATATAGAGATTATATCAAGATATCTGTAAAAGAGTAATATTCCTTAAGGTTTTTTCTTAAAACATATAACCGATTTAGAGTTCTTTATAACAGGAGGCAACACATTATATTCCCTAAACATTGATGATTCTATGCCTTTCACTCCATATTTTACTGAATAAGAGTGAGATGGATATATCCTTAATGATCCTCTAGTTTCATATCCATGAATTTCACTAAAATGGGAGATGTTAACAGTAGAATGGGTTAATTTCCTGTCTAGCTTGTACATAAAGACTGCTGATGAAAATGCAATTTGTTTATGGAATGGCAGAATATTTGACTCTGAAAAAACTTCATGTGATACATGATTTTGATGGCTCTTTTTTGTAGGATTTCCAAATTATTAATGTAATCTTTCCTACATCTTCCCCAAATAAAGCTTGCGTATGTCAGATGTGGGTGGATCATTGCATAATATAGGTATACACTTCAATTGTTGACGAGAAAAATTACTGTATCCTAATCTGTGCATTATTCCTATCAAAGGGGTAATTTTGCTGATTACATAATCAATATGGCTTTTCCAGGAAAGTGTTGAGTCTAATATTATACCAAAATACTTAGCTGAGTTGACTCGCTCTATTACTTTGTCCTTTAGGGTAACAGCGTTAGCCGCTGTTATCTTATGGGCTGTTTTATGAAAGATTAAGTATTTTGTTTTAGTCACATTTATGATCACTTTTTTAGATAAAGCCCAGTCCGATAACTTGTCCAAGTCACAATTTATGTCTTCCATAATTTGCGTTTCACATAGTCCTTTGTAAGTTATTAAGATATCATCAGCAAATACTTTACATTTCCCCTTTAGTGTTAGAGATTGTATGTCATTAATATAAATCAGAAATAGAATAGGACCTAGTACTGAGCCCTGCGGTACTCCCGTTTTTGTTTGCTGCTTAGAACTTTTAGTATCGTTAATCATCACATATTGTGTTCGATTTGATAAATAATTTTGGAACCATTTGTGTGCTAAACCCCTAATTCCTGCTAATTTTAACTTGTTCAGAAGTATTTTGTGGTCAACCAGGTCAAATGCTTTTTTAAGATCTATGAGTAGCCCTGCTGCTAATTTATTTTCTCTAAGGTCTTTTGAACATCTATTACTGTATCAAATACAGCATTATCAGTTCCTCTATTTGGGAGAAACCCATATTGATTATTGGAAAAGTAATTAGTTTTACACAGAAAATTTTCCAATCTAATTTTTACTACCATTTCTATGAGTTTTCCAATTGCAGATAATATACTAATTGGTCTGTAATTGGATGGATCTGTGTTATCTCCTGATGTAAAGATAGGTACAATTCTGGCACATTTGAGTAATTGGGGTATTTCTCCACTGAGAATTGAACGGTTAATAATTTCCACAATATATGGCACTAAACTTTCAACACAGGTTTTTAACATGACATTGGTTATTTTATCTTCTCTTAAATTATTTTTATTTTTTAGAGAAGTGATAATTTTGAGCACTTCACATTCATCAGTAGGAGACATGAAAATACTATTAGTTTGACTTTCAGCTGTTGTGCTGCCATGAACTTGCTCATCTTCAGGAAGACCTTTTCTTATATTTTCGGCTACATTAACGTGTAGTTCATTTAGATTATTGCATATGTCCTCTGTGTTTGTAATGCTGACATCATTTACCACCAGATGACTGATTTCATGTTTATGTCCTAGCTTCCTATTTAACACTTCATTGACTACATACCATGTTTCTTTTTGGTTTTTGCAATTCTGTAATCTGTGTTCATAATACCTTTTTTGTAACTCTCTCTTCAATTTGGTTATTTTATTACCGATCCTTTTGTATTCTTCAATTACTTCTGCAGAGGGGTTTTTTACTTTAGTTTTTGAAAACAGTGAGTCTTTGATGTGAATCAGTGTTAGTAATTCTTGGGTACCCCAAGGTTTTAGGGGAATGTCTTTGGGGTTCTTTCTTTTTATTGAAATTGAGCTGGTTTCAATTCCTGTGCTAATATACTCAATAAATTTATTATAATAAGTCTTTATATCCATTTCCTCACATTTAAATTTATTTTGTAGGATATACTGATTTAATTTGTTGTAATTTACAATTTGCTTACCACTATCTTTGATTATTGGTACTACTGGAACTGATTTTTCACTAGAAATTTCACATACCAGTAGGTAGTGAACACTTACGTTATTTGTTATATTGAATACATGACATTTTTTACGACTATTTGTGACAAGTATGTGATCAATTAATGTGGAGATTGTTTTCGTTACTCTAGTTGGGTATTTGTTATTACATGTTACATAGCCGTAAGTTGTTATTAAATTGTCATACAAAGTTCTTTTTCTGGAGGTAGAAAGCAAGTCTATATTTGTATCTCCAAGTATTATTGAGGTATGCCCTGAACTGCTATTTAGGATATTTTCTAGATCAAATAAAAAACTTGGCGAGTTACTATCCTGCGGGTTATAAATGGTAATGATTTCATATCTTTGATTTCCTTTTGTAATCATGACTTGCAGTATGCTATGAGATTAATTTATTTCATTTATGACATTGTTTTTCCATTTGTTTGAAACATAAAGCGAAACACCCCCACCTATCTGCTGTCTTACCACATGATGAGAAGTGTAGTTTTTTATTTCAAAAGCGTGGGTTAGTTTGTTGGTTAACCAATTTTCGGAGATTGCAAGAATATCTACTTCTTTAATCTGATCTAAGATAATTTGTATATTATCAAATTTATTTTTCATGCTTTGTGCATTTATGTGAGGGCCTTTCAATTCACATGATCTACTTTCTGAAACTCTATCTTTAATATAATCATTTAGGGTTTCACATTTAAATTCGTGTACTTTAAGAAATTTGTTTTCAGGATCCAGGTTTCGTTATGTAAGGACAAAAATTTGAAATTAAGAAAAGAGAGCTTGGAAATGAAGCGGGCACAACACAAGGAAAGGTTACCTCATTGTTTCCAGATCAGCTGGAGTGAGCAAGTTCATGCAGAATTTCAGGGCTAGGACGTGTCGATCGTATTGCATGCCTGGATGTAATTCATATTACAGCAGATGCAGTTATATTCAGATCAAGTGTACGGTACTTAATGCATCGTGACGATTTCGCACTTACAAGTAGTTTATTAGGGTGCATTAAAACATTCGGGGATAAATTTGTCAATAGTGAGGATGTGTTCCGTGTACTTAATGGCTGTGTTTTTTCGAATAAGGGCAAAACTCTGTGTTGGTGCCAATCCTAGTACATTTCTCAATTACTGTACCTTTTGAGGATTTTCATTCATTCATTCATTTATTTCAGTTAATTCCAACGAGCCTGCAGGCTCATGCATAGGAATTGTACAGGACATTACATACTGGCGGGCACTTACACATCAAAATATAGTTTGTGTATATAAGATAATTAGTAAACGGTTGAACATATGAACATATAAACACATACAATATATGAAATATGTACATCATCAATATGAGGATAACAGAGAATTATTTCTGACTGTATTTACATTTACATAACATGAAATTTGCAAAGGTACAAGAATGGATTATGGATTATTTTCATTTACATAACATAAGAGTTGCTGAAGAACAAGAATAGATTTCAGATTATTTACACAATTACATAACATAAAAGTTGCAGACGTACAGGAATTGATTACAGGGTATTTACAGTATATATACATAACATAGAGTTGCAGAGGTACAAGAACAGATTACAGAGTATTTACATTTACATAACATAAAAGTTGTAGAGGTACAAGAATAGATCCGGACAGTTTGCAAGATTATTTGGGAGAATGCTTTAAATGACAACTGATATTTTGATTTAAACAGCACTGTACCTTTCCCAAAAATAATGCTTGACTCTTTGTTTGAATTTTGCCAAAGTTGGTGCTGTTTTTATCTCCACAGGGATGTTTTAAATAACTGGATCACAGAGAACTTATAGCTGTTTATACCATATTTATAAGAGCAAACATTGTATAAGGCAAAGTCATTTGCATGCCTAGTACTATATGGATGGTTGTCAGAATTCAGAGTATATGTAATGTTGTGTTGTATAAATTTATGTTTTATTTTATACATGAGTACAGCTGTATTGAATTCTGCACTCATGCTTAGGGGTGGTATTTTTGCACTTAAGTATAGATATTTTATTGGTGTTAAGTAGGGAAGATTAAGTATATTTCTAACAGCTTTATTTTGTACTACCATTAGCTCATTAAAGTCAGACTTCTTACAGCGCATCCAGATTACATTCAAATATTGTAGGTGACTATGAATTAAAGAGCAGTAGATCTGTTTTAGAAGATGTTGTGGGATAAGATAACTAAGTTTCTTTAAAATTCCTGCAACAGGTGTAATCTTTTTAGTAATGTTTTCAACATGGTATGTCCAGTTCAAGTTCCTATCAATCACCAACCCAAGATATTTGACATTTCTAACTAGTTTTATTTCAGTATTCTGCATATATATTTTACTGTGTGGGATTTCATTCTGACCTTGTTTTGTCATTATCATATAATTAGTCTTTTGCACATTAATAGTTAATTTATTTGCTTGAAACCAAAAGCACAGAGTATTGAGGTCTTCCTGCATATCTTTAACAATGGAGTCTATATTACAACCAGTATAGAACAAGTTTGTTTCGTCGGCATACAGTGTGATACGTCCTTTCAAGCGGCAAGTTGCAATATCATTGATGTAGACTAGGAAGAGATTCGGCCCTAATACTGACCCCTGTGGAACGCCATGGGTTACCCTAATTGCTGAGCTCCTACAGTTATTCAGCACGACATACTGTTTTCTATCGGACAGATAATTATCAAACCACTTCAATGCAACACCACGAACTCCTGCTCTCTCTAATTTAGCTAACAGTCTTTCATGGTCCACTGTATCAAAGGCCTTCTTTAGATCTATAAACAACCCACCAGCAAAACTATTGAAATCTATTGACTCTTGCAGCATATTTATGAGATCTACGGTTGCTATTTCAGTGTTAGAGTTCTCACGAAAGCCATATTGTGCATTGTAAAAGAAATTATTTTTGTTTAAAAAAGTGAGAAGTCTCTTTTTAACAATAGTTTCTAATATTTTGGAGATTATGGAAAGAATACAGATAGGCCTATAGTTACTAGGATTTCTCCCTCCCCACCCTTGAAGACAAGAACTACTTTAGCTATTTTTAGCTCACTAGGTAATGTACCAGATGCCAAGGATTCATTAATGATATCTGTTAGCATCCCACTTAAAGAATACTGGAATTCTTTTAGAAAGTTGGCAGTTATACCATCCTGCCCACAGCTACTCTTGTTTTTTAGATTTGATATTATAGATCTTACTTCTGTTTCATCAGTTGGATATAGGTAAAATGAGTTCAAGTAACTATGAACCGCAAGTGTTTCAGTGCTCTGGGGAGGGGTTGCTGAAGCCAGGGTTTTAGCAATATTTTTAAAATATAAATTTAATGATTCACATATTTCCTGACTGTCTGTAATTATCTTGTTATCTATTTCTAGAGATGTACAATTATCGCCTTTTGTTGTTTTTCTGTAATGTATGATTTCATTGATTATTTTCCATGTTTCCTTTGGGTTCTTGTTATGAATTCTAAATTTTTCAGAGTAATATTTGTTTTTAAGCTCCTTTTTAGATTTGTCACATTGTTTCTACACCTGCGATATTCCTGATTGAGATTGATGTTATTCTTTAGGGTGGGATTTTTAAGTTTTGCATGTAAAATGTCACGTCGCTTAATAAGGCTGAGAAGTTCAGAAGATATCCATGGCAAGCTACCAATTCTTTGTGTTCGATGACTTGTGCTTTCTGTTTTTGTGTACTAAGCGGTAGCTGGTCAATAAAGGAATTATAAATTATGTCAATTCTACTAGTAGTGTTGTTTATGACTTTTGTGTTATGTTCAGTGATATTACTACTTTCAGGTCTATCATTATTTTGGTCTACATTAATTGCTTTCAGCCTTTTCAGTTCAAGTGATTGTGATGGAGATTTAGAATTTGGCAAAAGAATATCAAATATTAATATATTATGGTCACTTATATAGCTACCAACATTTGATAAATAATAATATATATCCCGAATTATTTATAGACACATGATCTATTAAAGTGCTTATGGTATCACATATTCGTGTTGGATATACATTATTGCATTGCTTGAAATCATAGCAAGAAAACAGGTTCATGTATTTTCTTTTTAGTTGGTCACTAGTTAAGATATCATTATTCGTGTCACCCAAAAATAGGTATAAATTGTTAGTTGTTTTACTTAGAAAATGTTCGAGGGATGCTAGAAATGGTATGGCATTATTCCTATTTGGGTTATATCCCGCTATTAAATCAATACTTTTATATTTACTACTACTAAATTTATCCCTATAAATTTCAACCCATATCAAGCTATAATCAAGTTCACAATTCATTTTCACATTTGCTTTCCAACAGTGCGAAATATAAATACCTAAGCCGCCTCCAGAAAAGATGCTTCTATAATTTGGTATATTATAGTATTTCGCCTCCTCACTTTTTACCCAAGTTTCTGTCACAACCAATATATCTAACTGGCCTATAACGTGCAACAGAATTTCTATTTCCTCAAGTTTGTTTCGGATACTCCTGCTGTTTAGGTACAAGCACCTAACCGCACTGTAAGATTTTGACGGGCCAGTAGAGCTGTTTCCGTCCAGGTGAGAAGCAACTGTATATGAACTGATGTTCTGTAAAACAAAATTATTTATGGAATCGTATTGTATTTCATAACAGCCTAATGGAAAAATGTGGGCCTATAAAGTGAGCCTATAAAAAGTGATAAAGCTATATATTTTATCTGTGAATGAAGATTACATTCTCTTTGATAAATAAGAGGACAAGGTATCAACTGATATACTGCCACTTACATTACGTATTTACGTTACCAACGAGTTGGGTGTTCAAGTGCATTATACGAAAATGCATACGCTACCAGAGAATTTAAAATTGATTCTCCTAGTGATTATCTGAAGTGAAACATATGTAGCAGTTTGGTGGATCATTATCAGAATAATTGTTATGAGAGAATTGAAATTCATGACAAGGTTTCGTTTCTAACAATTTTCTTGAACGAGGTAGGCTATTATATTTAAAAGCGTATGGTAATAGCAATGTCATTCAAATGAATGCATTTCTAAAACAAGTACTGATTTATAGGAAGAAGAATTACGGTCTGGAATAATTTGCCAAGGGTGCCCCCTACTATATCTACACCAATTAGATAAATTTCCAACTTCCACTTAGAAAAAGACTACCGTAGGTAGAGAATTGATACGTAATTGCCACTTGGACGACAGCCCTAAATTCGATTCATTGGTGATGGTGATCGATTAATTAATTGACTGAACTGAAACGCATAAAATATTCCCCCAGGACTGTTATTTTAGAATGCAGTCCTATATTACCGATTTCCTTTACCATACTAGATCACAGAAAATATTTATATTTTGAATTATCGACACACTGCTTATCTTAATTTAGGGTATTTCTAGATAATATTGGTCTATTACGCAAAGTTAAGTGTTCTGTTCGTTATTATTGACAGCTTAGCAACTCAATACGATAATCAAAAGGTTATGTTTACGTATCACAGGCGTGTTTACATGGAACCGATGCATCGGCCATGTTGTTTTTGTATTAAGGTCTGATATTATTGTAGATAGTCTTGGCTGAATCGGTCGACTTCGGTTATCTTCGAGATTCGTATTGGCAACCTCTGAAACACTAACTAAAAATCGCTTATCATGGCTGTGCGACATCTGGCGTACACTCTAAGTACTCGTACTGTTGTTGTTTACACAACAAACCCAAAGTATAGAATTCATGCTAGGAACACGTTTCGCATCGGGAAATGTTATATAGTATCATATATATATTGCGCGCGCGCGCGCGCGCGCGCGCGCGTGTGTGTGTGTGTGTGTGTCATAGTTGTTGGCGTAAGATAATAAAAGTTTAGAAAATTCATATCGATCGATCATATTATCGATTCAATTCAGATTTCATTTTCATTCAGTTGGCAGTACTATCGGAACCGCCAGTGCTCCCTTCTTACTCCTCAAACGAGTATAAAAATCTGTCACTAAAAAGTGCGCGTATTATATGCTTCATTTAGATATTTTCGTTGTATATAGGCCTACAGTAGAAGCTGATATAAAAATTATTTAAAATGTCCACATTTTGGAGTTTGTTCACTATATCAATCCCCTTAAACCCCCGCCCAAAACCGAAACAAACATGGGAATTTCCAGCAACCTTAGAAACAACTGGGACAAGTGGGAGAAAGTTATACCAGCATGAAATGAAACATTTACACGATTATTGGGTCATTGTCTTCGGCGGCAGTGGCTGTTACCCGTTTCCGAGTATACAAGTTCTCCTGTTACAATCTGCTATCACTCAGTGCTGTTTGTGCTTGTACTTTTGATGACTGAACAAACCAGTCTTAGCTTGAAACATACGCCCACGCAGATTTCACTAGAGGGATGACAAAGGACGAGATTGCATCTTACGGAGTATGCATAATTATCTTTCAACTTCTTCATGCCTGCAATGCTCTTGCTCATACAGTTCAAGATGCTTCAGGAAGATTACCTCAGTTACTGGAAAAGGCCTTTGACTCTGCCCCGAGGCCTGTTACAATTTGCGGGCAGTGTTGAGGTGCTTTGGAAAGATTACCTAACTTACAACTCATGGAACCATTATGCACATATTAGGTAGACTTCATTGAGAAAGAAGGGCTGGCACCAAAGTAAGTGTTTTTGGCAAGTGTCTCCCAGGTTTGATGGTTGTTGTTTGTGACCTTCTTGGTTTGTTTAAGCTGGTCTTCATAATGCTTCAAGGGGGCACCAGAGGTTCTTGTGTCTGAATCAAGTTCACCATAAAGGAATTGGCAAGGAAGCCTGGTGTCGCTAATACGACATACATGCCCAGTCTACCAAAGCTGATGACCGATGATTGAGGATTCTACGCAGTTCAAACGCACTTTTCCAATAACTGCAAGATTTGAGACATGGTTATCCCATTTGATATTTAATACTGAACAAAGTTGTGCTGAAGAAAATAATCAAGTTTCTTAAAGTCAAGGTGGTACAGGGTCCAGGTTTCACATCTATAGAGCAATGATGTGATGGTGACCTATTTATACACCATGAGTTTCGTACGAATTGTTAGTCTTTATTCCTAAAAACCCGCTTGGATAGCCGACCAAGTGCCAAATGATCAGCATGGAGTCTGATTTCCACATCCTCTTCTAAGATGCATATTTTAGTCAAGATGTTCCCAAGTTATGAGAAGACAAAATGAAGAGACTTCTGTCAAGACGATACCTTAAATCAATGCTAGAGTTGTTGATACATGATGAATCACAAAGCATAGCAGCTACATACAGAATTCATTGGGGCATGTACACACCTTTGCTTCAGTCCATGCGTGATACGAAGAGCATCAGAGGGGTTTATCTGATGGAGAACCTGACATACCATCATGAAGTGCTCAAACAATGCCAACAATACATCATCTTATCTGGATTTCCTTTACAACCTTCTTTCTCAATGAAGTCTACCTAATATGTGCATACTGGTTCCATGAGTTGTAAGTTAGGTAATCTTTCCAAAGCACCTCAACACTGCCCGCAAACTGTAACAGGCCTCGGGGCAGAGTCAAAGGCCTTTTCCAGTAACTGAGGTAATCTTCCTGAAGCATCTCAACACTGCCCGCATACTGTAACAGGCCTCGGGGCAGAGTCAAAGGCCTTTTCCAGATCATAAAATCATAAAACACTAAATAGGGAGGTTGCTGTTGTTCTCTGCATTTTTCATGGGGTTACATTCCACAGAAGGTCATGTCAATTGCGCCTC
Source organism: Anabrus simplex (assembly GCF_040414725.1). Lineage (NCBI taxonomy): Eukaryota > Metazoa > Arthropoda > Insecta > Orthoptera > Tettigoniidae > Anabrus > Anabrus simplex. The sequence goes on along the minus strand of NC_090265.1, from coordinate 1,048,036,546 downwards.
TTGAGGGACAGAAACCACACTGAGACTCAGGCAAAATATTCTCAGAGACAACCTGGAGAGAGCTAAGTAGAATCTTTGCACGAAATTTATCAGCTATGAACAGCAGGGATATACCACCATATTTGCCACATATACTGCGATCATCTTTCTTGAATATGCTGATGGTAGTAGCATTCTTCAGGTGTGCTGGATTTCAATTTGGAGAGGAAAATAAAAAGGGGAATAAAATAGAACATTCAGGAATGATACTAGCATCTAATGGTAAGTGTAAAGAACAAATGAGATGATAAAATATGGAATCAGAGATAGTTAATTAATTCAGTTCATTCCTGCTAATGCAACGATGGACACTCGGTGCTTTTTCTGCTACAGTTTTATGGATCAGTCATCGTATAGCCAAGATATCTCCCCTTGAGACAGTTACGTCTTTGATCTACTAAGCAGAGCCCTCAAGAGTAATCATTTCACTACCGATCAAGCAGTTCCTGATGCTGCGGAAGAGTGGTTCAACCAGCAACCAGCGTTGTTCATTGTGGAAGATACAGAGAAACTTGTTCATCATTGGTACAGGTGCCTGAATAGTGAAAGTGCTTATCTGTAGACCCTCTCAAACTATCATCAGAATGCTGTCATTTTATATACTGTATATTGTCCAATACATATAATATAGGTTTCTAGATACCAGTCAATATTTCAACTGAACAACCTTTATAATATTATTCATGAACAAGGTAATATATTATAATATATTTATAGATACAAATCTTAAATTCATCAATAATATATTTTTGCAAGTTATAATGTTATCTGAATGTATCATCTTACCTGGATTTCCTTTAAAACTTTCTTTCTCAATAAAATCTATCAGATCTTTGCATACTGGTTCCATGAGTGTTAACTGAGGCTTAATCTTTCCAATGGTGAAGGCTGGAGTCAGTAAGGATCTAACAGCCTTCCATCTGAAACAGAATGTGAAATAATCTTTTATGTAATTTAGATAGTTCTGTAATGAATGTGCCTAAAAATAAAAACATATTTGCTGTTTGTACAGTTGTCAATGATCTGTATTTAAGGCTGTCACCTAGGTGACAGATTCCCTATCAACTGTTTCTTTTTCAAATGTGTTCATTGAACTTGGAAATTAATTTCCATAATAAATTATTCCAGTCCCTTATTTCTCATCCTATAAATGATTATTTGTTCTTATTTTCCCTCTTAAATTTCAACTTTATCTTCATATTTTGATCTTTCATATGTTTAATAGTTCCACTCAAGCTTATTCATCTACTAATGTCATGTTTCTAATATTTTTGTAACATTACTCTTTAATCAGAATTCACCAAGAATAAATCGAGCTGCTTTGCTTTGGTCCTTTTCCAGGTCTCATATCAAGTAATCCTAGTGTGGATCCCATATACTGGAACTATATTCTAATTGGGTTCTTACCACAGACTAATATGCCGGAATTGATGGCTTGCCCTAAATTCGTTTGAAAATTACTTAACAGGACGAAAGCAATTTGTTACCGTGAATAACTACTCGAGCTCTGCCAATTATATAACCCATGGTATCCCACAAGGTTTCATACTAGGTCCTATTTTTCTCATTTATATAAATGATATTTCTTCATGTAATCTAAATGGCTATATCACATTATACGCTGACGACACCAATATCTTCTATACGGGCAAAAATAAGGACACGGTTTTAGTAAACATGCAGCAGGGCATACTCACTTTCTTGTATTGGTACCAGTGTAACAAATTGACTAAGAATCTGCAGAAAAATGAAAACATAATTACTTGTTTTTTGCAACTTGCTTTACGTCGCACCGACACAGATAGGTCTTCTGGCGACGATGGGATAGGAAAGGCCTAGGAATGAGAAGGAAGCGGCCGTGACTTTAAGGTACAGCCCTAGCATTTGCCTGGTGTGAAAATGGGTAACCACGGGAAACTAATATTCAGGGCTGCCAGCATTGGGGTTCGAACCCACTACCTCCCAGATGCGAGCTCACAGATGTGCGTCCCTAACCGCACGGCCAACTCGCACGGTCATAATTATTTCAAAACAGAAAATGCTTCTCTCAAATAGTAATAAATTACTCATAAACGATACGGAAATAGAAAAAGTAAAGTGAAATACCTTGGCTAAAATGAGAACCTGACCTGGAATGATCATGTTGAATACATAACTAAGAAAATCGCCCCAGTTGCTGGGTTACTAAAAAGACTTAGATATTTAATCCCTAAACACCTCTTCCTACAAATTTATTATTCACTAGTACATGTTCACTTGCAGTACTTATGTGTACTGTAATTTGGTCACATTGTATAAAGTCTTCCTTGTATGAAGTACTGGTGATACAAAACAGGGCAATAAGGGGCATATTTAACTTACCATTATACATAGTACACTCCAGTACAAGACCTGTACATTCAGACCAAAATTCAACCTCTCAGTATAATAGGGATGTATAGAACTAGCACCGATAGAGCACACTGCTGTTGCACTGGGTAAGCGCAAGGCACTCTTCATTTGTCTCCTGTGTACTCATGCCGCTAATATCCACGAATTTAAGTTGTTTCAATTGTTATTTTTCGTGACTATGCCGAGCTATTCCAGTGTTCCTCTGCAAAAATCAGGGAAGCCGGTTTTCGTTCCATCAGTTTCCACAAAATAAAGAAATGAGGAACAAATGGTTACACGCTATTAGAAGGAAACATTTCGGTGAGAAGAATCTGACCGAAAATATTATTCCCATCATCTTCAACTCGGAGACTTCACGAAAACTTTGTTGCGTAAGTGCGATTTACGAACGGAAATAATTCTTATTTTCTACCTGTAAAGTCATTAGGCATTTCGATAACAACTACCGAATTTGTGCATTTGTATTTAACACTGCAGTGGTCGCACCTCATAGCGTTACGTGAATGGTCGCGCGTTCTACTATTGTAGAACACAGGTTAATTTTTTCGCACTTGTTAACTGTATCAATTATTTTGGACTTGGGTGTGTAAAATATACGATATTAAACCCATGTTACGGGTTAAAACTTTTTATTTTTCTAACATATAATTAAACAAAATTACACTATAAGTGTTTTTCTAAGCGTCATATCAGCATTATTTTTACTTTATACAACTGAAAAGTGTCCAGACATATCCAAAATTTTTTAAAAAATGAACATTTCCTTGCAATGACACTTTGAGGAACAATGATTTGCTACAGAAAGTGTCTATTCGTAGCAGTCATCACATATGACTTTCTGGTGATCCGGGCACACCCATCTCTGGCATGTTTCACAAGTCTTTCTCGTTGATTTATTGCGACGCCTGCCGCAGAGGAAACATTTTCCTACTGTACCAGCTTGCACACTTGGCGCTGGAGCTTCTTCAGGGATACGAAACAAAAGTTTTCCTCTTCGTCGTATCTCTTTTGGCAAGGTTTCCATGGCGACGCGGCGTCTTATTGCTGGTACCATCAGTTCAAATGCCAAATCCTTCAGAAATTGCCTACGACTGATATTTGCATCATTCTTGTTGTCTTTTTAAATGTTGATAGCGTTCACACCCCCAACATTCAAAACATAAAAAAAGATTGTTAGCGGCCACCTGCGGGAATTCCTGGACACGTCAAAATGTCTACTCATTTTATCTGAAATGTCCACTCCATGCTTAGTCTGATTTATGTTGTGAAGATACAAGGCTTCTTCTCATCTCCAGTGTCGCCATCAATTGCCTTGTTGTAGTGCGTGGTTGATATAGCACACACTGCCTTGTTCTTCTGTGGAACGTAGGATACAAGCGTACACTTGTCTTGAAATCTAAAAAGGCTGGTTTTAGGTTCCCTATCTTTGTTCGGCAGAAAACATTCAGGAATCTCCGGCTTACTTTTTTCAAAGTCCCTACTTAAGTCAGAGATTTTTGGAAAAGGATTCTAGCCAGAGGGATCGATGAGAAGAAATTATCCGCTGTTATATTTCTGTGTGACCCAACTATCGGTTCAACTAGACGACACACGAGATCATTTACCTTGTTGCTCTTGCGAAACGGTCCGTCTGTCTGTTGCCCTACATACACTTCTAGATTAGTGGTATAATAGTTGGATGAAGACACTAGGGCATAAACCTTAATTCCAAACTTGGCGGGTTTATTTGGCATATTTTGCCGAAATGGGCATTTTCCACGAAAAGCCACAAGCTGTTCGTTTATGGTAAGGTAATCAGACGGTTTGAAGGCATTAGCAGAGTTTGAGACGAATTTATCGAAAATTAGCCTAATAGCAGCTAACTTATCCAGAGCTCTACGTTGTTCTCTGTCACGTACGTCATCAAATCTTAAACATCGAATTAGGAATCTGAATCGATGCTCACTCATCGTGACATAGATCACCTCACAACCAGTCCCACAACTATTGTCCCAGAGCTCAAACACATTACGCCTGCTTGATTTTAAAACACCGCACATATACATAACGCATAGCAGAGATTTGATTTCCAACTCATCCGTATATTTAGCATCTCTATCTCTGCTAAATGTATTTCTTATCGTATCTATATATATATTTGTGCATGAAACTACATGTCGAATCATTTCATCATCGATAAGACATGATAATGAAGCTAATGGAGTTGTTGTATGTTTTGCATTTCCTTGAGGCCCAGGCCTATGAAAAGCCGGTATTATATTGATGTCGGGTGTTCTTGAAGTTCGTGGGACTAAGGGTTCTAGATAACAGCGAGATGGTTCCTTTCCCTATTTTCTCTACCAATGTAAAACTCACGCATGAACATAGATGTTGCATCTGTATGTGTTGCTCCAACAGCAGGCTGTATTGGCACGGGTTCTTCATCCTCTTCGTCTTCTACTATTGGTCCTGGTGTGTCCTCAGTATCACTGTATTCTGCACTTTCTTCTACAAAATCCTCCTCTTGTTCGTCTTCATCTTCAACACCGAGCACACTTTCATCGTCACTTTCTGCCTCCTTCAACCACATTCGCACTTCCTCCCTGTCACGTTCCGACATTTTCAATTGTATATAATCACTCAATTGTCGAAACGGACATGGAGAGAAAAAAATACACTTGAGAATTACGAAACACAAATTGTACGCGAGTGGTCGCGCGATCTACAATAGTAGAACACTACATTGTTGTTCAGCTCAAGCTGAGTACGTGACAACTAGACGCGGGAAACTGCACTGTGGTACGTGGAAGGGTGTGGGGGGAAAGTACATTGACCCTCAAGGCCACACGTGTTGCCAACCGCTCAGGGCTGGAAAAGAAATTGACCTACTCTACAATAGTAGAACGCGCGACCACTGTAGTATTAAAGGTGAGAGAGCAAGATTAAAACCGGGCGCTGTTCCATCTCTTTTTCCGTGGACCACGAACACAACAAAAATAACAGAGAGGCCATACACCAAACTATTGCCGGATTACCACGATAAGCCTACAATATCGGAAACTGCAGAAACCATCCCCATTGAAGTACGTAAAGAAATCGTGAATATACCCGAAGAAGTGAATGTAACATTTGTGACCCCCATTTGCAAAGACATCAGTACTCAGACAATTATTACAGGTAATTTGGTTGTTGAGCAAATGATGAATAATCCTGATGCCGTATTGCTTTATACAGGGTTTGTAGACGTATAAAATTTAATTTGGTGTTTGCTCTTTTGGGAGAAAACAGATTCAATTTACAGATATTCCCTCTTGACCCAAACGGTGTTTATTCTTGACAGTTATGAAGCTAAGGACCGACAAATCTGACCAGGAACTAGGTCTTAACTTCGGAATCCATAAAGCTACTGTTGAGAGAACATTTAATGTTTGGATTAATTGCATGTACTGCCAATTTAAAGAGTTGAACATTTGGCCTGATAGAGAAACTGTCCTCGAAAACAGCTCCCTTGCTTTTAGACAGAAATACCCCTCGACTAGAGTTATAATTGATGCAACTGAGATTATAATAGCAAAACCCAAGAACCCTACAGCACAGCAAGCTACATTTCCTACATACCGGTACAATAATACAAACACAACAAAGGTATTAATAGGTATAAATCCATCTGGTTTCATAAGTTTCATATCTGATGCATATGGTGGGGTAATATCAGATAGGCAGTTATTTATTAGATCAGGAATGTTGGATCTCTTGGAAGAAGGAGAATCAGTTATGGTAGATAAGGGGTTCAACATTCAGGATCTGTTAAGCACTAAAGGTGTAACATTTAATATCCCACCATTTCTGAAAGGCAAAAGGCAGTTTACTCCATCAGTGAACATTGAAACAAGGAAGTTAGCCTTTAAAAGAATACACATCGAACGGGCTATAGGACTTGCTAAAACATACAAGATACTGCAGTCCAAGTTGCATATCAGTAAAATTCGTTTTTCAGAGAGGATAATATTTGTATGCTTTATGTTATGCAATTTCAGGAAAACCATTATGTCAGGTTAGGATAACTGGAACAAAGTATTCATGGTATAACTTCTCTAATTTTTCCACCATGTCATGAATGAAAATGTTATCTCTCTCTATTTCCAACACTAGCATGCCAACAGCAGTGTACACAACAAAGCTACAATAATGTCTGCCTGTAACAATCAGCTAGCCTTGCATTTGGAAGTAATTGTTGTGATTTTTCTTGAGTATCATTGCATGACTGCTTTTTCCCAAGTATGGAACACATTTGATTAAAATTGCTTCAATTTTATTACTTGGCAACCCTTATGCTCCAAGACTCTATCCTGTCCAATTAATCCATCAAAAGATGCTGCCAGATAATATCTGGTAGGATGAATAATGCGGCTTCATTTTTGGACTAAGTGGCCTGTTAGCTGAGAATACCTGTCCCTTGCTGAGTATTCCATTTAAGTCCCCATTTCATACCACTGGAGCAAAACAAAGTTCCCTTGAATAAGGATTATGCTAGGGCTTTAGGATTTTTGGGTGACAGATTTTCCAAAAATTACTTGTTGTCAAACGATATTTCCTCTCTTTGAACCATAGACTTTGCTGAGATTGTTGTCTAGTATTTCCCTCAATTTTCTCCCTTTCTTCATCATTGACTCTTAGAAGAATTTCAGCTTGTGTCGCACATGGATCCATACCATAATGGTGGTCATGAATGACATCAAAGCAGCTGGCCTGTTCTTTTTTCAGAGCAAAATGATAAGCAAGCTTATGTTGGGAACTTTTCACAATACCTTCAACATATTGCTTAAATCCAGGCTGATTGACTCCCGACAATGATCTAACTTCATGGCAGGGTTCCTGGAAAACTTATTCCAAGGGCAAACATTCCACTTTTATAGGGCTAACTGGCCTCAACCGTTTGGTAGGTGGATGGTGAAAAGTTTGTAAATTTTGTGTGCATGTTACTGAACACTGAATAATACCAGTCTTGGAGAAGTGCTTTAATGCATAGCTTACAGTAGCAATATGCTTACAACATGCCTTGGGGTCTGCTCCAGCAACAAATTCATATACCCCTCCTATAATGTCACTAGGTACTCCTAAAATAAGCTTCACATTATAGGTCTTATGTTATGTGTACTCGGATTTCACAGCGCTGCATATTAGAATTTCACCCGATTGAAATAAACAAAACAAACTTTTCACTAATCCCTGTGAGTGGGGAATGCAGACGAAGAATACGCCCACGGTATCCCCTGCATGTCGTAAGAGACGACTAAAAGGGGCGACCAAGGAATGATCGTATTAGAACCATGAAAATACATGTAAATAGTACCACCACGCGGGGAATACCATGGGTCTCTTTTAATTGCGCGTAGTACCACTATGTTAGGTAAAAAATAGGTTTGTGATTAGTAGTAACAGAGTGCGTTGCCGGATTTTGCGGCACCTGTGATTAGTACCACTTGAGGAGCGACACCATGATTCCGGCTTGCTTATGTGTTGTACCCACTGTATGAGGAACACCACGGGATAGCGCGAGTCCCTGTGGTTAGTACACGTATGTGATGAACACCATAGGTGTGCGTTGTCTGTAAATGGCGCCACAATGTGCGAAGCACCATAGGTCTGTATTATATGTGCTACTTTTGATTAGTACCGTAACATGACAAATACCATGGTTGTACTTTCCTATCGATAAGTATCATTATGAGGGACTGATGACTTGGTTTTTGTCCCCTCCAGCCAACAAGTATAGTCGATTCAGTATTGTGCTATAGAAGCAGTCCCTTGGTCAGTGATACTATTGTTTTACGTAGGTTTCTAAGAATGTGCGGCATTGCGGGTTGGATCCACTGATTGTTTTAAATTCATATCCATCCATTCATTCTTCGTCCTCACGTTTTGAATTCTGGTCATTGGAGGATTTTGGACTTTTAATTTGTCATTCCATTCGTCTCATTACGTACCATAAGGGGTCGATGACCTAGATGTTAGGCCCCTTTCAATAATCATCAAACTTTTCACTGAAAAGTCTGTATCCAGCATCGCACAATGATTTGTAGTTGGAAACAAGTGCTCCATCTATTTCCGATTTTCTGAGTGCAAAATAATCCATCAAATGCATATTTGTGATAGTTATATTCCCTTATGGCTAACGGTCAAACTTCAAAGGAACCGGCACTGGGAAACTCAAGAAATTCACATGCCTTTGGTAGTAAACAAGGCTGTATCTGCAGTTTCGTGTAAGCCACCAACTTAAAAAAAACATGAATCGAATTCTATAAGTGAAGCAAGTGCGTATTTAAATCTCTATTTATGATTGAAGTTTTTGGAGGCATATTTATATAGTTATCGATGTACAATATTCAAGTAATTGTAATCTTTATGAAAAGGCATGCTGTCTCCTATTCATTATTTGGATAATAAAGCGTGTTAGAATTTTGTAATTATCGCTGTACTAATTCTTCCTTCCTTCCGCTAGATTTAGCGCCTCTGGTCCGTAACTCATTTTGCAGCTGTTTAACGCTTAAACGCCGAAAATCGTCCATAATATACTAAGGGATATAGCTTTACAGTTAATTAATATAGTCTTGGAGTAAAATTAGAGAAGATATAATCAGCTTTAGCTTTGGAAATTCGGTCACAATCTGTACATTTCTCGCAGCTGACTGGGAGAAAAATAAGACGATTGGCTTGCGCTTACTCGGTAATACACAAGCGCTATCTGGCGCAAACTTTCTCTGCCTACAACCCTAATTACAGAGCTTAATTCTGTCATATTAATGTACTAGCAAGATACCTGTGCTTCGCTACGGTATTATACTGAAATTTATAATTGAATGCTTATTGTTTTAGATATATAATCCGCCGAAATTCGCGAACTGACTCGTTTTCTGCGAGAATCCACCAAAATTCCCGATCTGACTGGTTTTCTATTATTTCACGGCACGTTTCCTCCCATTTTTCAATCTTCCTTTCCAGCAATCGATTTCGTACTTCCCGGGCTAGGCTCAGGTATTCCTCCCGGTCAGTTGGGTCCGTAAATCTTTGCCATCTTTTCCTATAATCATTTTTAATATGGATAAAATCCTTCAGGAGATCCGGCGTGGAGTCTTATTGGGTGCCTTGGCGGCACTGAACCCGCGGCCGGACTGCATTCTTAGTCATTTGTCCAGGAGCCGTTACCAGCGCGGTCCGCACATTTGACGACGGTCCGGAATATTATTATTATTATTATTATTATTATTATTATTATTATTATTATTATTATTATTATTATTACTATTATGTGTTGCTGGAATGGCTGATGACAGGGAAAACCGGAGTATCCGCAGAAAACCTGTCCCGCCTCCGTTTGAACCACGGCACCCAGCTATGAGAGGCCGGCGCGCTGCCGCCTGAGCAACGGAGGATACTTATAAGTACATTAATAACAGTAAAATCAATTGGATACACCTCCTTCTACACCCCACCGCCGTTAACTTTATTTACCGCCACCCCCCGCCACCCCCAAAAAAATTAAAATAATGCTTGTTTCTTTATGTTTAAGGGAGATTCCAAACACCAATGTTCACGTCTATTACCTTCAGTTTTGAGATATAAGTATCCCCATAAAAATAATTTACTTTTTTCACTTCATTTCACAATACTCCCCCCCCCCCCGAAGTGAATTTTCCCCTCAAAAAATACTTGTTTCTTTAATAGTAAAGGATCTTCTAAATACCAATTATCACGACCCTAACTTCTTCAGAGTTTTTGATTTATGTGTCCTCATGAAAGGAATTCAACTCCTTTACACTCCCGCCCTCCAAGATGGTTTCCCCACCAAAAGCGTTTTTCTTTGTTTTTAAAGGAGATCCAAATACGAATTTTCACGTCTGTAACAACTTTATATTTATTAGATGTATGTATTCTCATAGAATTACGTCAATTAATTTTTCAATTCTTTCACCCCCCCCCCCCGCATTCAAGGGATTTTCCGAGAATACGTATTTCTTTACTTTTAAAGCAGATTGTAAATATCAAATTTCACGTCTGTAACATCTTCATTTTTGAGATATCAGTAGGCTAATTAAAAGAATTCAACACCGTTTTCAGTCACTTTTACCCCCCCTTCCACCCGAGTGGTATTTCCGGAAACTAAAAATACACGTTTCTTTATGTTTAATAGAGATTTAAAAAAAACATTTTTCACTTCTGTAACATGTTAAGTTTTTTTTAGATATACTGTAAAAATTCTCATTTTAAAATTTCACCCCTTTTGAGTTCCCCTTAAGCGGAGTTTCCAAAAACAAATCACCTATGTTTCTTTACATTTACAGGAGATTCCAAACACCCACTTTTTATGTCTGTAACATTTTACGTTTCCAAGATATTCTGTGGATATAGTCTTTCAAAAAATTCACCCCAATTTGTCACTCCTGTTTAACCGCCATTAATTGGATTTTCCGAAAACTAAAAATACGTGTTTCTTTATTTTTAAAGGAGATCCCAAACACCAATTTTCAGGTCTGTAATATCTTTCGTTTCTGAGATATATGTATCCTCATTAAAGGCATTCAACCCATTTTTCACCCTTTTACACCCCTCCTATTAGGATTTACAGGAAACAAAAAATACATGTCCCTTTATTTTTAGAGGAGATTCGAACTACCAATTTTTACATCTGTAAATTTTAAAGTTTTAAGTTGTACACACACTCATTTTAAAAAATTCACCCCCCCTTTTCACCCTCCAATATTTGGATTCTTCAAAAACGAAAAAATACGTGTTTCTTTACTTTTAAAGAAGATCCAAAATACCAATTTTCAGGTCTGCAATATCTTCAGGTTCTGAAATATAAGTAGCCTCATTAAAGGCATTCAACCCATTATTAACCCTTTTACACCCTTCCTATTGGGATTTTCCGAAAACAAAAGAATACGTGTTTCTTTATTTTTAAAGAAGATCCTAAATACCAATTTTTACATCTATAAACTTTAAAATATTTGAGATATAGATACACCCATTTTAAAAAAACACCCCCTTCCCCCCCATTAATTGGATTTTCCACAAACAAAAATATGTGTTTCTTTATTTTTAAAGGAGATCCCAAACACCAATTTTCAGGTCTGTAATATCTTCAGGTTTTGAAATATAAGTAGACTCATGAAATGCATTCGACCCCTTTTTCACCCCTTTTCACTCCTATTGCGATTTTTCGAAAACAAAAAAATACGTGTTTCTTTATTTTTAATGAAGATTCTAAATACCAATTTTTACATCTGCAAACTTTAAAAGTTTGGAGATATAGAATCACTCATTTTAAAAATCCCCCCCATTTTCACCCTCCCATTAATTGGATTTTCCAGAAACAAAAAAATACGTGTTTCTTTATTTTTAAAAGAGATCAAATGTACCAATTTTCAGGTCTGTAATATCTTCAGTTTCTGAGATATAAGTACCGGTATCCTGATTAAAGGCATTCAACCCATTTTCCCCCATTTTCACCCTTTTTCACCCCTCCTATTGGGAGTTTCTGAAAACAAAAAATACGTGTTTCCTTAATTTTAAAGAAGATTCTAAATACCAATTTTTACATCTGTAAACTTTTAAAGTTTTGAGATATGGATACACTCATTTTAAAATTTCACCCCCCTTTTCACCCCCTTAGCGACGGAATATCCAAAAATCCTCTCTTAGGGAGCACCTACATCTTAATATGAATATATCCCCAAAATTTCATTTCTATATGTCCAGTAGTTTTGGCTCGGCGATGATGAATCAGTCAGTCAGTCAGTCAGTCAGTCAGTCAGGACAAGTTATTTTATATATATAGATAAGAAACGTAATAGTTCACAACACCTACTTTAATAACTAATTCAGGCAACCACCGGTATCAAACTAGACATGCAGATTATTTGGCCTTGTATCACACCCACTCTTCAAGATATGGGAAGAATAGTTGTAAATTTTCAGCAATTCAAGCCAACAACAAACTTTCCGCTGACGTAAAGAATTGCCCCCACTTTAAAAACTTTCAAACGGAAGGCAAAGGAAAATGTATGGAATAGATACATCATAGGTCAATGTATATGAATAGGTAATGTTTAAAACAACTACTCCCTCTGTCAATCATCCTGTACATTGTTAATCACTTTAGTACTAAATATGTTAAGTATCTTAGTATGATTAAGGGAACTACAGAATATCGAGGTAAGGGATGAATACATTTATTTTTAACACTTTCTTTATTGATGTGTCCACTTTTACTGTTTTCATCACCTGATTTTATCATTGTAAGTATCAGAGTTTGTAGATCCGCCATTGAATATATCATTCATTGTACGGTACAATTCCTCTGTATGAGCATTTGGCTCGTTGGAATTAATTATTGCAATATCTATTTAAATTTACAACCTGACTTTCGATCCTACTTACCATCATACCATTGTCTGCTGTCCATCTCACATTGTTGAGGTCTTGAGGTCGTTTCGTCGTCGCTCACAATCCTGTAAATTATTTACTACCCTAAACAGTATAACATCATCTGCAAAGAGCTTTACTCTTCAATATATAATATCTGAGCTCTATTTTCTAGAAATTTAGCCACCCTTTCTACCACTATTTTGTCTAGTCCAATAACCCTAATTGTCTTCAGTAGTCTCCCGTGCTCTACACTATAAAACGCCTCGGATAGGTCAATAGTGATACAGACCATTTGACCGCCTGGATGTATTATATCTGCTACACAAACTACCTTCTACCAAACTAGTTAGTAATTTTGCAAAGGTATTTAATATAATCAGAAAGAATCCTTTCCAGTAGTGGAGCAAGGGGAATTCTAAAACAATGGGTGCTGAATCAGCAATTTCCCATGAGGTCATCGAACCCTAGTAGTGTACGTATGCGGTTTCTGACCAGAGGTTATTGACCCGAAGTTGAGTAGTGGCAATGCTGATTCGCGGATTTTGCACAAGAGAACAAGTCTAACCTCATAGACGCCATATTGGAGGGACCTAACCTAACGTTTACGGCCAGATGCCAATTTTGAAGCGGATTTTGCATAACAGAGCAAACCTAACCTCACACTCGCCATCTTGGAGGGGCCTAACCTCAGTTTTACGGCCAGATGTCCTTCCTGACGCTATCTTGAGTGGTAGGACAACGGGGATTTGCGGATTTTGCCGACGCCAACTTAAGTATCAGGCCAATGAGGATTCGCATAAGAGAGCACACCTAACCTCATGGAGGGGTCTAACTACACGTAGTCTAGTTTTTCCTGTCAGATGCCTTTTTCATCGCCATTTTGGAGGACCTAACTACACAGTCGCCATCCTGGGCCCAGTTTTATGGCTAGATGACCTTTCCGTCACCATTTTGGAGGGTCCTAACTACACCGCTGCCTGGTTGAGCGTATAAACACATGCAATATACAGGTTATTACTTCTGACTATATTTAAAGAGTATTTACATTTACATACCGTAACATAAGAATTGCAGAGGTACAAGAATAGATCCGGACATTTTCCGAGATTGTTTGGGAGAACGACCTAAATGACTACTGATATTTTGATTTAAACAGCACCGTACCTTTCCCACATATAACGTTGACTCTTTGTTTGAATGTTGGCAAAGTTGGTTTGTTTTTACCTCCACAGGCATGTTATTAAATATTTGGATAGCAGAGAACTTCAAGATGTTTACCATGTTTATAGGAACGAATATTGTATGAGGCAAAGTCATTTGCATGCCTAGTACTATATGGATGGTTATCAGAATTCAGGGTATAAGTAGTGTTATGGTGTATTGATTTATGTTTTGTTTTATACAAGGGTATGGCTGCACTGAATTCTGTACTCATGCTTTGTGGTGCCATCTTAGCACTTAAATATAGATTTTTGATTGGCGTTAAGTAGGGAAGGTTAAGTATATTTCTAACAGCTCTATTCTGTACTACCATTAGCTCATTCAAGTCAGACTTCCTACAGCGTATCCAGACAACATTCACATATTGTAGGCGACTATTGTGGGATAAGATAACTAACTTTCTTTAACATTTCTGCAACAGGTGTGATCTTTTTAGTTATATATTCAACATGGTCTCTCCAGTTCAAGTTTCTGTCAATTACCAACCCAAGATGTTTGACAGTATTCACTAGTCTTATTTCAGTATTGTGCATATATATATTCTACTGTGTGGGATTTCATTCTGACCCTGTTTTGTCATTACCATATAATTAGTTTTTGCACATTAATTGTTAATTTATTTCCTTGAATCCAAAGTCACAGCGTATTGAGGTCTTCCTCCATATCTTGAACATCCGAGTCTATATTGGAACCAGTATATAACATGTTTGGATCGTCGTCATATAGTGTGATATGTCCTTTCAAACGGCAAGTTGTAATGTCTTTGGTATAGAATAGAAAGTGTATCGGCCCTAATACAGACCCCTGTAGATCACCATTTGTTACCCTTATTGCTGAGCTCCTACAGGTATTCAGCAATGCATACTGTTTTGTATCATTAAGATAATTATGAAACCATTTAAAAGCAACAACACGAACTCCTCCTCTTTCTAATTTAGCTAACAGTCTCCCATGGTCCACTGTATCGAAGGCCTTCTTTGGATCTATAAACAACCGCCAGCAAAATGTTTACAATCTCTTGACACTTGCAGCAGATTTATGAGATCTACGATTGCTATTTCAGTGTTAGAGTTCTCACGAAAGCCATACTGTGCATTGTAAAAGAAGTTATTTTTGTTTAAAAAGTGAGAAGTCTCTTTTTAACAACAGTTTCTAATATTTTGGGGATCATGGAGAGAATACAAATAGGCCTTTAGTTACTAGGATTTCTGCCATACCCACCCTTGAAGACAGGAACTACATTAGCTACTTTTAGCTCACTAGGTAATGTACCAGGTGTCAAGGGTTCGTTAATGATCTTCGTTAGCATCGGACTTAAAGAATCCTTGAGTTATTTTAAAAAGTTGGCAGTTATACCATCCTGGCCACAGCTACTCTTGTTTTTTAGATTTGATATTTTAGATCTTAACTCTATTTTATCTGTTGGATATAAATGAAATGAGTTCAAGGGATTGCTGAAGCCAGGGTTTTATAAATATTTGAACAATATAAATTTAATGATTCACATAATTCTTAACTGTCTGTACTTATCTTGTTATCTATTTATAGAGACGTACAATTATCGCCTTCTGTCATTTTTCTGTTATGTATGATTTCATTAATTAATTTTCCACGTTTTCTTTTTGGTTTTTGTTATGAAGTTTTCAGAGTAATATTTCATTTAAACTCCTTTTTAAATTTTACATTGTTTCTACATTGCGATATTCTTGATTGCGATTGATGTTATTCTTTAGGATGGGGTTTTTAAGTTTTGCATGTAAAATGTCACGTCGCTTAATAAGGCTGAGAAATTTAGAAGGTATCCATGGCGAGCTACGGTACCGGTTCTATGTGTTCGATGACTTTGTGCTTTCCGTCTTTGTGTACTAAGGGTAGTTGGTCGATAAAGGAATTATGCAAAATGTCAACCCTACTACAATATTTGTTTACGATTTTTGTGTTATGTTCAGTGATATTACTACTTTTAGATCCATCATATTTTCCGTCTATATTAGTTGCGTTCAGCCTTTTCAGTTCAGACGATGGCAAAGGAGATTTAGAAATTGGCAAAAGAATATCAAATAATAATATATTATCGTCGTTTATATAGTACCGACATTTTATAAATATTATATTCCAGAATTATTTATAGACACATGATCTATTAGAGTGTTTGTAGTATCACATACCCGTGTTGGATATACATTATTACACTGCATGAAATCATAGCAAGAAAGAAGGTTAATGTATTTTCTTTTTTGTTGGTCACTAGATAAGATATCGGTATTCATCTCACCCAGAAATAGGCATAAATTCTCACTTGTTTTACTTAAGAAAATTTTCGAAGGCTGTTAGAAATAGTGTGACATTATACATATTTGCATTATATCCTGCCATTAATTCAATACTTTTATATTTACTATTACCGGTACTGAAGTTAACCCTATAAATTTCAACCCATATTAAGCTATGATCAAATTCACAATTCATTTTCACATTTGTTTTCCAACCGTGCGAAATATAAATACCTAAGACACCACCAAATTTGCCGTCCCTGCGTGAAAACACGCTTCTATAAGATGGCATATTATGGTTTTTTGCCTGCTCACTTTTTACCCAGGTTTCTGTCACAAACAAGATATCTACCTGACCTATAAGCTCAATCTCGGGGAGTTTCAAAGTTGATCACGTTGCAGTCTTCCGAAGATATACAAGAATACAACCCACTCAGGAGGAAACTAAAAGGCCACCATGTTTGTCAAGAAAGGCCAAATTTGAAGACGGGGAAAGTCGCGGACGTAGGAAATAAAAGAGCAACACTGGCAACGAATGAAGAAGCACTGGACAAAGATCAAAGCCCAGAGAAGACAGCTGAAATCACATAGTCGTTAGTAGTCCGGTACAAAATAAATAATAATAATCCTCTTGACTGGAAATTGTGATCTGTGTGAGATGAAGATGCTGAAATGTTGCCAGTCAGAAGTATTCCCATGTAATCGCAGTGCTAGGTTTCCCATAAAATACATTGCATAGTGATATTAACGGTACACACAGGCACACGATTACACTACTTAGCACTATAATTCCTACAATTTCTGGATCGGTCGAAACTTGCTAAGAACTGCCAGGAGCTGAATACCGGCCTCTTAGACTAATGAACAATGTGTAAAAGGCATGTCCCAAAAATAGAGATACAATAACGTAGAGCAGAGGCCAGTTTAAATGAATTGAGTTTATTAACATAAGCAAAGAGAGACGGTCTGAATATTAGCATAAAACAAATTAATGGGGATACAGGGAGTCAAATACTCACATACAAAATGTGCAACGATACTCCAACCACAATAAAAATCACTTGACTTATCAGTCTGCTTTCTTTGTATCTGATCCAACGTATTTCTTTCTTAAAAGGGGACCATTCACTATCTCGAGGTGAAAGTGACAGCTTTCACACAATAAAATCCAACAGCTCCCCAGATAACGTCAATAGTTTTTGTTTAAAAATAATATGGCTTCCGATAATCCCCATAGAGATTACATCCTCATAAATCAAAGACGCCAGTGAATCAAGACTGGCAGAAAAGTAAACAAATATGGAATACAAGATGGTAAGAAAGGAGTTGCCATTGTTACAGAAACAAATAAACATGAGTCAGAAGGCAAGTAAAATGAGAGCAAACTTCAGAAATAAACATATTAATCGGCTGAGGATGCCGGAAACAATAGCGAGATAAAATAAGTATAATGACAAAAAATACATGTCCATAATATACTGCAAACTAACACAGGTCCGATAACCAGTCCGCATCCACACACACTCAGAGACCAAACGTGCGAAGCAGAGGGTATAAAAATATAATAGTAAGACACGTTACGACAAAAATCGTATCAGCGTGACATGATTCAGTCAGCGGTTTATGAGCTCGACCTGAGAGCAAAGATTAGAAACCTGGGTCGCCGCAAAGAGGCCTGGCCCACCCAGTCTAAACACATAACATAAATAACTTGCAAGTTGCATAACACGTATTCATATCGGACATTTAGGCGAGCATGAATCGTACGGTATCAGCGTTAAAGCACAACGCAGAACATAAACTCGAGCCGAAACGTCGAGGATACAGAGAATTAGAAGGTCTCCAATCAAAACAACAAGCAAACTAATCACACACACAAAATAATCGGATCGGTGCCACCTTTCGCTCTATTGTAGGAACGAGTTCACAAAAAGAGCCACGAAAAGAAAGCAAGGACAGTGAAACAGGTCTGCAGCAAAATTATAAAAGAATAAAACATTAAACAAGGGATCTCTCAGTAAACAAACCAGCATAATTATGGCAAGTCGAGAAAGGGCAAGTAGGATAAATACCTCGATACTGAATAGTCATATTCACGACTGTAAACTTGGATACCCATCTAAAATAACGCTTAAATCTTTTATAGTACCATCTGTACGAGATGAAAGCCATCTCGCAGGTCAACGTCTCCATCTTTTCTCCAAACTTATTATTGTCAGATGTCCATAGATAACTCAAATCAAGGGTAAGCTAGAAAGAACTGGTTTGGCAATCCTCTGCTACATGAGGTGCCATCTATCTAACTGGGATGAACTACGCGTCAATTCTGGCATAGATAATACTAAGCAGCCATAACAGACCGACCTATAATGTCGTAAAGAACGTGATATCTGTAAAATACAAAAGCAAGGTATGGAGGTAATGAGGTGCGGCACAGAGCTCTCTGTTTTCACTGTCGGTCACACTAGTATTTAAGTCTGACAATTACGAGTTAAACAGTTACACTACACATACACTGTACATTATCGTGGTCACGTTTATGGTGCTTAAATACGAGAGATCTACTGTGTCTTGATAGATTTATCATAACCTCTTTGCAAGGAAAGAGTCAAACACTCCAACACTTCTTACCACCATTAGTAGTTGAAATGCTTTACACAAAGCATTACTACCTTGACCCTAACATTGTTCCTTAGTTTCTGTCTGGAAGCACGAAAGCTAAGTCACAAGGATGATTAAATTAAATTTAGTTATATCTTCAATTATCTTTTCACTCAGTAATAATCATCTGGTGCGGAACAGAGAAGTTCCTATGAAATGTAAAGAGATAATGTACAAGATGTACTATACCCATATATTTACGTACCAGTGTGCATCAAAGTCTTGGATATTGACAGCAAAATTCAGGCCAGTGAGATGAAGTTCTTAAGGAGTATGGTAGGAAAGACAAGGAGAGACAGAGTAAGAAATGTTGAGGTCATAAAGGACATAGTGGTAGAGAAACATTGATAGGACGGAGAATAACAAATTGAGATGGTTTGGACATGTTATGATGATGGAGGAGGAAAGGATACCGAAGCAAGTGTTGGAGGCTAAGATACAAGGAAACAGGGCAAGAGGGAGACTCAGAGCAAGATGGATAGACTCTGTCAACAACAGTATAGGAAATAGAAAACTGGACTGAAATACAATTACTGGAGACGAGTGATGGAAGGAGAGGCAACAGTGGGTAAGTGCCATCACCACCTGACCTGACAGGAGTTGGACAAGGGGAAATGAAAATGCTGATGAATAATCACTCTTATTATTAACAGCAAATCCTGTAATCCTGAAAGGACCTATGCAGTCTTCAGTTATTTAAAATATTAGCAATCAAACATTTAGAGCCTGAATGAAGAAAGAGGCCGTTTTACTCACTTTTCCCCCTTCTGAAAGAAGGGATTTCTTGCTGCTAAAGGGTCTAGTGTCTCATCTACAATGAACGAGTTGTCATGAAAACTGGAGAACTCCTTCACCATCACAGCCTTAATAACCTCTGGGTCTCGTAGTAGTAATACTGGCTTTTGGAACTGAAAGAAGCCAATAACAGGCTGACCAGCTCCTTTCCTAAAACAAAACACAATATTTATGGCAACACATTGGAATATACAGCAATATATAAATGGTATGTTAAAATGACTAGGGCGTTTTACTATCAGACATAAAACACAGTATACAGTGACAGTGCATGCACTTGTATAGTTAGAGTTAATTTGTGTATCCAGTTAACAGCCTCTGGAGTCAGCGTTAGAACGTCCTTCAGATCTCCCGAGTATGACGTAATACCACACTGCTGCACAATGTGTTGGATGGTCTCGGGAGTCGCTCCACAAATCCAAGATGGATCAGGAATTTTGTTCCATTTGTAGGGGAAGTCATTACATACTCCATGGTTTGTACGAATCCTGCTGGCAGTTTTCCACGTACGTGGAGGCTGATCAAAACCAGCTGGTTTAATTATAATGTCTGGTGGTGTATGTTCCATCCATTTTCTTCCCAATGATCATTTGGGGTATATTGAAGCCCGTATTGAAAAGTTCAACAGCTGATGTTATTGCAGGATATCTGGATTTTAACCTGTCAGATATTGCACTCGGAATGTAGTCATGAATTGGAAGTTCAGGGTGATCCAATATTTTGTTATATTCACGTAACGAAGCATCCTGTATTCTCAGTACAGGTGGATGAATGTGACTTAAAGTTGGAAGTCAAAATGTTGGTGTAGTTTATAACACACTGTAGCAGACACGCATCGTAGTATTGATCTGGATGTCGAGTTTGCTGGTATGGTTGCTGGTTAGCCAAACTGGAGCATAGTATTCTGCTGTACTATAGACTAGTCCCAGTGCAGAACAACGAAGTGTTACATCTGTTGATCCCCATGTAGTACCACATATATTTTGAGGGATGTTGTTCCTGGAGCGAACTTTGGCTGTTATATTATTCAGGTGTTTTCGATGAGTTAGGGATCTGTCAAGTGTGACACCCAAATACTTCGGAGTAGGATTATATTTAACTAATTTCCATAAAAATAGATTTTCAGTTGTCGGTTTGCGTGTTTGTTATGAAGATGAAAACACGAAGATTCTGTTTTACTTAGGCTTGGTCTGAGTCGCTACTTGTGGTAATACTGCCATAGGACTGAATGATCGTCTATCAATATCCCTTCAGTTTCCTCTGTGCATTTTCTACAGATGCCAATGGCTAGATCATCTGCATAAGCAAATTTCCTGCTTACAGTATGTGGGATGTCTGCAATATATAGATCGAAAAGGATTGGTGCGTGTACAGAGCCCTGTGGAAGACCGTTTTTCAAAGTTCTTTGCTTAATGATTTCCTTGCTTAGGATAACTGGGAAATATCTATCACATAGCATGTTATTTATTAATTGGGCTAGAGTTCTGCAGGGGATCGCTCTTAAGAATTTTAAAAGGAGGCCCTCTATCCATACTGTGTTATAGGCTGCTGTCAAATCAATAAACACTAAGGACGTGTTCATACCATCTTGAAAGCCTGCCTCGATATAAGTAGTAAGACTAAGGACTTGATTTGCACAGCTCCTTCCTGTTCGGAAACCAGCTTTTTCATGTGGGATATGATCCATAATTTGCTGTTGATTCGATTTACAATTATTCTTTCCAGTAGTTTATAGAAAGCACTGAGGAGAGCTTTAGGGCAATAGTTTTCTGCCTTATTTGTTTCATTTCCTGGTTTATGAATATTATTTTTGTGTCTTTTAGCTCATTAGGAATGCGATCAGTCTCCAGAATATCACTAAAGAATCTTGATAACCATAGATTAGCAGATGGACCAGCATTCAGTAGGAATTCATTATGTATACCATCAAACCCACAGGCTTTCGCACCTTTTTATGTTTTTAAGTGCTGAACTAACCTCATCTTGCGTAAATGGTTGTGAATATTGTGTATGAGTTTGGGAGTTAGCTTCGACTTTTCTAAGTTCCTTTTTTACCATTCTTGTATGTATTTTATCTCTAGGAGATCTTGATAAAGAGACAATTCGATCAGCAACTTGGTTAGACGATACCAGGGTTTCCCTCCTCTGAACAGGTGGGCTAGCTCCAAGCTTCTTCAATAAGTTCCAAGCATTACTACTGGAATGTTTGAAGTCAAAATTTCTTGTAGATTGCATCCATTTCTCCCGACGAGCTTCATCAAGTGTTCTGAGCAGTTCCTCTTCAATCTCATTGTCACCACTTCGGAGAAATTCTTCATAAAGATCCTGACTTTTATTCCAACCTGGTATATACTACTTTCAATAACCTCTTGGGATATGTTTTTTAGCTTTTGATATTACAGCACATACAAACCGCTTATAATTAGATGATATGGATGGTATCAATCTCAAGCATTTGTCAAGATCTACGGAAAAATCTGACAATCAGCTTTCTGGAAGTTCCATCTTGGTCTAGGAAAAAGATGAGATGACAGAAACCTAGACACCAAGTTCAAGGAGAACAGGTCTGTGCTGGCTTTTGGAGAAAACTTGAAGAACCATTCTGTTGGCGTAAAGGGGTTGATTTGTAGTATCCTTGGAGACAAAAATCAGGTCAGGTTTAAATCTTTATTCCAAGCAGCTGATCGGAAGTTGGATGGATATTTGGCATCAAAAATTAGGTGGAAGTTGTTTCCATCTGCCCAGTTTGACAAGTGTTCTCCATTGATATAAATTGAGTTCTACTTCTAGTCAGCATGATGGCTATTGAAATAACCACAGTAAACTGATGGATGTTGATACATTTCCAGGATATGTGATGGCCAAAGGATAGGAGGAGGCTTGTATACATTTACAATTATTAATTCACAGATTGATTATAAACACAAATTAGCACTAACAAATAAATTTATTTTCAACACAAAATTACAGTTATTATTCTTCGTTCATTTATTTACTGTCAGAGTGGGGAAATTCTACTTGCAGAAATTATGTACTTCCGCTTTTGTGGATGATCTGTTTGTAATTGGAGACTGCGTTAGTAATTTACTTTCTGATAATCTTAAATCTTGAACAGAAGTGAGGAGAGGGCATTTACTTTACAAAATGAAAATTATGTCGGCATTGAAAAGAAACAAACAGTTGTCAAATCAAGTCATATATATATATATTGCCCCCTCCCTTTATTCCCGGTCGGGTCAGCCGGAGAGCGAGCGTCCCAGACGTGGACCGTTCGCTGTCGGGCTTTGCTTATTTTTTAAAGGGCAGGTAAGACGTAAGGACTGACGACAATTGAAAAAACAAAAACAATAGGTTTGACATTTATTACAACTAGCACAAAAAATAACAAAATTTAAGAAATTAATCTTGAAGGTTTTAGTTCAGATTCTTCTCCACAAGTTGTCTGATACATTACACCTTCATTCTCCAACCAGAACGAAGCCCGGAAGTGACTATAATATAAAATAAATAACCATTAGCCCACACCTGGCATGAATAAAAATACAAATAATTGTGGGGAAAACCTCCTCTAACACTGGTTGGATTATTAGCAAATCAGAAAACTAAACAGCAATGAGTTTTCCATGGTTTCATAAACTATACTAGGCCATCGCGATAGCGTCTACCATTACACAAATTTATAAATTTTATTTTATTGAAGCGTCATTAAACTTTGCAAATAATATCATTAATATTACATATTATCTTCCTTCTTCGTGGATAAATTCCGTTAGCATTGTTTCATTATTCTGGTGTGAATTCTACTGAACAACACTCTTGAAATATCTTCATTACATAATTTTACTGAATCATGTCTATTCCAGACCTTGCCAAAATTTAATTACATCCACAAGAATTATTATTTCCACGAAAATCATTCTAAACTGCTTTGAATAATATAGGATATTAATTAGCTCATGTTACTCGAAGCCTTGAAAATGAATTTTTACAATATTTACAATTTTGGTTACTTTGCTCATGCAATTGGAAAAACTACGCACTTATCCATTTTTGGCTTGTACCTTAACATCAACTTACGTAAAATTCAAATTAAATTTACTAAAGGTTTTAATCATCTCAAAATAAATCATCACAAACAACTCTTGAATAACCTGGGCCCAATATGATGAACACGTGGCCAGGTAAGAACCACATTTCAACAAAACACAGAAAAATATTATTAAACTGCACTCATTCCAAAATCACACAAAATGATACACGATTATTATTTATATATATTTTACAATCGGATTCTGGAATTTGAATATTGAGTTTTGATTTTTATTCCCCTGTCCATGGAATATTTAGATGACGGTCTCGGATAAATAGTAGCACACGACACTCATAGAAATGTGATTAAATCTGGGCAATCACTTGTACTGAAATAATAGAGTTATTACCACGTTGATCATCGAGAAAATCAGTGATTCAAGATTCAGAAGAATTGGTCGACAAATAACACGCACATAAATATTGGTTAAACATTAACATCATCGGACAGGTGGTTCATGAGCCGCGATAAATTATTATTACCTCTAAATCTCATCCACATTATTTAACACGAACTCCAAAATTCGCAGAAGACAAGATTCTCTAGACACATACTTCCCAAATAAATTATACAATAAATCCATCAGGATCCGCCGTATTCCAGGCTCATAATCCACTAATAGAGCACACATCAAACACCCAGCTTCTGAAGGAGCGATTTATGAAGATCTGGAAATGGACTTTGCTGCCAGCATTATGTATTAAAATGTAGGCACTATCTGACATGGGGGAGATAGCGACTGGAAACAGATTTCCATGTAAGCAAATCACCATGTGAGCAGATTCATTCATCGACGGCGAGATCCAACTTCATCAGAAAGTTAAGTATCTTTTTATAATAATTTTTCTGTTCATCCTTATAGAAATAGTACTAGCTTATTTATTGATGGTAGTATTTCTGTTAGATTAGAGTTTTTGACAATATTTCCATTCTTCTTTCCTATGTATAATGGTAGTGTTGTTACATTGTGAGTGAATGATTTGTTGGACTCTATTAGTGTATTTAGTCAGTGATTGTCTCCTGATATTGTTCTGAATGTCCCTCCGAATGCTTAGAAAGCTATTTAAAAATCATAGACCTCTCCGATAAAAGATCATTTTATGTGAGATTAATTTCAAATGTGTGAACGCGTGTGGGATAAAATTACGTCACATTTGACATGTTGAATTTTAGGGTGTATTTCACCTTACGCATTTCATTGGATTTTATGCGATTTGGTGTAATCCGATTCAGTGTCGAATTCAGATTTTGTGGAATTAATAGTGAGCAATAATAATAATAATAATAATAATAATAATAATAATAATAATAATAATAATAATAATAATAATAATAATAATGAAATTGTAGATCGGGCTAAACTGAAATTTAATGGTCATGAGTGGTAAAAGTTACTTGCTATGTGTTATTAATTTATTTTTTACCCATTTTGGAACCTAAGTAGCATAACGACCTGCTGCGTCTTAACCAGAGCCCGTTGTACCACCACTTTTCAGAGTTCCTGTAGGGCCTTCACAGCTACCGTAGCGGTCCCAGGGCCCTCGAAATCCCCACTGTATTTTACCCCTACAGGCAGTCCCCTACTTCGGCTGTCCAAACTCCATAGACCAGGGGATGGAATTAATTTAATCACACACATTTTTTACTTACAATAACCTGCACTGGTCCAATGCCCTCTAACATTTAATTTATTTTCTCTGTTGCTGTTTATTCTCTTCTTGAATATCTGTACGGATTTAGGAAACGGATCAAACACTACCCCTGGTAAACTGTTCCACTCCTTCACGCCCTTCCCAGTGAATGAAAATTTACCTCAATCGCTTCTAGTAAAATTCCTTCTAATTGTATACTTGTGGTCAGTCGCCGATATAAATATTTTCCAACTAAAGTCTCTCACGGATTTCTCCCCATGCTGCTTCTCCTGTATAGGTTCTCTATAATCCTATAAGTCTAGTTTTATCCCTTCTCTTGCTTAAAGTTTCCCACCCAAATTCCTCTAACACTTCTGATACACTACTTTTTCTCCTGAAATCCCCTGTTAAAAATCGTGCTGCTTTCCTCTGCACACTATCTATTTCTTTTCTTAGGTATTCTTGGTGAGGATCCCAAACACTGTTTGGATATTCCAATAATGGACGAAACATACTTAAGTAACTTTTCTCTTTTAATTCTTTGTTACATCCTCTAACTAGCCTCATTATGACATGTAACGATCTGTATGCTTTCCCAACAATGTCATCAACATGACCCTTCTAGTGCAAATTACTTTCAAATCTCACACCTAAGTATTTGCACTTGTAATTCAGTTTTAAAGTTCCTGTTTGTAAATGTTGTAACAGTTGATTTGCCTCCATTAATCTTCATGTTATTTTCTTCAACCCATTGTTGGATACTCCCAAGGTCCCTTTGTTATTCTGAACAATAGTCAATGTTATTTATTTCCCTATAAACAATTATGTCATCTGCATAAAAATCTTATTTTTGATGTTATATTGTTCCCTAAATCATTTGCGTATATTAAAAAAGTAACGGACCGATTATACTACCCTGTGCAATTCCCTTCCAAACTTTCTCTTCCTGTGATATATTATTTCCTACTTTTAGGAAATAAGTAATTGGTAGCTACATTACTTATTATACTTTTAGTATAATCGGTCCGTTACTTTTCTTAATATACGCAAATGATTTAGGGAACAATATAACATCGAAAATAAGATTGTATGCAGATGACATAATTGTTTATAGGGAAATAAATAACATTGAGGATTGCTCAGAATTACAAAGGGACCTTGAGAGTATCCAAGAATGGGTTGAAGAAAATAATATGAAGATTAATGGAGGCAAATCAACTGTTACAACATTTACAAACAGGAGCTTTAAAACTGAATTTGAATATACTTTGGATGAGGTAGTTGTCCCTAAAGATGGCAAGTGCAAATGCTTAGGTGTGAGATTTGAAAGTAATTTGCACTGGAAGGGTCATGTTGATGACATTGTTGGGAAAGCATACAGATCGTTACATGTCATAATGAGGCTACTTAAAGGATGCAACAAAGAATTAAAAGAAAAAAGTTACTTAAGTATGGTTCGTCCATTATTGGAATATGCAAACAGTGTTTGGGATCCTCACCAAGAATACCTAATAAAAGAACTAGATGGTGTGCAGAGGAAAGCAGCAAGGTTTGTAACAGGGGATTTCAGGAGAAAGAGTAGTGTATCAGAAATGTTAAAGGAACTTGGTTGGGAAACTTTAAGTAAGAGAAGGGAGAAAACTAGACTTATAGGATTATATAGAGCCTATACAGGAGAAGAAGCATGGAGAGATATCCATGAGAGGCTTCAGTTGGAAAATAATTATATTGGTAGAACTGACTACAAGTACCAAATTAGAAGGAATTTTAGCAGAAGCGATTGGGGTAAATTTTCATTCATTGGGAAGGGCGTGAAGGAGTGGAACAGTTTACCAGGCGTAGTGTTTGATCCTTTTCCAAAATCTGTACAGATATTCAAGAAGAGAATAAACAACAACAGAGAAAATAAATGAAATGTTAAAGGGCATTCGACCAGTGCAGGATATTGTAAATAAAAAATGTGTGTGATTAAATTAATTCCATCCCCTGGTCTATGGAGTTTGGACAGCCCAAGTAGAGGACTGCCTGTAGGGGTGAAGTACAGTGGGGACTTCGAGGGCCCTGGGACCGCTACGGTAGCTGTGAAGGCCCTTCAGGAACTCTGAAAAGTGGTGGCAAAAGGGGCTCTGGTTAAGACGCAGCAGGTCGTTATGCTACTTAGGTTCCAAAATGGGTAAAATATAAATATGTAAATAAATTCAATGTTAATTTTAATCTTATACCAGTTGTATATTATTATTAGAAGTAATTTCACATACTGTATATGAGTTGACTATGTTTGTAAGATATTATAAGTAGAATGTTGTAAACAATATAAATTTATTAAGGATGATGTGTGTGTTTAATAGAACAAATTATTAGCGTAAATTGTATAATATTGTATTCTAGGAAAATTTTCTTCTTCTCTTGTTAATTTAAAATTTAGTCCTTGGCAATAATGTATTTTAGTGTACCATTTGCCACCGAGGTAGACACCTCATTTGCAAATAAAGAGATTTTGATTTGATTTTGAGAAGGAGAAGAAGAATGGTGGTGTAACAAGTGAGTTGAGGACTCTCCCGGAGGCTTTGTATACGATCTAACTTATAAGTTGTAATGACGTGTTTTTAAGTTATATAGTAAAACAGCACAGATATTATAATTGTTTTATTACTAACGAACAGTATCTTTTGAGGACAATTAATTCACCAAAATAACAGAAAACCTACCATCTGGTACCTTGGAACTTGAAAACACGTGCAGTGAGTATGATATGAAAATTAGCATTTCCAATATTATAGTGATGTCAGTAGGGGAGAAACGTAAGAGAATGTTGGGAATACAAAACTGGAACAGGTAAATCATTTCAAGTATTTAGGATGTGTACTCTTCCATGATGGTAGTATAGTACGTGAGATTGAATCAAGGTGCAACAAAGATAATGTAGTGAGTTCACAGTTGAGATCAACTGTATTCTGTAAGAAAGAAGTCGATCATAAAAGCCCAGTTACTTAATTTTATGCAACAAAGAAAATGATCAGTAAACAAAGAGTTGTTTGAGATTATTCTAGTAGGGTATATGGTATTACAATTTATTTATCATTACTTATTTAAATTTTATGGCTTTCATTGGACCACTTTAGTCAATTTTATTTAAAAATGTATTTTCTGTTTCCTGTCAGCCCACCTCTTCTTCATTCTCTCGGATCTTTCTTTGTTTGTCTGAAATCACCCATCCCTCTCCCCATCTGTTTTGTTTCTTAAAATCTTCTATTGTAATTTGTAGTTCCCTCATATTTTCTTTGATTTATGTAATCCATCTAATGTTGCTCATGCCGCTCCAGAATATTTATATAATTCTCCTGATGATCTTGTTTTTTGGTGTCCTGAGTAGATGTCCAAAGAATGAGATTCGTTTCTTCCTGACTATGCTCATTACCGGTTCCAACTCCTTTTAGACTGTTACATTAGAAGCTAGCCTTCAGTGTATTTTCTTGATAGTTTTTGTTTTATTAGACTATAGCTATGAAAGAAACGTTTGTACTCATTGGTGAGATTATCATCACAAAGGAGATTTACATTACAAGCTCCTACAAGAATTATATTCCTGTGCTTTATATTGTCAAGTACCTATGATTTCCAAGTCAGTATGGACTTGTGCACAGTTTGAAGAAATAGGATCATACACAAACATGATAATGTAGCTACCAATATATCATTGCTTAGATATCTCTAAAACCAATGCATTATACTACTTTTGCATATTTTAATGACTTTACACTGCTATCTTATCTATTTAATATCCTGTCCATCCGGTCCTGGTCAACTAATCTCATCCATATTAGGCTATCCAAAATCTGGAGTCACACGTCTCATTTCCCTTCCATTTAGCTTATTTTCACATCTCATTCCTCCTACGTTATTATTTTATTTATCTGTATGCTCCTATCATTTATCCAAGAGGATAAATTGGGTCAAATACGTGTTCATAGGAAGAGAAGTTAGAAATTGGAATAGTTTTTCAAGTGATATGTTTGATAAATTTCTATTTTTTGAAATTATTTTAAAGAAAATAATAGGTAAACAACTGATAGGCCACATCAGCAACTGCCCTAAATGCAGATCAGTGATAACTCATCGATTGATTGATCCAATAACATGCATGTCGTTTATCAACGAATGGATGAAAGTGCAATTCTCAGTATTATTGCTTATTTTTCTAATGACCTCTTTCATATTCCCTGTCACCTACAGCACCCTGACAAATAAATATAAGACAGCCATGATAACTTTTTTAGGTTTCCCAAGAATTGGTCAACAACCATCAAATTACACTGAACGACTAAAGTTTAATTTAAGTTCTTTATTACCTGTAGATCTTCTCAGTGATCTCTGCAAGGGACCGTCGGACGAGAATTACGTCCAGCATGTTTCCAAATAGAGGAACAGGCTTCACAAAGGGTATTTTTCTTTTCTTCCAGTGGCCATATGTTCGTGTGCTGTATAGGTACACCAATGGGGCTGCCGCCAGCACAAGGAAAAGTACTTCTGTCAGCATAGTACCGGTACCTGTTGCAGAGTACAAGAGAAATCAGTCAGACCAAGTCGAAACAGATCTGCTATCTACCGTTGCTCCTGCCAAAATATTATGAGAAAGATTCAAGTACATCTTGAGTTCACAGATTCTGAGAAGACATATTTCAGAAATTATATTATTGACAATCCTCTGTGATTTATAAAATATTTGGGTAATAGTCTGTACACATGGCCTAGCAGTGAAGATTGTGCAACATGGGAAACAGTGACTATATCTGTAAAGACTGCTGAAGTGGGTTGAAAGTGTTACAACAAATGGTTTGAAAACCCGTGATACAGTCGGAAAGTATATGCTGAAGATTATTATTCACCAATGTGGATGAAGATTAACGATCGCTAACTTTCGTATGGGCCGCTCGGTAACCAATCCAAAAGCTCCGGTTTTGAACGAGCTTGCGTTGACTGAGAGACGCTTGAAGATATTTCAGGTAGAACATTGCTTCCAGTGGACTTTTAGCGACGCAACAGCCACGTGGAACAAGCCCGTATATACGCGTGTGCACGTGCCACGATGTCATTAGTCATTACGGCGTTGGTAGTGTTGAAGAACCTTGATTGTGGAGTCGTGTCTGTACCGGTGCCATTACGGAGCAGATGACGAACGCATTACGGGGTCATAGGCTATTGCATGTTCATTCCCGGTGTGCATTTTGTGAAGATGTTACATGGTGTTCATTTGTTAGTCATACTTTGGATTATTCCTCTCCGAGAAAATGCACTGTGTTTGTTTGTGTGTGTGTGTGTTTTAGGTTTATACTGTATGTGTAACCTGGAGCTAATGCGTGTTGTGCACAGAACTGATTATTGCTAGATGAAATCGCAGGCCAAGAGTACAGTGCTTGGTCAGTCTTTGTTTGATTCGACATGGCATTCGTTGTTCATCTATTCAACAGTAGTATTTTTACATTGCGAAGTGGTATGGTTTGATTAACAGAGTATAGTGAGGTGACTGGGATGGTTTTTTTTAATAGATTTATAACCCGTAGTAAATAGATTCCACTATGATGATGCTATTTTGTTTTTGTAAATGAGGTTAAGAATGGGCAGTCATCTTACCCGTATAAAATCATCAGTCTGAAGCGCGGCCTTCAGAAGTATATATATTTGTGGTTTTTAGGTTATAGTTGTTTCTGGATGTTTGTCTTTGTAAGCGGCAAAACGAGTTATCTCACCACGTGATGAAACCTTTACTACATATTTTCAATCTTTCACTTATCAATGGAGCATACCCAGACTGTTTTAAAATCACACAGTAACTTCAATTCATAAATCAGTATGCAGGGATGATATGCAAAATTACGGGGCAGTATCTGTAAATTTTCGATGTTCAAAACTGTAAGAGAAATGCACACAAGTCAGACTTAAAGCTATTATGGAGGGATGAGGACATATTAGTTGTAGAAACAGAACTATGTGTGATAGTGGTGGTCTACTTTAATCCTGAACAAACCGCTACGGACATAATATACTGCCTTGGAGCAGCTTTGAATACTTTTCAAGGAACAATAAAGGCTGTTCTAGCCGGTGAACTAAATTGTAGAATGGATGTACAAAAATTCAAAGAGTAACAAAGTAATCAATTACCCAAGAACGGAAGCTTTGAAGTCCGTAATCGAAGCCAAGACTGGACATACATAATTCACAACGGGGCTAGTACAATAGACCTCATATACACCAGAGGAATGTCTGGAAAACGAGTGCCAATACAATACTGTCAGACAAGGGCGCCCATACCCGGGGGGCAAGGTGGGCGCCCCCCCCCCCCTAGCTCTCAGGGAAAGGCAAAAATCTAGTCTAGTCAGGTGTTTTCCTTTCAAGAAAATGATTTAAAAGTCAGTATTACGTAGAAGTAGTAGTACCGTTCCCCACCAAGAGGCAGGGAACACCGGGGGTTATTCTTCCACAGAATACAAGTCGGCATTTATCTTCCAAAATATTAAAAATACTACGTAACCGCAGGTCCTCCCCCTACAAACTGTCATATGGGCGCTGATGCTGTCAGAAGGAGATGCTATTTGCAAACATATCCCAGTCAGATTAGATGTAGATGGTGAAGCTAACGACGATATTCCAACAACAACAACTAACAATACAAACAAGAAAATAAACAGATGTATGGTGAGAGAAAAGATGGAAGATATACCAAGGAAGGAGATATTGACGACGCTACAACATGGATCCAATACTGCATCAAAAGCAGTGGCAGCTGGTGGTATCGGAAGCTGGGTATTACATCAAAATGTTTAATGTTGCATTTCTAAATGAGAAGCTTACAGAAATAACAAGAAACCCTTGTATCCTTAAGTAATGAACTACGTTCCTATTAATATTTAAATATATACAGCAATTAAACCACAGGAAATTAGATGCTAATTATACAGAATAACTACAATTATTCTTACCTCACGTGAATTGAAAATTTGCCCTCCTGCTTTTCATTAATGAAAACTTGTCAATCACCCGTTGATTGAAGTATACGATTTCCATCACCAGATCTCTTTCTATAGAAATCATTGTCAAGGCCGTCAATCTTTCCTGGGTCATAGAGTTCCTTAAGAAAGTTTTTATTCTCTTCAAATTAGAAAAACATCTTTCTGCTTCGACAGACGTCATATGGATTTTAACAATTAACTTCAACAGTTTCAAGCACTCAGTGAACGTCCTCTCTATGTTGTTGGTTATTATAAACTGTGCTAGACTAGCAACACCCGACAATGATCTGAATTATTGCGGTAAATAGATGGTTCATGACATAGTTTCTGTTTGTCCAAAAACGTACTTGTCTGCAAGAAACAATAATGAAGCTCCATGATGAGCTGAGAAGCAAAAACATTTTTTAGCCTGGGAAATTATCACATCGCAGAATTCCTTTGCTTCTCTTTTCCATTCAGTCGTGTCCAGTTTCTTTTTCTTCAATGAGCAATCAGTAGGTTCATTACCGCTCGTGAGGTCAATGTCTTCTCGGATCTTGGAGAAGTTTACTTCAAATTCTGAAATGGCCTTATGTGCAGAACCCGCATCAGTGTCTCCTTGTTGTAGCTGACCGAAGAGAACTTCCACTAGTGGCCAACATTTACGGGAGAATTTCAGCCAATAATTGAAATTACAACTGGAAATAACTTTTTTATGACCAAGATCCTGACAAATTGTAGTTTTACTCATTACAGAGTCACCTTCCAATATCTGGTTCATACACTCAATAAGGTCTTCCTTGCAGTCATAAACTATGTTTACGCATCGTGATTGAAAATTCCACCTAGTAAGACAAGCCCGTGTTAAACGATTCCTCACTACCTCGTCAAGTGTCGCGGTCCGCTGTGGGCTGTTGGAGAAGAATGCACAAATTCCCTGCAAACTTGAAAAAAATTCACATTGCGGTTGATTGGTGCCGCCTTGCTCATTACAAGATTATCTTGATGAGCATAGCAATGCACAAATTCTGCGTTGGAATATGACTTTTACAATAGCTTGTACCCCACCAGAGGAACCAGTCATAACGGATGCCCCGTCATGTGTCTGTGCAGTTAACTTTTGGGGAGTTTCATTTACTTTACGCTTCTTTAATTCTTCCAATAAACACGCAGCTAAAATCTGTGCGTCATGTTTTGCCGGAGACAGGAAACCCCAGAGCCTTTCTATTGGTTTCCTCTTACTGCGTAATGGTACACAACAGACATCTGGAATATATTCGAAATGTCATTGGTTTCATCTGCTATAATAGCTAAACATTCTAATTCCCTTATTTGTTTTGATATTTCTTCCTGGAATACCTCGAACATAATTTGCTAAATTTCATTTTGAATTGTTTTGGATGCTCCTTTGAAAACAGTTGCCTAAATGACCTTTCAGCACGGCATCCAATTCAGCGCTAAAATTTATTAGTCCTCTAAAAACACCTGGGTTTGATGATGATTCATTTTCATCGTTACCCCTTAAGGCCAGTTCAAAATAACTGCAGAAACGAATACAGTTTATTAAAATATTTAACACATATCAGATATACCTAACTTCTTCGTTATACACCGCAATTTTCCTTCTATGCGCACTACCGAGTTGTCCAGCTACGTTGACAGTTCCAAAGTATCAGTCTTAAAACGTTTTGAATGTGAACAGCTAAAGAATCGTGATTATTTTGGTACTTAAGTGCTTTATGTCCGTAACTCCTCCTTCGGTCCACGCGGGTTCCCCACCAAGCAACAAGCACGGGAAGTATAATAACGCATTTTTAACTTCGCAGCTACATAACCAATCACTGTTTGTATAAATATCCCTTTTAAACACCCTCTTAAACTGTCGATTTCCAGTATTCTGCACAATATTTAAGTCCGGTAATGGTCTTCCGAGTGTCTTTACGATAAGTTTCTCCTTATCAGAAACCTGAAAAACTCTCTAACTTGTAAATTACTTTCAGTTTTCATTTTCACTCACACTCCACTACACATGATATTACGCCTTGAAAAGTTAATACTTCAAACTAAACATTCAGTTACAAAAAAGTACTATTACACCCACAGATGAGAGATTTGAGAGCTAATGCCGTGAAATGACAACAACAAATAGTCGAAGTAAACTACATAAACACCGGCAGCTTTGTGACGAACTCATACTCACAATCCAGAATCCATCAGTCGTGATAACGCACAGAAAAACTATCTAGAACCAAAACACTCAATTACCTCAAAACACACCAAGATCTACGCGTGATAAAGGTAAACTTAACGTCTGTAGTAACACCAATAACTCCATGTCGCAATAGTCCAGCCGTTTACCCGCATGTGACAATGTTGGCACAAAGCTCGTTTTACGGTTGACAGAAGTATAACATGAAGTTATGCTGATGAGAAATCGTTTCCTCCGAAAGTATACCCTCAAATCAAATTTTGGGATAAAACGAATGGTTATGTTT
Organism: Anabrus simplex; assembly: GCF_040414725.1. Classification (NCBI taxonomy): domain Eukaryota; kingdom Metazoa; phylum Arthropoda; class Insecta; order Orthoptera; family Tettigoniidae; genus Anabrus; species Anabrus simplex. The sequence goes on along the minus strand of NC_090265.1, from coordinate 1,048,001,557 downwards.
GCCGATAAAATACTAGTGTTGGTAATATTGTGGGTGGTGCGGTACGGCTTACCCTAGTGGCGTGGAAATGAAATTACCGTTGGGATAGGAGAGAAAGCAGGGATGAAGTCATCTCTGCAGAGTGGTGCAATCTAACGGGGACATTTGGACTTGTTTTTCGATAGGGGACCTGCTGGACTCGTGTAACTCCCTAGGACCGATACTGGAGGGCGTGCTACCTGATACCGTACACTGTATACAGGCTTAGGCTCGTCCCTGCTGAAATTAAATAGCGGCGCGCTGTGCGCTAGGGAGTTACCGTAGGGAAGTCAACCCCTGAGTTTGATTCGAAGGCGGCGGAGTTTAATGGCCCGTTACGAAGCATTAGTACTGTAACTGTTCAATACCACGTTCATAGGCATGTCATGAGGTCCAGCTAATAATATATGCCGTTTTTCGCGACATTCTACGACATATAATGTCGAAATGAACATTTTTCGACCAGAGCGGGATATGAGTGGCACCGCGCCAGCTCGGAGAGCGGAGGTTTAGTTACGCGCACAAAGGAAAATAAAGCTATGTACGGCGAGACCTTGGAATTACGCCCTCTATTTGCAGACAGAGATGAGAAAAGCCACACCAAGCGCAGGAGAACATTTGGGTCAGAAGGCGGAGTCTATTACAGTGTTTTAACACAAGAGCTGGATATTTTCATCGATTTCCCTGCATATCCACTGGTGCCATCTTATAGTATTCACTTGTTAATAATAATAATAATAATAATAATAATAATAATAATAATAATAATAATAATAATAATAATAATAATAATAATAATAATAATAATAATAATAATAATAATAATAAGAACTTCTGATACATGCTATGGAAACTTATGAGTAAGGACTCATTTGAATCGGTGTATTTTATACAAAGTAATGATTTCATAAAATGTACTACATAACGAGAGTATCGGTAATGACGAACCTTAGACAGCTGTGCGTAAATACGGAACAGATGCTAGGTTCGCGCCGCTCGAAAGAAATGAGTCCCAACAGCGAATTTTCAAGAGAACGCTTAAAAGATTACTATAGATCCAACGATGCGATTTGCATGAAACTCAATCAGTGGAAAGTGGAATTTTTGGGCTACAATTTAACTGTTCACACGACTTTGAGAATTTATTATTAACGGACCGAATTTTGCAAGTTGGCGGGGCTTACCACCACTTTAGGCGAAAAGTTTGGTTTCACTATATAAGAAACCCCAACTAGTCCATAGTATTCCATTCTGATACAGTCTACCGCAGTTGTTACGTGTTAGTTGTGAAACGTCCGGCTCCATGGCTAAATGGTTAGCGTGCTGGCCTTTGGTCACAGGGTTCCCGGGTTCTATTCCCGGCAGGGTCGGGAATTTTAACCTTAATTGGTTAATTTCGCTGGCACAGGGACTGGGTGTATGTGTCGTCTTCATCATCATTTCATCCTCATCATGACGCGCAGGTCGCCTACGGGTGTCAAATCAAAAGACCTGCACCCGGTGAGCCGAACATGTCCTCGGACACTCCTGGCACTAAAAGCCATACGCCAGTTCATTTCAGTTGTGAAACTTCAGTGTGAGCAAGTGTGCTCAGTTATTGTAATTCAGCATGACTGAAAAATATTGTGCGCTATTCACATTGAATTATTGTGTTCAAACCAAGTCTGTCATATATCAGACAATTCCACATGAATATATAACCTAATCGTACGGAATGAAGGAAGGATAGTGTGTGTGAGTCTAGGTGCTGGTAGTTCCCGTATTAACATATTAGGGGAATACATAGAGGAGAAGGTCCAAATATGGGCTACTACTTCCTTTCTGTGAAATTACTGGAAAACCGTTGTAGACACAAATGAAGAAACAGCTGCAAATTTTAACTGGATGTATTAGCCAAAGCATACAAACATGGAAATTTGAAATGCAGTAATGATCTAAATACAAATAAAGATTTAATAAAATGTGTCAATTTGTTAGTTTTCAATCCAAAAATAGGCTAGTTTTAAAATGACTTAATAACATGAAATCATGGCATTAGGCACAAGAAAATGAAAAATCGCAGTAACGATACGGAAGACAAATAATAAATACACACGAAACATACCAGTAATACTGCGTACATTATTTACAAAAGTCGCAAATCTGTTGTTTCTTTTCGGCACCCACACAGCCACTGTGTGCCTACAAGCAGCACATAAAACAAATTATCCGAAATTCAACGGAAGAGTCTTCGGAAAATTGTCTCTCCCAAAACATGCATCTCGCGGCCTTGATCTCCCCGAGGACAAACCATAAAACTATCTCCATCATCATCCATTTTCATCGATATGTCTATAAACTCTTCCGAATCAGAATCTGAACTCCGTTAATTAAAGTTTCAGTTTTACTTTTCCTTGGAATTTATCTTCGCCTTTTCCACGTATGCTTTTCCCTTACTTCCTCCTTGTTATCTTTTTGAATCTCAATTTTCTTCCTTCACGTTATGTTCCTAGATCAAAATCTATTATCCTGCTGCTCATGTTTCGCTGAGGTTTAGCTGTCAGCTTCCCAACTGACTCGGACAGTCGAAACTTGTAAGGAGTCCCGGATATTAGGGAAGAACCAGTCGCTTTAGGTTCTCGGTTAGTAGTTTTCTTCGATAATGTAGGAAGTGCAATGTGAAAAGGACTCTCTACACCACCTCTTGAGCCTCCTTAAACCACTTCCCTCACTAGGCCATATTAGGACCATACAAGGTAACCCAAATTTAGACCATGACGTCAATGTTGTTTGAAGAGTTCAGATGGTCTACAGTTATTAAAAACAAACTCATGTATTTCCTCAAATGAGAGCTATGATATTTAAGAGCAATTATCACATACCTCGGTATCCTTTATTACGATGAATGACAAGCAAAGGCATGTTTCACTCTTACCTGTAAAACTTTTAGCAGCGCCTGGATTGACTCTACGCACTATAACACGGAATGTACGAAACAATTCCTCCACCAGACTGACGTCGCTTACATTCCTGCTTTCAATAAATCACTACTGATATGCATTTAGGGCAGTCGCCCAGGCGGCAGATTCCCTATCTGTTGTTTTCCTAGCCTTTTCTTAGATGATCACAAAGAAATTGGAAAATTATTGAACATTTCCCTCTTGTACGTTATTCCAATCCCTAACTCCCCTTCCTATAAACGAATATTTGCCCCAGTTTGTCCTCTTGAATTCCAACTTTATCTTCACCCTAGTTAGGGATTGGAATAACTGAACAAGGGAGACGTTTAATAAATTTCCAATTTCTTTGAAATCATTTAGGAAAAGGCTAGGAAAACAACAGATGAGGAATCTGCCACCTGGGCGACTGCATTAGATGCAGATCAGTATTGAATGATTGATTGCAACCCTCAGTCTTATAAGCTCCAACACCCACTGCCAGGCTACAGCATCATGCACCCCCATTATCACCACTAACCCATATTTGGACCTTCTCCTCTACTATTATAGTCAGTGGCGGCTCATGTGTATAACATTTAAATGTCGGGTAGCTTATGTTGACTGTGCGAACGTAGTGAGATGCCGATATGTTCTTCAAATGATTCATTGCCGTGAGTAAAGCAAGTGCAGTGTCGGAAGGCGCAAATCAAAATAATAGGAAGTGCTAATGTAGCCAGAGAATAGTGCCTGAATAACGCGCATATAAAACAATGAAAGCCAATAACTGTGACGTGTTGCAAAAGGAAAATGAGTAGTGAGCTACAAGAATTAAAAATCGTTACTTGGTTAGTTCATTTTAATCCACGTGTGTGTCTAGCCATAGCAGGTTATCTGATGATGCATAAAACATTACTTCATTAATAAATTTCCCATTTGCTTACGTGTACGAGATGATCGTCGAACCTAGGAGAGGAATCTACTAGAGTCGCACCTTGTGCCTGCATTCGTCTCTTCAGGGACCGCCTAGAACGTCAAACGGCAGTTTGCAGGTCAAGACATCACGTACGAGACCCAGACGAAGAAGAAGATGAACCAAGTACACTTCAGTAACGAGGCTTCAGTGATGGCAGCTTGAATCCCCCCAGCCGTTCCTTCGGATGACAGAAGCGTTAAGTATATTCCATTGTTCTAGGCATGAATTTCACATCGCCCATAAAATGTTAAAACTTGTGTATATACATTTCTCTAGAATGCAAATATCTCAAGGATAGGTAAGCACCATAGGCGTGTGTCGAAGGGAGTGAAGCTTTTTATTAATAGGTCTTTATATGGGTTTCTTCTGTGATTGGGATAATCACAAATTTATCCCGTGGAATTTCTTGCATGAATTAATAATAAGGCCCCTAGTGTTTGTTGTGTGTGAAGCATTTTAAAGATGGGATTAATACTTCAACAGACGTTCGAAGTCACTAAATTTCCATTAGTCCTTTTGAGTCGTCATAGTATTTCAATTAACATTTGTTTCAATGCTTCACGAGTAAGGCAGGCATTACGCCCCCTTTTAATCTTAAGACTGCAACCAGATGAAGATGAAGTCACGATTCCGGGAGCAATCCATGATTTATATAGTACGCGAGTGATGTGGTGTTAGTGAAATTACCTGGTGAAATAGTCTTCTAAATGAATGAGCAATGTGGTTTGGGATACTAGTGTGTGAGGTAAGGAGAGATGGTTCGTGTGACAGTGATTGAGATGAGAGACCGGAAGAATAAAAGAATAATATGTGGGCGTGGAATTTAGAATCCATGTGCTTTTTGACAGTTGCCATCTTGACAGGTCCTAAGCACGCGGGCGCGGAATTTAAGCAAGTGAACGTGGCTAACCTCACTGCTTTACGGCAAGTTGCATTTCCCGACGTGGATTTTAAATAAGAGAGCTGTAAGCATGTATAGGGCCGGGTCAATGATAAGAGGATATTTGGTAGCAATAAATAACGATGTGCCTGAACAGGGCAAGAGACGTGTGAAATGAATTCTGTGCATATGCTGGGAGCGAAAGAGAAAGCGTTCTCCTAGATGACGAATGCAGGCTACGGCTCAGAGATAGATTTACAACCCCTAATGTGAAAGAATGTTGAACAGGGAGATGGGTTCGCTCGGCTGTCAAAAGCTAGGAACATTCATAGGAGAAGTCTGCTCCAGCTGCACATTGTGTTAAGAGTCCAATGCCAATTATATTACCAGCAACGTTGTAGACTCGATGTCTCATTAGATGAAGTGATTCCACCCATTTTTCTTATCAAATTAGATCAAAAGTAGGGTTTTCCGATATGCGCCCCGAAACCGGAGGAACATGGGTTCGACACCATGTAGTATTGACAAACTTGGATCAGTACCAGGAGACCTGGAAAGGTCATAATTTCTATATGCATTCTTGTGTGGGAAGTGTATTATTTATTGATGTAATTTCAGGTGATTACTTCTGATTCCTGTTTATATGCGCATTATATTATTCAATGATGTTTACGGTTTCTTACAGGAAACCAACGTTGCTGGATCCGCTTTGTGATATAGTGTGATAAGGTATCCCAGAGAAACATGCATATGGATGTGTAATGGTAGTAGGACAAAGCCGGTTCTATAAAACACCGTGTCAGCATCTTTTCTGCTGAGTCAGCACACGAGGTCATTGACACCGGTCAGGGTCACTGACCCATGACGCAATGACCCCCTGACTGTGACGTCACGAACACGTGCTTTTGATTGTAAACAAAGCCACGTACTTTTTGACAGCTGTCACATTGACGAACCCTAACCTCACTTTTTCGGACAAGTGAGCATCGCTAACCTCACTGCTGCCATCTTGACAAGGCATAACCTTATTGTTGCCACCTTAAGCACGTGGTGGCGCGCAATTTGAAATCCACGTGCTTTTGACAGCTGTCATCTTGAAAGGTCCAAACCACGTGGGCGCGGAATTAAAATCCACGTGCTCTTGACAGCTGCCATCTTGACAGGTCCTAACCACGTGGGCGCAGAATTTAAGCAAGTGAACGTGGCTAACCTCACTGCATTACGGCAAGTTGTCTTTCCCGACGTGGATTTTTCATAAGAGAGCATGCTTAACCTGACAGTCGCCGACGTAGACATTCGCCATCTTGGATGGGCCTAACCTCAGTTTTCTTGGGCAGATGCCCTTCTCGACTTTGGCAGTCGCCATCTTGGAGGGGCCTAACCTCAGTTTTACGGTTAGATGCCCCTCCCGACGTGGACGGTCGCCATCTTGGAGGGGCCTAACCTCATTTTTACGGGAAGATGCCCTTCTCGACGTGGACAGTCGCCAACTTGGAGGATATAACCTTACAGGACCTAGTTTTACGGATAGATGCCCTTCCCGACGTGGACAGTCGCCATCTTGGAAGGGCCTAACCTCAGTTTTACAAGCAGATGCCCTTCGCGACGTAAACAGTCGCTATCTTGGAGGGGCATAACCTCCTTCCTCCTCATCAGCAGACTGCCCTTCCCGATGTGCTGCGGAAATTTTTAAAAATTGAACGGGACATACCCAGAGGGGCCTAACTTTAGAGTTTTAAGGCAAGCTGCCCTTCTCGACATGACCCTTTCCCGACACGATTTTGGAGAGGATTAAAGTTTTAAAGCAAGCTGCCCTTCTAGACATGGTCCCTTCCCCACAACTATTTTGGAGAGAGGATTAAAGTTTTAAAGCAAGCTGATCTTTTCGACAGGGTCCCTTTTCGACACTATTTTCGGAGAGAGGATTATAGTTTTAAGGCAAGGCAAGCATTAGAAATTATTTTTGTTAATAATACAATTAAAGAGCTAACAGATGACGATCTCCTGGTCTATTTTGCAAAGAATAGCGGATATGAGGATAAGTCAAATATTACCTTTTACCAGATCTACTTACGTTATGGTATTAAACTGGAAAGCATGGTGTAGCGTTGTCCTCTTGTTCTTTTTACCTCCTAATATGATTGACGCATACGTTTTCACTTACCCTTTTTACTCCTTTCGATTGTTAACAAGAGAGGAGGGAGCGGTAGGAGGAGGAGGATGAGGTAAGGAGAAGGTAATACCTTTTTACCCTCTTCAGTTTTTTTTATATATTCAAATTTTTCCTTTCGGATTGCAATCAGCACGCACGCAAAAATATAGAATTGAATGAAGGACAATCAAATACTGTGTGTCTCTATCCGACAAGACAAAACATGTTGACTATTAGACATTATACATTTCGTATCGTATTCCAAACAGAAAACTTGCCTTGATTATAATGCAAAAACAATAGTTGCCGTAACAGAATAAAAATATCGTACGGATTCGAACTTTCTTCCCTTTCTATTCATCATTAGAAGAAAAATATCTCTGATACATTTATTATGGGATTCGAACACTAATCTCTTTGTTTAAAACAGGGTATACATGATAACAAACGCACTTCTGTAAGTTATATATGCAATCAGCACACACGCAAAAATGTGGAACTGATTGTAGGACAAGCAAATGCTGTATGTCTCCATCCGACAAGACAAAACATATTGAATATTAAACATTATACATTTCCTATCGTGTTCTGAACAGAAAAAACTTATCTTGATTATAACGCAAACATAATAGTTGCTGCAACAGAATAAAAAGTCATGGGACTCGAACTCTGTTCCCTTTCTATTCATCATTAGAAAAATCCTAACCGCGTAGCCAATTCGCTCGGTATAGGAGTGTTGGAATGGCATTATCACATAATGCTATTAGAACTTTACATTATAAAGATATGTTTATTATTACTCTACACATCTCTAACCGCGTAGCCAATTCGCTCGGTATAGATGGGAAAGTAAGACAAGCAAATGCTGTATGTCTCCATCCGACAAGACAAAACATGTTGACAGGTTCAATCCTATTACAGAGGACATGGAACATACTGTTATTATCTTACAGTAAATATTTGAATAGTCATCATTCATTTCCTATTGTGTTCTGAACAGAAAACTTACCTTGATTATAACGCAAACCTAATAGTTACCGTAACAGAAAAAATCGTAGGATTCGAACTCGGTTCCCTTTCTTCTAAAAAAATATCTAATACATGCATTATGGGTTTCGAACATTAATCTCTCTGTTGAAAACAGGCTACACATGATAAAACGCACTTCTTTAAGTCATATATGCGATCAGCGCACACACACGCACGCACACACACACACACACACACACAATATGGAATTGATAGTAGGCCAAGCAAATGCTGTATGTCTCCATCCGACGTACAGTTGTCACAAATCACAATCACAATCAGCCAGTTCTATCAATAACTGATGTGGTCTCTTGAAGTCTGAAACTTAGGTATTTAAGAGTTGCCTCCGCTTCCAGCGATCTTGAGCGATGTTTTGCCAATTAACTCCGGCGATTTTACGGATGTCCTTGTCCCAGCGATCCGGTGGCCTTCCTCGCGGTCTCAGTTTATCTCCTGGACTCCATTCGAGAACAACCCTGGTCCATCTGCCATCCTTTCTTCGGGCCATATGTCGTGCCCATTGTCACTTCAAGGTTGAAATTCCCGTTATGATGTCAAAGACATTTGTAACTGCTCTGATGTCATGGGCGCTCTTTCTATCTTTTCTGGTAAACCCAAGCATTGACCTCTCCATTCCTCTCTGGGCAGTTCTTAGTTTCCGTTTAGTGAACGCATTCATTGTCCAGATCTCACAGGCATAGGTCAGGACACGGAGAATGCATTGGTCATGAACTTGCTTCTTTAGGTTTACTGACATGTTGGATTTGAAGACGGTTGAATATCATCCAAATGCCTGCTATCCTAATTTGATTCTTCGGAAAATTTCTTGACTTATATCTCCTTTCATGTTCTGTTGACCAAGATAGATGTATTCAGCAACATATTCAATAGTTATTCCCTCTATCACTACATTTTCTGAAGCTGCCCACTTGTTATGCATGACCTTTGTCTTGGACGGATTAATCTTGAGGCCTACTTGCTGACAAACTAGTAAAAGATCGCGTACTTGTGATTGCAGTTCATCCTTACCGTTAGCCAACAATATTATATCGTCCGCAAATCTCAAGTGATTCAGCCGCCTCCCATTGATTCTGATACCTCTATCTTTCCATTGAACTTTGGACATTGCCATATGCAGAGAAGAGCTTTGGAGAAATGGGGTCACTTTGTTTTACATCACGTTGAATGGGAAGATCTTCAGTTGTTTCACTGACACTAACAAAGGCAGAAGATGATTCATATATGTCCTTAAGTATGTTGATGTAGGCTCCTTCTACTCCCTGTTCAGCGAATGCCAAAAGGACAGATGAGTGGTTAACAGAATCAAATGCCTTTTCGAAATCAACAAATGCTAAGCAGAGGGGCAGTTGGTATTCATTCATTCGGCTGATTACTTCCCGTAGAGCGAGTATGTTGCTAAAACCACTGCGGAAACCCGCATGTCCGATGGGTTGGGCTAAGTGGAGAGTTGAGCTGATTGTATTAGTCAGGACCTTGGTAAAGACTTTGTACAGGGCGGCCAATAGGCTGATAGGACTATAGTTCATTACGCTGTGGATACTACCTCTTTTGTGAAGTAGGATGATCTTTGCTTTGTTCCAAAATTTGGGAATCGATCCTCGTTGGAGAAAAGAAGTAAAAAGTTTAGCCAAATAATTTGCCGTTGCCTCCCCAGCAAGTTTCAGAATGCTAACTGTTAGTCCGTCATCTCCTGCAGCTGTATCCTTTTTCATATTATCTATAACGCATTGACCTCTCCATTCCTCTCTGGGCAGTTCTTAGTTTCCGTTTAGTGAACGCATTCATTGTCCAGATCTCACAGGCATAGGTCAGGACACGGAGAATGCATTGGTCATGAACTTGCTTCTTTAGGTTTACTGACATGTTGGATTTGAAGGACATCTGGGACATGTGAAGTTGTACCAAGCACGGGAATGGCTGTAGTTTCTTCGGTTTTGCTGTATAATGAATTGTAGAAGTTTCTAATAAATTTTAGCAGTTCAACTTTGTCAGTCATTTTGCCTTTTTCACCATCCATTGCTATTATTTGTGTCTTGGCTAACGTTAACAATCGTTTAGCTGAATTTAAACTCCCTTTATTCTCAAGGCTGACCTTAGTATCTCTTAATTATGCTTCTTTACATCTGCTTTCATGTTTGTCTTCTTAAATCAATAATCATACCACTATGCAAATAAATTGACTTTACGCTTTTAGTTATTACTTAACAGGGGATACCTTGAAAAATCTGTGTCCCACCTACAATTCTACATCGTATTGTGTTAAGGAGATGGATTTGCGGGATTCGAACACTGACACATGCAACAGAAAATAGTCTGTATTACAGATATAGATTTTGAACTCTGATTTAGTTACCGTGACAGAATTAAAAAATCATTGATTCAAACCCTGTTCTCTTAACGCAAACACAATAGTTACCGTAACAGGATAAAAATCATGGGATTCGAACTTTGATCCCTTGCTATTAGAAACACAGACGCATGCAACAGAAAAATATGTATTACAGATATAGAATTCGAACTCTGACTTAGTTACCGCAACAGAATAAAAAATCATGGATTCAGACCCGGTTCTCTTATCGTAAACACAATAGTTACCGTAACAGAATAAAAAATAATGGGATTCGAACTTTGATCCATTTCTATTCACTATTAGAAAAATCTCTAATACATGCATTATGGGATTCGAACACTAATCTCTCTGTTGAAAACAGATTATACATGATAGCAAACGCACTTCTTTAAGTTATATATGCAATCTTGTCCTACCTATAATTCTACATCGTATTGTGTTAAGGAGATAGATTTGCGGGATTATAGTTTTATATAATTAGAATGAAAAGGGAGAGGAATAGAAGTGTGATTGGTGTAGAGTTGTACTTCCTCTTAAACCAATAATCACTAAAACCATGCGGATAAAATGTTACGTCAGCTGTGAGAAGGGGAGAGGGATCGGAAACGTGTTCATATATTGTTAACTTACCTTGTTTATAAAATGATTTTACCCTTTTAGTCACTACTTACGTCAGGCAAGGGGATACCTCAATCTAATCTAGCTACGAATCGAACATAGTCACAAAAAATTAAATTGTTACGCTGAATAGCTCGGATGGCCACTCAGGCGACACCCTTTTAGTCGACTGTTACAACAGGTGTTTAGTGTTTAGAACACTGAATTTTTGATTGTAACGTTTTAAGCTTATTCGATTGAACACTAGGGATATTTAATTGTCTACTGTAATGTTGATATTACTTGGTGAAAAATAAGAAACCACGTAAATCTCTTATCATGGCTGACGAACCACATAAACCTATTATCATGGCTGACGACATAGGTGATTAAAATATACAAACCTAGTATTTTTTGCATAGTAGTTTTAATTCGTATTACCTTTTCTGCGATGCCTACACAATAAAACATATTTGAAAAACGATTTAACTATATTGTAAAAATCAACGGGATGATATCTTATAATCGATCTACGAAATACAGAATTAAACGTCACATTCCTCTTAAAACAATAATCACTACCACTACTACAATACTAGTTTTACTTATTAAGTAATGTTAACATCAATTTTGAACCCACTGTCTTGGGATCCGGAGACTAACACTCTACTACTAGAACTTTACAGTATAAAAGTACTATTATTGTTACTCTACAGCTACACATTCCTAACCGCGTAGCCAATTCGCTCGGTATAGGCGTGTTGCATTGGAAGTATCACATAAGGCTACTAGAACTTTACAGTATAAAAATATGATTATTATTACTCTACAGCTACGCATCCATAACTGCGTAGCCAATTCGCTCGGTATAGTTGTGTTACAATGGCATTAACAGAGAATGCTACTAGAACTTTACAGTATAAAATATTATTATTAATCTACAGCTACACTAAGGTACATCCCCCAGCATTTGCCTGGTGTGAAAATGAGTAACCTCGGAAACCCATCTTCAGAGCTGCCGACAGTGGGGTTTGACCCCGCTATCTCCGAATGCAAGCTGATAGCTACATGAACCAAACCGCGCCGTAGAAGCGACAGTGGTCTTAATGAAGGTACATCCCCAACATTAGCCTGGTATGAAAATGAGAAACCACGGAAACCCATCTTCAGAGCTGCCGACAGTGGTGTTCGACCCCGCTATCTCCGAATGCAAGCTGATAGCTACGTGACCCAAACCGCGCAATAGAAGCGACCGTGGTCTTAATTAAGGTACAGCCCCAGCATTTGTCTGGTGTGAAAATGAGGAACCACGAAAACACATCTTCAGGGCTGCCGACAGTGGGGTTCGACCCCGCTATCTCCGAATGCAAGCTGACAGCTACGTGACCCAAACCGCGCAGTAGAAGCGACCGTGGTCTTAGTTATGGTATAGCCCGAGCATTTGCCTGGTGTGAAAATGAGAAACCACGGAAACCCATCTTCAGGGCTGTCGACAGTGAGGTTCGACTCCACTATCCCCGAATGCATGCTGATAGCTATGTGACCTAAAACCGCGCAGCCAGCGACCGCTGCTCAGCCCGACCGGGGTCATAGATATGTTATAGCACCCCGACAATATTAATTATACACTTGAATCGTATTTTTATGCATACCGGATACTTACATATCCATGTTTTAAATATAATCTCTAATACGTGAGTGATGGACTGCATTCAGTAAAAGAATGTGAACATTCTGCCTGCATGTCGCTAGCATACCCGGATATAACCCACATATCGATCAAAGTTCAATATCTGTCCTCATTTTTACAACACTGCAAGTTTCTGCCTGCCCGCCCGGATGTGACCTAACGTACGAAGCACTTCTACATTTCCTATACAGTTCCATGGAGTGTATCAAAAATATTCCATTCTTTTACTGAATGCAGTCCATCACTCACGTATTAGAGATTACATTTAAAACATGGATATGTAACCGTACGGTGTGTATAAAATACGATTGAAGTGTATAATTAATATTGTCGGGGTGCTGTAAGATATCTAAGACCCCGGCCAGGCTTAGCAGCGGTCGCTGACTGCGCGGTTTTGGTCAAGTAGCTATCAGCATGCATTCGGGAATAGCGGGGTCGAACCCCACTATCGGCAGCCCTGAAGATGGGTTTCCGTGATTTCTCATTTTCACACCAGGCAAATGCTGGGGGCTGTACCTTAGCGTAACAGTGGAGTAATAATAATCATATTTTTATAATGTAAAGTTCTACTAGCATTATGTGTTAATGCCATTGCAACAACAACTATACCGAGCGAATTGGCTACGCGGTTAGGCCTGCATAGCTGTAGAGTAATAATAGTCATATTTTTATACTGTAAAGTTCTAGTACCATTATGTGATATTGCCAATGCAACACACCTATACCGAGCGAATTGGCTACAAGGTGGCGACTGTCCACGTCTAGAAGGCCATCTGCCCGTGAAACTGAGGTTAGGCCCCTCCAAGATGGCGACTGTCCACGTCGAGTAGGGCATCTGCCCGTAAAACTGAGGTTAGGCCCATCCAAGATGGCGACTGTCCGCATCGGGAAGGGCATCTGCCAGTAAAACTGGGATTAGATCCCTCCATGATAGCGACTGCGAGGTTGTGCATGCTCCCTTATGTAAAATCCACGTCGGGTAGGTCAACTTGCCATAAAGCAGTGAGGTTATCCACGTTCACTTGTTTAAATTCCGCGCCCACGTGGTTAGGACCTGTCAAGATGGCAACTGTCAAAAAGCACGTGGATTTTAAATTCCGCACCCACGTGGTTTGGACCTGTCAAGATGAAAGCTGTCAAAAGCACATGGATTTCAAATTGCGCGCCACCACGTGCTTAAGGTGGCAACAATGAGGTTAGACTTTGTTAAGATGGCAGCAATGAGGTTAGCGATGCTCACTTGTCCGAAAAAGTGAGGTTAGGGTCCGTCAAGATGACAGCTGTCGAGTTGGGGTCAATGACCTTGGCCGGTATCAATGACCTCGGGTGCTGACTCAGTACAAAAATGCTGACACGGTGTTTTAGAACCGGCCTTGCCCTACAACTTGTAATTCATTAAGGTAGTCAAGTAAATTTAATATGCAAATTACGGCGATATGATTTACATGATTATGAGAATGTGCGTAACTGTATTTCATTAAATACTTCACCACCATGACAGATACCTAATAATTATATTCGCTTCACGAGAGGTGCAATTCCAGTGTATATTTTTAATCATGTGTTTGTTGTGTAGTGATATAACAAATACCAGCGGGTATCGATAATAAAATAAGGGGATGCCCTTATTCAGTGCAAAGTGTAAATACCTAGGTGCTTGTTTAAAGATGATTGGCGGTGTCAAACGATAGTCAGATATAAAATAGACTGATATGGACGTAGTAATATCCTCCAGAGAGTTGATTTATGTGTAATGATATGGCATTGTCTCGTGTAAAATTTACACTTGTGACTCCATCAGTTAATTAAAATTAAGATTTTTAAAAATTGGGAACAAATATACTTCTCATTCCAGTAGTTAGTGTATTCCTCTCATGTTATAGAACACTCTTCTTACAATATATTTAAATTAAGTGCCCATTTTTTTTATCGAACAGACCATTGACCCGTATGCTCTCGAGCTTAGCTGTTGAGATAGTGAAAGTAGGGAGGATGGGGGTTCGATGCCCGGGATAGACCTCCGAAGTTCTCATCATACAGATTTCCATTCAAGATTTATTTGTGAAGCTCAGTTACATAAATGATGCCCTGATGAGCCTGGGAGAGGTGCAGTACCTACATTGAACGACCAAATATGGTAGGTTTTCACATATTTTAGAATATAAACTGCAAAATAGGAAGAAAAGACGACAAATGAAGTGTAATATTATTGGGAGTTGTGCAACCCTGCAACAATACCACGCACCACCCTTGATCAATAATGCAGCAGCCCCACGTGTACAAGGGAGAAAAGCAAACCCATGGTTTGATGCATCGTACTATATTCAGAGGAAAGACCCATGAAAACACTTCAAAACACGAGAGAAAAGAAAGACAACAAAACGTTGGAAGAATACCGGCAGCAGAGGAAAGGCTATAAAGATGTCCAAAAAGAAAAAAAGGAATACTTAGAAGAGGCACGAAGGAATGTCATTGCGGAAGCTGAGCCAGAACCATACGGGGTGAGTCAAGGCCGCACTAGATAGACAGGCCACAAGGCTCGGACCGTGACGTCACGCGAGTGGCTGGCGTTCAGCATGGCAGTGTAGGGCCCGCTCTCACTTTCACCATGATATTGTTCATGTATTCAACCTTAATGATAAAATTGAACACTCCTTCAATTGTGGCTTTACTTAGGCTTGTATACTACACGAGTTTTATGCGGGGAGAAAACTGGCAGGGCAGTATATGTATATTTCTTTGCGTAAAATCTGTCACTTGTAACTCAACATGGTATCTTGTAAAAGATCAAAACGCATAATACGTATACAAAAAGTGTTAATCTTACTACGAAAATGCATGATGGCAATTCACAACAATAGTCTGAAACCTTTCTTAGAAATTAAGCTGCAATTTAAAACTTACCTAACAATTCCTAAAGTTTCAGCTTATACATTTTTATTTTCCTGAGGATTTCTTCTTCTCAGCCATGAGTTTGTCTACGGTAACTTTTCTATTGTTATTCAATAATATAACGGTAACTTTTCTATTGTTATTCAATAATATATTACAAAAGATTTATATACATTTGTCAACGAAATGTTTAAAACTATTTATTTAATCACTGTATGTTTAAACATGTTTTCGTTTTCCAGAACATTGTTGACAAGCGAAATCAGAATTTTTCTCTGAGAATCCTCATGTAAAAACATTAGTGTACAGGTTTACATTTTGTAGCTCTAAAAGTGTCTGGTACAACACCTTTTGGTCCAGGGCAGGAGCAAGCCAAGGCCGCACTAGATAGACTCAGATAGACATTTTTTTGTCTGACTCAGAGTTGTCAAAAGTCAGGATAAGTTGTCAGCTTGATTAAGCCAGTTATTTATTAAGATTTTAAATAAATGACCAGTATCAAACAACTTTGTGTGTGTGTGTGTTTCGTCAAATGGATTTTGAAAAGTGGTTTGTAAATTGCTTTTGCGCAGCTTTTCAAACATTTTCCTACTAACACTGTTATTATTAGAAATTATGCATGCTACCTTATAAGCTATAGGCCTATCTGTTAATACTTTAAAGACTTGCAAAATTAGTTCTTCTAAGAAATGTCACGTTAGGTTCTTACATGGAAACAAATCAACAACGTCTTTACTTTTTTTAAACTGGATGACAACATAAAAGTTTGTGCAGTTGTAGCTAATGTAGTGTTATTTTCTCCGCTTTTACTACTAAAAGCAACTCCCTCTACCTTTCCTCCTAGCGGGCGATCTGGCCGTGCGGTTAGGGGCGTGCGGCTGTGAACGTGCATCGGGTGATAGTGGGTTCGAATCCCACTGTCGGCAGCCCTGAAGATGGTTTTCCGTAGTTTCCCATTTTCACACCAGGCAAATGCTGGGGCTGTACCTTAATTAAGGCCACGGCAGCTTCCTTCCAGCTGTTAGGCCTCTCCTATCCCATCGTCGCCATAAGACCTATCTGTGTCGGTGCGACGTAAAGCCACTAGCAAAAACAAAAATAAAACCTTTCGTCCTTTACAGTTCAGCTCACGTTTTATGTAGACTCCATCCAACAAGTTACAAAATATTTCATGCTCGTTTAACAATTTTAGTTTCTTTTTCAAGTAATTCCAATGTGAATCATCAATACCCGAATTTCCCGTGCCTAGTTTTGCAGTAAAAGACTGTGAATAATCGGGTGAGGCATTGTAAGAAACGTTGATTGTCTTATCTTCTTTTACTCCCCAGGAAATGCGAAAAATATTGAAGTGAACCATGTTATTAGAATACAGGAGTAAAATACTTTCTTTGCAAAGGATATATTTAACTGTTCCTTACAGAATTATAATTTATCAGTAATGATACACTCATCAACTTCACTTTCAATTTCATCGATTATTTTGTGTACAGATTCTATTTTGTCGTGGACAGTCACTTTTGAGTTACAAGCAGGTCTAAACAGGAAGTTACAAATACTTCTCTAATTTGACCATTTTAATATCTTGCCCCCGTCACCTAATGCACGTATATCAGGGTTATCACTCATGAAAATATCATGTTTAATGGATTTAAAATCAAGAGCCTCGTTTAATGTTAAGGAAGTACCAATTTTCGGAATATTTTCCTCAGTCATATACATTTTGAAAATACAGACTTTGGCTGTTAAAGTTGACGGAGGGGCCGATGACCTTCGATGTTAGGCCCCTTAAAACAACAAGCATCATCATCATCATCAAAGTTGACGGAAACTTTGTCCAAATCTAATTTGCGTTTAATACTGAAATTACCCTGAACGTCATCGAAGTCCTTGATCCTGTCATATTTTTCCTCAGCTTTCTTTCTTTCCTTCCTCTTCCCGTTTTTCAATTTCTTCTTGTCTTTGAATAGGATTTTTGCTCAGTGTTGGAAGATTTTTAGACAGATAGGCAGGTACATTTTCAAACTTGGGAATAGCATCGTTTGAGAGTTTTAAATGGTTAGGTTTTACAGTTAAAAGAGACTCATCAGGTCTTTTGACAGAATCGTCCCTAATTACGAAACTTCGTCCAAGTGTTTTATGCACACAACTGAGCTTGCTGAAGGGATGAATTCTGTTCGATGGATGGCTATGATCCACTTTTGTTTCCGAAACAAGCCAGTAGGAAATTTAAACACTGAAATATTAGGCTGTTTTGAACTGTAGTTGATTCTACAACCAGGTGTACAATACGACGTGGCCTTAATTCACAATGTTCACACATGTTTAAATCATTCAACACCATCAATAGCCTCACTGCTACGAGGTTCAGATCAGCCTACAAGTCACTGGCGAGAAGTGAAGCGGCTGGCGGCTCGTGTGACGTAGTGCCCGAAGTGGAGGGGGAGCCTTATGGCCTGTATATCTATACTGAAATTCAAGTTAAGAGCTTAGGAAAAGTATCCTTCCGCATGTGAGCACGTCCCCTGTTCCCCCTTCCCGTCTCGTCGTGGTTCTCCATCTCCGCCACAACCAGCTTATCATTAACGCCGTGCGACCATCTGACAAGTGCAGTACTTCATTCTGAAATAGTGAAGCATCAAACGAAATCACTGCCTTTCACATAGCTGTACTTTGATTACGTACCATACCTATTTATTCCTTTATTGACCATGTAAAACCTACAGATTACTGACGAATTCCGAGGCAAGAGAAGCAAGAATTATTTTTGTTTCATAATGCGATTTGTGTGAGGCACATGGAGACTTACAACATACGTATACGATTCCGCTCTCGTGCAACGACTGTCAGTGGCAGTTTCTCACAGTTAAAAAAGCTGAAAAACCCACCGGTGAGTGGGATTGCAAAATACAATGCTTCCAGGAATGTTGTAAATATTGTAGTCTCGTCATTCGGAAGGTAAAAACGAACTCATGATCCTCTCATGACAACATTTCTGTAGGTAGAGGGCGGTTGCGAATATAAAGTAAAGTACACATTATTATTATTATTATTATTACTATTATTATTATTATTATTATTATTATTATTATTATTATTATTATCGAATACGCCAAAGATCCTATTCCCATACCGTGTTAAGGCCCTTCCTGTTTTATTTACGGCGAGTACTGAGCTGACACATCGTTCTTTCCCTGGAGACTTGGATTTTCCATTCCAAGCGAACGGCGTAAACACTGTACACAGAAATGCCGATCAGCTGCGCGGACTTTTTCACGTCTTCCACAGTCCACAGTGGATTCTAATCTCGTAGGCTACTGTAAACGTTTAAAACAATTTGGTTTAGATTTTCTACTTTATTTTCCTCTACTTTTGTTAGCTTTAAAGTATTTCACAGGGAACTCAAGCGTTACAGCATCACGCACGTCTTGCTCACAGCTGGCAGCCATTATGAATACTGAACAGTGAACACGCTGTTGCAGCCAGCATTGCCAACAGTTTTCTTGGATCCATCTTCAACGTCCCACCTATTATGCGAACTTATCAACAGTGGAATGAACTCGAACAAACTTACTAAGTACACAGTGCAATAAGATATCAATATCATATTAAATTATTATTACTTTGCTACATACACCACTGAGAACAATAACTATTCACAGCCATCTACGTATGAAATATAAGAGTTGGTAACGAACCCGAATAACATACAACCTGTGATATATTTTCCATATTTATACAGGCAAAAATTTTAATTTATCAAGTCAGTTCACCAGAATATCTAACCAAACTGAAGGAAGCTCCTGACTTCAGGAACAAGTAACAAACCTAGGGAACTATTTGGCGCTGCGGAAGCCTTTTCACCGACCAGAAGTCTGACTAACATCAAAGGGACCGCTAAGGTCTTAAGTTGACTCTCAGTATAGTTGGCCTTGGGTGAGTCCGCTGCGCCTGATGTTTCTGCTTTTAGATATCCCAATGAACGTCAGTGGGGTGATGGTCGATTTTCCTTTGCCGTATACCAAGCTACAGTCGCCTTTAAAGCACCTACTGCGTCATCACTGCACGACTTTTGCAAAAACATGTATGCGACAGGTATTTAAACAATAGATCGAACTGTCATACAGTAATGTAAAATGTACGTGCCAAGTATAAGCATTCGACTGGTTTTGAAATTATCGCTAAAAGGGATGACATATTGATCGAAAACGTGTGTAAGTTTGTGAAGCGGGACGTAGTTTTACACCAAGTAAGCTTTCTGATATACTGGAGGCAACACTTACTGTGCTGTAGTGGACCAACCTCAGACGTGTTGACGCATGTTGCGTTGGCAGGTGGGTTCGAATCCCACGAGCGATGAATACTTTTATTCACATTTTAAACTTTGGCGATCAAATAAGAGGCAATCCGTGCCACATTTAACCAATAGCATGCATGTTGAATGTGTAGCGGCCTGACACTTGGTGTAGCCTAGCAGTCCTGGTCATTTCCTCGTTATGTATTCAACAGATGAGTATGTCGACACGCTCCTCATCTACGGCGAAGCAAGACAGAACGCAGAGGAAGCACAGTGCCTGTACCAGGAAAGATTTCCACACAGACAACAACCAAACGCAAATACGTTTAGGAGGGTGGAAGCGTCGTTTGTGTAGAAATTCATCACTTTCCCGAACAGGTCCTGTTAGAGAGTCACCAGTTACGTCCGGTGAAACTGCTGAGATGGATTTGGACATTTTCCTGGAGAATCCTCACACGAGTACCCGGCAGTAGCACAACAAGACAGCATCAGCCAGTCGTCTGTTGTAAGGATATTGTATTCCAGTTTTTTCGTCAGTATCACCTGCAAATACATCAAGTACTCCACGGAAGAAATTTCGAAACTCGTGTTGATTTCTGTGCGTGGATACTGACGCAAGTGGCAAATGATCCAGCGTTTATACCTCACATTTTATTTTCAGACGAAGTACGATTTCATAACAATGGCTCTGTGAATCGTCATAATATGCACTACTGGAGTGTTGAAAATCCCCACTGGGTACGGCAGGCAGCATTTCAGGCACGATGGGGAGTAAATGTCTGGTGTGGCATACTGGGTGGTCACGTAATTGGACCATATTTCTTTGAGGATCATTTGACAGGAGCCCTGTACCTACAGTTTCTTCAAGACCAACTAACATTGCTGCTAGAGGATGTGCTCCTGGGTGAGCGTGTAACCATGTTGTTTCAACATGCTGGAGCTACCCCTCACATGTCAGCAGATGTTCACAACTACCTGAATTTTACACATCCTGGTCAATGGATAGGAAGGGGAGGAACTGCCACCTGGCCTGCTGGATCGCCCGATTTGACGCCACTGGACTTCTTCCTATGGGGCTATTTGAAGGATGTAGTGTACGCTCAGCAGCCGGAAAGTCTTGAAAGCCTACAAAACCTTATTACGGAAGCCTGTGAATCCGTAACACCTACAATGATACAAAGAGCCCGAATGGCAGTTCAACGGCACGCTGAAACGTGCATTTCTGCAGAAGGCCATTTATTCAAACACTTACTGCGCTAACAGGCTGTTTCTCAGTCAAGTGGATTCAGACTCCCAACAATTCTATCCTCGTCCATCCCTGCTTATAAAACATCCACATAAGCAGGCCCAATGGCCCAGAACAGTGCCAAAATGAATGAATGAATGAATGAATAAATAAATAAATAAATAAATAAATAAATAAATAAATGAATAAATAAATAAATAAATAAATAAATAAATAAATAAATAAATAAATAATGAAATAATGATATAACCCACGATCATCCTCTGTGGTGTAGTGTTTAGTGTGATTAACTGTCACCCCTGGAGGTCCGGGTTTGATTCTCGGCTCTGCCACGAAATTTGAAAAGTGGTAGAAGGGCTGGAACGGGGTCCACTCAGCCTTGGGAGGTCAAATGAGTAGAGGTGGGTTCTATTCTCACCTTAGCCATCCTGGAAGTGATTTTCTGTGGTTTCCCACTTCTCCTCTAGGCAAATTTCGGGATATTACCTAACTTAAGGCCACGGACGCTTCCTTCCCTCCTCCTTGTCTATCCCTTCCAATCTTCCCATCCCCCACAAGGCTCATGTTCAGCATAGCAGGTGAGGCCGCCTGTGCGAGGTACTGTCATTCTCCCCAGTTGTATCCCCGACCCAATGTCTCACGCTCCAGGACACTTGCGCTTGAGGCGGTAGAGATGGGATCCCTCGCTGAGTCCGAGGGAAAACCAATCCTGGAGGGTAAACAGATTAAGTAAATAACCCACAACGTGAGAGCATTCTGATACATTAGCTCTTTGGATGATTCTCGAAGTACGAAATGGGAATAAAATGTACAGGCTCGAGTTGGATTCGAACCCACCTAGCAAACTCAGCTGTATTAACAGCACTGCACTTAACCTATGACACCACGGCGACTCCAGCGAGTAGATTTCCAGAAAGCCTACTAGATGGAATACTACTTCCGCTTCACAAACGCACACATGTTTTCTATCGATATGGCATCGCTGTTAGCGTTCATTTCATACCCACCGAGCTCGATAGCTGCAGTCGCTTAAATGCGGCCAGTATCCAGTATTCGGGAGATAGTAGGTTCGAATCCAACTGTCGGCAGCCCTGAAGATGGTTTTCCGTGGTTTCCCATTTTCACACCAGGCAAATGCTGGGGCTGTACCTTAATTAAGGCCACGGCCGCTTCCTTCCCACTCCTAGCCCTTTCCTGTCCCATCGTCGCCATAAGACATATCTGTGTCGGTGCGACGTAAAGCCAATGGCAAAAAAAAAAAAATGGCATTTCATACCCTACTGAAAGTTCATAATTGGCACGTACTTTTTGCATAACCGTATGACAGTTCGATGCATTGTGTAAATGCCTGTCGCATACGGTACATGTTTTTGAAAAGGTAATGGTGCAGTGAGTGATTCAAGGCGATTGTTGCTTGGTATACGACAAAAGGAAATAGACCCATAACACCAGTGACGTTCGGTGGGATGCCTAACAGCATAAAACGTAAGGCGTAGCTGACTCACCCGATGTAGGGCCCTGCGACCAAAAAGTCAAAGCTTCCAAACCTACATATCAATGAAAATCTGGGAAGAACGTATCAAGAAACGAACCTGTGCAAAAGAATCAAGACATAAAACCAGACTCCCAGAAGACCTGTATATTACAGAATCCATCACAGAAAGAGAGAATTCAAAGGCTATGCAGAAATTGAAGAATAAT
Organism: Anabrus simplex; assembly: GCF_040414725.1. Lineage (NCBI taxonomy): Eukaryota > Metazoa > Arthropoda > Insecta > Orthoptera > Tettigoniidae > Anabrus > Anabrus simplex. Next base: position 1,047,978,796 of record NC_090265.1, on the reverse strand, counting down.
AGGTCTCCCGGGTCGGCTGGAATCAGGACTGAACATTTAAAGAAAACTACAGATGAACTGTTACCAGTATGGATGGCGCTATTAAAGAGATGTTTGTAACTCGGAAGAATACTAAGTGAATGGAAGAAATCAACAATTGAGCTACTACTATATAAGGGAAAGAGGATTACTGATAAACCGAACTTGTGCCGGGGAATTGCATTGGAGTCGGTTGCCCTGAAGCTATTAACAGAGATACTGACATCCAGGATAAATATAGTTATAGACCCACTGCTGCTAGAAGAGCAATGTGGCTTCCGTAAAGAAATATCAACAACCATGGCAGCAGCTAATCTACTACGACATGTAATAAAGGCGCTGGAGAAACCTAAAGGCAAACTTTATGTACCTAATATTGATTACTCGAAGGCTTTTGATTTAGTCAACATAACTACAGTATACTTATAAACAAGTTTGAAAGGTTAATAGGCAGAACAAGAACAACGACCCTCATATAGAATGTTAGCAGAAAAGTACATACAAGTCTATGGCGGAGTTGGGAATTCAAGATGGATAATACAGACGAATGGAGTATTTCCTGATGATTCCCTGAGCCCCATCCTATTTAATGTTCTCACATATGATGTTGTTAACAGAATGCGAGAAACAACAAAGGCTAATTATACTTATAAGTGGATGATATGGCAATTGCTTCAAAGCAGATAAATGACTTGCAAAAGGCAGTAGACATATTACGAGACTGGGCCCAGAAAAACGAAGTTACAATCAATGAGGACAAGATGGTAATGATAATTTTTGAAACGGTGGAAGGCCAGCAGCTTTAGACCAAGTGACCTGCAACGGCAAGGAGCTGAAAATAGTCAATAATTTCAAATACCTGGGCGTTACCCTACAGGTTGCAGGAAGAAGCTTTGGACTACACATAAGATCAAAAACAGCCGCCGCAATGAAAGCTACAAACGACATTGGGCATATAAATCTCATATAACTTGAAACAGCAATGGTACTTCTTCAAACGAAGGTACTACCCGTTCTGACACATGGACTTGAGCAAATATGGGAATTTCTTAACTACAGGCAATTGGAAGTGATAGAAAGGACAAAATCCTGATTTCTCAAAAGAGCTCTCGGTGTATCGAAGTCAACCAAATCCAGACTGGTATACGAGCTTGCAAGAGGAACGATCCTGATAGAGGATATACGGATAGGTCTACTACTAACGATTACGGAAAGTTACAACAAGCTGCTCCAAGATCTACAGAATAAAAAGCGAGACATACCGATGTAATTCTACACAACAAATGCGATGCTGGAAGGAAGATGGACGCAGTCACTCTCTGAAATGAGGCAAGTCGTGACCAGGGTTACAGTTCATGGTTTTCACCATAGGATTTGCTGCCGAAAAGTGTTTCATGGCTCAGAAAAAAATTGCGTGTGCGAACTATGAATGAAAACCTACAACCTGTTTTCCAGTCATTCACCGGTTCAGGGAATGAATGAACGAAGCCCCCAGGATAGGAATTGTGCCGGCTGCCGAGGCCTGTCGCACTCCTCTGGGGCAATGATTAATGACTGGCAGATGAAATAAATGATAATGGAGAGTGTTGCTGGAATGAAATATGACAGGGAAAACCGGAGTAACCGGAGAAAAACCTGCCCAACCTCCGCTTTGTCCAGCACAAATCTCGCATGGAGTGACCGGGATTTGAATCACGGAACCCAGCGGTGAGAGGCCAACGCGCTGCCGCCTGAGCCACGGGGGCTTCCGTGTGCGAACTGCGTAACAATAAATGCAGAACTTACCACATAACCACGTGCCCAAACCGAAACAGGCCAGTAGTGGAATATAGCAAGGAGTGACATGACTGCTCAGTACTATGTAAATATGCTGTATTACTATCTAGGTCAAATTCTAAAAGGAATATGTCATATATGTACTGTTATGGCCATTCGGCCGCAATAAATTCTTTATTCATAAAAGTCAGACCAATTAAGCAGAATTACAACAGGGAGGGTAAGACACATGTATGTCCTAGACTATATAACTCTGTTAACGTCTAGGACAAAATAAAGAAAAACAAACTACAATTTAGAAATTAGATTGTCCTGACTGACTGATTCATCATCGCCGAGCCAAAACTACTGGACACAAAGAAATGAAATTTTGAGGTTACATTTATATGACAATGTAGGTACTCACGAAGGAAGGATTTTTGGATATTCCGCCACTAAGGGGGTGAAAAGCGGGGAGGGTGAATAGTTAAAATGAGTGTATCTATATCTAAAAAATTTATCAGTTTAAAGACGTGAAAATTGGTACATGGAATTTCCTTTAATAATTAGCATGATTTTTTTCGGAAAATCCTCCAAAGGGGTTGAAAAATGTGAAAAGGGGTTAAATGCCTTTTATGGGGATACTTATATCTCAAAAATTGAAGATGTTACAGTCATGAAAATGGGCATTTGGAATCTCCTTCAAAAACAAGGAAACACGTATTTTTTTGTTTTTTTGGAAATTTTCTTTAAGAGGGCGTAAACAGGAGTGACAAAAGTGGCGAATTTTTAAAATTGGTATATCTGCAATATATCTTTAAAAATATGTTACAGACGTGAAAATTGGTATTTGGAATTTCCTGTAAAAGTAAAGGAACACCCATAATAATCCACTTAAGGGGAAGTGTTAAAGGGGATGAATTTTTTAAATGAGCATATCTACAGTATTTCTAAACAACTTACCACATATTACAGAGGTGAAAATTGGTGTGTTTAATCTCTATTAATAAAGTAACACGCATTTTTTATTTCGGAAAAAACACTTAAGGAGTGAAATAGGGATTGAATTATTTTTATGATGATGATACTTATATCTCCAAAACTGAAGATGTTACAGACATGAAAATTGGTATTTTGAATCTCCTTTAAAAATAAAGACACGCGTATTCTGTGGCGGAGGAGGCTGTGGGGTGGAATCAACTTAACCGGAGGAGCGAGGTGTAAAAGGAGTTGAATAATTTTTATGAGGACAAAAATAATAAGTGCACTTAAAACAATACACCCCTAAGGGGGTAAAGACGGAGGGGGGTGATAAATGATGAAAATAATATGACCGGGTGACTTAGCTGTGCGGTTAGGAGCGCGCAGCTGTGAACTTGTATCCGGGAGATAGTGGGTTCGAACCCCACTGTCGGCAGCCCTGAAGATGGTTTTCCGTGGTTTCCCATTTTCACACCAGGCAAATGCTGGGGCTGTACCTTAATTAAGGCCACGGCCGCTTCCTTCCCATTCCTAGTCCTTACCCCTCCCATCGTCGCCATAAGACCTGTCTGTGTCGGAATGACGTAAAACAAATAGCAAGAAAAAAGAAGAAAATATGCATTTACATGAAACCACGAAGTTAAAATTTCAAATGTTATCCTAGGTGTTAAATAACAGAAAGTTTCAAACAAGAGAGTTAAATGGGGGTTAAGATCCGAAAACAAATATATTCATTCTTTCCTCCGAAACTGTTTAACGTACGAACAAAATTCCAATTACGGTAAATATTTTAAATCTTAGGTGTGAAATATACGCGTAGAGGCGCGCGGCTGTGAGCTTGCATCCGGGAGATAGTAGGTTCGAATCCCACTATCGACAGCCCTGAAAATGGTTTTCCGTGGTTTCCCATTTTCACACCAGGCAAATGCTGGGGCCGTACCTTAATTAAGGCCACGGCCGCTTCCTTCCAACTCCTAGGCCTATCCCATCATCGCCATAAGACCTTTCTGTGTCGGTGCGACGTAAAGCCCATAGCAAAAAAAAAAGGTGTGAAATAGCAAATATTTTTTAACGTTCCACCCCTAAAGTGTTAAATGGGGTTAGCTCCGTAGAATACATTATTCATCCCTTCAAACCCGTTCAGGCACGAACTCAATTTTTTAATGAAGAGCGATCTTCTGTATAATATATGTTAATAAATATTTATAAACATTCACCCCTTAAAAAGTATTCATTCCTCCATTACTGTTCGACTACAAAATCAAAATGTCACAGGTTGGTCGCTTTTACATCCTAGACGCTAAATAGGACAGGGTTTAAAACATTCACATTCTTCCGTATGGGTTTCAAATGAGTTAGATCAGAAAATAATAGTCATTTCCCCAAAACCGTTTGACGCACGAACTGAGGGCGTAGTTTACAGGCTCAGCTGACAGTGGACTCGCCTAAATGCAAAACGTTGAATAATAATTTTTAGTTTAAAACCGTAGCGAAGAACGGTTATCTTGGTCTATATATATATATATATATATAACTATCTGTTACCCACGGCTTCGCTCGGGAGGATTTCGTAAGTTGATAAAAATTAATTGCTTCTCGGAATCACACTAAGACATTATCTGAAAAACCCTAAAATATAAAAACTCGCCGAAAAATTACATTTTATTTACCCCAGAACCTCTTTGTTAGCCACGTTTGTGGCTTAGCCTTCTGGAGCTAAGATGACCAAGCTACTGGCAGAGCTAAATCTGGAACAAGTGACATGGAACCCTACATGTGAGAAACAATCCTTTTCTAAGTCGAAAAAGAAAGGGTTTCTTTATTTCTAAAGGAGAAATTTCCACGTCTGTAACATCTTAGTTTTTGAGATATAAGTATCCTCATAAAGAGAATTCAACCCCTTCTTTACTTATTTTCGATCTCCAGCTTAAGTTGATTTCCGAAAACAAAAAGTGCGTGTGTCTTTATTTTTAATGGAGATTACAAATACCAATTTTCACGTCTGTAACATGTTAAATTTATGAGATATACTGTATATATACTCATTTTAGAAACTGACCCACTCATTGGCTGAGTGGTCAGCATTGAGGGCTTCAGTTCACAGGGTTCCGGGTTCGATTCCAGCCTGAGAGAAATTAAATCGCGTGTGATTAATTCTTCCGGCTCGGGGACAGGTTATTTGTTTTTGTCCCAACACTCTCCTCTTCATATTCACTCGACACACCACTTTACCAACCACAACAGGAATACGCAATAGTAATTACATCCATACACATAGGGTTGGCGACAGGAAGGGAATCCAGCCGTAAATTCGCCCCCGCGCCCCCACAGGTGTGAGAAAAGCGGTAGAAGATGAAGATACTCGTTTTAAAAGTACACTTACTTAATTTTTTTATTTTTACACCCCCTTAAGTGGATTTTCCAAAAAGGTGTGTTCATTTATTTTTAAAGGAGATCCCAAGTACCAATTTTAACGCCTGTAACATCTTCAGTTTCTGAGATATATGTATCCTCATATGAATAATTTAAATCCTTCCTCACTTCTTTTCACCTCCCCCCCCCCCAGTCACCCCTTAAGTGGATTTTCTGAAAACAAAATGTGTGTTCTTTTATTTGAAAGGAGATTGTAAATACCAGTTTTCATGTCTGTAACATGTTAGGTTTTTGTGATATATATTGTCGATAATCTCGCTCCTGTAGAATCCTGGAGCTGACGTTACCATGGTTACGGCAGTTCATTTCTGTATCCGATTCCTAGAGCAGGGGTAGTGTGATGCCAATATCTCCGTAACGGTTGGTTTTAGGGCCTTAAAACATGGTTTTCGGGCCCGTAGGGCTTGCCGAGTTGTGTTTTTTGCGTCAAGGGGCTCAAATTGAGCTTTGTGTCGTCCTTGTACGACAAATTCGATATTTCGCCTACATTAGCCTACTATTTTTATATCTCCCCCTCGTGCCCCACACCTCGAATTGTTTTGAAGAATAAAGAAAGCCCATATCCTTCAGGGATAATTAATATTTACATTATTAAAACAACTTTAAAATCGGTCCAGTAGTTTCTCAGATTAGCCATTACATACAAACAAACTTTACCTCTTTATATATAAGTATAGATAATATGTCCTGACTGACTGACTAATTCATCACCGCCGAGCCAAAACTACTGGACATAAAGAAATGAAATTTTGAGGATATATTTATATTATAGTGTAGGTGCTCACTAAGAGAGGATGTTTGGATATTTCGGCGCTAAGGGGGTGAAAATCGGGGTGCATTCCTAAAATGAGTGTATCTATATCTCAAAAAATTAAAAGTTTTCAGATTTAAAAATTAGTATTTCTGAAATCCGTTAAAAATAATTAAACACGTATTTTTTGTTTGTGGAAAATCCAATTAATGGGAGATAAACAGGAGTGACAAATGGGGTGAATTTTTAGAATGACATCTATAGTTGTCCTATATCTCAGAAGTGTAACATGTTACAGACGTAAAAATAGGCATTTGGAATCTCCTGCGAAAGTAAAGAAACACAGATGATTTCTTTTCGGAAAATCCACTTAAGGGGAACAAAAAAGGGGGGTGAAATTTTAAAATGAGCATATCTACAGTATCTCAAAAACTTAACATGTTACAGAAGTGGAAATTGGTATTTTTAATCTCTATGAAATAAAGAAACATACATTTTTGTTTTCGGAAAAGAACACTTGGGTGGTGGGTAAAAAGGACTGAAAAGGGAGTTGAATTATTTTTATTAGAATACTGATATCTAAAAAATGAAGATGTTACAGACATGAAAATTAATATTTGGAATTTTCTTTAAAAGTAAAGAAATACATATCTTTTGTTTTCGGAAAATCCACTTAACGGGGGGGGGGGTTGAAAGAATTGAAAAATTAGTTGAATTATTTGTATGAAGATACTTATATCTCAAAAACGAAAGATGTTGCAGACGTGAATATTGGTATTTGGAATCATTATTAAAAGCAAAGAAACAAGTATTTCTTTGATTTCGAAAAATCCAATTAAGGGGGTGAAAGAATTGAAAAATTAATTGAATTATTTGTATGAGGACACTTATATCTAATAAAAAGTAAAGTTGTTACGGACGTGAAAATTGGAATTTTTAATCTCCTTTAAAAATAAAGAAACATTTTTGCGGGAAAATCTACTTGGAGGGGGGCAGGGGTGAAAAAGTGTTGAATTCCTTTTATGAGGACACATATATATCAAAACCTAAAGATGTTAAAGTCGTGAAAATGGGTATTTGGAAGCTAGTTTATTAGAAAAGTAACACGTATTGTTTTGTTTTCCGAAAATTCTCTTAAGGGGGAAGTGTGAAGGAAGTGGAAAAAAGTGAATTCGTTTTATGGGGATACATATATCTCAAAACCTGAAGGTTACAAACGTGGATTTTCGGTATTTGGAATCTCCTTTAAACATAAAGAAACACGCCTTCTTTTTTGGGTGGGCGAAATCAACTTAACGGGAGTGGGGTGAAAAAGGCAATGAATTATTTCTGTGAGGATACTTATTTCTCATAAAATGAAGATGTTACAATCATGAAGAGTTGTATTTGGAATCTTCTTTCAAAGTAAAGAAACACGTACTCTTTTGTTTTCGGAAAATCAATTTGCTAGGGGGGAGGTGAATGAATTGAAAATTTAGTTGAATTCTTTGTATGTTTGTTCTTTGCGACTTGAGAGAAGACTTTCTCACATGTACAGTTCTGTGGTGTTTGGTCATCTTGGCCCCAAAAGGCATTACCACAAACGTTGTTTACGAAGAGTTTCTGGGGTAAATGAAACTCAATATTTCGGCGAGTTTTTATACTTTTTAAATTTTCAGATAATACAGTACAGTACCGAGAAACTTTTATCAAATTACGAAATCCACGCGAGCGAATCTGCAGCTAACTGCTAGAGCTGTAATATGCATGTATCAGAACATATTTTGGTTTATAATAAATGATTACTCCCTCCCCAATTTCAGGTGATCCGAAAGTGGGGAGGGGAGTATTCTATTCTATACTCATAAAAGTCAGACTATTAAATGTTTTAAAGAACATATTATCATGTCCCCCAAACAGTTCGGATTTAGGCTAAGGATAGGCACCGCAGATGCAATGTATGCTCTAACAGATCACTTGTACAAATCATTAGATGAAGGAAAACGAACAATGACTATGATTTTGGACCTAACAAAGCATTCGATGCGGTAGATCACAATATACTATTAAATAAACAAGAAAAGTAGGTATTCCTGGAATGATACAGAGGCTCATAGCCTGTTTCCTTACAAATAGAATCCAGAGAGTATAAACTGACGGTAAACTAAGTAAACCGAAAATATTTCAAAAAGGAATACCACAAGGAACAGTCATTGGACCATTACTATTTCTGATATACATTAATGACCTGTGCAACTTAAATCTAGTTGTAAAAATACTTGCTTATGCTGATGACGCAGTGGACACTCATGAGAAGAGACTTACAATAAATGCATCAGAGCAATAAACACGATAAATGAATGGATGAAACCAATTTTTCGACTATAAATCAAAATAAAACACGTCATGTTATATTCTCAGACAACAGAATACGTCAACCTCCAGAAAATTTCCAAATCAAAATTCATAAAAATGCCTGCCCAGTTAATGACTGATATTGCTTTATACTACAGAAAGCTACTCATGTTCAATACCCTGGTATATTTACTGATGGCCACCTGAGATGGAATTATCACACCAATCATCTGGAAACCCGACTCCAAAGCCTTATGTACATATTTTACAGAATTAGAATACTGGTTTCCGTCAAAATACTACCAAGTGTTTACTACGCACTTGTTAATTTGATATTACAGTACGGTATCATAGGTAAGGTGCTTTAGATAAATATATAATTCCTGTATTTGTTGGACAGAAACGTATTTTGAAAATCATGAACTGCAAATCAAAACGTCTTCTTACAATAGAGTTATATAACTTAGCGTGGGTTTTAGATATGTCATATACCGTGTTGTTCACCAGCCCCTTTTCTTTTCTTAGGTAGGTAACCCAACTAACACGTATATCATAGTCATCCGAAAAACATTCGTATCTGCTTCTTTATGGGCTTAATACAACCATACCGTTTATATAATGCTCGCAAATATGGTAGAAATCATTAGCGTCAGCGCTATTTCTATTATTTAAACTATAATGAATGTGGAAAACTCTCACAGCTGTGAACATTACTGTATCTCACGTTTGGACAGGAAGTGTCTATAAGGACTACAACATGCTTGGTACGCGCTACGACTCACGGTAACTAAGGTGGCTAAATCACGCATCACTGCTGTTGCATCAGCCAAGCTGTCTAGTAGTAGGTTTTATTCACAGGGTGGTACATTTTTTTGTCTGTTAACGCTGTTCACAGTGACTGTAATGTGGCGCATATCATTCTTCTCTTTCTTTCTTAATCTCCAGGGTTGGATTTTCCCTTGGACTGAGCGAGGGATCCCACCTCTACCTCTACCGCCTCAAGGGCAGTGTCCTAGAGCGTCACACTTTGGGTCGAGGGGATACAACTGGGGGGGGACCAATACCTCGCCCAGGCGGCCTCGCCTGCTATGCTGAACAGGGGCCTTGTGGGGGATGGGAAGATTGGAAGGGATGGGCAAGGAGCGGGGAAGGAAGCGCCCGTGGTCTTAAGTTAGGTACCATCCCGGCATTTCCCTGGAGGAGGAGTGGGAAACCTCGAAAAACCACTTCAGGGATGTCTGAGGTGGGAATCGAACCCTCCTCTACTCAGTTGACCTCATAAGGCTGCCACCCCCGAGGTCTGGGTTCGATTCCCGGCTCTTCCACGAAATTCGAAAAGTGGTACGAGGGCTGGAACGGGGTCCACTCTGGTACCATCCCGCCTCAGCCACGGCCGCTTCCTTCCCTCTTTCCTGTATATCCCTTCCAATCTTCCCATCCTCCAACAAGGCCCCTGTTCAGCATAGCAAGTGAGGCCGCCTGAGCGAGGTACTGGTCCTCCTCCCCAGTTTTATCCCCGACCCAAAGTCTCACGCTCCAGGACACTGCCCTTGAGGCGCTAGAGGTGGAATCCCTCGCTGAGTCCGAGGGAAAAATCAACCCTGGAGGGTAAACAGCTTAAGAAAGAAAGAAAGGTCCATGGATCAATTTACAGTGATGACACACAGTAGGGGAGAGCCTTATCGACCATTAGGAGAAATTTCAAGTTATCTTGTGTACATAAATCTACATTATTAGGATATTTACGTTAAATGCGTTATTTGGGTTTCGGATCTCCGACAAAAATGCCTAGAATGGTCTCATTAAATCACGTTTGTTTTCATTTTAATGCCTTAATTTACATATATGTAGTACAGTATATATAGATCGCTCCAAACTGACTTCCATTCATTAATACAGATTATATTTCACCCGCTTCCCTAGTGGTTCTAGAGGCGTCTTACTCCCAAAGTATGTTTTGCAGGTAGTAAGTCATACTTGAAAGTCACACTGGAACAAACACACGTCCACTATCTCGGTCATTTTTGACAATTTATTTTCTAACCTTCTCACCCCCTATGCTGAAGGGGGCTGAAGTTGGACTTTAAAAATCCGGAATGTTACTATTCATCTCAACGACCCGGAAAACTATGGACTCGGCAGTATATTCGATTATTTTTATATCTCACTCCCCCCGCCCCCACCCTAAATGGGGCTAAACATTGATTTTTAACAAATCGGGTGTGTTAGTATTCATCTCAGCGACACTATTTTCGATTATTTTTAAGTTCAATCCCCTCGCCCCCACCACAAATGGAGATGAACTTGGACTTATAAAATATCCGGAGTCTCACTATTCATCTCAGCGACCCCGACAACTATGGAGTCGACACTATTTTTGATTATTTTTATATACCACTCTCCCATCGTTCCCCCATCACGAAGGGGACTGAACTTGAAAAAAATTCCGGAGTATCATTATTCATCTCAGCTACCCCGAAAAGTATGGATTCGACACTACTTTCGATTATTTTATATCTCAGCCCCTTCGTCCCCCGCCCCTAAGAGTTTCTGGGGTGTCCTACTCTCACGTGGTTTGTCTCCTGATACTAAAAATTCGAAGTGTACAATTCTCCCCGGCGACCCCGAATACTATGTCTTCGACACTATTTCCCCAAAGGGGGATGAACTTGGACTTATAAAATATCCAGAGTCTCACTATTCATCTCAGCGGCCCCGACAACTATGGATTCGACACTATTTTCGATTATTTGTATACTTATCACTCTCCCATCGCCCCCACCATGAAGGGGGCTGAACTCGGACTTAAAAAATTCCGGAGTGCCGCTATTCGTCTCAGCGACCCCGCAAAGTATGCATCGACACTACTTTCGATGATTTTTACAGTATATACCCTAGACCCCCGCCCTTAAGCGTTCCTGGGGTGTCCTACCCCCAAGTGGTTTGTCTCCTCATACTAAAAATCTGAAGTGTACAATTCACCTCGGCGATTCCTAAAACTATGTATTCGACACTACGATTAATTTTATATATCACTCCCCCCTCGCCCTCCACCCCAAAGGGGGATGAACTTGGACTTATAAAATATCCGGTTTCTCAATATTCATCTCAGCGACGCCGACAACTATGGATTCAAAATTATTTTAGATTAGCTTTATGTATTACTCTCCCATCAACCCCCCCACCAAGAAGGGGGCTGATCTGAGACTTTAAAAAATTCCAGAGTGTCACTATTCATCTCAGCGACCCCGAAAAGTATGGATTCGACACTACTTTCGATTAATTTTATATCTCAGCCTCCTCGCCCCGCCTGACCCTAAGGGTTCCTGGGGTGCATTACCCCCGCGTGGTTTGTCTCCTGATACTAGAAATCTGCTGTGTCATTATTCATCGCAGCGACCCAGAAACTATGGACTCGACACTATTTTCTATTATTTGTACACTGACTGACAGAGTAAATGCAACACCAAGAAGGAGTGGTCAGAACTTTATGCCAATTGCAGGGTAGACTGACGTCACTGAGGTATGCTCATGATGTGAAATGCGCCGCTGTGCTGCGCACGTAGCGAACGATAAATGGGACACGGCGTTGGCGAATGGCCCACTTCGTACCGTGATTTCTCAGCCGACAGTCATTGTAGAACGTGTTGTCGTGTGCCACAGGACACGTGTATAGCTAAGAATGCCAGGCCGCCGTCAACGGAGGCATTTCCAGCAGACAGACGACTTTACGAGGGGTATGGTGATCGGGCTGAGAAGGGCAGGTTGGTCGCTTCGTCAAATCGCAGCCGATACCCATAGGGATGTGTCCACGGTGCAGCGCCTGTGGCGAAGATGGTTGGCGCAGGGACATGTGGCACGTGCGAGGGGTCCAGGCGCAGCCCGAGTGACGTCAGCACGCGAGGATCGGCGCATCCGCCGCCAAGCGGTGGCAGCCCCGTACGCCACGTCAACCGCCATTCTTCAGCATGTGCAAGATACCCTGGCTGTTCCAATATCGACCAGAACAATTTCCCGTCGATTGGTTGAAGGAGGCCTGCACTCCCGGCGGCCGCTCAGAAGACTACCATTGACTCCACAGCATAGACGTGCACGCCTGGCATGGTGCCGGGCTAGAGCGACTTGGATGAGGGAATGGCGGAACGTCGTGTTCTCCGATGAGTCGCGCTTCTGTTCTGTCAGTGATAGTCACCGCAGACGAGTGTGGCGTCGGCGTGGAGAAAGGTCAAATCCGGCAGTAACTGTGGAGCGCCCTACCGCTAGACAACGCGGCATCATGGTTTGGGGCGCTATTGCGTATGATTCCACGTCACCTCTAGTGCGTATTCAAGGCACGTTAAATGCCCACCGCTACGTGCAGCATGTGCTGCGGCCGGTGGCACTCCCGTACCTTCAGGGGCTGCCCAATGCTCTGTTTCAGCAGGATAATGCCCGCCCACACACTGCTCGCATCTCCCAACAGGCTCTACGAGGTCTACAGATGCTTCCGTGGCCAGCGTACTCTCCGGATCTCTCACCAATCGAACACGTGTGGGATCTCATTGGACGCCGCTTGCAAACTCTGCCCCGGCCTCGTACGGACGACCAACTGTGGCAAATGGTTGACAGAGAATGGAGAACCATCCCTCAGGACACCATCCGCACTCTTATTGACTCTGTACCTCGACGTCTTTCTGCGTGCATCGCCGCTCGCGGTGGTCCTACATCCTACTGAGTCGATGCCGTGCGCATTGTATAACCTGCATATCGGTTTGAAATAAACATCAATTATTCGCCCGTGCCGTCTCTGTTTTTTCGCCAACTTTCATCCCTTTCGAACCACTCCTTCTTGGTGTTGCTTTTGCTCTGTCAGTCAGTGTATATATTACCACCCTTCGCCCCCACCCCAAAGGGGGCTGAACTTGGACGTTAAAAAATTTCGGAGTGTCACTATTCATTTCAACGAGCCCGAAAAGTATGGATTCGACACTACTTTCGATGATTTGTATATATCAGCCTCCTCGCCCCCTGACTCTAAGAGTTCCTGGGGTGTATTACCCCCACGTGGTTTGTCTCCTGATACTAAAAATCGGTTGTGTCACTATTTATCGCAGTGGCCCCGAAAACTATGGATTCGACACTATTTTCTATTATTTTTATATATTACCCCCATCGCCCCCACCCCGAAGGGGGCTGAACTTGGAAATTAAAAATTCCGGAGTGTCACTATTTATTTCAGCGAGCCCGAAAAGTATGAATTCGACACTACTTTCGATGATTTTAATATCTCACCCCCTCGCCCCCTGCCCCTAACGGTTCCTGGGCTGTATTACCCCCTCGTGGTTTGTCTCGTGATACAAAAAATCCGGAGTGTACAATTCACCTCGGCGACCCCGAAAACTATGTATTCGACACTATATTCGTTTAATATAATATATATCACTCGCCCCCACCCCAAAGGGGGCTGAACATGGACTTTTAAAAATCCGGAGTGTCACTATTCATCTCAGCGACCCCGGAAAGTATGGATTCGACACTATTTTCGTTAATTTTTATATCTGACCCCCTTGCCCCCCCATCCATAAGGGTTCCTGGGCTGTCTTACCCCAACGTGGTTTGTCTCCTGATACTAAAAATTCGGAGTGTACAATTCAACCTCGGCGACCCCGAAAACTATGTATTCGACACTATTTTCGTTTAATTTTACATATCACTCCCCCCTCACCCCCACCCCAGAGGGGGCTGAGCATGGACTTTAAAACAATCCGGAGTGTCACTATTCATCTCAGCGACCCCGAAAAGTATGGATTTGACACTATTTTCATTAATTTGCAATATCTGACCCCCTCGCCCCCCACCCGTAAGGGTTCCTGGGCTGTCTTACCCCCACGTGGTTTGTCTCCTGATACTAAAAATTCGGAGTGTATAATTCAACCTCGGCGACCCCGAAAACTATGTATTCGACACTATTTTCGTTTAATTTTATATATCACTCCCCCTCGACCACCCCCACCCCAGAGGGGGCTGAGCATTGACTTTAAAAAAATCCGGAGTGTCACTATTCATCTCAGCGACCCCGAAAAGTATGGATTCGACACTATTTTCGTTAATTTGTATATCCGACCCCGTCGCCCCCCTCACCCGTAAGGGTTCCTGGGCTGTCTTACCCACACGTGGTTTGTCTCCTGATACTAAAAATTCGGAGTGTACAATTCAACCTCGGCGACCCCGAAAACTATGTATTCGACACTATTTTCGTTTAATTTTATATATCACTCCCCCCTCGCCCCCTACCCAAGAGGGAGCTGAACTTTGACTTTTAAAAAATCGGGAATGTCACTATTTATCTCAGTGACCCCGAAAACTGTGGATTCGACACCGTTTTCAATTTTTTATATCTTGCACCCCCTGACTCCCCACTCCCAAGGGAGCTACGGATGGCTTACCCCCACAGTGCTCGTCTCCGGATAGTAAATCATAAGTGTACCAAGTTTGGTTGAAATTGCTCGAGTGGTTTAGGAGGAGATGTGTCACTTACACACATACATACATCCATCTACTGTATATATATAAAATAAGAGTTTTGTCTGTATATTGCTCAGAATTTGAAAATAATGGTATTTCCGTATCGGTCATGTCCATAGTAACAAGAAAATGCACTCTTTACTTTTCCGTAATGTCTGTCTGTCTGTCTGTCTGTCTGTCTGTCTGTCTGTCTGTCTGTCTGTCTGTCTGTCTGTCTGTCTGTCTGTCTGTCTGTCTGTCTGTCTGTCTGTCTGTCTGTCTGTCTGTCTGTACACCATCACGAGAAAACGGTTGAAGAGAATTTAATGAAAATCGGTATGTGAAGTCGGGGGATAAGCCTCTATAATCTAGGCTATAAATCATTCTACTCACACTGAGTGAAATGGTAGTTTAGGGGAAGACCTAAAATTGAATTCTCAACTATTTATGTTATTAGTGGTCGTATTTTAAAGAAAATGGGTATGCGAAGTTGGGGAATAAGTTGCTACAATCTAGGCTATCAATAATTGTATTCACGCTGAGAAAAATGGTAGTTTAAGGGAAGGCCTAAAATTTAATTCTCAAATATTGTTGTTATTAGTATTCCTATCTTGATGAAAATCGGTATGCAAAGTCAGGAAATAAGTCGCTATAGTCTAGGCCGTAAATTATTTTATTCACGCTGAATAAAATGGTAGTTTAGGGGAAGGCCTAAAATTTAATTCTCAAATATTTCTTATTAGAGGTGTAATCGATGAATGCTACATAACTAAGGTTATATAGTATTAAATTTCATATTATTCATGTCTTATACATTGTTACCGTACTGGCTATGATCGCAAAGATATTCATGAATTTGGATTTTTGTTACTAAGTCCATATCAGCGCCGAGTAACGAGAAAATGGGTAAACAGTATTTAATGAAAATCGGTATGTAAAGTCGGAGAATAAGAAACTACAGTTTACGGTATAAAATATTTTACAAATCACAGAGTCGAAAGAAAACTAAATGTGAAGGCCTACAATATAGAAAGCTCATAACATTGATCAACAATAACATTACATTGACCATTGTTTGTCGTGATGTACTTTGTGTCTTCCGTTGCCCCTCATCTCCGGTAGATAGGATTACTGCTGCGAACAGAGTATTTTTATTTGATTTACGTCGCAACGACATAGATAGGTTTTATGGCGACGACGGGATAGGAAAGGGCTAGGAGTGCCTTAGGCCTTAATTAAGATACAGGCTCACCATTGGACTGGTGTGAATGTGGGAATACCATCTTCAGCGCTGCCGACAATAGGGTTCGAATACACTATCTCTCGGATGCAAGCTCACAGCTGCGCACCGCAAACCACACGGTCAACTCGCCCAGTCGTACAGAGTGTAACAGCCTGCCTGAATATTGGTGGGAAGTAGCTGGAGAGTTAGATAACTTTCTTCTTTAGCATGCCATTCCCCTGGTTTATAAATTTTCTGATACTACTGGTACGTAACACACTGGATCATCATAGCATTCTGGCTATTCAATCCCTACTCTGAGGCACTGATTGGAATGAACAGTGTGCATATTTAGCGGAGTAGTGGCGGATGAGTGTTCATGGCAATCTGCGGCCTGGTCATCCCAGCTCTGGAACTTAGGACTATTAGATTGGCACCGCAATCTAACCGCAGCACTGTTCGTTAAAAGTGATAAAATGTGCGGCTTTCCATTTGATCGAGTATTTTATATGATAGCATTGCTTTTAATAGCTACATTCATACTTACGTTTTTGTAATGACCTATGTTGATTTCAGTTAGGAAAACCACAAAGTCAGTCTTTCTGAGAATCCCGTAGCGAAGCACGGGTACATCAGCTAGTTTTTATATATAGTAAGATTTTATGCCCACACTGGAGCACTTGAATCAAGCTATATACATCTAAGTCTTCAAATAATTAAGTGAGAATTTAACTTTCATCACCTTCCTCCTCTCCTAAATCTCTTCATTCTTCCCCACCTGGCTGCCCCTTCTACATCAGATATGACGTATTGTTTTCGAAGCAAAGTTTTTAGTTTAAGTCTTACATGTTTGTTCTTCAGAATCCTTTTGTCTCCTCTATTTGGAATTTGTTGCACTGTAATTTTCAACTCTTCTAAATCATCTTGGACATCTTTGAACCAATTTCTTTTTCGTTTTACTTTTCTAAATGTAACTAAACATTGTTTCAACAGCCTTGTTTCATCTGATCTTGTTATAAACAGATAAACGCAATTCTCATTTTTCTCATTGTGTCTTATCATTTACTCACTTTCCCGGTATACCACTGCATTAGGCAACAATCTCCATTGTGCATCTATTTAATGATTTTTATTGATTGTTCTACTAATTCTTGTCAACTTACTGCAGTCTATCCGTTGTTGATCTGGTGTTCAATTTAAATAGCGTTTCACTAACGTGTCGCTTCTGGCTTAATGGCGGAATAGTAATGTTGAAATCTGGCATTCATCCTGGCCAACATACAATTCGTTGTGCTTGATTTAATTTAAATATTCTGCACTTTATTGAAGCTCCCTCATTAGAATTCCTGATTATAATTTCACCAATATATTTGAACTTATATACATTTTTAATTTGTTTAGTATTTTTTGTAGAATAGCTGGTGCTCACCTTTGATGTTTGGGATTATTTTTGATTTTCCAAATACAATTTGTAATTCAACTTTTGTTGCTTTTGTTTTCATATCCTTCTATTTGAAGTTCAGCCTCTTCTATATTATTTGCAAGTAGTGCAAGATCATTTGCAAATGCTAAGCAATTAAGTTCAATATTTTTGCTAATATTGGTGTTTGGTTGACATGTCTTTTTCCATTCTCGCGTAACTTTCTCCAAAGCATTATGATAGTCCTACAGTTAAAATAAATCAAATTTAAAAATTTGAATATTAAGACTGCCTTTTTATGTACTGTACATGTTCTAGATCGTCCCAATATTTCCGGAGATATTTGGAAGGGAAATTTAATAATCGTAAATATATCCGTTATTCGTCCTTGTAGGACAAAATGGCATAACACTTAAAAGATCAGAAATGATATTATGCACAAATTTTTAGTACTTTTCTTCATACAGATACGGAGAAATTTGACATTTCCTATTTTACCACTTAATATTGCTACACTCTGAACTTAAAATACAATCAAAGTTGCTCATAACGGAACCTAGAATCATGTTTTTATAGGAACATGTTTGTGATCCCACAGAAATTCTGTTAAAATCCATGTAAATTAACCTTGATTAAACAGAAACTGTCCAGTGCAGAAATGGAAAGGAAAATTGGGCATACAACGAAAATTGTTACCTTCGAATACAACTGATATTGGCTATTTATGTCCCATCAGCACTGCATACGTGTTATGTTACTTGGATAACATAGACTAAAGGAGTGACTAAATCAATCCCTTGGAGCGCAGGGTGGGCATCAAGTACACAAACCTATTCCCTAATTGTATTTTGCTGTTAACATCCCCACTCACAAGGACATTCCTTGAGCAGAGTCATTGCATTCGCATTGTGTTTGTGTGTTCACACAGTGCAGTAGAGTAATTATCTTAAGTCTTAGTTACAATTGAATGCAAAAATTCAAGTTATTGATGAGCGTGAAAAGACAAATTATTGGGGAAATAAAATGTTGAAACGCTTTAAGTTGGAAAGATCCAAATTTACAAAATTTTAACAGAATATCTAAGCGGTAGCGTAACAGTTCAATGAGAAGAAAATTAAATAAGACAGAAAATGAAGAGATAAACTACATTGTGTGGGATTGGTTGTTTGTGCAAAGTCAAAGAAATTTAAAATTTCTGGCCTATGCTACAACAGAAAGCAAAGGAAGTTGCTGAAAAATTAGGGAAAGATGACTTTACACCTTATAACAGATGGCTGGAAAGTTTCTGAAAGAGCCTGTCTGTAGTGAAGCTGGAGTTTTTGTGGAGAAACTGACTGAATGGGCTATCAAACTCTCGTCACTTGCAGAGGACTATGAACCAAGGGGCATTGTCAAATGTGATGAGACACGATAATTCTTCCAAGTACTATAAGATAAAACCTTGCATTTAAAAGGCGAAAAGTGTTCCACTGGGAAACTTTAGAAAAAATGGCTATAGTTTTGTTGTGAGGATGTATGACTGGGGAGATGGAAAAATTCGTTGTCAGAAGAAACATGAAGGTAGAGAGGGTGTTAAATATATATTGTACAATAACTTCTTCATTATCGGTCTGAGGAACGTTTTAAAATCCGACAGTTCTCTCTTTTAGTTCTGGGCTATCCGTCTATGAATTCAGTACGTTTGTCTTACACAGGAGGTGTTATTGTTCGAAAAACACTCGTGAAAACTAAGTGTAACACCTTATTGATTCTTTTGGCAAGAACAAGGTGATCATCAGCGCTAATGGACTTGATTTATACAAAAGATGAAAACAGCAGACTGCAGTACCCATCTGATTTGCTGTTGTGGATTTTGAAAATTATTCATGATTGTGTATTGAAAGCACAACCAATTTGTGCATAAAAATCCGGGTGCGCCTATTTGTGACTATTTAGTGTCTATGTTGCAGGGTTCTCCTCACTTCAGTTGACCTTATTGAGTGAAGTTCTTTGCGAGTGTGCTATTCCCGAATTCTTAAATAATATAGCCACATCAACAACAGATATCTTTGAAAGACAGAAATATTTGAACGCAAAACCCTTAAACAGAAAGGTATTATGTATGTAGTTCCAAAATAGAGTATTTGTTATTTATTATTATTTTCTACGGCTTTTCCGCTCTTCAATGAATTTCTTTATTAAGGTGAAAGGTGTGATTCAAATATGTTTACCGATTGATTGCCTATATATTTGAAGATACTGTAAATTTAAAAACCACTTTGCATGTGCTGTAATGAACAATCGTGTTTCAATGCCAGTGATGCAGCGTTCCGCGGTAAAACACATTGATTGCAGGAGGCCGTTTTGTGTGTTAAAAGGTTACAAGATTGTCTATATTGTGTACTAGCAAATGTACCCGTGCTTCGCTACGGTATTCTGCATTGTATTCGAATATCGAAGTAAATACTGTACATACAGTAAATAATATCGTTTTAAAATGGCATGTCTCTTAGCGTTATCCGAGAAACAGCATAGGGAGGTTTCCAATACGGTGTTTCCAATGTAAAGTGCTTGTTACGGATTTGTAATGATAACGGCAGCCTTACTTGCCTACTGCCATTCACAATCGAATTGGGAAGTTTTCATTATAATTGCAGGCCCCATCGCCTACTGCGCGGTCACAATCGATTTGGGAGTTTTCGTTACAATGGCAGGCCCCCTTTCCTACTTCCAGACAGATTACAGTTTTCATTAGAATGTTTGGCAACTTCCCTACTACCAGTCGAAATTGAGTTGTTCAGTTATAATTATAATGACAGGCCCCTTTTCCTACACCCAGTCAGCTTACTACCAGTCACACCTAGTTGGTGAGTTTCCATCAAAATAGCAGGCCACTATGCCTAATACCAGTCACATTTTAGATGGATACATTTGTTTATAAGGGCGGGTACCCTTGTCTACAGCCAAACACAATCGGGTAGGGGACTTCTAAACAACAATGCATGCTCCCTTGCCTTCTGCAAGTCAAATCGAGAAGTGAATTATTCACTACAATGGTAGGCCTTCCTTACTAATGCCAGTTACACAAGTGTTGGAGAAGGACCCCATTCCTACTGCCAGTCAAATTCGGTGTGGGGAGTACTGATTACAATAGCAGACACACCCTTTCTCGATCGCTACAAGACGGCATCAGTGAATATATATAGATCGACATACGAAAGTATATGCATGCTTAAAATATTGCAGACCTTCATTTACAGATTGACTGCTGCAAAACGGTACGTCATATCGACAAAGGATTGTACCATAAGCGGCCTAAATGGCTGGTCGTATGATATCTGATCTATTCATGGGTCAGATTGAGTTAGAAACCTTGAATAGGGTAAAATTTTTGTAAGATTATCTCACATTGCATTACTTTTCAGATAATTATGTGACAGCTACATACATAGCATTTAGCTCACATATGGCTACTGGGTGGGCCAATTTTCGTGTAGGGTTTGATGATTCTATCTTTCTTATAAGTGATTGAAAGTATGAATTATGCATGTGAAAAGTCCAAATTTACTTAACATCGAGAAATAGACAAAAATCAAACGTAAAAGGGATACAGATACAACAAAAAGTCATAAGACCAAGGTTGTAGATCACTCCAAATTGAACGGAGATTGTGCCTTCCCTTATGTGATAGGACTTCGCGAAGATCTGCATCATCATTAAAATTGCCTCCATATTTCGATATTCTTCGGAGAAAAAGTGAAAAATTTAAAGCTCTTGGAAATGTTCTGTCCGTTACAGGCTAAAACGTATAATTTTGCCAAATTTCTGTTTTCTTGTTCGTCTGGCAGATTATGCCGCAATGTGGATTTTGGGCGAGGAGGGTTAAAATTAGGACTTTCAGGAAACTAAACCAAAAAATTATGCAGACGGTTGTTATTATTACCCCTTAAACGCGTAGCTGTGCGAACATTTCGCCAAAATAGTCAATGTACAGGCACACAGTCGTTAGGATTTTACTTATATAGATAGATAAGGAATCTGCTCCACGTGCAACACCTTTTGGTCTATGTCTGCTGGACTTACCCTGCAAATCCGACCATTCATGATATCACCCTTATTAATCTTTCTGTCAAAAAAATACACATGAAAAAAGTTTTAGAAATGGATTTCCAACAAATTTGGTCGATTTCCAGTCAGGTTGGTCATGTATTGTATATATTGTGGAAGAGTAAATTCACCATTTCGTTTCCCTATAAACCGCCAGTCCATTCCAGGAACAGGAACTGTTATTGACCTTTAAAATCTACCTTTGGAAAGGTGGATGCTGAATATAAAGTTTGGTTTAAATATCTTCAATAGTTTTCAAGTTGTAAGAAATACGCTCAACACGCGCCCGTTCTTAAGTTAAGTCCGGTTAATGATATCCCCCTTCTAAATCCTCTGAACGAAATGATGCACATGAGAAAAAAGGTTTAAAAATTAATTTCCATTAAGGCAGGTAGATTTCTATTAAGTTTGGTTGTGTATATTTTGTGGGAGTGCAAAATCACTGTTTCGGTTTCGTATAAACCCCCCAGTCATTTCATGGATTTAGAAACAATATTTGCCCTGAAACCTACCCAAGGACAGATGGATTCTAAATATGAATTTTGGTGGAAATATATCCAGTAGTTTCGAAGTTATAGACAAACAGACAAACAGAAAAACAGACACCAAAGCTAAAAATATGCAGGTGGTCATTATTACACCTGAAACGGATAACTGTACAGAAATGTCGCCAAAATAGTCAATGTACAGACACACTCTAGAAGTGCAGACCTTTATTTCGAGACTTACTGCTTTGAAACTCTGCGACATATCTGCAAACGGACCTCACCATCAGACGCCTCTTTCAGTGTTCTACATGGTTGGTCCCATGACATCTTCTCGTATCTCCTATATTTATGGGTTAGATTGAGTTAGAATCATTGGGTGTGAAATTTTGTACAGTTTTCGCATACTACTTTATATTTGTGATACTCATGTGACAGATAGAATCATAAAATTTGGCTATCACATTGCCACTGGTCATGCCAAAGTGCGTGCCGAATGTCATGATTCTATCTTTCCTATAAGTGTGCCAAATTAATGTTAACATATACGTGTGAAAGTACAAAATTAACTTGAAATCGAGATGTATAAGGAATAGAAATACGATAAAAAGTCATAGGACCAAAATTGTAGATCTCTCCAAAATGAAACGCGATTGTGCTTTCTGATTTGTGATAAGACTTACAGATTAGCCACCAACTATCCCGAAACGAAGGTGTGCACCATCGTTAAAATTGCATCCATATTTCGATATTTTCCGGGGCATACATTTGCATAGCTTAGAATATCTCCTCAAAGGAAAGAGTGTCAATCTTTCTGGATTAGCACTCGCATACATACGGTGTAATTAAGGAAGAAAATAATTCAGTAAAGAAAGTTGAAATTAATAGAAAATGGATTCAAACTGAGGACAGCCGGATGACGACAAATATGTAAATACCAAGTGAATGTATCGGAAAATCAAATGTCCCTCAATAAATTATGCTGGTGTGAGTTATGGATATAAGAAAGAGGTAACAGAGGAGAAATTTAGGCACAGGCATTCTTAGGTCAACAGATAAGATGACTAATGGTGTTATTACTTAAGCTATTCGAGGACGGTTATAAACTCCAACGATATTCCGCCAATATCCCGCAGAATGGCTGATTGACACCCTCTCTTGCCTTCTACCCAAGGAACAACCATGAATTTAAAGGTATGATGAGGAAAATGCCAATACGTTATTTCCCTGCTGCCAAGCAGGCAGAGACGTAGCAATGATAACCTGTAGGTTCGTTGTCGGTCTGTCGGTCACACACGCAGACCATGATACCCGCAGAAAATAGTAAATTTCTCCGTCATTTGAATAGTAAGGTAAATTATGAACATAACGAAAGTTGTTTATAATGAAGAGACGTTTCACATACGGTCCACGGAGTTTACAGGAAATCAATAGTATAAGAGAAAATGGAGGAAAACCGTTCTGGTTTTCCTATAAACCCCCCGTCTAATCAAAGGTTTTAAAATGAAATATAGAAACCTTCCTCGGGGTGAGTATATTCCAAATATGAAGTTTGGTTGAAATCTATCCGGCCGTTTTGCCGTGATGGTGGAACAGACAAACAAACAAACAGACAGACACGAAAAGTAAAAACCACCGATTCGGTCTTGAGTTGACCTAAAACGGATAAATATCTGAAAAATTGGCAAAACAAACGAAATTACAGACAGCGGACCCCCTACAACTTTATTTATAAGATTTGACTCGCGTAGTGAACAATCATATCGCCTTCAGCATGTGTCACAAACAAAAGTGTATGTATTTATAAAATTGCGCTTGCTTTTTTTCTGTATTATACTAGTAATGCTGTAGCATTTATTTTGAGTTAAAATTACGAAGAATTTCCACTGCGTGAGAACACGTTGACATCAATACTTCCAGAGAGAAGCACAGACATATAGTCAATAGACAGGCAGCGCTGTATCTCGTAGTATTGGTGCTCTTGAAGGCGAAAACTTGCGGCTGCCGCCATCTTACGTCATTACAGATCCACTTTAAACATATATGTTACTATGTTACGTGCAGTTTTGGTTATACTCTTTTATGGCAATTTCAATTTTATTTTCGGCAAACTACTGTGTGGTAATATGGTGACTACCTCCGTAGTGTTTGGGTGCGATTCTTCCTATTACGAAGAAAGAAAAACGAAGGAACAGGAGTTTCAATTCACTGGTAAGTGTCGCACATGTGCTCATGTACACTTGTCGTCTAGTTATTAATGCTATGGTATTAAATTTGCTATGAAGAATGCCTGATGTATATTTGTTGGCGTTAGCCCCCTTGTGATGGAGTGAGGTATAATAATAATAATAATAATAATAATAATAATAATAATAATAATAATAATAATAATAATAATAATAATAATAATAATAATAATAATAATAACAATAATAATAATAATAATAATAATAATAATAATAATAATGTCCGCCTCTGTGGTGAAGTGGTTAGTGTGATTAGCTGCCAACCCCGGAGGCCCGTTTTCGATTCCCGGCTCTGCCACGAAGTTTGAAAAGTGTTATGAGGGGGTGGAACGGGATCCACTCAGCCTCGGGAGGTCAAGTGAGTAGAGGAGGGTTCGATTCTCTCCTCAGAAATCCTCGAAGTGGTTTTCAGTGGTTTTTCACTTCTCCTCCAAGCAAATACCGGGATGGTACCTAACCAAAAGCCAAGACCTTTTCCTTGTCTATCCGTTCCAATCTTCTCTTCCCAGACAAGGTCCCTGGTCAGCATAGCAGGTGAGGACGCCTGGGTGAAGTACTGGTCCTCCTCCACAGTTGTAACCCCTCGACCCGAAGTCTCGCGCTCCAGGACACTGACCTTAAGGTGGTAGAGGTGGATCCCTCGCTGCGTCTGAGGGAAAAACCAACCCAGGAGGGAAAGTAGATTAAGAAAGACGAAAGAACAATAATAACAATAATGTTACTGCAACACTTGGTTATAGGTGAGTTTTAGTTTGATTACTAATGAAACAATAGTGGTCTAGGTCTCTTCTATTCTATTCTTCAAGGATATTCTAAAAAGGATGTCAAAATTACTGTTAAAATTAGAGTGGAAGGATTAGTAAGCTTGTATAAATAGACAGGCGTTAGGTTTATTATCACAGAATATAACTTCTAAGGGTTTGTGGTAAAGGTAGTAGTCAGTTCTCTATAACGTGATACTTATAAGGAAGCAGCTATACAAAAGGAAAATCCATTCATATCTTTGAAGAATAGGGGTAATCTCTATGTTTCTACGAAAGATGTTGTTCATGTGTGAAAACTTACTGAAATGTATTTTAGAGAGAATACATGTAATGGTTTAAGCTCAGTCATGAAATGAAACATACCTAACGAAGCCACAGATCATTTGTGTGAAAGAAATTTGTTTTCAAGGTTAAGCTTACGGGCTTTAGTTGATAACTTACCAAGGGAGATGTTCAATAAATTTCAATTTCTTTGAAATCATTTAAGAAAAGGCTAGGAAAATAACAGATAGGGAATCTGCCACCTGGGCGACTGCCCTAAATGCAGATCAGTATTGATTGATTGATTGATTGATTGATTGATTGATTGATTGATTGATTGATTGATTGATTGATTGATTGATTGATTGATTGATTGATTGATTGATTGATTGATTGATTGATTGATTGATTGATCTAAACCCAATGGACACACATGTTATCACCTTATTAGCATAATTTCATCACTCTTCTTGAAAATACGTGTGAATCTTGCTGTAAGAGAGTTGAATGGAAAGAGATCTGACCATAAATCGGTCTTATGACGATGGCTATTTTGAAGCATTTGTACATTGATATACCAATGTTTCTTTTTAACAGTAAAATAAAGGAGCTTTTAGTTCTAATCACTCAGTATTATTGTTATTATTTCGATGTGCTTTTAATTATTTTAATTATCTCCTGTCCATTATTCCCGTTTCGGTCACGATTTCACATTAATGCATCGGGGTTCTGTAGTGACGTGAGATGGCGGCGGCCGCACGCTTCCGGCTTCAGAAACCTGCTGCTCATTGCCAGTCTAAAAAATCTATATGTCTGTGGCGTGAAGCTAGAGACGCATGCCGCGCCACATCCGGCTACAGCGAGGACACGTCACCCAGGCTCAGCTGATGTTACATTTGATTGAATATTTCCAATAATAACTGTGGTACGAGGAAACTGACAACGACAACATGTGTATTTTAATAAGGCATATAAGACCTACTAAATTTTACGGCAATCGAGACATTATTGTGGCAGTTAATACTTATTTAAGTGAGCTAATGCAATCGGTGTGACGTGACGCACAGGCCATAACTCTTGGCTATATAAACTGAGTGTAAACCACGCTCAATATCCACTCTTCAACCCTCAGCAGAACCATGCTGATCGGCTGGTGGTTTAGAAAAGAATTACTGCATATTGTTAAGTCGAATCAAGTGCCACGTGTGGACATTTTAGTTGTTTTCTACGCTGTGATGATACTTAAACTTTCCTTGATCTCGTATCACGAGTCAACAGTTGTATAAATACCTCACGTCAGGACTTAGTTGCTTTCTGTTCTCTGACGATACTTAAACTTTCAACGATCGTGCATTAAAAGTCAACGATGGTGTAAATATTTCATGTGAAGGAGTTAGTTGTTTTCGTACAAATACAATAATAATTCTTGATAGTGTTGACAATTTATTCGTCTGTTAAATCAAGTTAGAGCTTGAAATCCTAACTCTACAATAAATGTTTATCATCGTTCTTCGTGACGGAACTTATAATTTTTAGTGTTAATGATTTTTCCGAGACAGTGTTGGAGATATTAAATAAGTTCCAAGTGTTCCCTCATTATTATGTATAAGAACTTGCAAATACTCACTTTTCATACAAATTCTAAGAATTTAGCTTTTATGCGTCGACAGTAATTCCAACGACAAGTGGTCTCCTATTAATTTTCACGTCGATATTGAAAAACATCGTTTATTTTCACACAAAGAGACCTTAATTTCAACGTCTACGGAATTTCATTTTCTTCTGCAACGAATTAATTCGCCCAGTGGAAATAATTAACTCCTCTTTTCTGGTGTTTATTTCAGAATTTGTACTTTAGGCGTAACTTCTTCATAAACTCTGCACTTGTAAACCTAACTTTGAAATAAAAGTGAAAGTGATTCATTTTCAAGAACGTCCATCGAGGAAGCAACATCTTGCATCAGGATAAGTGTTTCCATTGTGATGGCAATGGGATACGTTGTTCTATGGTGATGCCATCGGGATACGTGGTTCCATGGTATGAAGGCATCACTAACGGATCTAGGACTACACATAAACGCGGTAAGCTGCCAGTTTCTTATAAAGGTGTTATTACTCAAAACTGAAATAAAACCAGAACTTAACAACAAGATTAATGGCGATTTATGAAAACAAAACCTCTATCTGTACCCACTATAATGGTATACCGCACACACCCTGCGTATGCTGCTCGTGCTCTTCAAGCTAGCCTCAAGCGCGGGCATTTCACTGTAAAATATGCGATATCAAAATCGTGTTCTGCCAAGTTTAATCTACACTGTAACAGTCTTGAAGACGGGTCTTGTACACTGCCAGAAAAGATATGCAACAACCTCAAGGACTATGTTCAGTGGCACCAGGGTATAATACGTGCATTCTGAGGGATTGATGTGTTAGTGATTCATTTGTCACGGACATCGGGATCAGATGGTGCTCACGAGGTCTGTCCGTGCGCACTCTGCAGGCAGTAACACTGTGCTGATATTAGAGGTGAACAGTGTTTGCAACATTCATTCTAGGGTTCAACCATGCTCCGCCGACGAGTACGTCCTCCTGTTAACAACTGCAGCCATTTCAATAAGGTCACATTGTGAGCCTGCGGGAAGCTGGCACGTATTGCAGCACATGTTAAGCACAATGTATCGGTGGTGTGCCGCTGCTTTCAGAAGTTATCTTTTTAACACTCCCACATCCGTTTACCAGGCTCCGGACGTCCGCGTAGTACAGACGCCCGTCAAGACCGACGCACTGGGTGAAGAGCGGTTGCCGACCGAACATCATCCAGGAACGGAATCCGGTGACATGTTGCATCTGCTTTGTCACGAAGGACCACTGGGAACCGACTGCTTGCAGCGGGATTACGATCACGTGTGCCTCTGGCCAGGCTTCCACTGACACCACGACACCGCCAAGCACGTAAAAGTGTCGACTGGAGAGGGGATGGCGTTCTATTGTCTTGAGTGAAGTGAGTAGGTTCTGTCTGTATGTAAGTGATGGACGTACACGTGTACGGCGTAGGCCTGGTGAACGGCCTGTTCCAGAGTGCCCACGACACCCATGTCGCACCCCAGGCTTCATGGTGGGAGGGGGTGAAATCAGTTACAACTCGCGCTAACAGTTGGTGTTTCTTCAGGGTAACTTAATCAGTACCCACTACATTGCACAGGTTATTGTCACCGTGCTACTGTCATTCCGTTGACAGGAAGGTGATGGGCTTTTTCAACAGGATAATGCACGTCCACATACAGCTGCTACGATGCAACGTGCTCTACGTAGTGTACGACAACTGCACTGGCCAGAAAGATCACCGGATCTCTCGGCAATTGAGCACGTATGGGATGTGGTGAAGCGGGAACTCACGCGTTCTCCAGAGCCTGCAAGAACCATTGCCGAACAGTACAAGATGCTTGGGATAATCTATCGCAGGTTGCCATTCACCACCTTCATGATCGTTTGCATGCGCGAATACACGCCTGCATTGCCGCCAAAGGGGTACACTGTGTATTGATGCGACGGTTTGTGCACCCTTTTCTGTGACATGTGTGTTTCATTTGGTCTGAATTTGTAATCATGACGAACTATCTGTCACATCGCTTGTGAATAAAATGACCTTGTCCATGAGGATGTTGCATGTTTTTACCGGCAATGTACGTTTAAAAACACAATTCAATGGCCTGTGGTCGGTCAGCGCTGTAAAATTACACTCGAATGAGTTTGGGCGAAAATACTTCAAACGAAACACTCTGTTGTGCTATGATTTTTCTCAGCCTTGTTCAGAGCGTCCTGCTCGCGTGGACCACTGGTGGATCATTTCTCACCTCTCCTTGAGACAGCATGGCACTTAGCGCTTCCCCGCTAGCATTTACAATCAAAAGAAATGGTTTCTCAAAGTCCGGAAAACGTGGTACCTTTTTTCTCTATGAGTTTCTGCTTCAACACCTGAAACGCATGTTCCTGACTTTCGATCACACATATGATACCTCTTCCTTTAACATACCATACAACGGTTTTGCTATCTTACTGTAGTTAAGAAATCACCTACTGTAGTAGCCTGACAGCCATAAAAAGTCCTTTTAAGTATCTGGTTTTATTCGGCTGAGGAAAATCCCTCACTGCCTCAACCTTACGTTCATCCAGCTGGACACAATTCTCTTTAATGTCGTGTGCCAAGAAGGCAAGTTCAGTTCGTAAGCATTCACAGTTAACTGGCCCTAATTTCAGATTAGCTTCTCTCAATTTCTGAAACACATCACAAAGTTTCTGTTTATAATCAACTATCGAAATACCAAACACTATGTCATCAAGGTAGCTCAGGCGCTTAATGCCTTCTAGGACCGCTACTAAATTTTCATCAAATGAGTAAAAGTTGCTGGGGCATCCTTAAATCCTATCCGCATGCGCACATACTCATAATGCTTACTCTGTCATCATGTTTTATAACACCTGGTGGTAACCACTTGTTAGATCCATAGTAGTAAAATACTTTGCCTTTCCTAAGGCATCTAGCAACTCTGAAATTAACGGCATTGGGTAAGCAGTTCTAAACGTGGGGTGATACCGTTTAACATACGGAAGTCAACAACTTCCCCCCACTTCTCTTTTCCAGAGGTATCTACTTTCATCAGTACCAAAATAGTGGGACTAGATCAAGGGGAAGTAGAGCGAGTTATTATCTCATCGGTTAACATCCTAATTTCCCGCCGCCGTATCTCCTCTTTCTCTGCTTCCAGCAGTCTTTGCTGCCTGACATTAATAAGTGGTTGATTTACTGGTGTCGGAATAGCATGTTGTAGCACGTCTGTATATGTCAAGCTATCCCCTTCCTAATGAAACCCATCATGGAAGGCAGAGCCGTGTGCACGTGTGATAAATGATCCACCCGCAACTCTTTTCGTACCGTCTGAAACCGTGACTTAACAACCCGGTTATTATTATTATTATTATTATTATTATTATTATTATTATTATTATTATTATCATCATCAGTCACGGCCCGGTCCCGAACCTAGCTACTACCTTCTACTAGAACAGTCTCTTCAACTTTGTGTACTTACTATGTCCACCATTCTGACAACAGGCCTCCTCAAGCTCCATCTCCAATCTGTCATGTTTGATATGCTAACAGGTGTGACACAATCTTTCGACCTTGCTAATTATGTCACTAAGTACACTTCCGATTTGGCTTCCTGCTTCTCAATTAGGCCCTCAGCTGTATCCCGATCCGCCTCTATCGCTACGATCTTTTCAGGTCAGGCTTCGAGCCTCACAATCAACGTTTCTCGCGCACCCATCGGATAGTTCTTTCTAACCAATATAGCATGGATTTCCTTACAATTTAGGACGGTATCTCTTAGCATATCCTGTCCAATAATTCCATATTGTTTCAGGTTTAATTCTTTACCAGCTAGATGGAAATCCAGAGTCCTGCCTCCAATCGGAATGGGTACTTCACATTTAGTCTCTACCGCCGTTAACTCCTCCTAACTGAAAGATTTGTTTACGGTTTATAAAAGTTCCCCTTGGAACACAATTTTCTTTCAGTAATGACATCACTCCTTGATTCAATCAAATACCTCAATGCACCTCTTTGACCAGTTACATTAATCTGCACTGTACTTTCATACTTGGACGTACCAGGTTCATAGGGACCATCCCCTGTAAGGGTTTACACGGATGCCCATTCCTTGTGTCCCCCCCCCCTTTACTTTAACTCCACCTTTCGCTAATCAAACCAGCAGTCTTGGTTCGAATGCGACTACCGACTTAAAATACCGCATTGCACCTTCCACCACGCAGTGGTGTCTCGGACAAGCTCCTTTTCCTGCCCATTGGGCTCCAACCTGGTCCGCTTTCGTGTCTTGGATCACACTGCCGTTGCATGTGACCAAGCTCGCCACAGGCGTAGCAATGCCTGGGCATCCACCTCTTGTCTATCTGTGGGCATTCGGCCTTTTGATGACCTACGTTATTACACTCATAACACCTTAAGTGGGTTTGGGACTGCCGTCTCAAGCATTCATACAGCTTGTGGTCTGTTCCCTTACACCCTCGAGGCGTATCAGCCTTCGAGTGGACTAAATTCACGCTCCTTTTTGATTGCTTCTATTTATCTGCCTGTTTTCCTCTACACCGTTTTCTCATGACCCAATTTTCCACAATAGTTACGTTTTACTTTTTCCTTGGACAAAGTACCCTGTACTCTTCGGATCTTTATTCGCATTCGTATTTCTTTGTTTGCATTCCGTTTCTGCAATTGAAACATATAACGAGTACGTTCTTCACCTTGTGCGGAGGTTTCTCCGAGGTCTTCCTCTGCCACTGGTCCTTCGATTTACTTGCCGGACCCTCTGCCAGGCCTCCCTTCGTGAAATTTATGATTGACTTTGCCTGTGTAATGCTTTCTTCTCTCTTCCTTTGAGGACTGATTAAGGCCTCTTCTTGCCTAGCCGTGACTACCGCCTTCACGAAAGTTTTAGGAGCTCAATCCTGTGCCTTATTCTGGATCCATTCGTTCCGAATCCCCTGTATGAATTCCGCTATCCCTATTTTATGCAGGACCTGTCGTTGTCCTATATTGTATTCTTGAATCTCATAAACTAAATTGAATTTTTAAACAGCATTATGATGTCCTATACCTTGTGTGCCCACTGCGCTAGTGTCCATGGAAACCTGGCCATTATGGAAACAGTGGCACAGATATAAATCAAAGGTAGCCTGCTGGCCGTTATATTCCCAAAAAGCACTTACTGCATCTTTCCAATCTCTCTCCTGGTTCTAGCAGCTTTTCATGGGCTGCTCCCGTAATCTTATTAAATATGTATTTAATGAATAAGGTCTGATCAGTGTCTCGAATCATGCACTGCGCCACATTCACGTTGGCAATAAACTCACGAAGCCTATCTGGTTTATATAAAACGAACTCATGACCTATTAACCTATGGCCTTCCGTTACTTACACGAATGGTCGGTCCTTCCTGATCATGCACGCTATCATTACTGGAGCCCGATTCACTCAAATGGTCATCACTTGACTCTACTACTGGGTTACGTGACTCTGCCATATTATGTCCTATTGACTGTGTGGGTACCTACCCCTGGACGAATTAACAATTCTTTCCGCACTGCTCTGGCATTGATCCTGGAACTGGATTACTCAGCTGCTTCCTTCCACAGTGACTGGACTGGGCTGGAACCCTAGACTAGAATTCTTTCTTCACTTAGCCTCGTCTGCGGGATTCTAAATCTGGAGCCCTAGAACTTTCCTGGTGTGAACATGAGAAACCAGGGAAAACCATCTTCAGAGCTGCCGACGGTGGGATTCGAATGCAAGATCACACCTACGTTACCTAGTATCGGAAATATGAGCGATATAACCCTATATGTGGTGGGGCAATACAGAATAAGTCGGAAAATGTTTTAATTAATTAAGCTCCAGTACACTCATAGTGTTAGTCATCTGCGTATCAGTAAAAATACTAGTCCAGTCTGGTGACCTCTTTTTAAATCAGATGTACGACGGTTTGAGGTGAACGTCGTAGATATTGGAGATGATCCACCCGTATTAGCTTGGACGGGGAAATAAATGGGACGAAGTGGAGATTTACAGTGAGCCTAACAAGTCACAAAATTTATTAGAAAAAAACATTTAACTACTACTGCTCCAACGTAGGTTATAATTTCAAGTTACTAAACAAAAATGAAGACATGGTAATACAGACACCATTGAATAAACAACATTTAAAGAGAAAAGCTATTTGTAACCAGAATACGGAGTATGCAATTTTAAAAATACGAAAAATACACCTGCACAATACAAAGTTATTGGGAATAGTGAGTATTGTTTTAAGAGAAAGTACAACTGTGCTACATCCTCTCTTGACGCCAATCAGAGGAAGTTTTGGACAAATATATCTTAGAGCTGGTGTCATCCAAAAATGTGTGCTAAGAAATAGTGTCATGTAGTAAAATGCGTGACGCGATGTTACCTAGCAAGCGGGTAATTATTGGGGGGAGGGGGAGGGAGCATGAAATGAAATGGCGTATGGCTTTTAGTGACGGGAGTGTCCGAGAACATGTTCGGCTCGCCAGGTGCAGGTCTTTTGATTTGACTCCCGTAGGCGACCTTCACGTCACGGTGAGGATGAAAAGATGATGAAGAACGACACTTACAGCCAGGCCCGTTGCCAGCGAAAATAACCAATGATGGTTAAAATTCCCTACCCTGCCGGGAATCGAACCCGGAACCCCTGCCACCAAAGGCCAGCAGGCTAACCATTTAGCCATGGAGCCGGACAGGGTGGCATGATTAACCACAGGCAGGTGACATTGGAAACAACTATTAATGCAAACATTCCTATATAATAACAATATTCACAAACAGCAAAAAGCAGAACAATAACAGAGCTTGTTTCTCAAATACATTTTTGAACGAGTCTTATTACAGAGTTTTAAGTAATTTTCACAAGTAAACAGAAAAGTAAAAGTTCAAATTCATATATAGATATTTTGAAGGAATGTTTTACGAACGAAGGTATCAAAAATAATCACAATTTTAAAAAAGTGAGAGTCCGCCTCCGTGGTGTAGTGGTTAGTGTAATTAGCTGCCACCCCCGGAGGTCCGGGTTCGATTCCCGGCTCTGCCAAGAAATTTGAAAAGTGGTACGAGGGCTGGAACGGGGTCCACTCAGCCTCGGGAAGTCAACTGAGTAGAGGTGGGTTCGATTCCCACCTCAGCCATCCTGGAAGTGGTTTTCCGTAGTTTCCCACGTCTCCTCCAGGCAAATGCCGGGATTGTACCTAACTTAAGGCCACAGCCGCTTCCTTCCCTCTTCCTTGTCTATCCCTTCCAATCTTCCCATCCTTCCCCACGCAAGGCCCCTGTTCACCATAGCAGGTGAGGCCGCCTGGGCGAGGTACTGGTCATCCTCCCCAGTTGTATACCCCGACCCAAAGTCTGAAGCTCCAGGACACTGCCCTTGAGGCGGTAGAGGTGGGATCCCTCGCTGAGTCCGAGGGAAAAGCCAACCCTGGAGGGTAAGCAGATTAAGCAGAAGAAAAAAATGAGAACTTGCTTCATAAATATATTACTGTATATTTTTCATTTCAAGATACAACACGTGAAACGCTCTACGATCAGATGTACCACCTGAACAGTCCCAATTGGGAAATACAGTTCTCTGAGGGAATGCCCGCTTTCTGATCCCATTTCTTGATATAAAACCATCTACCTCCTTCTCCAGATGTAACGCTTTAGCGGCCTCGAAAACTACCAAACTCCACATCTTAAGGGGAGCTAACATCTAGGAGAACTTTTGAAGATTCTTTTGGAGCGGGGGGGGGGGGGGGGGCAGAAAACGTCTTCCCCCGCCCCAAAGTTGGCGCCACTGCTAGCAACAGTACCTTGAGAGCTGCACAGGCCATGGATCTGTATAAAGAGAGATGCACATGCCATGGATCTGTACGTCATGGGCATCCATCAATACTTCACTTCACAGACTGCACGGTTGCTAGGTAAAAGTACATAACACATTTTATTGAAATACATATTTATGATTATTTGACTTAGGCAAAGAAAATTTAATAACATTTTATTTAAAACAGTTTTTATGAAAACATCATGCGTAGAAAACGTCATTTTGTAACATTGAAAAATTATCGTCATCATCCTCATCTTCTTTTTGTTCTTCTTATTCTTCTACCAATTTTCCATACTGGTGAGGACGCGGATGCAAACTATGTCGAAAATGTGGCTATGGCCTTACCCTCCTCCTTCCCTTCTATCTTCAACATCTGCCGTAACCTAATTCCTGGATAATACTCTACCTTGGTTCCCTTTCCTTCACACACTTCCCCACATGCCTAACAGGTAGAGTCGCCCATGACGAAAGCCTCAACCCCACCAACCTCGTTAAATCCCCTACTAACCTGGTCTCCCTTAACCCTCTACTGCATGAATTATTTTTCGTTTCCGTTTGGTGAAGAAAATTTCAAGCTTTAATGTTCAACATACGCTCAGTGTTTTAGATTCTTGACTGGGCCTAATAGCTTAACACTCGTATGTGATGTGGATTACCTTATTGGAATATATATACGATTTTACGCTAAGCTTTTAACATTCAAAGACCGAACATTACTGCCTGCTGGCCATGGGTACGTATTGCAGGGCGCAAGTATACGGTAATGTCTTTGAGGTTGAGCCAGAGGTACTCCTGAAGCCTGTGGTAATATGATGGGGAGGGCCCACGTAAAATAAACGGTGGTTGGTACGCGTGGATGTTGACGGGGTGGAAGGATTTCCTTTGGTTGTAGGGCTGTTTTGTCTTATGTTATGTAAAAAAAACAAGGCATCACTGGAATATATGTTTAATTGATTGTACAGTTGAAGGTGTGACGTAAAACTATCTCTGCCTACAATATTTATCCATGTATACAGGTGAAAAGTTATTTGTTGCCTAATGGCAACAGTATGCAGTAGAGGGTTAACGTCCCTGACGACTGCAGAACCTACTTCCTCCTGCCTTCCCTTCCTCTCAAGGCCCTGTTCCACCACCATCTTCCTATCCACTACTCTCCTTTTCCCTTTCCTCTTGCTCCACCCCTCCTGTGTAACATCTGTGTGTTCCCCATCGTCCCTCTGCTATTCTGTCTGCAGTGACTCATATTGATTTCTCGTGAACTCAGTTCCTGATGAGTACCCTTAGCCCTCAATTTCCTTCCCCTTAAAACATTAGTCGACCTTCTTCTTCTTCTTCTTCTTCTTCTTCTTCTTCTTCTTCCTAATCTGTTTACCCTCCAGGGGCAGTTTTTTCCCTCGCACTTAGCGAGGTATCCCACCTCTACCGCCTCAAGAGCAGTGTTCTGGAGCTTCAGACTCTGGGTCGGGGGATACAGCTGGGGAGGATGATCAGTACCTCGCCCAGGCGGCCTCACCTGCTATGGTGAACAGGGGCCTTACGGGGGGATGGGAAGATTGGAAGAGATAGGCAAGGAAGAGGGAAGGAAGCGGCAGTGGCCTTATGTTAGATACCATTCCGGCATTTGCCTGGAGGAGAAGTGGGAAACCACGGAAAACCACTTCCAGGATGGCGGAGGTGGGAATTGAGCCCACTTCTACTCAGTTCACCTCCCGAGGCTGAGTGGACCCCGTTCCGTGGCAGAGCTGCGAATCAAACCCAGGCCTCTGGGGGTGGCAGCTAATCACGCTAACCACTACACCACAGAGGCGGACCGTTAGCCGACCTGCCTTACAAAATATCTCACCTTCCTTTCCCTCCCTCTTGCTTACCAACCTCACCCTGTACATTGTTTAAAGGAGACCTACCTTCATTCCTGTCCTCCGTTAAAAGTCATATTACCGGGCGAGTTGGCCGTGCGCGTAGAGGCGCGCGGCTGTGAGCTTGCATCCGGGAGATAGTAGGTTCGAATCCCACTATCGGCAGCCCTGAAGATGGTTTTCCGTGGTTTCCCATTTTCACACCAGGCAAATGCTGGGGCTGTACCTTAATTAAGGCCACGGCCGCTTCCTTCCATCTCCTAGGCCTTTCCTATCCCATCGTCGCCATAAGACCTATCTGTGTCGGTGCGACGTAAAGCCCCTAGCAAAAAAAAAAAAAAAAAAAAAGTCATATTATCTCCCTGAAACTCGCTCTATCTTCCCTCATCCTTCTTAATTCCCAGTCACACCTACAGTCCATACACCCGTCTTCCTCAACCATTCTTTTATCTTCTTCACAGAAATATGAAATAATATGATGATATCAAAAGAAATAAAATAGTATATTCTGTGTGTATATGTACAGATGTAAGAAATACAGGGTATTACTCAAGGTTGTCACGACAATGAATCCTGCTTGATACGAACGGATTAAATAACTACACAACAATTCTACTTAATAATACTGTTATTGGCTTAACGCCCCCCTAACTACTTTTGTGGTTTTCGAAGACGCCGAGGTGCCGGAATTTAGTCCCGGACCTACCGACACAAGGCTGGCATATTTTAGCACCTTCAAATACTACCGGACTGAGCCATGATCGAACCTGCTAAGTTGGGGTCAGAAGGCCAGCACCTCAACTGTCTGAGCCACTCAGCCCGGCACAATTCTACGTAGGCGTATTATAATCCAATTAATGGGAGGGTGAAAAGGGGGGTGAATTCTTAAAAACAGTGCATCTATATCTCAAAACTTTTAAAGTTTACAGATGTAAAAATTGATATTTAGAATCTCCTTTAAAAATAAGGAAACACGATTTTTTTTGTTTTCAGAAAATCCCAATAGGAGGGGTGAAAATCGGTGAAAAAGGGGTTGAATGCCTTTAATCAGAATACCGGTACTTATATCTCAGAAACTGAAGATATTACAGACCTGAAAACTGGTACTTTTGATCTATTTTAAAAATAAAGAAATACGTATTTTTTTGTTTTTGGAAAATCCAATTAATGGGGGTGAAAAGGGAGGGTGAATTTTGAAAATGAGTGCATGTATATCTCATAACTTTTAAAGTTTACAGATGTAAAAATTGGTATTTAGAATCTTCATTAAAAATAAAGAAGCATGTATTTTTTTGTTTTCAGAAAATCCCAATAGGAGGGGTGAAGAGGGGTGAAAAATGGGTTGAATGCCTTTAATGAGGATACTTATATCTCAGAAACTGAAGATATTACAGACCTTAAAATTGGTGTTTTGAATCTCCTTTAAAAATAAAGAAGCAAATATTTTTTTTGTTTTTGGAAAATCCAATTAATGCGGGGTGAAATGAGGGTGAATTTTTAAAATGAGTATATCCATATCTCAAAACTTTTAAAATTTATAGATGTAAAAATTTGTATTCAGAATCTCCTTACAAAATAAAGAAACACTTACTTTTGTTTTCGGAAAATTCCAATAGGAAGGGTGGAAAAGTGCGAAAATGTGTTGAATGACTTTAATGAGGCTACTTACATTTCAGAAGCTGAAAATTGGTGTTTGGGATCTCCTTTAAAAATAAAGAAACACGTATTTTTTGTTTTTGGAAAATCCAATTAATGGGGGTGAAAAGGGGGGGGTGAATTTTGAAAATGAGTGCATGTATATCTCATAACTTTTAAAGTTTACAGTTGTAAAAATTGGTATTTAGAATCTTCATTAAAAATAAAGAAACATGTATTTTTTTGTTTTCAGAAAATCCCAATAGGAGGGGTGAAGAGGGGTGAAAAATGGGTTGAATGCCTTTAATGAGGATACTTATATCTCAGAAACTGAAGATATTACAGACCTGAAAATTGGTGTTTTGAATCTCCTTTAAAAATAAAGAAGCCAATTTTTTTTGGAAAATCCAATTAATGGGGGGTGAAAAGAGGGTGAATTTTAAAATGAATATATCTATATCTCAAAACTTTTAAAATTTATAGATGTAAAAATTGGTATTTAAATCTCCTTTAAAAATAAAGAAACACGTACTTTTTTGTTTTCGGAAAATCCCAATGGGAAGGGTGGAAAAGGGGGAAAAAGGGGTTGAATGCCTATTATGAGGCTACTTATATTTCAGAACCTGAAGATATTACAGACCTGAAAATTAGTATTTGGGATCTACTTTAAAAATAAAGAAGCAGGTATTTCTTCGTTTTTGGAAAATCCAAATTATGGGGGTTGAAAAGGGGGGTGAATTTTCAAAATGAGTGTGTCTACATCTTAAAACATAAAAAGTTTAAAAATGAAAAAAAATGGTATTTAGAATCTCCTTTAAAGATAAAGGAACACGTATTTTTTGTTTTCTGTAAATCCCAATAGGAGGGGTGTAAAAGGGTTGAATGCCTTTAATGAGGATACATATATCTCAGAAACTGAAGATATTACAGAACTGAAAATTTGTATATGGGATCCCCTCTAAAAATAAAGAAACACGTATTTTTTGTTTTTGGAAAATCCAATTAATGGCGGTTAAACTGGAGTGACAAATTGGGGTGAAATTTTTGAAAGAATATATCTACAGAATATCTGAGGAAGGTAAAATGTTACAGACGTAAAAATTGGGTATTTGTAATTTCCTGTAAACGTAAGGAAATATAGGTGATTTGTTTTTGGAAACTCCCCTTAAGGGCAAATAAAAAGGGGTGAAATTTTAAAATGAGAATTTCTACAGTAATATATATAAAACTTAACATGTTACAGAAGTGAAAATGGTAATTTTATCTCTATTAAAAACAAAGAAACGTGTATTTTTAGTTTTCGGAAATACCACTTGGGCGGAAGTGAGGGGAGGGGAGTGTGTAAATGTGACTGAAAATGGTGTCGATTTCTTTTAATTAGGCTACTGATATCTCAAAAATAAAGATGTTACAGACGTGAAATTTGATATTTGGTATCTGCTTTAAAAGTATAGAAACACGTATTTTCGGAACATCCAATGAAGGGGGGGGGGGGGGGGGTGAAAGAATTGAAAAATTAATTGACTTAATTGTATGAGAACACATACATCTAATAAATGTAAATTTGTTACAAAAGTGAAAATTGGTATTTGGATTTCCTTTAAAAACAAAGAAAAACGCGTTTAGGGGGGGAACCATCTTGCGGGGCGGGAGTGAAAAGGAGTTGAATTCCTTTCACGAGGACACATAAATCAAAAACTGAAATAGTTAGAGTCATGATAATTGGTATTTAGAAGATCCTTTACTATGAAAGAAACAAGTTACTTTTTGCCGGAAAATTCACTTGGGGGGGGGGGGGAAGGAAGTGGAAAAAAAGTTAATTATTTTTATGGGGATACTTATATCTCAAAACTGAAGGCAATAGACGTGAACATTTGTGTTTGGAATCTCCTTTAAACATAAAGAAACACGCCTTCTTTCTATTTTTCTTTGGGGGGGGGGGGTTAAATAAACTTAACGGCGGTGGGGTGTAAAAGGAGGTGAGACCAATTGATTTTACTGTTCGTAATGTTCTTTTAAGGAGCCTCCGTTGCTCAGGCGGCAGCGCGCCGGCCTCTCACAGCTGAGTTCCGTGGTTCAAATCCCGGTCACTCCATGTGACATTCGTGCTGGACAAATCGGAGGCGGGACAGGTTTTTCTCCGGATACTCCGGTTTACCCTGTCATCATTCATTCCAGCAATACTGTCCAATATTTAATTTCATTTGTCATTCATCGCTCATTGTCCCATAGGAGTGCTTCGGCAGCCAGCACAATTCCTACTGTCGCCGCAGGATGGGGCTTTATTCATTCAATACCTGACCCTGTCGAATGACTGGAAACAGGCTGTAGATTTTCGATGTACTTATTTTGATCATAAACCGATCATTTTTAATCTTTCCTGGGTTCGATTTCAACAGACATCTTTTCCTTCGGAGAACGTTCTTAGATTACAGTAGAATCTCCTGGCATATAAATAAAAATGTAAGCACATTTAAAATCGACGATAGGAATGAGATTGCCCGTCAAATAGTTCACCTCTATAATATGGTCAATAATTCACGGAAGTATGTCATTCGTACAGCCAGAAATCCCGCACAGTTGCCTACGCGCGACAATGGTGCTGGTCACATTGTCAACAATGACAATGGCAGCAGATGCAATTTACCGCCAAGTAGCGGTCTTGCATCTCGCTGTGGGGTCCAGAACATCTAATAATAATAATAATAATAATAATAATAATAATAATAATAATAATAATAATAATAATAATAATAATAATAATAATAATGTTCTGGACCGTCGTCAAATTGTGCGGACCGCGCTGGAAACGGGTCCTGGCCTGGTAATGACTACGAATACAGTCCAGCCGCGGGTTCAGTACCGCCAAGGGACCCAAGACGACACCACGCCGGATCTCCTTCAGGATTTGATCTATACTAAAAATGCTTATAGGAAAAGATGGCATGGAATACCTAGACCTTCCCCGGGAAGTACGAAATCGATTGCTGCAAAGAAAGATTGAAAAATGTGGGGAACTTTGCCGTTATCTCTCAGAAAACGAGTCAAATCGCGAATTTCGGAGGATTATATATAAAACGTTAAGCATTCAATTATAAATTTCAGTATAATACCGTAGCGAAGCACGGGTATCTTGCTAGTTACAATATAAAATGATAGGAATGGCAGATAAAATAATACGAATAACAGCTAACTATAGAAATGTGTAGATGCACTAAATACGCAAATACGTAGATACAGTATTATTATTATTATTATTATTATTATTATTATTATTATTATTATTATTATTATTATTATTATTATTATTATTATTATTATTATGTGCAAACAGCAATGAAAACTGCCGATAAATGTTGAAAAATCCAAATGACTACACAAGGCGTACACAACAATAAAGAAAGATGCTGCCTAATAAAAGAGCTACACTACAATTCCAAACTGTACTTAAGCCTATGCTAACTACAACTGGTTAAATGAAAAATTAGAAATGTAGTTACAACTAAATTCATTGGGAGATTTTCACGTACGACACCTGTTATGGAAACGTAGTGAAGTATAGTGTATGTTGGTGCGTGCATTTCAGAGGGCTTTGCAGACTAACATGTAATAGCAACGGGAAACTACCTCACCCCTAGTATCCCAAAAATGCTTCGTCAATGGCATCTAGGCCATCTATGGCAGCTTATGGCGAGGATCAAACAAGCCTTTTGGCTGAATACTCAAAATACACAAGAATTACATAGACCTAATAATAAAGCATTAATTGATAAAACAAGCAAGTTCTTTGTGTAGTAAAATAATTACTCTACAATTGTGAGATTCAATCGAGGTGTAGCAAATCTAATGCAGTGAGTTCGAAGTTGCGATCATCAGTATTCTGTAATAAGGAAGCCAGCTCCCGGATAAAACTATTGTTACATCGGTCCGTTTTCAGTCCAAGTTTAAGTACGGGAGTGAAAGCTGGGTGGACTCCGGATATCTTATCCATAAGTTAGAAATAACAGACATGAATGTAGCGAGAAAGATCACTGGTACAAACAGGTGGGAACAATGGCAGGTGGGTAATCGGAAATGGAGATAAAGGCTAAGTTAGGAATGAACTCGATTGATGAAGCTTTAAGCATAAACCGGCTTCGGTGGTGAGGACATGTGAGGCAAGTGGAGGAGGATAGGTTACCTAGGAGAATAATGGACTCGGTCATCGAGGGTAAGAGAAGTAGAGGGAGACCAAGATGACGTTGGTTAGAATCAGTTTCCAATGATTTAAAGATTTAACAAATGACTAGCAGTTTCCCGCTGGCTCCGCCCGCAATGTACAAAGTATGGTGTTGTTCGTTACTATCCTCACGGATGTATTTGCAAAGTTTCGAATTAATGAAATAAAGCACATGATCTGCTGTAGTAATAGACTGTAATATTATGTCAACAAAACACCTGAAAATACATCACACAAAGAAATTGAATTAAACGTTCCTTGGAACAACACTACTCGCCGCTCTGTTAAAAAGTCCTTCAAAGATCTTCGTCATGGAGACAACTCATAACTTTTATCAGAATCTACCAATTTAAGTAGTTATTACCTCAAAAGAAAGCGCTTGATCCACTGAGTGTTTTTAAAACAAAACGAACTGTGTACCTCAATTGGAACGAAAGATATGATTGCTTCAAAGAGTCAAAAATCAAATCATTTGGGGAAGGCGGAAGTTTAGTGATTTATAGTACCTGATGACAAATCTGTGCATGAATGCCTTTCAGTTAAAAGAAGAATGAATTAAATCTACCGGATAGAATGGCCGGACTGACTGATTTTAGTGTCCGAGAACAAGTTCAGCTCGCCAGATGAAAGTATTTTGATTTTGCGCCCGAAGGCGACCTGCGCGTCGTGATGAGGATGTAATGATGATGAAGATGACACATTCATCCAGCTCCCATGCCAGCAGAATTAACCAATTATAGTTAACATTCCTGACCCTGCCGGGAATCGAACTCGGGACCCCTGTGACCAAAGGCCAGCACACTAACCATTTAGCCATGGAGGCGGACATTTAAAGACAAGAGGTAGAGAACTAAACGAGGCCACAAAACTAGTTACAAATATAGGATTGTGGAGTAAATTCGTAAACATATTACCGGGTAACCCTTTCAGGCCCCGTGTCCATTACAGTGGACATATCATATTTTCGCTTTAACAGAAATGAAAAGGCTTCCGCAGTGTTTTTGATCTTTTTTCCCATCTCGTGATGGCATAAACAACCAGAAGCAGGGCGTCGAGATGAGAGAACGCAGCTTAATTCCAGTACCTGGTGGCGGCGCAGCAGAGCGATGAGTCCATATTTCATTTTTATACGTAACTAGTTTTCTCTTTTAGAATGTAATAAATAGTGTGATACTTTAGTATGTATATTTCTTGACGATGTAGATTAAGATACAGGAGATAATGAAATTTAGGTATGTGAATGAGATGCTAGGCTCTTCTAAAATGCAAGTTGTAATTTAGAAATTTAGAGAGAGATGATAAGTCGTCAATATTAATTAATCGATTATTTTTTAAATTTCATTTTGGAAGCCACATCTTCTAAACGACTGTTTATTTCGGGATGATCACTCATTTCTTTAATAAAGACCTAACTGAGTACCGTATCTGTCTGAATATGAATTTATTAGACTACAGGGCCCAGAGCGTC
The DNA here is from genome assembly GCF_040414725.1 of Anabrus simplex. Lineage (NCBI taxonomy): Eukaryota > Metazoa > Arthropoda > Insecta > Orthoptera > Tettigoniidae > Anabrus > Anabrus simplex. Next base: position 1,047,934,924 of record NC_090265.1, on the reverse strand, counting down.
ATCTGAATTTTATATTTACGTGTGGATGGACTTATATCTGTAATTTGAATCATTTGTGACGCGGAGAAGTGAATGTTTATGATATGGCAAGTTATGAACCTCATTACATAATTTAAAGTATTCTTGCAATGATATGCAGTGATACATGGTATTGATAATGTAGAGTCTTCATAATTAAAGTAGCAATGCAACGGGATATGCGGATGAGGTAATTTGATGATAATATAGAGTCTTCGTACACAGGTAATAAGATAGGCTGTCGTATTTGAATAGGTATAGACGGTGATGATAATGAGATAGAATCTTCGATATATGCCATGTGAACAGTATAGGAATCGCCGAGATATTTTGATGTTCTGCCAAGAAGATATTAGACTAAACTGCGTATAGGTATTTCCATACCACTGTTGCTGCTATGATCGAGAGCCGGCAAGATCTGCTGAACCACGACGTGTATTTATTTTGATGATGGTAGAGTAGTCATTTTCAGGATACTGTACTCCAGAGAAGAAGTTCCGAGGAACCCACATCACCCAAAGTGGCTATGGTGGATAATGCTTAGTATTTTGGGAATGTCATTTGTCCATTTTGGTCCATTGCAGGAGGATAATTATTCTAGCCACGATTTCGTTTTCGTTTTGTTACGTTTGTGTTTGTTTGTGAGATGATTGCTTGGCATAGATATTTGAGTTACGGGACCTGACAACTTGATTTCTGCGATTGTTGGTCCGTAACCATGACGACGGTGTTTGAAATCTATTTCACATTTTATTGAATGTCTATATGTCCTCTTCCATGTAAATATTTCTTAATTTGCTTTAAAATCCTGAAGAGAAAATTAAGCTAGGTATAGTTCCGGGGCTTATGGGTGAAGCTGTACAGAGATGAACAAAACTTATTATCTTACCAAACCAAAATAATACTAAATATTAATTCATCTTATGTAATCAAACATTATTGGATAACTATAATGTAGTTTAAGGCTCCTGAGTGGAAAGGCGGATCGATGTGAAGTAATAAATGTAATATTTTAAAATTCATAATATCAAATTTAATTTACTTTTCCTATAGTTGCAATGATATGTTACGTAAATATTGCATTGCTGGTTAAAGCCTAGAATGTTTTGTTGAGAACCTCCATTCTTGAATTAATCTCCGGACAATTGGAAGGAACTTATGTTATGGCATGTTTCCACTCATGAATGTCTTTTTAAATAAACCAAGCCAAGAGTATTCTAAGCCCATCTTATCATGACGTCAGCGGTTGCAGAGTAGACTGCGGCGTGTGCTGTATTCTTAAATAAATTTATCCATCCAAATTTCCATTTTGTAACATTATGCTGCCTAAATATTTAAAACTTTTCACTACTACTTCAAGAGGTTCATTTCCTATTTTTATCACTCCCCTGGATTTTCTGTTGTTTCTGGTCATAATCGAAGTCTCGCTTTCCGGAGTACAAATCTTCATTCCAAAATTTCTTATCTCCTCATTCCATAAATCAACTTGTGTCTGTACTTCCTCTTCATTATCTCCCCAAAACTCCATTGTTTACTAGCGTATACCTATAGGCCTATGTACTGCAAATTTTTATAGGATTAACATATCCATAACTATCAAAGTGCAACTCCCATTGCAACTAAATATGGTTCATGAGGAAATTTCTATTACGATTCTATACAAATGACATGTATGTAGCATGGGAAGTATTTTCCTGAGATATATTAACGTGTTCATTTCAAGTTTCCAATTACATGCTAATATTTTAACTATCGAAGATAGGTTTTCATACCAGTGGCCTATAAAAAGGGCTCGCACAGGCTATTCGACGTGGTCGGCGGTTGCAGAGTAGACTTCGGCGTGCAAGTTGCCATGGCGTGTCCGTGATCCGACAACTCTGCACTCCATTCGACCAACCGAACAGAGGAGGGGTGGGTGGCCACGGCTCTCCTTTGGCTCCATGCCTCTGTATTCGGGAGACGGATAGGGACTGCTTCCCACTATCGGCTGTCCTGAGAATGGTTTTCCATAATTTTCCATTCTCCTGCACTAAGACGAAAGCTGGAGCAGTACGTCAACTTCTAGGAGGCTCGCCTCCTCCTTCAAGGGAGGAGGAGTAGCTACTCGAACGCAGTGGGTTGTTGTTCCCAGTTGCGTAAACGTTGTCCACATTCTGACATGCCCCTACAATTTACCCAGTTAACAGAATTTGATAGGAGACGCATTATTAGAATGCATGAGGCTGTATGGTTGTTCCGAGGAATCTCCAGTTGGAAGGAAGTGACCGTGGCCTTAATATGTACAGCCCCACCATTTGTCTGGTGTGAAAATAGGAAACCACGGAAAATCATCTTCAGGGCTGCCGACAGTGGGATTCGAACCCACTATCTCCCTGATGCAAGCTCACAGCCGCGCGTCCCTAACCGCACAGCCAACTCACCCGGTATATGCCTTTCTTATCAGATGTTAGGAAGTGTTGGGACCAGTGGATGCATGAGGACACACACACACGGCGACCGGGCTCAGGACGCCCAGACTAATCAGCAAGAGAGATCGCCGGATCCTCCGAGAAGCACGAGCAGAACCAACTGTTTCGTCACCCGCCATCCAGGCAGGTAACACCATCGTTACAGGCCCCTGTGTGGGTCCGAACTTTTTCCAGGCCCTTGGCTTAAGGGAATTTGATCTCACGGCGCCCATTTCGTGTCATGCAACTGACACCCGCCTACCATCGCCTCCATTTTCAGTGGTGTAGGGAACAAGAAACCTGGATTGCTAGCAGTAGCGTAGCCAGGATCGGCCAATGGGGGGGGGGGGTTACAGTTACAAAATTAAGATATAACATAATGAAAGTGCTTGTGCTTGTGCGTGTCTGGTACGCGCATGCATGACTGTCATAAGGATACTGATACAAGAGTGAATTACTGTATGTGATATTCAGATTGCAATACACTACAAAATTCTTACTTTAAAATACAGAACAAGAACAATATGATCGAGGTCAGCAGTTTTATCTCAAACGGTATGTTCAGTTTACAATCTAAAATCTAATTTTCGAGGCTTCCTAGAAAATAAATTTAACACATCTGTTGGTTTTACAACTGTGTTTCTGTGAATGTTCAAGGGAGCCAACCCGTTGAGTCGACTTTCACTTGTGGTATTTCTGAGGTAGGTTTTAAGGCGTCTTAATGTTGAAAATGATCTCTCACTGGCTGCAGTGGTGACAGGTAGGGTGGCAAACACTCTCAACAAGCAGTAGATTGCAGGGAGTTTATCTTGATCACATAAAAGAAGTTTATTGTTTACTGTCAGTTTCTATTTATTTTATTTTTGTGAAAGTTAAATGGGGGGGGGGTTCTAACCCCCAGTAACCCCCCCCCTGGCTACGCCCCTGATTGCTAGAGACTGGAATCGGGTTGTCTGTGCACTGATGACGACCATCATCGTGTCTGGCCCCAATCGGTCACACCTAGTAGTGATACGGTGATGTGTGCTTAACATTTTTCGGCCACATGTGTTGCCATTCATGGCAGGGCTTCTAGGCTGTCTATTCCAGCTAGATAATGCTTGGCCGCACACAACAAGAGTGTCACAGGAATGCCTACGCAACGTTGTCACACTGCCGTGACCTGCCCGATCTCCAGATGTATCACCAATCAAGAACATCTGGGACCAGCCTAGCAGTTTACAACATCTAGAGTACGAGTTGCAGCAGGACATCATACAAAACCTGCATCCCATCATGCCCGTCTACATTACAGCCTGTATCCAAGCTAAAGGTGGACCAACAGGCTACTAAAGCCTCAGTGCAAGTAGTCAGTGTTCCGCAATAAAATTATTATTTTGCTATAACACCGATAAACATTAAGGTATGCGATGAAAAAGTACAACAAGTAAGTCAATTTTGCTACTTGGGAAGCATTATCACTCAGGACAACAGGTGCACTACAGAAATCAGGAGGAGGATTGCTCTAGCTAAACAAGCCTTCAGTAACAAGAAACAGCTTTTGACAAGCAGGAACATTAACATTAAAATTAGGAAAAAAATTGCCAAAATGTTTGTGTGGAGTGTTTTGTTGTATGGTTGCGAAACATGGGTCTTAGCAAAACAGGATATAAAACGCCTGGAAGCAATGGAAATGTGGATATGGAGGAGGATGCTGAAAATTAGTTGGACAGAGAAAAAGTCAAACAATAGGGTCCTTAAGGAAATAAACGAAACAAGGGAATTGATCAACACTGTAGAAAAGAGGAAAACCAAATTCCTTGGCCACAGACTTCGACATAACACATTCCTCACGACTTTGATGGAAGGAAAAGTTCTGGGTAAGAAGGGAAGAGGAAGACCGAGGAAGAAGTATCTGGATTCCGTGATGGACAGGCTGAATTTGAAAAAATATGTTGATCTGAAACGCTCAGCAGATGAGAGACAAATGTGGTTGCAGCGACAAGGCCTTGCCTTTAGGATATGAATGAATGAATGAATAATATTGTGATCATTTACGTAAATCAACTTTACAATAATCCATATTAGGTTTCATACAAATCCCACACTTCCTTCTTGGTGCGTAAATTTTTCTTCTTTTCTCTTTTGTCAGTCAGTATATGTTTGGATAAATGTAACTATAGAACGTCCATTTTCCAAACCAACATTGGTTAAGAGATGAATTAAAAATAACATAGCATAATGACGATTAAATAAGTTAGATGAGCACCAAACATACCATTTTGGCAGGCATTGATTTTAAGGACAAATGCATTATTTTACTTCATGTAGGCCAAGGTGTCGAAATATTCCTCTATGGAAAGCAGTACTGTAGGTTACCTAAAATAACAGAAGAAGGTATTAAGGCGAATGGCTATTATTATTATTATTATTATTATTATTATTATTATTATTATTATTATTATTATTATTATTATTATTATTATTATTAATCTAGTTTTTGTTGCTTCTGATGTGGTATATACACGCATATTAAAACTTGTCATTACATTTTTATTGGCAGTATCAGTACAGTTAAGCATGCTTCATTCAAATTCATACTAATAATAAAGTACTTTAAAAGTTACCTCATTTATAATAAAAAGCCGGGCTGAGTGGCTCAGACGGTTAAGGCGCTGGCCTTCTAACCCCAACTTGGCAGGTTCGATCCTGGCTCAGTCCGGTGGTATTTGAAGGTGCTCAAATACGACAGCCTCGTGTAGGTAGATTTACTGGCACGTAAAAGAACTCCTGAGGGACTAAATTCTGGCACCTCGGCGTCTCCGAAGACCATTTCTTCGAAACGGCGTTTCATCTGATTCGCAATTATGTCACACGCTTCTTTAGCATCGGGACTTATGTTCACTTCTCTCCGCGCACGTTTTGTTGGGCGTTCAGAATTTCTGATGTCCTTTATTGCAGCTTCGAAATGCTGAATTTCAGTACGAATATTTAGGGCATGCGCTCGTCGCTTCTTCTGCGATGCAAACAAATTAATCAATGTCCGGTTCCGGAGTCACAGCACTGATGTCCTTATGAATACCAAGCAGAGCTAATGCGTTTAAACGTTCTTGTCCCATTGAGTTCCTTTGATAAGTTTTTTTTTTGCTAGTTGCTTTACGTCGCACCGACACAGATAGGTCTTATGGCGACGATAGGACTGGAAAGGGCTAGGAGTGGGAAGGAAGCGGCCGTGGCCTTAATTAAGGTACAGTCCCAGCATTTGCCTGGTGTGAAAATGGGAAACCACGGTAAACCATTTTCAGGGCTGCCGACAGTGGGGTTCGAACCCACTATCTCCCGATTACTGGATACTGACCGCACTTAAGCGACTGAAGCTATCGAGCTCGGTTTGATAAGTTTTAACTCTGTTTAGAGTACTGAAATAACGTTCTGACTCCGCGGTTGAAATTGGGGCTGTAAGTACTATTTCTGCTAGTTTGTGTACTTCCGATAAGGCTGCATCCAGATTGTTTTCCTAGTCATTATCGTTACACTCGCAAATGGATCATTCCCACAAATCACAATTCACTTTCTAACTTATCCTTCATAAGCATGGGAATATATTTCACTGCACTGGTTACAAATTCCCTAGGTAAAGCAACTTTCTGTTCTGCGAAAAATGGTGGATCAATTAAAGAAAAGTATTGTAAGTGTTGCACTTCTTCGAAACGGCGTTTCATCTGATTCGCAATTATGTCACACGCTTCTTTAGCATCGGGACTTATGTTCACTTCTCTCCGCGCACGTTTTGTTGGGCGTTCAGAATTTCTGATGTCCTTTATTGCAGCTTCGAAATGCTGAATTTCAGTACGAATATTTAGGGCATTGATTGATGATTTTCTGTAGTGTGTTGTACAGAATGTCAACGTGTATCAGAACAGAACTTTAAAAATGAGAGAACATATATGAATTCCTTATCATTCAAAATATTACCTAGTCCTATTGCCTTTCTAACTGTAAAGTCATTCCAATCATCTTCGTTTTGAATGGTGTCAAAACACTCAAGAAGAGCATCCTTATTGTTGGAGACAGTATTAACATCTCTGCTATGAAAATTCCACCGCGTTTCTACAGTTTTCGGATCACACTGCCACAGACAGATCTTAATAAATCAGTGCGCTTGGAAGAAACAGGAAAAATGATGAAAATCCCCGACATATTGATGAAAAACAACTTCACAGATTTCTCAGCACGCTTTCTTTATCACCAAGTTTAGCTGATGGGCGTAACAGTGGATGAAATGTGCATGAGGAAATGTATCTCTTGTCTTTACCTGCACCCCAGTAAAAAGTGCAGCACCATCATAGGACTCGGAAATTAACTTCTGTTCTAGCTTGTATAGTTCGAATAGTTGTTTCAGAACTGACATTAAACTGTCTGCAGTTCGATCTTGAATACGGTAAAAGGAAATGAATCTCTCAATTGGACCTCTACGAGCAACATATGGCAACAATATAACTAATCGTGACATGCATGATATATCTGAAGTTTAATCTTCCTGGATGATTACATACTGTATTTAGGTCTTTGTACTATCCTCTCTCTATAGACCGCAAGCATACAATCCAGTAATTCATTCTGAATTGTTTTCGAGGTATTTTTGACACGGTAGAATTGAGGCGATCGCTTAGAATACTGTCGAATGCCGCTAGTTCCGACAACAGAACCCAGAATACCCCGCGATTGTGTGAATTGTAACCTTCGTTCTGACCTCGAAGAGGTAGTTCATGTGTTCCGCAAAACTTAATAAATTTAATACATTTAATTGTTCTTATCTACAAGTTCTTTGTGACGCTGAATAGAAGCACGGTAGCCTTTATTTAATTGAGTCGAAATGTTTACAGAACCAAACATTATATTTTACATGTTTTCAATATGTGTTTCTGAAGTTTCGTGTTTCTTGACTCTTTCTGATATATGTTTATGATCACTAATGCTTGTCCCAGTCCAACTAATTTCTCCGCCAAACAATAAGTACACGAAACAGAAAAGCGACTTCTTTTTTCACTCACAGTCAGCCACTTCTTCTTGCAACTCTGATGCAGCTTAAAATCTCTAGGTTGGTGCGGGTCAAGTCTTTTTACTCCTAATTTTTCTTCTAAATTTAATGATGAGAATGGAGATTTCACTACCCTGTTCCTAATAAAAGGCTAGCTATTAATAATTTCACTACGTAATATTCACTATTTTATACACTACATACTAATCACTGTTAAACGAAAACCATCCAGAACTCCCCCTCTGAATTATTGAAGGACTTATCTGTTTCCTTTCTTTCTTAATCTGTTTACCTTCCAGGGTCGATTTTCCCCTCAAACTCAGCGAGGGATCCCACCTCTATCGCCTCAAGGGCAGTGTCCTGGAGCTTCAGACTCTGGGTCGGGGATACAACTGGGGAGGATGACCAGTACTTCACCCAGGCGGCCTCACCTGCTATGCTGAACAAGGGCCTTGCGGGGGGGGGATGGGAAGATTGGAAGAGATGGACAAGGAAGAGGGAAGGAAGCGGCCGTGGACTTAAGTTAGGTACCATCCCGGCATTTGCTCGAGGAGAAGTGGGAAACCACGGAAAATCACTTCTAGGATGGCTGAGGTGGGAATCGAACCCACCTCTACTCAGTTGACCTCCCGAGGCTGAGTGGACCCCGTTCCAGCCCTCGTACCACTTTTCAAATTTCGTGGCAGAGCCGGGAATCGAACCCGGGCCTCCGGGGGTGGCTGCTAATCACACTAACCACTACACCACAGAGGCGGGCGCTCATTTACACACCAGGCAAAAATCGGGTCTTTAGGTGTTCCGGGGACGGATTACCCTGGGCATAGGACTTTACTATCAAAATCGTAACGGGGAAAATTGGTCACCGTATATTAGGCCTATACTGCGTATGTGTCCGGTTCCATGGCTAAATGGCCCGGCCGTGTCGGGGATTTTAAACTTCAATGGTTAATTCCGATGGCTCGGGGTGTGAGTGTGTATACCATCTTCAATATTAGAATTCATCATATTGGTAGGGCCCCATCCTCACAGAAGCGCAGCTCACCTATACGGCGTCAACTCGAAGACCTCCACCAGGCCTCTTCGGGGATCACACGCCATTGTTATTACTACTTATGCAACACAAATAAGTAGAACCATGCTTCCGTAACGTACAATCATACTTAAAGACGTCCGAAATTACGGACTTATCAAAAGTTATGTAAAACCTTGAAATTAAACCATGCCAGAAGTTCATGGCAGATTTTGGTAGGAGGTACGAGAGGCCAGGACTCCCACCAAAATCATAAAATATTTCTTTAGAATTAGCAGTGAATCTTCGAAGGAGCCAAACGCTCCCATATTGTCATTTTAAAATTATACAATATAGTGCATCCTAACAGGAGTCGGTCGTGACGAAGTAGAAGTCATTCATGTCTATCTATCTATCTATCAAATGCTTTCATTCCCCACCCTGGAGGGGTGGGGCGGGCCACCTAGAGGGTGTCGCCCTCTCTCTGGCCATTCATGTCTATGACAACCAATCTCTATCAGTGCTTGGTGTCGCTTAGTAACAGAGAGCGTTGCTTAATCTGTGAGGGATTGTAAGGAACAATGAATGTGAGTTCTAAGTCAGTTCCGCACCTTGTATTCTGACGTGGTATTGAATCTTCTTAGGTTTTTTTCCTCCTGAACATCACTTCTGAGAAATGCTAATTTTCATATCATATTCGTTTTTCTATCTCCAAGATACTTGATTGCAGGCTTATAGCACAGTCTGTCATCAGCGCCAAGTCATGGGCATAGGTCAAACTGCTTACTTACCCAAATAATTTGTGCATTCAATTAATTTTTCTTTTTAGTCAATGATGTTAATTAAAATTTATCATCCAAGTTTCGCGCCCGCTGTTCGTCACTGCCAGAAAATAATAATAATAATAATAATAATAATAATAATAATAATAATAATAATGGCTTTACGTCCCACTAACTACTTTTACGGTTTACGGAGCCGCCGAGGTGCCAGAATTTAGTCCTACAGGAGTTCTCTTACGTGCCAGTAAATCTACCGACACGAGGCTGACATATTTGAGCATATTTCAAATACCACCGGACTGAGCCGAGATCGAGCTGCCAAGTTGGGGTCAGAAGGCCAGCGCTTCAACTGCCTGAGCCACTCAGCCCGGCTGCCGGAAATATGTCATAAGTAATAATAATAATAATAATAATAATAATAATAATAATAATAATAATAATAGTAATGCCTGGTACTAAATTATAGATTATATAAACTTGAGGTACTAGAAAGGAGAATCATGAGAAAAATCTTAGGCCCTGTGAAAACAATAGAAGTATGAACATTAAGATCTAAGATCTAATAATGAAATATACAGGAACATAGAAAGCATAACAGAAACCATAAGAAAAAGGAGATTGCAATTTTTGGGACATATTTACAGAATGGATGATTCCAGATTAACGAAAAAGGATTTTCAGGTACCTTTGGGACAAAAAGGCAACAACTAGCTGGATTCAAGAAGTAAAGAAAGATTTAGAAAGAAGGTAGTAAGTATGGAAGAATTTCAAGGAAGATTGAAGAAGAAGCCTCGTGTGAAGTGGTCCGAGGACAGAAAGAAACAGTATACAGTAGTGAAAGAATGAAAGAATATTGGAAGGAACGGAAGAGAAAACAAAAAGAGTATGAAGAACTGAATTGAAATTGGCACGTGGTCCTCAGCAGGCCTCATCGGAAATAATAATAATAATAATAATAATAATAATAATAATAATAATAATAATAATAATAATAATAATAATAATAATAATAATCATCATCATCATCATCTGTTTACCCTCCAGGTTCGGTTTTTCCCTCGGACTTAGCGAGGGATCCCACCTCTACCGCCTCAAGGGCAGTGTCCTGGAGCTTCAGACTCTTGGTCGGGGGATACAACTGGGGAGTATGACCAGTATCTCGCCCAGGCGGCCTCACCTGTTATGCTGAACAGGGGCCTTGTGGAGGGATGGGAAGATTGGAAGGGATAGACAAGGAAGAGGGAAGGAAGCGGCCGTGGCCTTAAGTTAGGAACCATCCCGGCATTCGCCTGGAGGAGAAGTGGGAAACCACGGAAAACCACTTCCAGGATGGCTGAGATGGGAATCGAACCCACCTCTACTCAGTTGACCTCCCGAGGCTGAGTGGACCCCGTTCCAGCCCTCGTACCACCTTTCAAATTTCGTGGCAGAGCCGGGAATCGAACCCGGGCCTCCGGGGGTGGCAGCTAATCACGCTAACCACTACACCACAGAGGCGGCTAATAATAATAATAATAATAATAATAATAATAATAATAATAATAATAATAATAATAATAATAATAATAATAATAAAAAGTAAACTCGTGTCCTCATCCCGAGGTAGTGCAGCTCTTTTCAGGCACACCCCCATTGGAGGTGAGCTTGCATGTACCATTTGAACCACATACCAGCCCTCCTGCCATTCTTAAATTTCTGGCAGCACCGGGAATCGAACCCGGGCCCCCGAGGACGGCAGCTAATAACACTAACCGTTACGCTACAGAGGCGGACATAATAATAATAATAATAATAATAATAATAATAATAATAATAATAATAATAATAATAATAATAATAATAATAATAATAATAATCTTTCTTTCTTTCTTTCTTTCTTACTCTGTTTACCCTCCAGGGTTGATTTTTCCCTCGGACTCAGCGAGGGATCCCGCCTCTACCAGTTCAAGAGCAGTGTCGTGGAGCGTGAGACTTTGGGTCAGGGGATACAACTGGGGAGGAGGACCAGTGCATCGCCAAGGCGCCGTCACCTGCTATGCCTTGCGGGGGGGGGGGGATATGGTATGGGAAGATTGGAAGGGATAAACAAGAAAGAGGGAAGGAATCGGCCGTGACTTAAGGTAGGTACCATCCCGGCATTTGCCTGGAGAAGTGCGAAACCACGGAAACCTTTTATAGGGTGGCTGAGGAGGGAATCGAACAGCCCTCACTTTTTTTTTTTTTGCTTTACGACGCACCGACACAGATAGGTCTTATGGCGACGATGGGACAGGGAAGGTCTAGGAGTGGGAAGGAAGCGGCCGTGGCCTTAATTAAGGTACAGCCCCAGCATTTGCCTCGTGTGAAAATGGGAAACCACGGAAAACCATTTTCAGGGCAGCCGACAGTGGGATTCGAACCTACTATCTCCCGAATACTGGATACTGACCGCACTTAAGGGACTGCAGCTATCGAGCTTGGTGCCTCCACTTTTACTCAGTTGACCTCCCGAGGATGAGTGGACCCCGTTCCAGACCTCGTACTACTTTTCAAATGTCGTGGCAGAGCCGGGAATCGAACCCGGGCCTCCGGAGGGTGGTAGCTAATTACACTAACCGCTGCACCAGAGAGGCGGACAATAATAATAATAATAATAATAATAATAATAATAATAATAATAATAATAATAATAATAATAATAATAATAATAATAATAATAATAATTTCGTGTGGGTATTCCTGGACAGGTGCAGCCCTTGTAAGGCTGACCCCCAACAAGCGTGGACGGCAGCTTCCGTGTATGGGAACTGCGTGTTTTTGTAGTGGACGGCAGTGTTGTGTGTCAGTTGCAGGAATGTTGGGAACAATTCAAATTCCCAGTCCCCGAGCCAAAGAAAGTAACCATTAAAGTTAAAATCCCTAACCCGGGGCACCTCTGAACCGAAGGCGACTATGCTGACCATTCAGTCAAGGAACCCGATGTAGAAGACATGACTGTGCAATCATGTGACGTCATCAGACACCACCGCTACCACTGATCGCAAAAACCAGAATGCAAGTTAGAATTGTCGGACGTAATTTGGAATATGTTAATAACAAAGATTATTTCATTAACAAATTAGTAAACAATAAATAATGGTGTTAACAAAGCACTACTTAATGCACGCAAATTAATATAACAAAATGCCCTCGTCATCCATCACCATTACTTTCAAACTGGTCAAGAACATACGTTATTCTAACACAGTCTGCCATTAGTTTGTTGTTCATGGCTTGATAGAGAAAATCTACCACAAATTGTGAATAACCAGACATAAGATAATGTGCAACTTATATTAACACTTAGGTACTTACAGTGTTCCCCACATCAATATCTATTAAAAGAGCTTGGTAAAAACAGCTTCGGAAAATCCGTATGCCCGTTCTACTGGACCGCTTTGCTTCAATTTTGTTTTAATCTCTCCGGAATTACCTGTCGGTGAATTATGAGACACTGATAGGTCTTGTTAAGTTCAGTCATTAATGATCACTCCGACAATAGCAGGCGAAGGCCTCCACTAGTCCGCAATACATTCTGCACTTAGCGGGTTGCACACAGTTAAGGAGCAATATCTTTATGCAAAGATATTGGCAAAGCTAAACAATTAGAAATGACGGCGGCTATAGACAAACTTGGTACACATATGACTTGATACTATCTGGAGAGAACTATCGTGGGAGTAAGACACACCTAGCACCCCTAGGGGTGGAGTGAAGAGGGAGAAAAACAATCGAAAACGACCTAGAATCCAATAGTTTTCTGGGTCAATGGGATGAATAGTGACACTCTGGATGACATCTAAGTCCAAATTCAGCCTTCATCGGCATGCTGGTCATACAGGGTGGGGAAGCAAATGTCCATAATGCCGGGTATCAGTACTAAATTTACGGTTTTGGGGTTCTCTAGGCTAACTGATGACAGTTGTAATGACAGTTGGAACCGTATACTTCATATCTATAGCGCTGCGTGTAAATACATACTGTTATCACTTATTATTGTAATTTGAAACATCAGCTATTCCACGGACAATTTGGGCTGCCAAAGTTCCACGCGAAACAAAATAATCTAAAACTAAAACTTCAAATTAAACACATTCGGGTTCGAATCCCACTGTCGGCAACTCAGTATGTGGTTTTCGATAGTTTCCTATTTTGCACACCAGGAAAATGCTGGGGGCTGTACCTTATTTAAGGCCATCTCCGCTTCTTTCTCGCTCCTAGCCCTTTCCTATTCCATCGTCGTCGTACGACTCGGTGTGATGTAAAACAGTTTTTTTTTACAATGTTCGTGATTTAGCAGTCAACATCACAATAAAGAAATCTACAAATAACACTTCACACATAATAACAGGTAATACAAATCCTAAAAGTCAAATTTTAAAATAGTAGCCTGGTAGCGCATGGACCAAAATTAAATGATGACACGTTATCTGATCTGCGGAGCAGCACGCGTCCTCCAGTAGTAATTAAAACCGGGAGGACTTCCTCTTGGCGAAAATTACAAGCTGAATTTGCATCCCGTTCAGCATCATGCCATCGTCCGCTCTCCATCTCACAACATTGTTTAGGTCTTTTTGTAGTCGCTCACAATCCTGTAACTTATTTACTACTCTATACAGTATAACATCATCCGCAAATAGCCTTATCTGTGATTCGAAGTCTTTGCTCATATCATTTACATAAGAACACATAAAATTCCAATAATACTGCCCTGTGGGACCCCGTCTGATTCAATACAGAATCAGATATCACTTCACCTACTGTAATCATCTGAGTCAGTCAGTCAGTCAGTCAGGACGTGTTATTTTATATATACGTATATGGATTTTTGTCACTGCTATAATCTGTTTCTATTTCACTTACCATTTTCAAATTAGTGCAGCTCTTTTGTGAAGAGCGTGCCGTAGTGTTACGAGAGACAGCTGAGCTGTGTTACACTCAATACAATTATAATAACTGCTGCCAGATGCAACCACATGGCAATTCCTCTATGCACAAGTTCTAAAATCAAACTATTTCGACTGATTCTACAAAACCGTTATGATCTGACCTGACCATTTCCGTGCAGAGTGACATTAGGCAACGTACCGTATATATACCGTATTGTGAAGTGTCTCTAGGTTTCCTTAAAGGCCCGGGCCCATCGGCACTGCAGGCCCTGCAAGCCCTAACGATACGCCCCTGCCTCTGGGTGAAACATACAACCTGACTTTTCATTCCGTTTACTGTCATACCATTGTCTGATGTCCATCTCACAACATTATCGAAATCAATCAATCAATCAATCAATCAATCAATCAATCAATCAATCAATCAATCAATCAATCAATCAATCAATCAATCAATCAATCAATCAATCAATCAATCAATAAATCAATCAATCAATCAATCAATCAATCAATTAATCATAATTGATGTGCATTAATATTGTCGCCCTAGTGGCAGTTTACCTAGTCTTTTCTTAAACTAGGTCTTTATGCAGTCGCTCACAATCTTGGACTTATTTATTACCCTATACAGTATAGCATCATCCAAAAAATGTCCTATCTGTGACATCTTTATCACGTTGAGTGCCAGACCGAATTTCATAGGATTGCAGTCTAGTGCCGTGAGCTAATAACATCGAGTTACTCCCTGGTGCCAAAACGTTCACAGGCTTAACCAAGCAAATGATCGCTGAAATGGGGATGTGTTTATGATATATTAAGTCAACCTATTATGTATATTACAGGGACGCGTTATATGCTGTTGATTATGAGAGATGCGTTAGCCTGTTCGTACTGGAGCAGTAAAAAAGTACGATCCCCGATTTTAGGTCAGTAAATGTTTGTAAATGTCGATCTTCCGATTTTTGGTGAAGAAATTTTCGTATAAAATGTTATATAAAGTAGTGAAAATCATGTAAATTTGGTCAATTGGGATGTAACAGAATATTATTATAAGAAGAATTAGTAGTTACGGAATATTGAATAAGAATATAATTTTATTTGTATAACATTTAATTTGAGTAAGAGAACCTAGCAGTGATGATTGTGCAACATGGGAAACCAGTGACTATATCGTTGAAGACGGTCATAATTGTTGCAACAGCTGGCTTGGAAACCCGGAATACAGCGGGGATGTGTATGCTGAAAACTGTAATTCATCAATATAGATGAACGTGCGAGATCGCTATTTGCTAATTACTGGGTTGAAACTAGATACTTCGTTTACATCATTGTCCGACTTGTTCGATATATCGTCCAGACTATCTGCACTAAGTATTTTACTGTTCGATTTACTCGTAACGACTTAAAAAAGAAAAGGAAACTCACAGCACTGCACGCTTACATAAACAATCCGTGCGCGAGATAGACAATGACTTTGTCACCCTACAAAGCACTCTTGACATACTCATATGGAGTCGCGCCATAACAGGAATTGAGGAATGGAAGGTGGACTATGAACGTACTTAAATAGACGACCAGCAGATGGCAGGAAGAGAACTTATACAGCTTCGAATCACAAACTTACTGCGCACCCAAATGGGTTCGCACAGTTCTCGATTTACAACGAACGTACGACCCCATATGGGGACGTGAAGTTGAAAATTTGACTACTCTTTCGTAACCATATGGGGTCGCTTGGCACTCAACGTGTTATCATTACAGGATCAGATAATGCTTCACCTACTCTAATTCTCTGAGTTCTATTTTCTAGATATTTAGCGACCCATTCGGTCACTCTTTTGTCTAGTCCAATAGCTCTCAGTTTTGTCAATAGTCTTCCATGATCTACCCTATCAAAGGTCAATCACAGCATCAGCAGTTAACATAAACCTTAAAGCTTGCTCGTTTTCTTGATTGATTGCCGAATATACACTTAACATAATCACAGCATAATGACAAGAATGATATGAAACGTGTTGCACAAGAAGTCTCCTAAAATCATAAAACAAGTTAGTGAGACGTAAAACCTATAACATGGTTATTTGTAATGTACAAGACTTGTATGTTGGAATACAGTTCAAGCACTGAGATATTCCATCAAATTATTGCGCTTCAAATGAATGTGAAGTGAATGCACATCGGTCTACGATGACTTACTTACAGGTCTTGTGTTGAACTATATGACAAAAGACAGCTTGAGGTATGATTCATATACTATAATATAGGCTGGCCCCTCCTCCCTCTATCAAGCAGCTCCTTTTCCTTCACGTGACAATATGTTATGCAATTAACAACTTCCGACAATCACGCAGCTTCCATTATTTGCGTTGTCCTTGGTCTTCCTTCAGTTCCAGGCAAACACACAGCACGGGTTCTAAGAATTATACAAACTTATTAACCCCAACGTACGATCGACTTACTGAACACGAATGACTTATCATATGTAGGTAAACATCTGTCTTGAAAACTCTATCTTGAAATGACCAACGTTCTAACTATTAGATAGAATGTAATAGGATATGCTTCGACCTGACATCTAAAATTCGAAGTTAGACGCTAAAGGTGTCCAGTTTAAGCGTAGTTTTTCCACAGAGTTTTCCGAATACACTCTAGGCAAATGGGATGACAGGGACAAAACCCCTCTTCTTGCTCGAACCTTGAAATACGTTGCACGCTAGGGGGTTTAGAGTTTGTAAGTTCGGCGTGACAGTAGCTATCACGAGTGCTTCTTGTTCCAGTTTGTTCTAAAATCACTGAAGGAAAGTACAGGTAGAGAACCGCCATTCCAGCACACATAAACCAACACAACTTATTACGCAGCTTTCATAAACAAGATGTACCGGTTTCTACTGCAAATCAGTGCTTTCCAAATTGAGTGTCGCCTGAAGGTTTATGGGGCTTCGCGATCTGGGCTCAGAAAGTGAAATTAAATTAAATGGCGTATGGCTTTTAGTGCCGGGAGTGTCCGAGGACATGCTCGACTCGCCAGGTGCAGGTCTTTTGATTTGACTCCCGTAGGCAACCTGCGCGTCGTGAAGGGGATGAAATGATGATGAAGACGACACATACACCCAGCCCCCGTGTCAGCGAAATTAACCAATGATGTTTAAAATTCCCGACCCTGCCGGGATTCGAACCCGGGACCCCTGTGACCAAAGGTCAACACGCTAACCAATTTAGCCATGGAGCCGGACTCAGAAAGTGAGAGAGAGCAGCTATAAATTCCAAAATACAGTACTGTACTCGGTGATTTGAAATAAATAAAAACAAATGATCTAATTTACAACATCCTATGATTACTCATAGATAAATTAGCAAGTTAGTTCCCAAATCTTAGCACAAATGCTTCTGACTGGACGAAATTAATTTTGTTTCATTGGAGGTTAGTGAATTTGTTTTGATAGACTAATTATAAGAGCTTGGAAGTGATATGAACTTGAAATTAAAACAATGTGGACAAGTTCTGGTTTTCACTTCAAGAAAAGTTCCCTCATCTAGCACAACGAGCTCTTGTTGTTTTATTTCAGTTTTCGACCACATATTCTTGCGAAGTAGAACTTTCTGTGATGACCAATATCAAAACAGTCAAATATGTCAATTTAAAAATGCTGGTTGAAGAAATTCAAGTGAATTCATAGCAAATTCGGTCGAACAAAATCAATTCGTAACATTGCCAAGAACATGTGAGCCACTAAACAACTAAAACTTAGAGTGAAAATAGGTGTTTTTCCTCCTCTTAGAACGTTTCTTTTAATTCACATAAAAATGTAACTAATACTGGAAATAATGTGTATTCGAGTTTCCACGAAGTTCCTGGAAGTTTTACATTTTTCGCAAACTTAAGTTAATTTCTCTACACTTTACTTTATTACACAGATTTCATACATATTTATCGATACCTTTAATCAAAATTAAAGGTTATTACTTGAGTTTGAGGGATAGTCATCCTTCACTTTTAATCATCCATTTGAAGTTGCCTTTGACGCGACGTGGTCTTACTCATGTCATACTTATTTTTTCCTATTGGTTCTCTCTTACCACATCAACTTCAAAGGCAACTTCATTTGCTATTGGTTCCGGATGACGTCATGTATCCTTCCGCGATCCTTTTTCTTCACCTCCAGTCTGACTGGCTGTATTATTTAATATTAAGTTTGTTTCCAATTTTTTATTTAAATTCTTATACAGATATTCTCTTAATGGGAGCATCAAAGGACTGCCCTGATAATGTTAAATTTAACAAGTTTACATCCCAGTTTCTCTGGAACCGTCGAAGGTGATAAAACAAAACGTGTATAGGATATAGTTTCATATCTAATACATTTACTAAACTACTTTCTTACTTCTACCTTTATTAGAAATCAAGATATCGATTTTTAAATCAAGTTCTTAAATTTTTTAATGTATTTACCGGTACCTTCCAAAAATATTTATGATCGAACAATGTGTGATATTTCTAAAATTGTAGATCCATATAAAAACAATTCTTTTAATGAAAGATACACTTTTCAGATTTCTACCTTAAGTATGTAGTTTCTGAGAAAATTGGAAACATTCGCAAACAAAGTGTAGTTTCTCAGAAATCACACTTGAAAGTCTAATGCCACTTACAAGACAGGGATGCTACCATGCTTCTTACCACATGAATACCAGGCATTAATTGATATCATAACAACCAATGTAGCCAACTTATGCAGCAGGAATTTTATTATAAATCAACATAAATTACCGCCTTATATAACAAATAGTTCCCGAGATATCTTGTCTTAACTGAACAAACGCTCACGAAATTTGGAGAAATAGCTTCGCAACAACATATATTTTGTAAAATTTATAAATAGAGTACTTTTAGTCACCCAAAATCAATTGAATATAAGTCCGGCTCCATGGCTAAATGGTTAGCGTGCTGTCTTTTGGTCACAGGGGTCCCGGGTTCGATTCCTGGCAGGGTCGGGAATATTTAACCATTATTGGTTAATTTCTCTGACACGGGTGCTGGGTATATGTGTCGTCTTCATCATCATTTCATCCTCATCACGACGCGCAGGTCGCCTACGGAGGTCAAATCAAAAGATCTGCACCTGGCGAGCAGAACATGTCCTCGGACACTCCCGGCACTAAAAGCCATACGCCATTTCATTTCAATGGAACATATATGGAATTAAAGAGAAACCTTAAAATAATAATTTTCCGTAAAAAATTAAAATATACCTATTTTACCAGTACCACCTTTTGTACTCCCCTTAAGGACTAGGGCCTACGTCTGATTTTTATTTTACGTTTTTCCTACTTCTGTTAAAATATATTACACGTCAGTCTCTTTCAGCTCTACTTTTTGGTGTATTTCTCGCTTCTCATTTTCGAATAAAATTGCTCTTTTCTCGCCTCACCACCTCTCTTTCAGTAAAACCACACTTCAGAACGTCTTTCCTCAGAACTACTTCATCCAGCAGTATGTTACTTACTCTCGAGTACCCGGGACTCTACACTTCGTTTGAGGCATTTTGTCCTCTACGCTCTACAATAGTCAAGGATATCTCTCTGTATCGGTTCCTCGTCTTCGAGGACATTTGGAAATCTTAATTCATGAATTAGTAAAACTCCTCATCCAGTGGGGGTAAGTCTGCTCGTCGGACGGCTACAAGAAATAATGGGTTCTATACCTACTCTCATGTTTCAGAAGTCTTTTAAATGGAAGAAAAATCCATGAAGAATTCTAGTGGCAGTTACTTGATGGTTTAAAGCAGTGGTATTCAAAGTGTGGTACGCGTACAATTAGGGGTACGTGGGGTCGTCTCAAGGGGTAGGCTAAGCAAATTTATAACAGCTTCTGTTTTCAGTGAGCTGTTCAGAAAAGAGACGAGTTTGCCAATTTTCAATGAAATCTTGTTTTGACGAAGCGTTTTGTCTACCACTGTTCATTCTAAAATATGTGTCAGTTTGTACCTCCCGTTGACTAGATATGTAAAAATGCTTATTCGTGCTGCATTGCTCTTTATTAATTTTTTGTTACATGATCCACACATTCACTTCAATTTCGTACTTTACTGTCTTCAAAATTCATATTCACTCTTGTTTTTAGTTTGATAAGCCGCGTATTAGTTGCTTCATATTTGAAAAAGAGATAAAGGGAAAAAGAGTGCCAAGCAAAATTTCATAATTTTAAGGGAGACCAGTTAGAAAGTTTGTTCAAATCGTGAAATCGTACTATTCACGAGAATGACGTATTAATTTCTTTCGAAGGTTCATTAATATTCATTGTACGTGATGTACAGGCATAATTTATTTTGGGCGACTTTATATAGGGTCAAAAGTCAGTACTTTTAATACCGTGTCATAGAATACTGTGGCTTGGTACTCGATTGCCGCAATGGGAGTGACACTTATGTTAGGAATATTTATGATAATGAAACAATTTCTGATAATTCAACATTTTTAATCAGAAACTAAAACTGACACCACAATCTTCAGTTAAAATAACATTTCCATCAAAAATATTTAAACTGGTAGCATTGGAAATTGAGGTGGAACTGGTGACTGAATAGAAATTTAAATCAACATAAATCCGCCATGGGAAAAGGTCTGTTTGTATCTTTGCACTATTTTTTTTTTTCAGAATATAGAATATTAGGGACTTGTAAGTGCACATGCATAACATTAAAACTAACAGATCAGCAGCTCCTTGATTATATTCTTAAACTTCATTAGTGTCTTCAGAATGAGGAATCAAACTGATTGTGAGGTAGCTGGTGACGGACAGGTGGGACATTGTCCAGGAGACTCAACACATTTTGCCGTTTGTTTTTCCTTACTTTTCGCACAGTAGTGTACTTTTGTTTCAAGGCCATTGTTGTGGTGTTGCCTCTTTTTCGTACTTTACTGCCTTCAAAATCCACATTCACTCTTGTTTTTAGTTTGATAAGCCGTGTATTAGTTGTTCCAAATCTGAAACAAATCACGTCCGTGAATTTAAATTCCATGCCACTTACACAGGTTATTTACTGGTGTTCAGGACTCCAACTTTTAGTGCAGCTAGGTTTCATGTCTATTCCACTGAACTCCTTCTTTCTCCCACATTCTTGAATGGTGCGTTTCCAGTCGGCGGGGTCGTACACATTCGGGTGATTTTCGTTGGTACTTCTCAGTGTTGGCAAAAATGCTGGCAAAAATGTGTGGTCAGATGTTAAAAACCAGTATTCAATCTCATTAAATCGTTTAATATGAATTACATAAGACCAGAGTGCCGTTATATTACAGTTCTTTTTCTGGCCCCCGCAATTATTAGAAAAAATCACAAGCTCTTTAGCATCGACGGCGTTTGCTCTGAGATATTTCAACATTGCTCTAGCTCTTTCGTCACTGCTTCTTCCTGCAATAATCTCGTCCCACAAAAACATGCAACCTAAGTCGTTACCACAGTTATGAATTACCAAATTGTATGGCCACAATTTCCGTAGATAAAATGCTAGTGAACACGTAAGTGTAGGTGTTGGTAAGGTCTGCTGTAAATCGGATATTATATGAAGTGAAGAATTTTGTTTTGCTAACTCACAGTATTCAGCCATCTATGCTCTCAGTGCGTCTGCACACCGGAGATGTTCTTCCTCACTCTTGGGAGATTTTTCTCTTCTTCGATACCATAATCTATTTTTACTTGTAGGGAGTCGCATGTCTTACACGTATCTGAGAGAGAAAGTTTGAAGCCAATATTGTACTCTTCACTGAAAATGCGTCTGTATTTATCCTCTGATACAGCTGGGACGTCTCTTTCAGCAGCACATTTCAAGTAAAGGTCATGCATGTGTTTAATGTTCATATTACTTCCTATGTACATTTTGTCGGGGTTTTGAATTCGACTGAAATACGATTTCTCCGAAAACCGTAAAAGAGTAGTTAGTGGGACGTAAAACAAATAACATTATTATTAGAAATACGATTGATACTTAGGAAAACTCTTAATGTGCTGGTGAACTAGTGCTACAGCTTCATATGAAGCACGATTAGGCCTGTTGTTATCTCTGCTTTATAGGAATAGCTTTAATACATCCAAATATATAAGCATTTTGCTTATCAAAATCAGCAAGATCCCAAAACCCATTAATATTGTTAATATCTGTTGTTCTTCGAATTCGAAACATCTCAGGGGATAGCGGCACAGCTCTCCGACTTTCGGCCCTGGAACATTTCCGGTCTTGCTCGCTAAATATTCTCTTCCTACTTTTCTCCTCCTCCTTTTCATACGTATCTTCTTAATATGAGACATATTAATTTGGACCTTTCTCAGGCGAACGTAACGGTGGCCTTGGTAAATGATCCGGGATATCCTAAACAATATAAAACAACAAGCCTTGGTACGAAAATACCCATGTTGTAATCTCTGTTATGTAACTAATAACGATTACTTTAACACGAGTACTACAAAATTGTGCACTAGTTTCTCTGTAACTCGTATAAACATCTGTCGTAAGTGACAATATATATTTCCTGGAAAAAATGATGAGAGACAGCAGCCAATTTTAAATCGGAACAATATAGTGCCAAGCCACACAACGCATATCTCAGATTTTTGGTTAAGAAAGGCCTTAAACCAAAGTAAACTTTGAACTGAAAAAGCCACTTGTTATAGATCCAAGAGTGTGTTATAACAGTTCCGAAAACATAACCTAATGACTTAATAAGTTGCATAACCTCAGTAGCAATGGCAGAAGCTTTCGCCATGGTCAAAATAATGCCAAGCAATACTTACCTCACTTCCACTTATCTGCGAAAGATAGTCAGGGTCTACATCTGAATTACTGGGATATTCTTCAGAATCACTAGATAACATAAGCTTTCTCCTACAATCCATTGTAACCTGGGTCTCTTTGTTGCTTGACACTGTTTTGCTCAGAGTGTTTCTAAGAACTATTGCGGGCAACAAAACGAAAGTCACATGCAGAGCCACCTGAGTGTGTTTCTATGCAAATTTCCAGAATTAACTGATAGCTCATCATAATTGTCAACAGATGCCACCGACAGCTTGGTTTCACAAAAAACGTTGCTTGGCTCTCTCTTGCTCCGACTCCTTCAACTGATATAATTATACTCGTATATATATCGTAGCTAGGCAAAGAAAACATCATAATTCTACTTACGAGAAAATCGTGTTTCTCCATCTGCCTTGTGAAGGCTTTCCGCGTTGCTTGAGAAGGGAACAGAATGGACGAATAATTGTGCTATCGTTAAACAATGAAAATGCCAGGAACAGTTCTTCGACCATTGTTGACTGCTCACTTTTGGGCTTCTTCTGTAAACTTTACTCCGAAGAAGTTACGAGGTTTCCGTTGCCCAGTTTCTGAAAACTTGACATCTAAGTAGCCTGCATATCAATTTCAACATTTCAAGCCCCGAGTTCGGAGTTCGACACCCTTGGCTAACCCTGCCGATGCTGCTGTACGCATTCATTCAGGTGATAGTAGGTTCGAATCCTATTGTCGGCAGCTATTTAGTTTGGCTAGTAAGAGCTTCCTCTACGTAATGAGTAATAATAATTTGTTTAGTGTACGATCTGAAAAAAAGGAAATTTCTTGGGTATTACTCTACCGCCTCTTTCTGTTATAAGCAGGTTAGGCGTCACTGAAGAGGCGTACTGAAGTCATCACTGAAAGGATATACTAGGGAAATAAGGAGTGATGTATTTTCTCGTTGCTTTCCTCACTGTACCAGAAGTTACTATTACAAATAAGTGTGCTACGCCCTAAAATAATCAATGAAAAGGCATGCTAGGAAAATAAGGAGTGAAGTCGGCTCCCGTTGCTTTCCTCACAGAGATTACAGACGTTTCCCATTGCTTTCCTCACTGGGCTAGAAGTTATTACTACATATAAGTGCGCTAGGACTACTGAAATGTATGTACTAGGGAAATAAGGAGTGAGATAGTTTCTCGTTGCTTTCTTCATTGTGCGAAAAGTTGCTATTACATATAAGTGTGCAACGCCCCTTAAAATCACTGAAAAGGCGTACTAGGGAAATAATGTGTGGAGTAATTTCCCGTTGCTTTCCTCACATAGAGTGAGGTAGTTTCCCGTTGCTTTCCTAAGTGAGCTAGAAGCTGCTATTGCATATGAATGTGCTAAGCCCACTAAATGCATACACGTACTAGCGAAATAAGGAGCGATGATGTTTCCCGTTGCTTTCTCGCAGAGAGTAAGATAGTTTCTCGTTGCTTTCCTCACTGGGCTAGAAGTTGCTATTACTAATGAGTGTGCTGTCTACTGAAATGGACGCACGTATTAGGGAAATAAGATGTGAGGTAGTTTTCCGTTGCTTTCCTCGCTGTACTAGCAGTTGCTATTACATATAAGTGTGTTATGCCCCCTTGAAATCGTCACCAAAAAGTGCAGTAGGCAAATAAGGAGTGAGATGGTCTCCCGTTGCTTTCCTCGCAGTAAGGAGCGAAGTAGTTTACCGTTGCTTTTCGCACTGAGAGTGCGGTAGTTTTCCATTGCTTCCTTCACTGGCCTAGAAGTTGCTATTACTTAGGGCCTATGAGTGTGCTAAGCCTACTGGAATGCGTGCTTCTGTAAATGCGTCTACGTAAAGTCTAGCGTTCGGTTTAAGAATGTTTTCTTAACTCGGGCAGGTGAATTAATGATAGGCTAAGCTGTGTGCGTGTTCGAACCTAGTACCCAACGGCAGCTAAACAGTGCATATGTTCTTACGTATCTTAATATCGTACGATTGTATAGGGAAAGATTGCTGAAAAAAAAGATCTCTCAGAATGGGACGACATCTAGGTAGCCTGTATATCAATTTCAACATTTCAACACTCGCCCCGGGTAACTTCACCGACACTCCCTAGGAATGCCACCCTTGTTTCAAAAATCATTGCTTGCAGCAAGTTGTGTTACGAGCTCAACTTCGCTTACCTTATGCATACTTCTCCGCTCCGATTTCGTGCACATTATATTGCGCTGTTCCACGAACCTTCAGCTTACAAGTCTGTCTCACCACTGCTTTGACTGTTGCCCCTCCACGCGCAATCACCGTGACGTCACCTGGTTCCAGTGTTTTCTCGAGCTCGCTTCGCTTCCGTATATATACTCGCCGCTTTCTCTTGTCCGGCGATCAGGTGTGATTGCTATGTTGTAATCGGCAGTGAGAGCTTGAGCAGTGCACGCGGCTGGACCGTGTGCATTTCAATTTTACTTCATTCTTCATTACGTACTGGGTGAGCAGACTTTTATTATTATTATTGTCATCCATTCAATTTTGCCCTCTCATTCACCATATGGGCTTGGCTAATGCTTGGATTTCAAACTCTAGTCCCTTCAGGACTCCACGAAATTTCGCTGTGCTAAACTATTGGCACTTGTGGTGGAAATGTGAAGGAAGAAGTGTGCTGGACTAGCGATACTATGGTGACCTTCAACTTTTAAAGTGTTGTGCAGGAACTTTGTTTTTCCTCGTTTGAAGTGGGACTTGATAGCCTGATCATTTCCCTTTCCCTGCTGTTTGTTTCTTGGTTTTCTTTTCCCGTTCCTCTTTCCATTCTCCTTTTCGTTTACCATTCGTATTTTCTCACAATATGCTAATAAAAATTTGGTAACTTTGTGCTCTGCCAAATTCGCACTGCCTCTGTTGTTTACATTTCGAATGTTCTAGTATCTTCCTGTCTTAAACAAGTGTGTGTTAGATTTTTGGGGGATATGGTGTCGTTTTATTACGTATCATTTGGGGTACTGGAAAGTTCCCTTTAACTTGTATTATTTTTACTTGTTCCTTTTCATAATTTCTTGCTGCTTTTTGCGCGGCATTCATGTGAACATTGTCATATTGAAACTTGAATATAATGAGAACATTAATTTATTCCTATAGCCCTTATCTCGTACTTGGGCACACCTAAGATTTATTGTGGTTTGTGTGGTTACCCCTTTTAGTGCCTGTATGAACCAAAATAAGACCTGTCAATAACTTGTACGATTCCCTTTTTCTATGGTGTATCGAATGGTCTAATTTTACTCTCTGTTGTGAAAACATTTGTTATCTCTTTGAAGTTGTTTCAATATATATGTTCATCTTTTCTAAACTTGTGCTTGTGGGAGTTTTCATATTTGTGTTCTCTTTTGTTTTGCTTAATATGTACCTACCGCGGAAGTTCCCCTTGGGAAAAGGCCCATAATTGTAATCGGCACATGACTTGGGATGTGATCTGCACTGTTTGTGGTTATTCGAAGCATGACATTTGAATCGTGCCATTACCCCCATTCTACACGTTTCCCTGCGCTCTGCTTTGCTAAGTTCTCTGTGCGGCATACCAGCACATATTACTCGGAGTCTTTCGCTTCCTTCATATCGAACTTCCGTTGATTTTTGCCTAGCGATTGCTGCAAGTACTTGGAAATACATACTCATAAATAATTGTGTCAATGTATCGCAACAGTTGGAAAGAAGTTATGCAGTAGACGTCGAAAAAGAAAGATAAAAAGCTAAACATGGCATTCTGAACCTGAGAGTGTGAAGGTTATATTCCAGTTGCAATACGTAAGTATATCGGACTTGTCGGTGTTTTAAGGAAAGAAATACAAAAGTATTATGTGCTTTCTGAGCATGAATTTAAAGATTCAATTTTTTGTTAGCTTCAGCTAATTCTGCTTCTAGAAGGGGTTTTATCCTTCTCCGCCTTAGCTTCTTCTACACATCCCTCTATTTCCGCCTTTGCCTTTACCTCGTTTTAGTTCTTAACACAAGGGACTAATCTCTGACTGTTGTAAACACTTTAGTACGCTACTTGCAGTCTCTAGTATTCAAATCTGTAAAGCAAATAAGAGTAATGTATTCTTTCAAGTTTTTTTTTTTTTGCAAAGCTACGCAATGAACGGCGATTTAGCCACTTTTTTTATGGGTTACAGGTGTTCCTTATGTCCTTTCTTGGAGTTTGGAAAGCTACCTACTGATCAGCAATTTAGACACCTTTTTTGGTCTATAGTGTCATTTTAAGTACTTTTTCGTGTTTATCGTGAAACTACTTACTGAACAGTGATCTAGGTACATTTTCATGAGTCACACTGTATAGTGTGTAGCACTATATAGTTTTATCGCAAAGCTGCTTACTGGTCTACACTGCCATTTAAGCTACTTTTTTTTGCTAGGGGCTTTACGTCGCACCGACACAGATAGGTCTTATGGCGACGGTGGGATAGGAATGGCCTAGGAGTTGGAAGGAAGCGGCCGTGGCCTTAATTAAGATACATCCCCAGCATTTGCCTAGTGTGAAAATGGGAAACCACGGAAAACCACCTTCAGGGCTGCCGACAGTGGGATTCGAACCCCCTATCTCCCAGATGCAAGCTCACAGCCGCGCGCCTCTACGCGCACAGCCAACTCGCCCGGTAAGCTACTTTTTTCTGGTCTACACTGCCATTTAAGACTTTTTACAGTTTTATAGTAAAGCTACCTATTGATCAGCGTTTTAGTTACTTTCTTATGGGTTACAGGTTGGTTTTAAACACTTTTACAGTTCTTTACACATCTACCTGTTGATGAGAGTTTTAGCCCGCTCTTTTAGCTGGCATTCAGTGTAATTTCAGCCATTTCTACAGTTTAATCACAGTTTATTCCGCCAGGAAGGATATGGCTTAAGATAAAAAGGGTTAGGATTACGGTGGGCCAAATTGACAAATTTTGAGGGTGAAGAATGTACGACGAGGACAATTGGTTCTGTATAACAGGCGAAATTTTACAGTTGGTATGTTAAGCCCTTTGAAATGCAGGCATCTTTTTTGTTGTGCTACATAA
The DNA here is from genome assembly GCF_040414725.1 of Anabrus simplex. Classification (NCBI taxonomy): domain Eukaryota; kingdom Metazoa; phylum Arthropoda; class Insecta; order Orthoptera; family Tettigoniidae; genus Anabrus; species Anabrus simplex. The sequence goes on along the minus strand of NC_090265.1, from coordinate 1,047,906,926 downwards.
CATGTGAAATTTGACAGTGGGTTGGCTGTCATTTGAACCGCGGGTATCATGTTTTAGTTGTCCTATATAATGCGAATTATGTTGAAGATGCTGTTTATAATCACAATAACACAAATACTGGTCTCTTTATGACTATGTAACGATTCGGGCGTCAATTCGAACCTTAACATTCTTTACCCGTTACCTCCATTTCGAACTCGTAGTTGGGCTGCCTGATTAGATGAAATGGGGTCGCTCAGCGGATACCTCAGGGTGTTCAGATGCCAAGTAAGACATGAAATCTTACTTCGAGTTACGCTTTACGTGAGTACGAAGAGATTAACAACTCACGGGTGACGCCTATAGAAACTCATGACATAATAGTAATAACCGTCAACCAATTTTTTAAATCAGAGTATTTAACTACGTGAGAACTGGTCATGACTAAATGGAGTACTTAATTAATCAACAATTCACTTAGCTAAGCAACTAACTTACCAACTAGGCTATAATGAAAGAATTCATGACACATAAAATTGTAGAAAAATAAACAAGATATTTATTGACTAAATATTATACTATTAAATTGGAATTTTATCCAAGGCATTACTTGTCATTGCGTATTAACAGATGTGGATTGTGAGTCAGCGCTGGCTCGTAGAAAGAGAAATAATATCTAGTATTAAAACTATGTAGATCAGTTCCATCATGAAATCAAAATTGAGTATATACATATTTACAATCGATCACTGGACATCTAAGGTCCATACTGAAGTTAAGTCATAGATACAACACCAATATAATCAAGTTGTTACGAGAGCTGATTTGCTTTAAGACTAATTAAACAAGTCTGAATAAAACACACGGTTAAGCTGAAGTGTATATAAAGTCCACTAATAAGCTCAAACTTGAAATTAAACCAAATCACAACTTTAAATTGCAGGACTGAACTGTATATCACAGTTATATTTAATCGCCAATCATATTAGAATTGAGCGTTGAGAATATTAAATAGTAAATTGTAGCTGATACTCAGTAAATGACGAGTCACTAATAAGTAAATCCATATAAGTAAACTCGAATAAGTAAATCTGGATGCGTAAATTTGAATGCATAAATCCATATGAATAAATCCGACCTCATGCTCTATTACTACTTTCACGTTGTGCATGGATAACCACTTACGGACTAAGGCATTTGTTCCTAGTGCCTATTAAATTTCGCTCCTACTCTAACATTTCCCTATATGTTGTTCGTTGAGAAAATGCAAGTTCGGAATACTACGATACGTTTTATAACTGTGTTTTGACCAAATGCATTCACGACACCGATAAATATGATATTATGTTTCTGAATACAACGACATAGCATTTGCATTGTAACTGCGCGTATGAATAAGTTAATCTATTCAGCTATCTAACTAACTTCAACACAACCTTTGGCTGTCATACACATGTCTTTTAGGCTCAATGTCCCTTTCCTTCGTTATATTCCATAACATTCTACTTCAATGCAAACTATTTTATTCATACGCGCAGTTACAATGCAAATGCTATGTCGTTGTATTCAGAAACATAATATCATATTTATCGGTGTCGTGAATGCATTTGGTCAAAACACAGTTATAAAACGTATCGTAGTATTCCGATATTCATTACAGCACATCTAAAGTTGACTCACGATTCCGTCACAAGCATAATTCTACAATAGTAAATTCTATTCATACCTTGGCTTAGGTCGATCCTGCGATGTGGGCAATCTCACGTATACGAATCTAAAGAATGTAGCGTGGCATATCTTAAATTGCAGGCACTCACTGGCCCCTACATAGTGCGTATAAAACTCCTCATATCACTATATAACTCATACTTTTCCTCAAATTAGCACAATTGTAGCCTTATTTCAACATTCATATAATATCTTAACATCGTAGCCTCAATATTAACTCGTCGCGTTCCCATATACATGTCCATGTCAAAGCTACCACACTATGTTTCTTAAAACAACATTTTAAAGTTGCTATATCTCATAACCTATGATTGAGTTCAATGCCCTTATTGCGAAGCAAAATAATGCGTGATTCCATATGTTTATTTTACACCGCGTGCAACCAAACGTGACGTCGACTTGTAGCATTACCAATACGAAATCTCTGTAATCTGCCAGTATGTCATTACTATCAGCTGTTTCCAAAATTCTTTTTCAAACCTCTCGCTACATACGTGTATTTTGACCGCTATACGATGACGTATATATCCAACACATTAGAATCTTATGCTATATTGCTAGATCATGTAACTATGGACTTAAGTATCTCACACTTCATTGGTAACATTCACTTGCATTTCTTATATATCGGTTTATATTTAACCCATCGGCACATGCCTAAGGCACATGTGTAGGCAAACCAAAGATTATGCGATTAAGTATTGTAAATGACTTAGCTCGCTCATGGTTGGTCCTGGTCCAGCTGTTCTGCTCCCAAATAGATGTAGTTGGGTCTGCGGTCAGGTCATGGGTTGGTCATCTGGTACATCATCTGCTTCCTCATCACGGGATTGCTGTCTGGTTTCCCGTTGCCTTCCTCATAATGGGTTGGTCGAATGGTTTCCCGTCGCCTTCCTCATCATGGGTTGGTCGAATGGTTTTCCGTCGCCTTCCTCATCATGGCTCGGTCGTATAGCAAGATGTACTGGTCTCCAGCTTGGTCCATCATGTATATTTAGCACATCATCCTGATGGTATTCTTGTCAGCAACTAAAATAAGGATTATAGTGCAGTGAACAGCCATTATATAATTCTTTTTTGACGTTTGTAATCCTTAAATTTATTATTTCCTTTGTGGCTCTCCGACGTATATCTTCGATCTCGTTGGTGTTGATTTCAGTGAATCTATCTCTGTCGGCCGCTTCTTGTAGATCTTGGGAAACTATTTTTTTCTGATTCAATAAATCGAGATGTATCTCTTCTTGTATGAGATCCCTTTTTTTAGATGCTGGCTTGGTGTCCCTTTGCAGAGTATAGATCAACTGCGCTGTGAATCCACCCACGCGTATCTCGCGGTACTTAGCTGATTCCTTTTTTTTAATATCTCTAATCAACTCTGCTTATTTTTTCGGTGAATTGACTTGTTTTCTTCTCGTTTCCGACGCTTTTTCCTTTAGTATAGCTTCTGATCCTTTCTTCTTCCTTAAAATTATACCGCGGTCGGTAGTTCCGTCTTCACTCTCCGTTGAGAAAAATTAAGAAGGAGTTTTTTTAACAATCCCAAGTTTTCTACTTTTTTTCGTAAAACAATACAGTAGACAGTCCACTGTCCGTTTCACTCTCAATACTCGACCGTTCCATGACGTGTATGGCCTTCTATGTCACCGCAACTGGTGTCTATTCTTTGCTTCCTATAGATTAAAGGGGCCATACCTTCACTCGGCGCCATTTTGAAAACTGTCGCGGAGGTGTGAACGGGCACAACTATAATTATGAAATTGCATAAAACTGCCCCTGCGGTACATTCATGATATTGCATAAAATGAGCTATCTCCCGTTATAATCATATCACATAACACTGATCTATTTGTAACTATAATCACGGCATTACAAGTGCACTTGTGGCTATAATCATCACATTTAAAAACCAGTCGACTTGCGAGTATAATCAAGAAATTACGTAAAATTGAACCACCTCCCGTTATAATCGTATCACATAAAATTAATCTATTTGTAACTATAAACACGGCATTACAAGTCTATTTGTGGCTATAATTATGATATCACATAAAAATCAGTCCACTTGCGATTATGGTCAAGAAATTACATAAAACTGGACTACTTGCGGTTATAATCATATAATATACAAAGTGCTCTATATGTGACTATAATCATGACATTACATGAACATTGAACTACCTGCGGTTATGATAATTGTTTCATATAAAACCCGGTCCTCTTGTACCTAAAATCGAAGGTATTTAAACTACATGCAGTTACAGTCACAATATCACATAAAACAGGGCTAGCTCTGGTTAGAATTACGATATTACATGAAAACTGAGCTAACTGCAATTTTAATCCCCCCCAAAAAACCAAACCTCATGGCACTACAGCCCTTGAAGGGCCTTGGCCTACCAAGCGACCGCTGCTCAGCCCGAAGGCCTGCAGATTATGAGGTGTCGTGTGGTCAGCACGACGAATCCTATCGGCCGTTATTCTTGGCTTTCTAGACCGGAATTTTAATCCCAGTATCGCGTAAAACTGGCCTACTTGGGTTACATTTATGGTATCACATAAAAACCGGTGTACTTGTGGCTATAATCACGATATTTCATTAAACTAGACTATTTGCAGTTACACTCATGAAACCGGTCCATTAGCGACTATAATCACGATATTACATAAAACTGATCTGGTTGTAACTATAATCGTAATATTAAATAAAAATGAACTACATGCAGTTAAAATCACAATATCACATAAAATGGGTCTATTTGCTACTATAACCAGGATAAGACATTAAACCTGAACTATCTGCAATTTTAATCACCTTATGGCATAAAAATGGCCTACTTATGATTATAATCATATTGCATAAAACTTGACTACGTGAGGTTATAATCATGACTTCACACAAAAACTAGTTCTATGTACCGTTTCGATCGTAAATAAAATGGCATTACATTAAACTGAAGGCGTGTATTTTAGTTATGCTATGTAAGAAGCAAAATTATACAGTTGCGTGTAACATTTCTAACTGAAGGTATATTAACTATCCTAAATAACACACAGAACTTCTTGACAGTTGGTTGTTAATTTCTAAATCTTTGAATTGAAGGTATATTTGTTTAGTTGTGCTCTATAACACACCCAACTTGACAGTTGGTTGTAAAATTTCCAGGTCTTCTTGAACTAAAGGTATATTAACTTCCGTATGCAACACACAAAATAGACAGTTGGTTGTAAAATCTCTAAGTCTTTTTAAACTGAATGTGTATTTTAATTCACCTATATAACACGATAGCAGTTGGGGATTCTGTTGTTATTATTACAATATCAAATTTCTCTACTTGCGGTTATAATCATTGCATTACATGAAAACTCAACTGTCTGCAATTTTAATCACAATATCGCATAAAATTGGTGCACTTGTGGTTATAATCAGGGCATTACATGAAAACTCAACTATCTGAAATTTTAATCACTTCAAACTGGTTTACTTATGCTTATAACCATGTCAGTACACGAAAACTCAACTGCCGGTGGTTATACAGTATACCATAGTAGATTTGTTTAAATAATGAAAAAATTGCTGATTCCAACCTACTAAACATAACTTGTTATGTTTAGTAGGTGTTTTTGGGTATCCCAAAGCCTCCTCCTCCTCAGCAGGTTGCTCTTCCCATTCGGATTAGAATCGAAAACTGTATCAATCGAAAGAAGGAACGGCGGAGTATATAAGAATAAAACTATTAGACAATAAAATGAGAAAAAGCTAAGCATTTTATTCAATGAAGATATGGAAGTGGCTGACCTACAATAATACTGTAAGGAAACAAGGAAGACGAGAGAGAAATATATAGATGGGAGATAGATAGGTAAAATCGAAAATAAACCTGAACTTTACACTATAGTTAACTAATTAAACAGAGAATGGAAACACCAGGTAGAAGTGCAAAGCTATGTAATGTTATAAGAGGAATGTGGGAAAAGAATATAATCACATGAAACTAGCAGCCCTGTACTAATCATGTCATTAAATGAGAAACTGAACTATCTGCAATTTCAATCACTATATTACATAAAACTATATCATAATCATGGTATTCCATGAAAACTGAACTATCTGCCATTTTAATCACATAAAACTGGTCTACTTGAGGTTAAAATCGTAGCATTATATAAAACTGAACTACCTCTAATTATAATCAAAATATCACTTAAAATTGGTCTACTAGTGCTTATAATTATTTCATTTAAAGATAAGTCTACTTCTTATTGTTTATATAGTAGATTTGTTTGAATACTGCAAAAAATGCTGATTTGAAAGCCAAAATATTAAGTTTTCGAAGGGAAAGTTGCAATACTCCTTCAACATAAAAGTCTCAAGTCGCAAAGTGAATATACCAAAGTGACAGAGTTAATAACCACGCGGACAATGAACTACAGCAAAACTAAATTTGGAGTGTAATATTACATGTTTGTTAATATTCACTACGATTAATCCAAGGCAGGATTTGGTGGTGGCAGCAAATACAACGGGTTGGAATATAGTACCATATCTGAAGTACTTATTTGATTATTTTTTGCATGAAGGAGCTATACCAAATGAATGGAGAGTTGCTATAGCAGCCCCTGTGTATAAAGAAAAGGGTGATAGACATAAAGCTGAAAATGACAGGCCAGTCAGTTTGACATGCATTGCATGTAAGCTTTGGGAAAGCATTATTTCTGATTATATTAGACATGTTTGCGAAATCAATAACTGGTTCGACAGAAAGCAGTTGGTGTTTAAGAAAGGTTATTCAACTGAAGCTTAATTTGTAGGATTCCAGCAAGATATAGCAGATATCCTGGATTCAGGAGGTCAAATGGACTGTATCGCGATTGACCTGTCTAAGAAATTTGATAGGGTAGATCATGGGAGACTACTAAGAACAATGAGTGTAATTGGACTAGACAAAGTGACTCATTGGGTGGCTATATTTCTAGAAAATAGAACTCGGAGAACTAGAGTAGGCGAAGCTTTATCTGACCCTGTAATAATTAAGAGGGTAATTCCTCAAGGCAGTATTCTTGGACCTGCATGGTTTCTTTATATAAATGATATGAGTAAAGAAGTGGAATCAGAGATAAGACTTTTTTGGATAGTGATATTCTGTATAGAATAATAAATATGTTACAAAATTGTGATCAACTGCAAAATAACATCGGTAACGTTGGGAGAGGAACAGTAGGCATGCTATGATGATAAACGGGGTTAAAAGTCAGGTTATGAGTTTCACAAATAAGAGAAGCCCCTCAGTTTTAATTACTGCGTTGATGGGTTGGAAGTTCTTTAATGGGGATAATTGTAAGTAGCTAGGTGTTAATATAAAGAAAAATCATCATTGGGATAATCACATAAGTGGGTTTGTAAATAAAGTGTACAGATCTCTCCACATGATTACGAGGGTATGGAGGGGTTGTAGTAAAGATGTAAAGGAGAGGATATACAAGTCTTTGGTAAGACCCCAACTAGAGTATGGTTCCAGTGTATGGGACCCTCACCGGGATTACTTGATTCAAAAACTGGGAAAATCCAAAGAATAGCAATTCGATTTTTGCTGGGTGGTTTCCGAAAAAAGAGTAGCGTTACAAAAATGTTGCAAAGTTTGGGCTAGGAAGATTAGGAGAAAGCAGACGAACTGCTCGACTAAGTGGTATGTTCCGAGCTGTCAGTGGAGAGATGACGTGGAATGACTTCAGTAGACGAATAAGTCTTAGTGGCGCCTCTTAAAGTAGGAAAGATCACAATATGAATGACATTAGTAGACGAATAAATTTGAGTGGTGTGTTTGAATAAAAGTAGGAAAGATCACAATATGAATATCAAGTTGGAATTCAAGAAAACAAATTGGGTCAAATATTCGTTTTTAGGAAGGGGAATTAGGTATTGGAATACTGTAACTTATCAATGGAAATGTTAAAAAATTTCCATTTCTTTGCAATAAGTTAAGAAAAAGTTAGGAAAACAACAGGTAGGGAATCTGCCACCTGGGCGACTGCCATAAATGCAGATCAGTAGTGACTGATTGATATTTGTTTAGAGTTCTAATCAGCAAAGTTTTTCATTATTTAAAAATCTACTATACCTACTGCATAACGAAGGTAGTTGTGTTTCCACGTAATGACATAATTTTAAGCATATGTAGATCAGTTTTAAGTGATTAAATTATTAGTTAGTTCAGTTTTACGTATTTTTATGATTATAACCTCAAACAGAGTAGTTTTACTTAATACATAGGTATAGAGATTCGAATTGTAGATAGTTCAGTTTTAATGTAATATCGTGATTATGGTCACAAATAGACCGGTTTCGTGAATGAAACTGCAAATAGTTGAGTTTTATGTAATATTGTGATTATAGCCACAAGTAAACTAGTTTTACGTAATATCACAATTCTAATCATATGAGGTCCAGTTTTCTGTAATTATAGCCACAAGTGGAACTGTTTTTATGTGATATGATGAGTGTAACTGCATGCAGGCCTGTTTTACACGATACTGTGATTCAAATTTCAGTTAGTTCCATGTTCATGTAATATCGTGAATCTAACCAGAAGTAGTTCTGTTTTATGTGATATAGTGATTATAACTGCATGTACCGGTAGTTCAATTTCGTTTAATATAGTCCATTATATGTACAAAAGGACCGGTTTTTATGTGATACCATGGTTATAACCTCATGTAGTTCAATTTTTATGTAATATCGTGATTATAGTCAGAAATAGATCGGTTTTTTACATTATATCAGGATTATACCCGCAGGTAGTCCAGTTTTATGCTATTTTTTAATTATACTCGGAAGTGAACGGGTTTTTATGTGATATCAGGGTGCAAAATGGCGGGGAGAATGGGATAAGGGTGGGGGGTTTCCATCCACCAGCGAAGTTATCTCGAAGGTTCTTCAACACTAAAATTACCCGGGGGGATTTCTTTCTATAAAATAATGAAGACGTTGTAGAACACATATACTACTGAAATTAATATGGGTATATAATTCCCTTGTAACTAAATTACCCATCCCCCGCCGGCTACTGCCTGAAATAAACACTAGCAGTTAAAAGCCCCATTATTCTCCTCCCTCCACCATTTCTTTCTGATTTCGCACCCTGTGTGGTGGTGGTGGTGGTGGTGGTGGTGGTGGTGATTGTTGTTTAAGAGGAAGTACAACTCCATATAACACTAATCAGAGGGAACAAATGGAAGGGATCCGACACTTCGAAATTTGAAGATATCGGCCAAAGGAAGACAAGGGCCACGAAGTGCGTGGAAATGAAATACTCCCTAGCCCTCGCAAACTTAATAGCGTCGGAGTCGGAAAAGAATAAGAGTTGACCAAGAGAGGTCGGATAGGATAGATGAAAGTGAGGAACCTGGCACAAGTAAGTGAAGCTATGCCAGGACTTAGCTAAGGGACCCTTGGTCACCAACCCATGCTCCACCAAAGTTCTGAGCTTCTGGGGCCCATTTTAGTCACCTCTTGCGACAGGCGTGGATACCGTGGGTGTCATTCTACCGCCCCCACTGACAGGGGATCGCACCCTGTGTGACGTAATGATTATAGCCACAAGTAGACTTGTAATGTCGTGATTATAGTTACAAATAGATCAATACTATGTGATATAATGATTATAACGGGGGCAGTTCAGTCACAGACAGACCTGCCTTTTGTGTTATTGTAATATTAACAGCATCTTCAACTGCACTCGCGTTTATATAGGACAACTAAAAAGTGATACGCTCGATCCAAATTTCGCGTGTTATAGAGCACAACTAAGAAAAATGCCCCAATTCAAAAGATTTAGCCAACCCACTGTCAAATTTCACGTGCTATATAGCACAGCTAAGAAGACGCCTTCATGTCAAAGGGCTTAGTGAACCAACTGTAAAATTTCGCCTGTTATATAGGATCAACTGTCCTCGTCGTACATTCTTCACCTTCTTCCTAACATGTTTTATATTAAGCCATATCCTTCTTAGGGGAAAACTGCGATAAAACTGTAAAAATGGCTGAAATTACACTGAAGGCCTGCTAAAAAATGCGGGCTAAAACTCTGATCAGCAGATAGATGTGTAAAAATATTAGTAAAAATGTTTAAAAACCAACTTGTAGTCCATAAAAAGTGACTAAAACGCTGATCAATAGGTAGAGGTAGCTTTACAATAAAACTGTTAAAATGTCTAAAACGACATAAAAACGTATGAATGAATGAACAGAATACTCCTCTCTCGTAGTCACCTACTTGGAGAAGTGTTCGTTTATTGTACACGTAATATAATACACGCAGTCTGTATTTTTACTTAGCATTTCAGGTACTTCCTAGGCTAACTGCGTCCTAGAGTCTTCTCTGTCTTTATTCTCTTTTAATGTGTTTTCCAACATTCCTCTTATAATATCACGTAGTAGTTCCGTTGTACTCCCGGGTATCTTCCATTCTCTGTTTAATTACTTAACAACAGTGTAATGTTCAAGTTCATTTTCGATTTTACTAAATCCTTCCCATCTATAGATTCCTATCTGATGTTTCTTTGAGAAGGCTCTCGACACATTCTGCAGGGGGCATTGCGCGAGAAGTTGGGCCGGCTAGGGGTTTCGAGCAAGATGAAAAGAGCGATTGAGGCTACATATGAAGGGGTATATTGCAGTATTCGAGTAGATGATAGGGTAGTATGTGGACTGATAGAGTCAAATACGGGATTGAAACAGGGATGTAAATTATCACTGACTCTATTCTTGTTATTTATAAATGATATACTACAGGCTCATGGCTGAGAGAAGTCGGCTTCTCCAGTATTAGGAAGCCTAGAAATCGCAGGCTTGATTTTTGCTGACGATGTTCTCCTGATGATACTAAAGACCGGAGAAATGAAAAAAGTATAAATGAGGCGAGAGAATTCTCTGAAAAATGGTCAATGAAAATTAACATTGGTAAGACGAAGGTGTTGATAAGTAAGTAGGGTGGAAGAAGAGTTGCAAAGAAGCATTAGATGATAAAGGAAGATAAATAGAGATAACAAATATACTAGAGGACTTAGGATTATACTGTATATAAGTTGCAATGTGAAATGGACTCACCAAATAAGACAAGCGAAATGGAACGCGCTGGCAGCACTTTCAGTAATAAAAATTTTACGAATTAGGATCCTTAATGTAGACAATAAGATCCAAAAATTGTTTTTTTAAGCTGTAGTAAAGAGCAGAATGTTATATGGTGCTGAGATATGGGGAGTGGAGGAGGCGAGTGAAATGCTGAACCAAATAATAAGTAAGTTTAGTAAAATTGTAATGGGACTGCCATACTGTACAGCAAATTGTGGTGCAAGACTAATATGTGATGAGAATATCCAAGTAGACATTTTAAAGAGAATTATGAGTTATTGGTTAAAGATCAAAAGAGGAGAAGGTGTCTGCTCCTGCAGAGGGCATACCAACACCAAAGGAACAGTATGTCCGATGATTATTGGTTAGGTAATGTTAAAAGTATCTCAGAGAGGTGGGGATTGGGTAATTATTGGGAGATGGACATGGCAAGGGAAGAGGCAATGCTATTGCTATTATTTGTTTTTAAGTTGCACCGACACACATAGGTCTTATGGCGACGCTGGGATAGGGAAGGCCTAGGAGTGGGAAGGAAGCGGCCGTGGCCTTGATTAAGGTACAGCCCCAGCATTTGCCTGGTGTGAAAATGGGAAACCATGGAAAACCATCTTCAGAGCTGCCGACAGTGGGATTCGAACCCACTATCTACCGGATGCAAGCTCACAGCGGCCAACTCGACCAGTGGAAGAGGCAAATAATATGAAAGAGAATTGTATGAAAGTTCAAGGATATTCAACAACTAGTTGGTGTCTGAGTGCAGGAGCAAGGTGACCCTCTCGGCATTTAATATGACGAACAATGAACCGAATGTAAGGATAAGTAACGTAAACAGAAGAGAAAGAAGAGGGCTGATATGGTGGATGATGGGCATTTACAAAAACAAGGGATGGACAAGGATAAAGGACAATGCAAGATGTGTTTTGTGTGCGGAAATGAGAGAGTAAATAAATCTCCTACAAGTATGTAAAGAAACTATAGTGATTAGAAGAAATGTTTTCAGTAAAAGTGAACTATTAGTATTAAGTCAGAATGAAAATGATCATAAAATTATAAGACGGTTGAAAAATGAATGGAATAACCCTTACCTGCAATTACAAATAGTTGTACACGAAAGTTACGGGAAAGGAGTAGTTATAGAAATGGAAGGAAGGATGGAGATTGTAGTGGTAACCGGTAAAAGTTATATGCACAATTATCAAGGCACTGAACGAGACAGGGGTGTACCCACAGCTGGTGGTAATCCATAGCTGCGGGTGTAGTCTATGGTGCTTACATGGGCGTTCCTAACTTATATAGCAGTTATATGAGTTGGGAAACTGATGAGATAAGGTCATGAGGTGATAGAGTGTCATTCGTAGCTGGCGGAAATCCGTCGCGGGGAGAGATAGGAAGCTTGCCCCCCTCGTTGGTGGTTATCCGTGACTGGCGAGTGGAGTTATATGCGCCCATGCAAGCACTTATTCTAAGTAGACTTATATTCCAGATAGCATAGAGTCTACTAAATGGATGAAACTCTGTATAAACTTCTGGAAATAAATAAAAGAACTGTAAAACTATTGTAAAGAAAGGAATTAAGTAATTTAATAGATATATACTTCAGTTTTTGTAATAGGAGGTGAATCATGGCTGAGAAATGATATAATGGAACTGGAGTGTGTATTGTAGAGATAGGATAGGAATGGTAGGAGGAGGGAGTTTTCATTCTGGTGAAAGAAGAATTTGTAAGCTGCGAAAAAAGTTAAAGATAGCAAACATGAAATTCTAGGTTAAAGGCTCATTTCTAAAGTTAATAGCAAAACTTTACGCTTTGGAATGTACACACCGGGAAAGGATAGCGCTGACGTTGATTCATAATTATTGGATAAGATAATCAGCTATATTGAAAATGATATGGAATGGAATGTGATTGTAACGGGAGATCTCAATTTAACATATGTCAATTGGGAAGGTAATGCGAACGACAGGAAGCATGACCAACGAATGGCAAATAAGGTAATATGGGAAGGACAGCTGATTCAGAAAGTTATTGAACCTACTAGAAGGAAGAATATCCTTGAAGTGGTGCTGGTAAAACCAGATGAGCTCTATAGATAAAATGAACTAATAGATGATATTAGTGATCACTGATCACGAAGCTGTTTTTGTGATGTGATAGACAGGAATGCCTTAAAAGCAGGACTATTAGGTAGTAGTGTTGACTATTGAGTTTATGTTTCGAAACAGTGTATCGATTCATACAAGTGCCCGAGTGAAACGATTCACAGGAACGGCAAGCTCACGGCACACGATTCAGCTGACTTGCAGCAGTCAGTGCTGAGTGGGGCACTCACGGATCAGTGAGACTCGATACACAGACGGCTCCCTGGCGGGACACTGGACATTGGTGGGGAGCCGAACTTCCGCTGCACCGAGACATACAGAGCCATGGCACACTGAAAGAATCGTACGCAGTCACTGATCAGTGGGACACAACACACACATAGTTTATTATCGGTACTCTGGCCATTGGCGGGTAGCCGAACTTCCGCTGCAGCGATACATACAGAGCTATAGTGCACTGAAAAAGCGTTCGCCATAACGGACACTCGCGCTCAGCTCATTTGAAAACAATACCCACTAAACAATAGAAGGATTTATGTACAGTGTTAAAAAGGTAGTCAAAACATGATTCCAAAGTGTGTAGCTTGTAAGTAGGTAAGCTATTAGGTTATTCTATTTACCGTATTATTGTTACCGTATTTACCACACCGGAGAGCCAGAAACAAGTATACTTTCAACGAGATGAATGACGACGTCTTTGCGAAAATATCCCAGTCCTGTGTGATCAGCGAATGTATATAGGGGAGGGGGAAACAAGTCCCATTATTCTTCATCAAGCTGTCGGACGAGTCGGGAGGAAGAACTTTACTGTCTTAAAGCCACCTGTACCAGTGGCGAGTCCCGACTACTGGTTTAGGGGATGTAACCGAAAAAATGGAATCATCAACGCAAACAAACCGTCATTCTAAACACATTTTTCAAGAGAAAACAATAAACAGGGCCAACAGAAAAGTTTATTTAAGATCTCACCTCCACTAATACAATGGTCAGTTTCATAAACATTTCTGTTGAAATGACGAACACAGGACTTCAGTTGTGTAGTTACATTCAGAGTCGGACGCGGTTGTCCTTCATTTACAATTCTGCTTTTCTCCGAAAAAGAATATATACTAAATGGTTCTCTTATTAATCGTTCGATTACAAAATGGTTAGAATAATTCAATTTGGATTGTGTGGTAGAAACGCGTGACTCTGGCGCTCCTACATCCATGCCTACTGAACTACTATCTGAGCGGTGTGATGCCATTTCAAAATCGCATCATTCCCGCATTTTCCTTGTTTGATATTTACACTACAAGCACACGAAAATGAATCATTAATATTACTACAACATACATTTGCCAAATATCATCATTTATAGCACAACAAAGGAACCACTCACAGCAAGAACTCCAGTATTCACGAAATAGCAAATAAATCCCGATCACTTACAGGATTATACCTTGCACCGCCCTCTTGACGGATTCAAGGATGATATAAGAGAAATAGATCCGTCACTCCTGTATAATAAAGTTCAGTGAGAAAACAGGTCATGGAAGCTATAGTGGCCCCTTTTTCTCCGCCAACATAAGGAAATAAATACCACGGTAGTACCTCGTAATAAACTTGATAATGATAGTTGTTACTTTGTTAAAATTTTAATTGTGATAGAGGTAATGATTGCATTTCGGTAGGAAAGTTGTATCATAAGCATCTCTTGTATCTTTTACTTGAAAAGTAAATTGCAATTACCGTATTTGTATGTTGGTAATCCTGTTATTACGCTAGCTTGTATCGTTGTTTCACCGTTCGCAATTTAATGTACATTTATATCTATTAAATAATAAATGCATTATTCATTACTGAAAATGTTAATGCAATTTAAATAAAACCCCAAAACACCCATACTTACCTAAATCAGATCTAACATAACCTCATTCTTTCGCTCGTTCGTTCGTTCGTTGAACCCTTCCCACAACTTTTATGTATGGGAATGGAAAACAGGAGAAGGAAAGGAACAAGTAAAACACAGCATAATGCACACAGTTTATATTTTGAATTTATTTATTCCAAATAACAGGTAAGAAGCACAAACATACGTTTATTTGCAACAGCTAGGTAGTTCAATGTGAAGTAAGTTCATGATCATAATACTATTTCTTCACACTAACTTGTATAATTCTAATTTCACTCCATACTCTCAAAGAACTGGATCAAAAATCTCGTTCAATGCGAAAGAATCTCAACAAATTTTCGTCTACAACCACTATTACTTGCCGTACGACCAAGTTCCCTTCGCGCGCAACGATAACAGTTTTGTGTTATGAATTTGCTGTACCGTGCAACTTCATGTGTAATGCCAACCACTGTCTTCTAAATTAACCCTCCAAAAAGGAAGATTAGTTATCACTAGTTGGCGGAGTTTGAGGGACCCATATTGGAACTGCTTGGGACGTTCCCTATGAAGTGTCACCCCCCTGGACGGATGTGGCTGTTCATTCCGTATTCCAACCCCACGAAAGAGAGCAACAAACAACAAGGGTCCAATTCTCGTGCTTCCATCTCTGGAGTAGTTTGATAATTGATAGCAGTCACTAACCAGCTACGATCGTTACATCCATCTCTGAGTATCGATAACTGTGCGTTTGAATTTTATATCAATAACTTCCATTAAAATATGAGCAATGAATATTTATTTTTCGTTGAAAATACAAGGGATGTAACACATCGATCGCATGTATGGGAAATTCGCCACAGACCTGTACCCAGTGCAGAGTGTGCAAAGAACTACTGCGGGGTTGAATTCAGGCACCACGGCGTCTCCTAAAACAGTCATATGATGTTAGTGGGATGAAAAGCCAATATCATAATTATTATTGAACAACTCAGAATAATTCAAATCCCCGACTCTGTGGTGAATCACTACAGTGGCAGACCGAAATCATAATTTAATTTAATAATAAATTATCATATACTGTACCTCAGCGGCTTATGTACTAGTGTGCCAACTTCTCATGTGAGGTGACAGACTCGCTTCCCACACATGCTATTTCGTGAAATACAGGCAAATGCTGGGGCTGTACCTTAATTAAGGCCACGGCCGCTTCCTTCTAACTCCTAGGCCTCTCCTAAACCATCATCGCCATAAGACCTATCTGTGTCAGGTGCGACATAATGCCACTAGCAAAATACACTCTGTGTTTGATCTTCTTCATACAATCACTATATGGAGGGAATTAATCACTAGTATGTGTTGTTTGTACAGTACGATGACAGAATGTATGCGTATGTTCTGTCTTCAGCCACATCGTTGGTTGTATCCTCAACAGCACCATCATCAACTGTTATAGATAGCCTAGACATCACTGAAGTGGCGTACTAGGGAAAATGAGGATGTATGTTCAGACATCAACCGTCATCATCAATCATAGATGCCATGGGCATCACTGGAGAGGCATACTAGCGAAATGAAGAGTGAGGTAGTTTCCTCTTACTTTCTTTACCGAACTAGAAGTCTGCCAAGCCGACAGAAATGCATGCACCAACCGTCCCTATAACTATTATTTTAACAGCGGGGACTGACTGCAGAAAGAAAGGCATTACATACCGCTCATACCTCAGTCACATTTATATTGAAAAAGTCAAGATTCGAAGATTATTAATAATAATTCGTTAGTTTTTTCACACACGTGTACGGTATAGTCAGACAGCAGGTCAAGCGTACAGCATACAGGGGTACGTGCTTTATGGCAGTATGTATACGTTTGCAGATAAGTGTGCACGATTGGGTCGCTTTAATGGCTGTAGCATTTTCCTAAATGGATCTTTCGTGCTGCGTACTAGGTTGTAGATTAAATTATGTTATTGGAGATACTTCAGTTTTTAAATTCCCTGAATATAAAGCTTTAAGGTATAAATAGATAAGGAATATATACCGGGAAAATTAAGTCAAAGGCCAAACGGTTTAACATATCGAACCAAGATTTGTGGTTAGAAAATATATTTTTCCAGCAGAAAGTGGTGAGTATCCTAGGGTAACGAACAAGATTGACCGAGCTCGATAGCTGCAGTCGCTTAATTGTGGCCAGTATCCCGTATTCGGGAGACAGTGGATTTGAACCCCGTTGTTGGCCGCCCTGAAGATGGTTTTCCGTGGTTTCCTATTTCCACACCAGGCAAATGCTGGGGCTGTACCTTGATTAAGGTACGGCCGCTTCTTTTTTACTCCTGTCCATTTCATGTCTCATCGTCGCAATAAGACCTACGTGTGTCGGTGCAACGTAAAGCAACTTTAAAATTATAGCGATCAAGATTTGAACTACAGTACTTCTGATTACCTTAGAACACATCCTGGTTCCACTCAACGTAGTACACGGTGATGGCAGATTTGACAATATCCTTCAAGAAATGCCTGTTTCGAAGTGTCGAGTGCCTTGAATGTGAAGGTTTTTCCTAAGAAAATAGGCGTGTGCCAACCGAGACCTTCTGTATAACAGCTGGGATAAGCTGTACTATTTGGTGATTCAATTTAAACTGCGAACATCTTTCCACCTCAAATACGATTGATATCTTAGTGAATATTTTAGAGGAAGCATTTATTCCTGTTAGTGATGTGGATAAAATAAGACGTAAGAAAATACGTTTGCTTTGGAATGATATTGGAATTGTTAGTTTGAGCTTAGGGTACAGTTTCCGATAGAGCTTCTGGTATGGGCTGCTACAATGTTTTACACGTATCCAGGAGACTATCATTTATTACAAAGAACTAACATTATGACTCTATTTTATCAAGTATATCTTTGATAGAAAAAGTACGTTTCCTTTATTCGAATCAAAAGTACAATAGCATAATACTACATTCAAAAGAAACAAACTATATAGACAAATATATACATGTAAAAGGTCTACAACAATATATGTCACACAGATGTCACACCGATTCGGCCCAAAATTTGGCCACTTCAAGGGCAGTTGGATTGGCCAGCACCAAGTCTTCTATTATGCAGTTTGATGGACACAGGGGACAGCATAGCAGGTGTTCAGTTGTCTGAAGTTCACCACAGTCACAAAAGGCCGTTTCGATGGGGAAGTTCCATCTCTGTAGATTCGCTCTGATTCTACCCACTCCAGATCTAAGTCTGTTTAAGGACCTCCATGTCAACCAGTCCTCGGTTTGACCGGAAGGCAACACTTCCCGTGGTTCCATCCATTTCAAAAGGTCAGGGGTCTTTTTTTCCATTTGGTAATACTAATTTTGTCCGATGATCCTTCCAGGTGTTCTGAAGATGTTAAAAATGCTTTCCTGGACTTCAGTCTTCGTTGGGCAGGTTGGTATCCAAAGAATGGATGTGAAGGCATTAAGCCTTTCGTTATTAGCAGCAACCTCTCTCCTGACATCACAAGGAGATATAGCGGCAAGGTAATTGATTTTCTCGAGAGGAGTTGGCTTTAGGACACCAGCAATTATTCTAAAGCTTCCGTTGAGTGCCACATCAATCTGTTTTGCGTGGGCAGATTTGTACCACGCTGGACAGGCATATTCACCGGCGGAGTAACATAAGACTAGTGCAGTAGTTCTAACAGTTTGTGGGTGTGTGCTCCAAGGAGATCCAACAAGTTTTCTAAGTAGTGTGTTCCTGGAAGAGACCTTTTGTTTTACATTCATACAGTGCACCTTGAAGGTGAGACTGCTATCGAGAATGACGCCCAAGTATTTGGGATGGAAGCAATGTTCTAGCGTAGCTCCATTCCATGTCACAACAAGTTTCCTGTTGGCTTGTCGATGTCGTAAATGGAATGCACAAACTTGCGTTTTGCTCGGGTTTGGCACAAGTTGGTTTTGATCGTAGTAGTTGCCGAGTTCTTCTAGGGCAGATTTCAGGGTACATTCTATCGCTTCAAAACTATCTGACAGGAAAGCGAGAGCAAGGACATCAGCATTGATAAAACTCTTGGTGTCTTCAGGCTGTGGCTGATCATTTGTGTATATATTAAATAACAAAGGCGCCAGTACAATTCCTCGAGGCAAGCCGTTCTTTTGAGTTTGCTAACGACTGAAATTCAACAAAGAATCGGCGGTTATGAATAAGTGTAGCTACCAGTCGTGTTAACTCAAGATATTTAGTACGACTGTGGAATTTTTTAACAGGAGTCTGTGGTTTATCGTGTCATACGCCGCTGTGAAATAAACAAATGCGACGCCTGTGACTTTTTCAACTCAAAACCATCTTCAATGTGCTGAGTTAGATGCAAAATCTGGGAGGTGCAATTTCTCCCATATCTAAATCCTGACTGCTGTGGAACAAGAAGTGGGTCAATAACTTCAGTAAGGCGGTTCAAAATCATTCGTTCCATGATTTTATACAAGTGGCATAGAAGAGATATTGGTCTATAACTTTTTGGATCTTCAGGGTTTTTGCTTGGTTTTAGGACTGCAATCACCCGTGCCTTCCGCCAAATCTTTGGGATGCTGGATGATGCTAGGCATTTGTTGAATAATTCCACGAGCCACAACTTTGTTCCAGAAACGAAGTGCTTTATTTGCTCAGTGCAGATATCGTCCAAACCTGAAGCATTACCACTTTTGCACATTGTAATACCAGTTTCTAATTCAGTGAGATTAAATGGTCTGACTACTACTCTTCAAATGCCTTTCTCAAGGCCGAAATTAACTATATTATGCCATAACGTAGAATAAGTACGTAGGAATACTATTAAAGCTTCCTCTAAATTCGACCAGGAACTCCTTATATCCCAATGCTATCGAGAGCCGGAAAGTTGCTTTAGCTATGAGCATTTATCATAAGAAAACAAATCATAAGATTTTACATACCTAATGAGTATACTGTTAATTTCTGAGTCCCCTACCCAATTTCTGAATATAATGTAGAAATAGTGTATCAATAGATATGTGCCTAGCTTCTATGCTCAAATTAACTTACTTTGAATTTTCTACCACAGCAATTTTCTCTTAATATTTCCGTAATTGCCCAGTTAGAATTTCATTGATGGATATCGTCAAATCTTCCACTATCCTGCACCTTAATTAAAGGAACGCTATCATTCTTTATTACTTTGTTAAGTAGAGTAAGCTGTTTGTTAGAAAAAATGTTTCTATTGCATGTCATATTTATTTACTAACATGTTCTGTTATGTCACTGTTCTGTTGATGATATTTAAACGATGCAAAGGTAAAGCATAAACCTAACCAACGCTTTCGTTAGTAAACCTCTTCTTGTTTACTGTGCTTCATTACAATGATTGTCTACAAAGTACATGTTTTTCACATTAACCTTGGAGTTTCTGGAGGAATGTAATCGAACTTGCGGAGCTTTCACGTCGAAATGAAGTTATATGACTGCTTAACCTTGAACAGTCGGTAGCTGATTCCAAGGTAGGTAGAGTATATTAGGTAGTCCATTCCCGCTCACAGCGTTCTCATTGGTTGATCGCGCGTGACGTAGCCGGAAGGGCTAGAAGCGCGCGCCTGCATTGCCTGCATGCAGCATAAACCTTGATAATTTGGTAAAATAAGTTCAATTTCTTATAAATAATTAAAAGGTTGGCATTATTATAATAAAGTGGCACTTAACATACCACCTTAGATCAGTGATATAATACTGTTAATAGAAAAATAGAAGAAACTCTGAGCAATTACATCTAAAAAGCCGGCTTAAGAACAATACATACATAGACACACTGGAATAGTTAAAGGTTTAATCATATTTAAAACTCACGTTCTGATGACTTAGGAAGTTGTTGAAGAAGCTGAAGCTGCCCACAGTCGACTCTTTTTCGCTGAATAATTCTTCATAGCATCTATATGGTATTTTTGTTGAGGTGACGTATTCTAATAAAAGTCCCAGTTCTGACGTACAGTGATATACGTAATATTATCGTCAAGTTCTGGAAATTTTGATTTAATTATAGATATCAAAGTCTGCTTTACTCTTTCACACTTAGAAATATAAATCCCGTTAAAACTTCCATACAGTACCTCAAACTGCATAACTTTTTGATACCATTCTTCGGTTTGAAATGATTGATAACCAGTCGTGAGGCACTTCCTGTGGCAAGGCAAATATTTCACTTTTATCACCCAAGCTGTCATCAACAGAGCGACATTTAAATGCCAAGTAGCCTGCAAGGTATTTGATTGCATCCTGATTTACGTCTTCAGTTTCGAAATCCTGGCTCAAGTCTTCCATCCTTAACAACTCCAAAGTTTCTCCCTGTTCATCTACGGGTACAGGTGTTGATGGCCCCTCAAACACATCTATACATAGTTCATTGCTTACGAAGCTCAAGAAATCTTCCTCATTATCAGCATCAGGATGAAAAATATCCGTATCACTCGGCGATGAATTATTTTCAGCTTCCACTGATACACTACAGGAGATAAGGATTTCATTACTCCCTGTGAGTAATAGAAGTCGAATTATGTTAGGAACTTCAAAAGGGGACGGATTGCTATAAAAAAAACTCCTAGGCCACGGACACGTGAAAAAATTCTCCAAGCGGTCTTGGTTTAATCTGACAGTTAAAATATAAGACTAATTTTCATGTTTCATGTCTTCAAAAAGTCCTAAGAGAGAGTTTATAGATATTATAAACCCCTTCTGAAACGGAAGAAAAGTTTTCCGTTTACCAAATCTCACTTGTATAATCACCTCCAGAAAGCGCTTCAGAGTATTTTCCTGGCTCCTTAAGTTTAAGCCGTATCCACTCCTAAGAGGAGTCTTTTCATCTTTAGGTGCCCTGGAGTTCAACACGTCGAAGGTGTCATTGACTAGCTCGATGAAGTTGCTTTCAGCGTCCTTGTTTAAAGAATACCGCACTGCCAGAGCTGTGTGCCTGAAAAATAACTGCGCAGCCATTTTCACATTCTGATGGGATCTGCCTTTACACTCAGATGAACCTCATTAATATGATGTGTAGTTGATAGGTCCCCTGTTTGAGTTTGTAATAGGTGTTCTGTTGTCTTCTTCTGAAATTCTGAACCATCAGCTAACGTCAAACCTTCATATAAAAAGTGGTATCACAATAATTTCAAGAGGTGGGGTACATCATAGAACACCCACACCTTCCTTTTGTCATCCACTGGATTGGTAAAAAAAGCTCTTGTTCTTGTGTACAGTACGTTTAGTTCCTTCCACACTTTGGCATTTTTGCCCCCCCATGTCACAAGTTACTGCGACAATATGAATGCCACAAGCCTCAAGTTTACTAATTATGTTTCTTAACAACTCTGACATCATTGTCACGTCGAAATCATAAAAAATGGGTTGCTTCCATGCAGCAAAGAGCCCTCGAACCATCGCTACCTGGACATTGCTGTAAGGCCCTAGTATGCGGTCATCGGATGAATCGTATGAAATACGTCCGTCTATATTCATTTCATCAAATGTAAAAACCGCGATCTTTTTAGACTCCTTGTAATTTACTGCGCTGGCTTCCAATAGATATAGCACCTCTGTTAAAATTCCGAGCCTACATTTAAAGCGCCGAATCCATTTTTATAAGGTTGGCCGACATGGTAAAGGAATGTTCCGGTTCCTCAAATAATCATATGCTTTTCTGGAAAGCGATCTCAAAGACAAAGCATTTGCTATGTCCTCCGAGGACCATTTCACTCGTTTATTGCCTCTTAACAGACATCGAATCTGCCCTGGCGTAAAACATTTTGACAGAATCTCAACTACTTCCTCTCTGTGTGCACTCTCCTTCACTTTCGGCGGAGACGGTTGTTGTCATCTTTTTGAGACTAGATACCTAGGCCCCTTGAGCTTCTTTAGAGCAGCCTCGCTTCGTCTTAAAATTGCGTTTTCCTTTTCCAAAATCTCCACCCGCTTACGGAGTTTTAAGATTTCATTTTGAAGCGATTCAGTGCTAGTCGCCTGGTCAACTTTCCTTTGCTTTGGTGACAAACTCTCTAATGTTAACAGCGCCCGCTTCTTCACGCTCCTAACTTCATGACGCAAATCTCTATCACTGGAAATCTGTAAAATTAAGATAAAACTTTATTAGTGATCACGTTTTAAACATATATAAAATCGAAACTACGATCGTTAAGTAAAATAAGCCTAATTACTTAACGTTCGAAGTATATGGATATACTGTCGTAACTCGGTGTTCTCACATAAAACATTCTGCTGGCAAACAACAGAACAAAGTAAAAAGATTCAAAAAATTGTTCCAGTGCCAGGAATCGAACCCAAGCCTTCTAAACGAAAGTCAGCTACCCTAGCCAGTATACAATACCGTAGCACGGCATAATTAGTTTATTCATACTTCCACGTAGCTGGTCAAATTTATTACGATTTATTAAATATTGTATGAAAAGTAGTAGAGAGATAGGCCTGCCTGCTCTGCTGTTTCGCTGGGAACGGTGCTAGTTGTTGAACACGAAGCTCTAAATCCATGCCAATTTGCAATGGACAGAGACGGAACAGCATCTGCCTGCAAGATTTTTCTCAGCGGTAATCCCAGTAGTTCATTTCTCAAATCTCGTTCATAATCCTCTTGACGAAAATATATGGAACATACTGTGGCATTATCAGGATTAAATTTGTCACTTCGCTTAAGCGCAACACCCACACTCGCCTAATCTCCTCACGTTTTGGAAATCTGTGGTACAAGACACCAGTTGTTTCCGATCCCAAATTAATACATTGTGCCATATCACAATTAACTATATATTTAGAAACCTTACTCATCTTTAACACAACACGAAAAATGTTACAAGACTGCGTATCGCAAAATAGATCTATACTGAAAGCGAGTTCATTATCGTTCACCGCAACAGCTGCCGACAGGAGACCTCCACGTGACGTCAGCATGAGGCGATACTACGCTGGAAGCAAAGCGCGGGAGTCGGGAATGAGCCCCCCTGAGCTGATCCCCCTATGATGTCCACAATTTTGGTTTTGATATCACGGTCTGAGATATTGTAGTCGGTCTTGCTCTTACCGTATAGGCACGGCCGACTGGATCGCTCACTGCGCTCCTTACACCAGGGGTGCTATTTAGTACATGCCAACCGACGACGTTCGGATCGGCAAGTCACCGAGTATTATAGGTTGCAGGGCAGATAGTTCTGAGACTCTTAATCTAATGGCATTCTTTGAATCTACTTGAATCACTGGCAGCCATGACACTTGAAGGCAAAACATAATATGCTTATTTCCTCTGAATCTGCCATAGAAAGATCTGGAGAAGTTGTTATATGATGGAATACAGTCTTTCAGAACACGTTCAAGGTTAAACTATCTAAATAAATAAATAAATAAATAAATAAATAAATAAATAAATAAATAAATAAAGGCTATGAATTCAGTAGAATGAAGTCAGGCGAGGGTTGACCGAGAGAGGTCCGATAGAAATATTAAAGCGGTGAAAGCTGGTAGAATATCGTATGTGGAAGGAATGATACATTCAGTCAGGGGTCCGGTGGTCTCAAATTTAGAATCTGGGATTACCCCGTTTAGTGACCCCTTACAGCAGGCAGAGGATGCCGAGCAGGTATTCTACACCGCAACCAACGTACGTATGTGCTGCTTGTTGCACAGCAGTTCTCAGAAGGTATCTATACGTAGAATAATGCACGAAACCTAACAAACTAGACCAAGAAGCAAAATTTAAAACATATACCAGAATGACACTGAAGATATGCCATTTAAAGGCATGGTATCTTTCTCTACGCGTGTGAAATCCGCAATGAACTGCTGTACGTATAACTTGTCTTTCTGTAGTGAATGACTTTTTTATTGTTAGTGCATGATGCAGAATTATCCATTTTTCTGCATACGTAATTCTTGTTTTAACCAAGCAAATCCCTACAATATTCACTGCGTTTATTTGATTATAACATTAATGCATCATTAATAGTGTTTGAAAATGTGTTTATTCTTAAATAAAACTTTAATTTGCAATAAGATATAATCTCATCAATTCATTGAACTGATAATACGGCTAGCTATCAAGGCCAAGAAGTGGCAGCCACCATGACAGTTACAGACAAACGTAAGTTCGCTGTCCTTCAACCAGGGGCGCTGCAACGAGTATGTTTAGCAGTCTATATATTTCATGTCGTTGGTTCTGGCTAGTGGTGGGGATGGAGTGAGTAGAACTGCAGACTGTGACGTCACAGCGGAGCACCGATTCGACTCGAATACTCCGTATAGCGATGCGGGTGCTTCAGTAAACCTTCCAGCCATGTTGCACTCACAACACCACTGTGCTGTTGTTCAGACTCCAGACTGAGAAGTCTGTTCTATTTGTATGTTTCCTGATATATACATCTTTGTTTAAATTTATTGCGCTATATTTTCTATTAATATTTGTAATTAGAAATGCAATGATGCCACGGAAGTCATCCCAAGCATGGCAGTATTTTACTAGCAGTCCAGGTAGAAAATCCGCTACTTCTAAAAATTGCAATAAAATATATTGTACAAATGGAGGAACGTCAAATTTATGGAATCACATAAACCGGCGCATCGTAAGGACATGGTACAAGATACAGTTGCACATCATGAAAGTAATTCCATTTCTACGTTTGGAAGAGACAGTGCAGGAAAAAATATGTTGCATAGGAGTTTGGCTACTTTCGTATGTGTAGACATGCAGTCACTGAGTGTTGTAGAGGACAGAGGATAGAGCCAGACCTGTAGCTTATATCCTTTCCAACAGAACAAAGATGAGCTAGGCCACCATAGCTCAATTGGTGGAGCTACCAACGCGAAATTGGGAGGTTGTGGGTTCGGATACCACTGGTGTTCGGTTGGCAATTTTTGTCCTGTACTTAACATCACTTCGACACATACTAAATGTACGTAACACGAACTAATAGGTTGAAAGTCGATTTCGATTAAAATGCGGTCGTGAAAATGCAATATTAATTCACCTTAAATGAACGTGCTCTTGCTTACCTTAGGGTATCTGCTACATCTGCACCCGCACAGGTGTAGTTTTCATGTGCTGGACAAATTCCTTCAGACTGAAGGTCGTCGCCTTCTGCAAAACAAGCTGAAAATCTGATGTTTCTGAATAGAAATTCCTCCTATATAACATCTGTTCCATGCATACAGAACACAAACGGTACTCCCCATACTGTCTGTGTACAACATGTTGTGTCTGATTTTAATACTTGTCACAAGATGAAGAATTGAGTTAATTTGTATACTTTACTTATTTCCATTGTCATTTAACTTCTTACCACATCGTTATTAATGAAATGTTTGACATTATATGAGTTTAGGCACATTTCAAAAAACCAGATTTCGTTTCGTCATTTATTACATTATGGAATACGGTACTCTACCCCACCTGCGTCCAAGTCGGAGTGTAGATAATCCCGGCATCGTCTCAGGGAAAAATTTATTTCATCAATATTCTACTTATTCACCTTAGGTTCCTAGAAAGATCGCCTTCCAGTCTTCTAAGTGTCGCTCAATAAACCAATTCTGTCGGTGAACGTTTCCATTCGACATTCAGTATGAATAATTCTTAACGCAAATGAATATGTTACCTTAACTCTACATACCTTATCATAACTTTCATAAATAATAAACCCAACTTATCATTATACTAATTTATTAGCATGCTAATTTGAGGAAAAAATAAAATAAATCCTGTTAACACGAGAAAAGAACAATGTTTTTTAGTTCAAAAATCAAACATATTTTACATTTCCCTCTGGCAATGAATCACAATTGAAACGGGATCATCCTCTTGATAATAACTCATCCAATCAATAATGAACTTCACAATATTGAATTATTTAACACCATCTGGTAACATCTAAATCACACTTCGACTCCTCTGTCGAAAAAAATTAAGTCTAATGATGAATATGATGCCCTACTGAAAATATAATTCACGTAGATTAGTTGGTTTTCATCTAACTTCATTCATATTTAATATACCTGACGTCCCTATACAATACCTTCATCCTTATTCTCTTTATTATTTAGGAAATTTCATAATTGGCTTCTTATGAGTTTGTGTTTCACTTATGAGATCCGAGGTATTTGATAAGTTTCCTTAATATGGCTACAGATTGTTGCTTTTCCTTCAAAAAATATTGTTAGAAATCAAATATATTTATGTATTGCTCCTATATTAAAACTCATCTGCAACATTAGCAAACATAAACAAGATAAATATACCTTTCATTAATCATCCACTGGTTTAGTGAACGAAAAGATGTGCTAAACATTCAGTTATTATTCTACCATCAATCATAGTCTAACCTCATTTTATATTCCGCCGTGCCATTCATTTGAAATAGCTCAATATCTCAACCTACAGTTCGCTTGGGAAAGAAAGATCCTGAATATGTCGATTACTCTTGTCACCATTATGCATGCGGAGGCTAACAGCTACTCACAGTATATCACTATGTGTCTTAATTTGACGTAAAATCAGCTGATCTCTTGCTGATGCACTCTTCTCAACATGAACCTAACCCTCTAATATATATTCAATACGATCCTCTATCGATATGTATCATACAACTTCGTAACATCTTCTTCTCACACATAACCTCTCGAAATATAAACATTTACCTCTCAACGTCTCTTCTAATACACAATTCAAATCTATATCTTCTTAGCCATCATTCTTCTCATTTCATTATTCCTCCTTATTACGAAAATGTTCTCCCTCGACGATATTACTTCCGCAATACTCATATAATTCAAGTAGGATCCACCTCTTCCTTTAATTCGTACAGGTGCTGCCATGTTAATCAATATAATTGCCTCCCGGAGCTCATCTACGCCTTATAAGACATGTACTCTTCCCAATGTT
Organism: Anabrus simplex; assembly: GCF_040414725.1. NCBI lineage: Eukaryota > Metazoa > Arthropoda > Insecta > Orthoptera > Tettigoniidae > Anabrus > Anabrus simplex. Next base: position 1,047,879,202 of record NC_090265.1, on the reverse strand, counting down.
TTCAGATTCATAACTGAATAGCCTTTCCAAGCAGATTGTCATGATATATCGATTTACACTCACTAAAAGCATCAACATAACCATGTCACTTCACGTGTAAGTATACATATAAATTAAAATAAATAATATTCGTAGTTTCTACGACTAAGGTCTGTCGCTGACGGTTAGAATTTGGCACATAGGATAAATCTGAACTAAATATTTCATTGAAGGAAATTATTATTATCTAATGATATAAATACCTTTAAACAAGAAATTTATCTCATATCTCGTCACTACTTTGGGGACTGCTGCCTTCTCCTCGGATGTTACACGTGTTCCATGCGACCGGTTACCGCCTTTCCAGCGGATTCCATGCTGTCGCAGTTGCTCATGAAAGTAGAAATTAACATTGGTTTGGGCAGAATACATACATAAAATATTCATTTAGCCACTTAATATATTAATATTATTGTCTCTACGTGGAATTGCGTCTCCATTCCTAAGTGGATATGGTTTCTTGTTAAAAATTATATTTTTCTCAGGATAATTATGGATTCCAATTGCTAATTTATCACTCTTCAGTGTACTATATTGTCTGAAGTACAGAGTTTTGACTTCTCGCTTCGTCTCTGCAGCGGCCTCAATGTCACTTTTCGCCGGCATTTAAATTTAAAGATCTCGGATCTTCTCCGTATCTCGATTGCTGTTCTCTGCTATATATTATCCGCGCACTTTTTAGTGATAGATTTTTGTACTCGTTGGAGAAGTAAGAAGGGTTCCGTCAATACTGCCAACTGAATGGAAATGAAATCTGAATTGAATCGATAATATGATCGATCGATATGAATTTTATAAGCCTTTATTATTTTAAGCAAACAACTGTGTCACACACACAATATTTAATACTATATAACATTTCCCGTTGCGAAACTTGTTCCTAGCATGAATTCTATGGTTTGGCTTTGCTGTGTAAACAACAACAGTACGAGTACTTAAAGTGTACGCCAGATGGCGCACAGCGATGATAAGCGATTCTTAGTTTGTGTTTCAAAGGTTGCCAATACGAATCTCGAAGATAACCAAAGTCGACCGCTTCAGCACTAGGGTGTAATTCTATCACTAAAAAGTGCGCGGATAATAGTTCTCAATTATGTTTCAATCTTCTATTTAAATTATTCTTTCGTTCCGTAACGACAACAAATTCCGTCTTCCTTCTCCTCCGATGTCATACTTGATGACATCCTTTTTTTCTTCCCGTAAAGAATGAATTAGGTTTCAATTATTTTTAAAACAATACCTGTTCCATCTCAACGTTCTTATATATGGGCTTTATAACTCTACTCCTTCTAAACTTAGACTGATATGTGTTTCCACCACATTTCTCATATATTTATACTGCCTGAAGTTGCCGAGCGCCTTTTTTTCTGTCCCTTTCTCTTTCGCATTTGCGTGTAGATTGTAACGTAACGGTACAGCACGTTTATCCATGTGCGTTAATATTTATTTATTTTATGTATTTATTCATTTGCATGTTTATTTATTTCTTTAATGTCTACTTGATATGCCACATATTAAGCACAGATTTGTAATAACACTGTTTCTTATGTTATGTTTTAAATTTATATTACATTATAAAAATTGTGCAAATAACCAATAATAGAAGGTACGGAGCATAGTACCACTGGTCATAATTGATAGTTTTCTTTATAAATGTAAACAATAGCTTAGAAGATCAATGTAAAGTTTAAATTTACCGCTATAAAGTTGTACTCGGTTCTGTACTCGGTTTAACCGAGTATTGACGTCATATTACTTGCTCCGAACCGAATCGCTCCGTCCCCACCACTAGCTCTGGCGCCGAGCTATTCTTTACTCTGTCGAATCTGTGTAAGCGAGAGCTGTGTGACGCCACTCAATTCGGAAGGTAAAATATTTCTTCGGAACACCCCGGTCGAAGGCTAGAATTTTTGACCAATAAGAAGAAAAAATTGTGTACAAATGTTGATTACATTTTAGAGTAATCTAATAAGGAAATTGTTCTTTTACTGCATTCACTGAAATGGTATCGATCACATCTTTTGTTACATAACATACGCACTGCACAGACGAGTCATGAAAACCAGGTCGTAAGTACAGTTTGTAATGGAACCCATGTATGGCCAGTCTGTTTAGAGCACTCCTCAGTTCGTTGTTCGGCCCAGTCCAGCTTCGAATAATCATTGCGTTCGTCCTGCATAATTCCAAGTCAATTTCCGCTCGTTTTATTAGTCCAATTTGAAGTAGTTCCTGTTCTTGTCGTGTGGAGGGTATTGTAGTCTCAGTCTGATGTCTTTCAGAAGGAACTTTCTCTGCCTAGCTCATAAGCAAGTCTTGATGGCGAGATTTTGGAAATACCTAAAATTCTTTAGAATTGACATTCTCAATAACTCTATAGTCAGATTGAGTTAGATTTTCCCAAATTAGCTCCAAACCGTATGTCAGGGCTGGTAGAACCTTTGCATAGAACAGTGTCATGGCTGTATTTAGAGACAGTTTAGTGGGTTCCTTCAGATCATACATATTTCTGTTGGCTGCCAATGACCTTTCTCTTACATGAATTCTAAAAGAAATAGAAGAGGGCTGGAACGTAATCCCCAAGTATTCGAATGAATTCATAACTTCCAGGGCTGTTTCACTGCTTGTTATTCTGTTATTTGCTGCTCCTTTCCTCCTCCTCCTTTCCGGAAAACCATTTGGACTGTTTTCTGTTTATTGATTATGAGACTATTCATGTCGGCATACTCATCGGGCTTGTCCATTACAGCTTGTAGGTCATCTCTCTTGTTTGTTCCTATTGCTATGTCATCTGCATACTGGTACATCACAACCGATATGTTTTGGATGATATTTGTGATAGCTGATAAGGCTGTATTGAATAGTATTGAACTAAGGGGGTTCCCTTGCAGTACCCCGTTGCTTTGTAGAATGGCTGTTGAGGATGTTTTTCCATCTTGTATTGTGGCCCTGTTGTAAGCCAGTATTATATTTATGGCTATGATTAGTGGGTTGTCAGCTCCAATCATATTCGCTAGTTTTCTAAGGAGTATTTCTCTGTTTAAGATGTCAAAAGCCTTCTTAAAGTCCACAAAGATTACATAAAATTTCCCCTTTGACCACCTCATTGATTGATTGATTGATTGATTGATTGATTGATTGATTGATTGATTGATTGATTTATTATTTTTCTCCAGATCTACAGTAACAATACCCATTGATCCGTTAAAAGAGGAAAATAACAATGTCCAGCTTAAGCCAAAATTCACACTCTATGTGCTGTACAGAAAAAGTAAAGAAAATAATGTACGGAATGAACAGAAAATGAATAGAACAATTTAGTAAAATAATGATACTTCTTGGACATGGCATGAAACCCCTAGGATACTCCGGAAACGTGACGCCCCAAATGAAGGTCACCACGGTAGTCATCCTCGGCCTCTTCATGTCACGTCCAACTTCTCTCCTGAATATTTCTATTGTTTTCAGAATATGCAATTTAAGCTGTATTATGAATGTCATAGACCTTCGTGCCCCTGCTGAGTAAACAGCGAACCTTTGCACATTCCATTCCTCCTACATTTCCTCTACTTGACTCCCTCTGAGTTGCTGTTTCCATACTTCCGTTGCACACACATTCTGCTACTACGTACTCTGCTCACGTTGCAACTTTATCACTGCACTACTTATCTGTTCCTGCTCGTCTTATTCAACCATGCTTAATCTAATTTAAATAATCATATACAACCAACTTTGCTTACCGATCTACCATTAATTAATGAATCACTTACCAATACCATTTAAACTGTGCTGCCTCTCTTATCATCCATCCATCATCACATTTCATACTTAACACTTCAATTCCAGTCCTCCATCTAAACTTCACTACCTCTCTTATCATCCATCTATCGAACTCCACAAACCATCCATCTTATTCCAGGCCACATTTACTTCAACAATTAGAATACACATACAGACACCATCACTTGAATAAATACCATCTAAACTTCGTTACCTCCCCTCATTTCCATCCATCATCTAAACTTCGCTACCTCTCTTATCATCCATCTATCGAACTCCACAATTCATCCATCTTATACCTAAAGACACCTGAATAAATACCATACAATTACAATACACTTAAAAACACCTTATCACCTCGTTACCTCTCTTATCCTTCATCCATATATACAGACACCATCACTTGAATAAATACCATCTAAACTTCGCTACCTCTCTTATCATCGATACCATTTAAACTTCGCTACCTCTCTTATCATCCATCCCTCATCATCACCTTCCATTCTTAACACTTCAAATCCAGTCGTCATATCATCACTTGATTAAATACCATACAATTACAGTACACTTAAAAAATACCTTATCGCCTCGCTATCTCTCATTCTCCTTCATCCATCATACAATACGCTATCATCCATCCATCGAACTCCTCAGTCCAGCCTTCTTATATCTAAAAACACAAATAATCATCTACAACCAACTTTGCTTACCGATCTACCATTAACTAATAAATCACTTACCAATACCATTTAAACTTCGCTGCCTCTCTTATCATCCATCCTTCATCATCACCTATTCATACTTAACACTTCAATTCCAGTCCTCATTTATTTTACCATTACAATCATCTAAACTTCGCTACTTCTCTTATCATCCATCCCTCGAACTCCACAATCCATCCATCTTATTCCAGGCCACACTTACTTCAACAACTACAATACACATATATACACCACCATTTGAATAAATACCATTTAAACGTCGTTACCTCTCCTCATTTCCATCCATCGAACTCAAATTTCGCGACCTCCCTTATCATCCATCCATAATCCATCCATCTTTTACCTAAAGACACCATCACTTCAATAACAATTATACTACACATACAGGCACCATTACTTGAGTAAATACCATCTGAACTTCGCTAACTCTCTCCTTCTAGGCCACATTTACTTCAACAATTACAATACACATACAGACACCACCATAAACTACGCTACCTCTCTTATCATCCATCCATAGGCAAACCATGTTACTTACTACTGTTACTTGACTTTTTACTTCTCGTAATTACTCCTTCTTCCATTTTTCCCTTTTTGTCCCATAGCTCCTTCAAACTCAAGCTTCTCCCTTTAATTACGGCACTTCTTACTTCTGCTTCCTCCCTCAAACCATTATTCTCGCTCCGATTCTGTCCACTTGTCTTCCCCTGTGATTATTTTTCCATCATCTCTTCCTGCATCCTGTTTTCTTCCCTCGCGCAGACCTCCGACACTAGTTCGTCCATTAATTTCCTGGCTACTTCCATCCTCCTTGCATTTCCTTTTTCTTAAGCTTTTTTTACGATCGCGTCCCAGGAACCCCATCTACTCAGTGTTACTCCCTTTACAGTATGTACATCAGCCCTGGTAGTTTCTTCTTGCCTCGAACTCTCAGCCCTGATTTTTTCTTCTTGCCTCACATCATCCCTGGTAGTTTCTTCTTGCCTCGAGCTCTCAGCCCTGCTTTTTTCTTGCCTCAAACTCTTTTGCCTCGAACTCTCAGCCCTGCTAGTTTCTTCTTGCCTCAAACTCTCATCCATTAATTTCAGTTTCGATATTGTCCACTTTCGGGTCCAATTCCTGTCGCTCACCACAAGTATCTGACCACTAATATACGCTTTCAATCCCTGAATTTTTGCTTTCACAAAATGTTTCTTGAGAATTTTAAAATTCCTACTCTCTTCTCGTCCGAAATCTCTCTTAACTCTAATGTTCTCACACTGTAGATTACCAGCGTTCCTTGTCACTATATCTGCCATCAATGAAGATAGCAGCGACACTTTTATGGGCCTGTGCCCTCCCACCTTGCCAACTCTCTCCACATTGTCTACATCTACCTCACTGAAATTTATTTTCATTTTCTTTTGTATGGCATCTACCACTTTGTAAATAATGTCCACCTTAGATTCTGCCTTTTCTTCCTCCACCCCATAAATAAATATGGATTTCTTCTTACGCTCCTGTCTGCAGACTTCAATTTCTTTCTTCAGGTTTACCATCTCTTCTTCCATATTTTTTATTTTCTCTCTTAGTGATACCAGTTCTTTCTCGCTGCCTTCTATCATCGCCTTCGTATTTTTCATATAATCCTGGATCCACTGTCTCGTCTTTTCTTGCTCATGGACTTGTGCTTGAAGCATCTTCTTTAATTGCTCAAATGGACATACCTCCTGTATTACTTCTTTTACTACTTTCCTCATAGCCTCTACGTCTACCCAACTCATCCTATCTATCTCCTTGCCGACCGCTTGACTCTACCGCTTCCCCACTCCTACTCCACTCCACTCAGCAGGCGCACGCCACACGATACGTACGTCCTCCTTACTGGCTTAAGCTAGACTGGACCACCTCATTGAATCACGTATATTATCCAAGAGATTGCTGACTGCATGTAATGTTCCTCTTCCTCTCATGAAACCAAATTGCAGTTCGGGGATCATAGTTCCTGTTTCTGCGATTAGTCTGTTCTCTAGGATCTTGGCATAGGTTTTATACATGTTTTCGAGGGCAATACCTCCATACGAATCAGGGTCATCTCTGCCTCCTTTACCTTTGAAGAGCATTTTGATATGCGACTGTCTTCAACCTTCGGGTATTTTCCCTGTCGTAAAACACGCATTGAACAGAGTGAACCATATAGGAAGCAGCATGTCGCAGGTGTCTTTCAGATTTTCATTGAAGGATCTGAGGACATGTAATTATTATTTTATTCTTTAGGTGAACGAACAAGGAAAGGTTGCCTAGAAAAGTAAATGACTCGGTTGTTTAAGAGTAGAGGGAGACCAAAGCGATGATGATTAGATTCAGTTTTTAATAGGAACAAAACGAGGCTACAGAGCTAGTTGTAAACTGAGGAGTATGGAGGTGCTTAGTAAATTCATAGGGGTTTGCAAATTGAACACTTAGTCACGGCAGTCTACAGTATAATGAAAATATGTGTAATTTTCAGGCCACAATGGTAAGAAGTGTAGAATTTCTCTACAATGTCTCTTTGTTCACAAGAATGAGATATTAATAAATATTGCAGTATAAACTATGATTAATAAACTTTGTAGGATATTACTTTCAGCTTTCAAACTCCAAGAGCTGGAAAAGCTACGGAAAGCCAGAGAAAAGAACTGGTGACTTACATGGAGAACCCAGCACCGTCTCAATCCTATATAGTGGCTGCTCTATGCTATGCGGTTAAAATGCTGCTCAGCGTGAGCCCTTAGTGTCACGAACCTCCGCCAGGGGCGCCAAATAACGCTTCCAGTTTATGTCTTTACCCACGTTTTTGTGTTCCCGTGCGTTTGCATAGAGGATTTATGAGATTGTCAATGGTTGTTCAATGATGAATTGTTGTGTTCCTCTCTGTATATCGTAACAAGGAATCCAAATTCTTCAAGTGTGAGGTTTCACGAAATCCCCCAAGTAAAGAACTTTTGGGAAATTGGCTTAACGCTATATCAGAGCAAGGATTAACCAAGGCTAGTCAATGGATTCCACCTGATTAGTCTCGTGTTTGTAGCCTGAATTTTAGAGATGGAGATAAAAGACAAAACTAAAAGAAAAATATATTGAAGCCAGAGAGTGTGCCTAGTTGGTTTTCGAATCATCCCCATTACCTTTAAAACAAAAATGTAACTCCACGAAAGACCAGGAAGCGACAAGATATTTCTTCGGAACAAATCTATGGTGAAACAAGTTCTTCAACCGCAGGAAATACATTGGATAACGGACAATCATAGAAGCAATATTTCTATGTTTAAACATTTTGAAGAGGGGAAAGTGACAACCTGTGTGTGTCATCCATGTGATCCCAGTCGTAAACTTTTTTTTCAGTTTTGACTATTGCCATTTCATTAAAAATGTGAGATCCCAGTTCCTATGCAGAGAAATGACAACAATGGCATCACCACCTCCAAATATGTAAAAGAATTTTATCGCCTCCGAAGAGACTTGACACTCAACCTGTTCGGTATTACGAAAAAATACATCGAACAGAGGAATTTGGAATAGATGGATAGTCTGCTGTACAAATATTTTTCCAGCGGTTTATGTTGCCATTTCTCTTCAGGCATTTCTAGATATAGAAGGAGCCTTCAGCAATACAACCTATGACTCTATGATCAAAGCATTGGAAAAGATCAAGGTGAGTAAAACCGTCGTCAAATGGATTAAATCCATGATAGACGGCAGGAAGATAAAAGCAACCATGTTTGAAGAAATGCTGACGGTTAGGGCCACCCGAGGCTGTACTCAGGGAGGAGTTCTTTCTCCTCTGCTGTGGAACCTCGTGGTGAACAAAATCATAGCTCTGCTCAACGAACAAAGTTTTTATACACAAGGATACGCAGATGACCTAGTGATTGTGGTACGAGGTAAGGTGATGAGTTTTATCCAGGACCTCATGCAAAGATCACTTAAACTTGTGCAGAACGTGTGTCGGGAAGAACTACTATCAGTCAACCCGAACTAGATAACTCTGGTCCCTTTTACAAGGAGGACTTTAGAGGGAAAGAGATCACTGAAGCTCTTTGGGCAAGATATACATATGGAAGAACAGTCTCTGCACCCAGGTGTAGTGTTAGATGAAAATCTAACCTGGAATCCACATATAGAAAGGAACATGGTAACCTGCGATTATGCTTGGACGCTCGTGACATGAATGACCGACTAGTACTTGAGTACGACCATCCTCCTCCCTTTAAGATGTCATTAAGCGATTTTATGGAATAGGATATTTTTCAGGCATGGACATGATATCATCTCATTTCCATCTTGGGTTAGATTAACTCAGAAGACTCTTGATATGATTTCTTCAATGGATCATGTGCTTCTGATCAAAAAATACTTTGTGTGAGACGAAATCAAAAGAAAATCCTCATACTATTTTCTTTTTCTCTGAGAGGGAGGGATATGTACCGGTTACGACCTGTACATGCCGTAATTTTTGACGAGTAATTGTACGTACTTTATCATCACGCAAGACGTTCAGAGCGAACTTGGTTTGTTTACGAGCAGGCGAGCCAGCGACAGGTGTGTGTGTGACGTAGCTGCAGGGACAGGACAGACTACCCGCCTGACGCCACGTGTAGCCTGCATGGCCTGGTACGTTCTGGACATGAACGTCACGCCTTCGCGAACATTCATTGAAAAAATTAAATCACCTATAACAGTGATCGCAGCGACTTAAGCGATATGTCATTTTGAATAGGATAACATATACGTCTCAAATTGTGAATCTCAAGAAAATCCGCCGAGGAATTCGCGAGATAATCAGCCTCAAAGAGTTCACGTTATATGATGACGTAGGAGCCCCAAACTGAATATAACTTGAGCTCACTAGACCCGATCACACTCATCCTTCGCCGTGCAGCCACGCTCGAGTGCACTTCGGAGAGACTAGCCCCGACGCCTGGTACTGGATATCCAGACATCAAGAGGAACTCATCGGCGCTAGCACTCGCTAGCCCCGTACAGCCTAGGAGAAGCCCGCCACGCAGACAGCCTCGCCGCTAGCGCCCGCTTGCTGCACCCAGCCAAGAAGACTACAGCAGTCACCGGTCACTCTAGTGACCACAGAGCTTGTGTGAACAACATGGCGTCCTCTGCTCGTGCCTTGCCTGTGGCGTAATCCACGTACAAAAAACTAGCCTGGCACGACACAGGCAACAAGTTGAATTACCCAGCTCGGTCCGCTAGTGCCTTTGACCGTTCCAGTATTTCATCCCAACCCCTTCCAGCCTCAAACCAATAAATCCCGGCCAATAATTATCCCACCATGCCCAGCAATCCAAGATCGAGGAAGAAGTCCGGTGGACCGAGTAGCTGGACCCCTGTTCCAGACCCTCCCAGAAACTACCAAACGAGAAGCAACACGACCCGTGCCCGATCTACCCCTAACCGCAGCCCCACTTCGCAGCCCTCTTACAGACTTCCATCCCCAGCTCTCTCTCCCATCCCAGAGCCCCAGTCAAGCTACGATACTACATTGGATGAGGAAGACTGTTTCGATGGATCATTCCATTACGCATGCGCCAAGTCCCGGCTTCCCCTCCACCCTGAAACCCACGTTATTTTCTACCACCTTAGTGTCGTTGGTACTGTGCCTCGGAACCGGGCCAAAATCCTCGGCGCTATCATGCACCTCATGGAGACTCACGTAGCCTACATAGAAGAAACACTGACCAACATCTTAATGATTACCCCTTTCCACGAGCATTTCAGAGAAATCCTAGATACACTAGAATCAATCAAAGACAAAGATGTCCTTAAACCACTGCTACTCAACCCACTTAACGCCCACCCTGAAGAAGAAGAAGAAGAAGAAGACAACGAAATAGCAACATATCAAGAAGAAACATTGCAGGAGGGACCTAATCTCTGGGATTGCGGCGTACAAACTGACCCACCTTTGCCCTTAGCGGATATTAGTCTTTAAACTGACCCTGAAATCACCTATCCCACAGTTACCACATCCGCACAGACTGTTTTAGAAATTACTGAAAGTTCTGAAAACACCCCAGCAACATCCGCAGCAGAGCTTGAAGTTCCCCCTTCCACGACCACCAATTCTGCCACCCCCGCCCGCAGCAGAGCCGCACCCCGCTCAAAGCCTTCTCTCGTAGTCATGTGCTACAACTGTCTCCAGCTACACCATACCGCCGCCACCTGTACCAACAAGATCCACTGTAACAGATGCGGTGACAACCACCATCACTCCACCTGCCCAGTCCCTCGCAAAGAGGCAAAATGTGCAAACTGCAAGGGAAATCACGCCGCGTCATATCCTGGGTGCCCATTCCTCAAGAAGGCAATCAAAGCCCACTACATCGCCAATAAACACCTACGTCACACGCACCCAACCAACCAACAACAACAACCGACACTGTTCAGTCTCAAGGTAAACCCTATTCCCACCCACAACTAACCATCACAAACCACCGCACCTGCCATAGAGCTTCTTAAATGCCTTCTCACTCTCCTCACCACCGCAACATAAAGCCACCATCTTCCGAGTCCAAAACCGCTTCCCCTTAAATACTGTATGCACCTCATGTACAAATCCATCGCACGCCTACACACTCCTCTACACCTCTACCGCCTCCAAAGCAAACACTCTACCACCCATCGTCCATCAAATTCGTTATAAAACTCCCAATCGAACTTGTCCCTACCTTCCCGGAATACTGGAAGCTAGGGCTGAAATTCAGTGCCACAAGATGGCATAGTCGAAAACTGCAGAGAAGGACCAAAGGAAGAACAAGGAAAGCAAGTTGAAACAAGCAACTTACCAACCCGACGTCAGGGACAAAGGACCTAGGCAAGGTCGGCGGCCCCACAGATGATTCTGTAACAATACCAAAACTTCGTCGAAGTGCTGACAGAGTCTAACTTCGTATATTGGAAGTCTTCATGTGGGACTTAAACTCTGACAGTCATGTTGAAATTATAAATTGTGCGCGTGTGAGCTCTAATGTATAACAAAGTCTTTATAATGAACACTGAGTCTATCAGTTAAGTTGAACTTTTAAATTTTGCGTGTGTTCGAACTCTGATTATGACAAGTCATGTATTGGACTTTGGTGACAACAGTTGCGTTGAACCTATAATCTGTGCACTTGTAGAAACTTCTCGATATAACTTACTTTCGTTCCTGTATAACTGAGTTTATTACCACGTTGCCTGTGTGAAACTTAGCCTCTGAACAAACGTATCATTAATTACAATGTGACACTACTACGTTATACTATTAACTGTGACATTTTGTTAAATCTCGGTCAGCATAATTTCATTTATAAAGTAGGGTGTTTATGAAAGTGTTAGAACTTTCACATGAATGTTAATGCAAGTGATTACCATAATCGTATGCCACAACACCAAGGTTTCACTCCGAACTCAAACTGTGTTCTTTATTCAATTCAAACAAAATTGTGTATTATTTCTTCTGAACAGTGTGTAAATTATTTGTGTGTGACTGACAGCAGTGTCTTTGATAAACTCTCGAACAGTCACCTATTTTATTTAATGTCAAGTCCGCCTAACAACGAACTATGCTTTTCATTTCAATCTTAGCTCTTCCTCAAAATGTTTAGTATTATTTCATGACTGACAGCAGTACCTTTGATAAACTCTAGAGCAGTCATACATATCTTTCAACGTCAAGTGCTACTTTATTTAGTGGAAAATCGCCACGAACGGTGCCAAGTACGTGAGCAATTTTCAGTTTCATGATTTCCATTCATGAACTGCGCTTTATTTTTTTGAATACTCGATACTACCTGCATCTTCATCTTTAGTGAACTTATAAATTCTATCTACAAGATTAAGAGTGAATTCGACGGCATATCCCAACCATACTAAAAGAAACGGTGCTGTTAAACCAAAGCGTTGGGGGACTGTCTAAAGTTGGACACTCGTGTAAGTTATGTGGCTAGTGATTACCCCGCAAAATCGTCGGAGATCGTCGGAGAAAGTCGGAGAGCGTCGGAGACCGTCCAGAACGTCGAAAGTTCGAAACTCAAACCCATATCAAACCTGTGTGTTCCGGCCTTATCTCAACGTAATATTGGCAATTTGCAGAACGTGTTCCATTCCCATTCAACCTGGTGAACTGGGAGCACGGGTCATAAAAAGGCGATGTTGGAGACAGCGACTATCAACATTAAGATGGTGAAATGAAATGTCGTATGGCCTTTAGTGCCGGGATATCCCAGGACGGGTTCGGCTCGCCAGGTGCAGGTCTTTCTAGTTGACTCCCGTAGGCGACCTGCGCGTCATGATGAGGATGAAATGATGATGAAGACAACACATACACCCAGCCCCCGTGCCATTGGAATTAACCAATTAAGGTTAAAATCCCCGACCCGGCCGGGAATCGAACCCGGGACCCTCTGAACCGAAGGCCAGTACGCTGACCGTTCAGCCAACGAGTCGGTGATGTGCACTTTAAAATACATTTCATGAATAAAAACTATTATTCAATCTATTTAAAACTTTTCGTGTAGATAGGACCCTTCCTCCTGTACCAAGCCCTAGCTAGAAACCACCCAAAATTGCCCTGAGACCTACTTCGTGCTAACTATAATATTAATTCATAAAGTCGGGCTATTTTACTGGTACAGTATAGTGATGCATTTATTGAAATTTGGTTTTAAAACTATTTTGTTATATTAGGACGTGTCGATCGTATTTTTTGTCTGGATGTATTTCATGTTACAGCAGATGCACTCACATTCAGATCAAGTGTATTTAATGCATCGTGATGATTTCGTAGTTACAAATAATTTGTTAAGGTGTATTAAATATTCGAGGATAAATTTGTCAACAGAGAAGATGATTTCCGTGTACTTGATGAGATATTTTTTCGGATAAAGCCAAATGTCTGTGTTGGTGCCTATCCTAGTGCATTTCTCAGTTACTATTCCTTTTGAGGTTTTCAAAAGTGATGTTATGATAAGTCATAAAGCTATTTATTTTATCTGTGAATGAAGATTATATCATCTGTTAAATTAGAGGACAAGTTATCAACTGCTATAATCCCACTTACAGTACGTATTTTCGTTGCAAATGATTTGGGTGTTAAAGTGCTTTATACAAAAATGCATATGCCACCGGATAACTTTAAATAGATTCTCCTATTCATTATCTGAAGTGAAGGAGATGTAGTATAGCAATGTGTTGTGTCATTATAAGAATCATTGTTATGAGTTAATTGAAATTCGTGCTAAGGTTATGTTTCTAATACATTTCTTGAACGAGGTAGGCTATTGTATTTAAAAGCGTAAAATAAGTCAAAGGTCATTTAAATAAATGTATTTCTAAAATAAGTATTGATTTATAGGAAGAAGAATTACGGTGAGGAATAATTTACCAATGGTGCCCCTACTATGTCTACATCAGTTCGATAAATTTCCTACTTCTTTGAAAACATTTTCGAAAATATTAGGTAAACAATTGATACGTAATCTGCCACTTGGACGACAACCCTAAATTCAGGTCATTGGTGAGCCCCAGGACTGATATTTTAGAATGCAAACCTATATTGCCTGTTTCCTGGACCATACTAGTTCATAGGAAGGACATAGTTTGAATTTTCCACATATGCTTATCTAAATACAGCCTATTTCTAGATTGTATTGGTCTATTGCCCAAAGTAATCCTTTTCGTTATTATTGACAACTTAGCAATTCAATTAGATAATCAGAAGGTTATGTTTATGTATCACAGGTATGTTTACATTCAACCGATGCGACGGCCATGTTGATTTTGTATTAAGGTCTGACTATATTGTAGATGGTATTGGAATAGCTCCCCAGCCCGTTGCCTACGAGATACATAAGGCCGGGAAATACAGCACACTAGACTTGGCCTCGAGATACTTCCGACAAGCGCCGCTAGAGTTCTCTTCACTGAGATGTCACGCCCGCTAATTACAACACGTTCCAATACGAAAACCTATAAAAATTCATTAAAACTAGCAATTTCAGAAGACACCAAAACAAATGTGAGATAAAAAATAGACCCAGAGCAGTTTATGACTTACTTCCTACAACGTATTTCTTACATTTTGCTTAAACGAAATAAGTAATTCACGAAAGAAGCAGAGAAGTCTATTAGCAAGTTAGTCACTTCTTTCCGTTTTCTTTAATACTGCCTCAGTGTATCCGATAAACTGATCGAGATTGTGGTCATAAATAACTTTGGGTTTAATCACCATCTTATAAATGATCAGCTATCCTACCTTTTCTTCTACACATATGATGTTGCGACATTCGTATTGAAGCCGCTGTTTGGAGAGCGATGTTATGCCCGTTTCGCAATTAGAAAATCTTATATAATTTATAGCATCTTCTGACGTGGTACAGTTAGGCAGTGCAAGGATCTCAAATCTGTAGCCGGTAGGTGCTTTCCTACGCCAGAGGACGCAAATTTTTAGCGTCGTTTCTCCGTATTTCACTTTTCCTTCCCATAAGATTCAGTTTGTTCTATCAGGAATAAAGCTCCTAAATGATCATTTGTACCATTATTATGAAATTGGTTTACTTTCTGGTCAAGTTCAGATACCTTAAACCATTTTTTTCTGATTTCATTACCACCGGGCGAGTTGGCCATGCGGTTAGAGGCGCGGCTGTGAGCTTGCATCCGGGAGATAGTGGGTTCGAATCCCACCGTCAGCAGCTCTGAAGATGGTTATCCGTGGTTTTCCATTTTCACATCAGGAAAATGCTGGGGCTGTACCTTAATTAAGGCCACGGCCGCTTCCTTCCAACTCCCAGGCCTTTCCTATCCCATCGTCGCCATAAAACCTATCTGTGTCGGTCTGATGTAAAGCCACTAGAAATATATTTCATTACCGTAACCTACTTTTCAATATAAAGACCGTTTTCCGTAATCTGGCATTTGAAATTTCATCAAAATATATTTAGATTTAACATAAGTTAAATACTCGTAGCCTTTCCTTGACGCAGAAACGAGACTTGTAGGTACTTCTTTTTTGTTGTGGGTGACGTAGGTCAGTTATATGCTTAAGATATGGTATGTTCGTCGTTATCTGAATCAGAAATTTTACTAAAGTTTGATGGCAATACGTAATTTCTCGAAGCTGGAGCCTTCTTTCGTTTGGCACGTTTATGTTGTGAACAGGATATACACTAAAAACAGAAGGAAATTAGTTGGGGAGAATTCGCTTGATTGATATGTTTACATTGAAATATGGTGTATTAAAATGCAAGCTACATACTCGAGTCTAGAAATAGCTTGTCTGCATTTCTCTCTTAAACCGCACTCCGAAGGAAAATTATGGAAGGTCACATGTTCTTGCTTTTTAGCGGTATCCGAAGTACATAGAGGTACACAACAGTGCACCATGCTTTTCAACCTGACGGACACTCATCGACAGAAATAATACGCACAATAAATCGCATAAAATCAACACAACATCACAATTACTCCGTACATCACAATGTTAAAGTCCGCCAAGAGCAGAACAGAAACCTGACATCTAGCGGCCAAACCGTGAATACGGTCGGGCCGTATTTTCAGCCGTAAATTAGTAGCTATGTCCCGGCCTTGTATATCTCTCAGGCAACGCCCAGCCTTGACAATCGTTTGTGACAAGGATCATGCCGCCGGAGCACTGGCCACCTACGTGACTGACAGGAAGCTGTATACTGCATTTCCAGTTTCATTTATATTGTTTTGATGTCGTTTTTGTTGGTAATGTGCTCGTAATGAGGCATTTGTTAGATTGTTATTGAGAGCAGATGGTTATGCACTAATTAGTTTAATTTTAATTTTATAGTGTAGGCCTATTGATTTGGTTTTTAAAATTGTATTTACAAATCTTGGAATATGTGATATTATTGTGCGCCTTTTTGTTCTTCGAACAGATTTTTTCTGCAAACGAGAACAAATTTTATGAGTGGTTCAAAGTGATTTCTCGCCATAACTTCATCCTAAACAAGAATTAGTTTTTTAAAATTGTGTAATGATTTGAAGATATGCATGAAGCAGAAATGATATTACAAGCACAAGGATGACTGAAATACCTAAGTTTGTATTATAGCTCCATACAAACAACCTTGGATTAGCACTTTCATCTTTGATTTCCGTTTCTATTTTCGGGTATTTGTTACCCTTAAATTTTCTTTCATTTAATGATCCTTTAGGCGGAGTCACATTTGCCACATGACAGCAACACAACACATTTTCATAGAAGATAATCTGAACTTTCACATTTAAATAATGACAAGTAAGAACGGTTACTGTTATGACATTAAGCCCAACGGATGAAGCTAAGTGTTAGCTGTGCAAAGAAGAGTTTACGAAGTATTTAGGTACTCGAAATACTTTCCTCTCGCTGAATTTTTATTTAAAATTCTAGTGCAAGGTATGAATGAAATATAATCTGAAACTATATATATTAAAATTAAAATGTAAACATGTTTGAGTCAAGATATATTTTATCCATGCACCGAATATTTAAGTAGGAAAAAGTAAGACTTTTATGTTTTGATCACAACCCCTTGCTGTCAGCAGCACTTGAAGAATTTTAAAACTCTAATCGAACAATGTCTCTTAATCGCAAGATTAACATCAGAAACAAAAGTATTTTGGTAAGTTCCGTTATGTGTCTAAAATGCTATGGATAATAAAAGCGACTACTATTACAGTGGCGGCTAGTGAAAAAATCAGCCTAAGTGCTACAAAAAAGGTAAATACGCTGTTTTCAATCGGCATATTGCCATGATGAACAACTCATAAGTCACTTCAAACTTGTTAGCAATAATAATAATAATAATAATAATAATAATAATAATAATAATAATAATAATGTTTACAGCTTTTCTCACAATTTGTTACACAGAACAAACAAAGCAATATTAATTTGTAAGCATATGAATACTTCGACAAATTGTCAACGAGATAAATAATTAATTCGAGAAATATTGTTTTCACTCACGTAATGGCGAAATAGGAAGTCCATACGACGATCTTTCTTGCTGCAAAACTTGTTGATCATATTTTGGTTGAAGTTCTTTATTTCCGAGGTACCTAAGTTTTTTCTCGATTGATAGCATCGCTAATGCATTCAACCGTTCCTGATACATAGTCATTCGAAGGAACGATTTGATCCCTTTAAGATTCGAAAAGCATTTCTCCGGTTCTGGAGTAATCATTGGAATCGTAATCAAAATCCTGAGCAATTCTGTTATTTGGCAGAAGGTATCTTGCAGTTTGTTCTTCAGGATCAGTTGAAGCAAAGGAACTGCACTGTCAATTTCGCTTAAATCAGTTCTTTCATACAGAACGCTGAGCTCAGCCATTAGTCTAGTCTTCTCTGGGAATCTTAGGGCTCTAAAGACTAGGTATGACCTCCGCCATTATGGTTCATACGTGCACTAGGTTGGTAAGGCTGTCGACTGCCCCAGCCTTGTGTATCCCTCATTTACTGTTCTCCATGCTAGAAAATAATGCTAAACAAACATACTGTAAAAATACTTATAATCAGTATTGCTCAAAAGGTTACTCAACATAAATATTAGTGTATTTCGTACATTACTGTGTAATATTTACTTGAGACGGCGATTGTAAAAGCAAGGTCGTTGATAACTTGCCCTTTTCCAATCAAACAAACTAGATATGTACCCTCACTGGAGCAATGTTAGAAAAAATAGCTTACTAATAAAACGGTTTATTATTATTATTATTATTATTATTATTATTATTATTATTATTATTATTATTATTATTATTATTATTATTATTATTATTATTATTATTATTATTATGGGGAAACTATAACGAGTGCGATGCGGGCTCAGTTGGGGGTTGCGGTGGTTCCTGCGCCAGAAAACCCTTCTTACGTGTGTACTAACATACTTCCCTGTATAATCAACATGTAATGTACTCTTCCCATTAAGAAGGCTGAAGTGCCGCCCGTTCGGCTGATGGTCCGCCTCCACCTTATGGTGTAGGAATTGCTATGCTATGCTAAACACCGCACAAAGCAAATGGAAGTGTTGCCAAATGAATCGTTGAGACCGCCCCTATTACCGGCATAAATTACATTCTAATGCGGAATAACACTTAGGGTCAGTCCAAGATTATTTGACTCACCTACAAATTCCTTATTTTTGACACAAAATGAAGATATATATTTGAATAAGTATTGGTTGGTTACCTTAATAACATTGTGTTTGCGATCGATTGCCCCCACTTACTCTTTACCTTTGAGCCCACACGATACTACTCTCAAGCGGCAGAATCGCTTATCATGTTCAACATCAGAGTAGCAGGAGGCATCGAGCACTTCTACCCCCTTTCGGGAGGAAAAGTAACAATAGACGGAATCAGTGAAAGCTGATCACGATTTACGGTATACTCCACCGATTACGGGGTGTGTTGCAAGCTTGACTGCGCCTGCGTATTGCTTGCTTCCTTCAGGCTACAGGCCAGAGCTCATTTCATATGAGCACGAGCCAAGTTCTCCGGGAGAATGGAGCTAGGTAATCGACAGATCTCGTCCTGATTTTCAGAAAACACAAATTCATACCTTACTCAAAAAAAGAAAAGGCGCCAGAATAATTGTACTGAATATTGTTAATTCCTTACGGTTAGAAGCTACGTACTGGAGCCCGGTAGCACATATTGACCAGTCGCCATTGTACTATTATTCCTCACAGTTAAGGAACGTCAATTAGATTACTCTATCTCCCCGTAATTTCATTTCACGACGTTATTTTGGCAAACAACAAAAATAGCCTTTCAGATTAATCATTAATCTCTGTGGATCCATGGTAGAGTGTCGGCCTTCGGATCCCAAGATAGCGGGTTCAAATCCGGCAGAGGTAGTCGGATTTTTGAAGGGCGGAAAAAAGTCCATTCGATACTCCATGTCGTACGATGTCGGCATGTAAAAGATATCTGGTGACACATTTGGTGTTTACCCGACAAAATTCATTAAATCTCAGCCATAGACGCCCAAGAGAGACCCGGTTTACTCTGTCTGCCATCTACTGGGCCTAGAGTAAAACGGAACGTCGAAATTGACGAGCAGACAGCCAGATGGCGTCAAATCGAAATGTCTGCACACGGTAGCTGAGGCCATACGATTATTATTATTATTATTATTATTATTATTATTATTATTATTATTATTATTATTATTATTATTATTATTATTATTATTATTATTACAACAGTAACCTGTATTAGTCAATGTAACATATTCCTTCATTCCTCTAAATTAAGATAAATCGGCAATCAAAGTCAGTATCAGAACGTCTGCTGGACTTCTCTATCTGTCCACAGTTTCATTTCAGGACATTATTTTGAGAAGTATCAATGAAAGTAACCTTTAGGATTAATCATTTTAACAGTATTAGTCAATGTAACATACTCCTTCATACCTGTAAATTACGATAAATCGGCAGTCAAAGTCAATTTATCTTTTCCATAGAGAAATGTGCATTTCTACCGTTAAAACCTACGACCCCTCCCCCAGCGCCACGTGTCGATCTATGAAACTACTCTGATTATACAGTGCGTGGATCCGATTTTCAAAGCCGGTAAGGAGCTAGCTAGAGCGACGCATCAAGTCGGCCGTGGTATATGGAGCGTGCTATAACAGCATTACTGTGGGGAGAGTGCTTCTCGCTAAGGTGAGGAATTGCGAAAAAGTTGCGGCAAAAAATATCCTTGCATCGTGTCATCAAGATATGTACGGTACTAATGGTATGAACGTTGGAATAAAATATGGGTCCAAGTAGATGCACTACTAAAATAGTCGCAAGTCGACAGTGAATAAAGCGTAAATATTAGTTGATAGTGGGCCACGGATTACACGTTGAGGAGAAACGAACTGGTTCGAGTTGTATACTTACTGTCTCCGTTATAAGACAGACGAGTGTCAGTAAGAGCCCGTACGAGATTACTATTGAGGTAATTATGTTAACAAACTATTGTTAAAGGTATTATACTTCCCATTTTCATTTTATGTGAGTCAGGGATGTAATGAAATGCAGTCAAACGATGTCAGGTGATGCAGGAAATATTAGATTAGGAAATGAAGTCTTAAAGGACGTACCGTAAGTCAATATTATTAATTGGGTAGTAATTAATTAATGATGGTAGAAGTAAGGAGGACATAAAATGTATACTAGCACAAGCAAGGAAATATTAAGGAAAGAAATTTGTTCACTTCGAACAATGATGTACTAATTAAAAATATGTTTTTTAATCTTTCGTCTGAAGCGCGGCATTGTATGGAAGTGAAACATGGATAATAACTAGCTAAGATAGAAAGGGAATAGAAGCTCTTGAAATATGGCGGTATTGAAAAATGCTGAAGGTGAGATGAATAGATCGATTCACGAATGCAGAGATACTGAATCTAATTGATAAGAGGAGATCGATATGGATAAATTTGACGATAAAAATAGTTAGAACGTTAGAACACATTCCAAGACTTGTTCGATTGGTTTTTGAGGGAAGTGTGGATTGTAAGAACGGTAGGAGTAGATTAAGGTATGAATATGACAAGCAAAGTAGAACAGATATATGTTGAAGTAGTTACGTAGAAATGAAATGTTCAGCTAAGGTTAGAGTGGCATGGAGACCCCCCCCCCATTTGCTTGTCCCCATATCATCACTGGTCATGTCCAGGCCCTATCCTAACCTGCCCAGACTAATGGTCTTGTCCAGGTCCTACCCTAACCAGTCCAGACGGCAGATCAATGGTGTTTCCACAGGAAACTATTGGCCTAAGGCCGCTTCGCGGCTTTATCCTGCGGTCTTACGCCCCGAGACCCACTTGGCTTCTCCTCATATAATTGGTCTTGTCCAGGCCCTACCCTAACCTATCCAGACCAATGGTATTTTCCAGGCCTTACCCTAATCAGTCCAGACCAATGGTGTTGTCCAGGTCTAACATTAACCAGTCCAGACCAATGCTGTTTTGCAGGTTTTGCGGCTCTAACATGATACTTTGTTCCTAAGTGATCAAACTGGCAGCCTTGTACACCGTACGAATACGTACTCCGCGAGAAGGCACCGAGAAGTAAACAAAGGACAGTCGTTCCGCGTGGTAAAAGTTTAACTAAGGTTAAGTTATAAGTAGGTTCCTACCTTCCAATACTTATCAATTTCTATATAATAGTTTTATTAATTACATGATATAAACCAGCTTAATTATAACTATTATATAGAAATTGGTAAGTACTGGAAGGTGGGAACCTACTTATAACTTAACCTTAGTTGTGTTGAGCCAATACGGGATAAAATATGAGATTTATAAGCTGGTGAAAGTTTGGTAGTGAGGGAGCAACTATTGATAAAGACGGTCTAGAGGGTTATTTTTACTTCAAAGACTGAAAGAGTCAGTTAGTAGTAATCAGATGTTCTGTGCATGGCATGTTTCTTCCGTTCACATTTATCATTCGGTAACATATTATAGAGAAATTCGACAGGAGCACATGATGTGTTTAAGTGACAGAAGGCAATAAGATAATAAAGGCAAGGCCAATAGGGAGTCATGCAGGCCAATATTTCAAGAACTTGCTATGATGACTCTCCCATCACTATACGTATTTCGGAGCATCTTTATCCGGCTCCATGTCTAAATGGTTAGCGCACTGGCCTTTTGTCACAGGGGTTCCGGGTTTGATTCTCGGCAGAGTCTGAAATTTTAACCACCATTGGTTAATTTCTCCGGCACGGGACTGGCTGTATGTGTCTTCTTCAGCATTTCATTCCCGTCACGACGCGTAGGTCACCTACGGACGTATAATAAAATCAAAAGACCTGCGCCTGTCGAGCCGAACATATCATCAGACACTCACGGCACTAAAAGCCATTTCATCGAATCCTTAATATTAAATAAAATCTCGATGATCTGACATCTCGGAGAAGGAATAGTTCAGATTTACCACAGGTTATACTGAATGTTATAGATATAATGGGATTATATTATTCAATAAGCTACCGACCCAATAGAAAGATAAGTAACTTCAAAACATATCTAAAAATGGCTGATATTAAACCTTATTTATTCACTGTCTGAATTTGAAGAAAACTTGAATATGAAAGTCAGCACCTCCTTAATAAGTAGGTAACACCGTATAACTGGTAGTTATGATCAGCCCAATGTGTCATGATAAGCTTTCCTTTTACTTTTCATTGTATTAATATTAAATTAATTAGATTGAAAAAGACACAAGAAAATTGTAGATATAATGGGATTGTATTATTCAATAAGCTACCTACCCAATAGAAAGATAAGTAACTTTAAGTAACTTCAAAACATATCTCAAAAATGGCTGATATTAAACCTTATTGATTTACTATCTGAATTTGAAGACAACGTGAATATGAAAGTCAGCACCTTCGTAATAGGTAGGTAACACCGTATCACTCGTAATTATGATCAGCCCAATGTGTCATGATAATTCATTTTACTTTTCATTGTATTAATATTGAATTAATTAATATTAATGAATTAATTAATTAATATGCTTTGTATTTAGATGTTTTCATATTTTTAAACTGCAATTTATGTATTGTATTTGACGTTGTCTATTGCACCTATATGTTGTCTAATGGCAATAAACTATATTCTTCATTTACTTCTCCTTATTATTATTATTATTATTATTATTATTATTATTATTATTATTATTATTATTACGGGGATACCGTGGTGGACAGAGGTGAAAGAAGGTGCGGGCATCAATGGGCGGATAGGGAAAAGATCAAATTTTAATTAAAAACTTTAAAATTAGTAAGTTTATTTCTTTCGTCTCCTTGCTTTTCTTTTCTTTTCAAATTTTAAATTTGCTAAGCAATAACAAATATTCAGGTACAAAAGTCTCGCTCGTGAGCTCGAGAAACAATTTTAGAAACTCCTAGAACAACATTAAATAACAACACCAAAACAACCTATAAACAACTCAATTTCACCAACTAATGACTGCAAAATTTCTCTTGAAATTTAATTGTCCATCCTCTCAACAGAGGGAACACCTAGGATGACAGTAGAGGCCTCTGTCGAAAAATGTCCGAACTTCTTCTACCACATAGTTTGAAGTGCAAGTTACAGCTGGCCTTCTAAAAGGCGCTTGATTTAAGTGAACAGAGCAGGTGTGCCACCTGCACAATTATTATTTTGATTCGGCCTTCTAAGGACCATATCATTTCAACTGTTTCTTGCTGCATTGAGCTTTAACATTCTCCCAGTACTTTCGCATTAGTTCTCGTTGCTTCCTTTCTTCAGTCCACTTCTTGCCTGTTGGAAGCTTAGGTTTTTCTTGGAAACATCTGTGTCTTGTTAGTTCCTGTTTAAGGGGGCACGTTCCCAGATATTGTTGTCTGTAATTCTCACTTATTGTAAATCTTTGTCCACCTCAGTGAACCACGCTCCCTTGGTCTTCTTTTCGAGAAAGTAGGTGAAAATTTTATTTGTCGATCGCATTGGGTTCATTCTTGTTATATGACAGTATAAGGTAATTCTCCGTTTTCCTCATGGTATCAGTTATTTTTTTTCTACATGAGTATAGAGTTCGTGGTTGTGCCGTCTCCTACATTCCTCGTTTTCTTTAACTGGACCCTAGATTTTTCTTAGAATTTTCCTTTCCTTCACTTCCAGTTTCGCTATTAGTCCCTTCCGATGTACTGCAAGGCACTCTGCAGCGTACAAGGCCTCTGAGCGAATGACTGTGTGATAATGTCTTAACTTGGCATTTGTAGATATGGATTTCTTGTTGTAAATGGCCTTTGTTAGATTATATGCTATTTCCATTTTGCTGATTCGTGACTCGAAAGCTGTCTTCTCAGAGAGATTGAGGTCTATCCACTCTCCCAAACATTTGAACGCTTTTGTTTGGTTGATTTTCCGCTACATGTTATAATTCTCATGTTTTGGTCCGTATTGAAATGTACAATGAAGTCAAATAAATATTAAAATTTTATTTATTCCACCTATTCAATACATAAATAGAGATTTTAATTAAGAAATTAAATCTTGAATAAAATTATAGGAACATGTTTCGCCCTTTAATTAAGGGCATTTTCAGCCTTAATCTCAATCTGGGGCCGATGACCTCGATGTTAGGCTCCGTTAAACAACAAGCATCATCAATCTCAATCTGAAAGGTAATTAATCAGGTACCTGATTGTATTGAAATTACACATGAATGTTAGGATGATGTTGGAAATGTACTTCAAATGGTGAGCAAATGGTTAACAATAGTTATGATATTCTTAAAATGAAGCCTTAATAAAGTCTTAAAAACAAATAGTCCTAAATGTATACTATTTCTTGAATGTCCTTGTTTAAAAATTGGTAACAAATTGTATACTGGTAATTTTATAAGAACGTAAATTGTTACGTTAAACCTTGTAAAGTGGCGCCCTGTGGAGTACAGGGCGTTAGAATAACGATGAAATAAAAAAAGGCCGTTGATAATTCCAAATGGAGTATTAAAACATATTAAAGCTAGTAAAGAGACGTTACCGTTGCTCACTTCAAGTGAAGTTTATAATAAAAATGTTACGTAGGAACAAGTAAAGCGTGGCCTTGTGATGGTTGAGGGTGATAGATAAAATTATCGGGTTTTGAACAGTTCAAGCGTCAGGATAATGATGAAGAATGTAGTTAATAACTCCGAGTGGAGTTTAAACACAGTTTTTAAAATAGTAAAGAGACGTTTCTGTTGCTTAGAACAAGTGGGGTTTATAATAATATAAAAATGGTTAGACTGTTGTAACTCTCGTGCAAAGAGATAAAACTGTAAAAAGCACGAGTGAAGAAGAGTGCTTGATGGTAAGCAGCTGTGCAGTGGTGATGGGCTCTCAAGAGCACATGGGCATGTGAACACCCAGTTTTAATACAGCCCTACGCATCCATGGATAATTTAAAACTTTCCTTTCTTTCGACCTGATTTCGACAATCGGTCGAAAGCATTCGACTTATATCGAAGCTCCGTTACACCGACAGTTGTTCGTTTTGACTGACAGTGCAGCGAGCACACTTGATAATGCGCTATTGTGCTGAAGACTATACGCATGCGCAAAGCAGATGACGTCATGATTTATGCACTGATATTCCCATTAGCGAGGAGCACGGTAAGGTACGTGCCTTGCCGTCTAGAGCCACCCTCAAACCAGTGGCAGTATTACAGTTGACCACAAGAGTCCGCCACCTCCCCTATTACGGTTAGCCACAGCCTCCCAGGAGCTACTCACATTACCGGCAGATTTCGCTAGTAATTCTGAATAAGCATTTTCTAGCTCGTTGTGAACAGGTGTTCGTAATCGCGGGAAGAAGTTTGCTTTGCCTTGTGATGGGAAAAATATCGTTTGAAGTGAAATTTATTTGAGTGTTGTGTTTTGCTTCTCTGGTTGTATGGTTTGTAACCATGGTATTCTTTGTGCAAGAGGAAATGAATTCAGTTCAGGTAATTTTAAGCAGCCAAATATTAACCTCAGGATAATTTAGAAATTAAAAGGCTTGGACCGGACAGACCAGATTTGATTATCGAAAAATTTACAAAAACTAACAAACGCGAGTATAGGCGTAAGTTTAAGAGAGAAGTGTACGAAACACGCAAGTGGCTCTGTGGATGTAGATTTAGGAATGCTCTTTTTTGTTTGCCCTGTTTATTGTTTAACAAAGAAAGAATTGTATGGAATTAAGCTAGGTGCACAGACCTTGCTCATTTGAACGCAAAAATAAATAAACATGAAAATTCTCATGCACACAAAAACGCGAGTATTGAATTCCCTATGGTAGTGGTGTCTGTCTGTGCCGGCCCCGTGGTGAACCCGGAGGCCCCGGGTTCGATTCCCGGCCAGGTCAGGGATTGTTACCTGGACCTGAGGGCTGGTTCGAGGTCCACTCAGCCTACGTGATTGTAATCGAGGAGCTATCTGACGGTGAGATAGCGGCCCCGGTCTAGAAAGCCAAGATTAACGGCCGAGAGGATTCGTCGTGCTGACCACACGACACCTCGTAATCTGCAGGCCTTCGGGCTGAGCAGCGGTCGCTTGGTAGGCCAAGGCCCTTCACGGGCTGTAGTGCCATGGGGTTTGGTTTGGTTCTTAGTGGTGTCTGTAATTTTCAAGACGAGAATAATTAATATGTGATACAGTGGAACCCCGATTAGCCGAGATAATGTGTAGACTATTGGGGTCAATTCGGATTTTTTTTTTGCTAGTTGTTTTACGTCGCACCGACACAGATAGGTCTTACGGCGACGATGGGACAGGAAAGGGCTAGGAGTGGGAAGGAAGCGGCCGTGGCCTTAATTAAGGTACAGCCCCAGCATTTGCCTGGTGTGAAAATGGGAAACCACGGAAAACCATTTTCAGGGCTGCCGACAGTGGGGTTCGAACCTACTATCTCCCGAATACTGGATACTGCCCGCACTTAAGCGACTGCAGCTATCGAGCTCGGTACAATTATTTTTAAAAATTGACCGGTAAATGGGGCACACGTTATTTCTATTCCACTTGTCATACCCAGGTGAACTTCGTGCTATTTAAAACCAAGAATAGTGCTCGCATCCTTCAATGTTCGCAGTGCAGTAAAGTTATTATGAATTTCACTTTTGTTCTACACTAACACAGCCAGCCCCTTGGTGTAGGAGTAGCGCGCCTGCCTCCTACCCGGATGCCCTGGGTTCGATTCCCGGCCAGGTAAGGGATTTTACTTGGAGTTTAGGGCTGGTTCGAGGTTTTCTCAGCCTACGTGATTGCAATTGAGGAGCTATCTGACGGTGAGATGGTGGCCCCGGTCTAGAAAGCCAAGAATAACAGCTGAGAGTATTCGTGGTGCTGACCACACGACACCTCATAATCTGCAGGCCACCGGGCTGACCAGCGGTCGCTTGGTAGGCCATGGGGTTGGGTTTTGTTCTACACTAACACCCAGGTGAATTTCGTGCTATTTAAAACCAAGAATAGTACTCGCATCCTTCAATATTCGCAGTGTAGTAAAGTTATTATGAATTTTACTTTTGTTGTACACTAACAGATTAGTCTAGTACAAAATTTATCCTCGGTTACAGGGGTTCTACCATATTATTTGTGAAAAAGGAATCGTACAGGGTGGCGCACGAATAGATGACACATTTGAAAAGCAAATATAAAATGCATCCTATGTACTATGTTGTTAAAATTTCGCGCACACCTTACCTGTTTCATGGAAGTATCTGTACAGGTGACACGGCTGATTTGTCTCTAAATGCCTGCATTCCAGTGAGTTTTCTGCCATGGCCGACCATGGCCGACTCTCCGTTCAGCACCGCGCCAATACAGTTATCTTTTATTGCGAATCAAACAGTGTTACGGCGACACAAAGGAAATTTCGAGCTGTGTTTCAGACTAGGTGGGCACCAGCAAGGATCACCATCCTTCGCTTATACAGAAACTTTGAAGAGTAAGGCAGTGTGAAGGAAGAAAAGCGACCACGTTCACCAGCAGTTCAGTCTCCTGAAAACATCGCTGCGCTGAGGGTCGCCATGAAGCGTAGCCCTCACAAGTCAACATGGGGAGCTTCAAGATAAAGTGGAATATCGCGCCATTCAGTTCAAAGAATGGTACACGGTAACCTTTAATTGTACCCGTGCAAAATGACTGTTCTATAGAAGCTAACAGATCTTCACAGGCAGAAGAGTTTGCAGTACGTCTAATGGACTAAAAGATAAATTACTGTTTAACACTTGGTTATCTGATGAAGCCTATTTTCATCTCAACGGGGCAGTTAATAAACAAAATGTGCGGTTTTGGGCTACAGAAAAACCAGACATTATTCACGAAAATGACACGTAGGGAGAAAAAGTGAGTCTGTGGGTAGCTCTGTGAGTCATGGGTTAATTGGACCATTTTTCTTCAGTTAGACAGTTAATGCACAGCGATAGAAGGACATGCTGGGGAATGAATTCATGCCTCAAATTCTCGCTATCCCTATTCATACGCAGTGGTTTATGCAAGATGATGCAACACCTCACACAGCTAACGATGTTCTTGAGTTTTTAAGGGGAGTATTTGGTGATCGTGTAATGTCTCTTCGTTACCCACAGTACAACAGGAATGGCGGATTCCTCTGGCCTCGTTAAAGCCCAGATTTAAATCCTTGTGATTTCTTTTTATGAGGGCATTTGAAAGAAAAACTCTTCGCTTTAAGACCTCAAAGCCGCATGGAAATTCGTGCTCGGATTGTGCAGCTCTGCAGTGAAATTCATGAAGACCTGTACCGAAAAGTCGTCAGAAACATGCGTACTCGTCTCGAAGAGGTTATCCGCCGCAGTGGAGGCCACATTGAACATGTGATATAGTGAAATGTATTTCCAGGGTCCAAGCTGCCTGTGTCTAAAATTTCGTTAGTGTTCTGTGAAAAGTAAAGTTGTTATTCTAAAATTAAATGTGTCAACTATTCGTGCGCCACCCCGTACAATGAACGTTTAGTGAAGTGATTTATGAACCTAGTTTACTTTTTTGCTGATTTGAGACATGAACAAAAATGTTGTTGTGAACCCCCTAAAATTTTTGTCACGAGCCGCCACTGCAGCTGTGTTAAATATTAGCTGGATGGAGCGATTGTAGTCTCTTGTATATAGTCGAAAGGAAAATAAGGTTTTTAAGTCTGTAACAATAGGAGAAATACGTGTTAAAGAATGAATTTGAATGAAAGGAGAGTTCAAAGAGAAATCGAAGTGTGTAAAAACGCTTACCTCTTTATTAATTTTGAAACTGGTTAACGTAAAGATGAGTTGGAGAGAAAACGTTGTGTGTAATTTCATTAATTTTTAATTGTAATGGTGTTAAATAGTTGCTATGGTAGCGTTGAAATGACTTATATTTAAGTTACTGGTGTTACAGAAGATGCGAGATTAATGGAGGAGAGGGTTGAAGCGGTGTGTCAAGTTTATAAGTTATTGGTCGTGGGGGGTAGCGAGAAAAGAGTTCAATTCTTAGAACAATATAAAGAGAAACGATATCATTAGTATCAAGTGGATTTCAAATAATAGTTAGAGCCAGCCTATAGTTAATCCTTTGTGAGGAGATAAATTAGCCTTCTTCTCGAACTGCGGAGCGGGAGCGAGGGAAAGTGTGACAGTAAACATCTATAATTATAAAATTATGTAAGAACTCAGTTAATATCACTAAAAGGTGTTCTGTAAAGGGTTGAGGGTATAAGAAATCAAATTGTACTTACCATCAAACACACTTCCTCACTCTCACTTGCTTTGAAAGGATTAAACTTACCTTTTCACGAAAAAAACTTACCATCAAACACACTTCCTCACTCTTACATGCTTTGTAAAGACTAAACTTACCTTTTCACAAAAAAAATTTGCTTCGCCAAACTATTAATACTACAATTTGATTTCTTATACCCTCAACCCTGCACCTACTTCCGCCTACCACGCGCATTCTTCGAAACACAGTTTCCTGCGCACGTGTCGCGTAGTTAGTTGAGTAGTTGAGACATGGAGGAAAAAAATTGTCGAAGCCGTGCTGTCGTACCCTGTTTTATACGATGTGAATCATGTGGACTATGTGAATAATAAATTAAAACTAGATATTTGGAGCGAAATTGCCAAGGACGTGAATGTTAACGATGGTAAGTAGGCTACTATCAAAACAATTTATTCACAAATACTTTTTAGAAAATACTTTCGGAAAAGGACAAATATGTAGAAAACGAATAATCGTAATACAATAAGTCATCTACGTCAATACGAAAATTAAAAAGAAATTAAACAACCTGAAGAATATGCCAGCACACCAGGCAATAATTCGGCTTCCCCAGGTATATTTTTGAAGTTGCATAGAAAACTGAAAAAGAGACCAATGCCAGTTACCTGGAATTCCTTGTCATCGTAGTAAGTCAGTAGTTCTCTCTTGAAACTTTATCCGCTTGCCACGGCACACTTCCTACCTTGTTGAAATAATTGGTAAACTTCTGCCTCACTATAAAAGCACTTGATGCACTCCTTCTCTTGTGTACCAATGGAAGCAACTGGTTCTCAGGCATTTTGACAATGTCCTCATCTACATTATTTTCAGGCAAAGTGTTGTATCTCAGAAAATTATGCAACACACAAGCCGCCTTTATGACTTTATCAACACTGTCAACTTTGATCTCGAATGGTTTTCGGAAAACACGGAACCTGGACGCCAGTATGCCAGAAGAACATTCAACAGTTTGCCTTGCTCGTGACAGCCTGTAATTGAAAATCTTATTTTCATAGTTTCCGGTTACACTTTGTTTGGGATACGGCTTCATTAATTTTTAAGACAATGGAAAGGCCTCATTTACCAACAAAAACGTACGGCAACGGTTCTACAAAATTATTCACAAATGCTGGAAGCGGGATTTTCAATTTTTTTTCATTCGGATCTTAGATCGTTGTTGGTAGCCATTGCTCCTTCCTTCCTAGAACTGACGCGAGACTGCGTGGCAATGTGCGCTCACATACACTTCGCAGTTTCTTCAGAGCTACGCTGTCCTGACCTGAACTGCCCTGCTCTGCGGCCATCTGCTTCTCAATGTGCGCCCGGCCTAATTGTTCACATTCGTTCTGTCACCTCTTTTGTGAAGAGGGTGAAGCAGAGCTGATGTCCAATCATTAGGGAATTCCTCCTTTTCCCAAATCTCACTGATTATTTCTGTTAGCTTTTCGATAGCTACGTCGGCATCATGATTTCATAATTTGGCGATTATCGAATACCCGCCTGGTGCCTTGTAGTTTTTAAGCGACTGAATGATCTGCATTACTTCTTCTTTTGTCGGTGGTGTAGAGTCCGGGTTTATATTTGGATTGTCTTCAAATGTTAATGGGGATTCTTGGCTTGCACAGTTAAGGAGAGTCTCAAAATAATTTGCCAGGATATTCCAGTTGTCATTTTCACTATAGACAGTTTTTCCCTCGGGGTCTTTGAAATGTAAGCTAGGTGGAGTGTATTTGAGGATATTCTGCTTGAAGATTCTCCGGGAAGCTCGAGTGTTGTTCTTCTTGAACTCTTGTTGAATCTTTTCCAACCAATTTTTATCGTAGTTACGTTTAACCACGCGAATGGTTTTTACGGTGTGTTTCCTCACTAACAGGAAACTCTTCCAGTTATCTGAATTCTTCTGAGAGTTCCATCTCTGCCATTAGAGTTGTTTCTGCCTTATTGCCGCATCGCATTCACTGGTCCACCAGGGATGTTTCCTTCTTTTTTAGAGGGACCACTTCTTTAGCTATTCTTACCATGCCATCTCTTTGTTGTTTCCAGTTCTGTGGATCCAAGGATTCAAGCTTCTCAGTAAAATCGTGATTCGAGTGTAGCTTTTCTGTGTCAAACTTGTTCATCTCTGTTCGGCAGAACCTCCTGCTATTTCTTGGAATGGACTTAACTTTGATTTTGGAAAGGTAATTATCAGAATCAAGATTTGTGCTTCTAAGGACTCTTACGTTCGAGATCTCTCGGTTTGCCTTGCGTGAAATAGCGACATGATCGATTTGGAATTCGCCAAGGTTAGGATTTGGGGAAGTCCACGTTTTCTGCTTCCTTGGCTGGTATTTGAAAGCAATAGATTTCATAACAAGGTTGACCGCCTTACACAGCTCCGAAAGTCTCTCCCCGTTGTAGTTGGTTCTGTGATGATCTAGGTAATTTCTAACAATGTTTCGGAATTTTCTTTCCCCACCAAGTTGGGCATTGAAATTTCAGGAATTTTAGATAGTATAATCCTCCAGTTCTTCCCCAAATTCATCCATTCCTACTCAGTTGTTTTGTTTGCCAGTTTAACTGGCGCATGCACATTAACAATAGTATACATTTTGTTCACACATCGGAAAGTGAGGATTGATACTCGGTTTTTAGGAGAGCTGAAATCTATAACCGAGTCCAGAATCCGTCTACTGACAATGAACCCCTTGCCAAAGTGAGGGATGTTCCATGCAGCACATTTACAAACTTTTCTTTAAATATTCTGTATCCCTGAGACTCAAAAGAATGTCCATCAGTAAATCTTGCTTTTTGTACTGCCATGATACGAATTTGATATTGGGAGAGTGTGTCAGTGACATCCTCGAGTTTACCAGTCTTCAAAAGGGAGTTCACATTAACGGTAGCAAAGAAGATCCGATGTTTGTGCTTGATCTTTAGTGGAGTATTCGATAGCTCCAAGCATGTTGGTGTAGGCTACCCAGAATCCGAAGGCCTGCATGGATCGCTGAATTTTTCTCCATGCTTCCTTGAGACAATTGAAAAACTGCAGTTGGGGACGGTGATATTTCGCACCGGCCAAAGTACTACCACGGTTGTGCGCCTTGGAGTCCCCAGCACTGATCGGCTAGCCGACTCAGCTTCCCGCTGGAATTGGTTACCCAACCTTCCACTGGGTTGCTCGGCTTAACAGGGATCCCTCGTGTAGGTTATGTGCTGGATTGGGAGTGAAAGACGTTAAGTTGTATTCTCTTGCTGAATCCAATATGTTCAGGTTGCAGGTGACATGCAACGACGCATTTCACTCCCATTTGCTCGGAGCCATTATTATTATTATTATTATTATTATTATTATTATTATTATTATTATTATTATTATTATTAGCAAATGTACCCGTGCTTCGCTACGGTACTCTACATTGTATACGGATATCGAAGTGAATTAGTGCACATGAAGTGAATAAGATTTATAAATTGGGTTTGTCTTGGCTTTATCCGAGAATCAGTATTGTGAAATCCACAGACGTTGTTTCCAATGAAAGTGTGATTTGCGAAATTGCGATGATAACGGCAAGTCCACTTGTTTACTGCAATTCACAACGAAGAAGGTAATTTTCATTTAACGGCAGACCCCAGTGCCTAGTGCGCGGCCAAAATCGATTTAGGGAGGTTTCATTACAATGGCAGACCCCAATTCCTACTTTGAGATAGATTACGGTTGAGGAACTTTTATTATATTTGCAAGGACCTTCCTTACTGCCAGTCAAAAGTGAGTTGCGTTCTTATCTTTATAATGGCAGACGCATTTTCTAATGCCAGTCAGCTTCCTGCCAGTCACACCGAGTTGGTGAGATTCCATTATAATAGCAGGCCACTATGCCTATCGTCAGTCACATTTTAGATGGGTCAGTTTGCTTATAATGGAAGACACCCTTGCTTACTGACAAACAGGATCGGGTAAAATATTGAAAAAAAAATTGCACGCTCCCTAGAGTTCTGCTAGTCGAATCGAGAAGGGAATTATGCATTAAAATAGTGCACAAGAGATGGAGGACGACCCCATTCTTACTGCCTGTCAAAGTCGATGTGGGGAGGACTGAAAACAATAGCAGAAGCCCTCCTCCTGACAGTCACTATCGATTCGCAATGTATTTAATACCAATGGCAGACAAACCCTTTCTAGATTGCTACAAATCGACGTCGATGAAAGAATATAGTCGTCATACGGAAGTATAGGGATGTTAACCATCATTTACAGAATAACTGCTGTTAAACGGTACATCAAATCGAAAAACGGATTGTACGATAAGACGCACTTTCTGGCCACATCTTGGGGTCATCAGCTACTCCCGTACAAGTTTCAAATTTCTGAGATTTCTCGTAGTGCCTCATTAATTCACGTCCTTTTTCATTTTTAAATATTTATATATACATCGCACCAGCCGGACTTGCTTTTATATATATAGTTGACGGATAAGCATGAGCACGTTGAAAAGTGCAGACTTCCACTTCGAGATTCATATCTCCTAAACGGTGCATGATATTAAGAAACGGTTTGCACAGTCAGACGCCTCATTTATCGCTCTAAATGTTTGTTTCTGAACCAGTTCCTCTTATCTCCCATATTAAGGGGGTAAATTGAGTTCAAAATTTGAATAGGTTGAAATTTGGGTATATTTTTAATATTTTACATTACTTTTTGCCTACTTACATATAAGCTAGAATCATGAAATTTGGTCCACATATGACCCCTAATTGTGCCAATGTGCGCATTCAACATGATGATCCTATCATTCTTATAAGTGTGTCAAATAATGAAATATACTTGTAAAAATCACCAAATTTACGAACAATCCAGAAATGCGGCCAAAATTAAAGTATAAGGGAGAGAGATACGACAAAATGACACAGGACCAAAGTTGTAGATCACTCCGAATTGAAGCGACATTGTGCCATCCGTTTTGTGATACGACTTACCGTTTAGCCAAAAAAATAGCTCAAAAGGAATGTCTGCACAGTCTTAAAATTGCCTCCATATTTCGATATCTTTGGGGGTAAAAAGTGAAAAATTTGAACATCTTGGAATTTTCCCGTCGGTTAGGAACCAAAAGCTATAATTTCACCAAATTTCAATATTCTACCTCGTCTGGCAGGTTGTGCTGCCATCTTGATTTGGGGGGACGGGGGATAAAAATTAGGAAATTCCCGAACTTTTTTAAGCCCACGAATCCTATAGGTTGTCGTTTTGGATATATTATACGACTGCGTTCTTATGCTGAGCCCAAAATTTGAGCCCCCCAGCGTGCCCCCTTCAGGGAATTTTGAGTATTTCCAATTTTTCTAGGGATCCTGCGGTCATCAGGTTCTCCCGTGGCAAGTTTCAAATTTCTGAGATTTCTGGAAGTGCCTCATTAATTCACGTCTTTTTTCATTTTTAAATATTTATATATACATCGCTCCAGCCCGACTTGCTTTTATATATATATATAGATTATTATTATTATTATTATTATTATTATTATTATTATTATTATTATTATTATTATTATTATTTAATTCTCTGGGGCCATCAAGGACCACGTTAAGTCTTGTTGGATTTGACACTGAACTTGGCCTTCTTTAGAGCCCAAATTTCCCTCATTCTTTGTGAGTGGGTCTGCTTACGCTCCTCTGTCCAAGGGGCACCGTGTCTTCTCTTCGGTTGCTCGTCTCGGTTTTAGCCCGTTCGTCAATATTTTCTTGCGGAAGAGATCTCTGTTAAGGGTGTCTTCAGCTGAGATATGTAGCATTTGCAGGTCTTCTTTGGTATTTCTAAACCAGGGAATTGAGGTTTTGGGGTTTGAATCAAAAAAGTGAAATATTTCTTTAGTTAACTTTCTTCCGTCCATTCTTTTCAGATGACCGTAAAATCGTGCCCGTCTTTTTCCGATTGTGTCGGTAATTTTCTCTATTTTGCTGTAGACTTCCTTGTTGGATCTCTTTTGATGGATTCCATTTCTATACTTTGATCTCAAGATTCCTCTCACAATTTTGCGTTCTTTTTTCTCCAGTTCTTCAAGGAGTCCTTTGTTGGCATTTAGAGACAGGGTTTCGGCTGCATATAGAACTACTGGCTTCAGAACTGTTTCATAGTGACGTATCTTGGTGTTTTGGGAAAGGCATTTTTTGTTGTAGATTGTGCGGGATGTTTGGTAGGCTATTTCCAGTTTGCATACTCGCTCCTGAAGTGCTTCTTTGTCCAGTCCATTTTTCAAGATGATCTCACCCAGGTATTTGAATTTGTCTACTCGGGTGATGTCCCCGTATTTTGTATGGAGTTTTGGTGGAGCCTCTTTGATGTTAGTCATTCTCTTTTCTCAAACGATATCTGCAAACCAGTTTGTTCGGCAATTTCCTTTAGAATTTCAACTTGAGCTCTAGCGGTTTCTATGTCGTTTGAGAGAACAGCAATATCATCGGCAAATGCTAAGCAGTCTGTTGTGATCCCCTTGGATTTGGTTCCTATTCTCAATGGACTGTAGTTGGTTTCCTGTAATCTCACCCGCCAGGTTCTGATGATCTTTTCAAGAACACAGTTGAAGAGTATCGGGGATAACCCATCACCTTGTCGGACTCCTGTTTTGATGTCAAAGGAATGCGAGAGACATCCGTGGAACTTCACCTTGAATTTTGTATCGGTCAGGGTGGCTCTAATTAATGCCAGCAGTTTCAAATCAACTCCAAATTCATTTAAGATGTTTAGCAGGACTTCCCGGTCAATGGAGTCGTACGCTTTCTTAAAGTCCACAAAGACAGACACATACTGCTTGGACCTTAGTGTACAATATCTGATGATCGTTTTGAGATTTTCGATCTGTTCAGCTGTTGAGCGACCTTTTCTGAACCCTCCTTGGTATTCACCTATTTGATGTTCGACTTGTGCTTCCAAACGCTCCAGGATGGCAAGTGATAGGATTTTGTAAGTCACGGGTAGCAAAGATATTCCACTGTAGTTGTTGATGTTCTTCATACTGCCTTTTTTGTGTAATGGATTGATCAAAGCTATTTTCCAATCTTCGGGTATGGTCTCCTTGTTCCAAATTTCTTCTATTTGCTTTTGCAAGATATCAAGTGATTCCTCTGCGGCATATTTCCATAGTTCTGCTACTACTGAGTCTTTCCCCGGCGCTTTGTTATTTTTGAGACGGGCAATGTGGCGCTTGATTTCATCTCTGTCGGGTGGTCTGGAATCTGGGTACCTGAGTAAGGGTTCCTTGGTCTCAATGGGGCTTTGCGGTGTAGAGTAATTAAGTAAATTCTTGAAGTAGTCTGCCAGAATGCTGCAATTTTCTTCATTTGACGTCGCCAGTGAGCCGTTCTTTCGCTCAATGCATAGAGATGGTGGTTTATAGCCAGTGAGTTAGCGTTTGAAGGCTCTGTAGTACCGGTACTCTCTGCTTTCATTCTTCCTTTTCAATGAGAGATTTTTCGTATTTACGTTTCTCAGTTCTGAACACTCTAGCTGCTTGAGCACGTTGGGTTTTGTAGGTTTCCCAATCATTTTCTGATTTCGTAGTGTAGTACTGTTTCCACGCATTGAGTCTTTCTTGGAGGACTGATTCGCAGGTACCATTCCACCAGGCATGCTTTTTGCTTCTCTTGATTTCTGCAACGTCTTTGGCAGCCTCAACAAGGAGACTTTTGGCGTTGTTAAAGTCACAGTCATTTGGTCTAGCCTTCTCCTGGAACTCCTCGACCCTTTGCCGAAGTTTATCATTGTCGAAGCATGTGATCTGTTTGGTTGTCTTCCTTGTGTTTGCGGGAATTGGTTTGAATTTGATAAGAGAGATATAATGATCTGAGGCCACATTGATGCCTTTCTTTACCTTGACATTCATAATCTCAGGGCTGTTTCTCCTGGAGATTGCAACATGACCAATTTGGAACTCTCCGAGAGCTTGGACGGGAGAACGCCAAGTCATTTGCTTTCTGGGTAGATGGCGAAAGTGGGTCGACATGACCTGCAGGTTGTGATTTTCGCAAATGGACACCAGTCTTTTGCCGTTGGGATTGGTTCTTTTGTGAGCAGGGTAATTTCCTATAACTTTCTTGTACTTCTGTTCACGACCTAGTTGGGCATTGAAGTCACCCAAAAGAAGCTTGACATGGTGTTTGGGGATTTCGTTTAATTTTTCATCCAGTAGGTCCCAGAAATTATCAACTTCGTCTGGATCAGACTTGTTCTTATCGTTTGTAGGAGCATGTGCGTTAACTAGGGCGTAGGTTTTGTTCGCGCATTTAATTGTGAGTATAGACAATCTGTCATTCACAGGTTCGAAATTTGCAACCGGTTTAAGGATCTTGGTTCTAACAGCAAACGCGGTTCCAAGCATCACAGCTCCATTGAGGATTCTTCTTTGCGCTTTGCTCTTGAAAAATCGGTAGCCTTCGGATTCAAAAATCTCTTCATCTGGGTACCTTGTTACCTGTAGGGCCATTATGGATATTTGATTTTCGTGAAGAGCTTTGGTGAGGGTTTTCAGCTTGCCACTTTGTGTAAGTGAATTTATGTTGAAAGTTGCTAGAAAGGTTTTAGATTTTGGCCTGAGTTTTTGACTCTTCGGAGTACACCGAGACGCTTCGACTCGTCTCTTGCACGATGTCGAGTCTCCCCCAGAATCCGAACGAGACTCGTGCGCCGTTGCGTTTACGACGAGGGATTTATCCGAAGATTTACCCCCTGGGGTATGTTTCTTGAAATGTTGTGCCATCATGCTTTTTGACTTGACTTTGCTTTGGACGGGTACCCATCCTTTTACAACTAGGGTTGTTAGCCCTAGAGGTTGCCTCAAGATGTTTTCTGGCTTCTGGTCATTTACTAGTCTTCGCCGTAACCCTGGCAAGGGACCAGTTTTTTTTCACGGTGGTATTTTATTTCCCTACTACCCTCTGACTCTGCTGGCGGCAGAGACAGCGAGCTTCCCCAATTCCAATGGGACGCGCCCGATTGAGGTAACCGGTAAATCCCCACACAGGATTATTATTATTATTATTATTATTATTATTATTATTATTATTATTATTCTTAAAGTACTGTACATATACCTTGTAGGAATAAACATCGAATATCGGTAACAGCCGACGAAAGGAGAGTATAGTATTATTTATTTATTTATTTATTTTTAGGAAAGACATTTTTAATGAACCAGCAATGTTGAATTTAAGCGAGATCCAAGTTATAAATATGTTTATTCCTAGGAGTTTTAGCAGCGGTGTGTTCATATGGTTCGGTGTATTGCAAGTGCGTAATTTTTAAAATACAGGTTTGTTGTTGCATGTGAATCATCCGCTTTTTTAAACTGTAATATAGCCACATTTGTGTATTTTATTTTAGTTCGGGGTTGATTTGAGGGCGATTTCCCATATTGAATGATTGTGAGCGTAATTGTGTTATAGTTGGTAACAGTAATACGTCTTCTGGAGCAGAATAAGTTATTCGTCTTCGAACATTGACTTTTGTCAAATTTCCAAAAAGTTATATTAGGAATAAAAAAGCAAATCCATGTTGGTATGGTCTGCCAGTTTAACGCTGGGATATTATAATTTTTTTGTGAAATCGTGGAGTACAACAAGGAATATTGTTTGCTAAATCTCTTAAATAACGGTATAGTTTGTTATAAGGATAAGGACACTTCAGATTGTAATTTGCAGTTAAGTAATTATACTTTTTTCCTGTTTTACCTCAACGTAATTTTGGAGTGCGTGCTATTCCTGAATGCTAAATGCTTTTATTAATTTCTGCGAGAAGAAGACACCGTACTTTCTGTTGGCAAGTGCAGTATGATGTTGAAGACTACTAACGAAAATATTTAATTCTCGGGAAATCTTGAGTGGCTTGAAACACATCTGTTCACTGTGAAGATTCTTGATAGCTTCTTTTGCGACTCTCCAAGCCATTTATATTTTGCTAGTGGTATAGATAACAGTAGCCTACACAGGTTTTTGGTGACTTTGGGGATGGATGGGATTGAAGCAGCCGTGGTCTCAAGAAAGTTATAACATCGACGTTGGACTCTTCTAAAAATGGGAAACCACATGGAAAACCATCTTCAGAATTGCCAACAATGGGGTTTGAACCTTCCATCTCCCAAATTCAAGCTCAAAGCTTCACAACCTGTATCGTGTAGCCAACCCGCTCGGTTCCCTTGGCAGATCTTGAGTTTCACCCATTAAGATGGTTAAAAGTTATCACCAAACAGTTGTTAAGAGACACTGACCTAAGATCAATGCTAAAACTCATGCTAATGAGGAAACTATAAAAATATTAGGCATCTCATTTCAAGATATGTATTTTTTTTCATCTAAAAAAAATTGTTTTACGTTGCACTGACAGATTTTATGATGGCGATGGGATAGGGGAGGGCTGCTACTGGGAAGGTAAGAGACAGCCCGAGCATTTGCTTGGTGTAAAAATGGCTGTTATTGTCTTTACGTCCCACTAACTACATGTAAAAATGGGAAACTACAGAAAACCATCTTTAAGGCTGCCGTAGTGCTGTCCGAACCCACTATCTCCTGAGTACATGCTCATAGCTATTTGACTCAAACCGCATTGCCCCAGCAAACTTGCTCTCTGAAAAAGAAAGAAAGGAAGGCATTTCTTCTTTTATAAAAATCTGTCCAGAACGTGGTATAGGCTGCATGTCCAGGGAAAGAAAGTAGGTCTATATATTACAGACCTAGTTTTGGAGATTTTTAGGTAGGCTCATATGGTTTTTTTAGTTTTTTTTGCAAAATCTTATGTGAATGCTGCTTCAGTTTAGTTTTTAGAGTTCATTCATTTGTTGTTGCAGATACCTTTAAATTCTCTTCTTTGCTTTGACGTAGGGCAGTTGATTGAGTTAAATTGTACCAACCTTGTGGTCACTTTCCTTTGAAATAAGTCCTAAATATCCACTTTGGGAATGATTTTAGATTATGCTAAATTGCTAAACGCTGCAAGTCTTAATCTGATGGCAATTTTGTAAAAGAGTGTTTAGTGGCAGTTGCAGTTGTTTTATGTCCAGAAAAAAGCAGCTTATTTAAACAAATCAGTTTGTCCTGCTGCACAGTTGGTAGGCATATACTGTAAAGAGCGTGGCATACAATATTGTATCAAACATTAAGGACATTATAGATGTATTCAAACCATTCTCAATAGCTCTGGGTGAAAGCTGTGATGTCACAAGGGAAGATATCCTCCAGTAGGGGAAATAAAATGGGCATTTAATATATTCCAGATGAAATGGGAAAATGTTTGTCGAGACTGATGGAGCATCAATGGTTGGACCAAATTAGGGACTGTAAGATACAGAAAATAAAGGAAGAGAAATTAAAATCAATAATATGTGTTTTTTCACTGTATTTTACACCAGGAGAATTTTTGTGCCAAAACGTTGAAGTTTGCCCATGTCATGAATACAGTGGGGTCTTGTATCAACTACCTATCCAGTCAAAAGGTCTATCACCAACAATTTAAAGCATTTGTTAACAAACTAGAAAGTGAAGAAGAAGATCTTGTCTAATATTCAAAAGTATGTTAGTTGAGCAAGGGAAAGATACAGTGGATTAGGCAAGGGGGTCTGCCATTAAAACACCATAACTGGATTTTGACTGGCAGTAGGGAAGGTCCCTGCCATTATAATGAAAACTCCCCAAGAGGAATGCGACTGGAGGTAGATAAGGCACCTGCCATTGTAATTAAAACTCCCCAAATTGATTGCAGATGGCAGTAGGCAAGGGGGCTTGCCATTATAATCAAAACTTCCAATCTCAATTGTTTTTGATACTGTTTAAGATAACTTTATTCTCATCAGTCTTATTCTATTATAAATGCAGCTTTATAATCATGTTATCACAAAACCAACAAACATAACCACCATTGTACTATTTTACGATGCATTTTTTGTTAGCACTGAATTTTTACATATTAATGTTATATTTAACATACCTTAAAGTAAATGTTTATCAATGCAAAGTGTGTGGACATTATATAATCTAATTCTGTCAGTTCAATCCAACATGTCATCTTTACAGTCATTGCACAGAAATAGAATGTGTTCCAAACATATGTACTTTTTTCACTGGCAGCATGAGAAGCGAATCTTTCTGCCTTTACAGTATGCCACCGTCTTCCTTTATTCCCACTGTTTTCATGTTCATTCTAGATTCAATACAAAAACTAATATAAAATGCTATTTATGTACGTAGCTTGAAAATGGACAGAATGACATTTAAAAACTTCATGGTTTCATGGGTTGGGTCTGGCACATCCACAGAGCACTAAAATATTCCACAGATCACGAGCAAAGGCAAACACTTCGTCATATATCTGCCGTGTATCTAAACATGTTTAGATGGGAAGGTAGCAGAAACTGCAATGAACCAACTACTTCTGAAAAAATCTAGGAAACAGACGCACATGGGTCTAACAGGTCCAGCCCGTGTAACAGTGTTGCCAAGTCAAGAGAGGGGGAGTTTCCACATTGCACCATCGAAAATAAATAATTCCACTTCTTTTTAACAGATTATATAAATACATTTTCAATAACTGATCAGATGGGCCGGATGATAGAGTTCAGTGGGCTGGATTTGGGTCAAGGTGCTGGCTGTTGCATGCGGCTCTAATAAATGAAACTCATTGTGAAGAGATCTACTTGTAAAAGTTTAAAAATATAGTTGTGAATTAATGAGGTACTTCTGGGCATCCTACAAACATGAAACTTGGTACCAGACTAGTTGACACCCTCAGGATCCCTATTAAAGTCTAAAATTCCCAA
This sequence comes from Anabrus simplex, assembly GCF_040414725.1. Taxonomy (NCBI): domain Eukaryota; kingdom Metazoa; phylum Arthropoda; class Insecta; order Orthoptera; family Tettigoniidae; genus Anabrus; species Anabrus simplex. Next base: position 1,047,836,625 of record NC_090265.1, on the reverse strand, counting down.
AATTCCACAAGGGGACCAGGCTGCAGGGTTTCAAATTTGAGGCTCAGTGTGTAAGTGCGCAAGTGTAAGCATTTTTTCACCCAGTCAGATCTTTCCAAAGCAATGGCCTATAGTTTTCATGGGATTATAAGGTTTCTGAAAGCCTAAACTAATTTTTAACATCAAACCCTAAGAAGGTGTTGAGGGACATTTTCGAGATGTTAAGGAGGATAAATAGAAGTATGTGTTTATAAGGATGTGTATTTATCTTGTTTTTAGATGAACCATGTACATATAAATTTGAATAGCAACCCCTAAGGAGGGTGGAGTATTTTCTCAAGGTTGATGTTAAAATTTCATTTTGACTTTCAGGGAACTTTAAAAGCCCATGAAAACTACTGGTCATCACTTTGGAAAAATATATCCGACTGGGTGAAAAGAATGATTACACTTGCGTTCAGGTTGCCTGGAAGCAACCCTTACTGAGAAACTTTACTGCCTGGCTGGGATCACTCCCCCCACCGAAACTCGGAGGGAAGTGGCGGTAAGATATGAGAGGACAAAGGCAGAGAACAACAGGAGTCACCTGCTATTTGGACTTTGACTACCTCCTCAAAGATTAAAAATAAGAAAGAGCTTCCTCAACGTCTCTGCCACTTTAAACAAATAACAAGCAACAGTGCCCCAAGACCTGTGGTGAAGTAGAATACAACACCTTTTGGAGTGGATGGTACCTCATGAATCTCCAACTCCTTGACATCTGCTCAGCTGGGCTACTTGGAGGTCACTTAATCGTTTGAGGAGTGGTGCTGGAAGATCTAGGGACAATCTCAAGAAGTAGGGGTATTTAGGAAAGCAGACAGAACTTTATGATTGCAGGGAAAAACAAACTACCCCACACATGTATAACTGTCAACTATGCCCTGCCAATTGTACACTTCAAGACCTCGTTCAAGCGACCAAAGAGGAAATTGTGACTCCTGTTGTTCTCTATACATACTAAATATCCACCACGGACCCAAATGAAATTTGTAACTTGTTATACTGAACTACTTAACATTGACAACTAAACAGCGGTCACTTAACAGCAACGGCTCAACAGTGCTGACCAGCACTACACTACTACTTACAAAGATGACAGTTAACACTGCTTCATCTCTACTCACACCAGCTGTTCTACACACCAATGCCATTCTCAACAGTCCACCACAACATTCTCTCAGTGCTCTAATACTGACTCTGGTGGAACACCCACCACTGGACCAGCTGGGAGGTGTCCAGCCTGAATTACTCATACCTTCTAGGGGACCATAGGACTGGCAGTTGCCTGAGCGCATAACAGTATGTGAGCATGCATTCGGGAGATAGTGGGTTCGAACCCCGCTGCAGCAGCCCTGAAGATGGTTTTCCATGGTTTCCCAATTTCTTGTACTTTTCTGCAGAGATTTTTCTCTGTGTTGGATACAGGGCTCGTGGCACTCCTGTGGATCCTGAAGCAGATTGCCGTTTCCTTATTGGAAGAAGCTGGTACTCGGATGTTTGTCAAAGTTGGAAGTGAGTAGAGCCATTAGATAAATGTGTCGGAGCACATGTCTGTGACACATGGATCGCCAGCGACCTTTCCTGGATGAAGGGAAGAGTGTGTTGAAAAGGCTTCATAGTTCTTGAAAAAGTTGTGATCGAGATGGCTGTGTTCTTCTTGCCAGGCGAGCCCTTGCAATGAAATAACTTGGGACATAATAACAGGTGTGTGTTGTTACGGAATGTTAAAAATTATTTTACTTTCTTTCTTAAACCGTGTACCCTCCAAGGTTGGTTTTTCTCTTGGACTCAGCGAGGGATCCAACCTCTACCGCCTCAACGGTAATGTCCTGGAGCGTGAGGCTTTTGGCCGCAGGGATAAAACTGGGGAGAAGGACCAGTACTTCTTCCAGGCAGCCTCACCTGCTATGCTGAACAGGGGTCTTGTTGTAGAAGGGAAGATTGGAAGGGATAGACAAGGAATGGGGAAGGGAATGGCTGTGGCCTTAAGTTAGGTACCGTCCCGACATTTGCCTGGAGGAGAAGTGGGAAACCACGGAAAACCACTTCGAGGATGGCAGAGGAGGGAATCAACCCCCTCTACTCAGTTGACCTCTGGACCTCGGTGGGTGGCAGCTGATCACACTAACCACTGCAGCACAGAAGCGGACTAAAAATTATTATACTTTATAGAATTCTGTAAGTTATAATCACAGAATAAAATGTTTGTGATCAATAGAACTTTGAGTTGTAATCTTCTAAATCATAATATATCATACATGCCGATCTCTTTTATTGGGTTGGACGGCAAGAGTGCCTTGTCCATAAATTTGTCATACGACTCGGAAAGCAGGTCTAGCGTGTGACTCAGAAGCAAGGCAACGCAAACACAGGTAGAGAGACACATTGAGGGTTGAGGAGAAGCAGTAGGGGGTAAGGGAAAAGTTGTGCAAGTCACTAACACACATACAGCAGCTGGCGAGTGAAAACACTGCTGCCCTTGCGATTGACAGCGGAACTGATCGCTCAGCCTTAATGATTCATCCTTCATTTTCAAGTATGCAGTGTATTTATTAATGTCAAGGTTTCCTGATTTATATATATTTGACATGTATCACATTGATGTCATATCCACTTTCAACACATGTCTTTCTGGTGGATGGTCTGCAGTAGTGGCTGGGAGCTTTTGGAATTCATGCTAACCAAACCCCATAGCGCAGCAGCCCCGAAGGGCAATGGCCTGCCAAGCGACCGCTTCTCAGCCCGTAGGCCTGCAGATTATGAGGTGTAATGTGGTCAACACAACGTATCCTTTCAGCCGTTATTCTTGGCTTTCTATACCGGGGCCGCCATCTCACCGTCAGAGGGCTCCTCAGTTATAATCATAAAGGCTGAATGGACCTTGAACCAGCACTCAGATGCAGGTAAAAATCCCTGACCTGGCAGGGAATCAAACCCAGGGCCTCTAGGTAAGAGGCTGGTATGCTACCCTTACACTGCGGTGCTGGTGATTAGTGCCAACTATTCCAAGAGCAGAGATGTTAAGCTGTTTGTCTGGATCATCAAAATCTCATCAGTGCCATCGCTGTCATTGCTTTCTCCTTTGTCAGTGATCCATCGAAGGAAAGAAATTTAATGCCCGCTGTGTTAGGAACATTAGCCTACAGACCCTTACCTGCTGCCCATCTCCTGTTGACAAATGACAGTCTTGAAAATGCTTCTTCTTTTCTGAGATTACTAATTTTCTCAGTTTGATTACATCATGGCTGGTAATCATAGTAAATGCTCTTTGACAAAGGCTTTCTTAGCGTCCCATCATGGGAGATTCCAGAAATATTTATAAACTTCTTCATGATCTCTAGTTGTAATTTGTCCACATACAAAAGACCTCTTTGATTTAGTGTTAGCTGAAGTACGCATACATCTTTCAAGCATGCTCCCCCATCCCCATCAACATCATGACTAATTTGACCGCTCTTATCCACCTAGTGTAAGCTGCACCTTTAAGTCGATTCTTTTTAGTGGCTTTCCTCTTCAGTACTTGTATCCTCTGGTTTTCATTCACAGCTTCTTCCCTATAAGCGTGGGCTTCCTGAGAAATTGGTGAACACGTGCTGGTTGATGGCATTGATTCACCGTAGGTTTCATTATTGCATGGAAAGTAGTGCGTAACACCCTGGTCAGATTTGGTAGATATGTTTTCATTTTCTGCAATAAAATATAATAAGAGGTTTATTATAATATTTTAACTGGAAAATGATACTTACTGCTTAACGTTTTGTAGAAACCATAGACTATTATCATTGCAAGTTATCAAATAATAAGAAATTAAATAGGGGTCCAGTATATAAAACATGGCAACTAACATGAGGTACGTCTGTGGAAAATATGCGTTCAAGGCGAGGCTATGGCACATGGGTGACCAATTTGATCCACCTTTGGAACACGTGTAGGGCATGACCAGGAGTAGCCTATAACAGGTACAAGTAGTAAGGCGCAATTCTTAGCCGTTTCCGAGAAATTACTTAATGAAAAATTGCAGTGCACTTTGCAAGCTATGTTTACTATGAAGACGAGCTCATGGCGCAGCGGCAAATGCTCTGCTTCGTAAGTGCGGGATCACTGGATCAAATCCTGCTGATGGGTGATTTTTTAAAATATTTCACTTCTCTCACAAATTAAGATGTCTTCAATATGTTCATGATCAATATCATCCAATTTCTTTGAAATCATTTAAGAAAAGGCTAGGAAAACAACAGATAGGGAATCTGCCACCTGGACGACTGCCCTAAATGCAGATCAGTAGTGATTGATTGATCCTAGTTCGTGCAGTAATTCGTCGCGTGAACAGCATGACAGTGAATTAAAAGTAATAATAATAATAATAATAATGTTATTTGCTTTACGTCCCACTAACTACGCTTTTACGGTTTTCGGAGACGCCGAGGTTCCGAAATTTAGTCCCGCAGGAGTTCTTTTACGTGCCAGTAAATCTACCGACACGAGGCTGACGTATTTGAGCACCTTCAAATACCACCGGACTGAGCCAGGATCGAACCTGTCATGTTGGGATCAGAAGGCCAGCGCCTCAACTGTCTGAGCCACTTAGCCTGGCTGAATAAAAAGTAGGGTAGAATAAGTTCTATGAAATTAAAATCCACAGCCTGTTTCCAGTCATTCGACCGGCTCAGTGATGGAATGAATGAAGCCCCCATCTAGCGGCAAGGATAGGAAATGTGTTGGCTGCCGAAATCTGTCACACTCCTCTGGGGCAATGATAAATGACTGATAGATGAAATGTTAATGGAGAGTATTGCTGGAATGAAATATGACAGGGAAAACCGAAGTACTCGGAGAAAAACCTGTCCCACCTCCACTTTGTCTAGCACAAATCTCACATGGAGTGACTGGGATTTGAACCACGGTATCCAGCGGTGAGAGGCCGGTGTACTACCGCCTGATCTACAGAGGCTACAAAAAACTGGAAATAAAAGTATTAATTTTTCAAACAGCTCCTGTACGATTTTTTCGGAACCCTTTTCCCGCTAAAAAATAATTTATTGGAATTGATTTGAAAATTAAGATTATTGAAGACACCTTAATTTGTGAGAGAAGTGGAATATTTGAAAAAATCGTCCATCGGCAGGATTCAATCCACCAATCCCGTGCTTACGAAGCGGAACTCATACCCCTACGCCACGAGCTCGTTGTCTTCATAGCAAACATAGCTTGCACATGAGCGGACTGCAATTTTTCATTAATTAATTTCTCGGAAATGGCTGAGAATTGCACCTTAATACTTGCACATGTTGTACTCCTGATCCTGCCCTGCAAGTATACCACAGGTGGATCGAATCGGTCACCCATGTGCCATAGCCTCCCCTTGTTAATTTTGATAAATATATTATAGGTTGACTATCAAACCCATTTTCTTCAGATTGTTATTTGTCTTATATTTCAATGTATTAAGAATCAGGATTGCATAAACCTGTAGTCAAATATATTTTCTTTAAAACAGGAAGCCAGTATAACAAGTATATTTTGTTAGTTAACATGTTTTACAATCGAATATTTTAAATATTAGTTGACAGCTAATCTTCGTTGGAAAGGTCAGATTCTTCCTGAATGACAGACGTGGATAGACCCGACGAACTCTGATAATTTACAGATGCACCTTCTCCCACAGGACCTTCAATTACTGGTAGTAATAACTCGTAGCATACTAGGGGAGAATTATCACTTTGGCTGTCAGGATCAGTACCTTCAGTATTCAAAAATTTCTACAGAATTTGTGAGGGAGATAATATTCATTCCATTGACGCAGCAAGAGACTGCATTTACCTGTCATTACAGGCATGAAACATTGTATTTGTCAACACAACACTACCGATTTTATTAATCATCTTAATTACTGTAGAGAAAACTTACCTTTCTATTAACAGGGCTGTAATAACTTCCCGCACTCACATACACTTTGTCAAGTCTCTACAACGAACTACACAGCACGCCATGTGATATTGTTTACCATTTCTTTCTGATGTGTCCTTAGAATACCAGTCATGTGCAATTTCTTGCACATAGCAGGTGTTAACTTACAGCTTCCATGCATTGGCACATAGCAGGTATGGTTTCAATAGAAAATACACACACCTGGCGAGTTGGTCGTGCGGTTAGGAGCGCACGGCTGTGAGCTCACATCCGAGTGATAGTGGGTTCGAACCCCACTGTCGGCAGCCCTGAAAATGGTTTTCTGTGGTTTCCCATTTTCACGCCAGGCAAATGCTGGGGCTGTACCTTAAGGCCACGGCCGCTTCCTTCCCATTCCTAGGCCTTACCTATCCCCTCGTCGCCATACGACCTATCTGTGTCGGTGCAATGTAAAGCAACTAGCCAAAAAAAATACACAGAATTGAAAAATGATTGCATAAAACAGATATTACAAGTCGATCCACCATGGTGCCATCTAGAACACTGTGTATTTACTTGAAAACAGCTATTTTTGCACATAGGAGGTATTGCATTTATACCGATGTTATATACTTTCTGTTGATTGGGAATCGTGGCTCGATATTTTCATTGTTTGGTCCACTTTGTTCTGTTTCATATAGTTTCCTGTGTGGCCTATTTTTCTTCTTCCTGAGATTCTGGGTCTTTAAATGACCTATTTTCTTTTTCATCACAAGTAATGACAGAGGATATAATAACTTCTTGCTCAGCTGTGGCTGTTGATAATTCTGAGAAGAGCTTAACCCCCAGAGTTTTGATTTCTTTGTTACAAGAAACCTGAAGGTCATGCACCAAAGGCAGTTGCGAAGTCAAAGAAATGCAATGTTTGACTACTTTAATTTGTTTTAAATATCTCCATAGTTAGTTCATCAACATTGTTATTTATTATTGGTTAGTGTACTGAAATGAATGCTTAATTCTTACATAGCATTTACTTTTCTGGGATGTGCTATATGCTGATTCTATTCTCAGGAATACTTGTTTGAATTTCCTGCAGGTTAACACTAATCCACATTTGTCCTGATGAGCAAGCTTTGAGTGCTTTCTCCACTCATACACATCACACTTCTTATGTTAGGATGTGATAGCCGAGTGACATTGTACTTGCTTCTCACCAAGACAGCTGCTGAACTACGAGCTTACTTTTAACTTCAAAGAAATATCAAAAGATAATCATGAAGGTACCCACAAATATTACCTAGGTCTCCTGGACATCTGTATATAATGTTTAATGGAAAATCTAAAAAGGGTTGACAGTCCCATTACTGCAGTAGTTGATTAGCCTTGGGATGGTTACAGTATTACAGCTGTAAACTAGAGACAGGACAAACAGTTACGTTCCGGTATCATGTTTCAGTGTATCCGTTACTCTGTAGTATTAGGTTGGAATATTTGGGTACGTTTATGTTGCAGCTTTGCTGCTGGCACATCGCCAGGCCTTGCTGCTCGATGTTAGGCGATGGTGAAACAAGCCAATGGATCTCCATCAGTGCCTTTACCCTGGAGCCCAGTTTCTCGCTATACTGCTGGCTGCTGTCCTCGCCACGCTTTCAGAGCCTGGCACATTGCCAGCTATCCTGTAACTTGGACTGATTGGTTCTTTCAAGGTCAACCGTTCTCCCACACTTCCTCTCCCCTCAATCCACTCAGATGTTCTGTGATTACTTGCTATCTGAACCTGATCCAGTGTTGTGCTGTTTCATTTCTAGTATGGTTGACAATTTTAAACAAATGCTGATACCAGCTGTCTTAGAACAAAATGCGATTTGGAACTAACGGCATGCGGATCATAACAGGTTCAAACTGGATAAACTATGGAATGACAAGCTGATTAGCAGTCAGTAGACCTCGTCATCTGATTTATGAGGGGTAGTGGCCTGTTTTATCATGTTTTAATGTGAAGTTTCTATTTGTTTTTAATTCATATTTTATTGTTAACTATGCTTTCATTCTATTGACCGTGTTTTTATCTGTGAATTTTTAATATGTTTTAGCTTTTAATTTGAATAGCATATATGATTTTAAAGGGTTCATATTTCATTCTCTTACTTTTTTTCGCGTACCACAAATTTGCTGCTGATGAATAGGAACTATCACTCTCAGAAGATGAGAACCTTTTCATAAGATGAATTTTCCACTACAACTGAGAGCTGCCAGCAGCGTGAGTGCGGGAATGCTGCAGGGTAAACACTCCCTGGCAAACAGTCTGGCTATAGTCAGCAACAAGATGCAACGGTGAGCAACCATGTGCCAGCAGCGGAGCTGCAGTATAAACATACCCTTCGGATATAAAAGTAACACAATACAAGTGCAGGTCAGCTTTCGGGAGGAACAGCCGTTATACCTGCTGCCTTTTGAAGCCCTAGCCGCACCTTAGTAAGTGTGTAAATAGTAGTACTATATCTCCATCTCACTTTCTTCAATCTCAAACTGTTCCTTTCACCTTTTTGTCACTCAAATTCTTGAACTGTTCCAACAAATTTTTGCAGCGACGTATTTACGAGGGGGGATCAAATATAAATGGGATTTTATTTTTTATTTAAATTCATTTATTGAAAAATACAAGGTAATTACAATATATTTTTCCATATAGTTTCCTGCTTTTTGATGCCCTCATCGTAAAAAGAACAGGGTCGTCTCACCAACCAGTTGCGCTCATAGTCTTCCACACTCTCATTATCTTCAAATCGTTGCCCTCCTAGAGCTTCTGTAAGCGGGCCGAACAAATGGAAATCGCAGGGCGATAAGTCCAGGCTGTAAGGATGATGATCAAGTGTTGTCCAGTGCATTTCCTGTAGCTCGGAGACAGAGCTGCAGTATGGGGCTACGCATTGTCATGGAGGAGGATGACATGTGAATCGGTTGGTCTCGTCTTTTACGGAGATATGAAACCCTCACCTTGTTCGACACCTCGCAGTAGTATGCAGCATTAATTGTGTGTCGCTCATGCAAAAATTCAATCAACAAAATGCCTCGCCGATCGAAAAAACGGTTGCAAGAACCTTGTCAGCTGACGGTAGAGTCCTGGCTTTCACTGATGCTGCCTCCCTTTTTCTCTGCCACTCCTTACTGGCTTGTTTGGATTTGGGAATGTTGTGGTGGACCCATGTTTCGTCACAGGTGATGATACGACTCAAAAATGCATCATATTCTTCTGCAAACCTTGCTGTAAGACACTGACAGGCCTCCAAACTTCTCATCTTCAGATTTTCGGTCAAAAGGTGAGGGACCCATCTGGAACACACTTTACGGAGATGTAGGTCGTTTGTGATGATTGCTTGACAGCTCCCATAACTGATTTTGACTTGTTCTGCAATTTCTGATACTGTCGCCCATCAATCGTCTTCAGTGTTTTTAACCGCAGGAATGTTCTCATCTGTAATGCTGGTGCGAGGACGGCGATCGTGTTGCTGATTTTCCACACGTTCTCGTCCTTGAACTTTTTATGCCAGGAAAACACACACGTCCTTGACAAAGTTTGATCACTGAACTGTGCAGTGTATCTCTAGCAAATTTCCGTCACTGTAACTCCTTCACGAACAAGAAATTTTATAATTATGTGTTGCGCATTGGAGGGGTGCACCTGGTGCTCCGATATCGTGAGCGTTACTGACGAAACGGCGGAAAATATGTAACAGCACGCTCTCCCCACTCCTAACGGTCCCACCTAAGCCTAGCAGAAGCGCGGGGCCAGTCCTACCAACTGTTGATGTTCAGCAACAAAAATCCCGTTTTTTATTTGATCGACCTTCATACGTTCCCAGAACTAGTACTTCACCCAGAACTAGTACTTCAAAACCTTCATTTGCAGTGATAGCTGGACAGCTCTGTATTCCCAGATGTCCAAAGATCTGTAGTTAAATAGATACTGGAACCTGACATGCGAGATGAAATAATTCTCCTATCACGAAGACTGTATGTAGGGTTTAACCCAGTGTATTTTATTTATTTTTATTGCTTTTTATATCTTATGGTAGCGATGGGAGAGGACAGGATTAGGTAGGCAGCGATCATGGCCTTAATTACCACCATGGTGTGAAAATAGGAAACCATCTTCAGGGCTGCCGAACTAACAGCAATGAGACCCAAGTTGCATAGCCAACTCGCTCTGTAAATCCAGTACAAAAGGCTACGAAATCTTTGTCCTTCGCCATTGGAAAAGACTAGTAAAAATAAAATAAAAATATAGGCACGCTGAGTAGCTCAGGTGGTAGAGCACTGGCCTCCTGAACTCAAGCTGGCAGGTTCAATTCCGGCTCAATCCGATGGTATTTAAAAGTGCTCAAATATACCAGCCTCTCAGTAGATGAATACATCTCGGCATCATAAACTCGGCATCATAAAAGTAGTTAGCGGGGTGTAACAACCGTTATTTCAATTCCACACAGGTTGCAGTCTATGATGAAGTTTCAGCAGGTACAGGTATACAAGATGCCTCTTGCTGTGGCTTTTCAGGACATTATATTATTTGAAAAACAGGAACACCATCAGAACTACATGCACTGATAGAATTTGTAAGTTTTTAAAACTTATCTTGTGTAACTATAATATAGTGGTTCATGGTGTGGGTTACTGTAGTTACGTCCTAGTTCATGAACCATGGGCAACGGCTGAGTGGCCTAGTAAGTGATACTGAGAGTCGTGATACCAGTTACTATGGAATGGGAGTAGGCATCTCGGACATATTCTGAATCATGGCCCTCCTTGTGCTAGGCCATACAATTCACCGGTGGTCCATAGCCCGTTAGAGGAGAGGTACTCACTTGGACTATGTGTAAGTAGGGTAGCATCCTGTTTCATGAATTACCGAGCTCAGAACATTTTAAGCAAGCCTCAGACCTATGGGAGTAACGGAGTCCCACTCCCATTTGACAGGCGAGGGACTCTTTGGAAACAACTTGGCGAACGAAATGGGATTCGATGGGGAGCTATCAATATTAATGAAGCTTATGGAATCAAGAACATAGAATTGGCTGAGTCAGCAAAGAGGATGCATCTGTATGTGCTTAGGAGTAAGTGATATTTGGATAAGGGGAGATAACAAAGAAGAGATAGGAGATTATAAAGTGTACTTGACGGGTGTTAGAAAGGGAAGGGCAGAATATGGGGTAGGGCTTTTTATCAGGAATATCATAGCACGCAACATAGTTTCTTTTAGGCACGTAAATGATGTGGGTAGATTTGGCAGTTGGAGGAATTAGGACGAGAATTGTCTCAGTGTATTCACCATGTGAGGGTGCAGATGAGGATGAAATTGACAAGTTTTATAAAGTATTGAGTGACATCGTGGTCAGGGTCAACAGCAAGGATAGCATAGTGCTAATGGGTGATTTCAATGCGAGAGTTGGAATTAGAACTGAAGGATACGAAAGGGTGATTGGTAAATGTGGGGAAGATATGGAAGCTAATGGGAATGGGAAGCGTTTGTTGGACTTCTGTGCTAGTATGGGTTTAGCAGTTACGAATACATTCTTCAAGCATAAGGCTATTCGCGCTACACATGGGAGGCTAGGGGTACCAGATTCATAATAGACTATACCTTAACTGACTTCGAATTCAGGAAATCTGTTCAGGATGTACGAGTTTTCCGGGGATTTTTCGATGATACAGACCACTATCTGATCTGTGGTGAACTAAGTATCTCTAGGCCTAGGGTAGAGAAATTGCAATCTGTCTGCAAACAAATAAGGGTAGAAAATTTCCAGGGTGAGGAAATTAGACAAACGTACATGGATATGATGGATATGAATTACCGAGCTCAGAACATTTTAAGCAAGCCTCAGACCTATGGGAGTAACGGAGTCCCACTCCCATTTGACAGGCGAGGGACTCTTTGGAAACAACTTGGCGAACAAAATGGGATTCGATGGGGAGCTATCAATATTAATGAAGCTTATGGAATCAAGAACATAGAATTGGCTGAGTCAGCAAAGAGGATGCATCTGTATGTGCTTAGGAGTAAGTGATATTTGGATAAGGGGAGATAACAAAGAAGAGATAGGAGATTATAAAGTGTACTTGACGGGTGTTAGAAAGGGAAGGGCAGAATATGGGGTAGGGCTTTTTATCAGGAATATCATAGCACGCAACATAGTTTCTTTTAGGCACGTAAATGATGTGGGTAGATTTGGCAGTTGGAGGAATTAGGACGAGAATTGTCTCAGTGTATTCACCATGTGAGGGTGCAGATGAGGATGAAATTGACAAGTTTTATAAAGTATTGAGTGACATCGTGGTCAGGGTCAACAGCAAGGATAGCATAGTGCTAATGGGTGATTTCAATGCGAGAGTTGGAATTAGAACTGAAGGATACGAAAGGGTGATTGGTAAATGTGGGGAAGATATGGAAGCTAATGGGAATGGGAAGCGTTTGTTGGACTTCTGTGCTAGTATGGGTTTAGCAGTTACGAATACATTCTTCAAGCATAAGGCTATTCGCGCTACACATGGGAGGCTAGGGGTACCAGATTCATAATAGACTATACCTTAACTGACTTCAAATTCAGAAAATCTGTTCAGGATGTACGAGTTTTCCGGGGATTTTTCGATGATACAGACCACTATCTGATTTGTGGTGAACTAAGTATCTCTAGGCCTAGGGTAGAGAAATTGCAATCTGTCTGCAAACAAATAAGGGTAGAAAATTTCCAGGGTGAGGAAATTAGACAAACGTACATGGATATGATTAGTGAGAAGTTTCGAATAGTAGACAGTAAGCAGGTTCAGGATATAGAAAGAGAATAGGTGGCATACAGGGGTGCTGTAGTAGAAACAGCAAGGGAATGCCTAGGAAAAACTGTGTGTAAAGATGGAGAAAGGCAAACAAACATCTTGGTGGAATAATGAAGTGTGAGCAGCTTGTAAACGTAAAAAGAAGGCTTATCAGAAAAGGTTCCAAACAAGGGCCGAGGCAGACAGGGATTTGTACCTAGATGAATGAAACAGAGCGAAACAAATAGTTGTTGAATCCAAAAAGAAGTCGTGGGAAGATTTTGGTAATAACCTGGAAAGGCTAGGTCAAGCAACAGGGGAAACCTTTCTGGACAGTAATAAAGAATCTTAGGAAGGGAGGGGAAAATGAAATGAATAGTGTTTTGAGTAATTCAGGTGAACTCATAATATATCCCAGGGAATCACTGGAGAGGTGGAGGGAATATTTTGAACATCTTCTCAACGTAAAAGGAAATCTTCCTGGTGGTGTTGCAAACAGCCAACCTCATGGGGAGGAGGAAAATGATGTTGGTGAAATTATGCTTGAGGAAGTGGAAAGGAAGGTAAATAAACTCCACTGTCACAAAGCAGCAGGAATAGATAAAATTAGACCTGAAATTGTGAAGTATAATGGGAAGGCATGGATGAAATGGCTTCATCGAGTAGTAAGATTAGCATGGAGTGTTTGTAAGGTACCTTCAGATTGGACAAAAGCAGTAATTGCACCTATTTTTAAGCAAGGGAACAGGAAAGATTGCAACAGTTATTGAGGTATCTCATTGATCAGTATACCATGCAAGGTGTTCACTGGCATCTTGAAAAGGAGGGTGTGATCAGTGGTTGAGAGGAAGTTGGATGAAAACCAGCATGGTTTCAGACCGCAGAGGGCCTGTCAGGATCAGATTTTCGGTATGCTTCAGGTAATTGAAAGATGCTACAAGGGGTATAGACAGTTTATTTATGTTTCATAGATTTAGAGAACGCTTATGACAGAGTACCGAGGGAAAAGATGTTCACCATACTGAGGGACTATGTGATTAAGGGTAGATTATTAAAATCAGTCAAAGGCATTTATGTTGATAATTGGGTTGCAGTGAGAATTGATAGTAAAATGAGTTCTTAGTTCAAAGTACTTACAGGGGTTAGACAAGGCTGTAATATTTCACCTTTGTTGTTCATAGTTTATATGAATCATCTGCTGAAATATATTACTGGTAAGTGGCAGGGAGAGATTCAGTTAGGTGAAAATTTTGTAGGCAATTTGGCCTATGCTGATAACTTGGTCTTAACGGCAGATTGTGCCGAAAGCCCGCAGTCTAATCTCTTAGAACTTGAAAATAGGTGCAAGGAGTATGGTATGGAAATTAGCCTTTCTAAGACTAAGTGGTGTCAGTAGGTAGAAAATCCGAAAGAATTGAATTCCACATTAGGGATAGAAAGCTGTAACAGGTATAGAATTTCAAGTATTTAGTATGTGTGTTCTCCTTCTCCCGAATTGGTGGTATAGGCTCTGTGTATATAGCAATGTGCTGTTGCGGGTGAAAATTACGAGAACTACTCATTCTCTATCCCAAGTTTTGTTTTTGTCAAAGTATATTATACGTATGTTTTTTCAGCTAATTTCTTATATTCCCCATTTTACAATTAATACATCATTTTATAGTATTCCATTACAACCTAACAAAATGGGTTTGGAAAGGCAGTAGACAAACATAATTACACAAATAGGCCTCCATTACGCAATATCAATAGCTCACAGAAATACCGTATTTTAATGCCCTTGCTGGAGAGATGTAGTGTTTACAGTACACTATGTCTTCTGGTTTGGGCTAGAATAAATTTGTTACTTTTATTGACCAGTCTCAGTCTCGTCCTTGGCTTTGACAATATGAAAGTGACCGAGGTATGTGTGATGCTAGTAATTCCTTATGCAGCCAGTCCCTGTTATGAATGGTATGAAAATATCACTCATAGGGTCAGTTGATGCGTGCATTTCAGTAGGCTTGGCAGACTGATTTATGTGAGCAACTTCTGGCTCGGTGAGGAAAGCAATGGAAAACTACCTCACTCCTTATTTCCCTAGTTCGCCTCTTCTATGACAACTGTTGTCATAGCTGTGGAGGATCAAACCATCCTTCGGGCTAAATACCCATCATACATATGCATCCGTAAATTCATGTCCTCGTCCCGAGGTGGTGCATTTCTTTTCAAGCACACCCCTGATGGAAATGAGTTGCATGCACCGTTTTAACCACCTACCAACCCTCATGCCAATCTTAAGTTTCTGACAGTGTCAGGATTCAAGCCCGGGCCTCTGAGGAAGGCAATTAGTAGCACCAACCGTTATAATACAAAGGTGGACTTGATCATAATATCATACTTGCCAACTTTCCCGCTTTAGGCAGGAGACTCCCAATTTTCGACAGTTTTTCCCGCCTCCCGGTTATTCTATTATTTCTCCTGATTTTAGCTTACTTTTAGTGAACTTCAAACATTTGTTTTCAAATCCCACCATTTCATCATTGTACGCCAGTGGCTGGAAGTCCTTCGCTCATTGGCTGCTTTGAAATGAAATATCGAAGTTTATTAATACAAGAAATGCGCGCGAACATGCGATGTTTATTGAAACCTGTACTCTATATCGCGACGCGTATATCGATTGTAAATTTCTCGTTCTCTTGTGCTATCTTCGTGTTCGTTCACATCATTCTAGTCGATTCTAGAGACTGTAGTCGCTAGATTTGGAGTCTATTTTAGTAATTTAGTGACAGAATTTCAAAGGTAGTGACTAGAGACTTTTCTAGAGATTTTAGGGGCCATTTGGAGATTGTTCTGGAAAATTGTACTCCTGTATTGTGCAAGACATGAAGAATAAGCAGTTTTGACCAATTGTATCTCCTGATTTTTCCTGATTTTCATATAAAAATCTCCTGATATTTGGTTCTGTAAAGTTGGCAGGTATATAATACAAATACAGACACACAATATAAATAATCACTTATTGGCAACTTAGAGTGATTCTGAACTTTTCTTCTCATGCATAATTTTTGATAGCATACATGCGTTTTCAATATCAGGAATTGGAAGTCCAACATCAAGCCTGAGCCTTTTTATCAGAGAAAGTTACTCTACTCTCTTCCCCCTGTTGTAGTTCTGATTCCTTCCTTTTGAGATGTGAAGTCGAGACCATTACACTGTCGATCAGTACGCAAGGTGACATGTTCTGAGCAAAATGCATAAACAACTGCTGAAATGGGGACATAAGATGCAAAAGCCGCCAAGTCCACATTGACAAAATTTTCAGAAATTGAGAAAAACGTGCCTCTGCTTTACAATTTGTTCTTATTGTGTTTGGACAAGAGCTATGTAAGGGGTTTGGGAATAATATGAGCAAAGAAAAGTAAACATATACCTATTTTTATTATTTTTTTTTTTTTTGCTGTAAATTTTATTTTGTATTTGGAGGGTTTTGGTTGTAACATGTTAGAAATCATCAATTCAAAATTCTGTCATGTAGATGAATGAGACGCTAAGTCTCTGCAGTCAAATATTTTTCATTAACAATGAAATATTTCAATAAATAAAAGCTTTTTTACAAGTGTAAATTCAAGAATAATGTTTTAATTGAATTAGTTATGGTTCACCAAATAGAACTTGACAATCAAAAAACATTCACATTGTTTTAAACTCTCAGATCACGCACACATTCACTCCCGTTCCTTTCACAGGCAGGCTTATCTTCCACTAATTCAGGTAGATTTTCATTGGGAAGCATCGATGAGTTCCTTGTAGATTCGAGGCTCTCTATTTCTTGCTATTCCATTCTATTGCTTTTTCAGTAGATTGTCTATGTCTATGAACTTTTCTGTTTTCACTTGGACACCATTTGGAATAATATTGTTTCCTAATCTCTTTCCCTTCTTTAGAATACTTGTAGGGATATATAGATCAGTATGGTAATGTGCTTCACCCTGAGCTGTAACTCCACTGCTTTTTTTTTCTCATTCTCTTGATCTGACGTGGAATTATTTTAACAGAACAATCTTCCATGTTATTAATATATTTCTTTGTAATTTAAACAAATGTATGTGATCTTACGACCTGATAAACCTCTGTGGCAACCAATATCCAGTAATCAGATCAAAAATTAGATGTTGGCTTTTCAGGCGTTTGCTCTATTAACCAGCATTTCGTCTTAGGTCTGACACTAGACTCGTCAGAGTGGGATGTGTCAGACCCTACCCACTGATGCTGGGGTGTATGCAGGTGAACTTATCAGAAGCCTCTTATGTGGCACAGTCTGATAACTGCATCCCACTCTGACGAGTCTAGTGTCAGACCTAAGACAAAATGCTGGTTAATAGAGCAAACGCTTGAAAAGCTAACATCTAATTTTTGATCTGATTTTTGATATGCTCTATTGGTGGAAAAATATCTAATTCCCTCCATGGATTTTAGAATTACCATTACCAATATCCAGTAATCGGGAGATAGTGGGTTTGAACCCCACTGTCGGCAGCCCTGAAGATGGTTTTCCATGGTTTCCTATTTTCACACCAGGCGAATGCTGGGGCTGTACCTTAATTAAGGCCACGGTCGCTTCCTTCCCATTCCTAGGCCTTTCATATCCAATTGTCGCCATAAGACCTATCTGTGTCGGTGCGACATAAAGCAAATAGCAAAAAAAAAAAAAAAGAAGAAAAAAACCCTCTGTGAAATGAAACCTATAAACGATGTCACGTGAGATGGATAAGCAGTTTCATTGGCTCCTGTGGACTTAGCGGTTATTGCTTAAAACTGCGAATTTCTACATGCATTTATAACATAAAATGGCAGGTTTTGCTTATGAATAATAAAATATAAATAAAGAATTCTCCCTTGCCCGCATAATGATGTATGTAGCTTCAAAATGTCAGAAATTGGACTTGGCAGGTTTTGCATATTATGTCCTCAAATATACTTACATTTCATGGAAACAATTGTTCGCCTTCATGAAATTATAACGATTGTTACCAAGGCCTTTGTGGGTAGGGTTGAGGCTCTGGTCATGGGGGATTCCATCGTTAGACACGTGGGGAAAGTGTGTGGAGGAAAGGGAACCAGGGTAGAATGTTATCCAGGAATTAGGTTGAGGCACATGTTGAGGAAAGTAGAAGAGAGGGAGGAGGGGAAGGAGAAAGTGGTAGTGTTTCACGTTGGTACCAACAACGTAAGGCAAGCTGATATAAGTACCAACATAGTTGGAGATGTGTGGGATCTGGTAAATGCAGCACGGGTGAAGTTTAAGAAAGCGGAGATTGTTATTAGTGGAATACTGTGTAGGAGGGATACTGACTGGAGGGTGATTGGGGATTTAAATGAGACTATGGAGTGGGTATGTGGGAAACTGGGAGTGAAATTTCTAGATCCTAATGGGTGGGTAGGAGATAGGGATCTGCGCTCGGATGGCCTTCATTTAAACCGCAGTGGTACGTATAAGTTAGGAAATTTGTTTGGAAGGGTAATAGGGAGGTACATTCAGGGAAACGGGATGGCCTAGGGAGCGGTGATAAGGGAAAAGGGAACTGGAAATCAAGTAGGGATGACATAAAATTGTTAGTGTTGAACTGTAGAAGTATTGTAAAGAAAGGAATAGAATTAAGTAATTTAATAGATATATATTTACCAGATATTGTAATAGGAGTTGAATCATGGCTGAGAAATGATATAATGGATGCAGAAATTTTCTCACGGCACTGGAGTGTGTATCGTAGAGATAGGATAGGAAAGGTGGGAGGGAGAGTTTTCATTCTGGTGAAAGAAGAATTTGTAAGCTACGAAAAAGTTAAAGATGAGACACATGAAATTCTAGGTGTAAGGCTCATTTCTAAAGATAATAGGCAACTTGATATATTTGGAGTGTACAGATCGGGAAAGGGTAGCACTGATGCGGATTCGGAATTATTTGATAGGATAGTCAGCTATGTGGGAAACGACATGGAAAGAAATGTGATTGTAGCGGGAGATCTGAATTTGCCAGATGTGAATTGGGAAGGAAATGCGAACGACAGGAAGCATGACCAACAAATGGCAAATAAGTTAATATGGGAAGGACAGCTGATTCAGAAAGTGATGGAACCAACCAGAGGGAAAAATATCCTGGATGTGGTGCTGATAAAACCAGATGAGCTCTATAGGGAAACTGAAGTAATAGATGGTATTAGTGATCATGAAGCTGTTTTTGTGGTAGTTAAATATAAATGTGATAGAAAGGAAGGTCTTAAAAGTAGGACTGTTAGGCAGTACCATATGGCTGACAAAGCAGGTATGAGGCAGTTTCTAAAAAGTAACTATGATCGGTGGAAAACGGTAAATAAAAATGTAAACAGACTCTGGGATGGGTTTAAAGAAATTGTTGAGGAATGCGAAAACAGGTTTGTACCTTTAAGGGTGGTAAGGAATGGTAAAGACCCACCTTATTATAATAGAGAAATAAAGAGACTAAGAAGGAGGTGCAGACTGGAAAGAAATAGAGTTAGAAATGGCTGTGGAAGTAAGGAGAAATTGAAGGAACTTACTAGAAAATTGAATCTAGCAAAGAAGGCAGCTAAGGATAACATGATGGCAAGCATAATTGGCAGTCATACAAATTTTAGTGAAAAATGGAAGGGTATGTATAGGTATTTAAAGGCAGAAACAGGTTCCAAGAAGGACATTCCAGGAATAATTAATGAACAAGGGGAGAGTATGTGTGAGGATCTTCAAAAGGCAGAAGTATTCAGTCAGCAGTATGTAAAGGTTGTTGGTTACAAGGATAATGTCGAGATAGAGGAAGAGACTAAGGCCAAAGAAGTAATAAAATTTACATATGATAACAATGACATTTACAATAAGATACAAAAGTTGAAAACTAGAAAAGCGGCTGGAATTGATCAGATTTCTGGGGATATACTAAAGACAGTGGGTTGGGATATAGTACCATATCTGAAGTACTTATTTGATTATTGTTTGGTCGAAGGAGCTATACCAGATGAATGGAGAGTTGCTATAGTAGCCCCTGTGTATAAAGGAAAGGGTGATAGACATAAAGCTGAAAATTACAGGCCAGTAAGTTTGACATGCATTGTATGTAAGCTTTGGGAAGGCATTCTTTCCGATTATATTAGACATGTTTGTGAAATTAATAACTGGTTCGATAGAAGGCAATTCGGTTTTAGGAAAGGTTATTCCACTGAAGCTCAACTTGTAGGATTCCAGCAAGATATAGCAGATATCTTGGATTCTGGAGGTCAAATGGACTGTATCGCGATTGACATGTCTAAAGCATTTGATAGGGTGGATCATGGGAGACTACTGGCAAAAATGAGTGCAGTTGGACTAGACAAAAGAGTGACTGAATGGGTTGCTATATTTCTAGAAAATAGATCTCAGAGAGTTAGAGTAGGTGAAGCTTTGTCTGACCCTGTAACAGTTGAGAGGGGAGTTCCTCAGGGCAGTGTTATCGGACCTTTATGTTTTCTTATATATATAAACTAGCAAGATACCCGTGCTTCGCTACGGTATTATACTGAAATTAATAATTGAATGCTTATTGTTTTAGATATATAATCCGCCGAAATTCGCGATCTGACTCGTTTTCTGCAAGAATCAACCAAAATTCCCGATCTGACTTGTTTTCTATTAGATTACGGCATGTTTCCTCCCATTTTTCAATCTTCTTTTCCAGCAATCGATTTCGTACTTCCCGGGCTAGGCTCAGTATTCCTCCCGGTCAGTTGGGTCCGTAAATCTTTGCCATCTTTTCCTAAAATCATTTTTAATATGGATAAAATCCTTCAGGACATCCGGCGTGGTGTCATACTGGGTGCCTAGGCGGCACTGAACCCGCGGCCGGACTGCATTCTTAGTCATTACCCGTCCAGGAGCCGTTTCCAGCGCGGTCCGCACATTTGACGACGGTCCGGAACATCATTATTATTATTATTATTATTATTATTATTATTATTATTATTATTATTATTATGTGTTGCTGGAATGGATGATGACAGGGAAAACCGGAGTATCCTTAGAAAAACCTGTCCCGCCTCCGTTTTTGTCCAGCACGAATGTCACATGGAGTGACCAGGATTTGAACCACGGAATCCAGCTGAGAGAGGGCGGCGCGCTGCCGCCTAAGCAACGGAGGATCCTTATAAGTACATTAAGAACAGTAAAATCAATTGGTCTCACCTCCTTCTACACCCCACCGCCGTTAAGTTTATTTACAGCCACCCCCCTCTCCCCCCCAAAAAATTAAAAGAAGGCTTGTTTCTTTATGTTTAAAGGAGATTCCAAACACCAATGTTCACGTTTATTACCTTCAGTTTTGAGATATCCCCATAAAAATAATTTACTTTCTTCACTTCATTTCACACTACTCCCCCCCCCCCCAAGTGAATTTTCCCACAAAAAAATACTTGTTTCTTTAATAGTAAAGGATCTTCTAAATAAAAATTATCACGACTCTAACTTCTTCAGTTTTTGATTTATGTGTCCTCATGAAAGGAATTCGACTCCTTTACACTCCCGCCCTCCAAGATGGTTTCCCCCCAAAACGCGTTTTTCTTTGTTTTTAAAGGAGATCCAAATACGAATTTTCACGTCTGTAACAACTTTAGTTTTTATTAGATGTATGTATTCTCACACAATTAAGTCAATTAATTTTTCAATTCTTTCACACACACACACACACACACACACACACACACACACACACACACACACACACACACACACACACACACACACACACACACACACACACACACACACACACACACACACACACACACACACACACACACACACACACACACACCCCCCCCCCTTCATTGGATTTTCCGAGAATACGTGTTTCTTTATTTTTAAAGCAGATTGCAAATATCAAATTTCACGTCTGTAACATCTTCTTTTTTGAGTTATCAGTAGCCTAATTAATAGAATTCAACACCATTTTCAGTCACTTTTACCCCCCCTGCACCCAAGTGGTATTTCCGAAAACTAAAAATACACGTTTCTTTATGTTTAATAGAGATAAAAATACCATTTTTCACTTCTGTAACATGTTCATTTTTTGAGATAAACTGTAAAAATTCTCATTTTAAAATTTAACCCCTTTTGAGTTCCCCTTGAGTGGAGTTTCCAAAAACAAATCACCTATGTTTCTTTACATTTACAGGAGATTCCAAACACCCACTTTTTACGTCTGTAACATTTTACATTTCCAAGATATTCTGTAGATATAGTCTTTCAAAAATTCACCCCAATTTGTCACTCCTGTTTAACCGCCATTAATTGGATTCCAAAAACTAAAAAATACCTGTTTCTTTATTTTTAAAGGAGATCCCACATACAAATTTTCAGTTATGTAATATCTTTCGTTTCTGAGATATATGTATCTTCATTAAAGGTATTCAACCCATTTTTCACCCTTTGACACCCCTCCTATTGGGATTTACAGGAAACAAAAAATACGTGTTCCTTTATTTTTAGAGGAGATTCTAACTACCAATTTTTACATCTGTAAATTTCAAAGTTTTAAGATGTACACACACTCATTTTAAAAAATTTACCCTCCCCCCGTTTTACCCCACAATATTTGGATTTTCCATTAACGAAAAAATACGTGTGTTTATTTATTTTTAAAGGAGATTCTAAATACCAATTTTCACATCTATAACCTTAAAATTTTTTGAGATAGGCACACTCATTTTAAAGTATTACCCCCTTTTCACCCCCCTTAATTGGATTTTCCAGAAACAAAAAAATACATGTTTCTTTATTTTTAACGGAGATCCCAAACACCAATTTTCAGGTCTGTAATATCTTCAGTTTCTTATATATAAGTAGCCTCATTAAAGGCATTCAACCACTTTTTAGCCCCTTTTCACTCCTATTGCGATTTTCCGAATACAAAAAAAAATACGTGTTTCTTTATTTTTTAATGAAGATTCTAAATACCAATTTTTATATCTGCAAACTTTAAAACTTTTGAGATATAGATTCACTCATTTTAAAAATTCACCCCCTTTTCACCCTCCCATTAATTGGATTTTCCAAAAACAAAAAAATACGTATTTCTTTTTTAAAAGAGATCAAAATTACCAATTTTCAGGTCTGTAATATCTTCAGTTTCTGAGATATAAGTACCGGTATCCTGATTGAAGGCATTCAACCCATTTTTCCCTATTTTCACCCTTTTCACCCCTCCTATTAGGATTTTCTGAAAACAAAAAAAATACGTGTTTCCTTATTTTAAAAGAAGATTCTAAATACCAATTTTTACATCTATAAACTGTAACAGTTTTGAGATATAGATACACTCATTTTAAAAAATCACCCCCTTTTCACCCCCCCCCATTAATTGGATTTTCCAAAAACAAAAAAATACGTGTTTCTTTATCTTTAAAGGAGATCCCAAACACCAATTTTCAGGTCTGTAATATCTTCAGTTTCTGAAATATATGTAGCCTCATCAAAGGCATTCAACCCATTTTTCACCCCTTTTCACCCCTCCTATTGCGATTTTCCGAAAACAAAAAAATACGTGTTTCTTTATGTTTAATGAAGATTCTAAATACCAATTTTTACACCTGCAAACTTTAAAAGTTTGGAGATATAGATTCACTCATTTTAAAAATTCACCCCCTTTTCACCCTCCCAGTAATTGGATTTTCCAAATACAAAAAAATACGTGTTTCTTTATTTTTAAAAGAGATCAAAAGTACCAATTTTCAGGTCTGTAATATCTTCAGTTTCTGAGATATAAGTACTGGTATACTGATTAAGGGCATTCAACCCATTTTCCCCATTTTCACCCCTTTTCACCCCTCCTATTGGGATTTTCTGAAAACAAAAAAATACGTGTTTCCTTAATTTTAAAGAAGATTCTAAATACCAATTTTTACATCTGTAAACTTTTAAAGTTTTGAGATATAGATACAATAATTTTAAAATTTCACCCCCCTTTTCACCCCCTTAGCGACGGAATATCCAAAAATCCTCTCTTAGCGAGCACCTACATCTTAATATGAACATATCCCCAAAATTTCATTTCGTTACATCCAGTAGTTTTGGCTCTGCGATGATGAATCAGTCAGTCAGTCAGGACAAGCTATTTTATATATATATATATATAGATGATATGAGTAAAGGAGTGGAATCGGAGGTAAGGCTTTTTGCGGATGATGTTATTCTCTATAGAGTGATAAATAAGTTACAAGATTGTGAGCAACTGCAACGTGACCTCGAAAATGTTGTGAGATGGACAGCAGGCAATGGTATGTTGATAAACGGGGCTAAAAGTCAGGTTGTGAGTTTCACAAATAGGAAAAGTCCTCTCAGTTTTAATTACTGCGTTGATGGGGTGAAAGTTCCTTTTGGGGATCATTGTAAGTATCTAGGTGTTAATATAAGGAAAGATCTTCACTGGGGTAATCACATAAATGGGATTGTAAATAAAGGGTACAGATCTCTGCACATGGTTATGAGGGTGTTTAGGGGTTGTAGTAAGGATGTAAAGGAGAGTGCATATAAGTCTCTGGTAAGACCCCAACTAGAGTATGGTTCCAGTGTATGGGACCCTCATCAGGATTACCTGATTCAAGAACTGGAAAAAATCCAAAGAAAAGCAGCTCCATTTGTTCTGGGTGATTTCCGACAAAAGAGTAGCGTTACAAAAATGTTGCAATGCTTGGGTTGGGAAGAATTGAGAGAAAGAAGAAGAGCTGCTCGACTAAGTGGTATGTTCCGAGCTGTCAGCGGAGAGATGGCGTGGAATGACATTAGTAGACGAATAGGTTTGAATGGCGTCTATAAAAGTAGGAAAGATCACAATATGAAGATAAAGTTGGAATTCAAGAGGACAAACTGGGGCAAATATTCATTTATAGGAAGGGGAGTTAGGGATTGGAATAACTTACCAAGGGAGATGTTCAATAAATTTCTAATTTCTTTGAAATCATTTAGGAAAAGGCTAGGGTGCAACAGATAGGGAATCTGCCACCTGGGCGACTGCCCTAAATGCAGATCAGTATGATTGATGATTGATGATTGATAGAAAACATTGTTTTTTTTTTAAATTAATTTAAATTAAAAATTAATCGCCTCCCTAGCAGCATTAACCTACGCTAACAGGATTTCGTTTTAGAAATAGACCAAGGATATTTTTCTGAAGACAGCATTGTTGAATGTGTATATGAACACTAATCTCATTATCACCACGTTACTAATACATAAATTACTTTGTTGCCTGTATAGTGAAATGGTAGGATATCTAGTGAACCAATGTTTCTTTCTGGTCACATTTGCAGTTATTGCTCTGTTGCTATTTCCTGTGAACTGTTGTAAATTTATTACATGACTACTTTCTGCAAGTTTGGAACAATGTGGTCAGTGTTGTTGCATAAAACACTGAAATACCACTGTTATTATTTAGTTGACCATGGCAGCACGCAGTGAGACAGCAGCAGATATATGCATGGTGAAACGCATTAACTTACAATGTTTGCCACTCACAGTGGCTGCTGGTTTTCCTGGACAGTGTCATTCATTTGCGAGTAGTCGTCTGTTTCAAGAGTGGTAACTCGCTGTGCCAACGTGGTGTGGTTGAGTGCCAGGGCGTCTAGTTTTTGCTGGATGGACTGTAAATGCTGAAGAATAGATAGGTCTGGGTGGCCCTGCGCCTTATGAAGCGGATGCTGTTGAGAGGTGTCCGCCTGGCGGTCAGTCGGATTTTCACTTGATGAGGATTGCGAAGTGCTTTTCTCGCGTCTGGAAGAAGAGCGCGGTTTTGTATCGGGATGTGCCTCTGCTACTGACTTCTGGTGTTGCGGCATGCCCTCCGAAACAAGACAGTCCCCCCGGGAGACGTGGTCTGAGTAGGTGACGAGGATGTTGAGAGAGAGAGTTGTTCACTGATCCCCGTCCAGCACATGACTGCCTCATAATGCAGCGCATGGAGAGGAGCCTATAGTGAGAGAGATTGAATCAAGGTGCAGTAAAGCTAATGCAGTGAGTTCGCGGTTGCAATCGACAGTATTTTGTAAAAGGAAATTATCTTTACATCAGTCTGTTTTCAGACCAACTTTGCTTTACAGGAGTGAACTCTGGGTGGACTCAGGATAACTCATTCATGAACTAGAAGTAACAGACATGAAAGTAGCAAGAATGATTGCTGGTACAAACAGGTGAGAACAATGGCAAGATGTGCTCAGAATGTGGAAATACAGGCTAAGTTAGCAATGAACTTGATGGATGAAGCTGTATCCATAAACTGGCTTTAGTGGTGGGGTAATGTGAGGCTAATGAAGGAGGATAGGTTACCTAGGAGAATAATGGATTCTGTTATGGAGGGTCAGTGGAGTAGAGGGAAACAAAGACAACAATGGTTAGACTCAGTTTGTAATGATTTAAAGATAAGCGATATAGAACTAAACAAAACCACAGAATTAGTTACAAATAAAGGATTGTGGTGGTGATTAGTAAATTCACAGAGGCTTGCAGACTGAACAGTGAAAGGCATAACAGTCTATAATGAAGTTGTATGTATGTATGTATGTATGTATGTATGTATGTATACGTATGTATGATGGACATTAGATATTAAATACATTAAAATATATTCATCTGCATCTTCATTTGTCCTTAGTTCTGTCCTTTTCACCGGGCTGAGTGGCTCAGACGGTTGAGACACTGGCCTTCTGACCCCAACGTGGCAGGTTCGATCCTGGCTCAGTCCAGTGGTATTTGAAGGTGCTCAAATACGTCAGCCTCGTGTCGGTAGATTTACTGGCACTGCGGGACCAAATTCCGGCACCTCGGCGTCTCCGAAAACCGTAAAAGAGTAGTTAGTGGGGCGTAAAGCAAATAGCATTATTATTATTAGACTTCTTTTCATGCTCCCAAGATAACTTTTCTGTCTTAAATATATTTGTGAGATACTTCCCACAATACCGCTCGTTTAAAAACAGATGAAATTAATTCCTCTGTTCCAAAAGATATGGCAAACTGAGGACAACATGCTTCCAGCTGAGCAGCAAAAATCAAACTGATCTGACATGAAACTATCGGTTCTGCTCTTTGTCTAGTCATGCCCATGTTCAACCGTTAGTTTGATTATACTCGCTCAGTTGCTTAGGGCTGCTTCAAAATGCTTTCTATGTGGCCATTAATGGTAAGGTAATACCATTAATAGTATTGAATAGGTAGACCCTTCTTTACCCTTTGATAGTGATCAGTTGTCAATATGGATCATAATAAAATTCATAATCTATGATACTGTATAGTACCACATTTTTTTGCCATATACTAAATTATTATCTTATGTATCTTAATGTACTCTCATGTTTCATTTTGTTATAGAACACGGTAAAACTTTGATGCATCGTTTTTCAAGACGGAGGGGGAAAATGACGATGGATGTGGGAAAACTATAAATGCGGGTGACATATGAAATAGGGGAAAAGCAATAAAATATGGGTACTGTATTTGGGCATTTTTCATCATGTTAATAATAATATACCCAATACTATGGGGTAATACAGTCAACGGTCTCGAAGGCGGAATAGGAGTTCCATTTCCCAGTGGCAGAGAGAACAGAAGAACTGAATGAAGCAAATCTTTCTGCGCCTGTACTCGAAGCGAGCAGCAGGGAGTCAGCGTCTGTTCACCTAGTTGGTGCGGCTGCACACAAAGCTCTGGAACTAACCACTCCAGTTCTAACCACCCAGCAAGAGCTGGACCCAGAAGTGTCAACAAGCATAGACATGAATTGTGAGAGGAATAACTTCGATACCCCAGGTAGTAACCAATCCACCGGTGCTTAAGGTACCATCGTAGCCGGACTATTGGATTCTGGGGAGTCCGGCCAACCCCGAGAACAGAGGGAGTCTGAGACCTCTGGCAAACTTCCCACCAAGCCAGAAACGTACGTAGGGACATTGAATATCAACACACTAATCAGAGCAGGGAAATTACTAGAGTTGAAAAAGATGTTAGACGAACGGAAGATTAAGATGCTAGGAATCCAAGAGACGCGCATGACAGATCACAATACAATAGATTTTGGCAACTACAGGTTATTCAAGAGCAAAACAGAAAGGAAAGTAGGTAAAGGAACACTGCTCCTGGGAATGGCCTTCGCTGTCAACAAGAACATACTCGACTCAGAAACGGAAGTCAAACCAGTAAACAACAGACTGATGACGATGAGGCTCAAATGTGCTAACAAGTACTGTACAATAGTTAACATACATGCACCAGTAACGAAAATGACAAGAGAGACAAAGAAGGAGTCGAACGGTACTGGGACCAACTTGAGAAAACAATGAGAAAAATCCCTAAAGGAGATGTTAAAATTCTACTGGGCGACGTCAATGCGCAGTTAGGCAGAAAAAGAAGATTCAGAGGAACAATAGGACATTATTCCGGACATAAGTTCACTAACAAGAATGGTCAGAGACTGATGGAGTTGTGTTATAAGCATAATATGAAGATAATGTCGACGCACTTCAAGAAGGATATCAGGAAAACTAAGACCTGGCATTCACCAGTAACGTCCTTGGGAGAATACCAGATTGATCATATAGCATTAACACACACAAAAAATACGCAGAGAAATTATGAACGTTCAAGTGACAAAGTGGGCAAACATCGGCTCCGATCACTACCTCACGAGAATCAAAATCAAACTGACACCGAAGAGAATAAAGAAGAAGACTCCCCGGATACCAAAGTTCGATATGACAAAACTACAATCATCAGGAATGAAAGAGGAGTGGGAAGAGAAGACAGCAACAACCTGGGGAGAATTCAAAGAGAAGATAAATAAGAAAGCTAAAGAGAAAATTCCTCTAACCAAAACAAAGAGACACCCATGGTGGAATGACATATGTGAAGGAGCAGTTGAGAATAGAAAAGCAGCCACAAAACTTTTGCTTCAGAAAAGAGAATGGAGAACTGGCACTGAACAACAAAGAAAACTGCGGAACACTAGCAAAACACTTCGAAGAACTCCTGAATTGTCCCGAACAAACAAGAGAGATTCCAAAGGATACAACAGATCAACAGAAATGAGAAGGCAGAAGCACCAGATGAATTAGAGATCAAGGCACACATCATGAAAATAAAGAACGGTAGAGCTGCAGGAGAAGATGGAATCGTAGCCGAACTACTAAAGGAATTCGGACCAAAAACAATCAGTCAAATCACGAAGATAATACAAGATATTTGGGAAACTGAAACACTGCCTGAAGACTGGAAGAGTGCAGTCATACACCCTCTTCATAAGAAAGGAGATAGAACGAATGTAGATAACTACAGAGGAGTATCGCTATTGTCATCTGCTTACAAGATTCTATCACAGTGCCTGCTAGATAGAGTACAGTCGCAATTGGAACAAACAATAGTAAAATACCAAGCAGGCTTCAGACCTGGAAGATCTTGTGCTGAACAGAGTACTCAATCTGAAAACAGTTCTGAGATATCATGCAATGAGAAGCAAAGAGATTGTTTATACTTTCGCAGACTTCAAGAATGCTTACGATTCTGTGGACAGACAATCGCTGATACAAGAACTAGAGGGCAGAGGCCTTGACAAGAAGACAACAAATCTCATCTAACGGACACTAAATCCAAAAACAAAATCATGGGGGAACTATCACATTCATTTAGAATTAGAACGGGATTAAGACAAGGTGATGGTCTATCACCTATTCTTTTCAACATAATACTGGACAAAGTGATCAGAAAATGAGAAAAGGAACTGAAAGCACAAGGACTTCACAAACCTGTCAGGTTAGGAAGAAAGAACAAGGGAATAGATATCGGTTATCTAGCATATGCGGATGATTTAGCAGTACTTGCAGATACCATGGAAACAGCAACAGAACAAATTGAAATTCTGAAAGAGATGGCTGGGAAAGTGGGACTACAGATTTCCTTCGAGAAAACACAATATCCGTCAAACCTGAAAGACGCACCAGAGGAAATTACTACAAAATACGGAAATATCAAGAGGGTTCACACATTCAGGTACTTCGGAGAGATGATACAGGCCAGACAGAGAAGAAAAAGGATGACCAGAGCATTCTGGAAGACTGGGAACATCTACAATAAATCATGTCTATCACGTAACACCAAAGTGAGACATTTTAATAAGGTCATAAAACCTGAAACTCTGTACACATTTGAAATATTGGTCTTGAACTGAAAAGGTGAACTAGAAAACATCAATAAACTAGAGAGAAGAATTGTCAGAAAAATTCTAGGATCCAAAAAAGACACAAGAAGGATACCAGTTGCGAAGTAGACAGGAGACTGAGCAGATATCCAACATAGTACACGACATGATGAAACGTCAACTGAAATTCTATGGTCACATCAAGAGAATGACGGACAGCCGACTGACTAAACAGATCTTGGAATACACCGAAAGTATAAAGAACATGAAGTGGATCATATAATGATATAGATGTTGATTCCCAAAGGGAATCTGAAATATTTGTTCTGAATCAGTAAATTTATAATACCAATATAAATGGTCCATTATTGGACATTATAATTTTTCCAGCTAACTCATTCTTGGTTGCCAGCGTTTCACCCCCGTGTGCTAGGCTGGGCTCATCAGTTGGTACCTAGCACACCTACCAAGACGCTGGCTAGTGCATACCGTGGAGGCCACTGCGTAGGCTAATTGTAGCCACCGGCAGTGCCAATGCACTATGAGAGACTTCATCTCACTACCAACAATTGATGCCTGCTTGGCTATCAGATGATATAGATGTTGGTTCCCAAAGGAAATCTGAAATATTTGTTCCGAATGAGTTAATTTATAATATAAATGGTCCGTTATTGGACATTATAATTTTTCCAGCTAACTCATTCTTGGTTGCCAGCGGTTCACCTCCGTGTGCTAGGCTGGGCTCGTCAGTTGGTACCTAGCACACCTACCAAGACGCTGGCTAGTGCATACCGTGGAGGCCACTGCATAAGCTTAATTATAGCCACCGGCAGTGCCAATGCACTATGAGAGACTTTGTCTCATTATAGTCCTGACGTTCAAAGATACCCACGCGGTATCCTTTGATCTCAAAATTTGGCCCACCCTGGTAATAATGAGGGTTGTCATTCTGCCCGCCCTAGTGATAATGAGGGTTGTCAGTCGGTTTCTTTCCTCTGGACACAAGAGGCGCGTGTCGTTTAAAAGGCAAGTGAGCTCTGTCGAAAGCAAGGTTGTCATATTTTGCATTGATTATTTAAACATGTTAACATTTAATTTATTCTAAAGTCAAAATATAAATATAAAAATTTGATCATGAACCACAGCACACACCGATATCGCAGAATAATTTGTTTCGTGGTTAACACGTGCGGTGGTCGCAGATGTTGAAAGAAAGAAAGGAAGAAAGAAAGAAAGAAAGAAAAAACAGGAAGAAGGAATTGGCAAATAAACTCGACAAAGACTACACTTAAATTGATACCAAAGTAGGCCTATTAAAATATTATACGTAATTTCATGCTGCTAATATCAGTGTCTCGCTTTCAGTAAAGAAAGGAAAAGTACAACAATTATTTACAATTTGTTTTATGTCGCACCATCACAGATAGGTGTTATGGCGACGATGGGCTAGGAAAGGCCTAGGAGTGGGAAGGAAGTGCCCGTAGCCTTAATTAAGGTACTTCCCCAGCATTTTCCTGGTGTGAAAATGGGAAACCACGGAGAACCATCTTCAGAGCTGCTGACAGTGTGGCTTGAACCCATTATCTCCCCGATGCAAGCTCACAGCGGCGCGCCCCTAACCACACCAGCCAACTCGCCCAGCAAAGGAAAAGTAAAATCACGAACTAGGGACTGGGATGATGATGATAATAATTGTCCGCCTCTGTAGTGTAGTGGTTAGTGTGATTAGCTGCCACCCACGGAGGCCCGCATTCGATTCCCAGCTCTGCCACGAAATTTGAAAAGTGGAACGGGGTCCACTCAACCTCGGGAGGTCAACTGAGTAGAGGTGGGTTCGATTCCCACCTCAGCCATCCTGGAAGTGGTTTTCCGTGTTTTCCCCCTTCTCCTCCAGGCAAATGCCGGGATGGTACCTAACTTAGGGCCACGGCCGCTTCCTTCCCTCTTCCCTGCCTATCCCTTCCAATCTTCCAATCCCCCACCAAGGCCCCTGTTCAGCATAGCAGGTGAGGCCGCCTGGGCGAGGTACTGGTCATTCTCCCCGGTTGTATAATTTCCAGGTGTGATTTCCATGGTCTCCACATCACTGCATGAAGTGAAATGAAAAGCAACACCCTTCACAAATATTAACGAAGCAAAGAAATAATCCAAAACTTTCAAACAGCGAACAAAGCAAGTGTGAATTGTCTGAGCTGAAAAAAGAGACTGACGTCTGTTTAACAAGAGGTGCATTGGCAACAGAGTTGTGAGGATTTCTGAAGGGGAATGCGAACTTCTGTTTTAAAGCCCACTGCCATCATAAATCACCCCCTGCTAGGCAAGTGAGTGACCAAGGAGATCAAACGTTTGCCGAACTCTTTGAATGCCGCTGGGTACGCTTTGCCCGTCTCAGCTATACCAACAATTGATGCCTGCTTGGCCATCAGATGATATAGATGTTAATTCCCAAAGGGAATCTGAAATATTTGTTCCGAATGAGTAAATTTATAATACCAATATAAATGGTCCATTATTGGACATTATAAGTTTAGAGAAGACATGAAGGATGCTGGCATCACAGACTCGGACATTCACGATGGACGGATGTTCAGACAAAAAGTACATAAGTGGGAAGTGGGTTGGGAGATCAAGAAATTGAAGACTGGAACAACTTGTTCTGAAGAAAGGAAGGCGCTTTACGTGGTCCATTAGTGGCCTATACAAATAAATGAATGAATAATGGCGTGTGGCCTCCAAAGCCAGGTGCAGATCTTTCGAGTTGTCACATGATAGGCAATTTACGCGCTTATGAAAATGCGGCTCTACCTAAGATCAATCCTAATGCGTAAGTCGGCGCGCACACACACACAGTCGGAATTAACCAATGAAAGTTAAAATCCCCGACCCGATTGTGGCTCAATCATTCTCACATCAATCGTCATAGTATTGGCCTCAATTCTCTCCAAAAAAACTATTAATGACCGAGAAAAAGCTTCCCCCTTTGAGTGTGGATTTGACCCTAAAAGCTCAGCCCGGCTTCCCTTCTCCTTACGATTCTTCTTAATTGCTGTAATTTTCCTTATTTTTGACGTAGAAATTGAACTGAAGGCCAACACTTGCTAACCATTTAGCCATGGAGCCGGACATGCTCATACTATACATAACGCTATCAAAATATTGCAATCATGAAATACCGTTACGCAATGAAGATAATAACCGCTACTTTTACGCTGTTTTGTTTCACTTTTCCTTAGATCTCGTAGTAATTTGAATACCTTCAAGGTCAGTTCTCTTATTGCACATTAATGACATACATGGATATTATGGCAATAACCCGTATTTTGGTAAAGATTCCGTCGACCCTTCGCGAACTATAGGTTAGAGATCCCACATGGTGCGGCTCGGACAATGTTACAGAAGCTAGAAATTCTACATGGCGCCTCGGATGGTGTTACAGCGGGCTAAGGGATGCTGCCAACTTAGGATTATTGGTCTGGCTTGGTTAGGTCCGGCTTGTAACAAGACAACTGGGCATGGTAACAAAGTGGTCAACAGGACTTTAGCATCCCACACACATCACAAGATACGACACGGTTAATAACCCTGTGACTAATTAAAACTTATCCGGTGCACGCCATGACTATTTTAAACTGCACGGTTTTCTCGTTTTTAACGAAGCTGGCAACCCTAGCGAGCCAATAGCAACACAGAAAATGGTGGCAAATTTGAATTTTACAGTGCCTCCATTTTAATTCTTGTAAATATGAATACTTCTAGGGGCTGGTTAGTGGTTCAAGGAGAAGCGTTGGCGCCAGAAGGCTTGTAGTGAGGTTGCGCATGAATAAAACCTGTGCACAGCACTCCAGTCTACGAGATCCTTGCTCAAGACTAGTAACTCGTAATCGCTGGTACATTCTTGCGTAATAAGTTGCTGCTATTATATGCTAGAGTATTCAGCTATCTCTTTAAATTCAAAAAAACTTTTGCGTATAGTTTTTTTTACGTACGATCGATCCATGCAGGAGATTTGTAGCCGAGGACAAATATTTTTTTGACGATCGATGCGATAAAACGATATTTTGAGGAATGATAGATGCGAGGAAATTTAACATTAGTTTATATGGAACATTTTTGGGACCGAATGAATTGGAAGTTCTGGGAACGATGCATCGAGGTTCTACTGTATATGTTTCTTTCTCAGATGGTATTATTCTATTTTGAAGTAAAAATTAAACATTCTTGCAGCAATCATCAAATGTCATCATCAGATCTGCTGCTGTTTGGCTCCGCTCTTCAAAGAATGTAGCTGTTGCTCCGTCATATTTG
The DNA here is from genome assembly GCF_040414725.1 of Anabrus simplex. NCBI lineage: Eukaryota > Metazoa > Arthropoda > Insecta > Orthoptera > Tettigoniidae > Anabrus > Anabrus simplex. The sequence goes on along the minus strand of NC_090265.1, from coordinate 1,047,802,406 downwards.
GAATGCAGATTTATAGTTTCTAGGAGTAGCTTTCAACAAAGGTTTTCAGGTAATTGTAAGGTTTTATTTTTTGTTGCATTTTTTGTGTTTGTGTTTCATATTTATACAGTGAAACCCCTCTAAGTTGAACTCCTACAGTTCGTTAAAAATGTGTCCAATCTACGGGCTGGGTGTACAGAATTTCAAAAGTACATTAACACACAGGAAAGTTAAAATACTGAGCTAGTGTGTACTGTATACTGTACACAAACAAACAAACCCCATGGCGCAAGAGCCCCAAAGGCCCATGGCCTACCAGGCAACCGCTCCTCAGCCCGAAGGCCTGCAGATTATGAGGTGTCATGTGGTCAGCACGATGTTATTCTTGGCTTTCTAGACCAAGACTGTATCTTCTTTCATTTACAACCTGTGGGTGGGAGACGCAGATGAAGAATACACCCACGGTATCCCCTACCTGTCATAAGGGGTGACCAAGGGATGATCAAATTAGAACCAGGTTACTACTTGTAATTAGTACCACCACGCAGGGAACACCATGGGTCACTTTTACTTGGGTGTAGTACCACTATGTTTGGTACACAATAGGTTTGTGATTAGTAGTGACAGTGTGTGCTCAGGATGCATTTTACAGTACCTGTGATTTGTACCACTATATGAGCGACACCATGATTCTGCCTTGCCTATGATTAGTACCCACTACGTGAGGAACACCACGAGATAGTGCGAGTCCCTGTGGTTAGTCCACTTATGTGAAGAACACCATAGGTTTGCGTTGCCTGTAAATAGCGACACAATGTGTGAAACACCATAGATCTGTGTTACATGTGCGCATTACATTACCTGTGAGTAGTACCATAATGTGTGGAATACTGCAAGCCTACACTGCTTTTGATTAGTACTGCAACCTGACAAATACCATGGTTCTACTTTTCTAGCGATAAGTACCATTATGAGGGCCAATGACCTGGATTTTGGATTCGTTTAGACTACAAGCATCATCGATTCAGTATTATGCTTTAGAAGCAGTCCCTTGGTCAGTAATACTATTGTGTAATGCTAGTTTCTAGGAATGTGGGGCATTGCGGGTCGGATCCACTTATTGTTTTAACTACATATCCATTCATTCTTCGTCCTCATGTTTTGAATTCTGGTCAGTGGAGGATTATGGATTTTTAATTGTCCTTACATTTCGTCTCATTTCGTGCCATTAGGTGTCGATGACCTAGATGTTAGGCCCCTTTAAACAACAAGCATCATCATTATATTCTTTCATTTTGGCCGACTATGGACCACGTTAATTCGAATTCAGTTTCATCTGTTTCTGGGCTTTGATCCTCATCCAGTACTCCTTCATCCTTTCACTCTGCAATCTCCTCCTCTTTTCTGTCCATTGGTGCTTGGGTACAGGATCTAACGTTTTCCTGGAACCTTTTCCTGGCCTTGATCTTCGACTTTTAAACATCCCTGTTGCGGATTTCCGTTCCTTGTGTTCCCAAATCTTCCAGGTCCCTCTTAACCTCCTAGTACCAGTGCACTGTAGTATTCCTGATCTCAGAAAATCTTATTATCTGATTGGTCAGCTTCATTCTGTAGATATGTCTGAAGAACATGGCTCTCCTCTTCGGGATGGTATCTGAGAACTTTTCCGTATTGAGATATAATTCTTGGTTTCCTTTCTTTCTGTATGATCCATCCTCTGTTCTTTGGGGTCCCAGTATCTTCCTCAGAATCTTTCTCTTCACTAGTTCCAACTTCTTGACCAATCCTTTTTTCATCAGGTTCAAACTTTCAGCTGCATATAAGGCCTCCGGGCAGATCACTGTCTGGTAGTGTCTGCATTGATTGAAATATTCTTCTTGTTGTAAGTGTTCACAGTTAGTTTATATGCCAAGTTCATCTTGTTGATTCTCAAAAACAGTGCCTCTGTTTCTGACTCCCCCAGATATTTGAATCTCTCCACTTTCTGAATCTTTTCTTTCTCAGCTGTCATCCATCCAGGTGCTGTTTTGATGTTGGTCATGTATTGTGTCTTCTCAAAGGAGATCTGTAGGCCGGCCTTACTTGCTTCTTCCTGGAGTTGGGCAATTTGGTTCTGTACCTTCTCTGTTGACTCTGATAGAACCACCATGTCATCATTTAAGGCTAAACAGTCAACTCCAATTCCTTTGTTCTTGCATCCCATTCGTATACCACCTATTCCTTTCATTTCATGGCACCATTCTCCAATCACTTTGTCAGGAAGACAGCTGAATAGAAGAGGAGATAGTCCATCTCTCTGTCTGACCTCTGTTTGAATCCCAGGACTGTACTGTATATACATAATAAAAACAGTGATTCTTTGAATTTTTATACAGTGCAGTACACTGACTTTCATGCCTACTGAAACTGTAAAAAAAAATTTGCTTGCAGAATTGTCCTAAGTTTTATTTTGCATTTTGTTCTCTACAGTATTCACCCTTTACTGCAGTGTCTCTGTGGGAACAGCAACTGCTTCTGCTTCTTCTTCTTCTTCTTCTCCTTCCAAAGACATTTTTTCTTCTGAAGAAATCACTTTTTGTAATACTCCATCAGTTGTTCCAGGAACATCATCGTGGACTTAAACAACACATTATCAAAATCACCAAGAACACCAACATCTGACAATTCACTGCGAAGGACTTCAGGGAAAAATCTCAATTGCTCTTTTTGATGGTTCTTCCTCTTCACTTGATTGGGACTCAAATTCTGTATGATGGAATCATTTCACAATTATTTCTTTAGACACTCCCACCTAAGCAGCATGGATCCAGCGAATTGCGTTGAGGACCATCACACTCCGTGCAAATTCAATTGCAATCGTACACTTGCATGCTTTGTTTATGAGGGCCTGTATTAACTGTTTCCTGTCCAGTAATTTTAGAGCTTGAATTATCACTTTGTCTAGTGGTTGCACTTCACTAGTTAAGTTGGAAAGTATAAATTTTACTTGGACATTTGGATAGATTGAGGCTCACATGGCTTGTACTTGTAGCATTATTTTAAAAAATAAACAGTATTTTAGTCGTAGCCTTCTTCATCCTTAGACTGATTCCTCTTAACCATTCACTGAAAATATCACCTGTTATCCAGTCTTTTCTGTTGTGATGCCAAAATACAGAAAGACTGTATGTCTTAATGTTATTGTTTTTAAATGCTCTCGGACATGCAGCATTTCCAATTACAATGTTTAAAATTGCTTGCACTAAACCATTACAAAACAGCAAAACAAAAATAAAGTTAACCTGTGCAGACTGTCACTTAAGGGCTGTCCAGTGTCCAGAGTCGAGGGGTGTCCAATGTACAGAAGATTTTTAACTTGTTAAAGTATAAGGAATTAATTCAATATATGTCCAGTCAGAAGGGGTGTCTAAAGTCAGGGGTTTCACTGTATATGGATATTTCATATACTTGTAATAACTTGAGTTCTCTTAAAATAACCAACACTAAACCAAAACTAAACAATGAAATACTTGTAATGTGTTTTCTGTGTTTCTTGCTTGTTATGGCATGCAGAGCTGCTACTTTCTTTCTTGGGTGGACCAAATATCATTTCACAGAAGGACTAAAGTTGCTAAAGTTCCATTTAGCTTCAAAATAAATAAATTTATGAAAGTGAGTTATTCTTCACCTTGTCAAAACCATGGACGTTCAGTCCTTAAGATTCAACTTTGTTCTGTGATATTTGTAATATTTTATTACCATTATGTGCACTCAAGATCATTTGTATCTAGTGGCCATTTCTAGAACCCTCAGAACTGCCCAGTACCGGCTTGCACGGCTTGCACTCTCTCTCTCTCTCTCTCTCTCTCTCTCTCTCTCATTGGTCCAAGAGCAAAGCCATATAGAAGTCAACACATCCACACAGCTGAAGGGTGAAGATAAATATAACTCATTGAGGGTCAAATTCTTATTTCTTTGTAATACGTAACAGGAGGACATAATAGGCCATTTTAGAGGACAGTTTTATATCATCACCACCAATAAAAATTATGCTTACAAGAATTTTTTACATACAAAGTCATAATACCGCAAAGCACATTTCATTTTTCAAATTAAGTTTAATTTAAGGAAAAAAGTTCCTTACACAATGAAGATTTTTGAGAAAATCCTCCATCGAAGACTGCATGACATTGTCAATATTAGTACCAACCAGTGCGGCTTCGTCAAGGGTGTTGAAACAATCGATGTAATCTTCACTGTTAGATTTCTCATTGAAAAGCACCGAGAGAAACATCAGCCGCTGCATTTTGCCTTCCCTGATCTTGAAAAGGCATTCGACTGTGTTCCACATCGTGTGATGTGGTATGCACTTCATGACCATGGTTTACCAGAAATGCTTATCAATTGGATCAAGATGCTATACACGAACACCACAAGTCATGTACATTGCACTGTCGGCATCTTGGAGAGCTTCCCAGTGAAAGTTGGTGTACACCAAGTCTCCGCACTGTCCCCATTGCTTTTTGTCCTTGTCATGTACACAGTCGCATGGGACCTGCAGAGGAGTGTCCGTTGTACTCTCTTAAATGCAGATGATGTCGCACTTGCTGATATCACAAGAAGTGGATAGCAGCGTCAAGTTGAAGATTGGAACAGCAGTCTCTCACAATACGGTCTTAGACTGAACAAAAAGAAGACTGAATACCTGGAAACCATCCCAAGCAACAGCTTGATTCAAGATGGAGAGGCCTTAACGAAGACCTTAAGCTTCAGTTATCCAGGATCTCTCCTACAGACTGATAGTGGGATAGGTGATGAAGTGCGAAGTAGGATAAAGGCAGCATGGATGAGATGGAGGAAAGTCACAGCCATACTCTGTGACAGAAGGGTGCCACTACATCTGAAATCCAAAATATACCACTTGATAGTACGTCCTGTTGCTTTATACGGTGTTGAATGTCGACCAGCTGACAAAGCTACAGAGCGCCAATTACACACCATGGAAATGCATATGCTCCGTTGATCGATAGGCATCACACTCCTGCCATTATGTCAAAAACGACACTGTCCACCAGCAAATGAACATTGCACCCATCACTGCAAAGGCGCGGGGAAAAAAATGTCTTCAATGGTACGGTCACATCCTGCGTGCTGCACCTGGAACAGTTGCCAATTTCACCCACACCTTTGAAATTAATGGGCAACAACCAAATGAACATCCAAAGCAGCACTGGCATGACACAGTAAATACTGATATGAAAACTCTGAACTTTAGTACCCATGATGCCCAAGACCATCCAAAATGGCGAGCCAAGATTAGAACAGCAGACCCTGTACCAGCAGGAAAATGCTAGGAAAAAGAAGTTAAATTTGCTTTCTTCTTCCTGTAATATGTTGTGGAGAAGTCACTTTTTAGCCATCAACGTGACAAGACCTCTGCGTGTTTCCTTTTTCCTTGATGTAGAAGGCAGAGGGTACAGTCCATTGTCTACATAGCATAGTCTGTGGAATATCATAGGAATTTGATGCTTCTGAAGGATTCAGTCGACTGGATCTTACAGTATATACTGCATCCCACCTTCTTCCTATATCCTGCTGCGGTGCTGAGTTGTTCTGGCTCTCATTTTGGACATTTGTAATATCAAGCAGCAACTTAAATTACTTCTTTCAAAACATATTTGTAAAGTTTTAGAATTTTGCAGTGCATTTCAGTCTGGTCAGAAAATATGTTTGGAAGAGGAGCAAAAATATTAGAATTTTGCAGTGCATTTCAGTCTGCTCAGAAAATATGTGTGGAAGAGGAGCAAAAATAGAGGAATACTTAAAACATTTTATACTATTTTACAAAATAAATTTTAAACCATGTAAAATCTCTACATAGATTTCTTCAAGGCATACGATTCAATCCATAGAGAAGGGCTCTGGAACATCATGATGGAGTTTGGCTTTCCCATAAAATTAATTAACATGTGCAAACTGTGTTTGGATGGTAGCCTAATGTTAGCTGTGTTTTGCTCAAGGGCAGAAAATCAGGCTCCTTCCACAATAGAACTGTTCTGAGACAAGGGGATGCACTATCTCATCTTCTGTTCAACATTGCATTGGAGAAGATTATCAGGAAATTAGCTCTTGTACCTGCTGGCATCATATTGGGGAGACAACATAAAGTCCTTGCATATGCGGATGATATTGTTCTTATTGGCCACAATGAATTCGAAATTAGGCAGTTTTTTATGGAACTAGAGGAAATGGCAGCAAAAATTGGCTTACAGGTAAATGATAAAAGGACACATTATATGGTTGTACAGAGACCGAATCATGATGAGGTTGACAGATTGCCTTTGAAAATTGGGAAATATATATTTAAAAGAGTAGAGGAGTTTAAATTCCTTGGTGTATTAATCGATGAGCAAAACTGAAGGCAACAGGAACACCAAGCTAGAATTAAGAATGCAAATAAGACATTTTACTCTATGAGCCCTATCTTAGGCTCGAAGTTTTTAATAACAAGACATGCAAAAACAATTATCTACAACCCTCAACCATACTTCTGTATGGTTCTGAGACATGGAGTAATAACCAAGAAAGAGCAGCAGCAGTTGCAAGTCTTTGAGAATAAAATTTATAGAAAAATATTTGTCCCATGGTTTGATCCTATCTCTCATAGCTGGCAGAAAAGATATAATTATGAGTTTTACACCCTTTCTCAACAACACACTATAATGGGTGTGATAGAATCCAACAGACTGTGCTGGGCTGCACATGTACTGAGGATGCAGGAAGGATAACTGAGCACCAGTTGATCTATACAAGGGATCTCATGGGAAAAGACCTTCGGGAAAACCCCAAAGCACCTGGAAGAAGGGGATGAGCAAGGAATGCCGGACCCTCCAAATTGATAACTGGGAAGAGCAGGCTCAAGATCAAAAAGGATGGAAGAGGATTGTGAGATCGGCATGGGAACTTCACGTCCCTCAGAAGCCTACGGAGTGAGTGAGTGAGTGTAAAATAGAAGCATATTTATAGGTCAGTGTAAATTCAAATGAATCTTGTAAAACTGCCGTGCCACTGGCCATATTACAAGATGAGACACTTCTGAGTACTTCATAAGCTAGTTCATAGTTAACAGCCACGGATTATAGACTATGGAGGTAAGACCCTAAGACTACTGCAGGTGAATTCTCAAAGCAGGCAAAATAAAATGATTGAACTTTGGAACCTTACTGAATCATACCATGTGGATATTGTCTTTTCTGCAGAGTCATGGCTGAATGGGAATGGAAATAGTAGTGAAGTAAAATCAGGATGAGTTCATTATACACAAAAAGTACAGACAGTCTAGAAGTGGTTGAGTATTCATCTGTGTGTGAAAGAACATAGGTAGTTGTTTAAACTGGGTTGACCGGGCGAGTTGGCCGTGCGCGTAGAGGCGCGCGGCTGTGAGCTTGCATCCGGGAGATAGTAGGTTCGAATCCCACTATCGGCAGCCCTGAAAATGGTTTTCCGTGGTTTCCCCATTTTCACACCAGGCAAATGCTGGGGCTGTACCTTAATTAAGGCCACGGCCGCTTCCTTCCAACTCCTAAGCCTTTCCTATCCCATCGTCGCCATAAGACCTATCTGTGTCGGTGCGACGTAAAGCCCCTAGCAAAAAAAAAAAAAAAAAAAACTGGGTTGATGATCATGTAATGCTGTGTGTGCAAATCGTGGATCAAGGGAATGCAAACCCCATTCAGATAATAGGAATAGGAATAGTAACAACTTCTTTGTACTTGGTAGGCTGTACGATGTTACATGTACATGTAGAAAAACAGGCAACAATAAGCAGAAATGTTTTATAATTGCATGCGACTTAAATCTTAGCGTAAAAGTTTTAAAAATACTTAAGGTATGTGTGAATGTGTATAAGACGGAGCTGCAATGTTAAGTAGTTTTAAGTTTACTTCATCATCATACTAATTGCCACTGGGATATTTCCTAATATTGTGATGCTTGAGTTAATAATAATACCAACTAATTAGTGACATAATAAATTATGTTCCCCACGCTCTGAAGAGAAAATGGCCGTGTCAGACTTATCTTTCAACGTGGGCTGTGATATATTCCCTTATGAAAACACCCAAAACAGGCAGAGACTGCTAACTCACAACTCAACCCATGTAAAATAAATGCAGCCCTCAGCCATTTCAATCGTCAAGTCGTGAGGTCAGGTGATATGAAGCTTGACTGTTCAGTTGGTAGAGGAGAGAGTATTATTTCAACCTTCTATTTGTTGCAGAGTTACTCTGTGTTAATGCACTTTTCATACAGTCATTTGTGTCAATGTCTTCCCCCCACCGCTTTCCCCTCGCGCACAGACTATGAAGGATGGCATAAGACTGTAGAGTAAAAGGACCGAAAATTTACGACAGTCACCGGCTACTGAAGCATTTCAATGTCTGTATGCAACTCTGATGTTTTAGCAGTTTGGAAACAATTACTTGAGATATCTGTATCTAGAGACTGATCATGATTAGTTTTTAAATGGGTCAAAGGTTTGGTGCTGTGTGCTATTGCTATAGTGCCGCAAATACATTACAGGTCCTGAAGTTCTTCACAGGCAAAAACGTGCTAAGCAGAGCAGTCCTTTCTTTTCCTTCCTTTACACAAACTACCATGTGATATAAAAATGTTGCTTATTACAATTTTTTTTCCTCCGTTATAATGCCGTTGAATTTTAAATAACTGTTGAGGTTATTTCCGAAATGGGGTATTATCATTATTTATCTTTAACAGCCAGAGTGAAAATAATCTGGCATAAAATACATACGATCATTACAGATGCAAGGGTGTTTGAAAAACCGTTCCTATGGAATTATTATCAGTGCTGATAAAACATTTAAATGCCATATGTATTGGCTCGGGACTACATTGTGCATATTTCTTCACAGTGAAATGACAGTTAATTGTTTTCCTTGATTAGTAAAAACCAGTATAGCTAGAATATTTAATCACAGAAACATCGTGAACAGTTCTCGAGAAAATGTCAGTCGAATAGGATTAAATTAAATCGATGTGCTAATATTATTGTCTGCAGCGATATGCTCTTGGTTAACTATTTGGAAAATTTCAATATCTTATGCACTATAGTTTCTAGTTTTAAAAATATTGTATTTCACTATACAAATGTACACATTTCATGCTGGTCACTTTTAACACTTGTGATACCTTACGCAGATACCATGAAGACCCTTCATACACTCTGAACAGGTAGTTTGTGACCTTTTTACTTGCCCTCCATCTTTTTTGCTGCACACAGTGCATCTTTCCAGCAACCTGCCATTTATTTTCACCGAAAGTTCTCCTTCCCTTGGAAAATTTAGCTTGAGTAAGACATTATTTATGGGGGTTTTCTCCTGGATCCATTCCTTTCCTATAGATTCTGTTCTGGGGGAAGTGAACTTAAGCCATGTCATAACTTTACTCAAAGTATTTTCTGTATAAATCAAGTACGAATTCAGCACCATTTACGCAAAGATACAAAATACCACCTTCTCCAATATTTTAGAGTTCAGCGCTCATCAAAGTATGTGTACAGCATCATGTCAGATGCGTCCACTTCCCCCCCCATTGAATTGTTGTATTCAAGGACAATTGCTGGCTTTCATACTTCAACTTGCTGTCCTCGACCCCACTTGACTCTTTTAGTGTGTGCTGTGCAAAATGTAGACGAAAAAAGCACTGAATTTTTCTGTGAATTTTTCTCCTGGTACCCACCAACAAGAACCTCATTACTCCGAAAATACTTCTCTTCCCTTACACCAAATTTCCCTTTCAGTTCCTGTGGAATATATTTTCTGTTGCATCTGAGAGTACCTGTTAGGTAAGTACCATTTTCAAATAGGTACCGGGCCAAAGGAATGCTAGTAAAAAAATTGTCAGTGAAAACATGGTAGCCTTTCTTTAAATAGTTTCACATAGTAATGTATGAACTACTACATGTCCCAGGCCAAACTTTTAAATTTTTTCTTCGTCTACTTCACTCTTTGCCCCTCTGTAACAATAAAACCCCAGACAGTAATTGATAACAGTCACAAATCATCCAAAACTTAATGCCCCACCTATGATGCTTCTTATTAGAGATGTATTGCATCAGAAATGAATGGCATATTGTGCCCACTAACAATTCATTTACACTTACCTGCTGATGAGGTGTGTAGTGAAACCAGAACAGCCTATTGGCACGATCAACAATTGGCTGAAATCTTGCCCGCGGATCATATTTAGAGTACCTGTTCGTTTCCTTGACAATTAGATTCAAAATATGCACTGTAAGAAATAGGTTAAAATACTGCACAGGCTCTGCATCTGCCGGAGGGGCATGTTTTGGACCTGGTGTTTCGAGATACAGCGGGGAGGGCTCAGACCGGGTGTCTCTTCCAATTGAAACTTCACTGAACACTGCATTATGCATATATCCATCGTTGTCATTACCACCTACATCACAGCTTACACTGTCTTCATTTCCGTCACTTTCCGAATCGGTAAGACTGTCACTTTCACTAAAGATAATACCACGAGGTTTATGGTACTGTGGAATGTCATCGCTTCACTCATTTCGTGTCTCTGAATTGACATCGCCAACATCATTATTACATGACCCTGCTATAGCTACATCTTCATCAGACTCTATATAGTCATCATCAGCACAGACTGTGTTAGTATGTTCGGCTAAATCGTCATCGTTCTGGAACACATCATGCGTGGCTGAGGCCGTTTTCTTACTCACAAACTTGCACGATGTACAAAATATGGATCGCTTTGAAAGAATCACGTCTACATAAATAAAGCGATTAGCATGATAGTTGTGGTAGATTTAGAAACTACAGGCTTTACAGATTCTAGATCATCTGCTTTATGCTGCTATCTGTCAGAAAACTGAGAAATACAAGCAAACGCAAAGCAGCTTGTGTAAGTTCTCGGCAATTTTCGCTCGCTCACCGAGGATGCGCTCTCTGTTATTCTAAGAGTACATAGGTACCAATTAAACAATTCCTTGGTAGAGGAAGCACAGGAGGAGTAAATCATTAAGATAAGTTTTAACATTTCAACAGTTCTTAGGAAGGTGTATGCAGAATTTTAACGTAAATGTTTTTAAAATAAAAAATCACATTTTTAAAATTACAAGTGTGATTTGATAGAATCTGATGATGTTTCAAGAATGAAACAAGTTATTCTTTTTATAATTAAATGATCTCATTCAAGCTTAATCTGTCGTTCATTTTTTTTTCAGGTATTTTCTAATTTATTTAAGCTGCATTGGTTTGACAGACTGAAAAACCTCACAATTACAGATAATGGATGCATTTCATTTTCAACAAAAATTGACCTAGTAATATTTAAAATCTAAAAATCGGATGGATTGCAGTATACAATAAAACTAGTAAACAAAGATTAGCAGCAGTAGACAACTGTTGGGCTGACGACATAATACACTTCTGGTGAAGGATGGCAATTATTTCTGTAGCATACATGTAAAGGGGATGCCATTGCACAGGTATTTTGTGTGTGTGATTTTTTAATTTAGTGGCGATTATGAGAAATGAAGGATGGAGTCGTCATGTTCAAATTCAAGTTTTTAATCTGTGAAAAGTTTAATTGTGATAAGTCCTTTTTAATGCATACAAAATACACTAAATACTTAATAACCCAGTGTCATTAGAAAGTCTGCAGTAGCTGGTTCTGTTGATGATTAATGCTTTTGCAATGGGTAGAAATTGTAAAGTTATAAAGCATGTTTTATTGTACAAATTGTATGTATAGCCCTTAATCTCATTTCCTTATATGGGGATGAGGTTGGGGTGAGATGAATTTATACACGTTTTCATTGCCAGATGCACTTCTTGATGCTAATCTCAGATGAGGAGCAAATGAAAATGAAATGAATAATGGTGAATGAAATTAGGTAAGGTGGCCTATGAATAGGAACTGTCTCTGTATTTGCCTGGAAGAAAAAATTGGAAACCACAGTAAACCAGTTTCAGGACAGCTTGACAGTGGGGTTCAAATCCATGTGTCTCCTGAATACAGAGCTTGACTCCATAGCATTATCGCGATAACATACGTGGCCACTCGACTCGTTTACCAATAATATTACTGTTCTATTTTTCCAATTTTAAGTTTGCGGTACACTGGATACTATCTGTGTTTCGTTACATCCATAGGTTAAACAGCTGATGCTAGTTATTGATATTTCCACACACCTAGTAATATTTAAAATCTAAAAATTGCAGTATACAATAAAACTAGTAAACAAAGATTAGCAGCAGCAGACAACTGTTGGGCTGACCACATAATACACTTCTAGTGAAGGATGGCAATTATTTCTGTAGCATACATGTTCAGGAATGGTTCTCAAAGCAAGGTCAGATCAAACTTATTGACAGGCCTTCTAGTGTGGCAGACATGAATCCCACTAAGAATGTGTGGGCTGAAACAAAGAGAGTAATGGTGGAGACCTGGACTGATCCCAATATGAACAACGCTCTCTGGGATGCTGTCAGTGCATCCTGTGACAAGGTGGGAGGTGACAGACACTACGTATGCTTCTCCCCTAATCGATTCCATGGCCACTTTCTAATGTTTCGAACACAGCATTTTGGGGGGAAAAATATTTATCATTGGACTACAATATTATTTTCTGCTTCAGAACAAACACATCATGATCAGGGCCACAGAAAAGCCCACTCACTGTCAATAATAGCATGATAAAGCAAAGTTAGTTACATGACTCGCCACATAAGTCGGTGTAGGAATAAAAATTAACATATTTTACCCTACCGAGACTCTGAACACTTGATACCAGTGGCAAGTGGCAGAAATCATGGTTTAGCATGCACAGCTACCGCCTTGGCTGACAGAACCTGCACGTTTGGAGGCACCTGACAAAACTATAACACAACCACCAGGCAAAATATAGTGCATACATTACGACTAATGTGGCCGCTGGGTGGAATTCTTTGTTCCAGAGGGTGCACACTTTCTGCATCAGCTAGAGTATCATATACATGTATATGGGAATGTTTAAGGCATTAGGAAGTGCCAGAAAACATACCTCAAGTAAGACAACTATTATCAAGAAACCACGATCTGTGTGCAAATCCTAGATATGCAGTTAGGTTGGTTGGAAATAAAGAGTGGAATCCAACAAGGAAGTTGTCTGTCCACTTCACTGAATTCATCCAGTCCAGTGGATTTGTTTCTCTGTGTCTATACCCTTTGCAATGTCATTAGAATACCCTGTTATTGTGGTGGGAATTTGCATGGTGATAGCAGTTTCTGTTCGTAGGCATGGCAGTAGACAGTGAGTCCTTGGAAGACGTCTGGTCTGAAGAAAGAAGGTATCCATTGAAGTTAACCTCCATCATAAATTTAATTGAAAGATGTTGCTAATTTAGGTGGTCTTAGAAAGTAGGAAAGTTTCTCAAGACTGACGCACCAAGAATGCCACTAAAGGCAGAAGTGGATTTCCTATAGCTGTTTAATTGGTCTGTTATTGAATCACCCATCCCTCAAGAAATAACTAGGAAACGTGCAGCAATGTAATTGCTTGGTAGTGTTCTCAGAGAATAGCTGATCAGTGAGAGACATAACTGACACAGTGGGCAGCACCATCAATTACCTATCTACATTATTATTGCTTCATCTTTTCTTTAATAATGATAATGCAATGTAGCGGGGGTAGTAAATACATGGCACTGGTAGGATTAAATTTTATGATTAAGATTTTTTAATTACTACTCATTGCTTACACAGTACACAGGCACACAAGGACCTCAAGTTACACTATAGAGTACACACAATTACACCAGTTTGTAAGCTCTCTCTCTTTCTCTCTACTCAGTTTTACTGGTTCATTTTAATGCTTACAAACTGAAATAATCACGTTATGTACTCTTCCATTGCTGTGACTTATAGTCTAAGTCGGTTCCACAGTTATTCCCGCAATTCACTATTGCATCCACTTAGTTCACAGCTCACACAACACAGTCTCACTGTCCATGCACTCACAGCAGACTTGGTTCAGTCCCTTGTCGACTTCTGTTATGCTGTGTCAGAGACACACACATGTTCACTCACAGCTGCTGGACACGAGAGACTCAGTTTGGCTCAAACAGAACAGAACGAACACTCATGTCACAGACAGAGCTGTCGTCGTTGTATTGACTCCTCAACTCAGACTGAACCTCAACTTGAACTGAACTATCACTGTCCACTGACTGATCTAGTGCTCCACAGCAGCTCTCCTCAACAGCACTAACTCTCTGATTGAACTGAACTTCAGTCTCAACTGGCCCACCTTAAATAGGGAAGCCAGTGGTTCCAGAACATTCCAGAAGCTGGATACACCCAAAACACACTTTGCACCATCATTCATCTCGAGGTTTCCAGCAGTGGCTAGAGGTATCCAGGGAGATGTTGGATGATAATAATAATAATAATAATAATAATAATAATAATAATAATAATAATAATAACCTCTTTATCAGTCTCCATGTTACAACTTATTTCATTCTCTTTGTTATAAAATATTCTCTCTCCACAGAGGTAGCCATAAGAACTTAGTACATTCTCCTAAATATAGTTATGTATTTTCTTCTTTATAATAAGTGTACAGACACATTGACTTATAGAACATCAACCTGTGAGTGCTAACTTTTCCCAGTCCTCTACCGTAAAACTTTCTCCACTCTTGTTAAATCCATTACTCCTTATTACCAAGTGCTGTTTGAACAGTCCTGCTCTGTAACAAATTATGTTAATGGTAATAACAGGGTTTGTAGATTTTGGAACAATGAATGAGGACACAAGGATTTTCATGTTATTTTTTTCACAAACAGTACAGTGAATATTGATTAAAAAGAAATAGTTTGTAAAGAACTCAAAAAAATTTAAAATGGTTCTGAAGTTAGACCTACAAATTTAAACAATTCTGAAAACAGTTAGTGAAATTAAAAGCTGTAAAAATATTTAAAAAGTCATAACAACAACTTAAGAAATAATTCCTACCAAACTTAAAAAATATAAGTATGATTTAGACTTGAGGTCAGTGATCTTATTCCGACGAGATTAGATGATTTCTCAAAATGAGGATAGACCCTCTGAGAGCTTTTAACCCCCGGTCCACAAGGTCATCAGTGTTGATCCCGAAAGCTGTCATGATTTCAACCATTTTTGGGGGGATTGCCCCACTGGCACCAGTCATTTACATGTATCTCATTTCCATACTTAGTCTCATTTCTTTTATTTTGTTATTAAAATTATTTACTCATGTTTCTAGGTATGGCAGCTGGCAGCAGAACTAATTTTGAATCTGTAGAGAAATGGGATGAACACTTTTTGAAGCACAAGGAGGATCTTAAAAGGCAACGTAAGTAAATTTGAAGAAATCTGGAAACCATAGAGATGAAATGTAACATCTCGCACATACATTACCTACACAGGTGCAAACGCACTGAACCTCTAAATTCCATGTTAAAGAATCAAGTTTAAGTTAATGTAAATTAAGTAAACGTACTCCTGCCAGATGATATTGATTATTATTTAGTGTATGATACTACAGTTGACAATTGACTGTACAAGTTCTTAACACTCCAGTGGTCACACGGATCACAATAGTGATCCAGCTGTTCAGTTTTTTCGCTCCTGTTTTTGGTATGATTGTTGACCTTGAGCATCTGTATACCTTCCTCGTGCCACATCCCCTCTCTGAAAATGCAGTAATCTGCTAACCTTGACTGATGGTTATTGCATTATAGAACAATTTATTCTTGTGGATCACGACTGTGATCAGTGAGACCACTAGCGTGACTTATTTTGACTTTGTTTGTTTTCTTATTACGGTGTCTTATATCAGTTCATGTGCATATATCTACTCCGTTTTATGAGTTTATATTAATTATTGGTGTATAAGTACAAAATGGATGACTAAGGCTGGCGTGCACCAACCAAGAGTAAGTTCTACTTCCGTAGTAAAGTACTCTTGAAGTCAGCATTCGGCGACTTCCATACGAGAGTAAATTACTTCCGAGGTATTTTAGTCCTTTCAGATACTCCTGGACTAAATTACTACAAGAGTAAAATGTTGAAGAGCACCATCTTGTAGTATATTACTAAAGAAGTACGAATATAGGTTAGAATTTACTCTCACGTCGTGCATGGAGTAAGCTAAGTTTAGACTTGTTGACTAATGACAATACTTACTTACTTACTTGTTACTTACTTACTTACTTACTTACTTACTTACTTACTTACTCACTCACTCACTCACTCACTCACTCACTCACTCACTCACTCCCTCCCTCCTTGATGCTACGGTCTTTGCAGTACCTTGGTCTCCGCAACAATCTTCTTCCAAAGCTCTCTGTCGATTGCCTTGGTCCTCCATCTCCAGACTCCCATGGTATTTTTTTTTTTTGCTAGGGGCTTTACGTCGCACCGACACAGATAGGTCTTATGGCGACGATAACCCATGGTATTTAGATCAGCCTCCACCTCTTCTATCCATCGCTTTCTTGGTCTACCTCTACATCGTCTTCCACCTGGATACCCCTCCAGCACTTTCTTAGGTTCTCTTGTAGTCTCCATTCGATGGACATGTCCTAGCCAATGCACTCTAGCAGTCTTCATCAAAGATACTATATCCTGCTCTTGGTACACTTCTCTAAGCTCCTGATTAGATCTAATACACCATCCCAGTTCAGTTTTAACTGGCCCAAAAATCTTCCTCAATACCTTTCTTTCCCATGTCATTAATCTATATTCTTCTGTTTTATTTAATACCCAGGTCTCAGCTCCATATGTAACCACTGGTCTAATGACAGTCTTATAAATGGTCAACTTAGCTTTCCTGGATATTTGTTTATTTCTTAATGTTGGAATTAAGGCAGCATAGCATCGATTTCCTGCAGCCAGTCTAGAGTTTATTTCCTTTTTTGTTTCATTTTGTGAAGTAATCAGAGAGCTTAGATATCTAAATTCCTGTACCCCTTCAAAACACTTTTCTCCACACCTAAGTGCATCTGGAGGTTGACTAGATCTGGAACTCACTAGGAACTTGGTTTTGTTGTTATTCACTGCCAGTCCAATTTGCTGTGCTCCCCTCTCCAATTCTTCATAGGTTTCGAGAAGTGTATTCTTTGTAGGAGAAATTATGGCCACATCATCTGCATATGCCAATATTTGAATTAGTCTATGATATATGTTCCTTTCACGATTTGCAGTGATGGTGATATAGATGTTGATTCCCAAAGGGAATCTGAAACATTTTGTTCCGAATGAGTAAATTTATAATACCAATACACGGGGGCGAAACGCTGGCAGCCAGGAATGAGTTAGTTGGAAAATTTATAATGTCCAATAACGGACCATTTATATTGGTATTATAAATTTACTCATTCGGAACAAAATGTTTCAGATTCCCTTTGGGAATCAACATCTATATCATCTGATGGCCAAGCAGGTATCAATTTTTAATAAGGAGACAAAGTCTCTCATAGTGCATTGGCACTGCCGGTGGCTACAATTAGCCTACGCAGTGGCCTCCACGGTATGCACTAGCCAGCGTCTTGGTAGGTGTGCTAGGTACCAACTGATGAGCCCAGCCTAGCACACGGGGGTGAAACACTGGCAGCCAGGAATGAGTTAGTTGGAAAATTTATAATGTCCAATAACGGACCATTTATATTGGTATTGCAGTGATGGTACGCACAGCTGTTTCTAAAGCTATATTGAAGAGGACAGCAGACATTGGATCTTCCTGTCTCAAACCCACTTTTACATCGAAGGTTCGCGATACTTTCCCTTGTACGCATACCTTGGATTTACTTCCACTCAAAGCTGTACCAACCTAATCAGCTTCCCAGGATAACCAAGGGCTTTCATTTCGTTGAGTAGTTTTCCTCTTAGCACTGAATCGTACACTTGTTTAAAATCAACGTATAGTTGATACAGTGGTATGTTATATTCATAGCACCTCTCCAGGATGATCCTCATTGTAAAGATATGATCTATTGTTGAACGGTTTGCACAAAATCCACACTGATATTCTCCAAGATCCTGCTCTGCTTTGTGTGTTAGACGCTTAGCTATTATTATGGTAAAGATCTTGTAGCCTATGCAACGCAGAGATATCCCTCTGTAATTTTCACATTTCAATTTATTTCCCTTAAGAATTGGGTACACCAGAGCTGTTTCCCATTCTTCTGGTAATTTCTATGTTCGCCAGATTTCCAGTATCAACTTATACAATGATTGTATCAATACCGTTCCACCATATTTTAACAACTCGGCTGTTATTCCATCTTCTCCTGGTGACTTATTATTCTTCATCGATAAGAGGACACCTTTTACTTCTTCCAAAGTGGGTGGTTCACTATTGCATTCCTCAGAGTCATCTTCATTAGATTCACTATTTGGCAATTCTAATTCATATTCTTCATTTTGTATTTTAACTGGATTCAAAACCTCCTCAAAATATTCCGCCCATCTATCTAATATTTCCTGGGTATTTCCAAGTAGTTTCCCATCCTTATTTTGTATGCAGCTTACTCTTGGTTGAAATCCACTTTTTCTGTGCTTTATGTTTGTATAAACTTTCTACTTCTCTTATGCTCATAATCTTGTTGCATCTCTTTTATCAGATCTTTTTCTATTTCTCTTCTCTGTTTTCTACAAAGATTCTTGGCTTCCCTTCTGCATTCCACATATGTTTGGTGAGTAGCTCTTGTTGCCCGTTGCATATGTACCATCCTTGCTTTATTTCTTTTCTCCAAGGCTAGCTTTACTTCATCATACCAATCCTTCTTTGGCTGTTTCTTTCTTTCTCCTAGTACCTCCTGGGCTGCATTCGTGATGGCTTTTTTAATCACCCGCCATCCACTGTTACTGCATTTTTATGGTTTTTCAAACCTTCTTCAACCTGTCTTTCATACTCCTTCCTCCTTGCATCATCATTAAGTTGTTCTTGGTTAAATCCTTTCCTCCTTTCTGCTTTACCTCTGACTCTTACCGCAAGCTTTTGTTTCAATTTAGCTTTCACCAAATAGTGGTCTGAATCTATATCCGCACCTATATAAGTACGCACATCCTGTACATCTGTCGCATGTCTTTTATCAATTAGTATGTGGTCGATTTGATTCTTGGTGTTCCCATCTGGTGCCTCCCAAGTTGCTTTATAAATTCTCTTGTGCTTAAATGTAGTGCTACTGATTACCATATCCTTTGCTGTAGCGAAGTCAATAAGCCATAACCTATTGTTGTTACTTTCCAAATGTAAACTCTGTGCTCCTATTGTGGGTCTAAATTCTTCCTCTTGTCCCACTTTTGCATTGAAGTCCCCAATTACTATTTTAATGTCATGTCTAGGTGCCTCATCGTACTGTTTCTCTAGTTCTTCATAAAACTTATCCTTTAGTTCATCCTCCTTTTCTTCCGTAGGTGCATGTGCGCTTATAAGTGTATAGTATAATTGAAGAAGCGGCCCCTGATTCTCATGATACAGATTCTTTCATTTACTGCCTTGTAAGACATTAAGGTATGCTTCAGTTGTTTAGATATCATAAAGCCTGTTCCACAGATGTTATCGCTATTCCCACTGTTGATTAAAGTATAATCCTGTAAATCGAACATCTCAATTTCCCGCCATCTAATTTCTGTAGAGCAGCGATTTCAACATTATACTTTCTTAGTTCCTCTTCTAGTTTTCTGCTTTTCCCTGGCTGGAGTAGGCTTCTCACATTCCAAATCGCTAATACCAATCCATAACCATTACCTCGCCTAGGTCGTTTATCAATTTTATCCGTCTGGTTTGTTCTTACTCTTTGCGGCTTCTCAACAGTTTTTTTTTTTTAACGGGATAGAGTTGTCAACCCTATGCCCAACCCCCAACCTGGAGGACCAGGGTATCTCTTTTAGTCTGGATCATCACCTTCGACCTGTCCGGCAAGGGAGGCCCTACCAGTAGCTAAGCTACCGCCAGCATAGCTCTCAGGATCTTTTGACCACACAAGCCCCACCACCACGACAAGGTAAAGATACTATCGATGGGGGACTAATGACAATATCGTGCTATATATGAGAGGAAAGACGTTTCAAACGTGTTTATGGATTACTTAGATTATATTGACAATCTCGACGCAGTAAACAATGGGAAATGTAATAGTGCATAGGCCTACAGTGCGTGAAAGGCGAGAGCCGTGTAATGTGAACACGGCGAGTTTCAGGAACGTTTTTGGTCTTAGGAAGGAAACCTTTACTTTCCTTCTAAATCTACTTGGAGATCACTTACAGCTGAATTCATGTCTTAATTTTGTTGTATCTCTCAAGTTAAGTTGCTGTTTGCCCTACGAGTGTTTCGTACCGGAACATTTCAGTACAGTTGCCGGTGATCTAATTAACGTTTACCGCACAACTGCTAGCCGTATCTTTCATCACGTGGTTAAACATTGCGTACAAGATACACAAGGCCGGGAAATACAGCACACTAGACTTGTCCTCGAGATACTTCCGGCAAGTGCCTCTAGAGTTCTCTTTACTGTTCTGTCTCGCCCGCTCCTTACAACACATTTGAATATGAAAAACTATAAAAATTCATTAAAACTAGTAATTTCAGAAGGCAGCAAACAGATATGAGATCAAAGATAGACCAAGAGCAATTGAAAATGAAAATGAAAACCTACAACCTGTTTTCCAGTCATTGACCGGGTCATGGATGGAATGAATGAAGCAGATATAGGCTATTAGTACGATGGGATTGCCACTCCCAAAGTGATTTATTAATGACTGGTAGATGGTATGAAATGAGAATGGAGAGTGTTGCTGGAATGAAAGATGACAGGGAAAACTGGAGTACCCGGAGAAAAACCTGTCCAGCCTCTGCTTTGTCCAGCACAAATCTCACATGGAGTGACCGGGGTTTGAACCACGGTATCCAGCGGTGAGAGGCCGACGCGCTGCCGTCTGAGCCACGGAGGCATACCAAGAGCAATTATTTGACTTATTTTCTACAACGTATTTCTTACAATATGCTTAAACGAAATAAGCAATTCACGAAAGAAGCAGAGAAATTTGATAGCGAGTTTGTCACTTCTTACCGATTCCTTTAATTGTGCCTCAGAGCGGATCGATATTGCGGTCATAAATAACTTTGGGTTTAATCTCCCTTTATCCAATTATCAGCGTTCCAATCTTTTCCTCCGCACATCTGATATTTTGACATTCGTATTCAAGCCGTTGTTTGTTGAGCGATGTTATGCCCGTTACGCAAATATTTAGCGTCGTTTCACCGTATTTCTCTTTTTTCTTCCCGTAAAATTAAATTTGTGTTTGCCTCTTTGATGTAGTGGTTAGTGTGATTAGCTGTCACCCCCAGAGGTCCGGGTTCGATTCCCGGCCCTGCCACGAAATTTGAAAAGTGGTACGAGGGATGGAACGCGGTCCACTCAGCCTCGGGAGGTCAATTGAGTAGAGGTGGGTTCGATTTCCACCTCAGCCATCCTCGAAGTAGTTTCCCGTGGTTTTCCACTTATCCTCCAGGCAAATGCCAGGATAGTACCTAACTTAAGGCCACGGGCACTTCCTTCCCTCTTCCCTGCCTGTCCTTTCCAATCTTCCCATCCCTCCACAAGACTCCTGTTCAGCATAGCAGGTGAGGGTGCCTGGACGAGGTACTGGTCATCCTCCCCAGCTGTATCCCCCGACCCAAAATCTGGTGCTCCTGGACACTACCCTTGAGCGGTAGATGTGGGATCCGTCGTTGAGTCCGAGGGAAAAACCGACCCTGGAGGGTAAACGGATGAAGAAAGAAGAAGAAAATTAAATTTGTTCTAACAGGAATAAAGCTCCTAAAAGACCAATTTTAGCATGCTTTTCAATTTGGTTTGCTTTTTGGTCAAGTTCAGATACCATAAAACTTTTTTTCTGATTTCATTACCCGTATCCTACTTCTCAATATACAGATTATTTTCTGTAATCTGGTATTTAATTTTCTCATCTGTATATTTTTTAGATTTAACAGAGATACTCTTAGACTTTCCTTGATACTGTATATAAACGAGACTTGTACTCCTTTTTCGTTTGTGGCTGACGTATAAAGATATGGTATGTTCATCGTTATGTGAATCGGAACTTCTACTGAATTTTGATGGCAATACATCATTTTTGGGAGCTGGACGCTTCCTGCGTTTGACATTTTCCTGTTTGTGAACAGGATACACAATGAAAACAGAAGGAAGTTTGATTGATGTGCTTACACTGAAATCTGTTTTATGAGAAGAATTGCCAGGTACCAAAAGAGATCCTACTATATCACCTTGCCTAGAAATAGTTTGCTTCCATTTCTCCCTTAAACCGCACTCGGAAGGGAAACTATGGAACGTCAATTTTCATGCTTTTTTAGTGTCATCCGAAATACAGAGAGGTACACAACAGTGCACCTTCTCAACCTCACAGACACTCACCAAGAGAAACAATATTCACAAAAAATTGCACAATATAAACACAGCATCACAATTACTCCGCATATCACAATGTTAAAGTCCGCCAAGAACAGAACGGAAACCTGACATCTAGCGGCCAAACCGTGAACACGGTCGGGCTGCTTTTTCAGCGACAAATTAGTAGCTATGTCCCGGCCTTGTATATCTCATAGGCAACAGGTTAAAGCACTAGTTGAGGCTAAGACGGAGGTACGCCTGCAAATGATGATGATCGTTCGGAAAATAAAAGGATATTCTTCACGTTGGCAGGTTTCCACACATCGTGGGTTCAATTGACCGTGACTGCGCACATATTCCCATTTATTGCCCTCTCGGTGAACTTTTCAGAAATCGGAAGAGTTAAATTTTTTTTTTTTCCAATTTGCTTAACGTCGCACTGGCACAGATAGGTCTTATGGCAACGGTAGGGCAGGAAAGACCTAGGGATTGGGAAGCAGCCATGGCCTTAAGGTAGGGCCTACAGACCCAGCGTGTGCCTGGTGTGAAAATGGAAAAATTTCGCATGTAGACCAACTGTATGAAGAAACCGCCATCAGTTTTAATTTTTCCCGCGTGTCCATGACTTTCTGCTTTGCTTCCGTCTTTGCTTTTAAGGCCTTCTACAGAATCTGTTTTCCGTCACTCGAAACATTGAATTCTTTCGTCACGACTTTCCATGAATTTCTTTTCTTATCCAGCATCTTTATGTTGTGTTTCTTACACCTTATATCCTTTGCATAGATCGTCATTATCTCTATTAACAAGCATTTATCTTTTCGCTTACGTGTTTTTCCCCCCATTTCCTATCGCACATAACCTTATCTATTTAGATTTCTTTAAAGAAGATACACGAACACAGCACTACTCCGCGAGTAACGAACGCTACTTCTGTAGTAGTAACTAACAGAGTAAATTGTACTTCAACTCTCCGACGTTACTTCCGGAGTAAATAACTACCGTAGTAATTTACTTCTGTAGTATGGACTTCTTTAGTAAACGCTACTTCCGTAGTAATTTACTCCAAGATGGTGCACGCCACCCTATGAGTATATAAATCGATGGCTGAATGAACCAGACAATGAGGTACCTCAAAAACATTATGGAGGGAGTAAATGAGACAAATCAAAACATCTGGTAATTTTGCTGGTTTTTTTATAAATGCATGCATAATTATATTTTACAGAAAAAGTTCTTTTCACAATGCATAATCATATTCATTGAATAAATGGTACAGAATAGCCATATATCACAAGGAAAACTCGATCACATTTGTGATCCGCGCGACCACTGACGTGACTTTTCTTCGCGTGACCACTGGAGTGTTAACAAGCACCCAAAAAAAAGACTCTATATACAGTAGAAGTCCGTTATAGCGAGAATTTACAACGGCGAAAAATTTACTCGCTATAGCGGATTGTCGTTATATCAGATTTTTGTAAAAGTCGGGAGAACACCCATACACATTAAAATCAGTATGAAATGGCAGTCAGTTTGTCCAAAACTTGGCTTACTTATTTGTATTTTTCGAAATCTGATACTTCGTGAAAGTGTGTGTTTAATTTCATTCTGAAAAATATATATTACCACATTTCTCCGAATCCAAGACGGCCCCCATTTCTTTCTTCAAAAAATTTTAATCAGGCTTAAAAAGTGCTTTGTAAAATCATATGAATGATTTCTTATACAGTACACATTTTAGACTGTTTGTAGATGCCGTGCATTGGCTGTAATTATGCCGTATTTTTTTTGCAGCCGTACAATTATGCTTTATTTCAACGGGTTTAATAACCATTAACTTAAAATTGACATCATAATATCAAAGGGAACTCGTTGAAAGTTTGCCGGCAATACACATTCCACGCGCGTCTACAATATGACGATCCATCAGGAAAATATTCTTGCTTACTGTAAAACTGTTACTTTCACTCAGGCGCTACATGCACGTCTTGCTGGATTCGGTCAACTTCAGCGGCTAGCAATGTATGGGTCTTAATCGCGGACTTTGAAAGTCAACGAACGAGTTTATTGCGCCGCGGCATGGCAATTCTGCCCTTGCATTTTTATGCACATCCTTCACATCTTCATCTTCGACTTCTGTAAAGCGTCCTTGTTGCAGGCCACTGAATGCATTTTTTGTGCAGTATGCATTTTTAAACTCTCTTCACGGTAACGCCGAATAGTGAATTTAGTTAGGCTTATGCTGTATTTTCTTGTGGCTGCATAATTATTATACATTTCCGAGTGTTTTTAATAGCCATTAACTTAAAATTGGCATAATCACATCGACGAGAACCCGTTGAAATTTTGCCAGCAATACCTGTTCCACGTATCTTTACAATATGACGATTCATCACGAAAATATTCCTGCTGTCTATAAAACGTAATTTTACTAAGCGTCAGGTACAGTAGACGCGTTATAGCTCTGCTACTGAGTAGCTATGGCCTTTGTAAGAATTCGCAGTCTTGCATGTTTTGATGCCATTCTGCAGATTTGAGAAAAAATGTTTTTGTAGAGGATAACGGAATGTCATTCTCTTTTCACTATTTCGTTACACAAAGGCACTGTACAACTGGTCGCCGCGGCTAGCGATGCATGATAAAGAGGCGGTCGTTTATTGTCAACGAGTTTTGTGGGCGCGCATGGGGGGTGGGGTGTAGTTGCCAGTGGTGTTCATTACTATCAGGCCGCGAATGCAAAGCAACCCTTGCTTGATTTTTCACATGAGATTCTGAGAAAAAAAGTTGTCTTGGATTCGGAGGTATGCGGTATCACTCTCGAGGCTTCTTTGGCAAGCATTTCAGTTTACTTCTTCAAACGACGTCACCTAACCTAACCGTATATGTATCATAAAAATCTATTAGAAACGCATGTAGAGAAATTTGTAACCGTACGTATGTACGATCCCAGAGTTTTTAGGTTAGGAAATTTTCGTATATAGTTTGTAAGGTTAAAATCATGTAATTTTGTTTATTTATAATGTATAAACGTAATATTATAAGAAGAATGTATAGTTAGGTAATATTGCATATGTTCATCATTATATTTTGTATAAATTTCCGTTTGGGTAAGAGTCTGTAAATATGGCCTAGCCGTAAGGATTGTGCAACCGGGAAAACTGCGACTATATCGGGAAGGACGGTTGAAGTCAGTTGGAAGTGTTGCAACAAGTGGCTTGAAAACACGGGGTACGGCAGGTTGTATCGGTTGAAGAATTGGAGTGAATCAATGTGGACATACATGAGTGGACGGTCTATGTCACATCATATACTCGATAGCCAATGCTAGGGCTTTGTTTTGAGCGAGGTTTGTGTTGACAGAGTGACGCGGGAAGAAGTGCCGGTGTGAGCGTTGCTACCACTAAACTTTTCAGGACGCGATAACCACGTGTAGCAAGGATATATAAGTGGGTACGCGTGTGCGGCGAGGCATTCTGACTCTGATTCTGATTCTCATTGTGTTTCTGACTCTGATGCTGATACTGTGTGTTTCTCATTTGTACTGGTCTGCGGGAGCGACGTATTTGCGCAGTTTGCTATACGATCTGCTATTGTACGTGAGTATCTGTTACGGAGCGATCATGGTATAATCTCAACAACTTACCGGCTTTGCAGTGGACTTTCTGTAAAAGAAAGTGTTTGTTTGGAACTTGTCACCCGAGTATGCAGCTTCAGTTGGTGGAGAATTTTGCTATTTGCTTGCCTCCGGACATGTGACGCTTTCTGTCCAGCCAGCAATTATAAAGAATTCAAGACGACGAAGAAGTGTAAATAAGGTTAGGGATGCTCGTCTTGAGAAGGTTGCATCCATATGTAGAGAAATAGTCGTCGTACTTTTCTCTACCAGATTAGAATTCACTGTAACAGTGGAGTGTGAAGGGGCTCTTACCTGGAGGTATGTTAAAAGTATAATGATGTTCTATGTTTATTGAAGATTTTAATGATGTGTAATTTGCCTTTGTAAGGCGGCAAATGAGTAAATCTCGTGAAGAGATGATTTTGTTGGATGGTATTGTGTATATTAGCTCTATGTAAACAGCAAGCACTAAGTGGGTTGCATAAGTGTTTATTTTGTTGGTGTTTGTCACATATTAGTTCTTATTCGATGTTCTATGTTTATTGAAGATTTTAATGATGTGTAATTTGCCTTTGTAAGATGGCAAACGAGTAAATCTCGTGAAGAGATGATTTTGTTGGGTGGTATTGTGTATATTAGCTCTATGTAAACAGCAAGCACTAAGTGGGTTGCATAAGTGTTTATTTTTTGGTGTTTGTCACATATTAGTTCTTATTCTGGGAGTAAAGTCATAGAATCAAACTTTAAGTGAGTCTTTTGTCAGTGGAGTAAGGCTGAACCTGGCATGTTACCCAAATTTAATTTCAGGGGTTATATAGCAAACAGGTAAGGTTACAAAGCAAGTCTGGAGCCTCGTCAGCCTGATGACCGTCGCCTTGAGAGAGAGAGTGGCTCGTTGCTCTACACAATTAAATATTCCTGCAATTGTTTTGCAGGTGGCGCCCATTATCCTTGTTATTTTCACTTAGTTGAGTCAACGTTTATCTGTTCAGTATTTCAATAGCTTGCAGAAGTTACAAATTGTAACCTCCTGGCTAAAAATTGACATGGGAATAGCTTTCCCAAATTTAACTAGATGCGAAAAAATATAAACTATCCTCTGAAATCAGTGATGTACCCTGCCATATCTTGAGGTGTATCACATTCTTACTTAATTTTAGTATACGATATACCATTAAAATTAAGAGATCGTTTACTACAGCCTTTATTTTTAACGAGTTAACAACTGCTATCGACGTTATTACGAAAACTTGTTATCCTCTTTCATTTCGAATTTTCTTTAGAGAACAGCAGGCGACGGGTATTACTAATCGACTCCAATATCGCCTTCGAATGTTGACGAGAGAGCTCGCAAATGCACATAGAGCGAAAATTATACCGTACCGAAGATGATCGATCGCATTTTCTGGCAAACGTTTCAGTTTTATTCATATAGCATCACCTATCCTAACTTATCTGTACTGTATGTACGATGAAAACATACTTCAAGCGCCAGCGCTATAAATTGACGTGATAATAGCTTTTCCGTAATTTAATGGACGCGAGAAAATATTAACTAACCTCGTAATCAACGACGCACTCTGCATATCTTGAGGTGTAGGCCTATCTCATTCTTACGTAATTGCGGTATTTAGCATTAAAATTAAGTGATCGTTTAATTTTCGCTTATCTTTTACTAATACCAATATAAATGGTCCGTTATTGGACATTATAAATTTTCCTGCTAACTCACTCTTGGTTGCCAGCGTTTCGCCCTCGTGTGCTAGGGTGGGCTCATCAGTTGGTACCTAGCACACCTACTGCACCAACCCGCGTCCAGGTGGGATACACGAGTTTCCAGACTAGCTCTTAATAATAATTTCATCCGCCAAATATTCCTGGGTTGTGAGTTCCGCATGTGAAAGAACACCTATGGCTTACGGTAAATCCCAACCTACGTAGATGAACGTCTTCAACACGCTATTAGTCGGTTACCGTATATGTATGATACCGGAATTCATCGTAAAAATCAGATTATCATGGATTTCCAAGAATTCAGTACATGTCATCATCATCATAATTGCAGTCAAATTAGTCATCATAAGCTTATATCTAGTACTTATTCTAAGTAGACATTGAAAGAATTTAATGTTTTCACTACTCAGCTTTTATTATTGGTCTAAGTATGAGTTGAAATAAACGTAGATTATCTTGAAAAATCATTTATACATTATGGCTGGTTTCCTACGCAATCAGCATCGAAATAATGTAATGATGTTGCCTTGAAGAAAATAGGTTTAGGAAAACCTCGAATAAATAAATGAAATTAGGCCTCATTCATCTGTATCTTAGTCCTGGCCTGTCAAAGAATTGTATCATAACTAAGTAGTATCCAAGGGAATTAAATGAAAAGAAAAATAAATAAATTATATAATCAAGTAAAATTATTCAACATAATTGTAAAAGTTGGATAATTGTAATAATTGTAATAATTATAATGATTGTAATGATTGGATGCATCCAAAAGATTTAAGTAAAATAAGCTATATCCCTACTATATACAATGTTCAAATTGCAATTGAAAATGTGAAAAATGCAAAGAAAAATGGTCAATAATTAATCAATCAATTAATTAATTAATTAATTAAGATCTGGAATCTCTCAATATTAAGCTAAGTTGCTTCTCAAAATTATCAAAATTCAATTGTCTGAACCTAAATTCACATGCAATTACAGAAATGCATATCACTCGGTTGAAACACTTCACATCAATGTCCACGCACAGTAGAAAAATCGTGTGAGAAGATTAATGTCTGACCGTAAGGGATTTTCTCTGTTTGAGGTTCCAAATTATCTAACGTTTCATATTTCATGCTAGTTGGCCTCCATATAAGCAAATCTAAGTCCACTTTAAGTCGTAAGCAATCTCAAATCAATTCCATCGTAAGGCTTATATGGCTAAATCATTCAATTATTATTTTAATTCATGGTTAAAATTCAGTTAAAGTGCGTATATAACTTAACATAACATTACCAAGTGTATTTCACTTAATATTCCAACGAATAATACCATGGGTGGAAAAATTGACACATAGGAAGACTCTATCTTCATCTAAAATCCACATATGAAAGACTAAGTTACCAGTGATGTCTTATACTGCTCCCATAAAATCATAAGTTGAATTGCCGTAAGTGAGAATACATGAAAACAATCGTTGATATGTCAGTGAAGGCCTAAATATTGACGTAAGTGGCCTCTCGGCTTTTCTGATGATCCTACTTACTCAATTAATTCTATAGTGATGGCATTAAGATCGTTTCCTAATCTGTATTATAGATATATTAGGGAATAAAATAGCAATCGGAAACAGTACGTTTCAATACCTATACTTAGCATGTGCAACCTACACATACTACCATCTCTCGAAGAAATACTATGACCAACTTCCTAAATAACAGTAACTATCACCATCAAAATATACTATCAACTCATATGTTAATTACATTCACCATTTAACATTCCAATTATCGCGTAGCATTTATATTCAAAGCACTCGTTTCATCAAAAAGCGCAACATATGTGCCATAACCTACACACATATAAATCATTATCATTACTGTCATAGTATCAAAGAACAGCACATCGTAACCTTAAAATTGTGCCACTATATTTTATTGTAACACTCCCTAAATACGATCTTTACGCTTGTTATTTGTTAAAGCCATCATGCATATAAATATTAGCTTCCTCTTAATACTCTTAACACTTCACTGACAACGAATTAAGGAAAAATATCAATCACTTCTCCACTACCATATTGACAAACTTACGAACGGCATTCACTGGTATTTCACACCTAGATCTGGGATTGACGGTAACTTTGGATGAATACCTATTTCCTTGTAAGCACACTCGTATATTAACTACGCACACACAATGTCATAATGCACATTATATATTAACCAAAAGAATAAGGTTTTCTACTTACGACACGACTCAAATGGGGACTTATCTTTGCTTATTGGATTTTGACTTCCATCTCGCTGTTGATCGTCATGGGATGGTAGGCCTCGCTCCATGGTTCGGCTTAAGTAATAGGGTCCATCTCGTCATCACAGCTGACTACTGTCCTCCTGGATCATCCATCTCGTCAAGCGTCACCATAGCCAGAGTAGTCTTTGCCTCAGCTTCTTAGAACATCATGGTGGTCTTCATTGCGTCAAGGACAGAATAACACAAGGCATTAGTTGATTTATACATGCTGTAAACTGCTTAATAGTGCTAATGCGATCAATATTTGTTTTCTGGTCCGTCTAATTTGCCTATAAGACTCTAAATATCGTCTTGTTTCAAACTGCCTTGCTCGCCGAAACGGTGTGAATTTTACGTGCTTTTAGAATTGCACTCTGTTTTCCCTTTAATTCAACTCTCTTAACGTTGTGCAGTATCGGGCAAATACAATGTTCCGAGCCCAACCGTGACGTAGTACAGCTCCAACTTGACGTTTCTTATCAGCTGGTCTTTAATCTCACGTATATGTCAATCACAGCTGATGTTTTGCGGGTTATCGTAGATTTGATCTTATCTCCAACAGTTGATTAAAGACTCCGATTAGTAATGGGTTTCTTTACGCGATTCCGTCTTTCTTCGATGCAGTGCTCAATTGAGATTTGTTCTAATGGAAGACTTTTTTTTCAATAATCGATTTAAATAATCCGCTCTCGTCATTCTTTCGCACCGCCTTCTAAAAGTGGTTCTTTCTGCGATTGCCGGTTGAATTTATTGTCTCTTCAGTTCGTACCGCTGTTAATTGCTTTTATTCTGATCCGTTAATAGCCGGAGCGCCATTTTTGTTCCTAATGCAGCAACTATAGAACAGTGAAATGGCACATTTACTCCTCCCACGTTGATTTAAATATATGGCTTGCTATATATTTATCTTATATACTTCTAATATCATAATGGGACTTTTCACTGTTCTTAGTCAGAAATTTGAGTGCATTACTGTAAGTTTTTACAGATCAATTAGTTCATTCTTGTCATAGGCCATTCCAGTTCTCGTTCCTTGTTTAACTGCAATGTTTGATAGACTCTAATTCCTTTGTTCCTTGAAGTATAACTTAATATTTGCCGCATTGTGGATTCCTTTACTTCTACCATTCAGATCGTGAACTTCGTACGCGTTGTTCCCAAATGACCGATGTATAACAAATGGTCCATCGAATAAATGTACGAACTTTGCAAATACTTTAGTGGATACATTTGAGATTGCTGGCTTCTTTATCAATATAAGGTCTGATTTCCCACACGTCTACTCGTGTTTTAATAACTATGAATTTTGAAATTTTTCATTGCGTTTTCAACATTTTCCTAGTCTTTCTATAGATAAGTTAACATTCTTCTCCTTCCATCTGGTAATCTTGACGTCCATTTTCGTTCGTCTTCTTCCCTTCTGGCCTTTGTCTTCACCTTTGAATATGTTTCATTCTCTTCATACGTATTTGCTTGCCAATTCTCTGAAGTAACCTTTAGTTTTCTTACGGATCGTTTGGTAATTAAGGTGCTAGCCTCAAGTAAATGGATTTCTTCCTCTTCTTCATGCAAATCTGCCTTATGCATATTTATATGATTCTGCATCTGCAAAATTTCTGCTTGAACTATCTTGGTCTCCATTTTTCTTCTTTTTCTTTGTCTCTCCTCCACTCTTGTAATTTGCTTCAGCTGCTTTCGCTGCCAATCTTTTCGTATGTCTGGTTTTCCTGGTCTTTCTCTTCTTATTTCTTCTCTGAATAGCTCTCGTCGTTTCTCCTTTGGTTGTTCAATTATTTTCAGTAGCTTTTCTTCTCGGTTCTCAACATCATCTTCTTTCTTCTCCTCCAGTTTCTCAGCTTCTTCTTGTGATGATCGTCGTTGATTCTCATGTTCTTCTTTCTTCTCCATTCCTCCTTTAATTTCGGCTCTCCATTCATCTATAGTATTGATGATCTCGTTCGCAGTTGATCGTACTTTGAAGATCTCTTCCTTTATCTCCATTACCATTATTTTGTATCTTTCTTCTTGCTCTTGATGACTTTTCTTCATCTCCTCCTTCATTTCCTGCTTCATCTCCTCCATCATCTGCCTCTGCTTCTCTTCCTGTTTACTAATGATTTCTTCCATGAATCTTTGATATCTCTCTTCCTCTTCTTGTTCTTTCTTCTGTTTTCTCTCTTTCTCTTCCTGTTCTTTCTTCTGTTTCTTATTCATTCCTTCCATCATTT
This sequence comes from Anabrus simplex, assembly GCF_040414725.1. Classification (NCBI taxonomy): domain Eukaryota; kingdom Metazoa; phylum Arthropoda; class Insecta; order Orthoptera; family Tettigoniidae; genus Anabrus; species Anabrus simplex. The sequence continues at coordinate 1,047,770,120 of NC_090265.1, read as the reverse complement.
CCCTTAATCTTTCCTCTTGCTTTCTCATTTCTTCTTGCCTTTCTCTCTTAATTTCTTCCCGCTCTGCCTTCTGCTTTCTATTCATTTCTTCCATCATTCCCTGTTGCTTTTCCATCATTCCTCTTAAGATTTCGAACATTCCCTGTTGTTCTTCTTTCTGCTTTCTTTCCTTCTCTTCTTGCTTCTCCTCCTGTACCTTCTGGTACTCTTCAAATTGTGCTTTTAATTGGCTTAACGTCGACATCTTTACTTTACGTATTATTTCCGAGTTCTCTATTATTTCAGATAATACTCTAATTCTGCCCTGACTTCTCTATAGTTCAATATTCACAAATATTCTTATCCTTAACTCACTCAACTGTACTGATACAATGTTTAAATATAGGCTTAACTACTCTGACTAGGCTTTGCCTACGAGGATGACCCAATTACTCCATGAAATATGAAACATTTACCCTAATGACTAAGATTCCAAATCTTAATTCTGGCATAAATAATTAAAAAGGTTCAAATAACTCAATTTCTTACCATTTACTTCCTATATCTAAGTTATTTCATAATAAATTGTGACTAACATATTAGCAACATCCCTTAAATTCACTTACAATGTTTATATTTACAATTATAAAGTCTTCATATTCTACCTCAGCTTCCTCTAGACAGAAATTCGATTATTTCCAGCCGTCCTGAGATATCTTCTTCATCTCATCCATCCGTTTCTCTTCCCTCTTATCTCTGATTATTATTATTATTAGGTGTCCACTCGACTTCACAGTCCATTGTCCTCCTTTGCTTTCTTCGATCCCAATATAAAAATTTATCTGGTCAAACGACAACTTCTTTTACCAGATATAACTAAGTTTTGCACGATACCTCCATTTTCACTCCATCATCTGGTCCGTACATTCAAAATCCTCTGTGAATCAACTCCTAAAATATACCTTTCCTTCTTATCAAGGCTCTCTCAGTAAAATTTTTAAAACTGCCACATGTTTGCGTAATTCTACAAGACTCAACAACTCCATTTCTTGACCTTAATACCTTTCTCTTCATTATGAATATGACATAGCATCACATGTACACGGTCTGATGACCAACGTCTCTCTCCCACGGTGTTTTTCTCTTGAATTGCTCCACTGTTGCGGCATCAATTACTACATGTTTTTGGCAACTCTACTCCCACGGTATCTTTCTCTATTTGCCACACATTACTCCCACGGTGTCTTTCTCTTGAATTGCCCTACTGTTGTGGCGCCAATTTTCTACATGCACCAACCCGCGTCCAGGTGGGATACACGAGTTTCCAGACTAGCTCTTAATAATAATTTCATCCGCCAAATATTCCTGGGTTGTGAGTTCCGCATGTGAAAGAACACCTATGGCTTACGGTAAATCCCAACCTACGTAGATGAACGTCTTCAACACGCTATTAGTCGGTTACCGTATATGTATGATACCGGAATTCATCGTAAAAATCAGATTATCATGGATTTCCAAGAATTCAGTACATGTCATCATCATCATAATTGCAGTCAAATTAGTCATCATAAGCTTATATCTAGTACTTATTCTAAGTAGACATTGAAAGAATTTAATGTTTTCACTACTCAGCTTTTATTATTGGTCTAAGTATGAGTTGAAATAAACGTAGATTATCTTGAAAAATCATTTATACATTATGGCTGGTTTCCTACGCAATCAGCATCGAAATAATGTAATGATGTTGCCTTGAAGAAAATAGGTTTAGGAAAACCTCGAATAAATAAATGAAATTAGGCCTCATTCATCTGTATCTTAGTCCTGGCCTGTCAAAGAATTGTATCATAACTAAGTAGTATCCAAGGGAATTAAATGAAAAGAAAAATAAATAAATTATATAATCAAGTAAAATTATTCAACATAATTGTAAAAGTTGGATAATTGTAATAATTGTAATAATTATAATGATTGTAATGATTGGATGCATCCAAAAGATTTAAGTAAAATAAGCTATATCCCTACTATATACAATGTTCAAATTGCAATTGAAAATGTGAAAAATGCAAAGAAAAATGGTCAATAATTAATCAATCAATTAATTAATTAATTAATTAAGATCTGGAATCTCTCAATATTAAGCTAAGTTGCTTCTCAAAATTATCAAAATTCAATTGTCTGAACCTAAATTCACATGCAATTACAGAAATGCATATCACTCGGTTGAAACACTTCACATCAATGTCCACGCACAGTAGAAAAATCGTGTGAGAAGATTAATCTCTGACCGTAAGGGATTTTCTCTATTTGAGGTTCCAAATTATCTAACGTTTCATATTTCATGCTAGTTGGCCTCCATATAAGCAAATCTAAGTCCACTTTAAGTCGTAAGCAATCTCAAATCAATTCCATCGTAAGGCTTATATGGCTAAATCATTCAATTATTATTTTAATTCATGGTTAAAATTCAGTTAAAGTGCGTATATAACTTAACATAACATTACCAAGTGTATTTCACTTAATATTCCAACGAATAATACCATGGGTGGAAAAATTGACACATAGGAAGACTCTATCTTCATCTAAAATCCACATATGAAAGACTAAGTTACCAGTGATGTCTTATACTGCTCCCATAAAATCATAAGTTGAATTGCCGTAAGTGAGAATACATGAAAACAATCGTTGATATGTCAGTGAAGGCCTAAATATTGACGTAAGTGGCCTCTCGGCTTTTCTGATGATCCTACGTACTCAATTAATTCTATAGTGATGGCATTAAGATCGTTTCCTAATCTGTATTATAGATATATTAGGGAATAAAATAGCAATCGGAAACAGTACGTTTCAATACCTATACTTAGCATGTGCAACCTACACATACTACCATCTCTCGAAGAAATACTATGACCAACTTCCTAAATAACAGTAACTATCACCATCAAAATATACTATCAACTCATATGTTAATTACATTCACCATTTAACATTCCAATTATCGCGTAGCATTTATATTCAAAGCACTCGTTTCATCAAAAAGCGCAACATATGTGCCATAACCTACACACATATAAATCATTATCATTACTGTCATAGTATCAAAGAACAGCACATCGTAACCTTAAAATTGTGCCACTATATTTTATTGTAACACTCCCTAAATACGATCTTTACGCTTGTTATTTGTTAAAGCCATCATGCATATAAATATTAGCTTCCTCTTAATACTCTAACACTTCACTGACAACGAATTAAGGAAAAATATCAATCACTTCTCCACTACCATATTGACAAACTTACGAACGGCATTCACTGGTATTTCACACCTAGATCTGGGATTGACGGTAACTTTGGATGAATACCTATTTCCTTGTAAGCACACTCGTATATTAACTACGCACACACAATGTCATAATGCACATTATATATTAACCAAAAGAATAAGGTTTTCTACTTACGACACGACTCAAATGGGGACTTATCTTTGCTTATTGGATTTTGACTTCCATCTCGCTGTTGATCGTCATGGGATGGTAGGCCTCGCTCCATGGTTCGGCTTAAGTAATAGGGTCCATCTCGTCATCACAGCTGACTACTGTCCTCCTGGATCATCCATCTCGTCAAGCGTCACCATAGCCAGAGTAGTCTTTGCCTCAGCTTCTTAGAACATCATGGTGGTCTTCATTGCGTCAAGGACAGAATAACACAAGGCATTAGTTGATTTATACATGCTGTAAACTGCTTAATAGTGCTAATGCGATCAATATTTGTTTTCTGGTCCGTCTAATTTGCCTATAAGACTCTAAATATCGTCTTGTTTCAAACTGCCTTGCTCGCCGAAACGGTGTGAATTTTACGTGCTTTTAGAATTGCACTCTGTTTTCCCTTTAATTCAACTCTCTTAACGTTGTGCAGTATCGGGCAAATACAATGTTCCGAGCCCAACCGTGACGTAGTACAGCTCCAACTTGATGTTTCTTATCAGCTGGTCTTTAATCTCACGTATATGTCAATCACAGCTGATGTTTTGCGGGTTATCGTAGATTTGATCTTATCTCCAACAGTTGATTAAAGACTCCGATTAGTAATGGGTTTCTTTACGCGATTCCGTCTTTCTTCGATGCAGTGCTCAATTGAGATTTGTTCTAATGGAAGACTTTTTTTTCAATAATCGATTTAAATAATCCGCTCTCGTCATTCTTTCGCACCGCCTTCTAAAAGTGGTTCTTTCTGCGATTGCCGGTTGAATTTATTGTCTCTTCAGTTCGTACCGCTGTTAATTGCTTTTATTCTGATCCGTTAATAGCCGGAGCGCCATTTTTGTTCCTAATACAGCAATACTATGACACACTACCAAATGGCACACTACCAATACGCTGGCTAGTGCATACCGTGGAGGCCACTGCGTAGGCTAACTGGAGCCACCGGCAGTGCCAATGCACTAAGAGACTTTGTCTCATCAGCAAAAATTGATGCCTGCTTGGCCATCAGATGATATAGATGTTGATTCCCATAGGGAATCTGAAATATTTGTCCTGAATGAGTAAATTTATAATACCAATATAAATGGTCCGTTATTGGACATTATAAATTTTCCTGCTAACTCACTCTTGGTTGCCAGCGTTTCGCCCTCGTGTGCTAGGGTGGGCTCATCAGTTGGTACCTAGCACACCTACCAGTACGCTGGCTAGTGCATACCGTGGAGGCCACTGCGTAGGCTAACTGGAGCCACCGGCAGTGCCAATGCACTAAGAGACTTTGTCTCATCAGCAAAAATTGATGCCTGCTTGGCCATCAGATGATATAGATGTTGATTCCCATAGGGAATCTGAAATATTTGTCCTGAATGAGTAAATTTATAATACCAATATAAATGGTCCGTTATTGGACATTATAAATTTTCCTGCTAACTCACTCTTGGTTGCCAGCATTTCACCCTCGTGTGCTAGGGTGGGCTCATCAGTTGGTACCTAGCACACCTACCAATACGCTGGCTAGTGCATACCGTGGAGGCCACTGCGTAGGCTAACTGGAGCCACCGGCAGTGCCAATGCACTAAGAGACTTTGTCTCATCAGCAAAAATTGATGCCTGCTTGGCCATCAGATGATATAGATGTTGATTCCCATAGGGAATCTGAAATATTTGTCCTGAATGAGTAAATTTATAATACCAATATAAATGGTCCGTTATTGGACATTATAAATTTTCCTGCTAACTCACTCTTGGTTGCCAGCGTTTCGCCCTCGTGTGCTAGGGTGGGCTCATCAGTTGGTACCTAGCACACCTACCAATACGCTGGCTATTGCATACCGTGGAGGCCACTGCGTAGGCTAACTGGAGCCACCGGCAGTGCCAATGCACTAAGAGACTTTGTCTCATCAGCAAAAATTGATGCCTGCTTGGCCATCAGATGATATAGATGTTGATGCCCATAGCGAATCTAAAATATTTGTCCCGAATGAGTAAAATTATAATACCAATATAAATGGTCCGTTATTGGACATTATAAATTTTCCTGCTAACTCACTCTTGGTTGCCAGCGTTTCGCCCTCGTGTGCTAGGGTGGGCTCATCAGTTGGTACCTAGCACACCTACCAATACGCTGGCTAGTGCATACCGCGGAGGCCACTGCGTAGGCTAACTGGAGCCACCGGCAGTGCCAATGCACTAAGAGACTTTGTCTCATCAGCAAAAATTGATGCCTGCTTGGCCATCAGATGATATAGATGTTGATGCCCATAGGGAATCTGAAATATTTGTCCCGAATGAGTAAATTTATAATACCAATATAAATGGTCCGTTATTGGACATTATAAATTTTCCTGCTAACTCACTCTTGGTTGCCAGCGTTTCGCCCTCGTGTGCTAGGGTGGGCTCATCAGTTGGTACCTAGCACACCTACCAATACGCTGGCTAGTGCATACCGTGGAGGCCACTGCGTAGGCTAACTGGAGCCACCGGCAGTGCCAATGCACTAAGAGACTTTGTCTCATCAGCAAAAATTGATGCCTGCTTGGCCATCAGATGATATAGATGTTGATGCCCATAGGGAATCTGAAATATTTCTCCTGAATGAGTAAATTTATAATACCAATATAAATGGTCCGTTATTGGACATTATAAATTTTCCTGCTAACTCACTCTTGGTTGCCAGCGTTTCGCCCTCGTGTGCTAGGGTGGGCTCATCAGTTGGTACCTAGCACACCTACCAATACGCTGGCTAGTGCATACCGTGGAGGCCAATGCGTAGGCTAACTGGACCCACCGGCAGTGCCAATGCACTAAGAGACTTTGTCTCATCAGCAAAAATTGATGCCTGCTTGGCCATCAGATGATATAGATGTTGATTCCCATAGGGAATCTGAAATATTTTTCCTGAATGAGTAAATTTATAATACCAATATAAATGGTCCGTTATTGGACATTATAAATTTTCCTGCTAACTCACTCTTGGTTGCCAGCGTTTCGCCCTCGTGTGCTAGGGTGGGCTCATCAGTTGGTACCTAGCACACCTACCAATACGCTGGCTAGTGCATACCGTGGAGGCCACTGCGTAGGCTAACTGGAGCCACCGGCAGTGCCAATGCACTAAGAGACTTTGTCTCATCAGCAAAAATTGATGCCTGCTTGGCCATCAGATGATATAGATGTTGATGCCCATAGGGAATCTGAAATATTTCTCCTGAATGAGTAAATTTATAATACCAATATAAATGGTCCGTTATTGGACATTATAAATTTTCCTGCTAACTCACTCTTGGTTGCCAGCGTTTCGCCCTCGTTTGCTAGGGTGGGCTCATCAGTTGGTACCTAGCACACCTACCAATACGCTGGCTAGTGCATACCGTGGAGGCCAATGCGTAGGCTAACTGGACCCACCGGCAGTGCCAATGCACTAAGAGACTTTGTCTCATCAGCAAAAATTGATGCCTGCTTGGCCATCAGATGATATAGATGTTGATTCCCATAGGGAATCTGAAATATTTTTCCTGAATGAGTAAATTTATAATACCAATATAAATGGTCCGTTATTGGACATTATAAATTTTCCTGCTAACTCACTCTTGGTTGCCAGCGTTTTGCCCTCGTGTGCTAGGGTGGGCTCATCAGTTGGTACCTAGCACACCTACCAATACGCTGGCTAGTGCATACCGTGGAGGCCACTACGTAGGCTAACTGGAGCCACCGGCAGTGCCAATGCACTAAGAGACTTTGTCTCATCAGCAAAAATTGATGCCTGCTTGGCCATCAGATGATATAGATGTTGATTCCCATAGGGAATCTGAAATATTTGTCCTGAATGAGTAAATTTATAATACCAATATAAATGGTCCATTATTGGACATTATAAATTTTCCTGCTAACTCACTCTTGGTTGCCAGCGTTTCGCCCTCGTGTGCTAGGGTGGGCTCATCAGTTGGTACCTAGCACACCTACCAATACGCTGGCTAGTGCATACCATGGAGGCCAATGCGTAGGCTAACTGGACCCACCGGCAGTGCCAATGCACTAAGAGACTTTGTCTCATCAGCAAAAATTGATGCCTGCTTGGCCATCAGATGATATAGATGTTGATTCCCATAGGGAATCTGAAATATTTGTCCTGAATGAGTAAATTTATAATACCAATATAAATGGTCCGTTATTGGACATTATAAATTTTCCTGCTAACTCACTCTTGGTTGCCAGCGTTTCGCCCTCGTGTGCTAGGGTGGGCTCATCAGTTGGTACCTAGCACACCTACCAATACGCTGGCTAGTGCATACCGTGGAGGCCACTGCGTAGGCTAACTGGAGCCACCGGCAGTGCCAATGCACTAAGAGACTTTGTCTCATCAGCAAAAATTGATGCCTGCTTGGCCATCAGATGATATAGATGTTGATTCCCATAGGGAATCTGAAATATTTGTCCTGAATGAGTAAATTTATAATACCAATATAAATGGTCCGTTATTGGACATTATAAATTTTCCTGCTAACTCACTCTTGGTTGCCAGCGTTTCGCCCTCGTGTGCTAGGGTGGGCTCATCAGTTGGTACCTAGCACACCTACCAATACGCTGGCTAGTGCATACCGTGGAGGCCACTGCGTAGGCTAACTATCGGACACATTATTTACGCATTTATTATGAAAACAGTTCTCTTTCATTTTTTTGCGAAAGAGCAGTCGACGGGTATTACTAATCGACTCCGACATTGCCTTTGAATGTCGACGAGAGAGCTCGCTGGTGGGCATAGCGAGAAAACAATGCGGTACCGAAGATGATCGATTGCATGCAGTATAATGACTGGGTGCATAAATATTGGCAACGGAAGAAATCGAGTGCGCAAAATCACTCGTAATAACAGATGCGCCATTGATAGAGCTCTCACTGTAACCGAAGGATAATACACAGTTTAATATAGGAATTTTGAAGGGACGGACAAAAGTTAGCATTATAACGGGGTTCTCGTTATATGCCGTACTCGCTATAGCGGACTTCTACTGTACATAAAAAAAATATATATAATATACAAACTTCACATTAAATAGGTGTGATATTGATGCAAGTGTGTAATGGACTAGTATAACTTGGAAACAATTCTCTACACCCATGGGTAAATAGTGAAAACATCAAGCTCGATTAGTAAGTGTTGTTGTTATTGTTACTACTACTACTACTACTACTACTACTACTACTACTTGTGAGGTGTGGCCATAAAGTTGTTTACGTGTATTATTATTATTATTATTATTCCTACACTTCTCCACAGGAAATATGGGTAGTAATGGGGCACGGGATGCACCAAGTGCCTTACATAATTAAAGTATTTACACATTATAATACAAATGTTGATGTACAGGTATATACAAAACTGTAGATCATGGGATCTTCATTCTTGCGAGAGGAACGATCGCACAATGTTGCATGTTGACAGGAGAACAGAATGTTGCATAATTTTGTAGATGTTCGGTGGAAGACCCAGTTCTCGCAGACTCTTGTGAAGTGTATGTGGAATGAGGCTGTTGATTGACAGAATCACAGGAACTATTCGTACCAGTTTCATCTTCCAGATCCTCTTTATCTCTTCTGCAATTTCTTTGTACTTCCTGTCAATGTTGGTGTCATTGGGGATAGCGATGTCAATAATGAAAGTCGTCCCAGTTTTCTTGTTTACCAGTATGATGTCTGGCCTGTTATGGTTGACTATTTTGTCTGTCACTACAGCAGTGTCCCAATAAAGCTTAATCGACTTGTTCTCCAGGAATGGTGTTGGATGGTACTTGTAATAAGGGATACGCTCCTTAATTAATTGGTTTTCCTGAGCAAGTGCCTGGTGTATGATTCCCGAGACAAGATTGTGTCGTCTCGTGTATTCTACGGGGGCAAGTACTGGGCAGCCCGCAGTGATATGGTCGATGGTCTCGAGATGAACGGAGCATCGTCTGCAGTTGTCGGAGAGTACGCTGGTGTCTTTGATGATGTACTTTTTGTAATTGTTTGTAGCTATTACTTGGTCTTGTATAGCAACTGCGAATCCCTCTGTCTCCCCAAATAAGCGCCCACTTTGTAACCACATACACGACGCATTCTTGTCTATGCTCTGTTGGTTTAGATTGCTGTAGTATTTTCCGTGGAGGGTCTTCTCTCGCCATGTCCTTTATTTCTTCTTCTTCTTCTTCTTCTTCTTCTTCTTCTTATTATTATTATTATTATTATTATTATTATTATTATCTACGTAGTTATGTACGACAGGTTGTCATTACGGACTTTATTTGGTATAAATCATAGTCGTATCATTATTATTTGTGTGTTGCATGATCTGCCTTGTGTAACAAAACATGAGAGGTTATGTTATGATATGTCTGCTGTATGTATTTTAATATGACTTTATTTCATGTAAGAACATGTAATTAATAGGGCTTGGATTTTTAGGTTTTAAACTATTTTATTCCTTGCTAGTTAACTGCAGTATTTTAACTTACTTATCCATTTCATTACCATTGGAGTAAATTACTTGAATCTTATAAAACCTAAAAATAACTAAATAAGACGTTAAAAGTTATAAAAAAACTAAATGGGCTATTCAAAACATTATTACGTTATTTTGAAATAGAAGTACCAAATATTAATGAAATTGAATTATTTTTTAAAAATAAACATTATGCACGACTTTTTGAAATTACTTCATGGTTTGGAACTGGAAGTGGTTTGTAAGTATAACTAGTGCGAGCGAAACAATGTGATACGATACTATTCCACTAGGGTACAGCACAAATCAAGAGACAACCTCCTGGCGTTCACTGACCTGTATCTAGCAGGTACAAGCCTGCCTAACTTGGCAGCTTCAGTGCATCTCTCATTGTGTACGGTCGACTACCGCCAGCTACGGCACTGTTCACTGTTTAGCTCTATACACATTATTATGCGACAGACTAAAATTAATTTTCCCTATAAATCAATTTATTATTGAAGGCAGTTTAAGAAGCTTACGTATTTCAGAAATAGCGATGTCTAAAGGAAAGTCATCTCGAAGTTGGTTGATTCGCCAGTGGATTGGTAACGATCCGGACTTTACTACAGATGGCAAAATTATATTTTGTCAACTCTGCCAAAAGCTGGTAAGGAATTATTTAGCATACCTCCAATAAAAAAATTCCCCATTACTGTAATGAAAAGTAAGTTTTTTGCTTTACGTCGCACCGACACAGATATATCTTACGGCGACGATGGGATAGGAAAGGCCTAGGGATTGGAAGGAAGTGGCCGTGGCCTTAATTAAGGTACAGCCCCGGCATTTGCCTGGTGTGAAAATGGGAAACCACGAAAAACCATCTTCAGAGCTGCCGACGGGGTTCGATCCCACTATCCCATGGTTACTGGATACTGGCCGCACTTAAGTGACTGCAGCTATCGAGCTCGGTAATATCCGTTTATGTAAAGCGCTGGTTTCGGCAAACGTACCATGGAATACGCTGACCATAGCTTGCACCGTCCGAGATGCTCTTCGCATTCTTTGGCCAAGAGAAAAACAGGATGGCAAGTTTTTACTTCTTTTGAGTGATAGTGCGGCATAGATGATCAAAGCTGGTGAAGTATTGAAGAGTTTCTACCCTAACATTCTGCATGTAACTTGCATAGCCCATGGCTTACACATATTGGTCAAAGAGGTTAGAAATAATTTTCCATGAGTAAACAGTATTGTTTCTTCTGTGAGAAAGGTGTTTCTTAAAGCTCCTAGCTGCATTCTCACTTTCAGGGAAATGTTGCCTCAAACTCCTCTTCCTCCCAAACCCATCATCACTCGGGGTACAAGGCTCAATGCAGCCCTATACTATGCCAATCACTTTGAAGACATTAAAAATGTTATAAATTCTTTTGATGTCGATGATGCACTCTGCATAGTGAAGGCTAAAACAGCTCTCACGAACAAGAACGCTGTTTCACTTGCCTTCATTAGGGCACACTTTGCTGATCTTCCTGCAGCTATTGAGCGTGTTGAGTCAGCATCGTTGCCATTAAAAGATTCAATAGAAGTTGTGGACTCCATTTCGAAGAAGGAAATACCAGGACCAGTGGGTGAAGCCTATTCACTCAAGCTTACCAAAATTCTACAGTGGAACCCTGGATTTCCAACAATGAGCAGTGTGTCTGCAATACTTCAGGGAGAAGAAACTACTGATGAGGTACCATGGGGACCGAGAGCTATTGTTTCAATGAAGCTTGCTCCAATGACTTCTTGTTGTGTGGAGCGTACATTTTCGTGCTATAAGAATATTTTGAGAGATAACAGAAAAAGTTTTACTCTGCAAAATCTGGAAATTTATTTAGTTGTACAATGTAACAGCAAGTGAAAACTGTGTTCTGTGCTTCTGAAAATGTTTCTTGATGCTTTGGAAGTGACAAAAATTTAACCTACATGAACCATTTATTGTATTTGCGCATAAATATTCTTTGTTATTTTTAATTTCAGTTGGTATGATGTGTTTGAAATGCTTTCATTAAGCCATTCTGTCGCATATTTTGAAATGTGTGGTATAGTTTTGTACTAGAGAGGCGTGAAGGTTACAATAAAGTACAAAAAATTTGAATGAATAGTGTAACTTTAGTAATGATTGGAAAGATCATTAAAAACTATTTCAGGAGGACAAAAACTAAAAAAACTATTTTGAGCTATTAAAAAAAACATGGTTTTTAAGAACCTTAAAATCCGGGCCCTAGTAATTAATAGTGTATAATTTATTATTACGTGTAAATATGATGTATAAATCCAATGTAATGTGCAACACACGGTAATAGTCTAGAACAGGGGTTTCCAAAAGGAGGCGTGCGGGCCACATGTGGCCCGCAAAGCCATTTTTGCGGCCCGCGAGAGCACCCTAAGAAATAATGTGAAGAAAAGTCACAAAATAATTTAATAGCTCGTTCAAAAACGTTTTGATTTTTATACACCTTATACACCCAAGTCAAAATTAATGATTCTTTAATAAAGTGGAACCTTGGATTGCGAGTAACTTGCTCTACGAGTGTTTTGCAAGACGAGCAAATATCTTAAATAAATTGTGACTTGATAAGCGAGTGAGGTTTCGCAATACGAGCGTCACGTGTACGTACGTTTCCACCTCCCCTTTGCCTTTGTTTTCCCCTCCCCCTGCCATTCTCTTTCCTGGGAAAGTGTGTGTAATCATTTCCCGCACTGAACTTCAGTTGGCGTGCCTCGCTTGCATAGTCAACACCGTACGAGTGTACATGTTTTGTTCCTGTCGTCTGTGATATAAGTGTTCTGCAACGATGGGCCCTGTGAACGAAAAGAAAGCTAAAAAGGAATTCGGTCGGAAGAAGGAGATGATTACAGTGGATGAATCTGTTCAATGACAATGCAATGTCACATTTTCGTGAAATCCTCAAAAAGAGGCAAAAGCAACAGTCATTGGAGAGGTTCCTCGTTACAGTTGCACAAAAAGAAAACACTTCCAATGAGCCAACCGATAGCAGTGATTCCGTTAGTGAAATTCGTGCTACACAGTAACTCTTCTCATGTCGTCTCTCGTCTCCCTCACACCAACAATGATTCTATTGTAAGGTAAAGTGCAGTTTAATTGTTTTACTACGTTAAATTTTGTTTTAGAAATGTTATGCGAATAAATGTTTTTGTGTTGTGGACGAATCATCCGAGTTTCAATAGTTTCTTATGGGAAAATTTGCTTTGATATACGAGCGATTTGGATTACGAGCATGTTGCCGGAATGAATTATGCTCGCAATCCAAGGTTCCACTGTACTAGTTACTCTTGTCAAGTATTCACTTGTTCTCAATAGATTATTTTTGATTTTAAAACATTTAAAATCCAAATATCAAGTAATAATGTTATTATTTTTGTGTCCCACTGACTAATTTTGATGGTTTTTGAAGACGCCGATATGCCGGAATTCCCGGAGGAGTTCTATTACATGCCAGTAAATCTACCGACACGAGGCTGACGTATTTGAGCACCTTCAAATGTCACCAGACTGAGCCAGAATTGAACCTGCCAAGTTGGGTCAGAAGGCTAGCACCTCAACCATCCCAGTCACTGAGCCCGGCTCCAAATTTCACTCTTTTATGCAATTTTAAGATAATGTTTTAAACAATTAAAATTATCAAATCCTCCTTTCAATTGAACTATGTATATTATTTCATAATGGTGCTTATGTACTATTTGCAGAATTCTACAAAAATTGGCCTATTCAAGTGCAGCCCGCGAACATGACTAAGGTTTCCAAAATGGCCCTCGAGCCATTACAAATTGGAAACCCCTGGTCTAGAACAACGCACCTTTGTCACCCGAGTTTTATAGAATGTTCTATCGATTTGCAAATAGGTTATTGGAGACTTGAAGATACAAGAATGCATGTTGTGTCATACTTTTCTAGAAGCCTAGCCAGGCAACGTATATAAAGGGCCGTTTTGGAAGTTGAGTTGTTGCTAGTGAAAGTTACTAGGCAAGTGCGTGAACTCGTTGTGATTTTGTTGTGTTGATAGTTGGTTGACATGCGAATGTGGCAGTGTTATTGTTATCCTCCCTCTTCTTCTTCTTATCCTTCTTCTTTTCTTCTTCTTCTTTGATTCAGTCAAGTTCAGGATGGTGGTTTATTAATGTGTGTGTATAATGTGTATATAATTTGTAAATAAGACAGTGTACACAATTGACAGCATCTCGTGTGTGCGCCTTTGTGAATACAATAATATAATAGTCTGCTGAGCAAATGGACTGTGCAGTGTGACATCAGTAGCTGTTAGCTTGCATTTGAAAGATGGTGGATTCAAACCCCGCTGTCAACTGGCTGGAACGTAGTTTTTTCTCATTTTTTGTGCCTTATTTAAGGCTATAATCAGTTTCTTCCTATTACTAGCCCTTTTGTATTTCATCATCGCCAAAAACCTATGTATGTTAGTGCAATATTAAACCACTAGAAAGAGAAGACAACAGTGTGGAACAGTCTTATGTAACATTGCCCTATTCAACCCACTGTCATTATTTAAGAGAAAATTTTTAACCTGTTATTATAAATGCCAATTGAAGGAGTATTTATTTAGCTTATGGTGCATGTTATGCCATGCACATAGTATGGAGGAAAGAACATGAGGAGCACAATTAATAACTTACAAAACAGAATAAATAAAACATAACTGGAAAAACACAATGTAGAAATGGAGACAGAGATGAATAGTACAGAAAAGAAAAAACACACAAAAATAGAAATTAAAAAGAAAAAGAAGCCATAAAATTAAGTTACAATGTCCAGTTGCAGTAACTGAATAGCTGTCATTGATGCTGTCATAAGGTTGTCAATAGTTTCAGAGAAGGCTGTGTGTGAATACCTAAAAGTGATGTGTCCTATTGTTTGAAAATTTTTCCCTGCAATCACAGCTTAGAGTGTGCTGAATGCCCAAAAACAAGGTGCAGAGGCATTTCTACTGGGCCCAGCACACGCTGTTTAGTGGGACCCATGTACGCGGTAGAATATATCGGGTGGGGGTAAAAGATCGATCTTCATTCATTGGGGATAGTCATTCCTGGTTCGCAGTCCAGCCTGATTTTACATACATACATACATACATACATACATACATACATACATACATACATACATACATACATACATACATCTTCATTATAGGCAATATCCCTTCCAGCGTTCAGTCTGCCAGCCTCTGTGAATTTACTAACCACTCACATAATTCTCTTTGTATCTAGTTCTGTGGCCTCGTTTAGTTCTATGTTTTAAAGATAAGAGGTAATCATTAGAAACTGAGTTTAACCATCATCGTCTTGGTCTCCCTCTACTTCTCTTACCCTCCAGAACAGAGTCCATTCTTCTCATAGTTAACCTACCCTCCATTCGCTTCACTTGACCCCACTACTGAAGCCGGTTTACGCTTACAGCTTCATCCATAGAGTTCATTCCTTAGCCTTTATCTCCTCATTCCGAATACCCTCCTGCCATTGTCCCCGGCTGTTCGTACCAACACCCCCTGCGGGTGGGGAAGTCAGATGTACAATACACCCCCGGTATCCCCTGCCTGTCGTAAGAGGCGACTAAAAGGGGCAACCTTGGCGCGGACATGGATTGCGGCTTGGTGTCGTGTTGGACCCCATGTGGATGGGAAGGGCTGAATACATTCACAGGTAATCCCTACCTATCATAGAAGGTGACTAAAAGGGTCATGTGGCCATTGGTTCCCTCTTTATTTTTTTTATTTTTTTGAGGGTTAGTTGTAGACCAATTCGCAATTATTGAGGTGCACGCTACTCAGAGATGGGCCTTTTATGTGGTATTTCTAAAACTCACGTCGGGTGGAAGCGTCTTGTATCCGCGCAGTAGTATCCGCCTGACAACACAGGTCTCCGCAGAGCCGAACGCCAGAAGGACATTTTATTATTCATTGTTTTATATTTTTTCTCTATATTTATTACTCTGTACATGCTATTGCAGGTGATTGGAGGAAGGGAGTTCTAGTCCTCATTGCATCAGTCATCACGTATTGGCATCGTCCAACATCGGACCTCGGACAATACGTGCTACGACCAGGCGGGTATTGCCTTGGCTGCTTGGTTCGTCTACAGAGGCCCCTGATCAGAGTTGGTGGCAATTCGGGGAGGATGATTTCAGGCATGGCTTTGAAACGTCTTCAGCCTGCCAAGGTGGTCCCCCACCGAAGTCTTTAACTTTTGATTCCTTGAGGGGTTCAACCCCCTGGGAACAAGCGCAGCATGAAGGAATACGATCCAGCTTCCCTTGGTTTCTAGTTGCTATCAGAACTGATGGCAGTGACTTCAAGCTGGTAAAGTGTATTTTGTTTAGTAGGCACACAGAAGGTGTCTACGGAGAACTGGAGGATCTGAAAAAAATGCGCAATGGTAGTTTGTTGCTAAAGATACACACTGCCGTACAAGCTGATTGGTTGCTCAAGTGCGACCACTTTGGTGATATTCCCGTCGAAGTGGAGAAGCACAATACCTTGAATCTGGTTCGTAGAGTTATCTTCCACCGCGATCTCATCGTGAACACTGACGACGAGTTGATGGAAGACAGGAAGCAGCGTTGCATGACACGAACGGCGCATTGCGCGCAAAGTCAACGGCGAATACATTGCCACAGGTGCATTCATTGCCTCCTTCAAATTGTCATTGTTACCAGAAAAAGTCAAGGTAACACCTTATCACTGTGATGTGAGGCCATACATCCCGCCTTCCATGCACTGCTATCAATGCCAGAGGTTTCAGGCTTATGGTATCTCGTTGCTCTGTATGTGGTACATTTGGCAAAGGAGCTCACGACACGGAAGAGTATTCAACTCCTTACAGGTGCACTAACTGCCCTGGTCTTCATTCATCCCAAGATTGGAACTGTCCATTGTATCTCATTGAGAAGAAGATCCAGGAGATCAAGACCCTGGATGGTCCTTTCTACCAGGAAGCGCGCTGTAAGTTCATTTCTGTGAATACACCCGCCAAGACTCTAGACTACACGAAGATAGCACAATCTTCCAGGTTCGTCGTTTACATGTTCTAAACCTGTTATGATCGCTGCGCCCAAGGCAGCTGTTGCTCCTGCAAGCAAAGCCGCAAGGAGTAAAAGCTTGAAGGGGGGACAACCCTACCTTTGACCACCAACAAGTCTGTGCCAGCTGGGACTCCTAAGCCGGCGCAGCAGAGCGGAAGGCCAAGTCTCCCCACACAAGGGTCGGTGAAAGCCGTCCCCACACCAGCGGAGGCGGCATCGTTGACCAGGGCTAGGAAAATATCTCCCTGCCCGTCTAAACAAGAAAAGAAGGCAGAGAAGTCCGCACTTCTCCTGCGAAGGGGAAATCATGCCCTCAATCTGGAGAGTATGAATCAGCGCCAGCAGGTATGCCTGCTTCTAAACCTGTGCGCTCTCCTCATAGGACGAAACACCGCTTCCAAAATAGTCAAAGTTCTGGGCATCAGTCCCCTCGTCCCTTGATGATGGGAAGGACGTCGAGCTTTCCTCTACATCCTCGGATGTAGATGTTGATGTTAGTGCTTAGGTTTTAACTATAACATAACACTCTTCCCCTTTTAGTCCACACTATGGCACTGTTACAGTGGAATTGTAACGGTTATGATGGGCATCTTGCTGAGGTGCGCCAGCTAATTAGTGAGTATTTGGAAAGTATAGTCTGCATTCAGGAAACTAATCTCAGAACAGGTCATCGTACAGTCTTGAGAAATTTTCATCTATACTCAACGGAACAACATTATGCCAACCGGGCTTCCGGTGGCATTGGCATTTTTGTAAGTTGTGATACCTATAGCAAAGAGGTTCCACTAAGAACCCCGCCGGAGGCTGTAGCATTTTGTGTTCCGCTGCCTGTCATAGCAACAGTGTGTAATGTTTATTTTCACCTGGCCAGCCTCTTAATATAAATGATGTAACTCATCTTACAGATCAGCTTCCACCTCCATTTCTCCTATTGGGAGATTTCAATGCCCATCACCTTACATGGGGCCCTGAAACGCCTTGCCCCAGGGGGAAGGGAGTTGAAAACATTAATAAGAGAGCTGGATTTATGTATCTTGAATATAGGTCAGTCAACTCCTTTCACTGTACATTACGCACATAGTCTCGCATGGATGTTAGTCTGTGCAGCTGAACGCTGGTTCCCCAGTTTCGGTGGAATACACATGATGATCTCTGTGACAGTGACCATTTTCCCATTGTTCTTACTTTGTTGAAACAGAAATCCGTTGATGCTCCTCCTCCGATGGATTCTTATGTTACAGTATCGGTTTTGACTCTTTTTATAAAGTCATCTTCAGCTGTACACTACCTTTACATTAGTCAAAGTTGGTATTGTGCCTTGCTAAGTAAAAAAGAGGGATGTAACAAGGGTTAAAATTAGGCATATATCAAAGTAAAAGCCGGCTGTGTATACATCTAATATTAAGTGTGTCTGAGGGCCTAAAAATCGTGTTGATCAAGTTAATTTAAAAGATATAGATACATAAACACATTAAAATATTCACAGTACATATTAAAATGCACATTTCATGCTAAAGTCCAGTGTGATGAATAGGAACACATTCTTGAAATGAATTTGACATCTTGTGTTTGTTTGTTTGTTTGTTTGTTTGTTTGTTTGTTTGTTTGTTTGTTTGTTTACTTAATTATCCCACATAAGAGGAAATGTCCGTGCTTGAGTTCGTATGGGGCGCTTCCATAATATTCTGCTCTATATTAGGTTCATCCACTTGTATGATTACAATCTTCAGTTGTCAGTAATAAATGTGTGTATGTTCAAAAGTAGGTATGTTCAGCTGAGATTGAAAATCATCTTAAAAACGTTGAATGCAGTTTGCGTTAGTGTATAAATGTCAGTTGCTAGGTGGTGGCTCTTTCCTTGAATATAGGTCAGTCAACTCATTTCACTGTACATTACGGCACATAGTCTCGCATGTGCTGCCATGCAGCCAGGTCGGACGCAACTCATCCACTTCAGCAACAATATTTATTGGCAATTATAGACAAGAAAAGAGCCACCACCTAGCAACTGACATTTATACACTAACGCAAACTGCATTAAATGTTTTTAAGACTATTTTCAAACTCAGCTGCACATACCTACTTTTGAACATACACGCATTTATTATTGACAACTGAAGATTGTAATCATACAAGTGGATGAACCTAATATAGAGCAGAATATTATGGAAGCACCCCATACGAACTCAAGCACGGACATTTCCTCTTATGTTGGATAATTAAGTAAACAAACAAACGCAAGATGTCAAATTCATTTCAAGAATGTGTTCCTATTCATCACACTGAACTTTAGCATGAAATGTGCATTTTCATGTGTAATTTTAATATCTACTGTGAATATTTTAATGTGTTTATGTATCTATATCTTTTAAAATAAGTTGATCAACACGATTTTTAGGCCCTCAGACACACTTAATATTAGATGTAATACACAGCCGGCTTTTACTTTGAAATATGCCTAATTTTAACCCTTGTTACATCCCTCTTTTTACTTAGCAAGGCACAATACCAACTTTGACTAATGTAAAGGTAGTGTACAGCTGAAGATGACTATAAAAAGAGTTGAAACCGGTACTGTAATATAAGAACTTACAATAAACTTGTATTGATTAGATGGATCCTTTCTCTTCTATGATATATGATAACTATCAATACGGAAAAATGAAACTAATAAATCAAGACAGGCGGAGCGTAGACGGTGATATCAATTACATAACACAAGTTATTCTTGCTGCTGCTGAGGCGTCCATTCCATCGATTTCAGGGACCTCTCGCCGAAAACTCTTTCCTTGGTGGAAAGAAGAAATTTCAGCAGCTAGCAAAGAACACCGTCACGCTCATAAACGCTATCATAGGCAGCCTACTGTGGCCAATTTGGTAATATTTAAAAAAACTCCGTGCTAATGCTCGAGTTCTTATTTGACAGAGTAAGAAAGCTTTGTGGGAGAGATATGTGTCGTCTAGGACGACTCAAGTATGGACTAAACTTTGACGTATTTTGGGTATCCAAGGATCATCTTCAGTACCAGGAATTTCCATTGAAGGCAATATCGTCACTGAACCACTCTCGATTGCTAACCATCCAGCCAGTCATTTCGCGGATGTGTCTGTCTCCGGGAATTACCATCGTGATTTCCTCGTTATGAAGCTGGAGGCAGAACGTCATTGCCTCAGTTTTGCCACTCAAGCATCTGAGGACTATAACGTGCCCTTTATGAAGTGGGAATTCCGCAGCACCAAGGCGCTTTGCAAGGACACATCTCCTGGACCAGACAATGTCCATAACCAGATGTTGAAACACCTTAGTGAGGATAGTCTGTTATATCTCCTTGTGTGTTCAACCGAATCTAGATAGAGGGTGAGTTCCCATCTCAGTGGCGAGAGGGCATACTAATTCCTGTCCTCAAGCCTGACAAAAATCCTAAGTATGCAGGAAGTTACAGACCTGTTTGTCTTACTGTTTGTGTAAGCTGTTTGAGAGGATGGTAAATCGCCGACTTATGTGATGTTTGAAGAAACAAGGACTTTTGTCCGAGTACCAATGTGGTTTCAAAGCCGCTCGCTTGACCATTGACCACTTGGTACACCTGGAGAGTTCTATCCAGGATGCGTTTCTCTGCGAACAGCATTTGGTGGCTGTTTTCTTTGACTTAGAAAAGGCCTATGACACCACATGGCGATATGGTATCCTTTCAGTCCTGCATCAATGGAGATTCTGAGGTAACTTGCTGGTATTTATTGCAAATTTTCTGTCCCTCCATCTGTTCCGTGTCCAAGTATGGAGGGCATATTCACAATACTATGTTCAAGAAAATGGAGTCCCACAGGGATCAGTCCTTAGTGTCACTCTGTTCGCGATTGCCATAAATGGTATTGTCGCTGCTGCTGGTTCAGCAGTAATTCTGTCGCTATATGTGGACGATTTTGCTTTGCATTACAACTCGCACAATATGGCAATTGCAGGGTGACAATTACAGCAAGCTATTAGGAGAGTGGAACAGTAGACTTTAGAACACGGCTTTCAGTTTTCAACCGCAAAGACCTCTGTTGTACACTTTTATCGGAAGCACTCTCTTCACTTGAATTCTGAGTTTTAATTAGGGAATGTCGCTCTTCCCATAGTTGACACCAATTTCTTGGGCTCATTTTTAATAGCAAATTATCGTGAGAGCCACGTGTGGGAGTTAAAAGTGCAATGCACTAAGAAGTAGAATATTTTGAAGTTTCTTAGCAGCACTAACCTGGGGGGCTGACCGCTCGGTGCTCCTACGATTTTATAGGGCACGTATTTTATCCAGGTTAGACTACAGCAGTGCAGCTTATGGATCAGCAAGGCAAAGCGTCCTTACAAAACTGAATAGCATCCACCACAGCCGGGTTAGTTGGCAACAGGAGCTTTTCGTACAAGTCCCATTGCCAGCCTGCTCGCTGTATCTGGTGTGCCTCCTTTACACCTGAGGCGCCAGCAAATGTTTCTGTCCTATGCTGAAAATTTGCGACAGATGCCACTTCACCCAAGCTATCCTTGCGTATTCCACAATGGAAACCATCGGCTGTATGCTGCTTATCCTCGAGCAACACAGCTGGGTGGAATATGCTTGGATAGCAGTCACAGATTGTTTGATGTGCTTTCGGTTCCCTGTCTTACAGCTTATAAATCTCGTATTTTATCCCGTATTGGCTCAACACAACTAAGGTTTAAGTTATAAGTAGGTTCCCACCTTCCAGTACTTATCAATTTCTATATAATAGTTTTATTAATTACATGATATAAACCAGCTTAATCTCTAGGACGTGTTTCGTTCCGATTATGGAACATCTTCAGCTAAAACATTTGACAAAATGGCAAGACAATTAAAACACACGTGATGGTTATGATGATACAATAGCTAAAATATTTGACAAAATGGCACAAAAATTAAAACACATATGATAGTTATGATGATAAAATAAAATGTTCATTCATGTTGGTTAAAATTTCAACAAGTCAGTGTCCAAGTGACGAAGTAAAATCGGCAATAAGGTTCTTCTTTACGTTAGAGATGTGTATATTTGTTAATCTTCAAGATAAAATTAGAGATACCGTATACAAGATTTTCTTAACGTATAGTTATCGGGGGAAATCTTGATAAAACAACCATAGTTGAAGTTGAGTTGCAGTTGGACTATTAAAATGAGTCTGAAACGAGAAGAGAATGAGTAAAAAGGAGGATATTTTAAAAGAGAAAACCTTGTAAAAATGTATGTTCGTGAGAATAAAGGATAATGGAGTTGATTACCTTATAGTCGATCATGTCGTATTTGACGCCCTCCCTTACGCCGTGTCGTTAACTGACTGAGTTCTGTGTATGTATGTGAGGCACTTGCGGTGGGCGGGGAATGTCAGAAGGAGAGGTAGGTGAAGTGAGGAAACCGGGTGAAATGTTGTGTAGGGTGGAGCTAACTGAGGAGTGACGCTGTGATAGGCTAGGGGAAACGGAAGGAAAAGTAGGAGAAATATTGTGTAGGGTGGAGCTAATAGGAAGGAGGTGTGTTGGTTGTTTTTTGGGATCCTTTTTGATGGTTTTTCTAGAAGAGTCTAATTTGGTAGCCTCTTCTAATAATATATTGATATTCTTTCATGATTTCATTAATATTCTGGCTGGGATTTCGTTTCTGATCAATCTCAATATACTGTACAGTAGATATTTTCAAGAATATTCATTAATTCGCCTTTGTTTAACGTTTGTAGATTGGTCAAGTCCCTTTCTATTGATGTAAAACTGTGTTTATATTCGGTCATATGAAGACTCATGGCCGAGTACTTCCTATGTTTTTCAGCATTAATATGTTCTTGATATCTTACTAAGAAATTGCGGCTTGCTTGCCCGATATAAGAATTGGCACAATTTGAGCATTTAAGCCTATATATCCCTGAATTTAAATATTTGTTATTACTTGCAATGCTTTGGTGATTGAAAATTAAACGTTGATTGTTGTTATTGGTGCGAAAAGCAATTTTAAAATTGTGTTTCTTAAAAATATTAGTAATCTGGTAAATAGTCCCATTATTATAAGTAAAAGTGGTGAAGTTTTTCTTTTTATGTTCTTTTACCAGCTGCGTTTGAGGTTTATTCTTCATTGTATTCATTAGTCTATCTATGTAGTGTTTGTGTATCCATTGCTTATCGCTATTTTGTAAATGAGATTAATTTCTTTTTGGAGATCGTTTTTGTACAAGGGAATATTAAAGGCTCTATTTAACATGCTTAAAAAGGAACTCCTTTTATGTGCCTCAGGGTGGTACAAATCTTTTCGTATGGTATTCATAGTTTGAGTCAGTTTTCTAAAGATTGTAAAGCATAACTTTTCTTCTTTCCTTTCGACTGTTAAATCAAGGAAATTTAGTTTTTCATTGTTCTTGGTTTCTAACGTAAATTTTATAAAAGGCATTGATTTTTTTTTGCCTGGTTGGCTAAATTACAGCTTATAAATCTCATATTTTATCCCGTATTGGCTCAACACAACTAAGGTTTTTCCACCTTCCAATACTTATCAATTTCTATATAATAGTTTTATTAATTACATGATATAAACCAGCTTAATCTCTAGGACATGTTTCGTTCCGATTATGGAACATCTTCTTCATCACAATCAGTAATTCAATAGAATTTTGTAAAATTATTAAGAACACTAAATTAAAACAGTCTTTCACCTTGAACTCATTCAACGTTACTAATATGTATTCTATGATACCCGCGAAAGAAACTCTAAATATAATTAAGAACAACTTAAGGACACACAGGAAACTTAGTAACCATGAAATAGAAGAATTTATGTTACTCCTAGAATTTACACTTAATAATTACTTTTCCTTCAATAACACAGTATATCAACAGAGTGGTCTCCCTATGGGAACTCCAGCATCAGGTATCCTTGCTGAAATATACATGGATCACTTAGAAAAACATAAATTTTAAATGACGAAAAAGGTATCATTATCTGGCTAAGGTTTGTCGATGACATCTTTGCAATTGTAGATGAACAAATCAGTAGTAGCACTAATTTATTAGACCAAATCAACAGTTTAGACCCTTTCATAAAATTTACGTTAGAAACCGAGAACAATAAAAAACCAAATTTCCTTGATTTAACAGTCGAAAGGAAAGAAGAAAAGTTGTCCTTTACAATCTTTAGAAAACCGACTCAAACTATAAATACCATACGAAAAGATTCGTACCATCCTGAGGCACATAAAAGGAGTTCCTTTTTAAGCATGTTAAATAGAGCCTTTAACATTCCCTTGTCCAAAAACGATCTCCAAAAAGAAATTAATCTCATTTACAAAATAGCGATAAGCAATGGATACACAAAACACTACATAGATGGATTAATGAATAAAATGAAGAATAAACCTCAAACCCAGCTGGTAAAAGAACGTAAAAAGAAAAAAACTTTGCCAATTTTTACTTATAATAATGGGAATATTTACCAGATTACTAATATTTTTAAGAAACTCAATTTTAAAATTGCCTTTTGCACCAATACAACAATCAACATTTAATTTTCAATCACCAAAGCATTGCAAGTAATAACAAATATCTAAATTCGGGGATATATAGGCTTAAATGCTCAAATTGTGCCAATTCTTATATCGGGCAAACAGGCCGCAGTTTCTTAGTAAGATATCAAGAACATATTAATGCTGAAAAACATAGGAAGTACTCGGCCATGAGTCTTCATATGACCGAATATAAACACAGTTTTACATCAATAGAAAGGGACTTGACCATTCTATGAACGTTAAACAAAGGCAAATTACTGAATATTCTTGAAAATATCTATATTGAGATTGATCAGAAACGAAATCCCAGCCAGAATATTAACGAAATCATGGAAAATATCAATATATTATTAGAAGAGGCTACCAAATTAGACTCGTGTAGAAAAACCATCAAAAAGGATCCCAAAAAACAACCAACACACCTTCCGATTAGCTCCACCCTACACAATATTCCCCCTACTTTTCCTTCCTTTTCCCCTAGCAGTATCAGTAATTTTCATTTTTAAACTTTTTTAAACTTCCGCGGATTTCCTCGTTCTGTCGATATATGGCTGAGTATGTCTGGTCGATAGTAGGTCTAATAATGATACCATATGGCAGTATGGGGCATGGGGGCCAGTCATGTGCTCCTCTTTGGTATATAATACAGTCATTTTTTTTGCAAGCAAGTCAGACGAGTAACCTTACCTCAGAAGTAGCGCGTAGGACCTGCGGAAGTGCTCGTGTTGTATGTGTTAATTTTTTTTTGCCAAAATGTCAAAAGAAATGATGCATTGTTTAAAAGTGCTTATAGGGAAGAGTTTTCATGATTCAGTGAATCCAGGAAGGGACCGATGTTCACATTCTGTACTATATGTAGGTGTGATTTTTTCAGTTATGCATGGCGGGAAGTGCGATATACAAAAGCATATGCAAACGAGAAAACATAAGGAGAGTGTCAAGTGTGTAAAAAGAAACCAGAAACTGAACTTTTGATGTAAAAACCAAGATGTAAATCCTGTGATGAATGCCGAGACATCATATACGTCATTTATCGTAGAACATAACCTGCCTGTAAATTGTGGTGACCACGCAGGACCTTTGTTTCACAAAATGTTTCCTGATTTGGAAATCGCTAAACGATATGGGTGTGCTAGAACGAAAACAGCGGCTATCATAACGGAAATGTGCATGGAAGAAAGGGCGGAAATGGTATCACATTTGCAGGTGAATGCATTTTCTGTTGCTACTGATGGTAACAATAAAGGCGACTCAAAAATATATCCTATTAACATTTTTTAGGCCTGAACTCAATGAAATTCAGAGTTGTCTACTCTCTGTGCCTAAATTAGAAGGGGATGTTACTGAAGTAGACATTGCCAATCTTTTGCTCTCAACTTTTCTGGAATTCCGCATTCCATTAAAAAAACTGCCTAGCTCTTGGTGCTGATAATGCTCCAGTAATGGTAGGATTAAAGAATGGTGTGGCAGGATATTTGAAGCAGGAAAATAGTAACATAATCATCGTAGGCTGCTCTTGTCACCTAATTAATCTTGCTGCAGAGAAGGGTGCAGGGTGCTTGCCCGTAAATGTAGATGAAAGTATAATTGATATATTTTATTATCTGGAAAGGAGTTCAAAGAGGAAAGAAAAGTTCAGAGAATTTCAGACTTTACACAACACAGAGATCAGGAAAATTCTGAAGCATGTGCCTACTGGATGGTTATCACTAAGAAGGTGTTTAGATAGGATTTTGCTGCAGTGGGACCCTTTGGTTACTTTATTCAAGAGCAAAATTTGTGAGTAAGGATTCTCAGATGGGAACTTTGAAGACTTACAAAATTCCTAAGCACAGTCCAAGTGCAGATGTGTCTTGTTTCTCTGAAAAGGTGGAGCATTGTTATACCATTTCACCACACTCCTCAGTTAAAAGGAAAACCTAGTCATCAGTTTCACGAAAAAAATGAAACTACTGATGACGCTAAGAGCCATGCATCATCACGTGAAGAATGACTGTTCATTTTCCTTTCATCAAATTTACATAAATCTTTTTGCCTTTTTCTCTCAAGTTTTATCGATATCTTTGAGAATCCAAACGTAGCTCTTCAGTCAAGTATGCCGCACCTCCACTTACTGAGATCAGTTTTGGAGGAACTATTGAAGAATTTGATGGCAAGGTTTATGAAACCATACGTTATTAAAAGCTCCTCCTCTCTCCTTGATATAGATTGTCAACCTCCAGCAAATCAAAAGGATGATTGTGATCTGATGATAGGGAACTCTGCGTTTGTTTTAGTGAACACTTCAAAGTCTGAGGAAAAGTGCATATTCATTAAGTCTGTTAGAAAGTGTTTCTCTTCATCATGTGACTACATAGTACACAAATTTCTGTTCAAAGATGAAGTTTTAATTAATGCAGAAGTTGAAAATATTTCTGCTATAAGAAAGGCATCATTTTCTAGCCTTATATTTTTCATTAACAAGTTTCCAAACATTCTGACTAGTGAAATGGAACATTTAGATAAAGAAACTGATATTGTGCACTCCTAGTTCTGTAACTTTCAGCTCAAAGAAACAGACCTGGCAAAAGGAAGAATTGATGTTCGATGGGCATTGGTAGGTCAGATGAAATCATCTGATGGTGTACTTAAATATGACAGACTCTCTAAGGTGATGCTTGCTATTTTATCAATTCCACATAGCAATGCAGAATGTGAAAAGATTTATAGCATAGTCACCAACACAAAAACACAGTTCAGCAAGGCAAGTGCTTTGAGCAAAAATTTAGTTCCGTATTTCTGAACAGGGCTAAGTCATCTACGGGTGTGTTGAACGACAATCAGTCGTAATATGATCGGCATGTTGAAGGATGAGAAGTCACATGTTCCTACAGTTCAGGTATGTCCAGTATTTACTATTCACATACAGTATAATGAATAATATATATATATATATGTAGGCCAAATAGAATTGTTAATGAATTGAATTATAATGAATTAGTACATCTTCTGCCATCAGTGATGTATCGTAATTCGTCTTGATTCACTTCTAAATTTTTCCTGATTTTTTACTTTTGAAAGTTGGCATGTCTGCGATTCTCAATTACACAACCAATTTGGGTGACCCTACTTCGTAGTGTTCATACACAAGTTGCCGCCCCATGGTGGTCTTATCAGTTACGAAGTTTCACAACCAGGTTAAGTACTGTTCCCCAAGGGAACCTAAACATAGACACAGTTACGTGCAAAACCGTAAAAATATGCAGGGGTATATTTCCCATCCTTCTAGGAAAGGAACAGAAAAGGTTACAGCAAAAACAGCCCATTGACAAAAGGCAAGGTGGCGAAACACCAGCACTCCTTAGAAGAATATTCTGGAAAGAACAAGAACCTAAGTGGACTTAAGGCCCAATGACACAAGGGCTAATCACACGCTAAAAAGGGTAACTAAAGGGGATGTTTGAAGGCAGGAACAAATTTCCAAAAAGAAGGTTTTAGAAAGTCTTAAAAGTTCTCAATCTCTGTCCAAGATGGCCATAGTGGAGAAGGTGCACAGTTTAAATAGCCGGGGAAGATGTACCCGTGGTATGAACCCTTTGGCAGTTTTTAGCTTCTCTTCAAATCCAGCTTCACTAAATGTCGTCAGAGTGAGTACTTGGTCTCCGCAACTTCATCCTGGTATAAGCCTGCTTGTTCTCTGCAGGGAGGATCTTGAAACTGGCTGGACTAATTATGTTGTTGATCAGTCTCTCCAGTAGTTTGTAGTTTGAGCTTGATAGTGCTATGAGTCTGTAGTTTCCAGGAGCAGTGGGTGGTTTTCCAGGTTTCTTGAAAGCAGTTATTCTTTCTCTCTTTAACTGTGCTATCATTTGTGCATTGGATGAATGATAATAGTCAGTGATTTTACCAGGGTGAACGAGGAACTTGTGAATACTGTAGAAACATAAGGCTTTGCCCATTTTGCAGCTTTAGAAGGCTCTTGTAACTTTATCTGTAGTGAATCATTATGCTAGCTCTTGTATAGAGGAGCATGATTTTCTTAGGTTGCACAGGTTTCTCCTAATTACTTTGGAATGTGCTTTGTCTGATTTACCCGTGAACATCTATATGATTAGGTCTGTTGTTCTGTCTGATTTGACTTCTTGAGGTGCGTATGGTTTGTGTGAATTGCCTCCTAGCTTCTTTAGAAGATTCCAGGCTCTTTTAGTCAGAATTCTTAAAATCTATTTCCTTATCCATTTTTGTATATCTCTCCCTTCTGTCCTTACCCAGTCTGCTAATGATATCATCTACCGCTTCTGCCTGTGGAAAGTGTTGATATAGAAGCTCATTGGTATCGGTGCAACATAGTACATATTGTTTTTTAACACTTCTGAGTATGTGTTTTGTGGCAATTGAGATTACCATCTTGACTAACCTCTGGTAGTTATTAGGGGTGGCAGTAATTCATTGGGACAGGTAGATCATTCGAAGTTTTTAGGATGTGTATTCTCCCAGGATGCTGGTATATAGTGAGTGAGATTGAATCAAGGTGCAGCAAAGTTTATGCAGTGAGCTCGCAGTTGCGATCAACAGTATTCTGTAAGAAGGAAGTTGGCTCCCGGCCGAAACTATCTTTACATTGGTCTGTTTTCAGATCTTCGCTTTACAGGAATGAGTGGACTCAGGATATCTTATTCATAAGTTGGAAGTAACAGACATGAAAGTAGCAAGAATAGTTGTTGGTACAAATAGGTGGGAACAATGGCAGGAGGGTATTCAGAATGAGGCGACAAAGGCTAAGTTAGGAATGAACTCGATGGGTCAAGCTGTACACGTAAACTGGCTTCGGTTGTGGCGTCAAGTGAGGCGAATGGAGGATAGGTTAACTACAAGAATAATGGACTTTGTTATGGAGAGCAAGAGAAGTAGAGGGAGACCAAGACAATGATGGTTAACCTCAGTTTCTAATGATTTAAAGATAAGAGGTATAGAATTAAACAAGGCCACAGAATTAGTTACAAAGAGGATTTTTCATATTTTGATCTGCTGATGCCTTAACTGTTAAGGTGGCAGATACAGAGAGCTCCTCCAGAGAATCAAGCCTTTGAGCAAGCCTTTGTATGGCTCTCAGTTTTAATTATTGTGTTGATGGGGGGTGGGGTGATAATACCTCGTGGGAAACAATGTAAGTTCCTAGGTGTTTCTATGAGGAATGATCTTCATTGGGGGTAATCACATTAGCGAAGTAGTTAAGAAAGGTTACAGATCTCTTCACATGGTTATGAGAGTATTTAGGGGTTGTAGTAAGGATGTAAATGAGAGGGCGTATAAGTCTCTGGTAAGACAGCAGTTAGAGTATTGCTCCAGTGTATGAGACCATCACCAGGACTGCTTGATACGAGAACTGGAAAACGTTCAAAGGAAAGCAGCACGATTTATTCTGGGTGATTTCCGGCAAAGGAGTAGTGTTACTAAAATGTTGCAAACTTTGGGCTGGGAAGACTCTTTTTACAATTGGCTTTACATCGCACCGACACAGATGGGTCTTATGGCGATGGTGGGATAGGAAAGGCTAAGGAGTGGGAAGGAAACGACTGTGGCCTTAATTAAGGTACAGCCCCAGCATTTGCCTGGTGTGAAAATGGGGAAACCTCGGAAAACCATCTTCAGGGCTGCTGACAGTGGGGTTTGAACCCACTATCTCTTGGATGCAAGCTCACGTTGCGCGCCCCTAACCGCACAGCCAACTCGCCTGGTGGGAAGACTTGGGAGTAAGGAGATGAGATGCTCGACTATGTGGTATGTAATACTAATATCAATGGTCCGTTATTGGACATAAATTTTCCAGCTAACTCATTCCTGGTTGCCAGCGTTTCGCCCCAGTGTGCTAAGTTGGGCTCATCAGTTGGTAAATAGCACACCTACCAAGACGCATGGCTAGTGCATACCGTGGAGGCCACTGCGTAGGCTACTTGGAGCCACGGCAGTGCCAATGCACTATGAGATACTTTGCCTCATTACCAAAACTTGATGCCTGCCTGGCCATCAGATGATATGGATGTTGATTCCCATAGGGAACCTGAAATTTTTGTCTCGAATGAGTAAATTTATAATACCAATATAAATGGTCTGTTATTGGACATTATAAATTTTCTAGCTGGATTGATTGATTGATTGATTGATTGATTGATTGATTGATTGATTGATTGATTGATTGATTGATTGATTGATTGATTGATTGAGCCCTCAGCTCCAGGTAAAAATCCCTGACTTGGCCGGGAATCAAAACCGGGGTTTCTGGGTAAGTGGCAGGCACGCTACTTCTACACCGTGGGGCCAGCATAATGGAAAGGAACGATAGAGTGACATATCAAGACATATATATTAAGAAGAACATGAATACACAATGTGATAATCACAATTACAAATCAGCAGTAGAAGAGCGAATAGTAGAAAAGGAGACAAACATGAAACAACAAAAGTATATTGACACTCTCAGCATCTTTATACACTGCCATCTTCAGTTAGACAGGCTTTTCCTAATCAATCCCAGTTCTACATCCATTTCTTCTCACCCCCGACATATTCATTTCTACTTCTGACTTCATCAGGAGAGCAGACTTCGGCAAACTGAGAGGGCATCTAGACATGTTTTCAGTCTTTAATTTGGGAAGTGTGGGATAAGAAAAACCTAGGTAAACATGGGAAAAGGAAGAGAGAGAAAAAGATGAAAATGAATATATGTGATTAAAGACTAGGAACACAGGACAAGCACAAAAGTAGAAAATGGAAAAGAATAAACAATTGAGAAATCAAGTCATATGTATGGAAACACAAGAAGATAAACTCAATGGGCCAATTGCAGAAACGGCAGAAACGATGACTACTTTTAAGTCTTAGACATTGTCTTCCTAAATAACATGTAAGTTAAGCATGATGCTCCATTGCATAACCAATGTTTAGCCGGTGTTTAGTTAGATGTCGTTTAAGTTTCAATATTGGCTGGAAAATGCTAATCTTCGCTTGTCGTAACCAATAAAATTTGTCGGTGCATGCACCAAACATTAGTCAGCTGTCATCTGTCTGACACATTACACAATTATGATTACACGCCATCGTACGAAGAAGTGTAGCTTTGATTATAGTGTTGTGGTGAGTGTAATCTTAAGTAGCATCGGTGAAATGGATATGAAACTATAGTTTCTGTAACTGAATGAATTATACTGGCCAAATGGATGTAGGTTTGCATTCTGGAGCATAGGTTTGAAACCCACCTTCGTCAGCCCTGAAAGTTGTTTTCCAGAGTCCCCATTTTTACACCAGGCAAATACTGGGCCTGTTATTCAGGCCATGGTTCTTCCTTCCTGGTCGTTGCCTTTCTGTATCTCATCGTTGCCGGAAACTTACCTGAATTAGCGCAAGGAGAATCCGAGACACACACACAAAATGTATTTGTGACAGACTCAAGAAACAAGTTATTTATATTATCTCTTGAAAAGAAAAATCGTATTTTAAATTGTACCTTTATATACTTTCAAATTAAGCCTCTGTGGCTCAGGCGGTAGCGCGTCGTCCTCTCACCGCTGGGTTCCGTGGTTCAAATCCCGATCACTCCATGTGAGATTTGTGCTGGACAAAGCAGAGGCGGGACAGGTTTTTCTCCGGGTACTCTGGTTTTCCCTGCCATCTTTCATTTCAGCAACACTCTCCACTAACATTTCATCTGTCAGTCATTAATCATTGCCCCAGAGGAGTGTGACAGGCCTTGGCAGCCGGCACAGTTCCTATCCTCGCTTCATTCATTCCATCCCTGACCTGACTGGAAAACAGGTTGTAGGTTTTCATTCATTTTTCATTCATACATTTCAAATGAATTGCCGCGATTTTGCAGCAGACGACCTACAGGAGGCCGAATATAGCACTAGTGGATGTTCCTCCTAATCAATACAAGTCATGTTGGTACATAGTTATATTAAATATTCATGGTACGAGTTTTGTCCCTACAATCTTGGCCATCTTCAGCCATATAATCATAAAATATGTTAAAATCTGATTACCCTGTACATAAAATCTTTCAACATGTACACTTAAAATTATCCTGTCAATCTGTTCATTGATTGCATTCATACGTATTGAATATTGCTTAAGTTTGTTCTTATGTTATTTTTTGTAGGACAACTTGCACATGCTTATTGATAATATAAATATAATATAATATAAAACAATTGTGGTATTGTACGTCATATTACTGACACTGCCTTGATCGTTGTTGTTGTCCTTATGTGATAGTATTCAAGTTGGTCGAGCAACAGATTGACAGGATAATTTTAAGTGCATATATTGTAAGATTTTATGTATAGGCTAATTCATTTTTAACATATTTTATTGTTCTATGGCTGAAGATGACCCAAGATTGTAGAGCCGAAATTAGTACCATGTATATAATAACATTGTATATATAATAATATAACAGTGTACCAACTTTACTTGTATTGATTAGGAGGAACACCCAGTAGTGCTATATTTGTACATATCATCAATACGGAACATGAAGCTCATAAATTATGACTTTAGAAGGCCGTCGAACTTACCTTTCTTCCTCGTGTCTCAACATGATAATACAAATTTATATTTCATGGTACATTACCTCTGATTGTGATTCGCTCCTTGGTTAAACAGTGTCCTCATCAGTGTTTAAACATCGCCTGTTAAACATTGGGTTTAGACAGTCCCTAAATGATAAGTAATGTCTCTGCAATGTAGCAACCATACTTGGGCAATGTTAATAATAATGTTATTTGCTTTACGTCCCACTAACTACTTTTTTGGTCTTCAGAGACGCCGAGGTGCCGGAATTTAGTCCCGCGGGAGTTCTTTTACGTGCCAATAAATCTACCGACACAAGGCTGACGTATTTGAACACCTTCAAATACCACCGGACTGAGCCAGGATCGAACCTGCCACGTGGGGGTCAGAAGGCCAGCGCCTTAACCGTCTGAGCCACTCAGCCCGGCCTTGGGCAATGTTTGACTGTAAATATTGTCTAAGTATTGTTTCTGCAATCGACCCAAGGATAAGTCAGTATGGGGAAAAGGAACAATAGGAGACAGCATTTAACATTCATATAGAATAGGCTCAAGTTAACTCATTCACTCCCAGCTCTCTCAGTGGGCATTTTGTCATGCTGCTCAGCGATTTTTGGATGAAACTGTGACTCACTAGGTAACTTGTAATATGCCATTTCATTTCAACACAGGGACAAGGTCAGAAGTGTGGGTAGTAAAAGTAAAAGAAAACGTTGAACCCTGTAGATATCAGAAACAGCTGGTGACGGAGCTAAATCATGCAAAGCCTCTTCCTGACCTTGGAGATAAGTTTGACAGATGGCCTGCATGAATGTTAGATAAGTAATTTTCTTCTGTGGGTTTGGTTTCTGGTACAGTCAGAAGCAGTTGAATAAGCAGGGTATTTGTTTTCTGGAAAAACAGGGAAAATGTGGAAAACACAGGGAAATAAAAGTGCAGAAAATATACAGGGAAATGACTTGTCACATCAGAATTAATCTTTCAATCTAGACTGGACCCAAACAGCAGGATCAAACGAGATTGATTTAATTTCTCCCCATTAATTTTTAATTGTCCTCACAGGAGCCTGTCAACCCCTAGAGGGTGCATCTGCAAGTGGCAGATAGGGACCTACAGAAATGTGGTCTGGTGAAGATACCTCGGAAATGAACCCGCAGATCAACAGGCGGCCCCTACTCCTGGGGGCTTTACAATACTGGGACACCCTCTCATCAGGTGTCATAAATATGTAGGGCCCCAGCTCAGGTTACAAGTGAAGTCCACTACGGTAGCTACGGTGGAGAAGCTGGTATTTGGAAGAGTGCAGCTGGCATCCTAGTACTCGGGATTAGTAAAAGGTATTTGTCCATAACTATGGGCATATATCAGATTTAATGTATGTTCTCCATGTTAGGAGTGACTACAAAAGGCGTCTATTCTCCATGTTAAGAGTGCCCTAAATTCCTGCTGGCAATAACTCTAAAATGCGTGGCGACAGGCCAGTGGATCATGTCTACTTTAGTTTTGTAGAATAATGCTAGGGCATCCCTCAGAAGGATGCCACTACTTATGAAGTTCAAAGTAACGCACGGTAGTACATCCTGTTGCTTTATATGATGTGGAATGTCGACCAGCTGACAAAGCTATGGAGTGCCAATTACACAACATGGAAATGCTTATGCTCCATTGGTCGATGGGCATCACACTCCTGCATCATGTCAAAAACAACTTTGTTTGCCAGAAAATGGGCATTGCACCCATAACTGAGAAGGCACAGGAAAAGCGTCTCCAATGGTATGGTCATGTCCTGCGTGCCACACCTGGAACAGTTGCCAGTTTCATCCACTCCTTTGAATTTAATGGGCAAAACATCCACGTGGATGTCCAAAGCAGCGCACAGTAAACGCTGATATGAAGACTCTTAACTTAAGACTACACGTTGCCCAAGATTGTGCAAAATGGCGAGCCAAGATTAAAACAGCGAACCTTGCAGCAATTGGAAAACACTAGAAGGAAGAAATTTGTTATTGCCTTGTTCTCATTAAACCAAAACTTAAATTATAGTAATATTATAAATTAAAGACAGCAACTATTATCTTCTTAATGTTTTTTTAAAACCCCTAGTGCCGGGCTGAGTGGCTCAGACGGTTGAGGCACTGGCCTCTGACCCCAACTTGACAGTTTCGATCCTGGCTCAGTCCGGTGGTATTTGAAGGTGCTCAAATATATCAGCCTCGTGTCAGTAGATTTACTGGCACGTAAAAGAACTCTGCAGGACTAAATTCTGGCACCTCGGTGTCTCCAAAAACCATTAAAAGAAGTAGTTGGTGGAAGGTAAAGCCATTATTATTATTATTATTATTATTATTATTATTATTATTATTATTATTATTATTAAAATCCCCAGTGTTTTAAGAGCTACCCATGTAATTTACATAATGTAGATGTGCTGATTATTATGGATAGCCTGTAATTATTACAGATTTTGCCTCACTTTAAGGAGAAATTGTTATGGAAAAGCGAAGTTATCACAGAAAAGAATTCTAAAAAGAAAGGAATGTGTCAGTGGTGCTTGTTTCTTTGCATACTAGTTGACCAGCATACGCATTTGAATGACACTTCCATTTGCTACAACAATGTAGTTCATTTTTGTTGGTTGTAATGTTTCATGCAGTGGCTGTGTATGATGGGATTACTGATAACTAGGGATGAGAATTTGCCTATGTTATTCCTGTGTAGAGAAACGTACGCTTTTAAGACATAAATCCGTTTTAGCCTCTTTTTAGCTATAATCCATTTGTTTAAGTTTGCCTATAAATGCCTATGTAAGTGGTTCATGGCTATTTGGTGTACAATTACCTACATAATGCCTTTTGACAGTCTTTTAAAGAAGACATTTTTTCCAATGCATTATATTCTAGCTAGTGTGGTCGAAATAATTGGTGGATGGACAGGTAACTCCACATGTGGCTGAAATTGAGTTCTCAAGTATACCTTATGTGGGAATGCAAGTCTATACTAACTCCAGTCTCAAATATAATTAAAGATGTGACATGTTTTGTTTGTTGATTTGCAAAAATTATGGTTGTGGGTGTGTAAAGAATGTTATATCCAGCAGGTTGTGATTTAAACTATTTTCACCACTTTAAAGGGTATTTTATGCGTGCTTATAGAGCGTAATCTCCCTCTCCATAGGAGTTCCTGTCTGTGATTTCTTAATGATTCATGTCAAGGCAGAAGTCAAACATGTAACAATGTTTTTTGATACGTGTGGACAAAATTAAAACTCTCATACCAGGCAGGTTGGCCGTGTGGTTAGGGGCACGCGCCTGTGAGCTTGCATCCGGGAGATAGTGGGTTTGAATCCCACTGTCAGCAGCCCTGAAGATGGTTTTCCGTGGTTTCTCATTTTGACACCAGGCTGTACCTTAATGAAGGCCACGGCTGCTTCCTTCCAACTCCTAGGCCTTTCCTATCCCATTGTCGCCATAAGACCTATCTGTGTCAGTACGACGTAAAGCCAGGAGAAAAAAAATAACACTCGTGTCACAGCCATTTGTATGGCTGCCCTACAGGATTCAGCCTCCCTTGAGACTACCAACCACTAATTCCTGCTGTCTGGTTGTACACATATGGAAAGTAATATATATCATTAGTATAATAGGAAAAAACAATATAAAGTTTAAAGGTAATATTGAACATACGCATGACTGGGCACAGATGATGAGCCAGGATGCAGATAAGAATAAGGACTTGCTTTATTTACTGAAGTTTATGTTTAATGTTTTCCGTCTCTTCTCTCAGAGTACAAGTGCAACTGTCCAAGAAGTGTATACAGACACAGCTACATGTTTACCTCAAATAATCATACTGCTGTACAATAAGAAAGCGCTTTGAAAAATTAAAAAAAACGCCTTTATGGTATTGGCTTAAACTGAACTAAGTGTATACTATTATTAAAACACATTGTCTCCTAAGTTACAGATAATATTGATTCCATTCAATCTGTGTCCAGTTTCTTCTCAAGTAACTTGAGGTGTTTTATTTTTCTTCTGGAATTGAAAGAGTAAAGATGTGTAATGTTTTTAATAGAACCAAGATGTATCATATTACGCTGACTTAAGTGTATAGTACTTTGCCTCTTTTCCAAGTTACAGGTCTAATTTAAGTACATAGTTTGTTATTGTTTTATTTTTTGATCATCAACAAATTTAAAATGTTTATTTTTATAAATATAATCCTATTGCTATTGTATTTTCATTGTTTTGCAATGTGTTCTGGGAAGAAAACACATAAAAATAAATATTTGCAATAGTAATAAATAATACTAGCATTGATGCTTTCATGGCCCGTACTTATAGACATGATATAGGCATTTGGGCTTATAATAATACTACCATTGATACTTTCATGGCCCGTACTTATAGACATGATATAGGCATTTGGGCTTATGCCGTGTCAAGAAAATAAGGTGAAATTCTTTGTTTCGCAGAGAACTGTGCTCTGCATCATCAGAAGAAAATCTCGACTGTCCACGAGAATGGCTTCATAAACGATGAGTTTTAAATTTAGACATTATAATAGAAGTGGAAATGGTACGTTCATTCATCACCAGATGGCTCCCAGGATGTGGTACAGCGCTAGCGTTCAAAGCGGAAGCGGACAGAACCATCAGAATCAGTATAAGAGGGTCACATAACATATGGCATTGATACAATCCTGGAATGAAACCTCTGCCGATGAGGAACGTACGAATTTGTATGAAATAACAATAGTTCAGGGACAGGGAAGGGAACTACCTAGGTAAACCCTTAATGGCTAGCAACCAGGTATTACTTAATTGATAGCCAGTGTCCCTGTTGAAATTGTTAGGATTTCTGCATATTTCCTCAGCTTCCCGTATAATCCTGGGCCTGTAGTGTTTAGTGTGGGTAAGAGTTAGAGCATCTTGGATCATGACCCGACGATAGAGCGTGCTCAGCTATTGCTGATTTGTCTGGTTGGTTGAGATGAATATTACGTTCATGTTCCTTGATACAGGTACCAGTGGACCGGCATGTTTGGCCAATGTATACCTTCCCGCAAGTACAGGGGATTTCGTATACCCCAGGATGTAAAAGTGGGGATAATTTGTCTTTGGTTTTACCCAGACTGTGAGCAATTTTAGTGGCGGTGCCAAATATGGTTTTTATATTGTGTTTGCGGAGGACCTTGGCAATTCGATCTGTGGCGTTGTGAATGTAAGGCAAGTAGGCAGTTCCCTTCACTTCTTCCTTCTGGGAGCTTTGCTTGGTCATTTTTCTGGGATGCAGGGCTCTATGAATCTGCAAATCGCTGTAACCATTACCCTTAAAGGTGACTTTAAGCGTGTGCATCTCCACCTGGATATTTGATAGCTCACAAATTCGTCTCGCCCGCTTGGCGAGTGTCGTGAAAATGCCTTGTTTTGTGCTGGATGGTGGTGAGAATCTGCATGAAGATAGTGATTAGTGTGGTTAGGCTTACGATAGACTGTATGTCCTAAGGAGCCGTCCGGTTTCTTTCTTACTAAAACATCCAAGAAAGGAAGGCATCCGTCCGACTCCATCTCCATAGTGAATTTAATTGAAGGATGTTGCTGATTTAGCTGGTTTAGAAATAGATGAAGCTTCTCAGGACCTTCTGTCCAGACCACAAATGCATCATCAACATACCTCCACCATATTATAGGCTTGACGGGCGCCGAAGCAGTAGCCTCCTCCTTGAAATGCTCCATAAAGAAATTAGCCACTACGGGCGAAAGTGGACTTCCCATAGCCACTCTGTCCATCTGGTCGTAAAAATCCCCACCCCATAAGAAATAGCTGGAAGTCATGCAGTGGTAAAATAGCTTAGTAATGTCCTCAGGGAACAGCTATTCAATGAGAGACATGACGGAGTCTATCGGCACTTTAGTGAACAAGGACTCCACATCGAACTCGCAAAAAGTGCATTCGGTTGAAGGGTTTTGGTTGACAGCTTGTTGATGAAATACCGAGAGTCCCTGATGTATAATTCAGTACGTCCTATGTGAGGCTGAAGTAATTTGCTTAAGTATTTAGCTAGAGCATACGTAGGAGAACCTATCGCACTAACAATAGGTCTGAGGGGAACATCTTTTTTATGGATCTTAGGCAGTCCATATAATCTAGGTGGCACTGCATCCTCCGGGGAACAGATGTTTAGCCTCCTCTTTTGGAATTGAAGACTGCCTTAAGAGCTTCACGGTGGCGTTAGAGACACGAGTGGTGGGTCATGTGAGCTCAGTCTGTAAACAGGCTCTGACAATATAGCCGAGATCTTATTTTTATACTCGTCAGTGTCCATAAGCACTGTCGCATTACCCTTATCAGCTGAGAGAATGGTCAGTTCAGAATCATCTCTTAAATTCCTTCAGAGCTCTCCTCTCGCCTCTTGTGTTTTGTTTTGTTTTTTTGCTAGGGGCTTTACGTCGCACCGAACGCCTCTTGTTAAATTGGGCGCGCGTGCAACAACGGACCTTATGAGTCTCAAACATTTGTGTCTTAACCACTCAGCATCATCCGTAGGTAGTTTGTGGATGGCTGCCTCAACGGAAGTAATTAACTCCTCAGTGGGAATTTTAGAGGGAGTGACATCGAAATTAAGACCCTTAGCTAGAACTGCCGTTTGGTTCTCGTCCAAGGATTTCTTGGAAATATTGACGACAGTTTTACTAGCATCCGGGTTCGTGTGAGAGACTGCCTGTTTCTGAGCTAGTCGGAGCTCCTTCCAACTCTTAGGCCTTTCCTATCCCATCGTCGCCATAAGACCTATCTGTGTCGGTGCGACGTAAAGCCCC
This sequence comes from Anabrus simplex, assembly GCF_040414725.1. Classification (NCBI taxonomy): domain Eukaryota; kingdom Metazoa; phylum Arthropoda; class Insecta; order Orthoptera; family Tettigoniidae; genus Anabrus; species Anabrus simplex. Next base: position 1,047,730,209 of record NC_090265.1, on the reverse strand, counting down.
TAGCAAAAAAAAAAAAAGTATCCTCCCCATAGAGGTTTTTAATGTTGTCACTGATGATTTCACGGCCCGTACTTATACACATGATATAGGTTTTTGGGCTTATGCCGTGTCAAGAAAATAAGGTGAAATTCTGTACTTTTTGCAGAGAACTGTGCTCTGCGTCATCAGAAGTAAATCTGGACTGTCCACGAGAAAGGCTTCTTAGACAATGAGCTTTAAATTTAGACGTCATAATAGAAGTAGAGATGGTACGTTCATTCATCACCAGATGGCTCCCAGGGTGTGGTATAGCGCTAGCGTTCAAAGCGGAAGCTGACAGAACCATCAGAATCAGTCTAAGAGGGTCACATAACATGTGCACATAACATATGACATTGACACAAGCCTGGAATGAAACCTCTGGCGATGAGGAACGTACGAATTTGTAAAACACCGATATGAAATAACAATAGTGAAGGGACAGGGAAGGGAACTACCTACGTAAATCCTTAATGGCTGGCAACCAGGTATTACTTAATTGATAGCCAGTGTCCCTGTTGAAATTGTTAGGATTTCTACATATTTCCACAGCTTTCCGTATAATCCTGGGCCTGTAGTGTCTAATGTGGGCAAGAGGTCTAGCATCTTGGAACACGACATCATGACCCATCGATAGAGCGTACTCAGCTATTGCTGATTTGTCTGGCTGGTTGAGATGAATATTACGTTCATGTTTCTTGATACGGGTACCAGCGGACCGGCTTGTTTGGCTGATGTATACCTTACCGCAAGTACAAGGAATTTTGTGTATCCCAGGATGTAAAAGTGAGGACAAATTGTCCGTGGTTTTACCCAGACTGTGAGCAATTTTAGTGGCGGTGCCAAACACGGTTTTTATATTGTGTTTGTGGAGGATCTTGGCAATTCAACTTGTGATGTTGTGAATGTAAGGAAAGTAGGCAGTTCCCTTCACTTCTTCCTTCTGTGAGCTTTGCTTGGTCGTTTCTCTGGGATGCAGGGCTATGAATCTGCAAATCGCTGTAAACATTACCCTTAAAGGTGACTCTGAGCGTGTCCATCTCCACCTGGATATTTGATAGCTCACAAATTCGTCTCGCCCTCTTGGAGAGTGTTGTGAGAATGCCTTGTTTTTGTACTGGGTGGTGGTGAGAATCTGCATGAAAATAACGATTGTGTTGGTAGACTTACGATAGACGGTATGTCCTAATGAGCCGTCCGGTTTCTTTCTTACTAGAACATCCAAGAAAGGAAGGCATCCATCCTACTCCATCTCCATAGTGAATTTAATTGAAGTTGCTGATTTAGGTGATTTAGAAATAGATGTTCTCAAGACCTTCTGCCCAGACCACAAATGCATCATCAACATACCTCCACCATATCATAGGTTTGACAGGCGCCAAAGCAATCTTCAGTCATTTCATTCTATACATTCCTGAGTATTAATACTAGCTTACTTTTTCCAATTATCTAAAGAAATTTACTTGCTAACAGTCAGCGTAGCAAACTGGAAATTCATGACTTTATGACCATCTGAAGATTTTTAATTAATAATAATTACTTCACATTCGACAATGTTGTTTACAAACAAGATGGTTTGGCGATGGGGTCACCAGTGTTGGGAATTTTAGCTGAGGTTTACCTTGATTATCTAGAGCATTCCATAATTGATATAGATGTTAAATTCACTATTATTCAGTTCGGGGCCAGGTATGTTGATGACACGTTTGTAATCCTTGATGAACGTTCTATTGATGCACATTCTACCCTAGAAAACCTTAATAGCATAGATCAGCACATCAAATTCACCCTGGATTCGGAAACTAATAGATCAATCAACTTTCTGGATTTAACTATTAAAAGACATCCCTCCTCTTTTATAGTATTTACAGAAAACAAACTCAAATGGCTACTACCATTTGATATGACTTATGTCACCCTCTAACGCACAAGAGCGCCACATATTATAGTCTGGTAAATCACGCCTTCCAGATCCCCATGTCCAAAACTGATTTGAATAGAGAATTTAAAATGGCTTCAAAGAAGCCTTTATTGAAAGAATAATTAACAAATTTAGGTATCGTCCTAAAACCACCTTACCATGAACTCTTCATTATTAATACTCAGTTCCACCTGCCTAATCACTACAAGACAACTTGGATGCATCCTCGCTCAAAACACTGGCACATCCTTGATTATATCATCACCAGGCAATGTGATAAAAAAGATGTCCTTGTTACAAGGACCGCAAGAAACATAGATGACTGCTGGACAGATCATCAGCTCCTTTTTTGCTGGTTGAGAATCTCAATCTGTCACAAACCAATAAGACTCATCCACAACCTGCCCAGAAATAAATTTAATACTTCTAAACTTCTATTTGAATCCATTGCTACAGATTATAGAAATGCAATCTCAAGCAAACTGGCTTAGTCATCCAGTCAGCAGTGATAGTACAAATCAGGAATGGGCCACGTTTCAGAAGGTCATCACCAGGGAACGGATTTATATGTACTAATAATTATTGAAATATGTACATATATATTTAGTTATTTTTATTGAAATATGGAATTATATATTGACTTAATATTACACATATAACATTAATTTCCATTTAATATCAAAGTTCAAACAAGCTAAACGAAGTAGATCTACATGCAACATAATGTTGCATTTTTCATTTTAATATATTTGAAGAACACAATTTTTTATTCTCTGTTACCAAAACAATGGATTACAAAATGTTCTTTTAAGTGCTGGAAAGTGAATCTTCTCCTGTTATCTCTAAGGACAGATTTATATTGACTGAAACTGCGTTCAACATCAGAAGAGGTAATGGGTGCATAATTCAACTTCACAATATCTGCTGGGGTTAAATCCAGTGTTAATTTTACACTTAAATCTCCACACAGAATTGCAGCAACCTTTGTCATTTCTTCATATCCAGTGTTCTTTGAAAGTACAGTGGCCATCTTCATGTTTGCTACATCTGCAACTTTACCTGTACCACGATTTAGTTGTTCCACAGTTTTATTCACAATTTCACAACTTTCAGAAAGTGAGAGATCCGAGTTTTGGAGCCTTTTCAGTGTTTTGTGATGCATGAAAAATTATGCTGAATGTAACACAAGTCATTTCTCACACTTGTATCGCAGACAACTGTTTTCGCGGCTTCAATTGAGGCTGCATCTTCAGAGTCCATGGCATGCAGAACGTTCTCAATACAGTCTATATATTCAACATAATATTCAACCGCTTGCAGCCACGTACCCCACCTAGTTAGAATCGGCTTAGGCGGCAATGGAATCTCTGGGTACATTTCTTTCAAAAGATGAACTCTTCTGTGGGCTTTGAGAAAAACTTTTTTCACTGAGGAAATCAATAAATCTACTTTGGGGTAACTGCCTCTTACTACTTCTGCCACACGATGAAAGGCATGTGCTACACATGTTAAATGAGTCATCTTATGATATACTACACATAATGCTTCTCCGGCTTTTATCATATAAGGTGCGGCATCGCTAATAAAAAGTAACACTGTATTATACTTAACGCCCTGTGGCCAGAGGATACCCATAGCCTCATTGAACAGTTTGGCTATAGTTTTGTTATCGCACTTTTCTAGAACATCACAGTGTAAGAGAATCCGTTTACAATAATATTCGCATAACAAACCAATGATTACGTTGCCAATTAGCCTGCCTTCTTTGTCTGTTGTCTCGTCAATGGAAACCCAAATTGGACCGTCTTTAATCTCTTGCCTTATCTTCTGAACAGTTTCATCGTATATGGCTGAACAGTACGTTTTTCTGAACGTTGACTCATCCGGTTGGATCATTTAGTATATTTCTCGAGGAATTCCCTGAAGTACTGATTATTCAGTTTGAAGAGAGGTATGTCAGCAGAAATGAGAGCACGGCAGAGATCAGTGTTGAACTCGGACGTTACACTGGAAGTTGGTGGTTGTGTCAGAAACAACTGTCTCTGCTTGGAATCCCGTTGTTTGTTAGCCTGGTGTTTACTGGTTGAAACATGCTGTTGCACAAGAAATCTTTGCGTAGATGTCACTGTACAATGACACAAATTACAGAATAATATCTTACTGTCAGTTGACAAACCATCTTCTTTAAATTCTGATACATAACTTTTCAATTTTAAACTGGTTGACTGAGCTACTTTAGGCATATTGTAACAACGTTAATGTCTTCAATGAATATCAATATACACCTGCACACACTGAACGTACAAGAATACTATGATCCGTCTCACTGCTAATTCAAACTGTGAATGACTGGTAGTGAACTAGATGGAGTTATGAAGCAATCAAAGGGAATGCCCGAATTACAAGCTAATCCGGAAATCACTAGCACATTGTCGATGAATGAGATTCCCCTAGTTACGAAATTATGGCACAGACACAGTCGATGTTATGTAATGCAGCTTATCAGTGCTGTAAGTGTGATTCAGATAACACTGACCGGCTGATCTCCACCACTTCCGGGCTTAACCTCTCTCTTTCTTCGCAACGCTTATCAACTTATTTTATCAGCCCAGACGTGGACAGGCGTGATAATGACCTGCACACCAGTTAAAATATTAATTTTTCGAATGTAGATTTTTAATTTATTTCTCCATTATGGAGAGGACTGCTAATTTAATATAATTTAATACTTTTTAGCCGATATATGGACTATATTGATTTTAATGACGAAGAATATGGAACATGTGCTAAACTCCAAAATATGGAAAAATATGGAAAATGAATACTCCATTTTTCAACTCCACACGTCATGATTCATAAAGATAATGCAAAATATAATTAATTTTAGCTTTCTAAAGAGACATGTATTTACATATAAATCCGTTCCCTGGTCATCACTGAGTCAGCTGAGGAAACAATTGGTTTTGCGAGGGAAAAAAGACAGGACTGGTTTGATCAAAATAATGAAATTAAATGTCTGATAAATGTCAAACGGGAAGCCCACCTATCCTATCTTCAAGATCCGTCTTCCTATGTGAAGAAATCACATTTCTTGGAACTTAAAGGAAAATGTCAGGCAAAAATTAGGGAAATTAAAAATAACTGGTGGCAACAAAAAGCTGAAGATCTGCAAAGACTATCTGATGCCTGTGACCTGCAAAACTTGTATGCTGGCATAAAGGAGATATATGGTCCAATTCAATCATCGGGGTCATTGAAGAATGCTGACAACTCCGTCATTTTAACTGATAATGGAGAAATTATAGAGCGTTGGAAGGAACATTTCTCTTCACTTCTAAATCGTATCTCCAATGTTGCTGAGGACTTTCTTCGTAATGTCCCTCAGCAGCCCTAGCAACCATGGATGGCAGTTCCACCTACATACAGAGACTTCACCAAAGCACTTAATCAACTGAAACCAAGAAAGGCTCCTGGTCCTGATAACATTCCTCTGGAACTGATACAAAATGGAGGTATACCCTTGAAGACTGGACTTTTCACACTCATCCTCTTGATTTGGGAATCTCGAGAAGTACCTGACGACTTGAAGAATGCTACCATCATCACTATCTTCAAGAAAGGCGGTCGTAGTGTATGTGGGAACTACCGTGGTATATTGCTTTTGTCAATTGCAGGTAAAAATTCTCGCAATAATTCTATTAAACCAGCTCCGAGTTATCTCGGAGAGGATTTTGCCTGAGTCTCAATGTGGTTTCCGAACCTCCAGAGCCACAACAGATATGATCTTTTGTGCTAGACAAGTACAGGAAAAATGCAGAGAACAGCAGCAGCAGCAGCAGCCTCTGTATTTAGTTTTCTATGATCTGGAAAAAGCCTTTGATTCAGTACCAAGATCTGCTATGTGGATGTCCTGAACGTTATCTGGAATTGGTTCCAGCTCTTCATAGTGGCATGTCTGGACAGGATCTTCATGGTAACTCAGTATCAGATTCATTCCCAATCACTCATGGATTGAAACAAGGCTGTTGCACAACCTGCCCTAGGATTAACACTTCCTGAGTTCAGCATTTCCATCTTAGACACAGCACTGGAACAGGTTTATCACTTTTCATATCTTGGAATCATCTTGTCTAAACTGTGTACCTGTGAACAAGATGTTGATAAAAGAATTGGGGCTGCTCATGCAGCATTCAGACAGTTAATGCACAGAGTCTTATTGAATAACGACCTAAAACTGCATACCAAACTCATGGTGTGCAAAGCTATTGTCATTTCCACGCTGCTGTATGGCTGTGAAACTTGGACACTCTATCGCTGTGATATCAAAAAACTTGAGTTCTTCCACCAACAGAAAATGGGATTCATCTTGAATATTAAGTGGGAGGACTATGTGACCAACACGACAGTTCTCGACACAAAGTGCAGCTATATAGCATTGAGGCAACAATCATCACTCATCAGCTGAGATGGTTAGGCCATGTTCTCCACATGGGTGATACCAGGCTTCCCCGCCAAATTCTTTATAGTGAACTTCAGACTTCATGGAGCCCCTCTTAAGCGTTTTTAAGGATCAGCTGAAACACATCATGAAGAAAACTGGTATAGATATATAGACATGGGAAGAATGTGCTTAGGACCGCTCACTGTGGCAGAACACTACATCCACCGCTGTCAGCTTGCTTGAAAGAGAACGCCGCAGACTTCAAGAGGCCAAGCGACAAGCAAGAAAACTCTGTCAATTACAACCCCGGCCTCCTCCATCCATTCAGTGTGATTTGTGTGGACATATGTTTTATGCCAGGATTGGTCTGTTTAGTCATCATAAACACATCCATAAACTGAGTTGAACTGGTCAATGTATGCAGGAAGAAGTTATATATGCTCGGATCGAGTTACAGCCGACGATATAAAGTCACAAATATTTTCAAAAAACACAATGTTAAGATTTCGTTTCGTACTAACAATAGAAATTTGGATATTTTTCACAACCCCTTCTCTGTTAATAAGGGCAACTCTTTTTTCAAAATCAGGAGTCTATAGGTTGTGTGTAATGACTGTTCTTGCTCAAGTGTAGGTCAAACAGGTTGTTGCTTCAAAATCAGGTATGCAGAACATGTTAATGCAATAAAATATAACAGATTTTCTGCAGTAGGCCAACATATGAAGGATTCTAAACATACCTTCTGAATTTGATCAAGATATTGAGATATTGGAAGTATTAAACAGAGGTCCCTTGCTTGATACCACGGAAAATTGTTTGTTCTCATATTTGGCTGAAGATGACTCTCAACAGCGTTAAAACTAGTTTCAAGGAAATGTTATAACTTATTTAGTTTAATATTAGTATTGAAAAGGTGGGTTTTTAATTTTACTTATCTATTATTCTCGGTTCAATACAGACTTTAAAATTAAATTCTTAAATTTAAAAGTTCAACTGAAACAATAAAGACTGAGGCAGGGATAGAAATCGGAAAGTTGGTACACTGTGCTACTTTTTATATACAGTAAAAGTCCGCTATAGTGAGTACGGTATATAACGAGAACCAGTTATGACAATTTTTGTCTGTCCCTTCAAAATTCCTATATTAAACAGTGTATTATCCTTCAGTTACAGTGAGAGCCGTATCACTGATACATCTGTTATTACGACCGATTTTTCAGTTACCGATATGCGCCCCAGCGATTATATGCATGCGATCTATCACCTATATCGTTTCCTCACTATGTCCACTAGCGAGTTCTCTCGTTGACATTCAAAGGCAATGTCGGAAAAATGGTGGAAATTTATATTTCATTTTGTGATTTATGTGTGTGTTGTGAACATTTTCATTCTTTATGATATGACTAACCGACCAGCTCTCACAGCTCATGGAAACAGACAGTTGAACTTCCGCCACAACTTGGTGCAACAGCTGATCGGGAACTTCACGTATCGCAAACGTACTGGCAGGAAAGGAAGTTTACCTGTCGGCTGTCCGTCCCCTAAGTTATTTCATTCTCTTTTGAAGATACCTGGTCATGCCAAAGTGTGTGCTTTGTGTTTACAAATGTAAAATAGGGTAGGTTCTGGGAGAGGCAAACAAATGTAAGCAGTGCGATCTACCACTGTGCAGAACAGGGTGCTTTTTGGAATACCATCTGGAGCGAAATGTGGATATTCAATATTAGAGTAAAGACATTTATATGCACTGATCATTTAGGAACGAAATGCAAAAGATATTACATTTATATCTTTATTTGTTTGACTTCTAGTTATTTTCTTTCAAAGGGTGGTATTTATACTGCTGTACGTATTGGGATTTAAAGGACTCTGTCAGAAAACACGGTAATTATGACTGGGCATCCGCCTTTAAATGGGATATGGCAAAGGCTTAAACACAAATGTCAGAAAATATTAGTGGCAGTTGTGACAAAACTGTTGGATAAGAGTCCTTTAAAGTATAGATTAGCGAAAGGTCTTACGAGTTTGAACCCACATATAATAAATCAGCAACCAAGTCTTGGTCAGACCTGAATAGGATATGTCTTGGAAATGTCGCATGAAGCTAACAGAATAACTGAAAATATGGCCGATAGGGCTAAAACACAGTACATTTCTCTGTATTGTGAATTAAAGGAAGCTTTGGAAACTAAATTCAAAGAATATTTCTCAATATCTGATGGTAATATGGGTTTAGACCTTTTTCTTTGCTGACATTTTAACAGAAAACAAACAGTATAGTGAACTTTGGCAAGTAATAAAGCTTTGTCTTATACTGTCTCATGGAAATGCTGCAGTAGAGAGTGGCTTTTCTATAAATAAATCAGTGTTGGTAGAAAACATGCATGTGGAGTCAATTATTGCACAAAGTCAATTGTATGATTCCATTTTGTACTGGAGGTGTCAGGTGCATACCAATTAATCATAGAATGTTGTTATCAGTGAGATGTGCTCATAAGAAATACCACGATTACTTGGAGAAGACACGCCTGAAGGTCAAAGAAGAGGATGCCGGGTTGAGTGGCTCAGACGGTTGAGGCGCTGGCCTTCTGACCCCAACTTGGCAGGTTCGATCCTGGCTCAGTCCGGTGGTATTTGAAGGTGCGCAAATACGTCAGCCTCGTGTCGGTAGATTAAGTGACATGTAAAAGAACTCCTGCCGGACTAAATTCTGGCACCTCGGCGTCTCCGAAAACCGTAAAAGTAGTTAGTGGGACGTAAAGCAAATATCATTAATTAAAGAAGAGGACAGAAAAAGCTGAGAAACGAAAAATAAGTGAAATAAGAAAATTGGAAGGCCAAAAAAAAAAATTTAAAGAATGCAGTCACAAAAATGTGAAGCCAGAATTGGAGATTAAATATGCCTGTTTGAAACCAGAAAAAATTGTATGTATAATTTTGTGGTGTTGCATTTTTTTTTTTTCATTATTACCAACATTATGTGGTCATTTTATTAGTAGTACTTTTGTTATTCATGTATAAATAAAATGTATCAACATTTATTATGATCTGGCAGGTCATTATTAAATTGTATGTACTTAACTGTTCAAAATATTGTATTTCCTATTTGAGTAATAAGTATTGTGTACAGGTGTGTGTTGGACAGCTAATGGGATTGGAGGAGGCTGTGAAAAATTGTGCAAATGCCAAATTTTTGTCAGGGAAATTAGTTTGACTTTCTGGCTGGGAACCCTGGTCAGCGTTTGCAGCAACAAGTTTGCACTTCTATAAAATTATGTCCCACTTGGAATGTATGATTTTTAAATTTTAAAGCAGTCCCACATCTCTCTGGTCTGAAGAACGGAATTCCTATGTTTGATTTCAGAGAAAACGTTTACCCACACACAAGAAAATATGTTAACATATGTTTCAAAACCATTTATTTCTGTCAATGTCTCTGCAGTGATTTCAGATATTTTACTTTCAAAAGGGCTGTTCTCAATCCTGTAATGTGTGATGCAATTGGTTTTACACTGCCTATACTGGCTGACCATCATGTTTGAGATGTTGAATGCAGAGAACAACCAATGACATCTTGGAGTATCTCCCATCTTTTTTTCAGGACTGTACTTGAACATGATATAACACTTTGGACTACACCCAAAGAATATTAGTGTTTCACGACAGCTTTTGAGCTGCTTTGACTCCACAAAGATTCAAACTGTGACAGACACAAGGAGAAAACAGGGCCAAAGTATTTTCTCTTAGAATGCAACATTGTCACCTTTGTGTTAGCCTGACATACTTGATCTCTTGTCGTACCTTTTTCCCCTACAATCTTGCAGTGGAATATTTCTTTTCAAGAGTTGATGAAATCATATCAGCTATGGTCTCTCCCATTTTCCGATCGCAATCTGGAAACACAGCTGTGAGCTTGCATCCGGGAGACCGTGGGTTCGAGCCCCACTATCGGCAACCCTGAAGATGGTTTTCCGTGGTTTCCCATTTTCACACCAGGCAAATGCTGGGGCTGTACCTTAATTAAGGCCATGGCCGCTCCCTTCCCACTCCTAGCCCTTCCTTGTCCCATCGTCGCCATAAGCCCTATCTGTGTCGGTGTGACGTAAAGCAGCTAGCAAAAAAAAAAACAGATCTTGTAAGTCAGGTTCTTGTTCCCGTTCTCTTCATAAATGGTCAGGTATCTAAAGATAAATACAGTTTGCGCCACATATGAGGAGTTGGGTGTTGCTTCAAAGATTAATGAGTATTACCTCCCATCTTCCTCCACTTATCAACTTGTGTTCTGTCATTGGACGATGAAGAATCTGCAGCTGTTGCACAAGCAAACGCTTTACTGAGAAGTCTGGTTTTAGAGACCGAAGTGTATGCAGCATTTAAATTTTATCTGGAGGCCATCACAAGACTGGAGGAAGAGTTTATCGAAAGAGGCTCAGTGGAGTGTGATGGAAGAAATTCATAGTGAACTTGAGGGACTTACGAAAGATTAATTCAAAAGTTTAGCAAAATTTCTGGACATTGGATAACTGGAGACATGCGCTGATTTTGAATTCAGAATCAAAACCATGTTTTCACCATTGGTTTCTATTGATGTTAAGAGGAATTTAATTTTATTACCTTTTTTTGATTTAGTTAAACTTTCTCCTTGTGGCAATCCAGAATGTCTAGAAAGTAGTTGAGTTAATAAATATACAGTATATATATATCACTTAGAAGGTTGATGGCCTATAGACAACAGAGATAAACGTGGCAAGAGTTCCCATTTCTGTTAACTGAGTGCATTTGAATTGTGACACTGTTGCAAGAAAGATGGCAACAAGTGGATGTTGCCTGTCATGTCGGTGTGAGTCGGAGTAATGTCCCCGAGTTTGGAAAAAGTGCAGGAATACACAAATGGTTGCTGATCGACAACAGACGCAAAATAATTCACAGAGAGGATCGGTATTTGTTGCTTTCAATACGTCATAAGCCACACCAAGGGAGTTAGCCGCGCGGTTTGGGTCGCATAACCGTGAGTTTGCATTTGGGAGATGGTGGTTTTGAGCCCCACTGAAGATGGTTTTCCAAGATTCGCCATTTTCACACCAGGCAATGCTGGGCCTCTACCTTAATTGACGGCATGGTTGCTTCCTTCCCAATCCCAGCCTTCTCCTATCTCATTGTCACCCCCTATCTGTGCCAGTGTGATGTAAAACAGATTGCTAACTGCCACCTCATTCCGCCAGAATCTTCAGAGGGCCACTGGAATGAATGTGTCAGATCACATAGTGCAAAATCAGTTGCACAACGGAGGACTGATAGCGAGAAAGCCTATGTTAGAAGCTTCTGTTAAACCACACCATAGAGCAGCTCGTGTGAGGTGACAACAACTTACAGCCCATGGCATGAGGAATAGTAGAAACGTATGCTCCTTTCTGATAAGGTCATCATAAGCTTGCACCCATGCTGTAGGAAAATTAGAGTCTGAAGATGAACTGGTGATAGTTAAAGAAGTCCTTCATACTGGAGCACATTCAGCAGCAAGGGAGTTTCGTCATATTTGGTCGACGTATGCCTCTAATTCCTATCCGGGTAACATAACAGGTCTGGTATACAGAAATAACATCCTCTAAACTGTATATACAGGATTTGCTCCCACTGTGGGCGAGGGCTTTACATAATGCTTGTGCTTATCGAGCCAAAGTGGTTAATCGGTTCCTTGAGATGCATAGCATACAGCAAATGGTGTGGCTGGCATATTCTGCAGATATGAACTCTGTTGAATGTGCATGATGCGCACTGAAGAGAGTAATTGCCATTGTCCTAATTCTCCTGTTAACATTCGGCAACTGACTGAAGCTGCTATCCAAGAGTGGGATAATCTGCCCCAAAATAAGTTGGATTCTTCGGTACTGAGTGTGCCTCTACGTATTCAAGCATGCCTCAGAATTACACATGTTAATGATCTGCCACACAATGAATAATAATTTTGTGTTAAAAACTCCCACATTACAAACTTGATGCTTTTATTTGCATTTCTGCTGTTTTTGCGTAGCTGGTTGCATGTTGTTTTCCTTTGTACTATATATATTCTTCATAATGTATAATGTACATACATATGCATAGCAGAATAAAAAGTGCACTAAACTACAGGAGGGGGATCAAATATAAACAGGATTTTATTTGTTATTTAAATTCATTTATTGAAAAACACAAGCCAGTTACAATTTATTTTTCCACATAGTTTCCTACTTTAAAAATGCATTTGTCCCAGTGTATGGGCAGCTTTTTGATGCCCTCATTGTAAAAAGAACAGGGTTGTGTCACCAGCCAGTTGACATGAAGTCTTCCACACTCTTGTCATCTTCAAATTGTTGCCTTCCTAGAGCTTCTTTAAGCGGTCCGAACAAATGCAAATTGCAAGGCGATAAGTCCAGGCTGTAAGGAGGATGATCAAGTATAGTCCAGTGCATTTCCTGTAGCTTGGAGGCAGTTAGAGCTGCAGTATGGGGCTCGCATTTTCGAATCGGTTGGTCTCGTCTTTTGCAACGATATGCAACCCTCACCTTCTTCAACAGCTCACAGTAGTAAGCAGCGTTGATTGTGCATCGCACATGCAAAAATCAATCAGCAAAATGCCTCGCCAATCAAAAAAAACTGTTGCAAGAACCTTGCCAGCTGACAGTCGAGCCTTGGCTTTCATTGGTGCTGCTTCCCCTTTCCTCCGCTACTCCTTACACAGTAAAATGAAAATGTTAAAGGTCTACCTTTTCAATACCATGAATGTTTATTGATGTGAATATATATCACATAACGTTTAGAGAAGGTTGGTACTAGTTTCGACGCTCATTGCGCGTCATCATCAGCCAACAAATCAATTGAGCAAAATACAACTTATCGAATAGCAATATATAACACATGATAGCACCTACAAGACAAATGTTAAACTATGACTAGTAGCGGCCTCCATTATTCTCTCTTCATTAGCCCAGTTCCTCTCCTTTCAAAATCTATGCCATCACGCTACTCAAGGTGAGTTCGCCTTCTTTCCCTTATATTTCTTTTGGCTATGACCATTTATATCACGCCTAATTTGGCTTTCATTTTTTTCGTCAGGTCTCCATGTTTCCATACTGAATTGGGAATTGTGACGTTAATTCAAATTATGATCTTCACAAGACCACATTGTTGGCTTCGAAACCACCTGCATTAAACCTGTTAATTACCACAACTTAAGAGAACAAGATTATTCTTCCCACTGATAACATATGTTGCCTTATGATTTATGCACCTCAAGCTGGACTATTCTCTTGTTTATCAAGACTCAACAACTGGGATACCTTCTCAAAAATGTTATGTTTTACGGTCAGACACACCACATCATTTCAACTGGTTATAATCTAACAGTGACTTTATATGTGCTGTCATATGTTTTAGATGGTTATACGCACCATACCCTCATCATTTTAATGTTACATTTAAAATTTGCCTTAGTAGGTGCATTTAAATGTTGTATATAGATACACCTCATGTTCTACAAACCTCAAGCTGGACTACTTTCTCGTGTATCATACCCTAACTATTGTTACCTTCTCTGTTTTGCTTTCAGGCCCGGTTTCTTCAACGAATGTTAAGTGTTAACACTGCTGTTAAGGAGACTTAACACACAATTTAACAAAATGGTCGTCTCATCAAGAATTGTTAACTCTAACAATTGTTAAATCTTGTGTTAAATTAACCTAGCAGCACCCCTGTGTTAAACCTCTTAACAGTTGCTAAAATTTCAAAATGGAGACATGTAGAAGACGTAAGTTTGAAGCTTTACTGCTGTATGAGGACTATTTATAAACTGAAGAAGGCAAAGGACGACCCATACTAAGAAACAACGACCTTTTAGAGTTGTCAGAAGAAAGATTTCTAATTACCGAAGCCATAATGAACAAGGTACCTACTAGATGATATAGGTTAGAGTTTCCAGATTGCAACTTACCAATCTCTCCAGTGCAGCAGTTGCTTATAGATTTTACAAGGATGGGTCAGACCCTGCGTCCAATCGATTTCAACTAGCTTAATGTACCTGCTGGGGGATACTCAACAGTAACTCGTGTAGAAGGGTTTGGGTCAATACCGTACAGTTTTGTTTTCGAAATAAATGAGGATAAATGTCATGAGGCAGGATCCGCTTCGGACCACGTGGAGGGGATAGAACACTAAAATGCGAACACATTTAACTTGAACTTGTTAGGTCCGCAACCTAATAATTTCCGAAAAAATTACGAATTCCCGATTGTAAAGCGCCGCGTATATACTTGAAAAGTTGCACACTAGTCAAGTGTAACAGTGGCCGAATGGTCATCATACTTGTCTACGAACCACGACGATGAGAGTTCGAGTCCCGCGTTAGATTACTTTTTTTTTTAAAATACAAATATAATTAATAATTTCAGGGAATGTGAAGGTAAAAATGCGAATAAAAGTAATGATCAAATTGCAGTGGAACTTTATTTCCTACCTCAAATTAATATAGTCCGCCTCTGTGGTGTAGTGGGGTTAGCGTGATTAGCTGCCACCCCCCAGAGGTCCGGGTTCGATTCCTGGCTCTGCCACGAAATTTGAAAAGTGGTATGAGGGCTGGAACGGGGTCCACTCAGCCTCGGGAGGTCAACTGATTAGAGGAGGGTTCGATTCCCACCTCAGCCATCCTCAAAGTGGTTTTCCGTGGGTTCCCACTTCTCCTCCAGGAAAATGCCGGGATGGTACCTAACTTAAGGCCACGGCCGCTTCCTTCCCTGTCCCATCCAATCTTCTTTCCATCCCTCCACAAGGCCCCTGTTCAGCATAGCAGGTGAGGCCGCCTGGGGGGGGGGGGGGGGTGTACTGATCATTCTCCCCAATTTCATCCCCCGACCCAAAGTCTGAAGCTCCAGGACACTGCACTTGAGGCAGTAGAGGTGGGATCCCTCGCTGAGTCCGAGAGAAAAACCGACCCTGGAGGATAAACAGATAAAGAAGAGATCCAGCAGTAACTGTGAGAACGTTTAGACCTATATTAATTTCAGGTAGAAAACAAAGTGTACTGGTACTGCAATTTGCGTAATATTTTTGTTCCAATTTTTAAATAACGTTCCCTGAAATGAGACTCGAACTCACGTCTACGGCACTCGCAGACAAGTACGATGACCACTATGCCACAACTCCTAAATATATACGCCTTGCATTGGAATCGGGGTTTCATTAATTTTTCAGAAGTTATTAGGTTGCGGACCTGACATATATAGGCTAAGTAAAATTTGATGTAGATGTTGATTCCCATAGGGAATCAGAAATAATTGTTCCGAATGAGTAAATTTTTAATACCAATATAAATGGTCCGTTATTGGACATTTGTTCGCCTTTAGTGTTATATCACCTCCACTTCGTCCGAAGCGGAGGTTTGTAATGATATCTGACCTCGAGACACTTTCCATGTAGGCCTAATTGTAGGGGCAAAAGATCTTCATAGGTCGACGTCCCGAACAAATAGTATTTTTTTTCAAAAGAAAAAAGGCCTAATTGTAGGCGACTATGTTCACGAGGGCAAGAAAAGAGTGTGTAGAATTCTACAAAGAATTTTTGCTGCCATTGCAGCATTAACAAGGCACAACATTATTTTCCCCGCAATAAAAGAATGCCCGAAAATCATTCAAAACATATCAATTATCACATTTTCCCGGTGATGTAGGAACCTTAGATTGCACTCCTACAAGAATAGGCTATATAGAATGTTGTGATATAACAGTCCGTTATTTCATTTTTTAAGCACACTCGCATAATTTTAAATTAAAACTATAACAACATTTGTCTCGCATTCATCATAATAACGCTGTTGTTGCCTCTTACTTGACATGTTTACTTCTTAGCGGTCTCCGCTAAACATAACCTATAATAATGTCAACCATGTGTCTGTGTGACAAAATACTATTTCAACACGCCACTAGGAGCGCTATATGTAAAGAAACAAAAGATGCTCACTGCCAAATGCGTTCAGAAATCTTACCGAAGTGTGTTATTTTGTCTTTAACAATTGTTTCGTAACAAATGTTGGAAATATGTTCGTGAAACAGGGGACTTTTAAACGAAGTGTTAAATTAATAACAATTGTTAGTTAACATTTGTTAAGCAAAATTTAACATAGAGTTGAAGAAACCGGGCCTCATTGTTTTAACTTTTGACAATTTAGCTTTCAACATTAATCCTTGTATTTGCTGTCATGTGTTTTATATTTCAACTAGTCATGGTTTAACATTTGTCTTGTAGGTGCTATCATGTGTTGTATATTGCTCTTCAATAAGTTGCATTTTGCTCAATTGATTTGTTGGCTGATGATGACGCGCAGTGAGCGTCGAAACTAGTACCAACCTTCTCTAAACGTTATGTGATATATATTCACATCAATAAACATTCATGGTATTGAAAAGGTGGACCTTTAACATTTTCATTTTACTGTAATCCCAGTTCAATACGGAACAAAATGAAACACTCCTTACACACACGCGTCCTTGACAATGTTTGATTACGGAACTGTGCAGTCAATCTCTGGCAAATTTCCACCGCTGTAACTCTTTCACAAGCAAGAAATTTTATAATTATGCGTTTCGCAGTGAAGGCGTGCGCCTGTTGCTCTGACATCGTTAGCAGCGTTACTGACGAAGCGGCAGGAAATATCTAACAGCCTGCTCTACCCACTCCTAACGGTCCCGCTTAAGCAAAGCAGAAGCGCGGGGCGAGTCCTACCAACTGTTGATGTTCAGGAACAAAAATCCCGTTTATATTTGATTGCCCTTTCTAGAATATACAAAACTGTGTTTGGACACTGTACAATATTAGTTATGTATTACTATTTTTTATCTTTTTCCAGTGCCTGTTTGGAAAAGCTTGTGTTGCCTTTCCAAAGTTATTTTTATATGTTGCATAGTTATATTCTTTTTCAGTTCAACAAACATATAACAAGACTCGACAGCTAATACATCCTGAAGAAATTGCTGTAAGGCCTGATCTAAATGCCAAAGTTTCCTTGTGGAAGGGTGATATCACTAAGTTGCAGATTGATGCCATAGTCAATGCTGCAAACTCCTCACTTATGGGTGGAGGTGGAGGTAAAGAAATTTTAGTATACTGTTCCTTATTTGTTCTTATACTTTGCTTATTTGTCCCTATGTTATGTTATTTTTCTGTAACCTGTTCTTACAGATTCAAATAGCTCTTTCTGATCAACAACACAAGTATTCATATCCCAAAATGTTTATGATAGCCCTGTAGATTTTTCTGTGATCTCAAAAATGTGAACATTCCTTTCTTTAAGCTCTTGTTGTCCATATGATTGGGGAAGAAAATATTGTTTTTGTTTTCTTTCTTTTTAGCACAGTATATCTCTACAATATAGTTAATCATATTGATATAAACAATTTTAGTATCAACTATGACAGTTTCTTTCTTTTTAGCACAGTATATCTGTACAATATAGTTAATCATATTCATATAAACAATTTTAGTATCAACTATGACAGGAAAATTTAAAATATTACAATTTAACCAAAAATTATACTTTCCTTCCCATATTATGCTTCACACACACACCATGTGACAATAATCAAGAACACTCCAGCCAGCACATGCTCTTGTCAACCATTCTAGATGATTTAATTGATTAGAAATGAAAGAAACAATGAATAAATGTGACCATGTGGCACCTGATGCAGGTAATGCTCTCCACCAGCCTGTAGACCAACACTGTAGCGTGAAATGATATTCCATTATAACCTCTGCAATTTGACATGCAATAATTTCCAAAATTTCACTGCACGTGGTATTCTTTAATTTTTCTACTATTTAAGACTAACTCTACTTCTCAGTGGCATATCCTGGAATCTCCAGTGAGGCATGCAACTAGTAACCATGCAGTAGCACAATGTAATTAAGTAAATTTCAATTCTACTCACCCTAATTACATGTAGGTGAACTTGAAGCTGCGATTCTTCTTGCAGAATTCCTTGGTGACGTCACTGTAGAAGTCCTCACGTGTTTTCATCTCAACAAGAAGATCCTTTTCTATAGACATCATTCGTAATGGAGAGAGACGACTTTGACTTTGAAGATTGCGGATGAAAGATTTTATTTGCTTTAGGGCAGTAAAAGACCGTTCTACATATGATGATTAGGGAGCGGATTTTTATGTGCTAAAAATGTGAAAAATATTTATTTTTTATGTGCTGAAAAACTTTAAAATATGTGATAAAAAATTGAAATTATTTTCCTTTAAATATCACATAACTACTCGCTCTCAAGAAGTAAATAAGTATAATGTTTTGTATTAGAATATGGTGCTACCAAACGTGCTCCTTAAGGCAAAATGATGTCTGTGTATGGAAACGTGCTGTATGGTATATTAATTTTTGATATTCCAGAGTAGATATTATGAATGGTTATTTTTTAAAGGTAATGATTTGCTTAAATATGGCAAAAGCAACCTATCATCTTTGAAGAAATAGTACCAGTTCGTACTCACCCATCACACGCTGGAATACTATTGCTAGAAGTAGTCTCAGAATTGCAGTGAACAACAAAGGTCATCTCCAAATTGTCCATCACAAATGCATGCCGATTATCTCTAAAGAACGCCTTATACTGCGAAAACGATCGCTCCACATCACAGGAAGTCAGACGAGCATAGTTAAAGAGAGGAATGTCACCAACAATAACGCCATCAATTTCGCCAACATGAGCACCCTCTAATATATTAGAAATTTGGCACATTGTTTGAAATCCTCTGTTTTTCCTGAACAAATTTTGATATTTGACCTTTAACAGTCCCTGTACCTGCGAAGCTGGGAGTGAATCTAATTTATTTTCAACAGCGCGCACTTCCTTCACTGTTTCGGACAACAGGTTAGTGGATTTTTCAAGTATGTCTATAGTTTTACACAAGAAGCTTAGATTGGCAGATATAAACGCCAAATCATTTTTCAAAGAGCTGTCTTTTAGTATCTCTTGAAGAATCTCAATTGACGACGCATCGTTTTTATCTAGCACGTTCACAATGGATGCAAAACTTTCGAAATTGTCTGCGTAGTATACCACAGCGCTAAGCCAGGTACCCCACCGCGTAAAAATAGGCACAGGAGGAGGCGCAAGATCCGGATTTTTCTCTTTAAAGAGATCGATTCTTGAGGGTGCTTTTACGAAGACTTTTTTGCCATTAGACACTAATTTATCCACTTGAGGATACTGAGCCCGCACAGTTTCACATAACCTGTGTAGAGCATGAACAACGCAAGTTACGTGTATCATTTTCGGAAAGCTCACAGAAAGGCCTTCGGCTGCCTTTTTCATGTAAGCTGCACTGTCAGTAAGGAAAAGCAATACATGGTCGTATTTTATACCTTTTGGCCAAAGTAAGTGCATGGCTTCATTGAATAACCTAGCTACAGTGACGTGGTTTGCAGCAAGCATTTCTTTACACGCTAGCAAATAAGAATGTTCGCAAACAGTTTTGTCATTCTTCAACACACCAACTACAACATTTCCTACTTTTCTGCCACTTGAATCAGTGGTTTCGTCAATGCTCACCCACAGTTTTTCGCTATCACATACTGCCCGAATTCTCTGTAAAGTTTCTTCGTAACATTTTGGGAGATAGTTTTTCCTTAATGTGGATTCGTCTGGAGGCTCAAAATTAATGTACCGTACTTTGTTAGGAAATTTCTCAGTCCCGGATTATTTATTTTACCAAGAGGAATGTCGGCGCAAACAAATGCTCTGCACGCATCTAAATAATACTGGGACATATATAGATGGGCCTGCATTTGAAGTAGCTGGTTCAGCTATTAGTAATTGTCGCGAACGCACACGCGAAGCAGCCGCAGTATGCTTATTTCCAGACAAATGCTGGATTACTTGAGAACGTTGATCTGCACGTACTGTTTTACCACACGGTTGGCAAAATAATACTTTTCCATCGGTAGTGAAAATGCTTTTAAATTCCACTACATATTGTTGAAGACGCGACCTTGTACTCGACTTCTCTTTTGGCATTATTTTGCAGTTTACGACACACGCATTTACGGTGAATCACTGTTTCAATAAAAAGAATGGCAGCGGACACTGAAGGAAATATTTGCTATAAATCCATACAAAATCACACGACCACGGGAATGATATATGGACCCTAAGAGCTAACCTTACTCTTAGGAGTGATGAAATTCCAGTACCTAATGGTGGGGCAATATTCTTCCGAGTCTCCCATGTCGTAACGGAATTACGTCACCTTATCTCTCCGTGATTGCCTTTCGCTGATATTCTATAAACAAAACCCGAGAGGGCTGACTCATAAAGAGTTGGAATGACATTATGCAAGGAAACATCTTGTGCAGCAAATCAAATCGCTGTCTAAATGTAACGACGTAGCCAGTGACCAGCAAGTTTTAGAACTTATGGAGGGAAGTCCATAAATAGCCGAAACATTCAGATATATTATGTTAAATACACTGTTAAAAACAATAGCGTAATCGTAAAATGAAAATATGAGCATTGTTTTATAACACAGAAGCATTTTAAATTTTATTGATCAACAAATATTGGCTATTTATGTGCTTATTATAGATTTTCTTAAAATATGTATTTACATAAAAAAAATTGTGAAAATATGTGTTTTTATATGAAATAAGATTCAGTTTTTACACTTGGAGATGCACAATAAGAATAATGAACTTCGTAACTTGCGTTAAAACTTACGCAAAAAAATATGTAATTACATAAAAATCCGCTCCCTAATGATGATGTAGCGGGAATAGTTGTAATCAATGTGCACAACTTATAAAGCTCGGGAAGACCGCTGTGGAGACCACTGGTCAATAGCAATTTCTGGATTTGAGCCATAGTCATCTTTGAAGTGTTCAGAAGTGAACATTGCCCTCAATTCAGATTTAAGTCATACTATATCTAAATATTTTCCATAAACTTCAATCAATTTACTGAATTGCTCTTCAGGAAAATCACCAGGGGAAAAAAATGAAAATTTCTTACAATCAAGCTTTTCAATTAAAGACAGATCTAATGAACAGAAGCAATATTTTAACTGTGCTAGAATAATATCATGCATTTTCAGGTAAACCTTCCTATACTCATCTTTAACCAAAAATGGAGTTTCTTCCTTTCTTCACTTCCTTGGTGAATCAAATTTCTCTTCTATTCTGTCCCAGACATTAGCAAATCCATTGTTTCACATTTTAGATACTTTAGTTTCTAAAGAATTCACTTCTCTGGTACAGAATGCTATTTCTTTCTTAGATTGAAAGATGTTATATGTAACATCAATGAAAATATTTCATTAAAAACATTCAGAAGAAAATTGAACTGAAATTCCATTAACTTCACGAGAAACTTGCTTGCCTCATTAATTTTATTGTTATCTCAGTTCTCAGGTTCCTCCAGTATACTTTTGTAAAGCTCTTGGATAGGAGCACGATATTCCGCGATGGTCTGTACTAAACGGCTAGAATAGTTCTACCTTGTTGGAGATAGCTTAGGAAGCCTTTTCTTGAGGATACTATCCAGCAGGTTAGTTCTCTTAGAAGAACTGCTAAAAAATGTTGCAAAGCCACTCATTGTTGCAAAGAATATACAACATTTTTGTGCGTAGCACGGCTTGAGAGAGGACTAAATTAAGCTTGTGAGCGTAGCAGTGAGTGAATACAGCCTCAGGAACTACTTCTCTTAATTTAGCTTGCACACCATTCAGCTGACCTGCAAGCACCGCCGCTCCATCGGAAGTCTGCGCAACTATTTTTTTGCGGCAGCCAACGTTATCCAGACAGTCATTCGCAAGTTTCACCAATGCATTTGCTGTCCCATCAGAACTCACATTATAGAAACTAACAAATATTTCAAGATCACCATTATGAACGTATCTGAGGACAATAGATAACTGTGAAAAGTTCAAAACATCAGAAGTCTCATCAATCATAATTCCTATGAAATTTACCTTTCCCAACCTGAACCTTTATTTCAGCAGTCATTACAGTGCAGATACTTTGAATTAAATCGTTCTGAATGAGTGGAGAGAGTTCTGTAAATATACTCGCTGTTGTGAAGCGACTGTCTAATTTTTCATTAAACTCGGCTAACAATTTAATTAGTTCTATATAATTCCCTCTGTTGGATTCACTAGCCTCATTGTGCCCACAGAATGCTAACTATTGCTTTCCTAAAAAACATGTCGCCTAAGTCAACCGTTTGAGAATTTCCCTATTTTTCTTAACGGGTTTGTTGTGCCTTAGAACATTTTCATGCTTCTGCTTATCCAACTGCAAATCTATCCTAATTTTACCAAAAGTACCTAAGGATATCCATGCGTACATATGACAGTCTGTTTTCTTGTGCCTTGCAATAGCAGTGTGCAGATTTAGATTGCATATCCGTGTTTCTTGCCGTTCCAACAGGAATTTTCAGCGACAAACAATAAGCAAGGCCAACAGAATAATTTGTTTAGTGACTCAGTGCTGCAGAGCCAAACAGTTTTACTGTAAGTTTCTGGATTGAACGTGCAAACACAATTCTTGTTTCCTGTTTTCATGTTTGCGATGGAAGAAAGAGGTCTACCGGCTTCAACTATTTGAATCTTTTCTTCAAACAAACGGGCAGTAAATGGCTTTTCAAACAGATTCACAATTATATCCGTTTTAGACTCGTCCATCATTACTACCGCATTATGCACAAAATATAATAAAACCCCGTAAATGACAAAGAGCACAAGAACAGCACACAAAGAATGAACTCACTAATCAGCAAAACACACAATGAATGAACTCACTAGTCTGCCACAACTCAAGCACTGGAGGTAAATCACCCCATTGGTATTCGTTACTTTCGTCACATTGGGTTCTCGGTAGGGGATAATCCGTGGGTCCTGCTCGCTGTAAACTTGGACATGCTGACTTCCTCCAAGTTGCTAACAGATGGCAGAGGGTAGCACGTATATGGGGTGACAAAGTCCGACCAAGTTTCAATTGCAGTAACATTATTCAGAGGGTTTCAGAACTATGTCTGCCACCAAATGCAATTTTAAGATTGAATGCCTTACGTCGTTAACTTCTCCATTTGCGCTCTCTTTCTTTCTAGAGTGGAATAGATGGCGAGACTACACCAGCATCACACGTAGTCAAGCAATGGA
Source organism: Anabrus simplex (assembly GCF_040414725.1). Taxonomy (NCBI): domain Eukaryota; kingdom Metazoa; phylum Arthropoda; class Insecta; order Orthoptera; family Tettigoniidae; genus Anabrus; species Anabrus simplex. Next base: position 1,047,706,647 of record NC_090265.1, on the reverse strand, counting down.
ACTAGTATAGTTACGTGGAACTTTTGAACTTCTGAGAGATGAAATTGTTAATACTTAACCTAAAATCGTACTTCAGACAGTTCTTTGCGTTATCATAATGCCTTGCATGCAAGGAAAATGCACCCATGCTACTTCTCCTTGTCTTTCAACCACCCCACAAATAAAAATTCTGAGCTCACTACAAACTTCCACTAGCTTTCCTGTCTCCAAAAACATCATACACACTGTATTCACTAATTTATGTGCTGTAGTGTTAAATTAATGATAAGTTAAAAAAGTAATCAATCCCGTAATTGTTGTGGTTGTAATAGAATGCCAAATGCTGGTACCATTTTTTGGGTCATGGGATGGAGATAATTGAATTAGGGCCGATTGTATAAACGTCATTGAATGAAGATCAGTTTTAATCTTAAGTTCAGAAAATGATCTGAGATCAGACCGGTGTCATATTGTATAACACTGATCTAAGATCAACTAATCAAAGTTCAATTTTGATCCCTGTTCATATGTGAGTGCTTGGCAACAGCGCAGAAACAGCTGACTATCGCAAGTCCGTGTTGAGAAGTGGGAATCTGTTTTCCTTCGTATTCTGTGTGCCAAACGAAAGAAAGAAAAATGACTGAAATGAAGCAGAAAAAGGACCATTCTCCTCATTTTTCCAAGGAGGACAAGGATACCGTAGTTGAAATCGTTTCGGGTGAGTTGGCCATGCGGTTATTGGCATGCAGCTGTGAGCTTTCATCCGGGAGATAGTGAGTTCGAGCCCCACTGTTGGCAGCCCAGAAGATGGTTTTCTGTAGTTTCGCATTTTCACACCAGGCAAATGCTGGTGCTGTACCTTAAGTAAGGCCACGGCTGCTTCCTTCCCACTCCTAGGCCTTTCCTATCCCATTGTCGGCATAAGACCTATCTGTGTCCGTGCGATGTAAAGCCAATTCTAAAACAAAACACGAGGTAACTTCATTCTTAGCCCCATACTGAGACAAGTTATTTCACAGCCCCAAATGTTCTTTCTGTTGCTGACCTGGTTGCTTTATGGGCTCGATAATAAGCTCGCTCTGCAGCTGTTTCGGCATGAAGTACTGGAGTCAGCAGGTACGACAATACTGACAGCCATTGTCTCCCAGGAGTATGCCTTCTGGAAAATCTCCTGTTTCGAACTGAGCATGCACTCTTAAATTAATGAAGATATTGCTATCGTGAGCAGATCCTGGCCATCTTGCTACGATATTTAGAGATCTGAGCCTAGCATCACAAATAACTTGAACATTTAACGAAAACCACCCATGATGATTCCTATAAACTTCTGTGTTATCACCCCCAGGAGATATTATACATATGTGGGTACTATCTATAGAATCAATCAATCAATCAATACTGATCTGCATTTAGGGCAGTCGCCCAGGTGGCAGATTCCCTATCTGTTGCTTTCCTAGCCTTTTCCGAAATGATTTCAAAGAAATTGGAAATTTATTGAACATCTCCCTTGGTAAGTTATTCCAATCCCCAACTCCCCTTCCTATAAATGAATATTTGCCCCAGTTTGTCCTCTTGAATTCCAACTTTATCTTCATATTGTGATCTTTCCTACTTTTATAGACGCCATTCAAACCTATTCGTCTACTAATGTCATTCCACGCCATCTCTCCGCTGACAGCTCGGAACATACCACTTAGTCGAGCAGCTCTTCTTCTTTCTCTCAATTCTTCCCAACCCAAACATTGCAACATTTTTGTAACGCTACTCTTTTGTCGGAAATCACCCAGAACAAATGGAGCTGCTTTTCTTTGGATTTTTTCCAGTTCTTGAATCAGGTAATCCTGGTGAGGGTCCCATACACTGGAACCATACTCTAGTTGGGGTCTTACCAGAGACTTATATGCACTCTCCTTTACATCCTTACTACAACCCCTAAACACCCTCATAACCATGTGCAGAGATCGGTACCCTTTATTTACAATCCCATTTATGTGATTACCCCAGTGAAGATCTTTCCTTATATTAACACCTAGATACTTACAATGATCCCCAAAAGGAACTTTCACCCCATCAACGCAGTAATTAAAACTGAGAGGACTTTTCCTATTTGTAAAACTCACAACCTGACTTTTAGCCCCGTTTATCACCAGGGACGTGTTGTACATCGAAAACATCACGCATGATTTTCCTCATTTCAACTTGTTCGGAAGGCATTTTGATAAACTCATGTTTCAGTGCAACAATAAGGTTACACAATTAAAATATCAAGCAAGGTTCAACCTTTTCAATACAAAACGTGTTGCATAAGATGTTCACAACATAATATTTATTAAATAGTTAGAACCAGTTTCGACGCTCATTGCGTCATCATCAGCTACAAAAATCACAAATGGGCAAAGTACATGTCATAAAAATTGCATTAATAACTCTTGCATGGCTGAATACAAATGGTAGACTGCTTTTTCTTGAAAGCTAGAAGAACTTGAGTAAAATATGATGATGGGATGTGACACATAAAAGCATAGTGGTTTGATGGGTAAGTATTGTGCATAAAATTGAACTGATGCTTTGAACATAAAAGTCTGAATATGATGATAAAACGATGTGGTAAAAACAAAGTAGTAAAATTGTCCACTCTTCTGATGTTCAATTCAGGCACATAAGTCCAGGTCCGATGTTATATAGCAATACCAACAAAAAGATTTTGTCGAGGCCGGGACATCTGATGTTGGGCGATTGAATAAGGTTGATCTTCGAATTAGTCTCAGCTCAACAGGGTGGGTCTTAAAGGAAAGTAAAGAAAAACTAAGTTAGTGAAATGGAAGTCTAAATGGAGTCGCGGCCAAGGATGATAGGGTATGAGACTCACCTTGTTTAGCGTGCTGAGTGTGTGGTATAAGAAGAGTTGTGGACAAGTGAGATGGGTGTGACTGAGTAGCGAAGTTTGAGTGAGGGGGGTGGAAAGGGGGAGGGGGGGAGGGGAAGTGGAGAGGAGAGGGGTAGGGAGGCGGAGTTTAAGGCGGGTCAGGAGGGCGGGGTGGCAGTGGTGTGGGATGTAAAAGAGTACTGTGGAGAGCGTGAAAGATCGATTTTCCTCCCGTGGTTTTTATACCTCTAAAGACTTCTGTTAGGAAGTCGAAAAGAATGTTGGATTTTTCAGAGATTTCGTTAAGATTTAAATTAGGGTTAAAAAATTGGTCTAGGTGAACAAAACAGTTCTCCGTAATGTCGAGTAAAGGGCCTTTATTTATGTTTTTGAGAATTTCTAGGTCTTGTTCTATGGTAGTAAAATTATGCTTTAAGTCATGTATATGTTGGCCTATTGCGGAAAATCTATTATATCTGATGGCATTAACGTGTTCTAAGTATCTAACATTGAAGCTGCGCCCGGTCTGTCCGATGTATGAGAAAAAACAGTTTTTGCATTGAAAACGGTAAACGCCTGACATTGCGTAAATGTCAGACCTGTTAACTGATTTGGAATTGTGAACTATATCTATGTTTCTATTGCTGGTTCTGTAAGAAATTTTAATATTATGTTTCTTGAAAATATTCGTTACACTGTGTATGTTTTCGTCAAAGGTGAAGGTGACGAATAGGGCAGGGTTATGTCTTTCTTTGGTTAATGTTGTCTTTAGTCTATGTTTACATTTGTTAATGATGCGTTCTATGAATGAGGTGTTATAACGGTTGAATTTAGCAATGGCACGAATGGTGTTCAATTCCATCTTTAGGTTTTCCTTGGATAATGGTATTTTTAGTGCACGGTCTACCATACTATAGTAAGTGGCGCATTTTTGTGCGTGTGGATGTGTAGAGTCATTTCTGATAGTAGTCGCTGTTTGGGTTGGTTTTCTGTAGATATTGTATTCTAAAGAAGAAGGATGTCGTTTAATTGTAAGGTCTAAAAAATTGATCGAGTTATTGGACTCTGATTCTAATGTGAATTTTATATTAGAATCAATCTTGTTTAAGTTATTTGGCTGAAATTTACATAGATTTCCTAGAAGACACTGCAGTTAATACCAATAACACTTTTTCAAATATACACTTCTGGTCTAGATATGTTGATGATACTCTGGTTATTCTAGATGACAGAACGGTTAATGCAGCTACCACTCTTAATAACTTAAACAAGATTGATTCTAATATAAAATTCACATTAGAATCAGAGTCCAATTACTCGATCAATTTTTTAGACCTTACAATTAAACGACATCCTTCTTCTTTAGAATACAATATCTACAGAAAACCAACCCAAACAGCGACTACTATCAGAAATGACTCTACACATCCACACGCACAAAAATGCGCCACTTACTATAGTATGGTAGACCGCGCACTAAAAATACCGTTATCCAAGGAAAACCTAAAGATGGAATTGAACACCATTCGTGCCATTGCTAAATTCAACCGTTATAACACCTCATTCATAGAACGCATCATTAACAAATGTAAACATAGACTAAAGACAACATTAACCAAAGAAAGACATAACCCTGCCCTATTCGCCACCTTCACCTTTAACGAAAACATACACAGTGTAACGGATATTTTCAAGAAACATAATATTAAAATTTCTTACAGAACCAGCAATAGAAACATAGATATAGTTCACAATTCCAAATCAGTTAACAGGTCTGACATTTACGCAATGTCAGGCGTTTACCGTTTTCAATGCAAAAACTGTTTTTCCTCATACATCGGACAGACCGGGCGCAGCTTCAATGTTAGATACTTAGAACACGTTAATGCCATCAGAAATAATAGATTTTCCACAATAGGCCAACATATACATGACTTAAAGCATAATTTTACTACCATAGAACAAGACCCAGAAATTCTCAAAAACATAAATAAAGGCCCTTTACTCGACGTTACAGAGAACTGTTTTATTTACCTAGACCAATTTTTTAACCCTAACTTAAATCTTAACGAAATCTCAGAAAAATCCAACATTCTTTTCGACTTCCTAATAGAAGTCTTTAGAGGTATAAAAACCACGGGAGGAAAATCGATCTTTCACGCTCTCCACAGTACTCTTTTACATCCCACACCACTGCCACCCCGCCCTCCTGACCCGCCTTAAACTCTGCCTCCCTACCCCTCTCCTCTCCACTTCCCCCCCCCCTTCCACCCCTCTCACTCAAACTTCGCTACTCAGTCACACCCATCTCACTTGTCCACAACTCTTCTTACACCACACACTCAGCACGCTAAACAAGGTGAGTCTCATACCCTATCATCCTTGGCCGCGACTCCATTTAGACTTCCATTTCACTAACTTAGTTTTTCTTTACTTTCTTTTAAGACCCACCCTGTTGAGCTGAGACTAATTCGAAGATCAACCTTATTCAATCGCCCAACATCAGATGTCCCGGCCTCGACAAAATCTTTTTGTTGGTATTGCTATATAACATCGGACCTGGACTTATGTGCCTGAATTGAACATCAGAAGAGTGGACAAATTTACTACTTTGTTTTTACCACATCGTTTTATCATCATATTCAGACTTTTATGTTCAAAGCATCAGTTCAATTTTATGCACAATACTTACCCATCAAACCGCTATGCTTTTATGTGTCACATCACATCATCATATTTTACTCAAGTTCTTCTAGCTTTTAAGAAAAAGCAGTCTACCATTTGTATTCAGCCATGCAAGAGTTATTAATGCAACTTTTATGACATATACTTTGCCCATTTGTGATTTTTTGTAGCTGATGATGACGCAATGAGCGTCGAAACCGGTTCTAACTATTTAATAAATATTATGTTGTGAACATCTTATGCAACACGTTTTGTATTGAAAAGGTTGAACCTTCCTTGATATTTTAATTGTGAATCTCACTTCAATACGGGAAAGTGAAGTTTTTAACTTATAATGACAAAGCTAACCAAGCAAAATTTAAAGCCCATCAATACATGGGCCTAAGAATAAAGATCGCAAAACTGGGCAAGGACATTCGTTTCTTAAAACAATGTCTATTATACAATTTAACTCCGAACTTTCTTAAAAATAACTCGAAAAAAATACAACGAAAATCTCCTCAACACTCGAAAACCCAAGCCAAGGTAAATAAAATCTGGCTTAAGAATGAAATAAGATTTTTATACAAGAAAAAATCTTTTTTAAATAACAAACTATATGAGACGCACCTTGAGACAGCACATTTACTTTCTAAAGCTCAATGGAATATATTCCAAAATAAAATTGCAGACAAACTGTTCTATATACTTGAACAAAAACAAGCAACACATGAGAAGAAACTTAACAACCTTAAAAATAACGCAAGGCTGAATAGTCCAACTACACCATTTCCTAACGAATCGAGTACCCGTAACCTAGAGTCTTTAATAGAACATTTCCATCCCCCAGTAGCTAACTTAACAGAAATAACGCTTTCAGACAAGGAAAACGAGATCCTCGAAAAAGGACCAAAACACAATTGGCCTAATCCAAATAAAGTCAACATCGCTACCACACTAGTCATAGAATCCAAAACAGCCATAAATAAAATACCTTTAGACGCACAAGATGAGGCTAGATTCGATGTCAAACGAACTTTAAACAAAATCAATAACCTAAAAAACAGAACAACTCCCACTAATATTAGTTCACTTAAAAAAACCTTCGCAGAACGAGAACACATTACAAAACTCGCGAAAAAAATTAAAGTTCATAACCTTATCATCACAAAAGCTGATAAGGGCAATACAACGGTCATCATGGATAAAAATGATTATATCAAAAAAACAAAAAGTTTTTTCAATACTGGTTCTTTCTCTTTAGTCAAAAAAGATCCGACACAGCAAATCCAACGTCTCCTAAAAAACTTTAAAAAATACATTATTCCTTTTTACAGAACAAGAAAAAACGAGTTAATTAATATGAATCCCGGCCTGCCTACCGCTAAAGCTCTCCCCAAAATCCATAAGACCGGCGTCCCCATACGCCCCATCATCAACTATAGACCTAGCCCATTATATAAATTGGCCCAATTCATACAAAAATTTCTTAGTAAAAACTATAAATTTCAGTCGAAAAAATCCGTAAAAAACACCATCGAACTAATCGAAAGAATGAATAAATTTGAAATACTACCATTTCACACCCTTCACTCATTCAATATTAATAATATGTATCCCAGTATCAACACCAAAAAACTCCCTCCCGTAATACAAAAAAACCTAAAAACATATAGTGGGCTAAGTAACTAGAGATACAAGACTTTATGCAGGTCCTAAAACTCGTAATACATAACAACTATTTCGCACTTGACAAATGCATTTACCAACAAGATGGACTGGCTATGGGGTCGCCGGCCTCAGGAATTTTGGCTGAAATTTACATAGATTTCCTAGTAGACACTGCAGTTAATACCAATAACACTTTTTCAAATATACACTTCTGGTCTAGATATGTTGATGATACTCTGGTTATTCTAGATGACAGAACGGTTAATGCAGCTACCACTCTTAATAACTTAAACAAGATTGATTCTAATATAAAATTCACATTAGAATCAGAGTCCAATCACTCGATCAATTTTTTAGACCTTACAATTAAACGATATCCTTCTTCTTTAGAACACAATATCTACAGAAAACCAACCCAAACAGCGACTACTATCAGAAATGACTACACATCCACACGCACAAAAATGCGCCACTTACTATAGTATGGTAGACCGTGCACTAAAAATACCGTTATGCAAGGAAAACCTAAAGATGGAATTGAACACCATTCGTGCCATTGCTAAATTCAACCGTTATAACACCTCATTCATAGAACGCATCATTAACAAATGTAAACATAGACTAAAGACAACATTAACCAAAGAAAGACATAACCCTGCCCTATTCGTCACCTTCACCTTTAACGAAAACATACACAGTGTAACGAATATTTTCAAGAAACATAATATTAAAATTTCTTACAGAACCAGCAATAGAAACATAGATATAGTTCACAATTCCAAATCAGTTAACAGGTCTGACATTTACGCAATGTCAGGCGTTTACCGTTTTCAATGCAAAAACTGTTTTTCCTCATACATCGGACAGACCGGGCGCAGCTTCAATGTTAGATACTTAGAACACGTTAATGCCATCAGATATAATAGATTTTCCGCAATAGGCCAACATATACATGACTTAAAGCATAATTTTACTACCATAGAACAAGACCTAGAAATTCTCAAAAACATAAATAAAGGCCCTTTACTCGACGTTACAGAGAACTGTTTTATTCACCTAGACCAATTTTTTAACCCTAACTTAAATCTTAACGAAATCTCAGAAAAATCCAACATTCTTTTCGACTTCCTAATAGAAGTCTTTAGAGGTATAAAAACCACGGGAGGAAAATCGATCTTTCACGCTCTCCACAGTACTCTTTTACATCCCACACCACTGCCACCCCGCCCTCCTGACCCGCCTTAAACTCCGCCTCCCTACCCCTCTCCTCTCCACTTCCCCTCCCCCCTCCCCCTTTCCACCCCTCTCACTCAAACTTCGCTACTCAGTCACACCCATCTCACTTGTCCACAACTCTTCTTACACCACACACTCAGCACGCTAAACAAGGTGAGTCTCATACCCTATCATCCTTGGCCGCGACTCCATTTAGACTTCCATTTCACTAACTTAGTTTTTTTTTACTTTCTTTTAAGACCCACCCTGTTGAGCTGACACTAATTCGAAGATCAACCTTATTCAATCGCCCAACATCAGGTGTCCCGGCCTCGACAAAATCTTTTTGTTGGTATTGCTATATAACATCGGACCTGGACTTATGTGCCTGAATTGAACATCAGAAGAGTGGACAATTTTACTACTTTGTTTTTACCACATCGTTTTATCATCATATTCAGACTTTTATGTTCAAAGCATCAGTTCAATTTTATGCACAATACTTACCCATCAAACCACTATGCTTTTATGTGTCACATCACATCATCATATTTTACTCAAGTTCTTCTAGCTTTTAAGAAAAAGCAGTCTACCATTTGTATTCAGCCATGCAAAAGTTATTAATGCAATTTTTATGACATGTACTTTGCCCATTTGTGATTTTTGTAGCTGATGATGACGCAATGAGCGTCGAAACCGGTTCTATTTAATAAATATTATGTTGTGAACATCTTATGCAACACATTTTGTATTGAAAAGGTTGAACCTTCCTTGATATTTTAATTGTGAATCTCAGTTCAATACGGGAAAATGAAGTTTTTAACTTATAACAATAAGGTTAGTTACACGATGAATGGCTCTGCAGACTGTCGCTGCATCTACACGCAGTAAATCACCAACAACGGACCATTTATATTGGTATTATAAATTTACTCATTCAGGACAAATATTTCAGAGTCCCTATGGGAACCTACATCTATATCATGTACTGTATTGGACCATACACTGATCAGATGAATCGACCCCACCCATTGAGTCATTGTAATCTATACACATGACAGGTTTTTCTACTCTGTCCCCTTTCCTGTTTTTCACAGCTCGCATTTCGGCATCATATATGCTACTTAGCATACACACATCCCTCTTGTCACTCCATTTGATAGCATTGAGTTTATGATAAGCAAACGCAATTTCCCTCTTTTTTAGTTTTTTCCCCATAACATCTTTTGGGAGATTTTTTCTATTCGGTCTTGCAGTGCCTACAGCATCTTCTGAAGGTCATTGAGCAGGTCAAATAACTCCAGACTACTGTAGTAATTATTCACAGCTATTAGATAACCCTTATTCAGGAGACCTTCGGCCAGTGTAAATACAACTTTGGAAGGCTTAGTGTTCTGCGAAATATCTATTCCACAAAGTTTGTTTACCAGATCAGTTTCCTTCCCCGTATACCGTATACCAGGTTCCAAACATACCCAGATTTAGCTTCACATAATTTATAAGATTCCATACCAGAGCGCTACCTTTTCTTCGGTATGTATACCTTCCATCCCAGTCTACCTTTCCAACAGTAACAGGCTCTCATCGATAGATGAGTATATGCTGGAGTATATGCTGTTCTGAATTTTGATAATAGGTCATCTAGAACTGGCTTCACTTGATACAATTTGGGGTAAACCTGTCTGTTATAAGCTTCATTGTCTGCAAAATGCAAAAATTTAAGTAAAAGGAAAAATCATTTCTGAGACATAATTTCATAAAATACAGGAGTAGCTAACAGTTTATTATGAGAAAAGTAATGGACTAATAGGCTTCTGAACAATACTGTGCAATAATAAGATTCCTAAAAAAAGTTCTATTTAATTTTTGTTAGTGGGTACCCAGTCCCTCTCACGACTTCTTCTTTTTACCTTTGCCATCAACAAATTCGAGGTAATTGTTTGCTGAGCATACAGATTTGTTTGCTGTGCAATAAGATCACAAAGTCCATCAACTATAAAAAAGTCATAAATTTCTTTGGGCTGTTTCTTATGTAAAAGTTCACCCTGGATTCCAGCACTGTAATTTGTCAGAAATCTTGGTCGCTTACAACCCTGCACATCCCATTCACCCTGTACAGCAGCAGGATTACCATCATTCGCAGTTTCAGTTTCACTGCTTTCACTGGAACTCGAACTCTGTACCGATTGAACGTGTCTTTGGACCCTACTAGAAAAGCTAGTTCCTGGAATACTTACTAATAATGGAGATTCACCATTACTTTCTGAATTGAAATCACTACAACTTTCATCTTCGCTATTTTCAACAAAATAAAACTCTGACGCATTTCAGAAACGCAAAAGGTACACATTGAAGCTTCTATTTATCGTGAACTTAGTACAGTGCAGGACAAGCCATGCGGGGTGCGACCTACTGATGAATGCACGGGCTGAATGTGATGCGGCGCTTAAGCGATTTTTGCATTGAACAAATACAAACAAAATAGAAAAGGGATTACGTGTCGCAATACCGTTCTTACTACGTAGTTCAAAAAAATCGTAGAGATGGCAGCACCTTCCAAAGCACGTGAGGAAAGTTTCAAGGCTCGCGCCTAATATTGAAGATAAGAAAAAAATCAAAACAGTCGCACGGCTGGAGTAGCAAGCCCTGCTCTATGGGTTAAATGTGGACATATATATAATTTACAATATTACAGACCAATACCAATATTTGAATGTGCCATGAAGGATCGGCTTATTCAAATATTTATCAAATATAACTTGCTAAATAGTGCACAGCACTTGTTCAGAGCTGGCAGAAGTACTATGTCTGCTTTATCACATTTTACGCAGTCAGTCGCAAATGCTCTGGATAGTGATGGAATTGTGATACGACTGTTCCTAAATTTTCAAAGGCATTTGATCCTGTTGATCAAGAAATATTGTTCCATAGATTTAATTAGGTGTTAGAGCAATAATTGTTAATGACTGATTTGGATCACCTGGATAAATTATCCCAGTTTGTTGAAATTTCTCATTAAACAGTAAAAGACATAATAAGATTTATCACTCTCAGGTGAAAAATTTAGACAATGTATTCTGTGGGGCAGTATTTTTGGGTCTGTTCTTTTCTTAATCTGTATGCTGATATAAATATAATTGTTAATAATCCTGACCCTACACCTTCAGACGTTTGTGTCTAGATTAGAATCATAGTTCAGAAAAAGAAACAAATGTTTCATTTTAAAAAGACTCCATTTATGGAATTCAAGGCTTCTAACTACCATAAATGGAACTGCAAAAAAATTACAACCCTGTATTAAATGCAATTGAAAACAAATTGACTACAAAATGTTTAGCTGTCCATGTAGATGAAAACTTAAGATAGGATTGTCACATTAAAAAAATATGTGAAAGTCTCCCCAGTTCCTTTTGGTTTGCTTTAAGGATTCTGTAATAGTTGTAGTGAACAATATGTTAGAAAAGCATGTTTTGGATATTTCCAGTCAGTCATGTCTTATGGTATGCTAGGACTGCTACAAATCAAATCATGACATAATTCTTCAAGTATAGAAATGAGCTATCAGAATTATGTTGGTGCATAATAGGTTAGACCATCATACACCAGTAGTTAAAAGACTGAGCATACTCCCAGTATCAAGCATGCAGTATCATGCAATGTATTCTAGATTTGTAATAAAATATTAATCACTTCAGAAAGATTTGTGACAATCACAGTTACAATACACAAATGAGACAATATATTCGCGTATGAATAACACCATTGCCTTGAGACATGTATACTCAATTGGTATCATCTGAGAGTGATACATCTTATATCTTTTACTGTTATAATGTGAAATTTCAACAGATTCCAACAAATAAGTTTAAAGATATTAGATCCATCAGTTTATTCACTACAGCATTAAAAATTCTCTAGCTGAGAAACTGCTTCTATAGTACTGAAGAATACATGAAGCGCTAGTAATGATGTTATTAACTTGTAAACATTCTTGATTTCTTGTAAATAGCTTCAAAATGTATGTCAATGTATCATGGGTTATATGCTTAATACCACCTTTGTAGATTTTTTATTTTGTCTCTTGTAAATATTGATTATTAATGAATATGGGCTGCTCTAATGTTTAGACATTTGTTAATTTACATAGTGTTCATCATTGTGCATAGACTATTGCTCATCTTAAGATATCACTTGACAATTCCTGTACTGTTATCTTATTTCATAATATGTAATTAGTTGCATGGTCTTTGGAAACTAAATAAATGAATAAATGACTTTTTCATTTAGTTGATGGAGCAATCCATAGGGCTGCAGGGCCCAAGTTGGTGGAAGAATGTGCAACACTGGGAGGTTGTCCTACTGGTATGGCCAAAATTACTGGTGGCTATTCACTTCCAGCAAAACGTAAGTGTGCTGTGGTGTTGATTTAATCTCTATTATTGCATTTATTGTACTCATGATGTTGGAAACGTTTAAATGTTGCTCCTGTCAGAGGGAATGTGAAAAGGTAAAGTCATTATCAGGCTCCTACTCCCCCACCTTGTTTTAAGTCTGATACAGTAAATATGCGCCTGCCTGGTGGCTATGACTGTTAAGGCATGAAGTCTGTATGATCTGACATCGTGGTTAGCTGGTTCGAGTCTCATTTGTCAAAAAAAATTCACCATAAGAATGTTGGCTGGCTGGGTAGGAGAGGTGGTGGATTAAATTCCAAACCTCACTGCAGTGCTTATACGGAGTGAGGGCATATGATGCTGTTGATGGTGATTCAATGTCGGATGGGGACTTAAAGCCTTGAACAGACCCCTTGGTGCTGTTCGACAGGAGTAGGCTATATGCCGGAACCATGTTTCACCCTCTTCCTTGCTAATATCATGTCACTCACTTCATCTCATTAACTCCTCTGATGAGGGTGATGTCAAGAAGGGCATCCAGTTGTAAAAACTGACTACAAGGTTTCATCTCGCTTCATACCCGACCCCAGAGGGAAACGGGACAAGGTTTAACTTACAGTAAAAAAATGCTCATTTTAAGGATAACTAAAATTTAAATGCATAAGTTATTAAACTGAAATTCAAATCTTCATTCATGATCACAGTCATTTGTTTTTACTCTTGGTTATGAGTAGAGCCCAGATTATATGTAATGACATATTCTGTTCTCGTATATGTAGCTATAAGAAAAGCTAAAATGTCGGCGAATCACACGAAAAGGACCATTATTCCAGGAGTTTAATGTTGCATATTTTTACATATTTTGATGCATAATAGCATAAATATTTTGATAAATATTACATATTTTAAATATTTTGAAGGATGTAGCGCATTTGAAAGAAAACAATTATGTTTTTCATTAATTCTACATTGACTTACGATTTTTAATTAAATAATTTAAAAAGCCTGTACATCTGTAACTTCTAAAAATAATTCAATAATTTAAAGTGAGGTATTCTGTCAAAGAATCGCATGCCTTAGCTACGTTGGCAGTGCAAGTCTTGGGTTTCTCCAGCTGTGTCTATCAATCTTCCCTTGCACACACTTTGTCACATTGTTCTCCTCTCAGATTTAGTGACTCTTCTTTTGTGATCTCTTCATCAGTCCTCGGTTTAATGTCACATGTTTAAAAAGCCTTTCCTCTTTCTTTCTTTCTTTCTTTCTTTCTTTCTTTCTTTCTTTCTTCCTTCCTTCCTTCCTTCCTTCCTTCCTTCCTTCCTTCCCTTCTTTCTTTCTTCTTTCTTCAGATATTGCCCATGATTCACTTCCATAAAGGGCTACACCCCATAAAAAAAGTCTTCAAAAACATGTTTCTAATAAGCATATCTGTTTTTCATGACATCAAAAGTCTTCTCTCTTAATAACGACCATTCTTCCTTGAGTAAGTTTACAATTAAATATTTCTTTGCCAGACAATTTGAAATCCGCACCGCTGACTTCATGTGAAGTTGAAAGGTCTTTTTCTATATACAAGAACATCCTAACAGATAGAAGGCAATTGATGACTGCAGAAAGTTTGGAAAAATATTTAGTTATTAATTGCACCTGCAACTGAAAATTATTGAATAACATCTGCACTTTTAACTTTTTTTTTGGGTTTCATTCCTTTTCTGTGTACAAGAATACATCAAATAAAGCTTAGATATTAAGTTACATATTTTTTATTTACTACCTATTTTGTCAATTTTAGCTACAAATTTTGTCAATTTTAACTACATATTTAGGTACATATTTCTCATTTTTATATTACATGTAATCCAGGCTCCAGTTATGAGAGACAGAAAATGCAGTTCAATTCAGTAGGTTTGTTTATTTATAGTGGTGCTACATTTGTCATGGGTGAATTGTATTTACCATTGTACAAAGCCATATACATATACATGATACTCAAAGGTAGCAGGAAAAAGAGGTAGGTACATTTCAAGCTCAGCAACCTAGTATAATGGAGGCTCGGACGTTGTGGATCATACTACTTTTCTCTTGCACATGACATAAGGGACAGTCGAATGAAAACCGAACACCCGCTACAGTGTGACCCTGGAATGGTTTTTATTCATAAGTAATTACCAAAAGCATTAATTCATTTTCCCACTGGGTGATGAGACAGTCAATTCCAGTTTTGTAGAAAGAATTAGGTCACTGATGGATCCAAAACCGTACCCACTCTTGTACTTCCTCATCCATATGAAACCAATGTCCACGAATGTCTTTCTTTCTCCATGGTTCGTCAGTTTTCCCAGATAAGGCCATCAGTCTGCCCTATCACATCTGGAGTAATGGCTCAATGGGCCTGTCCTCAGCACGTATATTCTTGCAGTGATGTGTGCCCTTCTCAGAATCTCCTATGCCACTCGTGCATACTCATGGACATGCAGTGTTCGCTATACACAGCAGACGTGCGACGTGAGTTTCGCATATTCCAGCACCCTTAACCACCAGAAAATGAACCACACTTCTTTGCTCTTCTTTGCTTGCCTCTACATTTCTACAGCTGGACGAACACACTAGACCACTCCGCGCATCAACAAAAACATAACCTAACAACTGCGTGCACCTGTGAGTTGTCATTATGCAGTTCTCCTACCATAGTGATGGCATTATCGATACGTAACAACAGTTTTGCCACCTTTCATGCAAAATATGTGTTATGGCAAGTATTCGGTTTTCATTTGACAGACCCTTTGTAACCGAGAGTTCCACATCTCAACAGAAGAAGAAATTTCATCGTCGTCAACCAGCAGAACCTGTACCAGCCTTGGATATTAAGAGAACTGTCATCAGTCCCTCCAAGTATGTTCTAACTGAGGACGAATGCTCAGTTCTTGCGATTGGAAATAACTTCATCCACACTTCCACTTATTCATGATCACAGTCATTTGTTTTTACTCTTGTTGTTTATGACAGAGAGAGAGAATGTACTTGAATTCACTAGGTTTGTTTGTTTATACTGGTGTAACAATTGTCTCAGATGAATCTTCGTAAACAGGGCCATAGGTGACTGGAATAAGTTACCTGCAGCAGTCTTTGATAGATTCCCTTCTGGTATCAAAAACTTTTTAGAAGATCGTTAGTGCTAGTGTAAAGTGAAAAGTAAAAGTTTAAAATGACAGACACTGAATTTGTAATTTTCTGCTGGATTTAGAATGTTCAACTAGTAGTATTTCTTGTAATAATTTCTTTCCGCGGACTTGCTTGTTGTACTTGTTGTTGTAAAGGTGGTGGTGTAACTTTGTTTTGGCTTTGCTTTATTATCACAGTACTGTAGGTGACCATTGCCACCGGGATATTTCCCAATTGTGATGTATTTATTAATAATAATTTTAAAAATATACATGGAACATGCTCACATCATGGCACACTCTCTTCCATCACTGATCACGTATATGTGCATAGAACATGCCAATAACATCCACTGTACAACATAGAACAATATTTAAGACATATACTCTTCTATCACTGTACAAAATTATCACTGATCACAAATGTACACATGGAACATGCTAACAGTATCCACCTTTCTAACCTAAGACATCATCTGAAACATTCTTCCCTCACTATACCACATAATCATTGAATTTAAACTAGCTGGTTCAATGACCTAGCTAGGGAAGTATCACATTCTGATTTCTCCATCCCTTAGCACACGCTGAATTAACTGTCCATATTTACAAAGTAATATCTTTGTCTTAGCTCAGATACATGCATAATCTGGCCAGTGAAAAATGCAGGATCATAAACCGCCGCTACATAACCTGCTACAACATACCGGAATGATACAATGCCATGGAAAAATGTGCAGGTCACTGATGGCTTTCTTCTCCCAATGTTTAATGAGCTCGTAGTAATGAGTGAGCTATTACATAGTCACTCTAATTTGAGGTTAGATACCCTCATGCCTTGCCACACTTGCCGATAACTTTGCAAACAAGTTCATGGTCTGATTTGACAGTAAATACATACTCACAGAACTAGCCAAGTTGCAGCTTAGCACTCACAGCAGACTCTCACAGACGTGCAGCAATGCCGAAGTCAGTCAGATGTCCCAGCCGAACGTCAAGATTTGAGCCACAATTCTCAAAGACACAGACACGACCAACATTCATTAAGACAAGACGATCACGCACTTCAAATAGGACAAACACTTCTGGTGAAACAGTCATTAAATAAACTTTTCAAATCTCATGGTTTTTCCACCAGTCATCACTCTTACCCTTGCACTATCCATCTGAGCTAATCACTACCTAGCATTCATGTCACATGTGGTACACCATTTTTAAAATTCTGACACTAAACATTGTCGTACTGATGCCCTGAAAACTGTTGGGTGATACATGTCATGTTGGACAAACCAACTTCTTATACAACTTTCTTTTTATTTCTTGCTTAACAAAGATTCCCAACTTTTGGTGCCACAGAATACCACCATTTTGACATAAGTGTTCTCACAGTGAAGTAAATAATGTTTATAATATATGGTGTTCTTATAATGAAATAAATAATGCTGATAGTATAACCTATAACTTGGCGTAAATTATGCCATAAATACAAAAATTTCCTTCATCGCATGGGGTTAGAATTCTGTACTGTTACAGACATTAAAACTGTGTAGCAGAAGCCACTCCTGAATAAAGCCGTGTTGTTGAAAGCATGTCAAACCACCAGCTGATAACTAGCGTATGTTACGAGTTGTATTTCCGAATGTAATACATAGTGGCTGGAAGCATTCTTTTGATAACTGCGGCTATTGAAAGCCAGACCCTTATTTTTAAGTGTATTTCATGCTTGTTCTCTATACATTTATCACATCAGGATTTACCTAAACAGCTGTAAATGAGATACGAGAGACCGCATTGTTTAGGTTAGGTATGCTATCGCCCAGATAGTGCCAAAAGTTCCACGACGGAAATAATAAACATAAATAACAGGAAAGTTTGCCGCATTTATGGATATCTACAGGTGTGGCGGTAATGCGTTTATTATTATAATGTTTAATTTTGTACGTTCGTTGTCTCCCATTTTTTATTAACGCATACCCTGGTATGTGTTGTTTGGCGTCTCCGAAAATCGTTGAAACTAAGTGGGACATAAAAAATCAGTATTATTATTATTTTTTAGGTACGTTGGAAAGTAAAACAATTGTGATTGAATTGTTTTATCACGTTTTAAACCTACTTCTCTAGACCTATATTGGCCCGAATTACGAGATATTAAACAATCACTTTGTTAATGATCTTGCCTGCCTAATTAATAGGCCTAGCAACAACCATGAATATTTCTTAATTAAAGTAAACTTGTTTCCTCATCCCAAGGTGGTGCAGCTCTTTTTTAGACAGGCCCCCAGTGGAAGGGAGTTGCCTGTACCATTTTTACTGCAAATCAACCTTCCTGTCATTCGTAAATCTCTGGCAGTACGGTACCAGGAATCGAACTCAGGCTCCCGAAAACGGCAGCTAATTGTGCTAACCATTACACTGGCGGACATTCTTAACTACAAGACACAGGCATATATACATGACAGATGCATGCTAGCAATGCGTGGGTCAGGTATGAAACTATTCACCTATTTGTGCGACATCATCAGAGCTGCATTAGGCCTATGCTATGGAGGCGAACATTTCTTAACCACGAAACACAGATGTACCAAATGTGACTTCGACACGTGTTTTCATGGTGTGGGTCTTACGAACGAACTATGCACAAATTTGTGTGTTGTCGTCAGAGCTGCATGAGGCTTGTACCCGTTTCAAAGCGGAATAATTGTTCTTCTCTGACGAATTACGTTGGAGGGTCTTGTATGCAAGATTTTTTTTTTTTTTTTTTTCATTTTCTTTGTCTCGAAAAGCCAAGGGGGTCTAATACACTAGTAAATACGGTAATATTTCATCAGTCTTGGTACTAGTTTCAGCCACTTAGTGGCCATCTTAAGCCACATAAAATTAAACAGATTATGTGATAACTAAAACATATGTATACCAGACAAAGACAATGTTGCAGGAATAATTATAACATTAAAATACATATAATAACAAAATGAAAATAGAGTTTTTATACATAATTTTTTTTTTGAACTATGGTGTGGGGTTAGATCCACCTAATGAATAAAAATGTATCTGCTAAATCACTGTATTATTTACACATACAGTAAAACCTCATTAAGCCGTTTCTGCAAGGGACAAGGAAAGAGAACGTGTTAAGCAAGAAAACATACTACTGAATACTCAAATAAAATCTAGGAATATGGGTGATAAGGGTACAGGGATTTGGAAGTCAAGTAGAGATGATATAAAAATGTTAATGTTGAACTGTAGACATATTGTAAAGAAAGGAATAGAATTAAGTAATTTAATATATATATGCTCACCAGATATTGTAATAGAAGTTGAATCATGGCTGAGAAATGATATAATGCATGCAGAAATTTTCTCACAGAACTGGAGTGTGTATCATAGAGACAGGATAAGAATGGTGGGAGGGGTGGGTATTCATTCTGGTGAAAGAAAAATTTGTAAGCTTTGAAAAAGTTAAAAATGACAAACATGAAATTCTAGGTGTAAGGCTCATTTCTAAAGATAATAGGCAACTTGTTATCTTTGGAGTGTACAGACCAGGAAAGGGTAACACTGACGCTGATTCAGAAATTATTTGATTAGATAATCAGCTATGTGGGGAAAAAATATGGAAAGGAATGTGATTGTAGCGGGAGATCTGAATTTACTAAATGTCAATTGGAAAGGTAATGTGAACGACAGGAAGCATGACCAACAAATGGCAAGTCAGTTCATATGGGAAGGATAGCTGATTGAGAAAGTGATGGAACCAACTAGAAGGAAGAATATCCTGGACTTGGTGCTGGTAAAATCTGATGAGCTCTATAGAGAAACCAAAGTATAATAGATGGTATTAGTGATCATGAAGATGTTTTTGTGGTAGTTAAAAATAAATGTGATAGAAAGTAAGGTCTTAAAAGTAGGACTATTAGGCAGTAGCATATGGTTGATAAAGCAGGCATGAGGGAGTTTTTAAACAGTATGATCGGTGGAAAACGGTAAATAAAAATGTAAATGGGATGCTTTTAAAGCAATCGCTGGGGAATGTGAAAACAGGTTTGTACCTTTAAGGGTGGTAAGGAATGGTAAAGACCCACCTTCTTATACAGTAGAACCTTGATAATTCGAAATCGGTTAATTCAAAATTCCACCTAATTCGAAGCAGCTCTCGTTTCCAGAGACATGAGATACCGTTTTGCATGTTATTTAAATTGTTTAGTTCGAAATACGAATAATTCATCATTCGAAGTACAATGTCGACCCCATTACCGAAATTCAGACTTTTAATTCGAAACTGCCTTTACATTTTAAAACAATAGTATGTTACAGAGTAATTTAAATTCAAAATTTATCCGTGTCATGATAGAACGCGTGTTTCGGAACGTGGAGGGGTAGCTTCCGCACTTTCACTCACTTTGGTGTGTCTACAGTGTGCTTCATATTTGCTAAGTTGAATGAAATTGGAATTCTTTTGTGTTCAGCCTTTTAAGGAACGCCGTAATATCACACAGCAGGCAGTGTGCAGAAAAACAGAATCCGCGAACACTGGCGATGCCGACAGTTGGCGAAAATGCATGGCTCATATAATCAATTCGTAGACACCAAACAATATTGTCATTGCCGATGAAACTGCATTGCTTTTTTTTAATGCCGAGCTCAAACGGTCTTATGGTTTTAAAGGAGAAAGTGCAAACTGGGGAATCATACAAGGGTGGGGCTCATTGTACTGTGTTGCAATGCACACGGAAGCGAGAAACTTTATCCCCTCGTCATAGGAAAGTTTGATAAGTCACAATGTTTTAAGGGCGTTGGGCACTTTCTGTAGTAGTACGAGGCATCTAAAAATGCAAACAGTACAGTAATCCAAAAAAAAATGCATTTGCAAGGGGAACCAGCATCATTTATCCTCGTCTTTGAATTGTGTGATTTTTTTTCTTTCATTGTGTGAGGTTATATTTGTCAGTGATTTATCCAAGTGCATTATTCGAACATTGTAAATGCACCTAGTTGGATACATTTTGGAAATAGTTTTTTCCATGGCATTTGAAAGGTTTAAACTGTGAATCGAGGTGATTGCATGCATTAATGGATCTTAGAATACTTAGTGACGCAGCAAGTGTTTACATTTCTGAAGTAGGTCTACGAGAGAAATGCCATGGCAGGAAATCGTACAAGGATAGAGTCATAGGAAAGTTCGATTAGCCACGATGTTTTAAGGGCATTGGGTACTTTTTTGTGTAAGTACAAGGCATCTAAGATGCATACAGTACAGTAATCCAATGAATAAAGCACTTGCACATGGGAGCCAGCATAGATTTCTCCTCGCCTTTGAATTGTGCTCTTTTTTTTTTTTCCTCGCTGCGTGAGGTTATGTTTGTCAGTGAGTTATCCTTCAAAATCACGTAATTCGAAGTCCGATTTTTTTAGTCCCAATGACTTCAAATTAACGAGGTTTTACTGTAATCGAGAAATAAAGAGACTAAGGAGATGCAGATTGGAAAGAAATAGAGTTAGAAATGGCTGTGGAAGTAAGGAGAAATTGAAGGAACTTACTAGGAAATTGAATCTAGCAAAGAAGTCGGCTAAGGATAACATGATAGCAAGCATAATTGACAGTCATACAAATTTTTGTGGGAAATGGATGGGTATGTATAGGTACTTTAACAGTGGCGGCCGGTGGACTGTTAGGTCGGAGGGACGGCCACAGTACTTTTTCACACACCTCTTTCTTGACAACTTTGACAGAAGAAGAGCAAATTGAAATCTTAAGGCTGCCCTTATCAGCTGCTTATGTGCCCCTTTAAAGTAGAGTCTAGCTCGACCATTACATTCAACAACCCACGAAAAATTCCAGGATTATCAGATGAATTGGTTTAATTGTGTCCTCGCAGTGCGAACTCAGATTTTCCGCAAAACTTAACGCAGTCAATCAGTTTACTGAGTATGCAACATTTTTTTATACGTTCTCATTGAACTGTTTAATTATCTCACATCCACACAACCAGCCTGCATGCTTGTACAATTTGGGACTTACTTTTGCAATTATTCTGAACCTGTGTAATATTTAAATCAGGTTTTGGAGGTCCTAGCCTTTTCAGTTCTAATCTACTATCAAAAGAAAGACATCCGCTCTTGAAAATAGCGTCCACAGAACTAATTTTCAGAAGCAGGATTCATTAATTACCCTACATGTAAACATTATTAGAATAAGTATGAAAATTTAAAAAGGGAAAGACATTTAAGATTTAAGTACTGTGAGCACAGCTCACCAGTTTCAACTCTACAGCACAGCAGAATAATAATAATAATAACAATAATAATAAAGAAATTGCGAGGATATCACTATCACCACAAGCGGTTCCAAATCACAATCGCACCGGTAAATTAACACACACTACTTTCACAGCTTAATAGCATACAGAATAAGCACCACGAAGCACGAACATAAAGGAAAATTACAAGCAAAGGGTACAACTATGGACCAGTGTCACCACACCCATTCAAGTCTTCCACGCGAAAACGAACTCTCACTCATGCCAACCCTCACAAAACGCGGGATGGAAGCCACAGGCCTGTGTTACTTCACCTTTGAATTTTTAATCGACATTCCTGGTCTCAAATGTTACATTTCATATCATTCATTTTAGTATTTTTCGTCTTCAAATATAATTAAAAATAGGGCAAACAAGGTCATGAATTATTATTTAATGTCATTATATGCAGTCATGGCTGGCGCATGCTCGTACAGGGGTTTGTGAAGATGCCTTTACTCCTACGGACTCCGCCGAGCTTAGAGCCTCTTCTCGCACCCGTCGTCCCTCCAAAACCGTCCACCGGCGTGCTCCCCCTTATGTCTCTCTCCCCTCACCGACACTATATCCCGCTATATCCTCAGACGGAAGCTCTAGACTCCGTGCCTTACCTTCAATCTGAAAACATTACCAGTAAACTGCGCGCTGAAAGTTACTCACATAATATTGATATTGCCTAACAATCTCAGAGATGCCAACTATTACGATACAATCGTAACAATTACGAATCACCCATCGTAGTTACGCCTTTACAAATCACACACCACAAATTACGATTTTTTGTTGATTTTTAAATCTAAGTGTATGAAGTGTTCAAAAGGATACACAAGGAATGCCATTACAGCTTGAATTTACAGAATATTATTTCCAGATTTCTCCGTAATCATTTATACCCTTTTCCTATCCCTCGATTAAGAATATTTCGAGTTTTCATGCGCCGATCGCAGTGTGTGCTTCCAGTACTGGAATATAGGCACCTGTGAACTGGTATATCTTCCGGAGTTGTTGTCTTTGTTCGTCCCGTCATCAGACTTCCATGAAAGTATGCGAGTTATTTTGTCTTTGTTTTGGCGGCAAAGTGGTGACAAACACCGTTTAATTGTGAATACTGTGTGGGTAATTGTTGAAGAAGTATTTATTGCGAATGTAATTGCCAAATTTACATATATTGCTCTTCTAGGATATGTGGTAATCGTGTCTTACAAAATGCGAAAGGTTTGAAATAATGAAGTGATTTCTTGTGCAGAAAAATACATGTGATTACATTACCGTGACTAGTGACGCTAGTAATAAACCAAAAATAGTTCAAAAATTTGGGGAGGAATACTCGAAAGAACGGCCCTGTTTACTGCGTTCCTCAAAATCTCATTCACACGTGTTTTGTAATATGTGTAGCAGCGATTTTTCAGATGCACATGATGAGGAAGAACAAGGCGGAATTCCGCGCTAATATGAAGTCCGAACTGTTAAGTGCTCTGTTAGTGCAGAGAATGCACATGATATAAAAAGAAAAAACATGTCACCAGTGTACGTTTACCAAACAGGAACTACAAGCTTTCAATGATATGTAAGTTGGTAATATCTCGAAAAAAAAAATCTACGACCGCCGCCGCAGCCCCCCCTCCCACGGTGCCTTAGCAGCTGCATTATGATTGCCTTTCTTGAAAGTTGTCATCTCTGCAATCTTCCTTATCAATGAAAATTTTCATTTTTACGATGAAATGTGATTTTCTTAGCGTTATTCAAGTCCAATTTTTGACTGCAAATACGGAGAGAAAATAAAAAACTATTTTCGTTCTCTAGGGAGGACACCATCCAGAAAACCTTACTCTGCCGGCTGCTACTGTACTTTAAGGCAGAAACAGGTTCAAAGGAGGACATTCCAGGAATCATCAATGAACAATGAATGCGAGATCTTCAAAAGGCAGAAGTATTCAGTCAGCAGTATGTGAAGATAGTTGGTTACAAGGATAATGTCCAGATAGAGGAGGTGACTAATGCAAAACAAGTATTAAAATTTACCTATAATAACAATAACATTTACAATAAGATACAAAAGTTGAAAACTAGAAAAGCGGCTGGAATTGAGGAGATTTTTCGAGATATACTAAAGACAATGGGTTGGGATATAGTACCATATCTGAAGTACTTACAGTAGAGTCTTGTTAATCCGAACTAATTGGGACTGGAGTCTGTTTGGATTACGACATATTTGGATTAACCGGAAAATATTTTCTAATAATAATGTTATTGTTTTTACATTCCGCTAACTACTTTTACGGTTTCCGGAGACACCTAGGTGCCGGGATTTTCTCCCGCAGGAGTTCTTTTACGTGCCAGTAAATCTACTTACATGAGGCTGACGTATTTGAGCACCTTCAAATACCACTGGACTGAACCAGGATCGAACCTGACAAGTTGGGGTTAGAAGGCTAGCGCCTCAACCGTCTAAGGAAAATAGTTTCTACAATACTGTACAGTTCATACTGTAATTTGAAATGTCCATTGTTTAGCAGTTATATTAATAAAATACTGTATAAAATTACAGTAGGGTAGTTAAGAACCCGTAGAGGAGAAAACGACAGTGAAAATGTCATTAGCGAGTGGGTGGAAGATGGCTGTCATCAATTACAAACAGACCAAGAAATTGTAGCTATGGTGGAGAAAGAATCTGGAGTTGATGAGGAACAGAGTGACGACGAAGAAGACCACAATGAACAACTAGTGTCACATTCAGATGCCGCGGCCGCCTTAGAATTCGCCGTATGTTACGTTGAACAACACTCCGCTGTTACGCACACTGATGTGATGTTTATGAGACACTGGTTTAACACTGCATCTTCGAATAGGTTCCAATCACTACGGCAAAAGAAACTAACAGACTTTGTAGAGATAAACGACCAGTGATTGGTGGTTTATGATGTGTAATTATGTTTACATTAAGTTATTCTAGTAAAATATTACTAGTAAAATGCAAGTAAATCTTCATTCTATAATATGTTCTTTCATTTCAGTAAGGAGACTTTTTTAAAATTGAATATTTCAGTTCGGATTAACCAGACTTTCAGATTAACAGGGTTCGGATTAACGGGACTCTAGTGTATTTTATTATTGTTTGCATGAAGGAGCTATACCAAATGAATGGAGAGTTGTTATAGTAGCCTCTGTGTATAGACATAAAGCTGAAAATTGCAAGCAAGTAAGTTTGACATACGTTGCATGTACTCTTTGGGAAGGCATTCTTTCTGATTATATTAGACATGTTTGCAAAATTAATAACTGGTTTGATAGAAGGCAGTTTGGGTTTAGGAAAGCTCAACTTGTAGGATTCCAGCAAGATATCTGCTATATCTTGGATTCAGGAGGTCTAATGGACTGTATAGCGATTGACCTGTCTAAAGCATTTGATAGGATGGATCATAGGAGACTACTGGCAAAAATGAGTGCAAATGGACTAGACAAAAGTGTGACTGAATCGGTTGCTATATTTCTAGAAAATAGATCTCAGAGAATTCGAGTAGGCGAAGCTTTGTCTGGCCCTGTAATAATTAAGAGAGGCATTCCTCAAGGCAGAATTTTTGGACCTTTATGTTTTCTTATATATAAATACATCAAGATGCAATAGTAAATGTCCTGACACTGACAGGAAAGACAGAAGAACTGGTTGACTTCATGAAAGGAAAAGATATAGCCATACTTGGACTGTATGAGACCAAGAAGAGGGGTACGGAAGAGATTCCTCTGAAAGAAATGCAGGCTGTATTACAGTGGAGGACCTGAAGCAAAAAATGGAGTAGCTATCATACTTAGAAATAAAATCCAATAATATGTAGAATATACAATATGCGTCAGCAATAGGATGATGGTGATGAGACTCCAGTTTGAAAATTGCACGAAAGATCTGTTCCAGTTGTATGCCCCACAAACTGGTTGCATAGATGAACATCTAGAGGGCTTTTTAGAGGAAGTGGAAAGACAGATGGAAGATATGAAAGTGCTGTTGATGGGAGATCTAAATGCACAAGTTGGAATGGAAAGACAAAGAAAGGAAGATGTTGTAGGGCCCTTTGGATATGGAAATGTAAATCCAGAAGGCGAGTTGTTGGTGGATTCTTGCATGAGGAACCAAATGATTGTTGGAAACACCTGGTTTAGGAAGAAGAACAGTCAGAAGATTACAAGCCAGGTTGTGTGACGCTGGCACCAGAATCACTTTTGCTTGGTCACAAGCCATGTTGGGATTGTAGGAAACGAACTTGCAGATGAAGCAGCAAAAGCAGCAGTACTTTTATCACCTAGTTCTGTAAAATGTAACAAAAACTTTTCAGTCTGTCAAACACACTGCAATTACAATATAAATTATAACACTATAAACATTCCTGTCCTCCTCTGGGAACCATGTGACCTTGCCGCGGTGGGGAGGCTTGCGTGTCCCAATGATGCAGATAGCCGAGCCGCAGGTGCAACCATATCGGATGGGTATCTGTTGAGAGACCAGACTAACGAATGGTTCATCGAAAGGGGGGTAGCAGCCTTTCGGTTGTTGCAAGGGCGGCAGTCTAGATGATTGACTGATACGGCCTTGTAATAATACTCAGCATGGCTTAGCTGTGTTGATACTGCTACACGGCTGAAAGCAACGGGAAACTACAGCCGTAACCACCTCCCGAGGACATGCAGCTCTCTCTGTATGAAAGATGTACTGATGATGGCTTCCTCCCGGGTAAAATATTCCGGAGGTAAACTAGTCCCCCATTCGGATCTCCGGGTGGGGACTACACGAGAGGGGGCGATCATCAGGAAGATGGATACTGACATTCTGCGAGTCGGAGCGTGGAATGTTAGGAGTTTGAATCGTTGTGGTAGGTTAGAGAATCTGAAAAGGGAGATGGATAGGCTAAAGTTAGATGTAGTTGGTATAAGTGAAGTACGTTGGCAGGAAGAACAGGATTTTTGGTCAGGCGACTGCCGAATTATCAACACGAAATCAAACAGGGGAAATGCAGGAGTTGGTTTAATAATGAATAAGAAAATAGGGCAGCGGATAAGCTACTACGACCAGCATAGTGAAAGAATTATTGTCGCCAAGATAGACACCAAACCAATGCCCACCACAATAGTGCAGGTCTATATGCCTACTAGTTCAGCGGATGATGAAGAAATTGAAAGAATATATGAGGAGATAGAAGATTTAATACAATATGTCAAAGGTGACGAGAATCTAATTGTGATGGGAGACTGGAACGCAGTGGTAGGCCAAGGAAGAGAAGGTAGCACAGTAGGAGAATTTGGATTGGGACAAAGGAACGAAAGAGGAAGTCGGCTGGTTGAATTCTGCACTGACCATAATTTAGTCCTCGCCAATACTTGGTTCAAACACCACAAACGACGGCTGTATACGTGGACGAGACCTGGAGACACTGGAAGGTATCAAATAGACTTCATTATGATTAGGCAGAGATTCAGAAACCAGGTGTTGGATTGCAAAACTTTCCCAGGAGCAGACGTGGACTCTGACCACAACTTGTTGGTCATGAAATGCCATCTGAAGTTGAAGAAATTGAAGAAAGGAAAGAATGCAAAAAGATGGGATCTAGACAAGTTGAAAGAAAAGAGTGTGATGGATCGTTTCAAGGAACATGTTGCACAAGGACTAAATGAAAAGGCTGAAAGAAACACAGTAGAGGAAGAGTGGAGAGTCATGAAAAATGAAGTCAGTAGGGCTGCTGAAGAAATGTTAGGAAGGAAGAAAAGATCAACTAAGAATCAGTGGATAACTCAGGAGATACTAGACCTGATTGATGAACGACGAAAATACAAAAATGCTAGAAATGAAGAGGGCAGAAAAGAATACAGGCGATTAAAGAATCAAGTGGATAGAAAGTGCAAGGTAGCTAAGGAAGAATGGCTGAAGGAGAAGTGCAAGGATGTCGAAGGCTGTATGGTCCTGGGAAAGGTAGATGCTGCATACAGGAAAATCAAGGAAACCTTTGGAGAAAGGAAATCTAGGTGCATGAATATTAAGAGCTCAGATGGAAAGCCACTTCTAGGGAAAGAAGACAAGGCAGAAAGATGGCAGGAGCATATCCAACAGTTGTATCAAGGTAACGATGTAGATAATTTCGTTCTGGAACATGAAGAGGCTGTTGATGCTGATGAAATGGGAGACCCAATTTTGAGGTCAGAGTTTGACAGAGCTGTGAGTGACCTAAATAGGAACAAGGCACCTGGAATTGATGATATTCCCTCTGAATTACTGACTGCCTTAGGAGAAACCAGCATGGTAAGGTTATTTCATTTAGTGTGCAAGATGTATGAGACAGGAGAAGTCCCATCCGATTTTCGGCAGAATGTTGTTATACCTATTCCCAAGAAAGCCGGTGCTGACAGCTGTGAAAACTACCGCACTATTAGTTTAGTATCTCATGCCTGCAAAATTTTAACACGTATTATTTACAGAAGAATGGAAAAACAAGTTGAAGCTGAGTTGGGGGAAGATCAATTTGGCTTCAGAAGAAATGTAGGAACACGTGAAGCAATCCTGACTTTACGTCTGATCTTAGAGGATCGAATCAAGAAGGACAAGCCCACGTACATGGCATTCGTAGATCTAGAAAAGGCATTCGATAATGTTGATTGGACCAGGCTATTTATGATTCTGAAGATGATAGGGATCAGATACCGAGAACGAAGAATTATCTACAACCTGTATAAAAATCAGTCTGCAGTGATAAGAATCGAGGGCTTTGAAAAAGAAGCAGCAATCCAGAAAGGAGTGAGGCAAGGCTGCAGTTTGTCCCCTCTCCTTTTCAATGTTTACATAGAACAGGCAGTAAAGGAAATCAAAGAGAAATTTGGAAAGGGAATCACAGTCCAAGGAGAGGAAATCAAAACCTTGAGATTTGCCGATGATATTGTTATTTTATCTGAGACTGCAGAAGATCTCGAGAAGTTGCTGAATGGTATGGATGAAGTCTTAGGTAAGGAGTACAAGATGAAAATAAATAAGTCCAAAACAAAAGTAATGGAGTGCAGTCGAACGAAGGTAGGTGATATAGGAAATATTAGATTAGGAAACGAAGTCTTAAAGGAAGTAGATGAATATTGTTACTTGGGTAGTAAAATAACCAACGATGGCAGAAGTAAGGAGGACATAAAATGCAGACTAGCACAAGCAAGGAAGAGCTTTCTTAAGAAAAGAAATTTGCTCACTTCAAACATTGATATCGGAATTAGAAAGATGTTTTTGAAGACTTTTGTGTGGAGCGTGGCATTGTATGGAAGTGAAACATGGACGATAACTAGCTCAGAAAGAAAGAGAATAGAAGCTTTTGAAATGTGGTGTTATAGAAGAATGCTGAAGGTGAGATGGATAGATCGAATCACGAATGAAGAGATACTGAATCGAATTGGTGAGAGGAGATCGATTTGGCTAAATTTGACGAGAAGAAGAGATAGAATGATAGGACACATCTTAAGACACCCAGGACTTGTTCAGTTGGTTTTTGAAGGAAGTGTAGGTGGCAAGAACGGTAGGGGTAGACCAAGGTATGAATATGACAAAC
The DNA here is from genome assembly GCF_040414725.1 of Anabrus simplex. NCBI lineage: Eukaryota > Metazoa > Arthropoda > Insecta > Orthoptera > Tettigoniidae > Anabrus > Anabrus simplex. The sequence continues at coordinate 1,047,676,836 of NC_090265.1, read as the reverse complement.
AGATTAGAGCAGATGTAGGATGCAATAGTTACGTAGAAATGAAAAGGTTAGCACAGGATAGGGTGGCATGGAGAGCTGCATCAAACCAGTCTATGGACTGATGACTCAAACAACAACAACAACAACAAACATTCCTGTAAAAATATACACTATTATACAAAGAATGACATGTTTCATTCTACAAGAACATCCTCAGATTCTATCAAATCACTTAAAACATGCTTATATATGTACAGTTTTGTTTACGTTGCATAAACTTGTCATTGGTATGTTAAGAATGAAGCCATACTTTTCAGTTTTACCGGGTAGCTCAGTCATTGAGCGAGAGTCCCAAGGTGCGGAACGTTCGCTAAACGGCAACGCAAAAGTTTTGAGGACAGGGATAATCTAAGGACTAACGACAATGAAAAAACACTAAAAATGGGTTTTAACATTTATTAAAAAAATTAATAGCACTTTCCAAAAACCATCTATTATTTTAAAATCTTGGAATAAAATAATTAATTCTTCCCTGCTGGAATCCATCCGAAATTCTTCACCAAATTACAGTCTGCAAAGATATGAAACTGAATTTTACTAAATCGCATTAGAAAATTAATTATCTCCTTATTTGAGAAAATCCTATCTTAATATCTCAAAACCTGATTTTTTTAAAAATCATTAATTGAATTGACAATATTTTTGCTATTTACTCATAAATCGATGAAACTTTCACCTCACAGCAAAAATCAAATAATTATTTCTTTTAATTAAATATTCTGATAAGTTATTTATACTTTAAATTACTTAATTAAATTAGTTTGAAATCCTTCATCCAACATATTATATTTTTAACCTTGTATAAATCGACTCAATGTTGTGCACAACTCATAATAAAATGCTTAAATTTTACGATGTATTAGGTTACTCTTTTTACACTTTGTGAGCTTAGTTCATTGACATGATCCTTGCTTAAACATTTTCCTCGAAGCACAAGATCCTAATCTATCTTATTTCACCATAAAATCGCTTAAAGATTTATAACTGAACCAAATAGGCTCACTGCAAAACATTAAAACAAAATCGAAGAAATTTACGCGTATTGCGTACACATATCATGACAAAATATCACCATGAAAAATCATATTTACAAAATATCATCCATTCATCCATCTCACACTCAAGCTTAGGTCCACGGCAATATTATCAAATAAATTTAACGAAACCTAGCCCTTGATTTTTATTTTTTTAATTATTTGAAATTTGAGATAATTTCCCGATGACGGTGTCGTATAAGGACTACCATTACGATCATTTGACTTGTGATGGTATCAGGATTATCACTTTTCAATGAAATAGAATTCACAACAATGTTCCAGGGGAATTTTACAATAGAAATCATCACTAAGAATTCCTTAAATTTGCCTACAGTCTCAGATAAATAAGCATTCGCGTATGCGGTCTATGAGTCACGACTTCAATATTATTATTCTCCTATTCTCTCAAAACATCAACCAATATGTGCTTCCCAAGTAGAAGTTATGTTCAAAGACATACTCTCTTCCTTAATCGACTCATGTAACGGACACACAAATAAAATCCTATCATAAAATCCATTTACAAGTCTCAAAATCCAAAATATCAGCAAATGTAAAAGTGTGAACCTTCAAGTCACGACCATATTCCAGGCCTACATCTACTTCAATAGAGCACATATTAATCACTCGTAAGCACAGTAATATTTATACTCATGACCCTTGCATATTCTTTTAGACCGTAACAACGTCAATATTATTATTATTATTATTATTATTATTATTACTATTACGCGCGCGCAGTCGCATCATCGTAGGCTATAGCTTAATGAAATCATAGATGATTCTATCCTATCTGAATCTATGATAAACCACAAATATCATCAAGGGAAAATCCTAAGTTTACAGAATACGTCGATATTCTGTCCCAAATAATTCCAAAATTATTTGAAAATTATGTAATAAACTAGTAATTAGTAACGCGTGGGTCAAATAATTTTATCACTCTCCTATGTTAATTCTGGGACAGTGAGAACATGTCACAAAGCACGCACTCAAGTAAGACAAAATACAGGTCCCAAATACACTCTCTCACACATCAAATTCTACCAACACCAATGAAAGAAGAATGAAATTTCTAACTACAAAGACCAGTAGAAATTATCGCCAATATCTAAACAAGGACTACGTCTACAATATCATTACAACAGATGAACAGAAAAAAATAGTTTGAAATCTTATCTGTAGTGGACATGGCTTCTGGACTTGGCTGATGATCAGTTAAAATGGATCAGGTTTCATCTCAAGTGATACTCTCCCCTTGGCTGAATGATGCCTCACATTTTAGTTATTCATGGCTGCAGCAGATGAAGACTTGGAGCAGTTATAGATTTCTTCGTAACGTTGAGGTTCCATCCTTCGAAATAATTCAGGACTGCTTGCGATCTTCCGTCTTCAGGTAAAAAGCTGAAACTAATAAATTTGTTTTAGTAATAATTCCAAACACACACTCGATTCTTTATGATGGCACAGTTCTACGTACTTTAATGTTCCTCAGATTATTAATGAAATCTGAACTGCGACGTTTCAATCAAATATTACAATTTAAAATTTCCTCAGAAGCAGAAATATTGCCATCTTTCGTCAAATGGATGCCTATAATTTCCAACGTCGTATAGGTCGTCTCCCAGTAATACAGGCAATTTTATTTTATGAAGCAATTAGACAGGTAAAACAGCTGAAGTCAGCGAAGCGAAGAAAAGTAAGGAATAAAGAGAGCAAATTTCCCCAGATACACGGGTATTTATTTCTTCAAGACGTAGGTGTGTCTGTTAGTTGAATCCCATTGGTTGAAATTTTGCGATCGAGCTAACCTTCCAATCCAATTGATGAAATATCATGACGTATCAATTCTCAAAGTATTGATCGCTTTTGGCCTGGTAAACCTGTAGTCACGTGTCACACAACTGGGGTCTAGAACAAGACACAAAAAACCCAAGACTGCTGCCAGCTCGTCGGGAAAAACCGGTTCTGCCGCTGGCGAGCGGAGACAGTGCAGAGTTGAAATCTCCTTCCTGAATGATAAATTAATGCATTGTTCCACCCCGATAATAAAATATTCTTCCCATACAGCCTAATTACCAATTTTCAAGGGTACAGTGTCGACTTAGTTAAATGTAACAAAAGACTTTTCAGTCTGTCAAACATGCTGCAATTGCAATATAAATTATAACACTATAAACATTCTTGTAAAAATACACACTATTATACAAAGAATGACATGTTTCGTTCTAAATGTACCAGCTAGGAGTATTTGTTCTCAGCTGTGTCGAACCATCTTGGCATCCTGGAAATTTGAGTGGCTAGCTATCCGAACCCCCAGCAAGCTGAGAGCAAATAAGAAGACAACTACTGTATGGCGGTCCTCTTTCTGGCCTTCACAGAGAGGAGCCTTAGTTTTGTGTAGGCTGAGGATAGGTCATGCAAGATGTACACGCTCTTACCTCTTGAAGAGGGATGACACACACAAACCCCCTTCCCCACAGTGTGTTCTTGCAGAGCAGTCTTCACCGTGGCCCACATCCTCACAGTGTGTGTCAACCTCTCTGGCCTAAGATGGAACCTCGGCCTGCAGGAGATACTCAGACTTACACTAGCCAATGACTCGAATAGTTGCTGATCTCATCAATTGTTTTATGTGTGAGAGTGGCTTAATCAATGACATATAAGTTTCAAGTGTTCTTTTTATCTGGTTTTTTGGCTTAATGAAATAATGTTTGTTTTATTATTTAATTCACTTTCCAATTCTCCATAGAATATTTTTTTGACTTAATTTTTTTGTTTTCATTTCATACATTCAGAGAGAATGATTACCTAGTCATACTTCCTCTTAAAATAAAAATCACCACCGCCGCCAAAGGCATCACACTCAATGATCACATACGGTCTTTTACAGGATCAAGTAAACAAATCAGTCCTTGGAAGCTATCATGTATGCAACCTTACCACATCCTAGGCAACTGGCTGTTAATTTTGAATCCTTATGTGGGATTCGAACCTCCTACCTCGAGCACTGTCCACTATCACATATCTCCCTGCCCGCTTCCCATGTGAGCTGCTGCGACACTTGACGTACAACGTCCACTTCCCAGCCTATACAGTACTGAGTTCCCGGTCTCTGTGTCCACCTTATTTTTTTAAAGTATATGTTCTGCGTATCTGTACTCGTTTTACGGGTTCATTCGAGGTACCCGTAATTAATTGTGGCCCTCACAATTCCTGCTGTCTTCTAGCCCATAAACACACATCTCATTATATTACCCCGGTGTAGGGAGAGGGACCGATGTCTTTCAGAATTGTAGTAAATATGAAGGGATGCATAAAACTGGATCGCAAGGGGCTGGTGGACCACCCAGTGTATATATAAGGTCTCTCTTATAAACCCAGACCAAGCACACTGTGTTTGTACTCTGTGCTATAGCAGCTGCCTCAGCCCAACTTACATTGCGCACAGCCACCCTGCTTTAAGCTTGTATACAGTTTTATATGAAATCTTACCTTGTATAAGATGATGGAAGTGTCATCACCATTAGGATTTTCTGCACACCAATAGTGAGAGTTATGACTGTTTACGCGACTATTAAGATGAAACCAAGACTCATCCGAAAAGAACACAGGCTGTGGGTCGAATAAACGATCATTCCAATGATGCAAGATACCACTCACAATATCTCACTCTTGTGGCTGGATCAGCAGGTTTTAAACAATGGGCCCATGTAAACCTGTGCGGTTTGATGTGTAACAGCTTTCTAGCTCTGTTGTGGTGATTTTGTGAGTGATTTATTCTTGGACCATTCAAGATTCACACCAAGGTCATCTAGCTTTTGCTTTGTTAAAACTGTTCGTGTGCACGCGTGTGTTTTATTGAGCACTGAGCCAGTAGTTCCAAATTTATTTACAATTACGTGAATCTGTGCTCGTGAAGGTGACACTTCACCAGGAAATTGCTGAACAAATGCATCATGCACCCATCGAGCCGACTCATACTTAAAATAACTTTTACATACGAAAGAATGGTGTTGCAATGATAACTGTCTCGCCATGTTAACAGCTGGGATTCAGACTGGCTACTGATGCTAGGTCAAACATGTGCACACTTCTTACAATGTCAAGAAGTACGCGCGAGCCTCCCGTACACCTGCTTAGGTCTCCAAGAGTAAAAACGCTGCTGGACAGTCCAGAGACCCCTTCTGTATGTGTGTGTTTTTTTTTTTTTAAGATTTGAAGTATTACCTTTAACTACTACTCATACTCAATTGTGTTCAATACAAAACCAATATTTCAACACTTGCCGCATTTCTAATTGTAAATATAGTTTTTTTTACGTGAACATAATTATTTTATTCTAGTATGCAAACTGCCTTGTAGAATATTTTCTTGGACAGAAAAACAGTGTTCTGCAGAAGTGAAATTTATTACATGCATTTCACTATCTGTTGGTTACTTTAAGAGAAATGTAGATTATGATAGGCAACAAAATACAAACCTAATTCTAGTTTTGTAATATTCTCAGATGTGATTCATACTGTCGGACCTAGAGGACAGAAACCTGATCTGTTGGAATCTTGCTACAAGACCTGCTTACAGTTAATGTTGGAAAACAAATTGCGTTCTGTGGTAAGTACCTTGTGTTCTTGTAAACCGTGTTGAATCCTACGTCTTATTTTATGTTATTTCTCTGGAGTTGACATATATCCTATTAGTACATAAGAACTTCCAAATATATACTAACAGGGAATAATAATATGAGTGAAATAAAAAATTATCTTAAATTTAGGGGAAAACTCAAGATGATATTAGTTTTTAAATGTTGAACAACATACTAGATATTACCCTTCCTACCTTAACTCGCATAATAAATACAACCTGTGATAATAAAATTCTGTGAATAGTCCTGTACTATCAACATAGATGAACAATGCATGACAGTGACCTTACTGTCCTTCGAAATAGTCCCCTCCCATAACTATGCACCGCTGAGATCGGCGATACATGTCCTGGAAACTTTGCAAGAAGGCTTCCTTTGGGATGATGTTTAAAAGCCTCGTCACGTTTCATTGTATGTCAGGAATATCATCAAATATCTTTCCTTTCAAAGTGAGTTTAAGTCGTGGGAATAGGAAGAAGTCTGGAGGATTGAGATCTGACGAGTATAGCACATGTTCAAGTTGCACCACCCCCTTGTTTGCCATGAACTGTTTCACGATATTGGGTGTGTATGGGCGAGCGTTGTCATAGACAAAAAAAAAACCTGAACCTTGTGCGTACTGGGGTCGTACCCTGCGTGTAAGTTTCATGAAATGGGTCAACTTTTCAATGTACCATGCAGCATTCAACGCCGTCCCTCAGGTAGAAATTCCTTGTGGATAATGCCTTGACTATCGAAACAGGTGATGAGCATCGTTTTGATGCGTGACTTTTCGGCTCTGACCTTTTTCCGACGAGGGAATCCTGGAGAACCCCATTCCATGCTTTGCCGTTTCGTTTCAGGGTCGTACCTGAGACACCAGGTTTCATCCTCAGTGACAATACAATTCAAGAAATTTGGTGTCGCATCTGTCGTTTCGACAAAATCCTGTGAAGCCTCTAAACATGCCTGCTTCTGATCATCAGTCAAGGGCAGAAGACGAGAACACATTTTCCTCTTTCCTGACTTCTGGGTAACGATTTGTCTCACTGATTCACGGTTGATCTGCAGTTCATCCACTACCATGTGCACAATTAATCACTGATCGTTCATGATTAATGTCCTCACCTTCTCAACGTTTTCATCACTGACGGCGGTCGCCGGTGTTCCGCTACGGGGGTTGTCAGAAACACTTTCCTGGCCTCCTCAGAAACGGGCGAACCACTCATACACACACTTCAAGGACAGTGCTTGGTCTTTATAAACACATACCAGCATCGCATGCGTTCTTTTTGGTGTCTTGCCAAGCTTAAAACAAAACTGTACATAGATCTTTTGGTCATTCATGTTCCTGTTCGCAGTTCAGAACAAAAGCACTAAACACGCACTGTGTCAAACAGGTCTTACACGGCACACACACAATGCTCAACTGAGCGATGTTGGGAGCAGGTGATCAAAACCTACTGCTACGCAGGTGCAGCATTGTGTGTTGCCAGTGTTACCGGATCGACCGTTCTGACTTTGTTCACCGAACTTTATTGTCACAGGTTGTACATCCCTTATGACTGGCATTTTTCCTTCACAGTGGAAGTAAGCTATTATTCATCTAATATCACCCCCCACCCCCAAATTCTACTTTACCTGCAGATTTACATCCTGCAAGCATATTACCTTTTGTGTCACTAATTCTTGAAAAATTAGTTCACAAGTAGATTATGATGTACGTATATCAAAACAGTTTCATCTATAAATATCAGTCAGGATTTTGCCCTAACCACAGTACTACAACAGTTCAAGTGAAAGTAATTAATGATACTGAATGTGCTATGGATAATGGTCATCTAACACCTTCAATACTATTAGATCTGACTATAGCCTTCGACAGCAGGAATAAAGACGTACTTCTGGTGAAATTAGGATCCCTGCATAATAAAAAATATAATAATAATAATCATTACAACAGAAGATACCTCAAATAAGATCAAATTGAATACAAAAGTCAAGAATACAAACCTCTGCTTTACCCTTACACAAAACAAACCAACAACATGCACATTTTCAACCAAAGAAAGGGCACAAAAATCGGAGCATCTAAAGAAGTAGTACTGGGAGGACCACAAAGCCTGAACAATCCCTTCAGAGAGATCTGAATGGTGGACTGACTAAAGTGATCCTATGCGGTCATAAAACAAGAAGAAGAAGAAGAAGAAGAATCATAACAATAATAATAATAATAATAATAATAATAATAATAATAATAAAACCTAAAAGTACAATTTAGGGTGTCATTGACCTAATGAGAGCACGATGTAATGTGAAGTTAACTGACTAGCCAGCTGGACTCATGCCAAAGACATAGTATTACACCGTCTTGCATTTTATGTTAGACTGGAGAGAAGTGAGAACTTCATTAAGATAAGTGCTGTTCCTCCCTCCTTCCCCTCTTCTACTTAAATTTTTAACATCAGGATATCTCTCAGTGTAATATGGCAATATCATTTTTGAGAGGATTGAACCATTTTATTTTCTCATTAGTTGATTATAAAGTGAAACTTCATTTACTCAACATCAAGACTCTCTTCAATTTTAATGCAGCAGTATAGCTTTCAGAGGATTATATGTATAATATCCTCATTTTTAAAAAAATATGTATATATGCATATTTACATTATATTCTTACATGTATTCAATAGACAATAAAGTAGTGTCATTTTCACACAAACAATTGTTCATCAAGACCAAATACCTATATATGGACTACACTGAATGATCTTAATTGTGTATATATATGTTTCTTTTGACCAATTTATTATCATAGTTTTTAAGATTATGGCCTTAGTTGACTTTTAATGGACATTCAATTTTTAGACGCTATGTTCTATCTTAGATTATTTACGAAGAATAGCTGGAGATGACTGTTCTTATCAGTCAAAACCAGTCCTAATCTTAGTTACAAATATTGTATTGATTAGATGGTTAATAAAAAAAAAACCTTTATTAAATTGAGTTTAAAGTGTTAGATTTTTATTTAAACTGAGATATAATTCTTACATTTCACATTATAGGGGGTTTGTCTTGGCTTCTTTTGCATGAATGTCACATTCTCCCCATGTCCCTTCTGCGTGGAGTTTTAATGCAGGTATACCAAATGACCTTCCTTCAAAATTTAATTACCTCCCCTCCTTTCATAACCACAATACGCAGTATGGCTCATCTCTTAACTATTACTCAGTTGGTCGCTACTTACAGCTGCTCCTTCATAGTCACTGACGCTAGGCTGTTGAACATTCTCCCTGCTTAAATCATTTGCCAAGTGCTTCCAGCTGACTTGTATAATGAGTGAAATGCGAATGAATGAGGGTTTTAAAATATATATATATATATATATATATATATAGAGAGAGAGAGAGAGAGAGAGAGAGAGAGAGAGAGATGTATTTGCTAGTTACAGGTTTGTGCTACAATTTCTCATTTTAATTTTTATTATTGTTTTTTATAATTATTATTATTATTATTTTAATTTATATTTTCATGTTGTACATTCTATTGACGTCCGAAACGGGGGAGGAGCTTACGGTCAGCTGTTTCCAATATGGCGGCGAGATAGTGACGGGAAGTAAGCATCACAGTGATCGGGTGTGCGTCTGTAGGATTTATTAAGTATTCAAAATGTCTTTGGTGTCGTATACGCAACTGTTGAGAGTTGTCGGAGATTTCACGCGTCCATTGGTGGAAGGGGAAGAAATATTCTAATTACTTGATATGTGTAGGTAAAAAGTTTGAAACCGAAGATGAAACTGGTGTTGTAGCGTTGTGTTTACAATCATCCCACATGGATTCAAAACCGCACAAAGTTAATGTTGTCTTGAACAAGGGGGTGAAAATGTGAAGTGCAACTGTATATGTAAAGCGAGTTTGTCAGAGAAATGTTACCGTTGACACACTGATTCACCTTAACAGTTAAGCTACTGTAATTTTCCACTATTAGAGGTTATGGAGTAATTTCTTGTTGATTTGGTCCATGCCAAAGCCTTAGCCAGGTGACGGGGGAGTTACCTGTTTTGTAAACTGTAATCTTGGGGAAGAAAGAAAATAATAATTCTACTAAGTAAATGTTGTAAAGCAAATAAATCCTAGGCTTTATACAGGCTTGTGTTGGAACAGCCCACATAAACTTAATGTTCGTCCATTTTTACCATCAGCACAAAATTTAGAACTTAGAACCGACTATAATAAGTATAAAAATTGTAACTACCTACAGAATATGCAGACCAAAGTTGGAAAATTACAATTTAAGAATACTATAACCTCTACAGTCACAGCTGTTTGGGGTTGAAGAATACTTGGTTTGTCCAATTCTACCAAATAATTAGGTTATGGCTTCTAATTTAAGATGACCGGGCGAGTTGGCCGTGCGGTTAGGATCGTGAAGCTGTGAGCTCGCATCCGGGAGATAGTGGGTTCGAACCCCACTGTCGGCAGCCCTGAAGGTGGTTTTCCGTGGTTTCCCATTTTCACATCAGGCAAATGCTGGGGCTGTACCTTAATTAAGGCCACAGCCGCTTCCTTCCCATTCCTAGACCTTTCCTTTCCCATCGTCGCCATAAGACCTATCTGTGTCGGTGTGACGTAAAACAAATAGCAAGAAAAGTTAATGATGGAAAAATACTACATATTTTCTTTCATTGTTAGAAGTATTTTATAGGCATTTTTAATGCAGCGCTTAATTACTACCAGTTAAAGATATTACTCACATGTAGATAGTTAATTTACTGTCTGCTGTTACACATATGAAGAAGTTTACGAAGAGCGGATTACATTCTATGTGCGGCACAGGAGTATTAGGCTACAAGTTTATTAGTATTTTTGATGTAGCTAAATCTTCGTGAATACAAATTAGAGACAATAACTATCAATGAGTACAATGAACAGTACCGGTACCTACGCTGTGGAAAGAAGTCGTCTTCACGGGAATGCAGACTGCACACTATCATGTATCGCGTAACGCGTTTGCCAATTAACAGCGCGGAAGCCCATCTTTCTCTCTGAACTTTTTGTACAGGAAAGTAGTGAAGAGATTTCGCATCCGTTTTATACGATTTGCAACCGTATACAGAGCAGTACCTCCTCAAATTTGACAATTTTCTTTCTGTTTCCATCACGACGTCAATGCTTCGCCATGTAAATAAATCTCACCAGTCACTATGTTGCAGCTTCAACATTCTACCGCGTGGCTGCGCCATCCAACTTTTCTGACGTCAATAGGCAGTGGGTTAATTAATTTTATTATTACTATTTTTTTTAAATATATATTATTACAATTTCCTTTTTTGCTATATCGAAACAAAGCCTCTTTGGAAATAACCAGACGGAAAGTGATGATACTTCCTACAATTTCAATCAATTAATACTGATCTGCATTTAGAGCAGTCGCCCAAGTGGCAGATTCCCTATCTGTTGTTTTCCTAGCCTATTTTTAAATGATTTCAAAGAAATTGAAAATTTATTGAACATTTATTGAATATTGAATATTATTGAATATTTGCCCCAATTTGTCCTCTTGAATTCCGACTTTATCTTCATATTGTCATCTTTCCTACTTTTAAAGACGCCACTCAGACTTATTCATCTACTAATATCATTCCACGCCATCTATCTGCTGACAGCTCGGAACATACCACATATGATATAGATGTTGATTCGCATAGGGAATTGAAATATTTGTCCTGAATGAGTAAATTTATAATACCAATATAAATGGTCCGTTATTGGACATTATAAATATTCCAGCTAACTCATTCCTCATTCAACCAGGAATGAGTTAGCTGGGAAATTTATTATGTCCAATAATGGACCATTTATATTGGTATTACATACCACATAGTTGAGCAGCTCGTCTTCTTTCTCCCAATTCTTGCCAGCCCAAACTTTGCAACACTTTTGTAATGCTACTCTTTTGTCAGAAATCACCCAGAACAAATCGAGCTGCTTTTCTTTGGATTTTTCCCAGTTCTTGAATCAAGTAATCCTGGTGAGGGTCCAATACACTGGAACCATACTCTGGTTGGGATCTTACCAGAGACTTATATGCCCTCTCCTTTACATCATTACTACAGCCCCTAAACACCCTCATAACCATGTGCAGAGATCTGTACCCATTATTTACAATCCCATTTATGTGATTACCCCAATGAAGATCTTTCCTTATACTGTATTAACACCTAGATACTTACAATGATCCCCAAAAGGAACTTTCACTCCATCAGCGCAGTAATTAAAACTGAGAGGACTTTTGCTATTTGTGAAACTCACAACCTGACTTTAACCCCGTTTATCAACATACCATTGCCTGCTGTTCATCTCACAACATTATCGAGGTCACGTTGCAGTTGCTCACAATCTTGTAACTTATTTATTACTCTGTACAGAATAACATCATCCGCAAAAAGCCTTATCTCTGATTCCACTTCTTTACTCATATCATTTATATATATATATATATAATAATAATAATAATAATTATTATTATTATTATTATTATTATTATTATTATTATTATTATTATTATTAGTGTATGGACCCTGTTGGATCGCGCATTACATTTATGATTCGCCTTTTTAACGACCCTATTGCTTTCATTCTTTCATTGTGTGCCTGTTTCCTTTCTTCTGACCACTTAGTCCCCGATCTTTTAGGAACTTCATTTTCTGACTTTGCGTAGAGGCGCGCGGCTGTGAGCTTGCATCCGGGAGATAGTAGGTTCGAATCCCACTATCGGCAGCCCTGAAAATGGTTTTCCGTGGTTTCCCATTTTCACACCAGGCAAATGCTGGGGCTGTACCTTAATTAAGGCCACGGCCGCTTCCTTCCAACTCCTAGGCCTTTCCTATCCCATCGTCGCCATAAGACCTATCTGTGTCGGCGCGACGTAAAGCCCCTAGCAAAAAAAAAAAAATTTTCTGACTTTACTACCCAACTATTTATCTTGTAACAGTAAATGTTTCTGTACAGTATTTTTGATGGTTCTATCTTGGCCTTTTCCAGATCATTTTTAACATCTTGTATCCATGGTACGTTCTTCAGTTTTTCAGTACATGTTAAAACCTTGTGGGTTAGCCTTGAAGACGACAGTCTGTGAACGTGTCCATAGAATTTCAGTCTTCATTTCCTGACGTCTGCGGCAAGGTTGGACAGTCTTTCCGTAGCTTTGCATGATTTGAGCATATACCCTTCTTCTTTTTTCTCTGGGCCCAGAATTTTCCTCAAGATCTTCCTTTCCTCCTTCAGGATGTTTTCCAGATCACCTTTATTATTAAATACCAAGATTTCACTTGCATACAGCACTTCAGGTTTAATCACCGTATTATAATATTTGATTTTTGTGTGTATGGACATGCATTTCTTGTTGTAGATGTCACGGGTTCTCCAATATGCTCTTTTGAGTTTTTGTAATCAAACTTTCTGTGCTTCCTTTTCCAACCCTGTTGGTTCTAGGATGTCACCGAGATATTTAAAGTATGGAACTCCTTTGATCTGCCCATATTTTGTTTGTAATTCCTGAATGGCGAATTTAGTCCAAATAAACTTGGTCTTCTCGAATGAGATTTGTAGTCCAGTTTTCTCAGCGCATTCCTTGAGGACTTCAATCTGTTTGATCACTGAAATATCACTGTCTGTTAGTATCACTAGGTCGTCTGCGAAAGCTAAACAACTGATCTTTATGTCATCGTTCTTTTGGCCAAGTTGAATGGGCTTTCAGTGCTTCTGAACTTTTAGTTCCTTCTCCCATTCTCGAATGACTTTGTCTAGAACAAGGTTGAAAAGCAGTGGTGAGTTCCCGTATCAGTTCAGGCTTGCAAGGAGAGATGGCAGCACACGCCAGACTACTGTTTGATGAAATTTAGCTTCTCTGGAATACACAGCGAATTGTCAAAATGGCGTCTTCTAGCAGAGACACATTTTCAGGTGCAGCTCTAGGTAAGTTTATTTGTGAAATCATTCTATTTTAATGTAGAAATGCACAATTATCAGTTATTTATTAACAAGGCTTCTGCTAATGAATTACTTTCTTACATCTTCTGACAATGTTATACAAGTAAGGAAAGTATGGTGTCCCCTACCGGGGACGTTGGGTCTCAGTGTTATAAATTGCAGAAAATTTTTCATGTTAACCTCAAAAGCGAACTGGGCTTTGTTTGCAACTCAGAGTTGGTTTTTTTTTCACGTAATGAACTAAATGCAAGCATAATCATTAATACATGTCCCCTGCTTAAATAAATAGTAGAAGATTTTTCATGTTAACCTCAAAAGTGATTTGGGCTTCATTTGTAACTCAGTGTTTTTTTGTCACGTAATGAACTAAATGCAAGTATTATCATTTAACTGGAATTTATATTTATTTCATACATATATTTGTGATGATACATGGTAATTGTTGAATCATCACATGTAAAGTAGAAACTATGAGTGAGGTCATTTCACTTTTTGATAGTAGCAGTTACAGAAGTCCTTTTTTCGCTTTTTGAATCTGAGGTCTTCGCTAATTTTGTTAATTTGGAGATTGGTGGCAACATCTCAGAGTGTGATGGCCCGCTGGATGATGATGATTATAATGAACGGAATGGCCCATCCTTCGAATTAATTGGTGAGTCTGCTGAAGAAAATGTGGAAGAGGATGAGGAAGGAGATGAAGGTGTTGATGAGACAGCAAGACATGTACAGCCAAATTCAGTTCGTAGAACATATTGGAAGAGAACCGAAGAATTCAGCCCTTTACCTCCAGCTCCAGATCACATCGAGATACCTACCAATCCAGTAAATCTTCCTCCAATAGAATATTTTAATAAATATATTCCTCATCAAATTTTTGAAGCATTAGCCATGCACACAAATCAGCGCTACCTCAAGGATACTGGGATGATACTGAATTGTTCTGCCGAGGAGATGAAAAAATTTTTCAGTATCACAGTCATAATGTCATACTTGAAATTCCCTAGGATCAGGATGTACTGGGCAGGGAAAACAAGAATTCCTGCAATTTCAGACACAATGTCCAGAAACCGCTATTTTATTATCAGAAATAACCTTAAGTTGCGAGATGATTCAAGGGTCACAACGGAAGAGAAAGAGAGCAATCGGTTTTGGAAGGTTCAACCGCTTATCCAGTCAGTTCAGAACGGGTGTTTACGAAATCCTCGGCCCAGTCGTGTATGCATTGATGAACAAATGGTACCCTTCTGGGGCTATGTATCTGCTCGGCAGTTTGTGAAAGCGAAGCCTAACCCATGTGGGTTGAAAATCTTCGTTGCAGCTGCGCCAGATGGCCTTCCCCTTGATTTCTTCATTTATCAAGGTAAAGGAGATTCCATTACACATAATCTGGAGTACCAGCAGCTTGATTTAGGTGGTAAAGTGGTCATGCGTCTAACCGAAACCCTGCCCCGTAGAATCACCATCTATGTGGATTGGTACTTCACATCCATTCAGTTGCTTGACATGCTGCATGCTAGGGCAGAGTGTCAAGCGACAGGTACGATCCAGAAGTGTAGAATTCCAAAATCTTGCAATCTCAAGAGTGATGGAGACATGAAGAAAGAAGGTCGAGGATCAACAGATCAAACTGTACGAAATGATGGACAGATAACACTAGTAAAATGGAATGATAACAGACCAGTGACCATGATCTCGAGTAAAGAAGGCCAGATTCCCCTTGATGAATGTCGACATTGGTCGAAAAAGGATGCTATGTATATTCAAGTTAAACGTCCACAAATTGTCAAGGCATACAACATGTATATGGGTGGTGCTGATTTTCTAGATAGGATTATCAGCATTTATAGGATCTGCGCACGAACCAAAAAATGGACGGTAAGGCTCATCTTCCATCTCTTTGACTTCGCTATTGCAGCCTCCTGGATCAAATACAGAAGAGACCAGGCTGCCCTAGGAACATCGAAGAAGGATGTTCTGGATTACCTACAGTTTACGGAGAAAGTAGAAGAAAGTTTGATCAACGTGCCTGCAATTGATTCAGGGTCAGACTATGAACCAGAAGGGCCTCCGCCAAAACATCCCAAGACCAATGTATCCCATCCTTCAGATAGCCTCAGGACAAAAAATGTTTTGCACTTGCCTGAGTTTCCAACCCCCGTAACCAAGAATAGATGCCGATATCCTGGTTGCAATGCCAACAAGTCTTGCATTCGCTGCTCAACATGTAAAGTGTTTCTTTGTCTGCAGGATACAAGGAATTGTTTCAAACTGTACCATGAGTTGTGAATGTAAGTGACTACCCTGGACTGAAGATGGCTATCACGCGATGAAAATGACTAGAATGTGCTGTAAGTGACTTGTGAATTTTAAGTGGCTTTAATGAGTTGTACTTTACTGTTCCGGGCTATTTTGAATTTGTATTTTCTGAAATTTTTTATTACATAAATTTTCTAATTTAGTTTTATGTTTTTTATAATTGTTAATGTAATTATTGTGACAGTGATATTTCTATTATTTCTGAATATGTATATCATGGTTTGCCTACAGAAGTGGATTAAAATATGCTTTTACAAATCTGAAAATGTAACTAACTCATCCTTTGTTAAAACTGTATGTCCCCTGTAGGGCACGTGAAATTCCTCAGAAGTCAGCCATTTGAATTTATTTTATTGTAACCATGATATTTGTGTTTTTGTCTAAGTATATGTGTCATGGTTTGATAACAGAAATGCTTTAAAATGTGTTTTTCAAAATCTAAATATGAGGCTAGATATACAGTGGAACCTCGGATTGCGAGTAACTTGGTTTACGAATGTTTTGCAAGACAAGCAAATATTTTTAATAAATTGTGACTTGATAAGCGAGTGAGGTTTCGCAATACGAGCGTCACGTGTACGTACGTTTCCACCTCCCCTGTGCCTTTGTTTTCCCCCTCCCCCTGCCACTCTCTTTCCTGGGAAAGTGTGTGTAATCATTTCCCGCTCTGGACTTCAGTTGGCGTGCCTCACTCGCATAGTCAACACCGTACGATTGTACATGTTTTGTTTCTGTCATTTGTGATATAACTGTTCTGCAACGATGGGCCCTGTGAAAGAAAAGAAGGCTAAAAAGGAATTCGGTCGGAAGAAGGAGATGATTACAGTGGATGAATCTGTTCATTGACAAAGCAATGTCACATTTTCGTGAAATCCTCAAAAAGAGGCAAAAGCAACAGTCATTGGACAGGTTCCTCGTTAAAGTTGCACGAAAAGAAAACACTTCCAATGAGCCAACCGATAGCAGTGATTCCGTTAGTGAAATTCGTGCTACACAGTAACTCTTCTCATGTCATCTCTCGTCTTCCTCACACCAAAAATGATTCTATTGTAAGGTAAAGTGCAGGTTAATTGTTTTACGTTATATTTTGTTTTAGAAATGTTATGCGAATAAATGTTTTTGTATTGTGGACGAATCACCAGAGTTTCAATAGTTTCTTATGGGAAAGTTTGCTTTGATATACGAGCGATTTGGATTATGAGCCTGTTGCCGGAACGAATTATGCTCTCAATCCAAGGTTCCACTGTACTAGGTTAAGACCCAGTGTCCCCTACAGGGGACATGCGATTTTGCAAGCGTCAGCCATCCCATATTTTTTTAAAATTATTTTTCCTGGTCTCCAAGAAGCTTCTTCTATTGGGTATTACAAGAAAATATAAAAATTAGATTAAAATATTTCTCTGGGTCTGAGGAGGTTAATGGCAAAGGGCTCCGATACTTCACCCATGAATTTCACTTTTGACTTTGTGTCCGTGTTTCCTTGATGAGTCTTAATGTCTTTGGGTCAAGCCCTTGTTCTTCTAAGATGTTAAAAAGAGACTGTCTATGAACGGAATCATACGCTTTCTTGAAGTCGACGAAACTACAAATAATTCTAAGTTCCCATGGAGGGAATTAGATATTTTTCCACCAATAGAACATATCAGAAATCTGATCAAAAAATTAGATGTATGGCTTGACACATCCCACTCTGGCGAGTCTAGTGTCAGACCTAAGACGAAACGCTGGTTAATAGAGCAAACGCCTGAAATGCCATACATCTAATTTTTTAATCAGAAACTACAAATAATCGGAGAACTTTGGGTTGCTCTATATTTCAATATCGTCTTAAAGTGAAAAATTTGTTCAACACAGGACCGCCCTGGTCGAAAACTGGCGTGATATTCTCCGATTTTGTGTTCAAGCTGTTCTTGTACTCTTTGAAGAAGACACGCGGAGAGAATCTTGTAGGTGACTTGAACGAGAGAAATCCCTCTGTAGTTATTTATATCGGTTTTGTCACCTTTCTTGTGTACCGGATGGATAAGTGCACATTTCCATTCTGCAGGTAACTTTTCTGTTTTTCCAGATGACCATGATTATTAGTCTGAGCTCCTCAAGTGTATTTGGGCCTATATTCTTTAAGAGTTCTGCAACTATGCCCTCTTCTCCAGACGCCCTGTTATTTTTGAGTCTGAAGATGTGTCTCTGGATTTCTTCTTTGGTAGGTGGTGGAGATTCAGGGTTTACATGTACAAGAGTTTCTTTGGGCCATCGTAATGTTGGCTCCTGGTAATTGAGTAATTCAGAGAAATATCGAACCAACTCCTTACAATTATCCTGGTTAGACAGCGCGAGCTTTCAGTCTTGTTTTCGGAAGCATAAATTCTTCCTTCGAAAGTCCTGTAGAAGTCTCGCATATTGTGATCTCGGAAATCTTTTTCTATAGATTCCAATTGGTACTTCATGAATCTCCTCTTCGTTTGCCTGATTACTTTTGACACTTCCTTCTTTGTCCGAAGATAATGTTGTTGAGTCTCAAGTGACTTCTTACAGTTTTCTGAAAGGCTCTCTTCCGCTTTTCCAGTGCTTCTTCACATGCAGAGTCCCACCAAGGGTGTTTCGTATTCTTCTTTAATGGAATCGTCTCTTTAGCTCTTGTAATGAACTTGTCATGGAACTGTTGCCAGATGTCCGCTTTTTCCTTTGCCCATTTTTCTTTCATGTTAGTTTCCTTTATCTTTTTTGTGTCGAACTTCTGAAGATGAGATTTCTTGTAGTGGATTCTTTTCAGGGTAAATTTCACTTTGATACGCACTAAATAGTGGTCAGAATCAATATTGGCTCCTCTTCGAACTTGCACATCATGAATTTCTTTCTGTAAAAGATGTGTGATGGCTACATGGTCGGTCTGATATTCTCCAAGAGATTGTAAAGGTGATCTCCAGGTCTTCTGTTTTCGAGGGTGCTTCCTCAGAGAGGTGGACATTACCTTCAGGTTGTTCTGTTGACACAGCTCAATAAGTCTCATGCCATTCTTGTTGGTGAATTTATGAGCTGGGTATTTGCCTACGGTCTTTCGGTATTCCTTTTCTCTACAAATCTGTGCATTGAAATCACCTAGCTATATCTTTGTATCTTCTCTGGGGACTGCTGCCAAGATTTTTTCGAGAAAACATAAAGGTCCAATAATACTGCCTTGAGAAATTCCCTTCTTAATTATTACAGGGTCAGATAAAGCTTCGCCTACTCTAATTCTCTGAGATCTATTTTCTAGAAATATAGCAACCCATTCAGTCACTCTTTTGTCTAGTCCAGTTGCACTCATTTTTGCCAGTAGTCTCCCATGGTCCACCCTATCAAATGCTTTAGACAGGTCAATCGCGATACAGTCCATTTGACCTCCAGAATCCAAGATATCTGCTATATCTTGCTGGCATCCTACAAGTTG
The DNA here is from genome assembly GCF_040414725.1 of Anabrus simplex. Classification (NCBI taxonomy): domain Eukaryota; kingdom Metazoa; phylum Arthropoda; class Insecta; order Orthoptera; family Tettigoniidae; genus Anabrus; species Anabrus simplex. The sequence goes on along the minus strand of NC_090265.1, from coordinate 1,047,657,398 downwards.
AGCTTCAGTGGAAAAACCTTTCCTAAACCCAAACTACCTTCTATCGAACCAGTTATTAATTTTGCAAACATGTCTAATATAATCAGAAAGAATACCTTCCCAAAGCTTACATGCAACACATATCAAACTTAATTTTCAGCTGTATGTCTATCACCTTTTCCTTTATACACAGGGGCTACTATAGCAACTCTTCTCCTCTATCTGGACATTATAGTTGTAACCAACAATCTTTACATACTGCTGACTAAATACTTCTGCCTTTTGAAGATCCTCACATACACACTCCCCTTGTTCATTAATTATTCCTGGAATGTCCTTCTTGAAACCTGTTTCTGTCTTAAAGTACCTATACATATCCTTCCATTTTTCACTAAAATTTGTATGACTGCCAATTAGTCTCTTTATTTCTCTATTATAATAAGGTGGGGTCTTTATTTTTCTTAATGTGAAACAGAAGTTTACATCATAATTTTATATTAAAGTTTTCTTGATTTGACAGTTTTTTGTTATCCTGTGTACATTTTGCATATTTCACTTTTTTTTGTTCAAGGAAACTATAGCGCTCGGCTAGGTATAGATCGATATAGAAGAATTAGCTGGCTCGGAAGTTATACATATATTGTATATTCCTTTTTCTTCAGTAGCAGCAAGAACAGAAGTAACAGTTAAGATCAGTACAGAAATTATATATACATTTTGTATTCTGTCATTTCCTATCAACTTCAATGAACTTAGCAATGAAAAATTTGATATACAGATGACAACTAACCATAAATCAACACATAACCTCCATTATTCATAAACTCTTGTTGACACATCATTAGTTCCAAGATCTTTAGTTTCATCCTAAGTTATCCTTTACATATGACAGCCAGTATGACTGATATTACTTGTGACAGTTGTAAAGACCAGAATATATTCACATTAACAAAACCCGTCCAGAAGATTATCGGCATCCCTTGCAAATTCGACCTCCTTGACTCCTACTCCTGTCCAAAATATAGGCTTGGAAGATGTTGTCTTATCTTTATCAGCGCCCCATTTACAAGAACCCAATGAACGTGGAGACATAAATAATTACATATCAGGGGGAAATGAGGAAATGGCGAAATATATTTCAGCAAGAGTTGACTGGGTTAATGAAAATGTTTCAAAATATAAGAGTTCTTAGCTACGGCTACAGATCTTTTACCTGGTCCAAAGAATCCATTAAGTAAATACTGTATATTGAAGCTCAAAAAGAAGGGGTTAAAAAAAAAGGCTAATATAAAACTAGCAGTAATCCGCAAGAAGCTTCCTAAAGTGACCATCAAAGACGGAGGGAAAAATTTGATTATGAACACGCACAGTTTCAGTGCTTTTATCAATGAAGGAAGGCCGTCAGAAAAATTTTACGCAGAACTAAAACATGCAATATTAAAATAAGGAAAGATCTTGTCAAATAATACTTTAGAAATAAATTTGGTACCTCTAATTCTCATTTGAGAGAAATGTATGACTTAACTAGCAACGGGGATGTCAATAATGTTATAGATATTTCTGCAGACCTATTCTCTTTGGTCATAAAAACGATATTGATAGACACTAGCCATGGGCCGGATAAAGCTGTACTTAACCTGCAAGGACTTGTAACGTGATGATGATGATGTTTTCTTTAAAGGGGCCTAACAGCTAGGTCATTGGCTCCTAATTATAATGTGAGGACACGCATGGTCTTCAAGACCTCAATTACGCTTAAGTGAAATATCACTTTAAAATGAACTGAATATTGGTTTGTTCCTTTTTAATAATGTTTTTGTTTAGTTTTAAGCTTCTTTTGATGCTTTTATCATATTTTACTGAATCATATTGTATTTATTTGCCATTACAACACACAACATGTAATAAAATAACATATTAAAACAACACAAATTTGATGAATCAATATACAAACTAAATTAACAGTTACATAAAGTAAACAATTTCTGCAATTAAAATGGACATAAGAAATGAAGTATATTGAAAAAAACTGCCACATAAAACTAAAATTTTCCAGACCAGATAAGGAAATATCTTTACATAATACAACTTAACAGGTCGTCATATTAATATTAACACAGGAATAACTGAAAACTCCTGGTCCTCTTCTTTGAGGTTTCCATGAGCACAGTCCAGACAAGAGAATACTGTGTGGCCCCTGTAAATGTAATGTGAACAGTCCACACACGTTTTGATCTTTCTGTTCCTTTTTCTTCCACAGTAAGCACACATTCCTTGATACTGCGATTCTCTTTCAGTCGGTCTCAGTTCATTGCTAATACCTAGAAATTCCTGGAGCCTCATTTTGATGCTGAAGGAAATGCATGCCAGTGATGCGCGATACTTCATGTAGTCTCTGCACAGTCCTGTAGAAAACCTCTTCAGAAACTGCCTTCGGTTCATCCTGTCGACTTTACTTTGGAGAATTACGTAACTCTTTATGCCACCATTATTTAGAAGGGAGTAGGAAAGAGTTAATGACCAACGGTTGCTGATTCTTGAAACGGAATAATTACCCTTTAACTCATCGATGACATCTACTCCACCTTTTGTAAGGTTATAAAATGTCAGCATGTCTGGTTTATTGGCATCACCTGATGAGGAGTCAATTGTGTCATCCTCATGCATGGACAAGTACAATAACACAACCTTGTTCTTTTTGGGGACGTATGATAATAAAACCCCTTCATGCTCAAAACCAAACAGACTGGTTTTTTCTGATCTGTTCTTTTTTTCGACATAGGTGGAATTTCCAGTTTACTTTTCCTGACTATACTGACAATGTAAGTCTGTGATTCGTCACCAGGCTCTGAGCAAGTGGAATGAATGTGTACCAGTTGTCTGTGGTAACATTTCTCCTGCTTTTGGTGAAATTGGTTCCACCAGCCTCTCAACAACAACTTGAGCACTGTTATTCACTGAAAACTGTCCATCAGGCTGCTTTCCTGCGTAGACCTTGATGCCATATTTTGCGGGCTTGTTAGCAATATACTGTCGAAACTGACACCATCCCGGAAACCCCTCAAGCATCTCATCTATGGTGACATGTTCTCCAAGTGAATAATTACTTTTGCAGCTGTCAACAAATATTTCTCGTATCAGAGCAAGTTTATCTTCTTTCCTCCTTTCATTCCTGGTATGGATGTCATCAAACCAAATAGCTTTCAGAGGAAATTGGAATCATTTCCGACTCATAGCAGTATGGAATTGTTCTACACCAGTTCCGTCCATTGCTCATAAATCTCTCAAATTAGTGTGGGAAGATTTTAGTACCCCAGCTAAGTACAACAGTCCGATGACCACTTTCATCTCGGCTCTATTAGTATCGACAGCATCTCTCTCCCCTTCATATTTTTCTCTTGACTGTGCAATCCAAATATTGGTATACGTAACAATCTGGTCCTATACACCATCCAGAAAAAAGAACATCCAGGATTCCAAAGGTGAGGTGACATTTCTAGCTCGGTTCATTGGTCCAGGCAGGTGGGTAACAATATTTTGTCATCTGGTGCACCCGCGGCCATTCTTTGCTCTGTAGTGCATGTCCCATACTGTAGTCGTATCTCTTCCGGTATACTGAGGATTCACATTCATTTCTTCATCTTCAGAGTCAGCAGATTCCTTGGTGTCAGTGTAGTGGTCACTATTCTCACCAACATCTGCATCATCTGCCTCTTCCTTCGAATAAAGGTCTTTGTCACTTTCATTTTTCTCATCACGAAACAGATTTCTTTTAACTACACCTAGCTCCCTCTCTAATTGTTCATTACGTAACTCCTCTTTTCAACACTTTCAAACAACCTGAGAATGTTTTCTTGTTGAGTTCATCTTGTTAACACAAATTATAACACACAAGCACTCGCATGTGGTCCAAAAGACTACAACATTCGTTACGCGAGAGTGCGCGCATGGTCTAAAGCTCCACAGTGTAACAGTCTTCACTCCAGACAAAACTCCCAGCGACTGCTGTAACAGCAGATTTGCTTGGTAATACCCCCACCATGGATATGGAGGAGGGAACTGGTATGCCAACCGCACAACCAATGGCAGAGTAAAAGAACCAGCATGTGGTCTTTTCCCCGTCGCATGAGTTACTGTGGGTTAAAACAATACAACATCCAATTGAGTGAGTGTGATAGCACTTATAGCTAGACTATTCAAGGGAGGGAACGAGATGGATATTTCATATTGGAGACCTAATCACCATCTGTTCTGTTGTCCAGAGGGTTATAGCGAAAACATTAGATTGCGTCATAAGGGAATAAGTTTTCTTAAACCATTTATTAACATAAATATCATTGATGGTATTCTCCATACAGCTGTAGCACGCAGGTCCTCCGCATGCATAGTGTTTTTATATGTTAGTAAAGACTGTGATCATTGAGCATTCTCAGTTGCCCGAGTCCCTCAAACTTCTACTAATAAAACTACTTACAGAAAATAAAACACATGAAGGCCTTACTGAGGAAATAAATATCAAATGTGGAGTGATGCTACGAGATGCAAGGAGTTTTATTTAACTGGGGTATTAACCACATACTTATTGACAGCACTGAAGAAAAAGTTGCTGAAGCTTATGGTTCCAAACTAACCCCTAATACAGATCCAATAACTGCATTATGTTTCGCTTATGATATAGCAATTGTTGGAAATGACAAAGAAGCAGCCTCGATCTTGTTCGCAAGCACCATCAATATGCTGCAGGATCAGTAGTGAGTGAGTGAGTGAGTGAGTGATTGATTGATTGATTGATTGATTGATTGATTGATTGATTGATTGATTGATTGAGACAGTTCTAGAAATCAGTACTAAGAAATCTAGATCTATTATCATCCAAAATGGAAAATTAATCTGTAATACAATTCCAACAATCTGTGGCAATATCCTTCAATAAGGCACTGATATTCAGTGAAAACCAAATTTTAGAACATCTAAGAAGTGATTTAGACATGTTTGTTGCCTCCCATTTGTTGCAACCACAACAAAAATTAACTGCTATAAATCAGTTCATAGGCCCCACTTTAATACAACTGTATATCCTTTTCCATGGGCACCCATAGAGAGAAAATTCCCAAGAAATTGTTAATAAAAGCAGAAAATTTAATCAAGAGTGTGGTGAACGAAATTCTTCATTTACCAAGTGACACACCTAACAGTATGTTGTATACAAGCAATAAAGACTTATCTATACTTCATGCAACGTGGGAAACATATCTCCAACAATTAAACATCAACTGCAAACTTGAAGTAGTGAATGATCCTTATGTTAGTGCTGTTAGATGGCGGTAACTGGGAACGGACGTGTTTTTGTACCTCCGACATATTACTTTCTTTTCTTAGTCTTTCTTGTGTATAGAAGTGTGTCATACTGTGCTTTCATATCTACAACCATCCCTGAAGCAAGTGAAGTGTCGTGTGATTCAATACTGCAGTGGTGCTTCGCTGAACGGCATTATATTTTCTCTGCTTTGTCCGTCTCTGATCTCCCTGTGCTTCGCCATGCCCCTGTCTCTTCCAGTGAAAGGATGAAAGGTTGCCATGCTTCCTCACGTGCTGTGTTCGTTATCTTACTACTTCTTTCCGGCGACATTCATTTAAATCCAGGACCACTTAATGTTTATTATCAGAATACCCAGAGCCTGAAAAACAAACTAACTGTGTATTCAGTGAACCTGAATTTAGCGAGTTTGATATCTTATGTTTCACGGAAACTTGGTTACCTGATTTTGTCTCGGACAGTGAACTTCCATTCTCGTCTAACTTTTCAGTGTTCCGTAAAAACAGAGGTGCCGGTAAATGTGGCGGTGGTGTAATGATTGCAGTAAGTAAAACTTAAAGCCCATCACAGGCCCGACCTAGAAACTGAATGTGAGATAACCTGGGTTGAAATTACGATTTCCAGAACTAAAAACTTGTTAGTTGGCCGCTTCCACCGCTCACCCTTCGGTGATATCACAGCGTTAGAAAATTGCTTTAATTCAACGGTTTTGGCTCTGAATAAATCCAACGATATTGTGCTAATCAGTGATTTCAATTCGCACATATCCTGGCAATCTACAACCACCGACCCTGTAGACTCATTTATTTTGTCTAATTTCATAAATGGTCTTCATCTACATCAGTTCTGCTTAAAACCCACCAGAAATCTGGCAACATTGGACCTCCTCTTCTCTACAGTAACTAGTGTTCGTGTATCTGTTGGCAGAAACATTCTTAGCGCTGACCATGACTCAATCGAAGCTACCCTCAGCCTACCTGCTTATGAACATAAAGACTTCCCACCCGCTGCGAGGTAAACATTTCCTCTGTGGAGTAAAGTGGACTGGCTAGTCGTCAACCAGGACTTGTCATCCCTCCCTTGGTGCTGGTTATCAGCTGAGCGTGACGTCAACAGTGCGGTTTCCCTGTTTGAGGATTTAATATTTACTACCATTAAAAAGCATGTACCTTTCTCCAAACCCAGAACACACAAATATCTCCCCTGGCTGAGTGCCGAAACTAAATTGCTACTAAAGAACAAAACCCATGCGTGGTCACTCTGGAAGTCCATCCCCAATTCACACACGTATAATACTTTTAAACACCTCAGGAAAATTTCAAAATCACATCTTAAAAATGACTAAAACCAGCACATCACTTCAATAACTGGAAACCTTAAAAACAACCCTAAAAAATTCTGGACCCTCATTTCATCACATAGAAAGTCACCCCGGATACCACTGAATCTTGAAATACATAGTGATGTCCCAACTGAATTAAGGTCTCAAAAATTCAATGAGTACTTTCACTCCACCTTTACCCCTCCTGCACCTCTCACAGAACTACCACAGATCAATAGTGTTTGCAGTTACTCTCTGTCGCAAATATCAACGACCCCTAACGAAGTTCAAAATATTCTCAGTAGTCTCCCAACAAACCGCTCCACCGGGCCCAATGACATTAGCCCTATAATCCTCAGAAATACACTGACTGACAGAGCAAATGCAACACCAAGAAGGAGTGGTTCGAAAGGGATGAAAGTTGGGGAAAAAACAGAGACGGCACGGACGAATAATTGATGTTTATTTCAAACCGATATGCAGGTTACACAATGCGCACGGCATCGACTCAGTAGGATGTAGGACCACCGCGAGCGGCGATGCACGCAGAAACACGTCGAGGTACAGAGTCAATAAGAGTGCGGATGATGTCCTGAGGGATGGTTCTCCATTCTGTCAACCATTTGCCACAGTTGGTCGTCCGTACGAGGCTGGGGCAGAGTTTGCAAACGGCGTCCAATGAGATCCCACATGTGTTCGATTGGTGAGAGATGCGGAGAGTACGCTGGCCACGGAAGCATCTGTACACCTCGTAGAGCCTGTTGGGAGATGCGAGCAGTGTGTGGGCGGGCATTATCCTGCTGAAACAGAGCATTGGGCAGCCCCTGAAGGCACGGGAGTGCCACCGGCCGCAGCACATGCTGCACGTAGCGGTGGGCATTTAACGTGCCTTGAATACGCACTAGAGGTGACGTGGAATCATACGCAATAGCGCCCCAAACCATGATGCCGCGTTGTCTAGCGGTAGGGCGCTCCACAGTTACTGCCGGATTTGACCTTTCTCCACGCCGACGCCACACTCGTCTGCGGTGACTATCACTAACAGAACAGAAGCGTGACTCATCGGAGAACACGACGTTCCGCCATTCCCTCATCCAAGTCGCTCTAGCCCGGCACCATGCCAGGCGTGCACGTCTATGCTGTGGAGTCAATGGTAGTCTTCTGAGCGGACGCCGGGAGTGCAGGCCTCCTTCAACCAATCGACGGGAAATTGTTCTGGTCGATATTGGAACAGCCAGGGTGTCTTGCACATGCTGAAGAATGGCGGTTGACGTGGCATGTGGGGCTGCCACTGCTTGGCGGCGGATGCGCCGATACTCGCGTGCTGACGTCACTCGGGCTGCGCCTGGACCCCTCGCACTTGCCACATGTCCCTGCGCCAACCATCTTCGCCACAGGCGCTGCACCGTGGACACATCCCTATGGGTATCGGCTGCGATTTGACGAAGCGACCAACCTGCCCTTCTCAGCCCGATCACCATACCCCTCGTAAAGTCGTCTGTCTGCTGGAAATGCCTCCGTTGATGGCAGCCTGGCATTCTTAGCTATACACGTGTCCTGTGGCACACGACAACACGTTCTACAATGACTGTCGGCTGAGAAATCACGGTACGAAGTGGGCCATACGCCAACGCCGTGTCTCATTTATCGTTCGCTACGTGCGCAGCACAGCGGCGCATTTCACATCATGAGCATACCTCAGTGACGTCAGTCTACCCTGCAATTGGCATAAAGTTCTGACCACTCCTTCTTGGTGTTGCATTTGCTCTGTCAGTCAGTGTACTTCTGCATCTCTCTGTGCACCGTTTTCTACAATCTTAAACCTGTATATGGCTACTGGTACATTCCCCGACAGCTGGAAACAAGCTGATATCACACCTATTTTCAAATCTGGCAACAAACATGATATCTCATCATACCGCCCAATATCTATCGTTCCAATACTATCCTCTGTCCTTGAAAGAATAATCCACTGCCGACTCCTCTTTTTCACACAGCCATACCTCTCTGAGAACAACACGGATTCACTCCCGGAAAATCATGCCTCACTGACCTCACTGTTCTCAATCACCACATCAATACAGCAATGGAAAATAAATCTCAGTTAGATGTAATCTATATAGATCTGGCCAAGGCATTCGACTCAGTGGATCATGCATTTCTTCTTCATAAGCTTGCCACCAGATTTAATATCCATGGTCCCGTCTTGTCATTGATAACAATTTTCCTCTCCGGCAGAAAACAAAGAGTGGTACTCCCTGAATCTGCCTCATCATGGTTACCTGTGTTGTCAGGTGTATCTCAGGGCAGTATTCTGGGACCCCTACTCTTTGTTCTCTATGTCGATGACGTAATTCTTTGCACCCAAAATAGTCATTCCCTCCTCTTGTACGCTGACGACCTGAAAATCCTAAGAGAAGTGTCTATGCCTGATGACTGTGATGAATTACAGACTGTTCTCAATTCATGTGGTGACTGGCTTAAGAAATGAAATCTTTCTCCCAATGTTAAGAAGTGCAATACAATCTCCTTTTCATTGCTAAAGCAAAGAATGAACACTGCATATACCATCCAGGAAAATATATTGCAATCGGCTTCTCAGGTAAGAGACCTAGGTGTTATAATAGACTGTAAACTAACTTTCTCTGCTCACATTTACTCTATAAAATCCCGTGCTATGCGTACTATAGGCATTCTTTACAGGTTTACTGAAATTAATTATATTAACGCCTTAAAATTATACTTTGTCTCGTATGTTCTCCCCATTATTGACTTTTGTTCCCCTATTTGGTCCTCATCTGCTATCACAAACATATCTCAACTAAATAGTATTTTTAACTTTTTCACTTTAATTGTTAAGACTCGCAATCCTGTTTTTAAGAACAAAACTAAATCTGACATTATGAACTATCTGGGTATACTTGACCTGAGAAGCCGTTTACAGTTCTCTGGTCTATGTTACCTTCACAAAATAATCAATGACTACACCAAATGTAATACTCTTCCGGCGTACTTCCCTATACACGTTCCTCCCCGCCCTACGCACAACCGGCGCACTCATCATGTGTCCCATCCGCGCCTAAATTTACAACAACGCTCTATCTTCCACCGTCTCCCTACTCTTGGTAACTCACTACCCGATATTGACATATTCACACCTTTCGCATCCTTCAAACAAAAAAAATAGAAGATTCCTCTAAGTCCTCCCCAGGTTTTCACTTTCTTCCGTCCCTCCAACCCTCGACCTTTCTTCTTCCTAATTTCAGTAACCGACACTTGCCAGTTACTGTTGTCATTGTTGTTACATTGTTACTGTTAAAATTGTTAATTTATTGTTGTTACTTAATATTGTTGTTTATACCTTTGTTATCTTTTATACGTATTTAAAATTATTATTATTATTATTATTATTATTATTATTATTATTATTATTATTATTATTATTATTAGTGTAAAATGGCCATCCATAGGCTGTATCTAATAATTAATTAAATAAATAAATAAATAAATAAATAATGCCATCAGTAATCATTGCTTCTCAGAAATGTAGAAATGTACTGACGATAGATGCAAGAGTTTTAAGAAGATCCAAAGAACTGTACAACTAAAAGAATTTCATGCTTTGAGTAACTACTTGCACAAAGGGAGAGGAGTTCCGTTATTCTCTGAAGTATCATCTGTCAACTCATGGGTGGTGAAATGCAATGGGCTGTCATCCTCGGAATGGAGAAACATGCTGAAAATGACGGCAATGGTCGAATTACTTCGCTTTAAGCCTCATAACACCGTGAGATCTTTATTAGTGAACAGTCTAAAAGAAAGAAACCTTCAGGTTCATGAAGAAGTCCACTGTGTAGCAGAAGGTGGAAGTAGCCGTTGTACTGAAATAATTGCCATCAATCGGAGACAATACGAAGCAGAAATCATTGACCGTACGGTAAGATTTGAAGACTCTCTTTCCCAACCAGATGACGTAGATAGAGAAAAACGGGATATATTTGTGGCAACAATACCCTACTTCCAGAGAGCCTACAGCATCAGGAACATAAGTGTAACAAGACTGCTTCTGGATGCTAGAGGAACCATTCCCAGAAATTTTGTTGAATGGTGGCAGTTCTACAGACTGACCGAAATATGCAAAACAAAATTGTTACCACAATTACAAAATTCTCAGTGGCAATAAAGTATGATATTCATATACTTAAGTTCATTGATATTTCCTTTATGAAACCAACGATTCGATTATTTTCAAAGAACTTACCAGCTATTTTGTGTCGTTTGGCAAACACATATTAGTGTCAGAATGAATAAATAAAATACTACTATAATTTTCTTCTAATTTGGTGTTATTTTTACTGTTTCTGTTATAGAACTGTGTAATTTTACTGTACACCCTCATTTAATTAATTAAGTGTAAGGGATGACTTTGAGCCCTAACTTTACCACAAATTAAGACATTGTCTATCTGTCAATCAGATCAAAGACTGCCTGTTGAATATGTACAGTGTTACTACAAACAGTCATCAAAATGTATGTTCGTATCAGGATGAAAGTAACGGCAGTGTTGGTGAAGATGCCACGTGTAGAACAGAAGCTGCAAAATGTGGATGTACTTGCGTATGGCAGTGAACGAATGTGACCAATGAGGTTTGAAACTATTTATTTATTGGCGAGAGTGGTGTAAGTAAAATAGTTTGAAATTCCAAATGTCAAACTGAATGAACTAAGTATGTTTAGTAAGATACTGAGTGACTTTTCCTCTGTAATTGCTGACTTTTAAGGTTATTGCAAAAAAAAATTGAAAAATATTAAGGATGTCACATTGTAAAATAAGTAGTAATTGTTCTTATCACACAGAAGAAAAAAATGAAATATTGGCACATATTTTCCCTGAAAAATTCAGTGAGCCAATGGATTAAAATTAAAATGTTAACTTATTTACAACTCTGTACACAAGCAGGGTGACCTTGAATGATCAAATTTCATGCCAGACACTTTAGTTTATAAAGGTTAGCATGAGTGTGTTGCTGAATGGAACGTGACAAAAATAGTACTCCCATCATTTTGTATTTTGCTATATGTTGTCAGTTGTCCCTTCATTTTAATTTTTACTGGGCGAGTTGGCTGTGCAGCTAGAGGCACACACCTGTGGGCTTGCATCCGGGAGACAGTGGGTTCAAATCCCACTGTCGGCAGCCCTGAAGATGGTTTTCCATGGTTTTCCCCTTTCATACTGGGCAAACGCTGGGGCTGTACCTTAATTAAGGCCATGGCCGCTTACTTCCCACTCCTAGCCCTTTCCTATCCCATCGCCGCCTTAAGACCTATCTGTTTCGGTGCAATGTAAAGCAAATTCCAAAAGATTGTTTTAATTTTTATTCTAAGCTTAATTTCATACATGGTATTTTATGCCTAGAGTGTAATTGTTACATATGAGGCTTTCTTCCTAATTAGCATTCTTTCTGATGGATTGTAAAATCAGTTGACTTTTGCTTGGGTATACTAACTTTGCCATCTTTTTCACTTTTAGTATGACTGTGTCAATACTTATTGTTAAATTTTTCAGGCATTCCCGTGTATCTCTACTGGTATTTATGGTAAGCATGCTTTTAGTCATAATTTTTTGCTACATTTTATGAAATGGGAATGTTGCAGAAGAACAGTAGTATTTTATTTATTATGTATCTTGTCTATGTAGGTTACCCTCAGGAACCAGCTGCTCATGTCGCTCTTAGTACTGTCCGAAAATTTTTAGAGAAAAATCCCAATATGGTAAGTTTATTTTTATTATTATTAGGCCCGGTTTCATCAACACATGTTAGTACTTAACTAGGTGTTGAATCATTTTAACACAAGATTCGCGTTTCATCAACAACTGTTAACATGAACAAATGTTAAACTGCGTATTAAAGTAAAAATCAGCCATTTCCAATGTTAAATGGCTAACATTAGCATTTAGCAACCTGTTCCAAAATGGCTGCTGCGAATCTCGCTTTCGATGCGGAATTGCTCTATTTAGATCTTTTACAAAACAATCCTGATCGAAGAAGAGTTCAGCGACGTAATGACTTTGAAAATTTGACGGATGCGGAATTTCTTCATAGATACAGGTTATCGAAAATAGTCGTTGCTAAGGTTGTTGACGAAATTCGAGTGAGGTTGGAATATCCTACGAAGAGAAACTTACAGTACCTCTTTCTCCAATATTGCAGGTACTGATAATATTACGATTTTTTACTACTGGTTCTTTTCACATAATGGTCGGAGACAATGCTGGAATTTCTAAAGCCACTGTTAATAGAGTTGTTTGTCGAGTATCTGCAGAAATAGCATCCATGAGGAGGAGGTATATAACATTCCCCTCAGTAGAAGAGCGTCAGCAAATTATCCGCAACTTCTATGAAATAAGCCGTTTTCCTGGTGTTTGTTGTAGGTGCAGCAGATTGCACACATATAAGAATCCAATCACCTGGAGGCAGTTGGGCCGAAATATATCGTAATCAGAAGGGATATTTCTCTGTTAATGTTAATGTTCAGGTGATTAGTGAGCCTAACCTCCAAATCAGGAATATACTTGCTAGGTGGTCTGGTTCTGCACACGACAATACAATATTTAATAACTCCCATATCGGAGCACAGTTTGAAGTGGGACAATTAACGAAGTGATTTTGTTAGGTGACAGTGGACACCCGCTTAAAAAGTATCTGTTAACCCCATTGAAACCCTCGCGGACTTTCTCCCACACCTCGTCCTTTTCTTTTATCGTCAAGCCATCTTTGCGCTTGCACTCAATAACTTATATATATTTATTAACTAATTAACAACTCTTTTTCGAAGGAGGGAAAATTAGAATACGATTCCGTTTCATTTTACGCGCCATATTTTACAGCTCAAACAAAAGCGCATCAGAGCACACTGTAAAACAGCATGTTCGTACCACTGCCTCCTTGATTCGTACCAGTTCACAATATTGGTAGAGTTAACAGTTGATTAGTTAATATTTCACAAGAAAAGTTTGATGAAACACAAGAAACCTAACAAGATGTTAAATTTTTAACTCCGTATTAACTAACTACTTGTTAGTATATATTTAACATGTGTTGATGAAGCCGGGCCTTATTTATTATTAAGTTTATTTATTATTATACCTGAATTATAACATTTTATATATTTTTCTTCCCTGCATCTAGCGCTGTCACAGAGGCGGCAGATTCCCTATAAAGTGCGGCCAGTATCCAGTAATCGGGAGATAGTGGGTTCGAACCCCACTGTCGGCAGCCCTGAAGATGGTTTTCCGTGGTTTACCATTTTCACACCATGCAAATGCTGTACCTTAATTAAGTCCACGGCCGCTTCCTTCCCATTCCTAGGCCTTTCCTATCCCATCGTTGCCATAAGACCTATCTGTGTCAGTACGACGTAAAACAAATAGCAAAAAAAAAATTAGTACATTCCTCAGTAACACGTTTTCTCATATATAACGTTGAATTATATAAGTCCCAATCTCAAATGCACTAAATATATATAAAATGTTGCTTTAGCAGGTGTATCCACTCCTGTTTACTATGTTCAAAATTTTTATGTCCCTCATTCATTAATTTGACCATTTTTTGCATATTTGTCAGTCCATTATTGGACCTACAGCCAATCACATGCACACATTTTAGTGACGCTATGTGTGGAGTTAGTGAAATAGAGAATGCTTAATTACCCTTATAGACAGCAGGCATCCTGTATTTTATTTTGTAAACATTAGAGCAATAATAGACTCTTGTTTCATGACGTTACACATTTGGTTTTCTCCACTAGCATTCTGAAACTTGAGTCCAGAAAATGGCTGCTGTCTATTTACCTTCACATTGCTTCTTATTGTTTGGTATTTGAATGATTGGCATTCATTTGCTGACAAATGCTGTTTAAAGCACCGTACCGTTAAATTATATTGTGATAGTGTTCACTACTAATGACATACAGAGTGCTAGACATTATTTTCTAAAATTAAGTTTTATGTAGATAAATTTCCTAGCATTCTAACCAACACACAAGACAATTTTTATGAGGAATTGGATGCTCTATATTCCCAATTTTTCAATTTCCAACTTGAGGATGTGACATGTCTTCAGATAGAAGAGAGGATTGATGTGCAGTGAGCACTGGTGGTGGGGTACTCTAATATGACAAATTGTGTGAAGTGATTCTTTCCATTTTGTCCGTTCAGCATAGTAATGCAGAGTGTAAGAGGATGTTCAGTTCGGTCAGAAAAACAAGAACACAGTTCAGGTCATCTCTCTTCGACAAGACCTTGGATAAACTTGTAACTCTGAAGTCAATTCAGAAAGGAAGTGTTTTGAGCAAGAAAATAAGACGACTTCTGTGAAGAGGGCAAAATCAGCCTTAGTCACCTGCAGTGACGACCAGTAATGTGATCAATCAGTTGCTACTGATTTGCATTTAGGGCAGTCGCCCAGGTGGCAGATTCCCTATCTGTTGTTTTCCTAGCCTTTTCTTAAATGATTGCAAAGAAATTGGAAATTTATTGAACATCTGCCTTGATATGTTTTTCCATTCCTTAACTCTCCTTCCTACACACGAATATTTGACCCAATTTGTACTCTTGAATTCCAACGTTATCTTCATATTGTTATCTTTCCTACTTTTAAAGACACCATTCAGACTTATTCGTCTACTATTGTCATTCCACGCCATCTCTCCACTGACAACTCGGAACATACAGTTAGTCTCTCAAAGTGCGTTGGCACTGCCGGTGGCTCCTAATCACTGGCCTCTACGATGTGCACTAGCCATGCGTCTTGGTGGGTGTGCTATTTACCAACTGAAGAGCCCAACTTAGCACACTGGGGTGAAACACTGGCAACCAGGAATGAGTTAGCTGGAAAATTTATAATGTCCAAAAACCGACCATTTATATTGGTACCTACCGATCAGTCGAGCAGCTCATCTCCTTTCTCCCAAGTCTTCCAAGTCCAAACTTTGCAACATTTTTGTAACGCTACTCTTTTGTCAGAAAATACCCACAACAAATTGAGCTGCTTCTCTTTGGATTTTTTCCAGTTCTTGAATCAAGTAATCCTGGTGAGGGTCCCATAGACTGAAACCATACTCTAGTTGGGGGTCTTACCAGAGATTTATATGCCCTCTCCTTTACATCCTTACTACAGCCCCTAAACACCCTCATAACGATGTGCAAAGATCTGTACCTTTTATTTACAATCCCATTTATGTGATTACCCCAGTGAAGATCTTTCCTTATATTAACACCTAGATACTTACAATGATTCCTATAAGGAACTTTGAGCCCATCAATGCAGTAATTAAAACTGAGAAGAGTTTTCCTATTTATGAAACTCACAACCTGACTTTTAATCCCGTTTATCATCATACCATTGTCCACTGTCCATCTCACAACATTATAGAGGTCATTTTGCAGATGCTCACAATCTTGTAAATTATTTATTACTCTATACAGAGTAACATCATCCGCAGAAAGCCTTATCTCTGATTCCACTTCTTAACTCATATCATTTATATATATATATATAAGAAAACATAAAGGTCCAATAATACTACCTTTAGGAATTCCCCTCTTAAGTATTATTACAGGGTCAGATAAAGCTTTGCCTACTCTAATTCTCAGATATCTATTTTCTAGAAATATAGCCACCTATTCAGTCACTCTTTTGTCTAGTCCATTTGCACTCATTTTTGCCAGTAGTCTCTCATGATCCACCCTGTCAAATGCCTTAAGACAGGTCAATTGCGATACAGTCCATTTGACCTGAATCCAAGATATTTGCTATATCTTGCTGGAATCCTACTAGTTGAGCTTCAGTTGAATAACTTTTTCCCGAACTGGCTTCTATCGAACCAGTTATTAATTTCTCAAATATGTCTTAATATAATCAGAAAGAATGCTTTCCCAAAGCTTACATGCAATGCATGTCAAATTGACTAGCCTGTAATTTTCAGCTTTATGTCTATCACCCTTTCCTTTATACACAGGGGCTACTATAGCAACTCTGCATTCATTTGGTATAGCTCCTTCATGCAAACAATAATCAGATAAGTACTTCAGATGTGGTACTATATCCCCAGAAATCTTATCAATTCCAGCCACTTTTCTAGTTTTCAACTTTTGTATCTTATTGTAAATGATGATGTTATCGTAGGTAAATTGTAATACTTCTTTAATATTAGCCACCTCCTGTACTTGGACATTATCCTTGTAACCAACAATCTTTACATACTGCTGACTGATCGCATACACACCCCTTTTTCATTAATTATTCCTGGATGTCCTTCTTGGAACCTGTTCCTGTCGTAAAGTACCTATACATACCATACATACCCGTCCATTTATCACTAAAATGTATACGACTGCCAATTATACTTGCCATGTTATCCTTAGCTGACTTCTTTGCTAGATTCAATTTCCTTGTAAGTTCCCTCAATTTCTCCGTACTTCCACAGCCTTTTCTAACTCTATTTCTTTCCAATCTGCACCTCCTTCTTAGTCTTTTTAGTTCTCTGTTATAATTAGAGATGAGGATTATATGCACTAAAAACAGTTAAAATAGGCAGGCATATAGGCTCTTAAATTAGCCAAAATAGGCACGTACATAGGCACTAACATGTAAAATAGGCATGAAAAAAATTTTAATAACACACTCAATTACTATAAAAGGAATTTACAACAAGCAGATTTTCAATGTTTTCTGGTAATAGTTGTGTTCTCCTCTCATGCAGAATGTTTTCGTACTGAGAGAAATATCTCTCAACATCACATGATGTGGTTGGGCAAAACTTCAATGAAGCCACTTCATCTGGTTTTAGTTCAATTATTTCATCAACCTCACGTCGTAGCACTCTGCCTAATTTTATCATCGCTTTCCATCCTAGATTCCGTTGCAGGACCCTATCGAATTTTTCGCTGACGCCGGCTACCTTCCCAGAGGTTTTATTAAAACTTTACCCCACCTTCTTCCACAATCCTAAATGACTCCACCAGGGGTATGTCACTCTTCTTCAACTCGTTCACTGCTCCCAGTAGCTTGTTGAAGTTTGAAGATGGTCCAGTTTATGCAGGGGGATATTAGTTCACACCATTGCAGTGCATAGGTCTGAAGAAAATTGTTGTTGGTCGCTGTTCACAGTGGACTGGTAGAAAGGCTGCATTTATACAGCTTTCTGTGCTCGTGTCAGATGCATTGCAGTATTTCCATGTTGATCTCTGTGGTATTTTATTTTCACATTTGATCTGAAAAATAATCAAATTGACTTAAATTACAATGTTCCTATATCTTAAATTTCTAGAATTGGGCTAATTGGCAGTATTGCTTAGTATATATCATGCATTTGTTTCTTAAAAAAAGAAAACGAAAGGACTATTAGAGTTGATGTTTCCAGAAATACAAAACTTTAAAGTAGGAACATGGGAATTTGAAATTTACATGGAAATATGTCCTCAAGGATTTTTCAGTTATACTATACAGTAATTTGACAGTATCTTGTCGTGTTTACTGGGAAAAAAGAAATGACTTTAAACAATATCTGAGTAGTGTAGAAGAGAGATTGTTCCTTTATGCTTGCCAAGGACCACCAAGTATTCTTTCTTATATAGAACAATTTAAATGGAGGCACTGTAAATCTCAGATTTGTGAACATTGTATTTGTTGCTATTCGCTGGATTTGGTCATCTGGGTCAGCTATCATGAAGGCTCTTTTCTGTTGACTGCAATAAATCCTGCATCCTGTGTGTCCACAAGGCTGCCACCCTCGTTGAAAATTAGAAAACCCGCATAATTTGAAATTGTCGTGGCGTGCGCCCATAACCTTACTTTTTGTCACAATTTAGCAAGACTCTAGCGGATACTAGAGACGCTAGAGTCTTGTTGGCCGCTTCACGGCCCTAACTTGGGAGCTTACACACCCCCAGGCTCTCTTTGCTTGCCTCCAGCAGAATGGTTACTAACCGGACCTCACCAATCCAGACCAACAGTCTGTTCACTGGCCTGGTCTTGTAAGTATTGTCTTACCAGCCTTGTAAAACACACTGTAACATCGTCCGAACCATGCCATGTTGCATGTCTAGCTGCGCCACATTAGATCTGCAACCTATGTTTCGCGAGGGCTTGACGAAAGCCTAATAGAGTTCACTAGAGCCCACACATAGCACTGGTGAGAGTTGCTCACGATTTTTAAAAAAATTATATTTCAGTTATAAATCTCCATTTTCACAGCAAATGAATCACAGTTCAAATTACCCCACCGGCGTTCTAACTCCTCATTTAGTAATTAAATTATTATTTACATTTAGTAATATAAATTATTTATGAAAGTTCACGACTAATACAGCATTGCAACAAAACAACTTGCCACAATACATAAAATAGACCTATAAATGCTACAATGAAATGCAGTGGTAGTTCTCAATCACAAAAAAGATAAAAGGAACAAACGAATTTACCTCCTTACAGCGAGCTTGGCAGAAGACTACTCTTCCATCCGTAGTGAAATTTGGATCCCCTGTGATGCACTGCTTCAGTCAGTAGGACTTTGGCGATTTTTCTTTGAGCATTTTCACATAAATCACAACAGGTTTTGTAGATAAAGCGTACACGTACAACAGTTTGCATCAAGAGGGAGGTATGGGGGATATGGGTTGAGCAACATAGTTCGATGTTGATTGGTACTTGCATATGTCTTAGGAGGTTGGAGGTGTTGAAAGCTTTGAGGTCAAAGTGTTCCTTGTTTCTCCTAAAGAAATTTCCCGAGAACTATTTCTGGTGACTTCCGAGAATTCTTATGTTTGTTCGTGGGGTAAACATATATTGAGAAATGAGGAGATAATTCTGTCGAGTACACCAGTTACAATATAATGCACTGGAAGAAAATCGGCTTGGTTAAAGTACTGTACAGTCAAAAAGCATCAAGTAGGCAATAATAATCCAAATAGGCACAAACCCCCAAAATAGGCATTTGGCACAATAAAACCAACAAAATCTAGCAAAAAAGACCCTAAAATGTTTTTATATCTCAAAAGCCTACGTTTTTGAACACAGGAATAAATAGGCAAATTCCTATCTCTACTTATAATATAGTGGGTCTTTACCATTCCTTACCACCTTTAAAGGTACAAACCTGTTTTCACATTCCTCAACAATTGCTTTAAACCCATCCTAGAGTCTGTTTACATTTTTATTTACCATTTTTCACCGATCATAGTTACTTTTTTTAAACTCCCTCATGCCTGTTTTGTCAGCCATATGGTACCGCCTAATAGTCCTACTTTTAAGACCTTCCTTTCTATCACATTTATTTTCAACTACGACAAAAACAGCTTCGTGATCGCTAATACCATCTTTTACTTCAGTTTCTCTATTAGAGCTCATCTGGTTTTACCAGCACCACGTCCAGAATATTCTTCCCTCTAGTTGGTTCCACCACTTTCTGAATCAGCTGTCGTTCCCATATGAACTTATTTGCCATTTGTTGGTCATGTTCCTGTCGTTCATATTACCTTCCCAATTGACAATTGGTAAATTGAGATCTCCCGCTACAATCACATTCCTGTCCATGTCGTTTCCCACATAGCTGATTATCTTATCAAATAATACTGAATCAGCGTCAGTGCTACCCTTTCCCGGTGTGTCCACTCCAAAGACATCAAGTTGCCTATTATCTTTAGAAATGAGCCTTACACCTAGAATTTCATGTTTCTCATCTTTAACTTTTTCGTAGCTTACTAAGTCTTCTTTCACCAGAATGAATACTCTCCCTCCTACCATTCCAATTCTATCTCTACAATACACACTCCAGTTCCATGAGAAAATTTCTGCATGCATTATATCATTTCTCAGCCATGATTCAACTCCTATTACAATATCTGGTAAGTACTGTATATATCTCTTAAATTACTTAATTCTGTTCCTTTCTTTACAATACTTCTACAGTTCAACACTAACATTTTTATGACACCTCTATTTGACTTCCAAATCCCTGTACCCTTATAACCACTCCCCAGACCACCCTGTTTCCTTGAATGTACCTCCCTTTAACCCTTCTGAACAAATTTCCTAACTTACACATACCACTGAAGTTGAAGTGAAGGCTATCTGAGCCCAGATCCCTATATCCTACCCACCCATTAGGATCTAGAAATCTAACTCCCATTTTCCCACATACCCACTTCATAGTCTCATTTAAATCCCCAATCACCTTCCAGTCAGTATCCCTCCTACAGAGTATTCCACTGATAACAATCTCTGCTTCCTTAAATCTCACCTGTGCTGCATTTACCAGATCCCACACATATCCCCAACTACGTTGGTACGTATACCTGCTTGCCTTACGTTATTGGTACTAATGTGAAACACTATCATCTTCTCCTTTCACTCCTCCTTCTCTTCTACTTTCCTCAACATCTGCCTCAACCTAATTCCTGAATAACACTCTACCCTGGTTCCCTTTCCTCCACACACTTTCTCCACTGTGGAATCCCCCATGACCTGAGCCTCAACCCTACCCACCTCGTTTCATCCCCTCCCCTCTTTCCTGTCAGCTGCAGAAGCTACTTCCTCCCACCTTTTCTCCCTTCATGACCCTGTTCCACCTGACTTTTCCTATCCTCTACTCTAAATTTCCCTTCCCTACCATTTCCCTTCCTCCTACATCCACACTTCTGAGCAACAGTTCCCTGTTCCTCATTTCCCCTATGTTGTTCTACCAGCAGTGACTCGTGTAACCGGCACTTCAGTGGCTACACCAAATACAGTTAAAGAGAGGAAAGTAAGTGCAATTACACGGTACCTAAAACACTACACACACACAATAAGACATCTGATGAACTACGCGAAACTCCGCCGATATCAACACTGGTAAATATCAGTAGGGGCAACTTGATGATAATAAACCAGGAAAGTGGAAAGGAAACTGGGAAACCTTACCAAGGGCCATGGAGGTGCAAAGGTTGCGGTTTTCCGAAAAGGCAACAGTGTTCTCTTGTTTTCAAAATATTATTTACAAAATCGGCAATACAGATTAACTTCCGAAACAAATTTGCCAGTACACCAAATCTAGACACACACTACGCACGACATACACATTCTTTGACAAATATAGTTTTAGGTGTTCCTAGACAAGAGCTTTGCTATAAGTTCAAAGAGTTAAGTAAATACATCTCAGTACAAAACAAATTCCACAAATACAATATTGAAGGTAAGAGGAAGCACAGAACACTATTACATTTTAGAGTGATATCAAAACTTGTTTTTCACATCTGATTAACAGAGTGCCAATTAGGGCAAAGTCTGGTGATACACCAACGAAAACTAAATGGAACTTAAAACCGGACAGAAAGCAACAGCGCTTACCCCAAGGCAGCCCATGCGGGTACCGAGGAGACGTTCACGACTTCAAAAACTTCGGCAGGCCAAGACCAAGGCGGCTCAGAGATTTAAGACCTCTTACAAAATGCTGCCTAGCCCCTTTTAAAGGGAACTCTGGCCTTGGAGTAGCCAATCAGAACAAAGGAGCTTGCCCGGATTGACCAATCACAACTCTTTCAGCGGTCGCAATCTTTGAACCATTTTCTCGAACACAAATGATCGCAATCCTTCCATTTCCAGAATAGTGAGAACATATTTCTCGAATGCGTAACTAACAAAAGCCAACACACCCTGTTCAAATTTTGTATCACAACTTTCTGGACTGTTCCAGTAAATATAGAAATGTAATCTACTAGTTACAAATATAATATGTTACAAAAATATTTTCACTGTACAGGTTAGGTAGTTACATGGAATACAAATAAAATATTCTATCACAACACATCAGATCATACAGTAAGTACTACTTAAAAAGGTTTATAAATAAAATCCACTTCCAATATATTCTACACCTGTGTCAACTCGTACTGATTTCTGTCCTGAATTCTGAT